>NC_059327.1:99532852-104332852 GCF_018350155.1 Leopardus geoffroyi | reverse complement strand
AACTCATGGAGTATTTCATATACTATACTACTAACTTCAGCATAAATTCAAAGATGTAAATCTTTGAGGCTTGAGAAATTGGCAGCATTACTGAGATATTCAGTTTTCCCAATTTGATTTGCACTGCCAGCTAAATCTGTTTACTCAGTGCATGGTGGCATTTAGAGATCTGATTCAATGCTCTACTTGAAAATTTCTGATCATACTTTTGGATCAGAGCCTTTCTCAAATATTACATCTTTTGTAGGGCAGTATTCATTACAGAAATGTTTTCTTAGAAGTTTTTTTTTTCCATTTTTAATATATCCATTCTTAGGATTTATAGGCATAGAGAGTAAAGGCCATATTTTAAAATGAAATACACGTGTCTTTCAAAGAAAAATAAATTTGTTTTCAACATGAAGGACATCTTCTGCAATAGCTCTATGTCCAAAATATATTCTTCAAAACAAAGCACACAAATTACAAAAGGGTATAGATTTTCTAATCTTATACTGGGAGGAAAAAGACAAATTAATATTCTTTAAGGAAATAAAAATATTTGAACGTTTTATGTACAAATTCAGATACTTGTAATAAAAATATTCCAGTATGTAAACTCTGGTTTAGTTTTCTGTGAAAATGGATACTATAATAATATGTGAACATTGTCAAGCTCCTCGTTCAAATATCTCCTTTAAGTAGATGACATAAGATCCTAAATATATTTAGTTTACCTTGCAATATTCCTGATGATAATAATAATATTGATAATAATAATAATAATGTTTTATTGAGCACTTACTATGTGTTAGGAACTACATAAAGTAATTTTCATGAATATTTTTATGTAACTCTCACAATGACCTTATGAAGAGACAAATATTATTTTCTGCCTTCCTAGTGAGGAAATTGAAGCACAGATGAGTTTAATGACTTGTTCAAAGTTATTTCTAGTGTGTGGAGAGCTGGGAATTGAATAGTCTTTGCAGCTTGGCTCTATAGGCCATGCTCAATATTCTTGGAATATTGGGCTAACATATTAATATTGGACTAACATATTAAGTCCCTTTTATTATGTGCAAATCAATTCATTATTTTTATTAATGACATTACATATCAGGCATTAAAATAATACCTAATGCAAGAAATTTAAAAAAGAAACTATTAGTACTTGTCTTTATATTAGTGCATATGCTTAAAGTTATTCTTATGGTTATATAAGTATAGTTAAACTTATAGTACTTATTATGAGAAATACAGTAGTTATTGTATTTATACATATATTAATACATTAGTGCTATCTACTATACATAAACTAAATCACAGTTTAAATACTGGGAAAATTTTTAACTTATTATTACCTAAAATGTAGCAAAAACCTTAAATATTTAATACAATACACATATATATACTATACCATATGCTAATATACTATACTAAAGAAACTTTCAATCATATAAATAATAATCACTATAAAGTACAATTAAATAAAATATTAAAAACTTCATTGTTTTGTGCTCATCTAAGGAAAATTCAGTATTATTTATGTGGAAAGTATGAAATACATTAAATAAAGTGCTGGTGACATCTTTAAAAATAAAAGTAAGATTTGGGGGTATTAAATTGTTTAATGTCCTTGCATATCTTCAAGTTGGCAAATATATTAATATTTATGTTAATATTAAATTCTGCTGAGTGAAAGATACACATTTCATCTTTAAAGCAAAAATGGACCTCTTCAGGGAAGTTAAAAAAAAAAAAACCACCATTAGTCCAGTGTCTGGCATAGTTTGAATAAATGCTAAAATACATAAATATTAAAGAGTTGTGTTAGGCAGGTTTCTCCAGAAAAACAGAACAAGTAGGATATATATGGATATATACATATAAGAGAAGATTTATTATAGGAATTGGTTCACATGTTTATGGAGGCCGAGAAGTCCCATGATCTGCAGTCTGCAACATGAAGAGACAGGAAAACTGGTGATATAATTCAGTCCGGTTCCAAAGGCCTGAGAAGTAGGGGAGCTGATGGTGTAAGTCCCAAAGTTGTAAGGTCCCAAAACCTGGAGCTCTGATATCTGAGGGCAGGAGAAGACGGATATCGCAGCTTAAGAAGAGAGAGTGAGAATTTGCCCATCCTTCATCTTTTTGTTCTATTCAGGCCCTCTACTGATTGGAAAATGTCCACCTGCACTGGCAAGGGCAGGTCTCTTTACTTAATCTAATTCAAATGGTAACCTTTTTCAGAAACACTCTCAGGGACTCACCCAGAAATAGTTCTACCAGCCATGTGGGCATCTCTTAGTCTAGTCAAGTTGACACAAAAACAGACAAACAAACAAACAAACAAACAAAACCCCCAAATATTGACACAAAGAATTAACCATCTCCAGAGTGTTTCCAAGTAAAAAGGTCCATTTAGACCTAGTTCATATCAATAAGTAATAAAAGGGATTCATCATCTAACAAATTTATTATCTGTATTAATTTATAAATAGTTTTAATGGTGCTGAATTAGTTCTTATAATAAGTTTTTGCTCCTATGCAACTTTTGGTCTATAATGTTTTGCTTTGTTTTATTTTTTACATTTTTAATCTGATTATCAGCCATTTCTTCATAGTTCAAGAAGTCAATGATAGACTAATTCAATCCATGTCAAGTAATCATGGTTTATAAATTAGTAGTTTTGGAGTTAATGAAATGATATTGGAATGCTTAGCCTAGATAACTAGAAAGACATGTTCAAGAGCTGCATTGACCATTACAATAGCTATTAGCAACATGTGGCCATTTAAATTTAAAATGATTACAATGAAATACAATTAAAAATTCAGTTACTCATTTGCACTAGTGGCAACTGAATTGAACAGCACAGGTACAGAACATTTCAATCATCACAAGGCATTCTACCAGACAGTGTTGTTCTAAAGAAATTGAGCATTTTTTTAAATGAATCAATTATGTTCATAGATAATTTACAAATGTCACTTTTGCTGGCAAATTTCTTATTTTCCATACACTTCTCCAAGCATACCTTTAATAATATGGCTGACCTAAGTTTGAAGTCTTACCTTCCTCTTGCTCAAGCCCTGGAGAAGGTACTCAACATGGGAAAAGCATGCCTAAAGGAAGCAAGAAGGAAAGGAAAAAGCAAGAGGCAGGAAAATGCACAAATTGAACAATCAGCTTTTATGAGATCAAGAAGGTTGTCCATAACATACCATAGATGAATTATTTAGTCTTATAACTTTTGGTGAATAAAAATTTCCTTAAATGAGATATAATAGAACTCTATTATATATAGTAGTCTATATAGTAGAGTACTATATGACTCATCAGTTGGGTGATTAGCCTAACATCAAGTAGTACAAATAAAAAAAAAAGAAATTAGAAACAGCTAATTTAAAAGGATATAGGCAAATTCCAAGCTACTCAATAACAGTGTCATCCAAACTGCTGCAGAGAGTAGAATTTTTCTGTGATGCTTCCACACATACAAAGTTGGGGTTCCCAGTCCTTCCTTCCTTTCAGCAGTCAGCCCCCTTCAGTGGGCTCTTGATGTCTAGGTTTCCAAACACAACCACTACGGCTTGTCTAGATACTAATCTCCTACTTTGAATTTTTCCATCTGGGATTTCTTTCTCAGACCTAACAAAAAAAAAAAAAAAAAAAAAAAAAAAGGAAAAAAAAATTCAAGTGGGGTTTCCAAGGCAATGGCATAATATCAGCTATTTAAGTGTTCCAGAAAAGTTCCTAGGGGTGCCTGGGTGGCTCAGTCAGTTAAATGTCCAACTCTTGATTTTGGCTCAGGTAATGATCAGGTGAGATTGAGCCCTGTTGGGTTCATGCTGACATCATGGAGCCTGCTTGGGATTCTCTCTCTCCCTCTCTTTGCCCCTCCCTGCTCACGCTTTCTCTCTTAAAATAAATAAATGAACATCAAAAAAAAAAAAAAAAAGAAAGAAAAAAGTGTTCCAGAAAAGTTCCTATTTCCATTACAAATACATTCATTCGTAGCCTCTTGCTGACCCAATTACGGTATCTCACTGTAATTAGATCTGTTACAGTTACCATCTTTTCTTTTTCAAACTGCATGCTAACTTGTCTCTTTTTTAAACACAATGTAATAAATATTAGATTTCAAAAATTCACAAAGACAAGCAAAAAGAAAAAGGTGTTTGCACATAAGCGGAGAAATAATTCACCGCGGTATTTAATCTTTGTCTTTTTAAAACAAACTCTAGCTTTGGGAGGAATACTGCAGGAAATAGAAAAGGAAACAATGTCTCACATGATTCCAAAAGTAGTTGAGGCATTATAAATAAAATATTTAGCTGTTTAACCAAATTTTTTTTATCACCAAGCAATCCTGAGTTTTATGACTTACTATGATTGTTCATAGTAAGTCATCAATTTATGTAAGATACATCAATTTCATCTAGAGTAGAATTAACAGAATATTTATAGGAGTATTTCAGGAAGTCTTAAATCATTTTGGTGGCTTTTTTTTGAACTGAGAAGAAAATAAATACTAAAAATTGTAACATCTAATGGTACCTTCTTAGGCTACTGTGTGTAATCACCTGCTGGTTGTCCATTCGACATAAGACATGCACGTGCCATACTGGGCATATTCTAAAGAGCTTTGAGACTCCTGGAGTTACAATTTCTAGCACATTTTTCTTTACTCGGAGGAGAACCACAGTATTTTCTGGAGGTAAGATTTACTGTGATATTAAGCTTGGGAGTATAATAACATTTCCAGAAAGTCAAGAAGTTACAGACTTGACTCCGAGCTAGAACATATTCAATATTTTTACTGAAATGGAGGAATGGATGAGATAATAAAATGACTGCTGATTGTCTACAGTATATTTATATGAAGAATTAAGGAACTTCCTTGGAGACATCAAATTAAAGGAAAGAGGAATTTAGATATGACAAATTTATCTCTGAAACAAAACCTTCATTATTGGAGTTGAGTTTCAATTTTGAGTATTGTCATGCTGGTCTGGCTCCAATTTGATTCCTGTAGGAAATAAGAGATCTGTTCTCTTCACCTCCAGTTTGCTCTTTTTTTTTTTTTTTTAGTAATGAAAGTTTTATAAGGTAATTTGGTGCTAGATTAAGGTACTTTGTTGCTCTTTCAATTGAGGCCCATAGGGTCAGTGTTGCACATGGTCATAGGAGCAGACAGATTGACATTTACATGTAGATAATCATCCAATTCTTTGTTTTTTTAATGCTAAGTGATTCCCCTTCAATAAAATCAGACAGCATTCAAAGCCCTTACCCTGAAGATTAGGGATACAACGGGAAGCACAACGGACACAGTCTCTTCCATGAGAACAGTAACAGTTTCATGAAGGAGGCAGATCTCAAAAATAAGCACAACGCTAATCATATAATTACAAGAGTGTGAGAACTTACAACAGGAGGATCTAATCTGTTGGGAGTCAGGCAGGGAAAGCCTCTTCCAGTAAGATTTAAGTTGACATCTGCAGGATGGGTCAAGTTAATCAGGTAAATGGAGGGTAGAGAAAGCATTGCAAGCACAAAAAAGACCATGTCCAAAGACCGTGGGGGCAAGGATGAATCTACTGTGTTTGAGAAACAGAAAAGCTAGCATGGCTGTTGCAAATAGGTTGAAGAAAACAAAAAACGATGAAGCTATAGAAGTAGGCAAGTACCAAATCATAGAGGTCTTTGTC
Source organism: Leopardus geoffroyi (assembly GCF_018350155.1). Lineage (NCBI taxonomy): Eukaryota > Metazoa > Chordata > Mammalia > Carnivora > Felidae > Leopardus > Leopardus geoffroyi. Next base: position 104,327,155 of record NC_059327.1, on the reverse strand, counting down.
AACCGTGATAAGGGTTTTAATTTCATCATAAGAGTAATGGGAAGTCATAAAAGGGTTTTAAGGAGGGAGTGACATGATTAGAATTTCCTTATTGTTGGTGAATGGATTACAAAGTGGCCAGAATGGATGTGGGGAGCCTATTGCAATAACGAAAACCAAGAGACATTTGCAACTTTAGACTAGCAGGGTAGTTCTCAAAGTGTTGTCTGCGGACCCCTACGGCACCCAGAGATCCTTTCACGGGGCCTACAAGGTTAAAAATTATTTTAATAATAACACTAAGGTATTATTTATTTGCCCTTTAAATTGTTTTGACATTTGCACTGATGGTACAAAGCAATAATGGGTAAACTGAAAATCTAGCTCCAGTGAAGGCTTAGAGTCACCGAATTTTCATCTCAACATAGTTTCAATGAAAAACTGCACGTTTCACTTAAAAATTTCCTGGAAGAAGTAGAAATGTTTACAAATTTTATTAAATCTCAATCTTTGATGAAGTAGAAATATTTACTAATTTTATTAAATCTCCACACAACTTTTTATAATTTTTTTTAATGTTTATTTATTTTTGAGAGCATGAGCAGGAAAAGGGCAGAAAGAGAGGGAGACACAGAATCCAAAACAGGCTCCAGGCTCTGAACTGTCAGCACAGAGCCCCACCTGGGGCCCAAACTCAGGAACCATGAGATCATGACATGAGCTGCAGTTAGACGCTTAACCGACTGAGCCACCCAGGCATTCCTCAACATGACCTTTTAATACTGTGTGATAAAACGGTAAACAATATTGCTGAAGTGGCTCAAAGTTATTGCCAGCTTTCCATAGTAAAAGTTATTTCTCTTTGTAATAGCAGAGATCAGGTGCTCAATGTAGCAGAGGGCTAAAGAGAGACAACATATGAGAGTAGACACTCTAAAAGAGAAGACAAGAGATAAATATAGGAGCATATAAGAGATAAATATAAGACCATAGGTAAATATATCCATGTGCATTTTTGTGTCATTCTGCAAAGCTATTCAGTCTCCCAGTTCTGCCTGTTTTGTAATCATAAACAGGTTCTCAGAATGAACCTGGAAAGCCATTGTTTGGTGGGTACTCAATTATGGCTACAGTGGGTTCAAGGTGAATCAGGAGAATGGATTGTGTGCATCTCTTCCCAACTCCGCATTTGGTGATGTAGCTTGAAATCAAACATGACAGTCATATTTATATCACATTAATTAGTGAACGCTACAAATTGGACCTCCTTTTTTTGTTTGTTTGTTTTTTAAATCTGGAGAGCCAATTGTTAAACATTTAGCAACACACCTCTGGTCTTAGCCAGGTCTCTGAATTCCTTCTCCCTCTCACGTTTCCCCCAAGGCAAATCTTTGGTTATCTCCATTTACTTAATAATCTTTGTTTTTTTTAAAAAAAATTGAGACAATAGTTGACATTGTTAAAATGTAACTATCTGGCATATAATACATACTCAATAAATATTTGTTGAATGTTGAATGTTAATTGCATACAATGTGGGTCCAAAAAAGGCTAAGAATACATATCTTAATTGCTATTGATATAATTTATGATCTGTTCTCCCATAGCACATATTTTGAATATAGCACTTACATCATATTAGAGTTATTTGTTTACATATAAATGCCAAAAATCTAACCATTGAGACAAGGAATAGAATTCCTGAGCTCCCTTAATTCCAATTTACTTTCAAGAAAATGTATTCAGAGAAGGAACTAAAATCTTACTTAATTTTTTTTCTCAGTGATAATATATTACTTTAAATAATTCTAAGGTTGATATTCATTAAGGGAAAAAATAGGGACTTGAGTATTTTCAGAGAGCCTCTATTCAATCATGCTTTATGATACTCTGTAAAGCCATCCTTCTCTAGTCAATAGAAACAAACAAAAAATGAACTCACTAATAATCAATTCTCAGTCATTCAAGGATTAATGATACAGTTTGTAGAGTCATTTGTTATCTCCATCTTTGCTTTTCTTTATTCTTTTTTTGGCTTCCTGCCACTGTATCTTTGCATTATTCATGAGAAACCACACTAGTGCCTGGCTGGGGAAATAAAGGGCTCTGAAATGCAAATCTTTCTTTTACTGTTTTTTAGCAGTTCTCCAAAAATGTTGTTGCAGGAGGAGCAGGTCAGGACAATTAACTTAAATGAGGTTTGTTAATATTTATAGGTTTCAAATATCCATTTAACATACTGGTAGATCTACTTAACTTTATACTAAAGTGGGGCTAGAAACACTGCCTAAAGTTGTTTAAAATCTCTAAGAATCTTATATTTTGTCAATTCCTACAAAGAATGAAAAAAATTTAAAAATTAGATAATAGTCCCTGCTCCTCCAAAAAAGCCTTCAAGTTCCACAATTTAAAAATGTATCTCTACAGCAGGTACTTTGTCATGATGAGTGCATTTGAGTATGTTCCTTGGAAGATAAACACTGGAAGATAAACAAAATGTCGGGCTTCAGTTATAGCAGAGCCTTCCAAAAGAAATAAAGTGACTAGTTAATCCTTAGAGTACTGGAATTTGTTGGACGGTTAGCCAAACGAATATTTAGGAGATTGCCTATGTGTTTCTGTATACATGTGCTCAAATCTTCACTCTCTGGTCTGAGGAAAGAGCAGAACGAAGAAAAATACGGAATGCAAAGTACTGACCTCAATACAGAAGGAGTTAAGGGTTGTAAAAAATACGTGTGTGTGTGTGTGTGTGTGTGTGTGGTGGCAGGTGTGTTCAACATCACTGTCCCCGTTGACACTTGGGGCTAAGCAGCCAGAAGAATCTCTAAGAGATTTTTCCTGATTCTCTCCGTGATGAAAACTTCTGGCCTAAGTGATGTTTCAGGCAGTCTTACTCCAAAGAATTTTTTTTTAATTGATGGTGATGCCATCTGTCTAGTTTGAAGATTAAACTAGGCTTCCCTACAACTCACTTGGTCTTTTTGCCTTGCTGCTGTGTGTGAGTGTGTATGAGTGTGTGTGTGTGTGTGTGTGTGTTTTCAGCAGTTTCTCAGGATATTGGAAAACACCCAGGCACATACACATAAATGTCCATTACATTTACCATGTAGCATCTCAGAGCGCAAAACCATATTGTTCTGGGCACAGAAGAGAAATCTAACACCCTATACCCCGTCACAAACCAGGTCTTGATAATCAGGCTCTAAGTGAATCAACATCAACTGTATCTCTCAATTGCTTGTGTCTGTAGCAGCCACATTGCTGGTTGCATTGAAACCAGGCAAAGAGCCCCTGTGTTTGCATTGGTTGGCAGTGTGTAGAAAAATAGGAGTTGAAAGAACAAACCTAGACACTGTAGGTGCAGTTATCAAGAGACTTATAAATGCTGTGTGGTTCCCAGAAAAACTGTTTCCTGCCCTAGCCAGGTCAACCACTGGAGTGATGTCTGATTTCTCTTCCTGTGTCAATAAATGGTGAAGGTCAGCCCCCTACTGTGGAGTGGGGGTCAGGAGAAGAGAAGAAAATGAATCTTTTATACTGATAATAGTTGTGGGAATTTTAAGTTCATTTTTAAATCTATGCTTTTTCAAATAGTTAATTCAAGGCACACGTTAGTGACAAATTTCAGGCAAGTACAATTTTTAATTCTTTTGGGTCCTTAGAAATTGTTATCCTTTGTTCCTGAAATTTCCCTTGAGGCCTTAGCATATTTCTGTTCTTTTTGTGTGCTCTTTAGTTTCTTAACGCTAGTTCTAGAGTTTGATTTTGTGATTCAGACAGATTCACACTAAATCAATAGAGATACGCATTTTGGAAACTTTCCTGTGAGCTGCCATTTTACCATGTTATTTTTCCTGCATCAACCAACATCCTCTAATAGAGAATTATTTCCCTTAACTTCACGACACAAAGTGTCTCAGAACATTTTTCAGAAAAATGCATGTATTACAGGTTAAAAACTGACATGAGGCTGAAACATCCTTTGTGGAAATCAAAAGGAGGGACACGTAAGTACAGTTTTTAGACCAAAGACCCTGAATTCAGAATCCAGAATCATGTAAATGGATGGCTTGGCTGGAATTATATGATCATACGTAGGTAAAAAGGACAACAAAAAAATTATGAATTGCAGTAATTTTGTTTGCCTCCCAATAGTGCCATGATAAGACTAAACCACACCCTTAAATGCAACAAATCGGAAATATTTCCTGCTTAATCAACAAATACATTTCATTATCTATTATGTTAATTAAAGTGATAAAATACTTTTATTCTTATTTATTAGGATGAAGGATTGAAGCTTCATCTTCTTCAAAATGGTAATTTTGTAATTACATTGATTTTATTAAAGATATTTAATAATCATACTAATTACTTATAAATGTTAATGACAGAATATGATTCCTAAATATTTAGTTTGAATACTATTTCATATCAATACATACAAATCAGCAATTGCATGACCACTCCTACTAAAGCTTTCTGGATAAGAAAACAATTTGCCATGTAGAATTGCATTAAAAATTTTTTTAATGTTTATTTATTTTTATCAGAGAGAGAGAGAGAGAGAGAGAAAGAGACAGAGACAGAGCATGAGTGGAGGAGGGGCAGAGAGAGAGGGAGACAATTCGAAGCAGGCTCCAGGCTCTGAGCTGTCAGCACAGAGCTGGACGCTGGGCTTGAATTCAAGAACCGTGAGATCATGACCTGAGTAGGATGCTTAACCAATTGAGCCACTCAGGTGCCCCATAGAATTGCATTTTAATAACTATTATCATAACTGGGTGTGTAGTTAATACTAAGAAGACTTGATGCGTTTTATCTGTCTTTCCCAGCGAGCACCTTTAAGTAAGGACCACCTCTTGTGCCTCATTCCAGCTGACCCATAGGTCACGCAACCCATGTTCCAGCTCCACAGCCGGTAATCCCAGGATTTGGCACGTGTTCCCATCCCCTTCCAGTTGCATTTGTTTGTTGCCCCTTGGATCAGACTTTCATGGTCAGCCTTGCTCCAGGCTGTGGTTCTGTTAGGCATACTTGGTTTTCTCAGCTATGACTCCTTGCGCTTCTTAACAATGGTTTGCACTCTCCATTTTCTTTCTGGATGTTGGCTCCTTGTTGAATTCCTAACCTAGTTTTAACATGTCAGGCTCTAGTTCCTAGGCTTTGTGGTGTCTGGCCAGTGCCCCAGTCGAGCCCATTCAAGTTACAATACAGTTACATTATAACTTATTTAGATTGATAGTAGTTGTGGTATATACATTTTTATACATAAATGAGAAACCACTTTTCTGACATATTTGTTCCAAACCTATATTAATTTCTTCTGCTAAAATGCTCCATTTCCTTATCAGAAAATGCCAATAAAAGTTACTTGAAGTATGAATTTAGTTTTTTTCTGCATTTGACCTATCCAAAGAATTTGACATTTGTAACTATTTGTGATTAAATGATGAATGATAATGTATGTAAAAGCATTTAAAATAGTATTAAGTGTTCCAAAGGTGCATGTGGGTGTATTATCATTATGCATACCTAATAATCTCAACATAAACCAATGTTTTGGCTTATTACTAAATCTATAGTTGAGTCAGATTTCTATAGGAAGTAGCTTCTCCAGTATATGGAAATTTGTATCTCATTTAGGAAATTATTCTATGAATGCTCTACAAAAAATTGTATCAAAATGAATTATAAGAATAAATGTCACTTTCAAATATGCCTACCATTTTCAGTTTTACCAGTGTGTTGAAAATACCTGATTAAATACTGAAAATCTGGGTGAGGATATTTGTACTTTTAGAATCACTTTCCCCATACTTCATATGAAAACAATTTCTTTTCAAATAATACTGTTTCTTGGTGAGAACACAAGTTTAGCCAACTAATGCAGTCACATGACAATTATCTTGAAGAATAACATGGAATTTACTTAGCAGAGGAACCTGAATTTTTCTACATTTTAAAAGATAAGAAAGTTAGGTAAATGCCGGTTAATGTGTGATTCATATTATTCCATGGGGAGAAAAGTGAATGCTCTTCAAAATATGGGTGAACTGATCTCACTAAACATTTTGAAAATTATATAACTTTCTGCCTTCTTAGGATATAAGGATCATGTCCCTGTCTAGAAATTTAATTTATAACCCATGCAGGAATGTATTCATTACATTTGGTCTTTGTTTTAAATAGTATACTCTAAAATGAAAATACTTCCCACTGGAAAAAAAAAATGTTCATAACTATGTATTTTCTAAACATAAGTGGACAAATATGCTGAAATCAAAGTCACATCACAAAAACGAACCCAAAATAATTTGCTGGAGGAAAGTTCATGTATACTCAGAACCCATGGAACTCCAGCTCTTGCTAAAGACTTTGTAAATAAATCTTGTACAGCATAGTGGACTGGGGGTTAGAGGCTATTTAGTATAAATAAGCAAAAACAGAGCTTGTATTTGACATACCCTATTACAGAAGACTTTCCCCCAAGGTTTTCAAGTATTGGAATTCATAATAGAAAGCCAGATATATCTTTGGAAGTTTAATGGATCTCATCAATTATATGGCATTTTAAAACACGTATATTCGGACCATGAGCTATGGATTATTTGAAAAAATCCTTATGATGATTGTTCTGGGGATATGCCTGAAATTTTAATTTCCAAACTTGGGATGTCATTGAGCTTTATTATAGGAAAAGATAACTCTGGAATCCGTGCCAAGCAGAACATAAGGTTTTTCATTTATAACTCTCAGTTTCTTATAACAACCAATAAGGTAGGCATTGTACCCACAATTTGTAGATGAAGACTCTGCGATTCACGCTGTAAGAACTAGCTTCGTGGGCAGTTCTCAAACTCATTCATTCATTCATTCATTCATTCATTTATCTTAAGCAAATAAACTAATGCTCCATTCATTGAGAAAGATATATTTATCTACTACACATTAAAAAGGAAACGGCACAATTCCCATGCCTGCAGGAACTCCAGGGATGAGTCAGTATGTGATGGGTCATTGATCCAAGAAGTTCTTTTCAAGAATGGGATGATGGGGCAGGAGTTTAGAATCTAGAAACGAGGGTTAAAGAAAGACTAGAACATAGACTTTTGCCTTTGGGATACCGTATACATACTTATAGATAGAGGTTTCACATCTTCATTTTGAATCTCAAGGTGCTGAGGGACCATTTTCCTTCCATATTCTTTATTCTTGATCCTTCTCCCTTTCCTGGTCCTAACTCCACACTTAGGAACCAGCCTATTCTTCAGCTTTCATATACATACAGGTCCAGAAGACTTGAAATAGTTCTAGGAGCCAGAGGAAATACTAAAAACTTCTCATTCCCCAGTGTTTTGACCCTCAGATTCTTGTGGAAGAGAACCCAGGAGGCTCCTTAAATTCAATTCAGTTCAAATCAATTCAAAAGTATTATCTTTCTCTAAAGACCATTGTTATGCCTCTCTCTGTTCCTTTTTCCCTTCTTCCAGGTTAACTTAAGAAACATGATCACTTCCACCTTTGGAATCTCTCTCGGTATCCCCACCCCCATTTGAGGCAAAGATGAGATGAATGGTGCTTAGATTAAATTTCTTATTTCAGTTTGTTTAATGTCTTGACTTACTTGAAGCACTGACTCTCTTTTTTTGACTCCCTAGCCTAAGCAATCTGTCAGCAGCCTATCACCCAACAGAACAAAGGTGATAGAGCTGGGTTTGGCAACGTGCAGTATATACACAATAGTGGTTTTTATCACCTTTGACATAGCCTAATATGAGTCATATCCATGTCCATCTGGTTCAGTATTTTATTAGTATTTTATTACTAACAGAGTATCTAAAGAATACGGCATCCAGTTTAAAATTTAGGTTCATCCAACTTCTTTTGGTAACATACAATCATAACAGTTTAGAGCTAGAATGGACTTTTGTTTCTCCATTTAGTCCAATGTCCTCAGTTAACTTAGAAAAAAACAAGAATGATCTTTTGTCACATGCCAAGTAAAATATTATATAAGCTTTTTATATACATATTCTCTATACATATATTTTATACTCTTTAAAATTCTGATAATAACCATCAGTGGAGAAATCATTATTTTCAGTTTATAGTTGAAGGCCCTGATATTCAGAGGATTTAAGAAGATTTTAAGATTTCTAAGAGAAGCTGAAACAGACATCTAAAAAAAATACTCTGTACCATAGAAAACAATGTTCAGGGTACAAAAGTAGATGTGAAGAAATCAGTTGTGACTTATTGCATTAGTCTCAGTAAGTCATGATGTCACCCCAGACTACAGACTGTCGGGATGCAGAGAAGGAGAGAATAGAATCAAGGGAAATTCAGAGTATAGAACCAATGGGATTTAGTGATAAATTTGCTGTAGGAGGTGAGAGGAAAAAGAAGAAAGAGCCAAGTTTAACAACCAGTTATTGGCTTGCAGAACTGGCTGAATGGTGGGGCCTCTTGCAAAGATGCAAAGCCCTGACAATAAGATTTAGAAAGTGGGGGTGAGGCAGAAAGCGGAGCAAGGGTGCGGGGAGCAAAGAGATCATGCAGTGCTGACATGATATAGGCAACTTCTTCAAGCAGTTTTTAGGGTTGGAGGCTTGAGGATACGTTTTCTACCAAATGCTCTCTCACCCTTTCCCTTCCCCTTATCCATGTGGCAATCCAAATGGCATTTGGGCTTTGAGTTTGAAAATATAGATGTTAACGGCATTTTCTGGGCAACTCCAGAGGCTGGCATTTATCAATGCACTTGATGAAAGACCTTGTGGTCTCCTTGGATGTAGCTAGATATTACATAACTTGACAGAGAGGAATATTGTTGTAGAAGAATTACTAATGTAATAGGGATCTCATCTCAACCTAAACTGGGATTTGGAATTTTGATGTGTGTTTGATGAAAATATTCAGCTAAAAGCTCAAAGAGGCTATTTCGGTGAAGTAGTTTACATAGTAGGAAAATGTCTCCAAAGAGGAAGATGTCTGGAGACAGATATGGAAAGGCACATGAGTGAGCAGGAGGCTGTCTCTTTTATTAATGAGTCCCATGGAATTATCCTGAACCCAGATGCAAACAGGGGCTGCAGGAAGAATGTTAGGGATCTGTTTTCACTGGCACAGAGGCACCTATCATGTGGCTTAGAAACCAGGGTGATGAAGCAGCAACATGTTAGGGAAGAGCATCATTTTTCTCTCAATACTGTAAACATTTTGCTCCACTATCTTTCTATTTTGCATGGCTTCTGAGAAGTCAGATGTCATTTTTATCTTTGTTCTCCTGCAAGTAAGGTATTTTTCCCCGTTTTTTTTTTCAGAATTTTTTTCTTTATCTTTAATTTTCTGTAACTTCAAAATGATATTGGTAAGGTATAGATTTTTTTCTTGCATTTATCCTTCCTGGCATTCCCTAAGCTTCCTGGACCTGTGATCTGGCATCTGGCATTAATTTGGGGGAAATTCTCAGTCTTTATTGTTTCAAATATATCTGTTTCTCTCTTTCTTTCTTCTCCTTCTGGTATTTCCATTATATTTCCACCATGCACATTTTGTGATTGTCCTACAGTCCTTAGATATTCTGTTTTTTTTCAGTCTTTGTTCTCTTCAATTTCTGGTTTTTGAAGATTCAGTTGTCATATCCTCAAACTCAGAGATCCTTTCCTTAGCTCTGTGCAGTCTATTAATAAACCCATCAAAGGCATTCTTCATTTCTGTTATAGTGCTTTTTATCTCAAGCAGTTTTGGTTCTTTCTTAGGATTTCCATTTCTATGCTTACATCGCCCATCTGTTCTTGTATGATTTCTGCTTTATCCATCAGGTCCCTTAGCATATTAATAGTTTTAAATTCCCTGTCTGATAATTCCAATATTCCTACCCTGTCTGGTTCTGATGCTTGCTCTGTCTCTTCAAATTGTGTTTTTTATCTTTTGGTATGCCTTGCCAGTTTTTCTTGATATATCCAGTGAAAGCAATTGTTGTAAATAGGCTTTAGTAATGTGGTGATGAGGTGGGCGGGGGGGGGGGGGGTGCGGAAACGAGAAGCATTTTCTAGTCCTGAGATTAGGTCTTAGTCTTTTATGAGCCTGTGCTTTTGCGCTGTGAAGGAACATCAATTCACCATGTCTAGGCATACATAACACAGCCTGGCTCTGAGATGACAAAGGCTGCTTGGGTTTGAGGGTTTGCACTTTGGGAGAAGCAGAAAAGGGGTCCGCGCTCTGAGAAGAGAGCCAGTGTTGAGTACCACTCTCACATGGTTCTGCTAACCAAGACCTTAACAAGGGATGACAAGCAGAGAAATCTGGGAGTTCTTTCAAACCCCATGCTCTGCATTTGGGGACTACAGAAATAGATGGATGAAACCATGCAATTACACATGGAGGACCATGAGTTTTCAGCCATTGCTGTTACTGTGGCTTTGTAAGCACAGAGTGGCGAAGCCTAGAGGAAATGTGGATTGCACCAGAATAGTAGTTCTTAAGATGAAATGTGCTTCAGAATCACTGGTGGAACTTTTAAAGAGGGTCCATGCCATGTCCCATTTTCAGGGTTTCTGATTTAGAAAGCCTAGGGAGGCATCTTGGCAACTGTGTAATGAAAAAGCTCAAGTAATTTTGATGCTTATGCCTGGTCAAGAACCCGGGGGGAGGGCAGGTGGGGAATCAAATTTTTGGGGGTATTTCACTTTTAGAATTCATTGTTTCATAACTTCATCTCTTTATGCTCAACTTTCCCCATTCCCACTAAAAAAGTTTCCTTTCTCTGATATTGGTTTTCTTAATTCTTCACTGAAGGCTTTTCTGAAGGAGAATTACTAAAAGATTCAGCCAGCCTTAGACTCTTAGATTCTTTATACTTGGACTCAGATGAAAGGAAAAATTGAGAATGTAAACATCCTATTTGCTTCCTTAGAAGAAAATGGCTCATAATTTTATTTTGTTTGATCAGCTCCATGTTAAACAACTGTGTGAATATTTTTCTTGAAACATCCTCTCTCTTCCACTCCTATCTCCACAGCTCACTCTACTGTTAGTTTTGCTTAAAAGTTATCAATGGAATTTAGACATCAAAGCACTTTCAGCTTCATTTCTCCACTCTGGCTCCACAGGCTACAACCACCACCCTCCAGAGTTGTAAGCTACAGAAATCATCCCACATCTTACTTTTGTTCATTTATATCTGGGTGAGCTAGAGGAGATTGTCTTTCTTTTGTAGAATCTATAGTATTGAAAATGAACTAGATCAGTGACCTAATTCCTGGTTAATGAGTCCTTTATTCCCTAATGTTCCCATTAATTTTCAATCCAATGGAATTCTTGTCTTCTTGAAATACAGCTAAAATATAATAACTGTGTAGTAATTATTTTTTTCAGTGCAAAAATTCCAAATGTCCATTCTATTAACTGAGCAAATGGAGGTCATAGTTACATCAGCCGTTAAATGTCTTTACAGGAATTAAAGAAAACTGACCATGCTCCAGTTTGAAAGAGCCACAATTAAGCAGTGTTTTTGTATTACTTCTCAGAGGAAGGAGCCTGAAGATTCTAAAGGGAGGGATGATGCATTAACTGCTGGGAAAAAAAAAAGAGAGAGAGAGAGAGTCTTCAGTCTTGGGAATGTAACAACTTGGTGGGGGGCTGAGTGCCCTGAGGCGGACTGACCCAATCAGCTGCTGGGAAAAGTAATACAGCTGTTCTGCTGGAGGGAGACACATTCTAAGCCGGTATGGTCCACTATCGGAGAACTTTTGGTATCATGAGAAAAGGAAGTGCTGTTCCTTTCAACTGAGAAACTGTAGAATGTCTCACTCATCCTTTTTTTTTTTTTTTTTTTAATGCTGACTCCTCTTTTTGTTTTTAATAGCTTTGTGATAAAATTTCCATTTGAAAATTGATGATACAAATCAGAAGTGCTTCAAATCAGCTATTTAATATTTATAGATGAAATTTATCTCTTTCCTTAAAAAATGTTTAAAGAAAACATATCTGAATTAGAACTTAGTGTTTACTGCACATGAGATGAAATGGAAACTAACCTCTTTATTGCATGTGGGTTTTTTTGTTTTTGTTTTTGTTTTTTTATTCCTTGGCTTATTCAGTTAATTTGGATTTACTATTTGTAAGGTGAAAAGAAACACTTTTCCCCACAACTCTGTGGTCTGTTGGGAGACTTTACACAGTAGGAAAAAAAAATGTGAGCAACTACCTATCATTATTATAGAACGGATTTTCAGATGGAACACTAAGAATTTACTCAAACATATTCCTTGGAACTATTTCATCATAAAAACCAAAATATGATTAAATTAATACTGCTGATTCAATGAGCTCATTTGGCAACAGTTGCAAGGTGCAATCTGAGGAGTTTTATGGGCCAATGTTAGGGTTAGGCATATACTTTCTACCCTCAAACCCCTGTATTGTATTATTCAGAAAATATAGTGGAGTCAATGGATAGGTCCTTGAAAAAAAATAGAAAAAAGAAAAAGAAGAAATGCCTTCTATTTCCCAAAGCTTATTAATTCAAAATTTATTTACATTTTTCAGTGGATGGATCATGTAGTTTAATACATAAGGTGGCATATAAATACTGGCAACACCAAAGACAGGCTCAGGGGACCATCTTGCAGGGCCCTTCCCCTCGCCCCAGCTACCACCACAAATTTAATAATGTTTTTCTCCATCTAGACCATTGCCATTTTCTCAATCATGTGAAAATCATCTCTCTTGAAAACATTTCTATTTTCATTGATCTGTGATTTATAATTTCAGTAAAAACAAATAAGACAAGTCCCTTAACTTTCCTCACCGCCACTTCCTGCTGCCCCTCAATTCCTCCATGTGAATATGCAGACCCCAGCAGGTGTATGAGTGAACATGGACACATAAATTTATTTTACAGTTCATTTTCAGACAACAAAACTAAAAGAGTAGTGCCAGTATTCCATAAAGACCCAAACTGTTATGTAAATAAAGTTCTTACTAAAGAAAAAGAGACAAAGGTGATTTTCTGGAGAGCAGAAAGACTCAAATTAAATGGCAATATAGCATATGCTCTATGAATGGTTTGGACGAAGTCATTAAAGCAGCTCTTATTCTGCCATCTTGATGTAAGTATGTTTTACAGAAAATCTATACTGGAAAATAAGGAAATAATGGGGGTTGTCTGTGGATTGAAAATTATTGAATCGGCTTGAACTTACTTTTTTGTTATTTTTTCAATGTTTGTTTATTTTTGAGAGAGTCAGAGACAGAGTGTGAGCAGGGAAGGGGCAGAGAGAGAGGGAGACACAGAATCCAAAGCAGGCTCCAGGCTCTGAGCTGTCAGCACAGAGCCCAACATGGGGCTTGAACCCATGAGCCAGGAGATCATAACCTGAGCTGAAATCAGATGCTCAATCAACTGAGTCACCCAGGTGTCCCAAGCTTCCTTTTTGAGGGTTTCCATCTACCACCTACTTCTACTTACCTACATCCCACACAATATGGACAGGAAAAAAAGCAGAGTGCATTTTATAAATTCAGAGGATGGAAGACAGCAGCAATTAATTAATGAAGACTGAAGAAATACTTATTATAATGTTTAAAATGTCCTTTTGTACTTATTTGACAAAAATCCCAAGATTCATCAGTTTCTGGAAACTCAACGCAAGGTAAGAGCTGCAGCTGACTTTGAATCTGACATATGTGTGAAGTAAGAACCCAATCGACATTGAAATGCCAGTCTGTGATTTCCCTTGAGGTATTGCTTTAGTTTCTGTTCCATCAAAAGCACACCAGCTGTAACTATGTGTTAAATATTTATTTTGGAGATGGATAGAAAGGAAAATTAGACACAGCCTCCACTTTCAAAGATTTTAATCTGTTAAGGGTGACAGACTGAAGGGAGTACACAAATCAGATTTAGGGAGTGAACAAGATAGTGGTTGTGGGGAAAATGTTGAAGGTGAACTGCAAAAGGAATATTGAAGCCCTGTGGGTCTGAGAACAGAAATGCTGTTGTTGGGATGTCTTTTAATTCCCATCTAGGTTGATAGGGAGAATTTTTTAATACATTCCACCCGAATGTGGAATCTGATAACACTCATTAGTTTGCCCATGGTTTCTAGTAGTTTTATGACATCTACACACTTAAACTTTGGAATGGTGTGTCCCTCATGGTGGAGGGGAGGCGAAGCACATAAACAATTTCAGGGACTTCTTTCTAAAGTCCTTAGGCAATCATCCAACCTCTGTGTGTCTCAGTTTCTCAATCTGTAAAACAGTAATGCAATATCTATTCCACAAAATAGTTGTGAGAATTAAATGAGATAATCATATAAAGTATCTAGCACAGATCCTAGACCAAATGTTCAATAAAAAGCAGTCATTATTTTATCCTTTCTTTCTTTTTTCTGTGAGACTGGCTTTCCTTCACTGTGACTGATGAGACAGTAACCAAGCTGGGGGATCAAACAAGGGACGCTTCACCAAGGTAGGTGCAGGACATAAAAGGGGACAGATGAGTTACATGCCCAGGCATAAAATATGAAACAGTAAAAAAATCTGGGAACTTCACAGGAAGTTATCTGTGGGAATGTCTGGAAGACTTCTATAAAAACAACCTATAAAGATGTTGCTTTAGCTGCAAATATTTTGTGGATTTAATATAATAAAATTAATATTATTAATTTCAGTATCAAGGGAAAATGCACATATATGGAGAACCTATTATGTGCCAGGCATTGTGCTTAGCTTACCTTGCATATATCACCTCATTTAATTTTCTCACCAATATAAAATAATACAGTCCATTATGCCTCATTTGAAATTTTAAAATAAAAAATTTATGAAAATTAAAATATTGAAATAATTGCTTGAGCAACAAAATCTGACCTGAACTGACATGAGATTATTTTTAGTCTTTATTTATCTCACTTAAAATAAATATTCATGCAGTTTGCTATAGAAACCTTAATGTTTGGTCATGGGGTGTTTCTCAGACCCCACTAGTGTAATGTTCCATATTGTCATTATAAAATAGTCTCCAAATTTCAAAATTCACCTGGACTCTAGGATTTTAGATAAGGTAGGGTAGACTTTTATTTATTTTTTTTTTAAATTTTTTTTTTCAACGTTTATTTATTTTTGGGACAGAGAGAGACAGAGCATGAATGGGGAGGGGCAAAGAGAGAGGGAGACACAGAATCGGAAACAGGCTCCAGGCTCTGAGCCATCAGCCCAGAGCCTGACGCGGGGCTCGAACTCCCGGACCGCGAGATCGTGACCTGGCTGAAGTCGGACGCTTAACCGACTGCGCCACCCAGGCGCCCCTAGGGTAGACTTTTAAAAAAAAGATAACATTTATTGAGAGCTTGCATATGCCACGTTTGGGTCCAAGTCTCTACTGATCTTAATTCATTCATCCTCATAATAATCCTGGGACAATAATCTTGGAGGAAAGAGAAACACATGAGGTGATCTCTACCTTCATCTAGACTTTCTGCCTAGAAGTACTTTCCAGTGAAGTACAGGAAGGGGAAACCAAACAAAACTTGGGTATGTCAATGAATTGAGGGGACCGAAATCATTACTTGGGGAAGGCAAGGCAACTAGAATTTGTGAGGCAGACTGCCTACGAAGTGGGAGCTATGCAGAAGTGCTCCAAGTATCTTCAAAGTAGCCCCATCAAATCTTTGGCTGAATATCAATCTACAAAGATCACTGGACATGAGCAATTTCAGGGGAAAGACAATTACCAGGGAGCTGTAAGCTGAACAATTCCTGGAGCTCATAAAGGTCTGAGAATCATTCAAGCTCCCATCAGCCAAAGTGAAGAGCCCTTCATGAATATATGATGCATTTAGTGGAGAGCCCAGAAAAGCCTCACCTTAAAAGTGGGGCTCAATGAGCATTAAAGGTAATTTAAACTCACCCCCAAACTATAACAAAATGCAACACTCAAGAACATAAATACATGATGTTCAGCATTCAACTAAAATCACTGTTTATGGGAAGAAGCAGAAAAATGTGACCCATAACTTAGAGAAAAGTCAGTCAATAAAACAGACCCCAAATTAAAAAGGTAGTCAAATTAATTAACAGACAATAATATACATATTGGATAGTGATAGAAAGTATCCAGAATGAAGCACAGATTAAAAAAGGCTGAAAAAAATTAGTCTTTAGTGATCCAGGAGATAATAACAAATGCAATTGGGATTCCAGAGAAAAGAAGGAAGATAAAAAGTGCTTGATGAAATAATGGCCAAACTTTTTAAAATTTGATTTGAAAAGTTATAAACTCTCAGAACCAAATGACAAAATGAAGCCCAAGTAAAACAAATATAAATCAAGCCTCTCCAAGACTTATTTTAATCAAATTGCTGGAAAGGTGTTAAAGAGGGAATCTTAAAAGCATCAAGAAAACAAACACACATTGCATGCAGAGAAACAAAGATAAAAATAACAGCAGACATTTTGTCAGAAATTTATGCAAACCAAAGACAATGGACTTACTTCTTTAAAATGCTAACAGAAAAAGATGTCAACTCAAAATTCTATATTCAGCAAATCTTTCATAAACAAGAATAAGGAGAAATTGACACATTTATTTTATAATTTATAGAGAAATTCAAAGAGCAAGTGATGAAAAAAAATAAATTTGGGAGGATTTATGCAATATGATTTCAAGATAATAAAGTTATAGTACCGGGGCACCTGGATGGCTCAGTCAGTCGGGTTTCTGACTTTTAATTTAGGCTTAGGTCATGATCCCAAGGTGGCGGGATTGAGCCCTACATTGGGCTCTGGGCTGAGCATGGAGCCTACCTAAGATTCTCTCTCTCCCTCTCTCTCTCTCTCTCTGAGCCCTCTGAGCCCTCCCCCTCTTGTGTCCTCTCACTCTAAAAAAAAAAAAAAAAAAAAAACGTTATACTACCAAGGGAGTATAGTAACAGCAGAGACTAGACATACATAGATTAATGGAACACAAATGGCAATCCATAAATAGACCAACAAGTATATAATCAATTCATTTTCAATGAAGGTGTCAAAAATTCAGTGGAAAGGATTGTATTTTCAGTAAACTGTGCTAGAATAACTGGATATATGTACATACAAAAAGGGGATCTCAGCCTTTTTGTTACATCATACACAAAAAATAATTCAAAATAGCCCTTATACCTAAACATAGGAGCTAAAACTATAAATCTTTTAAGAGGAAATATAGGAGAAAATCTTTATAACCTTGAATTAGGCAGAGGTTTCTTAGATAAGACATAATCATAAACCATAAATGAAAATTTTGTTAACTTTACTTCACCAAAATCAAAACTTTTACCTGTCAAAAAACACTATTAAAAATGAAAAGCAAGCCACAAAATGGGAGAAAATATTTCCACAACATACATCTGTGTACCCACATACATAACTACAAAATATACAGAGAAGGTGTATAACACAATGATAAGAAAAGAGCAACATTTCAATTAAGAAATGAGCAAAAGAAAAAGAAGACACTTGTGGCTAACAAGTTCATGGAAAGATACTCAACATCATCAATCGTTAGGAAAATGCAAACTAAAATCACCATAAAATACCACTATACATCCATTAAAATGGCTTATATTGAAAAGGCTGACAAACCCAATTGTTGACTAGGATGTCAAGAAAACTAGAACCCTCATGTATTTCTGGTAGGAATGTAAAACGCCCAATCACTTTGTGTAACAGTCTGGCAGTTTCTTTAAAAAGTTAAATATACACTTACCATAGGATCCACTTTGTCTGAAGGAACAATAGTAATGTATCTTGGTGGTGTTTTGTTTTTTTTTTTTTAACATGCAGACGTAAATTGTATGAAAAATTTAGCACAAAGAATGAGACAGGGAAATGGAAAATTCATGTATGTGAATTAGCATAATGCTATTTGAAGGAGCCGGTGATAATTTAAAAATTACTGCTCCTAAGGACCTGAGGGAAGAGGAAAGTATCCAAAAGTTTTTCCTTTCTGGCTCCAAAAATAGTTTCGTTTCTTGGATGAGAAAGCTTTTCATATGCTGGGGACTCAGACTCCTTCATACACTTCTGCACCTCGGCAGCAAGCCCAAGCTGGGCAGGAGTTACCATCATCTTCCTCTTTCTAATGGCCTTCGAGGCTGTATGGTGTGGCCTGTTTGCTGACCCCCCCCCCCCACTTTCCTGGAGCATGGCGGGGGGGGGGGGGTATATAGATCTCTAGCTTCTTCCTCCTGTTCTCCTAAGGAGAGATTTCGTTTCTCCCGGGCCCTTGTCCCTAGCTGCATCTCAGGGGGCTCCTGGATAGACGGACAAGGCTTAAGAGAGGGAAGCCTGGCAGGGAGACAAGTGGATCCTAGAAGAGTTCTTCCCTGTGCTGTCGCCCACTGGGAGCCGGGATTGGGTTTGCAACAGTACAGTAAATTTCGCATCTAGGGCACTGGCCTCCACCAAACAGGTGTGTGCACACATATAGAGGGTTCTAGTTTCTGGCATGAAGGCGTCTGGCCCAAGCTTTCTCTCTACCTCCCATCAAAGGGGAGCAGAGTGAGGGGGTTGTAGGGACGGGGCCTAGCGCCGGCCTGGTCCCACGGGCCTTGACTCCCCCACACTGGCGCAGGCCCTTTCTGAGGAACAGACTGCGCATGCACAAATCCAAAGGCTCCCGGCAGCCTCCAGGGGCGACTGGTGGGATGCAGGTGCCCATGCACGAGTGCCAAGCAACAAGATCTCAGTGACAGAGAGGCAAGTGTTTCTAGCTGGTATCAGAAATTAAGGGGCTGTTGCAGGGGAACACGCTGAACCGGAGCCTGCTGAAAATACCCGGCGCTGTCTGCTTTTAGGGCTGCCGGCTCCTGACTCAGGCCACTGTTGTTAGTCTCCCCTGGCTCCCTCCAAACACCACCTGCCCCTGGGCTTCTGAGCTCACACAAACCACTGTCCCTGCCGCCCTCACCTGCCCAGTGCCTCCGGTGGCCAAGGTAGGTCTGGCATCCTAGCCTCGCCACCCCCTGGGTGGGTGGAATCAGACATGTCTTTGGAGTGTCACAGTGAGAGAGTTTTAATAAAAAATGGTGATGGAATGTTTGGGGGAAGGTGGGTAAGGGTACGATGCTGGAGATTTGTTTTTTGCAGAAGGCATTTTTAAAAAGTTCAGGCTGTAATGAGATAAAACATTTTACCTTAGCAAATCCATCACGTTAAAAAAAAATGTTAACGGTGTTTAGGAAAATAGAAGGGAAAACTGAATTTCTGGCAGAACACCAGTTGGTTATTACTGCTAAACTTCATCAAACAACTGTGCATTCTACTTAAGACTTCATTTTGGTGCCCTCAAATACAATCACAACTGCAGGGGGTAGGCTGCAGCTGTAAGACTGTCCCTAATGCTCCCTCATTCATTCAGGAATTTGATCTGTTTCAGAATTTTCCCTTTTGTCATTTGAAGTCACTCATGAAGTGGAAATGGGGGGATGAGGAAGGTGGGAAGGTCAGATTGGTGTGGGTAAACACAAAGAAAATTCGTAGAGACAGGAACAGCAACATCAACAAAAAAACCTGGTCCCAGAGTTTATTCAAAAGAGCAGCAATCAGAGGAGTTTCAGGAATTGAAATATACTTGAGTTAGGTGGAGGAGTGGGGAGTGGTTGAAGGGACAGGCTCACTCTCAGCAACGAGGAGGGTCATAGAAAGAGCAGAAGTCGTGCCTGGCAAAGTCAGTGAGAAAAAGAGCTGGGTCATGAGAAGCCTATGGTTTTGGTTTAGCTCTTTATTACCTGCCACCATGTTGACATGGAGAACAGAGAAGGAGAAATAGCACTAAGGCAAAGAGTGAAATTTAGGAGTAGTTGTAAACTAGGTAAGATGAGGGGGATATTTTAAACAATGAAAATGACTGAAATAGGGCTTATTTATATTAACTCTTGCTTGGTCCATAAATAAGCTATTTATAAATAAACTATTATTTCCTGTTTTGCTTTCCATTTTTAGCTTCTAGAAATCTTATCAACAAATAAATAGGGCTATGTTCTTCCTATTGCTTTAGTGATAGATATAGCTTCATGTTTATCCTTTTCTCCCTTCCACTGGGCTTAAAGTCCTAGAACTAGATAGAAGAGAAATAGTTTCAGAAATAAATACAAAATAAGAGAATATATCTTGACGTATGGTTACCAGTGTAGATATTTGTGATTATTATTTCTTCTGTCACATGTTGATATTTGGAATCATAAAAATAATACAATTTTGTATTCTATATTCCAGAATTCCACATGAATGGTTTACGATGTTGGTGAAATGTTCTCTATGATACCACAAAATGTCTTCTTAAAACCAACCAAATAATGTTGATCAGTAAATTTCCTTCTTCAATGATCTCTGTGGACAGAAGAGTTTGAGGCACATGAACAAGGAATGCTCAAGATTATTGGGATCTGGAAGGTACTTTGTGAACACATGAGGCTGCGCACCTGTACTCTATGATGGTGGTTGACATTGGTGGTGGGAAGATTTCAACTTTTCTCTAATTTAAGAAGATTTAAATAAAGGTACGTGAAACATTGGTTAATAGTATAGACAACAAGTCTTAGAATGAGATCTTGGAAAATTTTGTACCCTGCATTTTGTTTTTGATTAAAAGTCACATAGACTAAAAGTCACATTTATCTGAAGGGTGTATTATTATTGAACAATTTGAATTTGCTGTGGTCAGGGTCTGTGCAAGTCTTCATGGGATCATGGACTACACAGGACTGGAAGGGCCTTTAAGAAATGTGCTAGGTATTAGACTGGAATTATACTGGAATTAAAAGAAAAAGAAGTTAGCTGGGTGAGATAAGGGTCTGATCTTTATTGAGATCTCACCTTCCATTCCAAAAAGCCAAAGTGGCTGCAAGACACCCTGCGCTCACTTTGGCAGCACATATACAAAAAGCCAAAGTAGCAAAAGTAACTGAGTAAAGCACACATATGGGGAATGCCTTTGCCCTGCTTTCCCTCATTTTTAAAAAGACCAAAATTATCTTTTGGATTCCAGGCTCTTGATACTTGATATAAATGTACATAAACCAACATTTTATCTGTTTGCAAAAGGTGATGACTATTAAATACCTTTTAGAGAGAAAGGATAAAAGTCAGAAGCTTGGCTGTGTCTTTAGCTGCTTTACCAATACTTAGTCTTTCCTATACAGGAAAAATCTAGGGCGATGTACTAAATCAAAGTAAATAATTGATTGCTTTAGCTAAGGGTAACTTGACAGTTTAGAGAGTTTGACTGATATGGTTATTGTTTGTATAAATGATGTGTTTTATGAACCATAATGATATGTGATAAAATTTCATAAACATCTATAGAAGTATTCAAATCACCTTAGATTAGATAGTGGACTTTTAATTAAAATTTCCCCACATTTTCTTGTACTTCCTGGTTGATATCTTGGAATCCTGGCAGCTTCTGAGCAACAGTTTTCCCAAGACTCTGAGGCAGTAGTTACATCTTTTAAGAATCCAGTTAGTAATTTTATTCTGGATACATTTTATTCTGGAGACATTTCCATTTTAAACAGTTTATATAAGTATACACACACATACACACACACATGTATATATGAACACACATAGGGCCATGTGTAAAAGACATTATCCCTATAAACTCTTTTCATCTTATTCATAAACTAAGATTGAGTACTATCGAGGAGCAGATAGTTGTCTAAAAATCTATTAAGGAAGAACTTTGGATTTAAGGGAAATATTATTCATTGAACCCTCAGACATTCTCAAGCTAGAATTTACCCTTAAGCATAAGGAATGGAGAAATTTATTACCACCAGTTTTTATCTTTACTTGTTTTTTTACTCTGTCCTATGTAAGAAAAACCAATTGAATTTACGTGGTGTTGGTGTTATTTTCATGTTCTAGTAAGCTTAATTTAAAAACATCACTTATGTTCCTCTTCTTTTATACTGTGTTTCTGAGTTGCTCATGTACAATATATCTATGTTGTGATTTCTCAGTTTCTTCATGGAATGTGCTATTTTATT
This sequence comes from Leopardus geoffroyi, assembly GCF_018350155.1. NCBI lineage: Eukaryota > Metazoa > Chordata > Mammalia > Carnivora > Felidae > Leopardus > Leopardus geoffroyi. The sequence goes on along the minus strand of NC_059327.1, from coordinate 104,305,130 downwards.
TCTAGATATCTGATCATATTTAAATGACTTAGTCTTACCTGGTCAAATAGTAACTTTTTCCCCCCTTCAATTTCTGCAGGGGAATTAAGCAGATTCTCATAGGTAGAAATGTTTAAATGTGTCTTCAGAACACTCATGGGAAAAACAGAGTAGCTCTGTCATGTTTTTAGCAGCAAAACACTTAACTATCAGAGATAGTTCACTATTCAGAGATAACTATCTCTGAAACACATTAAGTCCTGATATATATTAACAAGTATCAGTCAGTTTCTAACTTGCACTTTTTTTTTTTTTTTTCAACGTTTTATTTTATTTTTTTTGGGCCAGAGAGAGACAGAGCATGAACGGGGGAGGGGCAGAGAGAGAGGGAGACACAGAATCGGAAACAGGCTCCAGGCTCTGAGCCATCAGCCCAGAGCCTGACGCGGGGCTCGAACTCCCGGACCGCGAGATCGTGACCTGGCTGAAGTCGGACGCTTAACCGACTGCGCCACCCAGGCGCCCCTAACTTGCACTTTTAAATTATAAAAGGAAATTTGTTTGATATGCTTTCTATCTTATATTTGGAAAACTTAAAATAATGTTAGAATAGGTTAGATTTAGAATAGGTTTTTGTTTCCTAGTTTGAAGAAATACAGTAAAATCTTGGGTTTGCGAGCATAATTCATGCTTGTAATCCAAAGCACTTGTATATCCAAGCAAATTTCCCCATAAGAAATACTGGAAACTCAGATGACTTGTTCCACAACCCAAAAATATTCATATAAAAATGATTACAATACTGTAATATAATACAAAATAATAAAGAAAATACAAAATATAAAGAAAAATAAACAAATTAACCTACATTACCTTTGAAAACCTTTGTGGCTGCTGTGAGGGAGACAAGAGAGGGGGGTTATCGTGTAGGACGACTTTCACTACCACTAATGGAATCACTGCTATCTATTGGCTCAACGGAATCTTTTTCTTTTTGTGCAACTTTTAACAAGGAACCTATACAAAGACATTTGCTTTTTGCCTCATTTTGAGGGTTTCATGGAAATGTGACATTGCATTGATGATCACCCACAATCCCGCAGTGAGAGAAGGAGAGCGAGAGAGCAAGAGTGAGAGCGAGAGAGAGAGAGAGAAGAAAAATCATTGGCTCAGTTGTGATCATGTGACACTTGGCATTACATACTACTCATATTGCAAGACAGCACTCCTTTATCAAGTTAAAATTTATTAGAAATGTTTGCTCGTCTTGCAGAACACTCACAGCAAAAGTTACTTATAACCCGAGGTTTTACTGTAGTTAAAAAAAAAAGTAAATAGTAATTGTGTGCCATGGCTACTCCTCACCATCTGGGTTTCAGAAATAGTGTTCTGCTCTTCCTCTTGGCTTACAAAACTAAGTTTCTATACTTCTGCTGCTGGGTAGACACTAAGGGTGGACAGGGAGGGACAGAAAGAACAGAATACACAACTTCTCTTTTAATTTCAGTCCTCTATCATCCATCAACCACTGAATGACCAAGCCTTGTTTGTACCCACTTTCAGCACCCTGAAATGAAGCTGTAAGAGACACGCCCCCCAAACCCCTGGCAGTCACAAACTGATAACCTGTAGATCATTTTAGAGGGTTTTCTTTTATAACTTGAATTTCTTTTTGTTTTGTTTTGTTTTGTTTGCTTATTTTAAAGTAAACTTTGTATTCAAGTACATGTTATTCTTGAATACAGAATGATACACAAATCAACATGTGCAGCTCAAGGAATTTCATAAAATGAATACCTTTGTGTAATCAGTATCCAGTAACTAATTGCCCACATTAGCAAATTGGGACATGACTACATAAACATCTAGATTCCCGATTTATTTTGGAAAATTGGAAAATCTTACCTTATTGGGTTCACATTTTCACTAGCATTAGTCAGCCAAACTGAGAAGCAGCTAATCTTTTAAGTAGAGCATATGCTTCTACGGTCCCTACCACTCCCTAGTACCTGCTTGTGAAGGCAAGTGTTGGTTGCTGTTGACAGATACAAATAGTGAAAATTAGAATGACTGTAAAGTTGTGATCAAAATCTAACAAAACAAAAAAATATGAGAGGAATATAAGAGTCAATGGAATGTTCTTAAAGTGGCAAGTATTTTGATTGAGCTTAACAAAAAAGAATGCAGATTCTAATTGGCCCATAATTATATTAATTAGAACTGATCATATCATGGGGAAAGTTGGCTGGGGCTTGAGTGAAGGTTACAGATTACAACCACTTGAGTTACTTGATGGACATTGGTTTACTGAAAAGTGTTAGGGCTAGGTTTTGCCAAATTCTATAGCTATTCTTAGATTGTGGTATGTGCCTTTAATTTTATAATTACATTTAGGCTGCTTCAGATCTATATTACTTTAATCCAGTATTCATGTTATATAGTCACAGTCAGAATCTCCCAGTTACTATCTATTTCCTGCAAATTAGTTAGCTTTCTTCAACAGCTGGTGAGTGGGATACCTCTTATTGGTTGTAGTGTTGACTGTTTGACTACGCAGTGATAAGTCCCACACCCCTCCCCACTTTTCTTCTTTCTAATGCTGATCTTTGTTCAGGTGATTTAATCTCTTCCACATGGCCATATACTTTTCTGATCCACTTATGATAATCTCATTCTTGGCTATTTATATTTTAGTAATAAGTTTGATACCTTTCTGGTCAATGAGCGATGAAGTGGAATCTTCTGGGGGCTTAGAGAAAAACTTGGTCAACATTAAAAAGAGACACAAAAAGACAGTATTTTTACTGGATATTACCTTGTCTGATTAAGATAGAAGGTAGTTAGCCTAAGGACAAGCTTACATATTGAATAATGCAATATAGAAAAATGGAAAGGATCCTTGATGATATTGTTGAGGCATTGAACTAAGCAACCCTGAAGCTGCCTCACTTCAAAATTTCTCCTATAAAATGATAAATTTCATAAGGCTTCAGCTAGTTAAGCCAGGATTTTCTGTTTGCTATAGCTGAGATACTCTAATTAATACACTAGAGGAAATACTTCATTGGTGAATGATTTACAATTAAACGATGTATTAGATTATGTAAAAAGGTTTTTATCTCAGTCTGTCCCACAGAATAAATTACCCTAGAAAGGAGATAGAAAATTGGATGATGGTAGAAAGGTAAGATAGAGTCAGTAAGTCAAAAAGGATGTGGCAGTAGCCTAGACCAGAAGTCAAAATCTATTCTAACACATTCATTCAGATTAAAAATGTAATATACTATATACGTGCATATAGATATATATGTGTGTGTGTGCGTGTATATGTATATATACATATATATATACATATACACGCACACACACACATATATATATGTAATAAATGAAATTGTGTATATGAATATTTCCTCTAAATGGTTCAGATAGTTCATATAGTTTGTGTTTCTGATGAATCTTGAGTACTTTTTGTTTCTCACATTGTTAAACCTAAATCATTAATGTTGAGTTTAGTCAACAAAGTCCTCTTATCTACCCATTTATTGAGCTTAGCTTCAATAAACTTTGAACACAAATTAAAGGTTTCTATGAACTAAGCTTCTTTTATGAAACTGATTTGTTTATCATCTTAGTATAAGCAGGAACAAAGGGCACTGGCTTAAATGAAAGGGGGATTCCCCTCTCTAGCCATCTTTCTTCCTATCACCCATTACCACAGCAGCTTGGCCCAGGGCCCAGCAGGGAGGCTGGGGCAAAGCTGTTCCTCCCAGAAGGGACCCTCTGTGGCTGTTCCTTCCAGTTGTTTGTGACTCACTAGCCTCTGAAATAAGGAAGGACAAGATGTGAGGACTTCCTATGTCACTTTCCAAAGACTTCAGCCCACTTGAAGGGCGAAGAAGGAGGATATTGTGTATCAAACAGATATGAATCCTGACTGCATATTTAGAAATGCTCAGTATGGTTGGTTAGAATTTAGGAGCAAAAGAGTTTTCGTTGTGATCAGTTTCCTATTCTTTGGAGGAAGGTATCTATCTGCCCACCTGTCTGTCTGTCTGTCTATCTACCTATAGCTTCCTAGATGAGCCTCTTGGTGCTATATTCTATTCTGCCAGTGAAAAGGATATAGTACACCATCACATCATTTGACAGGAACTTTATACTACAAGTTAGAAACTATATAGGAGGAACAGAAATGTATTTTAGGATAAGTTAGAAAAGTAACATACCCTTCTCTCTAGGGTAAGGGAGATAAGTAACATAAAGTCACATATGTTAGAAAATATAAGTAAGTGTTTAGAGTCTTGGGGGGAGCATGAGAGGAGGGACAGAGTGTTGGCTAAGCAGTGATATGGCATTAGCCTAGACCAAGACTGCTGACTCTGATCTGCAGGCCAGATCCCATCTGCTGCCTGTTTTTGTATGGCCCACAAGCTAAGGAAGGTTATAACATTTATATTTAATTTGTTTTTTAAGTTTGTTTGTTTTGAGAGGGAGAGAGTTCAAGCAGGGTAGGGGCAGAGAGAGAGCAAAAGCAAAAGAATCCCAACCAGGCTCCACAGATGAAGGGCTCAAACTCGTGAACCATGAGATCATGACCTGAGCCGAAATCAAGAGTCGGACACTTAACTGACTGAGACATCCAGGTGCCCCAAGGTTTCAACATTTTTAAATGGTTGAAAAAAATTAAAAGGATATTTTGTGATACATGAAAATTGTGTGAAATTGAAATTTCAGGTTCCATACAGAGTTTTAAGGCATAGAACCATGCCTGTTTATTTACATATTTTCTGTGGCTACTTTTGAGTTAGAAGGCAGAGTTGAACAGGTATAATAGCCCTGCAACAAAGGTTTAAATATTTACTGTCTGGCCTTTTACAGAAAGCTTGCAAGCCCCTGGCCTAGACCAGTGCTCATCAACTCTTAATATACATGTGAATCATTTGGGGATTTTGTGAAAATGTGTAGTTTCTGATTCAGTAGGTCAAGGGAGCCTACATGTCTGCATTAATGAGCTGAGGACCACACAGTAAGTAGCAAGTTTCTAGCACAGGATTAGCAAACTTATTTTTTAAAGAGCCAAATAATAAATAGTCAGAATCTGCAGCCTATCCAGTCTTTTTTACAACTGCTTACATCTTCTGGGCAAAGTAGACATAGGCAACATATAAAAGAACAGGAGAGACTGTGTTCAAATAGGCATTTATTTGCAGAAGCAGGCATCGGACTGGATTTGGCACACAGACTTACTTTGACATTCGCTGCTTTCAGGTATTAGTATTGGGTGTCCATTAAGAAATAGGCACAGTCCTACCCTCAACTTGCTTACTAGTTCCATAACACATCCCAGTAATAATGATGACATATAGCAGTTAACTTTTATTGGGTAATTACTATATGCTAGGGTCTATGTTAAGCATATTCTCTTATATAATCATCACAACAATCCTAGGAAGCAGATACTGTCATTATCTTTGCTTACAAATGAGAATACTGAGCTTCAGAGAAAAATAACTTACCCAAAGCTGCCACAGCAAATCAGTGATGGGCCTAGGATCAGACATAACTCATGATTAATGAATGACTGTTGGATTATTAGATGGCTGGATTAAATGTGTACACTCATAGGAGTTCCACAAGCTGGAGAAAAGACTGTGTTTCCTTCATTGTGAGTCCTGGTGCTTGAAGTCATAAACAATAAAAGCTGTGACGTCTGTTTAGAGGCAACATTAAATGTAGGTGTCAGAAACTGGATGTTGGGCTCAGGGAGTGTAGGGCTTTCTTTTTCATGATAGATTTCGCACCTTTACTGCATGTTCTGGAAGTTAAGGCTCATAGAGATCTCAGAAAGCACATTTTTCATAGTCTTGAAGTTTCCATGATCCAAAAATGAAATTGCTTTACTTTATAATGTGTTATTTTAGGCACCAAATAGTATGGCATTCTGCCTTCCTTGTATACTTTGGAATTTTCAGTTGTACAATAAATGTCCCTTCTAACCACAGTGACTAGAATTACATTTCTCTTTCCAAATTCTTCTAGATTTTTTTCCCTTCTTTCTTAGCTACAGTTACTAAAGTAGAGAGTAGACCTTGACTCTAGCCTGAAATGTAAGATTACTTTTATCTGCCTTTACACTGTTATTTCCATGTAAATGAATGTTTCTAGGGAAGACACATATCAGCATAACTACATTCTGATAAATTAATAGATCACTAACAGCAAACATGTTGTAAGTAAAAATGCTTTGGAAAAAATTTTCTAAAGTCTCAGACACAGTATCTTCAGATTATAGATAACATATAGGGATAAATAATTGTGTCATTTTTTAATGAATCGTCTGTTGAAAAACTTTCATATAATTGCTCTGATGATTAATAATAGTTTCCATTTTGTAAACAATGTAGATGACAGGGCAAGGAGGAATATGGGAATGTTCAAAATCCTAGAACTGTATCATCTTAAATTTTTAGATGGGGAAGAAAGTTGAAATATGACACTAAAATATGAAATTGCATAGTTATAGATTTTTAAAGTGAGAACTTTTGATGTTCTGATATGGCCATCTGTATATATTCCTATTTTTCTATGTAAGTCCAAATTGATTAAGTGAAATCCTTGAAGTCATTTGCTTCTTCAACACAAATATATTAGTTTTTTTTTCCCTGAATTTGGGGATATGTGTTGGTTTCCCAGAGCTGTTGTAACAAAGTACCACAAACCCAGTGGCTTAAAACAATAGAAATTTATTATCTTCTAATTCTGGAGGCTAGAAGTCTGAAATCAATGTATTGGCAGGGTCATACTCCTTCTGAAGGCTGTGGGAGGAATCCTTCTTTGCCTCTTCATAGGTTCTTTTTTTTTTTCTTTTAAGTTTATTTATTTATTTTGAGAGCGAGGGAGAGAGAGAATTCCAAGCAGGCTCTGTACTGTCAGTATAGAACCCCATGTGGGGCTTGAACTCATGAACCGTGAGATCATGACCTGAGCTGAAATCAAGACTCAGGTGCTTAACCACCTGAGCCACCCAGGCACCCCATCCTCTTCGTAGCTTCTGATAAAGGCCACCAATTCTTGGCATTTCTTGGCTTGTAGATGTATCACTCCAAAATCCACCTCCATCTTCATATGGTGTTTTCCCAGTGACTCTGTGTGTTCATACTGCTGCCTTCTTATAAGGACATCGTTCATATTGGATTGGGGCCCCATTCTACTCCAGTTTGATGCTGTCGTAACTAATGGCATCTGCAACAACCCTATTTTTAAATAAGGTCACATTTTGAGGTACTGGGTATTAAGAATTTATGGTACCTTTTTTTGGAGGACACAGTTCATCCATAACAATATAGGGATGCAAAGATATTGTTTTCCATGCAGATCTTACAGTATAGGGAGAAGGCTTATGAAGATGCAGGCTGTACTAGTGCAATATGCACAAAATGCTATAAGTCCTGCAGTGGGGAAGGCTATTTTTTTTTCCAAGTGAAATGTTAAAGGAAGACTTTCAAAGGCAATTGCCATTTGAACCAGGCTTTGAGGGACAAATAGGAGTTCACAGAGAAAAGGATTCCAGGGGGGAGGAACCTATCAGCCACATAGCTTTAGGTAAAGGCATGGATGTAAGAATGAATTGTTTATTCGTGTGATTGATACTAGTTACTCTTTATTGAGTATCAATATGTGTCATTTAACATTAACAACAACCTTTTGATCCCCATTCTGCAGATGGGAAAACTGAAATTTCAAGGAATTAAGTATTTTGTCTCCAGCTAACACATCCAGAAGGTGGTACTGCTGCGATTAGAACCCTGCAGTCTGATTACACAGTCTGTATTTTAGCCATTGTGATAAAAATTACAGTTTAGGGTATTTGGGAGTGCATATGGGATTGGTTAGACATAAGGCTGAAGAAATAGGTTGGAGATAAATTGTGAAGAAATTGGTTTATCATTTGTTTTGCTTGACAGAAAATTGGTTGACTTCTCAGAGTAAACTTTTAAGGACTATAGGCAATTGAACAATTTACAAAGCTTTAAGGACAGGTGTCAAATGGCCACCTTCCTGTGGATTGAGGTTGGATTGTAGGCCCAGAGACTAGAGAGAAGGCTATTGTAATGGGCCATGTTAGAAATAATAAAGGTTGGGGCCCCTGGGTGGCTCAGTCGGTTAAGCTTCTGACTTCCGCTCAGGTCATGATCTCACAATTCGTGAGTTCGAGCCCTGCGTCAGGCTCTGTGCTGACAACTCAGAGCCTGGAACCTGCTTCAGATCTGTGTCTCCCTCTTTCTCTGCCCCTCCCCCGCTCATGCTCAGTCTGTCTCTCTCTCTCTCAAAAATAAATAAAAACATTAAAAAAATAATTAAAAAAATAATAAAGGTTGGAACTAAGCAGAGACAATGGAGTGGGAGGGCGGATGGAGTCAGAGATACTTGTCAATCGGCGTCAGTCACATGTTGGACCTAAGTTAGCACCTCTGTTGCATGGCCATTCCTGATCCGTTGACTCAAGTGCTGAAATTAAAGCTTTCTCAACTGAAGTAGTTAAAGCAATCATTTCAAGCCATAACCCTAACCTTAGAAAGAGTCTAGTAAATATGTGCTGATACGATTTAAATGGTTATGTTATTGAAGATACTAAAATATCTTTAAAATTCCAAAAGCTGACTTAACATATTTTAAAACAAACTACATAAAACTGTCAGAAAATATTTTGCCAAATGCTCTGATGCAATCTCATCTGTTTTTATTAAGTTGTAACTCCTTTAGATTAAATTTGTCCAAATTGTTGTTGGAGGTATAGCTACACTTCTATAGCTCAGCTTATTCAACTAAAGCCTGATTATTGTAAAAAAAAATCTAATATTTCTTACCAATAGCTTAATTAATGTAACAACATTTAGCATTAATTTGAAAGCAAGGAATTATTCAATGGTCCAGGTTGCCTTTGTGTGGGACAGAGGGAACCAAGACTGCATCTCCTTGTGACTTATGACCCTCGTATGGGAAGCTGCCCAAACAATCATGAATACCTGGCAGGATATTTTTGGAATTTCCTAAAAAAGTTATCAATTACTACAGGAAAGTTTGTTAAAATAAATTGCATTTCTGTTAAGTGAGTATCTTTTATTTTGAGAGATTATTTTATGCAGGTATCTGGTGCCACCACAGACCATGCATTGTGACTTGCTTATCTTTAGTGACTTTTGGCTTGTCTGCATGTATTTGGCAGCTTTCCCCAAGTGTTGGCTAGGGCCCTGTGATACAACTACCATTAGTCAGGCAAAAGCAAATATAAACGATGTTTGTGAATCTTTTTCTCCACTTTTAGGCTGCCGGTTAAAAGTATAATATCATAAATTTTGGGAAAATGAGACATAAGCTGACATGTTTAAATACACGCTATGTCTCATTAAATGAGAATCTAGCAAGAGATGAAAAGAATGCTAAAAATTCTTTCTTTTTAAGAAATCTTTTGAATTGATTATGTATTGCACAATGAAAAATGAAGTTACCTGAAAATGGAGTACATTCTTTCCCTGGTGTTCTTTCAGGCACCTGAACACAACACACAATAAACCCTAAATTGTCTGAAAATGTTATATCTTCTTGTGATTGATTTTCAACTTGATATTTTGCATCATTGCCAGGTTAAAAAATTTTTTCTTTGAATGTTAATTTAGAATGTTGAACACTAAGTTAGAATTCAGTGTTGTCAGATTTGAAACACATCTAGCAATTAAGGTGTTTAAAATTCTTGTACTTCATCATTTATGAGACACTATTCTTTTATAAATGAGAGTGTTTTGTAAAATAGCCCAAAGGACAGGGGGATGGAGAAGGAAAATAGAAAAACAGGAAGAATTTTCCTTCTTTGTTCAATTCAAACGCGTATCCAGGAAGAATATTCAGTGTAAATAGTGATGCAAAATGCTGACAGTGCAAATTTACTAGCATTGACTAAGCAGCATAAATACGTTAACATTGTGATTTTCAGATTACTGATAAAATATGTACTACAATAGGAAGAAAAACCCACAACTTACTTTACAGCATCCAAAGTGTTGCTGCCAACATGAAGAAAAGCTGTGTGTCTTACAATATTCTACTGGACTTACCGTAGATTAGTTCTTTGGGGATATCTGGAACTAGTGTACCTGCACGTAAAGGTAAGACCAAGTGTAAGGAGCTTCTTCCTCTGCTTAACAAAGCTCCTAGAACCTAACAGGGAACTGACTTGGAATCAGATGCTAAGTGGGATCTGTGATGCCTTTTTCATAGTGAAGAATCCAAACACATCCAGAAAAGGATCATATAAATATGCAGTTCATATTGCTATATAGTCTACCCACAGTTTCCTAGCAGTTTAAAAATGGGTCTGTAGGTAAAGGGTTAGACCCAGAGCCTAGAAATAGAGCTGGAGCTGCAGCTGGAGTGCTTTCCAAAACCATCATTTCTCAGATCCCTGGGAAAGGGACAGAAAGGGCTGGTTCTGCTTGGGCCACTCAGAGATTCACTTGATTAGGATTCAGCCTGGACTGGACCACCTCATATTTATACAATCTGAGGTTCTAACTTTATAATACACAGTCTCAAATTGTTTTAGAATCAATGGCACCTGGCCAGGGAATCCTGGGCATTTCAGTCCCTCCTACTGTTCACTGCAGAGAGAATTCAGCAGTGGTACCTGACATTTTGCTCAGTGCCCTCACAGACAATAAAAATGGTGGACAGGGGTGCCTGAGTGGCTCCGTCAGTTGAGCCTCTGACTCTTGATTTGGGCTCAGGTCAGGATCCCAGGGTCATGGGACCAAGCCCCACTGAGTGTGGAGGCTGCTTAGGATTCTCTCTCTCTCTCTCTCTCTCTCTCTCTCTCTCTCTCTCTCCCTCCCTTCCTCTGCTCCTCTCCCCCACTTGTGCTCTCGTGCTTTCTCTGTCTCAAATAAGAAAAAACAAAAGCGGACACAACCAGATCCACACCAACTGGCTCATATCCCATCTTAATGGATTCTTAAATGATTACACATTAATCAAATTCATGACTATCACTGGTGCACAGAAAGCAGCGATGTTTCTGGTATCTTGTGCATTCTAAGAAAAAGCCTTTTGCCATTTAACTTTTCAGACTTTAAGTCACTGAAGTAGGATTTTAACAAAGAAAATTAAGTGTGATAAGTCTACAATTTTACAAAGATACTTGATTTATTTTTAAATAATTAGAGAGAAATTGTAAATAACGGTGATGATGCAAATCAGAGAAGAGGTAACAATTCACTAATCTGGAGGGCTTGCCCTGCCTGACCTAGAAAATTTTGTTCTTACATGTGGAGTGTAGATCAGGTGTGCTGCAGGGCTGGAGCCTGAATCTGCTGCCATAAATTTGGTTCTGAGTTTATTTTTTAATGTTTCATGATTTTGAGAGAGTGAGAGCAGGAGAGGGGCAGAGGGAGAGAGAGAATACCAAACAGGCTCTGCACTGTCCACTCACAGCCTGACGCGGGCCTCCAACTTGTGAGCCTGTGAGATCGTGACCTGAGCCAAAATCAAGAGTCAGACGCTTAACCGAGTGAGCCACCCAGATGCCACTGGTTCTGAGTTTAGATTATTTATTTAAAGCAGTTATTTAAAATGAGACAGCATTTACAAAGAGATATTAGGGCTGCCAGTTAAAGTTTCTGAAAAACCATGGAACAAGACAATTTAATGAACAGAATAAATAGTGGGGATTTGGAATGATTTTTTGAATCTGTAACAAGTGGGAGAGAAAAAAGAATTACCAATTTTCCAGCTGTTTGGAATAAAACAGTACTTTCTGGGATTCCCATTTCATATCAGAGTTGTTTAACCAGAAAAATGCTGAAGTGATTAAATATGAAACCATGAAGCCAAAGCTCAAGAAAACTGTTTGCTCAGAAATGTTTCTGGAATGAGCCTTCAGCTTTAGTTGTTATTTCTGTTCTGTTGGTCAGTGATGAAATGTGCTATAATCAGCCTGCTAAATTATCCACAGAGGAAGGTTTACTTTGGTGGTTTTAAGGTATCTTCTTTCAGAATTGTGATGTGACAGCATATCCCTTAACAGCCCATTTCCTGAGGGATACTAAGCAAGAGCCAAATCCAGGAAAAAAAGAAAAGTTTAAGATCTCTCTCCTTACTGTGAACCCTTTCCATGTTTAAACACAGACGACACTCTTATAATCTGGCTTAAACTGAACGCTGCCACAAAGGCACTAAATATTTATTATGCAGAGACCCAGGGCCAGTTTCTCACCAGACAAATTAAGACATGTCTTTACCAGCATTTTGCTTTGCCCAAATGTGAAACGGAGGCCAAAATGAATGAAACAGCCTTATTTTTCCTATGACAATTTAGTAGGAGAAAATTTTAATAAGTAGATGTATAAACAACATTAGTATCTTTTGATTGCCTATTAGGAATTGTCAAGAGTTTAAGTATTAATTACTACATAAAGTATGGTGTCTCTTTAGGTCTCAATCTGGTCCTTACTTTGTCCTGGAAGTCCTCCCTGGCCACCACTGTCACCAAATAATATTGGGCCTGAAAAGCTGTTTCTTCCTCAGGGGTTTTACATTTTATGTTAACTCTAATTTCTATCGATTTTTTTTTCCTGTCTTCAACAGAGTAATGCCAAATGACTAATTATGTAAATATATGTGTTTTTTGTTTTCAGATGTAAAGTTACTCATAAGATAAATGTGTTTTCAGGATGTCAGATTGCTGTTATCAGTAGAGCTAAATCCAGAGACTAGAGTGAATGGAGAAACTCATTAACTTACTGTAAAAGTGAACGTATGTCTTTGAAGGACATCATTTCTAACTTTAAATACAGATAAGCCCAATATAATGTGATTTAATTGGCCTATATTCTCTAAATTTAGTAGTACCAATTCCTGAGATTTTGAAATTATTTATAAAAAAATAAACATAACATATTTTAGAAGCCTTTTTGGTCAAAGCTGTATTATATAATAGGTTTTATTTTCTTTGGCATTTTATGAAAAAGTCAAAAAATAGCTCGACCTGTGGTGTACTTACTGGTAAATGTTTATTAATCAGCTCTGGAGATGAGGTTAGGGAAGTCTTGATTCATAGCATTTGACAATTAACATGATGTAAATACTCCTACATGGCCGGTTTCAAACTACCACTGGGATGTCAACTAGCTTAAAAACCTCCTGAAAGTTTAATAAGTACCTCTTACAATACAGAATCAGTCAGCTCCAGCACACTGGCTAAGACTGAATTTGTACAAACCATAAAATGATCTTCAGAACTTAAGACTTTGTCAAATTAGTTACCTAATGTGGACAGGGAACCTCAGATACTCTGCCTTATGACCCTCCAAATACCCATAGAAGAAAGGAAAACATAATAAGAATAAGAATGGGAAAATTCTACTATCTTTGCCATATCCAGGATTATGCATCAAATATATTGAAAAAGTATATGGAATTTAATGAATAGTTCCTTAAGACTTTGAGATAAATGACTGCCTCTAAAATATCAAGATTTTAGTAGTAATAACATGTTGTTGGAAGTGTAATATCAATAAATAGCTGTGAATAAATAATTTGCTGACAGTTACTAAACCTTTTCTTGTATTACTTTTTAATTTGTATTCTTTTGTTGTTTCGTCTTTGGTATCCTTTTTCCCTCCAATCAGTTTCTGTGCATCAGTGCCAATTTAATTCACCAAAACAAATATCCTTATGAAAGCTCTTTGTCAGCTAGACTGTTTACAACGTATAAATAAAACCAGTGTTTTGTTTTGTTTTTTTCCTCCTTCAAGATTGCTCTTTAAATGAAAAGAACATTATAGGAATGTTGCTAATCCTGTGCCAGAGTTTGGGGAATTTTTTGAAAAATATTCTCTGAATAATCCCACTCTACCTGGAAATATTTATAATTTAGAGAAAAGAGATTTAGTTATTTGTTTAATCTGCCAGAATTAAAAGCTATAAGTAAAAGCTTCTTAACTTTATTCATTCCTTTCAGCAGCTTAAGCCTGGGTCTGAGAAGGTCTGTGTTGACTAAATTCATTGCTCTTGAGATTTTTTTTAAATTTATAGCTGATAAGGAGGGAGTGCTTTTACAATTAATGTATTCTAAGGTGGTCCTTGGGTGTGATTTTTCCTTTTTAGGTAAAACCAAGAAATAGATTTACCAAAAAACATAATCAAATAATCTTTACTGAGTCATCTTTTTTTAAAAGGGCTTATATTTTTTTAGCTTGCCTACTCCTCTCTCATCTATTCTTTGCTCAGACACAGAAGAGGCATAATAGTGATGCTTCTGAACAATGATGAGGAAAGGTAGTTCTAAAAAGAGTGATTGGATCAGAGAAAGCTTAGAAAATGACACTTCTTTTCTGGGCTTCAAGAGGTACTCAGATAGGTAAAACAAGTGGAGTGCATTGATTTTTTTAAAATTTATTTTGTAAAGCACTAGGAACTTTCCCTTCCCCAAGGACGTAAGCCTGCAGAATGGCTGCCTTTAAACACACGGTGTTTTCTTTCCACCTACAAGGAAATTATTAATCCATGTTCTTCCTAATCCTTCTTCATTGGCTGTTTGTCAGTTGGAAACACTGATAACTCCCATTAGTGAGTAGGTGTTAAAATAGCGCATTTGTTTTAAAAAGAAAAACAAACAGATACACATCTTACAGAGGTCAGCCAGTCACACAATGTACTGTTTGGAAATTTCCATTCACTTATGTTTAGTTTCTATGTATGTTGAGATTAAACTCTGATTCTTCAGGGAACGGTTTTTCAAATTACCCTACTAAAAAAAATAAAGCACTTCCCAATCTATAGCTACTTTGGTGAAAAAAAAAAAAAAGAAATAAAAACAAAGCTTGTATCTCTTGATGGATGTTGGAGGAAGATCATGATGTACCTACAATATAAATTTTTTGAAAAAAAAGAAGGTATGGTAAACTGGTACACTAAACTAGTGAGTACTTCTCCTATTCTGAAAACTTTGAATCTATATTTTCTCCTGGATACAAACTTCCTGAGGACTTTCTTGTCTTTGAAGGCACAGGGACAAGTGTTAAGTGTTAAATGAGTTTATCTTTTTTCCTTGAATTGAATACCTTGGGTACTTAAAATTATAATCTCTCCAGAGTCTGAAACCTTCCCACCAAAACAAACAGTAAACAAATAAACAAACTACCCATCCTGGGAGATTACTAATCTAGTGGGTGACGGGTTCTGTGATTATGTATGTGATTTTGTTCCCTTTAATTTTCTTCCCAGATTTCCTTCTGTAGCATCCCTCTGTATTCTATAAATTTTGAGTTTCTGCTTCTTTCTGAAGTATCATCAGTTACTGAAATATTACATCAGTTGGTAACAGATCCTTTCTATCCATATCTTCAACAGGATTCCTAAAGATGGAAAGATTTCCATCCTACTCCCTTTAAGGTATATAATATCAAGGGATGCTTGGGTGGCTCAGCCAGTTGGGCATCCAACTTCGGCCCAGGTCATGATGTCACAGCTCATCAGTTTGAGCCCTGTGTGAGGCTCTGTGCTGACGGCTGAGAGCCTGGAGCCTGCTTCAGATTCTGTGTCTCCTTCTCTCTCTGCCACTCTCCTGCTTGCGCTCTGTCTCTCTCTCTCTCAAACAAACAAACAAACAAACAAACAAAAACTTAAAAAATTTTTTTTAAAAAGGTAGATAACATCAAGATGGGTCTTCTATTACCCATCCCCCTGCTCACCATGAGTGAGAAGAAAAAGTATATAAAGGACACTCTCATTTCTAAGAAATTGTTGGTTCTTGATCTGAGCCTTTACAGACCTCAAAAGAGAAAAACATAACTATAACTGACTATTCATTTTGTTAAAGAAGAATGTTTCCCAGGGTTATCAATAAGGAGATTAAATAATAGAGAGGAAAGGTAACTCTAAGAAGAATGGTGGGGGTCATGAGAAACAGAAAAAAGGCAAACAGAAACAGAAAGGCAAATGAATAGTTGTCTTTGTTCTTCTCTGCCTTTGCTTAAATATTGTACAGTCCTGCATCTAGATTCATCACTGTTGCAATCAGGACTACACAATTACTTCAGATTCTCCTAAAGCCAAACCTCTAGGCAGATCAACAGTTAAACTGTATTGAAAAACCACAGAAAGTAACATACAAAACCAAACCAAACCCAAATTACCCAAACAAAAAACTATTTAATCAAATGAAATTTTCTCAATTTCTGCTCTTTTGAGTAACTATGTCATTACTTAAACAGCATGCTCCTTTGTATCATTAGTGTGTCTTTGATTGCATCTCTCCATTGACCTTAATCTTCAAAGATGGTGTTTCCTTTAATTTAAAAAGGTTTCAATATTCCCATCCCCTTATTTTCTAACTGACTTGCTGCTGGGAGAGATTAACTGTTGCCCTAGAAACACTCAAAACATCAATTTCCCTGGAGCAGTATCTCACTAATCTCAGCACTCAAATCACAATGTTTAGTTAGAGCTTGTTCAGTGAGTACTTGAAGGTTGATTAAATGACTATTAAACTTCCCAGAGCAACCAAAGAAAAAGCTCAGAAGTAGCAGATCACCCATGTTGGAAGGCAGTTCCTTCCATTCAGAGATCATCAGTTTTGTCAAGACCACCTAGAAGATGCACAATTATCATTTACCAATGGTAACTGCAGAATTATAGTAATCCCATGCTTAACATAGATATAGCCTCTTTCAAATTTTCTAATATTTCCTAAATGTGGCATTTGGTCAAAACATATATAAGTATCCATGTGTGCATGCGTGCGTGCATGTGTGTGTGTGTGTGTGTGTGTGTGTGTGTGTGCATGCGCTCCATATGTAGACTATCTTTTTTTTTTTTTTTTTTTTTAAATTTTTTTTTTCAACGTTTATTTATTTTTGGGACAGAGAGAGACAGAGCATGAACGGGGGAGGGGCAGAGAGAGAGGGAGACACAGAATCAGAAACAGGCTCCAGGCTCTGAGCCATCAGCCCAGAGCCTGACGCGGGGCTCGAACTCACGGACCGCGAGATCGTGACCTGACCGAAGTCGGACGCTTAACCGACTGCGCCACCCAGGCGCCCCTAGACTATCTTTTTTTATTTGCTTACTCTCTCCCTTGTTGAGGTACCTTCCTTCTGTTCTTTGTTTGGTAACTCTGCTGGTAGAGATTTGGCAATTTAGTTTATGTCTCCTGAGGAATGCAGAGAGGACACATAACGGATTTGGAACCTATTTCCAAGGTGTTTGATTTCACCAGGACAGGAATAAGATCGGGTATTTGTAATACAGTTTGACTTAGGGATTAGACCGTTGTCTGACAGAAAGAAAGCGATAAGAAGGATGCAGTTTCAAGTATGCCTACAAATGAACATATCTGCTCATAATAATAGTTCTTGGGAGAGGGAAGACCAAAACAAAAATAAAACAAGACACATAACAATATCAACAGCAACAGAAACAAAAACTTGGTTCATAAACCAGGGGTCCAAGATTTTGCAGGATGTCAGTAAAATTCACATGAGTTGCCAAGGGAAACGCCAGTTCATCAGTTTTGAAATGACTTTCCATTACACCATTAACAGATACTTCCAATCCCAGCTTCCAGTCTAGCTTAGTGGAACATATTGCTCTTCTATGAAGGTTTGGGAGACTATGTACAGCATTGCTGTTCGTATTCCCATTTCATGTGTGAAACTGAGGTATAATGGGTCAGTCTACTTCTCTGGACTTGCACAGTGCCCTGAAGCAAGAGAAGCATAATTATATTAAAGTCTACTTTAAAAATTGTATAATATTTTGAAATATGAGTTCACTGGAAATTTGGGCTGTTATGAATTAAAATCTAACTTGAGTGTTTGAAAATAATTCATATTTGCTTTGCTTTCTATAATTGAAGTTTACATGTAAAATCCATTTTATTTATTACATACTGTGCCTTATTTTTTCACATGGTTGCTAACCATGCACCTTTTGGAATAGTTATGATTTTTAAAATGATAATCCTGAACGATCTGTTTCTAGACCTAGGAAAATATTTGAATACTCTTGCTGTGTGATTTAATTTTGCATTGGCTCCAGCTGCTAATTGCAGTCTATTTTCTTCCAGCCAGTGGCCATCAAGATGCCTTTCTAAGATGCCTTAAACCCATGCTTTATTTAAAATGTATGCTTTCAAAGGTGATCATCCACTTTAAAAACAAAAGACACCGAAAATAAATAAAGATACCACGTCGTTTATTCCATGGGATATTAAAGCTAGGGGGAGTGTGTGGGGTCCTGCGGTGGGGCTCCTCATCCTTTCTTTTTTAAAGATAAAGATGCTAGGCCTAGTGAGATGGTGCGGCTTGCCAAGGCCACACAGCTAGCTAGCGGGAAGCCAGCACTGGGGCCCACATCTCTTGGCCTGCAGTTGAGACCTTCACTGCTGTATTTCAAAGACACCATATTTAGAAAAGATTGAAATGCTGAAATTTTCTCTCCACATCTGTATTTTTCAGTAAATCAACCTCGGACATGAATCATACTCCCTATTTTCAATGTTTATCTGAAAAGTCCTGGAATTCTGAACATTTTGAAGTTTGCCTTTCATTAACTACATTGAAAATAATGAAAGAGCCAATCCGACCTCCTGTCCTGAATGTACTGCTCACTCTGATGTATTGGGTTTACAGCTGCTTTGAGCCTCTCTCTTGAACAGCATCCTCTTTACCTTAATGCAAAGTTATTGGGAATTTGCAAATCAGCTGAAATATTTCATAGTTACAACAGTGTTATTTAGTGTTCACCATTAAAAATCCACAAAGAGGGGCTCCTGGGTGGCTCAGTTGGGTAAGCGTCTGACTTCGGCTCAGGTCATGATCTCAAGGTTGGTTCGTGTGTTTGAGCCCCACATTGGGCTCTATGCTGACAGCTCAGAGCCTGGAGCCTGCTTCAGATTCTGTGTCTCCCTCTCTCTCTGCCCCTCCCCTGCTAATGCTCTGTCTCTCTTTCAAAAATAATAAAATAAACAAAAAAAAAATTACAAAAGAAAATCCACAAAGAAAAAGATACTCATAGCCCCTCTTTCCTCTGGTTATTATAAATAATTTAAATAATGTTAAGATAATGTTCTAAAGTAACATTTCAATTTTCAACATGTGTGACATTTATCATTTTAATGCATAGAAAGGAACACTTGACTCATGAGGAATATTGCTTTTTCAACTAGTAGGAAGTGCATTACCTTAAGTATTTATACCTGCTTTGGTTCCCTTGAGGATGAGAACACAGTAATTATATTTTTCTTCAGTGCTTACAAGCTGCTAATCCCAGGAATAAACACTTTATATGCCTCATTTTATTTAATTCTCATGGTTACCTTATAAGATAGTTATTACTATCCTCATTTTATAGATGAAGTAATTAAGGCTGAGGGATTAAGACCACAAAGTCGATAAATGGCAGAACTGTGATAAAATCCAAGCAGTCTCAGTTCTGTTCCTAGCTTTGTGCCAGAATGTAAAATTCTCTCAGGAGGTGACAGCTTCCTAGCCTCAACATTATTTGGTTGCCTCTGTGGTCAGGGAAGACTTCCTGGATGGAATAATGACCAGGTTGAGACCTGTGGAAACATCATGGGATAGTGGTTGAAAACCAAGGCTTTAGACACACAGTGCTAAGGCTGGTATCCCTGCTCTGCTACTTACTAGGCTTTAGTCTCCCTATCTGTATAATGAGGAATATATTACTACATATGTCTATAAGTTTGCTATGAGCATGGGATAAGGTAATCCATGTATTTTACACAGTGTTGGGCATGTAATGTGCACTCAGAAAAGCCTAGCTATATATCTACTTGATTGGTAACAAAGACAAAAATGAATTTTTGAGGCTCCTGGGTGGCTCAGTTAAGCATCCAATTCTTGATGTCAGCTCGGGGCTTGATCTCAAGGTTGTGAGTTCAAGCCCCACGTTGGACTCCACGCTAGGGGTGAAGCCTACTTAAAAAAAAAAAAAAAAAAAAAAAAAAAAAAAATTCCTAGCCCATTGTCCATATCTCCAAGCCATAAAAATATTGTATGAGAAAAGAAGAACTGAATGATGGTCTGGGGACTAGGGCTGAGAGAGGTTTCTTTCTTCTTTGAGTTGCTCAAATGTCAAACCTTGCTTCCAAGAAAATAAAGCAGCCAGTCAGGAGGTGATTATGATATAATAACAAACTAAAACACAGAACATAAACTGGACATGGTCCTAACCTTCAAAAAGCCAAGGAAGAGACTGTGTAGCCAGAGATCCCATGAACAGAGGTGCACACAATCATTACATAAATGCACTGTTGGGGGTGAGGTGTGGGATCCTGGGTAGAGACTAGGGAAGTACTGTAGGATAGTGTCCTGGAGATGATGCAACACTTGTTATGTGAAACAAATGGGGAAGACCTATTGTTGAGTCAAAGAAGCTGTTCTCTGTGCCTAGGATATTTATGGCAAAATTTCTGGGATAGGAGTTGCAAAATAAAAAAAAAACACGGATCTTTCCTAGCACAAATGAAATTTGTTGGCTAAAGTATTGGATGAAATGGCAGTGGTTGGGCAGAGTAGAAACATACGGTGAAGAGTTCTAAAGGATATGGTTTAAGTATATGGCTCAGGGTCAAGTAATTAGAAAACTAGAGATCTAACCAGGAGGAATTTTTTTTTTTAATTTTGTTTTTAACTTTTATTTATTATTGAGAGACAGAGCATGAGCATGGGAGGGGCAGAGAGAGAGGGAGACACAGACTCTGAAGCAGGCTCCAGGCTCTGAGTTATCAGCACAGAGCCTGACACAGGGCTCGAACCCACAAACCGTGAGACCATGACCTGAGCTAAGACCATGACCTGAGCTGAAGTCAGACGCTTAACTGACTGAACCACCCAGGTGCCCCTAAACAGGAGGAGTTTAGGGTCAGTCTGTGTTTCTCTTTCTCCTTCCTACCTTCCCTTTCTCCCTTCCCCCACCACACACACACTTCTTGGATTATTTATCATATGGAATATTTCTTTATCCCTCCTCTCCCCACTCCCCTTCTCCTTGCTTGACTAACCTATGCAGTCTTCAGGTCTCAGCTTTATGTCTTTCTTAAAAAAGTCATCCCTCACCACGGGCTGGGTTAAGTCTTTTTCTCTGTGTATCAGTGATATCCTCTGCTTAACCCTGTCAGATGTTTTCTTTATTGCTGTGTAACAAATTACCACAAATGTAATGGCCTGTGGGTCAGGTATTCTGGATGTTCTGCCCTGGATCTAAGGCTAAGATCAAGATGTTTGCCAGCTGTGTCTTCATCTGGAGGCTTGACTAGGGAAAATTAGGCTTCCAAGATCCCTTAGTTTGTTGGCAGAATTTATTTCCTTGCAGCTGTAGAACTAAGGTCTCTGGGTTTTTTTGTTTATGTTTTTGGTTTTTTTTTGTTTTGTTTTTGTTTTTGTTTTTTTAATAGCTATAGGCTGAGACCCACTCTCAAGTCAGGTCTTCGTCATGTGGGCTTCTCTATAACATGGCAGTTTGGTTCTTCAAGACCAGCAGGAAATATGCTTAGATAGGAGCTTATGTAACATTACATAATCACAGGAGTGACTACATATCACCTTTAACTTATCATGTAGCCTAATCAAGGGAGTGACTGTCCCTTCATATTCACTAATTCCGCCCATGCTTAAGGTGATGGGATTATACTGGGTGTGTACACCAGGGGTAGGGGATTTAGGGAGCCATCTCAAATTCTGCCCACCAAAATATCCTTTATCACATTGAATTATAATTGCCAAATTGCTGAGATCCCAGAAAGACTATCTCTCGGTGACCCTGTAGCTTCTGCTTTGCATAGCGCTTGGCAGATATTGGACTCTCAATAGATACTTGCTCAGTCATTTAATAAATGTTGACAGTTCAGTTTGCAAGGTAGAAAGCATGGAGCCTGAAGAGAAAAGATCTTTGTAACCAATATGGTTAGTAGACTCATAGGTGAAAAGATGTTGCTGAATGGGAATAAAGGACAGAGAAATTTTGAACTAAATCCAGAATCTACAGAATCTATTAATGAGGTATTGGGGAGCAAGAATTTCCTGTGCCCTACTAGGTCCTTCTAGGTGGAGTAAGAAGCAAATTGACATGAGGCAGATTAATAGGAGAAAATCACATTCAATTTCCTATATATGGGGAATCCACACAGACATGGAAATTCCAAAGATAGTCAGACAAAATGAGGTATATATGTCATTCTGAACTAAGGAAAAGGAGTAGAGGTCTGGGACTTCAAAGGGAAGGAATGTAATTCACAGGAAGACATAAAAGAGTAAATGTTTGGTAAACTAATGTTTGCTGAGCCACTCAGAAACAATGGGACAGGGGCAACTCTTGATTTTGGCTCAGTTCGTGATCTCATGGTTCATGAGTCTGAACCCCCTGTTTGTTCGGCTCTGTGCTGACAGCAGGGAACCGGCTTGGAATTCTCTCTCTCTCTCTCTCTCTGCCCCTCCCCTGTTCTCTCTCTCTCAAAATAAACTTTTAAAATATTAAAAAGAAATTATGAGATATAGAGGATTTTGATCAAACAGGCCCTGCTAAGTTTCTCCTTGTCTATCATATCTACAGTAATGTCGTTAGCTCTAGTGATAGCTCTCTTCCTGGAGCAGGTCCTCTAATTAAATTATTTTTAGGCAGTTTTGGGGGAGATAAATAGCTTTTCCTGAATTTGCTGAGTTTTGCTTTTTAATTCACAATAATGTTCATGCCAAAATGGCCCATCTTAGGATGGCCTGCCTATGGCCCCTACAGAGAATAGTACCATCACTGAAGTGATAGGGAAACTGGATGCTGTATTTTTGGAGGTGGTGATTAAGTGGTACTCAGCAATGTTTGGTTGATGATATTGCATATGGTGTTGAATGAGTAAGAATAAACAGTTCCCACGAATTGTGCTAATGTTTGGAAGGCCATGATGATACTCATTGCTTAAAAAAATATTTATTTGAGCTTTTCCTCTGATTGAGGCACAAGGGTAAATACTGTTGGAGAGTGTATCAGAGCTGAACCAAGAAAATATAGGAAATTTAAAGCAGGGAATTGGTTTACTTAGATGATGGGAAAGCTGAAAAGCCAGAGAAGGGACAGTGAGGCTAACCAGAGATTAGCAACCCAGAAAACCACTGCCCTCTAGGGTTCCAAAGGAGGAGATGATCATATAGGAGCTTGGGGGCCAGGGTTATGGAACTGGAATTATAGAGGAAAGTCAGATGCTGGCTGACTCAGAGAAGGAGGAGAAATGCATTGGCTTCTCCCTTCTTCCCACCCTTCAAACCTAGTATCTCCTATTAATTGAACCCAACTGGAGACAGTAGATGAGGGAGCAGGGGAAATGCAGGCAGCAGGCATCAACCTTCTTTCCCCAGTGTCTCTGGGGGTGGGAAGGGGTGGGCATGAGAAATGGAACTGAGGGCAAAAAAGCTCAGGAGCAACACAGGGACATAATGATAAATGACACGAATCTGTCCTCAAGGGGCTTGCATTTTGCTGAAGAGCCACGCATACAAACAACTGTAATAAAGGAGGGAACCACACTTTCTGGAACAGCATGATAATTTTAAAACAACAAAAAAACAAACAAAACACAAGTTCTGGTATTCAAAAATGGAGTTTGTACAAGGAATTAAATCCAATATTGATTGGACTTGTATTTCACAGTGTAATTATCAAAAAGTAAATTTTTGAAGAAAATTTGGAATATATGTATGGCTAAGGGCAGATGATTTAAAGAAAACCAGGAAACCCAAAAGCTGTAAGATAGACATTATTGATTATGAGAAATATTTTTAGAATGGCAAAATACCATAAAACCATGAATAAAGTCAGAATATATATGATAAATTGAGAAATGGAACACAGAGTCAATACCTATAATGTACATGTATAATGTTTTCCTACAAAGTAAGAAAAGATGAATAACTAAATAGAAAGGTGAGCAAAAATATTAGCAATTCACACAACAAAGTTGTGAGACTATGATTCAATTTTTGTAAAGCAAGACATTATAAAAATCCTACATGTGTGATTTATGAAAATGGAGAGTAATGTGAAAGATTGCACAAATGGCTGGCTTCTTACACTAGTTACTGGAAGGGAGGAGTATTGGGGTGTGGGTTGGAGGCCCAAGTAATGGGAAAATAAAAAGGAGTGTGTGAGGAAAATTTGAACAACACAATTCGGCATATACATGGTCCCATTCTGGTAAAATTATTGAAGTCTATGGCTGTACATGTATGTGTATATACTACTTCCACTGCTCCCACTCAAGTCCAGGCACCATCAGCTCTCACCTGAATTCCTGCCAGAATCTGTTTTCTGATTTCGTCTTCCATGCTTGCCTTCTTCTTCTTCTTCTTTTTTTTTTTTTAAGAAATTTATTGTCAAATTGGTTTCCATACAACACCCAGTGCTCATCCCAACAGGTGCCCTCCTCAATACCTATCACCCACCCCCCATCAACCCTCCATTTGTTCTCAGTTTTGTTTTGTTTTTTTAATTTTTTTTAACGTTTATTTATTTTTGAGACAGAGAGAGAGAGAGACACAGCATGAACGGGGGAGGGGCAGAGAGAGAGGGATACCCAGAATCGGAAGCAGGCTCCAGGCTCTGAGCCATCAGCCCAGAGCCCGACGCGGGGCTCGAACTCGCGGACCGCGAGATTGTGACCTGAGCTGAAGTCGGACGCTCAACCGACTGAGCCACCGAGGCACCCCTGTTCTCAGTTTTTAAGAGTCTTATGTTTTGGCTCCCTCCCTCTCTAACCTTTTTTTTTTCCTTCCCCTCCCCCATGGTCTTCTGGTAAGTTTCTCAGGATCCACATAAGCATGAAAACATGGTATCTGTCTTTCTCTGTATGACTTATTTCACTTAGCATAACACTCTCCAGTTCCATCCACGTTGCTACAAAAGGCCATATGTCATTCTTTCTCATTGCTACGTAGTATTCCATCAACTGATGAATGGATAAAGAAATTGTGGTTTATATACACAATGGAATACTACATGGCGTGCTTGCCTTCTTAAGGCACATTGTCTGCACAACAGCCAGAGTGGTTCTTTGGAATGCTAAATGAGATCAGGATCCTCCTGTTACCAGTGCTCTCCTGAGGTTTTCCATCTCACCCAGCGTAGGATCTGGCCCCTGTAACTTCTCTAACCTCATGTCATTCTCTTTCCCTCAGGACATTCCAGCCACACTGGTCCTCACTGCTTCTCAGACGTCCTGAATGCCATCTCACCTCACAGCTTTAGTACTTGTGGTCCCCCTTCGCCCAGAGGTCTCCATCTTCCTGCCCTCACCTGCATGCTTCTGCTTAAATGTTGCTTCCTTAAAGAGGATTTTCCTGATGACCCTACCCAAAATAGCATCTTTACTCTCTGACACTAATACCCTTCTTTATTTTTCTTTATAGCATCTGTTAGCGCCCAACATATGACTAGAATATCGGTATCTTAGGACATAGTCTTTGTGTCACATGACACACAGTAAGCACTCAAAGTTATTTGCTGAAAGAATGCATAAATCAATGGCGATGTTTGGGCAAGGATGGTCACAATTATAGGTTTCAGGTGATTTTTGTTTCTTCTTTATAATCTTCTCTATTGCTTAAATAACAGGATTCTTAAACATTATTTTTCCTCATTGACAAATCAGGGGATTTGGCTTGTGTTTATAGGTGTCTGTGACAGGTTTAGAAGAAGTCTAAGGAAAAATGAATTTATTGCCTTTTCTCTTAGAAATGCAGGATTATTAATAATCTCTGTAGCTTTCATTTTTTCCACAGAACTTCAAGATGTTGTTTAGCTATTTCCTTGTTTAATTTTTAGACACGGGCAGAAAGTCGTATATCCAGGATCTAAGCTCCTACACCAAATATGTGTGCCCTGCATCTTACTGTTTACTGCAGTGGAGATGAACGTATCTTGTCCATGTCAGAAAACTAATCACTAGTGTTTGCTGTAGTACTTAGGGAAAAGTAGGCTGATGTTTCAATTTACTTTGAAGTGCATGAAAAAAAGCAAGATGGATTAATGAATGGAGGGATGGATAGATACGGAATGAAACAAGGTAGTAAGAGATTATGTTAGAATCGAGGTAGTGAGGATATAAGTCTTTCCTGTGAAATTTTTTCAACTTCACAAATATTTGAGAAATTTCATAATAGAGTTTTTGAAAAATTAAATAGAATGTAAACAGTATAATATTCAAGGCTACTTATTTCTTTTTGATGAGAGAGAAAAAGGGGATTTAGGTATTCTGATGAAAGCACTGAATAATGTTCTTAGAGATAATAAATATTTTAGCCCATTTATTGTCTTACATAGATTTGTGGTTGTGTAAACCACATTTGTTTGATTGGAAAAAGTTCATTTTGATCATTTGGTAGTATGGTTTCATCAAACATCTTTTGTACTTCAAGCATGTGTAGAAGAAGCAGTGAGAGTCTGGTCTTTTCCATTAATTAGGGCTTTCAGAAGCTTACTGAAAAACATCCTTCTAAACATGACAAGCCATTGAGAGCTGTTGCACTGAACTACAATTAGCACTGTTAATAATAGCTCTTCCAGGAAAAGAATTTAATGACTGTGCAGAACCAAAAAATCTAAATAAAGTATCATTGTGTATATCACTTTAGTGTGCTCTTTGTTTTTCATGAGGTAAATAGGCAGAAAAAAATGGTCTCAATGCTAAATACTATTCTAAAACACTAAAAACACATTCATTCATTTCAGTGTTCATTACACAGAAGCCTTAGAGAGGCAGGGACAGAATTTCAACGCATGGTCTCCCCCTTTTCCTCCCCCTTTTCTTCTCCCTCTCCTCAGATCCTCTATCTCCATCTCCTTCTTGTTCTCTACCCTCTTTTCTCTCTTTTTGTCCCCGCCTCCTTGTCCTCCTCTTCCTTCTTTTCCCCTTCTTGCCTCTTTTTCTTTCTGTTCCTGTTCTCCTTCTGCCTTAGGCTGCCAGAGAGAGGTACTAGGCCATTCCTACATGCTCATTTCTTCTAGTTATAAGATTATGCTGAGGTAGTGTGTGGAGGGTTATTAGATTCTCTATTTAAGATATATAAGCTACGTATTTTTAATTGTTGGTTATACTTTTCAATTTCTCCATTTTTTTTTTCCTACTAGGTCTCTGATTTGACAAGAGATGTATTTAAATTTCATGATATAAATGTATTTTTAGTCAGGTTCCCCTTCCATTATAACAGTTTTTGCTTTATGTGGTTTAGCACCTATGTCGACTGGTACATTCATACAATGCATTCTTTTGTATCTTTTATGATAATATGACTTCCCTTCTTATCTAGCTCAGTGCTTTACCCTGCTTATCCAGTTTAAGACAATACCTTAAGTTCTGTGTTGTCTGATATTAACATTGCTATTCCTCTTTTTTGTTTTGCTTGAATTTGCCTGGTATTTTCTTACCTATTCCTTTATTTCCAGTTTTCTAATTATTTTATTTTAAATAATTTTCTCTAATTTTTTTTTCTTCTTTTTTAATCCAAAATGACTGACTCTTTTAATGGACATGTCCAATCCATTGACACTGAGCATATTGACTTATTTGATTATTTTCCTTTATTTTGCTCTTATTTTAATATTATGTTTAAATTATTCTCATTTCTCTGGTTTATTCAAGTTAGTATTCATTCCAATCCCTTTCACTTGACCTTATGGACCCCTCTTCTGCTGCTCAAAGCCAGATATACATTTTTCTTCTACTGTTTAAAAACAAGATACATTTTTTTAACCGAAAGTTAGAGGAACTATATTGACTCACAGAAGATGGAAGTCCAAGAGGCACAGAAGGATGAAGAAACTGGAATCTTCACTAGACTTTTGTTTTCTCTCCCTCTTGTTCCTCCCTGCTTTTTTCCATTTTTTTTTCAGTTTTATTGAAGCATAACTGACAAATAAAATTGTGATATATTTAAAATGTAAAATATGATGATTTGATGTACATATAATTGTGAAAGGAAATACCAGGTTTTTTTCCCCAAGGAGGCTTCCCTCCTAATTATCATCACCCTAACTTTAGCATACTTTCACTTGCTCCTTTTCTCTTTCATCCCACCAGATGAGATGTTTGGAATGTTTTTATTACCCGGTTTCTCCACCCTAATCCTACCCTGCCACTATCCCCAACTTCTAGGTTTTGGTGAGATAATTAAATACCTTTCTTCTAAACTGATTCAACTTTCATTTCAAGAATTCTTCTTTAGTACTTTTAAAAACACATTCCCAGACAGCCTACCAATATCTATTTAGACTTCAATATATATTTAGATTGTGTGTGTGTGTGTGTGTGTGTGTGTGTGTGTGTGTGTGTAGTCTACTAAAGTGCTTTTCAACTGTTTTTGTCCAACTTGTCATAAATCTCCTCAGCAGCTCTATTTGACTGGGTCCCTATATTCTTTTATCTTTCTCTTTCAGGTTGTTATTTTGTTATTCTCACAGGTTGTTATTTTTCTTTATGTAGACCTGGGTAGAGTATTGGAGGTTCCATGAATGATGGGAACCAAAGCATTACCTGCCTAACCCCCTGGGGAATTGTGTAGAAAGTACACAGCCAGACCATCTAGACAGCAGAGAGAATCTTACTGCTCCTTTTCTACTCACACCATCCTACCTTCAGAAAGAGGGAAGTCTCAGCCTACATGATACAGTCCTTGGGCTCCATAGGGGTCAGACTGAGAACCCCCACATCGGACCACGTCATCCTCAGATGCTTGGGTTCACAGAACTTTGAAGCTATCCCCGGTGTTCATCAAGTGCAAACTTCATCTTGAGAGTCTCTGAGGTTGGTTTCAAACTCAGGCTTGCCCATGTTGGAAGAAGCCCCACATTTTCTCCTCTGCCAGGATCATTTCACAACTGAAAATCTTACTTACACTCAATGGCTCACCACCAACAACTGCTGCTTGGCTCAAGATAGACACATACGTTTAACCTAGAAATGGATAGGAAATAAGACACTCACATTTGACTTTTATTCTCCCAGAATTCTCTTAAAACAGAATACTAGTTTTTAAACATTAATTTTATAAATCACTAGAATGTCCTTAAAATGGGGAAGTAGAAATGAAGAAGGTCAGGATTTGGTCATATATAGATTGTGATAAGAATTATTTTTATTGACTGTCCAAAATTCTTCCAGTATCCACTGTTCTTCCCTTCAACCAGGTCATGCAGTTTCAGCCTTGATAAATTGAACTTAAGAATTATTGGACTTAAGAATATTTCTTTTGCAAATAACAGAAAAATATAATAAGGCTTACATAAAAAATAGTATTTGCTAGTATAACTGTCTTGAGCCAAAGAGACTTTGGGGAAAATAAGTAGAGGTATATCCAACTTCGGATAACTGGATGAGCAATTATGTCATTAGTGACTAGTTTCTACTTAGTTTCTATTACTTCTATGGCAAAACAGTTTCTTCTCAAGATTGTAAGATCTCTGCCAACAAATCCCAGGGATAAAGATCTTCATGGTCACATCCAGTGACAGAAAGTATGTCTTTCCATTAGCTCTCTGAGAAAAGTATGTAAACTTCTTTCTCAGAAACCCCCAGCAAACGTCAACCACATATCATGTTCCTTATTTGGATCATACCCAGAAACGGACAAACATCTGCCCTCTTCAGTGACTTGCACATAAGTGATCAAGGTCTCACACACACATTAACGTAGGGACACAAACAGTGTCCACCTTGACAATCCTTTCTTGTTAAGGTCATCAAAGATTCTCATTTTTTTTTCCTGCTACATCTAGTGATCAATTCTCAGTCCTCATTTTACTTGATTTATTAGTATCATTTGACTCATTAGTATCAATTGATCATTCCCTGAAACACTTTCTTTCCATATCCTCTGACTCTGCTCTCCTAGTTTTCCTTCTGCCTCACTGGCTGCTCCAATTTAGTCTCCTGCGCTGGTTCTTTCTTCACATCATATAGCCTTGAAAAAAGTCTTTAAACCTCTTTTCTGTATACACTCACTGCCTTCAAACTGGTCTCATCCAGTTTCATAGCTTTATATATGATCTTTATGAACTGTGTGTAATCAACATCATCATCTTCAGTAACAAAATATACCAAATCAACATTGTCATTCTTATCACTTAATGCCAGAGAAATGTTATCTCATTTACTTCTGACAGAACTTCATCATGTAGATTGGGTTATTGTCTCCATTTCACAGGTGAGAAGACAGACTGATGACAATGTAAGTAACTAGGGTGTGGTCACAGAGAAAGTGGTAGAGCCAGACCTTGAACTGAGATAGGTGAATTCCAGAACCATTCTTAACCACCGTGCATTACTGCCTCCACAGTGTCAATAGCTTCTTGATATGCAGCACCTCTGAAAGACATTCCTTTGCTTTTCATACCACTATCTGAATTTACTATGGTGCCGTGTTCTCAGAAGGTTGTTTCTCTGCTGGTAAGGATTTCCTACGATTTTAAAATTTCCGCTGTCTCAAATTATTTCAAAATTTTTAGAGGTGAATTTTCCTGCTACCAGGAAAATTTTGGAAGCCAAACTTCTAGTAATTCTATTTTCTTAAAGAAAGACTGTGAATTGACATTAAAAGAAGCCTATAATACTCTTTGAAGCTTTTCTTTCCCTGGCTAATGCCTTTTTTATTTCTGTCTTTCTCCATCATCTTCCTGGAATAATACCTTTATAAAATAAAATATAAAAAATCAATACAATATAATACATAAAATAATAAAAACATAACAGTATAAAATAAAATACCTTGTTTTATTGCCCTCCATTGGTAATCTGAATTCCAGCTTCCCAATTCCACTGAAATTACCACTGTATTACTTTTCACCTCAATCGCCAAATCCAAGTAACATTTTTCAGGCACTGTTTCACTCAGTTTTTCTGTGGCATTTAACAGTGGTGATTATTTCCTCCTTTAAATTACTTTCTCCCTTGACTTCCATGACAACATAAAGTGGATTTCTTCCTGTTTCTGTGACATCTTCTTTAGAGCACCCCTTACTTGAAATATGATTAACTTTGGTTTTCTCCAGGGTTGATTCTCTTCTCATTATATTCTCTCCCTCAATAATGTCATCTGTCTCTGAGTATAATTTAAAGACAGATAACCCTAAATAGGTATCTTTAGCTGGGAGTCTTCTAAGTCCTTCAGTCAACATGCCCAGAGCTGAGCAATGTGGCTCCCCTTTCTCCACTCCGAAACTGTTCCACTTTTCTTTTCCCTGTCTGCCTTACTGATATGCCACCACTGCTATCCAAAGTCCAGCACATTCTAAGTTATCCAGTGCTTCCTCTGTTCTCTCACTTTCAAAACCAAGGTGGTCAATCATGTCATATATCAAGTCTGTCTTCTCTGCAGCATCACCAGTGGCCTTATTAGTTTAAGCACTGTTCACTTGCAGCCTGAATTACTAAAATAGGTTGCTATTTGATCTTCCTGATTTCAGACTTGCCCCTGCAAATTTTTTCCCCATGTTGTTACCAAAGTGACCTTTCCAAATATCAAATCTGACCATGTCATTCTCCAGATGAGTTCCCTCAGTGACTACTTGATGCTTAAAAGAGGAGGTTCCAGCTTAACAAAATCCTTCCTAGTCTGGTCCCAGCCTACTTCTCCACCCACATTTCTTTCAACTTCTCACTTCTTAACTTCTTCCTTTTCTTTTTTTCTTTCTCCGTTTTTCATGCTTCTTCCCTTTCCCGCCTTTATCTTCTTTTCCTCTCTATACCCTCCTCTTCTTCCTTTTCTTGCAGTATTATATTGTTTGTAGTTCTCTGAAGATGACAAGGTTGTTTTCTAGGTCTAGACCATTTGAAATACTTTCCCCATCCATTGAGCTCCTATTCATCCTATGAAGGCCGGTTCACATATTATTCCTTCCAGTTTCTCCAAACTGAATTCCTTATTGCCTTCCTTGTACCACTTTTGTAGTGTGCCCCTATTTTATTATACATAAAGCTATCTAGTTACAACTTGTTTGGATTCTGAGGCTCTCATTGAATTGTAAATTTCTTAAAGATGGAAATTCTGTTTTTATTATCTTTTTATCTCCGATTTCAATGTTCAGCATATAACAGAAGGTCAGCATTTGTTGAGCTGGCTTAACTGAAACCATCAGGTAGACAGTTTCTTTTGGGATATTAATAGTTATTGTAGAAATGATATCATACACTTTAATATCACCTTACTGTGTATGGTACATTCCTGAGCAACTTTCTATTAAGCCTAAGTAATTGTCACCATAAGTTAAGGATATAAGGAGTCACATTTATTATTCCATGGCATTGAGATGCCATTTAGCATTATTAACAAAATACATATGTTATTTGATGCTAATATCCTTAAAATTCTCCACATGGAAAATCATTTCTATTTTCTCATGGAAGTGACAGCAAAGGCAGTACCATCAGGGATAACATTAATAGCTGAATCCAAATAAACTTGATTACATCATTCTCAAGGAATCTAAATTTCATATTCTTGAGTCATCTATTTTTTCAGTTTCAGATTTATGGCACGTATTGAGATAGATTATTTAATAATGACAAAAGAATTATTCTGATTGTTATGAGAAAGAGCTCAGCTAAGTTTAGCTTTTAAAAACAAATTTAAGAGCTGTGGAACAATGAAACTTGCAAATTCATCTAATCTGTTTTATAGTTAGGGCATGCCAAAAATTAATTGATTCAGACTTTGTCTCCCAATAGTTCTGTTCTTCAGTTTTGTCATGTCTGTCGAACCTTGAAAACTGGAAAGAAATAGAATATGGTCATGGAAATTTAGCTTTCCATAAATGAATAAGATTTTTATCACATGTTAATTTTTCTCCTCTTTTAAAGCTTGGTTTATGATGGGAAATATTTATAAAATTAACTCCTATGTAACTATTTCTGTATTATTTGTAAATCATAAATGCTTTTTTTAAAAATTGAGGTGAAATTCACATGACATAAAATTGACCTTGTTAAAGTGAACAAGTTAAGTGGCAACTAGTACCTTCATGGTGGTGTGCAACCACCACCTCTGTATAGTTTCAAAACATTTTTATCACGCCAAGAATAAATCCTGGATATATTAAGCAGTTGCTTTTCATTCTCCCCTGCCCCATATGCTGGTGACCACCAATCTGCTTTATGTTTTTTATGGATTTACCTAGTCTAGCTATTTTGTATAAATGGAGCCATGCAATGTGTGGCCTTCCATGCCTGGATTCTTTCACTTAAATGTTTTTGAAGGTCATCTATGTTATAGCATGTATCAGTACTTCATTTTCTTTTCATGGCTGAATAATATTCCATTGTATGTACATACCACAATTTGTATATCCATGTATCCACATTTGGGTCATGTTCATCTTTTGGATATTGTGAATAGTACTGCTATGAACATTCATGTACAAGAAATTGTTTGAGTACCTATTTTCAATGGATTGTCGTATTTTTTTTTTTAATTTTTTTTTTTTCAACGTTTATTTATTTTTGGTACAGAGAGAGACAGAGTATGAACGGGGGAGGGGCAGAGAGAGGGAGACACAGAATCGGAAACAGGCTCCAGGCTCTGAGCCATCAGCCCAGAGCCCGACGCGGGGCTCGAACTCACGGACCGCGAGATCGTGACCTGGCTGAAGTCGGACGCTTAACCGACTGCGCCACCCAGGCGCCCCTGGATTGTTGTATTTTTGATGAGGATATCAGAGCCAGTCTCCTGAAATTTGGGAAGCTGTTTGCAAATCTGACTGAATCTAGACAATATTTTATCTCAGGATGTATATTTAAAAACTAAATTCTAAAGCTTTGAGCTTTTATCTCTCAAAACTGACTACCCCTATTCCTGGTTGGAGGGAGGGTGTTGTATATCTGGACTGACAGTCATGGGAAATTCAATTCAATTGTTCATATTTGTTGAATTTCTGGAATAGAACTGCAAAATATATCAGGTACATTCAGTTCGGAGTATAAAAATAAATTTCACTTTGGATTCTGAGGGACAGATACTCTCTGTATATAGTGGGACAGATACTCAAATAACTCCTTGGGATGCTGCTATGCACTAGACTTTGTCCAGGATGCTGTGGAGTAGGAAGGAGGAGCACCTAATCCAATATGGACAAGCCCATCAGACTTCCCAGAAGTGAAATATAAACTCTTTCCAGATGTTATGAAGGTGAAGTAAAGATTTCCTGAATCAATGCTTCTATCCCTAAAGGTCGATATTGTACCCTTCCTTGAATATTTTTGTGTAAAACTGTATACATTTGGATTGAAGGTACAGAGAAAAATGTACGTAAAGACAGAATCAAACTATACATTTGCTTTGTGAAATGCTTTTTGCACTTCACTAGTCTATGTCTTTCCTTAGACATACAAATCAGCTGAGACTGATGATGTATGAGTTACCCTGGTGAAGGAAAGAGAGAGGTTATTTTATGCAATGAATGGCAGCATAGGTAAAATTATGGAGATGGGAAAGAGCATGGCATATCCTAAACCTCCAGATAATTTAGTTTTTCTGTGTAGGGAATCTGAAACTAGCATTGAAACTTGATAGAGTTGTAATAGAAAAGATTAATATGTCTAGACAATCTATAACTAGATTTGAATTATTTTAGGATTATCAAACTTACTTTATAAGGCCTTTGTACTTTACTTATTTACTTCTCATGTTTCCCTTTTAGGTTCTTAATGAAGCTTCATTTAAAACAGATTTTAACTTTCCCCAGGAGCTATCATTTCATTTTGTTTGTTTAACCAAGTATGGCCCTGAATTGTAAGCAGTTATCCAAAACTTTGGTTCAACATTGATTATTCAGTGACTATAGTTGAAGCACTGTGATAAAGTGCTGGAGACAAACAGATGTATAAGACAACATTCATGTCCTAATGGGATCATAGTCTAGTGGAAGATCTACAGATATGTATATATAAATATATATATTACACAGATAATTTAGAACTGTACGTCAAGACTTTTAGCCTTTGGACTGATGAGGTCAGCGAAGATTTCTTGACATTTAAATGAATAAAAATTATCTAAGATAAAAAGTGTGGACAGAAAATTTCAGGCAAAGGATCAAGCAAAGGAAAGATTGTTGGGTTTACAAAACTGCATGTAATTTTATCTTTTTGGAGTGTAATAGGGTGCATTGTGTTAGAAGAGAAAGAGGTGAAACAATGAGGGTCCTAGTGTGTGGTGTTAAAGGGCTTTTATTTGATCCTTTCCTAGATGAGAAGCCACTGAATGATATTTAAGGCAGACAGACATGGTCAGGGAGTGTATGTAGATTTGAGGAGGGCAGATTACGGTTGGGGAGGCCAGTTAATGAGCCATTACGATAGTACAGTTGTGAGAGATCCTGGAGCCTCAACAAGAGCAATAGATGCAGAAGGGTTTGGGAGGGAGGGTACTGAATTAATAAATATTTTAGGAGTAAAATGAGAAGAACTTTAATGGTAAGAGGAAATAATGCCGAGGAAAGAGGAGAAACAATGGATATGCCAAAACTACCAATGCCATTTGGTGAAATGCCTGTGCTACAAGTTAAAAGAGCTAAGATAAAGTAAGAAAATTCGGAGGTGGGGGCAAAATGATCAATGCATTTCATCCATTAGGAGCACCCAAATCATCTCTTAATGGACATGTGGTTCACAGTTTGAGGGCAGGTTAAAGCTGGAAAGGAAGATTAGGAAATGATGTTGAAAACATTACTCAGAGAAAA
The DNA here is from genome assembly GCF_018350155.1 of Leopardus geoffroyi. Taxonomy (NCBI): domain Eukaryota; kingdom Metazoa; phylum Chordata; class Mammalia; order Carnivora; family Felidae; genus Leopardus; species Leopardus geoffroyi. Next base: position 104,269,364 of record NC_059327.1, on the reverse strand, counting down.
TATAGAAAATTAGAAGAGTGATGATCTGAGGATGGAATCATGGGGCAATAGAGTAGTTAGCTTATGAAAAAGGGAATATAATTATGTAAGAATTACATAATGACCAGAATTTTCAAAATAGAAACAGGAGTGAGTGTCGAAAGAGTCAAGTAGGGGCAATTAAGTGGCATGGGGGAAGTTCACTTAAGACTGAAGACCATGGGCATGGGTGGTTCAGTCAGTTAAGTGTGGACTCTTGATTTCAGCTCAGGTCATGATCTTGTGGGTTGTGAGTTCGAGTCCCACATTGCGCTCTGCGCTGACAGTGGGGAACCCGCTTGGTATCCTCTCTCTCCCTCCCCACTCTCAAAATAAATAAATAAAAATTAAAAAAAAATACTGAAGACCAAAAACATCCTTTGGAAGTACCCCAGTAGCTGAGAATTCTTACGTGAAGTCCAAATAGGCTAAGGCCATTGGTAATGATAATGACGTGATAAAATCATAAATAAGGGTGGCTAATATTTATGAAGACTTGCCATACACTAGGCACAATTATAAACGTTTTATGTGATTTATCTCTAAGATTCTTCATTTGGACTTGAGTTTATTTTAGACCTAGTTTTCCAATGTCACCTGGAATTCTCTATGGTATGAAGTCCTCTTTGGTTCAGTTACATTGTTGGTTCTAACACATTTTGTTCTGTTTGGCTAGACTGAAGCATATGGTGACTAGTGCGGTTCTGCTTCCTACACTGTTTTGTTTCTCATTTTGAGTCAGGGGTTAAAGGATATCTCTCATTCATGAAATAAACACATAATGTTTTAGATTCTGGAAATACAATGATGTACTGCATTGTTTTCAGATTTGAGGAGCTCTTGTTTAACTGTCAGAATTTTTACATTGTTTCTTTTCTCCTGAAACACATAATTCTGTTCCATTTACTCCACATAATTTTATCCTAATGTAATATATTTTTTGCTTGAAAATCTTTTATTGATCAGCCTCCTATTATACTTTACTCCAAAAAAATGTATTAAAAAGACGCTTCAAATGTTAATGTTTCTGTTCTGTATTATGTTGCGTTATAATTATTGTTTTTACACAATTGATTAGTGCAAAATAATTACATTACAAATTTTGATAAATTATTAAACACAGAAAAGCTTTATTGAGAATAGATATCTTAACATAGATTTGTGTATTTTTTCAATTATTAAATTATTAATGATAAATATCATATATTGCTCTATTGAGGCTGGTTTAAGCATCAGTTTATTCTTATATAGATCAGCATTTTTTCAAACTTGTTGAACTTAGGACGCTTTTACACTCTTAAAAATTATTATTTAAAAATTTTTTAAAATGTTTATTCATTTTTGAAAGAGAGAGAGAGACAGAGCATGAGCAAGGGAGGGACAGAGAGAGGGAGAAACAGAACTTGAAGCAGGCTTCAGGCTCTCAGCTGTCAGCTCAGAGTCTGATGTGGGGCTTGAATTCAAGAACCTCGAGATCATGACCTGAGCCGAAGTCAGACACTTAACCCACTGAGCCACCCAGGTGCCTCTATGCTCTTAAAAATCATTGAAGCCTCATGGGCAGGGGTGGCAGAGGCAGCAGGAGGACCTGCTGGTGACCTTCACTCTCTTGCATCACTTCCCTAGTCACCTGCCTGCCCCAGGAACCAGGGTGGACCCCTCACACCCAATACTGAGCTTTGATCCATTTTCTGATCCATTTTCTCAAGGGCTCCTTCCCCAAACAGGGCAGCCCTCTGATTCCCCCCTCATATCCTGTCCCCACACTCTCTTTTTAAGGCCACCTGGAATTTTAAAAAAGCAGCAGTGTTAGTTAGAATTGGGGGGCAGGATGGGCTTCTGATTTTCCAGAAGGCAGAGTAGGAATAAAGCTGGGGCGGCAGTCCTCTACCTACCTAACTTTCCCACCCCAGGAATTCCTGAGTGTCCAGGGCCTGAATCAGAGGGAAGCCTCCCAGCCCATCACCATCCTGCAGGAAGACTAAGATGGAAAGACAGGGAAATAAAGAAGCATGTTGCTTTGCTGAAAAAAAATTATTGAGACCCTCAAAGAGCTTTTGTTTATGTGGGTTTTATCAATATTTTCTGCATTAGAAATTAAAATTGAGAAATTAAAAATATTTATTTACTAATTAAAAAATAAAAGTCAGAAACCCATTACATATAACCATAAGTAACATTTTTAAAGACATATTTTAAAAAAATAGTGAAAATATTGGCATTATTTTTCATATTTGCAAATCTGATGCCTTACTTTACAAAGGCAACTGGGGAAGAGGGGTGGTGCCTGGGTGGCTTATTCAGTTAAGCATCCAGCTCTTGATTTTGGCTCAGGTCATGATCTCACAGTTGTGTGAGATCAAGTCCTGTGTTGGGCTCTATGCTGACAGTGTGGAGCCTGCTTGGGATTCTCTCTCTCTCTCTCTCTCTCTCTCTTTCTGTCTCTCTCCCTCTGCCCCTCCCCTGCTTGTGCTTACATGCATGTGCACGCCCTGTCTCTCTCAGAAGAAATAAATAAACATTAAAAAAATAAAATAATTAAAAAACAGAAAGGCAAATGGGTTCTCATATCTACTTATGCATCTTTTGCAGTATGTTGTTCTGATTGAAACCTGTGAAGAAAATCTAACTGCATGAAAATGTGTAGCTGGAAAAGGGAGGATTTGACGGACACCTGAAAGAATCTCAAGGACTCGTAGGTGTTTTTGGACTGCATTTTGAAAATGACTGATATAGATGTAAGTGCTAAAAAAGCTTTGTTCCCATAAAAGTAGGTGAAAATGGAAAGAATAGTGATAACAGCTACACACTTAAAAATATCCATTATACATGTTCCTGTTGTCAAATGCTATTTTCAATTGCTAACAATCAAGTCCTCTTCCAATTTTGTTGAAAAGTGATTTGAATTTGCAAACGAATTTGTTACTTGATCTTAGAGTCATTTATTTTCTCAATATTTGGGAAATACACCAAAAGGATCTTTTGAAGAATTAACAAATGGCAATTAATCAGGGATATTACTCTTTCTCTTAGACATACCCTATTTGGGTTTTTAACATAGAAAGCATTGGAAAAATGGAAGTGTTGTCAATTTCAATACAGCTTTAATAATAGAGTGTGCTAATGTAAAATGTTTGTATGCAGTGACAATAGCATATGTGTGTGTGTGTGTGTGTGTGTGTGTGTGTGTGTGTATCCCACCCCGCCCTACTCCCACTACTTAATTGTTGGGAGTTCCAATTAGTTTATTCAATTCATTGAAAATGTCAAGTCAGGGCTCCTGGGTGGCTTAGTCAGTTAAGCATCCAACTCTTGGTTTCAGTTCAGGTCATGATCTCACAGTTTGTGGGTTTGAGACCCATATCAGGCTCTGTGCTGACAGCACGGAGACTGCTTGGGATTCTCTCTCTCCCCTCTTTTTCTGCCTCTACCCCATTCATGTGCACTCTCCCACTCTCCAAATAAATAAACTTTAAAAAAAGAAGAAAAAGAAAATGTCAAGTCAATCATTTACATCAGATTTAGTCTTTTAGTCATTTAAAAAAAAAAAGTAAGCTCAAATAAATGTGTTAATATTCATGCTCTTGACAAGCATCTCATGTAGGAATTCTAATTCTCAACTAGGCAAATGAATAGTTTGAGAACCAGAGATGAATCCTTGTGTAGGGTCACATATGGATGAGTTTATAACTTGGACATGAGCTTTCCTTCTTCAATATTTGTCTCCAAAGCTCCTTTTGCTTCACTTCCATAGGGCTCTCTTTTGAAAGTACGAATTCTTAGAAAAAAGTTGGCAAATAGGTAGAGTCATTATGGAAAATAGAGTAGCAGTTCCTCAAAAAATTAAAGATAGAACTACCATTTAATTCAGGAGTTCCACTTCTGGGTATGTATGCAAAGGAAATGAAATCAGTAGTCTAAGAGATAGCTGCACCCTCATCGTTCATTGCAGCATTATTCACAATAGCCAAGATATGGAAACAACCTAAGTGTCCACTGATGAGTGGATAATGGATAAAGAAAAGTATATATACACAGTGGAATATTATTCATCCATAAAATGAAGGAAATCCTGCCATTAGCAACAATATGAATGCACTTGGAGGACATTATGCTAAGTGAAATAAGCCAGATACAAAAAGACAAATACCATATGATTTCATTTATATGTATAATCTGAGAAAGTTCAACTTAGAGAGCTTGAGAATAGAACAATGGTTTCCAGGGCTTTGAGGAGATATTGGTCAACAGGTACCATTTTCAGTTATAAGATGAATAAGTTCTGGGAATCAAATTTACAGCCTGGTGATTATAGTTAATAACACTGTATTGTTTACTTGAAATTTGCTAAGAGAGAGGATTTTGCATTCTCAACCCCCCCCCCCCCCCACACACACACAGAAGGTAACTGAGCTGATGGATGTGTTAACTTGATTGTGGTAATTCTTTCACAATGTGTACATATGTGAAATCATCACGTTGTATGCCCCAAATATGTAAAATTTTTGTTTGTCAATTACATCTCAGTAAATGTGGGGGAAAAAAGAAAACAGTTGATGGGGAGAATAAAAATGACCATCACTGTGACTGTGTCCAGAATAAATTTGAATTCAGATATTTTGGCCAAATAGCACAAGTTCCTGCCCACATTTTACATTAACAAAAATATCTAAAAGATAGGGAAGACGCTAAACTCATGCTGTGGGTTGATGGTGATTCAATTAAAGGAGGCTGCACTAACACTAATATTCAATTTTTGCTTTGAAGAGTTTGTCTTCTTGATGGTTTTTATATCCTATGAAACTCTCCATATTAAGATTTGGCATCAGTGAGAGGTAGGCTTTTCTTTCATGAAGTGAGAAAAGGGTAATTTTGAAAAGAGAGTGAGAAATGAGGACTGGCATTTATGCCTAATCTTAGGCAGGTTTTCAGGCAGATCTGTTTTGGGAAAGGAGACGTGGAATTGGAAGTTCTGGTATCTGAGTCCCTAAAGACTACTTTTACTCATGTACTTCTTTGGAAATTGTTTGCGTACACCCGGGAATACATCTGCCCTAGTTTGAAGAATGCTATTACACAGTACAGACGTGGTCCCTGACCCTACTGAATTATATACGATGTTATGGAAAATGCAGACAAGTAAAACAGACACAGAAAAACAAACCCACCATTACAATAGTGTGTGATGAGGGAAGTATGGGCACTATGAGAACATCAATGAGGTGCTCCCAAGCTGGGCTGGGGGTCAAGGAAGTCTTTTGCAAGAAGATGACATTCAAACTGAGACATGGGAGTTAAGGGTAATATATCCAGCTGAAAAAGGTGGAAAGGGGGAAAGAAGGAAGAGTGTGCACAAAACACAAAGGCCAGGAAAAGGAGCTCAGTGTGGCCGGAGCAGAGAGGGATGGGGTGGGAGCAGGTGGATACACAGCAGGCAGGCAAGGAGGAAGGTGGAAGATGAGGCAGAGGCCAGCCTTAAGAGGATCTGAAAGTCATATGCAGGACTTAGAATTTCACCTGGGGTAAATGGGAGCTCCTGGAGGTTAGGCAGGTAAAGAAAATCATCATATTTGTGCATTTGCACTTGTTAAACAGGGAGAGTGACAAATCCTGAGAACAGCCACTACTCAATACGTTCTTGTTTGAGGTTTTCAGTTTTTCTGACTTCTTGGGAGTTTTCCGTGGTTTTCCTTAGGAGAATTTTTTTTAATAGAAAGCATTCCAATCATGATTTCACAATATCACATACTTTAAATGCATAGCAAAAAATAGCAGCCACAGAACAGAAGATCATTCTTTTGTCTCCTGTGTGGGCTGCAAAACTAATTTCCCTTTTCCTTTAGGCCACAGAATTCTTCTATTCTCTTTTGAAGCATTGATCTAGGGGAAAACTGAATATGCTACATATTTTACTGAACTTCAGGACAGTCTTAATACGGATTATCTCTCAGTTATGGAGACTGGATCCACAACATTGCGTGTGTGAAACACCATCCCAGGCACTGCGGTAACTTTTAATCCTGACATCACAGGTGCAAATACTTGCCATCTGGACAAAACTGATACTTTCATTAATGATTCTTTAAACTTTCTATTATCCTTACTTAAAATGACTTTCAGGGTGCCTGGGTGGATCAGTAGGTTTAGCGTCTGACTTCGGCTCAGGTCATGATTTCGCGGTTCGTGAGTTCAAGCCTCACAGGGGCTTTGTGCTTTCAGTGTGGAGCCTGCTTTGGATCCTGTGTCCTCCTCTCTCTGCACCCCGCTCCCCACTCACACTCTGTCTCAAAAATAAATAAACATTAAAAAAATAAAATTATTTTCAATAAAACTGTTTAGAGCAAACCCAAAAACTAATAATGCTCTAGTCAGGATTAACTCATTTATGATGTGCATATTGTGAAGGATTTTTAAATTTTTTAAATGTTTATTTTTTGAGAAAGAGAGAGACAGAGCATGAGCAGGGGAGGGGCAGAGAGAGAGAGGAGGACACAGAATCTGAAGCAGGCTCCAGGCTCTGGGCTGTCACCACAGGGCCCGACACAGGGGTCCAACTCTAGAACCGTGAGATCATGACCTCAGCTGAAGTTGAATGCTCCAGATTGAAGGGCAAATGAATTGGAATATTTTTCCTTGAATTGATACCAAAGAAGAAGGAACTTCCATGCTTTTTTGAGATATTGAAAGCGTATGTGAAGAAATTCTAGTTGATTAGATAAAAATGGCTTTACTAAAGCCATGTTTGCAAGAATTTAGAACCTGAGATAAAGGCAGTAAATGGCCTTTCACCACACAGCATGTGCATCCATGTGAAATCTGTATTCATAGTAAAATATGAGAAAAATGAGGAGAGATATTTTATAGAGTGGTAACAAATAGCTTGAAACTGTATCCAACCTGGTAGTCAGACCCACTCCTATCTATGCTGATTTTGTTAACAGTATTTGTGTCATAGGTCATTTTTTGGCATCATCTGGTGAAACCACTTCCATTGACCCTCACTGGGTTTGTAATTCTTGGTGTCTACTTTCATATAGTGGCATTGGATCCTTCAAATTTTGGGACAGGGAAATTATGTCTCCTGGAGATGTAGCCCTGAGGTTTAGTTTGATGTTCTCATAACTGGAAATGAATTCTGCCAGAAGGTATATAGTCTTGATGTCTGTAGTTAAATATGTAGTCTCTTCATTCTGCAACCTTATCTCTTACTTATCTTATTGGTAGATTATCCCTATAGGCCTAGGATTAGCTAAGGGCTTTTTTCCTACATCCTGTTTTTTACTGGAAATAGTCAAATCAGTTCCATTGCACAAATATTTACTAAGCTAGATTCAAGACACTGTGTGGAGTGCCACAGAAATCCTGAGATGGGAAAACAAGATCATTGGCATCAAATATTCCATAATTTGGTAAATAATTTTTTTTGGTAAGTGATTTTAATACAGAGTAAAGTTAATGCCCTAAGATTCATACAAATTACTGAAAAATAAGGCAGAGGTCACATCTGGGCTAGAAGATGAAGAAAGCTTAATGGAGTGAGAACACAATGTTTGAGATTTGTCTACATGAAGGAAAAAAGAACAGTAATGTGTACTGAGTTCCTTTGCTGGATTATCTCATTTAAAGCTCAAGCTATAGCTTCGAGGTAAGAATTATGTACATTTTAAAGATTATGAAACAGGATTTGAAAACTTAAATAATTTGCCCACAATTACACATTTGATGAGTAGGAATTTGAATGCAGTGAGTCCAAAGCTCAAAGCTTGTCTTTCCACTATGCTGAGCTGTTTTTAAGTGGCAGGAAGGAAAGAAAGCCTTAGAAGGAAGAAGGCACAGATCCTATTTAGAGAGGCAACCAAGTTTGGAACATGTGGAACATTAGGGAAAGTAGTAGGAAGTAAGATTGGGAATGTGTGCCAGGCCTGTTATTAGTAGGATCCTATAAAATATAGTAGCCTATATTAGTAGGATCTTGAATACCAGGGTGAAAATGCTAATATGATGGGCAAAGATGAGACTTTAAAGATTTTAGAGCCACGGAGTTGAGAGCTGCAGATAAGGAAGAATAATCTGTCAGCTGTGCTGAGGATGGACAGGAAAAGAGAAGATCCTCTCCCTCTTCTGTTATGGAACTTCAGTTAAAAGTAATAAGGGCATAAACAAAATGGAGGAAATGAGGATCAGAGGAGAGAGAGAGAACACAGAAATTTTTTACTTGATGACCGCTAGAATTTAAGGGAAGAAGAAAGAAGAGTTGAAAATGACGCAGTAGTTATGAACATGAAAGTAAGAAAAAATGGAATTCCTATTACCTGAAAACCAAAGAAGAATCTCTTTGGGGGAAGAAAGTTGTTAAATTGGTTTAGGATAAGCTGAATTTATGGTTCAGATAGGAAAGCTGGGGAATAACAGCCAACAAACAGCTGAGAATGCGAGTCTGAAGCTCCAGAAAGAAGCCTGGGCAGGGATGTAGATTTAGGGACATCTGTGTGGAAATGATGAGTGAGGTTGGGAAGTGAATACGATCCTTGAGGAAAGATCCAGAGAAGAGAGGAACCTGGAAAATAAAGACAGGAGGCAGTTGATTATTAAGCTCTCTCAAACATAATAGAAAACACTGTATCTGAATTATTCGTGTAGATCCTGCAAAGGCAAAAATTTTCTTCCATACTTACGGATTTCAGCCATTTGCTAAAAATACAGGCTCCAAAGAACATATTTCAACTGATAATTCCCCTTTGTGATTTAGTCCTCTTCTGAGCCTCATCTTTTGCTATTGCTTTAATAAAGATTTGTGATGTCAAGGATAAAAATGAATCCTTTTGAGAGAGTAGAGCATGTTTAATATATATTTAATACTGAAGTTCATCAGAGATGTTTTGACATATGTTTTGACTCCTTAGGTACTGACTTCAAAACACCTTAAACTTGTTTCAGCTTCATGTTAGATTAAAAGCTTGAATATATATATATATATTCATTACTTACTAACAGTGATGAGCAAAGTATGTGGTAGAAATGATATAAAAGGGAATATTAGAGGACCATAGTAAAAACAGGATAATAATAAAAATATAGTTTAGATAACTTTTTCTCCACTTTCCTTTTTTCCTCTTAAATATGCTATTCTTTTAAAATATTAGGACTCAGTTATGTGTGTTTTAAGAAACACAACTTGGTGGAAATATATATTAAACATATGACTTAGAAGTGTTAATTTATATTTAAAGAAAAATATTTGCTTTATAAATTTATTTAACATTTAAGTATTTATTGGCAGATCCTTAATTATTTTATAGGGACAGATGGGGTTCTGAGGCTTAAAACAACACTAACACTGGGCGCCTGGATGGCACAGTCAGTTAAGCATCTGACTGGTGATTTCAGCTCAGGTCGCAATCTCGCAGTTCATGAGTTCGAGCCCCGTGTTGGGCTCTGTGCTGATAGTGCAGAGCCTGCTTGGGATTCTCTCTCTCTCCCTTTCTCTCTGCCCTTCCCCTGTTCGCTTTCTAACTCTCTCTCAAAAGTAAATAAACATTTAAAAATAAAATTAAAACAAAATAAAATAAAATAAACCAACACTAACACAAAACAGCTTCCGTGGAAGCTATTCTGGCCTGCCAGTGTGTGGCCTCATGTTTCCAAAACCCATGCTAACTGTACTGCCACGGCTTGTGTCTCTCTCCCTGATCTGTTCTCCAGCTTCTTCTCCCACCCTTGGATTGTTTGGCTTGTCAGCTAGATTCCTTTCAGCATCTCCTTCTGTTTCTATAATGAACGTCTTTCTGAATAGCCTTTATATTTGGCTCTGGTTGTTGAAATCTAGGTTATTTTTTTTCTTTCTAGGTTATTATTCAGCTTTCTCTATGGTTAGATCTTAGCTGCTCAAATTCTGACTTCTGTGTTGGCCCCCATTCAGAATGACCGCACACAAGGAATTTAACTTCCCTCATTCCAAATGTAGGGGAGGGGAAAAATCTTTTCCTTTACCCATCTTGGGTTCTCTGACTGCAGCCATATGAATTAGACTAATAAAAGACAGATTAACAGAAGAAAAACAACACAGAAGTGTATTGACATGTGCATTGTGCATACACAGGGGAGCACTTAACAATGAGTAACTCAAAGGGTGGTTAGAACTTGGGCTTTTATAGCATCTTAACAATAGGAGGATACATTTTTAGAGAAGTGACAAGACAAAGGAAAAGGACTGTGGCAAATTGTGGGAAGGAAAATACATGGAGAAACTAATGGTGTGTGTAAGGGATAGTTTTAGATTTGTTGTATAGATTCCTCTGGTGCCATTTCTGGACTGAAAAGGGTCTAGAGTTATCTTCAGTAATTAGGTTTCTGTCCTTGCTAGTAGAGAATTTATGTCCTGCTTTTAAACAAATAGGGGGAGGGAAAGGAGCTTTTCTTGTATCTGCTTCTCAATTGTTTTCAACATATCTTGGGGGCAGCATATTCTGCTACCCTTCACAAGCTTTCAGCTGGGGCTTAAAAGTTACTGTTAGTTGAACATGAACCATTAAATTTATCTGGAATTAGATGTAAGTTAATGAGAAGTTCAGGTTTGATTACATTATTTTTACTTTCAACTTTTCAAGTTATAACTACTCCTTGTCTTAAAAAGAATCATCTGGGGTGTTTGGTAACTTAAACCAGGTCTCTTCCTGGAGATTCTAATTCAGTGGGTCTCAAATGGGGCCTTGGATTTTATATTTTTAACTGGAACCCCAGATCCTTGGTATTCAAAATGTGGACCAGGTACCAGCAGCATTGCTATTATCTGGGAACTTAGTTGAAATGCAGACTCTGGGAACCCACCTCTATCTCAATTCAAATCAGAATTTGAATTTAATAATGATCTCAGGTATTCATACAAGTTTGAAAAGCATTGCTTTAAATCAGTGGTTTTCAAAGAATGGCTCCAGACCAACAGCATCAGCATCACCAGGGAACTTATTGGAATTACAAATTCTCAGGCCCCACCCTATACCTACTAAATCAGAAACTATGGGATTGGAGCCTAGCAATCTGTGTTTTAGAGCCTTTCACGTAATTCTTATGCTTGCTAAAGTTTGAGAACCATTTTTGTACGTGATCCTTATCATTGGGGAAGATGGAGACACACAATCTAATCCCACATAGACTATTTAAATCAGGAGTCGCAACTTCATACATCAGAATCACTTTTTAAAAAATGCTCATGGTGGGGCGCCTGAGGCTCAGTTGGTTAAGTGTCCAACTTTTGATTTTGGCTCAGGTTATGCTCTCATTTTTTGTGAGTTCAAGCCCCACATCGGGCTCTGTGCTGGAAGTGCAGAGCCTGCTTAAGATTCTCTCTCTCCTCTCTCTGCCCCTCCCCTTCTCTCTCTCTCTCTCTCTAAATAAATAAATACACTTAAAAAAATTAAAAAAAAAACAAAACCCATGCATGGCAAGCTACATGATATACCAGTTGAATCAGAATCTCCGGGATGTGGGTGTCTTTTAATGTTTATGTATTTATTTTTGAGAGAGAGAAAGAGAGGAAGGGCACACCTGTACATGAGCATGTGTGTCTGTGCATGTGTGAGCAGGGGAGGGTCAGAGAGAAAGAGAATGAGGGACAGAGAATCCCCAGTCAGGCTTTGTGCTGTCAGCACAAAGCCCCACACAGGACTCAAACTCATGAAACAAACTCACGACCGGAGTGCAAATCAAGAGTCAGATGCTTAACAAACTGAGCCACCCAGGTACCCATTGGGACGTGATTTTTTAAATATTCCAATTGTAATATCCAGGTTGGGTTGAAAGATTTCTGCTTTAAATTGTCAGTAAATCTATTAGCCAGTGTTGCAGATAAATGGAATTCTAGCATCCTTTCACTTTGTACTGTCAGATCTGACACATTTGCCTGGTGTGCTCTAGTACTTGTTAGGAGATATGCCTTATGACTCTCTCACTCGTTCACATCTTGCTGGGTATACCAAGAAGGCAAAGCCATGACTACGTTTTCCATGGGCCATTATTTTCAGGGAACATCCCTGAGGAATGAAGTAATGTTTCCTTCTTGCTGTGCCATAAGAAATAGTCTTGTATTTCTGACCCACAAGTCTCATATCTTCTTCCAATGCTTATGAAATAGTTTCAGGCAAACTGACTAGCTTGTGAGTAGGGTAAGATCAAATCCCAGATCTGTAGTAATCTGTACCAACCTATTCCCAGTACTCTGGCCTCTTCTGTTTCATCTTGATCTTTAGACCATAATGGGGCATAGATGCCTGGCCTAGTCATATATTTCATTCTTGCCTACATCTGGGACTGTCCCTCTTGTTGCTGTTGTCTTCAGTCTACTCAGGATAGGGCTCTCCTAATGGCAGTTTTACTCCAGAGACTTTCTGCCTGTCATTGTCTGCCTTTGGCTACAAACTAGACCAGTCTAGGCCCCAGAAGAGGACAAAAATATATTGTTTTAAAGCATATAAATTTTTTTGTATTAATAATAATAATGTCATACATATATATAACATGGTAGAACTATCACTGTACTTTCATAAAGATCTTATTTGATCTATTTTTATCCCGTATTTCATAACTAGCCTGGCATCTTGCATATAATAGGCATTCATTATTTATTTCTTTGAACAAATGAGTGAAAACACTCATGAACTTAGATATGATGAATAGAGGAAAAAGAAAATTCTGTGTTTGTGGACATAGGTAATGTAATGTACCTTACCTCTCTGATGAAAGTACCTGAACTGTATTAATTGTTCTTTGTCATCATTCTTTTTGTAATTATAATCATCATCATCATTTATGTTGAGTTCATATATTGTGTTGTTTCATTAGATTGATTTTATTTTCCTTAAAAAACATCCATACTGCAAGACAAATGTATGTTATCAAGTCAGTCAATAGCCTTTATTGATTATCTACCTTAATTCATGCCTTGCTTGTTGTCTTGTCCTTTTGGATTGTCTTCTCATCTTGTCTCTTTGGAATACGTAAAGTTAATCCTTCTAGTAACTTGCTGATAACATGTCCTGAGAAGAAATGAGGGGAGATTTATAATTACGGGGCAGCACATCTGCTGTTTGGGCTTATTGGTGCTTCCAGACAAATCAATTCCATCCCTCTTGCCACTCAGGGAGACCCTGCTGGGCTTCGTTACTCTCATGATAGGTCCATCCCTTAAATCATATCTAGGAGTGGCTTTCTGATGCTCGGGGGCAGCTAGGGAAGCGAGATTTTCGGAAATGGGAATATTCAATTAACCTACAATGGTAGATTGGTTTGAAGAGAATGGAAGACTTAAAGATGACCTGGCTTTAGCCTGGCTTTCTTTGATTATTCTCCACCTCTCAGTTCTGCCCTTAGGTGAGTTTGGGTATCCTAGAGGGGCACTACAATTATAGGATTATTGTTAAAAATAAAAATGGGAGTAGAGCAATGAAAGAAAATTTGATTAATAAACATAGTCTTAAGTCTCCCTTAATTGTCAGTAGTAGAATTTTGCTTTCCATGAATAGCCTGAATAAATATGTCAGATCTCCCCTTTATGTTTTCATATCAGAGAGAAAAGCAGTAGGCATTGAATGGGCTTATGAGGAGTCCAGCTAGGTATCCTGTCATCAGCTTCCTCCTGCAGAAGTTTGCTTCTACTCAGGAAACAAAGATTATGCTCAATGACTTCTAAGAACATCTCACAGATTTAAATTAAAGACGACAAAATCTTTGGCCATTTTCAGATAATATACTTTGCTCTTTTGTTGTTATTACACATGGAAATAGACAAGGGTTCAGATTTCTTTAAAAGTCGCTTTAAGTAGGGGTGCCTGGATGGCTCAGTCAGTTAAGCATCCAACTTTAGCTCAGGTCATGATCTTGCAGTTTGTGAGTTAGAGCCCTACATCAGGTTCTGTGCTGACAGCTCGGAGCCTGGAGTCTACATCAGATTCTGTCTTCCTCTCTCTCTGCCCCTACCCCCCTCACACTCTGTCTCTCTCTCTCTCTCTCTCTCTCTCTCTCTCTCAAATGTAAATAAACATTAGGAAAAGAATTTAAACGTCCTTTAAGTTGCCATTGGGAACATGAGTATTTTTGAACAGTGTAAAAAAGTGCATTTTGGATATATGGATTCCATACTGTGAAGGGGAAGGATAAAAAAGGGCTAAGTATTGTTTACACTAGCCATATTTGCCTGTGTTTGAAAGGCTGTTCTCAGCATGCTCGTTCTTCATATCTCATCTAATTGCCATTTTAAGTGATCAGTTTCCAATTTCACATGATATTGTGTTATAACAATACCTTTGTGTTTCAGATATGTTAAACACTTCTCATGTTCTCAGTGCACAATTAAGCATGACTTCCTGTTCAGTTTTGATGGTTTCTGATATATTTTCATTAGAACTGAGATAAGGTGTTTGTAATAGTTCTGTTTAAAGTTTTTGTGTAAAAACATTTATAACTTTTTGTAGTAAAAAAAAAAAAAGGTATTCAGAATGTGTTGGTAAAATATGCTAACTTAAAAAAAAAGAGTTTGTATCAAAGGTAATTTACAGGGCATCAAGGCCATATTTACCATCAAAATTCTATTGTTAAATTTTAATTTCAAAAAAAGTGACAAACTAGAATTTTAGAAAAAAAAAAGTGCTGAGAACTGATGTCTGAGAAAGAAGATATATGATATCCGTGAACTTTATTATAACTGGATGTTAGGAGGAAATTTAGAGATATTTTGTGACCAAATCTTGACATTTTAAGGTTATGTACAGGAAGGTAAATTCTAACATGTGAAAAATCTTTAAAAATTTGAACCTTGGAGATAAGACAAATGTATTCATAATACAGTGAAAGACTAGTGAGGAAATGAACCAAATTATAATTGGTTTAAGCTTTTATATGAAGACTTCTATTTGAATCAAATATTTGATTATTTAATTTTAATGGCTAAACTTAAAACAATGTGTTTCCATTAATACTTGTTTCATTCTAGTAACACCTTCTAGTTATCAGCACATCTGTACGAAGTGTCTAGTATCCATGGTTAGTGCTAGGTTCTCTACGGGACTGGATCTAGAGGTAAATATGAGAAGAACCCTGTCCTCAGGAGAAATAGAAAAATACATCAACATTTAAGTAGAACTGATTAACTAATTAGAGTAGTACTTCTCAAGTTATTTTGATATCAGGACTCCTTGAGACTCTTAAAAATTATTGAAGATCTCAAAGAACTTTAGTTTGTATAGCTCATATCTACCAATATTTACACATTGGAAATTAACACTGAGAAAATTTAAAATGCAAACATACAACAATAATACATTTCTTAGCAGGATGACAGTTTTATCCATGTCATGTAGCCTCTGGAAAACTCGACTATTTGTACACTTGTGAAAAAATTAGAGTGAACAAGGCAAATAATGTCTTAGCATTATTAAGAAAATATTCTTTACTTTATGAAGTCTCCGAAAGGATCATGAGGACCCCGGCAGACCATACATCGGCAATCACTGAACTAGAGATCAAGATGATTGGAGTTCTGGTGGATATGTAATCAAAATGCCACGGGGATTACAGAGAGGGAGAGCAATTTATATCAGTTAGTACTGAAAATGATCAATACCACATTGTTACTATTACTCTCCAGTGAAGTCTAGATTATGATAAAAAGCAAGTAGTTAAAATAAATAGCAGTACTAGTTTTTGCCAAAGAAGTTCATGAAATGAAAGCATTCCCCTGCCACCTGGTGGCAATGTATCCTAATTAGGGATTGAATAAGTTTTTTAATGGTGCACAATTAACAATGCATTTTAAGTGCAGATTTAGAATTGAATGTGGAATCTGTTCATCAAACACTATAAAATCATACTTGGAACCTCTGAAACATGCCAATTTACAATAAACAGTTCCCTAATGCAATAAAAGCAACAAGATTAAAAACCAACCTTGTTTTCAAGAACTAGTACTTCTGCAAGATTTTCTCACTGCTTTGAATATAGTTGGAGCTCAGTATTTCAGGGTGGCAAGAAAGGAGCTTTCCTTGTTTGTCTCTAATGCATTTTCTCACTGCCTAGAAAAAAGGAGACAGAAAGAGGGGTCTGCAACTCTGACCACAATCATATTTGTAGATTCAGTCTGAGGGGTTGAGAATATACCTCACAAAAAGTCAGGAAAATGAGCTCACTGATTCACACTCCACTTAGGAATGTATGTTGCTGTAGCAAATGAAGCTCTGTGGTACATGGATACCTGGATAGAGAAGTATGGGAGTTGATGGAAGGCCAAAAGAACTTTGGTCCTGAGAAGTATGTTAGGATTATATGGATTTACCTAAGACTACTCCCCTCCACCCCCTTTTTTATACATTATGTCCACATATCTATACTTTTCAATAGGACAGTAAAATAGATTTTATCCTTCTACTGGTTAGTTTTGGGTTTTTGTGAATCAGTAACTCATTATTTCCATAAGCTTTTAACATACTTCCCAATATTTGGAAATATGATATGGCATAGTGCAGTGATGATCAACTTGGGGGTATATGACTTTCCGAGATACCTAAGCATGAATGGTTTGAAGACAATAAATTTCCCAATACTTTACTTCCATATGTAGTTTCTCCCCAAAATTGATCTGCCAGGAAACAAGCCTATATTTACAAAGGCTCCAGTTCCACTTTATTAAAAGATATACAAAGGAGCATTGCCTGAAGATTGAACCTGTCTGGGTGCCTTTCAAAGGGGAAGCCTCCTGCAATGATTAATCACAGCACCATGAACCTATAGGGCTTTGAGTCTTTCCTGAATTTATATGTATTTCTGTTAAAGATAAAGCCTGGGGTGGAAGCTAGTACTTTTGGTAGTTAAGAATGGGGTGAATTCAGATATATGGTGTATAGACGGTAAGGGAATAATATCAATTTCTATTTAAACAACTTTGTTTCTTTCATCTCCTGACCATTTTTTAAAAAACTGATGGCTTCTGAGGAAGAGTCCATTGAGGAAAAAGTAGATAGACCATCAGTAACAAGTTTTAAATGCTTGAAGGTGGTCTTTTCTATGCATTTGAATAATGGAAATCCTTTTCTACTCTTCTCAGTATTATTCTCTGGTACCTGAAAGCACCCAAGAATGGCCAAAGAATGTAGAGTAGGAAAATTTTTTGCTAAGTTCACTTATTTATTTTGAGAGAGAGAGAGAGAGAGAAAGCGTATGTGCCTGTGCACGCACAGGTAGAGGAGGAGCAGAGAGAGAGAGGGAGAGAGAATCCCAAATAGGCTCCAAGCTGACAACACAGGGCCCAATGTGGGACTCAAACTCATGAACTGTGAGCTCATGACCTGAACCAAAATCAAGAGTCAGACACTCAGCTGAGCTACCCAGGCACCCCATGAGGAGGAAAACTTTTAAAAAATACATAATTTGATGTATTCTGAAAATATCGACATTTTCAAAATATATTAGAAAAAACTCTGAATAAAACTTCAATGTGATTTCTTTCAGATTTAATGTACTGTACGTTGTTCAGTAAAGTAATTAAAATTTGCTTTTTAAAGTTACATCACGTAAGATTTATTCTCATTACCATCAATTCTCATCTTATTTGATAAAAGAGTTAAACATCTTATGTGTGTTATTAAGAAAATGTAAAATTAGGGGCACCTGGGTGGCTCAGTGGGTTGAGAGCCTAACTTCAGCTCAGGTGGTGATCTGGTGGTACATGAGTTTGAGCCCCCCACTGGGCTCTGTGCTGACAGCTCAGAGCCTGGAGCCTGCTTCAGATTCTGTGTCTTCCTCTCTGTCTTCCCCTCCCAGCTTGCACTCTGTCTCTCTATCTCTCAAAAATAAATAAAAAATTAAAAAAAAAGAAAATATAAAATTTGACACTAGCTGTCAGAACAGCTGCCACTTGAAAGAAGCCAACACCGTGACCTAGCAGGGAGGGTGCAGGGGAAAAAACTACTCTGACCTCACTCACCACCCTCAGATCTGATGATAGTGCCTCTCATTGGCTAAGCACAAGTAAAGCCAGAACATTGAATAGAGTGAAAAAGAGTGAAATGAGGATCCAGAAGAAGATCTGGGAAATATCCAAAAATTGAGAAAATGCATGACTCTGATAAATGTTTATCTTAGCTTCAGTCTTTTAGAAAGTGGATCTGAAGGCAAAGATTAAAGACTTGTTGGGGGGCAAGTCTCCATGGTGTTTCTGCACATCTGTGATAGATTTTGTCCAAGATTCTTTTCTGAAGGATGTTTGTGTAGCAAACAGCCTCAAAACATAGGGATAGTGTCAACCCTGGGAGCAAAGTGAGGATTTTTTCTCTGACCAAGATAATGAAGATAATATGCCCCTGTGGGAAAAAGTTGGACAGGTTTCCTAGAAGCCCCTTTAAAATATTGGGAGTTTCCAAAGTTTGGAGTTTCTCGGCAGTAACACAAATCTGCTGTATGCACTATACCGTCATGTAACTCAGTGTGCAAGGAGAGCCAACATAAACACAAAGCACACACTGCCTGCTGTGCCATGATTAACAAAATCCTTCATCTCACTTGTGTCTTCTCCCAGCATCTATGAGACTGTGGCAGGCTCACTTGTTAGCTCAGAAGCAGGGATAAAGTCTCAAGCCTTTCACAGTTCTTGATAGGACACTTTATTTGCGGGGTACAAGCCTCAGGCCGTGAAGGTAAGGGAAAAGAAGGGAGGCAAGTAAATATGTGTTGTTGTACTGGCTACCACAATGAACTGCAAAAAGACATTAGCAGTCACAATTCACTCTGCATTTTGGACTTTCCTAGAAGGACCAAAAAGAGGAACTTCAACTCTGAGCAGTCCATGAGAAAGCGAGAAAGGAGGGGGACATTTTCTCCGTGTCTCCCTCTTATCTGCTCTTCCCCTCCATCAAGGTTTACCTCCATAAAGATCTAGCTCCCCCATACTTCTTGGTTGCATCTTGGTGGCTGCTCAGGAAACCAGGCCCTGTGTCTTTTAAAAAAAAAATTTTTTTTTTGGAATTAATTTATTTTTGAGAGAGAGAGAGCACAAGCGGGGGAGGGGCAGAGAGAGAAGGAGATAGAGAATCCAAAGCAGGATCCAGGCTCCTCACTGTCAGCACAGAGCCCAATGCAGGGCTTGAACTCACAAACCATGAGATCATGACCTGAGCTGCAGTCAGATGCCTAATGGACTGAGCCACCCAGGCGCCCCCCCACCCCCACCCCGTGTCTTGAAGTATGGTGTTTCATCCAAAGATGAAAGTGGAGGGTTGGTTTTGTGTAAGTTCATGAAATCCTGACAAAGACCATAAAAGGAGAAGGTGGGCAAGAGAGCTTGAGAAAGTATGGAAGATTTATATTTTAGTGTAATGAGAAAAAATACTTTTGCATGTCAAATAGTTCCTAATTGTTTGCTTTACATAAAGTTGAATGGGAGCCTGAGTTTTCAGCTTATTACTAAAAAAAAAAAATACTTAGTAATAGAGCATTATGTGATTTTTTAATTTGTCATGAAACTGGAAGAGTTAAAAGAAATGGTGCCAACATTCTAACAAAACCCCTTCCATTTCTATCTACTTAATTTGTGTGAATGTATTTACTTAGTGTTTACAAAAAGAGAAAATAGGCATGGATCCATTCATAATCCTGTTCATTTATTTATAAATAGTTGAACTAATTGGGAAAAAATAGCCCCATCAGCTTATTAAGATGTATACTTCCAATAAGATGTTTAAATTTAATGACTCTTTACTAAAATTTGTAACATATATATATATATGTTCTTTTGATTAATTATGAACTAATAATAGAAGAAACCTGTCTTTTCGTCTTAAGAAAAAAACCCAAATTTTAAAATGATCAATAAAAGGCTTCTAAGTATAAAATAGTACCAGGGTAAAAATCTATGGAATGGAATTGCATTGTCAAATAAAAAAATAAATACATCAGTTTTCATAGTTTAACAACTATTCATGTATTTTTAAAAAGTGGGTATCACATATAATATATATGTGAAATATATATATTAATACTATACTATATTATTTTTTATTAAAGCATAATTTACATATATTAAAATTCATCCTGTTTGTGTATAGTTCTGTGAGTTTTGATGAAAGTAAAGAGTCATGTAACCACTCCACCAGCAAAAGTAAGATGTAGAATAGTTCCATCATCCTGTCAAATTCCCCCATGCTCCTTGGTAGTCAGTCTGTACCCGTACCACCAGGCCCTAGAAACTACTGCTATATCAGATAGTTTTGTCCTTCCCAGAATGCCATTTAATGCAGTAATGTAGTATGTAGCCTTTTGAGTCTAGTTTCGTTCACTTAGCAGAATAAATTTGAGATTTATCTATGGTCTTGTGTATGTCCACAGTTCATTTCTTTTTATTGCTGAATAGTACTCCATTGTATGGATGGACTATAGTTGGCTTATTCACTCACCAGTTACAGAACATTTAAGTTGGTTTGAGTTTTTAGAGATCATGAATAAAGCTTCTATAATCATTTATCTATAGTTTTTTGCCTGAATATTGTTTTTACTTCACTTGGGTAAATGCTGAGCAGTGGCGTTGCTGGGCCATATGCTAAGTGCATTTTTAACCTTATAAGAAGCTGACAAACTTCTTTCCAAAATGTCTGCACCATTTTGCATTCCCACTGGCAATATATAGGAGTTTCAGTTGCTCCACATTTTTGCCAGCAGCACTAAGTATTGTCAGGATTTGTTGTTGTTATTCTTTCTATTCTAAGAGTTTATATAGTGATAGCTCAGGGTGACTAGTTAGGTTGAACATCTGTTCACATGCTTATTTGCCATTTGTATATTTTCATTGGTGAAATGTCTGCTCAAATCTTTTGCAAAAGAAAATATTGGTTGTTTATCATTGAGCTTTCAGAATCCTTTATATATTTAGGATACAAGTCTTTTATGGTTATTACTTGCATTTCCAGTAAGCTCCCAGGTGCTGCTAATACTGCTGTGCTGTTGGAAGTAGGTCTGAGCTAGCATACTGCTTCTTAAACTGTAATATCCATAAAAATCACCTGGAGTGGGACCCAGTAGGTTGAGGTAGAACTGAGATTCTGCATTTCTAACCAGCTTCCAGAAGAGTCTGATGTTTCTGTGATCACAGTTTAAAAAAAATTTTTTTTTTACATTTATTTATTTTTGATAGGCAGACAGAGATAGAGCACAAGTGGGGGTGGGGCAGAGAGAGAAGGAGACACAGAATCCCAAGCAGGCGCCAGGCTCTGAGCTGTCAGCACAGAGCCCGACGTGGGGCCCGAACTCACAAACCTCAAGATTATGACTTGGGCTGAAGTCGGATGCTCAGCCGACTGAGCCACCCAGGTGCCCCTCTGTGATCACAGTTTGAACAGGAAGGACTTAGGAAAATCACAGAAAGATTACAAGAAAGAATTAAACTTCAGCTGATGTTGAAGGATGGGAAATTTTTTTCCAGAAATAATGAGTAGAGAAAAATAGAAGGTGAAGAAGGGAGAAAAGAGAAGAATAATTTTGCAGAGGAAATAATATAAGCAAATATATAGAGGATGAGCCCTGTAAGGTTGAAGGAAAAAGGCAATTAAAGATGTTGAGGATAGTTGGTGAGACAGGAGAGGTAAGTCAGAATCATATTACAAGAGACATCTTTGGATTTTCTTTCCTGTGAGTGGATGTGCATAGAAATATTTCAATCAGAAGAGTAATGTGATCAGATTGTCAGTGTGGAAATATGCCTGTGGCAGCAGAATAAAGCAGTGATTTTAGAAGAGAGTGGAGGCTGGAAAATTGGTTATTGCAAGTGCAGTGAGAGATAAAGAGTACTTGAATTAAGGCAGTTACAATCAGATGGAAGAGGAGGAGCCATATTAAGAGATGTACACTCAACAGAGTCATGGTAAAAATTGGGTGTAAGAGATGGGGCACCTGTGTGGCTCAGTTGGTTGAGCATCCGACTCTTCATTTCCACTCAGGTCATGATCTCATGGTTTATCAAGCCCCACATTGGGCTCCGCACTGACAGCACAAAGCCTGCTTGGGATTCTTTCTCTCTCTCTCTCTGTCCCTACCCTGCTCAGGTTCTCTCTCTCTCTCTCTCTCTTTATCAAAAAATAAATAAACACTAAAAAAAAAATGGATGTAGAGGAGAGAGAATAGGACGGCAACTGGGTGGGGCCACTTACCAGTATAAGAAATGTGCATAAGGACTAAGTTTTGTGCAAAATATCATGAGGTTGATTAGGTGTGCTGAGGCTAAGGAACTTGTAATATATCCATTTGCATGTGACTGGAAGGCATTTAAAACAACGTTGCAGTAGAGTTGACATACAATGTTACATTCATCTCAGGTGCACAACATAGTGATTTGACAATTCTACCATGCTCACCATGGTAAGTGTAGCTACCATCTGTCACCACACATTATTAAAACATTACTATTATTTTTTAATTTGAGTATAGTTGATATACAATGTTATATTAGTTTCAGGTGTACATTATGATGATTTGACAAGTTTATACATTATGTTGTGTTCACCACAAGTGTAGCTACCACCTGTCACTATTCAATGCTATTATAGTATCATTGACTATATTCCTTATTCCTTATCTTTTATTCCCATGACTTATTTATTCCATAACTGGAAGCCTGTATCTCCCACTCCCCTTCACTCATTTTTCCCAACCCACCCCCACCCTTCTCCCCTCTGGCGACCATCAGTTCTCTGTATTTATGTTAGGTAGAGAAGCTAGACACAAGCAATGGAAGAATGCCTCTCGAGGCAGAGTCCCAAGTCCTTGGGGAGGAAAAAGATAGAGACATTAACTAGAGGCAAGGATGGTGATAAATAAGCTACACATTAAAAGCCCGGGAGCACAACTCCTGACCTTGTGGCTTCCAAGACCTTGGGGTGAACAGATCAAAGCCACAGGTGCAGAGCACGAGTTCTCCTCTTCTACCTCTGCCCCTGGGTAGCCCCCAGACTCATTGTAATGCCTTTGCATTAATGGTAAAGCACCCTTCCCTCTGGCCCCAAAGGCTGCCCTGATGGTTCTGGTACAAACCTTGTACAAAAACTCCCCCTCCCTGTGGGAGGAGTTTCCCAAATGAAAAAAAGCAGCCTCCATTAGAGACCACCCCACTGTACTTCACAGTTCCTTTCAGCAGAGAGATCCAATGTCCACTCTTACCAGTTTTATTTAATATAGTACTAGAAGTCGTAGAAGCAGCAATCAAACAAGAAAAACAAATGAAAAGGAATCCAAATTGGTAAGGAAGATGTCTATATTAAGTTGATGATTATTTATATTTGAGTACATTCTAAAAAGCACTAAATTTTTGCTCTCCTCTCCATACAATTATGTATGTGATATTGCATTTTACAGCTTTTTGTCTCATGTATGTCTTGACTAATTTTTGTAGATACTTACTACTTTGGTGTTTTGATCTCCATACTGACTTTGAATAATCAATCTACTACCTTAACTCTATGTTTGCTTTTATCTGTGAATTTTTTCCTTTCATAATTTTCTTCTGGTTATGAACTTTTATTTCCACTTAAGTAAGTCCCTTTAACATTTCTTGTCAGGCTTGTTTGGTGGTGATGAACTCCTTTAACTTTTGTTTGTCTGGGGAACTCTTTCTCTCTCTTTCAATTCTGAATGATAACCTTGCTGAATATTCTTGGTTGTATTTTTCCTTTCAGCACTCTGAATATATCATGCCATTTTCTTCTGACCTGGAAAGTTTCTGCTGAAAAATCAGCTGATAGCCTTATGGGATTTTTTGCTGCTTTCTTTCTTGTTTTTTCTTGTTGCTTTAAAAAAAATTTTTTTTAATGTTTATTTTTGAGAGAGAGAGACAGAGCGCAAGGTAGGAAGGGGAAGAGAAAGAGGAAGACAAAGAATCCTAAGCATGCTCCAGACTCTAAGCCATCAGCACAGAGCCTGACATGGGGCTTAAATTCATGAACTGTGAGATCACGACCTGGGCTGAAGTTGGACGCTTAACTGACTGCTTTTTCTTGCTGCTTTTAAGATCCTCTCTTTCTCATTTGTCTTTTCCATTTTAATTATTGTGTCTTGGGGTGGGCATCCTTAGGTTCATGTTGTTAGGGGCTCTCTGTGCATCCTGGACATGGATGTCTGTTTTCTTCCTCAGGTTGGGGAAGTTTTCTGCTATTACTTTCTCAAGTAAATTTTCTTAAAAAAAAATTATTTATTTATTTTAAGAGACAGAGAGAGAGAGCACGAGGGATAGGCAGAGAGAGAGGGAGAGAGAAAATCCTAAGCAGGCTCCATGTTGTCAGCACAAAGCCCAAAGTGGAAGTCGATCTCATGAATCAAGAGATCATGACCTGAACTGAAATCAAGAGTCAGTTCCTTAACCAATTGAGCCACTCAAGAGCCTCTCAAGTAAATTTTCTGTCCCCTTCTCTGTCTTCTCTTTCTTGGATTCTTATAATGCAAATGTTATTGTGTTTGATAATGTCACAGAATTCCCTTAACTTATTTTCATTTTTATTGTTCTTTTTTCTTTTTGATGTTTAGCTTTGGTGCTTTCTAGTAACCTGTCTTCCAGATTAGTGAGCCATTTTTTGCATCTTCTAATTTGCTGTTGCTTCCCTCTAGTATATTTTTTATTCTTTTATTGTATTCTTCAGCTATTATTGGTTCTTTTTTATATTTTCTTTTTAAAAAAATTTTTTAACGTTTATTTATTTTTGAGACAGAGAGAGACAGAGCATGAACGGGGGAGGGTCAGAGAGAGAGGGAGACACAGAATCTGAAACAGGCTCCAGTCTCTGAGCGGTCAGCACAGAGCCCGACCCGGGGCTCGAATTCATGGACCACGAGATCATGACCTGAGCCGAAGTCAGACGCTTAACCGACTGAGCCACCCAGGCGCCCCTATATTTTCTATGTCTTTGTTGAAGTTCTCACTGAACTCATCCATTTCTTTTTCTTAAGTCCAGTAAGTATCTTTATGACCATTACTTTTAACTCTTTATCAGGTAGATTGCGTATCTTCATTTCATTTAGTTCTTTTTCTATGATTAGTGTTATTCTTTCATTTGTGACATATTCCTCTGTCTCCTGATTTTGTCTAATTCTCTGTGTTTGTTTCTATGTATTAGGTAGGTAAGCTACATCTCTCAGTCTTGAAAGTAGTGGCCTTGTACAGAAGAGATCCCATGGTGCTTTATAGCTAAATCCTCCCTTGTCACCAGAACCCAAGTGCTCTGGGGGTGTCTTCTATGTGGGCTGTGTGCACCCTCCTGTTGTGGCTGAGCTGTGATTACCCTCAGACCAAAGAGCTACAATAACCCACTTTGTCTGCCGAGGTACATTGGGCAGGGTTTGCTCCTCAAGCTATTGAGAGGCTCAGCTATGACCACTGTAGGCTCATTGGTGGGCAAGGCTGACACTCATCCTAGCTGTCTGCAGTTAGGTCTGTCATACACCTGCAGGCACACCCTAAGGCAGGGCTTGCTTCCTGAACAGCCGACTAAGAGGCCTGATGGTAAGAACTGTGGACATGCTGATGTGGGGTGTTATCTCCCCTGCTCTCCAGGGCAGGAGTCACTTTGTCATGGTACAGGTCTTCTGGGGCTGCCTGGTGGGTGTAGTGGGGCAGGAGCTGGTTTGGAGGGATGCCTGCCAACGTGGGTTGGTTGGGTGGGGTGGGTCTGCAGGGGGACATTGGGGTTTGACACACAGTGCTAGCAAGGTAAATGGAGAATGGCTCCCACAAACATTAAGCTATCTAGGCTGGGGGAGGACAAGAAAAATGGTGCCCAGTAGCACTTTTGTTCCCAGAGAAATCTTCTGCAGATCCCTGCCCCACTGGCACACATTCTAAGATTAGTCAGTAAATTTCCTTCATGTATACCCCAGGTGATTTTCAAACTGCTGTTTTGTGCCGTGTCTTAGGCAAATTATTTAGCATGCTGGCTTTTTTAATTGTGAGGACTTGGTTTCCTATCACCCTTCTGCTTCCCCAGAGTTAAACCCCACTGATTTTTAAAGCTCCTAGAGTTAAGCCCCACTGATTTTCAAAGCCAGATGTTATGAGGACTCTTCCCAGTGTGGGTCCCCAGGGCAGGGTCTTATTCTTCCATACTTGGGATATCTCTCCCATACATGATTAGTCACATTTGGGGGTAGGGGTGGGTTGGTTCTAGATGGTGCCTCCACCCCACCTACCCTTTTTGATATGGCCTTCTATGACTGGTTGTGGAAAAGCTATTCAGCCAGTCTTATGGTTGTTTTCAGAGTTAGTTGTATAGATGTAGCTGTTGCTTCAGTGTGTCCATGGGATGAGGTGAGCTCAGGATCTTCCCACTATGCCTTATCCCTCTCTCTGACCTGGAAGGCATTTGTAAGAGTATGGAGAACCAGGAGTGATAAATGGATTGAACTCATAGGGAGTAGTCTGATTCTTTCTTTTTTTAAAATTGTGGTAAGAACATTTAACATGAGATCTACCCGCTTAACAAATTTTTAAGTGTATAATACAATATAGTTAACTGTAGGCACTATGTTGTACAGCAGGTCTCTAGAACTTACTCATTTTGAATAACCATAAGTTTATACTTGTTGAATAACAACTCCCTATTTCCCTCTTCATTCAGCCCCTGCAAACTACCATTCAATTTTCTGTTTCTATTTAAGTTTGACTTTTAAATTTTTTTAATATTTATTTTTATTTTTTTTTGAGACAGAGAGAGCACAAGATGGGGGGGGGGGCGGTGCAGAGAGAGAGGGAAACACAGAATCCAAAGCAGGCTCTAGGCTCTGAGCTTTCAGCAAAGAGCCTGACACGGGGCTTGAACTCCCCAACCTCTACATCACTGCCTGAGCCAAAGTCGACACTTAACCATATGAGCCACCAGGTGCCCCTAAGTTTGACTATTTTAGATAATTCATATAAATGGACTTGTAGTATTTGTCCTTCAGTGACAGGCTTATTTCACTTAGCATAATATTCTTCAGGTTCATCCATGTTGTTGCATATAGCAGCATTTCTTTTCTTTCTTAAGGCTGAATAATATTCCATTGTCTCCATATACCACATTTTTTTTTTAACCATTCATTTGTTGCTGGATATTTAAGTTGTCTCTAAAGCTTGGCTATTGTGAATAATGCTACCATGAACATAGGGGTATAACTATTGCTTTAGGTATTTATATATCAGCTACATCTCCTGATTTTAGTTCTTTGGATATATACCCAGAAGGGAGAAGTGGGATTGCTGGATCATATGGTAGTTCTATTTTTAATTTTTTGAGAAACCTTCATACTATTTTCCATAGCAGCTGCACCATTTTACGTTCGTATCAACACTGTACAAAGGTGCCTATTTCTACACGAGCTCTCCAGTACTTGTTATTTTTCCTATTGTTGATAATAGCCATCCTGATACATATGAGGTGATTATGGTTTTGATTTGCATTTTCCTAATGATTAATGATGTTGGGCACCTTTTTGTATACCTGTTGGCCATTTGCATGTTTTCTTTTGAGAAATGTCTGTTTAAATCCTTTGCCCATTTTTAAATTCAGTTTATTTGTATTTTTGCTATTGAGTTGTAGGAGTGGAACAATCTCATTCTCAATGATAGTTAAAATGAAGTTCCTGTATGAAATCCCCAGGGAGTGCAAAAGGGAGAAGAAAAGAGCCAAGGGCAGTATCTAGGAGGCACTCACATTTCAAAGAGAGACTAAGGAGGGAATCTAGTGTAGGAAACTGAGGCATTTCCCCCAATAGGCAAACTATTTTAATTTGAAATCCAGCAAGGAAACAGTATCAGACTGAAGAAGCTGATTTAAAATTATTTCTTTCAATATTTAATATATGTGTTCATAC
This sequence comes from Leopardus geoffroyi, assembly GCF_018350155.1. Classification (NCBI taxonomy): domain Eukaryota; kingdom Metazoa; phylum Chordata; class Mammalia; order Carnivora; family Felidae; genus Leopardus; species Leopardus geoffroyi. Next base: position 104,241,485 of record NC_059327.1, on the reverse strand, counting down.
CTTGCAGGTAGTAGATAAACAAAATATTTTTTCATTTTTCTAATTCTAAGGTAAAATGTAATATTCATTTAATGTATGTTTAACTGTTTCGTCTAGGGAGGGTTTTTCATGCTTTGTCTTTTAAGTAAGTCTTTAATTATTTCTAGATTGAGAGCCTACCAGAAAAATTATGATTTCCTCCATTACTTCTGGATCTGTATTTAATAACTGACTGTCTATAAATAGTATCAGGCAATGCAGTAATTATGCAATTACTAAAGGTCATTGTTGATGTAAATATATTTCATTTAGATGCAAACTTTTCCTACCATATTATAAACTTCATAAATACACTGATCCATGCTTGAAATTGGTACAGATTTATAACATATTGATACTAATAGTTTAGAAGTTGCCTAAAAATATTTCTCTGTCATTTGCTTCCAAGATGACAGTATTTTCAGGCATATGGTGAGCATTTGATCTAGCTCTTCTGCCCCAGCAGATTTCAAGATTATGTCTGTGCAGTATAATTCGTTATCACATAGATGTGTTTACTTTCATATGTAGCAGAACACTGGACCCAGCCTCAGAAGACCTGAAGTTAAAGTCCTGCTTCTTCTGTCTTAAATGTTATACCCGGGGAAGTCAGTTCAGTTTATTTCAATGAATCCTTTACTGAATTGCTGGTATTACCAAGCACCGGAGAAACCAATCTAAATAAAATACAGTCTGAAGAGAGATGCAGACATACGAAAAACATTCCAAAATAATGTGTGAGAAGTATGTGCGGGGCACTATGAATTTGACAGAGATCCTCCTTTTTCAGCTTGGGGCATAAAGGGTAGGCAGCTATTTCTGGAGATGTCTGGGGTGATTCTTAAGAGGTAAACATGTGTGGCAGGTTTGGGGGTTAGGGGGAAGTTGGGGACTGAAAAATCAGAAGATTGTTCAGCCACGGAGCGTATAATAGCAATGCCAAATGAAGAGCAGGGTATGCTGGGGGAATTCTGGGTAGTTTTGTATTACTTGAAAGTAAAATATGAGATGTGAGGCCAGCTTCTGGGCTTCATAGGCCAAATGGAGTCTTAGGCTTTGGTATGTACTTGAAGGGACTTGTTGAAGTCTGTTAAGAATAGCAATCCCAGTCAAATATGCACTGCCGTTACTTATATAACTCTGGTGGGAGTGTGCAAGATGCATTTGAAGGAAGCAATCCAGAGGCATTTGTGATGCTTCAGTGAAGCATGATAAGGGATTGAATTTGGATGGTGATAGAGACAGAGAAAGGGAGAGCACAATTAAGAAAGAGTAAGGAAGTATCTATGTATTTATGACAGTGCTTGTTGAACCAGAAAAAAACAGCTTGAAGAGTGAAAGACCTGAACTTGAACCTCGCTTCATCACTTAAGGGTTTGAGCGCTGTGCAAGTTACTGTATTTTCTGACTTTCTGCGTTCCTTTTGTTATCATGGGGATTAGATATAACCTAAAGCACCTGAAATAATACTTAAATGTAGAGTGTCTTTAAATGGTTGCTAGTATTACTATTCACATGACATCACTTAATATCAAAACCCTGACTCCACTCCTGCATTTTAGATTTGTTGTGATATTACATTAAGGTAAGTATTTGTCGATGGTGAATAATCTTTGGATAAGCAATCATTTCAGAAAATAAAATGTTTCATGTGCTACATTTTCCCTACTTGAAAGAAAAGTAGCTTTGGACCTCATTTTTAAAAAGTCTATAATTATAAATAATGCAGTTTATTGGTTTTTTAAGCTTTTTTAAAAAAAGCTTCTTCATTTACCTAGTGGGGGGGGGGGCGGGCAGAGGCAGAGAGAAAGAAAGAAAGAGAGAGAGAGAGAAGGAGAGAGAGAATCCTAAGCAGGCTCTGTGCTGTCAGTGCAGAGCCTGGCACAGGGCTCAATCTCACAAACGGTGATATCATTACCTGAGCTGAAACCAAGAGTCAGATGCTTAACTGATGGAGCCACCCAGGCACCCTTCAGTTTATTGTTTTATTGAATAAAAAAAAATCAGTGAGAATATTGGCTACTGAAATGCTAATAATGAACACATTTGGGAATTAGCTGTGTGGAGTTGTTACATTATAGTGGTTAAGGTCACAGGAGAGCTGGGGTCAGATAGATGGCTTATTGTATGTCTCTGAGTAAGTTAATTTACCTCTCTATGCCTCAGTTTCTTGATTTCTAAGTGGCTGAACCTCCTAAGGTATTTGTGAGGATTAAATGAGAAAATTGCACATGTAACTGCTTAGCTGTACATGCCAAGGACTTACTAAATAGTGACCAATATTTTTTGGAGGGCAGTGTTCATAAGAGTGACTTTATAGGCACTAACTCATTTAATTAAAACAAAAGAAAAAAGAGAAAACAAACAACATCCAAAGATGGGCATTAATGTTAAGCCCCGTTTGCAGACTTGGGCATGTAGACTGAGAGGTGGGATTATGCTGCTCAAAATCACATAACAAGGAAGCAGTAGAACTAAAGCTAGACTAGTTCATTATATTCAGTGTTGCATTTCCTGAGTCTGATGTATACTCATACCAGGACCTGTGCCGGTGGCTTTCTCCCTCACACCAACCCAGCCTGAGTCTTCCTCTCCCCCAGAGCTGTAGGACAGTCTCTGCTGAAGCACAATGGCGACCAACAGCTACAACACACACTGTGGTTTTATGGCAGAGCTGGATGCCACTCCACCCTGTACTGAGCTCTGGATGGCCCCGTCTGCTGAGGGTTTCAGCTCTAGTTTGGCTCCTCTTCCTATGAATGATACTCCCTGCCAATTCCCTACTTCCCATTTGCACCAGGAGCTGCCCAACTGGGGTGCATATTCCTGGAGTGGAAGAATTTTACTGATGCTCCTTTCAGAATCCTAGGTTCCTCTCTTCCATCACCTAGAACAGCCTTAGCCTCTCTGTTTTATGTGAGCTGATAGGCTGTAGACTTAATTACTACATGAGTAAGGTCATGGGTTTTTTATTGCAGATAGACTCTATGCACAAGCCCTTCTCAAAATAAGCGATAGGTATCTTTGTTATAAATGATAATAACAATACCAATGAGCTCAGTAGAGGTAACGGCTGGAAGAATCTCATTTGTGAATGAACATGCTTGTTTATGGGAAGGCTCTGTTTTTCATGTGTCAGCTCTACCCTCTTTTACAGATAAGGACAAGCAGATAAAACCATTTTGATTTGCTTTCCAGATAGATATATGCTCCCCCAACTCAAAATCAAAGATAAGATTTTGGTTGGCTGTTGAGGGCTTCAATGAAATAGAAGTTAACAATTTCCTGATCTCAACTTCTCAAATGCGTTTGGAGCTCTTCTTTCTCATGTCCCCATGATTACATAACAGGCCTTATATTATAGTCTGAAGTTTTTTTTAGCCTTGGGGGACTCTACTCTTAAGACGAATCACTGTCAAGATTTGCATAGTCATAATTGCCATCTTGGTTTTATCTACTTTTCCCTGCTCATTTTTATGTAGATACACTGGTGAGACTACCAATAAGTGTCTCTAATTGAGAAAGAAAACTTAAATCAATCCTAAAAAGAATTGTTCTGTATATCTAATTCTGCCTTCACTTGTGGTGCCAAAGAGGTAGTTCCTAATCACAGTGGCTGCAGTGGTGTTCGTTATAGAAGTTATCTGCCCATTGGAATAGAAAGGGAAGTACCTTTGAACTTTTTTAAAATCCAACAGAACTATGCTAATTCATGAATAAACAATATCATATGTTTTGTAAAAACATTAGCTATCATGTCCATATGTGTTTTCCTGAACGTTTTTTTAAATTTTTTAATTTTTAATTTATTTTTATTTAGTTTTTAATATGAAATTTATTGTCATATTGGTTTCCATACAATACCCAGTGCTCTTCTCAACAGGTGCCCTCCTCAATACCCATCACCCACCCTCCCCGCCCTCCCACCTCCCATCAACCCTCAGTTTGTTCTTAGTTTTTAAGAGTCTCTTATGTTTTGGCTCCCTCCCTCTCTAACCTTTTTGTGTTTTCCCTTCCCCTCCCCCATGGACTTCTGTTAAGTTTCTCAGGACCCACATAAGAGTGAAAACATATGGTATCTGTCTTTCTCTGTATGACTTATTTCACTTAGCATCACACTCTCCAGTTCCATCCACATTGCTACAAAAGGCCATATTTCATCCTTTCTCATTGCCAAGTAGTACTCCATTGTGTATATAAACCACAATTTCTTTATCCATTCATCAGTTGATGGACATTTAGGCTCTTTCCATAATTTGGCTATTGTTGAAAGTGCTGCTATAAACATTGGGGTACAAGTGCCCCGATGCTTCAGCACTCCTGTGTCCCTTGGGTAAATTCCTAGCTGTGCTACTGCTGGGTCATAGGGTAGATCTATTTTTAATTTTTTGAGGAACCTCCACACTGCTTTCCAGAGAGGCTGCACTGGTTTGCATTCCCAGCAACAGTGCAAGAGGGTTCCCGTTTCTCCACATCCTCGCCAACATCTATATTCTCCTGATTTGTTCATTTTAGCCACTCTGACTGGCGTGAGGTGGTATGTGAGTGTGGTTTTGATTTGTATTTCCCTGATGAGGAGCGACGTTGAACATCTTTTTATGTGCCTGTTGGCCATCTGGATGTCTTCTTTTTATTTATTTATTTTTTTTTCAACGTTTATTTATTTTTGGGACAGAGAGAGACAGAGCATGAACGGGGGAGGGGCAGAGAGAGAGGGAGACACAGAATCGGAAACAGCCTCCAGGCTCTGAGCCATCAGCCCAGAGCCTGACGCGGGGCTCAAACTCACAGACCGCGAGATCGTGACCTGGCTGAAGTCGGACGCTTAACCGACTGCGCCACCCAGGCGCCCCTTTTTTTTTATTTTATTTTATTTATTTATTTATTTATTTATTTATTTATTTATTTATTTATTTTGGATGGATGTCTTCTTTAGAGAAGTGTCTATTCATGTTTTCTGCCCATTTCTTCACTGGATTATTGGGGTTTTTTTTGGGTGTGGAGTTTGGTGAGTTCTTTATAGATTTTGGATACTAGCCCTTTGTCCAGTATGTCATTTGCAAATATCTTTTCCCATTCCGTTGGTTGCCTTTTAGTTTTGTTGATTGTTTCCTTTGCAGTGAAGAAGCTTTTTATCTTCATGAGGTCCCAATAGTTCATTTTTGCTTTTAATTCCCTTGCCTTTGAGCATGTGTCAAGTAAGAAATTGCTGCAGCTGAGGTCAGAGAGGTTTTGTCCTGCTTTCTCCTCTAAGGTTTTGATGGTTTCCTGTCTCACATTCAGATTCAGGTCCTTTATCCATTTTGAGTTTATTTTTGTGAATGGTGTAAGAAAGTGGTCTAGTTCCATTTTTCTGCATGTTGCTTCCCAGTTTTCCCAGCACCATTTGTTAAAGAGACTGTCTTTTTTCCATTGGATATTCTTTCCTGCTTTGTCAAAGATTAGTTGGCCATACTTTTGTGGGTCCAATTCTGGAGTCTCTGTTCTATTCCATTGGTGTATGTGTCTGTTTTTGTGCCAATACCATGCTGTCTTGATGATTACAGCTTTGTAGTAGAGGCTAAAGTCTGGGATTGTGATGCCTCCTGCTTTGGTCTTCTTCTTCAATATTACTTTGGCTATTCAGGGTCTTTTGTGGTTCCATAGAAATTTTAGGATTGCTTGTTCTAGCTTCGAGAAGAATGCTGGTGCAATTTTGATTGGGATTGCACTGAATGTGTAGATAGCTTTGGGTAGTATTGACATTTTAACAATGTTTATTCTTTAATTTTTTTTAATGTTCATTTTTTTTTTTTTTTTGAGAGACAGAGCATGAACGGGGGAGGGGCAGAGAGAGAGGGAGATACAGAATCCAAAGCAGGCTCCAGGCTCTGAGCTGTCAGCACAGAGCCCAATGCGGGGCTTGAACATACAAACTGTGAGATCGTGACCTTAGCTGAAGTCCAATACTTAACCAACTGAGCCACCCAGGCACCCCCTGAAAATTTTTGTGTAGTGGTTTTGATTCTTATCTCCATGTCAATTGCTACATTTACAAGTAACTGCCACAGGCCCCCTTCTTAAGCATAGCAGTTTTGGTGACTGTGTTTCTAATAAGCAAGATTTAAAAACCAAACCAAAGCAAACCAAATACTAGGCATCAGTCAAGTTTGTCACTTGTCTACTCTTTGAAGGGGCAGCAAATAAGTTGCAGATGGGTCACTACTTACAGTTCTTCGACATGTCTTGTGGGCTTGGCAGATGTTTTCTACAGTGTCTCCACTACACAGCATTTAAAACTTCCACTTAGAAGGAGCTCTTGCTACTTCTTCTTAGTAGACGGCCCAGAGTCATAGGAGTATGAGTGGTTGATCACATTTTTCTTCAGTCCGGGGGCGCTGCTCTTTGTTATAAAGGGTGGACTCACAGGAAGAAAAAGATGTGTGCCTGTATGCTGGGCTGCCACACTGAATTCCTTTCAGTTCCTTTTTCTTCTCAGAGCCTGGTCCTGCTAGTGATACTCTGAACTTGAGTTCTAGGTGGCCACCATCTTCCCATTCCAGGGGGATTGGCCCAGATGTCACCTTTTTTCCTGGCCATCCTCTCCAGGAAGGTCCTCCTTACTACTTTTTACCACTGCACTCAGTTATTTTCTTCATATCACCTCCCACAAGCTTGTGTACGCATACTTTGAAAAAACTGATCTGTCACACCTTTGGGATTATAACCTCCAGAGTCCACATCTGTCTGGTTTATTGCTATTCATACACAATAGAATACTGCACAGAGCAAGCACTCAGTAAAAGTTTTTCGAACAAGTGTGAAATGAGGAGTTTTATAGAACTGACATATCCCATCTTGGGTCTTTCTTTATCTGCCTTACTAATGTCACTGTTCATAATAACTTCAAAAAATTAACTAAATTTAGCAAAATTATTGTTACTTTAGTGGGCAAAATTATTTTTTCAGCTGTTTTTTTTTGTTTTTGTTTTGTTTTGTTTTGTTTTGTTTTGTTTTGTTTTGGTAACAGCTAGCATAGAGTTCCTTTTAGAAGAACTCCTCAAGAAAAATATCTGTGTAATCTACTTTGGTTGGGATAGGTGAGACACCAAGGCATGGTTTACATACTAAGATGAGACAAGTTGCTAGATAAAATGCTTGGCATAAGATGTTGCTAGTAATTAGAGGTTGGAGCAGGGAGCCATGCAGCACAATGAGACTCTGGAGCCTTTTTAAAAAAGGGCTTAACAGTTAAGAGGTGAGCAGTTTTTCATGGCAGGATAGCCACAGTCTTTAGAAAGCACAATTGTCTAATATCTGGTTTTAAGTTATTAACTTCCTCTGACATAAATCACTTTTATGTAACATCAAACTTTGGAAAAGACTGCTACATACACACATTTTGGGGAGAGGTTTGGGGAAACCAGTGGAAAGCAGCTGTACCCAGCGTTTGTCACTGTGGAACTAAGACTTGGATTGGCTGCAGAGAACAGGTAGCTATAACTTAAATATAAGTGGCCTCATTCTTTTTTTTTTTTTTTTTAATTTCATTTATTTATTCATTGTGAAAGAGTGAGAGAGAGAGCTCAGGGGGAGGGGCAGAGAGAGAGAGTAGAGAGAGAGAGAGCATCCCAAGCAGGCTCTGCACCATCTGCATGGAGCCTGACAAGATGCTCTAACCCACAAACCATGAGATCGTGACCTGAGCCGAAATTAAGAGACAGTAACTTACTGTGCTGTCCAGATGCCCCTAAGTGGCCTCATTCTTTCAAGTGGTACTTTAAGTGGTACCACTTAAACATTTTTGGTTGGTGAGTTATGGGTTTACAGGAATCTCGGACTGCATTGAATGATGCATGAAGTTTCAGAACCATATTTATACATAGAATATAGTCATTGGTTAAAAACAAAGTGTTTGGTATTTTTAGTGTCATGTGAAAAAAAGCCAAAATGTGAGTTATTAGTGATTTCTGTTTTTAATGGTAGGAATTCTATATCTTCTCTGTCCACTGCCTGTAGAATTTTCTGGTTACCACAATCAATTTCTGAACAGAATGCTGGGGAATCCTAAGCTATGCACCTTGTGAAAGAACTGGCTTCCTGCTCTGGCTGTGGGGTGGGATGGGGGGAAGTTAGGCCCTGAGACACTGGGGTCCTTCATGCAGCCCAGGACCCACCCACGATTCCTCTTGAAGAAGGAGAGTTCTCAGGCGATTTGGGGGTTCTCTTGGGGCTTTAACCTCTTGAGTATTGGTTTTTTATTGAGAACGTTACTCATAGGTCTGCACGTTTTTCAAAGTCAGCCAAGTTGGGGGGAAACACCTGCTAAATATAAAATCCACATGCTTAAGGGCATTTACTTTTTCTCACTATACCAGACACGCAATTAAAAAGTGAATATTATGTGATGGACTTTTGAAAGAATCATTGATCATCCCTCCTTGGGATGTAAAAGTCAGTAATGAAAACCCAAATTTGTTTTACCTTTTTGCTTTAAAAATTATAGGATGGTAATACCTTATTAAAATATATAAATCCATAAATTACCATTTATTGCAAAGCCACAAGTAAAATTATGCCATCATACCCAGTTCTGTGGGTATGATGGCTTGTTGGCTTTCCCTCTTAAACCTCAGAGGGGAAAAAATTCTCTGACTACTGCTGTGCATGAAAAAGTGTTTTTCTTTGAGATGCCTCTAGAATGTGGGTATAACATAGATTCAGGGAGGCCTTTCCAAATGGCTTTAGAACAGGTTCATATCTTGTTCTTCAACTGAGTTTATATTTATGTATTTTTCTATTGAATTACTCAGTACTATTTCAGTGGTTCAGTGCCCTTAGATGTGTTTCTGTACCAGGATGATGTTTGTGTTCACTGATCTTCAAGGAAAACAATGTGTGGGGAGGTGGCAATGCTTAGAGACAAAAAACATAGGCTTCTAATGTTGGAGTCAGACACAACTGGGTTGCCTTAGTCATGCCACTGAACATCTATGAAGATCATTTTGTGAGAATGTAGAATTAGATTTGTTTAGGATGACTTCTGCTACATCAGGTCTTGTGGTTTAAAAGGCACTTTGAGGATACATTTGGGAAGTTGAACAGTTAAATATGCAAATTGGCTTTTAAGATATCAGTTTGTTCATATTTGTTTATTGCAGCTCTCTCTGCATAAAACCTCTGTCTCTTCCTTGTTTGTTTGTTTAGTTAATCTTGAGTCCTTGAAGGTATATTTCCACATTGTGGTTTGCAGGGGGCCTGTCCTGACTTCCTGGTCTCTATTACATACTTTTTCTTTCATGTGCAGTTTCTTGCCCTAACACATGATGCTGAAATTCTTCCTCAACTTGCCCATTTCCTCCAGTTGTCTCTGAGCTCTGAAGGCAGTAATATTCTTTTTTATCATTGCATCCTCCATATCAATCACAGGCACAGTTTTGGCACATAGCCCACCCTCAATAAGTATTAATTAAATGATTACTTGTTTTATTGATTTTCCAAGTGTTATTTACTTTTCTGAGGGAAATAACCACCTGTGTTAAAAAAAAAAACAAAACAACTTTTCAGTACAATCACATGCTTTATTTCTGGCTTTATTATATGCTTTTAACAGAGGAATGATGGATTGTTATATTATATAAAAAAGAGAACTTGGAATCCATGTCCTCAGAGAATTTCACATAGGAGGAAATTAATCATTTTATCTGATTCCATAAACTTATTAATGACAGAACCAGTATTTCAGAGAGGGAAGTGTTGTTCCAAGGTGAATGTTTATGGGTTTCAGGTTACTCTGTGTTGAACTCTAGTTTAGCTGTTTGGCTCTATTGCACTGGCTCAGATGTTGACTTCTCCAGTCCTCCCTCCCTTCACCTCTAATTTGAAGAGGGAGTTCAGGAAAGAGGGTGAGGACAGAAGACAGTTCATCTGATGATTAAACAAGTTAATATATGAGCACATATTATACAGTTGTAGCCATGGCTACTTAGTGTTAATGATTCTTATTTAAGAGCTCTTTTATTCATTTATTTTATGTAGAAAACTGAGTTTTCTTTTTTTTCAGTTTTATTGAGATATAAGTGACATATAACATTGTATCAATTTAAGGTGTGCAACATAATGATTTGATATATGCATATGTTGAGAAATTACAGCCACAATAGGTTTAGTGAAGTCTTGATGGTACTTCTGACTCCAAGGGAAAACACTTAACCAAATCTCTGAATTATTATTTATTCCATGACAAGTAGGTGTGAAACTTTTCTTGCTTTAATGAGGACTTTTGCTATTTAGTTATTAAATGCCCCTTGCAAACACCTCATAAAGGAAACTACTACCACGTTGATTTGTATCTGGTCTCTCCTTTCCATCCATTTAATTTTCCAACCTTCTGATTGTTAAATAGCACATACTGTCTTGATTTTGACCTGCAAATAACAAGCTGTCATTTATGAATTCCTTCTTAAAGATAATTATAAATGCTTATTTTCTTGTGATGTCTAGAAGAGAACTGAGACAGAATATTTTTGGACCGTTATTTGGCCATACAATGTCAAACAATGCTGACATTTGATTATCATAAGCTGTTCTGAACACTTCTTAGCCATTAGGACTCCAATACATGGGAGCTTGTGCTAACATATACATTTCTAGGGCTGACATGCAGAATGAAGACTTGGTTTTGCTCACTGGTAAGCATCATACTAAAGGGAAGAATAAAAGAAGGTGTGAAGCCAGTGGAAAGTCTGGCATGAGGTAAAGTTATAAAGCAGATCAGGGTAATCATTGTTTTCCCAGGTCCTATCACTCTTCTGTCCATGCTTTCTTTTCTTGAACACCATCCCTGAGAAACCTTTTCTACTGGATCTTGAAGCCATGCTACTCTGGTTATCTAGAGCTGGTTACAGCTAAGCCTCCCTCTTTACTATAAAAGGTTTTGCCAGGGGAAGGCTGCCCCTCCACAGTGGGCTCACCTTCACTTTTGAGGTAATGTATTTAGTTTAAGTTTTCCTTCTGCATATGTGCAGCAACTTTTGCTAGTAAGTCCAAAGCAAAGCAGAGGGATTAACAATTCACAGCATTTCTTCTTTTTTTTTTTTTAATGTTTATTTTTTGAGAGAGAGAGTGTGAGCAGGGGAGGGGCCGAGAGAGAAAGAGAGAGAGAGAGAGAGAGGGAGACACAGAATCCGCAGTAGGCTCCAGGCTCTGAGCTGTCAGCACAGAGCTCAACGCGGGGCTTGAACCCATGAACTGTGAGGTCATGACCTGAGCTGAAGTCGTATGCTTAACCGACTGAGCCACCCAGGCGCCCCATTTCTTCTTCTTTTTTTTAAATTAATTTATTATTTTTTAATGTTTATTTATTTTGAGAGACAGAGAGACAGAGCATGAGTAGGGGAGGGGCAGAGAGAGAGGGAGGCACAGAATCTGAAGCAGGCTCCTGGCTTTGACCTGTCAGTACAGAGCCCTATGCAGGGCTCGAACCCATGAACTGAGTGATCATGACTTGAGCCCAAGTCAGATGTTTGACTGAGCCATGCAGGCACCCCAATTCACAAAACTTCCAACTCTTTACTTCGTAGGGATATCTAGGTTTGTTTTTTACTTAATATATATAATTTTAAGGGAACATCAGAGAATATAAAATCTGCTTCCTTCTAATTGACTCTTGAGTTTTAATTCTTTGCTCTAGATGCAAATATTAAGCTTGATTGTTTTGCCATTTGATGAATTTTTCACTTATTTGCAGGCTGCTGCAGTCTTTCACCAGGCATCTGATCTCGTGTTGAAATATGAGCTTGTCATTTTTCCTTAGCAAATATGGATCCCTGTTCCTTAACTTGCCTGCTTGTCTCTTTTTGGTTAAACACCAGTTTTTCAGTGTTTTATTATTTTATTTTATTTTATTTTATTTTATTTTATTTTATTTTATTTTATGTTTATTTCTGAGAAACAGAAAGAGACAGAGCATGAGTGGGATAGGGGCAGAGAGAGAGGGAGACAGAATCTGAAGCAGGCTCCAGGCTCTGAGCTGTCAGCACAGAGCAAGACGCGGTGCTGGAACCCACCAACTGTGGGATCATGACCTGAGCTGAGGTTGGAGGCTTACCGACTGAGCCACCCAGGCACCCCCAGTGTTTTCTAATAGAATGTTGGCCATAGACACATTATTTGAAGCCCTGGACCTCATATTATTTGTACAAGAAATTGATGTTTCCTTTTCCTTATTGCTGACTCTGTTTTTGTGGTTCCTTGTGTCTTTCTTACCTTCTTCATTAGTTTCCTTTCCTATTGAACCCTCATTTTCTTCTGTGTCATCATCATAGAACTGAATAAAATTTGCATTAAATAATTTTATTAACATATATTTTGTGTGTGTGATGGTGCTCCCTGTTAATTAACTATATTTTTATAAAGATAATATATACTTCACTAAAAAATAAAATTCCAAAAATACATGAATATTATAGAAGTTTCTGAGAGAAAAGTAGTTCTTATTCCTCCCTACTGACTTCCTATGCTATGTCCTAGAGATAAACTCTCTTAACAGTTTCTTGTGTGTTCTTTTAGACATTTTTAATTTTTTTTAATGTTTATTTTTGAGAGAGAGAGAGTGCATGCATGCACGTGAATGGGGGAGGGGCAGAGACAGAGCTGCCAGCGCAGAGCCTGACATGACACCCGAACCGCGTGATCATGACCTGAGCCTAAGTTAGACACTTAACTGACTGAGCCACCCAGGTGCCTCTAGACGTTTTTTATATAAATCCTGTCAATACCTGGTTGTGGAAATATGTAACTTTAAATTTTTTTTGCAACTCTAATTTTTGTACCTGAACTTAATTTCTTTATGGAGCTTCCATTATCCTGATTATCTCTGAGTACTTGGAGACTGAATAGTGTCAAGGGCATGTGGACTGGACCACAGTCATCTCTATGTACCAGACCTCTCTTTTTCATCTTTTCTGTTTCTTTGGTTGTCACTGTGGCCCTGCCTGGTCATTTCTTCTCCCCAAATTTTGGCTTTGTGTTTGTGCTTTTGCTACTGAACACCAAAAGCTAAAAACTTTTTTTTTTTTTTTTTTAATCCTGTAGATTCTTCTCTATTATCCTCTTCTGGAGACGTGGGACACACTGGGGCACATTCCTGCCTGAATGGGGATACATGTCAGACAATAATAGCAAGTATAAGACAAAAATGAAATATTTATCTAATATATATGTTAACTGAACATTCAATAGGGATTTTCCTGTTTTCTTAGTATTTTGACTGAGCCTGAAAGATGAGGATAACAAATCGTGAAGTCTCCTACATGTTCTCAAGACAGTTGGACACTTGAAGGCCTTGTAGAGAGGAGGCCATACTGATCTGTGGACCTCATCCTTACCATTCAATCTATGTATACCGAAAATCAGAAACATTTAAGAGAATTTATTGAAGAGGGGGAATTTATAGGTGTAAAGAGTGCTTAGGCTTACCTATAGAGGTAAAGTGTTTTTGTTCTCTGGCTTCTTCAAGATTTTCTCTTTGTCTTTGATTTTCTGTACTTTGAATATATATGCCTTGAAGTAGATTTCTTTTCCTTAGTGTTCATCCTGCTTGATATTCTCTGAGCTTTCTGGGTGTGTGGTGCATAGTGTATGTTATTCGTTTGGGAATATTTTTAGCCATTATTACTTCAAATATTTCTTCTGTTTCTTTTTCACTTTCTTCTCCTTCTAGTACTATCGTTATGTATATATTACAACTTTTAGAATTGTCCCACAGTTCTTGGACATACTATTCTGTATATACTTTTTTTTTCCATTTATTTTTCTGTTTGCATTTCTGTTTGGGAAGTTTCATTGATGCATCTTTAAGCTCATCAGTTCTCTCACCAGTTTCTGACAAGCCCATCCATGTATTGCAAAGGCATTCCTTATTTCTCTTACAATGTGTTTGATTTCTAGCATTTTAGACATTCTGTTTCTCTACTTACATTATTTCTCTGTTCTTACATTTGTCTATTTTTTCTTTCAGAGACCTTAGCATATTAATCATAGTATGTTAAATGATTTCCCATCTGATACTTCCAAAACCTGTGTCCCATCTAAGCCTAGTTCTGAAGCTTGCTGTGTCTCTTATAGCTGTGTTTTCTTCTTGCCTTTAGCATACCTTATAATTTTTATTGAAAGTGCACATGATATACCATGGACTAGGAACTAAGGCATTTAGGCCTTTAAGTGTGAGATTTTATATTAATCTGGGTAGGAGCTGGCTGTGTTTAAATGTTTGCTGTAGCTGTAAGTGCCAGAAGTTTCAGTTTTCTCTGGCTTATTTTTTTCTTCTGTGTTTTCTTTGGATTTTAGTAAGAACTTCTTAAATAGACTCTGTGTTTTGCAGCTGTCTCCTTTATAATTCACGGTTATTATACTGAAGCCCTATGGATGTGGTGGCAAGGTATTAGGGAAAGGCAGTCTTCTATAATCTTAATTTGACTAAATCTCATTTTTATTAATGGATTTGAGTCCCTTGGATGTGACCTTTAGGAGCATTTCTTAGCCTTTTTTGGCTAGCGAGGCCTGGAGTTGACTAATTGCCCTTCCCTCATATCCCCGGAGGCTCTGGTAATCTCCTCTGGAGGGAGGATCTTTGTTATGAAGGGTGCTCTGGGCATATTTCACCAGAATGGTATTGTGCTCCCCTCCAAGCCCAAAACAGGAGGGGATTTTCTTTGATCTTCAAGGTGAGAACTGCTGGAGTTCTTGGAGGTAAAATCCATGAAAATGTAGTGATCTTCTAAGACTGGGCCCCTCACTCAAGCTAGTCCACATTCAGCCTCCTGCTGTCCACCAGTCTACCAGTCCACTGATGTTGTCATTTACGTGTTTCTACCAGTTAGTGGCTCCATGGCTTCTGCTTCAAGTAAGCCCATCTCAGCTGTGAGTCTCTGTATTTGTCTATCTCTCTAGTTTCTGAGGTGGTGGTTTGCCCTGTAATCTCAGTTCTCTGATTGATCTGAGAAGTCACTGATTTGCAGTTTGTACAACTTTTCTCTTGAGGATGACAGTGACAACTTCCAGGCTCTTTACATATTGGAAGCTGCAGTGGAATTCTCACTTTCTTTTAAGACTCTTCAAGATATCTTGGAAATCTCCCAGTCCGGGAGCTCCACCTCCCTGCTCCTCTCCAGACTTATTGCTCTTTAATCTTCCACACATAAGTGTCCTCTCAGCGCTTGATGCTTCCTTTCTTGCTTTTCTGGATTTATTCCAACATATTTTTTGGTTTACATCTTCATTTTGCTGCAGTTTATTCTCATAGCTCCATAAGAGAGGGAATATGGGAAATGAATTTTTTTATGGGAAATAAATTTTGAATCTGTATCAGAAAATGTCTTCTAGCACCCAGTGTTACTGATTTTTACCAATGTGATTTTGCTCTCAAAGTTTACATTCCTATGTCTAATTCTTTGCCTGGGGGCAGAAACATATGTGTGATATGTCTGTGTCTGGGATATGTATGTGTGTATATGAGGAGTAGAGGGGCAGAGTTGGGAGTTGATTGTTCTGTACATATGTTATGCCCAGAATTCGTGATCCCCAAATACCGCCAGGGAGCCGAGTCCGATGTAAAAGCAAAAGAGCCTTTATTCGAGCTAGCTCGAGCTCAATCCCCTACCTGCACCGACGCAGCAGCGGTGAGATACTAGGGAGAGAGAGTGAGTTTCAAAAGGACAAAGGTTTTATTGGGGCCTAGGGGCAGTTGGTGAGGTAATGGCTGTGGCCTCAGCCGATTGGCTGGGGAAGGGTCCGAGCCCTGTTAGGCAGGTGAGCGGGAGGTTACTCAAGGGGAGGAGGCGTGGTCAAGTTGAAGGACACAGAACAAGATGGAGTTGGCCGGCGTAGGCCCTCCCTTTCACATACCAACTTTCAACTAATCTGTTTATTTTCAGTGCCACATCTCACTCCTACCCAATGCAGGACCTGACATTTCCAAGTACCACATGTTTATGTGGTTCTGTTCTCCTGATAGGCTCCACCTCAACTTAGCCCCCCTCAGTGCATCTTGTAACCATCTGAACCCACATTCCCAGATGGATTACAGATATATATATATATATATATATATATATATATATATATATATATAGCAAAGATAGTGATAATTATACAGGTTTTATTGTGACAAAAATTTAGAAGCATTTTTACTATCTTTACAAAAATTTAGCAGTTAAGTTTTTAGTTAATATGACTTACTGATTTCAGTAATTGTTATTTTAATACACAAGACTCTGCACAAAGCACCTATGGTTAGAGAACAACAATAGAGTTTCCCATTTTTTCATTTACTTCTATTGAGATTTTTTGTGTGTATCTTCAATGATATTCTTTGCTTTGAGTGTGAGTAAAAAATATTTAATGCTTCAGTAGACCACTTTGGCATGTGTGGTGTGTATCATGCAAACCAGCCTCAGATTTTCCCCTTCTCCATCAACTGGCCCTGGGGAAATCCCTAGGTATTGTAAGTGGTATTACTGAAAGGAGAAGTGATAGCACAACAGGAACAGGCAGGGGCCATATGTTCAACTTCCTTGTGCCTTTGGATCCTGCTACAGTCCAGTCTTATATATGTCATTTACACATGCAAACTTTATGGCTTCCTGGGTTAGACAATACTCAATTCATGATGAATAGTCACATTTCATGTTAATGGTATTGCAAGGTTAAGTCTCAGTCTCTACCAAGAAGACTGGTAGCAAGAGAACAAGTGTTTTATAAAAAGAGAATATTTATCTTTTAAAAATGGTATGGCATATCTGCAGAATCCTAGAGGTCTATCTATGAATCTTCAGTCAGGGTTTGCTGTTGGGTTCATGCAATAGTCTGTTTTGCCAAAGACCTTTGGATCAATAATAGATCCTCTGGATTTCCACTTACGTTGCTGGATTACTAAGATGCTTGAACTGTCTTATTGTGATCTGGCTCTCACTTAATATTGGCAGCCTTACAAATTATTTATTTAATGAGTTGAAGGAAGAAACACATCCATTTTTTTTTTTTTTTATAAAATCCGAAAAGCTCACCAATAGTTGTTATCTCTATCTTTGTGATGAGGAAGCGAAGTATAGTACCTTGTCTTTCATTTTGGAGGGGATATCCTGGTATGTCTTGAACTCCCTGGAGTGTCAAAAAGTTGGAAAGACATTAGGTTTTCCTGGAAATTATCTCTCTATGTGTCTAGAGTTCCTATTGCTACTGAATACCCTCTAAGATACCTGATAGTTTTTGCTGACTAGATTCTATCAGCATTATTTTACCATGTGGAGGATCAGCATGATGGCCTATGGAATGGTGAGATGACACAAGTATTAACAGACTAAACTCTAGCACAGAGCCAAGAGCTGTAGAGGAGTAATGATGACCTAACCTTCTATCCTTGCTGGCTGAAGGTAAATGTGTGTGTGTGTGTGTGTGTGTGTGTGTGTGTGTGTGTGTCTGAGAGAGAGAGACAGAGAGAGAGAGAGAGAGAAAATTGGAGCATTCAGGGTATCAGGGGCCATGTTGCCTTTTTCCATTAAAGAGTCTGCATATGGATCACTATGATTGAGTCACCACATGGTTAAGTTAAGAATAATCTTTTGATTTTTTTTTTTAAACCAATTTGTTTATCACAGGGGCTGATAGGCCAGTTAAATGAGGATGGAGGAGGATTTATAATTCTAGTATTTTTCAAGTACTTGATGGAGGTACTAATGTATGAAACCCCCTTAAAAGTGAAGAAATTGATTTTGACCTACTAATTTGGTAGAGAGGAGTTATCCCTGAGACTTTCATTTTGCTGTTTCTATCATAATATCCTTTACTTTACAGGAGACTAATGTGATTTTGTCTGTAACAGTATGTCTATTCCAACTGAGCACTCAAGAACCAAGGAAATAACCACAAGCATGTTTTTAGATGCACTAGGCCTCTGCTGAAATGGAATTGAGCCAAAGCTCCAGTTATAACTCTCCCTAGGTACATATTTTCTAATTCTTAGAAAACAATGGCATTCTGGGCCCTCCACGGGTTTATGTCATCTCAGAATCAGTATCCAATTTTTTTGGGGAAGTATGGATAGTTCCTTTTCTCAACACATAGTTACCTTGTATGTTAGGGTTTTCCAGAGTAACAGAACCAATAGGATAGATAAATAAATAGATAGATAGATAGACAGGTAGATAGATAGAAGGAGATTTGTTATGGACATTGGTTTACACAATTAATGGGGGCTGAGATATGTTACAATCTGCTATCTGCAAGCTGGAAAACTAGGAAAGCCAGTGGTATAATTCAGTTTCAAGTCCAAAGGCCTAAAAACCAGCATTGCTAATGGTACAACTCCTAGTATAAAGATGAAGGCCTGAGAACTAGGGATACAATGGTCTAAGTCCTAGAGTTCAAAAGCTCCTGGGAACCAAGAACTTCAGTGTCTAAGGGCAGGAGAAGATAGATGTTCCAACTCAAAAAAAAAAAGTGGGAGAATTCACCCTTCCTCTGCCTTTTTTGGTTTTGTTTGGGCCTTCAACAGATTGGAAAATGTCTGCCTACATTGGTGAGGGTGGATGTTCTTTACTCATTTGACTGATTCAAATGTTAAACTCTTCTGGAAACATGCTCAGAAATACACCCAGAAATAATTTTTTACCAGCATCTGGCCATCCCTTAGCTTAGTCAAGTTGACACATAAAATTAACCATCACATCCTGACAAATGACCTTAGTCCCTTTGAGTAGGATTCTAGGAATCTTCTAGGAAAATTTATACTTGTGGTATTATTGTAAGGTCCTCCTGAAATCTCTGTAGTCTCATCTTCAGGTGAGTATGTTTGTTGACCCAGGCCTAGAAATTGGATGAGGAGCCTTAACTCCTTTATGTTGACTCAAATTGGGCCTCTGTTTATCAGATGTAGAAGGTTTTTATTAGTGTTATACAAATCAAGTAGAACCTCAGTTCTGTTCATATGTCTTAGCCCTTCATAAATTAGCTCATACCAAAGATCTTTGCAGGTCACATCATTTTGATAATTGCTCTGGTCCTCCTGTCCATCATGCTTCTCTTGCCCATCTTGCTCCTCCTGGTTAAGTAATGCTCTATTGTGGCTTACTGAAATCGGGGAGACTGGCTAAAAAGCATTTTTCAGTCTGGAAGGATAGCCACTATGGAGCCTCAGAGCTTTACAGGGAAGGTGGTGCTTCAGTCTTCCTTGACAGGATATTGACTAAAACAATGTATTTCTTAGTGTTTTGGGGTAGACAGTATACTCTGAGCCTTCTTAGGAGATTTAGTTAGGAGACTGTTATACTTGATTAATCTTTTACAATATTTCTATTTTCTTAAATCTTGGGATTTTCACATCGATATTTTCATCATGGTCTATAATTTTGTTCCTTCCTCTATGGTCTTAGAATCCAATCCATTTCCATGATACTCTCCTTGGCTAACCACCAAGTAAAAATAACACAAAATATTTTATTTTGTTTTTATTTATTTATTTATTTATTTATTTATTTATTTATTTGAGAGAGAGAGAGAGAGAGAGAGAGAGAGCACGAGCAGTGGAGGAGCAGTGAGGGAAGGGGATGGAGTATTCAAAGCAGCTCTGAGTGGACAGCAGAGAGTCCAGTGCAGGGCTCAAACCCATGAACCATGAGATCATGACCTGAGCTGAAGGCAGACACTTAACCGACTGAGCCACCCAGGCACCCCAATAACTAAATATTTTAATTATTTTGGTTTGTAAGCTGTTTATTTTCTAAATTAGACTTTTTACCATCCTCGCCATGACACATTTGGATTTGATTTTACTTATTGATTTTGAGGCAATGAAAGATGGATGAAGCACAACATGAGAAAACTTGTCATTCTCTTGAAAGTTATCCTGGTCAGGTGAAGCCATTAGAGGATTTCTGGTCTGAAAAGTCTCTACTCATCAGACAGGGAAGGAGGAACTTCTGCTCACCATGGTGGCCCCTTATGGACTTAGGAATTTGGGGGTACTCAAAGTTATCCGAGTCTACCCAAATGTATCTATTCAAATCACTAGGCTACCAGTCTTTCCCAATTAATGTCCTAAATTTTGCAGAAAGACCTGATGAAGTTGAGAATTGACTTATAATCATTGTAACTTAAGCTGGGAATTAAAAATCTTGAACTGGCTATTTCATTTTTTATTGGCCTCAGTAAGTACTTAGAAGACATTATTGACAGTCACAAACTTTACATTCTTCATTTTTATCATAATAGTTTATTGTAGCAGCTACCTGGGCTGTCAAAGCATTGACTCCAAAAGGCACTTCATTTCAGGTGATCACCGGTGATTATTTAAATAACTATTTTACCAATGCATGCATGGATTTTCCTGGATCCCACCATTTAGTTTTAGCAGGACTTTTATCTATTGAAAAAAATTTAGATCAGATAGAAAATCCTAGATTGCCTTTTTTTTTTTGATATTGAGTTGTGAGGGCAGAATCTAACTTGTTTAATGAATAGAATTACTATATACATATTATATGGGTTACAAAAATATTGGAAGTGTTAAAGAAACATGTTCAGGATGATCATCTGGAATCACAGAGCCACAGAACAGAACTGGTTGCCTGTGTAGTTGACATTCCTGTCAAAATTAGGAAAGTGCCCTCGAAATTGGGAAGCTGTCGCTGTAGTTGCTATTTCCAGAACCCCACTGCAGCTTGTATGACCCACACCAGGAAAAGTGATGTTTAATTCCATGATTGTCTTCTCACTTTCTAAGTTCTCGAATTCAAGTTTCACACACACACACACACACACACACACGAAAAAAAAAAAAGAAAAAAAGACATCAATTAGTGGAATCTAAACTCACTGCAACTCTGCCTTTAAATTCATCTGGAAAATGTAGTTTCTATTTTCAGTCTCTGTAGTACAGATTCCTTTATTTTTTTTATAATTTTTTTTAACATTTTACATTTAACATTTTGGTAATTCATTTTTGAGAGACCGAGAGAGACAGAGTGTGAGTGAGGGAGGGGCAGAGAGAGAGAGGGAGACACAGAATCCGAAGCAGACTCCAGGCTTCAGTTGTCAGCACAGAGCCTGACAGTGGTAGAAGGGCGGCTTGAACTCAGGGAGCCTGAGATCATGACCTGAGCAGAAGTCGGGCACCCAACCAACTGATCCACCCAGGCGCCCCTCATCAGATTCTTAATTGCTACATATTTTTCTTTTTCCCTTTTTTGCTTTTTCCTCTTTTTTTTTTTTTTTTGTTTTGTTTGTATTTATGTTTCTTTTTGGCTATTACTCTTTTGAATGTGTAAGCTATTTACTCAAAAAAAAAATACAGTAAAATGTTTGGAGAGAAACAGACAGCATGATCTAGGGCAGCTGCCAGCATCAGTTTGTGAGCATTATCTCTGAATGTTCTTCACTTACTCGCTGTGTCTTCTCTTGGGGCACAATGTCCTTCATTTGGACAAATAGGCAGTGAAGTGCCGTATATCAGTGATTTTCCAAATTGTGAATGTGTGTTTATGTAGTTCCCTTATTAACAGACTCTGGTATCTACTGCAAATATGATTATACTTTTTCCTCATCCCCACTCTAATTGCTGAATTAGGAAGCTATGTCTCAGGGAGTAAAGGTGGCAAGTATAAATAGTTTTTCCCTTGGTCCTTTCTATTTTTCCATTCTTTGAGGGTGGCACTGGGCACTTAGAGAACTCATGGATGCAAGTGAACAGCAGTTGCTGAGCCTTCCTGGACTGTGCCATTTACTTTTTGAGAACTCCATTCCCTGCAGGGATTCTGGAACGGTGTCTATCAGTTTGTGGCATCCTTTCTGGATTTGGCAGATACTCTTTACAGTTTATAGTTTAGGATTATGACTCTTTTTAGCTTTATTTTCTTTTTTCTGCCTCTTGTTCCTTGTCATTTTGTAGGCTGAGCTAGTAGAGTGTAATAAAAACAGCTTTATCGTCACATATTTGTCAGAAATATGGAAATAGGAAAGCTATTGAAAGAAATATTTTAGATTTTTGTCTTTCAGAATATTTATAATAAAACAAAAGTCAAGTTCCTTTTTACTCATGTGGCTTTTAACCCTTTTCTGCACGTCAGTAAAGCTTAATAGCAACAACAAAAAGAGAATGAATTCAGTAAATTTAGTTGGATGATGATCTCGTTTGGGATCTAACTAATGGGAAATGCAAGTGACAACTTGAACCTCCACATTGTTCGTTATTAAACATGTGATAAATACAGCCTTTCCCCAGTGAGTTCCTCTTGAGGAAACTTTTCATTTGGGAATCTACAGAAAATTATGATGCAATTTTGCCTCCTCCCAGACCAATCTTCCTTTTAAAGCACTCATGGATGCTTAACAGAGTCAACAGTATATTAAGAATAAATGGCTTCCCTAGGGCTATGGAGGGGAAATGGAAGAATGATAGGTATTAGGGCCAGAGTAAGACTAGTAATATTTAGGTCATAAATGGAAATGTCACTTTGTCTGGGGACTGTTTGCTTTGCATATTTACGATTTTAGTAATTTAAACCCTACTTTGTTTTAAAAAATATTTTAGACAATATATAAAAATATACAAAATAAAAACAAACAAGTGAAGAGACTGAGGTAAAAGGAAAATATGAAAAAACAAGATAAAGCAGGAAGTAAAGAATTTAACAAATGCTTGCTGCAAGATTCTGTCTGCTTGCTAAAAGTGGGTTGGTGATTTTCTCAGACCTTTCTAGAAGCCATTGTGGAGAGGAAAGTGTAATTAGCTGCAAGATCCACAAACTCATTAAGATATAAACAAGGCCAGTGCTCAGGAGACCTGCACAATATTCTGGGTACTAAAATACTGGGTTAAAATGTGACTTGTTTTCTTAACAATATTCATAGGGTAAATAAAACAACAAATTTTACAGAGACATTTTTTTTTGAACATTTTCTTAATAAAGTCAGTGGCATAACACCAAAAAGTAACTCATTTAAAACATATTCCAGGGGCGCCTGGGTGGCGCAGTCGGTTAAGCGTCCGACTTCAGCCAGGTCACGATCTCGCGGTCCGGGAGTTCGAGCCCCGCGTCAGGCTCTGGGCTGATGGCTCAGAGCCTGGAGCCTGTTTCCGATTCTGTGTCTCCCTCTCTCTCTGCCCCTCCCCCGTTCATGCTCTGTCTCTCTCTGTCCCAAAAATAAATAAACGTTGAAAAAAAAAAATTAAAAAAAAAACAAAAAAACATATTCCAGTGGAGGTTAGAGTGGGACAGTTCAGGTGCAGACTCCCGCTGGTTTGTAGGTTTGAGTATTCAGAAATGTATTCATTGCAAAAACTTAATTCTTTCAGTTCTAATAATTGTTTTAAATTTAAATAAGATACCTGTGTGTAAAAAATTCAAGTAATATGAATAAATACAATAAAAAAGCAAAATGCACTTCTACTTTTCAAGATTTTTAAAAACCTGAATTTTTAAAAATTTTTTTTAACGTTTATTTTTGAGACAGAGAGAGACAGAGCATGAATGCGGGAGGGTCAGAGAGAAGGAGACACAGAATCTGAAACAGGCTCCAAGCTCCAGGCTGTCAGCACAGAGCCTGATGCAGGGCTCGAACTCATGGACTGCGAGATCATGACCTGGGCCAAAGTCGGCCGCTTAACTGACTGAGCCACCCAGGTGCCCCTGAATTTTTTCTCTATATAAACAAATGCATAAAGTACATGTGTGTACATATGTGTGCACGTGCTCACACACACACACACACACACACACACACACACACACACAGTAGAGCTACATTTTGGCATCCACCACTCATAGCTCCAGAGCTATCATTTTTAAATCATATACTTTGGTTCGTATGAATATAATGAAGGATCCAGCCACCAGTCCATGTGGACTAATGGAATAACTTTGTTTGGGGAGAGTGCTCTTCATGCTGCCAAGAGCAGAAGCCAGGAGCAGATGAGTCCTAACAACATCTGCCAGGACATTTACTCAGAGATTCTGCGGTAGAGCAGTCAACTGGGTCACGCTCTGGGTCTCTGCCCCTCATCGCCCTTTCTTCAGCCAGACAGCATATGTCACATATCTGCTTTTAGGCCAGAGATGTGTGAGTGACAACTCAAGTAGAAAGAAAGGCCCTTGCCCTTGTTTCTGCGAAGGTCATCCTGGCACAGAGATAGCCAGATCTAAAAGACCGTTGGACACTCTACCTGGTCATGAAAAAGAGGTCACAAACTCAACAAAAGGAACCAGACTTAACAGAAACACTAGTACAGGGAATTAAAATAGATATCACGTATGTCCTAAGACTTAGAAGCAAAGATATCACAAACAAGGAATAAGATAAAGAATTTATGAAACAAGAATAGATAGTAATGGCAAAAATTAGAGAATGTGAATATAGTGTAATTATTAACATTAAACTCTGACTCTGTTTCCAGAAGAAAACTACAAAAACAGTTGAAGAAGAAATTAATGGGCTGGAAATGTGAGAAGGGACATAAAATGACACAGGACAAAAAGGGATAAGCAAAGATTTAAAAGTGGAGACATGGCTGATAGCATTAGGAGTCCCAACATCTACCAAAATGATGCCAGATGGAGAAAACAATGAAAGTGGAAGTGATATTTAGAGGAAAGAAAAGATAGGGAATTTCCAGAAATAGAGATATGGTTAAAAATCCCCAAATCCTGAGTGCACTGTATTCGGAGCACATACATGCACTCCTGGAAGCATGGTAGAGAGATTTTAGAGCGTGAAGGATGAAGGGAAAAGTTCTAAAGTTTCTGTAAAGACAACAGATTACTTACAAAAAAAACAGAGTTTTTTAAATATGAATTTTAGAAGCAACATCAGGTTGTAAAAGTTGATAAAATCAAAGATGAATGGATATTAGAAAAAAGAAAGTTAAAGTTAGAAATAAATAGATCTCAAATCCTAAGGATAAATTATTTTTAAAGGAAATGAACAGGAAAATGAAGGTTAAACAAGTAAACTACACAGTTTAACAATAGGTTACTAGAGTAAAAATAGAAAGATAACAATTATTATTTTCCAAGGAAAAGTCACATCAAATAATGTCAAGTAAACAATCTTAAGGGAAATAAAACAACATTGATTTTTAATCTGGGTAGAAAATTTTCAAACAGGAAAGGATAAAAAAAGAGGAAAGGAGAAGACAGACAGACAGATGACTATAGGTAGGGAACTTGTGTCTTAAAATCTTGAAGTTCCTCTCCTATTAGCATTTCATGGAGAGAAAACCAAGATACTGACTCTAATACCACACCCTTAAAACTCCAGTCCCTTACTTTAAGAGCAAGAACCTACAGGCACTGTCTTGTGTCTATACTTAAAATCTCAGGGGTAGTGTTTTTTATTTCAAACAGGTGGTAGTTGGGTATGGTATTCTTGTATGGCCATGCAGCTGTTAACATCAACTCTAAACATTGGAATATTGGAGTATGTAGGAAGTTGGAGAAAATCACAAGTCCTCATAGAATTTATAGGCTGTTGAGTAATAAAAGACAAAGGATGTTACCTCACCATTGAGTATAATCACGTTTTAGCTGGAGTTGTCTCTAAAGCAGACACTAGAACAATATGCTTTATATTTCTCGCTCTAAAAATGGTTCATTTATTAAAAAAAGAAAAGAGACAAAAGAAAGCATTAGTAAATACCTCTTTAAGGCTGTGGTTCAAATCAGTGGACATCTCTATAGATAACAAAGACCATTTTTCCATCATTGATCTTTCTATTTGGAGACAACATTCTTGAAGAATGTGGTTACAATAGTAAGCAGGTGTTACTGCAGAATTCGGTAAACCCTTCTCTGTGCCCGCTTCTCTGAGACGCTGCTTCTTCCATTGTCTTAAGAAATGCATAAAATACCATGTGAGAGAAGACAACACAAAAGCCACTCATCCTGGACTTGACTGCCATAAAACTAGGCAAATAGTTTCAGAGAAATTTGTTGTAAACTAGGCAAATCTAATTCAATTGCATCTCTAGTTCAAAAGGATGCTTGGTCTATGGTGTGATCACACATGTGTGTGGAGCTCCCACCTGGGTCTGATCATGTTTTACGGTCTTTTGGACTTTTGGCAACAAGTGTTATTATATCTACTTTCCCATAGCTTTCCCCTACTGTTAATGGAGTGAGAAATGAAATATGCTTTCTTAACTTCCCTTGGGCTTTAGTAAAGTTAGACTATGACTAGGCAACCAGCAATGGGAAACAGTGAGAAACAAATGGCAAATTCTCACAAATCAAGTCCTTCCTTAACGTCAGCTATGGCACATACACTGCACTGTAGCTAATAATAATAAAAAAAGAAATAAACAAAGACTTGTAACCTTATTGCTGTTTACTCCTCACCCTGCCCTCCATTCCTCCAGCTCTGTATCCCTAGGAGACAGGTGACTGTCAACATTAATCTTGTAGTAGCTACAAACATGAAAACTATCATCGACATGAATGGACTTACTTGACTGTGAATTCCTTAAGGACAGAGAATTGTATCCTATTGGTACTTTAAATCCCCAGACAGAGAACATAATGCCATTTCACATGTATTTGTGCCCACTATACAGTTCTGCCAACTCCCTATCTATAATGGAAAAAATAAAAAAAGTAGTGCTGTGAACACAGAACTCTGGACCTTCCACAAAACATATGGCTCTGTTGGGATGATTTCCTCTCTATTCCACACTGATCTTTTGTAGAGGGTAGGTAAACCCGTATTAATTTTATCCCTGGGGTATTGAAACATCTTGGTTTTCGAGTATTACTTGAAAGATTTGTATGAGAAACTATAATATAAGACTATAAAGTATCTAGCAGGGACATTTTGTTATTATTTTATCTTTAACATCTTTTCATTTTGGGAATTAATAAACAAAACAGTTTTTTTTTCAAGAGAATTAATGGCTCCTGGCAGGCAATGTCGTGAGTGAAAAAAGCCAGAAGTCATTTAGAAGCAACTAATATTTACTGAGTTTTCTACTATATGTCAAGCTTTTGCTAACCTTTGGCTATCATGAAGTGAGTAAGACAGATATGTCCTTACTGAGTGGACATTTTAGGCAATAGGCAAAATGCCAACTGGCTAAACAAATAAATTAAACAAACAACCAAGTAAACAGATATTTCGGTGCTTCATAGGAAAGAAACAAGGTGCTGAGAGTTGAGATGGGGTCAGGTGGTGAAATGGGGAGGGGAATACAGAGGGACTTTGGGGAGGGTACTGGCAAGGTAAGAGGCTGAGGTAAGAAGGAGAGCCAGAGCCTAAACACTGGAGAGTATTCTAGACCAATAAACCAAAGGCAGAAATTTGAGGTGGGAAAAATTTGCATGTTTGATCTAGATTTGAATGTAAACATGATCATTTATGAGCCTAAGTGGACAAGTTCTTTTACCTAGGACTCGACTCTTATTTTCATTACCTAGAACTATTCATTTGATTCGTAAAATCAAAATAATAATGCCTATTATTTTTATGTTGAAAATTGGTGTAGAAGTTAAAGTTCTCTATGACAAAGTGCCCAAGTCACTGTAGATCTTCAGAAAATGTTGTTTCTCTTTTCTGCCAACATTTTGTAGCTTTACATGAATTCCTTACAGTCAGAGCGATAACAGCAACAAAAAAAAAATGTTATACTTCCTTAGGACAAGTGTCATTCTGTTCCAAGAAGCAGTTACTGTAAAAAAAAAAAATCTTTTGGAAGCTTTAAACAGGATTCAGCTGCACCCTAACAACTGTGACAGTCACAGATTACCATACCTATTTTTTAATGCAAGTGTATTTCAGTGACAGCAAAAACAAAACAAACAAACAAAATCCCAAGATTGAAATATAACAGATTGAAACTCTTACTTGGTGAGTTTTCAGTAATAGATTAGTGTGTATTTAATCACCTTTTCAGCATGAATTTGTTTAATCTCTTTTACATTAAACAGACTGTTAAACAAGACTTCACAATGCTGCTCTATCACCACCAGAATTATCTTACTATCTATAGACATTTTGCATTTTAAAAAGCTCTACAAAAACATGTGCCTGTTTATATGACCTTTCATAACTAATTCCAGTTGGGTTTTGTCAACCAGTTGTAATGCTTGTTTTCTTAACAAGCAAGTAACTTGCTCTTTCTTGGAGCAAGAACATTTGATACATTAAATAATTAGAGCAGTTTAAGTCCTGAGCAAGTTCTGTTCACTAAAACATACTCCTCTGAGGTTTGCCACAGCCATAAAATGAGCCACAATAAAATAATCCCTGGTATTAGTAACTTAATAACCGCTGTGTGTTCTGCTGAAGAATAAGTGGCTGAACATAAGCTCTGTCTGGAACACACACACACACACACACACACACACCCTCAGATGGCATAAACCAGAACCTATATTGTGGCTGTCATGATTGCAGAGAGGTCTGAATATGGAAGGCCAGGTTTGGATTCACAGTGGCCCAGGTCTCTTAAGATGTAGAAAAAGACCTACTTTTCCCAGCTATGGTCCTGTCTTCTTTAAATGTGAATAGCAGGTGACTTACTTTTTCCCACTGCCACCAAGACCTCTAGTTAGCAAGGTTGAGGTGGCTAGGAAAAGCTAATGGAGGGAGAAGATGTTTCTACTCCATAAAGATTTTCAGAGAGATGGAAAGAGCCATTTGGAGTTTGTGGTGGTGCTGATGAGGAGAAAAGGGAAAAAAAAGTTTTCCTGAAGAGAGTGAATGGAAATCTTATAGAAAACCAAATTATGACACAGGTGAAGTGAAACAAATTGAAATTACTTATTTTAGACAAAGCCAGTGTGAGTCATTTGAGTTAAAAATCTAAACCAAAGAAAACCCCGCTAAAATTTCCTTTTTAAGAGAATGGGAAAGGAATATTTGTTGTCTAACTAATTCCCAGGAATATAGACATTCTTTCTGGGAATAAGAGACAGTGAAGGGAGATTTATGTAGGTTTGAATTAAAGATGATTTCTTCTACGGGACACCTGTGAAGAACTGTAATGACTAATGAAACGAACTGTACTTTTAACTTTGTTCAGCCGAATGTATGTCTCTTATTTTCTCTTTACTAGTGGCCTAGAATGCCTTTTCTCTCTCCATTTATTTAAATCCCACAGTTTAATGTTAAAAATATTACCTCCTCTGGAGACAAACCAAGAAACAGACTCTTAACTATGGAGAACAATCTGATGGCTGCTAGAGGGGAGGTGGGTGGGGGATGGGTGAAATGGGTGATGGGGATGAAGGAGGGCAC
Organism: Leopardus geoffroyi; assembly: GCF_018350155.1. Classification (NCBI taxonomy): domain Eukaryota; kingdom Metazoa; phylum Chordata; class Mammalia; order Carnivora; family Felidae; genus Leopardus; species Leopardus geoffroyi. The sequence continues at coordinate 104,212,208 of NC_059327.1, read as the reverse complement.
TTGTCATGATAAGCACCAGGTGTTGTACAGAAGTGTTGAGTCACTATATTGTACACCTGAAACCAATATTACACTGTATATCAACTATAGTGGAATTAAATTAAAAAAATGAGTAAAAGTCTTACCTTCTTTCTTAAATTTCTTTTACTGACCCCCTTCTCAGTAAGCTCCCCTTTCTCTGACTTTCCTTAGCTACTCTTTTATTATGGAGCTGGAAATCCTAGTTCAACACAGAAGGGGAAATAGAAAAAGGCTGTTTGTGGAATGGATAGATGGATGATCTCTTTAGGGATCTATATGCAAGAATTGTCAGTCTTTTGTTTTGGAAAGAGGGAAGTGTTTTGTGGAAGTTGGTTGGTGAAGACATGATGCCAACATGGAGAGGATGAGATTGAATTTTTCCTCTCCTTGCCTTTAGGGTGGGTTTTGAGCCTCAAAGGAGAGAGAGGTGAAGGCTGGAGGAATTATAATCATGAAAGACTCAGTGAGACGTCAGATACAAGCAGTGTTTCTTTAGGGCCCATCAGAGCATTTATACCATAGATTTGGTAAGACGATCATCACAATCCTGTCTCTTTCTCCTCCCCTAGCCACATAGTTGGTGTGTTGTCACCTTATGACTCAGGAGGCCACTGGTGTTGGACTCTTGAGCATTCCATACGGTGCTCCCACAGAAGGCCCCGGAGCAGAGGCAATGGAAGGGTACCTAGATGAAGAAGCCAGAACAGAGGGACACAAAGAGGAAATTGGTTATAAGAAAATGAAAGACCTCAAACAAGAGTCTCAGAAATATAGGGGGGAATTCTGAGGTTGAGAAGGAGGTGGGAAGGGGCTTAATTTCTGCATGAGCAAATATAGATTCAGAATCCTAGTAATTTGGCATAAATATTAATATGATTTTATTATGGAGCTGGAAATCCTAGTTGAACCCAGAACGGGAAATAGAAAAAGGCTGTTTTGTGGAGTGGATAGACTGATGATCTCTTTAGGCTATATGCTCATAGCCTGGCATAGTCCCTTCCAGCGATTTCTCTTACAAATCGTAGGGTGATTTGTCATAGGTGATGCTTTTTTTTTTTTTTCAGCCACTGGTTATGCTCAGAAGTAGCCAAATATACAAATTGGGTGCCACCACAATTGGATGGATTAAACAACACACATTTATCATCTCATAGTTCTGGAAGCTACAAGTCCAAGATGAAGTGTGGGTAGGATTGCTTTTCCTGAGAGCTATAAAGGAGAATCCATTCCATGTGTCTCCCTAACTTCTGGTGGTTTGCTGAAAATCTTTGATATTTTTTGGTTTGTAGATCTCTGCTCTCATTTTCACATGATGTTCTCCCTGTGTGTCTTTGTTCAGATTTCTCCTTTTTATAAGAATATCAGTCATATTGGAGAGGGACTCACACTTTACTCCAGTATGACCTCATCTTAACCAAATGTATATACAACAACTCTGTTTCCAAATAAGGTTATGTTCTGAGGTATTGGGAATTAGGACTTGAACATAAGAATTTTAGGGAAGACACAATTTCAATCCAAAGTAGTTGGACATGTTTAAAACCTATATAGATGAATCAGAATTCTTGGTTTGAGAATCTGAGGCTGGTGGTGGGGGTGACAGAGTGCTTTCTTTGAAGAAGAAGTGCTCTTGGATAGTTAAGTTACTGGTTATTCCTTTTCCCTATCTAGTGGTGAGGAGAGAGAGTGATCATGAATTGAACAGATGCTATTTCCTAGTTATAACCATCATATTTTTTCAAACCCAAATGAGAGCACACAGTATAACACACAGGCTGGCAATTGATAAAATGTATAAAATTGGGGCCAATTTGAATTTATGACTACAAGTTTGTGGTAGTATATTCAGGGGAAGGGATTGGATATAAAACATATGATTCCAGGTACGATAGGTGGCCACCCCCAAATATCCACATCTTAATTCCTGGGATTTGTGAATATGTCATATTTTATGACACAAAGAATTTTCCAGATATAATTAGGAGTAGAGACCTTAAACACGATTATCTTGGATTATTCAAGTGGGCCCAATTAGGCAGAGAACTTTCTCTGGCTGGAGGTGGTAGAGATGAACCGGAGAATAAGATCAGAAAGATTCAAAATATGAGAAGGAAGCAACCCGCTATAGCTGACAGTAGACACTGAGAATAACCCCTGGTTTACAGACAGCAAGGACATAGGAACTCAGTCATACAACCACAAGGAACTAGAAACTATCAATGACCTAAATGAACTTGGAAGTGGATTTTTCCTAAAACTTCCTAGAACTCAGCTAGCTGACACTTTAACTTTGCTCTTGTGAAACCAGAACCGGTGGAGCCAACCCAGACTTCTGACCTACAGAACTGTGATGTAGTAAGTTTGTGTTGTTTTATACTCCTGAATTCATGGTAACTCATTATAGCAGTAACAGAAAATGAATACAGTAGGTGTCAGTTGGTTTCTCTTTTAAAATCAACAGGGCGCCTGGGTGGCTCAGTTGGTTGAATGTCTGACTTCAGCTCAGGTCATGATCTTACAGTTTGTGAGTTCGAGCCCCACGTCGGGCTCTGTGCTGACAGCTCAGAGCCTGGAGCCTGCTTCAGATTCTGTGTCTCCCTCTCTCTCTCCCTCACCCCTGCTCATGCTCTCTCTCACTCTCAAAAATGAATAAATGTTAAAAAAAAATTAAATCAAGATAATATTGGCTTTAGTCTCCCCTTCCAGTGTCCTCACCAAGATTTCTGCAAAGCTTCGGGTCATGTACGATGATGTATACACTCATGAACTTCTCTGGCACCCAGCTTCTGTTTCTACTGGAGAGTCCTGTAAAGCACATGTGCAGCTGAGTTTGCCTTGCCCTGGCCTGCTGAAAATGAGCGACCTGAGATACAATCCAAGTTGTCCCAGATGAGGCAGTCAAAGTTATTCTAGGTCAGCTGACAGCCAGCTCATCTTCAGTTAACTTGTGAGCAAACCTAAGGAAAATTACAACTGAACTGCCTGATCATATTTGTGCAAGCAGTAAACTCTCATTGTAGGTCACCAACGTTTTGTGATTATTTGTTACAAATTACTTCTGTCTTATTAGATTACTCACATTGACCTGTTATTAGATAACTCACAGTAAGAGAACTTTTGCTACCTTATTAGTGCCAGCCTTTCCACTCTTACAGCTCTTTCTCATGCCTTAGCCCCACCATTTCTAGCCTATTTTAGCATTCTTTTTCTCTGTGTTTTCTAAATCTTCCACTTATTCCTATTGATGTTAACTTCCTAGTTTTTAAATAATAGCTTCTTTCAATGACCTGTTTATCAAAAGCAACTCTTTGTGCAGTAGTCCTCTGGGGAATTAGAGAAGAGGACTCATCCATAAAAAGTGAATCATAGCAGAAGGTTAATTCTGAAGATGTCTTGAGTGATGTCCCTAGGAGTTGGGATGACCAGAGAGAATGGTCAAGGTACCAGAACAGTTCCCCAAAAGAGAGAAGTAATGTCTTTGGTCATGATTTCTTAGATTAGAGAATAACATTCAGGTTCAACTGTATTCAAGGGACATACATCTGTCCTTCTGACATCCAGTCCCAAACTACCTTGTAATGTTATTTAAATATATATGTCACAGATTCTCAACAAGATTGTAAATGCTTTGAGTGTAGACTTTGTTTTCTGTATCTTTTTGAAACCATGATGTTTCTTACTGAGCCCTGCATATAGCGGGTAAATCAGTGTGTATTAATAATGATGGTGAAGAAAAACAAGAGGCTGAAGGAAGAAGAGAGATAACATGAAGAATATCTCTAATTAGTTTCTGTTTCTCTTAATTGTTTATCTTAATCTGTGAAGATACAATATGGATTTAAAAAGGAATACCTTCAAATAAAATTTATTTAAAAAATCATTCTCAGATTCTTAGTGTGGAATGTACAAATCAAATGAATAGTAGATTGCAAACTGGGACTTTGAAACCATTGAAGTCAAGAAGTAGGAATCCAATAGCCACTCACTGATTATTAAGTCAATGAAGATTGTAATTCATTGAAAAAAGTACTAGCTCCATATGCCTAAGACATAAAGCTTGCTGGAAGGCAGCTATTGATGTGAAAAATCATTGCTTAATGTTAAATTTGCTTTTAATAACTCCTTGGCAGAATCCTACTCGCAATTATAACACAAAGCAAAGTACATTGCAACATGTGTGAAAATATCAAGTCTGAAACTTATTTTATTTAGAACATTCATCCTTTGCCTTACATTTGGAATTTCCACTGATTCCTACATTCATTTACATAACTTCCTCAGAGTATTAATAAAGATTAGCTGTAGAGTCAGAGAATCTTACTTTTAAAAATAGCCTTTATTATTTTTAATACAAAAGAAACAGATAGTAGCAATCCACATGACCTGTTTTAAATTCCTAACATGTACACATGGAAGCTTGACATTTGTCATTTTTAAATAATTAGCATAACACTCTGACCTTAATATAATGGCCTTTGAAACTATAAAACAGTAACATTTGGTTGAGTGTCCAGATAGCTGTTGAAGAGTATATCTCGGCCTAAAGATAGAGGAAAGGGATGTACTGTTACCTTTAAAGTCTCAATCTTAACATCCTAAATCCTCATGCTCATGTATCATTCTTGTGATACCAAGTATAGAAGACTCACTATGGCTACAAATTGGTTGCTGCTCTTCCAATTGAGAGGTAGAGTCCAATGCCTCTATTCTAGAATCCAAGCTGGCTTTAGTTACTTGCTTAACTGCAAGTAAAACATGGTGGAAAACAATTTCTAGGACTTTTAAGGCTAGGTCCTAAGAAGTTTTGCAAGTTTTACTGGGGCCTACGAGAACACTGTATGCAAGCTATGAGCTGCCGCATAAGAAATCTGCCTAACCTGAGCCTGCCATGATGGAGAAATGCTTCAAATGGCAGTCCTCGCGAGCCCCAGTTTCCAGCTATAGCCTTCTGGATGCAGACAGGAGAGTGAAGCTATCTTGAACTGTTCATAGCAGTCTGTTGGCCAGTTGACCACCACTAAGTAGCTTCAGTCAGTGCAGTGAGGAACAGAAGAATCACCAGCCAAAGTTAGCATGAATTCTTGGTCCATAAAACTGACAGCTGTGTCAGGATGGTCTTTTTCTTTTTTTTTTGAATCACCAAGTTTTGGGAAAGTGTGTTAGTTATCTATTCCTGAATAGCAAATCACACCCATACTTAGTGACTTAAAACAGTAACAACCATCATCTTTCAGTGTTTGTGTGGGTACGGAAGTCAGACAAGACAGGAGGGCAGGGTTATCTTCATGTCACAATGTCTGAACTGGGAGTACTTGAAAGCTGGGGGTGACTTGATGGCTGAGGTCTTGAGTCACATGGAGACATCTCTCCTTTGGTTTATGGTTGTAGATCAGCTGGACTGTTGGCTGGAATATCACATGGCTTTGTGGCCTCTCCATATGGTCTCTTCGCATGGCCTAGTTTGGGCTTCCTCAGAACTTGGCTCTAGGTTCTAAGAGAAGTGAATGCTCTGTTGCTTCTTATGACCTAGTCTTGGAAGTCACATATGTTCTTTCCAATGTAGTCATAAACCACCTGGATTTAGGGAAGGGAAAATAAATTTCAGGTGACCAAGTCTTTCCTGGGACTGAAGGGTTTCCTGGGACACAGGACTTTCAGTGTTAAAACCAGAAACGTTCTGGGCAAACCAGGACGAGTTGGTCACTCTACTAAACCCCATGTTCTGAAGGTGTGTCAGTGTCAGACTGTATTTAGAGCATGTTGGGTGGGAGATAGTATTGGGGCCATCTTTGAATAAATTACCCCACAGGTGTTTTCTTTATGCAAGAATGTATAACTGGAATACCAACTAATGGTGCAAGGGCAACAAGCAATTCCTAGGAATGTAGATTCTGTGAGAAAAGAGACTTTTGTTGTTCTTGTTATTCATTACCGAGTCTCAGGACCTAGAGTAGTGGCTGGTTCATAGTTAATGTTAATAAATATTTATGAAATGACTGAATAAATAAACAGCAAGTCTTACAACATCCCATTCCATAAAATCCTGCCAATACCTGACTTCACCACACTTTTTTGCTTACTAATAACCAGAGGAGAAATTGCTTTCAGTGTCTGTTTAAAATAAAATGGCAGCCTTCCAGGGCAGCAGAAACTAGAAAACTAATCAAAACCAATAAACCTTAGAGAATATCACTTCATCCTCATGAGACAAGCCTTAGCATTCTCTTTCTTACGTGCGCTTCACAGGCAGAATCTTAGATGACTGTAGCAAGGACAAGAAGAGGGTCCTTATATTTGCCTAATACTTAGGGTGTTCCTGTTATGACAGGGTCCTTTTGGTTAAAAGTTGTACTCTCCAAGTAAGTGGTGGTTGGGAATACTGCTTCTGGTTTATAAAACCCGTAAAGAGAAGAGAGAATAGGATAAATTATAAAACCATAACCTAAGGCTTTTATAGAGAAATAAAAGTTAGGAAAAGTTAGCAGAGGAAGTCCATGCTTTAAATCAGATCCTTTAAAGACAAGATAAAAACCACTGTAGAAAATAAAAGGGAATAGAATCATTGGGAGGCCATGTTGGCAGCTGGCTATACTCTGTATTTATTTCCTCATATTTCATATTAGGGAATTTATTGTCCAAAGTTGAAATATGGAGTTACAGTATTTAACAACTCCAAATTCTTTTTATTTTATTTAAAAAAATTTTTTTAAGTTTATTTATTTTTGACAGAGACAGAGTGCAAGCGTGAGCTGGGGAGGGGCAGAGAGAGAGAGGGAGACACAGAATCCGAAGCAGGCTCCAGCCTCCAAGCTGTCAGCACAGAGCCTGACGTGGGGCTCCAACTCACAAACTGTGAGATCATGACCTGGGCTGAAGTCAGACACTTAACCAGCTGAGCCACCCAGGTGCCCCAACAACTCCAAATTCTTGATAGTTTTTAAATAGCACATTTCTGACAGGAAGACATTGACAAGTCCTCTTTTGGGAAAAAAATGAAAATGAGATGGGATAATAAGATCAAGATAGAGAATGGAGAAGCTCAAAAGTCAGACCAAAGGAATTTTTTTTCCATATGCAAGAGAGTGACTTTTCTCTATTTTTACCTTAACATGTCAGTGCTTTTGTAATGTTTCTGTTTCTCCATAATTCTGTGAGTTTCTTAATCCTGAAGTTTGTAAAATAGACTTTATTATAAAGGTATAAAAGCCTACTTCCCTTTAGTATTTTTCACATTGTGGCCCAAATCTCACAAAATGTAAAATAGACTTTATAAAGGTATAAAAAGCCTACTTCCCTCTGGTATTTTTCCCATTGTGGCACAAATCTCACAAAATGAGAGATTAGATATTAAATTATATTTCCAAAATAAAATTAATTTCCATAGAGAAATTCTATGATTAAACATAGCATCATTCCATACAAGCTATAAACTTTAAGATAATTTGTTATGATATTGAATAATTCTGGTGTAAATTATTGGCAAATGACAGAAAAAATTCTAATGTAATTGTCAAAATGAATTAAAGCCATTTGAAAGTAAATCTCTTTAATAGTTTCAAGCTATTTTAAAACTGTTGAAAGTTTGGAGTTGTTACAATGTAATCTCATGTTTCAACTTTGGACAACATTAATTGTCATAAAAGTTGAAGAAATGAACACATGGTGTTGCCAGCTGCCCAGATGGCTTCCAATGATTCTCACCTTGTGACATTCACACCCTTGTGCAGGTCCCTTCCTCACTGATTAGGGCTGACCTGTGTGACCCACTGAAACTGTGTGAGATAATAAATGCGTGCAGCTAAGTTTTCAGGTTTTGTTACATAGCAATAATTGATTCACACACCTACACTAATTCCCACTTTCTCATTTGCTCCAAAATATTTGTTACTCATTCTGATTTTAATATTTGATATTAATATTTGGTATTAATTGTGATATCACCAGGATTTATAATATTAAATTTATTTTTTTGTCAAAAATTTTTAAAAATGTTTTTATTTAGTTTTGTGAGACAGAGGGAGACAGAATGGGAGCAGGGGAGGAGCAGAGGGAGACACAGAATCCAAAGCAGGCTCCAGGTTCTGAGCTGTCAGCACAGAGCCCAATGTGGGGCTCAAACTCACAAACCCTGAGATCATGACCTGAGCCAAAGTCGAGCACTTAACCAACCAAGCAACCCAGGTGCCCCTATAATATTACACTTCAGTTTGTGACCATAATATCCAATTTTTTAGCCTTACCTCTTTATTTCTATAGAAGTATAAAAATTTCAGACCTTGTGAACAGTCCTTTTTAGTATGGATTTTTCCCTTCTGAGTACTTAAGTTTTGAACTGTATTTAGTTGGCTGGATTTCAAGTAGTTTTTTTTTAAAATTGTTTACATGTATTTTACTCCCAGCTGTACACTAGTTGAAAGCCAGTCTAATACTTTCTAACTTGCTTATGAATTACTTTTTCATTTGGCTATCCTTACTTTCTTTTATTGTGTGCATGAAATTTAGTAACTTCACCAGATACAGACAGTAGTAATCATGATCAGTTTTTTCTCCGTTTCTTTTATTCTATGCATACATATTTCTTTGTTCCATATTTTCAGTTTGCTCTTCAGGAGTTCAGAGATACCAAATCAATGTATGTGCAAAGCTATACACTCAAAGCAGGGCCTCCAGAATCAGACTGGTGGGTTCAAATCATAGATTCACACACCTACACTAATTCCCACTTTCTCATTTGCTTCCAAATATAGATTGGTCATCAAATCATAGATTGGTCATTTAATAGCTTGAAGACCTCGTATATGTATATATTTTAACCTTTTTTCTTTGTGCTTATCAGTTTTCTAATCTAAACATGAAGATACTAATATTACCTATCTTTTGAAGATTTTATAAAGGTTAAATAATTAATACATGTTAGATATAAGAAGCATAGGCAAGGGTTTCCTTGTGTTTACTCTGATGTTCATGTAGCATCATTAAGTATCTGTAAGTTCTTTGTTTCATCAAACTTGGGATGTTTTCAGCCCTTACTAATGCAAATAATTTTTCAATTCCATTCTCTCTTCTCCTTCTGGGATTCCCATTACATATATTTTAGATGATTTGATATTTAACAAGTCCCTGACTGTCTGTTCTGTTTTTACAATATCATTTATTTCTGTTTTTCATATTTGATAATTACTATTGACCTATATTCAAGTTTCTTTACTTGTTCCTGTTATCTTTTTCTTCCAGGCTTAGGTTGTTAAATTCATTCTGTGAAACTTTTAGTTCAGCTATTGTAGATTTCGGTTCCAAAGTTCTCATTTTGTTTGTTTTAACTTCTGTGTCTCTGCTGAGATTTCTTATCATTTTATTCATTATGAGCATATTTTGTTTTACTTCATTCAGAATAGTTCCAGAAGTTTTCCTCCGAGTTTTAATATCTGTTTCACCTCAGGATTGATCTTGTTTGATTTTTTTGGTTGTTGTTGAAATGTCTTCCGCTTTGTGCGTGTGGTTTTCTAAGTTATTTTTTGGTGTGTTAAGCATACCAAAAATTGGATTCCAGGTACTTATGACTATGAAATTGTGGAGATTTTAGATTCTGTTATTTTTCTCCAATGAGTGTTGTTTCTTTGTTTTATTGGGCTATTATTTTGGCTGAAATTCACATGTGCACTCTGTTTCTTTGATGGAAACTCTTGTGCCAGTTCCATTTTCTTTTCTTTTCTTTTTTCCTTTTTCTTTCTTTCTTTCTTTTGGTTTTGTTAATCTGCTTTGATTCTGTGCCACAAATACATGTTTCAGGAGCCAGTGAAAGATATGGGTACATAGCACTTAGGATTCAATCTCCAAATGGCTCTTTCCCTTCAGGAGTTTTCTTACATTCTTTAGCATCCATGGTATACATGACTTTAGTTTTATTGTTCCCTTGGTCAGAAAGACTGTAATCTTTCCACTGGCACCTATCCTGTGTGTGAGATGCGAATACCACATAAACTCTTGTTAACAACCATGAAAATGGGAATTGTCTTGGCATAGCTCCTCTGTTCACTTGCGGGTGTTTATGCAGTGCAGAACTGTCCACAGTTCACCAGTGCCTTCAGGTAATTGCTTTTTGTATTATATCTGGATTTTACAGTTATTTTCTGTGTGTGGAGCGGGGGAACTGTCTGGTATAGTATTTATTCTGTTCATACTAGAATCAGAAATCCCTCCCTTATTTCTAAAAAAAAAAAAAATGTGTTCCTTTCTTTTAACTGTTGCTTTGAATCAAAGTAATAGTAAGTAGGTGCTTTTTTATTCCACCAGTTCTAACTAAAATGTCTTCCAATTTTAATCAAGGACTGAAACTTATCTAGTTTTACAGTTCTTCCTCTCTCTTTGTAAATCTCTTTAAAGCAAACTAAGCATTAAGAGACAAGGTTGTTTTTGTTGAACCCGTATTTAAAAGCATAGTCTTTCCACTATCATATGTTTCAAAGCACATCTCCAAGAACAAGCGAGGAGTTGTATAATTAGGCAGAACTGGGCTGCTTTTTAACTGGTAACATTGGGTGAGCTATTTAATCATTGTGTACTTAAGTTTGTCTGTGTATTTGGACAAAAAATATCTACTCCAAAGGACAGTGTTGAGAATTGAATGAGGTGATGAATGTAAAGTCTCTAGAAGAGAGTAAGAAATAAGAAAATGGTTGTTTTCCTGTTGAACTCCTCATTTCATATTCTGCTGATTCCTAAATCATATCTAGACTCTCTTAATTACTTGTAATCTATCCCTTCTTTTTTATAATCTATACTCTCTATAGTTATTTGCAAATTTAGCTTATACTTCCCATTATGTTTAAACTCCCCTGGGGGGCAGCTTTTGCTTATTTGTGTGTCTCCATAGTGCATACACTAGAAATATTCTATTCTATGAGTATTTGCGGAATTGAATTTGTTTTCTTAAGTTGCCATTTCATCAATGTTATAGAAGCTTCCTCATAAGATGTTGTAAAACTCAATATATGTTCTTAAAATGCATGAAAACTCTTAGTTTCATTGACTTTTTCGTTCCTTTGATCCTTTTTTGGTATTTGAAAATAAATGTAAAGTTTTGACCTAAACCTTTGAGATTTGGAAAGCACACACAAATCAGTTTTATCCTGAATTCATGGCAGCTGTCTCCATCTTAACTTCAAATGTGGGAGGCTTATAATCAAGGACTAAAAATGTCAGCAGAGCACCTCTTTTTCTTTAATCAAATAGTTTTAATGATTGACTAGGTGGCATGACTATGAATTCATACTTTTTTTATTCCACAGATACACTTAAATTTATGCATGTGTACAAAGGTTGTTTTTCTCTGCTTCACTGTATGGTAGCTTTTTTTTTGTCTACCCAGTACAAAGCATGCTGTATTCTCATATGATTCAAGTGGGCAAATGATCTCAGCAATGCCAAAATGATTCTTTATCCTAACAGTATGAATCTCTAGTGGATATACATGAGGACAGAAACCATTAAAACAGAGTAATTTATGGCAGAGTGACTCTATAGAGACTATCAACACCTTCTATTATGTGTCTTTTTTTGTCTTGAAGTTTTATTTTTGAGCTGTACTTATGGGGCAGTAAGACACTAAGGATCTTTCCAGATATCTATTATTATTATTATTATTATTATTATTATTATTATTGTAGTACAAGTTAATCAGAATTCATTCCTTTTGCTTTCAACCAAAAACAGATACAGAAAATCTTGTTTTGGAATTGCTTTCAATTTTAGCCTCTTGATATAAAAGAAAATAATCAAAATTGGAATTTTTCTTGGTTCTGGTACTTGGAGAAAAGTCCTGTTCTTCTTTTCCTCTGTTCCATGTCTCATTTCTGCCAATAGACTTATGCCAATTGCTCAAATACCACTAAATACTTTGTGAAACACAGGCAACCTAAGAGGGAAGGGGACCAGAGAGAAATCACAATCTGGAGACCAGGTGATACTGGGAGCTTGGAGGAAAATGTTCAGGCACTGTGTCATGTCAGGGAACAGAACGCTCAGTGTAGGTTGTGTGTTAATGGCCTTCTATGAGTAAATGTTCTGAAAACATGTGACTAAGCACATAATGTGGATTTCTGAAAACTGAAGGAGGAAAACTCTGCTTGCTTCTGAAGGAATCAATTTGTGGTTTCTATTAATAAGCATTAATTATCTATTTTGTAAGGAAAAGTGTTTCTCTACAGCTATTCTCTCCTTAGAACATTCATAGATTCCTAAGGGGTGCCTGGGTGGCTCAGTCACTTCAGCATCCAGCTTTTGACCTTGGCTTAGGTCACGATGTCACACTTCGTGTGTTTGAGCCCTACGTTGGGCTCTGTGCTGGCAGTATGGAGCCTGCTTGGGATTCTCTTTCTCTCCCTCTCTTTCTGCCACTCCCCTGCTTGTGTGCTCTCTCCTTCTCTCAAAATAAAAAATAAAACAATAATAAAAAAAGAACATTCATAGATTCCCAACAGCCTCTAATGCAAAGGTCTGCCACTCTTCTTTCCTCCTTTCAGTTGTCTCTCCTGGATCTGTAACGCCTCCAATTGTAGTTGATGTGCAAATTATGGACTCCTCTGAACTCCTCTGAACTCGTATTCAATATGTTCCCACTGTCAGGTGCTGAAAATTTTATACCTTATGAGATGTTTAATTGCTGGAGCCTCTTCATACATCAATTCTTGGTATATTTTCATACACTAATTCCTAGCTTCTCAAAGGAGTTTACAAAATGAGTTTTAGGAAACCTTCCAGTATCAGGGCTCAGAGCTTACAGGCAAATACTGATGCAAATAGACTTGAGAGAGTTCAACTATTAAGGTCCCTTTAGAACATATTAGTAGCTGCCAAAATGTTTTTGGTGACATGTAGTTTAGCTATTTCCCTACAACCTCATTACTAGATTACAATAAATGCAAATCCCAAACTAAATTATTAGATAAACACAGATTGCCAAGGGTGAATAAAACTATATGTACATCTTCTGAAAGTTTGATAAAGTTCCAGCCTCAGTCTTTTTAGGTGCCTTAAAGACCATTTTAATAAAACAGTTACTTGAAACTATTGCAACAGTATTCTGAAGGCAGGATTTGGTTCATTCTATATCTGGCATCAGAAAAGCAGAATTCTCCACTCCAGAGTAAGGATCTCAGAACAATTAAAAACTAGCCCTCAAGCTCTGTGCCCAAAGATGAAGGTAATAGGGCTTCCTGGATTATTATACTTTTCATGCAAGAGTGAGGCTGTCTCTAAAACTTTGTATCTTAAAAACATGTCTTTATTATCAATAATATTACCTTGAAAACTCATTTTTAATATTCACACTGACACAGAAGAATTAATTTCACTGATGAAACCCCATTTTTAATATTCATTACTTTAATTAGTAAAACTCTAGTATTGGTCAGAAATAAAGATAAGTGAAGTGGTCGGAGTAGCTGCATCTGAAGTGTGCACTTTCTGATATAATGTTAGGTGACCATCATGGAATGTGAATTTTCAATTAAGATAACTGAATGAACCTAGAGTATAACTTAAGCTAAAGAGCAGATACATAATACCATCCTATCTATGTTGAAGTATGTTAAAGGAAATTTCAGATGTGTATTTGTTATTCTGAAAATTTCAGAGATGATAAATGTTCCTGGTTTATAAAGTTCTGACTCAGAGATTCTAGGACTCAAGACTAGTATTAGTTAATCTAAGCCATATTGAGATTTAAGTCTAATTTTATATCATAGTTAGGAAGCAAAACGACTTGGAGTAGTAGTTTCAGAATTTCTGAATCTGTTTGGAAGGAGAGGCTAGGAAAATTGTATTGAAGCTGTGTTTTTATAACGAGGCCATTATTTTTACTTGGATGTTATGTTTATTGGGATGGCTTTGAGTGTGAGATTATGAGGCACTTTGCTTTGATATTTTCACTGGGAAAACGTGAGAAATATAACTCTTTAAAAAGTTGAGGTGGGTATGGTTTTTTTTTTAATAATTCACGTACAATACATATAAGGCATTGATGCTCAATTTAAACATTTTTGCATATTTGACTAATCTGAACTGTATAAGAAACAAGGTTATCTGGTGAGTGGGAAGCTTTATTGCAGAATTTTATTTGAGCTCCACAAATGATGGTAAGATGGTATAAGTTCTTTTTTTGTAACATTAAGCATTAGTGTGTACTTCCATGGGCCAAACATAATGGCAGGTCTAATAAGAAACGTACTTATGGTCTAATAAAAGTGCTATTTTATATTCATATTTGTTTCTCCTAAGAAATTGGAAAATTGGAGTATAACACAATAATGAATATGTGTTGTCATCATATATATATAATTTCATGGACTAATTACAGTTTTTTAATATGATTTTTGAAAGCTATATAAAAGGATACCTAACCACTATGAGACTTCACTTTTTTATTTATAAAACCATGATTCTTTGAAAGCAAATTATATTTGTAAATCATCTGGTGATGAAAGAATCTGTATAAAATTTATAATTTCTTCCTTAGACTGCAAATTACAGTGAAACATTTAAACATACGGTTGTCAATAAGGGTTTTTTTTTTTCCTTAAGTAAACACTCCTTCCCTAAAATCTTAGTCTTTTCCATTCTTTAGAAACTACAGTTATTTATTCTTTGTTCTTAAAAAGTCTCTAATTTACAAAGCTATTCTATATTTCAAAAAAGCTTAATGCTATCATGTGGTCCCTCAGGCTTAGATGAAGAATAGATTTGGGGATTACTAACATATGGAAGAGAGAGATCATTCTGAGAGAAAAAGAATAGGATAGAGGAGAGAGCCTTAAGGAAAACAAACATTAGGAAAAAGAAAGAATTTAGGGCAAGGGAAAGTTTGAATATTATGATATCCTGGATGCTAAGGAAAAAGATGAAGGAATAACCAAGTGTATCAAACACTGTTTTACACCTTCTGGTTAGGCTGACCATCAAACAGATCATTAATTCCACTGTAGCTGTGAGAAATAAATGAATGAATTAAGAAATAGTATTTTTACTTTAAGTCATCAAAGAATTGTGGGATCAAGTAAGTCTAAATAAATTCCAAAGATAAATAAATCGTTCCTAGTTTTTCACAGGTCAGTGGCCATTTGCATCTTGGGGTAGTCTGGGAATCCTAGGCAGGTGCAATAGTAAGCTTTTCATAGGCAAAGAAAAGTTGTGAAGAAAAGGGGAAGACAGCCAAGTTGGGCTGACATGTTGGATTGGAATCCGAAAAAGCCTTAAGAGCTCTCCCTTCCCTCCCGCCCCACCCCTGGTTTCCCCTTATACTGAGTAAATTCAATCTTGCCAAGAACTTAAAACTGCCTGGAGGGGCACCTGGGTGGCTCGGACGGTTAAGCAGTTGAACGTCCGACTCTTGATTTCTGCTCAAGGCATGATCTCCCCGAGTGTGAGATCGAGCCATGCCTCAGCTTTGCATTGAGTGTGGAGCCTGCCTGGGATTCTCTCTTTCTCTCTCTCTAAAAAAAAAACAAACAAAACAAAAAACAAAACAAGACAAAACAAACCCCAAAACAACCAACCAACCAAGAAAACCCTAAAAACCTGCCTGGAAGATAAACTTTATTAAAAAAAGTACATTCAACATGCAGAATTTACTGAATTGGATTAACACCAGACTGAATTATTAATGAATTAGTGAATTATTAGTGACTTGTCAATAGATATAATCAAAACTGAAGCACATGGAAAAAATAATAAAATATTACTAAACAGAAAAGCAAATATCAGAGAAGAAATATCAGATGGCCTGGTATGCATGTAACTGATGTCCCAGGAAAGGAAAAGGAGAATGGGGCAGGAAAAGAACAAAAATGAAAAGAGAGTAGTCAAAAAGTTTTCAAAATTGATTAAAGTCTCAAACCATAGAACTAAGAACCTCAGGAAACACCAAGCAAGATAAATACAAAGAAAATTTTATCTACTACATCATAGTGAAACTATTCAAAGCCAAAGACAAGAAAAACCTTAAAAACAGTCTTAGATAAGAATAATAGATGGTTTACTAAATATATGGAAGCCAGAGACAATGGAATAACATCTTTTAAATGCTAAAAGGAAGTCGCCACACACTTTTTACTTGATGAAAGCATTCACTATAATTAAGATGAAATAAAAATGTTTTCAGATAAAGTAAAGATTGTTCTGCACTAGCAGAAATAGCAGACATGCATGAACAATAGGTTAAAGAAGTTTTTTCAGGATGGAGAGAAGTAATCCCAGATGGAAGGTTGGATTTTCAGGAATAAAATGGAGGGCACAGGAAAGGGTAAATATGTGGATGAAAGAAAATATATTTAATTTTTTTTCTTTAAGAAACTATTGGCTGTTTAAAGAAAATACAATAAACTGGAACTTAAATAAAAATTTGAAAAAGGAAAAAAAAGACCCCCCCACACACACCCAAATAAAGGAAATATAATAACCATGCATTGTGAAAACTGAAATATGTAGACATAAAATATATACCAATACCACAATGGGAAGAAGGGCATATGTAAGTTTCTTACACTGTTTGTGAAGTTGTATACTATTATTTTAGGGTACACTATGATCAATTAAGGATGAATAAAACATGGTACACAATTAAAAGGCCATAGAGTAGCTAAAATGAAATACTAAAAAATGGGGTGCCTGGGTGGCTCAGTCAGTTGAGTGTCAGACTTCGGCTAAGGTCCTGCCTGATCTCATGGTTTGTGGGTTCCAACCCTGTGTTGGTCTCTGTGCTGACAACTCAGAGCGTGGAGCTTGCTTCACATGCTGTGTCTCCCTCTCTCTCACTCTGTCTGTCTCTCTCTCTCAAAAATAAATAAACATTAAAAAAATTTTTAATGAAGTACTAAAAAATATTCAAATAATACACAAGAAGGTATGAATTGTAGTGCAAAGGAAAAGAGGATGGACAAACAGAAATCAGTCAGCAAGGTGAAAGACATAATCGTATCAATAATTACATAAATATTGGTAGCATAAAAATTCCACTGAAAATTCAGAAAACATCAGATTAGATTTGAAAATAAAATCCAAGAAAATAGCTTAGTGTTGGGTCTTGTTTAATGCACCATTCTGACAGTCAGCCTTTAAAAATAAGGATACAAAGAGGTTGGAAATAGGAAGATTGAAAACCCACTTATAAAAAATAAATGTAGCTATGTAAGTAGTAGATAAAGTGGACTTCAAGTCAATGAGTACTACCAAGAATAAAGAAAAAAATGAGAGAGTTTATGTAATGAGTTTTAAAGACTTATTCTAAAGTTACAGTAATCAAGACAGTGTGGCTTGGGAGTAAGCATAAGCAAACAGAGTAACAGAACAGGATAGAGTATGATGTAGACCTGTACCATACAGCCAACTAATAAGGTGCTAATATAATTTAATGGGGAGAGAAAAATTCTCATAATAATTGGTGCTGGAGCAATGGAATATCCATGAAACGCCAAAACTTTCGTGCCTGCTTTATACCATACACAAAAATTAATTTGACACTTCATACATCCAAACATGAATGCTCAATCACTACACGAAAACATAAAGGGAAAAAAGTTATGACTTGAGGGAAGGCATGAAATTTTTTAGATAGGACACAAACAGCACTAACCAAAAAGATTTTTAAAACATGAATTGGATTTTAGCAAAATTTAATTTTTTTCATCAATAGACACTATTAATTAAATAAATAAACCACAGACTTGGAGAAAATATTTGCAACATACACATCTAACAAAGTATTTATACATGGAGTAACTAAATAACTTATTTGTAATGAATAATATTTATAATAATACTTGTAGGATACTTGAATAATACTTGTAATGAATAAAAACAAACAACCTAATTAAATACATGATGTAGGTAAACCTGCATTTCACAACAGAGAATATTTGAATGGCCACTAAAAGTACAAAATGTGCTTAGATCATTCATCATATGGAAAATAAGAATTAAAAGTATAATGAGATACCTCTATGTATTTACAAGAATGGCTAAAATTAAAAGTAAAAGATTTACAAAACTAAGTGTTGGTGAGGACATCTCATACATTCCTAGGGATGTGTGAAATATTGCAACCATGTTGGATAATTTTTTTGGCAGTTTCTTAAAAAATTAAACATATACCAACCTGTGACTTGGCAAGTCTACTCCTAGATACATACCCCAAATAAATTAGTGCACATGTTCACAAAAAGATTTGTATAAAAATGTCTATAACAGTTTTGTTCTAATAGTGATAAACAGGAAGCAACCCAAATGTTCACCAATAGGAATATATGTAAACAAGTTTGTAGTTTATTTGTACAATGGAACACTAAGTAATAAAAAGGAATAAACTACAAATCCACTCAAACACATGAATGAATCTTTAAAAATATTAGTTGAGTCAAAGAAGCTAGACATGGAAGAGTACATACTGAATGACTCCATTGATATGTAGTGTTAAAACAGACAAAACTAATCAATGGTGATAGAAGTCAGCCTTCAGGGAAGAGACGTTGATGGGAAAGAACATTCTGGTACGGTAGAAATGTTCTAAATATTGATTGGGATGGTTGTCATATAGGCAAATACAAAATCAAAAAAGTTATTAGTAGAGATACACTTAACTTACGATTTATGCATTTTTACTCTATTTTAGCTATTACACTGAGACAAACTCAAAATGCTGTGTAAGTTAAAATAAGATCATCATTGAAAAGTATCCACTGGAGAGAGGCTATTTACTTCCTTCTTTGAGGATTCTAAATGTAGAACCAGTTTAGAGTACATAGAGAGGAAGAAATGGAGACACTGAATATGGTTAGTTCTTTGAAGAATACTGGCTGTTAAGAAAAGGAAGGTAGAGTTGGTGATAGCAGGAAGGAAATAAGTATGTTTATTTTGGGGGTCCAAGAGGAGAAAGATGGCTCATAGATCTGAAATTCTCTTTCATTTTATAGTTATTATTTAAAAGCTAAAAAATATGGGAATATCTAAGGCATTTTTTAGAACAGTTTCAAATTTACAGAAAAATTGAGAAGATAGTACAGGGTCTCATATACCTAACCCCCTATCCCCACTCTCCTTTGTACACAATTTCCCTAATTGTTAACATCTTGCATTAGTATGGTACATTTGTTACAATTCAGGAACCCGATATTGATACATTATTATTGGCTAAAACCCATAGTTTACATTTGGTCCAATCTTTGTGTTGTTTAGGGTTTTATGGCTTTTGAAAAATGTGTAATGTCCTATATTTATCATAACAATTTCATACAGAATAGTTTCACCATTCTAAAACTCCCTATGCATCACCTGTTCATCCCTCCTCCATCCCCTGAATCCCTGGCAACTAATGATCTTTTTACTCTCATCATACTTTTGTTTTTTCCAAAATGTCATGTAGTTGGAATGATATACCAGCTAGCCTTTACAGACTGTTTTTTAACCCCCTAGAAGTTCCTTGCTGTATATTTGCAGCGAATCTTTTCTCCTACTTCCTGCCTCAGGCAACCTTGTATCTGTTTCCTGACTGCATAGTATTGCCTCTTCTAAAAATTTTATAGAAGTTTAATCATACAATATGCAGACTTTGTAAGTGGCTTTGCTCAGTAGCATAATATCTGTATGGCATATATCAGTAGCCTGTTCCTTTTTTTTTTTTTTTATTGTTGTATTCCCTTATATGGATATAGCACAGTTTGTTTATCCTCTCACCTGTAAATGGATATTATAAATGTATTGTTTCCACATAAAAAATTTTTTTTAACGTTTATTTATTTTTTGAGAGACGGAGACATGAGCTGGGGAGAGGACAGAGAGAGAGGGGGAGTCACAGATTCCAAAGCAGGCTCCCGGCTCAAAGCTGTCAGCACAGAGTCCGATGCGGGGCTCGAACTCATGAACCATGAGATCATGACCTGAGCCAAAGTCAGACGCCTAACCAGCTGAGCCACCCAGGTGCCCCTTATTGTTTCCACTTTTAAGCTACTATGAATAATGATGATATGAACATTCACATAAAAGGCTTTATGTGAACATAAAGCACAGCAGTGGTCAATTTTATATTCCATGTGGACTTGAAAAGAATATATATTCTGTAATTGTTGTATATAGTATTTTACACATAAATTAAGCCTGACTGTAATTAGAATCCATATGCTTTTGAAAAATCTTCTTGGCATATTAATTACAGAGAAAAGTGTTCAAATTACTATGATTATTGCTCCTTTTAGTTGCATCCATATTTGTTTATTTATTTTGGTCCTGTGTTATTACTTGCAAATATGCTTTGTATTCTATGGTGACCTACTTCATCCCTAGTAAGGGTTTTAGCATTAAAGTCTAATTTGTTGACATTAACATGGCGTTAATAAAGCAAAATTTAGCTATTATTTGCCTGACATATAGTTTATATATTTTTTTACTTTCAAACTGTATAATTATATCTTCAGTTTTTCTTTTAAATAGCATATAACTTACTTGTTTTTTTGAAATTGTTTTTTCAAATTGGAAAGTCTTTGTCTTTTAACTGGATAATTTAGGCAATTTAGATTTGTTGTCATTACTAATGTATTTTAATTTATTAATGTTATTTTATTTTGTATTTTCTATGCATACTGCTTTCTTCTCTCTGCTTTTCTCTTTTTTTTCTCATATTCATTTGGATTGATTTTAATATTTCCCTCTACTAATGTTTTTCTCTAGCTATTAGTCTGGAAATAATACACAATTTCTATCCTTTTGGTAGCTGACTTATAAATTTTATCATCCATACTTTACTTAACAAAATCTGAAGTTAATTAATATTTTTCCCTCTTTTTATATAATGTATAATGGAAAGCTTTAAATTTTCACCAATAAATCGTACAATTTTTAAATTTTTCACTAAAAGTTTATTTCCTATTTTCATATATTTGTTTTCTTTTTTATATCAAAAGATATAATATTTTTCTATATTTACAAAATATTTAAATTTACCCATATATTATCACATTAAAAAAAATCAATATTACTTCTTGTTTCTCAGAGTTTCCATTTGGAATCAATTTCCTTCTTCCTGAAGTATATTTTGCATAATTTTTCTGTGAGTGTTTAATGACCACCTTTTAAGTTTTGTTGTTCGAAAATATGTTCACCCATATATATATATATATATATATATATAATTTCATGTTTATAGTTATTACAGTTATTTTCAATGTCTCCTGAATTCTTTATTAAGAAGTCAGAAGTCACTATATTTCCCTTTGATGGTAATTTGCCATTTTCATTAGCCTCTTAACATAATTTGTGGAGTTTTTTTTTAATATCCAAGTGTTAATGTATTTATAAATATCCTTCTTGGGATAAATTATGCGTCCTGAATCTATGGTGTGCTATACGTCTCTAGAAATACAACATTCTGACATATTGTTTCTACCTACTGCTTTCATCATTTTCTTTTGCTTTTTTTCCTGGAACTGCAATCAGATATTTTTTTAAAACTTCACATGTTAGGGGTGCCTGGCTGGCTTCAGATTTCAGGGTTGTAAGTTTGAGCCCCACATTGGGTGTAGAGAATACTTAAAATCTTAAAAAAACAAAACAAAACAAAACTTCACATTAATCCTCTTTGTCTCAACCTTTCTTTCATATTTGTTTCCATGTGTCCTTCTTCTGGATAATGCACAATTTCTTCTAATCTTCCAGTGCAATAACTCCAGTCAGCTGTGTTTAACAAAACACATTGGTTTCTGTATACAGTCTTCTCAACTCTCACACTCTTGATTCCCCTCTTACGTAGCAACCATTTTTGACTTTTCTTAAAACTATTTCTCCCATGCACTGGTCATGAGAACACAGAATGATGTGTGGAGATGCTGAGTTACTGTATTGTACACCTGAAACTAATATAACACTGTATGTTAACTAACTGGAATTAAAATAAAAACTTAAGGAGAAAGCAAACAAAAAAGCAGCAAGAACCAAACGAAAAGGGATTACAATGAAAAAAACCCCAATTATTTCTCCTAGTCTTTACACATCTGTGTATTTCCAAATACAAGACCTGTCTTGTACCCTTTGATTAATTAATTTTAACCACTATTGATTTACTTTCTATTATTTTAGATAATGTTATAATGATTCCATACACCATTTCCTCTTCCTCTTCTCTCCTATCTTTTTAATAAAATTAAGTTACAATTTTGTTTAAATCAATATTTACTATTTAATTGTTATGTCTATAATTCACAATTTAAAATGCAGTTTGCTTCCTTTCTTCTCTTTAGTTTTAACTAAACCCAGTAACTGATACGTTTTCATTTACTTATTTTTTTGTATTTATTACTTTTTTCCTTCTTGATTTCTTCTTTAAAATTTTTTTTTTAGTTTATTTATTTATTTTGAGGGACAGAGAGAATGAACAAGGCAGGGGGTGGGGCAGAGAGAGAGGGAGAGACAGAGTCCCAAGCAGGCTCTGCACTGTCAGCATGGAGCCCCGTGTGGGGCTTGAACTCAGGAACCTTAAGATCATGACCCAAGCCAAAACCAAGTGTCAGACGCTTAACCAACTGAGTTACCTATGTGCCCCTCCCTCTTGATTACAAATAATCTTTCTGTATATATTTTTAAAATTTTAATGTTTATTGTTGAGAGAGAGAGCAAGAGCACAAGCAGGGGAGGGGCAGAGAGAGAGGGAGACAGAGGATTGGAAGGAGGCTCCGTGATGACAGCAGAAAACCTGTTGTGGGGCTCAAACCATGAGATCATGACCTGAGCTGAAGTCAGACACTTAACTAACTAAGCCACCCAGGCCCTCCTGGATAATTTTCTACGATGGTAATTCCATAGATAAATATGTGATTTTATATATATATATATATATATATATATATATATATATATATGTGTGTGTGTGTGTGTGTGTGTATGTGTGTATATATATGTATTATATATATATATATATTTGTATGTGTGTGTGTGTATATATATATATATATATATATATATATAATATATATTTGAAACATCTCTTTGGTTGGTTTCCATTTTACTTCCATCTTGGCTGATTTCTTTCTAGGCTTTCTACACAGAAGTCATCCTGGAGTTTTTCTTTCTGATTATCTCTTTCCTTATGTGTGATTTGCCTTAGGTCATTTATTTTTTTTATTGAAGTATAATTAACATACACTATTATATTAGTTTCAGATGTACAACATAGGGATTCAACAATTGTATACATTACTCAGTGCTCATCACAATAAGTGTAGTCACCATCTGTCACCAAATATTATAATCTTATCAATTATTTTCCTTATGCTATACTTTCCATCTCTGTTACTTGTTTATTTTATAACTGTAAGTTTGTGCTTCTCTATCGTCTTTATCTATTTTGCCCATCCTTGCCACCCCACCTCTCCTCTGGCAAATATGTTTGTTCTCTGTATTTAAGAGTCTGTTTTTTGTTTGTCTCTTTTTTTCCCTTTTGTATGATCATTGATTTTATTTCTTAAATCCCACAAATGAGTGAAATCATATGGTATGTGTCTTTCTCTGTCTGGCTTATTTCACTTAGTATTATACCCTCTAGGTCCATCCACGCTGTCACAAATGGCAAGATCTCATTCTTTCCTATGGTTAAGTAATATTTAATTATATATTAATTCCACATCTTTTTTATCCATTCATCTATTTGTAGATAGTTTATTCCATAGCTTTGCTTTTGTAAATAATGCTGCAATAAACATAGAGATGCATATATCCTTTTGAATTAGTGCTTTGTTTTCTTTGGTAAATACCTAGTTGTGGAATTACTGGATCATATGGTATTTCTATTTTTAATTTTTTGTGGAAACTCCATACTGTTTTCCACAATGGTTGTACCAATTTGCATTCTCATCAACAGTGCATGAGGATTCCATTTTCTCCATATGATAATTTCTACAGGTGCAGAAAAAGCATTTGACAATGTACAACATCAATTCATGATACAAACTCTCAACAAAGTAGGTTTGAGAGGAATTCACCTCAACATAATAAAGGACATGGAAAACCCACAGTTGACATCATACTTAATGGTGAAAAACTGAGAGCTTTTCCTTTAAGATCAGAAATAAATCAAGGATGTCCAGTCTCACTACTTTTATTGAACATGATCCTGGCAGTCTTAGCCACAGCAATAAGACAACAAAAAGAAATAAATGGGTATCTAAATTGGTAAGGAAGAAGTGAAACTTTCACTAGTTGCAGATGACATGGTACTATACATAGAAACCTTAAAGACTCCACCCAAAAATTACTAGAATTGATCAATGAACTCAGTAGTCATAGGATACAGAATTAATATACAGGTATCTGTTTCACTTCTATACATTAATAATGAAGTAACAGAAAGAGAAATTAATAAAACAATCCCATTTGCAGTTGCATCAAAAAGAATGAAATACCTAGGAATAAACTTAACCAAGGAGGTGAAAGACCAGTACTCCAAAAACTATAAAACACTAATGAAAGAAATTGAGGACAACAAATGGAACAAACAAATGGAAAGATATTCTATGCTCATGAATTGGAAGAACCAATATTGTTAAAATGTCTGTACTACCCAAAGTAATCTATATATTTAATACATTCCCTATCAAAATGCCAACAGCAGTTTCTACAGAATTAGAACAAATATTCGTAAAATTTGTATGGAACCACAAAAGACTCCAAATATCCAAAATAATCTTGAGAAAGAAGGACAAAGCTAGAGGTATCACAATTTCAGATTTCAAGTTATATTACAAAGCTGTAGCAATCAAAACAATATGGTACTGGAACAAAAATAGATACATAGATTAATGGAACAGAATAGAAAGCCCAGAAATAAATTTATGTTTATATAGTCAATTAATCTAATGACAAAGGAGCAAGAGTATACCATGGGTAAAAGATAGTCTCTTCAACAAATGGTGCTGGAGAAACTAGACA
This sequence comes from Leopardus geoffroyi, assembly GCF_018350155.1. Taxonomy (NCBI): domain Eukaryota; kingdom Metazoa; phylum Chordata; class Mammalia; order Carnivora; family Felidae; genus Leopardus; species Leopardus geoffroyi. The sequence continues at coordinate 104,187,227 of NC_059327.1, read as the reverse complement.
GCTACATTGAAAAGAATGAAACTAAACCACTCTCTTACACCATACACAAAAACAAACTAAAAAATGGATTAAAGACCTAAATGTGAGACCTGGAACCATAAAATTCCTAGAACAAAACATAGGTGGTAATTTCTTTGACATCGGCTGTAGAAATATTTCTCTTGATATGTCTCATCAGGCAAGGGAAATAAAAGCAAAAATAAACTATTGCAATTCACTCAAAATAAAAATATATAAAGAACTAGAGTTCAACACCAAAAACCCCCAAATAATCTGATTAAAAAATGGGCCAAGAACCTGAATAGACATTTATGGCTTGGGTGCAGTTGGAAGTATTGAATTTGATGGGATTGTCTTGATTGTATTAATTCCTGTACTACTCCTGGGTACTCTCAGACTATCTGATTTCTTATTAAGTGTAAAGTAACCTCCCCCACCTCATGCCAGTGCTGTGAAATATCACAATGATAGGCCTTCAAGAGGGTTTACTTTCCTTCTTTCACCCAGGTACTTTGTGAAACTTCATTCTAGAAATTTATGTCTTTCAGTTTTAAAACTTTTTCTTACATTATTTTATTAATGGCTTCTATACTTCCATTTTCCTTCTCTTTGTCTCTCATCTCTTTTAGCCTCTATTTTCAGGTGTTAACTATCTTGTCTGATTCTCCAATTTAACTATTTTTCCTTGCTTTCCAGTTCTTTATCATTTTTTCCCTTTCTTGGAGATTTTCTCAACTTCCTTTTCAGGTTTTCTGTTGAATTCTTCATTTCTGGATATCTATATTTATTTGGAAGACTTCTCCATTAGTTTTTGAAGATTCCTTTTTTAAAACTACCATTATTTTCTTATTTTTTACCTTTCTGAGGATACTCATGACGAATTTTTAAGTTTTTTTCTTCTATACTGTCAATTTCTTCAAAGTTATTTTGTCTGTTTGGAACCATGTTAAAGACTTTACTCACATCTCTGGTGTCTTTGATTTCATCCTTGTAATTAAGAGTGGGAAACTAAAATGTTAACTGAAAACTCTGAAAATATAGGTGGAAATTATTGACGTTAGCTACTCTAGAATGATATGAATAGGATTTTTTGCTGGAGAACCCCAGTTCTTTAGGTTTTCATAAGACTATATTATCTTTTCTAAGGTAGTTTTCTGATAAAATCCCAGGGTTCTGGCAGTTGACAAGGAAACCAGGTTTTGTGTCTCAGCCTTCAACATTTAATATGTATCCAGTCAATATTAGTCAGTCAATCCTCCTATTCTCCAGAAAATAATTCTCCAGCCTTCAGTCAGGATTGAGGAGGGACATCATCAGATTATGAAGAGGAAAGCATATGTAGGAAACTCTAAAGCCCTATGTTATCACACATCTTTTACCAAATCCTTCTTCTTTTAATTTTCCCTGGCCACTACAGATTCCAGACAAAGCTGATGTTACAATTTCTGAACCTTTTGAGGATTCTTCTGTGCAAACCCAAGTTCTTTTATTTCACTACTGTTGATTTTATACTAGGTATTCTGTCTCTATTTTCCAGGTCCCAAATGTTTGTTACTGTTGTCATGTCTCTTGTTTTATGAATTTTTGTGCTTGAAATATGTATCTATAGTGACAATTTTTTAAAAATATCTATCTATCTATCTATCTATCTATCTATCCATCTATGTATCTATTTATTTATTTATTTAGAGCAAGCAGGGCAGGGGAGGGGCAGAGAGAGAGGGAGACAGAGAACCTCACACAGGCTTTGCACTGCTAGTGTGGAGGCTGATGCAGGACTCAAACTCATGAATCATGAGATCGTGACCTGAGCCGAAATCAAGACCAACTGAACCACCCAGACGCCCCTATAATATAGTGACAGTTTTTGAGATGGTGAAATTGGGTGTGCTTTTTTAACTCAGAAGATGTTTTTTTCCTTGACTTCAGAGACTGATGGATGAAAATTTGTCCCACCATTTGTGAGAATACTTACTATGACAATTAAATGTATAAAATTAGAAAATATGTAGTGAACTTTATGTATTTCTTAATTTATTTTAAGCATTATTTTGATGGATGCAGAATATTTTCATGACAAGCAAATTACCTTTGACAATAAAGTGATTAAATTTATTGATGACTACTAATTATTCCAGTGCGTTTGGCTCCTACCAATTATTTAGAATTTAGTCACAATAGTGGTGGTATCTATGCTGTATATAACATTTAAAGCATTTTCCAAACTTCTGTCCTAATTATCACATTCATTAAAAAAATTGTCTTTCTCACTATTGTGAACTCAGTAGAACCCACGATAAGACTGTTATTACTGTGGGCATTCCCCATATGTCTGGTGAGAGCACTGGCTTTATTTCATTTAAAAGAGGGAAAGCCAACAAGACTGAAGGGCATCGTGCTCCAATTGTATTTTATAATTTAATAACTGACAGATGGATATCTAGAGAATACACTTATATAACATTTTTAAAGCTAGTAAAATGTCATAAAGCCTTAAAAAATCACTTTTTGTTTATTTTATGGAATTATTATTAAAATTATCCATCTGATTATCATCTGTGCACTTGGGCGGAATAACAGCTTACAGGCGCTGTGTGTGACACAGTTGGTTCTAAGCTCTCAATTTTTCCAGTGGTTGTGCCAAAACTATTTTAAAATGGTACCTGAGCCTAGTATTGCTTAATATGTTCCTTGAGCCTTACTTGGTAAAAGATAAGTTTATGTTTTCAAGGCTATCCTGTGATTTCTGTTTTTAGTTCAGTGCAATACAAATGTTTTAAATTTGCATGATTCTGACAAGAAAACAATGTTAAAACCTGAGGGCTTTTATAATTTGTAAAAATGAAACCAAAAACAATAAAGAGGAATAAAACAAAATGAAAAGACTGACGTCACATTTAAAAATTTTTTCCCTAATTTTTATCAATTAGGCTTGAGGTCAATCAATCCATGTTTGAGAAAATTTTTAGCTATTTAATTTTTACAGAGACAACATTTAAAATTTTTTTTCAAATTAGAATAGATGGATATTGTAACTGTAAGTATGATGCAATTTAGTTTTGTAACTTTTTGTATTTTTCTTTATTAGACCCAATTTTTGGTTGAATAAATAACTCCCAAAAGAATTCTCCTACTCAAAGTGGGGTCTGAAAATGTATTACATGTTACCTACTTTTCTCATTATTTTAAAACAAGATCAGTTTGATTTTATTGTTTTTATTTTTATTATTTTATTATTTTTTTTGGTGTTTATTTTTGAGAGAGAGAGCATGAGCAAGAAGGGGCAGGGAGAGGGGGAGACACAGAATCTGAAGCAGGCTCCAGGCTCTGAGCTGTCAGCACAGAGTCCCACATGGGGCTCAAACTCATGAACCATGAGATCATGACCTGAGCAGAAGTCGGACACTTAGCTGACTGAGCCACCCGGGCGCCCCGAGATCAGTTCAATTTTAAATAGTGGGTTAAAAGATTTGATTTAGTAAGCTTGTTTTTCCTCAGAGAAGTCTGTCTCTTCTAAGAGATCGAGTTGTTGATTTTTGTCCCCAAGAATTGTAGCTATGTGTGAGGTGAAATTAATGTTAATAATGAAAATAATGTTTATTTGAAAACAACTAATGTGAGTGATAGCCTAGGTGAGACTTCTGCTTTCACTGGCATATAGGAGTCAGAGGTATGGGATGGTAAGAGTAATAAATAATGTTATAAGCACTGTGCGTCAGACACAATTTTATGAGCTTTATGTACATTAACTCATCTTTACAACAGCCCTGTAAGGTATATAAAATTATTACTCGCATATCATAGATGAAAACACAGAGGCAAATCATGTGGCTAATATGTGGAAGCCCACAAGCTTAACCAGCACTCTAAATTCCTGCTACTAAAAGAAAATTCTCCAGAAAAACACATGAGATTGTTCCCAAAGTAAGAAAAAGAGGGGGGAAAAAAGGACATAGTCAAGCCAAATGACTCAAATTCACTGTAGTTCTAATTTACCAAATAAGTCACTAATCAGTATTATTGTGAGATTTTAACCTTATTTTGCTTATATCGAGAAAATTATAACTAAAATAAAGATGCTTAATGTAAATTTATCACATTAAAATCAAGAAGAAATACAGCTTTAGTGTGCCGGTTCTCAATGTTTTTGCATTATCATTGAAATACAATTTTTTTCTTTTATAAGCATCTAAAACAGGGCCATATAATAATGTGCATGTGATTAAATATAGCTTAATTAAATAAATTTTGTGTGTAAGATTGTATAACACAAATATAACATTGCTCTGACCTTAGGACCCACAGTGACACATCCAAAATATTTACTTATTCAACTCTAAGAGCCTTGAAGTAAGATGTAGACCTTCAGAGTTGTTGTCAAGAAGCAGTTAAGAGAGTTTAGCCCCCACATAACACACTCAATGTTTCCACAGTCCCGTATCACATAGCAGCTACTGTTCCTATGATTTTCTTCCTGTCCCTCTTGTCTATTTCAGAAGAGACACACTGTGTCCTTATTTATATAGGGCCATTTACCTCCTTTTCTAGGCTGTCTCCGAATCTTGGCACATTTCTCCACCACCAGTACATCAAAGGCCTTATCTTATCTTCCCACGTAGGAAAGGACCTTCCTTCAAACAAAAGAGTAGGGAGAAAGACTGATAAAGGTCAAATCATAGCAATGCCAAACTCTAGGCCAGTGCTTACTCAATATGGTTTCAAAAAAATTGCCAGCAGCTTCCCTCCTTGCATAAGTGATAAAAGTATTGGAGTAAAAACCTATTGATAATTTATTTTCTTATGGCACCATACAGCAAAAATAACAGTCACCGATTTCACAGATCTTTATTGTGAAACAGAAGAGGGAAAGGGAAAGAGGAAAATCATGATCAAAAAGATATGAAGCAACAGCAATAGTTACATTTTTCTTAGCAGACCATGCAGAACAGGAAAGGGACGCTAGAAATAGGAATTTAAAAGAAGAAGAAGAAACACAGTATACCATTTAAAGTTAGTGGTTTTTCCCTCAACTATTCTATGGATATTATTATGATGGTAGAGGGAGGATAGAAGTGAAAGGAATTTGAGAGTCACATTAATTTTGAAAGGCTTATTAGACATCCAAGTAGAGGTGTCAAGTAAACTATTGGATAAATGTAACTCAAACTCAGAGGAAAAGCCTAGACTGGAGATATAAATTTAGGGGGGATTGTCAGGAGATAATGGCGTTTAAAGTCATGAAATTGGCTAGTATTACCTCAGAAGAGGATAGAGAAAGAGAAGGAAATATTATGTCAGGGTGAGAGGAGAAGGCAATAAAGGAGACAGAAGGAGACAGAGGAGACAGAAAGAACAGCCAATGGAAGAAGAGGAAATGCACGAGTACGTGGGTACTGAGAAAGCAGGGAGAGTCAGAGTGGTCAAACATGCTTAAGGTTAGATCACGTGGAAGAAGAGTTTCACTGGCTTTGGCAATGTGAAAGTCGTTGGTGAACTTAGCAAAAACAATTTCAGTGGAATGTGGAAAAGGAATTTAGATTGAAGTGGATGGAAAAATTAAGGGGAAGTGAGCGTGAGTAGAGAGAGCCTTCATAGGCTAATTCCATTGTACTTCCTATAATTAGTCTCATCAGACAAAGCCCAACTTTAATTGCTGCCCTCCTTAACTCTGTGGAAACATCAACCACATGATGCTGTCATCTTATTCTGTGTTTGTTTACCTCTTATTTATCCCTCTACTTCATCTTTCTTTTCAAAATTTCTTCACTGTATCTCAGGGAATTCACTTTCCCTGGTTAAAAGACTTTCCTAATATCCTCAACCATATTTTCAAATGTTATCTCTACCTCCTTGTTTTATTTTTGCCTTGACTGGGGCATTGTTTGTCTCCCCTCATATGCCCTAGGAGCCTAGGACCCATTATTCTTACTCACTATTGCTATTTCTATGCAATACCCTTGCTCTTTTGAGAGTTTTCGCAAAAAGTTGGATGGGGTTTTGATTATCTTTCAAGTAGCAAAGCTGTGAGAGAATCTTACAAATAGTCTTTTCTGTTGCTGATGACGTCTAGCACTCGTACTTGTATTTACTTTTTCCCCAGAATTATTATTTGAGGCCAGAATATAACTCAAAGAAATATTGTTTCAGTTATATCAGAGAGCTAAGGATTTTGATTATGAAGTTTTCAGCTTCTTTAACTCCCTCTGGATATTTTCTCTGAAAAATAAGAAGCTAACATATTTTTCTAAATATAAAATACCAAAAATAGTCTTGTATGGAAGAATATTGTGAAATAATGTGATGAGAAAATTTGGGGGCTAATACAGTGCATAAGAAAGTAGAGACTCTATTGTAGCTTTTTGATTATGGAAATATTCTATATGCTAATTTTAATTTCTAGATTACAAAGTGCTTTGACAAAGCAAAGTTTTCTCTGAATTTATTATCCAATTTGTCTTCATGAAGTATTCATATCTTTCTAAATCAACCTTTAACCCTAAGAAACATTTGAACCTAGGAAGTTTATCTTTTTGGTGCAAGAATTTTCCTATAAAATGACTCATTGTTTAGTTCTTATTAACTGAATTTGATTTAAAAGATCAAGTGCCCACGAAGTTGTATAATCTGTAATTTTAGATAATATTTTACTGATCAAACACTTTCCTTTTGTATACTCATAATTAAGCCCATGGTTCAGTAAATGACATGAATTTTTAAATCTTATATGTCATTCACTCATCATCTCAAATCTCTTAAGTAGTTTCTTAGTAAGGATAACTGACATGTTGGGGCATAACTAGTTTTATTGTTTAACATAACAACTTGGAAATGAATTTACCTTCAGGATTATTTTCCACCTATTAATAGGCCCCAACGGAGATAATAAACCCTTGGATACCAGATTAATTAGTGAGATGGTCTCTGGAGGCCCTCACTGTCAGTTTTCAGCCCTGTCTTATGAAAAAGACTTCTAAGTGAAAGCCTTTCTCTGCTTTGTGAATGTAATATGGTTTTTCTTTTAGAAAGTGGCCACATATACCAAGAGTCTACTTTAATATATTTTGTTGTCTATTTGACTTTTCCTTCTGAATATAAGATAGATCAAAATAGAGACTCAATTCTTTGGCTGAATCTTTTCAGACTAGTGGTGCAATCATTAAAATAATAACAACAAATATGAAATCTATGGTTAGGTAGACTTAAAGTTCCTTGATTTCAGGTAGAAAATGATTGTGAATGTAGATTATTTTCTAAGTTTTATAATAGACAATTAAAAACAACCTTGCAGTTGCCTATCCCCAGAAAATAGCAGTGACGTATTAAAACCATTTGTTGGTATTAAATACACACACTTTGTAGATTTTTTTTCACATGAAGTTTTTTTCACATAAATATTTACACAATATTTGCCTCCTGTTCGAAGCAAATCAGACCACTTTTCTTACACTGAATACAAAGTATTTTCCTTTTATGAATTAAACAACCACCAGTACAGTACAGATTTGGAGACATATAAAGTGATCTCAGAGCAAATTTTCTTCTTTGAATGTAAGAGAGAATTTGCAGGTCAGATCTATCTAAGTATTATGCATTAGTTTATTATTTTTGGCAAGTCATTAAACTTCTCAAAGGGCTTCATTTGCCTCATGTATGAAATTGAAACCTCGGACTAAATTACAAACCCTTGAAGGGCTGAAAATTAGTTATTGTTTGATTGCCACGAATCAGCCTAAGATTAAAAATTGAAAATTGAACAATGGATTTTTAATAATCATGAATGAATTATTAAGTACTAAATTTATGCATGACATTTAATTTTTTCCAGAGAATTTAAAGAATAAAGTCTCTGCCTTGAATTAGCTTATATTTCAAATGGAAAAATCACATAGGCAACCAGGTACATTAAAGAAGACGTTCTATATATCTTGATTTATTTCTTCATCCAGTCTACTTACTTATGTCTCTTAGGTAGATCTTGCTAAAACGATTGAGAGATGAATAAAACAGCTTCTGACCTCAAGGAGTTTACAGTCTAGTTAATATGTTTGAAAATCAAAGTAAAAGCATGACCATAGAAAAACTAAATATTAAATTCATAAATTTATAATTCCGTTTCAGAACCTATCATTCAGAACTAACATCATTCCCTTTATTAAGTCAGTCAGTTGCTTTCAATATAAGTGCTAAACTCTTATATTTTCATACTATGGCATTTCATAATGCCATGTTGCTCCTAGATTGTAAACTTGATGAAAACAAGAGACATCTCTCTCTCTTTTTTGTTTCTATGCATAAGTTTATTTTTATAAAAAAATTTCATGGCTTTTTAAAAAGTTTTTATTTAAATTCCAGCTAGTTAACATATAGTGTAATACTCATTTCCAGTGTAGAATTTAGTGATTCAACACTTACTGCACCTGGTGCTCATCACAAGTGCCCTGCTTAATACCCATCACCCCACCCACCTCCCTTCCAGCAACCCTCAGTTTGTTCTCTGTAGTCAGGAATCTGTTTTGGGGTGCCTGGGTGGTTTAGTCGGTTAAGCGTCCAACATTGGCTCAGGTCATGATCTCATGGTTCGTGAGTTTGAGCCCCATGTGGGGCTCTGTGGGGTTAGTTCAGAGCCTGGAGCCTGCTTTAGATTATGTCTCCCTCATGACCCAGCAATAGCACTGCTAGGAATTTACCCAAGGGATACAGGAGTACTGATGCATAGGGGCACCTGTACCCCAATGTTTATAGCAGCACTCTCAACAATAGCCAAATTATGGAAAGAGCCTAAATGTCCATCAACTGATGAATGGATAAAGAAATTGTGGTTTATATACACAATGGAATACTACGTGGCAATGAGAAAAAATGAAATATGGCCTTTTGTAGCAACGTGGATGGAACTGGAGAGTGTGATGCTAAGTGAAATAAGCCATAAAGAGAAAGACAGATACCATATGGTTTCACTCTTATGTGGATCCTGAGAAACTTAACAGAAACCCATGGGGGAGGGGAAGGGAAAAAAAAAAAAAAAAGGTTAGAGTGGGAGAGAGCCAAAGCATAGGAGACTGTTAAAAACTGAGAACAGGGCGCCTGGGTGGCGCAGTCGGTTAAGCGTCCGACTTCAGCCAGGTCACGATCTCGCGGTCCGTGAGTTCGAGCCCCGCGTCGGGCTCTGGGCTGATGGCTCAGAGCCTGGAGCCTGTTTCCGATTCTGTGTCTCCCTCTCTCTCTGCCCCTCCCCCGTTCATGCTCTGTCTCTCTCTGTCCCAAAAATAAATAAAAACGTTGAAAAAAAAAAATTAAAAAAAAAAACAAAAAACAAAACAAAAACTGAGAATAAACTGAGGGTTGATGGGGGGTGGGAGGGTGGGGAGGGTGGGTGATGGGTATTGAGGAGGGCACCTTTTGGGATGAGCACTGGGTGTTGTATGGAAACCAATTTGACAATAAATTTCATATATTGAAAAAAAATAGATTATGTCTCCCTCTCTCTCTACCCCTCCCCCACTAGCTCTCTCTCTGTCTCTCTCTAACTCTCTCTCTCTCAAAAATAAATAAACATTAAAAAAAATTAAAAAAAAAGAATCTGTTTCATGGTTTCCCTCTTTTTCCCCCACCCTACCTCCATGTTTGTTTGTTTTGTTTCTTAAATTCCACATCATATGGTATTTGTCTCTTAAAGTTGTAACATTAGCATTTAGCACCGTGGCTGGCATGGAAAAGATGCTCAGTGTGTTTATTGAAGTTAATTTAAGGGTGTAAACATGAGCTGAAATTTCTTATCATGGTAATGTTTTTATTTGTTTACTTTGAAGTATAGCACATGTGCAGAGAAGTGCACCAGATACTAATGTGCAGCTCAGTGAGTTAGGGCAAAGTGAACACCAGTGTAACCACCACTAAGGTCAATGAAAAGATCATTGCTCCTTCTCTATTCTTACTCCCCCCTTACTTCCAAAAAGCCACTATTCTGAATTCTTACACTATGACCCCAAAAGGCTGCAAAAGCACTCTTCAGCTTCTCCTCATATTGAATGGAATCAGGAGACACTACAATGGGAAGTGCTTGACTCACCTCTCTGTGTTTCTTCTCCTGAATCTTGGTCCTTATCACTTGGAAGTTTATAATAACACTTGAATCAAGACAGAAATCATATTGAAAATAATGGCCACTTTTTATAACAGAATACAAATAGACATGTTAATTTATGGGTTTTCAAGTTATATTTATTCCCGTTTACTACTGTTTGTTCTTCAGTTTGGATCCTTAGAGCTAAATATATAAATATTGTCATATACTCAGAATGTATATACTCAGATGCACATGAAATATATGGAGGAGAATAGGTTTGAATGTGGTAGTCATGCTTTTGAGGTGTGTTTTGTATAGAATTAACTTTTCTTCAGGCCAAGAGGACAAAATAGGACGTGTATTTAACTGTAGATTTAGTTAAGGTTCTAATTTTGAGACAATTTTCTCCTTTCATATTTATTCTAGGTAGCCCTGGGAAAAAATTATAATCTAGTCACACATTCAGTTATCTCAATATTATATATTATATATTATATATTATATATTATATATTATGTAATATTACATATTAACTTCTAACAAGTTAATTTAACAAAGTTTTTTCAGTATTAGTTCCCTCATAGAATATTTAAAATATGATTCAATTTGGGAAGAATGTATTCACATTTGCATTTTAAGGATTAAAAACATAGAAAAAGTATACTCATATTTTATAATTGGACAATAATTTTGATTATTATGTCCCTTACATTCCTGGGAATTTAATTGATACATATGGGACGAGAAGCTGGATATACAGAGTGACACTAAAACATATGTTAAATTCCTCTCAGGATCACACAGTTATGAATGAGATTTTGTTACCTACATCAATGGCAACCTAATTTTTTTTTTTTTCATTTAGAGACATTAACTGTAATCTAAGAATAAGCAGTCTGTGTTAAATAGAAATATAAAAATAACTCTTTCTGTCTAGTCTATCTTCAAGTAATTTGAGGTACTTATCATTTTGGGGTTAAATTAATAGCAGTAAAATATCTCAGATATTTTAAAGTGGTCAGTGATCCAAAATAACATTCTTTGAGGAAAAAAAAGAATTACATGAGCTGGGGAGTTTAAGAAAGCTCAGTAGTCAGTGTCTCAACATCTGGAAATAGGACTGTGGATGTGTGTATATGTGTATGTATCTATATTTTTTTTAATTAATAAACTTTATCTTTTAGAGTTTTATGTTCACTGCAAAATTAAAAGAAAGATACAGAAATTTTCCATATATCATTTACACACACATAGCCTCCCCCATTATCAACATACCCCACCAATGTATGTTGTTATACTTGATACACTCACACTGACACATCATTATTATCCAGAGTCCATAGTTTATATTAAGGTTCACTCCTGATGTTGTACATTTTATGGGTTTGGACAAATATATAATGACATGTATTGACTGTTATACAAAAGTATAATACAAGAGTATTTTCACTGCCTTAAAAATCCTCTGTGCTCTCCCTGTATCCCTCTCTCCTCCCTAATCTCTTTCAACCACTGATCCTTTTACTGTCTCTGCAGTGTTGCTTTTTCCAGAAGGTCATAGAGTTGGAATGAAACAGTATATAGCCTCTTCAGACTGGCTTCTTTCACTTAGTAATATGCATTTAAGGTTATTTCATGTCTTTTTGTGGATTGATAGTGCATTTCTTTTTAGCACTAATAGTCTATTGTCTGAATGTACCACAGTTATTTAGTCATTCACCTACTAAAGGACATCTTGGTTGCTTCCAAGTCTTGGCAGTTATGAATAAGACTGCTATGAACTTTCATGTTTAGGTTTTTGTGTAGACAAAGATTTCAACTAACTTGGTGAATGCCAAAAAGTGTGATGCTTGTATGATATAATAAGAGTATGTTTAGTTTTGTAAGAAACTGCCAGACTGTCTTTCAAAGTGGCTGTAACCATTTTGCATTCCCATCAGTAGTGAATCAGAGCTCCTGTTGTTCTACATCCTCTCCAGCATTTACTGTTGTCAGTGTTCCAGATTTTGGCCCTTCTGATAGTTGTGTACTGGCACCTTGTTTTACTTTGCAATTCCCTAGTGACATATGATGTTGAGCCTACCTGCCATCTTTATGTCTTTTTTGGTGAGGTGTTTATTAAGGCTTTTTGCTCATTTTAAAATGAGATTATTCATTTTCTTATTGCTGAAATTTAAGATATTTTTGTAAATTTTTGGTAACAGTACTTTATCATATGTGTCTTTTGCAAATATTTTCTCCCATCTGTGGCTTTTCTTATCCTCTTGCGGAGCCAAAGTTTTTGACTGTAATAAAGTCCAGCTTATCAATTATGTATTTCATGGATTGTGCCTCTTATATTGCATGTAAAATAGCATCACTATACCTGTCACCTAGATCTTCTCCTATAATATCTTCTAGGAGTTTTATAGTTTTGCAGTTTACATTTAGTTCTATGATCCATTTTGAGTTCTGTTTTGTGAAGGGTGTATGATCTGTGTTTAGATTCATTTTTTTGCATATGGATGTCCAGTATTCCGGTACCATGTGTTTAAACGACTGTTTGTGCTCCATTATGTTGCCTTATTGCTGTTGCTCCTTTCTCAAAGGTCATTTTGGTTGTGTTTAGTTAAGTCTATTTCTGGGGTCTCCCTTCCATCCCTTTCTTTGTTCTCTGCTTTTATTTATTTATTTATTTATTTATTTATTTATTTATTTATTCATTCATTTATTTATTTCCAATACCCTAAAGTGTAACTTTATAGAGTCTTGAAGTCAAGTAGTGTCAGTCCTCTGATTTTGTTTTATTTACCTAAAAGCCTCTTTCCATTGGTTCCAATACCTTTACATCTTTCTTATTTCCGTGGCTTCATGCGTGTGTCTTCTTTATCCTTCTTGCCTTATGAAGCCTGTCCTGACCACCTTTTCTGTCACCTCACTTTCTTGGTTTATTTAATTATCTGTATTTGTAGTTATTCAGTTGCTTTTTTGTTTTAATTTGCATGTGGCAAGTTTCTTCTTTGAATATCTCTCACCCTCATCACAAAGAAGTGTCACTGGGGTGTCTGGGTGGCTAAGTCAGTTGAGCGTCCAACTCTTGACTTCAGCTAAAGTCATGATTGGGCTCTGAACTGAGTGTGGAGCCTGCTTGGGATTCTCTCTCTCTCTCTCTCTCTCTGTACCCCCCCTTTGCCCCTCTGCCCCTCGCCCCATGCATGCATGCCCTCTCTCTCTCTCTCTCTCTCTCTCTCTCTCTCTCTCAAAATAAATAAATAAACATTAAAACAAAACCAAGAAGTGTCATTGAAAGTTAAGGAAAATAAATAAGTCTGCACAATAATAGCCTGAAGTTCTCATATGCCCCACAGACTTGCACTAGTCACATTTTCTCATCCATTTCACAACACATGATATCTTGTCTCTGCCTGTCCACAGATGGAATGTTCTTCTTTCAGTCAACCTTTGAATTAGCTAATTCCTATTTAGAATAGGGTAAGATTAAGCTCAGACCTAATTTCTCCTATCTCCAAGCAGGCTGAGGTCTCCATGTGTTATGCTTCAATACCATTCATTTCCCTCATACTTTATTTACTACACTGAGCTAAATAGGAGCAATAGATTTGCCAGTTTTCTGAGGGCAAAGACAATTTTTATTAGTTTCTTATATCCACTAACAATTATCCCAGGGGTAGTACAAACAGGTGCTCAATAATGTATGTATATTAAGTGCCTGATTTAAAATAGAGCTATGAAAACTGACCGAATCTGGGTGATCTCTGAATGTCTAATGCTCCCTCAGATTACTTTCTGGTACTAAAGAAGATAGACAGGTGGCCTGAGCTTTCAATGACCAACTGGAGCCTTAGCATAACCTGTCTTATTTCTTCCAAGGAAGCACAAATAAGATGGGACATTTCTTTGTTTCTTTTTCTTTTGTGTTTATGTTTCAATTCATTTTGAATTCCTGAGTAGCTTGGAGAAAGTAATTTCAAGTGGGTTATATATTTTTCTATTTTTATACTTTTATTACATTTCAACCAAACACATTTTTTTTCTATTTTTATGGAATTAAAATAATTATACAATTACAAAGCAGACAGTTAAGTAAAGCAATACTTATTTTGACTACCTACTATGCCCCAGGCTCTTAGCTAAGTGCTCTGGTTCCATTATCTCATTTAGTTTTCGTGATAGCCCTAAGAGAGAGGCAAGATTTTAGAACAAAAATTTAGAACAAGATTTAGAACAAAAACCATCCAAAAACCTGAAACATCTGTGATACTCTTAGTGTAAGTGCTGTCTTTCTTCTTAAAGGAATGTGACCAATGGCAGTCATATATTTTGCAAATACAGAATTTTTGTTAGAACAATGTTGTGATTCTTTAGTATTGTCTGGTTGCAATTACCATAAAATGAGACTTCTCACAAGGTCATTTTATTTTGAGTTTTATTCATTTATGAGAATGGAATTTACTAAATTCAAACAATGCAGAAAGTAGGAGATTGAAAGAATAGAGATGGATGAAGGTGGATAAAAAGAGAGAAAACTTAATTTGTTTTAGGGAGAATAACTAGTTGGTCATATAGTACAGTGCCTGATACTCAGAGTCTTATTTAGATTTAAAATTTTGGAGGGTCAGTGGTATACACACTCATATGTGCACACACACACTGAAATATTTTGGGGGAGGGATTAGTCATCTGTCTATCTATCTATCTATCTATCTATCCACCTATTTACCTATCACTGGAAACCTCAACATTATGATAACAATAAACAATTGCTCTATGTCATGGAATTGAAATGCTTAAATAGGGGATAAAATCACTGTCACTGTAACCTTGGGTAAATATTTTACCTTACCTGCCATCAATTTCTTCATTTGTAAATTGAATAGTTTTAGATCCCCTCTGAGGACCATTTCTATTAAAATATTTTGTGATTTTAAAAATTTTCAGTTTTGTCCACATTTTGATCCAGTTGTTAATAAACAGGGATACGACTAGTTAATAGAAAAAAATCAGAAGAAAAATCTAGAAATTACCATAATCTACAAACAGGAAAATCAGTCCTTTAATAGACAATGAACTGTGTGGTTTCTTATGAAGTCATTTTCATTCCTTTGACATTTACATCTATTTTAATGGTCTCTTTGTTTTTGTATTTCTGTGCAGATTTCAATCATATGAAACTTTAGGGATTTTTCCACAGAAGTGCTGCAAATTCTTTTAATAAGTTCTGTTTGTGAAAAACTACATTTAAAACTAGAACTATTAAAATTAATGTTAAACCTCTATAGATATATTTCTCAGCAGATGGGAGAATACTTAGGCTATTAAATCTAATTCATGAATCACTATCTAGGGTAATGAGACTTTAATGTTCTCTTCAATTTTTCCATTAATTCAAAGTGTCCAGGGCTTTCAGATAAGTTATTTTGGTACAATCACTATGGGGTAAATATGACTCTGTTGCTATGGAAAACTTATTTCTTAAATGTGTTTTCCTTTTTGTATTGAGATCTCTAATTCCTTTTGCAAACTCTTTTAATCTTACATACCAAAATATATAAGTATTCCAATTTTAATTTTATTGTGATTATTTTTATATAAAAATATGTATCAGATTATGATAATATTAAAAATGAGAAAGAAATCAAACTTTAGCTTTGTTTAAGATATCTTAATATTGTAGCTAGCAATACTTTTATTAATTCTATAAACTAACAAATCATTTATATGTCATGATCTAAAATATGATAATGGCCTGATATATATAATTTGATGAAAAAAATTGGAAATTTGAACTTTAGACATGGAAGTCAGGGTTTCCAGTGTGGTGCATGTCTCTAAATGTTTAGAACCATGTGATGCTCCAAGAAAATTAGTTTGAGAAACACTTTCTCAGAGATTCATCATGTACATTACATATGTCTTGCAATTAAGAAATCTATTTAGGGGCTCCTGGTTGGCTCAGTCAGTTAAGCATCTGACTCTTGATCTCGGCTCAGGTCATGATCTCAGTTTGAGTCAAGCCCCACATTGGCCTTTGCGCTGATGGCCTGGAGTCTGCTTGAGATTCTCTCTCTCCTTCTCTTTGTCCTTCCCCCACCTTTGTGCGTGTGCACACACACACTCTCTCTCTCTCTCTCTCTCTCAAAATAAATAAACTTTAAAAAAGGAAAGCTACTTAATCTAGTTTAATATAATACTTCACTAACTTCATCTTAAAACACTTATTTTCAGAATTAAAATATGAGTTTATTTTGTAAATTGTTCTACCAAGCACACTATGAGAAATACTGAAACATGTCACTAAACTTTTGTCACACCGAACTTTTGTCATGACATAATTTCCAATCTACTTCTATAAGGATCTATAAAAAATTAATCAAACAGTTGAACATATCTTTAAGAGGTGAACAAATAGAATTATATCTCTATTTCTTATCTGCCAATTACATAGTATGAATGTTTCCAAAAATAAAGCCAGAAGATTGAACATAATTTTGGGGGGGATAATTTGACAATTGATGGATTTAGTAGCCTGAAATATTAACCAATAAAGATTTCATAAAAAAAAAAAACATTTGGAAACCATATATCTGGTAAACACTTAATATCCATAATACATGAGGAACTCACACAATAGCAAAACAAAAACAAAAACAAACAATCTGATTTAAAAGTGGACAAAGGATTTGAATTTTCCCTTTTATCCAAAGAAGGCATACAAATAGCCAACAAGCACCTGAAAAAATGTTCATCACTAATCTTCAGATAAATGCAAATCAGACCCACAATGACATATCACCTCACACCTGTTATAATTGCTATTATCAAAAAGACAAGAGATATCAAATGCTGACAAGGATGTGGAGAAAAGGGAACACTTATGTGCTGTTGGTGGAAATGTAAATTGGTATAGCCACTATGGAAAATTTCCACTATAGATATTTCTGGAAAAATTACAAATAGAACTACTGGGTGGCTCAGTTGGTTAAGCATCCAACTCTTGATCTCAGCTCAGGTAATGATCTCACAGCCCCATGTCAGGTTCTGTGCTGATGGTGATGGCACAGAGCCTGCTTGGGATTCTGTCTCTCCTTCTTTCTGCCCCTCTCCCGTTTGTGCTGTCTCTTTCTCTCTCTCTGTCAAAATAAGTAAATAAACTTTTGAAAATAAAAATAGAACTACCATATCATCCAGCAATTCCACTTCTGGGCATTTATCTGAAGGAAATGGAAGTGCACTATATTGTAGAAATATCTGTGCTCCCATGTTTATCACAGCATTATTTACAGTAGTCAAGACATAGAAAGAAACATCCTAAATGTCTATCAATGGACAAGTGAATAAAGAAAATGTAGTGAGTGTATATACGTACAGACAATATACACACACTATGTTACATATATACAATGGATTACTATTCAGCCATGAAAAAACCCCAAAGAAATCCTGACCTTTGTGACAGGATGGATGAAATTGAGGGCATTGTACTAGGTGAAATAAGTCATAGAGAGAAAGATAAATACTATATATTACTTATATGTGGAGTCCAAAAAAAAAAAAAAATGAACTCACACGAGCAGAGAATTAACAGTGGCTGCCAATACCTGGCAATTGGGGGAAATGAAGAGATGTTGCTCAAAGGTACCAACTTCCAGTTATAAGATGAATAAGTTC
Organism: Leopardus geoffroyi; assembly: GCF_018350155.1. Classification (NCBI taxonomy): domain Eukaryota; kingdom Metazoa; phylum Chordata; class Mammalia; order Carnivora; family Felidae; genus Leopardus; species Leopardus geoffroyi. The sequence continues at coordinate 104,169,493 of NC_059327.1, read as the reverse complement.
TGGGGATCTAATGTACATCTGGTGACTATAGCTGACAATATTGTATCATATCTTTGAAAATTGCTAAAAGACTAGTTTTTATGTATTCTCACCATAACAATAACAACAACAACAACGATAACAAAATGGTAATTATGTGAGGTGAAAGATGTGTTAACTAACCTTATTTTTGTGGTAAACATTTTGCAATACATACATGTATCAAATCATCACACTGTAAACCTTAAGCTTCTACAATGCTGTATGTCAATTATATCTAATAAAGCTGGGAAAAATACTAAAGAGTTTTGATTTCACATACCCCTCAGTTGCGGACTGAATGTGTTCTCCCCAAATTTATATGTTGAAATCCTAATCCCCAATTTGATAATATTAGGATGTTCAGTAATTTGATAACCTTTGGGAAGTGATTAGATCATGAGGATGGCACCCACACGAATGGGATTAGTGCCCTTATAACGAGACTCCAGACATCTCTCTTCCATGTGGGGACACAGCAAGAAGACATTTGTCTCTGAACCAGGAGGTGGTAGTCTCTCACCAGATACCAAATCTGTTCGTGCCTTGATCTTGGACTTCGCAGCTCCAAAACTGTGAGAAATAAATGTTTGTTGTTTAAGCTACCCAGTCAATTACATTTTCATTATAGTAGCCCAGACTAAGACACCCACTACTACCAAAAGTTTTGGGGGATCCTCAGAGGCTCAGATAACAGTTTGAAAATCATACTTTGAGACTGAGATTATATGATTAAACTAAAAAAAGCGTAGCTATTTGCCATTTAAAAGAAAAATGTCTATGGGACTCCTGGGTGGCTCAATCGGTTAAGCATCTGACTCTTGATTTGGGCTCAGGCCATGACCTCATGGTCATGGTATCGAGTCCCATGTCGGGCTCCATGCTGAGTGTGGAGCCTGCTTGGGATTCTCTCTCTCCTCTCCCTCTCTGCCCCTTCCCTGTTCTCTCTCTCTCTCTCTCTCTCAAAATAAATAAATGAACATTAAAAAAAAAGAAAAGAAAAATTTCTAAAACATAAGGGCAAGTTGAAAGTACAAGGAAAAAATTAAAAAAAAAAAAGAAAGTACAAGGAAAGACAAATAAACATGTATATGTTAGGATCAGGCTAGGTAGGCTTTAAGGCAAAATGCATTACTGAAGATAACAATATTATAATATTCTCCAGGTACATCCAACAATCTTAAACTTATATTGTACCTAATAAAATAGCCTCAAAATATATAATGACAAATTTGACAACTACATAACCATAGTGAAATATATTAACACATATCTCTGAGTAATTGCTAGTTTCCCAGACAAGTGGACAACAAAATAAACAAACTTGTTTTCATTGTGACCTAGGGATGTGCTTGTGCTTTTATTACCAATGCCAGATATTTTGTAAAGTATAAGAGTTTAACCTTCATAAAGGTGAAGCTTAAAAGTATAGGTTCTTGCAATCTTATGTTCCCACTTCCTAATAAAGTTTGAAGTAATTTAGGCACTCTCGAGTTCTTACCTCTTTTGAGCTTGCACTGTTTAGGAAATATTGCTTGGGTGACTGCTATAAAGATGCTATACTTAGTCAAAATGTCACGCTTGCTCCCAATGAGGAATGGTCAGGGACCTTCTCCTTTCCCAGCAACATGGAAGTAGAGAAATAAAATTGCCTCTCACAGCCAAATTATTGTTTAATTTTTTTTGACATTTATTTTTTATTGAGAGACAGAGAAAGACAGAGCATGAGCAGCGGAGGGGCTGAGAGACGGGGAGACACAGAATCCGAAGCAGGCTCCAGGCTCTGAGCTGTCAGCATAGAGCCCAAAGCGGGTCTCGAACTCACAAAGCACGAGATCATGACCTGAGCCAAAGTCAGATGCTTAACTGTCGGAGCCACCCAGGTGCCCCTCACAGCTAAATTATTAAATCAGTTCATACTGGATCGGAGAAGAGATATTCAAGAAGTTACTCTAAATGAATCAGATAATTATTAGGCATGGTTTTAAATGTTATGTATACATACTTCCCAGTTAAGACTTACCCAGAGCCTAATTGAAAGTTTTAACACATTGAAGAAAAAGACTATCATGCAAAAGAATATCATGCCCCTTTCAGAGTCCCTTAGCATTGAGCAGGTAAAGCTTGCCTTGGTCAACAAATGTGATTACATAGCCCTTGCTACATACCAGTGGGATAGCTTGATAACTGGCCTAGAGGAAATCATTAACTTAGTTTGCTCTGATTCCTTGCTTTCTCTGCATATAATTTGGCTTCTTAAGTATACCCTACCTATAGGGAAACAATTTACTAATCAAGGAACACAAGTTATAATTGTATTGTCCTCTGAAAAATGAGTAGCATCCGTTTTGTTTCTTTTTTTAATGCCACTTCCTTTTCCATTTGGTTATTGTGAGTCAGCTCCCCAGAGTGTGATTCCTTTTGGATGTACCAGGAATTTTGGGGGGGGGTGCTTTTTAAGTTTTTACTTTAATTCCAGTTAGTTAACATATAGTGTTATATTACGGATGTACCAGAAATTAAATTCCCAGACCTCCAAAGTCCAACCACATGAGAAGACAGCCCCAAGGTCCTACTGACTATGTGGGCCTATTGAGAATCCAACAGATTCCCAAGAGACAATCGACTGCAATGTTGTATGTGCCATTTACACTGCAATACTGATTACCCCAAGTATGGGCATGCTCAGGCTCATCTTGTTTGGTCATTGGATGAGAATAAATCAGTACCTTTTCCCTTACAGTTTTTCTTAGATTTCACAAAAATACATTGGACCCCCACTATACTTTTAGGTACAGCAGAGTATTCTAAGGTGAAATAAAAATTTCCAGACCCTCAGATAAAATTTCCATTTTAGCGATGATTAAACAACTGAGCAATAGTACAAGACAAGATTATTGCAAGGATTCTACAAGGGATACAATAAATGGCTATGCTGTTCAAAAGGGAGAGAAACACCTTAACTTGAGAGGAAAGGCTTAATGGGCTTAATGGGTTGTTTGTGAAACAACCTTGATAAATTGTGACCTCTATAGTGATATTTCCTTTTCTTTTCTTTTCTTTTTTTTTTTTTTTTTTTTTTTTTGAGAGAGAGAGAAAGAGAGAGAGAGAGCATGCACAAGTCAGGGAGGGGCAGAGAGAGAGGAAGACACAGAATCTGAAGCAGGCTCCAGGCTCTGAGCTGTCAGCACAAAGCCCAATGTAGGGCTTGAACTCATAAACCTGGAGATCATGACCTGAGCCAAAGTCAGACGCTTAACTTACTGAGCCAAGCAGGTGCCCCTACAGTGATATTTTCAAAACCCAAAACTGTTAAACAAAACAAAACAAAACTATTTCTTCTCTCCAACTCATTCTTAAAACCCTTTGGTGGCCTGGAACATTTTAGGAACACTGGCTAAAATATTTAGCATGCCTGCCTCTCTAATTTTATCTTGTCCTGTACTCTCTGTACTCCAGCTATCCTGGCCTTCTTTGTCTCTCGTACAGTGCCATGCTCTCTCCTGCTTTAACGCCTTTGAACATGCCACTGCGTCTGCCTGAAACCCATTCCGTCCACCATGTCAGTTGTGTTCCCTCGTTAGATCTTACAGATCCTCTTAACGTCAGTTCAAAATATATCTTCTTAGGCAGAATCCACTTGTGCTGTGAGATCTGCTTAAATATTGTCATGTACCACTTTTCTTCCCAGTGCTTAAGTTGGACTGATTCATAGTTCTAATTGTACATGTACCTGTGTGATTACTTGACTACAGTCTGAAAACAATACTCCAGACTGTAAACTCAAAAAGGAATGGGAATTTATTTGCTTATTTTTTAAAACATTAAATGCTTACTGCCTTGCATACAGTCACCCACCACCTGACACATGGTAACTGTGTGATAAATAGGTATTGAATAAATGAGAAATACAACAAAGAGATGCTAGTTCAGATTGCGGGCACAGAGCAGACCAAAATGCAGCAATGAAAAGAGTTGTCCAAGTTCAAGGATACAAGAAGTTGTGTTTAAATGACAGTTTATTACTAAGCTGCATGATATACAGGAAGGAGTTAGTGCCTCAGGAAAGGGACTAATCCCCACTAAAAACAACCCCATTATTACTGACCAGATGCTCAACAAGAATGGTTTATTGTTTATCAAGTGGTTTAAAAAGTGAGACAAAAGTCTAATAATACAGAGAAAAATTAGTAATGTTTCAAATATATTTCATAATTGTATAAAATATGGTCAAGACCAGGTATTAATGCAAAACCAAAAACCTTGACAGAAATGAAAAAAACACCTTGTCTGAGTGTTCAATGACATTGTTAGTTTTTAAATTTTTTTAAAAAAATGTTTTATTTGTTTTTGAAAGAGAGAGAGATTGAGAGAGCAGGAGGGGCAGAGAGAAAGGAAGACACAGAGTCCAAAGTAGGCTCCAGGCTCTGAGCTGTTAGCACAGAGCCTGATGTGGGGCTCAACCTCATAAACCCCGAGATCATGACCTGAGCTGAAGTCGGACACTTAGATGACTGACCCCCCAGGAGCTCCAACAATGTTAGTTTTTCAGAAAGAATTGTGTTCTGAGAGTAAACCACGGGTAGATGTATTTTCCTTTAAAAAAAAATTATTGATATAAAATTTGCATATAGTGAAATGCCCAGACCTAAAGTGTATAGTTTGAAGAGTTTTGACAAATTGACATAACTCTAATCCACACCATTTTCGAGGTACAGAAGTTTTCCTTCATCCCAGAAAGTTCCTTCATGTCCCTTTCCAGTCAATCCCCTTTCCCACAGGAAACTATCATTTCCAAATCTAAAACCATAGAGTAGTTTGCCTATTCTATATTTTCATATAAATGAAATTATACAGTAAATGTATGTAATTTTGTCTGGTTTTTCTTGTTCAGCATAATGTTTTGGAGATTCATCCATGTTGCTGCATACATCAGCAGTTCCTTTGTGTTGCTAAACAGTGTTCTGTTGACTAAAGATAACCACAATTTGTTTATTCATTTTCCTTTTGACATACATGTGGATTGTTTCCATTTGGGACTCATTGTGAATAAATAATATGAATTACAAATATTAACTGCATAACAATTTAAGAATAAATTAACTATTAACACTCTTGTACATATTGTTGTGGGCATACATTTGCCTTAATCTAGGGTAAATTTCTAGGGAATCTTTGGGACATAGGTGGGTATTTAATTAACTGATCAGAAACTTCACTATTGTTCTCCAAAGTTTAACATTTTACCCTCCCACTAGCAGGGTGTGAGAGTTCTGGTTGTTTCCATCCCCACCAGCATTTGGTATTGTCATTGTGTTCAGTTGAGCCTCCCTAGTATGTGCGTAGTGGTATTGCGTTTGGTTTTAATCTTAATTACCCTGGTGATTAATGATGGTAAGCACCTTTCATATCTTACTGGCCATTTGTAGTTTTTTCCTTTGTGAAGTATCTCTTTGATCTTTTGCTATTTTTTTTCAAATTAACTTGTCTTATTGTGTCATTTGTAGCACTTCTTTATATATTCTGGAAGAAAGTCTTTTGTCTAATATATATTTTGCAAATATGTTCTCCTGGTCTGTGACTTGTTTATGAATATTTTTAGTAGTGTCTCTGATGAGTAGATGTTTTTAATTTGAATGAAATCAGTTTATCATTTTTTCACAGTTAGTGCTTTCTGTGTCATAAAAAGTATTTGCCTAACTCACATTGGCACAGAAGTTCTCCTGTCATTTTCCTAGATGTATTAATGTTTTAGCTTTGCTTTTAGGTTTATGATTTAAAGTTTAATTTTTGTGTGGGATAAAATCTTGTTAATTTTTTTCATATAGATTCCTATTTGTTCCAGCATCATTTATTGAAAGATTTTATTTCCCTCGTTGAATACTTTCAGTGCCTTTGTCAAAAATCAATTGACTATATAAATCTTAGTTTATTTCTAGAATTTGTCTGCTTTTCCTTTGTCAATTTGTCTGTCCTTACACCAATACTACAATAGTTTGATTACTATAAATTTATGGTATTTCTTGAAATCAAGTAGTGTAAATTCTCCAGTCTTGTTCTTCTTTTTTTTTAAATTGGGTTTTCTAGATATTTTGCATTTCCAGTACATTTTAGAATGAACTTACCAGTTTCTAAACACAAAACAAACTCAAAAAATGCCTGCTGGGGTTGATTGAGGCTCCACTAAATTTACAAATGAATTTAGGAAACAATAGCATCTTAATAATACTGAGTTTTCCAATTCATAGGTATGGTATTTATCTCTTTATTACATCAGGTATTCATCAACTTAAATTTATTCCTAAGTATATTTTTATATTTTAATTTTTTGTTATTGTGTATAGGATGGTTTTAAATTTTATTTTCTAGGGGCGCCTGGGTGGCTCAGTCGGTTAAGCGGCCAACTTCGGCTCAGGTCATGATCTCGCGGTCCGTGAGTTCGAGCCCCGCGTGGGGCTCTGTGCTGACAGCTCAGAGCCTGGAGCCTGTTTCAGATTCTGTTTCCCTCTCTCTGACCCTCCCCTGTTCATGCTCTGTCTCTCTCTGTCTCAAAAATAAATAAATGTTAAAAAAATAAATAAATTTTATTTTCTAATTATTCATTGCTAAAACTTAGAAAAATAATTTAGTTTTGTATTTGACCTGTATTGGTATCCTGTAACCTTGATAAATTCACTTAATAGTTCTAGTCATTATATAGATTCCTTGGTATTTTCTATATTAACAATTGTATCATATATAAATTGAGAGAATTTTAGCTTCTTCTTTCCAATATTTATGTTTTCTTTTTTCTTTCTTTCTTTCTTTTTTTTTTTCATTGATATATTGGTTGGGACCTCAACAAAAATGTTGAATAGGTGTGGTGAGAATGGACTTCCTTTCTTGTTTCCAATCCTAAGGCAAAAGCATTTAGTCTTTTCCCATCGAATATAATGTGCTAAAATTTTTTTTTATCGTGAATCAGTGTTGAATATTTTTCAAATCCTTTTTCTGTACCTATTGAGATGATTATATAATTTTTCTTTAGTAAAAATGTTTATATTAGTTAATTTTCTAGTGTTGAACCAGCCTTGCTTTCCTTTGAGAAACTTTACTTGGTTATGATATATTTAAAAAAAAATTTTTTTAATGTTTGTTTATTTTTGAGAGAGAGAGACAGAGCATGAGCAGGGGAAGGGTAGACAGAGAGAGGGAGACACAGAATGTGAAGCAGGCTCCAGGCTCTGAGCTGTCAGCACAGAGCCCTACGCAGGGCTTTAACTCACAAACCATGAGATCACAACTTGAGCTGAAGTTGGTCGATTAACCGACTGAGCCACCCACACGCCCTGGTTATGATATATATATATTTTGTACAATGCTAGACTTAAATTATTAATACTTTGTTAGAGATTTTTCTGTCTATGCTCATGAGAGATATTGGTCTGTAAAATATTTTATATGTAATGTTCTTACCTGGTTTTGGTATAAAGCTTATTCTAACCTCATTAAATGAGTTGGAAAGTGTTCCCTCCCCTTCTTCCTGTATTTTTTGAAAAAAAAAAAGAAAAAAAAATGTATTTCCTCCTATGTGCTGGTAGAATTCATCAGTCTAGACTGGCCTGGACTTTTCTTTAAGGAAAGGATTTTATTTACAAACTCACACAGATATTGGGATATTCAAATTCTCTAACTTATATCTTTTAGCAATTTGTGTTTTCTCCAAAGGAATTTTTACATTTAATCTGAGTTGTTTAGTTTTTCAGTGTAAATTTCAAGTAATATTACCTTATTGTTTGTTTTCAAATAATTTTACTTTATTTTTTTCAAATAATATTACCCTATTATTTGTCTGCAGTTTTCCTAGTTATATGCTCTTGCATTCCTAATATTAATATTTGGTTTTCCCTCTTTTATTTTTGATCACTCTAGTTATGGGTTTATCAATTTTATTAATCTTTTCAAAAAATCAACTTTGACTTTGTTGATCACATTTACCATTTGATTGTATTCTCTTTCATTGATTTCTGCTCTTATATTTATTATTTTCTTTTGTTTATTTGCTAAGTGCAAATAAAAGTTCAGTCTTGTTTTTATAGCCTTTGGTCTTCTTCTCTTCTAATATAGAGCTGTATATTTCCCTTTACTACTTTAGCCAGTATCACACAAATTTGAACCTCTTATGGTTTCATTATCATTCAAGTCAAAATGTTTCCTAATTATTCTGTGTTTACTTTTTGAAACCATGGATTATTTAGAAATGTATTGCTTAATTAAAAAAAAAACTTTGGTATCATCATTATAGGTTTGGGTTAATTAATTTTAAATTTAGTTTTAGTCTGGTTAGAGAGCACATTCTACATGATTTCAATTCTAGTATGTTTATTAAGACTTCTTTTTCTTTTTCTTTTTTTTTTTTTTTTTTTTTTTTTTTTGCCCTACAGTACATGACCTGTCTTGGTGAATATTACATGTCAACTTTGACAGACTATGTATTTTCAAGGTGCTGGGTGTAGTATTCCATACATGGCAATTAGATTAAATTGGTTGAGGGGCACCTTGGTGGCTCTGTCGGTTGAGCATCTGACCTCGGCTCAGGTCATGATCTCTGGGTCCACGGGTTCGAGCCCCATGGCGGGCTCTGTGCTGACAGCTCAGAGCGTGGAGCCTGCTTCACATTCTGTGTCTCCCTCTCTCTCTGCCTCTCCCCCGCTTGCTCTGTCTCTCTCTCTCTTTCTCTCAAAAATAAATAAACATTAAAAAATTTTTAGATTAAATTAGTTGATAATGTCATTAAATTCTTCTATATTCTTTGTGATTTTTCAGTTTACTTATTCTATCAGTTAGTGAGCCAGAAGTGTTATGATATCTAACTATAATTGTGGATTTGTCAGTGTTTCCCTTTAATTCTGTCAATTTTTCTTCATGTAGTTTGAAACTCTGTTACTAGGTATATGTAAAAGAGCATTATGATTTCTTGATGATTGACCCTTTACTCTTTTGATTTGTACATCTTTATCTCTTCATTTATTTATAATAACTCTTTTAAAGACCTTATTTTTCCAATTTCAAAATCGAGACCCGCTGTGAGATTGTATCTTTCATCTGGTGTTTTCATAGTTAGATGGTTATATTTTCTTGGGTCATCACACATCTAGTATTTTTTTATTGTCTGCAGGGAATTGTGGATGCCATGCTATTGAGAATCTAGATTTCTTGTCTTCCTGTAAAGATCATTGAGTTTTGCAGTACTGGGTAGTTAGTTTACTAGAGGATCAGCTTGATCCTATTGAGGCTTGGTTTAAGACTCTATTTAGTTGGGGGTGCCTGGGTGGCTCAGTCAGTTAAATGTCTGACTTCTGTTCAGGTCATCATCTCACAGTTTGTGGGCTGGAGTCCTGCATCAGGCTCTGTGCTGATAGCTCAGAGCCTGGAGCCTATTTCGGATTCTATGTCTCCCTCTCTCTTTGCACCGCCTCCCCTCAGAAATAAACATTGAAAAAAAAAAAAAAAAAAGACTCTACTTAGTTGTATTGGAACAGTGTTAGTGTAACCTTCCTGAAGTATATCCTTCTAGGCTCTCGGCTGAATGCCCAAGATGTTCAGCAAGTTCTTTCCACTGTGAATAGTTGAAACTCCAGTTTTTCCCAGCGCCATGTTATCTCCAGAATCATTCAACTCACAGTCACCCAGTAACTGTTATGCTCTAGTCCTTGTAAAATGTTGCTCCATATATGCCATAAAATAGTATTTGGCCCAAACTGTCTCTAGTGGCTCTCTATGAAGATTTCTGATGTTCCTTCTCTGAACATGTTTCTCCTCTCTGGTACCTTCCCAGAAAATTCCAGTTACCTTGGCAGCCCCAAACACTAATTTCTGCTTTCTTCATGATTGCTGCTTTCTTGTTGTACTTTGCTTCCCTCCACTTCATTTTGGGAATAGGACTTCCCAGGAGAGAATCAGAGTGAATGTGTAGCTTACTTCATGCTTTCTCTTCTCTGAAGGATTATTTCCAGTGTTTTTCTGTTGTCTAATGCCTGAAAACAATTGCTTTACATAGTTTTTCCAGTTCCACAGTTGTTTATGGCATTATTCTATCATGACCAGAACTTAAAATGCAGATAAACTTTAAAATGTTTTCCCCAGCACAAGTCTTAAGTCTTTTATCAAACATGTGGAGGGACTATCATAGAAAATTTTTTGGAGATGGTTTATCAAAATAATGTACATCTATTAACTTTCCTGTATACATATCAACTATGAAATGTTTTACTTTAAAAAGCAAGCAACAAGTAACAACAAAAATCTCTTTAGGGGCTCCAGGTGGCTCAGTTGGTTATGCATCCAACTCTTGGTTTTGGCTCAGGTCGTGATCTCATGGCTTCGTGGGTTCAAGCCTCACATTGGGCTCTATGCTGACAGTGCAGAGCTGGCTTAGTATTCTGTCTCTCCCTCTTTCTTCCCCTCCCTACTCGTGCTCTGTCTCTGTCTCTCTCTCTCTCAAAATAAATAAATAAAAACTTAAAACAAAACATTTAAAGAAATCTAATGCATATGTAATTTACCATTTCTTATCATCAAATAATAGTTATCATTATCTTTCTCTCTCCCTCTTAATTTCTTTCCCAGAATTTTTAACTTGTTTATCATTCTACCTCTCAATTATTTTCTCAGGGTTTGTCCTATTTGTTTCTGTCCACACCCACTCAAACACATTAACCCCTCCCTAAGGATTTGTATCATTAGGAGCCCTTTGCCATTATTTGTAAACTCTAACTTGCTTTTGAATTATTCTGGTCTAAATGGTAAGTTTGTACATTATATCCAAAGTGAACATAAGTGTATGGAAAATTAAGTTACTTTCATTGACTCTAAAAAGAGTCGATCTAAGACATACTAATATTTCATGTCACAATGAAAACAGTTTTTTCCAAAGCCTATATTAGAATGGGTAGATTGTATTAAATAGTATTACAGTATGTTTATCCTGGATAAATATGGAAATTTTCAGTTATATGAAAGGATTCACAGTGAATATTAATAGTAAAAATAAATAAATAGTAAAAATAATTTTTACTCAATAAAAATTAAGTAGAATTAATTTACTATTAACAAATTAATAGTAAAATAGTAATAATACAAAATATAAAATAAAATTTTTTATTTTAAAAATAAAAAATAAATTAGTAGTAAAAATAAACCAAAAAAATTTAAATTGACGTTAAAGACAGCACACAGCAAAACTACAAAATTTGAACGGAGAAATTCTAATTTGATAGATTTATGGCTGCAAAAACACATTCAAAAAGTCAAAAGCTATAAAGTGTAAAAGTGAGTATGAAAAACAAATCGATTAATCAAAGAAAAGCTTCATGTAAAATGTTTATAGGAAGTAATTTATACCTGAAGAATATTTTCTAACAAAATTCCAATGCAGATATAATTCTTGTTTAAATATTTACATCCATAAACACACTATCAAAGCATCCCTAGCATTAAAACAATGGTAAAAAAAAAGGGGGGCAGGCAAAGCATCTCATGCATGTGCAAAATATACCTAAAGCAAGTTACGTTTTTTTATAGAATAGTGATAGTTTCTAACATTTTTATTATCAATAATCAATCTTTAAAAAAACTTTTTTAATGTTTATTTATTTTTAGAGAGAGAGAGAGAGACAGAGAGACAGAGTGCAAGAGGGGTAGGGGCAGGGAGAGAGGGAGACACAGAATCTGAAGCAGAATCTGTCAGCACAGAGCCCGACGCGGGGCTCAAACCCATGAACCACGAGATCATGACCTGAGCCAAAGTTGGATGCTCAACCGACTGAGCCACCCAGGAGCCCTAATAATTACTCAATCTTCTCGGAAAGGTAAAAGCCATAGCTATTAAGATAAATTCTGTTAAAGTTGAAAAAGATGAAACCAATGTACAAACGTTATGGTAGTTATATCAAAGTGTATTTCATCTCCTGCTGAAAAATTCCCTCCATATCTGGTATAACTTTACATTTTATGGAATCATTTACATTTGCAAATATTCACTTGCAAAATGTATTCGACTCCAAATCAAATTGACCTGATAGGTCCTCAACAGAGAAAATTGAGGTCACTTCATACAAGTAAGTTCCCAAGACTGGTAAGTTTCAAGATGCAGGTGAGCTTGAATCCAGTTTCGGAAAAGATGTTTGCCACTTCTCCTATCCCCTTCTCCATTCTACTACAGAGAATGTAAAGTTATTTTCTATGAAATTAACATCACATGCATACAAAGTACCAACATTCTCAAATTCAGGTAAAAGTTAACCTGATGTAAGCATTTAGTGGGAGAGACATGGCGTGACTGGGATAGTGCTGACAGAAATGTGTATTTGTGTGTCTTAGAGTTAAGCTCTTTTAGAAGAGAAACCATATGTTGCATATGTATAACAACAGGACCGTGAAACTGAAAGACTCTAAAGGATATGATGTACAATTACTTCTTAATGTATATGTTGAAAAAGTAATTTAGTTCTGCCTTCAGTTTTGTGCTCTCCTCTTAAAGCTAATAAGCAATAATGAGATGTTTGTTTAAAAAGGTATTTGTCGTCCCATCCACAGGATCACCTCAATGGAGTAATTAAATGGCTCATACCCCAGTGAACCAGAAGATAAATAAAATCACGTCAGTACATTGAATAAAGTGTGCTTAATCTTTCTAAATTTCTAGTGCCAACTCTCTCATAAACAAATGAAATAAAAATTTTCTTTAAAAGTTCTGTCAAAAAGCAGCACGTTTTTAAAAAGATCAAATAAATCATTTTATTGTTACACTGACCTGCAGAAACTATTGACAGAGAAATAAACAAAATGTATATATGAAACTTTACGCCTATCAAAAAGAAAAAGAAGGGCACGAAAAGTGTGCAGAAGTCTTCTTTACAAGTGGGAACAATAAAATAGCCCATATAAAATTTGCACAATATTATCTTTGATGAGGGTATATAAGAGAAAATGGAACATAATATTTTGTTCAGTCCATTTACCATTTCACAATATGGGCTAACCCATTTGTTTGTGCTGTTAATATTTTAAATTTCTGCAGTTACTTTTTATACTTTTTATGTGTTTGTTCCCTATAGCTCATAAATGATTATTTCTCCAAGAATAAAACTTTCTATGTTTAATTTGGTTTGTATCACTCTTACACTAGTAAAGAGCCTGATTTTGATTAGTTTCTCTACACTCCATGTTGTAGGAGGAAAATTACACCCTTTTTTAAATGCTCTGTAGATACAGTAAAAACTGTGTTTCTCAGCAACTACTGAGAAATAGCAGCTGAGAGGTCCTGAAAGTAAATCGAGTGAAATTAAAGCACCTGTGCGTCATTTGGCACAGGTAGGCAATTATTACGTTGGCTTTTGCTTTCTTAGGTAATGGTGTTAGTTTCATAATGCTTTATAATTCCAAATGGAGAACTGTTTGGTCTTCTGAAATCTAAACTTACAAGATTTAAGACAGTGATGAAAGGCCAATGTAACTTGGCTGACTTCTTAGCTTTTCAGTGTAATGTATGGTGTTTTGTGATGAGATGAGAACACACTATTAAAGAACTTTTATCAAGATTGGCTTTAACTGTTGGTGCCGTTGGAAGATGTGAGATGGAGAGATGAGGGCCCAAGCTCCACATTTAGTGACACTCAGGTTCCTTTAGTGTATGTGGGATTAGGAAGTACTGGGATGAACAAAGTACTGTTTATTTTACTTTCGGAATTTTTGCAAGTGAGGCCACTTGCTTCAGCCTCCAGTTTTATGAGAAGTCATAAAAAAGGTCAATAATTGCTATTAAATATTATAAAATAAAGCCTGAAGCAAGGAATTAATAAAAACAATGGTGAGCACCCAAAGTGGCTGAAGGGTGATTCACTTGGTAAGAAGATATGGGATTTAATATTAATTTTTACTCTTTGAAAATTTTATTCTCCTTTTCTGAATCAGGAAATTCTCATTGTTGTGACTGTTACTACTAAAATATGAAACAATGGAGAGTCAGTCTTCTGTGGAGGCTGAACATTCTTCATGGCTAAACATGGCCTATCATTACAGATTAGGAGTGGGGATAATTATAGGGGCGCCTGGGTGGCACAGTCGGTTAAGCGTCCGACTTCAGCCAGGTCACGATCTCACGGTCCGTGAGTTCGAGCCCCGCGTCGGGCTCTGGGCTGATGGCTCAGAGCCTGGAGCCTGCTTCCGATTCTGTGTCTCCCTCTCTCTCTGACCCTCCCCCGTTCATGCTCTGTCTCTCTCTGTCTCAAAAATAAATAAAAACGTTAAAAAAAAATTTAGGAGTGGGGATAATTATAAAGGATAAAGGATAGTATTATGAAATCCTAAACACCTGCACCCCCAAAGTAAGCATTTATTCTGGGCTACACTCAGCCCATTTCCCAGACTCCTGAGCAGAAAATGGCATCACTGGTCTAAAGGAACTAAATATTCATTTGACCCGTACAGGAGCAGAACAAGACTAGGAGCACATACGATCCGATAGAAGTTCATGCAAAGACAACTTCTGCAAAATCTTTTGAAAACTTTAGATGAGAAGCTGCAACTTTTTGCACTGGATTTATGCTAAGCTCATTTAGTCTTGGGGCACAAATATTTGCACGTGTGCCATCATTCCCATGTCTACAGACACGGCAGATACTGCCGTGCAGACTTTATCCACACAACTCTTCAGGTAGCCAACTCCAACACATTGTGTAAATTAAAATCTCCTGCCTTTTTCTGATCCAGTCCAATGAATTTGTTGAAATTGGATAACCATACGATCAACTTAATGTAAACTTGAGTGTTTAATTATCAAAATACTTTGTAGGGTTACATGGGATCCCAATGAGGCATAAAAGACAGTGTATGCCCTCGAGGAACTTTCAATCTAGGAGAGACAAGATACAGACTATCATTCTGAGATGTAAGTGACATTTGGACAAGATGCCCAAGAAGATTTAATAGGGAATCTGGTTGGGAGAAGAGAGTTTTATGTAAAAAGTTTAAGGAGACAAAGAGTAACCTTCAGGAAACTTGGCTGAAGTGAGGGAGGAGTAAAGTCCAGATGCAGAGTGGAAGGGGTCAGAGAATTGCTAGGAAGTAAGCAAGTGAGCAAGTGGGCTAGTGAGTGCTAATCCTGAAGAGCAGGTGTTTACTTTCCACTCCACCTTACGTTGTCTACTGGATATAGGTATCTACTGGTCCATGGTGATTGCCTCCAGTTAGAAAGCAGGATTGTTGAACCCACGGATGCTTCAGTGACTCTGTAATGCCTAATAATATAAAGAACATGTTTGGATTATTTGCAACTATCTGTGTTTCCTGTTTTTATGAATAACTAACAGTGAGATCAAACCCATTCTTGAATATTAAATTTTATAAGATTGAATGACAGTAAGGCATCTTTATAATATTGAATTAGGTACTGGACATAAAAATGTACCTCTGTAAACTATGCCTTATAATTAATTAAATATTTAATGGATAGCCTTTGTGTGAGTATGTCTTTCACAGCTTAAACCAACTAAATATTCTTACTGTATATTTATGAGAGGAGACTAATAGTTCTTTTTATAATTTGTAGAAATGACTTTTGCCATGGAACGCTTCATGAAGTCATCTTCTAATTTTGTTCTATAGCACATCCTGCTTGTGTTAGATGTATATTTAATAATGCAGCATAGACATCCTTATTTCAGTTCTGGGACTAGATTTATTAAAAGTAACTCTGATGGGACACCTGGGTGGCTCAGTCAGTTAAGCCTCTGACTTCAGCTCAGGTCATGATCTCATGGTTTGTGGGTTTGAACACCACATCAGGCTCTGTGCTGACAGCTCAGAGCCTGGAGCCTGCTTCAGATTCTATGTCTCCCTCTCTCTGCCCTTCCCCCACTTATGCTCTCTCTCTCTTTCTGTCTCTCAAAAATAAATGAACCTTAATTTTTTTTTAATTTACTGAAGTAACTATGTTAACTTATGTTAATTCTAAAGAATTATAATTGTCTAATATTATATCCAAAATTGTATTAATTCTAGGAATGTACCAAAGTCAACTTCTATATTTATTGAACATAACTTTTCATAATCCCTATTTATGGATTGATATCTTCAACTAACTTCATATTTTTCCAGAAATCACAATGTCAAATTGTATGCATTTGGATATAATCTTTGCAAGTGCTTTCTTGGATCATTCTGCTTGAAAAGGAAATTTCTCCCAGTATAACCAAAGTTTCCTTTTTATTTACTTTTAAAATATTTGAAAACATAAAGCACTGGGTGACCTGAGGAAGCACATTTGGACAGATTTCCTACTGGGATCTCATAGCTTAAATACTGTTACCAGGATTGCAGATGGTTGGTCTATGTGACAAAGCCTATCAAATTACTGATTTCTTCTACAGACAGATGGCAAAGAGGCCTAACAGAAGCTCAATTTTCAAGTTGTAGATGTGTGTGTGTGTGTGTGTGTGTGTGTGTGTGTGTGTTTCTGCTGAAGAACAAAGGTCTTTTACTCTGAAAGCCGAAAATAATTGTATATGTTACCTAAGCCATATTTGTCAGTACAGTACTGAAGACTAATTCTTGAGTTTTAAGGAAAGAATACTTTACCTAACCAAAGCAAAACAAAACAAAAAATTGTAAGCTATTGCTTACCTAAAGTGTTGCCTAAATTTTCTTGTGAAAACCAAACATAAAAAATGATGAGCACCTAAAATAGCTGAAGGGTAATTCAATTGATAAGTAAATTTGGAATTTACTATTAATGTTTATTCTTTGAAAATTGGAGAATTGTATATATCATTAGTAAAAGGATAGTTTAAAATTAAAAAGTAATTATTTACATCTTTCCATTCATTTATAAGAATCTAACATATTCCTTTTTATAATCTCTCATTATATCTTAAAAAATACAATTATTTATTCAACCTGAGATCATCATTTCTGAGAAATAAATGGAAGACTTTGAAGGAATTGTTGGCTGCAGAGCAGAACTTGAATTCGTTGTGCTCCTTTGGTGTATCTGTGCAGGACACAATCATTTCATTAGTTCCTGGAGCTAGTGAACCTTCTGGAAAGCCTCCATGTCAAAAATAACTGTTTAACTTTTAAAATTATTCTGTCATCTGATATATCTCAATCATTTATCAAGATGAGGTATTTTTCCTATGTTTCTTCTGACCTCAGATGTGGTGAGTAAGCAAACAAATTTCCAGCCTAATTTCTGATGGAACCTGTCCCAGGGAACAAGATATTTTGGGAAGAAAATGAGTTGGCTCTGACCTGGAGGTTAGATGTGGGTAAACCATCCATCTCCTCCAGAGATGGAAGACAGTCACACATTTGGCAGGGAATGCTCAGTCAACTGACAGATCAGGCAATTGACAAAACGAGAAAAGTGCATCTGGTGCATTATTAAGTATCAAGATGGTGAACAGAGGTCATAATTAAGCTTGTCCTTAACAGCTCATTGACTTGAGTAATAAGAACAATGACTTTATAAAAGCACCCTCCTATCTTTTCTCTCATTGTTCTCACAAAGAAATTTAACAATGTCTATGTTGTCATCGCCAGAAAAATATATCAGACTTCTCCTTAATTGAAACCTTCCCTCTCTTCTTCATGTTAAAATGTTTATGTTTTCCATTTAAAAAAATTACTTCAATTGCTCTTTGGAGATAAATCAGCGTATAAATCCTCACATACAAATAAATAAGTCAGCCCAATTACATGTTGCAAGGCAGTTACTTCATTTTGTATATGTCTGTTGATAGGGAGAAAAAAATTATTAGAGAAACTTTACATGAATGCTGTATTTTGATGGATGCAAACAATAAGATGAATTATGCAATAGAAACAACATATAGAGTATTCTATATGTGTATCATCACATATTTTTACATAAAGATTGAGTTATTATATGATTCACTTGTCAGATGAAGGAAGGGAGAGGAATGTACTAGCAATAATCAGAAATAATATTTTTACAAGACTAGTGTGTTCTAATTTATATTTAAAAAAGTAAGGCTTGAGTTAAGGTTAAATTTTGAGTTAGAATTTCATATTCAAGGAAAATAAAATGTATAAGTTTGATTAAATAAGAAACCAGCATACATTTTTTTTAAAGTAGCTGACAGAGGGTGATTTTAATATAGCAATTAGTCCCTGACCAAATGGACAATAAAAAACTGGGTTCTGTGAATCTCATTATATATAAATTTCAGATGGATTTTCAGGGAAGAGTTTTTGATCTATATATACCATAGACCAAGCATTGGACAACAGACACATCAGAGCTGTGGACCTCACATTTCTGAACAAGTTAGTAAGCAAATAAATCCATAGTTGTTAATATTACTAATTTTTGCTATTATTATTGCTATTATTTAGTTGAAATCCCATTATAACTGTTCCTTCTATAGTCAAGTAATTTATTTGCTCTGGAACAATGCCAGTCTAGTGAAGCATGTGATGCAGCTTGAGTTGGATCTCCTCCCCTGATCATCCTTAGTTCTCATACAGTGGGAGCAGGTGTTGGAAAGAGCACTAGTTTTACTGGCTCAGGGTCTCTTTCTTTTACCCAAGATTCAAAAGAGCTGTAAAAAGAAATGCGTTTGCCTAGACATGGAAGGGGGATGGGGGAAACTATTCTCTATCATGCTCTTTTATTAAAAAAAATCACCATTGTAGGGAAAGGTTTCTAGTAGGTAAAAGAATCCCCAGAAGACCCCCACAGATCTAAAATGGAAGATTTTTTAAGTATAATGGTCTTGGATGAACATGTGAGTGAAAGGTGGAAGCTAGAATATTCTTCTGTCTCTCATAGTTTATACTGGTCTCCTCTTTCTATCCACAGCATACTCTTGCCTATGCATATGATAAAGGTTAAGAGCAAGGACTTAGGAAAAAGTTCTGGATTTGAATATTGGCCCTTACCATAATGGGCCAAGTGGCTGTGGGTGGATTAGTTATATTTTCTGGGCTTCAGTTACCTCATGTGTAAAAAAAAAAAAAAAATAGGGTCATGACCATACCTACCCTATAGGTATATTGAGATGAATAAATGAAATAATATATGTAAGGAATCTAGTATAGTCTGACATATGTAAACACTAGTAAATGATAATTATTATGCTTGGGTAACATGAAAAGAGTTTCTCATTACCAAGAAAAGGAAAATTATTTTTTTTTTACAAAATCATTTACTCTGCCAATTAACAAGGTGTTTGAAAAAGATAAGGTATTAATAATGGATCCTCCTGGATAGGAGGATAAAGAACTGCTTTTCTGGTACTCCTAGAAACAATGTTGGTCACTCAGTCAAATATGCAGCTATGGGAACACTTATCCCAGCTTTGAGGACACACTGGCCAACCCAGATATTTTGGAAATTCTGCTCCTATTAATCTGGTCCTTAATCTACTATGAAAACTTAAAGCTGTCCTGTAAGCCAGGAGAAGAGAACTGAGTTCAAGATTCTTCCTCTTTGGGACAGGGCTCTTCATGTCTTGGCTTCTTTATGGCTAGAATGGACCATTCTAGGTCTATATTCAAAATGCATTTTTAATATAATTACTTTTCATCATCTGCTCAGCTGACACTCTGGCTCAGTTCATAATCATTTTTTATTTAGACTACCTAACTTGTCTCCCTGTTTCTACTCTTGGTTTTTCTGCAGTATGTTCTCCACATAACAGCCTGAATGATGTTATTAAAATTTATATTGCATCATGTTACTCCTTTGTTTAAATCTTGCTTAGTAAAATTAGAATACAATTCTAATTTCTTACCATGGTAAACAGGGCCCTATATGATCTCATCCTTACCTCCTTAATGAACTTAACCTGCTACTTACTCCTTTTTGTTACTCTGCCTCAGCCATAACAGATTTCTTGCTCTTCCCTCAACGTGTTGCTGCTTTAGAGATATTTGCTATTCCTTCTGCTTAGAATATACTTTGCCCAGGTCTTCACATAGAATATCATCTCTCATTCTTTAAATATGTATTCAAAAGTTGCCTCCTCAGAAGGTTTTGCTTAATGAGACCAGGAGCTGGTTTTTTGTTTGTTTGTTTGTTTGTTTGTTTGTTTTTAAAGATCAACAAAATTGATAAACATTTAGCCATCAAAACCTGAGGGGACTGAATGAGAAAAAAATGGAAATTTTGAATAGACTGATTATCATGAAATGGAATCAGTAATCAAAAAACTCCCAACAAACAAAAGTCCAAGGCCAGATGGCTTTCACAGGCGAATTCTACCAAACATTTAAAGAGTTCATACCTATTCTTCTCAAACTATTCCAAAAAATAGAAGAGGAAGAAAAATTCCAAATTCATTCTATGAGACCAGTATTACCCTGATACCAAAACCAGATAAAGAAACTACAAAAAAAAAAAAAAAAAAAAAAAAAAAGAGAGAGAGAGAGAAAGAAAAGAAAAGAAAAAAAAAAAAAAAGAGACAGAGAGAGGACTACTACAGGCCAATATCTCTGAGGAACATAGATGCAAAAATCCTCAACAAAATATTAGCAAACCGAATCCAACAATACATTTAAAAAAATCATTCACCACAATCAAGTAGGATTTATTCCTGGGATGCAAGGGTGGTTTAATATTTGCAAATCAATCAATGTCATACATGACAAAAATAAAAGAAAGGATAAAATCCATATAATAATTTTAATAGATGCAGAAAAAGCATTTGACAAAGTATATCCATTCATGATAAAAATCGTCAACAAAGTAGGTCTAGAGGGAACATATCTCCTCTCTCTCATAGTTTGCTGGCTTTCTTTAGTGATATAATTGGATTCCTTTCTCTTTATTTTTTGCATATCTATTACCAGTTTTTTGATTTATGGTTACTATTACATTTACCTTTAACATCTTATACATATAGCAGTCTCTATTAAATTGATGGTCCCCTTAAGTTTGAACCCATTCTAAAAGTGCTAAATTTTTCTCCTCTCTCCCCCCCACATTTAAGGTATATGGTGACATACTTGGCATCTTTTTATTTTGTGAATCCCTTGAGTGCTTTTTGTAGATATACTTGATTTTACTGCTTTTGTGCTTTCTACTTTTCTTGCTCCTGCTTATGGTTTTTCCTTTTCACTCAACGAATCCCCTTTAACATTTCTTATAAGGCAGGTTTAGTTGTGATAAATTCTTTAACTTTTGTTTGTCTGGCAAACTCTTTATCTTTCCTTTTATTCTGAATGATAGCCTTGCTGAATAGAGTATTCTTGGTCGCAGGTTTCTTTCTTTCAGTACTTTGAATATACATCATGCCACTCCCTTCTGGCCTGCAAAGTTTTTGCTGACCATCAGCTTATAGTTTAGGGGTTTTCCCTTGTATGTAACTGTCTTTCTTTTCTCTTACTGCTTTTAAAATTCTCTTTATCACTATTTTTTTGCCATCTTAATTGCTGTGTGTCTTGGTGTAGACTTCCTTGGGTTGATTTTGTTGGGGATTCTCTTAGGCCTCTTAAATCTGGATTTCAGATTTGGGAACTTTTCAGTTATTATTTCTTCAAATGCACTTTCTTCCCCTTTTTCTCTCTTTTCTTCTTTTGGGATCCCTATTTTGCAAATGTTATTACAGTCGATGGTGTGTTATTGAGCTACCTAAGTCTATTTTAATTTTGTGTTATTATTTTTCCTCTCACCTATTCAGCTTGATTGCCTTCTCTTACTCTGTCCTTCAGGTCACTGATCCATTCCTCTGCCTCCTCTAGTTTACTATTTATTTCATCTAGTGTATTTTTTAAAAGTTTATTTATGAGAGAGAGAGAGAGAGAGGAAAAAGTGGGGAAGGGACAGAGAGAGAGAGAGAGGGAGAGAGAGAGAATCCCAAGCTGACTCCATCCACACTGGAAGCACAGAGCCCAACGCAGTGCTTGATCCCATGAACTGTGAGATCATGACCTGAGCCGAAACCAAGAGTTGGATGCTTAACCGGCTGAGCCACCCAGGCGCCCCTCATCTAGTGTATTTTTAATTTCAGTTATTGAGTTCTTTATCTTGGACTAGTTCTTTTTTATTTTCTATCTGTTGAGGGTCTCACGGAGTTCTTCCACACTTTCCTCAAGTTTAGTGAGTATCTGTATGAACATTACTCTAGATTCTCTATCAGGCATATTAGTTATCTCCATTTCATTTAGCTCTCTTGGTGTGATTTTGTACTATCATTTGGGGCATATTCCTTTATCTCTTCATTTTGTCTAATTCTCTGTGTCTGCTTCTATGTGTTAGGAATGTCAGCTACATCTCTTGCTCTTGAAAGTAGTGGTCTTATGAAGAAAAGTTTCTGTAGTGCCCTGTATTCATTATCCCCTATTCATCAGAACCTGATGCTTCAGAGGTGTCTCCTCTGTGTGTTGTATGTGCCCTACTGTTGTGGCTGAGCCATGTTTGCCTTTAGTCCAGTCATCTGCAATGGCTCTCTCTGCCTGTTTTGGGCAGGTTTTGGTCCCTGTGTTGTTAATGGGCCACCATAGGCTTAAGTTTACTCAAACCAACAGTTTGCCAGAACTTAGTCTCATGAAATTCAAGGGACTTTCCTTGTGTTTTCCCTAGAAGCTTTCATTGGTGGAGGGGACCTGCACTCAGACCAGACGTCCACCCCCAGTCTGCTGTTGGGGCCATAGTCAAACTGGTGTGTGTGGTTTTCTTCTCCTCTCCCCTGGAACAGGAGTCATTTTGGAGTGGTGCTGGCCCCTGTTGGGGCTGCTTGCATGCTGCCAGACTTGTGACACAGCTTTGGATGGACCTCTGCTGAGGGTATGTTGAAGCAGGCAGGTCTGCAAGAGAATGTGGGGGTGGGGTGATCATGCCACGCTAGCAAGCTAAGTAGAAAGTATTCGTGCTGCGTCCTGAAGGTGTCCAAGTTTCTAGGCTGGGGGGGGGGGTGAGGGGATGGAAATTGCACCCACCAGCTCTTTTGTTCTTGGAGAAATCTCCTAAAGATCCTACACCCCCAGCACAAGTTGGGAGATCAGGAAATCAATCTCTTTCCAGGTGTCTTTTTGAACTGCTGCTTTTGTGCTGTATTATGAGTCCATTTTGTGAAGCATCATTAGAGTTCCTGGTACAATCCTTTTCATGAGGCTCTGAAACTGTTCTACCTTGTAGAGGACTCAATGTTTGGCCTCTGCCTCATGTCAGAGCTTTTGGACAAACAGGAAAGGAAGTCAGAATTATAAGTTAAGGATAAGGATGAATGACTGTGTTTAATTATATCAGTAACCAACAATATCAGAATGGAGGAAAGTAAAATCCTCTTCTTGGTTATAATATACACATGTTACATAAGGATTAAATCAGTTTCTGTTTTGGGTACTAAGATGTTATGTATGATATGTGAGTACTTTCCTAAAAAGTATATGATCTCTGAAATATATTTAGAATAATAACATTTTTACCAGAATGTGACAACCAACACAGGTGAAACGACTCTGATTTCACAATTCTTCCCTTGCAGCTTTTATGATGGTATTGAGCTAATTATGAAATATGGAATATACTTAAAAAATTACTTTCAGTAGTGTTAACTTTGTAAGGCAAGGAAAAAAAAGAAAACAAAGTGGTTTAAAAAGACATCTTGAATTTGTTTATTAATTTACCTTTGATTTTGCTGAATTTTGTGGCTGATTTTGAGATGACAAATTCAAAAGCATTAGCAGAGGAGATTGGTCACTTGATTTTTTAAAAAAATTTTTTTAATGTTTATTTATTTTTTGAGAGAGAGAGAGACAGAGTGTGAGTGGGGAAGGGGCAGAGAGAGGGAGGGAGACACAGAATCCAAAGCAGGCTCCAGGCTCCAGGCAACAGGCTCCGAGCTGTCAGCACAGCGCCCAATGCGGGGCTGGAACTTACAAGCTGTGAGATC
Source organism: Leopardus geoffroyi (assembly GCF_018350155.1). Classification (NCBI taxonomy): domain Eukaryota; kingdom Metazoa; phylum Chordata; class Mammalia; order Carnivora; family Felidae; genus Leopardus; species Leopardus geoffroyi. Next base: position 104,145,578 of record NC_059327.1, on the reverse strand, counting down.
ATGACCTGAGCCTAAGTCAGGTGCTTCACTAACTGAGCCACGCAGGCACCCCGGTCATTTGATTTTTAACTTGGATGCATAGGTACCTGAGAACAATGAACAGTCATAGCTTGGTTTCTTGCTAATTGAAATGACAGCACAATATTTATAAATGAACATAAGCAGAAGTTAGGATAACTGTAAACAATCTTAGCTCTCTCAGAAGTAAGGAACTTCTGGGTTTTTTTTTTGTTGTTGTTTGTTTGTTTTAAGCAATCAGGGCATAACACAGTAGCATAAGCAAAATTAATCTGGTGAGAAAAAAATCTCACCTATCTGGGCAGATTACACAGATGGTAACAAATAACTTTTACTAATTCTTTTTTTTTCTTAAAAAGACTTCTTTTTTAATGTTAATTTTATTTTATTTTATTTAAAATTTTTTAAAAAATTTATTTTGAGAGAGATAGAGAGAGAGGAGAGCATGAACAGAGGAGGGGCAGAAAGAGAGTGAGAGAGAGAATCTGAAGTAGGCTCTGTGCTCTCAGCACAGAGCCCAATGATGGGCTCAAACCCACCAACCATGAGATCATGACCTGGGCTGAGATGGAGAGTCAGATGCTTAACCGACTGAGCCACTTAGGTAGGCTTACTACCTTACTACCTATTTTTAAGATCAGACTGAATACTCTTATGCCAGTTTGTTATCTTAACAAAGAAAAACTATGTCTAGTCCTCTATTAATGTAATATTTTCACAGTAAAGAATTCATGAGTTTTTTTTCATTTTATAAATTAAGAAAGTTGAGCCTACTTTGCCAACATTTTCATGGCTTTCATTTCTTCTCTTCAGACTCATTATATGCCGTTATTATAAACTAAGACAAAATTTATTTTCTGCAAATCTTCTAAACTTTCTCTGTCTATACATGTTTTTTTCTTCCACCGTCTCCTTTAACTTTATTAAAGTTATTGTATTAAACACATAAATTTATTAAAGTGTTATGTATTAAACACATAAATACATAATGTGTATAATAATATTGTGTCATATAATATATAGTATATATCTTGTAAAACATATTATATAACATAAATATAATTATATTAATACTATAACATACTACATGACATATATGTCATATAATATATATTATATATAACATTATATATTATAGCATACCTTATATATTATATACATATAATATATAATATATTATATACATGTAAGTTATATATGTTATGTATGACATACATTATATAGTATATATTATGTGACATATATAAAATTATAATTATACTAATTATATAAATAATTATATATAATATATGTAAATATATAATGCAGATAATATTATGTCATATAATATAATATATAATATATAACATTATATATTACATAATATTGTATATTAGATTATATATGATATATATCATATATTAGATATATATTATATATTCATATATTAAATATATATCACTAGGTCTTAAACTTCATCAGAAAATAATTCTACCTTAAGATATATTTTGCCTGATATTAATATAGCCAATATTAATATACTAATTATATAATATATTAATATACACAATACAGAAAAAAGTAGATATTAATAAGAATATATAAAAGATTGATACTATATAATAAGAATGCTATTAATATACTAAGATATACATCTAATGGTATATAATATATAAATATATGTATACATACATACATATACACACATGTATATATACAAATACAGAAAGTATTAAATCTGTATGAACCTAAGCATTCAGTATAAGAAATTAGAAAAAAGCAAGAGTGTACACAAAGAAAGTAGAATGAAGAAGATGATCAAATTAAGAGCAGAAATGAATTAATATAATCCAACTTCACTTATACATATTAGAAACACAATGCTAAATAAGATGTCAAATCAAATTAAGCAATATGTGTGCGTGTGTGTGTATGTAAATATAATATGAAAACACTAAATGTTGGTAAGGTATGGAACAACTGGAACTCTCATACACTTGCTTAAAATAGAAATCGATAAAACTACTTTGAAAAGCTCTTAGCAAACCTTAATAAAATCATAAATTGAAAAAAATACATTGAAACCATAAAGGGCCCTAATACTGTATTTAAGAACATTTTAATAACTCTCAACCCCATTACTCTAGGACCACCTGAAATTTTCCTCACATTTTTCTGAACTGAAATTTCTTGTTTACAATAACAAACATGTATTAAATGTCAGTTATCAATGAGAAATGGTCCAATGTGCTAGCAAAACACAATTATGAACAAGATCAATTTTGTTACTATAAAGGGATTCACAGGTAACTTGGGGTGACAGACCTGAAATTACTAATAAAGCAGCAGATCATAAAATACTGGATGTTTTTACAAAGTGATATGATAAAAAATAAATGGAAGTAAAGAATTGGTTCTGCTCAAAGAGGTATAGACAGAAAGCTCACAGAGAATGCTTGCCACAGGTGGTGATGTTTAAATAGGGCCCTGAAGGATAAATACAAGTTTTCCTTGCAAATTAGCTTTGGGGGGAGACGTGGAGATAGAATTTTAAATAGCATCAACATCATAGAAAAAGTGCAGAGATAAGAAAGTGTGGTATGTTAGAAGGGTATGTGTAAAAGTCGAAGAAGAACCTGAGGAAGTATAGTGGGGATGAATTTCCTAACATATATATTACAAAAAGAAGTAAAACAGCTACTGTGACTTCCTAGTAAAACTTTGCTTAAAATCTGCTGCCAAAATAAATGATACACATTTGCAAAAGTGCATCGTATCACCACTTAAAATTCTAGCGCTAACATATATTACTAATATCACAAGAATATTGAATATTGAGTATCATAAGAAACTCCTCTTAAAAACTGAGAACAAACTGAGGGTTGATGGGGGGTGGGTGATGGGTATTGAGGAGGGCACCTTTTGGGATGAGCACTGGGTGTTGTATGGAAACCAATTTGACAATAAATTTCATATATTGAAAAAAAAAGAATTCCTGAAAAAGAAAAAAAAAGAAACTCCTATTATTTTAATTCAAAAGATTAAGGTCATTTTAATAAGAAGATAATTGTGGTGAGGCTATAATGAAAAAATCTGAAATGCCGTGTGTGTGTGTTTTATAGGTCTCGTTACTTTGAGAAATTTACTGAATAAGAGAGTTTTTCTTGACTGATATTTTTAGAGGTAGTTAACCTTACCTGTTGGCTGTTGAAACAAGTAGTGAGTTTTATAGTAAAAAAAAATATGTACTAAGTCATACAAAAGTCTAATATATTGCTGACAAGCTTAATTAATATCCTTAAATTTTTTTTTAATTTCAGTTTTAAATTTGGATTTTTTGGGTTATATGTAGCAGATCTCCACTTGTGCTTGCTTAAGCCAAAAGAGGTAATTTATAATAAGGGTACTGGGGTGTGTTGAGAATCCAAGGAGATTTGAACAATCGAGCCTCAGGATAAGTAAACGCCAAGGTAACGAGTAAGAGTTCTGTGGTCTCTCAGTTCCAGTTGGCTCTCAGGAAGCCAACTGGCTGTTGAATCAGTCAGCTTCAGCCAGACTGGCAGGGCCACAGAAAAGAACATTCATACTCAGCATACACAACTGTGAAAACATAACATTTGGGAATGATTCTTCCTCTGAATAGATAATCTAAAGAATTAAAACATTTTGTTCTATACATAGGTGAATGAGTCCAAGGGCCTTATATACTCTATCTCACTGAACTCATACATCAGCTTTATCATAGCACTTGACTATGAAGAAATGGTATGCAAAAATAGCACAGGCTGAGTTCAAACATTTTCTTTATGTTTTGTTTGGGCAAATGTTTGTCAGAAACAAAATGTAAAAGTTTCCAGGGAGCAGCAATTAGTGGCTATAAAAAGATTAGGACAAGCTTATTAAATGTTACTCTTAGCCAGCTAAAGAAAAGAATGGCAAATGAGAAGGATGTTCGGAACTGACTGCAGAAGACGTGGTGAAGGTCATCTCTCTGGAGAAATCAAAAAGTCCCTGTTTTGAGTTTTAACACAGGCTTTCTCTTTGGTTGTAGAGCAGAAGGAAAGAGATTTGAGTCACTGAGGGAAGTAGTGCTTCAAGATTCACTCTTCTGGCAAGGGAGGCAGAGGGGGAGAGAGAGAGAGAAAGAGAGAGAGAGAGAGAGAGAGAGAACTTGTAGGAGCTGAGGAAACAGCCCAAAATCACGTGTGTGAAGCTTGCCTGAAGCACTGAAGTAGGTACAAGCACAAGACAGTAAGATTAAAACGCTCATGTTTCCTGGAGGGCTCTGGAAAGCCCAGAGGAAACATTGTATACTTCCTAACACAGGCTGATAGTAGTTGATGGTAATTGAGGTCTTATGTGCCAGATACCCCGCTGAATATTCTTTTGCTTTATTTCATTTTCAAAATCACCTGAGATTCTTTCACCCAATTTGCAGATGGAGAAATTGAGGCCTAGAGAAATGAAGCCACTTGCTTAAATAAATGGGAAAAATCAGAATTGGAATGTTGTGTCTGTGCTGTCAGGTCCCGGTTCTCCACGTTACCAGATAGCCTCTTCTGAAGAAGAGAGCAGCAGATGTCCTGTGAAGCTTATACATTTGAAAGCTGTTTGCAGAAAGTAGCAAGCGACTGACAGGTGGCCTCCCGGAAAGCCCAAGCTTTTGGAACACGTGAATTTACTCTAATACTCCCTATAAACAGATGTCAGCATAAAGAATATAAGAGGAAAACCAGCCCCATCATTGTTAAAGGTTTATGTGAGAGCATATTCAGTGATGACAGTTTCTTGGGCAGCACCCTATCTTAATGAAGCACAAACGTGGTGCCATATTAAAGACGTGGAAGATTTACCAGGGTTATGAGTTTGATTACTTTTAAATGGCTGGCAATTTAGCGGGTCGTGTTTGCCAAACCCACTGAGGCTTTTCTTGAAATAATAAGACAGAGTGCCCAGCAATTTTGAAAGTGGGAATATTTCTTATTTGTATACCCATCTAAAATGAGATTACAAGCTATCGGTTCTTATTTCTCTTTTTTTGTATTAGAATCGGCAAGGATATTCATTATTATTCTGAGCATGCACATTATTAAGTAAATTCATTTATAATATTTATATAAGTTATATATTATAACTAAACAAAATGTATAATTAATATAACTATTAACTATAATGAACAAATTTAATGGTAACGGGAGGTAATCAACACTGTAGAACTATGATTTCTCACATCACCTGTGTTTTTTTCTTCTTTTGGACATTATTTCCTAACTTGTATTCTGATTACTTTTATATGTCTACCACCGTATTTTTGGCACCACTAGTCAGGGGCTATAACTTAATTGTACACCCAGCAATTATATGTGGTATTTTCCCCAGTTATGTCAAGTTAGTTTTTTGTATTTTAAGCACATCACTTTTTTTAATGTTTATTATTATTATTATTGAGAGAGAAAGACAGAGCATGAGCAGGGGAGGGGCAGAGAGAGAGAGGGAGACACAGAATCCAAAACAGGCTCCAGGCTCTGAGCGGTCAGCACAGAGTCCAACACGGGGCTCGAACCCACGAACCATGAGGTCATAACCTGAGCCAAAGTCAGGCGCTTAACGGACTGAGCCACCCAGGCGCCCCTAAGTGCATCACTTTTAAAAACATCTTGGAGGGGCGCCTGGGTGGCGCAGTTGGTTAAGCGTCCGACTTCAGCCAGGTCACGATCTCGTGGTCCGTGAGTTCAAGCCCTGCGTCAGGCTCTGAGCTGATGGCTCAGAGCCTGGAGCCTGTTTCTGATTCTGTGTCTCCCTCTCTCTCTCTGCCCCTCCCCCGTTCATGCTCTGTCTCTCTCTGTCCCAAAAATAAATAAACGTTGAAAAAAAAATTTAAAAAAACATTTTGGAGATAATTATGTTATGTGTCTTGAGTTTCCCTATCGCAGCAATACTTTCTATTGCTAGTTTCTATTTCAGGGCCTTATAAATTTGCTTTAGAGCAGGGTTTTCTAAACCAGACATCGTGTGCCACCTCCACAATTTTTGCCCAATATATTGTCTGTGCTGTTAAAATATTACTTAATATTTTCCTTAAATAAATTCAGGATTCTTATCTAAAATTTTATTGATGAAGGCACTATATAACTATTGCAAATGGGCAAGGAGAACCACTTGCCTTAAATAAGTCGTGAAAACATTGATACACTGCAAATGACACTCTGCTTTATATTCTTACCTGCCCTTCAGTGAAATAAAGAGGGAGAGTAACAATTACTGAGAAACCATTGAATACGTCACTGGCACCAATCTGAGATTTTGCCCTTAATGTAATAAAATTAATTGCAAAGAAGTTTTAAAGGGACTGATTTTTATGGTCTAATGCTATTGTTACTTAATGCCACTTTGTTTACTTCCCATGATCATTTTGCTTACAGCCAAGGCCCACTTTGGGAAACATTCCTTAGAACATGGTCCCCAAACCATGAATACATATCAGACCTAAATTCGTAACTATTTGATTTTTGACGTGTTACTTGATTCCTCATTGTGCAAGAGGGATAACGATATTTACCTTTCAAGATGACTTTGAGAACTATAGGAGGTAATGTCCACAGTGTGTCTAGTTTAGGCCTGGAGTTTATTCAAAAACATAAACACCTACTGTGTGCCAAGCACACCTCTTGGTGCTCAGGATCTAGAAGAGCAAATGACAGAGAAGGTCTCTGCTTTCATGGAACTTACATTCTGTTCAGGGAAAATCAACCATGAACAACTCAACAAAAGAGCAAGGTCATTCCAGGCAATATTGATAGAAGCTCTGAAATAAATAAAATGTGGCACTATAAAAGAAAGTGACTGGTGTTCAGGGAATGCTAATTTCCTTCCTGATTTTCACCTCTATATGGTTGGTATTTCATATAAGTAGAAAAAGATGAAGACTATTGAGAATATGCTTGTCAGCTGAGATAAGCAAAGGGGGAAAGACCGAGAATGAGTAACAATTGCAATTTAAAACACAATTAAATACATGGCCCAAATTTTAAACGTCTGTACTGCTCTAAGTAGTAGAGACTCCTCTAAGATTTGCCTTCTTGTTACGTTCCATAGAACTTATGATCCTCTCAGAAACAGAGACTGTTTCATGGTTCATGTCATGGAAATTAAATACAGTTGAGGCTTTATCACTTACTTTTGTCATGGTTGTGCTTTTTTAAAAAAAACTTTTTAAATATTTATTTATTTTTGAGAGAGAGAGAGAGACAGAGAGAGAGAGAGAGACAGAGACAGAGACAGAGCCTGAACAGGGGATGGGCAGAGAGAGAGGGAGACACAGAATCCGAAGCAGGCTCCAAACTCCGAGCTGTCAGTACAGAGCCCGCTGCAGGGCTCAAACCTACGAACTGCAAGCTCATAACCTGGGCCGAAGTCAGACACTTAACTGGCTGAGCCACGCAGGCGCACCATGGTTTTTCTTTCTTTTAAAAAAGTTTATGAATTTTGGGAGAGATAGAGCGTGCATGTGAGGGAGGGGCAGAGAGAGAAGGAGGAAGAAAATCCCAAGTAGGCTGCGTGCTCAGTGAGCAGAGCCTGACCCAGGGCTCTATCTCATGACTGTGAGATTGTAACCTGAGCCAAAATCAAGAGTCGGATGGATATTCAACCTACTGAGCCACCCAGACACCCCAGTTGTGCTTTTTTATAAAAGAAAAAAAAGCCAACAACTTTAGAAGTTACTGTATTATGCATGATGAGTTTGATTTGGGGAAAGTTAAGAATATTTTCCACACAATTCAGGCTCTTAAATATATTTTCAATCAGCAAATTTCCTCAGCTGGGCAGGGCCCAGAAGTCACAGTGCTGCTGATGACAGAATGGGAATAATTAGGTTTTGTGCCTAAAACGAAGGATGGATTTATATGGAGAGAACAAGTTCTGAAATTTCTGAGACCTATTGTCTGGCCTGTGAAGGATAAATGAACTCATGTGAGGCCTTGCAGATTAACCTTGGAGGGTCAGGAAAAAAGTTGCCTCTTTTACAGTTCCTTCGTCAATTCTGATTCCTCTTTGCCACTGTAGTCATTTGCAGTGACTTTGAATCCTGTTGCTCTTATTGGACTCTGTTAACATCCTTCCAATGTCTGAATAGCTTAATTATTGGAATTAAGATTTTGAAGAATCAATTAAAATAATATCTAGTTGGAGACAGGATACCCAATTAGGAAGCATTGAAAAGGCAGCTACTTTGTTTCCAGCATCCTTCTTCTCATGTGTAATTGAATTCTGCTTTTCCTTCTCAAGTAACAATAAATCTTTTGATCTCTGTGGAAGAAGGGAAGATCAAACTGGTCCTCAGAATCCACAAATGAATCTCCTCCCTCCTCCACTTCTTCAAAGATCCAGTTAAATTTGAATTGCAGGGGTTTTTTTGTTGTTGTTGTTTTCCAGTGTAATTAAGAGGCACAAAAGAAAATTACTTCCCTTATTATCATAACTAGAAAACACCATTTCTTTTTACTTCCAGCTTTTTTAATGTTACATTTTAAATCAATGATATTCATGTAAATTTAACTTTTTTCTCTGACATTTCACAGTGAGAGGCTTTCATAGTAATGCTTCAAATAGTTGCTTTTTTTTTTTCTGTAAGAACCCCTACCTCTAAAACAAGTAGTCAGTGCTGTTGGTTCATAATTTACTCTAGAAACATAATGATTTTTATTTCCCAGAACAGCAATTAAGAATGCTTAACAGACTAGATGATGTAGTGGAAAAAGCTGTGATCTAGTTCTGACCCCAGTATTTATTATTTGTCCTTCATGTCCTTCATGTGTGTGGAACAACAATATTTTGGCCATAGTGCTATTGGGAGGGAGAATCAAATGTGGAAATGCATGCATGCTGCTTTTAAACCACCAAGAACTCTATAAATAAGTTTTATTATTACCATGGTGCTAGAAGAAAAACATGCAAGCACTCATAAGGCATAGCACTGGTTAATCTCATTTTTTAGTGCTTACTTTATACAGCCATTTGCGCTCATTTGAATGCATTCAAATGTCATTTTGAAAGCTTGAAATGTGCTGTATACCCCAGTTCTGCTGTAAACAAATCTGGGAGATGACCACTGCAATTCCAAATGTAGGATTAAAGAGCAGTTCAGATCCACCCTTATTTTCCCACACCCCATCAGTCTTGACATAACGTATCTGGCCAAAAGACTGCTTTAAAGACTTCACGAAAATTTACTTTTGGCAATAATGACACAAATGGTACACCATCCATAATGTCAACTCATTGACAAATCTGTATTAACATTTTGAGATCAACCTGCCTCACAGATTCCACTTCTCTCACTCATTGTGTCTTCTACCAAACCTACCATGCAGGAAAGCCTCTGACACACAAAGATGCTGGCGATTTGGTCTTTGTGGTTGTGTTATCTAGAGAGCTTTCTGAAGTCTTGATTAGTTCAGGGATTTCAGGTCTGCACCAAACTGTAGACCCTTACAAAGCTGAAGTCATTTGCATTTTATTTGGTGGAGTAAGGTGAAACTGAATAGAAGTGACTGAGGAAAAGATGTGAGAGAGCAGAGTGGTTAATTTTATGTGTCAACTTGCCTGGGCCATGGTATCCAGTAGTTTCGTCAGACACTAGTCTAGATGTTGTTGTGAAGATAATTTTTAAATGTGATTAAGACTTAAATTAGTAGGCTTTGAGTAAAGCAGATTACCCTCCTTAGTGTGGGTGAGCCTTATCTAATCAGTTGAAGGCCTTAAGAGCAAAGACTGGTTTCCCAGAGAAGGAGTTCAGCCTCAAGATTGCAACACAGAAATCTTGCCTGGATTTCTCATCTTCCTGACCAGCCTGTGGAATTTAGGCTCAAGACTGTACCTGATTTCTAGTCTGCCAGCTTGCCCCGCCAGCCTCCATGATTGCATGAGCCAATTTCTTACAATAAAATGTATGCTGTTCTCTCTTTCCCTGGCCTCCCCAGTAAAGGGGGGAAGTAGATAACAGTGTAAACTCATTCACCATGTAGTCTTTTTAAACCTCACCGACTTCCAGTTTTCCAACATTTACTTCTTGCATCCAAACTAGATGTATAACTTGAAATTCTGCAGGAACAGAATTTTATGTTCAAGATAAAAAGTTTCTAAATAAGGGTTGTGTTTTTCTCCTTCCAAATTCTAATCTTATCTTAAGGAGAATACCTTCTGATCTTAAATTATAGCCATTTAAAATCTATGCATGTGCTTTGGAAAGAAATTTAAAACTCGCCATCTCTAAAGACATACTAGAGCTATAATTCATGTTTATTCTGGGAGACTTAAGGCAACATTTTTTAAGAAAATGAGGACACAGACAGGAACTAACATTCAGGAGATTGGCACAGGGTTGTTTGAAAAGATTAAGAAGAATGATCACTGTGGATGTAGTCTGCATGTTTGCACACAAACCAATCAAGCTGACCCAATTATCTAGCCATAACTGTGCCTGTCCCTTTGGGTGCAGAATCCTGTGGTCTAAGTGAGAGAGACAAAGCTAAAATGTACTTTGCGTTTATGATAATATTTTCAGGTTCGCAAAACTTTTTGTTCAGATCCATAAATAAAATAATAAAGCAAAATTTACCAAAAAAAAAAAAAAAAAAAAAAAAGAGTTGAGCTGCTCGTTCAAAGTTGTAGGAGTGACTAGAGCAGGTCTCCTCTGGTTTACTTACATCTCCCACCACGTCAGCCATCTTTTGGTAGCTCCAGAAGTGCCATGGAGGTCCATCTGAGAAGCATTGAGAAGTCAAGATTTTCTACTTCCTCATTTTCTATAACCCATGGATTATACATGTGGTATCCATTTAAAAGCATTTAGGAGTGGACAGAGAATCACTGAAGAACATATACATATATACATAAAGAAAGGGGCACTTCAATTTCAGAAAGTGTAAAATTAAAAAAAAAGACATGCCTTAAAGACTACATTTTATAAAAGTTATGTGACAATGATTACAAGGCTATAGATATTCACAAGAGAAAACGGCAACAAGACTGAACAAATCAAGACAGACTTTGTTGGGAAGCAGACACTCAATAGGTTGGATTTGGACAGGGAAGAGGACAAGAAGGGAGCCATCTCAGAGCAGCAACAGCATGAGCACAATGCTGGAGTGGAAATGACAAACTGGTTTGGGGGAAATGAGAATTTTCCACATCTTCAAGTTCTGATTTCTTTTTGTTTAATACCTTCTTCAACTCATTTCTCTCTTCTTGCAGTTATTATAAGCAGTCAGGAAGAACCGATCTTCTTTAAAACTCTCCTGAGAAATCTCCTCAGGTAAATACCTGATTTTATTGCTTACAAGTTTGACCTTCCAGAAAACACCAGAACACTAGTCAGCCAAGTTCTTTGCCACTTTATAACAAGGATCTTCTTTCTTCCAGTTTCCAATAACATGTTCCTCATTTGCATCGGAGATCTCTCCGAAAGACCTTCAGCACCCATATTTCTAACACTTTCTGATTAGTTATGTATTCTCCAAGAAAATATAGTCTATCACTGAATCTCTCCACTTTTATTTCTGAACACTTACCTGAATCACCTTCACCATCTATATTTCTACCAACAGTCCCTTCATAGCAATGCAGGCTTTTTTCAGCATGCCCATCCAAACTCCACCAGCCTCTACCCACTACCCACTTCTAAAGTTGCTTTGACCTTTTTTAGGTATTTATCACAGTGGCACCCCACTTCTTGGTACCAAAATCCGAGAGGAAAATGAATGAATGATATGTATTGAAAAAAATATAAAACTATATGAAATAGGAAAAAGATCTAATTAGTAATCCCAGAAAACATATAGGCATAAAAAAAAAAAGAAGGAAAAGACATGAAACTGAAAGTATAAACTCTAGAATGACCAAAGATAAAGAATCAATAAAATGGAAGACAAAACTGAGAATTTTACCCAGAATGCAGCGTAAGAAGAAAAATGGAAAGAGTTGCTTATATGGAGTATTCTTTGAGAATAATTTTTTCATAAAATTTTAATAGGATTCTGGAAAAGATAATAGAGGAATATTGGAGCAACATAATCAAAGAGATAATGGCTGATAAATTTTAATATATATAAATAAAAATTGATAGAGAAAACACTAAACTATAATTTACCAATCCAACAAAAATTAGGAAAGGAAGAAAAAAGAAACCAAGAGAAATCTCTGATGAAACAAAAATATGAAATAAGGTGATTACCGGGGTGCCTGAGTGGCTCAGTTAAGTAAGTATCCAACTCTTGATTTTGGCTCAGGTCATGATTTCACTGTTTGTGAGATTGAGCCCTGGGTCAGGCTCTGAACTGACAGTGTGGGGCCTGCTTGGGATTCTCTCTCTCCGTCTCTTTCTCTGACCCTTTCCCACTTGTACTCTCTCTCAAAATAAATAAACTTAAAAATAAAATAAGGTGGTCAGTGTAACTCTAAGCATGTTATAATGACAATAAATGTAAATAGGTTAAATGAATATTAAAAATCAGAAATTATCAGCATGAATATAAAAAGTCAGTCATATACTGCTTATAAGAAACACTGCTACACACACACATATGCACACACACACACACACACACACACACAACCTAAAACAGAAAATATAAAAAGGAAAAAAATGAAATATACTAAGAATATGAACCTTAAAAGAGCTGATACAACAATATCTGTCAGAATATGAAGTCAAAGCATTAGTATAAATAAATCAAATAAGCTACAATTTATGAAAAGACTATAGAAATTATAAATTTATATGTATCTAACAACATAGACTTAAACTATAAAACACCAAAAGCCAATAACTACAAAATCTCAGTATTACAAAATAAAATCAAGAAGTTCATATAAACATAATAGCCAAATTTAACACCTCTCTCAGAGACTATATATTTGGAGAATATATAGAGAATTTGAATAACACATATAACATAATTGTGAATTTACATATCCCTGCACTCAAAAGAGAACCCAACAGAGAATACACATTCTCCTAGAGTGTCCATGCAACATTTTAAATATTTATAAAATTAACTGTGTAATTCAGTTGCAAAGAGTCAAAATTATTCAAGCCATATTATTTGATTACTATGCAATTGAATTAGAAATTAATTATTACAAATAGTAATATCCTACAGGTAGAAAATCTGAAAAAAACCCAAAAGCTTAAACAATGAATGGGTTCAAAAATGCTTCACAAGGAAAGTCATAAACTAATAGTTTTATCAAAAAACTAAAATACTAAAAATAAATTTGTGAGATATAGCTAAAGCAGTCAGTACTTAGAAGTTATGAAGTCTTAAATACATTTACTACAAGTAAATATAGATTTAATCCAAGAAGCTAGATGAAGAAATCAAAACAGTAAGAAAGTTGAAGCAACAGAACTATAAAAACAAAACACAAATTAATGACTTAGGAAAAACATCAGTGGAGATAATTTTTAAAATCTATTTACTTGAAAGCTAATAAACTAGGCAAGCCTCTAGAAAGTTTGATAAAGATAGATGTGTACATACATAAGTGCATTATCACATAATGGAATACTATCCAGTGACTAGATTGGGTGAACCAGGTCAACATGTATCAGTAGAATCACAAATCAGTGGAATCACAAAAACATGTTAAAAAGAAAATTGTCGAATGATAAAAATTTCTGTAGTTTACTTCATTTCAAAATGTTTTGTATGTTTATATATACAAATTGTGTGTGTGTGTGTGTGTGTGTGTGTGTGTGTGTGTATGCATGGGTATGTGTGGATATTTACATAATAAAGTTACCTATAACATTTTCTTAAGATCTTAAGAACTGTGAAACACATGGCAAAATGTTAGCATTTTCAAATCTCTCAAGAAATTGTATGTTAGCCAGTTTGACAATAAATTATATTAAAAAAATAAATTAATATTATGTGTGCTTGAAGTTTGTCACCTTTCCTCTATCCCATTCTTTCCCTTCCTTCCACAGAGGTAACCATTATCCTGAAGACAGTGTTGTTTTTGTTTTGTTTTTTCTTTCCCAACCAGTTTTATACCTTTACATTTTGGAAAAACTCCCATTCTTAGAAAGCAGTTTCTCTTTTTCCATTTTAGGAAGTTATAACTTTCCATTTACAATTTGGTTTTCTAGTCATTTCTTTTACTTGACAAAAGAATGATTTCATTCTTTAAAAAACTAAGCCAATTAAATTAATACTGATATTTAGGCCCAAGACCATAAAGAAACCAATTTTTTTTCTTAGCACCAATTATGCTATGGATAAGCAAAAGAAAACAAAACTGGAAAATAGAGTCACCATCCACTGTAAATCTTTCGAGTATTTACTGGATGATTCAGCTAGCATGGAAACAATTATAGAAAAATATAAAAGGTATTGCTTGGTGCTCACTGAAAAAAGGTGGCTTCTTGAACTTATACTCCATTTACTGAATTCTTACATGTTGCTTTTTTGGAATAAAAATTGAGTGATTTTATATATATTCCATTTATTTTATCATGATAATTAACCCTGACCATCCATGAGAATCGTTTTCTGATATTGATAGCCTGTGAGTAGCTTTCTTTCTGGAATAAGATAGTCATCCTAAGTCCCTTTATTTTACTTTTGGAGATGTTTGACCTTAATTACATCACTAAGTGCAGACTGACTGATGATGACACAGATCTTACTTCCAGGTATGGTAAAGGCCAATATCAGAAGTCTAATTGCCTTGTACTCATTCTAGATTAGGCAGGTAAGTCCTTTTACAGTTTATTGGCCTTTCTAGGGTCTTTTCCTCAAAATTAAGAAATAAATTGCTGTGGGGTGCCTGGGTGGCTCAGTTGGTTGGGCAACCGACTTCAACTCAGGTCATGATCTCACAGTTTGTGAGTTTGAGCCCTGCATAGGGCTCTGTGCTGACAGCTTGGAGCCTGGAGCCTGCTTCAGATTCTGTGTCTCCCCCTCTCTCTACCCCTCCCCTGCTCACGCTCTGTCTCTCTCTGTCTCTCAATGATAAATAAATTAAAAAAAATAAAAATAAATAAATAAAAGAAAGAAATTGCTGTTCTCAGAGAGATATTATGCTTGAGTACCCTGAGGGAAAAACTAACATTTATGAACTATTTCCCCATGTCAAGAATCTCCTCTATGAGTTGCATTTGACAAATGAGTTACATTTCAGCTTTTCTTTATTTCCTGTTGTTTGTATCTCTTCAATGTTTTTTATATCTTCCTGGGCTTAAAAACTCACAGATACATTACCTACTCATGTTTTTTTGCCTCTTTTATTCTGGATTATTGATGTTTAAAAGATATTTCATACAAACATGCAATTATTCTCAAAAATATTACATCAATATCACATTTTTGCATAATGAGTAAAAATAGTATATCTCAGAACTTGTGAATAAGGCTGTGAAGTCATAGCTAAAAAAAATTAGTCAAACTGATGTCTTATTGCCACCCACTGAAATTTCATATGTGCTGTGTTCTACCTCTTCAGTTTAAAAATCTGCAGTTGTTACCAATCTATGTAAAATCTCTACACTTAGAGAATTGAACATATTCATTCATTCATTTTTTGAGTAGACATAAACCCAGGCATTAAAAGTTATATAATATTGGGGCACCTGGGTGGCTCAGTCGGCTAAGCATCTGACTAGGGATTTCAGCTCGGGTCATGATCTCAGGGTTCATGAGTTTAAGCCCTGCACTGGACTCTGCACTGACAGGGCAGAGCCTGCTTGGGATTCTCTCTCTCTCCCTTTCTCTCTGCCCTTACCTCATTTGCGTGAGCCTGCATGTACTCTCACCCCCTCAACATAAATAAACTTCTTAATAAAGTAATATTTATTTTTATTTTTGAGAGAAAGAACATGAGTGGGAAAGGGACAGAGAAAGAAAGGGAGAGAGTGAACCCCAAGTAGGCTCCACACTCGGCACAGTCTGACGTGGGGCTCAATCTCACGAACCATAAGAGAGCTGAAATCAAGAGTCGATACTTAACCGACTGAGCCACCCAGGTGTCCCTAAAAGTAATATAAAACTAACACAAAATACAGTTGTTTACCACAGGAATTTGGATTGGCTGGATGATATATGAACCTACCAGCATAAATCCTGATGGTGCAAAGCAGCATATGAACCAATGTAGTAGGGTCAAGTGCTCATGTGTTATAAAAGAGCAATTAATTTGAAATAAGGAAGGCTTTGTGAAATTTCTGGGAGTGGAGAACCCAAATGGCTACCTAGCTAGTGTGTGGAAATGTAGAGATGAGGGAGAGGTGAGAATTATAGTTAGAAAAATGAGTGTGACTTTCTCAGGGACCAGTGAAGTGTCTGACCTAGCTAAAGCAAAGGATTTACAGAGGGAAAGAGTAAAGACAAAACTGATCACTAGAGCAGGTTGCGTTGTGGAGGCTCTTTGAAAGGACATTTTTCTGAAAAAAAGAAAAAAATCTAAAGATTATTTGAAGTCCATTGATGGTTTCTTAGTAGATGAGTGAAATGATAAAATCTGTGACTTAAGGAGAAATAAATTTAGAGCAATTTTTATTTATTTATTTTTGAATGTTTATTTTGAGAGAGAGAGAGAGAGTGGGGGGGTGGGGGGAGGAGCAGACAGAGAGGGAGAAAGAGAATTCCAACCAAGCTCCACGCTTAGTGCAGAGCCTGATGCAGGGCTCTATGTCACGACCTTGCGATCATGACCTGAGCTGAAATCACGAGTTGACACTCAACCAAGCCACCCAGCTGACCCTAGCGCAATGTTTATTAATGTATGTTCCCAGCATCATTAATTAATGGAGTTACTCCAAAAGGGTCAAGTACTATCAAATAAATGTGGAAAATGCTGTTTTTTGTTTTTGTTTTTGCTTTTACTTTTACTGTGGGTCTTCTCTAAGACTTTAATATGTTAATGGACATTTGACTGCCAAAAGGAAAATCCAGCATTTCCCAACCTTATTTGACCAGAGAACCCTTTCTGGGAAAACAATGCATGGATCAATTATTCTATATGTGTTGGTACTAATCTCGGTCTATACATTGGCATATGTTAAGAAGTGTACAGTTTTTTTTTTTTTTTTTCAACGTTTATTTATTTTTGGGACAGAGAGAGACAGAGCATGAACGGGGGAGGGGCAGAGAGAGAGGGAGACACAGAATCGGAAACAGGCTCCAGGCTCTGAGCCATCAGCCCAGAGCCCGATGCGGGGCTCGAACTCACGGACCGCAAGATCGTGACCTGGCTGAAGTCGGACGCTTAACCGACTGCGCCACCCAGGCGCCCCTAGTTTTGTATTTTTAAGTAACTCACTTGGTATCTAGTTTGGTCCTTTGTTCCCAGATTGGTAGAAATTCAGGATCTCTTAATTTCCTCTGTGAGTGTCTGTGTTTTGGGGTCTTCCAGTGCCAAGGTTTTAGGAGGCTGTGAAATGGTGGGGTGGCGTGTATCTGGTGCTCAGTGTCATTGATATATGCTAGTATCTGCTGTGATGTCCTAAATGCTATCTGGTCCTGGGGAATTGATTTATACTATTGTTGCTGAGACATGTCTTTCAAATCCAGTGGTTCTATTTCTTTCATAGTATTCTGAGATTGATGGGAATACCACTTACTGATCTGTTCCATGTTTATATACAAGAAACTGTGTGAATATACAGGGCCCCATCTTTCTTATCATGAAATTTAGCTATTCTATGAGTGCTTCCTGCTTTCTTTAAGTTTCTAGGAAATTGGGCTGATGTCCATGTATCTAATGGTTTGGGGCTTTTCCCATGAGATTTCCACACAAATCTTTTACTCTGTGCCATGAGTCGTTTTTGTTTCCTAAAAAGCTATATTTTTAAAATTTCAGAAGAAACAAAGAGCTCCCTTTTCCTCATATTCTGCTAGGGTTCTATTCCCTAAGGAAATGTCTCTTAAGACAGCTTGGGACAGGGGGAAGGATATACTCAAGGAATACTTGAGGTAAAAATCAATTATTTCAAAGATACTTCCTACTACACTTGGAATGCCCTTTAGGAAATTCCAGTGTACAGAATTGATTAAAAGCTGATGGATAGGGGTGCCTGAGTGGCTCAGTGGGTTAAGCATCCAACTTCGGCTCAGGTCATGATATCGCGGTCCGGGAGTTCGAGCCCCACATTATGCTCTGTGCCGACCGCTCAGAGCCTGGAGTCCACTTCAGATTCTGTGTCTGACTGTCCCTCCCCTGTTCACGCTCTCTCTCTCTCTCTCTCTCTCAAAAATAAATAAAGATTAAAAAAAAAAAGCTGACGGATAAAAGGATGTGAGTGGTAGTGGTGCTGCCTTGAGTTTTGATGCTCATGTGTGATCTCAATAAATAATGCCTCTTTGTCTTGAAAATCATTGTCTTTTGCATGATCCTTTGCACAGTCCTCTCCCACATTAGCTTCTTGCTTCTGGAAGCTCGTTTTCTATCATATGCAGGCCAGGCTAGATTGTTGAAGACATGGGGACCACATGAGAGTCAACACCAATATACAGACACATAAGTTAACTCCAGATGAGCTGCAAGCTTAGTTCAAGTGTACAAATGACCTTAGAGGAGACAGAACTGCTCAGATGGCCGAAGTGTTAATATGAATCCATTAGATACATGGAATTCATAATATGAATCATAAGTAAATAAAACGGTCATTTGATCCACTGAGTTAGGGAGTGATTTTTATTGTATTAATATAAAACTATACAATGCAAAACAATACAATAAATATATAATATGATGTGGTAGGCATTGAAGATAGAAGAGATATTTTGTGGGACGCTTACCTCAATAGGGATAAATGGGATCAAGGAAAAGAAAAACTCAAATGGGATAAACTGGGGCCTTGGAAGGGGCTCATTTTTCATTCATTGGAAAAAGAGTTCTTTATATTTCCTATTTTATATGAAATAGAGGAAAAGGAAGGATCAAGTGTCATTATGGAGATACTAGTCTTCAGTGACTTTGAGAACTGTAGACAGGTGGCTATGTGGACCCATGCCAGATGAAGTCTTGGTATTATACTGCAGTTGTGCCTTTTTGTAAATCACTATCACCGTCACCGGCTTGGATTCAAGAGGTTGTTGTGCTGTCACTGATGAAATAAAAAACACACAGTTGTCTTATATAAGTACATTCTCAGACCTGACACTAGACTCATCGTAATTCCTGAAGACATGTATTTTCCTAAAGAAATATAGGAAATATATATAAAATTAAGCAGTCTTATAAAATGGACTGCTGCCAGGCAGCTGTGACTCACTAGGCTCAAAATAATACTAGCTCTAGTCTCAGGGGAACTTCTCCTAGCCCTGTTAATTCCTTATTTACAAATTCATTTTGCATCCATTATCTTACTTAATCTTTAGAACAGTTCTAGGATTTAGACATTATTTTCATACGCACTTTACTTATTTATTTTTTAAATATTTTATTTTGGGGAGAGCCAAGGGGGGCAGGGGCAGAGAGAGGGGGACAGAGGATCCGAATTGGGCTCCGTGCTGACAGGCTGACAGTAGCGAGCCCGAAGTGGGGCTCGAACTCATGAACCATGAGATCATGACCTGAGCCAAAGTCGGATGCTCAACCGAGTCACCAGGTGCTCCCATCCACATTTTAGAGATGAATAAACTGATACTGAGCTAGTATAATTGGCCAAAGGTAACATAGTTGGTAAACAGGGGCACAGGAATTTATACTTTGGAAAGGCTGTTTAGCATCAAGTCAAGTCCTTTTTTCTCAATGATGCCAGTTATTTTCTTTTCTTTTTTTTTTTTTCAACGTTTATTTATTTTTGGGACAGAGAGAGACAAAGCATGAACGGGGGAGGGGCAGAGAGAGAGGGAGACACAGAATCGGAAACAGGCTCCAGGCTCTGAGCCATCAGCCCATAGCCTGACGCGGGGCTCGAACTCACGGACCGCGAGATCGTGACCTGGCTGAAGTCGAACGCTTAACCGACTGCGCCACCCAGGCACCCCGATGCCAGTTATTTTCAACCTGTTTCAAAGAGCACTGGAATCCTGTGATGCCTCAGGGATCACTGGGCAGAAAAAGGAAAGAGGAGGGAATAAAACAGGCAGTGCTCTGTGCCCCTCACTCTGGTTTTGACCAAATCACATCTATTTTATATCTACATATATATTACACATATATATACACATGTATATATGTGTAAAATATATAAATATTTTTATATTTTATATATTATAAATATAAATACATAATTATGTATTATACATAACTACATATATAAAAATATAATATATATATATGGGACCCATTTAAAATTTTGTTTGAAAAAATTCCCAAACACTATATCATACCATCATGTCTCCTAATGCTATCATGATCCACACTAGAAACTTCTTGAAGCCAGAGACCTCATCTTATCCTTTCTTTGGTCTCACAACAGAGTGAGACCTCCCTTGACCTGTGAACCAGACTTCGGAAGAAGGTGCAGATGAAAATCATTGCCCTGGGGATGTGCTCTGGGCTCCAGAACAGCACTGGCTAAGCATCTCCCATGAACCCTGACAACCTTGCTGTCTGTTTCTTACCAAAGCCAATTAAATTATTCACGGTACCTGCAGCATTCTCGCTGTTATCACAGCTCGTTGAGCTCTCTCCCAAGAGGGAAGTGATATCTTCCCCAAATATCTTGAGGCAGTTTTCAATGAGAAATTGTACAAGAGAAACCTGTAACACAAAAAGACGAAAATGAGGCACTTTTTTTCATATGGCATAGTTACAAATCACATTTTGTATGTGAATCTTGGATCTAACAAAAAATGTGAAAGAATTCTGAGGAAAAATTCAGACTTGATAAAAATATATAGAAAGCAGAGTTCTCTAAGTAATAACTGTGATACTTTCCAATATAATTTGGGTACAGATTTTAAAATGCTGTTCAAAAGTGGGCTAAACTTATAATTTGTGACCTTGTTTAATAGCTAACATTTTGATATCAATGGTTACATCTTGAAAACTAGGATAATTTTCAAAGTATAACCTACCTTATTAAATTTTTCTTTTCAAAAAAATTTGTTTCCAGTTTTATTGAGCTGTACCTGACATATATAACATCTTATTAAAATTTATAAAACATAGACAGGGGTGCCTGGGTGGCTCAGTCGGTTAAATGTCTGACTCTTGATTTTGACTCAGGTCATGATCTCATGGTTCAGTTTGTGGGCTTGAGCCCCAGTCAGGCTCTGCACTGCTAGTGAGGAGCCTGCTTGGGATTCTCTCTCTCCCTCTCTCTCTTTGCCCCTGCCTTGCTCTCTTTCTCTCTCTTTCTCTCAAAATAAATAAATAAGCCTTAAAAAAATAAATAAAGCATTGACAAAAACTTATGAAATTCACTTCTTAAATGAAGAAGTATCTTAAACTTAGGAAGCAGTGACTTCTGTGGTTTTTGTTTGTTTGTTTGTTTGTTTGTGAAGGAAAACTCATGCAGCTGGAGAGAAAACATGGCTGTCGGTCTAACTGCAGTACTTCCTCATGTATCACCTTGCTTCACGCTCGCTTTCTGGGTGAGCTTGGGGAAGAGCTGTGATCTTATTAAGCATGTTGTGGCTCCATTAGGATATTCTGGAATCTTTTACCAGTTTCCTTATGACATAGCAGAGGCAAAATAGTAGCCATGTATTTTTCTAAATGAACCACAACTGGCAGAGGAAGGCCAATGTATTTGGAGCCATGGGTGCTCATGTTGCCCAAGCCACCTAAGATGTGCCAGTAATGAGCAGAGGAACTGGATGTGGTCACCATTGTGTACTGAGGAAACCATGGCTTTGCCCAAGGTTACATGTCCCTCAAGGATTAGGCTAAAAGTTGAACCTTGACTTGTCAAACTCCAAAGCCCAGGCTCTTTTCTGTTGTATCATGGCACTCCTCTCTGGTTTGTTCAGGCAATCTAGTGTTTAGTCTCCTGGATGGGGACAAAGCCACTCAACTGCTCTGAGTTCCCCACTTAACAACACCCCTTGCCATACCCCACCAGAGCAAGACAATGGACCCTGCCTCTTCAGGGCAGCATGACAAAAATGTGCACTTTACGAAACTGATCCATCAGAGTTGCTACTGCAAATTTCAGGTTCAAAGTAGGGATTCTACCCAGCAGAGGATAAAAATGAAAGCTCTCATCACCTTTTTTATGAAGTTGCTTTCTAATCCCGAGCTGCAGGAATTAGATGAACAAAGAATGCTTGGGGCTATACACACTGATAAATTGTAAGCTGTCATCTGATTGGATGAGGAATGCTGCTCAATGTTGTATAACACTCCAAAAAGGTATTGCAAGAGAACAACATTCACTCTTGGCAGCTGGTCTAACAGCCTAAAGTTAGAAAAAATTCACTTTTAAATAAGGCAAGTCATTTCACTTAGGAAGTTGGAAATATAAAGACAGGGAGCAGAGTACTTCATTGTGTATCTAGAACACAACCCACTGTAACGGAGTGCCAGGCATGAACGTATACAATAATGTTTCACTGAATTCAGTTCCTGAACCAGATAAAACTTCTCTGGTTAAATGTTTGACAAACTGAAGTTCGTATCACTGGCAGTTGATGCTGGAGCAGCCCTTTTAGCTCAGTGGATTTTGTCTACCAGTTTCATATACTCAGAAGGTATAACATGGTCAGGGATTCCACATTAATAAGATCAGGAGAAACATAAGAATTCAATAATAGCATTAAGGCATGCCTCTGTTTTTAAGTTGGCCTCCATGGGTGTGAAGAATTGAAACTCTTCGGCATTATTTTAGTGGACAAAGCTATAACTATAAGCCAATATTTTTCTAATAGTACGTTGGTTGTATTTTTGAGACATGCCCAGAGTAGAGTAATTACTACATCATTACCTCTGGGCTGCAGTTACTTTCTCCTCCTCATTCCCTTGGTCAGCAACAGCAAGCCATTTGTCATAGAGATCGGATGAAAATATGCTTCCTGGGATATTTCGAAGAAAATCCTTATGTAGATAAAAATAAATAAGTAAATAAATATAATTCTTATAGAAAATATATACTGGAAAACATTTAGTTGAAAAATTGAGTTCAGTCCCCATTCCTTCACAGATACCCAAACTGTGACCCACACAGAGCTTGGTTCTCACTCTCCATTGACTTGCACACACACAAGCAGTGCTTGGATTTTTTCCCAACTAAAACTTAAGAGCATAAAAGCAGAGCCTAGGCTTTGGTAGAAATGAAGATTAAGCTCCCTTCTATCATCTGTAATTTACTCTTTTGTGTACATTTTAACAAACTACTACAAAGTGACAGGTCCAGAGATAGACCATCTTAAATTCTATTTGCTTCTTGGACAGAAATACACATACCCATTTTTGCAAATAGCAAATAGCACAGTGCTAGCTCTTTAGACACAGTGCTAGCTCCTAATTCTAGCAAGAAAAGTACTGAAACAAAAAAACAAAAAAAACCACACATGTGTGCTCTTGCATACATATCAGGAAAGAACTAAGTCTTCTGACTTGAGGTGTATGTGCTCCTTGGGAGAATGCTACTCTCATACTTGCATCATTTTTCCTTTTCTTAACTGTATAAAAGTAGACAGTCTAATGGCAAACTCATTGTCATCCTTGTGATATATTCTTTTCTAGTTTAGGCCAATTCTCCAGTTAGTTTGACATGATATTATGAAGGTCGAGGTTGCAAAGCCTGATTCTCCACCAAGATCAGTCAACTTTAGGAAGAAAAAACTTTAGAAATGTCTATGAACCATATCCATAAGTGGCCACCCCCTTCCTAGTCTGTGCTTATAACATGGAAATAGGAAAGAATCTACAAACTCTTGGTAGAAAAGCAAGGCAACACTCATCTTACTATTTGCATACCTGGTGTATCATCATTCTTTCCCCTGTTTCTTGATGCCTCTATGTATATTACTGGTATATATTACTATGGCGCCAGTGTAGTTGTGGTAGCTAAGTCATTTCTGGACTATTTCTATTTATCATATGGTCAAACATTAATGGGGGATCAGGAAAGACCAAACGACTGAGATTCTAAGATAATTTTAGTAACTTGTTTGTAGTCATTACTACATTAACATATTTTTGTTCAGAGCTGTTAACAAGTGTCAAGATGGATTAAGTTCGTTCTCTGTTCTATTATTCCTCTTATAGAAATGTAACTGGATACTTGTGATTTAGCTGTAGCATTTCAAAATTAATCTATTTTTTGTGTAAATCCATTGAATTTTCAGAATTCCAAACTAATTTTGTCTGTTGCACCCAGTTTAAAAGTTAGATTTATAAGAAGAGGCATGTGGCAGGAAATGGTTACCATGTAGTTTTAACCTTGGGATGGTGGATAAAACATGACAAATATTAACAAAGGATGCCAAGGATGGTAAAGGTGAAAGGCACAATTGGTAAAGTCGTTCCTATGCTTTTAAAGTACAACACATTAAAAAACATGGGAAAGAGTGATTAAGTGGACAGACATTTTGGTGGCCTCATTGAGCCTTTTTTGATTCATCATAAAGCAAACGCTTGCTTACTATGGTAAACTTCTATACTTATTTTCAAATGTTTAATATGAATTTTCTTTGGGAAACTTTGCTTTCATTGTTATGAGGGTGGTGAGGAAGTCATCAAAAGCAGGACGTTTGCTTTGGTAAATATTCTGCGTGTGTAAGCGTACATTTTTGAAATTTATTATTACTAGTATTAGTATTTTGCATGGTGTCTTCAGGAGTGAAGGTGGGGAGGGTGGTGTGTGATGAAATATGGGGTTTTTAACTCCTAAAGTAGCTTCTTTAAATTTTGACTTTGTGACGTGTATTTCAGTTTGTCAGATACTTAATCTATTATGCCTATTATGGTTCTTGGGCAATCATGATGAAGGACACCAATAATAGCTTCAGTTACTCATGTGTAGATAATGCTAGAACTTTCCCTACCTTTAAGACAGATGCTACCACAAGAACAGATTCACTGTCCAAGTTCACTTTGTCCCCAGAATTTAGTTTCTCCTTCAGGATTCTGCATGATTTCATATTGGCTGATTTTCTGAAGATTCCTTCTGTGAATGGCCCTTTTTGATTGATAAAGCAAAGCATATCCTATAGAAAGAAATGAAAAGTACATGACATTTCATATCCATAAGTTCAGAACACAAGCTTGCCTCCTTTTTGAAAGAGCTAGGGAATGTGACCGTACCGTGTTTTAGAGCTGGAAGGACTAAAGTAAATTTGGATTTGTTTTTTCAGCATCTTTAAATATATTGTCTACCCAAAAATACACTTTACAGTCATACACTAAACCATTTTAAACACTTGTTTTAATCAGATTTTTTCCTTTTCAGTGAATTTATACTTTTAAAAAGTTAGTCTCTGTGTCAAGGCCTTTGTAGAATCACCCTTCTCTCTCCTACCCCACCATTCTTCTTTCATTGTTCCCTTACATACATGCTATTCCCCAAGTGTGGGAATCTCTTTGCCACGCTCATTTTCCATTTGCTTATTCCTCTTTAAGTGACTGTATACTCCATTCCTACTTCTTCTCCTTCTTTCCCTCTTTTAAAATCAGGCTCAAAAACTCTCTCCTCCTTCTCTGATTACATTCCCTTCCCATGAGTCTTTCATTGCCTTTAGTTGTACCTTCATGTCCTCTGTCTGCAGTGTAGAAAGATAATAGGGGTTGGAGCCAAGTAATCCAAAGGATCTGAACTCTATTATGCTACTTATCTGGTGTGTGACCCAGGGCACATACATTTTTACTGAGGCTTTTCTAATTCATTTGTGAGTTGGGATGATGATATTCATAGCTACCCCCTAAATTTGCTGTAATGCAGGGACTGGGGTAGTAGCTAGCATGTAAGTAACATCATAAATTTCTTCATATGTAGCATAACATTCCCTACATCTAGTATAGTGCTCAGAGAAACCCTGGATACTCAATAAATGTTAACATTGACAATTCAGTACACCAATTTGAGATAGGACAGTCCAAAGTCTGTGGCTTTCATTTGACATATTCTGTTAGTATTAACAGATTCATATTTGCCAGAAGATGAGTCACTATGCTTCGTGAGATATTTTGAGTTGTACGATTGAATAGACTCAGCTGAAGGAGACTAATATGAGCTCAGGAAGGCAATGAAAAGAGAATGTAAAGATGAGATAGACTCTCAGAGATTCATGCACACAGTCCATATTTTGGCTGGTCTAAACAGGCCTATGTGGGTCTTTGTGGAAACAAGGAGAATGGACAAGAGTTATCTTTTCCTGTTGTATTTGCCTCATGACACTGCAGTACCTAAATCAGATTTTATTCTTTGAAGTAATAGAAACAAAGCTTCTCAGCCAAATCCAGGAACTGGCTAATTATTTTTCCATTTGGTTGTAGATTTGGATGAGAACACTTGGCCTCTCGGGGTTCCCCCTCCTCAGGAGGGCTAACAAGAGACCAAAATGAGACCTACCAGAATGGGGGAGGGCAGGTGGTCATTATCACACACATCCATGAGGGAAACTCCGAAGAGCTGTGCTGGCTTTGCAGAAGGTGGAGCTGTGCACTGGCTTTCCTGGCAAGCTCTGGGGCCCCACCTAAGGGCCCAGTTTATGAAAGGATTCCTTTTAACTGTCTTCTGGCCTGAACCTAAGGAAGAAATGAGAGTAGTAGTAGTAGAAGTTAATTAACCTTAATTTTTTCCATTTATGTTTTACTGCATGTTCATTGCTATGGCTAGAAGAGGGAAATTGAGTCATTTGTGTAGTATTCTCCACATTCTGAATTGGCTAATACCATCTTTATGGTGCTACTGTGTTCTTCCCCATATCCAGCAAACTGATAGTTAAAACTGGAGACTTGATCAGACTCAGGGTCAATACTTCTGGTGCCATTTACTACCTATTATACTGCATCATGAGGCACTTAGCCTGTAGTTGTTAGTGTCCTCTTGTTAAGTATGATCAGTGGATTCAAGTGTCAGATCCAGTTTTAAAAGCTAAAAAGATTGAGTATTCAAATCAAGCAGAGTTTGGTAATCATCTGCTTTCACAGTGAGTCTTCTCCCAGACTTAGATTTCCACTTTGGTTTTCTGAATGTTCCACTGTCTCTGATCAAAAGGATCTGCCTTTCATGACACAATCTGCCTGACCCCACTTCTCAGCCAGCCTGAGGCTCCTCTACTCTGAGCCATCTCCATGGATGACTTTATGCGGGGGCGGGGGGTAGGAGAGGGGGGTCCATGGGAAGTAGTCTTTACACGCTGGCTATGTGGGAAGATTATCCAGGTGGCTGTGTTTCTTTCTTTCTTTCTTTCTTTCTTTCTTTCTTTCTTTCTTTCTTTCTTTCTTTCTAGTTTATTTATTTTGTGAAAGAGAGAGAGAAAGAGTGTGTGTATGCAAGTGCATGTGAGCAGGGGGAGCTGCAGGGAGAGAGAAGAGAAAGAACTCCAAGCAGGCTCCACGCTGCCTGCACAGAGCCCAGCTTGGGGCTCGATCTTCCGAACTGTAAGATCATGACCCTGAGCCAAAATCAAGAGTCAGCCACTTAGTCGATTCAGCTACCCAGGTGCCCCCAGGTGGCTGTGTTTCTTGTGACACCCCACCAAGCTACCTGGAGATGGTTTTTAATTATCCAACACTCCCTATCAAAGGCATGCAGAAGAAGAGCTTTACAAAGAAAAGGTGATCAGCAATGGAAAAGCTGAGTTCAAAGTTTCTACTGCTCAGCTATCAATGTTTTCCTTATAAGGTACCTTAACATTTGTTTAAATAATCTGCTTAAATAACTGAGCTCTTTAAAAGTCCAGAGAAAAGTCAAGTTACAACTTGGATAAACAGATGAGCAACATTTCACCAAATACCCTTAAACACCCATCCACTGGCTTCTATGGGATGTAGTGAGGGCATCACCATGTCCACTTACATGGGTGGCAACACTCACAGTGCTTGATCAGAAAGACCAGATCTAAGAACCAGAAGTATCCTGGTTCTGCCACTTAGACAAGTTGCTCAAAAATCTTTAAGCTTCGGGTTGCTCAAATTTAACGTAAATGATGCTACCTACAACTCATTGAACTAAATATAATGTACTACTCAGCACAAGGCTTGGCTCATGGCAGCCTTGATAAAAGTAATTTCCTTGCTGAGAGGGCCTAGGGCAGTCTAGATATCAGTCTCTTCCCCCCAAAGGAGACCTCACTCCCATTCTCGGTTTCATTTTGCAACCTCTAGAAGGTATGCAATCATGAAGGAATGCCACCACTTTGCCTAACTAAGGCTCTCTCTTCCCACCCTGAAGTCCATACCCCTGACAGTTTAAAAGGAGTGAAGGAAGAAAGCAAATACATTCTTAAATCTGGAAGGAGATTCCTGTACATCAAAACGTACAAATGTTTGCTTAAGATACAAGTTAATGTATAAATTGAGTTGTTGTATGCAACCTGGTTTCCCTACTCTTACCCTAGTTTTATTATTTCAAAAACTATCCAAATATATTCCATTATTGAGCTTTAATTAAGAATGCTTTTAAGAAGAGTGTCATATCCCTTGATAAAAAGCCATAAATCTAGCTACTCCATGAGTATATACAGAAAGCAAATACATGGGGAGTCTGAGTGGCTAAGCATTTGACTCTTGATTTTGGCTCAGGTCATTTCATGGTTCATGGGACTGAGCTCCATGTGGGGTTCTGCACTGACAGCGTGGAGCCTGCTTGTGATTCTCTCTTCCCCTTTCCCCTTGCCCCTCCCCCATTCATGTCACTCTCTGTCTCTCTCTCTCTCTCTCTCAAAATAAACAAATATTTAAAAACAAAAAAGCAAGTATATCTGAAGTCCTATACTTTCTCAAAGACATTTTTGGGCTTAGCTGGACCTTTTGTAACGTACATTATTTGGTGTTAGAGTTCATGTTGCCTCTGTGACTAATAAAAATATATGCTATAGACATTAAAAATATGGGAATGATTAAATAAGCCAACTCGATAGAAATCTATCCTTTCTCAAACAGTACTGGCAAGATTTGGGTTAGCACTTCCTAATGATCGAGTTAGAGTATGAATATTAAAAAATAAAATTTTTGAAACTTTGAGGTTATAGAATAACTATAATAACAATAAAAATACTTCCTTTTTTGACCCCAGTGCTTCTCAGGTTAATATCACATTTTCAATAGAGAATGAAATATCAATGAGGGAATATTGGCATGGTAGGGAAAAATAGTAAGACGGAAGATTAAAAAGCCCTAACCATAAAGATCATCTAGTTCCAGTCTTGACATGGGTCTGAAACAGACGTGGAAAGTGGGGGTAGAATTAAGAGTTCAGTTCTAACTAGAACCCAAGGCCACTTCAGCCTAAGCCCAGAATAAATGCAATTCAATTCTGTAACTCTTTACTCCACTGAAGTTCTTCTGTTCCAGGTATGTTTAAGCCACATAGTCTAGACATCACACCTCCTGTGATGGCCTGAGATACTAGACAAAACCCAGGAATAGGGAAGACATGTTTCTAGACCATAAAAATCTTGTGTTCTAAGAAGACACACAGATGTGTACACACACAATACTATGTGGAAAGTGCTCTGGGGATACAGAGAAAAGAGTAAGGGTCTACCTAGAAGAATTAAAACAAACGACCTTCCGAGAAGTGAGTCAGGTCTTGATTTCAGACCTTTGGGAGTTTCTCTAAGCCTGACTCTGGGTGGGTATTGGGTTCTTGCCTATACTGTCCCTCCCCACTCCCACACAGAGAATAAGCTCTGTGTCATGAATTTGTGTTCAAGAGTGGAGATATGAGCTAAAAGAAGGCACTTGAAGGAAGGGAAGGGACTCACCTCTCCCTTGCTGGTTCTGCACTGGGTGCCTGGGCTTCAGGATGAACTGGCCTTGCATCTCTGGGAACCCCTCCTTTGGAAGGAGGGGCTCCTGGAGGGTGGAAGGAGAGATGGAGGCCTCTGGTCCCTGTGGCAGCAGTGGAGTAGATGGAAGATGGCTCATTTTAATTCCATAGGGATGTTCATGTCCTAAATGGAGAAAAGTCTAAATGTAAATTCAGGCTGGTGCTGATGGCTGTCATCAAACCTACCTTAACATGAGTGTGTGCATCACATTGGTATATGCTGCTATTCTCCTGGGGATTCCTCTCCCATATACCCATATACACCATATACCCTCTTATGGGGGACACACTGCAGAAATCAGGTGCTCAAGGAGAAGATTTTAAAAAGAGAAAAGGAAAGTTAAATCATGTTCCTTTGCTTGGAATACATAGATTCATCAGTGCATTGCTCTGCACAATGTTGGCTTTTGCTGTTTCCATCTGAGAATATTTAAGGCCTTGTAGTTTCTGCCTTGACGCTAACTAGATCTGTACATCTTAGGCAAACTACTTGACCCCTCTGAGTCTTACATTCATCCTTTGAAATGCTTACCCACAAACTTATAAGGATATGAGTAAATATATTAATAAAAATTGGTGATTAATATTTTTTGAACAATTGAACATAGTATTTAAATTTTTTTTTAACATTTATTCATTTCCTGAGAGAGAGAGAGAGAGAGAGTATGAGCAGGGCAGGGGTAGAGAGAGAGGGAGACACAGAATCCAAAGCAGGCTCCAAGCTCTGAGCTGTCAGCACAGAGCCCGACGCGGGGCTCGAACTCATAAACCACGAGATCATGACCTGAGCTGAAGTCTGACACTTAATCCACTGAGCTACCCCAGGTGCCCCAAGTATTAAGACTTGCTATGGTCACTATTCTCTCACACATGATATCAGTCAAACAGATTTTTCATTTCCTTTTGTCAGTTCTAGAGCCAGAGCTACCCAAGGGGGATGGGATGGGATGGGTGGCTTTTATGCTTTGTGCTTCCCTCCCACTGCCACCCTCCCTACCAGGGCTGTCCTGCAAGCAAGGATCAGAGGGAAGGCTGTACTATGTTGGAAACTCAGCAGCAAAGTGCAAAACGGTGTTTACAAAGTGGAAAACCACACCCCAAATCATGAACAGTTGCCTGACAAGTGATTTGTTTTGCTCTTTCATGTTTTAAATTGTTTCCTCTCCATAGAACTTTCAAAAGACCCTGTGGTGTGATACGGATTTCAGTTTTTAAGAATAGAATGAAAGTTCTCTTTCTGTCATTTCTGATTTATTATTGTATGTAACTTGGGGAGCTTTTGCTGCTCCTTTTCATCTGGTACAGATGAAACGTCAATGCTCGGTTCACGAGAACCACAGTGACTTCCCTCCTTTAAGGCAAAAGAAGCTTCTATGACAGCAGTACAACCAAATCACCAAGATAGCCAGGAGTTAATCTGCAATTGAGAATTGAGAGCATGTTAAGAAACATATTTCGAATGCTGCTAAAGGATCATCATGAATGACAGGCTCTTCGGATTCCTTAGAGCTGCCTTCATGCGTGAAGCTGTTCCAAGTCTCAAAAGTTATCATCTACATTGTTTTATCTAAATCAATGCACTTTATTAAGATAAATATATTTAAGTATTTAATTTTTTCCCCTTTTATTGCTGAACGACTTTTGCAAGATGTCAACGTTAACACAAAAACATTAAATGGTGGAGTCAGCTATGTGGTTGGTGATTCTCTGAGAATATATGTTTCATAGAAAAAATTTGTTTGTTTATATTTCCAGGTCAGTTGAAGATATTCTTTAGATCACTTGAAAAAGAGTAATAGCCTCACAGGATTATTAAAAGGATAAAAAATGCATATAAGAGGGAATGCTCTAAGATTTTGAGCAGAAATCATTGTCACTATTACTATACATTACTGTACTTCAAGGTCAGCTACAGATCCTGTCTTCTTGTTTTAATTTTTCTATTTCTGGTAAACACTGAATAAATTTGCTAATCCAAAGATTTTTTTTTTCCTTTTCTTTTTTTCTTTTTTAGATCACTCATGCTAATCACTATTTTAGGAGAGGTGCAATGTGTTTATCAACAACCTTAAGAACCATGCTGGAAAAAGCTTGAGAAACAGCAAAGTACAGGTGGTTTAGTCAGTGAAGACTGGACAAGTTTAAATGTGATTATCTCATTTTCTTTATTATGCTGAAAAACTTATGGGCACAGGACAAGTGTTCGGTACATATTTATACCTGGATTCAGAGACATGACTGGATTTTAGAGGATTCTCAAAATAGAGGCTACTTAGTAGTGAGGAAATGGAATTCAAGACTGAAATATGAAAAATAAATGTATGGGAAAAAGAAATTCCAATCCATTTTGATTTCATACCTAAGTAAGTGGGTAAATAAGTGAGTAAATAATAAATAAACAAAAACTTTCAATACATGTCTATTTGTCAGGTAAAAAAACGATAGAGAAGAAAAATTTACATTTCTCTCCCCAACTAGACCATAAGCTGCTGAATGAAGAGATGTTATCAGTGCCTGGTAAAGAGTGAGTACCCAGGAATTATTTGATAAATGTATGAGTGAATACTGCATGTGATTTTCACTTTTAAGGGTATTTAAGCTAAAGACAGAACAATCATTACCTTGAGACTTAGAGTTACAATTCTGAACCTACTCAATCCCATCTTAGATTATCCCTGACACTTACCAATTAGTGGTTGTGGGGCTCCTCCTTTGCCAGAACTGACCCACAGCTGATAGTCTTTCTCAGAGCCCTTGGAAACAAAAAGATTATGCATCACAACAAATCTTTCACAGTACTTGAAGAACAAACACATTTTCTTAGCATTTCTATGTTTTGAAAAAGAAAGAATTAGGGCCAGTATAAATGCTATTTGGTCTATGGAGGTAGCTGCAATTTTTGAGTTAACAACACTTGTTAACTTGTTCCCCTCACAGCCTCCAGTAGACCTTCTCAGATTCTTGTCATTTCTTGATAAAGGCTGGAGAACCACAGTACAATCCAGCCCTCACTTTGTGGGTGGCCCTTGGCATAAGAAACCACAGTTGTGCCCCTTCACCAAGGAGGAAAAGTCTAATCTCAGAAGTCCTGCCTTCTGCTGTCTCTAGACTCCTTGGATAATGTTGGCTTTTGCCTCCAAATGTCCCTGCACAGACAAGCATATTATCCAGAGAGCCACACACCCTGCCATGACGATTCCCGAGCAAAGTAAGTTGAAAGGCCATAATAGCTCAACAGCCCTGAGCAGACAAATGCCCAAGAAGCTTTGAGGAGATAGGAAGTGAAGTCAAGCCCCACTACAGGGAGAGAAGGGACAAGAACTCTAACCTAGAGAACAAATCAGATGCAGAAAACAATTACTCTGTGAAGAATTATTGCCCAATAATATTGGAAATCCCACTTGAAACTAACAAGTCTAAATTATAAAGATTGCTGAACTATTTTAAAGAGTCTTCTAGGAGGATAAAGTAAAATATGTTTGAAATGGAGTTGTTGATGATAGGTACTATGCTTGTCCTTGACTTCTGATTAAAAATCATGGCCTTGCCTTGAGGAGGGTCAGAGGTATGGAAAGAATCACAAGCGCACACACACACACACACACACACACACACACACACACACAGCTAAATCAGCTCAAAATTGTATTGCAAATAGGAAGTAAGAGCTAATAAGCATCTTTTCTCTTAAGGTAGGGTTCAGAAACACTATGTTGGAATCCCTTAAATCAGACATACATAAGACAAATAACCCCAGTTCTTCATTAAAATGGAAATTGTTGTCTAGTGAGATGGGTCACTTCAAGCAAAGGAAAATCATAAACATGAAATAAAATGAACAATATCATTAATCAGTCTTCCCAACTTCATCTCTAAAACCACTCACTCTCTTTCCAAGATTTAATTCTTATGCAGGGTGTATATATCATAGAGATGTGTATGATATACAATCATAAACATTGTTAGAAATCAATGTAGAGATGTGTTTTACTCACTACATATCAATTCAATTTTATTTCAAATGTATTATTAAATTTTGTTTTTACAGAAATAATTGAGTTCTTTTTTTTTTTTTTCAACGTTTATTTATTTTTTTTGGGACAGAGAGAGACAGAGCATGAACGGGGGAGGGGCAGAGAGAGAGGGAGACACAGAATCGGAAACAGGCTCCAGGCTCTGAGCCATCAGCCCAGAGCCCGACGCGGGGCTCGAACTCACGGACCGCGAGATCGTGACCTGGCTGAAGTCGGACGCTTAACCGACTGCGCCCCCCCAGGCGCCCCAAGAAATAATTGAGTTCTTATGCCAAATTCTGGTTGCCCTGAATTTTTAAGGGCCTTTATTATACCATTGGTTCAGATAGAATTTCAATACAAATCTTGTAATTATGTCATGTCACAATAGCAAGACACTTTCACATTTACAGAGGATTTTATATAAGAAGCTGTGCTTTATAAGTGCTCCCTCAGTTTTGTCAACCTGACTGTCACCCTCTCTTTTCCCTTACAAAGCATCCCCTCAAATATACCTTGGGGTGCCTGGGTGACTCAGTCGGTTAAGCATCCCACTTCAACTTAGGTCATGATCTTGTGGTTTATGAGTTCGAGCCCATGTCGAGCTCTGTGCTGACAGCTCAGAGCCTGGAGCCTGCTTCAGAGTCTGTGTCTCCCTCTCTCTGCCCCTCCCCTGCTCATGTTCTCTCTCTCTCTGTCTCTTTCTCTCAAAAATAAACATTACAAAAATTAAAAAATATATATATACCCATTTCTTTCATCAAAAAAAAAAAAAAAATCAGCAACTCATACTAGCCCCATCAAAACATAAGGAGCTGAAACCAAAACTGGATGAAAGTGATGTGTACACAGATGCCCCCAGATCCATGGTCTCAGTCAGAACTAGTCTTCTTTACCAGTTTCGAAGGGGCATTAGCAGTCTCATCCTTAGGACCTATATCAAGGGGATGTAGCTTCTAGCCATGTGGTCTTCATGTCAACATTTACAGCAAAACATGTAATTTAAGACTCATTAAACTGAGATTGGGTCCTTGGGTGATGACCAGGGTAAATAGTGATGGGGAGGAATCAGGAAAGATGACACAGAAAGAAGAGTCCACTAGAGAAGGAAATATTTAAGAATTTTGAAATATTTTACTGTCTATGTATAGAATGTATACAGTGAACTGCATGTTGTTATTAGCACTCTAAAATTATAGCCCAATTTTTTGCTCTGATTTTGAATTTGCACAAAATTGAAAATGGAAATACCAGAAGAGCGCCCATGTATATAGCTTCATTGCCTTCAATTTCTCAATTTGGGGTGGGGGGCAAAATATGGCTATGATATCTTTAATAATCAGCTGCTTTATAATGGGAGATGCACAACACACACTCACATACACACACACAAATCTCAAAGTTCAAGGTTGGTTTTTAACTAAAAATAGTTTGCAGGCAACTTACAGTTATTCCTAGCATTGGTAGTGACATGTTGATTATGTCATTCGCTGTGTCTGAATTTGCCACTGTTACAGTTACAGACTATAGAAAAGAAATAAAGAAAAATTGCTATAAATTGAAAAAAATTGAAACCATGTGACTATTGTCAAATTATTACCCATATTCTAAAGGCAAAGCTTGCTTTCAGGTAATGACAAAATAAAGCACACAAAAAGCATACACTCTTAATTATGTTTTCATTTCTTTATATAACATGAAGCTAGTGGGAAGCAGTAAAACATATATTTCTCTTAACGGATTTGTGGCACACAAAATACAGCAGCTTAAGCAACAAAACAAACAAACAAAAGACTGAGAATCCCAAGAAGATGCATGGGCTGATCCTCAGCTCCATAAAGCTATTTCCAAAATGGAGCAGAGGGGATAGTTTAAAAAAGAGGAGCTGGATGTTTTTCTCTCTTCCTGAGTTGTGTTTTTATAGTATGGCCTTATTCATTTGCAATTACACACTCAGTTTTAGCAAAATCAGAATAAGAACTAGCTATAAAAGACATTTTTAAAAAATTACTATTTGGTCAGTACTTTCTTTGTGTCAGGCATCATAGTTACTAAGGTTTTCATTGTTGAAATCTGTTGAGACAAATAAAACCAAGGAGTCTAGGAGATGAGATTGAAAAGTTTAGAAATTTACGTTCCATTCCCAAGTCTGCCAGTGAGTGGGTTATTATTTATAATAGCTCTCTACCATAACTTACATTGAGAAACTGCTCTACAAAACTAGGAAAACAGTTTACAGAATATTACCTGAAAGGGATTAATAGGATTCTGAGATATTATCTATAAGACTATCTGAATTCCAAAAGATATTTTAAAATAAGACAATATGAGGGGCGCCTGGGTGGCTCAGTCGGTTAGGCAGGCATCTTCCGATCAGGTCATGATCTCATGGTTCATGGGTTCGAGCCCTGCATTGGGCTCTGTGCTGACAGCTTGGAGCCTGGAGACTGCTTCGGAATCTGTGATTCCCCCTCTCTCTCTCTGTCCCCTTCCCCAGCTCATGCTTTGTCTCTCAAATAAATAAATAAATAAATAAATAAATAAATAAATAAATGTTAAAAGAATTCTTCTTAAAATAAGACAATATGTAACCAATAAGACAATATATAATATTATTAGGCAATGAGGCCTATGTCCTTTGATAAAGAGTGCTTAAAGAAGGCAAACAGCACAAGTGGACACTCATAGGCCTTAAAAATACTAAGAACAGAGTTAAAAGAAACCCTTTCATAATTCATTACTTGGCCTTTCATTGTATTTTTCTTCTTAGGAATGGAATGCAATTATTTGATATGTCAGATGGCCATGAAAGTTGATAATCAGACTTTTATAAACAAAAGCATTCATTGATTTCAAACTACCTGTAGCTTTAAGGAGTATAAAAAAATGTTTAGAACCCAGCAGCAGAGATCAGAGCACTCAAAGTCAGGGATGTAAGGGGCTTCCTATGCTAAATTATCTAGGAGGATTCAAAAGTCTGACTGGGTCTTAGCTTGAGATTTAATTAGAAGTAATGGTTCTGCTATTTTTTTTTTTTTTTCAACGTTTATTTATTTTTGGGACAGAGAGAGACAGAGCATGAACGGGGGAGGGGCAGAGAGAGAGGGAGACACAGAATCGGAAACAGGCTCCAGGCTCTGAGCCATCAGCCCAGAGCCTGACGCGGGGCTCCAACTCACGGACCGGACCGCGAGATCGTGACCTGGCTGAAGTCGGACGCTCAACCGACTGTGCCACCCAGGCGCCCCAATTCTGCTATTTTTTAAGATGTCTGAAAACCTTTCAATACAACTTAACAAGTCTCCCATGAAATCTTTTTAATGTAAAAAAAAAAAAAAAGATCTCTTTTGAAATGCTAATATCACTCCTTAATTTATTTGGTCTGCCAGATAATGGTTTTCAAGGCATAAGGAACACACTGTGTTCAAAATAGTAATTCCAAGGATGTATGTAAATTTTCCTGCATGTCATATGTTCTCCAAAATACAAATTTCAGTAGATAGAGCTCTTTATAAACAAATAACTTTTAAAGAAATAAACTGTTTTTTGAAATTATTTAAAAGAAAGGGAAATGTTGCCTTCTTTTCTCATATGAAAAACCAGGAAAATGTGATCAATTCTCAAGAGCTAAAGCCAACTCTAGAGGTGATCTAGATATTCAGATTGTTAGGCAAAAACAGCAATTACAATAATGCTCAATGATACAAATGAAAATATGCTCACAATAAACAAAAAGGGATGCATCTTAGAATAGAAATTGAATATATTTAAAAATAGAATTTTTTTTATCTGAAAAATATATTAAAGAAAAAATTTACTGGCTAGGGAACATCGTATAATGGGGACGACAAATGGCAGTCAGTGATTTTGGAAAATAGATAATAGAAATTATCCAGTCTGAGGAAGAAAAGGGGAAAGAAAGATTGAAAAAAATTAACAGAGTCTGAGGGACCTGTGAACAGTATGAAAGGGTCTAATACACATATAATTGAAATCTCGGAAGGAGAGAAGAAAGAAAATGGGGAAGAAAATATTTGAGGTAATAATGACTAAAAGTCCCCAAGTTTGATGAAAGACAAGTTTATAAATTCAAGAAGTTCAGAATATGCCAAATAGGACAGATTCAAGAAAACCATGCTTTGATACTTCGTAGCCACACTACGAAAAACCAAAAATAAAGAGAAAATCTTGAAAGTGGCTAAAGAAAAATGACAAATCACCTTCAGAGGATTGGTGTTTGAATGACCCCAGACTACTCATCAGAAAGCACAGAAACGAAAAGAGAGTGCAAAACCTTGAAAGGGCTGAAAGGAAACAATTTGCAAACAATTTGTATCCCCAAATCTATCTCTCAAGAGTAAAGGTGAAATAAAGCCATTTTCAGATAAAAGAAGGAAATCTGCCTACACCACATCTGCACAACAAGAAATGCTGAGGATCGTTTCTCTAGGATGAAATGAAACTGTGTTAGGGGGAAACTTGGATCTTAGGAATGAATGAAGACCATTAGAAATGTTTCTTTTGTGTAAATTATACATAAGTTGATTTTTTAAAAATTTCAAAGTAATTTTCCATGAAGCATTCTGAGTGTAACCCACTCCCACAGTTGAAATCAAAGCGGGCAGAGACGAGAATGTGCTCTGCTGTCTCTGCTCTCGTCTCCATTCAGTGCATCTATCTGGCGCTTGGAAACAGATCAAAATATTTGCATGGCCTTTCCTTTGGCCAGGAAGTAACTGTCTTCAACTACGTCTTTTTCCACCTTCAAATACTATTTTGTGTGATCTCGAGCTACTGTAAAGTGTTACAGAAAAAAAAGTGTCATTTAAAAATACCCAAAAATATCATTGTAAATGTCTTGGCTACTGCACTACAATTTCAGAAATCAAACTTTATACAAATAACCGGGGCAATTGGTTTGATTTTTTTTTTCTCCAGTAGCATAAAGAAAGTGAGATAGAAATATGCTGATCCCTTAAAAGTGTCATCCCTCTGAGCTCAAGTCAATCTTGATATTCCTTGGAACGAAAGACCTTTCAAAGCTCCTCTGCATTTGACATAACGACTGAATGTAATACCTCACCCCTGAGTGGATCCTGTACTAGAAAGGAGACGTTATCAAGGTCAACTGACAAAATGGGAACACTAATGGCGTGGTAACGCATTATACCAATGTTACATTTACTAAAGGTGATAACTACAGGGTGGTAACAGAAGAGAATACCCTTATTCTTAGGAAATACTTAGGTTTAAGGATAAAGGGCCATGGTGTTTGTATGAGCCTCACAAATAAGTGTATACATGCACATAATAGAGACAGAGAAAGAAAAGAAATGGTAAAGCAAATGGAGTAAAGTGTTACTGATAGGTGAATCCAGGTAAAGAGTACAGGGGGTGTTTTTTGTACGATTTTTATTTTTGCAACTTTTCTGTAAGTTTACAATTATACCAAACAAAACATCATGGGGAAAAAAGAACTGTGGAAACAATCGAAACCATTCTGTACATAAGTAGTGACCATTGGAACAAAATGTTTTAATTCTAGTAAGATATACCTGCGTGTGAAAATCACTTTACTAGAAGCCACTGTAATTGCTATTAGAAGGATTCAGAGAAATATTATGGGCATTTAACATGCAATATTTTTCCATGCTTATGCACTGTAGCTAGCATGGATTCCTCTTGCTTCACATTACCTAAGATTCACTTTTTATGTATACAAAGATATACGTGTAGACAGGGAAATCCATTTTCCCACATGGCGCTTTTTTAAATACTCTCTCTTCCTCTCTTTTCTTTTCTCCTTTCTACCTCCTTATTTTTTTTTTCCTTCCCTCCCTCCCTATCTACCCCTCCATCTCCATCTCTTTCATTCTGTCTGAATCAGGAACTTGGAATTTAATTTTTAGTCTTAAAAACACTTACACCGCCACAGTTCTCGATGTCTCCAGTGAAGATTTGGAGGGGAATGCTTTTTGGCTGGTCCTTCTCTTTGGCTAGATTGATGTACCTAATCAAATTCAATAATAACCCAAATTGAGTAGGATGAATTAGCTATTAGCTTACTTTCAAATCAATCTATGTTACTAATATTTTCAACATACTGTGTCATGTAGGGGCACCTGGGTGGCTCAGTTGGTTAAGCATCCAACTCTTGATTTTGGCTCAGGTCATGATCTCATGGTTCATGAGATCAAGCCCTGCATTGGGCTCTGTGCTGACAGCATGGAACCTGCGCAGGGAATGCTCTCTCTCCCTCCCTCTCGGCCCCTCCCCACTCACTGTCTCTCTCTCTCTCTCTCTCTCTCTCTCTCTCTCTCAAAATAAATAAACATTAAAAAAAAAGCATATAAATAAATAGCCAAATCAAATTATGGGCTGGAAGAAAACATGCAAAAATATTTCAGGAAAATGAGACATGACTCAGAAAACAACAGATGGCTGTCATGATGTGAGATCTGAGCAGCAGATCCAATGGTCAAAGCTTTCCTACCTAGACTGGAGGGCCCAGCCCCTTCCTGGGCTCCAGGGCAGGAATTAGCAGTTGCTTTGACAATCAGTGAGTAATCTGCACTTAAGGAAATGTATGTTTTGAGAATAATGTTAGCTCCAATCATTAGGTTGGAAAGAAGGGGAAGATGAGAGTGATAACCAGGACTTCATCAAAAATAAGCAAAATATACATAGAAATGAGAGCACATTATCTGCAGTGGCAGCCAGGGTAAATCTAAATAAGAAATTATTTGGAATAGTCTAATAATACTAAGGAGAAGGAGAAGAGTTTGAGGGCATGATTTTGAAGAAATTTGCATTCTCTTATCATGGGTTAAAGATTTAAAATATGTATACTGACAAAATACCTTTGAAAGAAAGAGCACCATTTTTCCTTTAGTTCGGAAGACCTGCAATTTAAGAAATGGGAATAAAAATCAAACTCAAACTATTAAGATCACCATTCAGACAAAAATAGCAGCAGCCAGTTATTATTGATGTGGTTGCATGTGTAAGTTGTACTCTCCTCACAATCGAGCTTTTGATGGACCCTGCTCATTTACGAGCAGTATTACAATAATGGGAAATAGATCCTAAAGGGGAAGAAAGGCTGGTTTTTAATCTAAACGCTTAATTGTAACTATGTGATGCAAGCTATGCGATCATGGGCATGTTGCTTAACCACTCTGAGTTTCAGTTTCCAGAACTGGAAAAAGTTAATTTTACCTCAGAGTGTTCCTGCCCCTGCAAGTGCTATTCAAATATAAAGAAACATTATCATTCAAATTAAATCGTACTTAAGAAATTTGGCATTTGGATGGAACTATCTTGGCCTAGAAATAAGAATATCTTTTTAGGAAAAAACACCCATAATATTTTATTTCTTTATACATATTAGCATATTGTAATGTTAAACTAGTTCCTAGAAAACTTATTCTTCATTACTATGATCTTCTGAGCAAAATCAGTCCATCTACGGCTAAATTACTAAAGGTTATTTTCTGTGCTAAAGTTTCCCTAGGATTTAGTAGCAAAAAAATGCGAATATTTTAAACCCCATTCATATGTGGACTTATCACTTACTAGCATTTTTTTTTTTTTATTGTGGTAAATTACACATAACATTGAACATTAGTGACCTTTAGTACCTTCTCACTATTGTGCAACCATCATGACTATCTAGTTCTGGAACATTTTAATCACCCAAAAGCAAACCCAGTGTCCATTAAGTAGTTGCTCTCCATTTCCCACTGTCTCCAGATCTTATACCACATTTTGTTTATTTGCTGATACACACTTGGGTTGTTTCCTTTTTTTTTTTTTGCTTATTATCGACAATGCTGCTATGAACGTTTGTGTATCAATTTTTGTATGAACATGTTTTTAATTGCTCTTGGGTATATATCTGGAAGTGGCATTGCTGGGTCATATGATAATTCTGTTTAACTTATTGAGGAACCTTCAAACTATCCACAGTGGCTGCCACATTTTATACTCCTACCAGCAACACTGCTCCCCACTCTCTCCATCACCATTTTCAAGACCTGTTTCATCAGAAAAATGGAACACCCATTTAGCATCCCAACCTGCATGGACATAGCTTCTAAATATGTATGCCAATCTGCAGAACAGTAACAATAACAAGTAACAAAAGCACTAGGTGCCAGGCGTTCTTATAAATGCCTTATATATATTTATACAGCTTTTTAACTAACCTAACGTGCAAACCTGGCTTCCGCATTTTCTCTCTCATTAGGAAAAAAAAGTTTCTTGGAAATTCCCTAATCAAAGACTTTATATATTATCAACTGAAACTATTTCCTTCTATTTGCAACATGGAGAGGCCATTAAGCAATAGGAACTGATAATCTTTGCAGAAATATGTCATGGAAAAGAAGACATGCAGAGATGATATACATCCATATTTCTTCCCAGTAAGTTTTGAAAATTTTTCATTATGTCAACAGCTGCATTACAGAATTTAATAAATTAACAACTTGTAAACATTTTCGTTGTCTCATCTTTATGATGACACGTGAGATTTTGGTGGAGTGGGGCGAGGTGAAGAAAGAAGGGTGATGTGTTCATGTGATGAACACTCATTGTGTAAAGCAAGAATGAGACTTGGGGTGTGGTTGTTTCAAACAACAGATGTAAATGTTGCATGACCCCCGTAAAACCAGGAATGTCTCTTGGGATGCCACATTCCCCATCCTCATGTCAGCCTGAAAATGTGTCTTGCACAACTAATCTCTACTCCATGAAATCAAACTTTTGCTTTCGACTGTCACCTCTCTATAGATACCAACTAAGATAATCTGTACACGGCAATTCAGGCAATCTCATATTCGATGGCATAATTAATTTATTTGTAGTAATTACATCTTATTTTTAAATGAATTAACTTGGGAATATAAAAGCAATTTTTCAAATTTAATTGGACTATTTAATAGTACTTGCTCAAGAGAAACATTCCTGTGATTTACAAACACAGAGAACTCCCTGGGAATTAGGGGGCAGGATATTGGAGTGAGGCCCTAGAACCACACTCTCTTGATTCTCTTTCCACATACCCAGAACACCCAACTCCTCAAGTGGCTCCTAGAGCCCACTTGAAAGACCACTGATCAAAACCAGAGGAAGTGACTCCAGTAGTCCCCACTCTATGTTATCTTATTCCTTACATTTGCACATAAAAACCTTTTTGGAGAAAGTACAAGGCAAACAAGTGTCATTGATGGAGGTTCAAAAGTGAGTCA
Source organism: Leopardus geoffroyi (assembly GCF_018350155.1). Lineage (NCBI taxonomy): Eukaryota > Metazoa > Chordata > Mammalia > Carnivora > Felidae > Leopardus > Leopardus geoffroyi. The sequence goes on along the minus strand of NC_059327.1, from coordinate 104,102,424 downwards.
CTGGCTTGATATACAATCAGGTTAAAATGTTTTCCTTTCTAACCCATGTAAATACAAGACCAAGCTGTAAGTCTTACCTGAAGGTGGCCACAAAGTTCACCGTGGGCCAGCCCAAGATGAAGGACCTCTCAGCATTGATGTCGGTATCTCCCACTTTGTCCATACAGTTGGTTATCCACATGGTGCTCAGTGGTATTTGATTTTTTATCTTAAAGGTGTTTTTATAACTAGAAAGAAAGATACCCAAACAAGACGTCTGTTAGTTTGTTTCATAAATGTGATGGGGGCAGCTGTGCTCGTGAGACACCAGGGCTCGTTGCTCCAGGGCACAGTGTGCCTCCCTCATCTCTACTACCCCCTGTGCACAGCCCAGCAAATGGTTACATGGGCTTTTACAAAGCATGTGTTGAGCAAAGTCTGGCCTAGGAAGACCCTCAAAACACTTTCCCTAGCCATTTTTCTGAATGTTGAGTATTAAGTAAAGAGTATGTATTTTAAAGCACTTAAAGAAAACCATTAATTCATTTATTATTGTTAGATTTGTTACTTATTATTACATATAATTTTATGGTTATTGTTACAGTTAATTATTCGTTTATGTCTTGCTTACTTCAAAAAGTATTTGAGGGCTGAACAAAAATACACAATACATTATTATTTTTTTTTTTTTGAGAGAGAGAGAGAGTGCACAAACACAAGTGGGGCAGAAGGAGAGGGAAAGAGAGAATCTTAAGGAGGCTCCATGCCCAGCACAGAGCCTGGCTCAGGGCTTGATCTCATGACTGTGAGATCATGACCTGAGCTGAAATCAAGAGTCGGATGCTTAACCAACTGGGCCACTGAGGCGCCCCAGATAAAAATAGTTATACAGTTTTTTCCTACAAGAGACAAACCAAAAACAAAACATAAGCTTGCATCAGAAAGATTTAAACGTTATTTTCAACCTTAAATAAAAATATATATTGTCAGGGTGCCTGGGTGGCTCAGATGGTTAAGCGCCAGACTTTGGCTCAGGCCATGATCTTGCAGTTCGTGACTTCGAGCCCTGCATTGGGCTCTCTACTGTCATCACAGAGCCTGCAGAGGATCCTCTGTCCCCTTCTCTCACTCTGCCCCTCCCCTGCTTGCTCTCTCTTTCTCTCTCACACATGCACACACGCACACACACACACACACACACACACATGCACCCACACACATGCATGTACTCTCTCTCTCTCTCTCTCTCTCTCTGAAAAAATAAATAAAAACATTAAACAAAAAATCTTTTGGGATAATATTTCTACCCTTTGCCATGGCCTGTGTAGACCCTGTGTGACTGGATCCCTGAATACATCTGATCTCATGCTCCATACTTTAGGCTCCAGTCAAATCCACCTTCCCTGAGCCGCTCCCCCCAAGGGACCAGGTGGCACCCACTTAGGCCCGCTTAGTCCCTCATCCTAGAAGTTTCAGTCATCTTGTCTAGGAATGTGACTGCTTCTCATCTAATCTAGTTTAAATGCTGCCATCTTGGAGAGGCCCTCCTAGACAACCCCTCACTAATACCTTCCCATCTTCTCCACGTGGCACCCTTCTGCCGGAAGCACTAATCACAATCTATACATCCCCCCCTCTTATTTTTATCATTTATCTGTAGGTCCCAGGCAAGAGAGACACCACCTGTCATGTTCTCAACTGTCTTCTCTACAGGGGCACGGTACAAAACAAGACTTCCATAATTGAATGAATTAAGGATCAAAACACTTGCAAAAACAAAAGAAAAACACAATGTTTTCTTACAGTAAAGGCTGATGGAAATGAAACTTTACGATAATCAGAAAGGTGTATAGCATAGTATACATACTCGGTATTAGACATCAGCAACAAATCATTGAACAAGAAGAGGTGCCGTTTCTGCCTCCTCCAGCCTTGCTTGAGTTCAACAGGGCCATGGATAAGCAGGGTATGGGTGGCACCCTCAGATGATGTAGTGTTTTCGCTGTGGGCGTCCATGTCAACAGAAGAGCTTTCCTTGCAAATACATCAAACACCATGGAGCGGCTAGTTACTTGAGTCAAATACATACAATATAGTTTTATGCTAAATGTCAGGGTTCACACAACACTAAAAATTAGTCTCAACCTCCAAAGCAAGACTCCAGAGCTCAAACTCAAGAATCACCAAGTTATAGGAAGCTATCAAAAGAGATAAGATCACTTGGGGAGTTGATACAGATGGAGACAGTTTCAAGGACAAAGCCCTTGGGGCATGCCAACTTTTAGAGGTGGGGAGGAGAAAGCCACAGAGCTAATCACGAGCTGTTATTTGGGAGGGGAGAACCAAGAGGCCAAAGGTAGAGAGTATTATAAGAAGGTAGACCACTACCAAAAAACAAGACAATTTGTGGCCTAATATAAAATAAAATGATGTTTGTGAAGAATTAAGTACAACTTGGCTTCATGTTAACATAAAATGTAGATAACTGAAGATCCTGGAAAATTGACCCCAGTCTTATCTTAATCAACATTCAAACTTTGGGGGAAATTCTCAAACACCAGCAAAAATCACGGAAACATCAAAAAGTTTCTAAACATAAGAGTTTAGCTACTACTTGGCTGAGCTATGACTCTGACAGGACTTTCTGGTCATCATGGGTAAAACAGCTAAATTGTACAGAACGCAAAAAATTCTTTCATAAATAGGATAGATTATTTCACAGACCAGAAAATTTTCTCTCATGGAGCCAAGAAAGTGTCTTCCCCCCAGAATGTAAAGCTGCCTCCCTTCTGCTCAGCAGCACTGAATCTTATGAACATGAGTAGCTTTTCATGAAATCAGTGCTGAAGTTACGAATTAGTCCATATGTGTTAGAAGAAACAAAAGAGAACAACACTTCCAGTTACTGTCAGTCTGTTTTGATGATCAAAAATAGTATATTAAAAGACTACCTTATAAGGTGAAGCCTTGAATGACCACCTAAAAGTTCAGCATGCTTTCTGATTGGCGTGAACATCCTTTTTTCTTCAGTTCTTGGCACTGAAAATCGAAGTGAGTCTACAGCAGTGGCAGAGTACTGTAAAATGCTTGAAGCCTGAGGATTCCACAGTAGTCAAGATCACTGCCATTATGATGTCACGGTTCTAAGGCTTAGATCATAACTGACAAACTGACATACTTGTTTCCCTGATTTGGCCTCTACCTTTTGATTTTTTATTTTGAGCTAACTGTGGATTCATATCCAGCTGTAAGAAATAATACAGAGAGATTGCATCAGTTTTTTACTCATTTCCCCCTAATGGTAATATCTCTCTAAACTATAGTATAACTAGGATATTAACATTGATACAATCAAGATACAGAACACTTCCATCACCATAAGGGTCCTTCGTGTCACCTTTTTACGGCCACACAGACTTCCTTCCATGCCCACCACCTCTTTAATCCCTGGCAATCACAAATCCGTTCTCCATTTCTGTAACTGTGCCAGTCCAAGAATGTTATAAAAATGGGATCATATAGTGTGTAACATTTTTAGATTTGCTTCCTTCCGTTCAACGTAATTGGAGATTCATCCAGATGGCTGGAGGCATAGTTCATTTCTTTGTGTCTCTTAGTAGTATGCCATGATATGGATGTATCACAGTTTGCTTAGCCAATTGGTGAAGGAGTTCTGGATTGTTTCCAGGTTTTGGCTATCACTAATTCAGCTGCTTCACTGGGACAACAGGGTACTCAAGGGCACAGCTAAGGTCTGCGGGGCACAGGGTAAGCATCCCACGTCACGACTGGTATTACAACTGGTTGCTGGAGTCAGAGCTATAGCAAACCTCCACCTGCCATGAGACCCTTCCCCAGCTGCTGGGGGCTGCTCAGGTATCCGGGTTCTTTGAACCCTGTATCCCCTCCCCCTGCCCTCTCTAATGATGCTAATGATGCTAAACATCTTTTCATGTGTGTATTTGCCATCTGGACATCTTGAGTGCCATAAGAACCTGTAGTTCTAAATTTCAAAAACATTTTATGAAAGATGGTGTTCCCTTTCCACTAGAAAACTGACCATTTTACAGGTGAGGAGGCTGCTGCACAGACAGGTTAGATACTTTAAATCCAGGCAGCCATGATGTAACATGAGGCATTCAAATCCAGCTGACTCAGGAGGTCACAGTTTCCTGTAAGCTCCTCCTCCCCCAATCTCTTCTCACAGGGACAGTCTCTTTCCTTTGACAACTGTGGAAGACTGCAATTTGATCCTACTGACAAAGTTTATGGTTTCCTTACAGGGTCTTATAACAGGTATTTGAATATATGTCTTTTATTCCCCACTAGACTCTATGGACCCCAAGGGAAAAGTCTGTATCTGATTTATCATTTACTTCTCGCGAGCATTGGTACATTGGAGCAATGCAAACATTTTATTGAATGAGTGAATGAAATAGTTTTCTGGCACCGATGGAGGGGGAGAAAGCATGACCTAAAATAGTCTGTCTCTCATTTACTTCATTCATTCAACAGCTAGTGTTTGTGTACTAGGAGAAAGGCACTTGATAGGTCTGGGCAATAGGGACCAAGGCCCAACTTTCACAAAACCTGGATTTAAATGAGGGGGCAGGGGAGCAGAAATTAAACAGAGTCCCAACAATAACTGTGTAACACCAGACTCTGGAAAGTACCACAGAGAAAAAGAGTGAAATGAGAAATTAAAAGAGGGACTCGACCCACCTGATTTCAATTGTGGAGAGGGCAAGCAAGAGCTCTTTGGAATGGAGCTTTAAAGAACAATTTGGAATTACTCAGTGAGAGGACAGGGAAGGGGAAGGAAGGGGGAAGGGAAGAGGAGACAAGAGAAGTATGTTGGAGGGTAAGGTTCGTTTTTCAGCTGAAGGGACAGAATGCAAACATATGCGTTTCAGAGACACGAAAGAGTTTGCTAGACTGGAGACACAGGCAGAAGGTACAGGAGAGTGAGACATGCCTGCAGAGGTAGCTCGAGGCCAGAGCACAGGTCCCTGTGGTCCTTTTAGACTGTGGTAAGGCCTCTTATCTTAAAACCAAACTAGCAGAGAACTGGCACGGAGATAGTGGCATCCAGACTTCTCACCACTTTTACAGGCACAAGTGCTAGTCTGGGCATGCTTGGCTGTATTTAGACCCATGGAGGCTCATTGGGCAACACTTTCTGGCCTTTCCTCGAGCATCTGTCAAAATCTATTTAAGGTAAGAAACGTAGGCAGATTTATCTCTGCACCTTCCCCAACTCCCAGATTACGTCCCATTTCCTGCTTCTCCCCTTCAGAGATTTTAGAGATTTAAAGACCAGGAAAACTTCTCTCCTCCTAGAATCCAGTCCCTGTTTATCAGTTCTGATATGCATTAGACTCGCTTGAGGGAGATTTTCAGGCACTTCCCCCCCAGAGGTTCTGATACATCAGCTCTGGGAAACCTGTATTTTTAAAAACTTTTTTTGAGTGATTCTTTTATGTAACCAGGATTGTGAGTGACAGTATTTTAGGAACTCATTGAGACAGATGTAGTGTTCTGATACCATCTCTCCCTTGTAGTGGTGCAAAGGCGAGAAAAGTTTTTCTTAGAACGATTGAGGGAGTTTTCCTTAGTCACGTAATAGTTACCTGTACATGGAATAGCTAAAGCTTAATTTCTTCCAAAATACCATTGTTATTTATTCTAATGTGACGAATGAGCTCTAAACAGAATAACATTGATAGGGTCTGTTTTCATTTATTTCCTCGAACACTTAACTTTTCATCTTAAATATCAAATAGAAGACATAGTATAAGGTGACCCTGTGCCAATAATTACATTTTTAAGCACTTTGCAAAGACAGGACTATTTTCTTAATTTACTTTCATTCTTTTAAAATTTTACTTTATTTTTATTTCAATTCCAGTAAAATTAATATACAGTGTTATACTACTTTGAATTGTACAATATAGTGCTTCAACAATTCTCTACGTTACTCAGTGCTTATCATGAGAAGTATACCCTTAATCTCCTTCATCCATTTCACCCATCCCCCTACCCCTCTGGTAACCATCAGTTTGTTTTCTATAGTTAAGAGTCTGTGTTTTGGTTTGTCTTTTTTTCTTTATTCATTTGTTTTGTTCCTTAAACTCCATGTATAAGTGAAATCATATGGCATTTGTCTTTCTCTGTCTCTCTCTGACTTATTTCACTAAGCATTATTCCCTCTAGTCCATCCATGTATTCTGCCATTACCAAAGCCTGGGAGAGACACCAGGTGTTAATATCGATTGAATAACTACAAACTGCCAAGTTCTTTGCCAGGCAGTTTACAGACATCATCTCATTTCCTTGCAGCAGATTTATGAGATAAAAATCATTATTTCCATTTTTTATGGATAAAGAAACTGAAGCTCAATAAAGTTCAGTAACTGAGAACCACATACCTAATAATTCATAGAGTCAAGTTTATCTAATTTCAAAGTCATATAGTTTTTCCATGCCTAGACAATGTTTCCCTTCTGGAGGAGGAAAGAAAATATATTTTAAGCCACATCTGATGTAGGTTGGCTCTCAAATTACTTAATTGACACATATGTGTTTTCATCAACTGCCTACATTTGCATATTTATGGTGTCCCTAACCCATTCAATCTCTCCTCCCTGAAATGGCTAGTTGTGAACTCTTAACCACTGCCGGTAGCATGTATTAACTCTCAGACAGGAAGTGTGCATCAGTTTCAAGGTGGATAGGAGATTCCTATTACTTGAAGGAGAGAGACCTTGGGCTTTAGACAGACTGGGAGTAGGATCAGGACTGTGAAAGTGCTAATGGTTCTCCTCCAAATGTCTAGTGGTTCTAATCTCTATGATAGATACCAAAGCTGTGAATTGTGGCTAAATCTTTCCAGTGCCTCCTCAGCTCGATCCCCATCCTGGGTCAGTATCCCTATAGGTAATTTCTCTCCTGACTCTGGCACTCTGGACTTTCTACTACCACGAACTGACTTTTACCTCTATAAAGAAAGGGAAAAGAGGGATGCCCAGACCTTGGCAGAAAGCGCTCACGCCACTACCCTTTGCTGCCCTCTACTGACCATATCTGGAAATTACATGTAACCGTTCAGGCCCCTGGCCCAAAGCAGACGCTACAGTGAGTGAAAACAAGCACACAAAATTTGAGGGTGCACCAAAACACTTAGTAAATAAGATATGATATTTTAAAGTAATATTTTTAAAAGCCAAATTTCAAACAATACATGATGAAGAAAATATCTAAATGTACCTAAAATAGTACCCTAAAATAGCTCATATGTACAGAGACCCTGTCATTCATCATTTCATTCAAGAAAGAAGTCAAATACTACAGTGGAAAATCACGCTACTAATATTGACCAACCTTTTTCATCATTCACACATACGGGAAAAAAAATCCCAGAAAATTTAGATTAAACCAACAACAAAAATGAGAAGGTCCAAGTGGAACAGATTTAACAATTAACTCCTGAAGAAAACAGGTGAGGGAACAGAGGAAAAAAAAAAAAAAAAAACCCAAACAAACAAACAAACCAATAAACAACAACAACCACAACAAAAAAAACTAACATCTTCAGAGTCAAGAAGCCAAAGAATAGGTGGCTATGAGACAAGAACAAATAAAGAGGAAGAGTTCTTGGAAATTAAAGGTATCATTGACCAAATTAAATTTAATAGAAAGTCTTGAAGATGGAGTTTAAGGAAGCCATTTGACCTTGACACTTGGAACATTCATCTTTCAGTTTTAATAACATAAGATTACCCTTTCTTTCTCAATAAGTAGAGCTATTCAGTTCTTCAGTAAGAAGCAATTTAATAATTGGAATAATGTAAATGCTGTTTTAATTTGTAGAATCAACATATAAACAAAACTTGGACGACAACAATACAAGACAACAATACAAGAGAATCTGACTAATATTACCACTGATAATATAAAAAAAATGGAAGTCTGACTATTGAGGCAGCAGAGAGACGTGGAAGAAAATGTCACAGATCTTTCTCACTTCAATATAGCAAAAAGATCAAGATATACTGCCTAAAATTGATGGAACAAAATATAGAGTTGAAGCATACTCTTTAAGATTATACATGATCACCAGAAAAACCAAAACAGTATCAACTGGGAAAACTGAGAAGTGGATGGATAAAAGAAATAAGTGTCTCGTCTTTCAGTAGATACTATCTCAAGTTGATAAACAAGAAATGAAAGTATCAACATATGTTTCAGAGGAATAGCGATAACCACCTGCTGAACAAAAACTACTTAGAAATAGAGGGGTGGAAATGGGGAGTGGAGGAACGAGTTCAGGTAGAGAATTTACTTTTCATGGTACCACTGTCTACTGCTTGGTTTTTAAAATTCGCATATGCATTAATTTTACACTCTGAAAGTTAAAAGAAAACAACAACTTTCTGCAGCTGCAGCTCTTGGCACCATTTCCTTCCCAGCTGCAGTCTCTCTCTTTAAACCGACGGTCAGATCCTACTGAGACAGGAAGGAGTAAAAGCAGAAAAGTTTCTGCTCTGAAATTTAAGTGTTCTGGAATATTGTTTGTTTGTTTGCGCTTGTGTTCTATCTTTGCAATGGCCCAACTCTTTGGAATACTAACTTTTGACTCATCTGTGATATCTAGACTCTCCTTAAAGTTTTGCTAAACTTTGTTATCCTTCTGTTCTTGACAAAGAGTAATCCTGACTCGTTGGCTGTTACTGTGATCGTGGTATTTTATTTTCTTAGAATCTTGATTCTGGTCAACTGCTGCCTAGCTGGGTCCCACTCAACCTGCCTAGGTAGGAATGAAAAGTTTCCTTAGTGGTTATCCTCTGAGACTCAGCAGGCATCAGCAGAGTTGTAAAACTTGTGTTTTGAATCCAGTCCTTCTCTCTCCACCCTCTGTCCCTTCATGGCCCCGAACTAAGGTATGGGGGGTCTGTTCCTTACTCCAGAGGTCTCATTTGGGGACTCAGCCTTCATCATTTTCCTTGCTTCCTCGCTCTCCCCATGTCCCATCACCAGTTTCTAAGATGATGGGCTGTGGCCCAAGTTTCCCTTATCCCCACCAACCCCCAACCCCCATTCACTTAGAAGGAACCAGGCTGAACAGGTATAACACACCCAATTGGTGCTTGCCACTCACCCACATTTTTCCTTTCCCAGTCCTGGGAGCTGTGACTCTGTTTTTGCAGAGTTGTATTGGCTATTATGATTAAGTACACATGGGGTGCCTGGGTGCCTCAGTTGGTTAAGCATCTGACTCTTGATTTTGGCTCAGGTCATGATCTCATGGCTTCACGGATTCAAGCCTCACGTCGGAGTCTGTGCTGGCAGCATGGAGCCTGCTTGGGATTCTATTTCTCTCCCTCTCTCTGCCCCTTCCCGACTCGTGCTGTCTCTGCATCTCTCAAAATAAATAAATAAACTTAAAAAAAAAAAAAAAGAATTTTTATGATTAAGTACACAGTTATCCAAGAACTGTATTTTTGACATTAAATATTTTGGACAGCACAGACTCAATCTTTAAGACCATTAACTCCTAGACTTGGTCAGTGAGACTGCCATCCATAAAGAAATTCCCATCTGTATGTAGGTATCCACTGGGTATGTCCATATCTAGATAGTTTTTAAAGAGGCTTGAGATCTTTCCCTTGCATGGAAGTGGAGCACAAGTGGTCGTGCTTATACTCAGAGGCCTTTTTTAGCACAGATAAAATGTCAAAACAATAAAGATTTTGATCTGATGTAAGTTCCTTTGTGCAAACAAGCTTGCATAGCAAAATGGTGCAGATAAACGCAGATGAAAATGGACTTTATACAAATAAATGAAATTATATTATGTTTCTCTAGTATAAAAATAGATCAAATAGTAAGAGCAAAAAATAGGTGAAATGGTAACATAAACGGACTTGTGTAATCAGAGGGTCAACTCCTGACATTTTCCTCTCCAGGCCTTTTCTAATAGTTTTGTTGCTAAGGCTACAATGTTTTTGCCAGATTGGAATAGGACTGTCAACTCTAATGAAGATTAAGTAGCTTTCCCAACTAGATTTTTTTTAATAAGCATCAGTTAATACTGCTAGTTTTAAAAGCCATATTCATGAAGAATGGAAAGATCTTTAAAGATCTGTTCTTAGAGCATATAACTAATAAAGTTTGAACTTTAGTAGCATTTCTATTCCACAGTTATGCCAACACAAATTTTTATCAGTTACGTTGGACAAAATAACTTATAATTTCACATATTTAATAAAAAAGGAATAAGAAATTATTTGGAACTTTAGCCCAAAATCAATTCCCTAAAGAGTAAATGAGGTCACTTAATAATTCTTTTGATTGGCTGGAAAACTGTTTCACAACTGTTTGCAAATTCACACTTGATTTATTCTTTGAACTATATAGATTAAGTTAGAGGATTAAGCCCTCTATCTTTTGGTTCCTACCATTCAGTGGTCAGTCATCTGAGGAAAGTGTAAATACAAATACACCCAATGAAACATGGAGTTTTACAAATGAAAACCAATTTGTTCTGGACACTCAATGGCTAAAGGGATGTAAAAAGTTAAGAGCTGGGGCACCTGGGTGGTTCAGGTGGTTACCTCAGCTCAGGACATGACCTCAGTTCGTAGGTTCGAGCCCCACATCAGGCTCTGTGCTGACAACGCGGAGCCTGCTTGGGATTGTGTCTCCTCTCTCTGTGTCTCCTTTCTCTCTGCCCTTCCTGCACTCGTGCACTCTCAAAAATAAATAAACTTAAAAAATAAAAAATGAAAGGTAAGAGCCATTCGGAAAAGGGTGAAGGAACTCCTTTTGATGTGCTTGCTGAGGGGTCAGCTGAGCTTCCTTGGTCATGGACAGAAGAGACCACCTAAACTTTTAAAGGTAGTGGTTTGCTTGCTCATTAAACCCACAATTCTACTTGTGCACTAAATTGTGAAAATTAAATGAAAGAATTCATGTAAAGTGCCTAACAAGTAACAGATGCTGTGCTTTCTTCCTCTGATGTCTTTATATTTTTGTAGCCAGAAACCCCAATGTTAATTTCCAATAAGAAAAGCTGAATAATCTAGTTTTTTAGAGTCAAGAAATTCACCTTGAGTATTGCAGCATTAGTGACATCTGGTGGAAAATGGGAGTTACAATATAGGATTATTATAGCTATTCTGATCTTTGCTGTATAACATCACTTTCATCAGGTTTTCACACATCCTTCTCTCCAACTCCATGGGAGTATACTTCCCTGCCCTATTGAAGTTTGGCTTAGCCATAAGACTTGCCCACATAGTGGAATGTGGGAAAAAATGTCAGCGTTAAAGTTCTGAAGCTAAGCTTGAAGAATCTTGGATAGCCATTGCTCCTTCACTAGTTGAGTAAGACATGTGACCTGCAGATTTGCCTGAGAATAAGATAAGCACCCCAGATAACCCAGACTTACAGGGGAAAAAGTGCTTATCATTATTCTATGGTTGTTTGCCAAGCAGGAAAAGTCAACTAATACTGGAGATTGTTACCTCTATCGTAAACATTTTGTAATCACGGAAGCTTGATTTCCCTATCCAGCTGGGGACACTGGGAGAAGGATCCTGAGGACCAGGTGTGGTTCAGTCCCTTCTGAGGCTCTATTTCAGACCCTGATAGGCTCAACTAGAGCATGCTGTTTTTCATTCCTCTATGGTAAGCAAAACTGAATCAGAGTCCAGGCCAGGCCCACCCAGGCACCCCTCCTTCCTTTTTAAAGCTGAATTTTATTTCATTGCACGTATACATCACATTTTGTTTACCCATTCATCTGATGGACATTTGGGTTCCTTCCACTGCTTGGTTACTGTGAATAGCACTGTTATGAAAATGAGCATCCAGGATTGTTTCATTCATCCTGGCCACTTGGCACATTAACAGGTCCACACCATAATTTTTGAATGAATGGATGCTATGTGTATTTACTTAATAGTGGAAGTTAATACATGTAAAGAGTTAGACTAAGCACTCACACCAATATAAAAATAAAAATATTTTAAGACAAATTTAAAACATACACATTTATTTCATCATCATTTAAAGCTTGATTTTATAAACCATAAAAAAAAAACTTTTTAAGAGTTCTGTATCATAGGAATTTGAAGAAGAAATATTCATACCTTTGTAGGCTCAGGTTATATAAATTAAAATCAAATAATTGGAAATGTTTTCAATATGGAAACTATACAAATGAAATAAATGGCAAAAGGACCTAATAGGAGCAATATTTCATTACTTACAGATTCTTATTGGGTAATTTCAGAATCTAAACAAAGACTTTGAATATTCAGACTTATTTTGCTATATTTTATATTTAAACATCTCCCTACCTATATTCTGAGTCAAGGTACTTGACCAAAAAAGGTCTGATTTAAGAAGGCATTTAGCTTTATAACAAAAGTTTGCCATCTATGGTTACCACTCTCAAAGGAATTGACATAACAATGCTGATGTAATCTCCTAGTCCCCTTTTGAATAGTGTGCAATAATGTAGGTCAACCCTGTATAAAGTCATACAGGTACCAAAAAATGGAACAATTATGCACAGTTCAGTGCAAAGCGTAATGTTAAGTTTTCCCCATCTAAAAGTTAACCAATGAAACAAAACGTATCAACTATAGTTGACTCGGTTCCAGGAAAACCACATCTGAGAATTACAAGTACATCACAGTCCTTATCCTCAGTCATTGACAGGAATCTTGTAGGCCACTGTGCTATTTACTTTGTGGATCGTAGTAGTAAATGAACGAAGACGGACTTCCTCAGAATTGGTAATAAACTGTGGTCCCGATTCTTCCCATTTTTCAGGTACAACCAAGTCTTTGTCTGTATAAATCAGTAGATCAAATGAACCTAAATTGGGGACAAGATCATTAAAGTACCATTATTTTTTCAAAAGTAAAACTACTCTCCCTGTCCCTCTCACATTTGAACCACCTATAGTGTCAGAAAAGCTAGTTTAGTCGGATCTCTAATCAGTTAATTGTTAGCTAACTGCTTTTCCTCAATGGAAATTTTAGTACAGAAAATATTGTACTCCTTTAACTTTATCTTATGAAAAAAAATTGAATTTTTTTTTTCCTTTAATGAGAAAACCATTAAAAATATTTGCAGAAAGAATTAATCACAAGATAGCATGAATGTAAGCCATAGAAAAGATAATAACATCTTGGTTTTGTGACTGATGTATCCCAGTGCCCAGAACAGTGTCTGGCAGATAGCAGGTATGCAGGAAATATTTGATGAATGAAAGAGTAACTAAGCTAGAAAAAAAAGACACAATTATAGCTAAAAGTCTTCATTATATACATAGACATGTGTAGAAAATAAAAATAATGAACGGAATTACATGAAAATATTTTAGAGTGAGTACTGTAGACTACTTTCATTCCTTTACCGCACTTCTAAATAAGATGCATATAGCATTACTTTTGCTTTATAACATTTTTCTCATTTGTATTACAGGACACTGATAATTAAGAAAAAATTTAATAAAAGGATGTGAAATTTGTATAATACTTACAAGAAACTTCCAACAGTGGCAGAAATGTCACTGTAGCTGTGATCTGTCTGATCACTGAACGGATTTCATCTTGGATAGCTTTCTGAGACTTTTCTCTGGGTGCACTACCAAAGAAACCAAATCAATTAATTTAAGTTTTAACAAGTTATTTAAAACATTGGTAAGATTATTTAACTGATTAAATATTTCCCAAATCAAATAAATAATGCATTCAAAGGTTTTTTTTTTTTTTTTAAATGTTTAAATATACAGGAGTATAATATGTATCCTTAGAATCTATAACCTAGTAGGCACAGTATTATCTCTGTTATTTCATTTATCCTCCCAATCGTTTTTAGGGCTGATCTTAGTATCAAATTATTCAGTAGCAGATGATTAGAAAACTTGTCAAGTGCTTCAAATTAGGAAAACTTCAGTACCTCCTAAAATAATGATAACAAGTAGTATCTAAAATATTTAATCAGTATAATCATTTTGGCATTTTTAGTATTGCCTAAATGTCTAATTCTACTGCCTCAAAAAAGACGTTAATCGGGCATCAAATTATTTGTATAAGTTAAAACTTTTCTAAAATAGACCAAAGGTTTCAGAAACAATCTATATTTCATTATGAGAAACAGTTCTCAGTTTATAGATAAGCATGCTTAAGACAATGCTAGAAATTAGCCTATAATGATGGGCATTTCCCATTCGGGGGATCCGCAAACTTCAGTTTATGAAGTGTTGCAGGAAGTTTGTGGCATTAAATGAAATACAGTAGAGCTGCATCTTTTATTTATTTATTTTTTGTTTATTCATTTATTTTGAGAGACAGCGTGAACGGGGCAGGGACAGAGAGAGAGAGAGAGAGAGAGACAGAGAGAGAGAGAGAGAGAGACAGAGAGAGAATCGCAAGCAGGCTCCACACTGTCAGCGCAAAGCCAGACATGAGGTTTGATCTCACAAACCATGAGATCATGACCTGAGCTGAAATCAAGAGTCAGATGCTTAACTGACTGAGCCACCCAGGCGCCCCAGTAGAGCTGCATGTTAAGCTGGGAGAAAAGTCTAGGATAATACTTCCTGGTCTTAAAAGTACCTTTAAACAATTCATTAAATGGCCCACCTAGTCCATCATGTGTAGCTTCTCATATAGCATCATAAACACTAAAGTCTGTAATTCATGGATTTAGACTAAAGGCAATTATGCCCATGAGATGCACATTTTTTTTGTGAGCACAGTTTATGAGCCCTATTCTTTTCCACAGGGGATTAGGTCAAATCAAGCATACTTAGAAACAAATTACCTTATATAAAACTAAGTTCAATATAATTAGAACTCCTTTAGTAAGGAAAAGAAATTTTGCAAAAAATATATAAAAATGGAAGTAATCTAATTCATACTTACCTGTCATCTTTTGCAGTCTTGTCACACTCAATATCAAATTGCCACCTTTCAAGGACCTCACCGCTCTCAATATTTGAGATGACTACCACCAGTTTCTGAACTGAACACTTGTATAACCAATCTGGAATACATAACAAGGCATCTTTTTTTGATCCACTGCATTACAAAGCAGTTTTCTTCTCAGGTCTCACTTCCTATCGTCTGCAAATTCCTACCCCTAGTATTTTGGAACTCCTCCAACCTGTACAGGGAACTTGCCCACAATAACCTAGCTCCTGTTTTTGAATTCTCCGTATTTGTACCAGATACAGTACTGAGTGCTGAGAACAGAGTAGTGAACATGCAGTACTTCCATCCTAATCTAAGGTAAAATGTAGGAGTGGAGGATTAATCTAATCATTGCGCCAATAAATGTAAGATTATAATTGTGATGAATGCTATGAAGGTGTGGTATTTGATGCAGAGAGTGAATACAGGAAAATTTGGTTCATTCAGGGAGTTCTCATTTGAGTTTAGTTCTAAAAATAAATACTATTAAACATGCAAAAATATACAGAAAAGGGTTTAGGTCTTAAATATTAAAAAGGGAAGAGCATCTGACTAGAGGACTTAAAAAAAGCCAATACAACTACAGTTATGGGGAGAACGAAGGCAAGTTTAGCAGGACACATAGGGGTCAAACCATTCAAGGCCATGTGGGCCAAATTAAAGAAGTTATATCTCAAGAATGAGGGAAGTCATTATTGTGTTTGAAGGAGGGTGTGATGTAATTAAATTTATATTTCAAAACTATCCTTCTGGCAGTGAAGTGGAAAGTAGACTGGAGGTAAAGAGGGGATCTAGGGTCACTAAAATTAATTAGTAATTCAAGTAAGAAGTAATGAAGGCTTATAGAAGGATAAACTGGTAGAGATGGATCAGTAGATACATTCAAGAGATTTCATGGTTAAAGTTAAGATTTATTGAATACTTGAGAGTAAGGAAGAGGAAAGACTCAGGGATACCTCCTAAGTTTCTGGTTTTTATCACTAGTTGGATTACTGATACATTCACTGAGATAACCCCAAGATCAAGAGTCCCATGCTCCACTGACTGAGCCAGCCCCATTTTTCATATGCTGAGTTTGAAATATCACTGGGATAGTCACATGAAGATATCAAGGGACTCATTTAATATATGAGCACAGAGTTAGGAGAGTTGGGCTAGATGTACGTTTGTGAGTCAACTACACAAAGATTAGTGAAGCTATCTATGTATGTCAGAGATCTAGAGAGGTTATAATGAGAAGGCCTCAGAATGAGCCCTGAATTAATCTTAGATATTGGGGCAGTATACTCAGGAATCAGCAGTTTGTTGTTGTTTTTTAAGAGACAAAACAATTTAGTAGTATCGAGGGCATGTGGGCCACCTAGGTCTCTGTTGCATACTCTTTTAAAAAACAACCCTTTACAAATTTGAAAATATTCTTTGTAGGCAGTACAAAAATAGGCCACTTGCTAGATATGGCCTGGCACCATTGCTGACCCCTTGGCATATATCAACAATTTTTTATCAATTTAGTTCTGAAAAGGAGACTGGTTAGTAAGTTAAAGATGTGGAGTAGGTGGAATTATTTTCTTTTAAAACTAAAGACTGACTAAACCAATGAAAGTAACTCAAAACAAAGGAGTCAAAAATATCAGAGAAGAAATATGGTAAAGTCCTTAAGAAGGCAAGAGGGATGGGATTCAAATAGACAGAACAATTTGCCTCTAAGAACAATTCCTCCATGTTAATTAAAATAAATGGGAAAAGTTAAATAGAAAGGTCTACCTACATCTGAGGTGAAATGTCATGAGTGTAATCTTAAAGGAGAAAACCCAAAACCATTAGCTTAGGCCAGGCTTGCTTCTCTATCAAATTAAGATGACATAGATTCATACTTACTTAGAGGTTTCAGGCTAAATAATCTGAGGGCAGCCCTAATACAGCATTACAGATGATTTAGTTCTAAAGGCAATAAAAATATAATTAATGCTATTTTTAAAAAATTTTTAATGTTTGTTTATATTTGAGAAACAGAAACACTGCGCAAGCAGGGGAGGGGCAAAGAGATGAAGACAGAATCTGAAGCAGGCTCCAGGCTCTGAGCTGTCATCACAGAGCCCGATGCAGGCTTGAACTTACAAGCCATGATATCATGACCTTAGCAGAAGTCGGACACTTAACCGACTGAGCCACCCAGGCTCCCCACAATTAATGTAATTTTAAAAATAAAGCTACTTGAAAAAACATAGATGGCTTATGAATTAAAAAGAAAAAAATAGGTGACTAACTGCAGTGTTTTTTGGAACTATTATTTTGGGAGGTCAAATGGGGAGGTAGGGAGAAACATCTTACAACACAGAAAAATTGGAAATGAGAATCCTAAGTGGAGAAAAACAAGATAAAAAAAAAAAAAAAGGAAGAGATGGAGAATAAGTATTGTGATCCAATACAGTAACTTCTTGCGCTAAGGAAAAACAATGAGTGTTCAGATAGAAAAGGCTTACTGACTTACAGGCAGGATTTTTTTTTTTTTTAAATGTTTATTTATTTTTGAAAGAGAGAAAGACAAGAGCCAGAGGATCTGGAGTGGGTTCTGTGCTGACAGCAGAGCCCATTGCAGGGCTCAAACTCAGGAGCCCTGAGATCATGAACTGAGCCCAAGTCAGATGCTCAACCAACTGAGCCCCCCAGGCGTCCCAGGATTTAAAAACAAAAACAAAAACAAAAAAAACAAAAACAAATGGAAATAGGTAAAAACAAGAAACTTCTACTGGGTGTCCTATTACTTAGTAGTTGTACTTTTTTAAGTTTAATTCCCAGGTTGGATCTAATTTTATTTTCCTTTATTCTAACATAACGATGGCTTAAACTCCAGGCAGCTACAGAAAATATATCATGTTAAAAATACAGTGGATTTCTCTCAGACAATGAACACCATCATAAGTACATTAAATTCTAATTTGTTCCATCTGGCCACATGAACTGCAAAAATCATTTCTTAGGGACTTGATGGAGATTGTTTTGTGAAGCTGTATCAGATACCTAACATCAAAATATTCAACTCACTCAAAATGTAGGGTAAAAGTGGAATTTCTTTCAATTTATATATTTTTTGCTTTCTTCCAATTGAGAGTCATTATATTTGAGATGGTAGTGTTTTACACTTCTATATACACAGTGAAAAAACGACCACCAAGATGCCCGGAAGGAAGGGTCATAGAAGGCCTGCAAAACTCAAAATTGTTTCCAACAGTTAAATACCTTTTAGTTGTTCCACCACATTATTTAGGTATTTTATGAGCTCAGGATCAGTTGTTACAAGCAAGGTGAGTCCATATTTCTGCACTCTAGTAAAGGTTTCAGATGGATATATGCCACGCTGATATAAAATGCTGTTGATACCAAATGCTGAAAACAAAAGGAATGTTAAAGAAAAGTTATTATCACTTTGTAATTCTGTAAAATAAAACATATTTAGCTGTGGCTATGGTTTCATTAATGGTATAAAACTGTAAATGCCTAGACACGTGTTTATGGGTGTGTCGCTGAAATTAGAATAGGTAAAAAGTGGAATTAAAAATCCTTGAAATCTTGCTTCTGAGTAAAAGAACGCGATACCTGCACTTATGTGGCAATAAAAGGCCAAACTATAAAATAAAATATAAAATAAAACGCCAAACTATATTAATCTACTACCGTCAAATTTCAGCTCACTGTAATCCAAGTCCAAATTCGGGCTAGAGGATGTCAAGATCGGCTTTTGCGTCTGAGTTAGCAACTGATTTACTGGTCCAATGCTCCAGGAAACCCTCTCCTTTTTTTTTCCTCCTTTTCCCCTCACAAATCCTGCCAGATTCTATCAGAAGGTACAAGTGGCCTGGTCCAGAACAGCGAGCCTCCTAAAGTCTAGTTCATCACCCCAGCACCAGAATCAAAGCGTGAAGATCGGGTTCTTAAAAACATACACGGTCTCCACCCCGGTCGTGTTCCGTCTCAAGTCGCTGAGACCTGGGTGGTGGTGGGGTGGGAGGGGCAGGTGAGGAAGTGCGTATGATCAGCAGTTTAAAGCAATTCTGCAGGTGATGGGGCTACGACAAGAGACAGGCCTCGGTTCAGCAGTACCTAGGCCTCCAGCTCCATTAGCAACGCATCCGGAAACGGTGCCTGCATGCGCCTCCTGCTAGATTCTCCAGCCGGGCAGGAGGCTGGGGCAGAGAGGGCTTGAATTCCGGGCCTCTCGGCACCCCCGCAACCTCGCCCCCGCGCTTACCCAGCCTCCGTGGCCGAGCCGTGGGCCTACCGGGCGGCCTGGCCTCAGTTCTCCCGCCCTCCGGCCTGCGCGAGGAAGACTTACAGAAGAACTCAGCCACGATTTCGGCGCTGCCGCGCAGGGTGATGCCTTGCTCCCGGGAGAGCTGCAGCGCCATTGCCAGGCCTACAACGAAGGACCGCGCTTGCACCCGGCAGACAGCTACAGCAGAGACTTCCACAACACTTCCCCGCCACTCGTTTCAAAAGTAACGACGCAGCATGCCGTCGGATCCTTTGCGCAGGCGTGACAAACCTCTAGGTCCCGCCCCACGGGGCGGGGTCGGGCCTGTCTGCGCTCGCCTGAGCGATTTCCTCGCGCAGGCGCAGTAGGTAGGCGTGGTCACACATTTCCGGGTAGTCCGGGTCTCGAGCGTCCCGGGCTGGCTCTTCTAGTTGTGGCAATCTAGACTGCGTCGAGGAAGGGGGCGGGCGAGTATGGTTTTAGTTGCCACTCCTTAGGCCTGCCAGGGAGCACAATTTCTGAGTTTCATAGATATTTTCAAAGCGATATGAACCGTTCGCCAGCTGCACCTTAAGTGGCCCCAGTGATCCCTAGTGGGCGCTTGAAACTTTTGCTAGACGCTTTGGCAGTTCGTAAAGAAACCGTGTGCGCGGTAGCCAAGCCACAGCCTTGGAGAGCCCGATTACTGTATGAGAGAGCGGCTTTTCCCGGGAAATTAGGTTAGGGTTAAAGGGATGAGCCGCAACCTTTTTTGTCCTGTGTCTATATCTGTCCTGGGCTCAGCCTACTTCCACCCGGCCTCACTGTAAGGCGGTCAGGAGCGGCTGGAGGCTGCATCTGGCAGTCTAGCTTGTGCTCCGTCCATCCCGCGCACTTTGCACCCACAGGCAAGGTGGTGAGAGGAGTAAGTTCATTGCACCAAAAAGGCCCATCTACACTGAAGAACTTTAGGGGAATTTTGACTCACAAATTCAATGACTTTACATTAGGATGAGAAATATTTCAGGGAGTGCACAATTAATGTTCGTGTCAATTGTGAAACAATTTTCGCAAAAATTTTATTCGCCTTGAAGCAGCTAGCAAAATTATTTGTAAAATGAAGTCTCAAAAACTTTGTTCCAGACATACTTTGCTATTTAATTATATGAGAAGTGCCTGAGTGTGTTGCTTTTCTATTGTTCTGTAACAAATCACTACAAATTAATGGTTTAAAATATCACCCATTTGTTATCGTAGTCGTGTAGGTCCGGAGTTGGTATGGTATAGCCGAGTGCTCTGCTTAAGGGTCTCACACTGTTGAAGTAAAGGCGTCTGCAAGTGGAATCTCATTGAAGATCTGGGTTTCTCTTCCAAGCCCCTGGCTGTTAGCAGAATTAATGTCCTTGTGTTTCTTAGTCTGAGGTTCTCCTTGTTTTGCTAGTTGTTGGCCAGAGGCTTTTGCCAAATAGCTCTTCTATAAGCTTTCTCATACAGTCTCTGACTTCATGGAGATCCCTTTTAAGGATTCATCTGTGTGTTTAAATCACCAACTTTTCACTCTTTCCACCAGGAACTTAGAGTCAGAATTCTGGCATAAGACTGGTAGAGCATGATGCCCACCTTACTACGAATAAAAATTGTCTGTCTTTCTAAGGAATTTTATATTAATACTCAGCACTTCAGGTAAGACTTCCTTCCGTTTCATAGTAATATAGTTTTTAAATTATCTGAAGATGCAAATAATTGTTGGTATAATTTTGGAGATTCCAGAATTCAAATGGCTAGAAAAATGTATGTTTTCCATGTATAGAAGTATTTATTAAATACGTTTTTTTTTGTGCTCTATGAAGAGATGTAAGAAATAATTAACCTTTGAAGGTAAAGTCTGTGGGGCACTGGGTGGCTCAGTTCTTTGAACGTCCTACTTCGCCTCAAGTCATGACCTCACGGCTCATGGGTTCAAGCCCCATGACAGGTTCTGCACTGACTGCCTGGAGCCTGTTTCCCTGGCTCATGCTGTGTCTCTCTCTCCAAAAAAAAAAAAAAAAAAAAAAAAAAAAGGCCAGGTCTGTACTTTTTGAGGACTTTGTAATCTAGTTTTGCTTAAAAATGCATAGTTGAAAAAATAAAGGCAGCACCCGCGTGGCAGTTGTGGCAGTTGGTTCGACTCTTGATTTCAGCTCAAGTCATGATCTCACAGTCATGAGATTCTCTCTTCTCCCTTAACTTCTGCTCCTCCCCACCACCTCTCTCTCTCTCCCCTGTCTCTAAATAAATGAAAGAAAGAAGGGAAGGGGAGGGAAGGGAAGGGACGGGACAGATTGAAGTCTCATAAATTTGGCCTTATCAGCCTTCTGCCTAACTCAGCAGCCCCTTTTCAGATTATTTTCCCAATCTGCCTCTTCTGTTAGTCACTTTTCCACCTCAGGGCTTTTCATAATGTGCTTTTCTCTGCCTAGAAATTTCTATCTGCTCAGATTTCTAATTATATTTATATTCTTTTTTTTTATTTAAATGTAACTGTATTCTAGAAATTTTCTTTGACCTCTCTATAAGGTCCTGTGCTATATTAGCATCTCATTAGCACTATTTCAGAGCATTGCTTTCAGTGTTACAATGAAAACAATGGAATTGTAATAATTATGTAACGATTTGGGTTGCATCTTCCCTTTTACCATGGAGGATCCATGTTGACATTTTATGGGTACTTCATCAATATTTGTTAATTGAATGATCATTTTAATATTTCCCTAGGAAAATTTCATGGAAGAGCCCAAGACATTTTGAAATTGGAGAACCGATTGGATGAATGAGGTGAGGCCACATTTTGGGAGATTTGAATATCCACATGAGTTGATTAAATTGGAGGTACCAGGGATTTGTAGTTTCTTAGAATTGACATAATTAAAGGGGCATTTCTCAGGTGTAAATTTCAGTAGTGGTTGTAGAATGGATTATGTACAGGACAGTCTAGAGTGGTGGCCCTCATACTTGAGAGTGTGAAAGAATCACTTTGGTATTTTGCTATATGTATGTTCCTGGCTTTTATTCCCCCTTCTCCAAATCTAATGCAGTCCAATACCATAACCACTAGCCACAGATGGCTCTTAGGCACTTGAAGTGTGCTTGTCCAAATTGAGATATGCTATAAGTATAAAAATACCTGATTTCAAAGACTTAGTATAAAAGAAAAAGAATGTAAAATATTATGTTTTTCAATTGATTACATATTGAAATGATATTTTTACATGCATTGGATTAATTTCACTTGTTTCATTGTAGCTTTTTAATCTGACTACAAGAACATTTAAAATTACATGTGTGACTCATGTTAGATTTCTGTTGGACAGTCTACTCTATGGGCTCTAGGAGATGACATATGTTAATCAGCATCCCAAATGATCCTTATGTTACTTTGTGAAAAACAGTAGACCACAATGGATATTTTAGTAATGCAGGCCTAGGAAGTTGAGACCTTGGACTAGATGGATGTGTAAGAGTTTGAATAAGAAGATCTATATCAGAGCAAGGTATTTGGAGGCAAGAATTGGGAGTATAGATAAATCCAACAGGATAGTGTTGGTCAAATCTATGGAGATGTTAGGAAGAGCTGCCCAAACTCTGAGCCTATTCTATTTATTTAACACAATAACACTTAAGATTCTAGAAGCTTTGGAGAGATTTATTTCCTATTAATTTTTTTTAACTTTTTAAAAAAATTATTTATTTTGGGGATGCCTGGGTGGTTCTGTCGGTTAGGCGTCCAACTTTGGCACAGGTCATGATCCCATGGCTTTGGATTCTCTGTCTCCCTCTCTCTCTGCTCTTCCCCTGCTCACATTCTGTCTCTGTCTCTCAAAAATGAATAAATGATAAAAATAGTTTTATAAAAAAGTTTATTTATTATGAGAGAGACAGACAGCGTAAGTGGGGGAGGGGAAGAGAGAGAGGGAGACAGAGAATCCAAAGCAGGCTCCACACTCAGTGTGAGCCAGATGTGGGGCTGGAACTCCAAAAACCGTGAGATCATGACCTGAGCAGAAACTAAGAGTCAGACACTTACCCCACTGAGCCACCCAAGAGTCCCCCTATTAAGTTTTGAGTGTTTTGTTTGATATTGACCTATTTTATTTAAACCATCTTATCTTTACAGAATGTTTTTTAAAAACTTGCTTTTGGGAGGTGCCTGGGTGGCTCAGTTGGTTAAGTGTCTGATTCTTGATTTCAGCTCAGGTCATGATGTCACAGTTCATGAGATCCAGCCCTATGTAGGGCTCAGTGCTGACAGCAAGGAGACTACTTGTGATTCTCTCTCCCCCCTCTCACTCTGCCTTTCCCCCACTCTCTGTCTAGTGCCCCCTCTCTTTCTCTGGCACACACATGCTCCCTCTCTTTCTCTCAAAATAAATAAACTTAAAAAAAAACCCTTATTTTCAGTTACTTGAGTTTAGTTTTATTTACAATTCAATGAAGTCTTTCTGATGTTTAGAGGAAAGCTATTTGGACAGTGAGAAGTATAAACATAACTTAAGATTTATTTCTGAAGAAAATTCAAGCAGAGAGCATAACCAAACACATGTTAATAAAAGAGATACCTATGAAAAAGTGTGTCATAAACAGGCCTATAGTCCATATTAGGCTGCTAAAACCAGAAATAAACATTTCTAAAGCTAGAATCAAATGGAACCTTAAACTGAAAGTAATTTAATGATTTAAACAATCTATTAGTTGAGGAAACTGAGGTCCTGAGTGGCTACATGGTTAGTCTAAGATTCAATATCTAGTTAGAAGATTTAGTGGTAGAATCTAGGGTTCTTAGTCTTTTTAAAAAATTTTATCAGTTTGAAGACATGCTAATTAATACTCTTGTTTTTAAAGGTTATTTTTACAAAAATCAACTGATTTTAGATTAAAGGTTTTTTATTCAATAAACTGTACACATAACTTGTCAAGAAAATGGCAGTTACAATCCATAATGAATTTTATGTCAATACACATAGTTTCAGCTGCCAGAAGATGGCACTGTTTGCATATGAAATAATACCTTTTAAAAATTCAGTGTAAATATGCTTCAATTTGTGCTTCTGTTCAAAGTAAAATAAAAGAAAAATGTATTCAGTGGCTTCTAAGGTATTTGTATATGTGGAATACATCAGAATGAAGTGTTAAATCATAATATATTATAGAATTCATATCTTTCTTTTAAACATTTAATGTATCAGTAATAAATAGTAACCAGTGATAGTAATAAATCACTATTCCTATTTACATTTAATTTGTGTATTTTTGTACATGGAAAAGAAAACATTTTAGATAGTTGAATCATTATTCTTACAGACTTATGAGCGTTTTCCTTCAAATCACTAGGTGTTATTTTATTCTCGAGGCCAATATCTTGACATAGAACAGTTTATTCTAAATCTGATAAAACAGTGAGGGATACTTATCTTTATGATAATTTTAATAAAAAATTCATTTAATAAATTTTGGGGAAAACTGGGGCACCTGGGTGTCTCAGTTGGTTAAGCAGAGGACTTTGGCCCAGGTCGGTGAGTTTGAGCTCTGCATCAGACTCTGTGCTGACAGCTCAGAGCCTGGAGCCTCCTTGGGATTCTGTGTCTCTCTGTCTCTGCCCCTCCCCTACTTGTGCTCTGTCTCTCTCTCTCTCAAAAATAAATAAACATTAAAAAAAATCTTTAAATTTTGAGAAAAAATTATTGTGTACATAGGTAATAATTATTAATTATGTCAGTTTGGAGAACTGGCTTTTTTTTTAAAAAAAGGATATTGTCATAAAGACCCATTTTCGTCACATACTTTCCTCCTAAGGACTTTCTTTGATTGTTGGCTCATATATTCAAAAAGATAGCACAACAATTTGAATTATGACATTTTATTAATAAGCAATGGCTTAATAAAGTGAACATATATATCTCTATACTGGTGTAATTTATAATTTTTAATGATCCAGTTGTACATATAGAATATTATAATCTTATTTTTAGTAAAAGTTAGGAAAAAATATTACTGAAACATATTAATAATTCCATAAGTTCTTGTAATGAAAATTATGAGCAGTTTTTACCAGAAAGTATTACCATGTTTTGTTATGATTTTGTTTTGGTATTTTATTATAATTCTCTAATGATAATGGCATATAGTCACTTGGAAGTCTTTTCATGGCTCAATCATGATTAGGTAACAAAAGGTGTAATTTGAAAGGTAGGTGATAATCTTACTCATATTTAATCCCCAGACACTGTTTGATAGAATATGTGTGTGTAATATATATATGAAGAATGGGTTCTGCAATCGGTTAGATTTGATAGCACAGTGTATTTTAAAATATAATTGAAATTCAAAACAACTTAGAACAATTTCAGATATAAAACTACCAACACAAAGCCTCTGTGAAGAATTAAAAAGCCATGGTTGCTATTAAATTAATAAAAATAGATTTAATTTCTTAAATGATTTTATAATTATATATTAAATTTGATTTAACATTTTATGCCTATTGTATATTTTTAGTTTGTTGTTTCTGAATATTCTGTATGTAGGGTTATTTGTATTGTTGTCTAATATGTAAATAGAGATGAATTAGTTGTGCTAAATCTATCAACTGATAATTAGACCATGATGTTACTTAAGTAAATGGAAGATATTTTTTTGCAGAGTGCTATAGACAAAATAAAATAAATAAACAATAAGTTTGGATCTTTCTTAAATATTTATGAATATCAATTTATGAAGTATTTATGGGAAGAAAAAGCTTTGTGAAAACATGAAAAATCACCTTACTTTAAATTTGGTTATATTTTTCTATTTAGATAAACTGGCTTTTTAAATTGGAACAGTTCTCTTATAACCTGACTTGTATCTTGTGTTTATAGCTCATTCAGAGAATATAGTAGTCAAGCCATATTTATCAGGTTACAGATCAGTCATGCACATTAATTCTATTATTTCTGCTGGGATTTCCCACTTATAAATTGAATATGACAGTGTTTTTTATTCTTGAGTAAGGTACATAATCTGTTTAACATCACTGACAACAAAAAAGCTTCCTGAACTCTAGAGTTGCAGGTTTAGTGTTGGAGACCAAGTGGATTAAAAATCAAATGGTGTCTTTTTATTATTGCTTAGTCTCAGTATAGTTGTAAATAAAGGTGCTAACTTTTCACACTGAAATAGATGGCAATTATCTTTTTTAGTGTAGTCTTTTGGATGATCCAGAATGTACCTTTTTAAGCTTGTGTTACATTGATATGAAATAAAAGGAAACTTGAAGTTTCATTTAATTTGTGTATCTCCAAGAGTATTCTTGCAGTCCTAGTATGAGAAACAACAGACTAGCATTTAGATATTTTAAAATGTATTCACAGAATTTTGTTATTCTTAAGTGAGGTGTGGTTATGAGTTTGTATAATTAAAGAATTACTAATAAGATATGTTCCTTTTATTTCTGGAATTTTACATTAAGAGTTTTATTAAATTTGAGTTATCATTAGTTTCCATTAGGTTAATAAGAAATTATAATATTTAACTCATAAAAGCAGCCAAATATACTGTTGTAATATGGTTGAACATCTTAAGGACTTACGAAGTTATGTGTTTCTATACCTAGGATGGCTGCCACTTTAGGAAAAATATCAGGAGTGTGGGAAGGGCAGGAAGTTACCTAATGCCTCAAGTATATCTGAACTTGAAGCAAGGTTATTTGAAGGACTCTGGAAATGTGCATATACCCTCTTCTTTCTCCAAGATCTTGTTGTTTATGGTGTATGGCATCAGTAACCGAAAAAGTGATGAATACTCATCAATATAAGTTTATTTATCTCTAAATTATAAACATTTTCTAAGCTATATTTATATTTTATGTATATAAGCATAATAAATGTTTATATATATATATTTAAAACATACACAGATGTTAGAAATTAAGAAAGATGAGATAAAGAAATGTTTCTTTTAAAAATGATTTTTGTAGGGTTTCTGGGTGGCTGAGTTGGTTAAGTGTCTGAATCTTGATTTTAGCTCAGGTCATGATCTCACAGTCATGAGATTGAGCCCCATGTTGGGCTTTTTGTTGAGCATGGAGACTGCTAAAGATTCAATCTCTCTCCCCCACTTAAACACGTGCACTCTCTCTCTCTTAAAAAAATAAAATTATTCTTGTTATATCACTAGAACATAAATTATTTTACTTTCACTAAATGTATTAATGACTTAAAATTTATGTGGTTAAGACGCCTCATTATTTTTTTAAAATTTAGTTTAATTTTTTGTAAAGAGTGATTTAAAAGTCTGATACTTAGGGGCACCTGGGTGGCTCAGTTGGTTGAGCATCTGACTTCAGCTCACCTCATTATCTCATGGCTCGTGAATTCGAGCCCTACATCAGGCTCCCTGTGCTGACAGCACAGAGCCTGGAGCCTGCTTTGGATTCTATCTCCCTCTCTCTCTGTCCCTCCCTTGCTTGCTCTCTGTCTCTCTCTCAAAAATAAACAAACATTAAAAACAATTAAAAAACAAATAATAGTCTGATACTTAGTTCGGCTTATTTTAATATTTGGGGTTTTGTTTGTTTGTTTGTTTTTGAGCTTGTTGTTTTTGGCTTTTTGACCGTCAGAGCTAAAAAAGAATATATCACAAAAACATGAAGACGCAAATGGAAGAAGTTCATTGTTGACTTACTATTTATTTTAATTTGTCTGTATTTTTATAATTTTAATAAATGGGTCTAAACAAAGGTTTAAAGCAGTTTTGACCCATTTCTTAAAAATATGAAAACTCATTTTCCTATTAGTTTGGAACTAATTGAACTAATTGTTTCTATCTTTTAATAGCCTTCAGAACTAATTTGTAGATTAGAAAAATTATAAATAGATTAGAAAAATTGGTTTCCAAGTTTTCCAATTGTATAGATATTTTTTAAAAAAATTGATACAAACATGCTCTCTCAGCAGTGTGACTGTCTTTTGAAAAACATGTGCTTATTCATTTAAAACAGTCACTCTTTCTTCGAAAGAACATCCTGAGTGTTAATTTTCCTGAAATTGTTGTTAACACAGTACTGAGTGCTACCCGCATAGGGAGGGCAATTAAATTTGAACTGATTGGCCTTCATTTCCTCAAGATATACCCGTAGTGAGTGATCTGTGACTTTCTGATATGTAGACCGTGTGAAGGTAGTGGTGCCAATCCATTTGCTTCATTTTACCACAGCTCATTTTCTTAGATTAAAAAGTCAATGTAAATAGAAGTTCTAACAGTTCTTCCTGCCCCCCAACGGATTGTTTTGTGCACACTTTCCACTGGAAATCATCAGTTAAAAGTATGTATGCAGGGGGATGCCTGGGTGGCTCCGTGAGTTAGGTGTCCAACTCTTAGTTTTGGCTCAGGTCATGACCTCACAGTTCATGAATTGAGCTGGTGGTCAGAGCCTTCTTGGGATTCTCTGTCTCCCTCTCTCTCTTTCTCTCCTGCGCTTGTGCTCCTTTCTCTCTCTCTTTCAAAATAAGTAAACATTAAAAAAAAAAAAAGAAAAAAAAAGTATGTGTGCATAAATCCTATTGGTTGAAGGATAAGGCACCCTGAATTGGGGATGATGGTGTTCCTGGCTTGCCCTCTCTCCCAGGTAGATATGGAATAAATGTAGCTTGGATGGCTGACTTGCTTGTGTGGAAATTTGAACTATCATTTTCCATGCTGGCTTCTGCCACACCAAATCTGTGAGGAAAATACATTATTTTCATTGGGAAGGGGTGCCCCAAACTTTTGAACACCATTCATTTTCCACTTAAACCTGCTGAAGGCACAGAATAAAAGCGCTCTAAGGAGTTTCAACAAATTCTTATATGGTAAAAGTCCCCTTGGATCACATGAAAAAACTTTACTACTGGTAGCATAGAGGTGGAGAGTCATGGAATTGTCTGAGGAAGCAGCAGTCTCCAACCAATCTACCATAAGCAGAGTTCACAGACAGGTGTGCAAGAAAAGGACGTCATCATCCTCTCATGTTCTAGAGAAACATTTTAGAGGCAGAATATCTGGACAATTTAAGAAGGATTATATAAGGACTTTTTTCCTCATCTGTAAACTGGAAGTAGCAATAATACTTGTTCCATAAAGTTTTTGGAAGATTACATGAGATAATATAACCAAAAATTTGGTTTATGGTTAATATATTGTTATTGTTAAATTAGTGTTGATGATTATTATTATAATTATTTAGATAGCTTTCCCCTACTTTCCCAAGCACCTTTCTTGAGTCTGGTACATGTTTGGTTTAGGATAACTGAAGAAGCCCTTAGTTAATGCAGCTTAAGGAAAAAGTGAGGACAGACAGACACTCTGTTGACATTAGGGCAAGCAAGAGATAATTATAATAGCTAACATTCATTGAGCACTTATTTTCTGCCAGGCACTGTAGCAGGATGTGAGTTCTGAAAGTGTAAAAGACCGGGCTATATTTTAGATAATCTACCTTGAGGTAATCCATAGTGGGTCCTTATGTCCTGACCCTCCCTCCGTTCCTGATGTGAAACTCCTAGGATTCATCTAACAGTGGAATACAATGTAACTGAATGGCTGGAAACCTAATGGATACTCAACGTAGGAGGGAAGACTGTCAGTTTAAGATAAAGGTTGAAGCAAGGAGAAGAGGCCAAAAATGCAGGAAGGGAGACAAGAGGTAGGGCCCAGGGTAGAGCACTGGCTCTTCTGATTAAGAGTAGGCAGCCAAAATGGGTACCCTGACTAGGATTACAACGATAGAAGTAGTTTCATATTTTGTGCACTTTATAAATGCTCTGGCCAAGGGACAGAATGGTAATTGAAATCCAGCCCACTGCTCAGCTTACCAACTCTGGATAGTCCTGAAAAAAGAAAACAAGAAAGAATATCCAGTACTATAAGAATGCAAAGAGATGACAAATCTGAGAGGCATTTTGAAAATGTGATCAGATGTGTTTGGTTAATCTCTGAAGAATAAAGTCTGGAATCTTAGAGGTCATAGAGGAAGTGTATACATGGAGATGATAGCCAAGTTTGTGCAGTTGGATTAGTTTTCCTTCAAGTGAGTTTAGGTCAGGAAGAGAAAAGACTCCGGGAAGGATCTGGGAGTAATGACTAATAAAATGATACGTGGAGAAAGAAGAGACAATGAAAGAAACTCGGAAGTGGAGAAGTAGGAGGCAAATCATGAGAGGAATGAATGCTGTAAAAACCTGGGATACCTATTTGAGTTAGTTGGGAAAAAAATTACTATTTTAGTAGTCTAGTACACAAACCACAAATAATGACTGGGAAAACATCAGATTTTATACTTAGAAGATCTTTGTTGAACTAAGAGGAAGTAATTTGGGTCACATGGTAGGGGACAGAAGTCTTTCACCAGGAGTTTGGAAGGGATAAGGAGACAGCAGCAAAAGGTCTGTTGGTAAGAAAATTGCAGAGTGGGGAAATATATGAGTGATTGCTGGGTGTGGGGAATTTTATTTTTAGGAATAAAATAAAGAGGAAGGGAGAGCCAGAGAAATATAAAAATTGAAGTTGAAAGTTGGAAAGGTGTAACTAATAGAGCCAGACATTGGAGACCACAGAAAGTGGTAGCATCAAGGGCCGAAATGGAGAATAAGCCTTAAAAGAGACATTTCCCTCTTTCAAAATCAAAATATTCAAGAAAAGAGAGGCAGAGTATAGGTAAATTCTTATTTTTCATGGAACATTAAGTGAAGTGAGAAATAGCCTTCAGTTTCTCAACGGATGAGGAGGCAAGATAGGGAAGTGGGGAAGAGCAAAGAGAAGCAGACAAGAAAAAAGGGTTGGAAAGATTTTTGGAGCAGCCATTATGGGGAATTGAAAGAGAAATCAACCAAGGAGAAGTAACAGTACAGAGCCTTGTTCCTTGATGGATGCTTTACTGAGTACTACTTACCTCATGATGTAAAGTTGTATGGAGACAACGGGGAAAAACAGTCTTTTCCAGGCAAATCTAGTTGCAGAGTCAATACACTAAAATAGCTACAAATAAGGAGGTATAAGATAAATCAAGTGAATGTATGCAGTAAATAGAAAATGAATTCAAAGATAACTATGGGAATATTTCTTGAAGGACATAGAACTTGAAGAGTACTTGGAACTTCATCAGACAAAGACAGGTGATGGTAAGGCAAGGTTAAATGCAGAACATTAAGTTTGATGTGGGTCATAAAGAAAACGTAGGACAATAACATTCTTGGACATAGACATCTAGGTAGACATTGGATGTAGACATTACAGACACAGTACTTAATAGACCAAAAGTGTGTAAGCCCCAAACTAGCCCACTTTACCCAGGACGCAGTCTTCATGTACTTAAATCACGTCTGGGTTCTAGGGAGTCTTGTGTGGCAGGCTGACAAGTTGAGGCTTTCCCCAGGAGACATGAGAAAGCCACTGGAAGTTTTTGAAGTTTTATATTTTGGGGAAAATATAATTAAAGTCATGTTTTAGTAACATGATGGTAGCTGATGTGAAATACACATTGGAAAGCTATAGTAACAGTCTAGGCAAGAAGAACTCAAGACTCTTTTCTTCACTGTTTAAATTGCAGTGAGTACTCTAATTATCAGGAGAATCCCTGGGTTTGCCTCATTTTCTTAGATTCATCAGTTTCCCCTGTCTTTTCCCCTATTTTTGGTGACTTTGATTTCTGGTTCTTTAATTCCCCCAAACTTTCAGTCTTCTTCTTAGTTCCTACTCTTTCCTTTTGGCCTTGTTTAGTTTGTCTCCCACTGCTCTTTTTGTGTGAGCCCTGCTCAGTTCTGACTTGATTCAAAGAGTAGGCCTGCACATTTCAGCTTTACCATGGAAGATTCCAATAAACTGATGTTATTCAGTTCCTGAGTCATTCCTGAGTCATTCAGTTCCTAATTTTACTGCCATATTTCATTGTATTTGCTAAGGTTTAATGGTTACTAATGTTTTATGTCATTTTATTATATAAATTCCGTAAAGTATTTCTGCCTTTTTTTTTTCTTGGTATTATAACTGACAGATGAGCGTGTTAAATTTAGTGTGGTTGTATTTGTGAGTAGAAGGTAAGGATGGTAGTAGCTCTAGTAACCCTGCAGATTTCTTATCATTTTAGTAAGTTTCACTCAATTTTATTCAAACTGAAACTCTTTAAAGTCAGAATATCATATATATTAACTTGATCTTGATGCTGTCCTTAAAATACTGAATATTGCTGTTGGTTCCTATCTGGATACATTGTTTTTCTACTTAATAAATTACCAGTTTCTGCTTTCTCTTCCAGTGACTTCGTATCTAAAACATGGTGAGCATTTAAGTATATGAGGTAAAAATATATAAAAGGTGGAAAATGAATGGAAAGAAGTCTTGAGCCTGAAATATGGATGTATCTACACACACACAGTGTGTTGCCTATGTCGTTTGAATCCCTAATAATCTTCCTTTAAAGGCAGAATTATAGTAATTTTTAAGTATCTCAAAATTATTTTCAAGTTACTTAAGGCTTTAGGAAAGTAGAGATTTTGAGTGATTAATGCTTGATGCAAATTATGCTGAAGGCAATAAGAAAGCATCAAGTACATAAGATTGACTTTTCAATTAAGGGATATTGTGGAAATGATTTAGCCCTGCACTTCTGCTTGGACACTTCTACGTGAAAACTTTTTTATTCAGTGAAAGAGGACAATCAAACTTAGTTTTATCTTGAGAGCTCAGGAAAGGTTAAAAAGTGGATAGAAAATGTCTTCATTGTGGAAAATGAATCCCCGTTTTGAAATTCAACTGAAATAAGCGTTTTTTTAAATTTTGTATGGAAAATTTATCTAATTTCAGGATTAACTTGATTATTTGACTTATTTTGTAAACAAAGTATAGTGTTTCTTAAAGGCTATAAAAACCACTTTTTCCAACCACGAAAGATTGAGTGAAAACAAAGGGAGTGTACAAAAATGGGAGGGGGTCACAGATCTGTATCTGCATGGAGGAAGAGGGCAGTACTTTTGGGGAGTGCAATTTACATGAGCATCTGGGTCTTTTGTAATGTTTTGGATGGATGACCTGAGTCTGATATATTGGTGAATAGCATTAACAAAGGTCTGGTTGTCAAAGACTAGAAAGAAAAATGCAATTAGCCACAGCAATGAGGTGATGTCTGTGTTTGGGGGAAAAACCGACACCTAACTGGCAATAGAAAACACCGAAATGATAGCATCAGTAAAAGGCCAGATTTTGTGTGAGTGTGCGTGTGTGTGTGCTATATTGTATAATGATCTTAACTCAGTAGGATATGACCAAAATGACATTTTTTGGTAATGTTTGGTTTCTGTGGTGAAAGTGAATGTGTACCTGTTACTAAAGAAACAACACGGTAGACTCAATGAATTTTTAACTCATAACACACTAATTTCACCAACCTGATACTCACAATATTGTTTGTTTCTGTTTAAAGAAAATTAGAAATAAATAAAAGTACACTGGAGTCCAAAAGAAGTTTGCTCTTTTTTGGGTCTAATTTTTTTTCTTTATAAACCATGCCATCCATAGTAGAGAAGCATATCTAATCTCCCAATTAGGTCAGGCCCCAGGATAATCAATCTCTTTAACAGCAGATGCCTTGTTTTAGCAAATGAATGCTTGGTTTCAAAAGCAGTTTTGTGTTGAGAGAGGAGTGCAGTTGGCATGGGTGATTAGAACTCTTTTAAACCCTATAAAAAGCTTCTGTAGATTGTTTTATGCCCACACTTTGTGAACTGAAGTAAATGCTGTATATATCCATCTTAAAATGAACATGGTGGGGACTTTATACAGCCTGTGAGAACATCTACATGCATATAAATGGCATTATTTGAAGTCCAACATTTTTATGTCCATTTGGATTAAACTGTGATTTTGATAACATCTAAAACAAGTGAATGTTTTTAGTAAGTACTCTTCATATTAATTAAATATGCTCCTTAATGACGATAATTTAATTATTAAGTTAGCATTTTTTAAGCTGAAAATACAATGGCAAGTTAACATGATTCTTATTTTATTGTTTACATTAGTCTGTAAATGCCTTTCTTCATGTCTGATGCCTTTTCGGTTCATATACATATCATGTGTAAATGAGCAATGTGCAAGACAACTTTGAAATCAAGAAGAAATCATTAAAAATTTTTTTTAATGTTTATTTATTTTTGAGACAGAGAGAGACAGAGCATGAACAGGGGAGGGGCAGAGAGAGAGGGAGACACAGAATCTGAAACAGGCTCCAGGCTCTGAGCTGTCAGCACAGAGCCCGACGCGGGGCTCGAACTCACGGACCGTGAGATCATGACCTGAGCTGAAGTCAGATGCTTAACCGACCAAGCCACCCAGGCGCCCCAAGAAGAAATCATTTAAAATTAAAGTTTATAAACTTTGTATTCAGTTAAAACTATGAATTGAGTTTATTTTGCTCAAAACAACTCATTTAATCTAAGATATATTGAAATACAATGATACTTTTTACTATGGTATAACCAAAAAATCTCTTCAGTAAATTATTTCAGATAATTGTTCTTCAAAATCTGATTACTGGAACTCATCAGTAATGCCTGAACGTGATACATAAAATAATTCAGAAGGCCACTTGAGTATTTCCTTTTTTAGGAGTGCAGTCCTTGGGTTGAAACATTTGCCAGGTAGTTAAGAAAAAAGGATTCACCTGCACATTTTTGGATGTTATCATTTCGACTTTAGTGTATAATGGTCAGTTCTACCAATTTTTCTCCTTCTTAGAAATTGTTTCAATCATGTTTAATCTGTGGAAAGTTAATATTTTCCATAATGAAGGTGGATAAGACATCTGAGGAAAAATTAAAAGCAGATGGTCTTTAATTTAAGAAACATTTGATACTAATTACTTCCTACCTTTCACATGACTTAAATGTCGGTGAATGTATAGGGTTACATTACTTTTTTAAGTAAGATTTTAAAGCTAAATTTGGTAGATAAGGTAGAGATCCAGTGAGACAAGATTTTTAAAATAGAAGCATTCTTTTTTTTTTAATATATGCATTCTTAATAATACCAAATACCAGAATAGTACTGTGACAATTCACTTGTGCTTATTCTAATTTGTAATAGCATTTAAATATGATTAGAATGGCTTCTGTATATTAAGATCCCTAAAGTTTTTTTTTTTTTTTAATGTTTATGTATTTTTGAGACAGAGCATGAGTGGGGGTGGGCCAGAGGAAGAGGGAGACACAGAATCTGAAACAGGCTCCAGGCTCTGAGCTGTCAGCACAGAACTTGATGCAGGGCTCGAACCCACGAACTGTAAGATCATGACCTGAGCCAAAGTTGGATGCTCAGCTGACTGAGCCACCCAGGCGCCCCTAATTGGAAAGTAGTTTAATGTCCAGATATGTTACTCAGCTACATTTTAGTTTTAAAACTTAATTTTATTATTGTAGCATTTAAGGCAGTTTACATTTGATTTAGTGGAATTAACACTTAACTTTATATGATAGCTTTCTTACTCAACCCCCTGTGATTTTCAGAATCCAGAGATTTCCAAGCTGAAATTTTTTATCATAGAACTCTTGTAGCTAAGTTTACACATGGATTATTTCTTCCTTAGACATACACACACACATTCACATGCACACACAAACACTATAATATGAAAAACATGTCTGAAAGAAAAGATACTAAAATGTTAACACTGTCTTGTCTTTAGGTGATGGATAAATTCTTTTTTTTATGGAATTGGCTTACATTTTTAATGATTTTTTTTTATAATTAGGAAGAAATATAGCTATTTTCAGTTTCAAACAACATATACTTTACAATCCCAGCATAGGTAATGTGTAGTTTGACAATGATTTTTCCCTGTCCTCTGAAATCTCTATGAAGGCAAATACCTGCAAGGACAAATCCTCTGTCCTTTCCTTGGCACTACTAATTTGGCCATGCTGTTGAAGTAAACCACTCACTGAAAGTTACAGTTTCATCCTAAACTGTGAGAAGTATGTTGTGTTTAAAGCATC
Organism: Leopardus geoffroyi; assembly: GCF_018350155.1. NCBI lineage: Eukaryota > Metazoa > Chordata > Mammalia > Carnivora > Felidae > Leopardus > Leopardus geoffroyi. Next base: position 104,066,188 of record NC_059327.1, on the reverse strand, counting down.
CCAAGAATGATCCCAAATAACGAATAGTAACCATGTATTTATCCAGGATCTCAGCACAACTTTGTAGTCTCAAAAATTATTGAAGACTCTCAAAGGCCTTTTCTTTATATTACATCTATGGTTATTACATTAGATCTTTATATTACATCTATGGTTATCACATTAGATCTTTATATTACATCTATGGTTATTACATTAAATCTGAGAAATTAATTCATTTAAAAATAACGATGAAGGGGCGCCTGGGTGGCGCAGTGGGTTAAGCGTCCGACTTCAGCCAGGTCACGGTCTCGCGGTCTGTGAGTTCGAGCCCCGCGTCGGGCTCTGGGCTGATGGCTCAGAGCCTGGAGCCTGTTTCCGATTCTGTGTCTCCCTCTCTCTCTGCCCCTCCCCCATTCATGTTCTGTCTCTCTCTGTCCCAAAAAAAAAAAAAAAAAAAAACTAAAAAAATAAAAATAAAAAAAAATAAAAATAACGATGAATCACCATTATATATTAACATAAGTAATATAGTTTTTCTAATACAAAACAAGATCTGTTGAGGACAGCACAATTTTCTATTAAAAAAATTTTTTTTTAATGTTTATTTTTGAGAGAGAGAGAGAGAGAGAGAGAGAGGCAGAGAGCAGGAGACACAGAATCAGAAGCAGACTCCATGCTGTGAGCTGTCAGCACGGGGCCCAATGCAGGGCTTAGACCCACAAACTCCGAGATCATGACCTGAGCTGAAGTCAGATGCTTAACTGACTGAACCACCCAGGTGCCCCACAATTTTCCATTTTTGTAAACGCCTTTTGTGTATGGCATAGCAGAAGACTGCTGGATTCTTTTATTTGCTTCTGCATTCAATTTGTTACAATGTGCTATTTTGGTTGAAGTATATGAAGAAAACTCAGCTTCCTACAAATGTATAGTTAGGAAAGAGAGGAACATTTTAATAACCTTTGCAGGTAATTGTTGATATTCTTCTTTAATATTACACCAAATCTCAACAAGTAGTAGTCTGTTGAACATCACATGCAATGTGAAATCTGAAACTCCATCAACAAACTTTTAATATCTGTTTCTCAAGACAGTTTCTAAAAGGAGTCTAACTTTGCTTTTAAAAAATAAATTATAATATTGCAATACTAAGAACACAATCTTCAGCACATTCTGAGGGTAATGGTATAATTTGCATCAAAGTTGTTTTCTGACAAGTACTGCTCAAATTTCTGAACCTGATTTCTTAATTTTTAGGTGAATCAACTTTCAGTACTTTTACTGCATGGATGAGGTGTTACAGCCTTTGCTTTTCAAATTTTGTGAGATAACTTTATGAATTAAACAGATAGGAACTGCATGGGAATATCAGTGTTTGATCAATGGTTGTTGTCATGGCACTCTAAGTTCCTAGATTTCTGTCCTCACAGTAAGTATAAAAGAAAGTAATTTCCAGGGCACCTAGACAGCTGAGTCAGTCAAGCATCTGACTTTGGCTCAGGTCATGATCTCACAGCTCGTGGGTTCCAGCCCTGCATTGGGCTCTGTGCTTACAACTCACAGCCCAGATCCTGCTTCAGATTCTGTATCCCTCTCTGTCTGCCCCTCCCCTACTCTCTCTCTCAAAAATGAACAAACATAAAAAAAAAAAAAAAAAAAAAAGTAATTTCCAAGCAAAGCCTTTGCTTTAGCCCTAAGAACCAAAATATTGATTTCCAAATGAAAATATCTGTTTCAGTGGTAAATTTTTATGCAGAAATCAAAGCCAAAATACACGTTTCCTTTTATGGCACTCATATAATATGTCACATATTATTAAAAAATAATTTTGAATGTTCCCACACATTGCTTTTCATGATGTGTCTTTTCCTTGTAAATGTTGGTGCAAAATGTCTTAACAATGAATGAATTATAAAAATTCTTTAATATTGCTTTTCTTTCAAAATGGAGGTCTAGTTGTTTCCACTAGGAAATGTATATATGTTTTCATGTTCTTTTTTTTTTTTTTTAATGATGAGAACAATGATGTCACTCTTTGCTTGCAAGCCCAATAGCAGTACCAGAGGATTCTTGCACATGTGGGTATCAAATATATTCAAGATCCTAGGAAACCATCCTTTATCTTTCTTACTCTCCCCAAGTAGATAAGGTTCCCCTATTGTGCACACTCATTTCTACAGCCTTGGATTTCCATACATTGCACTCATTGCAGTTGGTAATTATTTATTTATACAGTTAAGTTGATTAATAGCCATTTCTTTTACTATACTGTAAGATAAGAAGGAAGAGTTTGAGGCTTTTTTTATTTTATGCCCAGGACCTTGCACAGTGTTGGGCACCTGTTAAGAATTCTGTAACAGTTGCTGATTACATGACTAAATGAATGCCATTGAACATTTGATGCACTTTAGATTCTCCAGAATATTTTCCTGCACCTTTTATATTTTGAGATTCTCCATCCTTCTTAATTGGATTTTGTGACAAATCTTAGTTGTTTCTTTCTCATCTCTTTGACTCTTCCTTTCTTGTCTTCTTTCATGGCTTTTCCCCCCTTATGCATATATTTTATTATTTTATTAATTTTTAAAGTTTTTATTTAAATTCCAGTCAGTTAACATACAGTGAATTGTTAGTTTCAGGTGCACAATATAGTGATTCCACACTTCCATACATCACCCAGTGCTCCTCACAGCAAGTGCATTCCTTAATCCCCAACACCTATTTCACCCATCCCCCCACCCACCTCCCCTCTGGTAACCATCAGTTTGTTCTCTAGAGTTAAGAGTCTGTTTCTTGGTTTCCATGGCCTTTTGTTCTAATTTCTAGTTCCTTAAGGCCAGCAGGAAGTTCTGTCTTGTCTTTTACTATTTTTCTCTTTTTACATACTTTCTCTCAATTAGCCATAACCTCTGTGATTTCCATAGCTAAATTTCCAATCCCAGTCTCTCCCTTAGACTATGGTTCTGCATTTTCCAGGTATTCTCTGTACATTTCCAATCAGATGGCTATCTTTATGAAGCCCATAGGTCTATGGCATCTTCCAAACTGACCCCTTGTGCTTGCTCTTTATATCATGGAAGCACTGCTCTTCCAACTTTTGTTCTGCCTCCATACTTGCTGTCACTGAGTCTTAGCAGGTCTCTCACTCAGGATGCAGGTTTTCATCCCAATTACCATCACTCTAGCTCACACCTTGGCTGTTTTATGTCTGCTCTGTTGTGATGGCCTTTCCACTCCTTCCACAATCTAGTTTTCTTGTCTTCAATACATCATGCACACTAGTACAGAAGTAGTCTTTCTAAATCACACAATTCTTAAAAACTTTCAGTCTAACGGGGCACCTGAGTGGCTCAGTGGGTTAAGTGTCTGACTTCGACTCAGGTCATGATCTCACGGTTTGTGAGTTTGAGCCCCACATCGGGCTCCCTGCTGTCAACATAGAGCCCACGTCAGATCTTCTGTCCCCCTCTCTCTGCCATTCCTCATTCTTTCTCTCTCAAAATAAATAAGTAAATTTACACACACACACACACACACACACACACATACACACACACACACACAAAGCCTTTTAGTCTGACACTGTAAGTAGCCATAATTATCATCAAAGAACTCTCCATAACTTCTTCTGTTTTGCTTACCTTCATCATTTACTTGCTGTGTAGGCAACAGAACCCTCTGGGATTCATTTGCATCTGCTGCTAGAGACCCTTTGACTGGAGTGGACCATGTGAAAATATGCAGTTTTTCTCTCTAGAAAGGGCTTCCTCCACCCCCACATTCTGCAACTGTATGGTGCTCATCCCAAGAACAGTGACTATATACTTGAGGGTCCCAGAGCTGGTGACACACATCTCAGAAGCAGAGAAGGCCCAGCAAGCAGCCACATGTTAAGGCCATGCCACACATCTGCCTCTGGACCTTAAAATGCAAGCTTGAATTGTGTCTTGACTCAAAGACACAATAAAAGCTGCAAATATTATTACATCCAACAATGCCTAAAAATATCTAATCCCTGCCTCAGCCACACCTGCAAGTTCAGCCAGCACTGTCAAAAGAATCTCAAGTTACCTGCCTGACTCCATGTCTCACCCAGGATCCAAAGCTCACTTAGCTCAATACACTAAATCCCAGCCCTGATCAAAACACTGATTTCCGGTGTAATTTTGCCCCCTCCCTCATCCATCTCTTACTTAATTCTCAAGGTTTCCTGCCCATTTACCAAGGTGTTGGGGTTTACTGGATCAATAAGTACTACTCCTTTGTCCTTACCCTAAGTCTGGAACCAATCCAGAGACAGATGCAGGATTTTGAAAGAAGAAAATAATCACTTAATATATCACTTTTATTAAAGAGAAAGCTGAATTTTAGAATCAGAGTATTCCAGCATAGGCATTTTAAATTGACTCTTAGGCTCTGGATTCCATATGTTCATTGAGAAGTATTTCTACCTTTCTTAACCCCAAAATGTAATTTATTCTTCTCATAGTATAAGCCTTCCCTAATTGTTATTTATTCATTCATAAATTGTTATTTATTCATTGAACTACTTCTACCTGGGTAAAATAACAATTTGGATTTCTTATAATCTATGCCAAACAGGTATATGCACCTCTAGTTTAGACAGGCACAAACTCCTTCTTATGGCAGAAAACTGTCTATCACAGAAAGTTGACCCCAATGTATACTTTCCAAGGTCAGGTCGCCTCTGAGAGAGGAGTGGTCTATATTGAACCAATAAATTCATTCTCCTAAAATTTTCAATCAGGTAAGTCACTCTTCATCTGGTTGGAACAACAGTCAGGTTCCTACAATGATAAATTTCCACGTGCAACCTAAACCCAGATAAATGGAGCTCTCCTCCCAATAGATATATTCTCTATCAATATGTGAGAGGTAATTTCAGCAACCTTCCCCCAATCTTAACTCTGGGATAATCAGCATAAAGGTAACTAATTCAGTAGATTGAGCAGACCTCAGAGGAAGGTACCAGGAACACATCTAGTCTCATCTCTGAAAAGAAATGACAGTTGATGATATTCTATATATATATAACCTACCAGTTAGTGGAAAAGTTCAAATTTATGTAACAGAAGGTTTAGTTAGAAAGGTCAAAGCAAATTTCCTGCCACTTGACTCTCATTTGTTTTCTCCAGTTTGAATTCCAGAAAAAGAAATGGGAACAACCAGTTAGCATTCTTCATGACACTAAGGAATCTTCCTTCCAAATTATGTGGAAGGTAGGTGTAACTTGGAGAAAATGTTCTTATTTTATGAGGCATTGACATATCTATCTTGTATTTTTCATTTTCTTTAGAGATAATTTAAGAATTGTTTAAGAATGTTTGAAAATCATGACAAAAAGAAGAACCATTGGTTATACTTGGAAAGAAATATTACAATTTAAAATATAATGTGGTCCATAACAAGATGTATTAATTTGCATTTTTAAATAACTGATTGTGGCATTTGAAGTGATTGTAATATAATAGGTAAAGAGAAAATTATATTATTGTAAATATAATTCAGTCTATTAGGAGCAAGAAATTAATATCATAAAATTCCAAAATTAATTGGTTATATCAGATATATACAATTCCTTTTCCCCATTTTTAAAAATCTAATAGATTGTTACTCTAATAGTTTAATTTATTGGAATTTCATTTTACTTCCTTTTGTCAGTTTATTATAACTCTCTGCTATTTATTTTTGGGGTTATTTCAGAGTATATATTATACATCTGTAACCTCTCACAGTCTACCTCTAAGTGATATTCTAATACCTCACATATAGAATAAGAACTTTGGATATTGTGTCCTTCCGTTACTTCCCTGTCTGTCTTTGTGCTATTGCTGTCATACATTTTACTTATACATATGTTATTAAGCCCCTAATACATTGTTGTCATTTTTTACTTTGAGTAGTTGATTGTATTTTTAAAGTATTAAGTAATAATTTAAAAAACTTGAAATGAGAGTGACCTGGGCAAAATCCTGAAAGGGGAATAAAGCTTGATATTATTCAATGTACAGTGTGATTAGTACAGTGATGTGGGATTGTGTCACAAAATGAGATCTCAGATATAGGCAGGAACCAAATTGTTATGGACCTGTGGGTTTTGGTTAAAAAATTTGACCTTTTATTCTGTTTCTGATGATAAATAAAGGATTTCTGTTTTTATTTTATTTTATTTTTTTAAAAAATTTTTTTTTCAACATTTATTTATTTTTGGGACAGAGAGAGACAGAGCATGAACGGGGGAGGGGCAGAGAGAGAGGGAGACACAGAATCGGAAACAGGCTCCAGGCTCTGAGCTGTCAGCCCAGAGCCCGACGCGGGGCTCGAACTCCCGGACCGCGAGATCGTGACCTGGCTGAAGTCGGACGCTTAACCGACTGCGCCACCCAGGCGCCCCAGGATTTCTGTTTTTAAAGGATCACTTGGGGTACCTGGATGTGGCTCAGTCAGTTAAGGGTCTGATTCTTGACTTCGACTCTGGTCATGATCCCAGGGTTGTGGGATCGAGCCTCAGTCTCCACGCTCAGCGAGGAGCTGATTCATTCTCTCTCTCTCTCTCTCCCTCTCCCTCTCCCTCTCCCTCTCCCTCTCTCCCTCTGTTCCCCCTGCCCCCCACTTGCACACATGTGCACCTCTCTAAAAAAAATAAAAAAATATGGGGCGCCTGGGTGGCGCAGTCGGTTAAGCGTCCGAGTTCAGCCAGGTCACGATCTCGCGGTCCATGAGTTCGAGCCCCGCGTCAGGCTCTGGGCTGATGGCTCAGAGCCTGGAGCCTGTTTCCGATTCTGTGTCTCCCTCTCTCTCTGCCCCTCCCCCGTTCATGCTCTGTCTCTCTCTGTCCCAAAAATAAATAAACGTTGAAAAAAAAAATTAAAAAAAAAATAAAAATAAAAAAAAATAAAAATAAAAAAATAATAAGAAAAGATCATTTAGGCTGCTGCATAAAAGAGATTATAGAAAGCAAAAGCAGAAGCTCATGGGCTATTGAGGTAGTTCATAAGATGGTGTTATTACACTAGGGTGGAGATGAAGTGAAGTAGATGAACTTGGGGTATATTTTGGAGACAGAACTCAAATTTTGATATTAGACTGAAGTTAGAATTCTGCATCTTGTCATATGACTTTGGAATTTTTTTTTAAAAAGTTTTCTTATATTTATTCTCACCTGCAGAATGGGGATTATAGGAAGTTTAAAACAATGCATAAAATGTAAGATTTATACCACGATGTCTGGCATGTAGTAGGTACTCAGTATGTAGTAGCTGTCATTCGTATCGTGTCGTCGTAGTCCATAACTGATTTTCCTGTGTCCCGTGCTCTCTTCACACAAACATATCTCCACAGGGCCACTGGAACTGTATTTTTATAAGTTACAGATGATAGCAATCCTTTGCTTAAGACGCCCCTGCAGTCCTTCTGATTACTATAAACTTCGTGGCACACACCAACGACATTATTTGTCTTTGCATCCTCATTTCTCACACCATTCTTCCCCCAGTTACTCTTGGCTCCAGAGCAGTGCTTCTCAAATTTTCATGTGGCTACAGCTTTCCAGGGCATCTTGTTAAAATGCAGACCCTGATCTGGAGATCTGGGTGAGGCTTGAGGTTCAGCATTTCTAATAAGCTCCCAGGGATGCTTTTCTGCTGGTCTCTGGACCACACTTTGAGAATCATAGCAGTAGAGTACATAACGTTCCTGCAAGCTTATTTTGGGTTTCTGTAATTTTGGCTTTTCTCATCAGTCTGATCTTACTGTCTCCAGAGTGACCTTTCCTTATTTCTCAGCTTCATGAAATCATTCTCATCTTTCAAGGACGATGTAGCTCAAAGGTCACTTCCTCTATGAAGTTTTCTTCAAACACCCATTACATTCACCACTACAGCTTCCCAACTGTTTGCTTTCCCCCTTCTCCATAGTATTTTGTAAATAGCTTTTATCACAGCACGTATTATTTTGCACTGCAGCTGATATTAGATTGTCATCTTCGTTGTTGGACAGAGCTCTTTGAGGTCAAGCGCTGTGACTCTGTTTCTCAATAAGTTGCACAGCTCCTTGAACAAAGGGCACCTGCTCACTAGCTATTTCTGGAATAAATTAAACTGTGATGTGTACTTCTGAAAAGTGGTGGATCGCTCTGTATAGCAAATATTATTCCAAGTAAATAAAAAAGTTGTTGTTGTTTTAGCTCAAACTACTGATCTTGCATTTCGTTATGTAAAATAATCCTACCCTTCTTAGATTTTCTTCACTGTTGTAGCTGGTCATCCAAAGCAATTATATATCCACAATCTGTATCTATTAATTCTTAACAGAGCAATCTATCTTTTCCAAGTTGAAAAGCCTCAGACTTTTTCTTAATGTCAAGCTAAAAATTTATAAATATTATATGCACTATGACTAATAATTTCATGATTTCTTTTAACTGTGCTACCAGAGGGTAACATTTTTGCCTGAAGCTGGTAAGGAATGAGAAAAAGAATGGGAATATAACTGCCTTTTTAACATTTAAATAAAATAAAGAAAGAGTAGGAATGCTATTTATCTTTTAATATTGATAACCAAATCCCCCCCAAAAGTTCATTTCAAACTTTAACAAAAATTCTATTTACCTTATGGAAAAATTTAGAAATCACAGTGGATGAAAAGTGTCTTCTGGGCATGCAGGGCAGTGTAATTACTTCCATTTCTCAAGAATTCTTTAGCCTTTATGAAATTTTCTCAGAGAGAAAGCAGGTTTGTCTTCTGCTCCCTGACACACCCTCACCCCACCAGTTCCCAACCAGGGAAAAATCTCTTTGAAGTCAATTAGATCTCCTTGCTTACATAGTAACATAAAATGGGAACAATTCCTAAAATGGCAAAGCTGCAGATAATGTAGAGCTCTCAGCAGATTGGACAGAGGAATTGTGTTTTCCATATGCCCAGCCCTTGGTGTTGCTGATTTCAGTTAAGTAGACTTTCAAATTTTAATTTACATAACATTAACACTTTTCCCTGAGAATCGACAGTTTTATGGAGACATTTCCTTGTCTGTTCTCATGAAATTAAAAAAAAAAAATCCACAGGGCATTCATTAACACTTCTAAAAGTGACAGGCTGTGTCTTTATGCCATTTTCATTTGCACTGCTTCTGATCTTGCCATCACTAATTAAAAAAGGGAATTTAGGGTAATGTAAACAATGCTTTTTGGCCATACTAACAGCTATTTCTTGTCTGATAAAGGAGAAAAGTCTATAAGGCCTCTTGGATAAAGGATAAGGATATTTTCTTTATGACTTGGTTCTCAAGAGGCCTTGTAGTCTATGATGTTTGAGATCACACCCTTGGGAAACTTTCTTTTAAGTGTAGCTTCTATTACCTGTCATTCTGTGGTTGCCTCAGACCAGGAGGATACCCTTAAGTCAATCACTTTGGAGGGAAGGTAGGATTTAAATTGGGTCTTGAAATAGGATTATAATATTATTTATATATTTATTTACTTATTTATTTTTGAGAGAGAAGGTACAAGTTAAGTGAGGGCGAGAGAGAGAGAGAGAAGCAGGGCTCACCCAAAGTGGGGCTTGAGCTCACCCCATGCAGGGCTCAAGCTCAGGAACTGTGAGACCATGACCTGAGCTGGAGTCAGATGCTTATAACCAACTGAACCTCCCACCGCCTCTGAATATAATTTTAATATAAGAAGGGGAGGTGGTTGGTTATGCTTGCTTAAGAAAGAATTGTCAGCTGAAACCTCAAAGGTACGGAGAAGTCAGTAATATTTCAGGAGCAGCTCAGTGATCAGCTTTGTTAAATAGTGATAGATAATTGAAAAAAGAAGCTTGAGACCAGATTGTTGAGAAACTTCAATTTGGAGCAAGTTTTTTGGACTTTATTCAGTATGTATTGAGGCTAATAAAGAGTTCTTTTAAATGGCAGGATAATAGCCATATTAAATTTGGATGGGCATAGGTATGACATATCCTGGGACAGTAGTGAGGCAAGGAGGAAAATGCAGTAGTAACAGCTTTGGCAAGCTGACCCCCATGTATTGTCTGGTCCATGGAAGCATACAAGTTCCATCAGTAAATGGACAATTGTATGGATTTTATGTATTATATATGGAGAATTAGTGCGGTTTGGAGAGGTGAGGTTCAAAGCCCATGGCCAAGAAAGAATTCTTGAGACGTCTTCAGTGCAAAAAGGAGGTTTCATTAAAGCATAGGGGACATGACCTGTGGGCAGAAAGAGCGCGCACTGGGGTTGTGACCGGTGACTGATTATGTACTTTCAGGTTGGGAGTGGGTTAGGGATAGTGTAAGTCTCTAAGGAATTTGGAAACAACGGGAAACTTGAGGGGCTAGCTGTTGTTAAGATAAGGTCATTTATTACTGTAGTAAAACCTTAGTCATGAGTCCCTTCAGAGGTTTATTAGTGGGCAATATGTTTGTAGGATGATTGCTAACATGTACCTTGAGGAGGTAGAGATAAAGGAAATTTCCAAAGGGATTTTCATATGCTAAAGAAGACTCACAGGATCCTGGGGGGTCTGGTTAGGATTGCCTTTTGGGGCATCTGGGTGGCTCAGTGGGTTGAGCATCTGACTTCAGCTCAGGCTCAGGTCATGATCTCACAGTCTGTGAGTTCGAGCCCCACTTCAGGCTTGCTGCTCTCAGAGCATAGCCTGCTTGGGATCTTCTGTCCCCCTCTCTCTCTGTCCCTTCCTCACTCATGCTTCTTTTCAAAAATAAATTAAAAAAAATTGCCCTTTGCCCTTAGCAAAGTGCCAACATGGAGGCAGCTGAGCTCTCAAAGGAAAATCAGTCTGCCTGCCTCAAGGACTTGTCAAGGGGCTGCCAGTTGTAAGGAAATTTATTTTTTTTTCTTCTGCCTTTGTTTCCTACATCAGAGTAGCAATAAAGAATATTAAATAGCAATTTTGGAAGTCAGGAAAATCAGAGTGCATGCCTCCACATCTTCCCATATCCTCTGCCAGAGGTGGACAAGTTCAGAGTGTAGTAATCAGGTAAAGAAGAGGGCTTATCATAATTGAGGCAAAGGACTAAGGAACCCTTGTGACTTGCTGAAGTTCAAAATAGCATCCCAATTCTACGGTTTGTGTGGGGGGTGGTATGAAATAGGGTAAACGTGGGGCTGGAATTCTAGGCCAGTTAATCTGACAGAAAGTAGAGAGGGAGATAGAGCCAGACACTCAGTCTAATGGATTAGGCCAACAGGATCTGGCTACCTGATCACCACAGGCTTATTACTCATTCGTTCATTGGACCCTAGGTTTGGTTGGTGAAGGAGGTTATAGGTCAAGGAAATCCATCTGTCAGTGCTAGATCATTAGATCTGGAGAGGCGAATCTGATAGTGGTATTGAGGTTTCAAACTGCTATGGAGCAGTCTAGTCAGACGGGTTAGAAAAAAAAAAAAAGAGAGAGAGGAGACATATTGTAAATGTCAGGAATAAGAGAAGTGACATCACTACAGATTATACAGATATTTAAAAGGATAATAGGGAAGAAGACATATAAATGGCCAACAGGTAGTGAAAAGGTGCTCAGCATCATTAATAATGAGGGAAATGTGAACCAAAACCACAGTGACCTCACACTTGTTACAATGGTTGTTATCAAAAAGACAGGAAATAACAAATGCTAGCAAGGATGTGGAAAAAAGGGAACCCTCATGCATTGTTGGTGGGAATGTAAATTGGTGAAGCCATTTTGGAGAATAGTGTGGAAGTTCCTCAAAATATTGAAAATAGAACTACCTTATGATCCAGCAGTTCTAATCTCTGGGTATATATCCAAAAGAGATGAAAACACCAACTTGAAAAAATATATGCACCCCTGTGTTCATTGTAGCATTATGGAATATATGGAAACTTCCTAAGTGTCTATGGAAGGATGAATAAAGAAGATGTAGTGTATATGTATCTATATGTATGTGTGTATATATATATATATATATATATATATATATATATATATATATAGCATTATGTAGTACTATACATTATGTAGTAATGGAATATTACTCAACCATAAAAAATAATGAAATCTTGTCATTTGCAACAACATAGATGGACCATGAAGGCATTATGCTAAGTGAAATAAGACTGGCAGAGAAAGACATACACTGTATGATTTAATTTATATGAGGAATCTAAAAAGCAAAACAAAAAAACCCCTAAAATAAATCCATAAATATAGAGAAAAGATTGGTGGTTGCCAGATGTTGGGGGGGGGGAATAGTTGGAAGTGGTTAAAAGGTATAAACTAGTTATAAGATATATAAGCCCTGGGGATGTAATGTATAGCATGGTGACTGTAGTTAATAATACTATACTGTTTATTTGAAAGTTGCTGAGAGTAAATCTTAAAAGTTCTCATCACAAGAGAAAAACTGTACCTAGGTATGGTGATAAACGTTAATTAAGCTTATTGTGGTGGTCATTTCACAATATATGCGTATATCAAATCATTATTTTGTAAACCTAAAACTAATACAGTGTTATATGTCATTTTTATCTCAATAAAGAAATAGAGGAATATTATGTATAATTTCATGTTAATAATTAAGATAACTTAATGTAGAAAAATTTCTTGAAAGACATAAACTATCAAAGAAAATTTTAAAAAATCAATTACAACAATATAAAGAAGTGATACTATGTCATGACCAAGATAAACCCAGGAATGCAAGGTTAGTTTAACATTTGAAAATCTCTCAATGTAATAACCAAAGATAAGCTCAATATATGCAGAAAAACATTTGACAAAATCCAATGTCCAATCTTTTAGAAAGCTAGGAATAAAAGAGAACTTCCTTAACCTGCTAAAGAATTATTAAAAAACTTACAATTAAAATTATATTCCATGATGAAAGACTGGGTATTTTCTTCTCTAAGATCAGGAAAAAGTGAAGGTTGTCTGCTTTCACCACTTATATTCAATATTGTAGGTTCTAGACAGCACAATAAAGGGAGAAAAAAACCCTCCTCAAATCCAGAGACCTACAGAATGAGAAGAAAGAGGTAAAATTGTCTTTATTGACAAATGGCAAGATTGTCTCCATAGAAAATCCAATTGAATCTACAAAAACTTATTCAAACTAGTAAGTGGATTTTGCAAGCTTATACAACACAAAATCAATACACAAAAAATCAATTGTAAAATGGCCTCTACCAGTACAGTTTTGCTAAATTGAATTGTTTTAGGATTAGTTGAAAGTCAGGTACCTCCCTATTTGTATATATCACTTTTTCATGGATACCAAGCTGTTAACATCCATATAGAGACTAAAATCTACTTTGTTTTCTGTCTTGAGTTTATTGCTTGTCCTCTAAAACAGCAGTGATTGAAGTTATACCTAGGAAGGACTCTTCAGTTCTTCAGCTTTGTTCCATTTATTCTATTCTTCTTTTGTTCTACTTAATTCTTGCATTCCAGGCTATTTTATTGGCAAATATATTACCTCACAAAAATCAAAGACCTCGTCTGATGTGGAGTTTCATAATTTCCTTCAATCTTTTGTCTTAACTTACTTACTTCACTCAAATATTCTAAATAGCAATATTCCAGGATTTTTTATGTCAGATATTTAGATGTAGAATAGAATTCTAAGAAGTAAATAAAAATTTTATCTGCATTGCATAATTGTTACCTCTAGACCAATTCCCAGGGTCTGATTTGACACAGGTGGGCCTTAAAAAGTTGGCTGATTTCCAAGACATCTCCTACACAAACATTGACAAAGCAACTGGCTTCATTGTCGTTTATGGTCCATACGAGTGATTATGCTTAACTGACATTAAGAATGTTCTTTTTCTGTATTTCCATCCAAATGGTCCATAAATATGTGGCACCCTCTCCATGCATTTGAGTGAGAATAGCACTGATTTATCTGTCTGTGTTTTTTAGGATGAGAGAGGAGGGTTTTTTGAGGTTTTTTTGATGGAAACATTTCATATTGTGAAATGATAAAACATGGTGGAAAACAATGAGCCAAAGATATGAGTAATTTAGAAGTGTATTTTTCTGAAAGAATAGAAATAAGAAAAGCAACATTTATACCAAGTAATTCATAAATCTACCTATTCTGAACTTTTTAATTAATTTATTCATTTCAGAGAGAGAGCGAATGTGAGCAGAAGAGAGGGGCAGAGGGAGAGAGAGAGATAATTTCAAGCAGGCTCTACACAGTCAGTGTAGAGCCCAATGTGGGGCTTGACCCTGGGATCATGAGCTGAAATCAAGAGTCAGAGGCTCAACTGACTGAGCCACCCAGGAGCCCCAGTATACCTATTCTAAAATAGTTTTTCACATTCTTCGACACTGAGAAGAAACTAATGACAACCATTATTATATAGTAAAATGTTATGTAGTGAAGCAAAGGTGTCCCAAGTACTCCAGCTTTCTGATATCACCTACGTTTATTTTTTTCTATATCCAAATGTAATAGATGAATTCCCATTTTAAGTATTGTGAGAGGCATACTGCCTCTCAGTGCCTTGCTTCTGATTCTTGGTTTGGGTGGGATAATTTCTAGTCTGCTCTAAATTACTGCTCTTGTATATTTCTCAATTCTTATCATTTTCTTTAGATTCTGTCCTTTTTCTACTCTGCTTCTCTCTTAAGTGTAGGACTCAACCTTGGTTTTTAGTTTCCTCAAGCTATAGTACAACAACAGTATATATGTAAGTGGCTTAGGTTTGATGGTTAATATAGGAGGATTAAAGACAGAAAGAATGAAAAAAGCCAATTAAATCAGGCCAGTAGTTTTTTTTTTAAGTTTATTTATTTATTTTGAGAGAGCGAGTGTGCACACACAAGGAGGGGAGACAGAGAGATAGAGATAGAGAGAAAGACAGAGAGAGTATTGGGGGGAGGGGCAGAAAGAGAGGAAAAGAGAGAGAATCCAAGTAGACTCTGCACTGTCAGTGCGGAGCTCTACATGGGGCTCGAACTCACAAACCAGGAGATCATGACCTGAGCTGAAACCAAGAGTCAGAAGCTCAACCAACTGAGCCACCCAGGCACCCCCAGGACAGTAGTTCTTAAAAGTCCTCTGGCCATGTTGACTACTAGAAATTTCTCCTTGGCCGTCTTCTTTGTTGTCAGTTTTCTGAATTCCTTTTTTCTCCTTCTGTCAGATCCTTCTGTCATCTCTAGTAATTCAAGTAACTGGCCTCCATATATCTATCATCTCTTTCCTATCAATGGAAAAAGTGCACAATTTTTTTCTAAATAAAATCAAGATTTTTTTCCCCCACATTAACTGTTTAGTACAAGAAAATACAGAACTCTTCTAGTAAGTAAAACAAGTAATAGAAATGTTTCATTATTTTTTTCATAGATTGAGATGTTGAACAATTTGTGGAGTACACCACATACTGACTTGCTGGCTTGGTATCCAGTTGATTGGATGGATGTATGGTTGTCCTTGTTGACAACAGTGTCGTTCTAATTGATTTGGGTCCGTGCCCGGCAGTTATATACTTTGAATATCATCTCAGGCTAAATTATTTTCTTATTTGAACTAAAGGTACACATTAATGTAATTTTATTTTTAGTGTTTTGTAGTTATTATATGTGGTTTTTCAGTTGACCCATTTTAGGTTGCTTTTCTTTCATGCTTTTAACTAAAGTTTGATAAGACTTATGTTTCTTAAAGAAATAATAAACATATGCATGAAGAAAAATGCCTAGTAAAATGTATTGTTTGCTCTTTCCTTTTTTCCTAATCTTCCTTATTCAAAATCTAGTTGCAAATGATGTGATTTTTCCCAGTGGCAAATGGATCAGAGTCTAGCATTTAAAAACATTTTACATTGAAATTCTCAAAACCTTTTGCCATTTCTGTGTTTCCTACTTTATGAGATATTTGGTAAGTTAAAAAAAATCTCAAAGCTGACCGGAGTAATTTTGAAATCTGAAAAACTAAAATTTCAGTGTACATATTTAGGCATACTATTTGTTTAGATTCATCTTGTAGCTGATTTTCTCTGATTTAGGTATAAACTTGCAAAAGTCAGCACCACAATGCCTTAATCATATGTATCATACTAGTCTGACTGCTAGGGTGTTTACTTCAAGAGTATTGCTTGACTCAGTGTTTGTAGTCTCAAAAATTTTGAATCTAATTTCCAGGAATCAGTCCATAACTTGAAATAAGAAGACAATATTTTCTCAAAACAAGCAAACAAACAACCCCAACAAAAACACCATCTCTCCTAGATTTATTTATAACCTCTGAGAAGCAAGGATTTTTTTTTTCTTTTAATCTTGGGGCTATGGGAATAGGATGAGTTCAGTTCTATGTAAATTTAATAGCTCCTAAGGTGTCAGTAAGTAGATGGTTTTGCTGTAGCTGGTAAAGATGCCAGTCAGTGCTGGCTCCTTTGTGGGTGCTGACATCACTACTACAGTAAAAGAAGCAGCAGGAAGGCCACTGTTTACTTTTTTAAAGTTCTAAATTAACCCTTTGAAGGGAAGTTAACACTTCTCAAATGTCAGATTTACAATTTAAGATGAACAGTGCAGAAATTCCAAGAGCCTACAAGTAATTAGAGCTGAATGGTAAGCACAGCATAATATATAGAGTTGTCCAGTCACTATGTTGTACACCTGAAACTAATGTAACAGTGTGTCAACTCTGCTTCCGTGGAGTGGGGGGGCGGGGGGTGCTTAGATCTGAAAACTAAATTTCTTTAGTATATCTTAGTTCTTAAGATACATCATATTTCAAAGATTCTACCATTTACATCTCATTTTACATTTTAACATTTCTGGAAATAGGTTGTGTCTTGTGGTTCTGATATAGTTGTCATTGTTTGTTCACACGCATAAAAACCGGAAGAATAGGGGGACTTGGGTGGTTCAGTCAGTTGAGCATCGGACTCTTGGTTTTGGCTCGGGTCATGATCTCATGGTTTGTCAGATCAAGCCCCGCATGGGTTTCCGCACTGGCAGTGTGGAGCCTGCTTGGGATTCTCTTTTGCTCTCTTTCTCTTGATCTGCCCCACCCCTGCTCACACGTGTGTGCACTCTCTCTCTCTCTCTCTCTCTTTCTCTCAAAATAATAAACATTAAAAAAAAAAAAAAGAAGACCTACAGAATGAAAGTCAGCAACTTGGAATAAAATTGCAGAGACAGTACTGTATCATCAGTACTCTTGATGGCATAGATGATAATACTATGTGGGAAAACATGGTCACCCATGAGTCTAGTTGAAAATATTTGGAAATGTTGGACTTAGGACATGAGTAAGCTTTAGGAATACCCTAACCAACTTGTTTTGTTTATATTTGTTTATATAGACTCAAGAATGACACAAGATAAAAATCTAAGGAAAAAAAAAACTTAACTAAACTTACTAAGGTTAGTAAGTATTGAAAAGCCCTTTCAAGGGGTGCCTGGGTGGCTCAGTTGGTTGAACGTCCAGCTTTGGCCTGGTTCATGATCTGGCGGTTCATGGGTTCGAGCCCTGCATCGGGCTCTGTGCTGACAGTTCAGAGCCTGGAACCTGCTTTGGATTCGATGCCCCCTCTCTCTGTGCCCCTCCCCCGCTCACACTCTCTCTCAAAAATAAATAAACATTTAAAAAAATTAAAAAAAAAGCCCTTTCAATAAGTGTGTAGTTCAAGTTCTGAGTTACAGAAAACATCCTTTTATAACTTGTATAGCAGTATTTTTTTCCTTTGTTTGTGGCACATCCTTACAATCATGGTATTATGATTGTGAAGTGAACATACATTATGAAATGTTAGAATTTTTGAGTTGCTAATTTTAAAGAAGTTTTTATTGTTGCTGTCTCTTTTAAAGGGGTGATATGAATCATATCAAAGGAGGCATTGAAGCATTTCTCAGAGAGATTGAAAAATAAAATTTTAAAGGATTTAAATTTCCTTTCATTCTCATAATTAACATTCTTTTGGAGAACTGTTTCCAAATACATTCTTTAAAAGTGAACTTCAAAGTCTAACGTTGGGCCATAAGTAAACTACTCTGTCTTGTTTATTATAGACAATCATCTTTGAGGGTTTTGAAGTTTAGTTTGGAAGAGGATTTAGCACTCTGCAAGTTTATATTTAAGATTGCAATATTGACTGATTATCTTTTAAAAAATGTCATAGGCATAATAAATTGCTTGCAACACTCAATATTTTTCAGAGTGTTTGCCATTACTGTACTTGATGATTGTTATTAAAAAAAATCTCTCTGATCCCCCTTTCTGAAGAGGAAACCAAAATTACTTCTCAATCACTTCACTGTCTAGATATAATCTGTGATTTAATATTGCTAAACCAAGACAGCAACACCTCATTTTCCCAGCATTGCCCAAACAAGATATGTTTCATGTCAGTAAATTTCCCAAATAACTGAAGCATATACATTTAAATGGCAAACCAATTTTTTTTACTATTTCTGATAGAAATATTTCTACAGCATATCTTTCTGTTATTCTTATATACAGAATACTGAAAAAAATCTCTAAAATTTTGTGTTATGCAGCAATCTCTAGAGAGAAACTGCTTTAGTTGTTGATATGTCTTTTAGCATAAGTAAAAAATGGAAAAAGAGGAATCAGTTGGGAGAGGTGGACTACACTCAAAACTAATGGACTTTTGCCTTTGGTAGAACATATGAACCCATTATTGCCACCATCAGTCACAGCAGAGGGCCTGCTCCACCTGGCCCCACGGGCTCCCTCTTGGTTGGGGGGAGGGTGCCGGGGGGGGGGGAGGAGGACGGTGGTATCACCTGCTCAGGTGCCGAACTCTCTCAGATGTTCCCTTTTTTTTTCCTCCAGAGGGGCGGGTGCCTGAGCTTGCTGCCCTATTTGATTGACAGTTCCAACGTATTCTCATCAATAATTGAATTTTAAGCATCACCTCACTCTATGTTAGGAAACCCTACATTCTTCTTTCTATTCACTTAGCCATCAAATTTTGAGACCTTGGCATTGTCTGTGATTTTCTCCATTTCCTGTCTTCAGCTAGGTCAGTTGTTCCTCTGCTTTTCCCTTTACATCTCTACTCTTAATCCCCTCTTTTTAAACTTTAATTTGTATTTCTTGTTCTATTACTGCTTTTGCCTAGAATATTCCAGTTTGTCATATGCTTGATCTTTAGGCCTCCAGTCTCTTCAATTTCCAGTGTATTAGGTACAGAACTGACTAATCTTCTCAAAGTGAAGTTCCTGTTCAAAAATCTTCAGTGGTTGCCTATTTTTGTTTTTTTGTTTTAAAATTTTTTTCTTATTTTTTTCTTTTTTTACTAAATAATGAAATACAATTACCAGTGGAGGCTGAATTCTGTTTGGTCACATATGGATAAAAGGATTTGTAATTATTTTAACATTAAACACCTAAATCCTTTCTGATCAATCATCTATATGGCAACCTGCTCTAAAATCTCCTTAGGCATTAGGATTGAATGTATCAAATACATCAATTTTAATTTCCATGATAAATTATTGGAAAATTTTCTCTACACACTCTTCTGAAACCACTCAGGAGATTCATTTACCTTTTGAAACTTATCTACAAATACTGAAGACATACTTGTACATTTTTTGAGCAACTTGAGATATCCCTGAAATTTTTTTTATAAATTCCTTAATCCTTTTTTAAAAAAAATATTTAAGAAATTAAACATAGTTGAGATGTAGTTCACTTATAACATTGTGTAAGTTTAAGGTATACAGGGTGTTGATTTAATATACTTACATATTGCAAAATGATTATCACCATAATATTGGCTAATACCTCTGTCCTGTGACATAGTTACTATTTTTTTTTGTAGTGGGAACACTTAAGATCTACTCTTTCATCAACTTTAAAGTATATAATTAACTATAATAATATAAATATAAATATATATAAATAATACAAAGTATTATTAGCTATAATCATCATGTTCTACATTAGAGTCCCAGAACTTGTTAATCTTGTAAGAAAAGTTTACAGCCTGTAACTAAAACCTTTGTGTTTCCCCCAAACCCCAGCTACTGATAACCACAATTTTGGGTATTTCTTAGTGTGTATTCACTTCTATATTTAATTTTTTGTCACAATTTTAACTGAGATGCTACTATGTGCCAATGTACCAGGTGTTATAGATGTGATGGTCCACAAAAACGGATATGATTTTTCCCCTTATCTAGCCTATTGACTAGCCTTTCTTACCACTTTGGGTTGAAATTTATGTTTTCACTGTATATTCTATTTTTAGAACTTGTAGCTCGTTTCCTTTGCTGGAGAAAAAAAAATCTATTGTCTGTTAGCCAATTGCTCTCTTCCTCAAGAAGTAGGGTTCTTCTTTTCCTGCCTTTTCTTTTCTCATTGCCTAAAACATGATGGATACCTTATATTGTCCTAAGTATTTTTCACAAGTCTCAGCTTATTTTGATATAGCACTTTTGACACTGATTTAAAACATACTATGTATATAGCTGTGCATGTTTTTTAACTTTACGGTATATCATATGTGTTTTTCCATTTAATTAAATATATCTTGAAAACATAATATTTAATATCTGTTTAATAGTCCATCTTATTTAACCATCCCCTATTTTGAGCTATTTGGTTTGAGTCCAATTTTTTTTTCCTGTTCTGCAATTTTAAATAATGCTTCTATGAACATCCTGGTACATAATTCTTTGCCTGTGTTTCTGATTATTTCCTTATGTTGTACTCTTGCCTCCAAATACTGTCCATTTCTTGTGCCCAGGGACTAAGTAGACTGGCTGTTTTTCCAATCTATGTCCCGTGAATATATTTTTCACTCCGTGATCTTTAGAACTTTTTTGATGACTGACCAGATGGAGTGTTGCCCATCTGTGCCTCAAGATCTTCCACAAACCCCCTTAACTTATACTGTTGCAGCAGCCTAAGACCCGTGTAAAGACAGGAGAAGGAAGATAAGGCCTACACACCTTGCAGGGTGATGGTGATGGTAGGAAAGATAAACTCTAGTCGTTTTTCCTGGAGCTGTGCCTGTAGTGTGTGTGTGTGTGTGTGTGTGTGTGTGTGTGTGTGTGTGTGGTGGGAAGACAGCAACTGTTGCTGCTTGATATAGACTGAATTGTGTCCCCCTTTCACCCCAGTTCATATGTTGAAGTCATAACCCCTGATATGATGCTATATGAAGATAGGGCATTTGGGAAGTAACTAGGTTTAGATGAGTTCATGAGGGTGAAGCCTTCATGATGGGATTGGTACCCATATAAGAAGAAACACCTGAGAGCTTGCCTCCCCTCTCTCTACTGTGTGAGGACAGTGAGAAGTCAGCATCTGCAAGCCAGGAAGAGATCTCTCACCAGGAACCCAATCGGCCCACATCTTGATTTTGGACTTCAGAGCCTTCAGAAAATAAATAAATAAATTTCTGAGAAAATAAATTTCTGTTGTTTAAGTCACCCAGTGTATGGTATTTTGTTATGGTAGCCCAACCCAATGTACTGTTGCAGTCAATTTTTTTATGATTCCCTTTGAGTTGGGAAAATGGTGATACACAGATGTTTTAGACTGCTACTGAAGATTAGCCTTAAAAAGCCTGAAACCCCAAACCAAAAAGCTTAGTCAACTACAGTGAAATATTTTGCCTCATTTCTATTAGTACTTCTTTAGTCTTGCTACTTTTTTCTTATTCTCCTTTTCCTTTGTGTAGTGTTACAGATGTTTAAACTACGTAAACTGTACACGCTATTTCATCTTCAGTCTTTCTGTATGGATTTAACCTGTAGTTCAAATCAAGAAAGAATTGACTGATAATCATTTCAAAGAGAGTCTTTTTAAATATCCAGTCATTATATAGGCTATTTTCAATTCTTGCTAAGTGAAAAAATAATTGAATATGGAACATTCTTTTTATTTATTTAAAAAAAAATTTTTTTTCAACGTTTATTTATTTTTGGGACAGAGAGAGACAGAGCATGAACGGGGGAGGGGGGAACATTCTTTTTAGCTCCTCCTTTTGGTTATCAATTCCTGTTAAGTTATAATATTATAATTTTTCATTTTTATGCAATTTCTAGAATTTAATGTTTCAGTTTTGTTTGTGTGGTGATTGAGGAGATTACTTACATATTGTCAGTGGATTATAAAGAAGAATTACTTATGTAGAACCATGTTTCTGGCACCTTGTGGCATGGGGTTTTCTTTGTCCGTGTTGACTGTTTTGCCTCATTAGGCATGCTGTTGTAAATGAATTGTTGGATGTAATTCATACCAAGAAATATTTGTCTTCTGTGGCCACTATGTGTTGTGGGGATGTGTGAGCTCGGAAATCTGTCGGGCTGTAAGTTTTCCTTTAGAATGTTTGAAGAGCCCTCAGGTGCTGTTGAAAGTGAAGGATAGGACTATTCTCAGGAAAACAAAGGTTTTTATTACATTTTCTCATGTAATGAGGATATCCAGAGAAAAGAAAAAAGCAACAACAACAAAGCAATAAATTCACACATGTAGTGCCATATGCCAACAAGAGAAATGACTGACCAAACAGAAAAAATGTCCCCAGTGGGTCTCCGCAAGCCTACGTTTATTTCCTCATGTTGCTTGTGGATCTTTCAGAGGGGAAATCAAACACCCCAACTCACACCAAACAAGTACATGTTCCTGGGGTTTGTGTGTGTCCCGCTATGAATCCAGAACATTTTCAAATAAACAGAGTAGGCTGTAAAGGTAGGAAATTAAATCGACTGGCCAAATATCCCTGGAGATTATGGTAATTATGTGTGTTAAATATTTATACTTATATTTATATATTTAGTGTGATTCAATAAAGATCTAAGACTTGATACCAAAGCAGATGCTCCTAAATTCTTTGGCATTTTTATTACATGAAAATGTCTGATAGCCTTGAGATAAACTGTCATGCTACTAGGCCAGTCAACCGTGTTTCTGTTCCTCTGGCATGGCAGGCTGAAGGAATTGCCAGGGATGGAGGTGAAGAGTCCTGGCTCTGATATTTTCCAGAGCATGGAAGCAGTAGGATTTCTTAAGATGCCAGGTTAAACATTTTGGATATACCTGAAATGCCTGTGAAATAAGGAGCATATTCAGGATTCTACTGGATGATTTCTATTAACTGAGCTCCATAAAGATCTTTAGTTTTATTTGTCTCCCCTCACTCCAACACTGGGATGAAGATGAATTTTTTTTTAAATTCTTCAGTTTTATTGGAGAAGTAAGGTACTTTGGGCACTCAAGGAGAAGTCTGATGGGTGGCGTGCATACTTGTATCTGTACTAACTGCCTTTGGTAGCAATTACATTGAAATAAGTGTAGATGAGATGAAAATTCTAATCTAATTTAATTGAAGACTCACCAAATCTATCTTTTCACATCACAGTGTAAAAAAACAACTTGTGACTGCCATATCAAATGAAACTTGTTTTCCTGCCCACTTGATTGTTTTCTCTAAAAGAATCTTAATACTTTTTTTTATATGTTTTATTTATTTTTGACAGTGTGTAAGCAGGGGAGGGTTGGTGGGGGAGGAAGGGCAGGGAACAAGGTCCTAAAGGGGGCTCTGTGCTGATAGGCTGACATTGGCAACAAGCCAATGTGGGGCTGGAACTCAGAACCATGAAATCATGACCTGGGCCAAAGTCTGACATTCAACCAACTGAACCACTTAGGCACCCCTAAAGAAATCTTAATTCTTCATGAAATGTAATAGGAGGTGGGTTATTTCTAGTTTCCGGCACTTTGGCTAAGATAGCAGAGTTGGTATATACATTTATGTAGTTACCTAAGGGGAGTTCTCAGAACATGGGTTCAGACATTCTCAATACAGTCTCAAGTTATCGAGCACCACCAGTTATCTTTTTGTATACATTTGACCTGCTTTGCTTAAGAAAGCACACGCTTTAAGCCCTGAATCTCATCAGCGGTTTCTAGCAAGGTGCTGTTTTCTTCTAATATCCTTTGTAAATCTGGTTGTTCTTTTTATGTGTAATTCTGGAATGGTTTAGGTAGGAGAGGTTTTGGTCTTTCACTTGAGCACAGTAGCTTACTGTCTCTGAAGGTTGTGGGTCTCTGTCAGGCTAAATATGTATCTGAGTCATGGTGGTGGGAGGGATATTTTAAAGTCCTTTTCAGTGGGACTCACTTTATATTTGACACCTAATCTGAAATGTCTTCACTGGTGGCCAGGGCCATGACAATATCTGTGTAACGGCAGTAAATCTTCAGGAGACAACAATGATGGGCAATATCATTTCAATGCCTGGTGACCACATCATACAATGTCCCTGTTAACATTATGAAGAAGACACTGGAATATGCATAGCATCTAGGTGCCCTTGCTTAGGTAGAAAAAAGCTGGGATGAAGACTGATATAACAGTTTTAGAAAAGGAGTCTGGGGCCATGTATGGACAATAAAAGAAGTAGGTAGGGAGGCTCACATTTCAAGATTCAAGAGACTGTTTGGAATGACCAATAAGAGCAGTAAGAGGCACTTACATATAGAAGCAACATTCTGGATTTTTTGTTCCAGGGTCAGGCAAAATTTGTTATCAGATAGAGGAGCCAGGTACCAGACAAGAACAAATCCCAGGGAGATAAGTGAAATCTGCATCAGAAAACTGAGTGGGCATCCATGTGTATTAAAAGAAGCAGGCTAAAAGTAGGCGAGGATGGCTCTGAGAAGCTTGGCCGAGGGTGTGCTGCCTTACCAATGACTTTTGTTCATGGGAGATGCTTCCACAGTGAGGGAAGCAGACCACTCTGATGTAACCACTTTTAACATTCATATTGATGCAGTTATTTTGACTGAGGAACATTTCATCAGGTAGTTTTGGTGAAGCCACATCAAAATGACTCTCAAAATACAAAAATTCCACCTTTTTATTAGCAAAAGTTATCCCTTTTATTTCTTCTATCCCTATTCCATGCTTTACTTGCAAGAAAAATTTTACTTTCTCCTTTATTGTTTTATTTGCAAACTTTTTTTTTAAGTTTATTTATTTTGAGAGAGAGAGAGAATATGAGCAGGGTAGGGGCAGAGAGAGAGAGAGGAAGAGAGAGAGAATCCCAAGCAGGCTCCATGCTGTCAGCACAGAACCTGATGCAGGGCTGGAACACACAAACCAGGAGATCATGACCTGAGCTGAATCAAGAGTCAGATGCTTAACTGACTGAGCCACCCAGGTACCCCTTATTTGTAAACCTTTTATTATGTAAAACATTTATTATGTTTTACTTATCTTTCAAGTCTCCAACATGTTTTATACTAGAGAAGTAAGATGTGCTTCTGGAGGCAAATTTAAAAAATACAAAAATATGTATATTACTTTATAGTAAAGAAGTGAAGATTCTCTGATCCTCTCCATTCCCACCTCCTAGAGTTAACCACCATTAATAATTTACCCTGAACTTCTCAAGAATAGTCAGGTAAGATTTCTTGTACAGCAGTGGGAAAAAAAAGTTTGGTTGAGTCCTTAGGAGGTATTAGTCAAGTCTTTAGTAAGATGCTCAGCTGTAGCAGTATGCAAAAACAACTAAAATTTGATTGAAATTTTGGCTGAGGCACTGAGATAAAAGGTTTATGAAAATTAAAGATTAAGAGGAAGATTTTGAGAGGGGAGTATTTGGGTGCTATAACTCTCCTAACCTACAGTGGGCAGGATGGAGGTGTTTGCCCCTTCATAGTGGAGAAGGGCTTTGGAAAGACCCTTTGAGTGTTGGTTGTCTGCTGGGCATGGCAGGCTAGGTCAGGTCTGACCCGTGCCTGAGCAAGCTAGTGGGTAAGGGGTCAAGTCTGATAAATCGGTTGAAGGTGTCCTAGATGACTTGGAGTTAGTATATACAATTGATTTTCAAGATGATATGAAAACTAATGATTTCATGATGAATAATGAATAATATCACATTCAGTATTTAGAAATTAAATACAGAAGCTACATTTTATTTTTTTAATGAAAAACATTTTTTTTTTTCTTTCCTACCTCCTCCATGTATCTTATCTTTTGACTATTTCTCTGAGGTAATAGGGAAACCTCTTAATAGGGAAAAGACCTATGTGGTTTTGAAAATTCACTTTAAAAAGGAATTTTTGATATGAGAGACTTAACACTCTTAGTTTTATTTGAAAATGTAACATTTATGTTCAGAGTAAGGTGAAATAAAAACGTATACACACATCTTAAATAATTTTAAATAGAATGACGTTGTATAATATACATTTTTCTTTTCCATGAAATTTGAAATTTTAGTTGGAATAAAAAATATGTCAAAACTATAAGTCATTGAATTAAACATTTAAAATTGGTGAATTTTACTGTATATAATTTATACTTTACAGAACCTGATTTAAAAAATACATTTCCTGGGGGAAAAAATCTGTTAAAAAGTTATTAGACAGAGTAGAATAATTTGAGTTCCTGAAGCATAATTCAGAAGTGACGTGTAAATGTGTGTTCATGATATTCATATATGAAAGCCTTGATAACCAAGTTACAAAATATAAAATATTCTCTTGCTTTTGGTCTATATTAATGATTTATGTTTGCTGTCTTTTATGTTTACTTTCCCACTCATTTGACATTGAATCCTAGCATATTACATTTAGAAACTGAGCAATCGTTTTCAAAAATATATGTTCTGTGCTTGCCAGATGGATTTGGAAACTCTCCCAGTAATGCTTTCATTGTCATAACCCACTTCACAATTCCATCATGAATGAGGTCATTAGGGAATGACATCATTTTCAATACCTCCCAGATTGCAAACCTTAAAAAAACACAATTACCCTTGTATTTATTTGTTTCTCTTAACATTATCATGTCCTGATTAAGCAAGACATAGTTCCTAAATCACACACACACATACACACATGCACGCATGTGCGTGCAAACTCACCCACATGCACAAACACACAATGTAACTTAAAGTCATGTAACTGGAGGAATTTCTAAGGATGTATTTGGACATGGGTGGTCATGAAGTGCTAAAAATTCAGAAAATGAAGGGTATTTAAAGAAAGTAGACTGACAGAAAGAGACCACCACATTCAGAAGGGAAGTAAGAAAGCTCTTTGGAGCTTCACTTCAGGACACTATATAGAAAGTTGCTGCTCTCTTTAAATAGAGGAATTATGTAACGAGAGTCCCGAATCCCCATTTGTTTCTTCATGTAGTCATACATTCATCAAATATTTGTGATACATGTAATGTGTAACAGGTAGAATAACCATTGCGCATACAGTTGTGAAGAAGTTAGGTATGGACTCTACTCTTATGGAGCTAAAACTCTACTTGGAGAGATAATCAATCACTAACCAATTACAGAGATAATTTAAAATTTTCAAGTATGTTCAGGGTTATGAAAAAGAAGTACATGTTTCTGTCAAAGTTTACATCAGATGGTCATAAACTGATCCAGCGGTCATGAAAATCTTCTCTTGGCTTTGCTTTCTAAAATAACTAGGAATTAACTACTTGAGGAAGTGTGGTGTGTGGAGGAGAATGCTCTACAAAGAAGAACTTCATGTACATTGTCGAGACAGAAACAAACATCCTGTACTGTGAACAAGTTGATGGGACAGAACTCTGAAGCTGGGGAGGGAAAAGCAGCTCTCTCTCCAAAATATTTCCTTTACCAGAAAAACATATTTGAATAACAAGATTTCTTCCTTTAAAATCAAACATTTTTGGGGGCACTTGGGTGGCTCAGTCGGTTAGGCATGCGACTTTGGCTTAGGTCATGATCTCAACAGTTTGTGGGTTTGAGCCCCACATCGGGCTCTGTGCTGACAGCTCAGATCCAGAGCCTGCTTCAGATTCCGTGTCTCCCTTTCTCTCTGCCCCTGTCCTGCCTGCACGCACGTGCGCGCGCGTGTGTTCTCTCTCTCTCAAAAATAAATAAACATGAAAAAAAATAAAATAAAACATCTTTTAAAAGGATGAAATGAGGGGTGCCTGGGTGGCTCAGTCAGCTAAGCATCTGACTTCTATTCAGATCATGATCTCACAGTTCATGGGTTTGAGCCCCACCTTGGGCTCCATGCTGACAGTGTGGAGCCTGCTTTCTCCCTCTCTCTGCTCCTCCCCTACTTGTGCTTTCTCTCTCAAAATAAACTAAAAAAAAAAAAAAAAAAAAAAAAAAAAAAGGTGAAATCAATTATATATTAAAGTGAATTACTTTTTAAAATAAACAATATCAAATTTAATTAGAGTTTTAGACAATGGTTTGGGACTGAAGGGGATGAGGGCCATGACAGAACTATGTTGCTTATATACTCAAATCAGCAGATTGGCATTATGGTGGGGACCAGTTAAAGATTTGATCCCATACCCTGGTAATGTTAGATAATTTAATAGCATTCAACAGATAGTTCTAGAATGTCTGTTTTATCCCAGCCACTGGCTGGCCTCAGAGGTCTTGGCATGTCTTACTGCAGTGCCCATGTTGATAATGTCAGCAATAGTTGCAAAGACATGAATGAACAGCAATGACAAGATATGACCGCTGAACTCCTTTCTATTTCCTGCTGGGTGGCCCTAGTCTTCCAAATGTGTGCCAGAGATCATTGCAAATAGGAGTAATTACAGTCTCAGGTATGCTGACTTGCCCTGATGGAGATAACAAAAAAGGAGGTTTTATTACACAGAGAAATAACCTCCTCAACAGTGCCTACTAATGATAGAAACTTAAAACAAGACTCACTACAATTTTTGAAAACATAGGCTATTTAAGAGGCTCCATAAACAATTTGCTTTTCTGGGAAAGTGGCATGCATGTATTTTTTTGTTTTTTTTAACTGTTTTTATCGAGGATGCTTGCATCAAAGAAAAAAAATCATTGGAATCATCTGAAGAAGTTGCTAAATATGCATTTGGTAGGTTGTATTACTGTATTACAATTGTACATGGTGCCTGCTCCTTATAAGTGGTTTATACCTCCCAGCTCATTGCCACGGGACTTGCCCGCTTCTTGTTGTGAGGAGTATATATGTTCGCTTCTTTGCCGTATGATTTTGGATTTAACAGTGTAATTTTTTCTGGCCACTGGGATATGAACAGATATGACTACGTTACATCCAGTTAGAAGCTTTAAAGGAAATTCTTTTTATTTTTTTAATAATGTTTATTTATTTTTGATTGAGACAGATAGAATGTGAGTAGGGGAGGGGCAGAGAGAGAGGGAGACACAGAATCCAACACAGCCTCCAGGCTCTGAGCTGTCAGCACAGAGCCCAATGCGGGGCTTGAACCCATGAACCATGAGATCATGACCTGAGCTGAAGTTGGATGCTTAACCAACTGAGCCACCCAGGTGACCCTAAAGGAAATTCTAAGAATTGGCTCAGCCTCTTGCTTTTCTTCTCAGCCCCCCAAATGGTATGCTGCACCACATAAGGGTTTCAATCTTTGCCTGTGTCTATGAATAAGATCCATACAGCTGAGCCAAACAGAGCCAATGTAGGTACATCTGTCTACTAGCTGCCTATATGAAACATTTACAAGAATGAAATGCTTATTTTTGAAG
The DNA here is from genome assembly GCF_018350155.1 of Leopardus geoffroyi. Taxonomy (NCBI): domain Eukaryota; kingdom Metazoa; phylum Chordata; class Mammalia; order Carnivora; family Felidae; genus Leopardus; species Leopardus geoffroyi. The sequence goes on along the minus strand of NC_059327.1, from coordinate 104,036,702 downwards.
GCCTATGAGATTTTTACAGCTGTTAGACAGCAAAGTTGAAAAGTACAGAATTTGATACTTAGAGGTGGAGTGTTACCATAATGCAAACTTAAAATATGTGGCATTGATTTTAGGGCCCAGACAGCTAGCAGTTGGGAAACTTGCTGGAGGCTGAAAAATTGGTGACACATTTTATGCAGTAGCAAAACATTTGGTCAGACTGTTACCTGAGATAACTTGGAAGGCATACACTTACATAATAATGTACTTAAAGCTTTCTGTAAAGAGGATTTGAAATGTTACTAATGTGAATTGGTTGTTAAAAGCTGCATTTGATAAAGTAATGCAAGGAGGAGAATGAGCTCAAGCATAAGTGACTTGTTTCACATAAAAGATGAAAGGAAACTAAAGAGCTGAGAAAGTCCAGGACCTAAGGGTTAGAAAATCAAACTGTTTCTCATCTCTGACTGGTTAAAAGATAAATTCTGTGAGCCACCAAGGCCAATTAAGATGCAGATTAGGACTCAGTTTAGGGACAAAGACCAAATTACTGGCTTGTGCACAAAACCTGATTGGATTAAGGTGTCCCTCAGTAAATCCTTTCAATTGGACAAAATGGCTCAAAAAAAAAAAAAACAAAAAAAAAAACAAAAAAAAAAAAAACAAAAACCGAAGAGTGATCTCATGAAGCGTGATAAGCTCAAATACCTATATTTAAGTTTAGAGAGAGAAACAGATTTTATTTTTTTAAAGATGAGTGGGTCTATTAGTACATGGAATACAATAGAACAAACAAAGATATAGATATATAGATCTAGATAAAATGTTAAAAAAGTTTTAATGCCAAAATTATTGGCAGCCTGAGATGGCAGATGTGTGGGTTTTTTTATAGCTTCAAATGACATGTGGACTCCCAGCTCTCTCTGGGCAGGAAGTAGGCCAAAATTGCTGCTCAGCTCTAAGGAGGGCGTATTTTCCAAATTTCTATTCACATGTGGTCAGGAGGGTAAAGGAAAAGGAACGAAGAAGTTGGCATCAGCTGCCCTGGAAACAATTCTCTGAGGAGGTAATCTCAGGTTATAGACTCCTAATCAAAGACTTTCTTAAAATAGTTTTCCCTATCTCCAATGCCCTTTTGTTTGCCCAGTGGGATTTCAGAGCTTTTATGGACCAGCGAGGGCTGTGTGTTCTCCACTTTTCCATCCTTCAAATGGGAATGCTTATGTGTTTATCTTGCCTCTCTTCCACCATTGTATGCTGAGTGCATGTGGAGAAGATAATTTGTCTACTTAGTTCATATGTGTCCAAATCAAGAGGAGCTATTTCGACTTGGTGTAAATAGAATCATGAATTTCAACAGGGCGCCGGAGTGGCTCAGTCAGTCAAGTGTCCCACTCTTGATATCAGCTCAGGTTGTCATCTCAGCATCGTGGGATCAAGCACCCCATCTGGCTCTGTGCTGACAGCATGGAGCCTGCTTGGGATTCTCTCTCTCCCTCTCTCTCTGCCGTTCCCCCACTCACTCTCACTCTCTCTCTCTCAAAATAAATAAACTTAAAAAAAAAAAAGAATCATGAACTTCAGGACAGATGTTTTGATTTGCTGAAGATTTTAGGATGCCTTCCTTATAGGTGTGAGTGAATTTTGTATGCCGAAGTGTAGAAAGTGAGTATCTTGACCAAGAAGGTGAACTGAGATAGATCATATTCACAATTACTCCTTCCTTCCAAGAAAGATATCATTGTCATTACTGTGTGACTTGCTTGCTCTTGTGGGAGGAGTATACATCCTTCCCCCGTGTTCTTTGGTGTTGGCCATGTCGCTTACTTTGTCCAATGTAATATGATGTTTGCCACATAGAAACTGAAGCTTTAAGTGCAACTGTGTTGCTTAAGTTAGGCAGGCCTTTTGTTTCTCTCTTCTGCAAGTATATATGAAATTGTTTCATAAAGTGCTGCTTCTTTAGACTGGCTGCAGGAATAGGGACACACATGGAGCAGAGACAAACAGAACCAACAGTTAACCCTAGTCATTGACATGTAAAATGAGCAAGAAATAAATGTTTATTTAGGAAGCCACTGAGATTTTGGAATATTTGTTATGTGGCAAAACTGGCTAGGGTAATATAGCACTTAAAAAATTAAGAGATTTTTCAATATGGATTTATTTAGTTCCATGAATTTGATCTTGATTTATAAATCTAAACTATTTTTAAGAGAAGAATATCAACGAAGGCTTTCATCATGTGGGCTTTTCAGAATAAGCCCAGAAATAAACCCATGCTTATATGTTCAATTAATCTATGATAAAGCAGGCACAAATATACAATGGGGGGAAAAGACAGTCTTTTCAATAAATGGTGTTGGGAAAACTGGAAAGTGACATGGCAGAAGACAGAAACTGGACCAATTTCTTACATGCCACACAACAGTAAACTCAAAATGGAGTAAAGATCTAAATGTGACACTTGAAACCAGAAAACCCCTAAAAGAAAACATAGGCAGTAATCCCTTGAATATCAGCCTTAGAAACAGATTTATGGTTATGTCTCCTGAAGCAAGGGAAATACAAGCAAAAATAAACTACTGGGTCTACACCAAAATAAAAAGCTTTTGCACAGCTAAGAAAACCATCAACAAAAACAAAAAAGCAAACTACTGAATGGAAGAAGATATTTGAAGACATACAGATGGCCCACAGAAACATGAAAAGAAGCTCAGCATCACTTCTCCGGGAAATGCAAATCAAAACTACAGTGAGATATCACCCTACACCTATCAGAATGGCTAAAAGCAGAAAGATAAGAAATGACAAATATTGGTGAGGATGTGGAGGAAAGGGAACCCTCATGCATTGTTGATGGGAGTGTAAATTGGTGCAGTCACTGTGGAAAACAGTATGGAGGTTCCTCAAAAAACTAAAAATAGGGGCTCCTGGGTGGCTCAATCAGTTAAGCATCTGACTTCGGCTCAGGTCATGATCTTGTGGCTTGTGGTTCGAGCCCCACGTTGGGCTCTGTGCTGACAGCTCAGAGCCTGGAGCCTCCTTCAGATTCTGTGTCTCCCTCTCGCTCTCTCTCAAAAATAAATAAACACTAAAAAATTTTTAAAAACACTAAAAATAGAAATACTCTATGATTCAATAATTCTACCACTTGGTATTTACCCAAAGAAAAGGAAAACATTATTTAAAAAGATATATACATTCCTATGTTTATTGCAGCATTATCTGTGATAGCCAAGACATGAAAATGACCTAAGTATCTACCAGTAGGTGAATGCTTAAGGAAAATTTGATATATATCTATAAAAAAATGAAATGTTACTATTTGTGACAATATTGATGGAGCTGGAGGATATTATGCTAAGTGAAAAAATTCAAGATAGAGAAAGACAAATACCATATAATTTCACTTATATGTGGAATCTAAAAAATAAAACCAAAAAAACTGACAAATACAGAAAACTGGTGGTCGCTAGAGGAGAGATAAGTTGGAGTAGGTGAAATAGATGAAAGGGATTAAGAGGTACAAACAGGTATAAAATAAGCCATGGAGATGAAAAGTAGAGCCTAGGAGGGGCGCCTGGGTGGCGCAGTCGGTTAAGCGTCCGACTTCAGCCAGGTCACGATCTCGCGGTCCGTGAGTTCCAGCCCCGCGTCGGGCTCTGGGCTGATGGCTCAGAGCCTGGAGCCTGTTTCCGATTCTGTGTCTCCCTCTCTCTCTGCCCCTCCCCCGTTCATGCTCTGTCTCTCTCTGTCCCCAAAAAATAAATAAACGTTGAAAAGTACAGCCTAGGAAATATAGTAAAAAATATTGTAATAATGTATGGAAACATATGGTTATTATTCTTACCATAGTGAACATTGGGCAATATATAGATTTGTTGAATCACCATGTTGTACACCTGAAACTAATATAGCATTGTCTGTCAACTCTACTTCCAAAATAAAAATAAATAAACAAAAAAAAGTAAAGGGTTTTTCAATATTGATTTGTTTAGCCCCATGGATTTGATCTCGACTTATAAATCTGAAGTATTTTTAAGAGAAAACTATTGACACAGACTTTCACTGCTGTTTTATAAAAGCTTGCATATACTCTTATGTTTTTTCTTTTTTTTTACCATCAAGTTTAATAATGACAGGCTATACACAGAGCATTGTTTCTAAGGGCAAAACACAGTCTTACGGTCGGAATGGCTATCCTCAGTCTTTGGTTGACATTAAGTGTCAGACTGCCTAAGGCTGTTTAACATCTCTAGGAGCCAGTTCTCACTGAGTTGTAGTAAAGGGTGAAAGGACTCCATCTGACAGAATGTTGTTGGTAAAACTCACTTAGAATCTCTATAATTGCCACTATTATCTCTGTGGCTTCCTTCAAAATCTCTAGGCTATCTACTCAGGAGATATACCAGAATAAAAGGGGGTGAAGAAATGAATGTGAGATATAGCAATAGAGTGAGTACTCACTGAATAATAAATAAAATATTTATTTGGAGTTAGCCAAGAGATCACCTGATCATCTATAATTTCAATCTTTTGCTTCATGTTTCCAAAAGACAAGTGCCATTTATTTTCATTTTCTTTCACATTTCTAAAGTGTATTTTGTGATCTCCATCAAGTTGCAACTTTTAGAAAACTTGTCAAAGAATCTTGAAAATTCTCGAGTTGAGGTTAACTCTTCATTTCTTTTCACAATCAAGCATAATATTTACTAAAACAAATATACAATTCATAATGTGGATCTTTCTTAAAAATAAGAAGACCTCATTTTATTCAGAGAAATGACATTATCATTCTAATATAGTATCATTATTATAGTACAGTTCTAAAATAATATTAGAGGTACAGCATTATTTTGAATATTCAAGATAACTTGAAGTTGTTAGAAAAAGTTGATAAATTAGGGAAAACAGATACCATCTTTTCAGCGATTCATAGAAGAAAATATTTCCATGGTCACAAAAATCGATTCCTAAAAGGGAATATCTATAGATTTCAAGGGCTCAGTAAAAAGGTATCTATATTTAGAGACAGTATTTAGTGAAATTTTTACTCTTCTGTCTTGGATGAAGATCTTTGTAAAATTTGACCATATCCAAGCTTATCAGAGGTAAAATGCTGAAGATTCTAAAACTAAGAAAGCTATCACTTATCTTTTGTCATTCTAAGAGAAATATCTAGGGTTTAAAATATTATTTTCTAGGAATTTGGGGTCTTGGCTTTTTAGAAATACAGATGTGGAAAATTAGTGTGATGGTAATTTGGTTATGAAATCAATAGGGCATGACCTCAAAAAAAGATTTTTAGGAATCTTCCATAACTTTGATTTATTTGGTGTGGAGGCTAAAAATATTTTTTCTTTTTCTTTTCTTCCTTTGTTTTTTTTGTTTTTGTTTTTTTTTTGGAACCTTAGGAAAGAATTATGCTTACCTTTGACATTTATTTCATTCAATATAAAGTATGTGCATTATATAATATGCTTAATTTAAAAACAAAGTTTAAATTTTCCAAAGACTTCAATTTCTACTACGAAAATCTTCCATGAAGCTGTTTTACTATTTGTTTCTTATAGGAAAAGATATTTCTGGAATTGTATTTACTATACTGAGGCTTTCTTAAATATGGTTGTTTCTTACCACTGGTACATCTTAAACTTAGCTACAAAAAAGCACATGTCACTGTGATCCCAATTATATGCTATCCATGAATGGTGTTGTGTAAGGGCTCACATTTTGAGGAACATTTCTAAAGATTTCCTGAGGCCTCTGAAGAGATCTGAAGATCTACAACCACCAAAAATGGGCTGATATATTTTGGAGATTACAGCACGGTAGTGAACAGCTTTGGGTATTGAAAGATAGAGTTCGACCACCAGCTCTGTCATTTACCAGCTTAGTGGCCGCAGGTAAGTTTCTTCTTTTCTTTAAATCACAATTTCTTCATCTGAAAAAGAACCGTAAAAATATCTAGCTTACAGTTTTGCTGGAAAGCTTAAATAAGGTATTGAATGCAAAAGTACCTATTGTGTCTAGCACATTGGTTGAAACTCAATAAATAGTGGGAATAATTTGTTTTCTCATTTATGTCCCTAGACCCCATTTGCTTGTTCAGTGCTTGTGGTTCATTGTTCAAAATCTTGGAAGAATAATGTATAAACAGTTAACTTTTGATAGCTAATTAGCATGCTGCCCATTAACATGTGTTCTGTAGCATAAAATATTAATCTGATAAACTATATGTGTGTGTCTTCTTTAACTACAGGATGGGCTTCCTTATGTTTGTTTGGCTCCCAGAGATTTTAGCTCTTGTATCTACTAACTTTAAACAGTGAGAGAGGTGCTGGGCAGGAGCAGGTGCTAGGAATTGAGGTTAGTGAATGAAGTCAGGCTGGGAAGAATTAGGGTGGTATAGAGGTTGGTGGTAGCTTCAGAGGGGAGGAGCAGAGCCCACCCATCAGGGGGCAGGGACACAAAGAATAAGGCTTATCTGGGGGAAAAAAGGATTGGGGCCATCAAAGTAGTGAGTAGGAAAAGAAGGTGAGGTCAGCTGCCAGTGGGAGGTGGACAGCAAAACAAAAGATGTTCCTGTTAGAACAGAGAAAACTCACCGTGGTCAAATATCTCTGGTTCTGAAGTTAATCATTTTTACTGGAGTGCCAGAAAAATTCCCTCTTATCTGTGTATTTAAAATACCATACACAGATTATAGAGCCAAGTATTTTATTCCCTTTTTACAGATGGATAGATACATCAAGTGATAAAAAATTAATAGATTATTATATTTCTGTAGCATAGTGAAGTAGAATCCAATACCAAAATTAAATGCTTTTATTATCATCTTATTTTTTTGGCTATAGATTTTTAACTAGATCTCCCACCATGACCCTTGCTGCCTTCCCAGTTCAGTAATGCTAGAACTACAATGTATCTGTAGACATGTGCTTGCCTCCCAAAGGGAGGTCTAGACAATAACTGTGTTCAAGTATGTAGAGAATTTTTATAAAGAGAAAAACGACCAGCTTTTACCCCCATTTTTCACCGAAACCAACATTAAAAAAAAAAAAAAGATTTAGGCTAGAAATCACATACAAGTGCACATGTGTGTGTGTGCCCCACCCCCCCCCCCCCCGCCACACCCTTGGTACTAGCTCAAGTTTTGAAAGGATAGTAAAAAAAAAAAAGTTTTTCCTGGAAATTTTAAAGATTTGGTAGATAATTATGGGAACAGCCATTACCTAAAATAAAATTAATAATATCATTGAAAAATATGAAGACATTTGGATACTTTATGTTGTTTAGTTTATGCTGTCAACACAATCCACAAAAATATTTGAAGGCCACCTACTCCTAGCATTGTTATACATTGATATATTTTGTTAGAGCATCTGTTTGTTGACTTAGACAGTGTTACAGATAGCTAAGATGATTTGACAGAAAAGAATGTTTTACTTCTGGTTAATTATAAAATATATCTCAGATGTTCCTGTAATACATAAAATACCTAAATGTGCTTTCTGATGATTGAAAGATTTCCTTACCAAGATGATGGTGTAGAGAATGTGACTAAGAACACAGACCCCATGTCAAATAGCCTTGGTTCGTACTCAGTTCTATCACTTATTAGATAGGTGACCTCAGGTCATTTGATTTTTCCCACTTCAGTTTTCCCATGTATCCACTGGGAATGATAATAATATTGATGCTACCTTCTAAGAACAGCATGTGTTGCAAGTAACAGAAGGTAAAACACATGAAATTACTTGGCATAGAGTAAGAACTCTATGTGGCTGTTTTCATTATGACTGTTAACTGATTTCCTAACCTTGGGAAAGACTCTCTATTTTTATGAGCAGCAGCTTCACATGTGTAAGGGGCAGATAAACCCCTACTTTGTAAATTTGTCAGTAGGAGTACATCAGCTTCTAGCACATGATTCAGTATTAATAAAAATGTTTCTCTTATTATCATCTTAGTAAAAAGTATTCATTTTCATCTAAGAAAATGAAACTAATTGTCTTTCAGCAGCAATTTGTCTAAATTTGGAGACTTTACCAAGGGTGAGTAATATATGCATAAGTCCACCCAACCCTTCGACCTGCCTAGGTACCAACACTGTCACTCTGTAGGATGTGGGGGCTGTTATGAACCACTTCTTTTTGGACAATTAGCGGGGAGGTTATGGTCCCAGGAGTAATTCAAATGGGGCCCTGCAAAGTTACATAGCACAGGCTGACTTCCTTTTCTGGATGGTCCACAGATGGCTTCTGTGGCTGATCCCTTCTGTGGATGAGGAGCTGTGCATGCCAGGAATGGTCTAGGGCATTGGCTTGGTTCCCACACGGCTGGCCTCTTGGCTGGCCATCTCAGATACTCTACTGGCACCCTACAAGGCATCTCCCCTCTCCCTGCAGCTTCCTTCCCCGGGCCCCTAAGCCCTCAAAGGCAAGGCCCCATCTCTTCTATCCATCTCTCCAGATTGAGGTACCAGGACGTCTACTTTTCCCTCTATTTTCTCTCTGGTCTTTTTTTTTTTTTTAAGTTTATTTACTTTGAGAGAGAGAAAGGGCTCGAGCAGGGGAGGGCAGAGAGGGAGAGAGGGGAGGGAGAGGGAATTGACCAGGAGAGGAGTAGAGAGAGGGAGAGAGGGAATCCCAAGCAGTCTCCACGCCGGCAGGAGCGCAGATCCCCATGTGGGGCTTAAACTCGCAAACCCTGAGATCACGACCTGCTCCAAATCAAGAGTCTGACACTTAACCTACTGATCCACCCAGGCGCCCCTGGTCTCTACTTTGGTATACAATCCATACACTCCTCACCTCAGGGACTTCCCTTTTAAAATGTAAAAGCCCAATTTGGAAATCTTTTTCTTCTTAAAAGACCCGATGTTCCTGGAGGCCATGGGGATGTTGCTGCCTATTAGGCAGATGTCAGAAGGTGCAGGGAGGAAAGAAAACCCCAAGATGAAGGGGAATTTTCTAAGAATTTCTCTCACCACTCACGTAAGATTAAAATGGTGTTTCCTGGTCCTCTAAGTATGCAGGAGTGTGGACCTTTGCGTCTACTTGACCACAAACATTGTTCTTCAGAAATTCCATCAGCTGTGCATTTTAGGAAGCTGTATGTCTTAGATTGCTGTAGCAAAGTACCACAGATTGGGTAGTTTAAACAACAGAATTTATTCTCTCACAATTCTGTAGGCCAGAAGTCTGAAATCAAGGTTCTGGTGGGATTAATATCCTTATGGAGGTTTAGAAACCATTTTTTTTTAATTTAACAAGTTATTTTATTTATTTTAGTGAGATTAAAATTGATTTGGGCACACATTTTAACATTACTTTGCAGCAAAATATTAACCTACTATCTGCAAGCTTTATGCCATCAAGCGATGTCCTATTATTAATCTTCAGTGCCATTTCTGTTGATGTGAAAGGCTCCCTTTACGGTCTACATGTCACAGTGCTTGTAGAGATATACTATTCTATTTGATCCATTAGGACTTTCAGTGCTGCAAAAATCATGGTTGACTTTAGATATTCCTGTGAGCTATGAGTATGTTACCTGATTTGATCTCTGTAATAACCCTAGCAGGCAGGCACTGTTATTTCTACAATTCTATAGAGGAAGAAACAGAAGCTGGCATGAGTCACATTGCAAGAAAGGCCAAGATTGAGACTATCAGGAAGGTCTACCTGTAGAAAGCAAGCATTCTGTGTTAAACCACTTGAAGTATGCTGTCTCACTTGATGAAGGACTTTCAACTAGTTATTACATGAGGAGGTAATTAAGAAAGGTCTCAATAGCTATATATATTCACATAAAATGGTTCATATTTTATATGGAAAGGTCAGCCCCTCATATCCTCATTCTTATATATTTGGCTATGTGCTTTTCCAAACACATGAACGATTACAAACAGCAAGTTTAGAGGAGTTGGGGCAAAAGTACTGTCAGAAGCAAGCACACAGTTACAAACAAGGTCACATGATATGTAGCAGTGAGGGGGGAAAACAGAGACTCTACCAAAAAAGTAAAGGAGATAAAAACAAAGCATGATAAAATGAAACAGAGCATGTCTATAAGGGAAGGGATCCCATCTGTCCTGTGCACCACTGAACACCCAGTATGCAGAATAGCATCTGATATCTGGTAGGTGTTGATACATCTTTGTTGACTAAAGGAATAAATAAATTCATGTTTGCAACACTGCGAAAGGGTGAGGAAGTGGTATGAAGAAAATTATTTCTCAAAGCATGTTCCTTGCAACCGTAGTTGCAAAGATACTTCTAGGAAAGAATAAAGATCATGTGGTCTAGTTAGTTATGTATGCACTTCATATTACCTTCCGATCTTTTTTTCGGCCATACAAATAGCTCTGGTTTCTGCCATGCAAATTGCTCGGTTAAGAAAACTGCTTAACTTTGTTTAATCCCATATTGTCCCAAAAACCCTTTCTCACGTAGCACCTGAAAATGTGCTTGTTACTTGTGTTCTGAGGAAATGGGAGGGTATGCTTTGTGAACACTAGCGTAAGGCCAATGGTTATACAAGTTTGTTATTCCTGAGGGTGCTACCATTTTAGAATTAGTACAAAAATGTATTTGTGCACTATGTACTTTATTTTAGAAGACAAACTGTTATAAATTTTAAGAAGATATGTGATAAGATAATACAAAAATATGTTAAGTTTTGATACTTAAAATGTTAATATTTTAGAAATCTAGAAAAATACCTCAACTGGCCTTCTTTCTGCTCCCTGACCCAGGAGGTTGATTTGTATAGACAATATCAACAAGATTCTTTGACTTCTAGTTGCCAGTGAGGGGTCTGGTGGGAGATCCTCAAGAAGGATGTATAAGGTCAGGGTGTCCGCTCCCCTGCTTCCCTCTCTGCCCAGTCACTTTGGAATGGCTGCCTCTTCTGACCCAATAATTTTACTACTGGGTGCTTCCCTACACAATATGCTTTTTCTGGGTTCCAGTAAAATTCCCTCCTTTTGTACTTTCTGATCTACACAGTCTCACTGTTTCTAACCTGAGATATTGTACTCTTCTATGGTTTCCCTATGGCCAGCTCACTCTTTTGTTAATAGGTTTTTCATTTAAATCCTCCTTGAATTATCCTAATTGTGTATCATTGGCCTCCTGTATATTGTTTATCTTCTACTTGAGCAATGGACTATTTGAAGTATATCTATATAACTAGACAATATAGTTTCTAATCATCTTGACATAATTTTTGAAAATTGGATTAATATTATTTTATTTTAAAATATCTAAAGGAAACCTTTAAAATAAAAGTTTTGCCAGATAGTTCAGAGTCAACCCTGACAGTAGAGCTTACTGGTTAGATGCAGAAACTCTAGAATGAAATTGCCTGGGTTTTAATTTTATTTCTGTTTCTATTAACTGTGTGATCTTGAGGAAATCATTTTTACATCTCAGGTTTTCAGTTTCTTTATCAGTAAAGGAGAGACAATAATAATGGGCGACTTAAGGATTGTTATGAAGATTTTAAAAGTTCGTATTCAGCCCATGTTAAGTGCTAAGCATTTGCATAATAAACATTATGATTTTATTGAGTGCCTGTTGTGTTCTAGGCAGTTTGTCAGATACTTTTTCACACTTTATCCCATTTAATCCTCACAGCCATCTTGTGAAGTAGATGTTATAATATAATTCATTTAATAGAAGAAATTAAAGTCAGAGTAGTTACATAATTTGCCCTTGTCCACCTGGTAAGCAATGAAGTTGAGATTTGAAGACAGATTGGAATATCGTTATTGAGTTAAATCGCGTGCACACACACACACACACACACACAGTGTATATACATAGACACACAGACATATCTTTACGTACTATACATACAGTATTGCATACTCAGTATTTACATTTATAGAAAACTTGTGCCTGGCACATCATAGATACTAAATATATGATTGTTCCTTCATCTCACTCCTGATTTCAAATTTTCTGCTGCTTTTTACTTTTACCACACTTCCTTCCATCTTACAGGTAAAGGAGTGAAATGAACTTTCCACAAGTCTTGTGAGTATTAAATAAAGAGAATGCAATTTATCCCTATTGTTGAACCTCCCTTCCCCTTCCAAGATAATAAAAACATTAACAACACACTTGTAAAGATACAAAATTTGGATTTTCCTGAATGTACTAAGCTGTTAACTTGGAAAGCCATGGAAACCTGTGATTGCTGTAGTGGATGCATCCCAGATAAAAAGATCAAAGGTTATCATGGGACTAGCCAGATGTCACCATAAAGAACTCTGCCTGTTTTCAAAGTAACTGATGGATGATGTGAGAACTTCCATTGGAATGCCTTTGAATGTTCTACACAATGTCATAAATATTAGAAATTTTATCAGTGGGTCAAATGGGTTTGAGGCAATAAAACCTTGTTAAATCACCATTCACTTATAAAACATTATCTCATTTTATACAAACGTAATTAGGAATTCAGTAAGAAGGGGCCTTTTCTAGACATCATTGTAAAATTTATCCATACCACTGCTATGGCAATCTTCCACATTGAATTTGAAAATATCTTTTGAGTTAAAGATCTTTTTTCATTCTAAAGTATTACCCTCTTGTGTTATTTCCCAACGGGTTTAACTGTCTTGCAAATGTCATATAATTAGTAAGTGGCAGAGAATGGATCTAATATAATAATATATATTATATATATATATATATATACACACACACACACATTTATATATATATACACACACATATATATGTAGAATATATATAATATATAATGTAATTTATATATGTATACTATATATATACATATATATGTATATATATACATATATATGTATGTATATATATATTCTATAAGAGTTACTAGCTCACAGATCTAGAGTAAGCATTTATTAGACATAAGTTTTAAGTTTCATTATTTATTAGCCACTTCTGCCCTTCCCCTTAGAATAGATCATCTATCTATCTGTCTATATATCAGTCAAGATTTATCTTTAGTCTAAAGGCTCATAAATGATTTGACAAGGTAGCCTCTTGTGTCTCCCAGCTTTATTCCCTCCCCCCCACATTTGTGATATTAAAAGGTCTTTTCTGATTAATAAACAGGAAGAAAAAAGAAAAGTTTTGTTTTCTAGCTTCTAAGTTATCTCATTGGAAGATGTCTTCAGCATCTACATTTTATTTTATTTTCAGTTTCTTGACTAAATGTGTTTATTCTAACTTCAAGGTTAGTAATTACAGTAGTGAAACCCTCTTACTCTTTGACTTCTGACTTTGTTTTAATTGGGCTTACTTTTAAACAAAAATCAACATGTATGTCTTTTTCATTCCATACAGTTATTATGGACACTATTTTTAATCTTTAACGGAATCACTATGTTATACGGCTATTTGCTAATAAACCTTTTTTTCCCCCTGGGAATAGGGGCTGATTCAACTATATTTCCAAAAGAGACCAATGATTGATTCAGCTTCTGGCCCCATTGGATACTTGAACAGTGGATGAGAAAATTTCTATTCTCTTCCGGATTCTAGCCAGAAACAGGATCTCTGTCTGACCTCCAGGCTGGAGCCTTCCTGGTCACCTTGGTTAAAATCTAACTGTAAGTGCTGACAGAATTATATAACAGTTGCTAAAGCTATGTGAACTTATGGACTAACAAGTCATTTGTCATATATTGGAGATACGTGGGAGCCTCAGCACCAAGGGGAAAGGCAGGAGCCCTTCGTCCTGTGAACCATGACCCAGACACTGGTTGGGTTTCTTACAGTCACGAATATTGAATAAGTCTCTGTAGAAGCCTGAGCCTTCTGCTCAGTTCCAGGTGGACAGTTTTTTGTTTTTTTTTTTTAATGTTTATTATCCTTGAGGGACAGAGAGAGAAGACAGAGTGCAAACAGGGGAGGGGCAGAGAGAGAGAGAGACACAGAATCCAGAGCAGGCTCCAGGCTCTGAGCTGTCAGCACAGAGCCCGATGCGGGGCTTTAACTCACAGATCACAAGATCATGACCTGAGCTGAAGTTGGACACTTATCTGACTGAGCCACCCAGGGGCCCCTCCAGGTGGACAGTCTTATCCCTTTGAGGGATAAAAGCGTTTGGTAATTTCTCAGTGATAACCTTAGCATTTTATGGTGGGGAAAGTGCCAAGATTCTTTAGATTTACTATACACTATTGTTTCAAAATGTTGTATATTCTTTTTCTTTCAGGATAATTTCTCTCTTTCTCAGAGACCCCATTTAGTTCATTTCTGGAAAGTCAGAAAGTACTTCTGAGGAATGATTTTATTAGAAAGGCAAACCATTTGATCATACCTCTAAAGATCATGGCAGAAAAGGGGATATTACTTTCAGAGCAAAGGACATTATATAAATGAACTCATCCACATTAGATAGGACATTTTTTAAATTAATTATTTATTTTTAAAGGTTTATTTATTTATTTTGACAGAGAGAGTGAGCGAGCATGCGTGTATGAGCAGGGGAAGAGCAGAGGGAGGGAGAGAGTCCCAAGCAGACTCCTCACTGTCAGTGCAGAGCCTGACTCAGGGCTCAATCTCACAAACTGAAATTATGACCTGAACACAGACCAAGAGTCTGTCGCTTAACTGACTGAGCCCACTCAAGAGCCCCTAGCTAGAACATTTTATTTCATTATTTTTCAAATATCAGATTGCTATTCCTGACAAGTTTCTATGTCAAATGTGTAAGTAATTAGCCAAATATTAGAGCCTCAGAGAGTCAAAGAAATTATGTGGATCACAAGAATTAAGACTAGGAACATATTAGAATTAAAAAAAAATTTTTTTTAACGTTTATTTATTTTTGAGACAGAGAGAGACAGAGCATGAACAGGGGAGGGGCAGAGAGAGAGGGAAACACAGAATCTGAAATGGGCTTCAGGCTCTGAGCTGTCAGCACAGAGCCCGCCATGGGGCTTGAACCCACGGACCGCGAGATCGTGACCTGAGCCGAAGTCAGACGCTCAACTGACTGAGCCACCCAGGTGCCCCAAGACTGGGAACATATTAGAATTTTAATGGTGATGACACAACAGCAGTTGCTGATTCGAGCTTCAATTACTGGATGCTACTGCTCTTCATGTAAGCAGCATAGCGTGGTTTGAAGTGGGCTCAAGACCCAGGTCATTTGGGTTTGAATTCCAGCAGTGCCATCTGAGAGCTGTGTGTCTTGGATAAGTTACTTAGCCTTGCCGTGACTCAGTTTCCCATATTTAAAACGGGGTAGCGGGGCACCTGGGTGGCTCAGTCGGTTGAGCTTCTGACTTCGGCCTGGTCATGATCTCGCAGTTGACGAATTCGAGCCCCGCGTCGGGCTCTGTGCTGACAACTCAGAGCTTGGAGCCTGCTTCTGTTCTGTGTCTCCCTCTCTCTCTGCCCCTCCCCTGCCCATGGTCTGTCTCTCTCTGTCTCAAAAATAAAGACAAACATTAAAAAGGGGTAGCAATAGTACCAACTTCAGAAGAAATATTATAAAGATTAAATTAGTTATCATTAAGTACTTAGCACTAATCTTACACAAAATAAATGTGTAAATGTTTGCTAGGTTGTACCATATTATCAATCTATTTACAATGTTTATAGGTCTACTGTGTTCAGAGATACTGTACTACAGGACGGTTCTGGCCTACAAGGGATGTTTAGTCAGAAAAAAAAAAAAATGATGCCATTCAGTATAGAAAAGTGGAAGCTGGATATATGATCTTAAAGATAGTGATGTAAAAGTTTAAACTTTAATTTTAACTAGAAAATTTGGAGTGGTTACTTTTTAAAAAAAAATGGTTATTTATTTATTTTGAGAGCTAGAGCGAGAGCGAGAGAGAGAGAGAGAGAGAGAGAGAGAGCATGCAAAAAGGGGAGGGGCAGAGAGAGAGGAAGAGAGAATTCCACGGCAGGCTCCATCTCATGAACTGTGAGGTCATGACTTGAACCGAAATCAAGAGCCAGACAGACACTCAATGGACTGCGTCACCCAGGCATCCCTAAAGAGGTTACTTTTTATTGTTAACTCTCTAAGGACATAAACTGCCCATATATAATAATTCACAGGACATAACAGAGAATTAGATACAATGGTAGAAACCAAGTAATACTTACTTTTAAAAATAAATTAAAATTTACTCATGTAGATATCAAGCTACTATATTTTATCTTACAGTAAACCCAGCCCTTGGAGTACAGACATGACCCTTGAGTCTCACATATCTCCATTTGCTGAATTACTCGTGTAAAATTCTTGCTATAGTTCATGTTATGGGGGACATGTTAAAAACTAAAAACAAAAAGCTACATTTACACTGTCTACAAGGAATAAAATGTAAACAATTTATTCATAAGTCACATTTAAATAATCTATGTTTGTAAAAAAATGTCTTAAGAATTATATCCTACTTGGGCGCTTGGGTGGCTCAGTGGGTTGAGCTTCTGACTTTGGCTCAGGTCATGATCTCACTGTTCATGAGTTTGAGCCCTGCATCAGGCTCTGCGCTGACAGCTCGGAGCCTGGAGTCTGCTTCAGATTTTGTGTCTGCCTCTCTCTCTGACTCCTTCTCCCCCACGCCCCCGTTCATGCTCTGTCTCTCTCTGTCTCAAAAATAAACATTAATTTTTTTTTAAAAGGATTATATCCTACCAAGCTTCAGTATAAGCAATTGCATATTCACTTAACTAACAACAATAAAACGAAAAGGGGAAAATTTCAAGATGGTTTAAAAAGACAAAGTAAATTTAAAATGGAAGCAAATTACTCTCAGGAATCACACTTAAATGTTCTACATTTGTAAAGTATTACCCGAATCACACTTCTATCAAGCTTTCATTCGAGTAGTAGTGTAATCACTCAACAGAAATGAAGCTAAAAGAGAAAGTGCAAATTTTCTTTAGAAAAGTTTTGTTAGAAAGGAATTTTGCTGTGGTTCAGGATCTTCAGAAGTAGGCTCAGTAGAGGGCTGGTTGCTTCCAGGATGTGGGAGAGAGGAAATATTTCAGTGCTTAGTGTAGAGACATTTTTTATGTTAATGGAAGATGTGTTAAGCCAGGGGCATCTCTCAATGATGAGTATTCTTCTGGATGTTCATACTTACTTGGCATGAACTGTCCCCTGGAATTGTCCTTCAACATCTGAATGGAGGATGAAATAGAGGAAGAAAGGCTGAACTTGAATCAGGTGTCATCTTTAGTGTCCTTTCTACTGGATTCCATTTTTGAAAATGCATGATCCTATGGTGTTAACAAAAGAAGGCATAGTAAATTTTTAAGTCTGCTGGTCCAGAGAGAGTCTTCTAAGTTCAACAGGATAAATTATAGATCTCTCTTGTAGAGAAATTATTGGAAACATATAGTGACTTGATGCAGGGAACATTCCATGATTTTGATCACATGGTGATGACATTTGGTCCACAGAGGATACATTTAGATACTTTATCCCTCAGCCATCACAGATTAATGCTCCCACTTTCTTGGTGATCTGATAATCCATATGACTTGGTGGTCCTCTCAGACCTTTGACATATGTGCCACTTTAAACATTGGGCATAAGAAGCCCCTTTTCATCTAAAAGATTAAATTTAAGCTCTGCTTTATTGAATTTTCTCCCCTTGTCATATGCATTTTCTTTTCTTAATTCGTTGAGTTTTCTCTTGGCCAATAAAGTTTTGACCGATTATTATGAGCTTTATCCCTCATGGGAAATCATTTGGCTTTAATAAGAACAAATACTTCTTTTTGCTTTTTCTGTAAGAATTTTTGCTTGTTTTCTGAAGGTGTGCAGCTGTTCACAATTATGGTTGATTGTTTCATCTGTTTTGGACAGTTTCTCTTCTGTCATTAAATGGTAAATTCCCTATTAAATGAATATTCCAGTGTATTTTATTTCATTTTTTCAATGAAGGTCAGAAATGACTAAGTTTTTGTTGAATATTTCAAATATCACTTTCAAACTGTGTATTTCCTGTCTTCAATGAAATCAATTTTAACTTTTAAAATTCTCAGTTTGGAAAATTTTATTTTGATATGTTAATTCTTTATGTATAATAGAAACATGTTTGAGGAGGTGAATGTGTAGAAGAAAATAATTTCAGTAAATGCTGATTTTTCAAAGAAAAACTTTGAGGTTTTAGAGATTTGAAAAATTAGCTTTATTTTTAGCATGAAGACCTTTCAAGTAAGTATAGCTGAAGATACTTTCTCAAACACAAACAAGGCTTAGATAATTTTTGCAATGTCTGCTGGTATAAAATATTGACTGTGGTTATTAAAATATTTTTAACATCACAGTGAGAGTTAAATATGTGACTTTATCTTCCTGTCTTTGACACCTGTAGGAAATGAATGAATTTCCTTTTTGGTATTTGTAATATGAAATATACCTGCCATTGCACTGAGGTCACAAAGTCACCAACTTAAGTCCCTAGTTTCTCCTTCCTATTTTGCTAAGTGGTTGTTAGGGTATCAATCTCAAATGACATAAGTTTATATGCCTTTGTGAAATAGCTCTGTGAATGTGTGTATTTGGGGAAAGGCTTTAATAGCTTTTTACTGATCTTACTGTCAGTTGATCTGTTTGTTCTGTCAAATAGTGGCAGTATTATTATTTATTGCTAAATCTGCCATGAGAACCCAAATAGTACTGCTTATCAGAGCTTGGAATTGCCGTAAGATTAACTTGTTTCTCTTCAAATATGATGAAAGATGGCAACAATAAAACACTCTTGTAAAATGACCCTTTTTCTACTGTATTTCATTATGGGAAAGAAAAATTTTAAAGGCATTTTTCAAAATCCTATAACATATTTCACCTAAATAAATCCCTCCATTCAAAGATATGTATATACAGCATATGTATTTATGTAAAAACAACATTTTTGTTTATGTCTGTGTATACAATGTCCTTACCTCTTTTCATTATAGGATAGAATGCAAATCTAGGAAATCCTCTCAAAGGAGATTATCTTTTAACATATTTGAGTCAATTTTAAGAAAATAAGCCACAAAACTTGATTAAATTACCAACTTTATTTGATTTTGTTTATTTTTAATGAATTCTTTTGTGATTTTTGGCTGGCTAAAATTCAGGCTACATACTGTACCTTTTGGAACATACCCATCAACAAATTGCAAACTTCTGTAACTTCTACCATTTTGGAATTATCTTCTTTTGTTAAACTTTTTACAAAATCATCCCCCCAAATCAAGACAATATCATCTAACATGGACTCCATATAACTTTTCACTTATATTTGTTAGTGCAAATAGATCTGGGAACAAATAGATTCCCAGTGTAAACTTAAGTATTTTTATTAAAAACTTGTGTTTCTGTTAGTTTGAGGTCTTGTCTGTTTACTCACCACTATTTTCCCAGACTCTGGAATAAAATATATGAGTAGAAGAAGAAGAAATACTAGATTTTCATAAAAGCATAGGAAAGGGTGGGCGTTGAGTTGTCACTGTCATTGTCAGCATCGACATAAGCATCTATTGTTGAGCTATATTTTATACTTACTATATGCCTTTATGTATAAGATGGTCCGTATAAAAAACATATGGGATATGAAAACAAAGACACTTAGAATGTATCTATCTTATTGATGAGGAGCTTAACAGATGGCATAATTAGGCCAGGACTTCTGAGCTGTGATTCAGCACACTTTTCATTTTACTGCCTCTCAATAGACACCTTCTCTAGTCATTGATCATATGAAGCATAACATGTACAATTTTTCCAGGGAGAGGTGTTGTTGACCTTCTGTTTATGGTATATTCCAATATGTAATCATCCCCATTGATCAATAATTCACTTTATAATTTAATCAGATTATTGGACTGAAATTTAAGTCCATTTCCCCACAAGGGGGCTCATGCATGAGAGTGAGTTATCTTTTCTACATAATAACTATATACTTAAAACATTTAAAAATAATTTCTTAGCCTTTTCGTCTCTTTTCCAAGCTTCTGTAATATTTTTTGTAGGACATTCATCACTTTCTTGTAATAATTTTTATTTCATTCAATTAGCTATCTTTTGCTTCTCAGTTCTACTCTACATTCAGTTTTTGTATCTCCAACCTACTTAATATACTTCTTTCAAACTCCATTTGGTACTATTCCATATTCATAATCCTAATTGACTTTCCATAGCATGCAGAAATACATCCTTAGCCTAGTGTTCAAAACCTTCAATGATCTAATTCAACCTACTATTGCAACCTTATTTTTCTCGATTCTACTGATAACTTTTGTATAGTTGAGCTTCAGCCTGAACTAGGATGGACTTGGAGAGTTGTGTTTTATCATACACATACACATACACATACACATCACATTGAGTCAGAGTCTCAAATGATATGGTGAATATTGTTTTGATTCCATAGACTCCCTGAAAAGAGTCTCAGATACCTCTGGATAGTCTTTGTAGCATACGTCAAAAAAACATTAACATATTGAGTAAGAGCTTAAGCCCTTTCCCACTGTCTATGTGTGCAGACAAATTTTCTTTCCTTCCTAACTTTAGGATCCTGGGAAAGTTATTAAACTTATGCTTCAGTGTGCTCTTCTCTAAAATGGAATTAATAATAATATCTATTTCTTAGAGATGTTTTGAGGATTAAATATATCGATGCTGGTTTGCAATTACAATAGTGCCTACCACAGGAAATAGTTACCTTTGTGATGAGGAAAATGCTTTTTTCTCTATTCCTGGTTTTCAATGTCTTTTTTTAAAGTTTATTTATTTATTTTGAAAGAGAGAGAGAGAGAACACATGGGGGAGAGGCAGAGAGAGAGGGAGAGAGAGAGAGAACACACGGGGGAGAGGCAGAGAGAGAGAGAGAGAGAGAGAGAGAATACCAAGTAGGCTCTGTACTCCACTCTGAGCCTGATGTGGGGCTCAATACCATGACCATGAGATTATGACCTGAGAGGAAATCAAGAGTCAGATGCTTAACCTACTGAGTCACCCAGGTGCCCTTTCAATGTCTTTTCTTATCCAAATTAATATGTATTTGTTTTAAAGAGAGAAAAGTATGGAATATCTTTTAGTTTGATCAAGTCTTTTGGCAGTGTTAATCCTTTGATATTAATTTAAATATAGCTAAAGTATCCATAGGAATTTCAATGGATACCTGAGAAAAATAAGAGCAAGTTCTAAACGTGTGTGTTAGCCTATAAAGTTGTATTCGTTCCACTGATAGGCATCAACCATCTCTTTCCTTCAGCAACCTGCCCGCTTAATACTTCCCTTCTCACTAGGCTGAGAGGCTGAAAACAAGTCTAGAATGAATGAATTCATTTATTTATCACAAACCTATTGTGTATATGCCAGGCATTTTGCTGAGCTCTGGTATGCAATCTTATAATCTAGTGGAAAAGGACGTACATTAAACCAGTCAACAATAAAACAGTATGATTAAAAAATGTGAGAAGATTTTGAAATACTCTTTCCATTGCTTTTTATGTTTTGGATATTACTGTTGTTGACTGAGATGTAATTGACATATAACATTATGTTAGCGACAGGTGTACAACATAATGATTTAACATATGTATATATTGTGAAATGGTCACCACAATAAGTCTTGTTGACATCCATCACCTTATATAGTTACAATTTTTTTCTTGGGATGACAGCCTTTAAGATCTACTCTTTTAGCAACTTTCAAATATATACTATAGTATTATTAACTCCAGTCACTACACTGTGTATTATATTCTAGAACTTATTTATTTTAATTTTATAATTAGAAATTTCTCTGTATCTATAAACTCTGGTTTTTGTTTTTTAAATTTCACATATAAAAGATGTCATCTGTTATTTGTCTTTCTTTATCTGACTTATTTCTCTTAGGATAATACCCTCAAATTCTATCCACAATGTTGCAGATGGCAGGATTTCCTTCTTTTTATGGCTGTGTAACATTCCATCACACACATAAACACACACACACACGCACACACACACACACACACACACATGCACATTTACATACACTACATCCTCTTTTGGATATTTTCAGTAAGAAATCATTGTGAGGAAAGGGGAAGCCATGGAAAGAGCACAAGTTGATCTGGGTTCTGGTTTGAATAAAATATTAATATTTCAGTTTTAGTTTTCTTAACTGCAAAAGTAGGCAGTTATCTAAAATCCCAGAACTATTATTCTCTTTGTTATTCTAAGAGTGAGTATATTTTTACATCAATTGTTACATGTTTGAATGATGGAATTATTCTATTGCAGCATTTATTTCATTATATTTCTTTCTTTTGACCTATCAACCCATGAGACTACTAGTATATTTTTAATGTTTATTTATTTTGAGAGAGAGAGACAGAGTATGAGCAGGGGAGGGACAGAGAGAGAGGGAGACACAGAATCTAAAGCAGGCTCCAGGCTCTGAGCTGTCAGCACAGAGCCCCATGTGGGGCTCGAACTCAAGAACTGTGAGATATGACCTGAGTCCAAGTGGGACGCCTAGCAACTGAGCGACCCAGGTGGCCCAAGAGACTATTAGTATTTTGATGGCAGGTTCCTGAGCCCTCTTCATCATGTGTTCCCAGTATACTCGGTGCATGTTCTATTTAATATTGAATGTACTTTTAAGCTATATTTGCTGTGGCAAATATTCCAAAACAGCTTTTCATTTTATTTCTTGGTATGTTCCATTGAAACACAGAGCTGAAACTATTTTTCTGGGTACAATGGCAACAATAATCAGTGTTTTTACAAAGGTTAAATTTTAAGGAATAAGGGTTACTACACACTGGTTGGACTTTTCACACTCGGGACAATGGTCACAAGTTTTTAATTTTACTTGTGTCCAGCAGATGGCACCAGTGCCTCAAAGAAAAGTCTCTGCTGAGGAAAAACAATGGTATCAGATTATGCAGGCATTTAAAACTAAGCAGATGTCATAAAAATCCAAGAGACTGTTACACAAATATTCAGACCTATACAGTGAAATACGAAATGAAATAGTTGAGGAAGTGTTTATCTTTTGAAAAAGTTTCTCCAAGTTTTCAGCTTGTAATTCGTGGCAGTTACTCTTGGAGAAAAAAGACTAGATAGAAAGAAACAAATGGAAACTGGTGATTATTTCTGCAGAAAAGGCCCCACCAAGGTCAGGGCATTTTCTAAGATGCTTTTGGCTATATCTTGTTTGCAAAATTTATGAAAATAATCACAAAAGCAATGAAGAGTATTTAATTTCTCCTTTTCGTGAGTTGTCCCTTATTTTGGTTACACTTCAGCAGCTCACCAATTGTTTACAACTATGAAAGGGAGAGGCACACTAGGTACTGGTGAAAACTAGAGAAGGAAAGCAGAGACGTACCGGTACTTCCAAAATTTAACCCAAGAAAATTAATGTTCAAAGTCTTCTTGGCATTGAAAGCTTTGATTCCTAATTAAAACATCCTCCTTCCTGAATATTGCTACGTTCCTTTTCCCAATGGGATGATCCACAGTTTTCCTTTTCTTTAACCTCTGAAATGAACAAATGTTTATTCACAATTTCTTGAAATGTTATGTTATTTTGTTGTAATTTTATTTTTTAAATCCCCTACTGCCTTTCTTTTTTATTATGTGAAACTAGGCTAAGATACTAATTTTATATATCTTTTAACTATAACAGACTCATCATTTCTGATATTCAATTGTCCAAATTGAATGGGTTTTATTAGGTGGATTAAAATCAACAACTCTTGGGGCGCCTGGGTGGCTCGGTCGGTTAAGCGGCCGACTTCGGCTCAGGTCATGATCTCACGGTCTGTGAGTTCGAGCCCCGCATCGGGCTCTGTGCTGACAGCTCAGAGCCTGGAGCCTGTTTCGGATTCTGTGTCTCCTTCTCTCTCTGACCCTCCCCCATTCATGCTCTGTCTCTCTCTGTCTCAAAAATAAATAAACGTTAAAATTAAAAAAAAAAATAAAATCAACAACTCTTATAAAATAAAACATGATTCCCTAATATACTATGAGTATGTGATAGCATATTATATTAACATATTATAATAACTATTCTTTATTCAATTTGGTCAAATTAATGATTGGGGGAAGCACATAAACATTTCATTTGCTTCTATATTGATCTTTAATATAGCATGCTTTCAATGAAATAGAAAGTAAAAAATATGAGTGGAGATGATACAAATTTGTTAGTTTTAAAATTCAACAATTTAAGAATGGTGTTCAAAGAAAGACAGATTTCTCTGTTCTCAAAAGTGTAGTTCAGGGTGACTTCCCTAACATTTCTGAGAGATCACTCTTTTCCTCACCTTGACTCTGTGACTGACTCAGTGACTCAGATATTTCCCACTTCTGTCTGGTGTCATCATCTTGAGGAAATAAAGAACAGAGAGAAGGAAGATCAAGAATGAGGACCTCAGTGTAGGACAAAGAACCATACAACCATATACTGAAAATTTAGTCAAAATAGATGAGTCGATATAGTCATCAGTGTGCAACATGTGGTTACAGACATTAGTTGTCTTTAGTTATTTCATAGTCATCAGGAAAAGAATTTACTGGTGATAGGTGTTTTAAAGCAACTCATTCTCTATTTTGATGTTATGTTCTCTGTCAGACTCATCCATATAGGCATATATGCTTTATATTTTACTTGGAATCTTAGTCTTCTCTGTGAATTTTTTTCGGCTTTGATTTCTTATGAAAATAGACATACAATCATGAGTTCAGTGTTTTAAAGAATCAGGATGGAGCTCATAGAAAATGAACTTTTCTGTACTCTGCCTTACACTATTCTCTGTGTGTTCAATGGTAGTGTGGAAAATTTGAGAATTCGGTGGGTCTGCTACATGTAAGTAGTTACCTAGAGGTGGAGTGGTTACAGAAAGAAGTGGGATGTTTAGGAGGGGCTAGAAGTAACATTGGGAAATGTGGGTAGAATCTGTACAAATTTTGTGGGCTAGATAGAATTCTGGTGGTTGGAATGTTTTTCAAACTGTTTTCAAAGTTAATTTATATTGTTTCTGGGAGTAAATTCTACCCCTGTTACATATCTTACCATCTTAAAAATGTCTTAAAAATTATTTTTCTTCCTTCCACTGTCACTGATCTATTAAGACGTGACAGCAAGGTTTTTATGATGTTGCTAAAAATGTGGTAACAATGCAAACTCAAATTGTTTTTCAACTTCTATTTTTAAAAGAAAGCCAGTTATTTCAAGACAGAGCACCTACCGTAAAATAATATTTAAAAAAAGAAGCCCTTACCATCTGGGGTATGATACATTTGCACGACAATCTTGGGCAGTAAATAAAAATCTGGTCCATTTAAAAGTATCTTTGCTCAGGCGCATCCTATCAAATGGGGCTGTTTTATAGTCTACCTTGTATTTCACTGCTTGCGAACTCTGTAAGCAAACAGAATTTGTTCACAGGGTGAAACACATGTTTATGGTCCTGAATAAACTGTTCAGATTCAAAAACTATTTGTGTGACAGTGCTAGACACAGGGATTCTGCAGCCCAATGGGATGTTTGTAGACCACATTTGCATATCAATGCGCAGACCCCTTTTAGGAATACTGCTGCTTCATGACAATGCTGTTGTCTGAGGTCTGGGGGAAAGAAAACCCATAAAAGTTTGGACTCACTTTTCAATGCCCTCGATTCTTTTCTTGTGCTTTGGAAAACTGTGAAACAGGGTCACCAAGTTCCATTCTCCATAGTTTTATTATGTTTTCAATGAAGCGATTGAACCTGCACAGAACCCAGACAGACAGACATCACAAGGCCACTTTGTGGAAAGGCAGCTTCTTTAGAACCTTGAAGCTAAAGCTTGTCTTCTGTGTTTATGGATTTGGGGCCAGTGCTCTGTTCCTTCAGTTTAAAGAACCAAAGGGAACCAAAACCCTGAAGCAAAATACTTAGAACCCTTTTGCCTGGAGAAAAAATATTAAATAAAGGTGTTTTTTTTTTTTTTTTGTTTGTTTGTTTGTTTTTAAGCTACTGAGAATCCAACCTAAGAACATACAGTTGTTTGAAAGCCAGGACATGGATGTGGAGGGGATTTTATAAGGTGACGTCATTTTCTACCTGGCTGACATCTTAATGGCTGTCAGTCCTAATCTTTGAAATGGAATCAAACAGAGCCTGTTCATAGTTTTGCTGAAGTTTCATTTGGAGAAAGAATTTCTTATTTTTTATTTTTGTCTGACAGTCCTTTGGTCTTCCTGAAGGAAATTTTAGCAGAAGGTCTTACCTTATATATTTATACTCTAGTCGAGTTAGTGTATTGCAAAGCTCTAAAGAAGCGACGATAAAAAGAAAGACATGTTTTTGTACTACTGCTTTTACCCACTAATTCATATTTGAAAACATTTTGTGAGTGTGAATGCTAGGATAGCAGATGTCAGGCTGAGCAGGATTTCTTCTTTACAGTTTGACTTGTGATATATTTAACACACAACTACACTGTATTGTGTAGTCTAAAATATCCTTTTTTCAAACCCACACCACTTTAACTATGATGCATGTAGTTTTGCCCTGTGATTTTGTCATTAATTCACTTTTTCTATGTAATATGGAATATTTTTCCTGAATATTCTTTTGTAGTTGTCTCAAGAATGATTTATACTTCATAAAATTGTCCTGAACATAGGTAGTGCTGTGTTACCAATATTTCAATTGCTTTGTCCAGAGCTCTGAACAATTTCCTGAGTCACCTCCTATTACCTATCTTACTACTTCTTCTCAGCTTCAAAGGAAGAAAACCAAAAATCTATTTGATAAAAGAATTTTCACCTGCTATAACTATGTAGGTAACTCCAAAAATGATCATTTTGACCCAGATTTCTGTTTCAGTAGCTACACTGTCCGTTTGATATTTCCATTGGTTGTACATATCACAGACTTGGTAAGTCTAAAACTAAATGCTATAGATGGTTTTCCTGTGGTGTTTTTATCATCCTATGTCCAAAATCCTTTGACACTCTTCTCTTCAAAAGAGTGTGTTCTGAACTTAATAATTGCCTCTGATGAATAGAATGTGTCAGAAGTGCCATGTGTAACTTCTAAGGCTAGGTCATAAATGACTTGGCTGCTTCCACTTTGCTCCCTCTTAGGTCACTCATGCAGGGAAAAGCAAGCATATTGTAAGGACAGTCTCCACAGTCCATGTGGAGGGCAACTGAGGGCTTTTAGTCACAGCCAGCAACAATGTGCCAGCCGTGTGTGTGTGTGTGTGTGGATCTTGGAAGTGGATTGCTTGTGTGTAGCTTGGAAGGAGATCTTCCGGCTTTTAGATGGTAGTCAGCCTTTAGATGGTAGTCCTCACTGACATCTGTCTGACGCAAGCACATGAGAGACCCTGAGCCAGCACCACCAAGCTAAATTGTTCCAGAATTCCCAGCTTACAAAAATGATCTCAGATTGTAAATATTGTTATTGCATGTCACAGAGTATTGGGGTCATTGTTTGTGCAGCAATTGTTAGCTATTCTGCCACTCTTCCGACATTCACTTCTTCTCCTATATCTGAAGAATGTTTTAAGTCTCATGGTTTCTTACTTTGATGTGATTTTGGTGTCTGTCCCTTCTTTGAAATTTGATTGTCATGTTACCCCCATTTAGTTCAGACTATCACTTCCCAGATGGCTGCAGTGTTAACCTTTTAACCAGTCTCCCTGATTCCCTTTTTTCAGTCTCTGTAGTGGACCTATAAATTATTTTTCTCTGAAACACATGGATGCCATACATTTCTTCTGCTCAAAAAACCTAGAATTTTTCCATTTGCCTTCCAGATAAAACCTTGTTTTTGTTACCGTGGTATATTAGATTCTTGTTCAGAAGTATTCACACCTCCTCCCTTGACTTTGCTCTGATCTCACCCTAGACTTGTTTTGACCTCATGCTGGGCAGAGAGTACTTGCGACCCCTTGATGTTTGACTTGGACATGTGACTTACTTTGGCAATAGAATCATGGCAGACACAATGCAAATAGAAGCATGGAACACACTTAGGTTACTGGGTTTGCCTAATTGCGTTTCTGCCACTCCTATGAGAGGCACATCGTCCACCTAGACTGCTGATCCGGGGAAGATGAGAAATGTGGAGCATATGTGAGCCCAGCACAGAGCAGAGCCCCACCCTGCCAGATCTGCAGCTTGAAGCACAGCTACCTACCTGTGCCCACTCCAGATCAGCCAACACTCACCCAACCCAGTGAGAGTAAGTAATTGTTTCAAGCCACTGAGGTTTTGCAGTGGTTTATTATGCAAGAAGCTCTATTACCCTAACTCCATCTCATCTTTTCAAAGGTATCATTTGTTTCTGTTAATACCCCCTGTCTGTTTCATTTCCTAAACATACTTGCCCATTCCTGTTGACACGGCTTTTCCATTTTTTCGCATATCCTTTAAGGTCTTTTAAATGATGATATTTGTTAATTTACTAATAACTTATTAAGCTGTAGTATTATCACTTTTATGACAGCCTGATAGAAGCAATATTATTTTCATTTTAAAGGTGAGAAAGCTGTGGCTTAAAAAGGTTTCAAAACTTGTCCAAATTCACATGGTAAATAAATCAAGAATGGATTTAAATTCAGGCCTTTGTGATTCAAATATCAATACTCATTGCTAAGATTCTATTTCTTATTTTAGACACAATGCCTTTCTTTTGACAACTCTGGTCCATAAATTATGCTAACAGTTTTCAATTCCAAATGCACTTAATTTTTCCAGCACTAATCATTTTATTTTTATAATCATTTTGAATGGTTTTTCCTTTAGCATTTTGTAGTTAACATCACACATTACGGTCTTTTACTCTATTCAATTCTCACAATGTCTTTTTGAGGAAAGAATGATTATTTTCTCCATGAGGAAAATGAGAATCAGAGGTTGAATAAGTTGTTCCTGGTCATTCAGCTATATATGGTAGAATTGAAAGAGAGCGATTATGGCTGAGTTAAGAGTCCCTCACCAAATTCAAATGTTGAAGCCCTAATCCTCAATGTGATGGTATTTGGAGATGGGGCCTCCCATGAGGTAATAGTTAAAGTTAAATGGGTTCATAAGGGGGGGGGCCTAAACCCATAGGACTGGTGTCCTTATAAGAAGAGGAGGAGACACCTGAGCTCGCTCACTCTCTTTGTGCACACAGAAGAAAGGCCATATGAAAACACAACAGAAAGACAGCTGTCTACAAGCCAACAAGAGAGGTCTCATTAGAAACCAACCCTGATGTCACTCTGATCTTGCACTGCTAGCCTCGGGAACTGTAAGCAAATAAATTTCTGTTGTTCGAGTCATCCAGTCTGCGGTATTTCGTTTTGGCAGCCCTAACAGCTTAATACAAGGTCTAAAGTTTTCACTCCTAACGTCTGCATCCTTAGCTTCTTACATTTACTCTACATTATTTTAATCATTAGCTCTCTGAAAACAGTAAAATAGTTTTGTATTCTCTACCATTTTTATTTGTATGGTATATCCTTAAATATTTCCTAGGCTCAGAGCAGATTTAAAAGTGGAAGGGGTCTAAGATGTCAACCTGTCCTCTCACGTAAAGTTGAACAGCTTAGATCCAATGAATTCCTAAGACTTGGCCAGAATGGCCCTGCAGTTAGTGAAGAGCAGAGAATGGAATCTAGGACCCACCTCCAGCCCCTGAGATGCAATGTTTTGATTACTTCACCAGTAGATAGGGAAATTGAATGCATTATCATCTCACTGCTATTATCATCTTTAATTTTTATTAATATTGTATGATGGAACCCAAACTCTACAGAAACTGAGCAATTGAAATTAAATCCTAATTAGCGTAAGAAAAACTGATACCACATGATACACCAAAAAGGACATAGAAATCCAGGATTCTCAAGGAATGTGACAAAGCAAACATATTTAGCAAACATATTCTTTCGTTTCTTATTGATTTGTTGAGTGAAAAATTTTAAAGTGTTATATTTGCGTGTGTGAGAGTGAAAAACAAAAGCATGTTTATTTGGTTAATCTAATTGCACATAATATCCTTGTTTTTATTTTCCAGAAGAGAAACCCAAACACAGCAGCCCAAGGATATGTCAGAGGCATATACTTATGTTTTCCCATCTATCAAATCAGGCTGTCCAGGTGGTTTGCTGCTCTGTGGTAGGTACAAAATGTGTAAATGACTGGAGTTGGAACAGAAATCATCAAAACCCCTGTAAAAATGATGAGAGGATCTTTTGCTATTATCAAGAGCTATTTTAAATACTAAATCAAAAGGATGCCAACTAGTGGCCTTGTTGATAGTCTCAGTAGAGAAGGAAATGATTAAATTAACATGAAGCTTCAAATCCATTCCCACTTGGTAGAGAGGTCTGAAATTGATCATCACGGTGGCATGTGAAGACTTGCACAGGTGCAGTTGGGGTGCCTTTGTTTAATGGATAAACAACATTCACAAGTTGATAGTGCAGTCTCTTATTTTTACTCAGTTATGCATCCAAAATTTAGAGCAATAAGTTAAATCACAACATTTCAGCCTTTCTAATTCAAAGATGAGGGTTGAATCACGTTCATATGCAAAACCACTAGAAAGGTGGCTTGGTGCAATAGAAGGGGCTGGAAGGAGACACAGGTCATTGGGATCCAACCTCTTGCATTCCCTTGATGCATTCTGTGTCCCTAAAGGGTTCCTTAGCCGTATGGAATCTATTTTCCTTGTCTGTACAATGTGCACAATGAAGCCCTTGCTTACTACAGAGCTGTGTGGTGAAAATCGGGTCTAAGAATACCATTTACATTTGTATGATCTTTTGTAGCTCATGAAATCCTTCCTGTCTGCTTTTTTTTTTTCTCATAATTTATTTTTCCCATTTCAGTGATAGAGAGGCTCAGAGGTTTTAGGTAAGGAATTAAGAATAGAGACTCTTTGTCCTTGTCATTTAATAGTGCTCTCTGGCTAAATGTGCAAATGAGCACTAGGTATGTAAAGAAGAAATATTAGGCCATGACAGCTCTAATTTTCATAAATTAAAAAAAAATTTAATGTTTTATTTTATTTTTGAGAGAGACAGACACACAGCATGAGTGGGGGAGAGGCAGAGAGAGGGAGACACAGAATCTGAAGCAGGCTCCAGACTCCCAGCTGTCAGCACAGAGCCTGACGTGGGACTCCAACTCACAGACCGCAAGATCATGACCTGAGCTGAAGTCGGACACCTTATCGACTGAGCCACCCAGGTGCCGTGACAGCTCTAATTTTTAAAATAGTCTGTTGACAATCTAAATAATAACATTAGGCTTAATTTTAAGAACATATAATATAACTTATTTTCTTTTTTTTTACTTACCCCAGTTTTGATGGAGTAGGTTACTGAATTTACATGTTTCATTTTCCACATGCGTAAGATGGGCATACAAATATGTAACAAATGAAATGTTGTGATAATTAAAGGAAAGGTATGAAATGATGTAAATGCTTAGAACTTAGCATATGTTAAGGATTCAATAAACACAATCATCTTTATTGTTGAAATTGGATAAAGAAAAATTACATGTGTATGGGATGGATTTTAACCCTGGGAAACCACTTGTTACTGAATAACTCCTTTCTGGTAGTTACATGAAATTGCCTTTACATTCCTGTGACTGCTTTGCTGTGAAGACAGCCCTGAGTAGGGGATGGTGGTAACTTGCTGGACTGTGTCCAGAGGTGAGGGTCCTGATTGCCATTTTGTCACTGATTTTTTTAACCTGCTCACTTTCTTATCATAGCCTTGATTTCTTTGTATAACAAATAAAAACACATAATTTTGTGCTTGCCTTACTTAAGATTTATGCACTGATTCATTCACTTGCAAAACAAAGGGGCAATGTGCTAGAAGTTAAAGAGACAAAGATTAAAAAGAGATAATCCTTGACATCACAGATTTTAAAATCTAGTAAAGGAAGTTAAATCTGTAAAGTGAAAATTATAGGAAAGTGTCCTGTATATTCAAGAATCGAGATATGTGCAAATGTAGCAGTGAAATAGAAGTAGGAGTAGGGATGACTTTTTTTCAGTAAGATGATATGGAGATATCTTTAGAGTTGGTTTCTGAGAAAGGAAACATTTTGAATTGAGTCTTAAAGGACAGGGATGGAAGGAAAGATTTATAGACAAAAGGGCCAGTATGTAAAACTTTACAGAAACTTATAACTCAAGATGTGTAATTTTAGGATTCTGCACAGATGTATTTATAATGATTTCCTAAAAATTCACCAAACCAAATTCAGAAATTAAAAATAAATTAGGGAGATCAGAACGAAGAAACAGGGGACTTGAGATAAAGTTCAGAGTGATTACTTGTTTTTATTTTTTGTTTTTTGAATTCTCTATTGAAGAAAATATCCATTGGATTTCTGATATTTTTCCTAAGATACACTTAAAACTATGATCATAATAACCAA
Organism: Leopardus geoffroyi; assembly: GCF_018350155.1. Lineage (NCBI taxonomy): Eukaryota > Metazoa > Chordata > Mammalia > Carnivora > Felidae > Leopardus > Leopardus geoffroyi. Next base: position 104,004,311 of record NC_059327.1, on the reverse strand, counting down.
TGGCTTAATAAAAAAGATCTGTTGGGTGATATGGATGTTTAAAAGTTAGCAAAATACACTTTGTCATATAGCAATTTGCAGCCTGACTGGGGAGAGAAGATATTTGCATTTAAATACACAAACCACACATGCACACATGTACACACACACATGAATTTACTGAATACCAAATAATCATTAATAAGAACAAGTGCTTTTTATGGTTTGCAAGAGGCATAATCAGCAGAATCTTCCTGATGGAGATGGGCTGTATGCTGGGTATTTGAAGAATAGGGTTTATTTCAGTTTCAGTAAAAGGGAGGAGAGAACAGAGGAGAGCCCATTCCACAGGGATGGAAAGTGCAATGTATAAAGTATTTTGATTTGGTCAGAAAATATGTTTGTACAAGAGTAGTGGGAGAGTTGAGGTCATGTTATATATCAGTGATCTATAAATGCTTCACTAGTAATTCAGACATTTTCTTGTAAATAGTGGGAAATCATGATAGGTGAGTATATGAACTCATCAATGGTAGGTTCTTTTTGAAAATTAATTCTTGGGTGCTCCTATATGTGTATAAGGAACAATCTATTATGGGGCACCTAGGTGGCTCAGTTGGTAAAGCATCAGACTTTAGCTCAGGTCATGATCTTGATCCCATGGTCCATGAGTTCGAGCCCTGTATTGGGCTCTGTGCTGACAGCTCAGAGCCTAGAGCCTGCTTTGGATTCTGTGTGTCCCTTTCTCTCTGCATCTCCTCTGCCTGCGCTCTGTTTTTCTCTCCCTCAAAAATGAATAAACATTAAAAAAATTTTTTTAAAAAGAAACACTATATTATAATAAATCTTTCAAGAACCTATTCACTGTTAACTCTAGCAAAAGTGTTATATATTTAAATACTACTGGTGACTGATTCACAAAGATTTAATAGTATAATCAGGTTTTTATACTTTTTAAGGCACCAGATCAATGATGTCAGTGTTTATTACATGTTCTGCACTTAAATCATGGTGAAAACTTCCTGGCACAATTGGTTGATGAGGTGGACAAAATTAAATAGTATATAAGCAACATTATATATCATCAATGTATATCATTAATTCATTGTATGTCCCCATCATTTCAACTAGGTGCTGAGGATTCAGAGATGAATCAGGCTTGACCTCAAAGACACAGGTATTTGGATATAAAATAAAAACAAGATACAAGATAGATATACTGGGTTCGTGGATGAAGGAATGAGGGAATGGCTGTTCTACCATGTTGTGTCGTTCATGACTTCACTATGGTTGGGATAATGACTGACTCATCTGCTGTTACTTGTCCTTGTGCCCAGACACACTGGACAAAGTACACATCCCTCTATCCCCCACCCCTACCCCATCATTTTGAGGTGGCTGTTGATACTGGCTGGCCTCCAAACTTATCTATTTGCAATAGGTAGGGAGTGCTTCATTCTGTCATCTCAGCATAGCAAAATCTTAACCATTTTTCAATATGCTATATATTTGTGCACACTACTGAGGATCTTTGCCATGAAATCTCTCCACCTCAAGGTAGTGTCCCCTAAAGGGAAGGGTGACAATAGCTGCAGAAAAATTTAGAGGACTCTGAAGAGTAGAGAGAGAAGTTGGAAAAGGACTTTCCCACTTCCTACTGGGAATCCTAGGAGGCAGCTCAGTGTGTCTAAGCAGAGAGGGCTGGGATGGCCCGAGTCTACCATGCCATGGCAGGGGTATGAAAGAGGCCTAGGAATAGGAATGAGGACGATAATAAGTGCAGGACTGCTGAGGGAGAGCATGCGGGAATTTTTGATATCCCAGGAAATGCCAATGAGCTATGATGCCATTGACCAAAAACTACGAAACTAAGCTTGTAACAATTAAAAATTTTTTTTTCATGTTTAATTTTTGAGAGGGAGAAAGAGGGAGAGGGACAGAGTACGAACAGGGGAGGGGAGAGAGAGAGGGAGACACAGAATCTGAATCAGGCTCCAGGTTCTGAGCGTAAGCACAGAGCCCAACGTGGGGCTTGAACTCATGAACCGCGAGGTCATGACCTGAGCCAAAGTTGGACACCCAACCAACCTACTGAGCTACCCAGGCTCCTCAAGCTCCTAACAATTTTTTAAATGTGTTCCTGAATATGTAGTTACAATGAAAACATTGTAACTGCTATAGAGATCATGGGATCAAATGTCTTTTCCCTCTGTCTCCTCTATTAAGAAATGATCTCTGTCCTCTGTGTGTCTACTCCTTGTTTAAATCATTCCCATGACACTTTTTAGGGGAGATTACGATTGAGTAACTAATGTACTTGTTCTGTTTTCTTTATGAGATTGAAATCTTGTTGATTCATGTCACATTTATCTTGTTATATTCCAATCCCTTGTAGGGGCTAACACAGGGTCTTGCGCTTCTCACATAGTAGGTACTTTGTATATAATATGTTATGAAATTAACTGAATTGTGAAGAAAATACCATTTAGTTTGTATTCCAAAAAAGGCCCTTTCATACACTGCATTGTAGGACAAAGTAGCATCGTATAGTTTTTTTCTCACACATGTGGATGAGTTCTCACATAAACAAGACGTTTAACCAAAGGAACAGAAATACTAGCAAAATTCTGTCAGTTATATAATGATAGTTTTGCAGATAATTTATCCTGAGTTCTGTGAAGCAAATGATACAGTCTTGTGGCTCCAAATAGTTATTCATTATGTCTTCAGAATGGAACTTTTAGGGCGCCTGGGTGATTCAGTCAGTTCAGCATCTGACTTGGGCTCAGGCCATGATCTCTGTTTTTTAGTTTGAGCCCCACATGGGGCTGTCTGCTGTCAGTGCAGAGCCTGCTTCGGATCCTCTGGTCCCAACCCTCTGTCTCTGCCTCTCCCATACTTGTGCTCTGTCTCTCTCAAAAGATAGAAAAAAATAAATTAACAACAACAACAACAACAACAAAAAATGTAAAAGAATGCCACTTTCTTTATCCGTCTTTATAGTAGTACTAATGGTGGGGTATCATTTTAGAGAATATGTAACTTTCCTGGAAGATTCAGATTTCCACTTACAAAAAAATTGTGTATGAAAAAACCCTGGCTGTGATTCCTAAATAAACATCAAGAAAATGAACAGAGAAACTTTAGTATGAAACCTGTAACTCGAAGAATATTCTTCTTATCCTGATCCTGGCTTCACTATGGGTTGTTGGACTAGTATTTGTCTTTCTTTTGTGATTTTTTATTTTGTGCCATTCTCATAAAAATTGATATTGTCTGATTTATTAATTTCTGGTGTGAGACTCAAAAAAAAAACCACTGAACTATATTTAAGTTTTATTTTTCTATTTTTTTTTTTTTTTTTTTAGAGAGAGAGAGGAGAGAGAGCATGAGTTGGGGAGAGGGGCAGAAGGAGAGGAAGAGAGAGAATCTTAAGCAGGCTCCACACCTCACGCAAAGCTCATGGGGCTCCATCCCATAACCATAAGATCATGACCTGAGCCGAAATCAAGAGTCGGACGCTTAAATGACTGAGCCACCCAGGCACCCCTATTTAAGCTTTCATTATATTGGTTACTAACATCTCCATGAATCTATATGAGACTGTCCCACAAGTCAACTTACCTCATATGGAAAAGATGAGATGGTGATTTATGTGTATAGCAAAATGTTAAAATAGTGTCTTTTTTTGTAATTAAGGTAACTATAACTATGAGGATATGATTATGAAATAAATACTGGGAGTCTACTTGAGAGAATAGAAAACACTCACTCTATTAAAAATAATTTTTATATGTCTCAATTTGTGAAACATTCATGATAAGCATGAAATCCAAATTGCATTTTTACAATAAATTTGTTACTTTGAGAAGAAGTACCTTTGTTTCTAACTAAGGTATATGACATACCTAAACTTTTATATTCTAGGACTGAAAGTATTACAGTTTGACATTTTAATATACATTTATACATTTTACATAAATATAGACATTTATAGAAATACAAATGTATCTCATATTTCTACCTATACATATGTCTATATATTTATATTTCTTCTCTAAAGTATTTGTATTTTCAACCCACCTCACACTTCAGAGGTAGTGATAGTTAACTCATTCAAAAACAAAAACAAGCAAATAGAACAACAGCGCAACCCCCTCTAGTCTAAGAATGCGTGGGCCATTTATATACTTATCTTTGAAGGCTCTCTGAACATGAATTCCACAGCATTACGGTAAGCAAGACAAATACTTTGGATGCAAGCAAATGTCTTTGCAGTGGTCTTACAAATTTATATACCCATTAATACAAATATACTGGGAGTAGAATATATTTTTAATTTCTTTTAGGATGATGGCTATATTTCTCATAGCTAATGGTAAGATATCATCACTATTAGGATTTGAAGTCCACAAAAGAGAAAATATAGTTCTTCAGTGACCAAATGTGATTTTCATAAATCGAATTTAGTAGTTGATATGATTAATCCTGCAAGTAAAAGGAGCCAGAAAAGAAGAAAGCAAGAACACCTTACTTCTTTTGAACTACATTTCACTCCACAAATACTGATATCAAACAAAGAGTAGAGAGTCATGTGAAAAAATTGTAAAGAGTAATTCAACACAGGAACTTGCATAGAATTATTTCCCATGAACTAATCACAGTCTTCATTAATGTAAATGAAATCTATTTTAGCTTCCAGGAATGTCATTGATTTTTTAAGGAATCTAAAAGAATAAAGAATGAATGTATAAGAATAGTAAAATGATGGTAATGTGTAATAATTATACACCTACCTAATTGCACAATATAGTACAAAGTGTAATCAGTACTGTGAAGAGCAGTCTAGTAATCATTAAAAATTCTTAGGTGTTCCCCTCCTAGTCCAGTGATACAAAGCAAGTGTTGTGCATTTTATACTCATATCAGTCATCACTTCAAAATTGATTCTGTCTTTAGTGAATACAAAAATTGGCTGTTTTTTATTTCAAATAATCTTTAAATATGAAAATGCTTTGGTATTATGTTACATATGATGTACTTAAATGACAAGCCTGATACTCTTTGTTTTCTTATGTACAAACTGTAATGTCCTGAGAGTAAAATCCTTCATTAGCTGATAGGTCTATTTTTGGTGATATATCCTAGAGATATGCTAATTCCAGAAAAAGGATAAGGAGACAAGAATCTTAATCACTAAATCACAAAATCTTTTCTAGAGTTGAATGACCTCCAGATGCTATCTTTAGCCTTGTAAACTAATGTAAACATGTTTCAGCAATAGATTTTTCTTCCCTTTAATGAAGTCACTTTTACCTGTTAGTGGTCTACAAATAGCAAACTAAATAAAATAATGTCTCTGTTTTGTACCCTGATAGCACTAAAAATGAACAGCAGCCTCTTTGCTAAGCTCGTCTAGTATATCTCCAACTTTGTAGGCATATTTCATTTAAATGATTCCTTGTCTTCCATGAACATGCACGTTCAGTGTTGGGCTTTGTCAGCACTTCTCACACTTTCACGTGCATATGAATCATTTGAGGATCTTAGTAAAACACAGTTTCTGACTCAGTAGTGCTGGGGTAAGGCCCGAGGGTCCATATTTCTGATAAACCTCGTGACCCAATGCTGCTGGCCCACTGAGCTGCACTGTGTTTGCCAGGCAGGGTCTGTGTGATGTATTGTCACTGTTTCTCTTGAATTAAATGAAAGTTTGAGGGAAGAAACCTAACCTATCTTTATCTTTCCCTACAAGGGCCAAGCACAGCACTAGGCATCTAGTGGGTTCTCAATAAATCTATGTTGCTTACCAGAAGATACATCAAGAGTAAAGACTCATTGTTTTCTGGTGACCTAAGTTTTGTTTTCTCTCAGAACGTGTAAACAAGGGACCCCCTTTTCAACTTATAATTTGATCTGGATTCAACTCAGAGTAGCAAATTGAAATTATAAGGCTGCATTAGAAGTCACAGAACTGGTATGACAACTTTACAATTGGTTCTTTTCACTTCTCCCCTGCTTTCCTTGTCTACCTGGAATATATTCTAGGACTGGTGCCCTCTTCAACTCATGGAAATAAAAGCACTGCATGGCTCCAAATACCAAAGTCATAAGCCTCTTTAAAGGAAAGTAAGGGGGAAACAGGAGGCTGAAGATAATGTCGTGAAAGTTTCTTTAATTTGAAAGCTTCAATATTCATCCACAGTTATACATGCATTGCTTTGACCTTCTTCTAAGATGCGAAATTGTTTGTTCTTGAGGCAATTTATCTATAGTACTTCTAAGTTGAAATTGCTCGCAAGCATTTTTGGGTACTGAAGAAGTCACAGGTGTGTGCCTATTTTGTTTTGCTCCTAGATCACTAGGCATCCATTTTCAAGACTGTATGATGAAGCCATCTTGTGGGACACCTGGGCAACTTGACTTCCCTGTGTGATGGGTAGGTAACTCTGCTTAACATGTAAACAGTGTTTTACATACTCTGTGCTTAGGAATCATCGTTGATTTGATTTTTTTTTTTCCCTCTAGCATTCCATATAAGCAATGGCTTAGTTAAATGAGAGGAATCATTGAAAATATATTAGCATCAAGTCTAAATATAAAGAGATTAAACATTCCCAAGGTCAACACACTGTTCATTGACAAATATGCACCGGGTCTCTGCTCTAAAACCCCAAGTTACTTTACCAAGTTAGTTCATTCGTTCTTTCTACTCATCGTATTTTCCAGGAAGTAGTGAAGAGCAATAAAACTCTTGAAAATGACAAATGTATTTTACTGTCAGACCTAGAAAAACAAGGGCTATACTGTTAAAAACATTACAACTTATAGCAGACTTTAAAATTGACTTCTAGCTATGTTTAGAACCCTAAGGAGATAATGGCAAGTCATTCTTCTTTGGAAATATGTTATCATTAAGGGATAGAAAACAGTTCTCCATTCTAAAGAATAGCTCTCTGTAGGATTTGTTGAGCTTTCTATAGCTAAAGTTACTAAACAAAATAAATGACATCTCAGAACATTCTGTTGTCTGTGGTTTCAAATAACATATTTTACTATGTTTTTTTTTTCTTCCACTCTTGGCTACCATAAATGGCAGGAAGAAAACCTTTCTTTAGAAAAAATAGTGCTTGTAAAACAAATGCTTGTGGATGTTGGGGTATGTGTAAATTCAGTATACAAGATATCCTTCTTGGCTTTAGGTACTTTCCCAATGCTTGTCTTTATAAAACATGAATGATTTTAAAATTTGAAGTTTCTGAGAGGGTTAATGTCATGAGCCAAAAAGAATGAAATCACAAAGGCTGAAACACATTGCTGTTAATGGGGCTCTTTCTGAGAAACCTGCTTGCCATATCAGCTTTCTTTTTTCAACCTTTCTATCCTGGCAATACTAATACTAAGTGTTCTTTTCTTGATTGCTTTAAATGGAGAAAACAAAACAAAGAAAGCTTGATGAACTTGTTTTTTAAGAAAGCTTTTTACAGAAGTCAAGGTTTGAAAAACAGTATGAACTAGAGAGAAGACAAAGTTGACTTTAACGTGTTATGTATTAATTTGTAAAAATATAGTAGTGTATTTAGTGGCATAATGTTAGAAGAGTACATCTCTTGATGGTGGATTATTGATGTATTTATTTTATATTCCTTTTATCCATTTTCTTCAACCAGCATTCATTACCTTTGTTATACAAAACAAAGTTTGTAAAAAATTAAATGTATAAATATTTAAAAAGTATCCATAATTATATTAGCAAACAGTGGATGTAAGTCTTGAGAGATACAACGGGAGGTCCTGAGAGGTAGCTGGAGTAGAAAATTGCCACTAAACCAACTTTGGCACGATCCCAGCAGTTTGCAGGGTAGCTGTCTCCCCTCTGGTTCATTTCCCTGCCCCAGCTCCTCACTAAATCTATCAGGGCAGTGATGCTGGTCGGCAGCTTTGAGCTTTAGCATGGTGGATCCTTCCTATTATTTCTCAGTTCTCACCACCCTTCTCCCTTCCAGTTTCGCCAGGCTCGCTCATTTCCTCAACCTCACCTCACAGTTACTGCCGTATCATACAAACTGACTTCTCTGCTGCCAGGCTCTTATTCCATCAACTAGATTGTTTCTAGTTGTTTCATCAACTAGATTAATGTTTTCCAGATATTTCATTACCATGCCACATGTCTGTTAAAGAAACCCACAAAGGCTCTATTTCTTGTTTTCTCTTGTTTTCATGCTGTGTAGTTATGCTATAATTGGCTATCAAACTATTTCTCTGAGCCCACATTCTACTGTTCACTGCGTCACAATTCTAGTCAAGCAATTCTCCTCTCTCTCCCTCCCGCATAAATCAGGCACAATTCCATATTTCAACCCTTATTTGTTTGTTTGGCTGTATAGGAGTAACTTCCTCTTTTCAATCTACTCAAGTACTAATGACCCTTTGATCTGGTCCAATTCCTATTTTCTCCACAAAGCCTGATGGAAAAGTCAAACCCAGAGAGTTCTCGCTTACTGATTCTCACCTGTTCATGTAATATGAAGATTAAAAAAAAAAAAATCTATTCAAAGCAAGAACTGACTACAACCACTTTCATATACTAGACAAGTTATCATATTTATGTAAAGGGAAATAATTCTTTTTAAAGAGAGATTTCTTGACAGGCTCTTTGTTAATAGACTTCTCTACAGCATGAATTTTAAAAGGGGTGCCAAATTGTTCTTCAGAATTAAAAGGTAGAAATGTGGATTATCTGAGATTGTGGGTATGGTAGAGTAGAAAGTTTGGAAACTCTGGAGAAGAAGAGATGACAGAGGAGTTTGAGAAAATGTAGCTAAGTCTATAGCTCCAGGGAAGCATGGACAGTAAGAAGTCACCCATGCCTGGGACTGGCTATAAATATAAACATTTAATTTTAATGTCTATCCTGTGCTGTAAACCCCACCTTCCATTCTCTCAAATATTGGGTAAAATTCTGTCTTTGGCATTCTTTCAATGACATTCTGGAAGAGTGAAAGAATCAGAGCAGTGGCTGGTGGTAGGCAAAGTTGTGCAGTCCAAGGGCAGCAGCTACAGAGGTGAGATGCCACGTATAAATCATTAAAGACTAGAATCTGAAAACTGAAGCAAGAGGAAACTAGGAGAAATACCTCACCAAGAATTCTCAGCTATTGGAGTGGTCACTGGGTTTTCATAATGTATGAGAAAAAGCCAAGTTATTGTATTTAAATATTAAGGGAAGGGATGCCACAGGGTTGGGGATACCCAGATATGACTATCTATGGGGTCACATAATTTTAAGCCAACTTTAATTCATCTCTTAAGTCTGTGAGAGTTTCATATCTGTAAACATTAACTCCTCCATCAGATTATAAGCTAATTGAGGGAGCAAATTAATTTCATATTTTAAATCTCTACAATTGCTGCCTTAGGGCAGGTGCTCAGTAAATACTTGTTGGGTGGCAGTAAATTAAGTTGAATAAAGAGAATTGTCTTTCATAATTACAAGAAAGCTTATCAGGTATTATTGCTGGTGTAAGAACACATGTAGAGTCAACCATTTTTAAAGCATATATATTATTTTTTAAAGACTTTCAGAAATTTATGTTGAAATTTATATGGAAAGACAGAGGAAACTGTTATCAGAATTCATATAAAATACACTCATCAGAAAATGTTTCTCCCCTGTAATGAATAGAGAATAATCATAAGAATTTGCATTTCTAGCTGTTAGCATTATGGTTCAGAGTTTGAATAAATCATGAACTAAGGCTCTTCTAATGTTGTCTTTCTCTGAATGTTATACAACCAGTTAAGTTATGTAAGGAAGGGGGAAAGGCTGTTTTATTTAACTTATAGTCTATCTTTGCTTTGAACATAGTAAATTAAGTCATTCTATATGTAAATAATAGATGGTCATTTAAGATATTTGAAGGCTTATAATTCTTACCATTAAGAAGTTAGCCTGTCATTTTAAAACTATGGTTTAAGGTAGTAATATAATATGTATGATTTTATTTAGTTATTGAAACTTATATAGTATAACTTTTATCTAGCCAAAAGACAGTCTCAATGAATATCTCTCTGCTGGTTAGATCACTTTCAAACTTTGAGAAAGGGAAATCAGAACTGAATGGTCAGAAAGACTTTGTTCTTGGAGTATGATGGGAGAAATGTCCCGTATTTTAGTTTACTTCTTGTTTTCTGCCATGGCCTCTAAACTTGGTTTAATTGGAAAAATGGGGACTTTTTGTAAAAAACTAATTTGGCGAATGAACCAGAAGTCAGGTGTGGTGGAGGTAATGGACCTTAGAGAGTTGTGTGTATGGATGTTGAAGGGAGGAGAGGAGGAGCAGGTAGGCAGAAGGTAGGAGCTTGATTCAAAAAGTGGTATTTCTCAGGAATTCCATTTGAATGTGATGTCCATGATATTTTGGGCACATTTCCTGGAACCACTATGCTATATAAAATGCTAAAAAAATCATCCATTGATATATTTGTTATCTGAAAATAATCATGCGGTGTTAAGAAGCACAAATTGTTGGGGCGCCTGGGTGGCGCAGTCGGTTAAGCATCCGACTTCAGCCAGGTCACGATCTCGCGGTCCGTGAGTTCGAGCCCCGCGTCGGGCTCTGGGCTGATGGCTCAGAGCCTGGAGCCTGCTTCCCATTCTGTGTCTCCCTCTCTCTCTGCTCCTCCCCCGTTCATGCTCTGTCTCTCTCTCTGTCTCAAAAATAAATAAACGTTGAAAAAAAAAAAAAAAGAAGCACAAATTGTCAAAATACGAAAATGTTACTTAGTAACTAACCACCGATAAATTAATGCCCAATCAAATAACCCTCCTTTCGTAACACCTGTATTGGTGTTAATCCACATCTTTGTCAATCAGTGCCTTGAAGATTATCAGACATTTATGTAATTCAACAATACAGTTCAGTTTGATTGAAAAGTGAAAGCACAAAAGAGCCAAACTTTCCAAAGTGATGTGGGAGAGCTGCTTGACCGTCACACAACCAGTGAGCATGAGGCTTAGATCGGAGGAGGGGAGCAACGTGGTTTGTACGTGATGGGCTTCCAACAGAAAATGATTTGAGAACCATAAGATTAAGAGGTGAACCTGGAAAACAAAAATGAGTGTCTTTTCATCTGTGATACGAAATTTAAATTTGGAGGGTAGAATGTATTATAATACACTTTTCACAGCAAAGATGTATTTCTCACACAAATCAATGAACACTTGATTTATTGCTTATTCTAAAAATCAGTGCAAAGTCGTAATTATAACATGAATTTTAAAGATACACATTAAACAAACTTATTTGCATTGCTCATAATTTCAATTTTCAAGACTGAAGTCTAATTCACCTCTTGTCATGATGTAATATAAAATTCTTTACGTGGACTTACTTAAAATGATATTTTTTTGCATAACCAATTATCCTTGAATTCACCTGTGAACTTTTCTGTTTTAGTTTTTTTCCTAGAGCATTATTAAGATAAAAATTGAATAAGGGATAAAAACAATTTATTTTTGATTACAGAGATGTCCTGCTACATATTCTTTATAAATCCTCTATCAAAATAGAAGGGAATGTATTATGCTTAATGTCTGAGTAGAGTCAAAGTACATGAGTTTCAAGCAATCATTTATGTATTTAGTTGTTGTCTGAGTGAGTACTTACTGAGGCTGTTCTTGGTTGCTGGCCTTACAACAGTGAACCAACACAATCCTACTCTTCTTTACGCTCTTGGGCAAACCCACTGGCCTCTCTAACACAGTTCATCACAGAAGGTGAGAGGTCTCTAAGTTCCTATTCAACTCTAACTTTCTATTATTCCCTTTAACAAAACTCTATTGACAGAGTCTATAGTTTTGTCTATATTGACAAAAAGTCTATTCTAAAATATAGATAATGAAAAATATAGGTTTCCCATACTCCCCACTGCTTTCCTTCTGCGTATCGGTAACTAGATTTTTTTTTCCTCTTAGATACTGCTTTTTATTTAAAACCATTTTTTTTAACATTTATTCATTTTTTGAGAGACAGAGAGAGAGACAGAACGTGAGTGGGGGAGGAGCAGAGAGAGAGAAAGAGAGATACAGAATCCGAAGCAGGCTACAGGCTCTGAGCTGTCAGCACAGGGCCCAACATGGGGCTCGAACTCACCAACCGTGAGATCATGACCCGAGCCGAAGCCGGACGCTCAACCGACTGAGCCACCCAGGCGCCCCGAATGTCTTTTATGTATTAATCACTGCAGAGTATGTATCAACGAAAACAAAAATAAGGACATATAATCATAATAATCATGAACATTTCTTGGGCTTTTCACACATTACTTTGCATTATTCTCACAACAACTCACATGCTAGGCATTGCTTGTATGCCCTGGCTACAGAGACAGACATACAGAGAGGAACTTGTAGTAAAGTGTGGTGTTAACATTTGAACTTAGTTCTTGAGACTGCAGAGCAGTGTGGCCTATGCTCTTAGGGAGGTGCGGCTAGGTATAAAGAGGCAGACACAAAAACAGCCAAGTACAGTTCATAACATTTAAATAATGGAAATATTTAAAAGAAGTGATCATAGTCCCCAGGTGCTATAGATAAGATTTTAGAGAAGAGGTGATGCTTGAATTGAGTTTTGAAGAAAGACTAGGACTTTATAAGGATAACAATTTTTATTATTCCTCCCACAAAACTTTGAAATCATATTTAACTTCTGAGTACACTGATTGCATTAATGGACCCAGTTAAATGGCCTCCCTGTATCCATACTCTTTTCTTTGGGTCTTTGTAGTCCTTTTCCACTCCGATTGTCAGCTTCACCATGTGATTTTCCTGGTCCAATGAGACCAAATATGACTCAAACAGAGTCTTCAAAGCGTTCTGCACATTTATGCTCATGCTTTTGCTTCTTTGCCTTTCCCATGAGGACATACCTGTACCAGTCTGCTAGAGGATGAGACAGTGGAAAGGGCAGGGTCAGCCCTGTTTCCCATCTAGTGTCCCAGATGGATGAGAGAGCCTGGCTAAGATCATCAGATGTCTGAGTCAGCCTTCCTTTCCTTCACCAGCCTCGTTCATGTAGCTGACCCGTGTAGCCAAACCATGAATTTATAAGCAAAAAAAAAAAAAAAAAAAAAAAAAAAAAAGTTTTCTGTTTATTGTATGTCACTGAGGTTTTATGATCTTGTTACAAAGGATTATGGTGGCAAGAGATGACAGATATAACTGCTGTCTGTAACTCATCTCCCAAAGTTAATAGTCCAGTGACATCCATTGTACTTCTGTGATATCACCTGCTGCATATTTCTGTCCTTTTCAATTATTACAACTATTCTAGATCAATTACTCTTTGCCGGTACACCAGACTACTATAATCTCCTACTATCTCATTGCCTTGCCTCCAAATTTTTCCCCTTTGCAACTTAACCTACACAAAAGTGATTAGACATTTTGCTTAAAACAGGTTCTGCTATTGCCAATCACCTCTTCAAAAACCTTCAGTGGTTTCCTTATTTCCCTGACAGCAAAATCCTCAGCTTTCAATCCCTCCACACCCATCATCTGGTCCCTCATCTTGTAGTTTACCCTTTCATTCTTCTTTTCCCTGATCATGCTGTGCTTCTTTTTGCTATCCAACATTTATCTGATTGCAATTCCCTCCATCAAGAATGCCCTGCACTCCATTTCCAGACATCTAAACCTTACCATTCCTACATATCTTGAGATCTTCTATCTTTGCCCCAGGAAGCTTTTCCAGCTTTTCCTGATTTCCAATTCTGAGTCTTCCTCACATTTTAATCCCACTTTTGGGATTCTGAGTGCTCATTCTTTACCACTTATTTGTGTATGGGACTTTGTACATACTACAGTATTCATTTCCCATGATGACCATAACAAAGTACCACAGGCTGGGTGCCTTAAAACAACAGAAACTTATTCTTTCACCCTCCTGGAGGCTAGAAGTCAAAAATCAAGGTGTCAGCAGGGCCATGTTCCCTATTAAGTCTCTAAGGGAGGGTCTATTCTTGCCTCTCCCAGCTTCTAGGAGCTCCAGGTATTCTGTGGCTGTGGCAGTGTAGCTCCAGTCTCTGCCTCTGTCTTTGCATGGTGTTCTCCTGTCTCTGTTTCTGCTTTCATCTGGCCTTCTCCCTGTGTGTGTGTGTTTGTGTGTGTGTGTGTGTGTGTGTGTGTGTGTGTGTCCAAACTTCCTTCTATTTGGACACCACTCATACCAGAATAGGGCTCACCCTAATGACTTCATCTTAGCTTGATTACATCTACAAAACCCCTGTTTCCGAATAAAATCACATTCCTAGACATTGGGAGTTAGGATTTTAACATATCTTTTTGGTGGTGGCAGTTGGTGGAGGGACACAATTTAACTCCTATATCCAGTATACTTGAGGGCAAGCACTAAGTCCTTTTTCATCTTTATCCTTATACCACTCTGACTAGTAAAGCTCTCCCAGGAACAGGGTGCTTTTTTATTTTGTACTTGCTTTGTACATAACATTTGCTCATTGTGCTGGACTGAATCAAATTATTTACCTAAACATATTTGGAAAAATCATAAGAAATATTCCAAGGCTGCCAAGAAGGATTTATTAAGCATCAGTAATAAAGCCTGATTATTAATCAACACATTTAAAAAATCTCAATTTGGCAGAGAGGAAAGTCCCCAACATGCCACCAGAGACTGGAAAACTCAATTTGGGGAGGTATGAGTGAGGGAAGAAAATAATTATCAGTTAAATATACTTTCAGATGGGTTAATAAATTGTCTAATTTGGAAAATCAGGTTGAAACTATTGTGTTGTCTTCAGCTTTTAAGTAGTAAACTTTTAAAGAGAACATTGAGGCCTATCATACCCAGAATATGCTCACATGGGGATCAAGGAGCTGAGGTTATAAAAACCAAAAGGCCCAATAAAGAGTCGCCAATATGCCTGTGAAAAGCAAGGGATATGAGGACTCACTAATCTTTTCAGTCAAGCTATCTTCTCAGGAAGAACAACAGTAGTGGCACCATCTTTGCAAGCACAAGCCAAGAAAATTGTGTCTAGGTGTCACAAGACAAATCAGAATAAATTTTCCATATGCTTGTTTTCCATATTCTGAACTGTCGCCACAGGAAGGCAAAGGACAACTCAAACTGCTGCCTCACAAGGGAGGCAATTGGTACAGAGATGGCCCCAAAGAGAGCAGGACTGAAAGCTTGATTAACATGTAAGGTCTTGACTTGCAGAATTAAATTTGCTGCTGGTCATCAGTTGGACGGGCTCTCCTTAACCAGCTTGTTAAAGGGAGTTTTGCTGAATGAAGACTGAGTAGGCACACAAATGATAGGTGAAACTAGAAATTGTAAAGAAAAAGTGATAGTTTCGTAGGGTAAGCACAGATTTAGACCAGTATTTGGGTCTGGGATCTGCCGCTTATGAACCACAACCACGAGCATGAGCAAGTTCTGTTGTCTCTCTGAACCCCGCTTTTCTCGTTTGTAGTTTGGAGGCAGCACTACTTTGTAGGAATTAGAATTCAGTGAAAATATGTATTTAAAATGCTTAACTCTTAGAAGCCATGCAATGAATACTAATTACTATTACTATTATCATTCTATTGGAAACAAAAATTCAAAGCATTTATCTATCACATCATGGAACAATCCTGATACTTTTTCATAATTTAGGTTCATATTTAATTTTTAATTAAAAAATATTTGTTTTATTTTTGAGAGAGAGAGTGAGCAAGTGGGGGAGAGGCGGTGGGGGGGGGGCGGACAGAGGATCTGAAGTGGACAGAGAGAGCCTGATGTGGGGCTTGTACTCATGAATGGTGAGATCATGATCTGAGCTGAAGTCAGACTCTCAACCAACTGAGCTACCCAGGCACCCCAAGCTCCATGTTTTAGATGAAACAGGTGTGATGGTTGACAGTTACTGGTTTTACTTGTAAAGTAGAGGTGAATCTTCACTTTAACTGACATGAAAATTGAATAGAAACTTGTCCTTAAAGTTAAAAAAAATAATTATATTGAAACTACAGAAGTAACTATTAGCAGAAGCTAGAGATACAATTTCAAATTATGCACAATCACAAATGATAAGACCAGCCATCCTTTAGGTGATGCTTATTATGTATCAGACTCAGCTTCTAAGACCTTTATATACAGCAACTCACTCAAATTCAGCCTGAGCTTAATTAATTTATTTTTCTCTTATTTTTTTTTTCAACGTTTATTTATTTTTGGGACAGAGAGAGACAGAGCATGAACGGGGGAGGGGCAGAGAGAGAGGGAGACACAGAATCGGAAACAGGCTCCAGGCTCTGAGCCATCAGCCCAGAGCCTGACGCGGGGCTCGAACTCACGGACCGCGAGATCGTGACCTGGCTGAAGTAGGACGCTTAACCGACTGCGCCACCCAGGCACCCCTGAGCTTCATTAATTTAGTATACAACTGGGGGAACTCTACCAAGCGTATCTGATGAACCAGAAAGACTGTTCTGGGTTCTGTGTCTGTTCAACCTGGAAGTTTGCTACTAGATATGGGGTTGTCAAACTTATTTTGTAAATAAACAGATGGTAAATCGTTTGGCCTGTGAAGGTTATATAGTCTAACTACATAACTTTGCCATTATGGCCTAAAAGCTACTTTTCATAAACAAATAGATATGGCTCTATTCCAATACAACCTTATTTGGGGACATTGAAATTTGAATTTTATGTGATTTTCAAATGTTGCAAAATATTCTTTTGATTAATTGCCAACCATTTGAAAATATTAAAAAAAATTCTAGTTTGCAAGTGGTAACAAAAAGGCAGCCAGCAGCTGGATTTGGTCTGGGAGACAGCGATTGACAACTCCTGTGTTAGACAAGCGAATAAGGACATATTAACTAAGCACTTATGGAAAGACTGCATTAAATAACTGGAAGTAGCGCAACAGGTGTCATTTCCTTTACCTCTGTAATCATGGAGCTTATGGAACTACTTTCTGTATCTAGTTAGACAGCAGATCTACTCAAGTGAGTCTTTCATACGTGAAGAAGTAGGAGATTTGGAGCCACAATCACATGCCTGCAGAAATGTCAATTTGAGTACAAATATGTCCTCAAAATGTAACAGAACTTGCTTGGTACCTCAACATCCTTTCTATAGTAATTGCCCACTCAGTCCTGAGCAATTCAGTCCTCTGCCTGTTCTTCCAGGTTGTATCTAAATTCTGAAAGATTATGTAACACTAAGGCAAAGCACCATGTGTGGTGCTTGGCCCTCATCAAGCCATGCTTGCATCTGTTAAAGTGTCATGGTCCATAGTCCAGTGACAGTCCGTGGTCATTGTTAACCCTCCATGATGACACGATCAACATCCAGTTTCCTGTCTTGTCTGTGGTGATAGCTGTGTTTCTTTCTATATCCTCTTTATCTGTACTTTGAGGTTCAAACCTCAAGTTCACCAAATCTTCCTCACTTAAATTCCCCCCTTCCCCCTCCTCCCAACTGGGGGCTCTTGAAGTGTTGAACTGCTCTAGTGTACTACACTGGGATTGTGACAAACTCAGCGTTTGTGTCCCCAGTACTGTCATCCATGCAGCCATCTCTGTACTAAAGCTTGCACACTGTAGTGGGATGGGGGTCCTGCAAATCTGCCACCTCCGGGGCTCATAATGAGAAGTGGGGTACAAATCCTCTTTACTTTTGGACCCCAAACCTATTGAAGGTTCTATTGCCCCGTGTTCCTCAAGGCCCACATCATCCTTCCATGTGATCATTCTCAAGTTCAGCTTCATTTCCAGTTTAGAGGGATTCTTTTTTTTAACCACTGGAATAGCAAAAATCTGCTATGATATCTCATGCATTCTTCTGAATATGTTCTTTTTGGCATTAGCTTTGTGCTTTGATTCCTTCAGCATCTGGCCTTTTGAGATTGAAAAGCTTTTTCTTTAAAACTACTGCCCCACTATATATTTCCAAAGTCAATTTGAAACTCAAAAGCTAAAAATGGACTCTATTCCCTCTACCTCCTCACACAATCCTTTAGTGACCTCGTCTTGAGGGCACGGGGTATAGGTTGCCCTCTTTTATGTGTGAATGGAGGAAAAAGTACCGGGACCACAGATAAATCCTCAGCTAGTATATGGGATCGTTACCAGAGCACTGCTGTATCTGCCACTATGTTCTTGATGAACCAGCTGTACACCCAGCATATGGTGAGATGAAGCCCACTCCAGAGTCCACAGGAACATTCCTTTGAAACATTTGCCTGAGAGCCCGGAATTTAAATTTAAATCCTTGAGTGAAAGAATATATTTGGAATGTGTTAGATTCCCTGCCACATCTCCAAAGGAGGCAGATAGCCAAAAATTCTCATGGCTTTTCTTCAAGTTTTGTCTTTGGAAGTCAACATAGCCTGTTAACTGTGCTTAAGTTATGTATTGCCAGCATTGATTTCTATTTTATCTTCTACATTAATTAATTGAGTCCTTGGTTTTGTGAGCAAAAGCAAAAGAATGTGGTTCCCATGAGTTTCATGCCTCAAATAATAAAATGTTGTCAAAATTAAGAACAGAAAAACAGAAAACATTGTCTATTGAGCATGAAATGTCAAAGACATATGATGGTTTTGTTTGATTCTTTGAAGGCTGAAACTTGTTTTATGTTTAAGCCATGAAGGAAGAGCTGACATGTAGATCAAACAGAATTCTAATGCCAGCCTTCCTTGCAATCTGACTGTAAGGAGCACTGTCAAAAGCACTATACTGAGTCTCATGTATTGTGATTTGACCAAAATTATGAAGCTTTAAGTTACCATGGGGAGGTCTCACATCTTTCTTCATGAGCTGCAGAATGTTTGAGGAGACAAAAAATTGTTAACCTACTAACTGTCGTCAAGTCAAATTTGATCACCCCATGTTATTGACAGTCTCAAATAAGAAGACTTCATAATTAAAAATTTTTCTACTGTTTTTGAAATGTGAAGAGTAATTTTTTTTATCCTTCAGAAATCTTTTTGGTTTCCGTATTCGCTTTTGTCAATCATTCTGAATGTGGGTGGCGGGTTTGTTTTGTATAAATTCTACTCATAACCTAAAAAGTAAATCAAAGCCGTCAGGTTCACAAACCTTTTCTATTATCTTAAATTAACAATTCCAGAAAGTCCTGCAATTCATGGGACTTGGTGAAAAGAGATTAGAGCTTTTCAAACATTTTTACAAAGTTGGCTTTAATTTTATGAAACTGCTTCTAATTTAGGAAAATTATTTATCTTCTCACAAACATCTAAGTGCTCTGTTCAATTAACGCGACTTTGGCCACCCATGACAAAGTTTATCCACTGGTTATCTCACTTGCAAAAATGATATTGATGGAATGTGTGATAAGCTCTGGTTCCTTCAAGTGATACTTAATCTCGAGCCAATCCTAAAATAGAAGCAAAAAAAAAAAAAAGAAAAAACAAACCCTGTGATCCCTAACAACTGATTGATTGGGGATGACATTTCAAGCTTTGAGCTGGAGATGGCAGTGATTGGGTCTTGACCAGGAGCTTTAAAATTTCAGGTCCTCCTCTGAGCATGTTTGTTAAACACACAACTAAGCTGCCAGGTTAGCTGACATTAGCTCCCTACTGTCTACAATTTTGGACATCATACTAACTTGCCCATCTTTTGGCGAGGATGGGCACAGCCAGACCTGGTGTGTGAAACTGTTGACAGATGAGCAGTCCTGCATATACTGCAGAAGCCAGAACAAAAGAGCTAATCGTCTGTGGCAGTGAGGGTGAGGTAACTTGCCTTCCTTCCTAAGTAAACAGATGGAAAGAGTTTGCAGTTCATTACTTTCCAAGGTAACAATTTATTCCGTTTCTGTGTTTTACAGTAATAGACCCAAAAGTTCTTCTCTTGGGGAAATTTTATTTTTTCGTTAATTATTCTACCCAAACAACTAGAGAGCTGAGTCTTCTGGGGATAGATGCAGTGAAGTCAAAGTTAATTAGTTTTCTCACAGTGCACTGCTTTTGGGTAAAATATCACTGCAGGGGCACACCAACAGTCAGATTACTGGATCAAATGCTGTGTTCCTGGAAAGGCAGAATTCTATCGGAAAATCTGCATAGAAGTAATATTTCACCTTCCTTGAGAGTTAACAGCATTTGATACTCACCTTGGAGTTTTCCTTGGAGTAATTTCTTTCATCTCCACTTTATCTTTCCTTTAAAATGTCAGATGGTAAAGGAGAATGATGGAGTGGCCTGCAAGTCCCTAGTGGACTCAAGAACCATGCTCCAATTTAACTATAACATAAAACTCACAAATCAAATGCAGTTTATTTTTCTCTTATGATTGTGAAAGTTACACATTCTGCAAAATATCAAGGCTAAACAAAGAAATCTACCTTAATGATCTTTTGTCATTTCATAGGTGGATGTTCAAATCAGCTATCAGCATTGCATGAATACATCAATGGCACAAAAATGAGCTTTTAAATTAAATGTTTGTTCCTTTCTTATCTGATTATGGCCTGATCACACGCAAGCATGCCAAATGAATGATTTACATTAGGAAAATATAAAGCTTCAGCATTGAGTATCGTTCCCAAGTGATCCTATTATTAACTTATTAAGTATGTGTCCTGTAATGGACTCAAGATTTCTGTCACACAAAAGAATAGCATCATCATGTACTAAAGAAATAGACAAAGTATGAACATCGAACTCTACTGAAGGCAAGTTACACATTGATACCTTCAAGTCAAGGTCTAAGAAAGATTGTCATGTAATTAAGGAAAAAATTCTGAAGATTATCACCTCAGGCATGTCTTTGTTAATTTAAAAAATAAATTAGCAATTAAAAACCAGGTAAGTAGCTAAAAACAGACACCTCCTTCAACAAGTTCACTTCTCTATTCAACTCATTTCTTCCTTAGGAAATAACAGATAATAAATAAAGCCCCAGAAAACCAGGGTCCTTTTCAGTTTTTACAGCAACTTTTTCCCTTCTTGCCTCCATTTTATACAATGATTCCATATAGTAGTAAACGAGCATCTAAAATCTTCACTGCAAGAAAATTACCTTCTTCAATGAGGTTTTCAAATTTCAAACCTGAGGACTTAGTATCTCTCTTGTCTGTATTTTTATCTGTGTAAAGAAAAAAAGAAAGCATTTTCCACAAAATTATGGCCTTCAGAATATCCGGTGACTTCTTAGGGTTTACTAGCTTAATTCATGGATGGATCACTGAAAGAGGACATAAAGGAGAAAGAGTGTTCATAAAAGTGTCAAACAAGTGGCTTCTACTCATTTTCTTCACACAGCTGACAAGAGCAAAAGTGTAGTCATTAATTCTGTGCCACAATTATAGTTGCTTTCTTTATATTTGTCCCGAGTAAGGCCAGCTTATCCTGTTTCATCTAAAACATTTAAAAATGTTTATTTATTTTGAGAGAGAGAGAGAGAGAGAGAGAGAGAGAGAGAGAGAGAGAGCCTGAGCAGGGGAGGGGCAGAGAGAAGGGGAGAGAGAGAATCCCAAGAGGCTCCATGCTGTCAGTGCAGAGCCCCCCATGTGGAGCTCGAACTCACAAACCATGAGATCATGACGTGAAATGAAATCAAGAGTCAGGTGCTTAACTGACTGAGTCACCCAGACACTCCATCCTGCTTCATTTTTTAATACTGTAATTTGATACTGTAATTAGCCCATGCCTTAATAAGGATTCCTGCCATCTGTGCTTTTGCAAAATCTGATACACAAAATATGAGACTGTTGACAGCCTGATAAGCATTCTTATGATAATACTGGAGCAAACTGAGTTCCGTTTCGGATTATGATATAAAATAGTAGAATTTGTATTTCTTTTAAGATGAGAATTAATTCACTACGATGAAATATCTGATCTGATGTGGCCATGTCAGACCCATTCTTTGAACTTTCAGGAATTATGGAAATAAGAAGCTTTTCCCTGGGAGACCAGTGGTATGATGGTATGCAATTGTGGAAATGATAGAATTGAACAATTCAGATTCAGCGCTAGTTTTCTGTGTTAGTAGTTTTCACAAAAGAACAAATCTAATATTGAGATTTTAAAATCTGTGCCTATTTTTAAATCAAGTCTAAAGAGAGTAAATATCAAGAAAAAAATACAAGTTAGTGGTAACACTATGTATAAAGCGTCCAGATTCTCCTCCAGGCCAATGCTAGAGGAAGATGTATAATCATGTTTGAAGCCAATAAACAGCCTAGGGATGGAAAGGATGAAGATCCCTCTGCTCTATAGGGCTTGCCACCTGTCTTTTCATAGCACTTTGTGATTGATTGCACTCACTTATTCAGAAAATATTTATTGAGAACCTACATCATGCAAATATCAGGCTAGGCTGTGGGCATCCATTAATGCCCTCATGGAGGTTAGCATTTCTCTCTCACTGGCTGTCATGAAAAAATTGCACAATTAAATGAAAGCACACAATTAAAAATCAATTTGATAGGTGCTATTATATTTACAACAACAGTTTAATGACACACCTTGACAGAGTTTATCAAGTCTGGGAGGCAGGGAAGGATATTCTGAGTAAGCCATAGTTGAAGTAGGGCTATAAGTACATGCAGATGGTCTTACAGCAGAGGGGAGATTGGTCACATAAGGTCTTAAAAAAGCCTTTGCTTAGCTGTACTGGACTGTGAGAGCTGAGACTAGAGAGGCAGGCTAGATAACGCAGGGCTGTTTTATACGGAGAATTTTCCTCCTCATCTTTAAAGCAATGCAAAGCCATTGAAGTATTTTAAGAGAGTTAGGAGTCTGCAACAATCATATTTGCAAATTTAAAAGATCATTCTGAATATAGAGAGGTGAATAAGTGTGAAAAGAATCACTCATTATAGTGGGCAAGGGGAAAGGAAGGAAAATAAAACACTCAGTTTTAATATTAAAATGGTCTGGTTTTAGGTAAGTGTAATAGAGAGACCTCACTTGTTTAGATCATCTGTCCTAATACTTAAATAACATAACAGGGAGAAAAGTATAAACTCCTGAGGACTAAAAGGACTATTATGTTAATGAATTAAAATTAAATCTAATTCATATTAGCTATACGAAATTGGGATTAACTTGCTTGTTAAAATTATAAGTGTCTGTCTATAAAGGTAATATAATCTAGGAGTATGTTTGACTATGACACAATTTTTTTTTTGAGATTTTATTTTGAAGTAATGTCTATACCCAATATGGGCTCAAACTTACAACCCCAAGATCAAGAGTCTCATGCTCCACTGACTGAGCCAGCCAGGTGCCCCGACTTTCACACAATTTAAAAGGGATTAAAAATAAATTATTGTTTTCAAATGATGCCACCTTTAGTAAAACTGTAGGGTCCTCTTAACACATCACTGTCCTCTAAAATGAATTACAAGCAGAGTGCTGATTGTGATAATGTTAGTGGTTTCTCCTTCTGAACCAGGCACTGCCATTGGGTCTGTAACCACAAATATATATAAAGAATTGAAGTACATTTTCATAAGAGGGAAGATGACACCATAGTGTTTCTCAGGGAACATATTTTATGGATCCACTCAACAAACATATATTGAGCAACGAGAGAGCTCTCTTTTAGGAATAAAGGATACAGCTAGTAACAAAACAGATTAACAGCCTGTCCTCATGAAATTTATACTCTAATAAGACCAGGAACAAATATGTAGATCAAAATATATAGTAAAATGTGTAAAATGTTAGTAGTAATAATTGTTGTACAGATAAATAAAGCAAGAAAACAGGATTGGGAATTGAAGGAGAGTGTGTTTGCAATTTGAAACATAGTGGTTAGGAAAAACCACTAAGAAGTCATGTCAGTAAAGATTCAAGGGAATCAAGGGAGCTAGTGATGAGGATATCCAGGGAAAGAACATTCCAGGCTAAGAGAATGTCAAATACAGAGTCTGAAGTGGCAGCATGCCATGCACGGTTACAAAACAGTAAGGAAGCTGATTTGACTTTCGTGCAGTGGGTGAAGGGTGAGTGGTAGCATGAAACACCAAAGTTATTGAGTTGCATGATGTTGTAGGGCATCAAAGACCATTGAAAGGACTTTGGATTTTACTGTGAACACAGAAGTGCGATCTAACCTAACAGACCTGCTCTGGCCATTGTGCTGAGAATAGATCGAAGAAGAACAAAGGTCAAAGTCAAAAGATCAGTTGGAAAGCGATCTAAGTAATCCAGATGAGAAGTTATGGCAACTTGGACCTGAGGGCTCCTGGAAAGTCTCTGGTTGGACCCTAAATATATTTTTGAAGGTAGAGCCAACAGGATTTGCTAATGAATTAGATGTAATAAGGAAGAGGAAGAGGAATCAAGAATTCTAGGATTTTTGGGGTGCCTGGGTGGCTCAATTGGTTAAGCATTTGACTTCAGCTCAGGTCATGATCTCATGGTTCATGGGTTCAAGCCCTGAGTCTGGCTTTGTGCTGACAGCTCAGAGCCTGGTGCGTGCTTCCGATTCTGTGTCTCCCTCTCTCTCTGCCCCTCCTTCGCGCATGCTCTGTCTCTCTCTCTCTCTCAAAAATACATAAACATTAAAAATTTTTTTTAATTAAAAAAAAAAAGAATTCTAGGATTTTGTCCCGACGACTTGGAAGGAAGTGGTTGTTGTTAACTGAGATGAGAAATACGGGTCATTTCTGCTGTTGTTCTGTTAATGGTGGTGGGGAAGACCTGGACTCAGTTTTGAACATGCTAAATTTGAGATGTCTATTATAGTTACCCAAGCTTATAATATGAATATAAATGTCAGGGTAAAGGTTCAAGCTAGAGACATGACTTTGGAAGAGAATATAGTATATAAAAACATGAGACTGGGTATCATTATCAGGTATAGATAAATTCAAGGACTGAGAAGAGTTTCAAGGAAATTTTATGTTTTTATTTATTTTTTTTATTAAATATATTTTATTGTCAAATTGGTTTCCACACCACACCCAGTGCTCATCCCAATAGATGCCCTCCTCAATGCCCATCACCCATTTTCCCCTCTCAAGGACATTTTAATATTAGGAGGTCAGGGAGCAGAAGAGGAGCAAGTAGACTGAGAAAGAGGAAATCCATGGCTTGCCTTGTTTCTACTACTGTCTGCATCATCCATAAGTATGAGAAGCTGTGAAACAGCTTCTTGAAGTCATTACTGAGGGGCTGGCCAGGAGCTGACATCTTAGCAGGGAAAGGAACTGTTCTTCAGGATACAATGGAGGCACTCTGGTCACCATCACTCCCAGTGACTCACTTAGGAAAAATGTATGCTTCTATCTCTACTACTTCAGGCTCCATGGTCTAGAAATTTTGTTTCCTAAGAGGACATACTTCTACCAGAAGACAAAATAAAAGTTGCAATAAACTTAAGCTATGGCTGATGCCCTCTGAGTTTTGATTCTTTGTGTTGGGAGAACAGCAGGTCAAAGAAGGACTCATCATGACATCAGACAGTAGAAGAACCAGGAGAGTATGATGTTGTAATTCAACTGAATGTAGTGGTTGAATCAGGAGGAAGTTATCAACTGCCAAATGCCTACTTGTTAAATCAAGGAAATGTAGCCTGAAAAGTTGACCTTGTACTTGATAAAATGGAAGTCACTGGGGTCTTGGTAAAAGTCATGTCAGTAGAATGGTAGATGGAAAATTCAATTTAATTTAATTTTATTGGGTTCAGGAAAAGGTGAAAGAAAGAATCATACAGTGAGTAGAGACAACTATTTAGAGGACTTTGCTCCAGAGGAGAAATAAATAGGTTGCTAGAGGAAATAATGGGTCTGTGGTTGGAGGGAGAGATGGAATCAAAATGGTAAGAGTATACTAAGGAGAGATCATGTAGAGACAGAATAAATGGTGAGGAGGGATTTAGCTGAAGCAGTTTTCTTAGATAAACAAGAAGGAATGGGATTTAGTGTTCCAATGAGAAGATTGGCCTGAGGAGCACAAATAGTTCACCCGTAGTCATGGGAGAGAAGGCAGAGCATACATGCACAAATGAAGGGAGGGACAGACATAAAGGAAGGGCTTTACGGAGTTCTGCTATAAATTCTCAGTAAAATAGGAGGCAGGAGTATCAGCTGAGAGTGGGTTGCAGTTGATGGGAGTTTGAAGGAAAATAGCACTCTAGGCCATTTTTTTTCCTACTCTTTCATATTTCATTTTCAATTCATCGTAGAATTCTGTGCCCAACACATTGAGAATCCAACCACTTTTCATCACCCACACTACCACCTCACCAGTTCAAATCAAACCATTCCTCTTCTGGATTATTGTAGTCATATCCTAATCGGTGTCTTGCTTTCTCACCTTGGTCTGTCTATGATCCATTGAGAAAAACAGCCAGAAAGAACCTTTAAAAACATGTCAGATGACATCACTCCTCTGGTCAAAGCCTCAGTGGCTTCCCATCATACTCAGAACAGAAGCCCAAACCTTACAATGAATTTACAAGGACTTATGTGGTTTTAGCCCCTGCTTCCTCTGGGACATAATCTCTAATCACTCTACCCCTTGCTCACTGGACACTTTGGTGTTCCTAGAACATGCCTGATGTGTTTCTTCCTTTGGGATCTGCACCGCCAGATCCTCTGCCTGGAAAGCACTCCCATGGATATTTGCATGACTAGGCACCTGACCTACCTACCAAAATTTTCATACAACGTCCTTCCAGTAAGCACATGTTCCTTTTCCTCCTTTCCCCCCCCCCATAGTATTTGAATATTTCTAATATTAAAATAATTTTTTTAAGTTTATTTGTTTATTTTGAGAGAAACAGACACAGTGTGAGCAGGAGAGAGAGAGAGAGAGAGAGAGAGAGAGAGAGAGAGAGAATCCCAAGCAGCTCTGCACTATCAGTGCAGAGCCCAATGCAGGGATCTAATGCATGAAACTCTGAGATGATAACTTGAGCCAAAACCGAGAGTTGGATGCTTAACCGACTGAGCCTCCCAGGAACCCCTCTAATATTTTGTATAATTTCCTTATTTTTAAATTGTCTTCCCCTGCTAGAATATAAACTTCATAAGGGCACAGGTTTTTGTGTTGATTCTGGCTGTACCATAGTTCTTAGAACAGTACCTGGAATTTAGGGAGCACTCAGTAAATATTTTTTGAATGAATGGCAGAGAGAGAGTAAATGGATTAAAGAAATACAAGAGGATTAATTGGCAGCATTAAGGGCCCACTTGAGACTGGCAATGACACATTTAACTTCCAACACGGGATGTGCTGTTAGGAGTAATTGATAAGATGCTTGGGATTGTTGAAAGGGTAAGGAAGGGTTGAGTTAATTCTGAAGGTCGTGTAGCAGTAACAATAAACAATCATGTATAAGTTAATTGCCTTATAAGGTGTGTGGGTGTGGTTAACTTCTGGGTTTTTCTTTTGCTGTATATAGGTTTGGGGCTAGCACTAAATTGCTTCTGAAGAAAGCTTATTGATTTGAAGCTGTGACAAATTATTGGCCTTTCTGGAGCTTCTTTTTGTGCTCATCTGCCTCTGAGTGAAATAAGCTGTTGGCAAATATTTTGCCAAAGTAGAGAGTTTTAAAGACTCTAACATTGGAATAATCCGAAAACAAAACAAAATAAATTGTTTATTTCTCTTAAAAACAACCTTTGTACTTGTGTGTGTGTGTGTGTGTGTGATTTATGCCCTAATATTGAAAATACCACAGAGTCCATGGAATGGCTCCCTTAATAGCATATAGAGTTTCTGTACAGGCTCACTTCCTGGACTTCAAGCTGCCTGGATGACTCTGTGGTGTCACTATTGTCCATACTTTATTATATTCAAGAAAAAAGTGATGAATTTGGTTTAGACCATATATAGAATGAAGATATGGTAGGGGTGCCTGAATGTCTCAGTTGGTTAAGTATCCGACTCTTGGTTTTCAGATCAGTTCATGATCTCACAGTTTCATGAAGTCAAGTCCCACAACAGGCTCTGTGCTGGAAGCATGGAGCCTTCTTGGCATCCTCTCTCTCCCTCTCTCTCTGCCCCTCCCCCACTCATGCTGTCTCTGTCTCTCTCTCCAAATAAATAAACTTAAAAAAAGAATAAAGATATGACAGTGCTTTCATGTATAAATGTTAATACATTTTCTTTCTTTGAGGAAAAAAGATGCATTTATTTCTCTTCTTCAACTATCCTGTCTCTCCTTCGCTTTCTCTCTCTTTCCCTCTGTCACACACACACACACACACACACACACACACACACACACACAGTCATAACCAGAAAATTTGCATTTTTTCAAATGATTAGAAAATGTAGCTTAAGCAATTTGGAAATCTTAACTTTCTTCAAGTTTGTATAACAGGAGTGGGGTGTATGTGTATAATTCCCTTGTAGCCAACCAGCAGAAGTAGAAGCCCAGGGGCAATCTGTTGGAGAGACCCATTTGCTAAATATTGGCTCACCCTTTTAATATCAGCTTTTCCCTTTAAGTTAAAGCATTACTTACAATAAAGTTTTCTACTCTAAAAGTGAAAAATATCATAGCAGAAAGTCAAATA
This sequence comes from Leopardus geoffroyi, assembly GCF_018350155.1. NCBI lineage: Eukaryota > Metazoa > Chordata > Mammalia > Carnivora > Felidae > Leopardus > Leopardus geoffroyi. The sequence continues at coordinate 103,975,806 of NC_059327.1, read as the reverse complement.
ACACATTAGTTCCTCCAACTTTAGGCACCAGATGATGTAACCAACAATATTTAACTTTACATTTTTTGAAAGAAGAAAAAAAAATCCTTGAAATAATGTAGTTTTAAGAATGAAGGGCTAAATTAAAAAAAAATTAAATAGAATTACTTTGGGGGATGTTATTTTGTGGAAGACAGCATGATGTCATTTTTAATCACAGAAAAAATCCTTTCTCCTGCTGTTCATTTTAGTGAAGAGAAAATTAATTTAAAATCCCTTTGATGGTCTTTGTTTTCATTAATTTGATTTCCATTACATGTTGAGATCAGAGATGCTGAAAGAGATGTCAGTGACATCATCCTTCAGTTGTAAAACCAGCCTGGTGGGGACTTTTTTTTTTTTAATTTAAAGAGGATTGTGTAGCAATTTTCCTGCACTAAATAGTAAACTGCAGAAAATACAACAGAACTCGTATACTGAAGAAAAATAAAGGAAAATCTTAAGGAAAAGTTTATATTAGAAAAAAATAGCTTTAGCTGTGACATTGCCTTTTTACAGGAATGGAAGTTGAATAGTCATCCTCAGGTAGTGATTCTCGGTGTGCAGCTCTATGCGAATCACCTGCACTTTTGGGTCATATGGATGCTCTTGTGCCTTTTCAGCGGAGGTGAGGATTCAGGGATGGGATGCCGCCAGGGATCTGCATTTTCACAAAGATTTCAGATAATTCTCATTCAAGTGCTCTATGGTTTGAGAAACACTGTTCTAAATGGTAAACATTTATTTTTTCTGTTCAGCCCAGCCAAGCCCAGGTGTCCTCACTTTCCAGCCTGAGACTCATCAGATTTTTTTTTTGTTTTCAAAGAAACATGAGGAGAAGAGACACACAAATAAGCAATCTTTCTTTCCTGTAAGGAGAATTAAAGGCTCAAATGACAAATGGTTGCTTCATGGAACATCTTACTGTGAACGACTTTTGTTCATTTTATAAATGTGTCATGTCCTCATATATAAATTGTATAAGTTGATACTGGAAGGTCAGGAGAGAGTATGAGAACAGAGGGCACTGGGGTCCTTGGGGGCTGCAATGTTAGGAAAAGAGGAAGAAGGACACAGAAAGAGAAGGCTGGAAGCTGAAGAAACTTTCAAAGGCTTTACAAGTATGCATAAATTGTATATTCAATATTCACTTAGGCAAGAGATAAATAAAAGGTCTGCAGTGAAGGATTTCTGGTCTCTTAGCTGCTACAAACAGAATTTTCAAGTTTTATGATTTGTTTGCTCATTGTGGTTGGTATTGTGTAACTTTGTATGACTTTATATAAAGTCTTTTCCTTGTATAATGTAATTTTTGTCTCAGATAATTCATTAATTCAGACTTCTTTGGATATACAACATACAAATAAACAAGAATCTGCCTACAGATTTCCTTCCTCCCTTCTCTCCCTCCCTCTATCCTCCTCCTCTCTCTCCTCCTCCCTCCCTCCTCTTCCTTCCTTTCTTTCTCCTCTTCTCCTTCTGCCCCTCCCCTCTTCATCCCTTTCCTTCTCCTTCTCCTCTTCTTCCTCCTCCTCCTCCTCCTTCTTCCTCTTCCTCCCTCCCTCTCATACACACACACACACACACAGACACACATATACACATGCATTTGAGACATGTTTAATTAGGCAGTTTACTTGTTTCTGGTTTGGTAGTGAAAATTGGGCATCATCTTGTGCCCTGTTGTAATTGGTGAAAGACTGATTTCAGCATTTCCATAGAGGGAAAGAATTAGATTGTATAAAGGCGTCAGGAATAATAATATTGCAAAAGGAGGCATGAAATCAGAATGAGTGATTAAGAACAGGCAGAGGAAGAATTTTGTCTTTTTTTAAACACATGCAAAAAAAAAAAAAAGAAAACATAACAGAGGTAGGAAATCAAAATGAATATTGGATAGAGTGTCTAAACTTTGTTATAAAGGTGAGTTGGTTAAAAGATGGAGGGATGTGTTCAATATCCTCTTTCTCTGGTTTCATTTAGTATCCCATCCACCCTGAGCTCTTGGAGATTTCAACGTCAACAAATGGCTTTATGATTTCAATTTGAGAAGTGCTGGCAGGGATTGATTTGGCATATAAATCTTGCCAAAGTGTTCTGAGATACTCTCTTTTGACAGAACAATTGATGCAGGAACCTGATCAGGTGTAATTGAAATCAGACTCCATTGTAATAGATGAGGTAGAAACATCTTTCTATAAATAAAACAAGTTCCCTCAATATGTGAATCTGCAGAGCCTGTGAGACTGCTTCTAGCCTCTTATTTTGGCTGAAGGTTTTTAATTTCTTACAGAGTAGAGGATAGTGTGTACCTCCTTAAGAATCAAAGGTAGAATAACATTATCTATAAATATTGCTTGCCATTGTAGGGGGGGTTGTGTTGCGTATTTAAAATACATTAAAGGGGTGCCTGGGTGGCTCAGTCGGTTGAACATCTGACTTTGGCTCTGGTCATGATCTCTTGATTCATGAGTTTGAGCTCCACATTGGGCTCTGTGCTGACAGCTCAGAGCCTGGAGCCTGCTTCAGATTCTGTGTCTCCCTCTCTCTGCCCTTCCTCTGTTGGTGTTCTGTCTGTCTCTCTTTCAAAAATAAACATTAAAAAATAAGATAAAATACATTAAATATTCAATGAATAAATAAGTTTATCTTTCCCAGAATTTTGGATTTAGAGTATCTCTTCTAAATATTAAAACTTATTTATTACCTAATGATTTTAGGATTGGTTTTGTTCATCTTGAGAGAAATATCTTAAGGGCTCTAGTTTGGGGATTTTATCAACTAAAGCTAGAATCTCCTAAACACATATATGAAATAAAGAAATGCAACAAAAATTGTTGGATGATATCCTTACACAAAAGCAAACATGTATAACTTGTTTTGATCAATATATATTTGTAGTAGTCATATAAGAGACCTGAAAATAACTAGAAAAATAGCACCTAACCAAGGTTCATTTGAAAGTTGAAACTAAAATTATGTCTTATGATATGCAAGTTGCCTATCAGTGAAAACTACATTTTGTTTGCCTGGTTTATTTAATTTTTTTGGTACAATTTTTTCATATCCATCTCTATTCATGAAACTGTTTCTATTCTCTTTCTTGCTTTCTTTCCTTTTAAAGATTTATCAGAAAGAAGGTTTGATTAACATAGTTATAGAAAAGACAAAACAAAATTTCCAAATCAAAATAGCTAAAAGGAATCAAACAGAAAGCTCCCATTTAATATCTGAAAACTATTTATCTTAATATTACTTATTTCATGATATACGGTATTGTATAATAACAATAATTTACTTTTGTGATGTTTGGAAATAACCAGGCCTTACATTGAGTCACATGAAATTGACTTTTATTTAGGTCAAAACAGTCAAATGTCAACAATTTCAAGATATTAGATCTATATATGTACCAGAGCTTCATTTTTTGTTCTTACATCTATCTCCATTGGGTAGTGGTTTTAGAGTATTTGGAAATCTTTGATTTCTTTGGCTCATTATATAGTTTCTTATGCAGAGTGTTTTATAAATTTAGGTTAATGCACAGTGCAGACCATTTCTCCATTCTTTGGTTATACTTGTACTTAATAGGTATTTGCATTAAATAATCAATTGTTGTGATTTCAGTATGATTTTTTCCCTGAATTTCCTCTAAAGAATCATTGATTGGAAGGAAGACAAGGAAAAGATCTGAAATTTAAACAAATCTCAGAAAACAAGAGGAAAATATCTGTTTGATAATGTAGTAAAATATAAATTTATGGATTTTACAAGTTTCCCCTAACAAGAATCTATTTCTATTGCATGCTAGATTATGTTTCTTTAAAAATAGCAATTTTTCTGTCTTAAACAACACTTAGGATCAATCACAGACATTACTGAATGGAAGGCAGATGTAGAGGTCACCATTTAAGCAAGTTTTACTTGACCTGTTCCAAACTAATCTGTGTCTATCCTATTTCTAATAATCTCCAGGGATGGATATTTCAGAACCTCTGGCAGTAAAATGTTTCAATGCTTAAGAACTATGAGTATTGAATCTTTTCTCTAGTTATTTATTTTATTTTCACACGATTATAAAAGTAGTAAATGTTCATTTGATATATTGAAAGTTATAGAAATTAATAAACAGTGAACACCCTCCCCCACTCCCATAATCTTCTGTATACCTAAATAATTTCTCTTGATATCATATTCTTTAGTTCTATATATGTTAGAAAAAAGAAATATCTAGACATATTTCCCATTATTATTATTACTATTTATTATTATTATTATTATTATCATTATTATTTTACAGTTCCCTTCTTCATCCCAGGTTTTAATTGCTTATCTTCTGGTATTAAAGTACCTTTTTGTACCCTTTCTAAATTCTTCATATCCCTGTTATGTTGTGAGATCCCAACTGGATAAAACATTTCATTGGCTGTTGTTATTAATATTTATTCCATATATTTTCCTTAGGACCTTTGTTATTCCCTGGTAGTTCATTAAAATTTTGAAGGCTACATTCATTCTTTTTAAGCCATTGGAATATCAATTAATGCCTTTTATTAGGCTTTGAAACATACTGGAAATAATTTGACAGCATAATAAAGGGAGAATGAACCTAAATATATCTCTATTTGAAATTCCATAGCTTGCTGAAGTGTAATTACTAGTGAATGCCTTATAATAATCCTCTTGAAGACTGAAATCATGGTTACTTTCAGGGAGGAAAAATAGATGGTTTATTGTTCTAAAACCTAGGTAGGTGGATTAATTCACAGTAAGAATATTTTGAAAAAAATATAATATATATGTGTAAGAAGTTCAAGAATACTTAGGAAAATTACCATGAGGCAATCATTCATATATTGATTCACTTAGTAAATACTAACTGAATAACTATCACGGTGCTAACACCACAGATATAAAAATGAATGCCATATTTTCTACCCTGGGGGAACTCATATTGTAAATAGAGAAGACTAGAATATGAACCAATAATTGCAGTGCAATATGAGCAGATGAAAGCATAGAATGTGATGGAAGAACATCTTGGGATATTTAGGAAGACTTCACAAAATGAGTTGTTATTTGCATTCCCTCCTGTGCTTGGGACATAAGATGCATACAAGTGCAGAGAGTAAGAGGAGATAAGGAATTATCATTATTATTATTATTATTATTTTTGGTGAAGAAATCTCATTTATAAAGAAAAATCATGTCTGAGTAATGTTGCTCATGACACCATTTTGTAGATCGTATGGCCAAAATTCGATTATGATTTTTTTCTGAATTTCATTCATCTAAATTATTTCTAAGTCTCTTTGTCTTTATTACCATTTTGAAACAAAGAATTGTTAAGCAGCCTTGGATTAATACTCATCAAATGAATGTACTACAATGGAAAGCCAAAGAAATTAGTACTGTCTACTGACCCTAGACTGAATTTTCCATTTTGTTTCCTATTCCATAAAATAAGTAAGGTGGATTTTATAATCTTGGCTTATTTCTCCCGACAGAAATATGCTAAATGTTTTACTAGACATATAGTAAGACATTGCTTCAAATTTCAAGGTAGTACAAAAATATCCTACTATTCTGTTTTCTTGATGTTCCAAACTGAATATTGAGAGAAACAGTGCTTTTGAGAGATGAACTGGAAATGTTTTGGTAAATGGTACCGGGAGCAATGAAATATGATCCTCACAATCCTTAATACAGAAAATGTTTAGCCTTAGAAAGAGAGAGCTGGATATGGATACTCTCAAAGAAAAGCAACTTCAGTACAGCAGAGCTATGTTCAAGTGTAGACAAGAAACATACAATCAATCTACTATGCAGGAGCTGTGGAGAGCTATGCTCCATTCCCACTTTCTTCTTAGCAGTTATTCCAGATCCTAATTAAAAGTGTTTTTTATTATTATTTAAATGTTCCACAGGGAAAGGCTTGTCACCTTTTAAAAATACTTTTGCAGAACAAAGTACTTCAATGTCATGACATAAGGATACAGGCAGGGAAAGACAAATGAGCTTTGGCAATGTTTTCCCATGTGGATAAGTCCAGAAGGAGAAGCTAATAAATCAGGAAGGGTCATTGCCTTGAAAAGAAACATTGTCCATTCCTGAATATTTGGACTTAAAGAGATGGGATGCATTCTCAGGGTTCATTCTACCTTTCATCATTTCTGCACCAAGAGAGGTGGGGGAACTAAACACTAAACTGAGGCAAACACTAAAGCAAACTATTTTTAAATAATTTCAAATCAGAAAAAGATTTGCTTTTATAACAACATACAAATACAAAAGAGACTCAGCATTTTGAAATTGTGAGACTATAGAAATGGCTAAAATTTGGGCCAATGGTCAGTGAAAACTGAAGAAAATATAAGTGCAATGTGTGTTAGAAGCAGCAATTTGTTTTAAATTTTGAAATTTTCCATTTAAGAAAATGTCTTCAAGAGGCTTAGTCATAATTTTATATAATAAACCCTCAAAGTAAAAATGATTCTAATATTTTATATAAACAAGCACCTTTTCCAGAGATAGCTCATTTTAAATCTTATTGAGGGAACTATAATGCTTATTCTCAAATTTAATTACATTGTTATTTTGGAACTCAAATAATAGCTGATATAAAATATGTAATATGTATATTCTTTTGCATGTATTTTTTACTTTCTTAAAATTTTAACTATTGATTTTTTAAAAATGTAAATATGTCATCTAGATTCTGCTTTATCAACAGTTGCTCTTCTGAAAGATATCTTATAGTTACTAATATTCCTATTTATTTTTCTTCATCTCTGGAATTAGAAATTAGAAAATAGTTTTTAAGTGCCATTATCTTTAGTCAACTATGTCTTTTTATAGAATAATAGTAAAAATGTACTGTATTTCACATATAAAGATGGTGCTTAACTTGCTTATCATTTTTTTTCTTTCTTTTGCTCAAATGAAAGATAAAACTCAATATTATAGTCCAACTCCATGTAAAAATTGTCTGCCTTGACTCTGTTAACCTATTTTTCATTATAGAACTAATAGATGTTTTAGTTAGTTATTTTAAAGGGCATTCCTATTTTCCTTGTTTTTTGAATTCATTTATCATTCTTTTTAGGACTAGCTGGAGTTAGTTACTCCAGTTATTTACGGTAGGTACTAATAAGGTCATGGGTTCAGGCCACATCTGGGCCTGTGAAAGTAAGGGCATGCAAACCTGGCCATCTGCTTTATAAATGCTTCACGTTAATCCCTATGGCAACAAGCCTAAGGAGTAGGCACAGTGCAACAAAACACATCCCGCTACTGGAAAAAGTCAAGAATATTCTCTACAATAAGAGACAAACAGCGGGTGAACAGTGGATCAGAATGAAATGACAGACAAGGAGGGGATCAACGCTTTCTTTCTTATCATATGTCATAGCCCATTAACCAGATGATCAAAGGGCCTGGGTACTACTGATATAGAAACAAACGCCAACTTCTAAAAATCTTTATTTTATTGTGAAATATAACATATATAAAGAATAAAAAGATAAATATGTGAATAAGTAAATTATTATAATGTGATCTCCCATGCATTTCCCTCCCTTTTCACGAAAGTCAAGAAATAGAACACTGTGAGCACTCCAGAAGCTGTGGAATTATTGGTTCTTACCTCTGCTCGGGAGGTAACTACTATCCCTATGTGATCGTTGTTTCCTTGCTATTTTTCTTCATTGTTTTTTCACGTATCCTTGTTTGCCTAAATAATGTGGTTTAGCTTTACTAGATTTTTAAGCTTTATATAAATATAACCATACTGTTATGTTTCTTTTGCCCAGTTTTATGTTTATGAGAGTCATACTTGTTGTGTAGCTGTATTCTGTTTGTTTACTTTCATTTTTATGTGAATATGCTTGATTTTCTACCCATTCCATTATGGATGGGGCTATTAGGAACAACATCGCTGTAAACTTTCTTGTACATGTTTTGTGAAATTTGTGTGTACTAGATTACAAAGGAGGAGAGTTTTATTGCCATGGAGTATGCTCATATAGCTAGCAGGTGGCCCCTTCAGGTTTATTACCAGGTTCATTAGATTCCCCGGCTACCCAATTCTATCCTACCCTTAAAACTAATACATGAGTCTATATAAAGACAGACTATAAATACTACCCTGCAACCTGTGTATGTTTTAAAAAATTTAATGTTTATTAATTTTGGAGAGAGAGAGAGAGAGAGAGAGAGAGAGAAAGTAAGTGAGCAGGGGAGATACAGAGAGAGAGAGGGAGACACAGAATCTGAAGCAAGCTCCAGGTTCTGAACTGTCAGCACAGAGCCTGACGTGGGGCTCGAACTCACTAACCCTGAGATCATGACCTGAGCTGCAGTTGGTCGCTTAACCCACTGAGCCACCTAGGTGCCCCTAACCTGTATATTTTTTATTTGATGATAGTTAAACATTTCTTAGTGATAAAAATTAATGTATGATATATATCCATGTAGGCATCCAATAGATTTTATTTGCTGAATCATCTGCTGCATATATTGGTTGCTTTAAAATTATTTAAACTATTTATGTATTTAACTATTATGTAACTATTTGTGTATCATAAATAGTTAAATATAAATGCAGAAAAATGTTAAAACATTTTTTGAACTAATTCTTAGATGTAAAATTGATAGAATAAAGATGAAATAAGATTTGTAAAGTTTTTGGAAAAATTAGCACAATTTACTCCATAATAATTTATAAAATTGACTATTTTCTTTAAAAGGTCACCAATTTTGGGGCACCTGGGTGGCTCAGTCGGTTAAGCATCTGACTTCAGCTCAGGTCATGATCTCAATTCTGAGTTCAAGCCCCGCATCAGGCTCTGTGCTGACAGGTTGGAGCCTGGAGCCAGTGTCTCCCTCTCTCTCTGCCCCTTTCCCCACTTTGCTTTGTCTCTCTCTTTCTGAAAAATAAACATTAAAAATTAAAAAAAAAATTTTTAATTTAAAAAATAAATAAAAGGTCAATTTTATTTAGTATTTCATGTAAATATTTCATACTTGCCAATTTTATGATAGAAATAGTATCTTATTAAGCATTTCTTTATTAATAATTAATGTATATTATCTATTACTTACATTATTTTTTTTTAAATATATTCTTTTTAAAAAATTATTTCTTTAAATTCAAGTTAGTTAACATACAGTGTAGTATTGGTTTCAGGAGTAGAACCCAGTAATTCATCACTTACGTAGAACACCCAGTGCTCATCCCAACAAGTGCCCTCCTTAAAGCCCATCACCCATTTAGCCCATCCTCCACCCACCCCCCTCCAGCGACCCTCAGTTTGTTCTCTGTATTTAAGAGTTTCTTATGGTTTTCCTCCCTCTCTCTTTTTATGTTATTTTTCCTTCCCTTCTCTGTTCATCTGCTGTGTTTCTTAAATTCCATGTAAATATACTCTTATGCTTCCTTTATATTGGGAAGATGTACATCTTCTTTAATTGAGGTTTTGTAAAAACTTTTAACATGGCATATAAATATTTTGTCTGATAAATATGTTGAAAATGTGTTTTCTAAGTTTCTCATTTATATTTAAATGTTTTAAATTTTTTGTTTTTCATTATCTGGTATTAAATTTTTACTTAGTGAAGTCATTCTTTTTCCTTCATTATCTTTGCTTTTAATGTAGAATCTCTAAGATTATACGATCATTTGCTCATATATCTTTCTATCACTTTTTTAAAATGTTTGTTTACATTGGTGAGAAAGAGAGGCAGAGAGAGAGAGAAAGAGCACAAGCAGGGGAGGAGCAGAGAGAGAGGGAGAGAGACAATCCCAAGCAGGCTCCATGCTGTCAGTGCAGAGCCCAATGCTGGGCTTGATCTCAGAGACGGTGAGAACATGACCTAAGCTGAAATCAAGAGTCAGAGGCTTAACCGACTGAGCCACCCAGGTGCTGCCACTATCACTTTTGTAATCTTTTATTATCAGACTTCCACATTATAAGTGCTTGTAGGACACCACTCTTACATGGTACCATATTTTTTGCTCTCAATTATTACTACCTCTGGAATTTACAGTAATGTATACAGTAAGTATTTGGAGTATTTATTTTGTTTCTAAGTGGTTAAATAGTTATCCAAAAACTAATAATTAAATATTCAATTATTTTCACCATTGATACATTATGATCTTTGTATCATATACTAACTTTGTTTCTGGACTGATTTAGGAATGTATATTACCATCTGGTTGGACAAGTTTCCTTAACTTTATTCTTTTCAACACTTATCTTTTTATTAGCCATTATTTAAAATTTTTTTTTCAATGTTTATTTATTTTTGGGACAGAGAGAGACAGAGCATGAACGGGGGAGGGGCAGAGAGAGGGAGACACAGAATCGGAAACAGGCTCCAGGCTCTGAGCCATCAGCCCAGAGCCCGACGCGGGGCTCGAACTCACGGACCGCGAGATCGTGACCTGGCTGAAGTCGGACGCTTAACCGACTGCGCCACCCAGGCGCCCCTTATTAGCCATTATTTAAAATGAATTTTAGAATCATATTGTCAAGCTCAGGAATATTATCTCATGGACTATCGATTAGTAATGCATTAAATTTTCAGGTAAAATTTTTGAGAATTTATAGATTTACAGTGTTGGGTTTTCCCAACCAAGAATGTTGTTAGTATTTTTATTTATTTAGTTCTTACATGTCTTAACACTGGATATTTTCTAATGAATATCAATTAGTTTTGGAAAACATGCCCAAGTGATTATGTATACTGAGAATAAAAATGAAGTTAACTATGTACTGTCTTTTATTTTGACTTGGTGTAAGCAAAATGAAGAGAAGAGAAATATCAAACAAATATACTAAATATACTTTGTTTTTTCCACCTGTGTGTGTTTTCAGGAAAATTCTGTTACCTAAAAAAGAAAAAAAGAAAAGCTTTTATAGACAATTCTTAAAATACTGTGTGGCAAAACCCCAATAGAACAAAACATTAAGAAACACATTCACCTTACCAAATAGTTGATGAATAAGTGATTAGTCTAATTGCAAATACTGTAATAAAGGAAGGTAGACAGATGTATGGGACTTGCTCTAATTTCCTAAAGATTAAAGATTAGAAACCACTAAAGAGACGAAATCAGCCAACGCTTCATTATACCCAGCTGGTCTGCCTTCGTGTGTAACTTTGAACTAGAGTAATGAGTGGTATACAAATATGTTCAAGCACACCAGGAAACAGCAAGACTCAGCAGAAGCACAGATACCAGAAAGAGACCCGCTGAGATTTCAGATATTGGAATGATCAAGTCATACTGTAGAACAACTATGTAAATATATCTAAAGGTAGGAAAGCCAGAGAATAGGAAACATTCACTCTGAGTATTAAAAATAATAGAAATACTAAGGAGAAAAAATGAACAACTCCAATTAAAGGGGCACCAAGAGGAGTGTAAAGGTCTGAGGGAACTACGCAGAACTTAGTTTTGGACCTGTAAACATTGAGTTGTCTATTATACGTCGAGGTGCAGATGTCAAGTAGCCTGCAGCTCTGTGAATGTGGAGTTCAGGAGAGAAGTCCAGGCTGGAGATACCCATTTTGGAGTTGGCATGATGGTATATTTCTTTCTATATACAATTAGAGACTCAGTGCACAATGGTGGAAAAGGCAGAGATTTGTTTCATTTTAGAGTAATGATGTTTTCCAGACGAAAAACTTAGAAAGAAACATATAAGTGTTAGGAGTATAAGGAAGGAATATAATTATAATCTGGGGATTTAGAAGAATTGTTGGTGTCTTGTGTTCTCCAACACATTCACATCTCCATATGTAGTTTGAAGACATGATGCCTGGAGCTGTAGTTATCTTGAGAAAAAAATAAAACCCAGTTTTCTAAATTGCTGACGCTTTTCCAAAGTGTAAATAAAATAGAAGAACTAGCTTTACCCTCTTTAGGCAAAAACTTGTTCATATCTCTTAGATACTGTAACAGCTGTTAAAACAACTATAAGAGACCAGAGTAAGAATAGAGAAGTCAGAGTAGGATCAAGAGGCCTTCCGACTCTTGATTGGTACCAGGGTCTTGCTCCTTTTACTAATACCCTAAGAATTCTTGGGCAAGTTGCTTAATCTTTATGAGTTTTAATTTCTTCATCTCTAAAATGAAGGCATTAGGCTAGATAAAAGATTCTAGTATTTCTTATTAAATTACTTCAGTTGGAATGCTATAAGTACATGTAGCAACACAATTTGTTCACATTTTAAACAATGACAGGCCACTGCCAATCCAGAAATCATAAATAAGCTTTTGCAAAAATTTTGAAGGTATAATTAAAAATCCGGTGGGTAATCATTCAAAAGACACCATCATCTCTAGAAGCCAAAATGTACTTATTAAATGTAAGTTTTCCAAAATAAATCCCATTTTCTTTAAAAATAAGCTCTAGACTCTAGATCAGGAGAATAACATGCAAACCACATATACCTGTTTCGACAAGTTATTTGACAAAGCCTTTCGGGGCAAGTCTTGCCCATAAAGGATGAGAAGCAAAAATGTTCCATAAGTCGTAATATGATTACATAAGTTATTTGCTGATTGAGTAAACAAACCCCAGGAATTCTGGCCATACATTTTGCCTTGGTATTTCATTATCATCTCTTGAACCAACTCAATAAGAAAGAAATGTTTGATGCATACCATATATGTGACTTTATGGTGGGTTCTGGGTGCACAAGAATGAACATGTGTAAGTTCCTGTTATGAGGAGCACATGGTTCATAGTCTAGCTTTTTAACCTCGTACTTTTAGGCCACAAAGTGCTTTGGCTCATGGAGCCGGGAGCTACTTATTCCACTGGATCCCTCCCTCTGCATTCTTTTTATGTGGTCACCTTCTATGTTCCTATATTGAGAAACCAAATGTTTATCCCAAGTCAGCAGCAAATAGATAAATTATTTAAAAATTAATTACTACAAAAAGCAAAGTGGGAATTCTGATTTTGGGTATGATGGATTAAGTATATCCTACCTTGTATATCTCATCAGATATAGCTCTAAAACCTGGACAGAATGCATGGAATAAAATTCATTCGAAGTCTTTGAAAAATAAGTGGTGGCTGGCAGACAGGGGAGGAAGACCGGAATTCAACATACATCAGATTGGCAATGAATTTCCCATTTTCCTCCGGTATACCCTGGCTTGAATGTAAGGCAGTCCCCAAACCAGAAGAGGGCAGCAAGGTGCAGACAGAGTTCTAGGAGAAACTCTCTTATTCTGTCTGGGGAGTGGAATAAAGGTCTCCAAATATTGAGATAGTAGGGAGAAATCCCTCCTTTTTTTCTCTTTTCTCAGTTCTCTTCTTCTCTAGCTTCCAGAAAAACTCACAGTGGCTACGGGATGAGCAGCTACAATAAGTGGCAATAGGAGCCTGGAGTTGTTGAAAACTTGAAGGGAGGAAGATCTTCCTCTCTGGAAGAGCTGTGATCCCAAGAAGGCGGAGTGAGCCTCTATTGCTTTTCTTCTTTCAGTCATACTGTCTATTGTTCCGGGATGTGCACACAGTCACGGAAAGAGTGCAGCACAGTGGAGTAACTAAATCCTCAGCTTTCTGGTCAAAAACCAAAAAGGGAAGGGACTCAGAAAAGGGACATCATAAAGTCATTACAAACTCCTGGGTTCACTCCTGAGCTCTAAATTTGTATATCTGATTCTAAACACAAAAGATACTGAGAATTAACAGATGGACCACCAGTGGCCACCTATGTACCAGACTAAGTGATTCACGTATGGGACAGATATGGGCAACGCTGCAAAGATTTGAAAAATGAAACTGACATTGAACTTAAGCTTCATATCATTAGAATCACAGAAGAAGAAAAAAAAATTATGGTGTTAAAAAAATATTGGAAGAAATGATGGTTGCAAACCAGTAAAATTTGACCAAAGACATAAATCTACAGATTCTAGGAGTTCAACAATTATTAAACATGATAAAAACAAGAAAATCTAAACCTAGACACATCATTAATCAGACTGCTAAAAACCAAAAACAAAGAAAAAATCTTGACGGCATCCAGGAGAAAAGACCCATTACATTTAGGGAACAATGACAGATGATTTTTAGAAACTACAGAACCCAGGAAGAAGTGGAACAACAATTTTAAAGTGCCTCAGGAAAAGAGCTGTTAATCCAGGATTCTATATTCAGTAAAATTATCCTTCAAGAATGGAAGTGAAATAAAAACATTTTTAGATGAAGGAAAACTAAGAGGAGTTGTTGCTAGCAAAACCATTATAAAACAATTGCTAAAAAAAATCCTTCAGAGAGAAGGAACATCACACCACAAGGAAAGTTGTAACATCTGAAGGGAGAACAACAGAAATGGTAAATATCTATGTAAAAACTTCTGGGTTCTTGGGGGCACCTGGTGGTTCAGTCAGCTAAGTGTCCAACTTCAGCTCAGGTCATGATCTCATGGTTCGTCAGTTCAAGCCCTGTCATGGGGTGGCCACTGTCAGCACAGAGCCCACTTCGGATCCGCTGTCTCCTTCTCTCTCTGTCACATCCCCTGCGTATGCTCTCTGTATCTCTCAAAATAAGTAAATAAACTAAAAAAAAAGCACAACCCCTGGGTTCTTTAAAACATATTTTATAGTGAAAATGAGAAATTGTAACAACTTGGATGAATCTCAAAGGCATTATGTTGAGTGAAAGCCAGTTTCAAAAGCTTACCTATTACGTAATAACAGTTATGTGATAATTTTAAAAAGACAAAAGTGACCCCCTTTGTCATGTTTTAACCTCCCAATCTAGACACAACCTCCACATCCATCGTATCTCGTTTTATCTTAATCATAACATCATAACCATTATCACAAAATAAACTATTTTTTTTTTAATTTTTTTTTCAACGTTTATTTATTTTCGGGACAGAGAGAGACAGAGCATGAACGGGTGAGGGGCAGAGAGAGAGGGAAACACAGAATCGGAAACAGGCTCCAGGCTCTGAGCCATCAGCCCAGAGCCTGACGCGGGGCTCGAACTCACGGGCCGCGAGATCGTGACTGTAAGGAACAATCCAAATGACAGCCCTACCTTAGTTTAAAGCTAGGTTCTCTTTTCCGCTTATTATGGATCTTTGATACAATTGTTGAGAAGTCTGTTTTGCTTGCTGTTTACCAAGAGCATTGTGAGACCTTTCCTGGAAGTAACCCGCTGTGTAGTAGAATGGGTTGTAAACCTTCCTAAACGTAGTCTGATATGTAATGAAATGAGTAATTGTACTTAAACCAACTGGCGTCTCTCGCTTCTGTAATCTTGCCTGTTTAACACATTCCTCACCTATCCCCTTCCCTTTTTTTTTTTTTCTTTCTCTCCCCCACCACAAGTAACAGACAAAGGACGCCCAATCAGAAAACCACAAATGTCCTTACTTTAGAATTTACCTATCAGGACCCTCACTCACCTATGCTGTTTGTCCCTGTCTATAAAAACCCTATACCAACTCTGATCGGGGCCTCTGTGTGTCACCGGCAACGAGTGCGCAGAGGTCCAGGTTCGAACCTGCAATAAACG
The DNA here is from genome assembly GCF_018350155.1 of Leopardus geoffroyi. Taxonomy (NCBI): domain Eukaryota; kingdom Metazoa; phylum Chordata; class Mammalia; order Carnivora; family Felidae; genus Leopardus; species Leopardus geoffroyi. The sequence continues at coordinate 103,960,234 of NC_059327.1, read as the reverse complement.
ACCCTTGCCGCTTGGCTTTGACTCACGACTCTGGTGGTCTTTTGTGGGAGGTTTTAGAACATCGGGCATTACATTTGGAGGTCCCACCGAGATCTCCCCCGAGCTCACCAGACTTCTGATCAATGGGTCGTATCTGATTCCGATCGGTAAGTAAGCCGGCTCTAACGTTCTTCCTTTTCTCTCTAATCTGTGCTTCTTCTCTGGAGAACCGGTTCTGTCTGGAAGCTGGTGTGACCCTGGCGGACGCGCTATAGGGCACCCAGCCGGGGTCAGTTGGAGACGTCCACTGACATCTGGGGCTCCTTGGCCCATCTGAGGACCAGGTTGGTCCATCTGGGGCTGTTTGGCCCATCTGGGGCTGTTTGGCCCATCTGAGGACCAGGTTGGTCCATCTGGGGCTGTTTGGCCCATCTGGGGCTGTTCGGTCCATCTGGGGCTCCTTGGCCCATCTGGATTCTTTTCTGGGGGCTGCTTACGCCCAACGCGCCTGCGAACTAAATACTTTCATTTTCTTTATGAACCTCCAGAGTGCTAAAAATATCTCTAGGCGTCTAAAAAAGAAGAAAAATCATCTAGGCATGCCAATTATTACCGGTATTTTGATGTGATGTATGTCTGTGTGTCTGTCTGTTGAATGGAATGATTGTTGGGAGTCAGGGGCACGCGCCTGACTTACCCTATGTGTAGTCCCACAGCATAAGCTACGGGATTCGAGTGGGCTCTAACCCGATTTCCGCGGTGATCCTCATACGGCTTAAGGCGGTCAAAATCTCTTTGATCCGAGCAGGGGGTTTATACCTGCCCGCCCATGCTAAGAGGCACCTAAGTTCCCGCGAGGGACGCGGACGGGCGAGTACGCGAGTGCTTCTTATCTGTAGTCCCACAGCATAAGCTACGGGATTCGAGTGGGCTCTAACCCGATTTCCGCGGTGATCCTCATACGGCTTAAGGCGGTCAAAATCTTTTTGATCCGAGCAGGGGGTTTATACCTGCCCGCCCATGCTAAGAGGCACCTAAGTTCCCGCGAGGGACGCGGACGGGCGAGTACGCGAGTGCTTCTTTGTCAGTCTAAAGAGTGCTTCTTTGTCAGTCTAAATGTATTGTCACCCCGGGGCCCTTGTAAATACCGCCGTAACCCTCTCTGTCGGGCTAGCCAAGAAAGTTGGAACCGCTGCGAAAGATTTTTGTTAGTTCTTGTTTTTCTTTCATAGGTCGGATGTTTTATTGGAATTAAGTGTTTTCTCGGCTGATCAGAATTAATTATTCCATCCTTTGTTTCTCTCTCCTCCTTTCTCAGCTCCCTGCGGCTTTCCTTCCTGCCCCCTGGCCAGCGGCGCCCCCCCCCCTTTTCTCCTCTCCTCTTCCTCAGAATTATAATATGGGCCAAACGCAGAGCACCCCTCTCTCCCTCCTCCTCGCCAATTTCAGGGCCGTAAAAGCTAGAGGACACAGCTTAAGCCTAGACATTCACAAAAGGAAGTTAATTACCTATTGCCGCTCTGAATGGCCCACCTTCGGGGTTAATTGGCCTACAGAGGGAACCTTCTGCCTCCCTGTGGTCCTTAAAGTAAAATCAAAAATTTTCCTACCAGGGAAAGAAGGTCACTCGGATCAGATTCCCTATATTCTGGTGTGGCAAGATTTAGTAGAAAACCCTCCTCCTTGGATGGCCTCTTTCTTAATAGCAGAGTCATGCCAAATCCTAGCGGCTAAACCTATCAGCCCTCCCAAGTCGCCAACTCCAGCTGCACCCCCTGTTCTCCCCGACAGCCAAGATTTGCCTTTTCTCGACCCTCCCCCTTACCAGGTTCCTCCTCGCATTCCGCAAGCTGCCCCTATCCCTGCTGCGCCGGCAGAGCCTCCCGTAGCCCAGCCCATAGGAGAACTGGAGAATAGGGAGGCTCAACCCGCGCCCATGCCTAATGGGGGCGAAGACCAAGGGCCGGCCGGACATACTCGTAGGCGGGCCCCACGTGAGCCAGGACTCCGCCTTCCTGACTCCACCGTAGCTTTACCTTTACGGGAAATAGGGCCTCCCGATGATACGGGGAATCCCCGACTCCAATATTGGCCCTTCTCTACTAGTGACCTATATAACTGGAAAACCCAGAATGCCCGATTTTCTGACAACCCTAAAGATTTAATAAGTCTCTTAGACAGCGTTATGTTTACTCACCAACCCACCTGGGATGATTGTCAGCAGCTCCTCCGAATCCTGTTCACTACCGAGGAGCGAGAAAGAATTCAATTGGAAGCAAGAAAGCTGGTTCCTGGGGATGACGGCCAACCCACTGCTAACCTTGATCTCATTAACGCAGCTTTTCCCTTGACCCGACCCCCACAGGATGGCTGGGACTACAACACGGCAGAAGGTAGGGGACGGCTGCGCATTTATCGCCAGACTCTAATGGCGGGTCTCCGGGCTGCTGCACGCAAGCCCACTAATTTGGCAAAAGTGTATTCAATAATACAAGGTAAGACAGAGAGCCCTGCCGCTTATTTAGAAAGATTAATGGAAACCTTCAGACAGTATACCCCCATGAACCCCGAGGCCCCCGAAAATCAAGCTGCTGTTGTAATGGCCTTTGTAAATCAAGCAGCCACTGATATTAAAAAGAAACTCCAGAAGCTAGAGGACCTGGAGGGAAAACAGATTCAGGACTTACTCCGCATTGCCCAGCGTGTCTATAATAATAGAGAGACTCCAGAGGACAGGCAACTTAAAGCCACCGAGAAAATGACCAAAGTCCTGGCTACTGTTGTCCAAAAGCCCCTGGATAAACACAAGCCCCTAGATAAGGACCAATGCGCCTATTGCAAAGAAAAAGGCCACTGGGCCCGAGAATGCCCTAAAAAGAAAAAGCCACATTATGGTCAAAAACCGTGGCAGCCAAAAACCACACCCGCCCTCTTCACTCAAGATGCAGAATAGGGGGGACGGGGTTCGGATCCCCTCCCCGAACCTAGGGTAACGCTACAAGTGGAGGGGAACCCAGTTCAATTCTTAGTCGACACAGGGGCACAACATTCGGTCTTGATCAGACCCCATGGAAAAATCTCTGAAAAATCTTCCTGGGTCCAAGGGGCTACTGGAATAAGAAAATATCCCTGGACCACCCAGAGAACTGTGGACCTAGGAAATGGAAAGGTCACCCATTCCTTCCTAGTCATCCCTGACAGCCCGTGCCCCTTATTAGGAAGAGACTTACTCACTAAAATGGGGGCCCAGATTCATTTTACGCCAGAGGGCCCCCAAGTGACTGGCCCGCACAACCAACCCATTACCATACTTACTCTAAGATTAGAAGATGAATATCGACTCCATCAGGGGCCACCCTCACAAAGTCAAAACATAGAGCCCTGGCTCCAGCAGTTTCCAGAAGCATGGGCTGAAACCGGGGGTATGGGGTTGGCTAAACATCGCCCAGCTCTATTCATAGAGTTGAAACCGGGGGCAGATCCAGTTCGGGTCCGACAATACCCGATGTCAATGGAGGCCAAAAAGGGCATCACACCACATATCCGTCGCCTCCTAGACTTAGGCATCTTGCGTCCCTGCCATTCAGCCTGGAACACCCCCCTGCTGCCCGTACGAAAACCTAACAGTGCAGACTACCGTCCGGTACAAGACCTGAGAGAAGTTAACCGCCGAGTCATGGACATACACCCAACAGTACCCAACCCCTATACCCTCCTAAGTGCCCTCAGCCCAGAAAAACAATGGTATACGGTCCTTGATTTAAAAGATGCTTTTTTCAGCCTGCCTCTGGCCCCCAAAAGCCAGGAGCTCTTCGCCTTCGAGTGGTTCGACCCTGAGAGAGGCATAAATGGGCAACTCACCTGGACCCGGCTCCCCCAAGGATTTAAAAACTCACCCACCTTGTTCGATGAGGCACTCCACGAGGATCTGGGTGAGTACCGGAATCAAAACCCCGAAGTAACTCTCTTACAGTACGTTGACGATCTTTTAATCGCCGCTGAGACTGCCGAAGCTTGCTTGCAAGGCACCAAAAATCTCCTCCGGACACTTGGTGCCCTGGGGTACCGGGCTTCAGCAAAGAAAGCCCAAATTTGCAGATCCGAGGTAACCTACTTGGGGTATCTGTTAAGGGAAGGCCAACGATGGCTCACTGATGCACGGAAGGAAACCGTTCTCCGCATCCCCCGACCCACGACCCGAAGGCAGGTAAGAGAGTTCCTGGGATCAGCCGGGTTCTGCCGCTTGTGGATACCTCGGTTCGCCGAGATGGCTAAGCCTCTTTACTTGGTCACCCGAGAACGGGCGCCCTTTGAGTGGACAGAGGAAACTGAGCAGGCTTTCCAGCAAATTAAACTCGCCCTGCTGTCGGCACCAGCCTTAGGGCTCCCCGATGTCTCCAAACCTTTTCATCTCTTCGTAGATGAAAATAAAGGGGTAGCCAAAGCAGTGCTGACGCAACTCCTTGGCCCATGGCCCAGGCCTGTTGCCTATCTTTCAAAAAGACTGGACCCAGTAGCGGCTGGCTGGCCTCCTTGCCTCCGTATGATAGCTGCTACAGCTCTAATGGTAAAGGATGCTGATAAGTTAACTATGGGACAAGAGTTACATATCACAACCCCTCATGCCATCGAGGGAGTCCTCAAACAACCTCCTGACCGATGGATTAGCAATGCCCGACTGGTTCACTACCAGGGACTCTTATTAAATCCCCTCAGAATCATTTATGCTCCCACCAGAACACTAAACCCTGCCTCCCTGTTACCAGACCCGGACTTAGATACCCCTCTCCATGACTGCGCTGAGATATTGGCACAGGTTCATGGAGTTCGGGAAGATTTACAGGATCATCCACTGCCAGACGCCGAAGTTACCTGGTTCACTGACGGCAGCAGCTTTATACATCAAGGTCAAAGGTACGCGGGGGCAGCAGTCACAACTGAAACTGAGACTGTTTGGGCAGAGCCTTTGCCAGCTGGCACCTCTGCCCAACGGGCTGAACTTGTGGCCTTAACCAAGGCACTGACTTTGGGAAAAGACAAGAGACTAAACGTGTACACCGATAGCAGATATGCTTTTGCTACGGCCCACATACATGGAGGTATATACAGAGAGAGGGGACTGTTAACTGCAGAAGGGAAAACCATCAAAAACAAAGAAGAAATATTGGCTCTTTTAAAGGCACTCTGGCTGCCTAAACGACTAGCCATCATACATTGCCCAGGCCACCAAAAACCGATCACACCGGTGGCCAGAGGAAATAATCTGGCTGACCAGGTGGCCCGAGAGGTGGCCTTACAGGTGGACTGTGCTTTAATGACCACCCTACCAGACCCCGGTCCAGCTAGTTTACCAGAAAGTCCCACCTACACTAAAAAAGACCTAGACTGGATCCAAAAATTGCCTATGACTCAGTGCCTTAACGGATGGTGGAGAGCAGCAGACTGTAGCATAATCCTCCCAGAGGAAATGGGAAATAAAGTTTTATCCAAGATGCACCGAGCCACTCATATGGGCACGAGAAAAATGCAAGACTTAATAAGACATGCTAGGATCACCATCAAAGACTCTAGGACAAAAATCGAACAGATAGTTACTAGCTGTAAATCTTGCCAACTAACTAACGCCACCAACCACGGGAAAAACCCTGGCTCAAGAACTCGCGGAACCAGGCCGGGAGCCTATTGGGAAGTAGACTTCACCGAGGTAAAGCCTGGAAAATATGGATACAAATATCTGCTAGTGTTTATAGATACCTTTTCAGGATGGACAGAGGCCTTCCCCACCAAGCATGAGACTGCACAGATAGTAGCAAAGAAAATGTTGGAAGACATCATGCCCAGGTACGGATTCCCTACCCTAATAGGATCAGACAATGGACCAGCATTCATTTCAAAGGTAATACAAGGGATAGCGCAGTTTATTGGGGCCGATTGGAAACTACATTGTGCATATAGACCCCAAAGTTCAGGACAGGTAGAAAGAATGAATAGAACCCTAAAAGAGACCCTAACCAAATTGACCATGGAGACTGGCGCTAACTGGGTAGTCTTACTCCCCTACGCTCTGTTCAGGGTGCGGAATTCCCCTTACAAACTTGGATTAACCCCCTTTGAAATCATGTATGGAGTGCCCCCCCCTATAATTCCCAACCTACAGTCTAATGTGTTAACTGAATTTGATGATCATGAACTTCTTATTTCCCTGAGGGAACTACAGCACACCCACCAGGAAGTTTGGCCCAGATTGAGAGCCATTTATGAGAACGGGCCCCCTCCTGAGCCGCATCACTACCGACCCGGAGATTGGGTATATGTGCGGAGACACCAGCAAGAGACCCTCCAACCACGGTGGAAGGGACCCTACATTGTGATCCTAACCACACCCACTGCTCTCAAAGTCGACGGGATTGCTACCTGGATCCATTACACCCACGCCCGATCAGCTGATACCTTTGCGGTTCAAAAAGACTTCGTGCCGGAAGCCAACACCGCCTGGACAGTTGACCAGAGTAAGACCCATCCTTTAAAATTGGCTCTGCGTCGAAAACCTGACCCCGAAAACCGGCTGAGACCAAAGGCCTGGGTGTCCCATACCAAGACTGTTGCTGCAGCTCCGGACCCACAATGATCGGAGGAACACTCATTAGCGTGCTCCTACTCACCTCCTACGGACTGATAAGTATTGCGAGCAACCCCCATATACCCTATACTTTAACTTGGGAGATTTCTAACCTAGAAACTCAGGAAGTCTATAATACTACCACAATAGACGATACTCCCCTAAATGCCTGGTGGCCTGATCTATATTTTAACCTAGAGGACGTAGCCATAACTATGGGGGTACTTCCCCCCAACGGAAGCCGCCAGCGTCCTAATCCGTCATGGACCGGAACCCCAGAAAATGAAAAAAAGCGCATAAGATCTGGTGGGTTTTATGCATGTCCCGGGTTCAGAACAGGAGCAATGAAAAAAACCTGTGGAGGAGTCGAATCCCTCTACTGTAAGGCTTGGAGCTGTGTCACTATCAATGATGGAAGCTGGAAATGGGAGGTAAAACCCCATTATATTGACATGAAATTTGCCAGCCCCTGTCCCAAGCAGATCCGCGCCTGTAACCTTATTCGTATCAAATTCCTAGAGGACGGAAAAAAGGAGACGAGATGGATTACGGGGCTAAATTGGGGAATTCACCTGTATCGGGGACCGCCTTACTTTGCAACTGTTATTCAGATAAAACTAAAGGTACAACCCAAGGTTCCACCAGTGTTAGTAGGACCGAATCCAGTAATAGGGGCCACCAGTGAGCCTACTACTACTCCAGGGCCCACTAGTAAGCCTACTGACACCACGGGCATGGGTACTAGTTCTTCGACCACTCAGGTGACCCCGAAAAAACCCCAAAAAATTCAAATCCCATTCAAAGATGACCCCTTATGGGTAATGATAAATACTACTTATAAGGCCTTAAACCATACTAAACCCAATGAAACAGAAGCTTGTTGGCTGTGCTATTCCACAAAACCTCCATTTTACGAGTCAGTAGCAATAACAGGGAATTATAGCACTGCAAACAACTCAGACGCTTGCAGTTGGGGACAGAGAAGACCCGGCCTCACACTACCAGTGCTTACGGGAAATGGGACATGTATAGGAACAGTGCCAACAAAATATAGCCACTTATGCATAAGTAACAGGAATATATTCAATACTTCAGAGAACTGGATTATTCCACCAAATAACTCATGGTGGCTTTGTTCTCATGCGGGATTAACCCCTTGCCTCTATAAGGACATGTTCAATCAGTCGGAATTCTGTGTAATGGTAATTGTGTTCCCAAAAATCATATACCACACAGCTGAGTATGTAGACCAGATGTGGATAGCACCCAAAAGAGTGACTAAAAGAGAACTCATTACTGCAGGGGCTCTAACTCTGGCCACCATATTTGGACTCGGGGCCATCGGAACCGGGACAGGGATCTCGGCCTTAACTATACAAAACAAGGGATTTAGTATACTTAGAGAAGCGGTTGACAAAGATATAGAAAGAATAGAAACTGCCATCACTTCGCTTGAAAAGTCCCTAACCTCCCTCTCGGAAGTAGTTTTACAAAACAGGAGAGGATTAGACCTGCTGTTCCTACAGCAGGGTGGTCTCTGTGCAGCACTAGGAGAAGAATGTTGTTTCTATGCTGACCACACAGGAATAGTAAGAGATTCTATGGCCAAGGTCCGAGAAGGGCTAAATAAACGGAAAAAGGAAAGAGAACAAGAGGCTGGATGGTTTGAATCCTGGTTCAGTGCGTCCCCATGGTTAACTACCCTGCTCTCCGCCTTACTCGGGCCTCTGGCCATCCTACTGCTCGCTCTCACATTCGGCCCCTGTATCATAAACAGAATTATTAATTTTGTCCAAGACAGGTTCAATGCTGTACAATTAATGGTCTTACGAACTCAGTACCAACCGCTCGAAACATTACAAATAGAAAACTGAAGATCCAAGATTGGCTCTTTAGGCACAAGAAAAAGGGGGGAATGTAAGGAACAATCCAAATGACAGCCCTACCTTAGTTTAAAGCTAGGTTCTCTTTTCCGCTTATTATGGATCTTTGATACAATTGTTGAGAAGTCTGTTTTGCTTGCTGTTTACCAAGAGCATTGTGAGACCTTTCCTGGAAGTAACCCGCTGTGTAGTAGAATGGGTTGTAAACCTTCCTAAACGTAGTCTGATATGTAATGAAATGAGTAATTGTACTTAAACCAACTGGCGTCTCTCGCTTCTGTAATCTTGCCTGTTTAACACATTCCTCACCTATCCCCTTCCCTTTTTTTTTTTTTCTTTCTCTCCCCCACCACAAGTAACAGACAAAGGACGCCCAATCAGAAAACCACAAATGTCCTTACTTTAGAATTTACCTATCAGGACCCTCACTCACCTATGCTGTTTGTCCCTGTCTATAAAAACCCTATACCAACTCTGATCGGGGCCTCTGTGTGTCACCGGCAACGAGTGCGCAGAGGTCCAGGTTCGAACCTGCAATAAACGACCCTTGCCGCTTGGCTTTGACTCACGACTCTGGTGGTCTTTTGTGGGAGGTTTTAGAACATCGGGCATTACAGTGACCTGGCTGAAGTCGGACGCTTAACCGACTGCGCCACCCAGGCGCCCCAAAATAAACTATTTGTTCATATATTTGTTTTCTTGTTTATTATCTGTATCTCCCCTTACCTCTTCTGCTTGTTGGTTTAATTTACCTACTATAAGATAGACACTCATTTGCTAAATGAATGCACTTATGTTTAATGGCCGAATTAACTGATATTTTAGTAGAGCTGATGCTAATACTTTTGTGTCAAGTGGATTAGAATGTGGTGTCTTAGTAGCTAATATCTTATGAATGCTTGCTAGAATTTCAGATGTGGTTCTAATACTTTCCATGTATTCCTTCATATAATCATGAAATTGCATGAGTAAAGTACTATTCTTACACTTAGTTGCTAGATGAGGAAAAGAATCTTAAAAAAATAATTTGCCCAAAGTCACACACATATTAAGCAATGGACCCATGAAATAAAGTGAGGAAATCTAACTTAGAACACTTACCATGTTGCTATCTCCTCTGTTTCTGCCTAGAGGCAAGGTCACCAACTGAGATTCTGTGACAGTACTCTAGGCATGCCATGATAAGGACTCGACCTTAGAAAGAAAAGAAAGGAACACATCATAGGTCAGTGTTAATGACAGACTGGACATGGAGCATAGGAAATGTAGGTTAAAAGCCACTGACTTGGAGAGCAATGACAGCACTCTTACTATTTCTGTAAATAGTAAAGAAAACAGGCTTCAGAGGCAAGATATACACCTGAAAATGACTAGTAGACAATTCAATGGCAATAAAATTGTAGATTTAAGAATCATTAATACACAGTATTATGTTTCCTGATTGAAATGTTTCTATGCTTCACATTTTATAAGTGTGTAATTGGGGTACATTTAAAAAAAATTTAATGTTTATTTATTTTTGAGAGAGAGAGAGAGAGAGAGAGAGAGAGAGAGAACAAGTGGGGGAGGGGCAGAGAGACAGGGAGACACAGTCCAAAGCAGGCTCCAGGCTCCAGGCTCTGAGCTGTCAGCACAGAGCCCAACGTGGGGCTCGAAGTAACAAACTGTGAGATCATGACCTGAGTCGAAGTCGGACTTTTAACCCACTGAGACACCCCGGCACCCCTGGAATACATTTTATTATTGAGGTTATGTGTATCTTTTCTGATGTTGTATCTTACAATGGAAGATCTTTGGAAATACATATTGTGAGATAGTGTGGAGAGAGAAAAAGAAAAGTTTAAGGATTGAATCTTAAAGTCTAGGGTGTAAGAGGAGAAGACTTAAGAATCATAGGAGACCATGGAGGAGAGTAAGATCCCAGTCTTCTCTGGTGCCACCTCAGTGAGCTAACCAATTTCCTTCTTTTTTATTATTATTATTATTTTTAAATATTATGTAAATCCAAGTTAGTTAACATATAATGTAATAATGATTTTGGAAGTAGAATTTAGTGATTCATCACTTACGTATAACACCCAGTGCTCATCCCAACAAGTAACTCTCCTTAATGCCCCTCACCCATTTAGCCCATCCCCACATCCACTTTCCCTCCAGCAATCCTCAGTTTGTTCTCTGCTTTTAAGATTCTCTTATCTAACCAATTTCTAGCGAACTACACTCATCACCCAATCCAGAGGGACTAACACCACAGGTAAACTAGGTCAAGTCTGGTTTGTTTGTTTGTTTTCTTCTATCAGTAAATGTCTAAAGTAAATTTTGATGCAAAAGTTTGTGAAATAGCTACAATGTTCTCTCTCCTTCTACCCTTGAGACCCAGACAAGTTCTCTGCTTCCTCTTACGTATGACAGCATAGGATAGGAGGAGCTTTGGTAGCACTCCTTAAAGGGACCTTACTCCCAAGTCAACCCCCAATACATCCAGTTTTCCTGGAAATCATTAAGATTTCTACTTTGATGAGTTTTGCCTCTCTGTGTCAGATTAATCTCTTGCTGGGCATCAAAAATTTTAGTACAGTTCATTTTAACCTTACTTCCAGATTACCCTTCTCTTTTAGGTGATAGCCCTAAATTCATTTAGGTCCAGGGCTTAACTATCTTTTTCTGTTATCATGGCCTGTTTGCAAAATAATAATAAAATTTCTCATGCATTTTTCATGGCCACAGAGCCAAGATCAAAAGCAGTGAGCTTCAAAAGTTTGGGGATTCTTTGAACCATGTGAAACAAGGATCTTTGTACAAAACTGAGGGCAAAAAAGATTCCAAAATGAAGGTCAGATTAAGGGTGAGGGAAGGATGTAGAAAGATTTAGTTTATCTTGAGACTAAATTAATTAGTAGGAAGAAATTAATATTTAAGGGAAAATACTAAATGTATTAAGAGAAAAGACATTAACTTGAAGAAAATTCTCCCATGTTTAAAGGATTTCAGAAGACTAATTGACTGTAACAATGGCTAAAAACAGTTCTAAACTGCAAAAAATTATTTTTCAAAGTTTCATAATATCTATTTTCTGGATAATGGGGTAATTAAAATGTCAACCCAAAATGGGCACATTTCAATTATAGCCATACATGATGCAATTAAAAATGCCTCACAGCAAAATAAACTTGTTATTATTATAATGGGGGGAGGGGAATTTTTATTAGGTTAAGAAACATATTGTCAGATTCGATTGAGGTGATGCAATAATGTCACCTTAGTTCTTGTAAATCAGATAAGGAGACCAGAAAGTGACTTTTAAAAACATTTGAAATGTTTCAGCCTAAAGGAAAATAGATAAAGGCATATTCTATTGCTTTAGCAATCTCAGAATGGTAATTGCCCTCCCCATAGGTGAGTGAGTAGGAACATTTGGCGGGCCACAGGAGTTTAATGCTTATAAAATGGCCTTTTCTTCAGTTTAATAGCACGTGTGTAGTGTTGGTTACCTCATTTTCACTCTCATTAAGCAGAAAGTACAGTGATGTTAGAATATTCAAAACTAGTCTTGAGATTTTTCTGTCCTCTGCATTGGTAGATTTATAGATAATATCCATTTAAGTTTTTAATTAGCATTTACATATGAAGAGAGGTATTAAGTAAAAATATATATATCTTGATTCAAGATGAACTTTCATTTCTGATATGATGTGCGAAATCTAACCTTTATTTCCATCATGTTTTTAATGCATATGTGAAACTCGTAATGGAAAAGAATTACGTGGTGAATTCTTTCATAAAACAGAGAAGAACCTGCCTGGTAAATATTACTTCAATGTACTTAGTTGCTTAGGTAAAAACCTAGGAGCCATCCTTCATTTTTTATATCTGACATCCAATCCATTATCAAATCTTGTTCACTCTGTTTAAAAACTTTAACCCTCAACCGACCTCTGCTGACCACTTCCTCTCCTGCTGGGACAAGCTAACATTTTGTCTAGCTATGGACCTTTCGTTAGCCTTCTACCTCCATTTTTGCCCCTACATTCTGTTTTCCACTCAGCAGTCATAACCATCCTGTAAAATTAAAGCAGATAAAGTCATTCTCCTGTTTACAAATCTGCCATTGCTTCTCACCACACGTAGATAAAATCTAGAATTCTCCCTGTGGCCCACAAGGCCTCTGTGCTCAGGATGTTGGCTTTTTCGCGGACTTCATCCTTGACTCTCTACCCACACTAGCCAGCTCTTTCCAAGCCTCAGTGTCTTTTGCCTGGAACATCTCCCCAGGCCTTTCCATGCTTGCCACTTTATTTCATTCTGAGCATCCTCTGCTTCCTGGAACATGCTAGGCAGTCTTCCAACTTCAGGCCTTTATAGTGGCTCTTCCTGCGTTAACAGCTCTCTTTCTCCAGGTACTTCCATGCTTCACAGCATTTCCCCTGAGGGCTATCAGGACATCCTATTTTAATATTGCCAATTTTCCCCCAGTCTCAGCCCTCCAGATCTTCTGTGCCACGTCCTACATTTTTATATAATAGTATGTGTCACTTTTTAAAATACTACATACTTTAATTATTTACATCTCTATTTTTGCTTCTTTGTTTTTATTTTAAAGAGAGAGTGCATGTACAAGTGGGAAAGATGGGAAGGGAGAGAGAGAGAGAGAGAGAGAGAGAGAGAGAATATCTTAAGTAATATGATGCAGGATTCTGTTCTATGACCCTGGGATCATGACTTGAGCTGAAATCAAGAGTTAGATGCTCAACCAACTGAGACACCCAGGTGCCCCCATTATTTCTTTAATAATCCTCTCTCTCCCTCTAGTTTTTTTTCACAGTTTCTGGGCCTTCTGGATTCTTTTTTAATGTCTTCTACATTTTTTCTCATATTTCTGCTTAATTTTGTCCCAAACTCCTGAGCTTTAATGTAGCCAGTAAATATATTGAAAAATAGCCTTTCATTTGAAATCTTAACTCTCATCATGTGAGGACTGAGGAGGGACTGACTATAAGTGTTCTCAGTATTTTTTCAATGTGTTTTCAGATGAGTCTCCTCACTTCCACAGATTTATTGTTGCTGGTTTCTTACAAGTTAGAGTTTTTAATGTCCAGCCCCTTTAATGTACCACTTCACTAGAATAATGATGATAATAAAATTGTTAATAATAACTGGCATTTAGTGAACATTTACTCCGTGACTGACCTGATTATAAGAATTTTGCATCTGGTTAGGTAGGTTGAATATCTGACTCTTGATTTCAGCTCAGGTCATGATCTCATGTTCCTGAGTTCAGGTCCCTTGTTGGGCTCTGTGCTGACAGTACAGAGCCTGCTTGGGATTCTTTGTCTCCCTTTCTCTCAAAATAAATAAATAAACTTAAAAAAAAAAAAACCTATGGCAAAGGATTGCGACCCTGCCAATACACTGATTTCAGACTTCTAGCCTTCAGAAATAGGAGATAATACATTTCTATTGTTTTAAGCCACTGGGTTTGTGGTACTTTGTTACAACAGCTCTGGGAAACCAACACATATTCCCAGATTCAGGAAAAAAAGTGAGGTGGGTGTTTGTAATTATTTCCCTTACAGATAAGGCAACTGGGGCAGAGAGATGTTAGAGGACTTGCCCCAATTCACACAGCTTATAGCAGGTTGCGCTGGGATGTAAACCTTTGCCATCATGTGCACTAAGTTTGAATTCCTAGTCAATAGTCTATGGTTATCTCTTGTATTTTTTCACAGAACTGTGCTGTATATTTGAGTTTACTGCTTCAGGTAAGTAGTTTTTCAAGAAAAAAAAAACAAAAACAAAACATTGCATGTGTTTATCTTTGGAGCCCTGTAGGAATCCTTTGAACATTTTATTGGCATATGTTTTAAATAGTTCTACTGCAAAGGAACTTCCTTTGTTTATTTCTTACTCATGACTTCTGTCCATCTCTTTAAGCCTGCTTCTGACCTTTATCTTTTCTTCAAGCTGTAACAAAACAAGAGGTATTTCAAATTAGCCCTGAATTTCTAATTTGGCTGAGCTATACTAGAGATAATGGCCTGATAAAGAATAAGCAAAAGCGATTGTATTTAATCTGGGGATTGTTTAATTAAGAGTTCTTTTTGGAAACGGCCCCAAAAGATGGCAAACTGATTTGAGAGGCTAGGAGGAAGAGTGAGAAAGATACAAAATCAATTTTAACTGTCTCCTTTCCTATTTTCAGAGACTATTTAGTCACTAAATTGTTGCTGAAGTGTGTCAACATTAAGTGATGATTCAGAATACACAGCCACCACAATGTATATAGAATTATGATGCCTCTGATCTGAGAAGTAGAGGTACATAAGTGGTAAAATTGTATCCAATGTGTTTGAAATTTATAAAGTTGTTTCAAGTCATTTAATATTTTAAAAAGTAATTTTCTTTAATTCTGTTGAGTTAAAGATTAAAGTTCATATTTTATGATAAATATTACTCTGTTTTTGTTCACTGATATCTGTTGTAGTAGTTTTATCAAGTTTATAAATTAATACTTTCAGAAATGCTATATAATTCTTCTTTCTTTGCAAGGTATTTGTTGACCTCTGTCTAAGACCACTTTTTTTTGCCTTTCTTGAAAATACAAAACATATTACTAAGACACAGATGGAAAATTATTGCATGATTCTTAGCTAGATCCTCAAAGAATCTCCTACTTTCCATCTCCGTTTATTTACATTTTGCAGAGGAAACATGAAACAAGTATAATATTCATCTGATCATTTCATACTGATGCATGAGGCAAACTTTCACAAAGACCAGCTGGGAAAAAAAAGGAATTAAAAAATAGTTTAACGAAAATGTGCTGAAGAAGTAGGGAAATATTAGAATGTCAGTGAAAGGGATATGATCATGAAGTGTCACAAACTATTAATTTTGAAACATAATATTTAGGCACTTTCTGTTTTGTTATTGGTGTGAGAAAATCCATTCCATTGGAGATATAAAATTTAAAAGCCTTTTGGACACTTTGAAAATCAGATCCAAGTGTTTGTGTGAATACGTGTCTGTGTGTTTTGGGAGAAGTTGTGAAGAATAGTTTCAATCACATGATCTCCATTTTAATTTTATCCACATGACCTGGGATCCTACAGGGACCCCTTAAGAAGAGAGAAGTAGGTTGGTGCAGGGGTCAGAGCGAGATCAAAGGACAACAGGCCATCTTTAAAAGAAAATAAAACAGGAAAATAACAATCTGGAACCAAGTGTTCAAGTGCTTTGATAGTGACACCTACTTCAATGAAAGCCTTCTGTGAATCTGTGATCCACGTTTTATAAAAACCTACAAATATACTTGCATATTAAAAACAATCAGTTACCCATTAGGACGTGCAACAATACAAAAAATCGCTCTAGTACTTAAAAAAAGAGTCATGATGAGATCTGTTTTCCAGAGACATAGCTTATTTGGAAGAAATATTACCTCAAGTGCAACTTATACTTTTGGAGACAAAGATGAACTATAACATTGTTCCTGGAGCTTACATTTTATTTTATTTTTTTTATTAAAAATTTATTTAATGTTTATTTTTCAGAGACTGAGAGAGACAGAGCATGAGTGGGGAAGGGCAGAGAGAGAGGGAGACACAGAATCTGAAGCAGGTTCCAGGCTCTGAGCTGTCAGCCATAGAGCCCTATATGGGGCTCAAACCTATGAACTGCTAGGTCATGACCTGAGCCAGAGTCAGATGCTTAACCAACTGAGCCACCTAGGCGCCCCTGGAGCTTACACTTTAGAGGGGAAGCTGATATTATGCCACCAATCAAATCAATGAATGTATAAGTTAAAACATTATAAGTTCCAAGAAAATAAAAGGAGTCAATTCTGGAAAAGTATGTAACAGACAAACGTGACCTAACACGAAAAAGTAAAGGAAATGACCCTTCCATGAGATCAGAGGATGGAGTGAGGGTTAACCAGGTAAAGATGAGGAGCAAAAAAATAATTCTATATTGAGGGATCAGTACATGTAAGATCCCTGTGGAGGAAGAAAACCTTGAAAGAAGAGTATGACTGGTGAAGAGAGAATAGGGTGGAAGAGAGGGAAAAAGCTGGAGAAGTTGGCAAGAATGAGATCACAACATACAATAGTGCCCTGTTTGCTGTATTCAGGATTTCAGTCATCATTTTAAGACAATGGGGTGGGGGGGTAGGGGGGAGATTATAATGGGGCTGTGTAGGGGAAGAAGGATTGCAGGAGGTTAATATCAGATTTACATTTTGAAAAAGTTATCTTACCGTGGAGAACAGGTTGGGCAGGGACTAGAATAAATTTTGGAAAGCCAGTTATTGCAGCAATCCAAGATGAAGATAACTTTGATTAGATGAGAGGCAGTATAGATGGAGAGAAATTAATGGAATTTAGAAATGATGTGTGAGTTGCCTGAGCTTGGTTAATCCCTTTGATGTGGGAGGTGATGGAATGGGAGGTGTCAAATATCCTTGATTGGAGGTTAGGTTATTTTTTATTTTTTATTTTTAAATCAACAAAATTAAAAAAAAAAGTAACATTTATTTGAGAGAGAGAGAGAGACAGAGCATGAGTGGGGGAGGGGCAGAGAGAGAGGGAGACACAGAATCCGAAGCAGGCTCCAGGCTCTGAGCTGTCAGCACAGAGCCCAATGTGGGGCCTGAACCCACAAACCATGAGATCATGACCTGAGCCAAAGTTAGGTGCTTAAGGTGCTCCAAATTAACAAAAATTTTTAAAAAGATTTATTTTTGAGAGAGGGAGAGACAGAGTGCAAGCATGGAAGGAACAGAGAGAGAGGGCAACACAGAATCTGAAGGAGGCTCCAGGCTCCCAGCTGTCATCACAGAGCCGGATGCGGGGCTCGAACCCACAAACCACAAGAAGATGACCTGTGCTGTAACATCATGACCTGAGCCGAAGTCGGCAGCTCAACCAACTGAGCCACCAGGCACTCGTAGGTTAGGTTTTAAGGGATTAGATTGGTGATGTTGCCATTTACTGATAGTGAATACTGTTAAGAATGTCAGGTCTGTGTGGGTAGGACCATGCATATCCTATGGTGTACTAACTTTGCAGAACCTGTTTTTAAAAATGTTTATTTATTTTGAGAGAAAGAGAGAGAGACAGAGAGAGAGAGCAAGCATGCATGTGTGCATGCACGAGGCAGGAAGGGACAGAAAAAGGAGAGAGAGAATCCCAAGAAGGCTCCTCACTGTCAGCACACAGCCCAATGCGGGATTCAATCCCACAGACCCATGAGATCATGACCTGAGCTGAAATCAAGGTTTAGACTCCTAACCCACTGAGCCACCCAAGCACCCTAACGTCGTGGAACCTTGGAGAAATTCACATGGCATGTTCCATAGGTAGCTGCAGATAAAAGCCTGGAGCTTAGAGATAGTTAAGTGTTAGGTATTAATTTAGAAACTCTGGAAATGGGTGCAATTAGGCTAGAGAGACACTATAGGGTGAGAAGAGAAGGCAACTAAAAAGAAACCAATATAGCAGCATTTAATGGCTGGATTAACGAGGATGAGACCTCAAAGGTGAAATAGAGGGAAGTGTTAAATATGTAGGAAGAAAACAATATGGTTCAGGGAGGACAAGGAAAAGAGACTGAAAGAAGTGAGCGATCAGGACTATTAATAACTGAGGAATCAAAAAGATTAGGACCAAATTAGGCATTGCAGGACAGCCCAGCTGGCTCAGTAGGTGGAACATGGGACTCTAGCTCTCAGGGTCATGAGTTCAAGCCCCATGTTGAATGTAGACATTACATACATACATACATACATACTTTAAAAAAAAAAAACAAAACAGGGGCACCTAGGTGGCTCAGTTGGGTAAGCATCTGGCTCTTAACTTTGGCTCAGGTCATGGTCTCACTGTTTGTGGCATTGAGCCCTGTGTCCCGCTGAGGGCAGATAGCACAGAGCCTGCTCGGGATTCTCTCTCTCCTTCTCTCTCTGCCCCTCCTCCACTTGCTCTCTCTCTCTCTCTCTCTCAAAAAGAAATGAATAACCTAAAACAAATAAATAAAAAAAACATTTACAAGAAATAAAATTAGTCATTACATTTTGTGACAATCATTGGCAATCTTAGGAACAATTTTTTGTTGACATATTTTTTTAATCTCTATTAGGTAAATATAAAGGAGTGGTATTGCTGGTCATATGTTTGACTTCCTAAGAAATTGCAAGACTATTTTCCAATGCATCTGTGTGAAGCATGTCACCAAAAACATATGTGAGAGTTCCAGGTGCCCCACATCCTCACCAGCACTTAGTACTGTCAGACATTTTTACATTTCAACAGCTCTTTTGAGGCAAAGTTGACAAACCATAAATACACATATTTTAAAGTCAGCTTTAAAAATATGTACCTCTGTGAATATTTAAATCATACAATTTAACATGTTGACATAGGTATACCTTGGTAGAATCGTTACCACAATCAAGATAGTATACGTGAACATCACCCCAAAGTTCCCTCTGTGCCGTGCCTCCCTGCTACTATGTCCCCACTCTACCACCCAGGAAACCATTGCTTTCTGTCACTATATGTTAGTTTGCCTTCTCTAGAATGCTGTATAAATCAACCGTACTTAAGTGGTAGGTCTTGTTCTCCTTTTTTATAGTACTATTAATAAGAATCCATCCTGAGGTTGTAATAGTTTACAAAGCTTGTCTAAAAATTGTATATGAATTAAACTTTGAAGCATTTTCATTCTTCCTTAATTTACTAATTTTAACATAAAGTATTTTTATGTAGCATGGATATATGACATGTGTATATTTTAGAAAGACGCCTCTCGTTATATATATTGGTGTATTATTTTTGTAAATTATAAAGCACATTGTAACAAGTATCTTTACAATGAAAATTCATACACATCCAAAATGGGAGGTGTAGAGACTTTCACATTTTACCATCATTAAGTTGTATTTAAGACTCTTGAAATATACTGCTAAATTCACTCCAGAGAGGTTGACCTCATTTACAGTTTTAGCTATGAGAGTGCCAAATTATGTATACCCTCATCAACCCTGGGTAACTATCATTAAAAAAAAAAAAAAAAAATTGTCCACTGGTCAGCAAGAATGCTATTGGTGGTGAGACATTTTTATATAACAGTTTGAAGTGAAAAAAACACATTTCAAAGTAGCATATATGTTATGATTTTATAACATGTTTTTATGAGTATATATGTAAATATATACATATATATTATGAAAATATGTGTATTCAAATATATGTGTCTGTGTGTGATGAACTTTTAAATTTGCAGATTTTTGTACGCTTAACTTTTTATGTTCCAATTTTGTCATAACCATGCATTGTTTTAGTAATAATTGGAAATCAGTTCTTAACTTTGTTTTAATTAAAAATCTAACTTTTGCCAAACTGTATTATTTAAACTCAGAATGTAAAATGTTTTGTATTTGTCTTCTGTCTATACAGGTCAGTGTAGACATTTTGCTTCTTTAATAGATGGGGAGAGTAGGTATGGGAAAGGAATAACTGTGACGACAAGAAAAGTATAATAGAAAGAAGGGACAGGAAGATTGACTTCAGGAAGACTATTTCACAAATTAGCTGTAGGAATGAGTCACCAGAGACTCGGCTTTTATAACAGTCATCATCTTCCTATTTCCATGCAGACAAAATATTTCATGTGGACCCAAAATAATTTTTTAATTCCTGTTTTCTTTTTAAGTTTCATAGTTGTTTTTGTTTTTTCTAAACGTGTTATGTCAGATTTAATAGGAATAATTTCCTTTGTTAATGACTTCAAAAATATTACTTTACACTTAGAAAGTTTGATCTTATTCTTTTCTTCAATTCAAAGTAATGATGGGAAATCTAGGTGTCTAGGTGCAAAATCTTTATTATTTTTTTCAAATGTTTTTAATGTTAATTTATTTTTATTTTTTTGAGAGAGAGACATACAGAGCAAGAGCAGGGAAAGGCAGAGAGAAGAGGGAGACACAGAATCTGAAGCAGGCTCCAGGCTCTGAGCTGTCAGCACAGAGCCCAACCCGGGGCTCAAACCCATGAACTGTGAGATCATGACCTGAGCTGAAGTCGGATATCTAACTGACTGAGCCACCCAGCTGCCCCGGTGCAAAATCTTTATACATGAAAATGTCTCATTCTTTAGAAAATTTGAGATCTTCTTTGTTGTAATCTACATAATTAATTTAAGGAGAAAGCTCATCTCTGTTATTAAATGTTAAAACTGTTTTTGGATGATTTGCTGTTAGTCAAAAAGGAATCTTTAAACTTTTTATTCTACTTGATATATAATGTTAATAAATCAGATAAGACAAATATAATTACTTTTCCATTATTTACTGTTATGTCAATCACTTGATCAAATTATTTGCATGGAAGAAGATAAAAATGGAATTATATTGTCTAAAACTCATATTATTCTGCATGGGTATGGTCAACATGAAAGGAGCTAGAGATTTTATTTTCCAAGTTTCAAGTTTCTTAATAATAACATCCTCAAAATAAAGACAAATGACTCTTTTTCAAAAAATTTCAGTTAGCATGCCTTTTTTCTTTACAAACTTTCACATGTGCTTCTGTATCTCAAACAGTGATTACATTTTCTAGGATTAAGTTTTGAACATGTAAGACTCTACAGGCAAATTTTCTTTGTACACCACCATGCCTAAAATGCCTAGCCCATAACAGGACATAATAGGCACTAAATACATATTTATTTAGTAAGTGAATCATTGCTTTGTAGAGGAATAATTAAAATACAAAGGATTTAACATTATCTGACTGTTTTTCAACTAGGATTGCAAATTTTGTGATGCAAAGATTATAGATACAAATAGTAATAAAAATTGTGTTACTCAAATTTTCTAATTTGGCCTCTTTCTGAAGATTAAATTTTTTGGGTCTTCATTTATGAACTACCCACTGCTCAAATAAGTTGAAGGAAGACACACTGTTGGTGAGTAGGGATTCTACATAGTCTTGGCTGTTCTCATTTTTGTTAAGCATTCCTTAATTTCTAACTTTGACTCTATAAAGTTTAGAGAGATAGAAAGATATAGTATGAATATAACATATGATATATAATATGCACATGCAAACACCCCTCCCCCCAAACACACACACACACACACACACACACACACACACACACACAATTTCTTAGAAGCATGATAGGAAACTGTTATTCTATCCAAAAAAGACAAGAAGTATTGACTGACAACATGGAATTATTACACTAGCTATGAAGGAATGTAATATATTTATTCTTTTACTTGTAGTGGTCACCAAGTCTAATTATTATAAGTGCAAGTTGGTATGCCTTAAATCTTTAGTTTTTCATAGAACAAATTCAGCTCCTCACCATAAATGAATGTGGATCTCCCTTAAGCCACAACCAAAGCCATGGAGTGTAAGCTGTTTTTCCTCTCTATTTTGCTTCTATACTTCATACTTCTATATATTTCTTCTTTTGGAGGTATTCTCAGAGCCTCCAGGGTAGTGAGCATTCTGTCACATTTATTAAGGACAGCAGATTTTTCATAGTCCTTCCAAAGTCATTTATGGCCATCATGCTGTATGATTCCAACATCCGTATAAAATGATGATCACTTACTATGTGATTTCCTTTGTCTCTTTAACTTCAATAAACACATTTTCTCTCTTCTGCTAGCACTTTCATGTTGGTTCAACTTGGATTTATTACCCATGTGATCACCGCATGTCTGCAATCTTTAACTGTAGCTTTAATCTGTTAACTTTAACTGTAATCTTTGCCCATTTTTCTGAACAAAATCTGCTATTCTTTCAATTTCTCTGCCCTTTATTCTAACTCAGTCTACTCTACAACCTTAAGAAGACTTATCGCTTCTTGACACTCCATTTTCTTTATCAGTCCTTTCCTGGTTTCCCTTTTCTCTTTTCTGAGCCTAACTCCATTACAAGTCATTTATACTATGGTCTCATTGGGACATTTAATGTTCATGCACCTCTGCCATCCTTCTATAACAAATGGCCAAAACATAGGCAAAATATGGGCACCTGGGTGGCTCAGTCGGTTAAGCATCTGACTTTCAGCTCAGGTCATGGTCTCATGGTTTGTTGGTTCAAGCCCCATGTCAAGCTGTGAGCTGACAGCTCAAAGCCTAGACCGTGCTTCGGATTCTGAGTGTGTGTGTGTCTCTCTCTGCCTGTCCCCTGCTCATGCTGTTTTTCTCTTTTTCTCAAAAATAATAAGTGTTAAAAAAACTTTTAAAAATAGGCAAAATATTTAGACCTATCCTGGTTCACAAAATTTTTGATAGAAGTTCCTCTAATATTAATTATAAGTTCTTTGACATCAACGTCAGTTGGTGCTTTGTAAAATTTTATTTATTTGTAAAATTTTACTTATTTCAAACTTTCCCTCTTTCCTCAAGGCCTACAGTTTCAAACCCTGCTTATTCTTGGTAGATAATCTTGTTTCCCACCAACTCTGTAAGTTTTGGGAATTTTGTTCATCTCTCCCTCCCTGCTTCATTCCACTGCCCACAAAACTCCCTCACGTGACATCATTTTTTATATTCTATCATTCAGTGTTAGAGGGACTAGTGTCCCTTCTTCAATTTTGCTCTTAATCTGAATCCCTCTTAAATTATCAGGGACTTTTCTTCATCTGCTTTTACTCCTGTATTTCTTTTTCACCAAAATCTGTTTTGCATATCTTCCTTCAAATTATCCATTTTGAACTCATCTCCTTATTCCTTCTTCCTTGGTTGCCTCTTTGATTTCTTCTTCAGCTGAACTTCTGGTCCATTTTTATTCATCTAGGTTGTTACAGATTTCTACTCTTGGTTCATATGACTTCGATGAACACCTGGTCTTGACATCAATGTGACTTTGTGTTTTGG
This sequence comes from Leopardus geoffroyi, assembly GCF_018350155.1. Classification (NCBI taxonomy): domain Eukaryota; kingdom Metazoa; phylum Chordata; class Mammalia; order Carnivora; family Felidae; genus Leopardus; species Leopardus geoffroyi. The sequence goes on along the minus strand of NC_059327.1, from coordinate 103,936,863 downwards.
CTTATTCTCCCATTCTCCACTCCCTAATGCAAGAGTGTTTCTTATTCATTCATCATCCACTTTTTTAATAACTCTTTATTAATCATTTGTTATGCCAAACACCATGCTAGGCACTAAAAAAACAGTGATGAACTATACAGACATGGTTCTTGCCTTCAAGGACACTAACAATGTATAAGCATTCCTTGTCTATTGCTTTTCTGGGCTTCAGAGATATTTCAAACTTGCTTTATCTGGGCAGTTCTTGATACTTCCCCATAGACCTTAGATGGCTTGTGTGGTAGTCAGAATTCAAAGCTGACCTCCATGACACATGCCCTGTATATCTCAAGCCCCTTAAGTGTGGAGATATCTGTGAATACGGTGGTTAGTTTGTGCTATACGAGGCGGTTGATTTCAGAGAGGGAGATTATCCTCAGGTTTCATCTAATCAGGGGAGCCCTTAAAAGAGATGACATTCTCTTTTAATCTATCTAGTGTAAAAGATTTGATGCTCCAGATAGATTCAGTGCTCCACTGCTAACTTCAGTGGTGGAGAGGGCCATGAAGCAAGAAACTGTGAGGGCCTCAAGGAGTGGATAGCATACTCTGGCTGAAAACTAGAAAGGAAATAGGGACCTCAATCCTGCAGCTCTAAGGAACTGGACTCTGCCACAACTAAGTGGCAGAAAGAGGAAAGAGGAGCCCAAGCTCCAGATGAGAATGTAGCCCAATTGACACTTAATCTTAGCCTACAGGACTTGAGCAGGGAACCCAGTCTTGCTATGACCAGACTTCCGATGTACATGATTGTGACATAGTAAATGGGTGTTGCTTTAAGCTGTCAAGTTTATGATGTTTTGTCACGCAAGATTAGGAAACTAATACACCTAGGCCATGCTAACCCTCAGCAAATTGTAGTAAAATTAATTCTAGGTATTTTGGCAGTTCCTTGATTGAACTCAGTAGTCTGAAAACGAGAACTATACTGACAAAAGTACTGGGAATATTCCAATACATAATGTAGGCTTTTGGAAAATACTCTTTAAGAAAGCCAGCAAGAAGACAGTTATGATTTCAAGGATGTGATCATCTATGGGGATTCACTTCACAAGAGATGGAAAATTCTCTTCATATCAACCCCAACAATTCCAACTATTAAAATAAGAATATCTAAAATAAGCATGTTAACTTTCTAAGAAGTTCATATTTTTTAAAGAATGTTTACAATGAATGGACAAATGACAAAATAATAGAATACTATGAAATGAAATATTCATTTGTATAAGAAAGAACAGGAAAGCTCAGTAAGCTAAGCACCAGCATAATTTTAGGTTTATAAAAATTTTAAAACTATGAAATAAACTTTTGGTCCACTGTTAGTCTTTTTGATATTTATGTTTGCACTCAAAAGTACTTCTCTAGCTCCTGCATGCTCAGTGCAGATGTAAACCATAAGAATTTACCCTTCATTTCATTATCATATGCAGATCTGTAAGTCATCCAACTCTCTACATGATATGTTCTTTCTACTTTGAGTTTAGAATAAAAAGCCAATCTAGATCTCTCCTATGGTAGGCCAGAATGTTTTCAGTCATCACAAAACATTGTGCTTTGGCTTTCTTTGAACAGATCCAAGTTTTAGGCTTTACTGATTTCTCACAACGCCCAGGGCTTGGGCCTGCAATGGCACTGATACCACTTTACGCTGTGGTTCCTTTGGCACCTGTGAAAAACTTGTTTATTTTAACATAAATGAATTTGGGGGGGTCATTTTTTTTACCCTGGAAATGCATATTTATTACATAATAGTGTATATCTGGAAAAAAATACTTTCACAAAGTCTCATGGCTTTATGGTGACAGAGCCAGAATTCTGTTTGGGGATGCATGGCTGCCTTTTCTTTTCTTTCTTTCTTTTTTTTTAAATAGTTTATAAATATCTTTTTAAAATTTTTATTATTTATTTGTTTGTTTTTTAAATTTATATTCAAGTTAGTGAGCATATAGTGTAATAATGATTTTCAGGACTAGAGTCCAGTGATTCATCTCCTATGTATAACACCCAGTGCTCATCCCAACAAGTGTCCTCCTTAATGCTTCTTACCCATTTAGCTCATCCCCCACCCCCCCCACTCACAACTTCTCCAGAAACCCTCAGTTTGTTCTCTGTATTTAAAGGTCTCCTATGTTTTGTCCCCCTCCATGTTTTTATATTATTTTTGTTTCCCTTCCCTTCTGTTCATCTGTTTTATATCTTAAATTCCACATATGAGTGAAGTCATATGATATTTGTCTTTCTCTAACTGACTAATTTCACTTAGCATAATACCGTCTAGTTTCATCCAAGTAGTTGCAAATGGCAAGATTTCATTCTTTTTGATTGCCAAGTAATACTCCATTGATATACCACATTTTCTTTATCCATTCATCCATTGATGGACATTTGGGCTCTTTCCATACTTTGGCTATTGTTGATAGGGCTGCTATACACATTGGGGTGCATGTGCCCCTTCTAAACAGCATAGTTGTATCCTTTGGATAAATACCTAGTAGTGCAATTGCTAGGTCATAGGGTAGTTCTATTTTTAGTTTTTTGAGGAACCTCCATGATGTTTTCCAGAGTGGCTGCACCACTTTGCATTCTAACCAACAGTGCAAAATTGTTCCTCTTTCTCCACATCCTCGCCAACATCTGTTGTTGCCTGAGTTGTTAATTTTAGCCATTCTGACAGGTGGGAGGTGGTATCTCATTGTGGTTTTAATTTTTATTTCCCTGATGATGAGTGATGTTGAGAATTTTTCATGTGTCTGCTAGCCATCTGGATGTCTTCTTTGGAGAAGTGTCTATTCATGTCTTTTGTCCATTTCTTCACTAGATAATTTGCTTTTTGGGTGTTGAGCTTGATAAGTTCTTTATAGGTTTTGGGTACTAACCCTTTATATGATAGGTAATTTGCAATTTTTTTTGGTAATTCTTGGTCCTTTTTTTAAATATCAGCTTTTCTGAATGTCCATTCATTTCTATACCGCCGGCCCTAAATAGGGATTCTGGAGTTTCTTTCCCTTTCCACCTTTCCTTTTTCTCATGAACAAAAATAAAAATTTTATTGAAATCGATCATCTAGTAATGTAAAGAGTTCTCTATCCCTGGAAAAAACTGGAATTTGGGGATTGAAGATCATTCCTGCCTTGGTGAAAGAAATGCCCCTTAGGATCAGAAGAAACTTCATGAATGGCTTATGTATCAGCCAAACCTCAAATGATGTTCAGTGTTAGAGTAGGAAAGTAGGAGGAGATCATATAACCAGATAAGAGCACAAATAAAAACATGGGAATGGAAATATGCATAGTATTCCCAGAAAATATGAAATAAATATGGCGTGAGTGTAGGTTTTGAACATTATAGGTAGTTGGAGTTATCTTGGGAAGGAAGTCTGTAGCAATGGATGAATAACCTCAAATACAAGCCATAGATTTGGGATTTTTTTTTTAAGTTAGCTATAAACACGGCAGAATTGGATGTTGAGTATAATTGAGATGACCTTATTTTCTAATCATTTTTGTCTTTTACAATAAAGGGAAATACTAATAAACTGATGTTTCCTTGTGTTGTACTTTGGAAAATTAAAAGAATATGGCATAAATTAATAAATATCAGATAAAATCAGAAAAAAAAAATGATGGCAATTCTGTATAGTGGATGATGTCCTATTTCAATGATTTCATGTTGTCCTTGCCATACATTCATCATTGGACCACAGAGAAGTTTATTTGTGTGAGCCAGAATGATATTTCTTTGCATTTCTTTTAATTTTGACTTGTTCTGTCTTTACTATCTTCTATTTTTTTTTTAATTTTTTTTAACGTTTATTTTATTTTTGAGACAGAGAGAGACAGAGCATGAATGGGGGAGGGGCAGAGAGAGAGAGACACACACACAGAACCGGAAGCAGGCTCCAGGCTCTGAGCCATCAGCCCAGAGCCTGACACGGGGCTCAAACTCACGGACCGCGAGATCGTGACCTGAGCTGAAGTCGGACGCTTAACTGACTGAGCCACCCAGGCGCCCCTACTATCTTCTATTTTTAAGGCACTAGTACAACATCCACCCCAGGGACTTCTTAAGACAAATTAGAGCTGATGCAGAGTTTGTGATTTCGACTCCAGAAGGGGAATATTTAAAAACTCTCTCAGTTGTCCTCATGTGAGTTACTGATTTGTTATAAGGGGTACAACTCAGGAACAGACAAATGGAAAAGATGCACAGAGCAAGATATGGGCAGGGTGGGGCATCCAGAGCTTCTATGCCCTCTTCACCACCTTCCCAGCATCTCAGGATGCTCACCAGCGCTTTTAAATGTGTGTCCCCTTCAAAGGTAAACAAAGTTTGAAATAAACTCACACGCATTCATGAAAAGCCAGGCTTCATATAGACCACTCTTGGCTATTATACCAGGAGTAGAATTTCTTTGCCAGTATGAGTAGGAAAGGTTGGAGGGCAGGAAGGCTGCTAGGGACCAGCCTGGAGACTATAAACAGCTGTGTGGTGGCGGTGGGAAGTGGGTAAGCTCAGGAACTGCTCTGAACTTGCCCTCTTTTTTCAACTTTATTATGGCAGTTGAGCTTCTGAGGAATACAAATCAAGCAAGAGACAAAACCATAGCTTGGTTGGAAGAAGTAGAAAGATGAATCAGTAAACTGGATCCAGCAAGGTTAAAGGAAATAAAGACAGATAAAATCTTCAGTAATGGTAATAAAGAGGTACCTTGTCACTGAGTTGGATCCAGCTCTGATATGCTCCCAGAAAATTAAGACTTGCCAATACATGCCCCTCAAAGTACTCACTATGAGATTCTGGATGTCTCAAGATATGAATGGAGAAGAACCCCTATTTCAATTTTTACTTCAACATTAGATATCTATTTAGTGCCTAGGAGCTTGCCGTGCATGGCACAAGTAATTTCAGGTGGTATAAAATATATTGATAGATTAGATTAGTATATAGGAGACCCAGAACAAGACATGACTGTTCCAAATGCCAACTTGATTTTTACTAAATTGCCTCAGTTTCTCTAATATTATCCAACTTTGGAAGCTTAAGAAATAGTAGTTACTAAGCCCAATAGATTGAACTCATCACAAAATGTATTCCTGAGCTCTGCTGTGAAGAGCCCTTTCAGGTATTGCCCCAGAAATGTGAACAACAAGGGAGGCAGTGTGGATTCCTGGTTCACCATAAAACTCTAGAGTCTAATTTCCTTGGTTTGGATCCTGCCTATGATAGTTAATAGCTGTGTGAATTTCAGCAAGTCCCATAACCTGTCATTCTCCGTTTTCTCATTTGTATAGATCAGTTAATAATAGTAGGTATCTCATGGGGTTCATGTGTACATCAAGTGAGATATTGCAAGTAAAGTGCAGAGGAAGGAGCCTGGACCATGGAAAATGATTAGTTAAGGTTGTTCATGTCATTATTAAGGACCTGTGGGACGCACTTTTCTATTTATCACATGTGACACCTCCACACATCTTGAAAGCTGTGGTGCCATCCCTGGGCATTATTATGTCATCTAATTGAATAGAGCCTCTTGATTTCATTAATATCCCCAGTCCCTTTTATGTGCTAAAGTTTCTACCTAAAATGGATAAACCCCCCTGTGGGAAATAATTCATATCCATAAAGGAGAGGCAAAATTATGTTTCGCTCTTGGACCAATGAGAAAAATACCCCCACCTCCAACTACATTTGTCTACAGACTGCCTGTGGTGCTAGTGCCAGAGGATTAGAAATAGCAAACATTGCTTGGACAACAATGATATTAATTTAATTTACTAGCTAAGCAACTGACTTCAAATTTTTTTGAATGTTTATTTGTTTTTTGAGCGTTAGAGAGTGCAAACAGGGGGCAAGGCAGAGAGAAAGGGAGACAGAGAATCTGAAGCAGGCTTCAGGTTGTCAGTGCAGAGCCCACTGTGGGGCTTGAACTCACAAACTGCAAGACAATGACCTGAGCTGAAAGCAAGAGTTGGACGCCTAACCGACTAAGCCACCCAGGCACCCCAGGAACTGATTTTTAATCACACCCTGGTACAAATGTTTTATGCCCCTTAATCCTGCCTGAAATTTTATTTTAGATATTCAGTATTCATATGTCATTCTCTTCCTGATGAGTAATAATAACTGACTGGACATAGTTCTCTATACATATCAAGTGATGGATGAAAAAAAACTAAGATTTAATGAGTTTATGTATTAACTTGGAATTTAACATTACAAACTTATGTACATTCATTGTACTAGGTGCTTTACATGCTGTATCTCATTTAATCTGCAAAGAAACTATTTGATGTTTAATAATGAACCAATTTTCCAGAATAGAGGATACTGTCTTAATCCCACGGGTTACAGGCCTAATTTAAACTGAGATATCTGGTGGCTATTATAAAGTTGGGTTGGTTCTAAACTCCTTTGATTTCAAATGCATTCTAAAATCTTTTAAATGTTAGATATTTAAATGTAGCATAGACATAGCTTATGTCTAGGCTAGATTCACTCAAGGCCTTTTGGCCAGGCTAATTTTATTTTCTAATACTTCCAAGACATTTTGGCCTAACTGGTTATAGGATTCTTACTACAAAAATTAAATTACTGATCTGTTTATGAGTGCACATCCAAGGAGCTAAGGGGTATTTATCGAATCCTGCATATTATGGACAAAAGTGAGTTAGCCTAAGAGTAATTGTGCTCCAAGAAGGTGAGAATATTTATGAAGTTTATAACCTTATTGCCAAAAGTTAAGTATTATTAGGTTCTTTTTACATGTTTATGCAGATTTGAGCTAAATTCATCAGTTCCTCCCAGATATCCTGGTATTTTGTGCAGCATATGGCCTAAGACTGAAATACAAAATTAGAACATGCACCTTATACTTTTTCACCCTACCATGTTTCATTGTCTCCAAAGTCAACATGCTAATAAAAAAAGTTATTCATGAACATTTAGATGTCTAGCAAAATATGTGTGGTAAATGAAAATAATTTCTCAGTTTTATATGATGACAAGAATGATATATGTTTGTTGTAAGGAAATCAAATAATGTAGACAAGTATCATGAAGAAAGTAAAAATCACCACAAAGTGCTCTGTTTGGAGACAAATGCTATTAATATAATGGTGAAATTTCCAGTTTTATTTTTCTCTCTTTCTCCATCTCTCTGTGTTTCTGCAGTTCTGTAGATCTGTCTGATTCTGCATATGTATGTGAATTGTTCTGTAAGTAGCTTTTTCTTTTGCATCAAAATATGGAATATTTCCCTCAATAAAGATAATCGTCATAATGTTCAATGGCCACACGGTATTGCATTACATGAAAATACCACAGTCCCCTACATGGATGGGCATTTATATTGTTCTTAACTTGTTTCTTTTAAAATAACACTGTGATTTAGGGGCGCCTGGGTGGCGCAGTCGGTTAAGCGTCCGACTTCAGCCAGGTCACGATCTCGCGGTCCGTGAGTTCGAGCCCCGCGTCGGGCTCTGGGCTGATGGCTCAGAGCCTGGAGCCTGTTTCCCATTCTGTGTCTCCCTCTCTCTCTGCCCCTCCCCCGTTCATGCTCTGTCTCTCTCTGTCCCAAAAAAAATAAATAAACATTGAAAAAAGAAAAAGAAACTTAAAAAAAAAAATAATAAAATAAAATAACACTGTGATTAAAAAAAAAAAATCTCATAGTGTCTGTGGCAGACCCAATGATGGGCTTCCAAATATCTCTCCTTTCTAGTATGTAGAACCTGTGCATATGCTACCTTACATAGTCAAAGGGACTTTGTAGATGTGATTAAGGATTTTATGATAAGATATTACCCTGGGTTATCCAGCTGGGCCCAATGTAATCATGGTGCTTATAAGGAGATAAAAGAGTCAATGTCAGAGAAGGAGACTGAGGATGGGAGAGAGAGATTTGAAGATGACATGTTGTTGACTTTGAAGATGGAGGGAAGGAGCCATGAGCAAAAGCAATCCAGGCAACCTTTAAAAGCTGAAAAAAGCAAAGAAATACAGAAATAATATAGCACTGCTGACACCTTGATTTAAGTCCCACAAACCCATTTTAGGACTTTTGACCTTTAGAACTGTAAGGTAATAATTTGTGTTGCTTTAAGCCACTAAGTTTGTAGTAATTTGTCATAGCAGCAGTAGGAAACTAATACAGTGCATCTCTCTGGACTCTGTCAAATTAGGGTAAATGCTCAGAAGTAAGATTACAAGTTCAAACCCATTTTAAATTTGTGATATATCGACAATATTCCTCTAAAGCTTTCCAACTCCACACTCTGTGGCTTTTCTCTTCCCATTCTTCACTTTTCCCAACCTGATCTATGATATTTTTTATCTGTACCATTGAAAATTACTTTTTAAAGTGTTTTTTAAATGTTTATTTATTTATTTTGAGATAGATAAGGAGAGAGAGAGTGCAAAAGAGAGATGGGGGAGGGGCAGAGATGGAGGAGAGAGAAAATCCCAAGCAGACTCCTGGCTATTAGAGTGGAGCCCAAACTGGGACTCCAGTTCACTAACCTTAAGATCATGACCTAAGCTGAAATCAACATTCAGATGCTTAGGACTGAGACACCCAGGTGCCTCTAACGTATTTTTTGATTAATCTTTGTTAATCAAAGTTAATGATTACCAAAGTTTGATAAGCATCAGTGCTTATTAAAAAAAAAAATAATGTTTATTTATTTTTGACAGAGAGAGACAGAGCATGAATGGGGGAGGGGCAGAGAGAGGGAGACACAGAATCTGCAACAGGCTCCAGGCTCCGAGCTGTCAGCACAGAGCCCGATGGGAGGCTCCATCCCATGGACCCCGAGATCATGACCTGAGCTGAAGTCGGATGCTCAACCGACTGAGCCACCCAGGCACCCCAAGCATCAGTGCTTATTAAAGTGCATGAGGAGCAATAAGAATCTTTTTTTTAAGTATTTGTTTATTTTGAGAGAGAGAGAGAACACATGAGTGGGGGAAGGGAAGAGAGAGAGAGAGAGAGAAAGAGAGAGAATCCCAAGCAGGTTCCATGTGCTGTCAGTGCAGAGCCTGATGCAGGGCTTAACCTCATAAACCACGAGCCAAAATCAAGAGTCGGACGCTTAACCAACTAAGCGACCAAGGCACCCAGGAATCTTTTTAAAAGGCAGATTCTGGTTCAGTGGACCTGGGGTGTGAGCTTAGATTCTGCATTTCTAATAAATTCTCATTTGATGCCCATGCTGCTGGTTCTTGGAGTTCACATAGAGAAGCGGGGTGTAGACTTTAATATTTCTTTATTTATGGGATGTATTATTGAACAATAATTAAGATCACAGATTTAGGAGTCAGACAAATCAAGTCCCTTCTCTGTTACTCTTTAGTTATGTAAGTTTGGATACAGGACTTTCTGAGCTTCAATTTTCTTATCTACAAAACTGGGATAAAAGGGTGTGCAAATTTTACACATTTTTGTGATAATCCAATAACATGTTGCATCTCATTTCTTTAGCTCAAAGCTTGAAAATCATCTATTACTATCATTGTTATTATTATTAGCTATATCAATTGAATTGATTATATACTTCCTGTAATTTTCACTTGGAATATTTACTTTCTCTTATTGCTATACTCTTGTATATTTCAGACATCAACCTTTCCTTTTTTGCCATTTGTTTTGTAATATTTATCCTAAATTTTTAAATATGTATTTTAACTTCATGACATATTTCACAATTATGTGATCAAATTGGTCAGTGTTGTTCTTTATTATTCCTGGTTTTTAGTCTTATTTAAAAAGCATTCCCCACACCAAGGTTATTTTATAAATACACGTTTACTCTCTGTATTGAAAAGAATATTTTTCCTATTTTTTTCTTTAGACTTCAAGTTCTTTACCCACCTGGAATTATTTTTGTAAGAGATCAATGTAGCGATTCAATTTATTTTTCCCCTCAAAGATTAGCCAGTTATCTCAACATCATTGATCCATCTATTTTTTCTACTGCTTAAAATGTTACCATTTTTATAAACCAGATTTTATACATAGCTGGTTCCCTTTATTTATTTTATTTCACTGTTTGGTCCATTTATCTCTGAATTAATACTGGACATTACTCTAGCTTAAATTATATTTTAATTCTCAGTAGTCCTAAATTTACTCTTAAAACCTTTATTTTAGAATTCTCTTAATTCTAAATGTTCAGTATTTAATATACATTTCAGGGAAAAATTTGTTAAGATAGTTATAGCCTCTTTTTATATAAATCAGGTAATATTAAGATGTCTTTATTCTACTCTTACCATATTTACTTTTCTTTTTTATAGCACCAGTGTTAATTTACCCGTATGTTATCTTAAAATAAGCCTGTGGATAGATCTTCTGAGGCTGGTCACAAATTGAAAAAATAATACATAAATAATGTTATATTAATATATAGATTTGGGGTAAATTATATAGTTAAATTGGAAGTAATTAGGAGCCCCTATAGAAAATCATGTACTTTGATCTTGAGCTATATGCAGTTGAAAATTTATGTAGTTTGGTGGCTGCTATCAAAGTATGAAATTCTTTCAGCAATTTTGTGTATTCCATATAGTCCCTGCTCCCTTTACATCAGAAGGATTATAGCATCAGAAAGTGTCCCCCTTTTTGGTGGTAACCTCTGCTATCTTTGATTGGTACTGGGCTTTGTGTTTTTTCTGTGATTAACATCAGAGTTATTAACTCAGAAATCAAGTTCTCTGCATCTTTGACGCCAGTGAATGAAGGAGTTTCGTTCATAGCTCATAGATTATTGGGAGAAAAAGAGTAGTCAGTATTAACCATAAACTACTTAAGATGCTACAGAGATATTTGCTTCCCCAAATTAAATGTAACCTGAGCATACTAATTAATTGGGTATGAACTATGACCTCTTGTGGTGGGATTTTTGGCATTGTTTTATTACAGTTATGCTCGGTACTCTCTGGCTAAAGATTAGTTTAAAGGGACTTGTCACTATCTAAAGACCAATGTGGCAGGAAACTGGTCTGTTGGCAATTTCGATGCATTGTGAAAATCCAGGTAATGGAACTGTTTCATTGCTAATCTTCAGGGTTTTGGCTTCTGGCTTTTACAAAAAAGCCTCCTTCTGTTTGTTTAAGGTACAATATTATTTGTACAGTTCAAATAGAACCTTTTTCTTGATGTCTTTGTAATTATTATTTTTTTTACTTCATTTGCAAGATAAAAAAAGCTCCTTTCATGTGCCCTAGCAAACCAGAGATTGTGAAGGGAAACAGCATTCTTGAATTTCTTTTTCTCTGACTTTTTTAAAAAATAGAATGGTCTGTTTTGTGGAACAGCAGGTTTTTGTGCCGTTTCAGATGGTGTTGCATGTGGCAGAATAGGCCCCATTCACGTTTTCTGTGGGACAATTTGCAAAGGCACCGTGCTGTGGGAACCTTTTTTAAGAGGAGGGTCTGTAAGGGCGGGCAAAGGGCGACACAACACCTGTAGCAGGACACAATCTGTGCAGGGCTCAGAGCTGATTTCACACTTTGTTTTATTCCCCCTAAGTATTCAGCATATGTTCCTTTCTGGGAAAAATAAAGGGCTCCCTCAGATGGTACATATCAAGTGAGCTCAAGGAGGTTAATAGATTAACTCCAATCAATCTAAGCATTCCCTCGTGAGACCCTAAGGCTGGTTATTCACTACCCTTGTTACGATGATGTTCATTTTATTAGAGCTTATAGCTCAATAGTCAGAGCGTGCGATCTTTTTACTGTGAAAATCTTTCTGCATGCCTTCTTTTCTCAGGAAGAAAGCACCAGTAAAGTGGTAAGCATTCCCTTTACAAGACTTGCGGTGAATCTGGAATAACAGAAATAGGTTTCCCATTTTAAATAGCCGGAGTGAATGTCTAATCTTTTCCTGGGCCTGGTGGTACATTCTGTGGGCTGAAATTTTCAATGCGATGGTTTCTAAGCCCCAAGTCCCTGCCATGTTCCTTTCAGCTTCCTTTTCCTCCCTTCTATTTCTAAATGAGAGCAGTTGGGCCTGCCCAGACACACGTACAGTAGTGATGCTCTGTGATTCAAGTCAAAGAATGTTTAGTCTGGATCCCACAAAGGCCCACGATTCCCAGCACAGAAACACATACAGCAAAGCAGGGAGAGAGCAAACATGGCATCAAAGAAAACTCGTGAATATAGACACCACTATAAAAACTAACTCTGTGTTAGCCCAATAAAGAAAGAAATGACAAGGGTTTTGAATGCTAAAATATAGAGGGTTGTATGAAAGGGAGGGAAACATCCACAAAAAGTAGACAGACTGAATAAAAGTATTTATCTTTAAACCACACAAGTCATGGTAATTAAATTAGGTCAGGCTGGTTACAACACTACAAAAAGCAGGCTGTAACTAATTTCAAAAGGAACAGAAAAGACCTGGAAAAAAAAAAGTAGATTGACAGCTTCTTATTTTTTTGTTTTCATCCAATCAAGGCAACCCAACATCAAAAAGTGGGAAGAAATCCTGATTTGCAGGAAATTTGTCTCATCACAGAATATAAACTTAGCAGATATATTCAGGGTAGGCTTAGAACTTTGGGAAATTATTCGTTCTAAGAGAAAAGCAAGCAGTATCCATGTATGAAGTTCACCATTTGAAAAAACCTTGATAAAAATTCTGGTCCCTAAGTAGTTCAAAGCCTATTGCAAATGATACATCTTCCCTATTCTTTGTAATTACATAGAGACTTTTTCAGCCCCAGTATCTTCTGCATTCAATTGTTCAAGACAACTTTCAAAGTATTATATCGAGAGGAAACTTGTGAGAGTTTTCTTTCAAATTGTCTCTTTAAAAGACTACTTAGTGATGCCTACTAAAATGACTTTTAAAAGTAGCTTCAAATATTTACTTTGAATGTAAATGTGCCAAGTGGTGAAGGACATTTGGCACATAAACTGGAGGATGGGAGAAAATAACCCAGGGAGACTGTTATTCGAAGACCATTCTGTATTTTTATTTATTTTTTTATTTTTAAAAATCTTTATTTATTTTTGAGAGAAAGAGAGAGAGAGAGTTGAGGAAGGGCAGAGGGAGAGAGAGAGAGGAAGACACAGAATCCAAAGCAGGCTCCAGGCTCTGAGCTGTCAACACAGAGCCCAACACGGAGCTCTAAGTCATGGACCGTAAGATCATGACTTGAGCTGAAGTTGGATGCTTAACCGACTGAACCATCCAGGCACCCCAACCATTCTGAATTTTTAAAGAAAAGTTTAAAATGTGTCATTTTTGTCCTTCCTTTCTTGAAAAAAAAAAACACAGGATCTGAGAAGTTTCTGTTAGCTTAATTTAAGTAGGAAAATCACTGAATACCAAGCAATTAATAATGCAAAGAAACCATAATAACGTTGCCTGTGAAAAATCTCAAATACATCTTTCATCCTTGTCATCTGATAATTAATGTCATTTCTCCTTATGTATCACTGGGAAGATTTGAGTTAGGAACATTCAATACTATTCAAGTGTAGATTTGGGCTGAGCATTAAAAGTAATTGTGCTCTTTCATATATTTAAGGTAGTCATTTCCCTTTTTTGAATCTTGGACAAAAGCCTGTCCAGCTGTTTTGCTACATAGACCTATTTTCTTATTCCTATAATGTTCTGCTCCCCAGAAACTTAGATTTAGGCAGTGGATGCTGGTATAGATAAACACACATGATATCGTATCTATATTTAAACAATCATAGTTTTACCTTTCAGATAGTTTGGGAGCACATTTAGCACTTTTGCATCCTCTAGAGGTCTTTCCTGAAGTGTGGTTTGGTGATTTCACTGGGGTAAACTGGTGACAATTGCTATTCGTGACCTTGAATTGCAGGGTGAGAAGCAGGAACACTGATATCCATGAAGCAGAAATGCCATTGTTACTATCAGAAAGGACTGTGGTAGAATAGTGAGGTAGGAAGGCCTGCATAGGAAACAAGTCACCACATTTTTTTTTAATGTTTTATTTATTTTTGAGAGAGAGGAAGAGAGAGACAGAGCGTGAGTGGGGGAGGGTCAGAGAGAGAGGAGGACACAGAATCTGAAGCAGGCTCTAGACTGCTGTTAGCATAGAGCCAGATATGGGGTTCGAACTCATGGACTGCAAGATTATGACCTGAGCTGAAGTCGAATACTTAACTGACTGAGCCACCCAGGCATCCCAGGAAACAAGTCATTTAGATTTTATGATGGCTACTGATAGCACCATCATCAGATTAGCTTAACTCTTGTTTAATCTCATTCCTGCATCAAGGGGAAGCAGTGGGAAGAATGCAGAGGAGACTTACAATGTATTAATTCTCCCATATTGTGCCAGTGATGTGTACCCCAGTTCTCCATGACAGTAGGCTTCTCCTGAGATGGTGAAAATTCTTACTGGTGTCCCTCTGGAGTAGTCTTTCCAGTATCCAGAGATCTTAGCAAGGTCTATTGTGTCTGTTAGGATGCTGGCAGAGATGTCTGTAGTCCTCTTAGCAGGAGGCAGTTGCTGATTTCCCATCTGCTTTGCACAGCATCACATTTATCTCAAACAACCATTAGGATTTTTACTATGTGCCTACTTGCTAAGTTTTGTTTTGTAGGAAAAGCAACATAATAGGGGAAACACATCAAGGCAGAAAGGGGTGGATTTGTAGAAGGAAGAGGGAGGGCAAGTCAGGGAGAAAGATGGGGAAATTGAAAGAGATGGAATGTTTTGGAAAATGCACAGAACAAAGGAGTTAATGTGACCCATGACCTCTTGTGAAGGTCTGCATCTGCTGTAATGAGGTTCTGTTTTTGGGTATTCAGCCTTGTAAATGGGAGCACCCGAGAGCCCAGAATGGGGGTGGGTGGACCAGAGTTGAAGGCGAACAATCTCCCTTCTCCGACTCCCTGACCTCGGGCTGCCAGGAAACCACTGAGCACACCCACAGTTCCGAACGCTGAAACAGGGGACAGTTTCATTGCACAAACCAGGGCACAATGAAAAGCTTCTTCTTTTTAAAGGTAACAGATTGAATTAAGTTCGTCATTTAACCTTAGACTTGATGTATAAATCTCGACAGTATGAACACAGGTAGAATAGTCTTCTAGGAACTGAATGAGCATATGGAAGATTAAGAACCAAGTCACAAAAAGAACAGTTCCTTATAGTGAAAACTACAGTGTGGCCCCTTTGTCACCACCTGCAGCAGTTTCTTTGAAGTTGTTTTTTTAGCCACCATATTCCATATTTCAGTGGATCTCAGGGTTAATTTAGCATAATAGCCTAGGATAAGGACTCTGGGCACACACAGACTGGGTTGGAATTACTAGCTTGGTGTCACTGGGCACTTGGCTCGGTCTACTGGAACCTCAGTTTCCATGTTCGACACATAGTAGGTACTCAATAAATCTTCACTGCTATAATAATATGATTCTGAAGAAATTATAATTTAAAACATAGTATTCAGCACTTTTTGGTTTTCAGCTATAACTCTCCACGTTGTGTCATAGTATCAATCTTAGATTGGGAGGTGTTCATGACAAGGACCATTTCTTTTATCCCTTTGTGTCTAACTCTTAACGTAGTACCTGATGCTTAGTTAGACAAGGGTCAATGGATGGCACGAATGTCTGAATGGATGAATGAGGGAAATAAAAGTCATTTTATACTTAGAGATTTATTTTTCAGTTGAGTGATGGCTGTGCTTTTAAAAGATTCAGCAGAGTTTTAAAGGAATGGAAGTTTTTAGACACACTTTCAAAAAATAAAATTGGCTCAAAACCTTTCAAAAACCTCAGATGAACTTTTCAACACATCAGCAACTGTGATCTCCTTTAATCTAAAACACTCTGCATTTTTAACTACATTAATTTCCAAAGTTTCCTGGAATGCTGATCTGCTGTGTGATCATGTAGCTTTTACCAGGTGTTTTGAATTGAATCCCTAGTTTTCCATCATGAGATGGCATAAGACATTTTTGTTACGTGGATAATTCTCAAAGAATAGGGAACTTGTGCAAATGTCATAATAGGCTCCTCCAAATTTTTGTGGCCAAAAATATGTATTTTGCTTCCTCATAGTAGGTGCTATTACTGCTATCATGTTGCCCTAAACAGTAATTCTATATTTAAGTATATTTAAATATTGAAGCCAGTGGTTCCCAACTTATGATCAGATTCTATTCTAAATTTTTTTTTTTTCAACGTTTATTTATTTTTGGGACAGAGAGAGACAGAGCATGAACGGGGGAGGGGCAGAGAGAGAGGGAGACACAGAATCGGAAACAGGCTCCAGGCTCCGAGCCATCAGCCCAGAGCCTGACGCGGGGCTCGAACTCACGGACCGCGAGATCGTGACCTGGCTGAAGTCGGACGCTTAACCGACTGCGCCACCCAGGCGCCCCCAGATTCTATTCTAATAAATTCTGTTTTATGTTGATTTCTTGGGACATGGAACTGATATTTCCAAAGAAACTTTGTTTTGTAATGGGTATTGAGTCTCTCTACCTCGTGGAAAAAAAAAAACCCTTTGGTTACTAATAAGATGGGATTGACAAGGATATTAGGTTTGGGAAATATGGACAGAGGGACCAAACTACTTCTGTTGTCGTGGCTCTGTGAGCACTAGACATCTGACCTTAGACAAAATAATGATCTATATAACTACGCTTAATAAATGGTCTCAATTTCAACATGAATTTTTAAGTATTGCATACATACATAAAAATACATAAAATCTAAGTATACACTTTGATGAATTTTTATAAGTTGAGTACATAGGTGCAACTGGTAAGCAGATAAAGAAACAATATTAATAGCTCTCCAGAAGTCTCTCCTATTCTCTTCCAGTAATTAGTCCCCTTAGTTCTCCCTTAGTTTGTAAACTTTAAAGAAATGGAATCATAAAATATGTACTCTGTTTTAGCTAGAATCTTTAGCTCAATGTAATATTTGTGTGTCCATTTTGTTATGTGTGGTTGTAGTTGGTTTAGTTTCAGTATTACATCTAAATTTTAGCATCAACCTGTCAATTTCCATAAAATAGATGAAATTTGGTTGGGATTACATCAAATCTATATTTCAGTTGATATATAATTGACACATTTACGTTATTAAGATTTTCAACCCACATACATCATATACCCTTCCTTTTATTTTGGTCATCTTTTATATCTTTGATTTTTTAAAATATTTGTTACAAAATTCTGGTACATATTTCATTAGATGTATGTTTTCTGATGTTATTCTAAATTATATCCTTTAATATAATTCATTTTATATTTTTTTATTTTAGGTATATAAATATAATTCATTTTAGTTTGTTGATGTCATATCCAGAAATATTATTGGGGCGCCTGAGTGGCTTAGTCAGTTGAGTGCCCAACTTTGGCTCAGGTTATCATGTCGCAGTTCCAGAGTTCGAGCTCCGCATCGGGCTGCTTCAGATCTGCTTCAGATCTGCTGTCCCCTCTCTCTCTCTGCCCCTCCCCTGCTCACTCTCTCTGTCTCAAAATAAATACACTTAAAAAAAGAGAGAGAGGGGCGCCTGGGTGGCGCAGTCGGTTAAGCGTCCGACTTCAGCCAGGTCACGATCTCGCGGTCCGTGAGTTCGAGCCCCGCGTCGGGCTCTGGGCTGATGGCTCAGAGCCTGGAGCCTGTTTCCCATTCTGTGTCTCCCTCTCTCTCTGCCCCTCCCCCGTTCATGCTCTGTCTCTCTCTGTCCCAAAAATAAATAAACGTCGAAAAAAAAAATTATAAAAAAAAAAAGAGAGAGAGAGAGAGAAATATCAAACTTAACATGTAAAACTGTATAATAATTACAGGTTTATGTCTCCCTTTTCATCCATATAACGATTATCTTCTTTTCTTGCCTTCTTTTTTAAATATTTATTTATTTTTATTTTTAAGAGAGAAGGCATGAGTTGGGGGTGCAGAAAGAGGGAGACAGGATTTGAAGCTGGCTCCGGCTCCTCACTGACAGCAGAGAGCCTGATGTAGGGCTAGAACTTAAGAGCATAAGATCATGACCTGAGCCAAAATCAGTCATTTAACCAGCTGAGCCACCCAGGAGCCCCACTTTTCTTGCCTTCTTGAACTAGTTAAGACCTCACTTGAATGTTGAACATAAATTGTTATAACTGGGATGCCTGGGTGGCTCAGTTGTTCGAGTGTCCAACTTTTGACTTTGGCTTAGGTCATGATCCCAGGGTCGTGGGGTTGAGCCCTACGTTGGGCTCCATGCTGAGCATGAAGGCTGCTTAAGATTCTCTCCCTCTTTCTCTCTCTCTCTCTGTCCCTCTCACACACTTTTTCTCTAAAATAAATAAATAAATAAATAAATAAACAAATAAATAAAACTGATTTCACATGATTGGTCCTAATCTTTCTCTTGGGAGAAAACTTTCAGTAATTCACCATTAAGTTTTACATATGGTCTATCAGATGAAGGAACCTCCCTTGTATTCCTCTGTTGAGAAGAGTTATAGAGTAATGATTACTGAAAATTATAACTGTTTTTAACTGTACTTTGTAAAATTTCTATGTGAAAAATTTAGTCAGTAGTTGCTAATGAGTATGCTCAGAGAGGCTTTCCCCTCCCATTGTAATGTCCAGCAAATTCCTATATTTTCAGAATGTCACTTCTTCCTCTGCCACACTGGTTTATTTCCTTAACATAAACCTATAACGGCAGTAGTTTTTATTCCCATGCACATCAATTTATTACTGAGAATTGGGGTGGATGAAGGGATTTTATTAAAAGGATTTTATTAAAAGAGACAGGCAAAAGTGCAGATACTATAGGTATGAAAATTCTTGTAGCCACTGTTTTCATCGGAGCCAGTGGAGCAGGGGCCCTTAGAGGTAAGGTTAGTTTCAAAGAAGGAATTGGTTTATTTGAGAGTATCAATAAAGTATGGTGTTTAAAAGCTTGGGCTCCAGAGTCTACTTCTTTAGTTTAAATCCCAGCTCTGCCATTTACAGACTATATTATCTTGATAATTTAATTTTCAGTTCATTTTAGACTTCTTGGTAAGTGGGCTAACATACAATTCCTAGTTTATGACGTTGTAGTAAAGGAGTTTGTATGTAAAGTCCTAATGACAGTGTTTGGCACATAAGCACAACTCAAGCAAGTGTGTACTATCATCATGGTCTCATCATCAAATCAACAGTATTATCACCACATGCTTTCCAGGCAACAGCTGGCCAATTCTCCACTGATGTGAACTGGAGAGGGTGGTATAAATTGAATATTATGTGAGATACAAACTTCGGTGAAAAGCAGCATTCAATGTTGTACAGCTGTAACTGGGACTTTTATTTAACATTTATTCATATTTGTGTTCTCTAATTACAAGATAACTTTATCCATGATACTCTCATTTCAAATAATGTTCCTTTTTGTGGCTATTTGCTATCTCATAGCCATATACTGTATGAATTTAATCATCATGAAGAAAATAAATCTATTTAATCACCACCATTTTGATCTTTTGCATTTGCTTGTTATGTAGAAGAGGTCGCTAACTTTAAACCAAAGTTTCATGCCTTTCTCCTATTGTATAGATTTGTTTCTGAGAAGTGTCTGTCCAGTTTGGAGCCACCATTCCCAGCTCTTCTCACTTTGAATCTAGGTGGGAGCACGTAACTACTTTTCCTCTGTGGAATGCAATGGAGGTGATGTGTGGATAAGAAGCATATGTGTGTCTTCTCTACATTTCTTTCCCCATAAATATAAAGTCTCCTGTCAGTTTCAGTTGCTCATGATATGGTTCAGTTTCCTGAGGAATTGAAGCTGAGAGGAATATATATATCATGCATATATAGTATATGATATGCATCTATGTATTCTTAGTTTTTTTTAACATTTATTAAATTCTTGAGAGAGAAACAGAGTGCAAGTAGGGGAGGGGCAGAGAGCGAGGGAGACACAGAATCTGAAGCAGGCTCCAGGGCTGAAACCCATGGACTGCAAGATCATGATCTGAGCTGAAGTTGGATGCTTAACAGACTGAGCCAGACAGGCGCCCCATATGCTATGTATGTATTTAAGATGATATATAAGAGGTTTGGGAAGACGCATTTGAGTACCCTTTGATTTCTCCATTTGTCTGAGCTTTTGTTAATCAAATAACCCTTTAAATAATGAGTCTTTAGTCATAATCTTTAGTTATATTTTACAACTAATTTTTTAAGTTTATTTATTTATTTTGAGAAAGAGAGAGTGTGTGAGTGAGGGAGAGACAGAGAAGAGGGAGAGAGAAAATCTCAAGCAGGCACCACCCTCTTAGTCAGTGCAGAGCCCAACAAACTGTGAGAGCATGACCTAAGCCGAAATCAAGAGTCATTGGCTTAACCGACCGAGCCACCCAGTAGCCCCTATTTTACAACTGATTTTAAAGATGAAAGCTGACTTCAAACTTTTGGGGAACAATGGAAAAGACCATCCACCATTTCTTTTGTTGACAGCATTTTATTTGTTTAATCAATTTTATTTTGAAGATGCCTAAAGAGCAATGAGACTGTAAGGGGCATGTGCATATAACCAAAGATTATTTAAATGCCTTCTCAGGATTTGGGTCCTTATCTAGAAGATACCTGGTTTCATTGAGTCCAGTTATCGCTTTGAGAGGGTAAGTAGGTGGTGCAAAGGACCTAGACAGTAAGGGATTTGAGGTTTCTGGGAGAAATACGGAAGAGGGAGGAAGAGCTGCTATATGGACATTGTGTGGAGGACAGTAAAAAAGGAAAAACTGTGGAGGCTGGCCGTGATGGAAATTTGAAACAGATGTACCATATATAGAAATTTAAAGTTGTTTGTAGTGAGGGAAGCAACGTAGACCTCTTTAGCTTGCTTGAAAAAATACTGTTTGTTCTACACTGCTGGCTAATGCTTTCATTCATTTAAAAGAAAAGACTCCTATTTTTGATTTTCTATGCTTCTAAAACAGAAATAACATGTAAGGACCCAGAAGCATTTGGATTATGGGGATCTATTTTATTTCCTTTCTTTTTCCCCTAAAATTTAAATTCAGGAAATATGCCTAATCATGTAACATTGAAAATTGCGTTTCTAGGGTAAGTAAAAAATGAAAAGTTCTGGGATAAAGTTCCTCCTTCAGATTGCCATATATCTGTCTGTCTTTTCCCTTCTCTTTTTATTTCTAGAATTATTGTAATTTTAAAATATAGATTATGATTATGTTAAATACTTTCACTTGCATGACTTTATTGGTTAATATTTTAGCTACCTGAAGAATGTAGGCACTGATATTTTTTCCTAGGGTCAAAGCCATTATTTACTTCTTCATTAACAGAACTGAAGACAAAACAGGGATCCAAATCAACCTCTAGCAGTCAAAGGACAATTGGACAACTGGCAATGAATCCTTTCCTTTCTAACCCAACAAGTAAGACGCTTCTTTGTATCAGCTCCCCAAGCTGTATAGGAGATGCTTCTGATCACATTGGTTAGCATGGATTTATGTAAAATTTGAATATTGCTTACAATGGAAATTGAACTGATACACTATGAGAAAAGTAGATTTTTAATGGGTAGAATTTCATTCTATTCTATTCAAAATTATTCTATTCTACTCAATTCTACTCAAAATAATATAAATTGACAAATTACACATTTGGAAACCTTGCCTAGAAATTGAAAATACTTAGGAAACAATTTTTATAGGAGCTAAAACTAAACATAATTTTAGGTTCTTAAATTGCAGATAACAACTATGAAATGCTTCAAATTACCTTTCTCTGACACCAGATATATATTTTTCTTTATTGCTAGAATAAAGCTCTGGCTGTCCTTTGTGGCTGTCTCAATCATTTTCATCCTATTGTGTTGTGGGGTATTTGTGTCATGCATTTACATTTTAAAAGTTGTAGTCTATGCAGTGTGACTTTCAAACAATCGACAAACCTATTCCCATGTCAACCCCTCTGCTTAATCAGCAGTCACTTTATTCCCACTCTTTTCAAAGGCACTTGAACTGCCTGAAAAGCTAAAGGACAATTCAAGTGAGTGTGCTGGGCTGGTCCCCTCCAGTGTTCATCCATTCAAATTCGTGCATGTAATCTTCTGGTGAAGAAGGGTGGTTCAGTGACACCATGGCAGCTCTGTGGAGCAGATGTCCCACAAATAAAGGGAAGAAAGTTTCTTTCTAGAAGGAGTAGTTAATTTTTCTTATGCCGGGATGTGAGTGTGTGGTGGTCATGAGGTGAAGGATAAAGACTAAAATTAGGAGGAGAAGATACTCTACAGAGGCAGTGTATGATCCTACAATCTCTACTTGTTTGGCAAATGTATTCTGAACGGTTTCACCAAGTAGCATGCTTCCCCTATCTATTTCTTGTTAGATTCTAAAGATCATCTCCACCTTGCTGATTTAAATATATACACTCAATATCATCCAGAATCCTTGGTGCTCAGGGGCTTAGGCATAAAACAATTAAAGCATTATTGATGAAAGGATGAGTTTTTATTTGCTTGTGGGTTTTACTGTAGACCTTTGGATGCCAGTAAGCTTAAGTCCCTTGAACTTTTGAAAGAGTTTTAATTTTTACTTTGGGAAGCCAGATTTGGCCAAGAGTAAATATAATGAGGAACCATTTTCAATATGAATAAAACATTTAATTTGAGAAATTTCCTTGACCATGTGTCAGGATTTCACTTTTTTTTTTTTTTTTTAAATTTTTTTTTCAACGTTTATTTATTTTTGGGACAGAGAGAGACAGAGCATGAACGGGGGAGGGGCAGAGAGAGAGGGAGACACAGAATCGGAAACAGGCTCCAGGCTCTGAGCCATCACCCCAGAGCCCGACGCGGGGCTCGAACTCATGGACCGCGAGATCGTGACCTGGCTGAAGTCGGACGCTTAACCGGCTGTGCCACCCAGGCGCCCCAGGATTTCACTTTTTTAATTTGACTTGCTGGGAGGTATAACATGGAGCTGAAACTTGAGAAATGTATGTGCTTTTGCAACAGATGATTTTGGGACAACTTCAATTCCCAACTTCAGATTGTTTTATAGTAGACTTAAATACAAGTTGGCTGTGTTCAAAATGTGAATGTTGACATATTAGAGAAGAAAATGTTGATGACAAAGGTACTAAAAGGATGACCGTACTTATCTTGATGTATTCCCAACCATTGACCATGAAACCAAGATCCAGCTGTCCATTGTCATTGTCCACAATTTTAGAGTCAGACACATTTGAGCTTGGTTTGGATCATTAGCTGTGTGACCAGGAGAAATTATTTTACACCCTTGGAGCTTCAACTTCCATTATTAAATAAAAGTACCATTTTTCTCCCCAGAGGGCTGTTTTGATTTATGCATGGTAGCTATGAATATTTTTCATCCAAGGTCTTTATCTAAATTCATTATAGTAAATATTTGTGAATAAGAATAAATCATTTATATTTCAAATATATTTTATTTTGATTAATTAGATATATTTTTTCATATTTAGCATATGTATCCCTTCCAGAAAATGACAGTAAGAATTTCATCATTTTGCCTCCAATAACAGATTTAGGATTTCTACACTGTGATTATTAATTTTAGCAAATAATTTTGTCTGCTGAATTTAGGCAGAATTTCAAACCTACTGTTTTTTGGCTTTTATGGTTTAGGATGCATTTGTCCTTTATATCAGACGCGGACTATTTGGGCGTAATTTGGCTTTATTTCTGGTATCTTCTTATTATTTCTTCCGGGGCTTAAGAAACGGCTGCAATTAAATAAGGTTTAGGATTAAGCATCAGAGGAGCCCAGAAAGACTGAGGGAAAAGAGGTGCTGGATAGGGCCTCTGGATGAGATTTATACAGGAAACAGATTTCAGTGAAATACATGAAATCATTGCAAGTTTTTTAAGTTTAAGAACGGATTGCTTCCTATGTATTAGGCACTGTTTTAGGTTCTCTATGGCAACTATAGCGTGGGGAAGTGAACATTACAAAAAGGGATGTTGTTAATAAGATAAGGAACATATATTAATATGCTTGTAAACGTTCCTTTTAATAATTTTTAGGTTCACGTCATTCTGACTCACTCCTTTTGGCATGACTCTTTTGACCCCAGAGACTCTTTGCTCCCAAATTCAACCATGATATTTTCAGGCTTTTATGTTATTACCACCCTGTATGCTCACGGTTGACAGCTTCAGTAGGTCCTCAATATCACCATGTTGTGGGCCCCCAGGCAGTCTCTGAGTTTTGGAGCTGATGGTCTTACCTCTTCCCTGTTGTTTTCTGCTGCTCTAGTGTTAGGTTCCTCTCATCCCACCTTTGAACTTTAGTGAGGCCACGGTGGTCCAGAGAGCTTGAGGGATGGATTGCCATCTACGTTGAGTTGAGGATCAGAGTTAGTCTTTGCATATTTTACTGATAGTGCAAAGCACTATTTTCATGATGCTGACATTTTTCACTCAAATTAAATCTAAACTGTTTTGTCACCATGTCCATATGACCAAAAGAGCTACATGTAGTTCACCAAAATGGCCTACATCATTCTCTTCTAACACAAAGGTTATTTACTGGTGGATGTTAGGATTTCTGTATAGTTTTTTTTTTTAAGATATTTTTTCCCCTTCTTCATGCTGATGGTATGCTAGAGATATTTTACCAAAAATTCAAATGCTCAAATACTGAAAGTGATATTTAGGGTCTCCGTTTTCCAAGTGATATAGTTTGCATTTGTTAGTATTACTTTCCAGTTTTTCCTAATGTGACACAGGTTGTAAAAATGACTTCCATTTGATTTCTTAGTTAACAGCAGAATCTGTTTTCCTAAACAGTAGCATGGGGATTCTTGATAAACCACCTTCTAGAGGTATTGAAAGGAATTGAATAATGTGCTGAAATCTGGATTTATTCACAAACACGTTACAGGCTGAGTCATGGTGATACATGCCAGTTCAAGTCATTGTTTCTTTTCCCTGAATCAGTGTTGAGCCACATCCATCTGTATATGTAATGCTAATTTGGTAACAGCTTCTTTATACTAAGCCAGAACTCATTTTACCTGGTGGTTTTATTTTAAATGTATGAGCTTTATTAAATAACATTCAAATAAGTAATAGAAATTTAACTCAAAGAATATGGAAAGAAAAGCCATACAGGCACTTTCAAAACCAATTGGAATCTGGCACCTGACAATGATTAACAAGGTGAACAGATTAGACTAAATCTAAATCTCTGTAAATAGCATTGAAAGACAGAAAATATTTTTATTAAAAACAACTTTAACAATTTAACAGGTCTATGAAATTTGAAAAAAAAAGTTGATTTGTTTATATATCATCAATCAATATTAGGATAGGCTGAAAGAGTTTGAACACATCATACAAAACAGGAAATGAAATTAGTCAACTATCCTAAAACTTCATCTGATTGAAACCAGACTTCTTTTGGTATTTGAAACACCAAATTACGGTTGAAAAATACCCATTTTGAATGGGTATTTGACCTCATCTTGATATACTACTAATAAATAAAGCAATAATATTTTATTTTGACTGCTATTGGGTTGATCTATGAAATAGTTGTAAAATTATATCTATCTCTAAAAAATCAAGCAGCCATTTAAATCTGTTTAAATACTTAAACAATTTTTGTTAAATCTTTATTGTTTATTTTTGAGAGAGAGAGACAGAGAGAGTATGAGCAGGGGAGGGGCAGAGAGAGGGAGACACAGAATCCGAAGCAGGCTCCTGGCCCCGAGCTGGTAGCACAGAGCCCGATGCGGGGCTCGAACCCATGAACTGCGAGATCATGACCTGAGACAAAGTAGGATGCTCAACCGACTGAGCCACCCAGGTGCCCCTACTGTTTAAACACTTTTGATTAAAATATTGGATATAGTATGATCTACTCAGATTGAGTGCTCACACCCACAGAGTATGGTGAACTCCTTATTTCCTTACTTCATTTTACCTCATGAAGACAAGCCTGAATCTGTGATTGCCTTTTTAAAGAAAACAATCTTTTCCAAGAAACCATTTGAGTATTTACAAAAAGGTGGAGATATTACTATAACTTGTTATATACATAAAGAGGAATTTATGTATTTTACCTTAGGGTAATTTATAATTTTTTAATGTATGCAAATTTTATATTATCTAAAACATAATAGAGTTTTAATTGTTATGTAAATCATAAAAGGCCGCAAATATAATCCTGATGGATAGTCACTCTGGCTGCCATTAAAAAAGAAACAAACATTTTAGCATAGTACACTGTTCTGTGTACATGCAGAAGGAAAACTAAACTTTGAGGAGATCCCTTTTTGTAGATAATCACTTCTTCTCAGACAAGCCTGTCTTCTGAAAGATAAAACAATTCTTTAATCTTTTGTCCCCTTGTCCCCTAAATACATCCAGAAGATCGATTCAAAATTAGTGGTGAGGTAGAATGCACGGGGAGGTTGTTAATATGTGTTTGCTGCCCATTTACAGAATAAAACATGTTTTATTTCTTTTCATGGCATTTGATCTAAAAAGTTTTGTTTAGACCTAGTTCTAGAGATAGGACAAATAAGTAAAAAATAAATAAAGAGAAATAAAATAAAATAAAATAAAATAAAATAATAAACTTGGCCTTCAAAACATGAAGTTCTTCCTCTAAGCAAATCTCCCTTATTAGAGATCTGGCTCAAATTATATGTACATAGAAATATCCTGGGTAAGTAATACAGTATCTGGTTGAGATAAAAGTCCTCTTTGAATATTGTTTGTAACTTGAAGACTTTGCTCATTCATTGGATAGATTCCATTAAACACAGCCGGGAGCAATATATAGTGTGGATTGTATGAATCTGCTGTAATAGACATGCAAATACATATTTTTCACATATAGTATACAAACATCTCAGCAGGACAATTGAGTAAATGGAGCCAAAACATCAGAAAACTGACAAATGTGCAATGGATTACTAAGGCTTGATTCCACACTCCAAATATAATGAACATTTAATTCATTTGATGTATTTTTCTAATTGAAGACACATTGGTAGAAGGGCATTTGAGTTCAGAAACACTCAGTTATTTGCATGTTAACCACATTTCACAAACTTCTACCTTGTGAACTATGGCTTATGTACTGGAACTTGCCGACTCTTACTAATGCAAGTTTTCATTCCTTTTTTTTCTTTGTTGTGGTTTTTCCTTTCAAATTATGCTCCACTGAAGCCAGATTTTATGTTTCATCCTCATGTGGCAATTTCTATGTAATTGTAATTATCACAAAACTAAAATTTTAATTAATTTTGTCAAAGAGTGCCAGGTTAACATTAAACTTCCAATGGTGTTTCCTGAATACCACATTTTATTACCTTCTATAGAATTCTACTAGCTAAAATATAGTAAAATAAGGGGGGGGGGGAAGGACTTGATTTGTGTAGATTTATGGTTTACAAAGACCATGTATTCATTCATTTAACCAGTAGGTGTTAGTTGAACACACAAAGTGCCATATATTTTGCTAGACTCAAGAAATAAAATGGAGAGGAGAAAGTACTGGTTCCTGCCCTCATGAAACTTTCAGTCCAGCTTCATAAAATCCTTATACACTCCAGTGAAATGGATACCCTTGACGTCTATCACCTTCCCCAAAGGAACTGCTACCCTGAACTCTGTGTTATAATTTACCTGATGCAATTATATACTTAAACAATATATTTTCAGTTGTGCCTGTTTTTTCTTTATGTAAATGGAATCATCCTACCAGTATTCTTCTGTGGCTTGCTTTTTTCATTCATAATTGTTTTTTAAATTTTACACGTTGGTTTGCATGGCTATAGCTGTCTATTTCCACTGCTGCATACTGTGAACATGCAACACGTTATCGATCAAGTCTATTGCTGGTAGATATTTGTGAGATCCAATTACTCCACATCTTCACTAACTCTTGGAATTGTTTGACTTACAATTTTTGCCAAAATGGTGGATTAAAGAGATACATCACTGTATTTTTTTAAGTTCATTTATTTATTTTAAGAGAGAAGGGAGCATAAACAGGGGAGGGTCAGAGAGAGAGGGACAGAAAGAATTCCAAGCAGGCTCCACACTGTCAGTGCAGAGCCTGATGCGGGGCTTGAACTTATGAACTGTGAGATCTCAGATGTTGAACCGACTGAGTCACCCAGGTGCGAATTTTTCACAAGTTTATCTGTCATTTGTGTTTTAAAGCTTGACGTCTGTCCTATTTTAATGTATTTTTAAAAATTATCTCATTGATTCATAAGTATTCTGTAATATGTATTATATTTTCTGGATACTAACATTTTGTAAGTAATATGTGTTTTCTAAATATTTTCTTCCAATTGTGGCTTGCCTTTCCACTATCTATTGAAACATAAGTTTCTATAAGCTCTTATTAATCAAAATTTCTTAAAATTAGTGGTCTAATTTATCAGTTTTTTATACATGATTTTTATATTGTGCTATGTTTCAGAAATTTTCTTTACCTAGAGTTATAATAATATTCTCCTATGTTTTTTTTTTTTTTCTAAAAGTTATAGATCCTCCATCTGTCTACAAAGAGTTTTTGTGTGAGTTGCTTTGTAGGGATCCGATTTACCTGTATGGAACTGATTGTTCCAATTTACTGAATAGTTTTTTTTTTTCCCTAGTGATTTGTAATGCCAGTACCCTCAGTGCCAACATATGCCAATTTTCCTTTTTTTAAAATTCTTAACGTTTATTTATTTTTGAGACAGAAAGGTGGGGGAGGGGCAGAGAGAGAAGGAGACACAGAATCCAAAGCAATCTCCAGGCTCTGGGCTGTCAGCTCAGAGAGTGACGTGGGGCTGGAACTCATGAACTGTGAGATCATGACCTGGGCCAAAGTCGGGCGTTCAACTGACTGAGCCACCCAGGCACCCCACCCCATCTCTCCTTTTACTCTTTTGGATAGAACCACTCATGCGATGTTGAATCAACCATTGATAGTGGCATCTTTGTCATGTTCGTGATATCAAAAGGAAAGCTTTCAATAGTTCACCATGCACTTTTACTGCAGTTCATTTTTATACAACTAACATATTTGGAAGTTCTCTTTTATTTCTAGTTTGCTAATTTTTTTCCTTTTTACCAAGCTCCGTTTCAATGCCTATTGTATACACTCTCATAGATTTTAGAATGTTTACCCTATCTTGCAATTCCGAGATAAGTTTAATCATGGTTTTATTCATTTTATATACCACAGGATTCATCTTGCCAGTGATTGGTTTGGAATTTTTGTTATCTGTTGGTGGATGAGATTGTCCTGCAGTGGTTTTTTTATTTTGACCCTGTCAAACTATGCTTCCTTCCCTGAGCCTTAGGAAAGGAGTTATGCATGTTTTCGCTTCTATCTCTTGGAAGACGTTATATGAGATCGACGTGCTTTTCATTTTTTAATTTAGAGTGACATGTAGGCTTACCAGTGAAGTCATTTTAGACTGACATTTGTTGCATTTGCGGTATTTTTTTTCTGATCTATCTTCAGGTTCACCACTTCTGTCTTGTGCATATGTGTCCAAATGTAGCTGATGAGTTTTTAATTATAGTTATTATGTTATCAATTTTATAATATTTTATTTTAAAATAATTTTTACAGTTTCTTGTTCTCTGTAAATATTTTCATTTGTCATTTCTTTCATTAAATATGATAAGCATATTTATTTTAATATTTACTAATTTATTTGATAACTATAATATCTGATGTACTTGCAGATATGTTTCTATTGTTTGCTTATATTTTCTGGTGTCTCTCATATTGTCTTATTTCCTTGTGAGCTTTGTTTTCTTTGGCTGCTTGCTTGTCATTGCCTGTAGAAAATTATTTGGGAGGTCCATCAAGGTCAAAGATAGAGGTCACCTTCTCCAGAGAGGGTTTGTCTTTGCTTCTTCCAGTTTCTTGGGGATGCAAAGAGTTGGGGCAAAGAGTAGGGGTGCCAGGGTGGCTCAGTCAGCTAAGCATCTAACTTTGACTTGGGTCGTGATTTCCTCGTTCATGAGTTCAAGCCCCTCATCAGGCTCTGTGCTGACAGCTCAGAGCCTGGAGCCTGCTTCACATTCTGTGTCTCCCTTTCTCTCTGCCCCTCCCCTGCTTTCACTCTCTCTCTCTCCCTCTCTCTCAAAATAAATTAATAAACATTAAAAAAACAAAAAAAAAAGAGTTGTGGCAAATTTAAATCATTTGTACAGCTTCAGGTTATGTAATCCAACGAGAATTAATACCCTTACTGGAGAAATTCACGTAAAAGCAATGTGTGGTCACAACTGTGCAGGAGCTTTGCCTTTTTTCTTTTTCTTTTTTTGTAGAAAAAATAAAAGTCACCCTGTATTCAACTCCAAGACAGCCCTGTATGCATTTCATAGTGTTAGGGACACAAGGAGAGTTTAAATGATATGTGTCGCCCCTTGGAGTCCCAAATTAATTTGGGGAAAGTTTTTTTTTTTTTTTTTTTTTTTAATTTTTTTTTCAACGTTTATTTATTTTTGGGACAGAGACAGAGCATGAACGGGGGAGGGGCAGAGAGAGAGGGAGACACAGAATCGGAAACAGGCTCCAGGCTCTGAGCCATCAGCCCAGAGCCCGACGCGGGGCTCGAACTCACGGACCGCGAGATCGTGACCTGGCTGAAGTCGGATGCTTAACCGACTGCGCCACCCAGGCGCCCCTTGGGGAAAGTTTATGTAACATTCCTCTAGCATGATGTTAGGTATCCAAAAGTACTTAATTGATGCTAGAAAACATCATTATGCAGATAATGCTCAATAAACACTTATTAAGCCTTCAATTTTTCATAATGCTTTCAGGGTCTACAAAAAGAATGCTTTGTTTTTTTAACATTTCCTAATCGATTGATTATTTATTATGAACCCTGAATAAGTTTGTATGATGCACAAGACAAGATGTTAAATGTTTGGATTTAAAGATGTGTAAAACCAAACCCTTAAGAAATTTTCTATTTGGGGAGGAAGAACATGTTGAAATAAGTGCAGCAGTGAGTCTAAGCTGACAAAGCACATGGGTTGTGATTTCCTTTCTTCCACCCTCATTCATCTGACTGCCTGGCTGCCAGACACCAATATTTTTAAATCATTGCAGAAGAAACATTCAAAAAGGCAACCAAATGGGTCTTTACATACACAAATGTAATGAAAAATCCTTCTTTAATATTAGAGATGTGGTTCTGCAGAGCAAACATTGCTTCAGGGTAAGAAGGAACGTGTTTCTTATGTGGGAAGATCTGGCTCTGCAGGGTAGTTCTTTGATGAGATAATGTGAAGGGCAAGGGAGGATCAGGAAGGGCTGATTTGATGTTTGTATCTTACATCATTCCTTCTTATTACTTTTTTCATTTTAGAAGGAGAGAGAGAGTGCATGTACATGTAAGCTTGGGAGGGGGCAGAGGGGGAGGGAGAGAGAGAGAGAGAGAGAGAGAGAGAATCTCAAGCAGGCTCTCTGCTCAGCGTGGAGCCAACAAAGTCACATCCCACAACCCTGGGATCATGACTGGAGCCAAAGTCAGGAGTTGGACACTCAACTAACTGAGCCATCCAGGAGTCCCTTGTTTCTTATTTTTAAGTTAATTAAATTCCATGGTTAACATAAAAATCTGTGAATGTATTTTAAACGTTACAGAAAATGTTAATTTCTATGTGACTTTCGACATGACCAATCAATCCTAACACCCTTTATGCAAGTATACCCTATATTAAGTTCATGGTTTAGCTTTACACAATTGTTGTCACAGACTATGAGTTTGGAGTTCTCTATAGTCCAGCAAGAGAGAGGATGCAGAATTGAATACAAGAGAGGCTAATGCCTGGGAGAAAACAAGAGCCCCGAACAGGGGTTTCGTCTCCATATTTATTGAGCGCTCAAGATCTTACACATGTGGGGAATGTGAAGAAAACAATCAGATAGTAATCATTAACTTGTGTGGTTAAGAAACAAAGGGTCTGGGAGGCAAGTAGTGTTTGTGATCAAAGTACATTGGCACCAGATGGAAAGTAATTTCCTGCAGGTGATATAACAAATTTCTCATAATCCTATTACACTATTTCACTAACTAACCTTGTGCACTTTTGCCCCATGGTTACTGCTTTCCTCCCTAAGCTTTTTTCTAACCCATTTATGTAAGTGTAAGGAATTCTTGAACCTATTTCCCCACAAACTGTGTGTGTGTGTGTGTGTGTGTGCGTGTGATATTTTATTTAGAAATGTGTGTGTGTTTACTGGGTGAGGCATTATGTTCTACAATTAAGAGATCAGGCTCAGACTACTGGTGTAACTTCAGTCAATTCACATAACCTCTCTAGGACTCATTTGTTGATTGGGGATAATAACATGTCCAATGAAAACAATGTTATGCTTTGGAAAGGTTAATGCTATTTTTAATTTGCCAACCCTGGAAGTAACCAAGATGTCCTTCAGTAGGTGAATAGATAAAAAAATTATGATATATCTAGATAATGGGATATTATTTAAAGCTAAAAAGAAATGAGCTGTCCAAGTATAAAAAGATATGGAAGAAATTTAAGTGCATATTTCTAAATGAAAGAAACCAACTAGAAAAAGATACACGTATGATTTCAACTAGATGACATTCTGGAAAAGGCAAAACTATGAAGACAGTGAAAAGGTCAGTGGTTAAAAGGGATTAGGGAGGCAAGTTGGATGAAAAGGCAAAGCACAGAGGACTTTTAAGGCAGTGAATCTACTCCGTGTGATATTGTTATAGTGGATACATGTCATTATACAAGTGTTCAAACCCATAGAATGTATAACATCAAGAGTGAACCCTAAGATAAACTACAGACTTTGGGTGATTATGATGTGTCAGTGTAGGTTCATCAGTTGTGACAAATGTGCCCCTCTGGTAGAGGGATGTTGACAAAGGTGGAGGTTTTACGCACGTGTAAGAGCAGGTGGTATAAAGGAAATCTCTGTACCTTCTCAGTTTTGCCGTGAGCCCACAAGGTACTCTAAAAAAAAGTCTATCTAAAATAATATTAATAAAATAGATAAATCTCTTTCAAGAGAAAGAAAAAAATGGAAAGCCCCAATATTAGGAAAGACAACAGGGAATATTTATAGATACAGTCAAGATTTAAACATAATACTATGATAATGTTGCAAGCAATTTTGTATCAAAAATTTGAAAATTTAGATAAAATAGTTATCTCCCAGAAAAATATAAATGACAAAAACTAACTCAAGAATAAATCAAAAAGGTAAATAGAAAAAGTAGAAAATCTTATTTTTAATTACCTCTCACACACATACTGGAAAATGCATAAATTATGAAAGAACAGCTCAATTAATTTTTATAAAATGAATACACCCATGAAAGCACTACTTGGTGATAGAAGAGTATAACAATCTTGAAGCTCCCCACTCCTCCACCGCCCACCCCACCTTTATGCTCCCTTTTCATCACCAAAATCCTCCAAGAGTAACTGCTATCCTGGATTTTTATAGCATAGATAGGTTTGGCCTGTTTTTGAACTTTATATACATGAACTCATGCAATGAGTTCTCATCTTTGGCTGGCTTTTATTGCTCAATGTTACATGTCTGGGATTCATCTCTGTTGTTTACCTGTAATTGTGGTTTGTTCATGCTCTTTGCTCTACAATGTTCCATTATATGAGTATGATATGATTTATTTATTCAACTGTTTATGGAGATTTTGATGAGTTTCCAGATTCTTTTAAGTGCTTCTATGAACACAAACATTTTTTTTTGTTTTTTTTAGAAAACATTTGTGCAATTTTGTACTTATCCAACCATAAGTGAAAATTGTGTGTATCTTTAGTTTGGGTAGATATTGACAGGCTTTATTTGTACTAATGTTTGCCACCCAAAATGGATGAGAAATTTTTTACTCTTCATTTGTGTTTTTATTAATCCTACAATATAAGCTGAATGAAAGCTGATACCTTTTATCCCATTCATTTCATTATATTTCCAGTTGATTTTTAGTCAAATAATAAATTTTATATTGACATTTAAGCAATTTATTTCCTTTAAAATCACATTATAGTGAAATTAATTCTTTTTTTTTTTGGAACACCATTTTCTTTTCCACAGTTCTATTATTATTATTATTTTTTTAATATATGTATGATTACTTCTGCCAAAAAGTTTCCTCCCTCCCTTGATTACTCTTTGTTAGGGAAAGCTTTTTTCAAGAGATTTTATAACCAAGCAGTGGCCATGATAGCACGGTCTGGAAGAAAGTAGGCCTTGGCTGGTCATCTTTGCTGCTCTCAAGAAAATCACCCAACAGACCAGAGTGAACTTTAACTCAATTCTGCAACTACTTTGAGAGCTTGTCCATCCATCTGTGTTTTTTTTTTTACATTCACTTAAATACTTATTGAGCAAATACTGTGTACTAGAATTGTGCTATGTGAGAAAAATCATACCGCCTCTGTATGGGCTTCCACTTGTTGATACATACACGCATTTTATAAATGACCACAGAAATGTCAAACTACAAATGGGATAAGTTTGATAGAGTAGAGGTAAATCATTTTATAAAAGGATAAAATAGAAACATTTTCCTGGTCAAGAAAGTACAAAATATTTGCAGAGAAGTTGCAAGTGAACTGAAATTTTAAAAATTAAGCATGTGGAGAGGAAAGAGGAAAGCATTGCAGTCATAGGGAAAAACAAGTACAAAACCCTCTGAAGAGGAACATGGCGAGTCCCTGAAATGTAAGAAAGCCAAGATAATTGGCCTGCAGAAAGCTAGGGGACCAAAGGAGTAAATTAATCTTAGAGAGGGAAGTAAGTATTTGTGTTTTGTTTTAAAGTATGTTTTTATGTATAATTAGAATATATAAAATACTTTGAAAATATGTGTTGTTGGGCAGAACATTTTGAGGTGGTGCATGATCAGGTCTGCATTTACAAAAAGACATTTTGACTGAAAGGTTGAGAGTCATTGGAGGCTGGCAGGATTGTTGATGGGTTGAAGGGGATGAAGAATGAAGAGAAGGCAAATGTATCATCTGGATTTCTAACACTGACAGCTGTTTGGATGTTGATGCTATTCACTGGGATGACAAATGGGCAGAGGAAGATATCGAGGTCTAGTGTCATCAGGTGAAGATAGGAAAGAGGCGATAACATGATTTAGACAGTAACAGGACAGGAATGGTTGATTAACAAGTAATCAACCGGATCCAAGTATAGATTTATATACGTTAATGACTTTATTTAAAGAGTGGCATTTAGGCACATCCTTCATCCTATTAAGTGTAATTTAGTTAAGAGGTAGAAAAGTCAGAGCCAAAACTTACATTATTCCTGCAAAGGCTGGGCACCAGTGCGTGGCTTAGGAAAAATGACTAAAGGCACTTTTTTAACCATTATTGCAGGAACTGAATTTGCCTTGTTCTAACTGCAGACTTTCTGGTCTGATAAGGCAGGGCCCACTCAGTTAATGTACTATTAGCCGGAAAGGACACGGGAGTGCATGCTCCATACAGGTATACAGATTCTAAATTCTTCTATTAGATATGTCTCTCTGCCTCCTTAGAAAGGACCAAGTGAGGATCTGGAGAGAAGAGCAGAAGCAGTCATTCTCAAAACTTCTATCTTACTTAATATGCCCCCAGGAAACACAGGGTAGGATATTTTCCTTACAAATAATAATTGGCAGTGATGTCACTACCTGAACAGTGTAGAGAGTGTTCAAGTTTGTCCAGGTTACTCAGGGCCATAAATGTCAGGCTACAGTATTAGTGTTTTACTTAGAGAAGTCAAAAAGCTGCAGAGTTTTGACTGGAAAAGTGTCAGATAAAAATTGCACTCTAGAAGGCCCTGCAGTGACTGGCATAACCAAGAGGATTTGAAAATGTTGACCACAGAAGCTTCCAGCTTTGCTAATGTTATTATGAGGTGATAAGGGCCTGGATGTTGGTGAATATTGGTATGACACATTTAGATTTATTTTGTTTTACTTTTATAAGACTTTCAAAATTTAACTGCAGGAGTGACCACAGTTTTCTAGACTTTATTTGGCCTGCTAGAGAGACTTGCACTCTAAGCAAAATGTAAAAAACAACTTTGTGGAAATGGATCATTTTTAAATGAGTATTTATTAAAGGTCACATATAGCCATTTGCAAAGATAAGCACCCTCCTTTTCCTTTTCTCCTTTTTATTTTTCTTTTTGAGGGCTAGGCTGTTGGCTAACATCTACAGATGTTAGAATTTAGTCATAAGATCTTTAAAAATCGGCATGCTTTCAAAATTATTCCATCTTGAGAATTTGAAGCCAAACTTAAGTCCCTAGAGAGTCTTATCTCTAAAAGCGAAATGGGGTTGTCAGAAAGAATGATATACTAAACTATGAATTCATGAGTTTTAAAATATGAAGTAAATAAAATCTTAGCTACTGTGAAGATAAAAGAAAATCAACCTTAAATTACACTGAAAAAGTTAAACAGGTTAATTGACTGCATATATGCAGTGGAAAAAGCCTGAGACACCAAAAGCTTCTAAGACTGTAGCATATTCTTGATGATTTCTTATAAAAAGCTCAGCACCTCTCCAGTGATGAAAGATTTGTTTTTTTACTTCTGGCAATTTAGTAATTATTAACTTCTCCATAATTAATGAATAGAAGTTGAATCACATGTGGGAAACTAATTTTTATTTTAATGAGGCTTTTCATGTTTTCAAAAATAATCGTCTAATTTTTTCTCCAAGGGTTAACAATTAATCGGTAATTTCAAAATTGCTGTGTTCATATCTCCTGAGATGATTGAATGTGAATAACTTCTTATAAACAGAATTCTCTGGGGTGCCATCTCTCATCCTTTGCAGCTCCCTGGAATGACATGTCCCAGGAGAACTGTGAATTTGGAAAGGGCAAGAATTAAGCCCGGACTTGTTCAGTGGGGAAGTGTCTGGGTGTTTACCATTCGAGGTGACTTCACTACCCGCCTTGCCCTTCTGTTGAAGGGCCAGTCTGAGTCTGCTGATTTCATCCAGTTAGAGCCTTACCATTTTAAGGCTATCGCTGAAACTGAGAAAAAAAGTCCATCTCGTCTTGTATTCTTCACATGCAATAAAATAAGTAGCTAACAAAACAAATCAAAATGTTGTGGCTGATATTCAGAGTACCTTCTCTATTTTTGCTAGAAAACCTGAGATTTCTGGGTTTCTTTTGAATTCAATTGTACTATGATCTTAATTCCAAGCACTCGAATTCTAAAACATGAGTACTAACTAGTGACTGCAGAGTTGCACTTCACTGAAACTTAAAAAAAATCACTGGTGGTAAAGCCTTCCCCTGGGCTTACTTGTTAACAGGTAGGCTTGAGGGGCAGTGGATTGGTGCTACCCTTTCCAAAGTTAGTCAGTAGTGGAGGTCACAGCTGGTTCACTGTTGATCCCATTTTCCCTCTTCAGATGTTTTCAAAGCTTCAAACTGTTTCAATGTAATAGAAAGAGCATATAAGTTGAAGAACAACTTGTGTTTTAGCTGTTTCCAGGAGTTATACTTCATTTTTGAAACAGGGTACAACAATTTGAAGGGCATTATCGCTTTGCCAATTTAATCTGCATTTGGCTAGAACGCGCTTCAAGTCCTTGGGAGAGGGTCCAATTGTTATGCAAATTTAGACGGCTGCCTTTTTATAGTTGAGGCAAAGATGTGCAAAAGGAAATAGCAGCTGTTTAGATGAAATAAGAATTTAACTGGATTTGAACCCTGTTGAAGGCCAGACAAATTTAGGCAAAAGCCTAAATGAACACTCTTTCCATAATGTTCGGACTTACAAATACATTGATGTCTTCTTGCAGGATGTAAAGCTCTAACAAAGCTCACATTGCAGTTCCAAATTTGGATCGTTGACAATAATTCAAAATAAGTAAACAAGAATCCTTATTTAAGTTATAAAATATAGGAGAAGGAAACCGAAACGGTTTATTAAGTACAACAACAAAGGCAAAGATAATTGTTATAAAGACAATACCATGAATCTTGTTAAAAAGCTTATTTCTGTTTTTATGTTTCTTTCATTTGAGATTTTTAAAGATGTTTACATCCAAGGAAAAAGCCGAGATAGTCTCCATATTCTCTTTCCAAAGCTTCTTTGGAGAGTTAACAATAGCTTGTGTGCTAGTTTTCACTTCTGTAGCAAAGATGAGAGAGAAAAATAAATGATAAAAAGTGGATATTCCAAATTGCTCTGTAACAGGGAGAAACTTAGCATGTCTGACTCTATGTTGCTTCCATTTCCCCAGCTGCTGTGATCTACAGCTTAGAAACTTCTGCTTAGCTTTGCACGTGGACATGTTACAAATAAGATTTGCAAAAACCACTCTACCCCAAACCTACCTCATTGGAGGAGATAAGGAAGTACGTGTAGAGATGACTGTGCCATCGTTAACATTTACAGGAAGGACAGGATCAGATTCCTGTATGTAAAGGTCAACTGACCAAGGACAAAACATTTCACAACCTTCCTCCAACTCTTGTGGGCACCTGAATGCCTGCAGATATCAGTCACCTTTTGACTCCAACTCTGCAGCTTACCTCTTTCCCTGCATAAAAGAAGCTTGAATTTCAAGCTGAGGGGAAGTAGTTCTTTAGGACAATAATCTGCAGTCTCCTAGGTTTGTGGGCTTTTTGACTGAAGTCCCTTTCCTTAACCTGACATTTTGCCCCTCGACTTATGGGCCGGTCATGTGGTGAGCAGAACAAACTTGGACTTGGTTATAGCTCCACTGAGAAGAATGGAAAACCTTCCCAAAATTTCGCCTGAGGTCACACTTTACCTGCATTCAGAAAAATGGGGAATTTTAGAATTGGAGATTTAAATCCAATTTAACATTTCTTGGAGATTATGCCAAGTACTAGCTTGAGGTAGAATATAGCTCCAACAATAGTTTGAACTATTTAGATGTGATCTTTGCGAAGTTGTGTTTTTGGTAGTTGTGATAATAGCAAGTATTATGTGAAAGTCAAAGTGGAGGCAGAAAATGACAGTGGTTAGGCCTAATCTAATTACACGGTTTGAAAAGGTGTGCAGTGTCCCTGACAGGCACACGCATCTCATTAGTAGTTGTGGTTAGTTAAGAATGAAATAAAAGTGTTTTTTTCTTTTACCTTGTTTTCTCTTTTTCTTTCCCTTGTCTTCCTTTGCTTTTCTTTGGAGGCAATGAACATGACTGAGGGCCTAGTTGGTGATAAGGCCCAGGAAGCTGCAAGGCCAACAAAGTGACGGTGGAGCCCAAAAATGCGGAGCTTAGGAGGTGGTGGATGGTGTGGTTAAGAGATCTGTTGCATATAGGAGGAATGAGCAAGTAAGCAAATGTATTAAGGGTATCGGGAGCCAAATTTCTCACTGTTGGAGAAAGGATCTCAAATATGTAAAGGAGGAATGCTAGAAAGGTGTTGAATTGGAACTAGAGTTGTTGACGTGAACTCAGAAAAAAACTCTCCAGGTGAATAGATACAGAAATAGATATCAATTCATGTGTGTACCTATGTGTACATACATTTATTTTCTAAATATATCCACTCAGAAGGCCTAGAATCAATGATACCTCAGTAGTAATGAGAACATGGGGTGCCAGACCTCTGTTTCTCAGGAACATATTCTACTAAGATAAACCAGAACTCTGCATAATTGACTGAGGCTGAGACAGAGACAGTACAAGTTGAGCCTATATATCATATGGGACCAGAAAGTAAAATAGTTCTTTAAAAAAACCAAAAAACTAATGGGGACACTTTAAAGAGACACAGGAACTACCTTGTAGGGGCTCCCACTTGCCAAATATGGAGCAATTTGAACACCAAAATAAATAATAATATCAACAGTTTATCAAACATTGGAAAAAATAGGAACCTATGAAACTACACTGATAAAAAAAAATAAAAAAAAATACTCAGGGGGAAAAGTGAAACTCATCCTTATAGTAGACTTCCAACTAATAAAGGTACTGTTGGGAAATAGAATCTTTCTTTGTCAAATAGCTTAGTGGTGTTTGGTTCGGGTAGGAGTCATCAATGGAAATGAAAGCTGTGGAGTAAAGGTTTGGTGAGGAACAGGGTGTTGATAAAGTCTCAGAGTGTCTTCCTATAAAGTATTTATCAATTACTATGGAAAACTAATGACTTTATGGTGAAAAAATCTGGCATGAACTTGATTGCATGCTTCCTGCTATGATGTCTTGAGATCAGAGCATTATTTCTGTGGGGCTCCTCTGAAAGATACATGATCTAAGTCTGGATGTGAGGAAAATCAGATGGAAACAGGTAAAGCACATCTTCCAGGTAGGAGGGTTTACACTCTTTAAAACTCTCAAAGTCATGAAAGACAGGGAAAGATAAAGGTACTCTTTCCAATTCAATAAGAGACTAAAGAGACACGACAACTAATCAATGTGACATCCTGGATTAGATCCTGGGCCACAAAGTAAAAAAAGATGTATTTGGGGAATAACTAGGAAAGTTTGAATGGTTGATATACATATATATATGTATATATGTATATATGTATATATGTATATATGTATATATATATGTATATCAACCATTCAAATTGTAATATATACATATATATTTATATATATATATGTAATTTACATATATATATATAATTGAGAGTATCATATGATGAGATATTAACTAATTTTGGGTAACTGAGGTGAAAGAAATACAAAAGTTCTGTGTACTCCTCTTACAACT
Source organism: Leopardus geoffroyi (assembly GCF_018350155.1). Classification (NCBI taxonomy): domain Eukaryota; kingdom Metazoa; phylum Chordata; class Mammalia; order Carnivora; family Felidae; genus Leopardus; species Leopardus geoffroyi. Next base: position 103,896,129 of record NC_059327.1, on the reverse strand, counting down.
TTTCTGTAAATTTTAAATTCAAAATAAGTTACTAGAAATTCATCAACCTAAAATGGAACAGTAATATCAGTAACAATATTATTATTTAGCAGTCTGAGTGAAAAAGATATTTTGAGTTGTGTGAGATAAGGCTGTGGAGAGAATGAGTGAAGGCCTCAGAGACCGAAGAAAACTGAAGTGAACTCTGTCAGGGTTTTGATAAAAAGCAGAGCAAGGGAGGAGGAAGAAGGTCATTCTAGGTCAGAGAAATAGTAAGAACAAAGGATTTGGGATGGAAACGAATATGGTGTGCTTGACAACCAACAAATAAACAATTGTTGGCTGGGCTGGAGGACTTTTGTCAAGAAATAGTGGAAGATGGGTTGAAAATGTGAAAGGAGTCCCGAGTACGGATGGATCGCCAATATGAGGCAGAGCACATTAGGGTTTGATCTCAGTTTCAAAAGAATTTACAGACCCAAAGTACAAGCAAAGCTAAATAGAAAATGATGATTTTGTTTCTTTAATTTTTTAATGAATTTTTTAAAGTGATTTTATGTGAGAAAATAAATCAAGAATTCGAACTTTATCATTGGTTTAATGTTACTCTAATATGACTTCATTGTTTGGGGAAACTTTATTCATTCACTCAACAAATATGCACTACCTACTTCCTTGAACACATCAGAACCCACTCTCACCTAAGATCTTTGCACTGCTCTTTTCTCTACAAGAAGCCTTCTTCCTGTAGACTATCCCTTTATTTTATTTATTTTAACTTTAAAGGAATAGGCTTGAGTTTGAATTTTAGAATCATATTAATAAAGTTTACCTTTATTCCTAACAGCAAGTTTTTTCCCAGGGTTAGTTAAAAATGATCCTCAGAAAATGACAAAGGACTTCTCTAGGGTTTTATTGAAAGAAGTGTTTATTACATCTCCCTCTTTAACCCACCACCACCTCTAGGAAAGCAGAAGCTTCCCATGGGTGGTGGGTGAAATCTGGTAAGACAGATCTCAGTGATTGAGCAACAGGAGGGCATTTATTCTTGGGAAGTTCATTCATAAAAATTGTAATTACCTATACAATTTTCCATTTTTATTGACTTACAATTTTATATAAAATTATCTAAAGAATGTGGAGACTGGGGTGCTTGGGTGGCTCAGTTGATTAAATGTCCGACTCTTGATTTCAGCTCAGGTCATGATCTCATCATGAGATGGAGCTCCATGTTGGGCTCTGCACTGAGTGTGGAGCCTGCTTAAGATTCTCTCTATCCCTCATTCTCTCCTTCTCTCTCTCTCTCAGAAAACAAGACAAAACAAAAAAAGAGAATGTGGACACTAAGATTGGAAGTAATGGCTCAAACTTGAGTTTTTAGTCTTGTTACAAATAGCAAAGAATTGTTTGGGTAGATTAAGCAACTTCTCCTTCTCTCATTATTTGTGAAGCTATTGTCATCGCCTACTACATTACTATATATACCTCTTTCTGACTGATGATTGTTCTTTTTATCTGGTCTGTCTCACATATCTTATATCATTATCCCTATACATACTGATAAAGGTTTCTAACGAATTGTCATTTATGAGCACATAAATCCCTTTCATTACTCTTCCATAGATATTCTCAACTCATTTGTTTATTCAAAAGTTTAGAATCAATTTCTCAAGTACCAGTTTAAAAGAAAAGGAGAGGGGTGCCTGAGTGTTCAGTTGGTTAAACATCTGGCTCTTGGTTTCAGCTCAGGTCATGATCTCATAGTTCACGGGTTCGAACCCTGCATCTGGCTCTATGCTGATAGTGCAGAGCCTGCTTGGTAGTGTCTGTCTCCACCCGCAACCCACCCCCCCACGCCAACCCCAACCCCTGACCTGCTCGCTCTCTTTCTCAATAAATAAATAAATAAATAAATAAATAAACTTTAAAAAAAATAAAAGAAAAAGGAGAGATTTTCATGGGAATTGCATTTTGTTGTAAGTTAACTTAGAGCAAAACAAAATTTGCACTTTTTAGGTCATTTTTGCCTTGCAGAATTAAATACATTTCAAAGAAATGCACTTGCATGAAATCTGGAAGGTGGATAAGGTACAGGATCTTCTTTCTGTGATGGTAATGGTTGATGGACAGGCTCTGGCAGACACAAATTATTTAAAGGCCAGACTGCACATGTCACTCTCTGGTAGAAAGGGCAGCTGTGATAGCAGCACCAGTTTCCAGATGTTTCCTGAGAATTCCTTGAGAACAGCAGCAACAGTTTTCTGATATTTGGATAGTAGTTGCATGGCATGGCCTTGCAATCTGCTGGAAGTCTTATGACTTCCACTCTTCCATTAATTTCAGTAAAATTTTAAGTAGCCAGTTCCTTTTCTGTATGAAACACCTAAGCTAATTTCTCTTTCCTGCATTGAAATTTATTTCCATAAACAGATTTCCAAAGTTTGGAATCTGAGATTTTCTCACCAGGTTGGCCTTGAAGGCAAAAATGACCTCATTGCCAACGAAAAATCAGATGCAGTGGTTAATTGAATAAATAGAAAACCTGCCTATGACATGATCGCTTGAGGTTGCCTGGAAGAAAGGGACTATTTAAAAGGCGCATTATGTAGCTGCTGTCATAAACCATTGTGATGGAACTAAAGGGCACCTATCTCCACAGTGGGTCAGTGGCTAATTCCAGAAGTAATAAAAAGCTTAAAGGAAGAGAATAAAACATTCTGAATTTTAAGTTGTGATCTCACAGCACGCTCTGAGGACAGGAGACCTTCTATATTTCTTCTCTTGTAGACCCAGAGTTTACATGGCTAAAAAACAACATTGAGTCTGATCTTGCAGTTTGAATTCACAACTTTGCTGGACTTCTATGTGAAATTTAGGATACTGATCAGGTAAGAGTGTGACTTTAAGAATGAGATGGGGAGAGTTGGTGGATTTGTATGAATCTGGGTTCTGAGAATCACCAAGCCTCAATGAGCTATTTTGCGATCCGTAGTCCCTTCTCACAGATGAAGCCTGTACTATCTGGCTTGAAGATCCTGTAAAGGTTTTAGCTGACGCGGTTACCTACAAAGGAATTCTAATTCTCTTCATGTCCACTTCATCATTGCCATCAGATCCACATTACAGTCAGATTCTAGCATTTCCCGGAAGAACTACTACAGAAAGCAAAACATTTTAAGATCTTGGTAATTGACTTTGGTAGAAACTGGGGCAATATGTATAAGAATCAATTCTAAGAGTGCTGACAAGGAAGGAAGAAACTCGTTATTGTGAATTGAATTTGTCTATATGGGTAAATACTAGGGATGTGGATTCAGTGTGCACAATGTGCTTGAGCATCTGAGATTAGCACTGAAAATCTGCTCGATTGGTAAAGAGAAATCTCAGTGGTGGCCTTCATTAAGTTAAAATGGGATGCCAGACTTCCTTGGCATAATGATGACTGTGGTAGACATTAATTTTTGTTGACAAATATTTCAAGTCCTCTACTAAGAACATCACAAAAGTGCACTTGTTAGTTAGTAGGGGGTGTGTAACTAGTTGTGTTCATTAAACTGTGAGAGAACATGACACACATCATTTGCAGGCTATTACCTTTAATTGCTGAATCCACACTTCCAGAGCATTTCTTCCCTCTGCTACAGTGCTAAGTGATGTTCAAGATGGTGACTGTTTCATCGGCTTGGTTCACTGAGTCACTCCAGTAGTAGAATCCCCTTACTGACTTGCTATGGGCAAGTGGAGTGAGTAAAACAAACTTTTTATATATAAATAAAACCACTGATATTTGAGGATTGTTACTGCATTGCTGGGGAACATGAAAAAAGACGTGATCACTGATTGACCTGTGAGCTGGACCCAGACACTTGGAGGCTCCTTACCCCTCCTTTTCCTTTCTCAGAGGCTGTTCCAAGGAGAGCCTTGAGATGGTGATGTGATGTTGAAAGCACCTGCAGAGTATATGTGACTGAGCCCAGTTAGGGCCTCTTTATAAACTTTTAAGATTTGGAGGGTGAGTGTGGGGATCCATTCATCTTGCTGCCCGCCAAGATAAATGTGGTATATAAGTTCTCTTTTCTTTAATTAAAACTGCCACCTTCCTACCTTGTGTGGCTGTCTCTTTCTTCAGTGTCTCCCTGCCTCATAGGGAATGGGGATTAAAAAGTGCACATGTTGTATGGAAGTGTAGAACTGCTATATGGTATACCTGAAACTAATATTAGATGGTATGTTAACTAACTGGAGTTTAAACAAAAACTTAAAAGAAATGGAACACTAAATGTAGGGAACACAGACCTAAGTCACATTAATAAAGGGTTATAGTTCTCATCTAATTCCCCGACTTGAGTTTGTTCTCAGACTCAAAGTCCCTTAAAGAGTAGAGAGGATGGATTCCCTAAGAAAAGACACTGCAATAATGTGACAAGTTTGTACTCCAAGATTCTTTTCAAGTTCCCTCTTCCCCTAATTCCAGTCATTCTTAAAGAAAACTGTGGCCATTTATATAGGCTTTATATACTAGGGAAAAGAGCTATACTGAGAATGCAAGGATGCTGTTAAAACTTGGCTCTGAGCTTATTCAAATCCCTGGGAAAATAAAATGCCACTGTGGTTCAGCAGAGTAGGAATTTAAGGGGTCATATAATTACTACTAAATTGACCACAATTTATTTAACAGGGAAACTATTGGAGAGAATGTATAGTTACAGTAGCAGAGTCATAGAGTGGTATCCGTTGGCTCACTGGCCCAACGGGTAAGGACTATAATATAGAAAGGACTAAATGTCTGAGTCCACCCCAACCCACTAAAATTATAAATCAAAGCAACATGGCACTTCTAAGGGAATGGCCACGGTAAGTGGCCCCTGAAACAGCCATAGACATGGGTTTCTATCAAATCTCAGTTTAACGTGCTTGTTTGGCCTCTGAAGAGACACATGTGCCATGTAAAATCCCTCAGAGCTCTGTGGTCTGCAACTTGTCAATAACCTCTCCAATGTTCAGACCTAGGAACACCCACCTTTATGAAAGAGGCAAACGCTTGCCAGTGTCTTTCAATTTGAAGACAAAATACGCCCTATTTGCAAATGCTACTTCAGCTCGTTTACAGGGTAACTCATAAAACTGCTCGTTTTGGGTGAAGCCCAGAGGCAGCTCTGCAGTTGGCACATGCTGGAGTATAAGCAGCTTTGCGGTGTGGGTCACTCAGTGATGCCTGAGAGTATGCAACAGATCACAGTGCTGAATGGAGTCTCGGGCAAGCCCCAGACTTGGGGCTGACCACAGTGTGCAATTCTAGGGGAGTGAAAGAACCTCACTTCCTTTTTGTCAAACATGTATTGAAAATGGCTCTTCGCTTGCTGCTAGGCTCTTACAGAGACTAAAGAGCTGATCACAGGATCCCAAGTGACTATAAGACCTGAGATGTCCATTACAAACTGGGTGTTATATGACCCATCAAGAAATAGTGTGAAAGGCGCGGCTGCTGTACGTAATCAAGAAAAAGCAGATCCTACAGGTATAAAAAGGCTGTATGTGTAAATAACTCATATCTCCATGGCACTCACTTCTGTTGCATCACCACTTTCCCCCCTAACCATGACTAAGATCTCAGGATGAGTTTCTTATAATAATCAGTCAACCAAGGGAGAGAAAAATTGGTCCTGTTTGCAGATGGTTCTAAAGTAGGCTGCTATTTGGCCTAGGGATAAAACCTAGGAAAGGAAAGCCTCCTAAAAGGCAGGTATTTGAACAGTATATCTGGTTTTTGTTCACTTTATAATTTTTTAAGTTTATTTATTTATTTATTTATATTGGGGGAGGGAGAAAGAGAGAGAGAGAAAGAGCACACATGTGAGTGTGCTCCAGTAGGAGAGGGGCAGAGAGAGAGGAAGGGAGAGAAAGAATCCTGATCAGACTTTCCACTGTCAAAACAGATCCCAATGTGGGGCATGAACCACAAACTGTGAGTCATGACTTGAGCAGAAACCAAGAGTTGGATGCTTTACCAACTGAGCCACCCAGGCACCCCAAGGTCTTTGGTCACTTTAGAAGTATGCATCTGCATGTATTCATTGGTGGTGACTGTCGGTTTGAAACTGGAAGTAACTTGGAAGGAACAAGAGGATCGGTGATAAGGAGTCTGCAAAATAAGTAATGTGTAGACAAGTTGGAATGGACAGAGTGTGAGACTATGTGTGTCCCAGGTGAATGTTCTCCTTGAGTACCTACTGCAGGAATGGGTATCAATAGTAGGACTACAGGGTGACCCATTCTGTGGATGTGACTCAGTCTCTTTCCCCAGCTTCTCCAGTGTTTGCACAATGGGCTCATGGACAAGGTGGCTATGGTAGCAGGGTGGAGGTTATACATAAGTTTAATAACATGGACTTCCCTTTCACCATACTGGCTACTGTCCTATATGAGTACCCAGTCTGTCAGCTATGACGAACATTGAGCCTCTGAAGACACACAATCCTTTGCCTGGACCAGCTAGATTTCTGGTAAGATTTTAGTAATATTCTTCCCCTTCTTACATGGAAGGGGTAGAGAATTGCTTCACTGGAATAGATGCTTACTTTTTAATATAGACTTCCCTTTATTATGTTTCTCCCAGCACCAAATTCTGTGCGTTTGTTGAGTTCCTATTCTTTGTCATGATATTTTACATATCACTGTGACTAATGATGGAGCTCATTTTACAGAAAAAGAAGCAATGTCCATTAGATGTATTGGTCTCATGATACCCCTTATCACCGAGAAGAACATGACATACTCGGAGAGGCTGGGTTTCTATCACACAAAATGTGATATATCCTCTGAATCAGTAGCTGATATATTCTGTCATAACTGGAAGACATTCTGTCCATATATTTCATGGAGCAAGGACAATTTGAAACAGTCTATTGAGCTTTCTTCCTAGAAGCAGTACATGAATAACTACAATCTCCAGATATGTTGTTCTCTTGGATTTTTGTGTCCCTCTCTTTCCCAGTGCAATTTTTTTTTAAGTAGGCTTCACACCCAGCACAGAGTCCAACACAGGGCTTGAACTCACAACCCGAGATCAAGACCTGAGAGTCGGATGCTCAACTGACTGAGCCACCTAGGCAACCCTCCTGCTGCAATTCTAATGTCCTAGGAAGTCCCTACATCATCACTTGGAACTGTTCACTTTCATTTCTAGCTGTGTGACTTTATAGAAAATGTTGGCTGCAGATAGGTGGATGCAGAAAGACACGTACTCGTGGGGGATGTTAGAGATGGTGTTACATTGAGTGCATGCAGAAATAAAGCACTCATGGGAAATGCTAGAGATGATATTACATGGCATGAAAACTTCGAAAAGTATATATACCCCTATAAAATGTGGAAAGATATTGTAGAGGTTACTTCCTTGACGCTTGCTAGGTACTGAGCTCTGAGTATCTTAGCTAAAGGTATCCCTTAGGGGATGAGTGACAAAGTTCTCTCTGTTTTAAAGCCCGACCTCTGGTAAGTTGAAATCCCTTTACAATATAGAAAATTTTAGATTATTAATTTTGTTTTTCCTACAATTGAAACTGCAGTGTCTCTATATTTTCATGAATGTTTCCGTGGAAAGATAAAAAAACTATTAACCACACATGGTTGTACACACACACAGCACCTATCGGGGGGGAGAAAGCAATGGTCAATTTTTAATTCCAATTTTAGATAATCTAAACCCTAGTTCTGGGTTTTCTTTTAAAAAAATTTTAAATGCTAGGAGATCTTCTTAACCTCTTTGAACCATCAATAAAATGGGACAAAAAGTACATGAGATGTTTCACAAGGTTGTTATGGGGCTTAAATAAGAGAATGCATTTGAATTTTGTGCTTTGTAAAAAGTAAATGCTGTAGAAATGTTTCTAATATTTTCCCTGATTCCCACATCAAAAATTTCTCAAGGGGAGGATTGTGGCTTATTCATTTCTGAATCCCCCAAACATCAAACATCTTGCACTGTACATAATAGTTACTTAGTCATTCTTGATCCAAAGTTGAAATGAGAACTAAATATCGGTGCACAATATAGGATTTTGGTGAAGTGGGAACAGCCCTCCATTCACTGAGTCCCTCTCTGTATATTGTGTTTTACAGTAGCTACGTAATGCAATGAGGCTTAGTGATTCCAAGGAAGTAACTCTTTACACCGAAACCCCAAAGGACCCTTTTAGTCCAGTGCTGTTGAATACGTGTTCTCCCTTTCCCTTTGCATTTCTATCTGGCATATCTTGCCTCTCAATATCAGCCTGGAATCCCCAATATCTCTGCTGCCTCCCCAACACTAGATGTTTACCCAATTCCCAAACTATGCCACAAATACAAGAAACCTTCAGTAGGATCAATGTTCCCACAAACCTTCTCTTCAGGATGTGTCTAGATACTACCAGACACAAAAAAAGATACTTGCAGGTTAGAATGTGAATTATTTATAACATTATTTCACTTAAAAACAGGGAGTGAGGGGGCGCCTGGCTGGCTCAGTCAGTGGAGCTTGCCACTCTTGATCTTGGGGTTGTAAATTCGGGCCCCACACTGGGTATAGAGATTACTTAAAAATAAAAAATTAACAACAACAAGGAGTGAGGCTCACAGGTAAAAAGAAGAAGACATCTTGCTCTCTGATTTTGTTTTGCTCACTTCCTCCAAAAGCATCATATTTTAATCCTCTTGATTACAAAGTATGCAACTCACTTCAGCAAAATGGTTTTAATAATTAAAACCATGAACCCAGATGCTATAGGTTTTTTAAAAATCCAATTTCAGGAATTCCAGATAGTGAGGTAATTTGTTTATTTGTTTCATTAGTTAAATTTTTTGCAAGTTTCTGACTTGTTGTCCTTCTTTGCAAAATGAGTTAATTTCTGTATTTCTACAGTAGGGTTGAATTTCATAGTCATAAACTATGAATCTATAAAGATTCTTTCTCACTAGTGGTTTATCAGAAAACTGTCATTAAGATATTAGGAGAACACCTAGGAAACATTTATTCTACATTTAGATAGAAAGTGAACCAACCAGCCATCGCTTTGGTGAATTCAGAGTATATTTCTAAGTTATCTTGTTTGGTCTATTTTATTTAAAGATATCCTGACTATAGAAAAGTCATATGTATTTGGTTCTGCAAATACATCTAGCTTGAGTGCAGAAGCATGAGGATGTGTATGTGTGTGCATGTTTGTGTAGTGGGGAAATTGGAGATGAAAATCAAAGTCCTGCTGCATGATTGTTGATGTCACAGAATGTCATGAAAAAGTCATCTATTTATCATCCTGCTGTCAGTATGCATTCTGTCTACACAGGTCTGTTCTTTGCTTTCTGAGCTTGTGTTAGCCCATTTCAACTTTTCTCATTTAGTCCTTTCTAGTGATCCTTAGATATTTTCCACCAGGGGAACCTGTGATTTGTCAGTTATTGGATTTCTTGGTGTCATCTGCATAGGATATTCTCATTTCATTTCATTTCATAAGAGGTTGTTTAGATATATCAAGAACAGTCTCCCTTCTTCTTAACCTGTTCATGCCTGTATCTGTTATTTGCATAAAAGAATGGCTCAAACATTTTTCAAAAATTAAAAAGTACACTTGGTTTCTCTTAAAGTCTCCTTATTTTAGGGATGAGGGATAAGTCAGTTTCAATAAGGACCAAACAAGACCTACTAAAGATAGATCGGAACCATCAGAAAATTTCTTAAATAAACTTACCATCAACTCTGAGATAATTCTGAATCCCAAGTTTTACTCAAAGAAAAAATTGTAATGTGGAGTTGGCTTTGTGTTTTGGAGGGAAAAGGAATGCAATGAGATTTCCTTTGACCTATTTATAGACCCAAAGTCCATGAAATTTATGAAAGAATTATACATTGAAAGTGAATCTTTTGATAGCATTTAGTTATATGCATAATAAATTTTAGTAGCATCAATAATCTGTATCATTTGTCTCACTTAAAAGTATTAATAAAATACTTTTATAGATAGAGGTAAATTTTATAAATAAAAAATTATTTTATAAAAGTAATATAAAAAGTAATATATATAATATATTATTTTATAAAAAATAATATAAAAGTGTTCTGTTTTTATTCCTTTTCAAACAATAGTGATCATAGTTTCTGAGCTATAGTGTAGGCTGAAACAAAATATTTGAAATCTGGGGATTTTCAATTTTTTACTCCACTTATCAGTATAGTCTTGTTGTATTACTATATAGGATTGTTGAAATAAGTAGGTAAAATTCACAAGAATATTCACATCCAAAGCCATATTTTCAACTTACTGTATTTCTCTTAAAAAGATTGTTACATTTTTCAATCTTAATAAAAAGAACTCAGTCAAAAAGCATTTTGTATCTTTATTTCAGTCAGTGATATCCAGGTGTACATTAAAGATCTAATATTAATTTAAAACAAGTTGTTATATATATATAAATGGATATAATGCATCAGGAAATGATAAATGAACACTGACTCTGAAAATTCTCAGTTACAAATTTCTTCTACTACATTCTAGATTTTCATATAAATGAAATATTTGTTCCTAGTAATAAAAGACATAAATTAAATAATGACTCAAAAATTCACACTCTATAAAACTCTTGACATTAAAAATTCAAAAAACTCAGAAGAAATATTTTTTATTCCATTTATAAGGAGCCATTCTTATTGATGATCATATCTTTTTCTAGAAAATAAATGTTCAAAATAGTTTTACTTAATTTTTAAAAATTTTATCTGATTTTACAGAAGATTGGCTTTGGAAAATGAATCTTTGATTCATCTGCAATATATGTTAGAATTCTTTAAAAAGCTCAGCAATTATAATAAATGGATTTTCTTATTGACTTAAACACTCCCACTTTTGAATGATTAGGTTACTTGATGTGATGGTTAATTTTATGTATTAACTTGATGGCACCATGGGACGCCCAGATAACACATTATTTCTAGGTGTGTCCCTAAGACTGGTTCTGGATATGACCAGAGTTTGAATAAGCCGTCTCAGTAAAGTGGATGGCACTCTCTGTGTGGACAGGCATCATTACTTCAGTCTGTTGAGAGCTGGAATAGAACAAAATGTGGAAGAAAGAGGAATTCACCCTTTTTCTCTCTGCGTGGGGTGGGGCATTGGTCTTCTCCTGCCCTTGCACCAGAACTTATACCATCCGCATCCCGTGTTCTCAAGCCTTTGGAAACAGACTGGAACTACACTACCAGTTTTTCTGGGTCTCTTGCTTGCAGACAGCAGGTCATGGGACTTCTTGGACTTTATAATTTGTAAGCCAATTCTTTATAATAAGTCTCCGTATATAAAATATATGTATATATATATCCTATCAACTGTGCTTTTCTGGAAAACCCTAACACACTTGAGCCTTTAGTTCTTTTATATGACTGAAGATTGTGGGCATGCACCTGCACTCAGTGATTTAAAGCCATGAATGTACGTGAAAGCATCTTTTGGGATAGGGAAGGAAGCATTCTTTTCAATCTTCTTTAGACTGAATGGTGGAAGGTAAAGTAAAACAGATTAGTAAAACACTCTCTGGGTCTGGAGTAGTAGGTGTCTTCTTGCCCACTGGTAGCAGTGGGTTTATAGCAGGTGGTTAATGGACAACAACAAGAAGCAGGGGACATGCCAAAGATAGTAAGTAGGTCAACATATAAGAGCCCAAATGAAAAATATTCCTTGTACAGACTCAGGAGGCATTGCAAATTTTAACAATTAAGGTGCTGTGACACCTCAGTTAGAAATAAGCAATCTTGGTGACTATACAGATAATTTATGTTATTGTTTATTTATTTATTATGTTGTTTATGCATGTAATTTGTGTCTGTAACAAGAACATTGGATCTCCATATTCACATACAACTTTTTATTTAAAAACAGTGGAGAACACTATTAATAAAAATTTATAACACAAGTGGAAAATTCTAATCATAAGGAAGATTAAGGCAGGAGGTGAGACCACTCTGTCTATTCTGCTTCAAATGCTCATAAAGGCCTCAGAGGTTCCAGGGAGCACCTGCTTTGTTAAAAACAACGTGAACATAAGATTTTGAGATGGCCTGGGAAAAAGGTAACCATCAGTGGGAGAGTCTCCTGCACTTGTTTTCCACACTCAGAACAACTTCCTCAAAATAAAGTAGAAAGGAAGAGAGAGGAGGCACCTTAAGGTATTCCAAACAAACCCAAACCAAACTGAACCAAACAACTAAGCGATGGATTTAACGATGGGAAATTACCATCCCATACAGGGATTTACCTGTGGATTTACCGATGAGAAGCATTTCAGGACCACTTACTGTTTTCAGATTGGATCATTGGCTTTAGCCCTGGTATTAACTCTATGTGTGTACATAGGATGCTGCCACTGTCGTCACTTTGAGGGCACGGGTGGAAGCACCAGTCATATGCCTCTTGGGGACTCTTCAAGTCTACAAAGAAAATTTAGGTCGCTGTGGGATTTTTTTCTTAGTTGCCAATAGATTTCTGATAGACTGAATCAAATTAACTTTTTTTTTAAAGTAAACTCTACCCCCAACATGGGGCTTGAACACATGACCCTGAGATTAAGAGTCACATGCTCTACTGAAACAGCCAGGTGCCCCTCAAATTAATTTCTTAATTCAGAAGACTATCAAGACAAACCATGTCTTCTCTCTCGCAGTTAGTCACCCTTCCCCAAAGTCAAGTAAACAAATTAAAAATGATAGCAATAATAAAATTAGTTCTGCTTAGCTTTAAAGGATCAGACCTCACATGTCAGGAATAATTCTCATCAACTTTTCATTGCCCTGGGCCCTTTCATGGTCTAGATGGACAGGTCTCCATTTGACAGTACTGTGCTGTTAAGCACACTTGAGATGACTAATTCTCTTTATCCTCATTCTCTTGTGGGCTCTAGACTAGTGTTTTACTCAGAGGACCTCTGTCACTGTACCTTGAGATCACCTAGTTTATAAAGAAAGAAGAAAAAAAATGTAAAGTAGTTTTGAGCACAAGTTCAAGTACACATATAAGCCGTTAAGTTTTTACAGTTCATATGCATAATGGCTTTGAGTCAGCTCCACTTATTAGGTATGCAACACAGAACAAGTTAATGTCACTAAGCCTCACTAACTTCATCTTTAAAATGGGAACACTTATGCACCGATACCTTAAATTTAAATGAAATAACACATATAAAATCTTCTCGTTGATCCTGGCAGTTAATGAAAATAGAGTAGATGACAACCTCCTCTTCATCCTCCTCATAGTAGAATAGCATTCAATAAAAAATTATATTTGTTTGTTAATGAATATATCATAATTTGGAATTTAGTTGTGTAGGAACGTGTTGTGGTGAGTTGTGTTATTGTTCTCAGTTATTTGAAGCTCCTCTGAAAGAAAGGATTATGTTTCCCCGACCCATTGACATCAGACTTGGCAGTGTGACTTGCTTTGGCCAATAAAATGAAGAGAAGTAATATGTGTCACTTCTGAGCATGAACTTTGAGTCAATGTGCGGTTTGCCATTTCTTCTTTCTCCTGCGCCATTATAATCAGCAAAATGTAGGGAGAGCCTCCTTCCTTAGCCTGGTTTCTCATTTGAAGATGAGGAGTGAAAAGTGCAGTTTATCTGTGATAAATTCCACAAGCAAAAAATAAATCCGTTTTGTAAGCAACTGAGATTTTGAGAGAGTTTGTCACTGTAATATAACCTGTTTTTTCAAAGATTTCGGTTGTGTAAATTAATATCAATATTCTCCATCCCTGACTCCCCTTCTCAATGGAATTATTTTACTTAGGGCCCAATGACTAAGCCATTCCCAAAACAAACATAGAAAAAGCTTCTCAGTTTGGTATCTGTCTTTTCCAGTGGAAGGAACAGTTCTTTCCAGAGAATGAAATTTAGGTTTGGCACTAGACTGAAAGCATTTTGTGGGCTCCTGGTGCTTTGCTTTCAAGTGAATTGCAATTGTGGGTACTGATCCTTCACAACTCCGCATAGCAGGCAATTACTACTAGTGTTTCTCAAATGGTCTCTTTCCAAAAACAACTTATGAATATAAAAATCAAAAGCTAAAGTTTCATTGTTCTTTACTTGGAATAAATCCCAGACAACTGCACTGAGTTTATTCATAATACATGAAAAGAAAAGGCTTAAGAAAATCTCAGTGGGAGTGGGAAGAGAAGGTAGGAAATTGACATAATAATGAAAATGAAACTTTACATAATCATAAGGCAAAGAAGAGGCAAGGTCAAGGCTTTTTTAATTAGAAATTTTATACCTTTGAAAATTAGATTTGTTTACTTATAGTATTACATGTGTTTGACCATTAAATGTCTATTTGAGTTACAAAATGTTAATTTCAAGGATGTCAGCTACCAACTATTTTTATGGTGAGCCTTTTTTAGTTTTTAGTTCAGGGGCTGGATGGATATATAGTAGAACCTTAAGTGAGATTGGCTTGATGAAAGTTATGGGTAGTTGTAGACATGATCTTGGCATTTGAGTGAAAAGTGATCACATTTTTAAACATATCAAAGAAGTTACTATTTCATTTTAGAGAGGTTGCAATGATGATTTTTAGTATCAAAAATAATCACTTCCTGTCATAGTTGGCTTAGGCTGTCATTACAAAATACCATAGACTGGGTGGCTTAAACAACAAATTTATTTTCTCTCAGCTCTGGAGGCTAGAAGTCCAAGATCAGAGTGCTGGCATGGTGGGCTCTAGTGAGGAATCTTTTCCTGACTTGTAGAACATCACCTTCTTTTGGTGTCCTCACATGTGAAGAGAGAACTCTGTTGCCTCTTCCTCTTCTAAGAACACTAGCTCTATTGGATAGGTTCTGCCTTTATGACCTTATTTAACCTTTTCACCTTCTTAAATGCACTATCTCCAATACACTTGCATAGGGACCTAGGGCTTCAACATATAAAATTTGCAGGAAAACAATTCAGTTCATAGCACTTCCTAATTTACTATTTTTCGTCAGACTGGTTATTCACATTAAATTCAGGAGTAATCCAAAAGTACCAGCATAAAACCTTGAAAATTCGAGATCTTTAAATCTTTTAGGGACTTCTTTTATAAAGTAATATAAAACAATAAATTTCCAATTTTATTTATTAAAAATCATGGATTGGATCATTTATTGAGAAACCATTATATGTGGGTCACTGTTCCAGATAACAGAGATGCATCTGTGAACAATACAGACTCAAACTGGTATTTTCGTGGAAGATATATTTTGAAGAATATCATAAGTGAATGAGTGCACTCTATGAGTAGACCCTGGCATTCCCCCTTATAATATTTATACTTGAGGGGCGCCTGGGTGGCGCAGTCGGTTAAGCGTCCGACTTCAGCCAGGTCACGATCTCGCGGTCCGTGAGTTCGAGCCCCGCGTCGGGCTCTGGGCTGATGGCTCAGAGCCTGGAGCCTGTTTCTGATTCTGTGTCTCCCTCTCTCTCTGCCCCTCCCCCGTTCATGCTCTGTCTCTCTCTGTCCCAAAAATAAATAAACGTTGAAAAAAAAATTAAAAAAAAATATTTATACTTGAACTAAGGTACAGCATGATGAAACTACTGCCTTAAGCGTAACAGATTTAAGTGTATATACTAGAAGTCATATATGTGAAAGTTCAATTATTTTTAATAACTGAATTCAATCTTCCCTTGATGATGGTAGAAGGAGGTAATCTTACCCTTTTAAGGCATTGCAGTCCCTTCTAGCTTGTAAAGTTAGTCCCTGAGTCAAATTCTGCATTCTCCCCTTCCCCCTTTACCTGTCCTTCTCTCAAGGCCCAAACTCAGTATAGGCTGGGCTTATTTATTTATTTTTTCTCTGGCTGGTAAAAGATATTTGTCCCTGACTGGCTCCCGTGTCAACCTGCTGTCATGGTGTCTCTGTTGAAGAGTCCATGTCTGGTATAACTCATGCTTTTCCCTCTGGATTAATATAATTCAGAGTGATTTTCCCTGGGGAGATTGACAATATCACCCAGCTGGTTACAATCCCCTGTGGGTCATTGCTGGTATTATTTGACCTTCTAAGCTTCAGGTATAGTCCCCACCTGACCTTGTTCTGTGTTGAGTCTTTTGAGAAAGGATCCCCTTGTATCTTGGGATTTCAGCCCAGCGGGAGAAGGGTGTGTGTGTGTGTGTGTGTGTGTGTATGTGTGTGTGTGGCACATGCACATGTTCATGGACAGGCAGAAGGCTATGCATGCTTTTCAATTCCATTAGACATTTCTGTCCAGCTCTGAGGATGTTCTCCTTTCTGTTGGATGGGAAGTATCTCAAAATACAAATTCTTTCTTACCGTGTGGCTTATGGTAAAAACCCTATGTTCCTTGGTTGGCAGTCTGTGTTTGTGGCTATTTAAATCACCTTTATCATCATCATCATCATCATCATCTTTGATTATTTTAATTTAGAAGATTATTTTCTTTTTCTACAGAACATGGATTATCAAAATTATCATTTCTGAAGACAGTATTAAGGGTAAGCTTTAAAAATCAAAATCTGAACTACACTGCCTTTGCTTTTGGTTGGCCTCTGCCCTATTCCTGAAGTTAAAATGCTTTATACAGTGGGTGGAGAACTTCAGGGCAGCAAGAATCACAAGGAATAAACAATCACCAGATAACATTTCAAAACATTGTTTTCCCTCATGAGAACTTCAAAAGACGGGAGAAAATAAAGCCAATCCTTACCCACACTATGATTAGGGAAAATCATTCAGTTGTTTTAGAAACAACAACTGACTACATTTTTTTAAAAGTTGGTGATTCAGTTACTAGTGTCCTGGGATAAAGTTAGCATATTTTTATGTACATACTATTTTAAATAAATAACATACTTTTGGCCAGTAACCAATGAATGAGCATTCTGCTTTCAGAAAGATTGAAACAAATTGCAGTCTGGACAACATCTGTAGACTTTGAAAGATATAAACATCAACAGTTTTGAAAAGATGTAAGTCATACCCTAAGCTAGTTACCCCAAACCACAAAGACTCAGTGATACTACCTTTCACATTATATGCAGATGGACCAATCAACAAATTATGATGGAAATCATAAAAAGATCACAATAATTATTTCAAATACTTGAAAAACCTCAGTATCCATCAGGGGTCAAGAAAGACACCCAAATAAAGTCTGGCAATTTAAGGATTTGATGATGGTGAATTTCCAAGAAGATTCCTTCTTCACTCTGTTTCTTTCAGGGATCCTTTCGGTATTTATGATAGCCTATGTGATATCTCTTAACTTTCTAATTTGATCTTTCCCACTAGATTGTGAGTGCTCATGAGAGCAGAGGCCATGCATATCTTGCTCATTACTTTATCCTACTTTGTAGCCAGAGCCCAGTATATATATCTGGAATTAGTGAGTGTTCCATAAACATTTATTAAATATTTTGACACTAAAATGGTCCCGTTTAGCTCCTTCTCCGTAAGAAAGGTCAGTTTGGAATAGTTTTGAATGATCCAGAGACCTGAATTTAGATAAAGACAAATGAGAATGTGCATCAAGATTGGGGCTTTTTAAATAAATTCTCCCCTCTTCTGAAGGACCTCTGGAAGTTTTCCAGTTATATATACAGAACATTTGCTGGGGAAAATCTATTTAGAATGCAGATACAATAATTATTTAGCCAATCAGATCACAGTAAAATAACATTCTTACAGGGCAACATGGAGGATATTTATCCCATCTTCAAAATACAGGCAGTCATAGACATAAGCATATATACTAAACTGATCACTCATTATTTTCCACATCCTTCATATTAAAACTTTTTTTGTATCTTTGCTAACTCTCTGGCAAGCAATCTTTAGTTTGAGTCTGAAGTAGATTGACTATTTATTCATTTTTTCTTTCTTCTTGTAGCCACTGCTTTGGGTGTCAGTGCTTTCATGGTCAGGCAATATCTTAAAATATTAATGAGCAACTTAAATTATATACAAGCCTGCAAATAGATGAACAACCTTCAGAGAATTTTATTTAGCAAATATATGGAAAGACAATAAAACATTTGAGATTAAAATTTGCAAATGTGATACAATCTCATTTAGTCCTTTGCTATTATTAAGGGTGGAATGAGAAAGATAAGGGCGAGTAATTCACTTGATGTCTGTTTGTTTTCTTTGTCATTCTGATTTTCACGGTCCTCTAAATTATTTTCCCCTCTCTCCCTCTCCCTCATGCCACGCCAGCTTAGTGTCTCCCAAGTTTGTGAGGCAATGGATCATAAAGTAAAAGGGCTGAATATCAAAAATGGAAAAACTGGTGTCCTGATGTAGAATACCATTCTCACCACAAATAACAGTTTCAGAATGCTAGCCTAAGTTTGTGGAGCAAGGGAACCCAAAGTTTTAGCGGAATATCAGTCAGGCATTAGTTTGATGCCAAATGATGGATTTTATTTTGGCTCTTAAACAATATTTATTTAACTCAAAACTCACCATTGTGTAAATTAGTAGGTGCAGCATGTAGTATGTGATTTGGGTACAGTACTTTTATCCCTTCCTATTTTGGGGTCATAAAAGAAGAAAGGAGAATGGAAAAATAATGCTTTTTGCTTGCAAATGGAGGGAATGGGATGGGATAGAGAAAAATAAATAAATAAATAAATAAATAAAGCCAGTTTTCTTTTAGATTTATTTAAACACTAAGTAGAACCCATGTGGTACTGACCTACAGAATAAAGATCCATGAATGACATTAATTTACTCTTTATTAAACACTGGAAGACTGTACAAATGTATTTTTGAAACTGGTTCTTTTTCTCCTGGAGTTTCCTTACTAGGAAACTAGTTAAGAAAACAATCCTAGCAGACATGTAAAAGATATGCTGCTGAGCAAGAATTAGAATAAGTCTACCTCACACTGCAGCAAAAAGCTACATTTCGCCCATTAGCTGTTGTCAAAACAATGCTGAACAAGAAATGATACCAGTGACATGCAAAAATATGCACTTACTGCTCACATGTCTGCAAAGTGGGTGCGGCTAATTCTAAGCCAGGCCTGCTGGGTTTGATTTGGTTGGTTTCATGTGTGCCCCACTTTCTCATTAATGTGGGATCAGTGGGTTACACAAAGCAGGTTATTCTCAAGACAACAGCAAAAGTGTAACAGGGCAAGCCTGAGCACCCAATCCCATTTTAATCCTCTTGCCAAGATAGACCTGTTTGGGGAAGCATCGCCTGCCCACCATAAGACCCTAGCAAGTACATGACAAGAAATTCTTATTACAGAGAAATGAAAAACTAGGGCTACTAATTCAATCTGCCACATAAAATGTATACATCAATGCTAATCTAGAGTGAATGAGGTTTTCAGTTTAACACGCAATGAATTCTATTTAGGGCAGCAATTCATTTCAGTATTAGCAAATGCCATTATAAAATAAGAGCCATAAATATGATTATTTTGTATCAAGTATTAAAGATGTTGAGGGGAGCGTAGGTGGCTCAGTTGGTTGAGCATCCAACTCTTGATTTCAGTTCAGGCTGTGATCCTAGGCTGTGGAATCGGGCCTCACGTTGTGCTCCAAGCTGAGCCTGGAGCTGGCTTAAGATTCTGTCTCTCTCTCTGTCTGCCTCTCCCCTTGTGCTTGCTCTCTGTCTGTCTCTCTCTCTCTCTCAGAAGTAAATAAATAAATAAACAAATACAAATTTAAAAATAAATAAAAATAAAAATAAAAATAAAGACATTACAAACTCTTTCTGGAAAAACTGAGGAAACTGAGTCCAGAGAGTGGTTACATGACTTACCCGAAATAAAACATACACTGGGTACTCAAGATCTATCTTGAAGAATTCAGCACTTCTAATTCTTAATCTTCTAATCTTGAATCTTCTAATCTTCTAATCTTGACAAATGATCATGGGGGGAACTTGATACGAGTGTATACATTTTGTGGTCCCATTCACTGTAATTGCAACTCTCAGTAGATCTATGGTTGTTCTGGGGAAGCTCTTTCTCTCCCTCCCTCTCTGTCTCTTTTTAAAGCTTATTATTATTTTTTTACTGTCCATTTTATGCTGTCATTTTTTTCTCAACACCTGTTCACTCATACTCTTCATATCGATTCATATGCATTAACACAAGGCTAAGAACGTGTTTGTCCATTTGTAATCTGCTTTACATATGTTGCTCTTTTTTCATTAGAATGTAAGATTCATGAGTACAGGGTCCTTTTTTGTCTTTTTCACTCTGTATTGCCAGCATGTTAATGAGAGACTAGTCCATGTTGATGCTCAATAAAAATTTGTTGAATTAATAAATAAGTGAATTTTTCTTTTTTTTTTTAATTTTTAAATTTTTATTCATTTTTGAGAGACAGAGAGAGACAGAGCATGAGTGGGGAAGGGGCAGAGAGAGAGGGAGACACAGAATCCGAAGCAGGCTCCAGGCTCCGAGCTGTCAGCACAGAGCCCAATGCGGGGCTTGAACTCATGAACTGTGAGATCGTGACCTGAGCTAAAGTTGGACGCTCAACTGACTGAGCCACCCAGGTGCCCCAATAAGTAAATTTTTCATTGAGTTTTCTATCTGCTATTAGTTTTATGAGATCTTGGTAATTATATTCTATTGTATCCTGTTCTATTTATTAACATTATTTTGTTTTAAGCCAAAAATCTTAGGCTAATGTAATGAAAAGATACAGAATTTAGAAAAGAGACTTATATTCTAATATTACCCAGTCACTTACTGGCCAGATTGACATCAAAGGTAAATATATTATACTCTCCAAGCCTCAATTTTCTTATCTAAAAATAAAACAATTGTATATCTACTTCACAGGATTATTTTGAGAATTAGAAAAGGTCATGTATATAAAAGTGCCTTGGAAAATATAAAATAAGATATTAATATGTTACTATTATTATTAATATTATCCCTACATGGTCTTTCAAAAGCCATGTAAAGTTTTTGATGAGTTTTAATGTACTCTGGGACAACTAGGAATTGTTAGAGGACTTCACTGAAGGAGCATACTTATTTGGAGATTTCAGGAAGGAGGAGTTTGAATTATTTAATAATTTTTAGAGCAGAGAGATACTCATTCATTCATTTCCTTTTCAACAAATGTATACTCACTGCTTTATACACAACAAAATGGTAAGTGAGACAGTCACAGGCCACTATTTTACCCAACTCCAGGAGACACCACATTGTCACAAGATTTTTTCCCCCATAGACAAAACCATTTAGTTGGGGTGGAAGATAATTATCAAATAGTACAAAACTAAGAAAGATGATGAAATCATGTCTTGTGAAAAGTAGAGAGGATAGGTCTGATATTAATTGCAGCCATGTTGTGGAAGAGGAGAATAATGTTTGTATCAGAGAGTCTAAGAAAGCCTATAAATTTACACACAAAAAGGAAAAGAATCAAGTGTACCACATTAATAGACGATAAGAAATTCAAGCACCTGCCTCTTTCTATTTGGTATTGCTTTGAACTGAAGTGGATAGGTGCACTTTCTGGTGACAGTTGCAAGGCAGAAGCTCATGTAAAAGGAATCAAGGCAAAGACATGGAACTTGCAGAAGGTGAAGGCCGGAATGCGCGAGTAATTCATAAGGAACAGATGTGAGCAAGAAGGGACAGAGGGCATCTGCTGCGGGCAGATGAGGTGATTCCGGAAGTAGATTATAACAGAATTGAGTTTGTTGGGTATGGAATGTGTGTCAGGTCCTGTACTAGAGGTAGACGCCAATCATAGCTTGTTCTGACTCCAAAGAACATGGTCTTTTTACAATATAGATAAGTTTGGTGGGGTTTTTATAAAGCTTTCAGTGGCTGGAGATACGAACAATAATTTTGTCTGGGTGTCTGGGTGGCTCAGTCGGTTAAGCATCTGACTTCGGCTCAGCTCATGATCTCACGGTTTGAGAGTGAGAGCCCCACATCGGGCTTTCTACTGTCAGCTCTGAGCCTGCTTCAGATCCTCTGTCCTCCTCTCCTTCTGCCCCTCCCCCACTCACACCATCTCTCTTTCTCTCAAACATAAATAAAATAAATATTAAAAACATTAAAAAAATCATTTTGTCTTAGATATACTTCACTCAAGTCAGCTTCTGTGCTGTAAGGATAGGTAAACATTAAAAGATATTTGTGTGATTTTATGCTTCATAAACATTTCCATGTTGGAAAATGGCTGCCAGTCTATCTTGCTAGCACAGTGATGCCTTACTTATGGTGTCTCAAGCTCTGCAGAGGCCACATGAAAGAGGAGCAGTGAGCAGATGGGGTGTTTGGTTCTCCTTCTGACTTCAGTATGAGTAGCTCTGCTTTTCATAAGCTGACTAATTTTTGTTCTACAGAACTTTTCTAGTAAAAGTAATGTTTCAAAGGCTGAAATTGGCATGAGCCCCAAGTTCTACCAGTCTTCCAAAGATGATAATGTCCCTAAATATGACAGCATTATTTGAAACATTTGAAAGCAAACCATTACTTTAAGGATTGAGGTTCAAATTATGTCATATATATACAGTCAACAAACGCTGGTCTACCTACAAAAATCAGAGCAAAAATTTGTCATTTCACTTCCCATTCCCCTTGAAAGCAGATGTATAAGTAAAATTTATGCAAGTTCATTTTATTCCAAAAGTTTCTTGCTTTGTCCTTTAGCTTGCCCTTCAAATTATGCACGTAAACCATCACCAACAATTTTAAATGGAAATTGTACCTCCTCCTAAGAATAGTGTCTCTTAGCACAGCATGCTATGGTTTAGCAGTTTTTACCGACAGCACCTCTTCCAGCATTTTAATCAAACATTTACTCAGATCTTCCTGACACAGGAATAATATTACTTTATATGAGAAACAAGATTTTGATGTAGGCTTTCCTTCTCTGTGGTTACAAATAAAGGTGATACTGAAAAATTCAAACATTTATGACCTTGGAATGCTCACTGTATCAAAAAGCCTCAAAAAAGATTAGTGACATTAACTGCTAAAGGGAGAAAGTCTTCAACATGAACATTCTTTCAGATAAAGATGAGTAAAATAATTTTAAAAGTTCAGAACAAAATCAGTTCCCCTGTTACATTTAACTAATTACCCACATCCAGACCCTGGCTGTCTTGGCTAATTTGAATTTTCTGGAATGCTGCTGATGTAGGTGTGACATGCTTTATGGAGTTAAGTTGTTTCTTAATTTCTCTCTACTCACACTTTCAGTATCTAATTCGCTCACTCACTCACTCATTCTACAAACACAATATTGATTGAGTAACCTCTTTGTGCTAGGTCCACAGGAAACATATCAGTGGAAAAAATAAGCAAAAAACTCCTGCACTTATGGAGGTTGAGTAACTCTCCAGTGGGGAGCCAGGTTCTAGAGCCAGACTTTCTGGAAGGAGCTCAGCTCAGCCTGTGTGACCTGGGCAAGTTATTGAAACTTCAGGGCTCATTTTTATCTCTTAAAAAGGGAAACCATTAGTTTCTACTTCACAGGGGCACATGAAGATTGAATAATTTAGTACATGTAAAACTTTGAAAACAGTCCCTTGTTCATATTAGGAGCTCAATAAATTAGCTATTATTATTATTATTATATTTATTATTATATTACTAAATGAGTAAACATAAGCTATTATTTTATATGGAGAAAATGCTGTGAAGAAAACCCAAGCAGGATAAGGAGCTGGCAAGTGACCAGAGTTGGCATGGGTTACTTTCTCTGAAGAAGTGACATTTTACCTGAGCTCTACAAAGAAATTGGTGATTATGCTAAATTGAAAGCCAGAATCCTCTGTGTGATGAACAGATTTCTACACTGTTTTCCCACCTCCTCGGCCTTTTCTGGAATGCTGTGATTGGTGGATGCTATAGAGTCATGAAACAGAATGAAACAGGGAGAGGCTAAAAAAACAAAATTAAAAATTCAAATTAAAAATTTTCTCCTTTCGACAATAAAAACAATAGCTAATCAAGGTTTTTAAACAATAGTCTGGTATGTGAATACCAAAAAAGAAATTACAGGGCATTAGTCATATTCTAATCTCTATGATCAATACATAGATTGCCTTTATTAATTGGTTTCAAGTTCTATCCCTAAAAAGTCATGATCTTTGGAAGTCCAGCAAATACTCAGAACTTTCCTCTTTGAGAAGATATGTCCACTGGTTATAAGATTTTGTGGAAGTCAAGAACTGACCCATTTCAGGTTGAAGTTAAATGATACTGGATAATATTACTAATTCTATGAAACTTTTTTTTTTAGACACGTAAATCACTCATTTTCTGTAGGGTTTTCTATCCTATGCCATAGAGGAAAATGACTAAGCCCCCCATTTTGCAGAGATGGAAACAAAGAAACACAGAAGAGATACAGGTATAGATCCAGGGCCTCCTTTAAAATGTGAGAAGCAACAAGAATATTGAGAAGAGAGACTATTACAATTTGCCAGTTAAACAAACTGATTTTATTTATCTTGGAACTTGACCTAAATTAAATTTGCCTAAACACCAGATATGTTTTTATCTTTACTTTCGTTATTAATTTTTAGTGCTTGGCTATGAAGAAAAGAGTTGTTCTGTTTATAGTTACCAAGGAGCATAATTTTTGATTCAATTATAATTTCTCATATTTTTAAAGTATATGCAGTTAGATGAACTTCTCATTAAAGTAGAATTTGTTTTACTATAATCTGGCTCCAACATTGCCTTTTCAGCCTTAGCTTTTCACATACTACCTATCCTTATCCTTATCCAGCCCAGCACTTTAGGCAAACTGAGATACTGATCATTCCCAAAAATGTCTGCTGACATTTTATTTCTCCTACTCTTTCAAGCCAATCTTTTTTCTTATTTTTATTGAAATATACTTGACATCTAGCATTGTGTAAGTTTAAGGTGCACAACATATTGATGCTTATTTTTGCAATATAATTGCCTTTGTAGCATTTTAGCTACAAACACTCCTTTCTTTATCAGTTGTTAATCGCCTCTTTGAGGCAAAACATCATGTGTTTTAATTAGATGAAGCTATAACAGAGAGCTCAAGATAGTGTAAAGAAGGAGAATGTACCCATAAAAACACTTGTAAGCAAGTGGAGGAACAAGTAAAATAAAGAGGTTAGAAAGGAAATGTAGAACAGTAGGCAGTGTGGTGTAGTTTCTAAAATGGTCTGAGAGTGCAGGAAAGTCAGGTGTGGAACAAACATGTATTTGGGGACTGAAACTAACTGCTGCATGAAGCTGTCAATGGTTAGCAGAGTTATGATTATAAAAATATTTTTAGCCTTTGTTTTTATAGACATATAAACCTGTTAACAAACAATGGCCAGTAGAAAAATAAAGTTTCAGAACCAAGTTTCCACCAGTCGTGGAAACACCCCTTAGCTCATAATTTCCATGACTACATAGGTCTCTGTATTTGGTCAATCTCAGTAATGACCGTCTGGAGCACACATACACAAGTCCAGATTCTACCTCCAAGACTAGTGACAACATGTTGGAAAAAAACTGAAACAGCTTAAGAAGATTCCTTTTGTTTGTATCAATATCTGATGAGAGAGAATATGTATATCTTATCATGTTACTGGGCAAGTTCAGTTTTCCCCTCTATTTTATGTTAGGTGGGTAAGTCAAGATCCTAGAAAAAAATTTTTTTTCAACTAATACTGGTTAACTGTGTCCACTAACTTTTACTTCTTTATGACTAGTCCAAAATAAACAGTACTTCAGTAACTCTTATTCTTTTTTAATTTTTGTTCTAAAAATTTCAAAACACTATTGTTCCAAATAAATTTTAACTCAAAAGTACAGTGGAAGTTGAAACAATCAGGTCTCAGTAGTCTGTAGGAAATTTAAAGAGGTGTAAAAATGGGAATTATTTTTAAAAATGATACACATATATTTAAAATTTATTAGTATATAAGTCTACTCACTAATTAGATGATGTAGGACCAGGTGGAACAGATTGGATTTTCCTTCTTTCCAAAAACAAACCTTGAAAGTTGAGCAAGAAAGTTGTGCAGCATTTTTATTTTTTTAACTTGAGTATAGTTGACCCACAATGTTACATTAGTTTTACGTGTACAACATAGTGATTTGACATGTGTATACAGTATGCTGTGTTCACAAATATAGCTATCACCTGTCCCATTATATCACTATTATACTATCATTGCCTGTATTCATTATGCTCTGATTTTATTCCTGTGACTTACTCATTCCGTAATTGGCAACCCGTATCTCCCTCTTGCTTTCTTCCATTTTGCCTAACCCCTCAACCCCTCTTCTCTAGCAACCATCAGTTTGTTCTCTATATTTATAGTTCTGATTCTGTTTTTTGTTTATGCATTTTTTTAGATTCCATTTGAGTGGAATCATATGGTATTTGTATTATATTCTCAGTCTGACTTCTTTCGCTTCGCATAATACCCTCTAGGTCCATCGTGTTACCTTAAATGGAATGATTTCATCCTTTTTTATGGCTGTGTAAGTTGTGCAGCAATTTTATTCAGAATCCTTTCACAGTTTTATTATTTTTCCCATCCTTTTGTAGATGTATTACTCATATTTAATTCAATTCGATTGCATTTTTCTTTATTTTTTAGAAACTCAGGTTTATTAAGTTTTTCAAAAAATTTTCAACTTAATTTTCATAGAAACTCCATATTCATTCAGTTACTACCTTACATAATATTTCGTTAAATTTAATAATTGTAATAAAAATACACAAACAAAATTGAAAACAATCCTTGGTGAGTATACAACTCAGTTGGTGGTAGCTAATGGGCACAGGTATATTGCAAAGCTCATTATTAGTTATAAGGAGTTAATGTCTTGTGGGCAACAACAAGATAATTCACTGGGACATGGAGAAACCCAGTTTCTCTGGCAACTCAGTCAAATAGAGGTTGGCTAAAGTAGTTTTCAGTTCAATGAAACTAACACTTTGTAACATACTCAAAATGAGTACAGTTTGTAGGGACAAGCATAAAAGTGGAAAGTGTATCTTCACTTTGATCATGAGTTACTTTTGAATGTTTTCAATAATTTTTGGCAAAGTAGTAAAGTAATGTTAACTAATCATTAAACTTTTTAAATTAGTTTTGGGGCACCTGGGTGGCTCAGTTAATTAAACGTCCAACTCGATTTCAGCTCAGGTCATGATCTCATGGTTCGTGAGTTCAAGTCCTGCATAGGGCTCCACCCTGACATTGTGGAGCCTGCTTGGGGTTCTCTCTCTGCCCCTACCCCACTTGCTCGCTCTCTCTCAAAATAAATAAATAAACTTAAAAAAAATTAAAAATCTTTTAAATTAGTTTCATAAAACTAATGAAAGTTTTGTTTTGTTTTTTTGCTTTGTTTGTCCTAGAACAGCAGAATGATTCAGAGTGGAAGCTGTGGATTCAGATGTTTTGGGGCATATTTCAGCTGTACCATTTACTGCGACCTTGGGAAAGTTAACCTCTCTATGCATGATGCATCAGCTGCCAAATGGAGATAATAATGGCAGTGAACTATGAGGATTACATAAGATAATACACACATAGTGCTTAGCATGCTGCATAGTCCATAGTAGGAATTCAGTAAATGTTAGCAATTATTCTCATTCTCCTTCTTTTTGTTATTACTTTCATTTGTGTCTAAAACACTAAATATATGACTATTTCCAAAATACCTGCAAAAAAAATCTTGAGATGGGAACTAGGAGAAGGAATCAACTAGAAGGATTTGGAAGGAGGCCAAAATGTAGGGTAAGGAAATGTGACAAGTTCTACTTCTTAGAAATTGAAGTATTTCTAAACAAAAAAATCATATTTTTGATGGTCCTGATTCAAAGACCACAAAATACATCGATCTAAATTCTAACCAGTGACTACGTTGTGTAAGAACATATACCTGTTGGGCAATGAGTTTTGAAAAAATATTTGATGAAAAATTCCAGATGGACTATCAGTGTTCAGATGAGTTTTCTAGGATTTTTATAAATTTATAACATGTTGTAAGTACTATAAACTAATTGGAGGGTACCAGGGTGGCTCAGTCAGTTAAGTGTCCAACTCTTGATTTCAGCTCAGGTCAAGATCTCATAGTTCATAAGATCAAGTCCTGTGTCAGGCTCTGCACTGACAATGTGGAGACTGCTTGGGATTCTCTTCATGTTCTCCCCTGTCTCTCTCTCTCTCTTTCTCTCTCTGTCTCAAAAATAAATAAATAGACATTAAAAAAAATCAAATAAATTAATTGGGAAGTATTTAATGTGGTAAGAACTATTCTATCTGAATTTACAGGGAGGCCAGAATTAATTTTTTATTGTAGCTTTTTAACCCAAATTAATTGGGTTTTATTTTCCATAAGAAAAAGAGGTGCTTCTTTTAAAAACAATAAAAATGACAAGTCAATAATATTGGTACTGATGTCTTCCTGAATTTACATATGCAATATCTAGAAGGATGACACCATTACCAAAAAAAATTACCAAAAAGATGATTATTATTTATATACTGTAAAATTGAGAGGATGATAAAAACATTTAGAAATGTATGTATTATATCTATGCACATACATATATATATTTAAAATTTTATTTTCTCAGATATTCTTTCATCATACCCTCTCCTTCCATCCTGCATTGAATCAAATTTCTGTCTTATGGACATCTGGGAATCCCTTCTCTTGCTATCTTCTCTTTCTCTTTTCATTCTCCATAATTTCCTTTGTCCTTCCCAACTTTCTGTATGTGGTTCCTATCTTTTTTACCTTAATGATGTCAGGTCTTTGTGACTCTGAAAGTTGTTCCTGGTTCTGTCTTTGAGGAGCTGTTCAGATCTGTCACAAAGCCTTAAGTCCTTCCCATTCTGGAAACATCAACTTATAAAACAAACAGACCATCTTCTGATGTTGACTACTTCTCATGGTATAACTTTAAGATATTGCTAGATTGATAGTATCTTTCCCAAAGACAGCTTTCTCCTTAACACTCCACCTCTTAAACCTGGATGGATGGCGGGAACAAAACAAGTGTGTTGAGTGAAAAGAAAATCTCCTTCTATCACAGTAGAGTAATCAAAATTCAGTTGTGTTCCAAACTCTGCAATTGAGGTAGGTCTGTAAAATTTTGGTTGTTAAGAAACAAAGCTGAAAATATTTCATTCAAATGATAATGTCTAACTTTTCAGAACCCAAAAGAAGTCATGGTAAGTCCTTATTTTGTAAAATTCTCACCATGTCAGTTTGGCTCTTTTAGATTTTATCAATTATTAAAATTTTTAATAGTAATAACAGTCATTTTAATTAAAAATGATACAAGAAGAGAATGCACAAAGAGAAATATAGAATAACTGAAATGGCAGGCTTGGTTGCAGATGCTGACTTGTGAGAAATCTTAAAATCTTAAAGTCATATATCTTTAACCTGAACTTGGAGAGGAAGATTTCATGTACCATTGCATATGTCTTCCTAGGATTTTATAAATAAGGAGCACAAGATTACCTGCAGACCAATCTTCATAGATTAGAGCAGAGATAGGCAAGCCAAAAAGCTTAGTGATTAGATATCCACTATCATCCATGTAAACATAAAAGACTTGAAAAGACTTACTTGAAAAGACTCTTTAACATTTGAAAATTTTACTTTTTTTTTTTTTTTTTTTTTTTTTTACTTTTGGGTTCATATTTCCATCTTACTTTTCCTTATCTTTAAAAAAATTTTTTTTTAACATTTATTTATTTTTGAGAGCAGAGCCAGACAGAGCATAGTGTGTGTGGGGGGTGCAAAGAGGGGGGGGGGACACAGAATTCAATGCAATCCAATGCAGGCTCCAGTCTCTGAGCTGTCAGCACAGAGCCTGATGCGGGGCTCGAAACCACAAACCGGGAGATCGTGACCCGAGCTGAAGTCAGATGCCTAACTGATTGAGCCACCCAGGTGCCCCACTTCTCATCTTAAATACATGTTACATTGAAGTCTGGATTAAAAAAAAAATTCCTTTGAAGTGGGTGATAGGCATTGAGGAGGGCACTTGTTGGGGTGAGCACTGTTGTATGGAAACCAATTTAACAATAAATTATATTAATAAAAAATAAAAAGTAAATTAAAAAAATTCCTTTGATCATAAGGTCCTTAGTGTTACATTTTTCCTAGATTGAATTATACTTATTAGTAGTAAAGAGTGGATCAAAACAAAATGGATTTATTATACATTTTTATAAATAGTTACTAAAATCAAAACTGGAATTTTGAAATACTAGAAATGCATCCGTTGTTTAAATACTTTATTTTGGAAATTTTCAAATCAACAAGGTGTTAAAAGAAGAGTACCATAAATGTCTTCACATCCTTCATCTAGATTTGCCATCTCTTAAATGTTTTGACATGTTTACCTAAGGATAGATTAAGTATATATAAGATAAAATGACATTACATTCTCTAAGGTTATGCCAACCCCAGGTTTAAAATAAAATTGCATAAATAAATTGTAGCTCATGCACCTCCTTTTTTTTTTTTTTTTTTTTTTTTTTGAGAATTATAATCTACTCAAAGGTCTCCCAGCTCCTCAGGTATGTACTGGAGGTGTCTCAGATGTGCATATAAATAAGTTCTATTGGCTATTACTTGACATCTACTATTATCTTCTCTTTACACAGTGCTCCATGGAGAAACATACTATATATGTAAAGGTGTGATGTGGAAACTCCCCATAGTCCCAGGTATGCCCATAGGCACCTAGCCTTCTCAATAGCTCCAAGAACTTTGACCCACCATCTTTTTAGCAGAACACCACTGCCCTCAGTAAGTAATGCACTTTCTTTCTTAGGGTATTACTGCTGTTTTTGTGTTTTCTAATGTTCTTGATACCTTGAACCAAGTACATTTATAAATGCTTCCCTATTTTTTTCTTTCATATTATGCAAATCACATAGATATCAAACAGTGCTGCTTTTTCCAATGCCTTTCTTTTTTCTTTTCTACCTTCCTTCCTTCCTTCCTTCCTCCCTTTTTTATTTTCTTTTCTTTTCTTTTTTCTTCTTTCTTTTTTTAAATGAAACAGTTATTTTTATTTTAGTTTACAGCTTATCCCTATCACCAAAAAAAATTCAAACATGAATTCCTGGGGAACTTGGCTATGGACAGATTCCTTGTGACCATGTAATAGTCAGTAAAGTCCATCTGTTCTCTGTGATATCCAAATCCATGCTATTGGACTTTATTTGTCTGCCTTTCTGCATTCTTTCTTTGGAAATGTGCTCTCCAGCAGGCTCTTGAGTCTGTCATGCATGCTGACCCCTAACGAACCTACCATAGCTCAGTACCAGTCATGGATACCACTGGAACCTAAGCTCTTCCTCTTATACATTCATCCACATACATAAACAGTACCTTTATTTAGCCAGAAATTGAATCCCAGGTTAACAGATCTACAAATATGTGTAACATTGCAATTCAAAAATAGAAGGAGGATAACTTAGGAATAAAGTTAACAAAGAAAGATACTTATTGATGGCCAAAGTGACTGTAACTTTCAAAATAGAAAAAGGATACGATTTGGTTGTTGGTGAACTCCAAGAACAAAGGTTTTTTGTGCCTTTTGTTAGTACAAGTAATGAGTAGGAAAAAGGAAGACAAGGGGTTAACATTTGGATGAGTCTGGGATTTTATTTTCTTCATTTTGAAACCAATAAAGCAAAGTAAAGATTTAGTTTATTTCAGTTTGCAGTTGTGGTAGTTAGGGGCTTTCTAGATGTATATATGAATGTTTTTAAAGCTTGAGCAATTATTCTGCTCTGATTGGACTGCATGAATGAACACACTAATTGTAAGAAGTGACCAATCTTTTCCTCTCAATCTTTGTGGTTTCTAATGGCATAATGATGTCTGGTGCATCCATTTAAAATTTCTTTTGCTGGATTTAAAACAGAAACATATTTTAAAATTTTATTGAGTGATTTCACATTCTTGTCTAATTGTGTTTGCATTTTAGAAAAGCAAAAATAACCAAGGGCTGTTTAAAAACAAACTAATTAAAACAACCTTTCTTTAAAGGCTTGTCAACATAACTTTTACCTTATGAAGATTAAACGTTTAAATTGGGGGAATGTCTTTTTTTTTCCCTTTTCCTCCCAAACTATCTTTATTTTTGACCCTGAGGCTCTGGGAGCTTTAAAAATGAAACTCTGCCCAATTTGAGCATTATACGTTGTAATAATTTCTTAAGTATTTTTACTATTTTTCATTTTTTTCAATATATATTAAGAGAAAAATAGTAACTTAACTTGCACAATAAGCTTACTGGTAAGGGATTCTGTGAACGCACCGCACCCCTTGTTGTTAGAGAGGGAAGAGTTCTAAAAGAAGAGCTGTTTCTAATGTCAGTATTTCTAAATAATAAAAAAAAAAAAAACTAAAATCAGTGAATCTGTCCAATTTCAGCCAAAATTCATTGCATTCCAACTTGCATTAGCCAACTGAAACCGGGTAGGAGGCCTAGTTTGGTAGGCACTGTGAAGTGTCCAATCTTTCCTTATTTCACTGTTCATTCTATATTTTTTGGGAAAAGAAAGCAACACTCCACAAAATCCCACCTTTTCATCCCTCTGTTATTGTTAACACACCATGTTCACCTCATTGGCTTCCCACCTCATTATTTCTGTCTTGTCTTCATATAGTGATTTCCTTTTCTCTTCTCTCCTCTCTAATGTGATATTCCTATTATTCTCCATCCCTCTAAATAGATTGAAAAGTGACCCCCAAGTGAGAGCCAGGAGCAGAAATAATGGCCAAATATTCTCTCAATCTTTATAATTAGCACTTTACCAAAGTTTCAGGTTTCTTATCTAGCTGTTTCTTCTTGTAGCTAAAGGAGTTTAATTGTTAAAAAGAAAACGTGCACTCAATAAAATTTTTGAAAGA
Source organism: Leopardus geoffroyi (assembly GCF_018350155.1). Classification (NCBI taxonomy): domain Eukaryota; kingdom Metazoa; phylum Chordata; class Mammalia; order Carnivora; family Felidae; genus Leopardus; species Leopardus geoffroyi. The sequence continues at coordinate 103,863,250 of NC_059327.1, read as the reverse complement.
TGAAATTGAGTTTAATTGTAAACAATGCCTAAATATTTTGTGTTTCAGGGTTTTCAAGGATCTCTAGAGCAGGAATTAATTTAGATATGCTTTACCCGTCAGCTGTACTTAAATGAATTTTGAGTTTGCAGCATGTAAAGGAGTTTCACTTGACAGCTATTTCACGCGTCATGCATTTGTATGATACATATTCTTGTTTTATATATATTTTATTTGTAATCTCTGAAAAACACATGCCAAATTGGTACTAAGCACTCAATAAATCCTTGGCAGGTAAGCCTGGCTCCTGGGCCTTGGAAGGTCTGCCAGGATTTGAGATTCAAGAGAGAGTGAGGGATAGGGAGGGTTGGGGGGGTCTATGATAAGCAAGAATGGCAGGGAAGTAAGATACTTCTGCCTGAAAACACTGACTTTAAATGTGCCTTATATTTTGGCTTTAGAATCTCATTAAATTTGATGTTATTTCAGCCTGTACTTTAAGAAAATATGTGCTGCTCATTCTAGAATTATCTAAATTACTTTAATGATCTTATTATCTTCTTGGCAATACCCAGTATGTGAACATTTTGACACTTATTTGCAAATATGTTACAAATTTTAATTCCCACTAAGCCTACTCTAAATTAAGATTTCAAATAATGTAAGAGTATAGTCACCATTTCACGTTCCCTGTGTGCAATGGTTTAGGACTCTTTAATACAAATTCTTCTTAACTGAGGTTTCTTCAATTGGCCTCAGTCAAAAAATAAGTTTGTATTCAGAAGGCACAAGGAAAATAATTCCAATCCAGATTTGAATGTGTGTGTAGGTACTATCTATTTTCCTTTAGTGCAATTAAATCAATTATTTTTCTTCTTATACATCTAAAAGTGAAAAGAACATTTTGCATAAAAAAACAAAACAGAATGAAAACAACAACCCCATAAGGCATTCTTCTGAAGCAAGTTTGACCATTTGGAAACATTTATTCTTTATTTTTTAAACAAACTGGTAAGGCAGAAATGGCCTTACCAGGCAGAAAATACTGGTCTGGAACACACTTTCAAGTCTCTTCTAAAAAATACAGTTGTGGTTAAATTCATGGGTGGTTTGTTTTGCTTCTGGTGCCAAGTGTTTGGAACCAGTGGTCTAAGGCACCGGGACCAGGGGCAATTCTCCTGGGGCTCTTAAAAGCACGTGACCTTCTAAACTCAAGTGCTGAGTTTTAGAGTTACATGAAAAGCTGTCTGATCAGCCAGACGTGTTCACTACCATCCTGTGCCTAGCCAAACAAGATGGCCAGATTAGGAAATGTTTATGAAGAGATTTATGCTTAATGGATCATTTAATTTATTTTTAGTGACTTAAATGGAAACTTTGAGAATATTTTCTCAGAACAATTTAACAGTTACTTTTGGTTGGTGGGGGTGGGTTGGTCAGCTTTCACTTCTTATAGTTACTTTTTTAATCCTAAATCATCCCTGCAAGATATTATCATCTTTATTCTTGTGGATGAAAAGAAGAGACCAGGAAACAGTGAGCAACCTGTCCATTGTCATACAGCTAGTAACTATTCATGCCCAGGTTTGCGTTCAGCCAAAGTGGATGTTTTTCTATTAAATCACACACAGCCCGTCTTCCAAATTAGTTACCTATGAAGAATTCCTTTACAGACATTTAGAAATAAAAAGATCACTTTTGGAGGCAGGACTTGATCAATAAACTTTAGTCTTTTTTCTGCTAACTCCATAAGGTGTGAAATTATCAAAGTGTTTCATCACTAGCTTATCAAATATTAGAATGTTTCCATTGTGTTTGATTTGCAACTTACGAAGGAGTCTTGTGAATTTAGTTCTACATGTGATTGAATATAGGAAAGGGTGTTTGAAATTATAGCATCTTTTATAATGCTATAATTAATCTAGGATCATTCTTCAAAAAGCAACTCAATAAAAATATAAATAGCTTTTAACATTTTTTTCCCTCAAATTGCTCATAATTCCACTGTTAGCCAGAGAATGCTTTTGGAGGAACTGTTTGGAGTAATAATAGAACTGAAAGTGAACGCAGTGAAGATGTCAAACATTGTTAATCCAGTATTCCATTATAAATATGCTAATGTAACCTATCTGGCAGGAGATGGAATTTTTAACATGCAGCACACTGATGCATAATGAGTTTATACTATATAGTTATTCCACAGAGTCCAGCATATCCTCCAGTTTTTGGCAAACTTGAGTGTGATTAGCAACTCTCTTCATCTCTTTCCATCCTTAGAGGTACCATACTTGGATATGAATTGTTTACCAATCTCAGTGGATCAGAGTCCTGGGTGTTAATTAAGAAAGAATGAAGGGTCACAGGTTAGAGACCTGTGGAAAGTGCTAATTGCCCATGTGTGTCTGGCCTGTGTAACATCTGATTAGGCCTGTCACATTCAACAAAGCTGCAGAGAGCTGGTGGAGCTTGCCATATATTGTAAATGCTGGGAACGCCTAGGGAAAATGACCTCTGCTTATTTCAGCATGGTTTATCACTTGGTCTCTTTGATCAGAAGAAAAAAAATTTATTGTTGGTTTCTCTAATTGGTGCTCAAATCCTCCTTTTCATATTTGTAAGTGAACTAGCTGTTCCTGCTAATAATTAAATGGAAGTGCAAGAGTGGAAGTTAGTATCCATGAAACAAATCTAGAGTCAGGATACGGTCATCTATGTAAAAAATTTGGAGATTATGCTTAGCTCTGTATAGTTTTGTCTTATTTTATCTAACACTCACGAAACAAATAAATAAAACACTTGGCTGGATTTTGAAATATTCTGACCAAGGTTTTTTCTGAAAGTCACTTAAAATAGCTGGATTTGTGAAAAGACAGAGAGAGAGAGAGAGAGAGAGAGAGAGAGAGAAACCAAGGACGACCTTGGTTGTGCTTTTAGATAGGGGGAAAAAATACCTTATGCTACTTACATTTAATCTTTGCTTCTGTGTGAGGTTAAGCAACCACCACAAGCTGCTTCTCCCTGACTCACAGAGGAAAAGAAACATCTGATGGAGTATCTGAGGACAAAACAACACAGCCTTAGGCGGATGGCAAGGATTCATGTTGCACAGCCTTGATAGCCTTTTTGGGAGCCGTCCACCATAATCCAGACCCTCTGGAAGATACCTCATTCATGTCACCTCAACCTGTAACTCTGGGGACTGAACAAAGGTTTATTTTTACTACTCATTTTGCTCAATAAAAAGTTCACATAAAATTAAATAATATAGCGCAGGACTTATTTTTATATCTGTTTCTTAAAACTGTCTTGTGGCAAAGACCCTTTCAAGGTAGGTTCCAAAGAAAGGGCCTGCAGATTGCCCTTGCTCAGTTCTATTTTCATTCTAACCTTGGAGTATTAAGGGATTTGGGAAGTTAAGATAAGATCCCCTATCCTAACATGCTTCACTTTTATACAAACAAAATTTAAAACCCAAGTAAGGTGTCCATTATACTGAGGCAATCAATGGCACTACTAAACTTTGTTGCTTAAAAGCCATAATGGTTTAGTGGTTAAATGCTGAACACACATATAAACAAACAAGACAAGAATTTCCTTAATAACAATTTTGGTAAGAAATTTAAGGAATAAATCCTAAAGTGGAAAATATTTCTATTTTCCCACTTGTCCTAAATTCTTATTTCCATTTTGTTTCCCCAATAGCTAATCTCTCACAGAGATTAAATTTGGGGGCATATTCATACACAGCTGGTTTTTACTTTCTTCCAATTCAGTTAACTATTCATACACAGCTTTCTTTCACTTTCTTCCAATTCAGTGAACTAAATCACTCTCATGCCCTCTGCTCAACCACAGATTTGAATGGTATTTACTTGGAACTCATAGGGAAAAGCTATCCTACATTATCGAAATGTATCTGAAACATATAAATTATGCCACATACCAGAGGTACCTGGATGGCTCAGTCGGTTAAACTCACATCTCTTGATTTCAGCTCAGGTCATGATCTCATGGTTCATGAGTTCGAGTTCCATGTTGGGCTCCTGCTGGCGGTACAGAGCCTGCTTGGGATTCTCTGTCTCTCCCTCTCCTTCTGCCCCTTCCCCACTAGTGCTCTCTCTCTCTCTGTCTCTCAAATAAACTTTAAATAAATAAATAAATAAATAAATAAATAAATAAATAAAACCACACACCAAAGACATAATTCTGTCTTTAATGAGTCTACTAAAAAGTGAATTGTCCTTTCCAGCCAAGTAAAGGCAATGTTTGATGTTACAAAAAAAAAAAAAAAAAAAAAAAAAAGACAACTTCTCTTGGAAGTCTCAAAAAAATTTTTTTTCTTGGCTGCTTTATGAGATAAACATTGTAAAATTCTACCAGAAATGTATCTTTTTAATCAAGTGATTTTATACACTGAGCTGGTTTAAATGTTCACTTATACTTACTTTTGTAATATCTTCTGCATTTTGAATATGATACAACCTCTTTTCTTTAGAACTATAAACATACCAACATAATGTCTTAACGTTTACACTCACATGCAGTGAAATAGATTATAAAACTATTTATTTCTTAATAAAACAAAAGTGAGTCTAAAGAAATTTTTGCTTAGTTGATTCTTTATACAGTATTTACATTGCTTTTTGTGTCTGATAGCTGTTTGACATTGTATACAGTAACACAAAAGCAAATCCAGGGCTTTATTTTAATTTAAAACATTGGATACAATGTGGTAAGCACCACACTAACCCATAGGTTTGAGAAGCTAAAGACAATGCATTTATTCTACTCTCTTTTAAAATTATTTTTATAACATTGCACAATGGCAACTTGTTTAACATTTATCATTGTTCCTGGGAGAAGAGTTAGGACTTTTAGAATTTTTACATGCTTTACACAAAACAAACACATCTAATATATTAGTAAATTAAAATTCTTAAAAGTCATGGATAATTACTAGTGCTGAAACAATTTTGTTTAATTACAACTGATAAGAAAGTTTTCACTTATATGCATTATTTTTTTAAATGATTCCACAAAACCTTAAGATCAATAAAGAATTTCCTGTGGCTTGATAGTCTCAGACAGGCCATGTGAGATGGGAATGTACATAATTATGGTCTTTCTGAGATTCTGATCTTGTTTTTAGACTGCATTTGCTCTTTTTTTTTTTTTTTTTTTTTTTTTTTTTTTTGTAAACAGCAGATAATTTGAAATGATGGGCATGTTTGGTAAGAAAAAAATCAAAGCTACTGAGGGAGAAAAGGTATATTTCATAAGGTTACTAAATTCACAAAGGTTTAAAAGTTATTGATGAATATATTGTATATTTTAGAATAAGCCAGCATTGAGTGAGGATGGAATTTACTTTACTTCAGATCATCATCATTATTATAAGCTATCACTAAGGTTTAAGCACAAAAATGATTGAAATTCTGGAACAAGGAACTTACACAAGGTCCAGTAACTCAACTATTACTGGGTAAGCTGAATAAAGAAAGTTTAATATTTCTAATGACACTGAATTTTTTAAAGAAAAGAGGTCTGTTGACTTTAGGAATTGATGGTTTCAATTTAGAAAAGACTATTTGGGGATTTGTTCACCAAAAGTTTATTTATCCACTTTATTTTCTTAAAGTCCCTCCTACTGGAAAGCATTTAAGGGTTAGTCTTCTTGAAAGAGTTATATGGACTATGTGTGTCCTCTCACTGTTTCAATTAAGGGCCCTCAGCTGGTTTTCCCATTGAGAAGTGAAAAATAAAGAATTAATTTGTTCTGTTTTGCAAAGGCCAGGCATTTTGTATATCCACATGGAAAGAAGGGAAGACAAGCTGCAGTGGTTAATTTATGCAGAGTTCACTTGTTTAACAATCTGAAAAAGAAGGTTTAATCTTTTTGAAGAAGCTTTTGTGATACCGTGTTAATAGTTAGATACCATTAAATATACTTGTGTCGCACTGGAATGAACAGTATAAGAAAGTGTAAGGAATGAATAGGCTCATATTCTTCACTGATACGTATTTTCTAAAAAAAAAAAAATCAGCACACAAAAAATAAATGTGGTTTTCATGGCTTATATGTTTCATGTTTATAAACTTTCAGGCTATGAAAATTATGCAAGGGAAATATAGTCTATTACCTTTGATAGGAAAGCTGCACCTTTTTAGTACTTTACATTTGAATAAATGTAAAAAAAAATAAAAATAAATTACGTGAGCCAAATGAAAGGTAAACAACCTACTGCATAATTATAAAGTAGACATCATGTAGTGTGCTCTTACTTTGTGTTAGAAAAATGATAGATTTACCTGCACTTTAACAAAGTTAATAATAATCCTATGAAGAGTGGATTGTTTTCATCATTTTATTGAAGAAATTGAGGCTCTGAGAGATTAAATGACCTCTCTAAGGTCATGCTACTAATGCATTGCCTTGCTGGGATCCATGGCACCACAGTTCTTTTCTTGTGTATCAGGCTGTGTCCTTTGTATAGTTGGGAACCCATAATAATCATGTCTTAGCCAAGGTTCTTATGGGAAATAGACAATGCACTCAAAGTTTAAAAGAAATTGAAGAGGACATTATTGGAAATGCATGTAAGATATCTATAAAACCTAGGACAAGGCTGAATTTGCAGCCCCTTGGAAGAGCTCCAGAGAACGCTTTCTCTTATCTCCACTTCTCTTCTTAACTCCTATGCTTTCCACAGTTTTACCAGTTCCTAGTCAGCCTCCTCCAAGCCTGCTTAGCTGCTGCCAGTAAGAAGGTCTCTGCAGGACTCTGATTGACCCGGCTTATATATTGGAGCCAGTTCAAGATTTCAGGGCTAGGCTTTCAAAGGATTATCCCATTCCACGCCCAGTCAGGTCTGATGGTAGGAAGAAGAAATAAGCACTCTGTCTTCTGGGCACAGATGCACATTCTAGGATAGCCCAGAACTTCTATTCCCCTGGGATTTAGGAGTTTTATTTGTACTATACTATTCCATAGTTCTAAGGAGCATGAAAAATTAAATTTTGAAAGTTCATGCAAAGCATTGCAGAGTTGATGACTCAACAGGTGTTTTACATTTAGTGACTGGTAAAATATTTTGGGCTTATAGATTCTAAATGAATACCTTTTAAAAGGCAACAAAGCCTTTTATGGACCTTTTCTCTATGGAGAAGAAAATAGATGTTATATTCTTTATTGCTAGTCAATCAGCGTTCTATAATAATATTCTAGGGAAACATGAGAGGTTATTAGGATAATTTTCTCTTGCCTGGAAAATGGTAAACATATCTATACAGATGAAAACCTCCCTATAGATTATTTTTGTTTTCATTAACTTTAGGCATTTTTGGGTTTTTTTTTTTTGTTCATTTGGCTGGATTAAGAGAAAAAACTAATTCATGATATTACAAAATAAACCTAATTGAAAAGCCCTAAAGATATTCTTGCATAATAAAGAAATATTTCAAAATTTTCATCTACTCTTAAATACATTCTTTTTAAAATAATTTTTTTAGTGTTTATTTATTTTTGAGACAGAGAGAGACAGAGCACGAGCAGGGAAGGGGCAGAGAGAGAGACACACACACACACACAGAATCCAAAGCAGGCTCCAGGCTTTGAGCTGTCAGCACAGAGCCTGACGTGGGGCTTGAAGTCACAAACTAGTGACATCAAGACCTGAGCTGAAGTTGGATGCTTAACCGACTGAGCCACCCAGGCGCTCCTCTTAAATATATTCTTTTAAATTTTTTTTTCAACGTTTATTTATTTTTGGGACAGAGAGAGACAGAGCATGAACGGGGGAGGGGCAGAGAGAGAGGGAGACACAGAATCGGAAACAGGCTCCAGGCTCTGAGCCATCAGCCCAGAGCCTGACGCGGGGCTCGAACTCATGGACCGCGAGATCGTGACCTGGCTGAAGTCGGACGCTTAACTGACTGCGCCACCCAGGCGCCCCATAATGAAATTTTAAAATTACAGTTTGTTAAGCTCACCATATTGTAGCAAGATATTTATTTTTTTTCAAGGTTTGTGTTGATAGTTCTTGGTTCTAAAGGACATCAAAGCATCAGTATTACATCCATAAATCTGAAGTAGTAAAACTAGTGTCAGAAGAAACACAGGTTTATCTCATCAATAGTATGTATTCTTGTGCCAGAGCCCTTTATTTCTAGTACAAAAATATTTCCTCAGAAAAAGGTTAGCTGCAATTGGAAGATGCTTTAACTTGTGATGCGTTTATGTTATTTATTCATTAATTTATTGAATAGTTTGAATTAAAATTTCATTTTAATAGCTGTAGCTATTGCTTGATCTTGTTGTTACTAAAACAAATGAATTTCTATAGACTTCATTATAATACAGAATAATTTAATTTTCTTATTTGACCCTTTTTGGTAATACACTACTTATAAAATCAAGACATATATTGTGCCTCAAATTTGAGATTATAAACGAAGCTATCTTATTCTATCTTTGGCTTTGGAAGATTTCAAGACACTGTGGAACTATTTATCTCCAAACCACATCATCTTATGTCAAAACACTGATTAGATCATCCTAGATTTTATGGTGCATGACTTTATAGTTCACATAGATTTCTTGTCAATCATCTGTTTCTTACTCAAAAGCCAAAAGTCACTCTATGGTGGACTGAAATTGAATATTTTATTTTAAACCAATTTTACGTAGTATAAGTTAGGATATGTATGGATTCTTTGACAACACCCTGGAATGTAAAAAAGAAAAGATGAATTCACAGTAAATATTATCAGAGTAGTCACATATTCAGCTACTGCTGCTTCTTAAGAAATGCAAGGTGTTTATTATGTAAAAAGTACATAAATGGGCATGTGGGTGGCTCAGTCAGTTCAGCACGGGACTCTTGATTTCAGCTCAGGTCATGATCTCAGGTTTCGTGAGTTCCAGCCCTGCATTGGGATCTGCTTTGAAAGAGCAGAGACTGCTTGAGATTCGGTCTCTCCCTCTCTCTCTGCCCCTCCCCTGCTCACACACACACACACACACACTCTCTCTCAAAATAAATAAATAAACAGTTAAAAATTACATAAACTTGGGGCGCCTGGGTGGCGCAGTCGGTTAAGCGTCCGACTTCAGCCAGGTCACGATCTCGCGGTCCATGAGTTCGAGCCCCGCGTCAGGCTCTGGGCTGATGGCTCAGAGCCTGGAGCCTGTTTCCGATTCTGTGTCTCCCTCTCTCTCTGCCCCTCCCCCGTTCATGCTCTGTCTCTCTCTGTCCCAAAAATAAATAAAATAAACGTTGAAAAAAAAATTACATAAACAAATACATATGTGAAGCACACTCACATGCATATCTGTATATGCATACACACTAGTTCACGCATCTCCCCATCAACCTAATGTCGTTATAACATACATTTTGATTGGATAAATATTTTTATGCTATTATGAATGTGTCATAGTAATCATGACTAGTGCTTATAATTATGTTTTTGTACAAAGTTTGACTTTCCCTGATGTTATTTGTCTTATATACTCGTCACTAATTCATTCCCAGACTTTCTGCCATAGTGTAATCCTCTGCACAATAACTTCAAACACATCAGATATCTCACCAAATTCAGCTAAATGGGGCTCTTTTTGAGCCTTCTGTCCTTTGCTTTCATTTACTAGCTGTGGTTGTGAGATCCCCCTTTCTCCTCAGAGTATTCATGCCATGCTTTTTGCCTACATTGGTTCTCTTGTTTACAGTTTCTCATGGTTTATCCTTTCTTGGTTTACTCCCATTTTAGTGGCGTATACCTCCAGTAACATCTTAAGAAATGGATTTAGCCGTGAATCCCATTGTTTTGAGATCTTGTATATCTGGCAATGTTCTTCTACTCTCACTGACCTTTACTCTTTACTGAACATAGTAATTATTTTCATTCAGAATATTTTTTACTGCTTAATACCTATTGCTGTTATGAGAAGTCTCTGATTTCTAATCACTTCCTTATGACCTGAACTTATTCTCTCTGGAAGCTTTTAAGATACTCTTATTTTTAGTATTATATCATTTTACAATAGTGGGTGTTGATATGCTTTTTCCCTCAACGATAGTAAGTTTTTTGTTGTTGTTGTTGCTCATGATGTTTTTTGTCCTCAATGGGCCCTTTAGACCTGGAAATCTATATCTTTCTTTTCTTAATAATTTCATTTCCACTATTTTCTCCATTTTCTTTTATTTTTTAAAAATTTTTTTAGTGTTTATTTATTTTTGAGACAGAGAGAGACAGAGCACGAGCGGGGAAGGGGCAGAATGAGAGGGAGACACAGAATCCGAAGCAGGCTCCAGGCTCTGAGCTGTCAGCACAGAGCTCGACGAGGGGCTCAAACTCATGAACCTGTGAGATCAAGACCTGAGCTGAAGTGGGACGCTTAACTGACTGAAACCCAGGTGCCCCTCTCCATTCTTTTTTTGAAATTCCTATCATTCATACATTCATTCTGAGATGGTTTCTCTAAATTTCTTAGCTTCTCTCTCTCTCTCTCTCTCAAATATTTATAATTTCTTTAAATATATCTTCTAAGTATTCTATTTTTTGTTTTGTGGTATCACCTTTATAATATCCAAGAACTATTTTTTTGTTGTTTAGTTGTTCATTTTAATAAGATAGGGTTTTACTTGTCATATATATTAATTAATTTTATTTATAACAAATTAGAACTTTTTGAGTATATAAGTGCCAAGCATTGTTTTAAACATTGGGAACACAGCAAAGAACAAAGCGAATAAACTTCTCTGTTTTCTTGAAACTTACATTCCGGAAGGGAAGATAGGCAATAAATGAGGTTAACCATTAAAACATATAATATGTTAGATAATAACAAGTCCTTATATGGGAACCCAGCTAGAAAGGGGCTTATAAATTGTAGGGAAAGGGAATGACATTGAAAATGGAGTGGCAGGAGAAGGTAATGTGGAGAAGATGACTTAGAGTTAAGAACTGAAGAAAGTGAGGTAAAAAGTCACTTAAATATTTGGAGAGAAAGATTTTAGATTCTAAGGAAAATGAGTGCTTGCATTGAGCAAAAGCAAGACATCAGAGTAAAGGCAATATGTGAGAGAAACTTTGGCAGAAGGTGAAATTTGAGAGAGGTGGCCTGACAGACCACTCACATAGACCTGCGGGACTTTTCATTTTATTCTATGTATGAGGAGAAGGCATTTAAGCATTTTGAACAAGGGGTTTACATAATTTGATTTGTTTTTAAGGAATCATTTATGTAGCTATGTAGAGAAGAGATGAATTTTTTGAAGGATAATAATATGGTTGAAATTTTTAGATTGCTTATTATTAGCCATACTCTGTTCAAAGTGCTTTATGCACATTATGTTGTTAAGTCCTGATAACAATTCCATGTGGTAAGTACTATTATTTTCCTCATTTTACAGGTGAGGAAATTGAGACACAGTGACATTAAGTGATTTGCCTAGGTCATACAATAGGGAACTAGCTGATCTAGGATGTAAATCCTTGCAATGCATTTTCAAAATTTGAACTCTTAGCTCAAAACTACACTTTATGGGTGACAGAGCATGTGCAGGGCCAGTAGTTTGCAATAGTCCATGTGAGTGGGGTTGGTAGTTTGGACAAAGGTGGTAGAGATAGAGTTGTTGAGAATCTGCTGAATGCGAGAAGGGTTTTGAAGGTAGAGTTGTCAGGATTTGCAGATAGATCTGTGCAAAAAGGAAGAATGGAGGCTGAGGAAGACTCCAAATATTTTAACAATTAGGTAAATGAGGCTCCATTCGTTGGGAAATGGAGCATAGTGAGGGTAAGTTTGGAGGGAGTAAATCGGTTTTGAACCTGTTGCATTTAAAGATGTCTGCTAAGTATTCCAATGGAAATAACACATGGCAGCTGGATATTGCTGAATTATGGAACTTAAAATAGATTAGGAATGGGATAAAATTTGGAAGACATCAACAGGTTTGGTATTTAAAGGCCCTGGAGTGAATAAATTCAACTAAGGCAGACAGAGAGAGAGAAGAAGTTTGAGGATTGAGCTCTGTGTCATGGCAACATATAAAAGTCAGAATATTCAGAAAAGGAGACTAATGAGAGAGCCACCAGTGAAATAGGAGGAAAACCATGAGAATACAGACACCCAGGGGCCAATAAATATATGCTTCATGAAGGAAGGATGGATCGACTAAAAGAAATGCTTCTGAGGAATTGGAAGAGATAAGGACTGAAAAATTCTTAGTTGGATTTGAAAACATAGAGCCCAAATGTCCATCGACTGATGAATGAATAAAGAAGATGTGGTATATATACACAATGGAATATTACTCAGTGATCAAAAAGAATGAAATCTTGCCATTTGCAGCAATGTAGATGGAACTAGAGCATATTATGCTAAGTGAAATAAGTCAGTCAGAGAAAGACAAATACCATATGATTTCATTCATATGTGGAATTTAAGAAGTAAAACAGCTGAACGTAGGGGAAGGGAAGGAAAAATAAGACCAAAACAGAGAAGGAGGCAAACCATTCTTTAAAAAATTTTTTTTAACGTTTATTTTTGAGAGACAGAAAGAGAGAGAGAGAGAGAGAGAGAGAGAGAGAGAGCACAAGCAAGGGAGGGGCAGAGAGAGAGGGAAACACAGAATCTGAAACAGGCTCCAGGCTCTGAGCTGTCAGCACAGAGCCCTATGTGGGGCTCGAACTCACAGACCGCGAGATCATGACCTGAGCTGAAGTTGGACACTTAAACAACCGAGCCTCACAGGCACCCCAAGAGATTCTTAATAAAGAGAACAAACTGAGTGTTGCTGGAGGGGGTGGGTGGGGGAATGGGCTAAATGGGTGGTGGGCATTAAGGAGAGCACTTGTTGGGATGAACACTGGGTGTTATATGTAAGTGATGAATCACTAAATTCTACTCTTGAAACCGTTGTTACAATATATGTTAACTAGCTTGGATTTAAATAAAATAAAAATAAAAATAAATATAGAGGTCATGAATAACAAACAAAAGAGCATTTTTAGTAAAATGATAGAATAGATTTAAAGAGAATAGGAAGAGAATAATAGATGAAACAGACAACTCTTTTGATGAGGTTTGCTCTAAAGAAGAGAAAAATACTGGAGGAGGATGCTGGGTCAGTCGAGGCTGTTGATGGGAATGGTCCAGTAAGTGGATAAAATTGATGATGGAAAAAGCAAAGGTCATGAGTAAGAAAGAGGATATGGGACCCAGTCCACAGAAGGAAGAATTGACCTTAAGAACAGCAATGATCTATTCATCGTCATCAGATTCGGGAATGGGAGAATCTGAATGCCCTCTTTTGTTTGCACATATTTAGTCAATAAAAAATGCAATGTAATCAGCTAAAATTGATGAGCAGGGAGGACATTTTGTCTGTTGAAGGAGAGATGAGAAGGGGTAGACTAATTTCAGAGAGTGGGAAAAAGAATGGACCATTAAAACTGATTAAGTTGGGGCACCTGGGTGGCTCAGTCGGTTGGGCATCCGACTTCAGCTCAGGTCATGTTTTCACAGTCTGTGGGTTCGAGCCCCACGACAGGCTCTGTTCTGACAGCTCAGAGCCTAGAGCCTCTTTCAGATTCTGTGTCTCCCTCTCTCTCTGACCCTCCCCCGTTCATGCTCTCTGTCTCAAAAATAAACAAACATCAAAAAAAAAAAAAACTAATAAGCTTTCTGGGCAACAATGAGGTATGAGACCACGAAATTGAAGGGAGGTAAGTTACCAAGGTTGTGTATTTTTCTGCAGCAGTATGCATTTGTTCTCATGTAGACAGAAAAGACTGAAATTTGGATTTGACCAGGTAACTTTGACAGAGGATGAAGGGCAAGAAAATTGAGGGTGGAGAGTGGTTATACTGAAGGAAGAGGGAATTTAAGTAAAGAAAATTTAAGGAAGCTAGGGATGGGATGAAGAATATGACAGTAAGAAATTGATCATTTAATAGACTAGAGGTTCTAAAAGGCTCCCAAAATGGTTGTAAACAAGGTATAGAGCAAGGAGCCCGAAAAATAGAGATGGTGGGCTTGCACTAAGCACATGATGCTCAGTCCATAGTTTTGAGTGAAATCAGAATGGACATTATTAAGCTAACTGTACTTATATTCCCACTGCTTTTTGAGTCATGCCTAGACCATTTACTCAGTTGAATTAGTACGAGGCAATTTTTTTTTCAGCGAATTGCAGGTATTTTATTTTTTTTAAACTTTTGTTTTAATGTTTATTTTTGAGAGAGAGAAAGAGAGAGAGAGAGAGAGAGAGAGAGAGCAGGGAAGGTCAGAGAGAGGGGAGACAGAGGATCTGAAACAGGCTCTGTGCTGACAACAGAGAGCCCAAAGTGGGGCTCCAACTCACAAACTGTGAGGTCATGACCTGAGCTGAAATCAAGAGTAGGACGCTTAACCAACTGAGCCACCTGGGCACCCCAAGAATTGCAACTATTTTAGAAGTGGCCAGAAAATAACTCATGGAAAAGAGTATTTCTTCTGACTCATAAAAAGTCGATAACAATTAATAGGACCTTTTATTAGAATTTTGGAAATAGATACATATTCTATATTGTTTATTCTACATAATTCTATTTTCCAAACAAATGTGTTATTATTATTATTATTATTAATTATTATTATTATTATTTTTTACTTTGGGCCCAACGAAAGGCTTTAACTCATGACTCCAAGATCAAGAGTCACATGCTCTACCACCAGGTGTCACTGACTATTGGTAATAATGTACGGAAAATAAAATTTAAATTACATGTATGGTTATATGGTATGCATATTATACCTCAAAAAAGCTGTACCAAAGTGAAGTGGACATGCCCACATAAGTTGTGGAAGTTAACTCAAAATGGAATCCTTCTTTGTTAAACTATATACCAAGTGTCTCTTTTTCCATTTATATTAATGGATCATGTCAGGCACAATGGCCATCTGGAAATTTTTATAAAATATCTTTCCATTAAAAATAATTAAAATGCAACTTTTCAAAAACCAGTTTTTCCTGCCCAAATTTGGTTACTTTCAAACACTTGCATTGTCATAAGCATATTTATCAAGTTACCTTCTAGCCACCTCCGTATTCTTAATCCACTTTTATTAGTAAATACAGAGGATCTTCCAGTAGCCAACATCCAGGAGCCAACATGCTCCAGTAACAACATTACCAGGGATTCCCATGACAAGTAAAATTAAGTATATGGCCTTAGCTAGTAAAGTTTATTTTACATTCACTCAGCTAAATAAATCTTTTGAAGTCATAAATCTAAGGATGTCATCTCTCCAACTTAAAGTCTTCTAGCAACCTTCTGTTATAGGTAGAAAAATATTTGACATCTTTCCCATGATTTGTAAATCCCTACATAATCTAGGCCTGACCTCCAACACCTTATTTCCCTGATACCTATCTGCCTTCCCTTCCACATGATCTAGTCACACTAGTTTTGTTGTTCCTGGAAGACTTATTTTTACCATTGCAACCAAGCTCATTCTTAATGTGGGGCTTTGCAATTCATCTAGAATGCTCTTCTTACCTGCAGGACTTCTTGTGGTAGGCACTTTTAATATCCCTCTACCATGGACACCTGTGTCCTGTAATCCCTTCCTTTGTGCATGGACTCAACCTATAGACTTATTTCTATAGAGATAAGAATAGAACATGGTAAAAGTAATGAGAAGTCACCTTTGACACTAGACTATAGGTGGTGGCTTCTCTTTATTTCTCACTTTCATGCCCTGGATGGCCATGGGTTGATTTACTCAATCCTTTGCTCAAGGAAAGCCAGCTGTTATGTAATGAGTAGGCCCTTGAGAAGCCCACATGGCAAGAAACTGATGTCTCCAGTAGCCAGTAAGGACCTACGGCCTGCCAGCAGCCTGTGAGGAAGCCGTGAAAGCAGATCCTCCACCAGTTGAACCTGGAGTCGTGTGCCGCCCCGGCTGGCTGACACCTTTGCTAGAGACTCTAGCCAGTGGGCTCAGCTAAGCCATACTAAAGTCACTATCATACTAAAGTCACTATCATTTTAGCTTCTTGACTTAGGCTTTTATCATCCTTCTCATTAGAATAGAAGCTGCTTGAGGGCATACTGCACTCTGGGGCTCAGAACAACAGCCAGGATGTTTGACCGTAAATACTGAGTGGGGCCATGGATTGATTTGGATGAAGTTGGAGGGGGACTCCCCAAATGAAGAAGTGCCCAGGAAGCCTAAGATAAGTGAAATAAGTCAGTCAGAGAAAGACAAATACGGTATGATTTCATTAATATGTGCAATTTAAGAAACAAAATAGATGAACATATGGGAGAGGGGGAAAAGAGAGAAAGAAACACACCATCAGAGACTTTTAAGCATAGAGAGCAAACTGAGGGTTGAAGGAGGCAGTTGGGTGGGGGATGGGTTAAGTGGGTGTTGAGTACTAAAGAGGGCACTTGTTGTGTTGAGCACTGGGTGTTGTATTTAAGTGAGGAATCACTGAATTCTGCTCCTGAAACCAATATGCACTGTATGTTAACTAGCTAGAATTTAAATAATTGAAAAGAAAAAAAAAAGCCTAAGAGATACAGCACGATCAAATATACATGCTTGTTCTGTCAAAAAGGGCATTATTCTCTACTCCTTCAAAGGGCCAAACTGTGGGGTGCCTGAGTGGCTCAGTTGGTTAAGCATCTGACTTCAGCTCAGGTCATGATCTTGTGGTCCATGCGTTCAAGCCCCATGTTGGACTCGGTGCTGACAGCTGGAGCCTGGATCCTGCCTCAGATTCTGTGTCTCTCTCTTTCTCTGCCCCTCTCCTACTTGCACTGTCTCTCAAAAGTAAATAAACATTAAAAAAAAAAGGCAGAACTATGAAAAGTCACACTCTATGACAACCTCTGTATAAAACTTTCCCTGACACCCAAGAATATTATTAATTTTTATCTCCTTTTTTCTACTTGGTACATGTACAGGTACTTATTTATTTACAAGTAATTATTTATTACATTTTTTTAATCCTAGCTCCCCAAATAGAATGTAAATCACTTCAAGGCTAGGACCATATTCTTTTCATCTGTATACACCAGAACCTGTCATAGTCACTGCTCAGTAAATGCTTGCCTGATACAGTTTGTACACAATATATATCAGTGCTAGAGATGTGGATCGAGGGAGGGGAAGAAAGAAGAAATCAATTAGAGGAAGAGTTTTTGTTTACTCTTATGAGTTCCATAGAAAGCACAATCTTCTAAATATGAAAGATGTTTGACAATTAGCTGGTCTGCCTCTGCAGTGTCTTCTATCAGGAAATATAACTCTTTTCATAGGATTTGTCTAGATAATTGCCTTTACTTCGCTGGTAGAAGTGGGCATTAAGCAACTTTATTGAATGTTTGCTTTCTATAGAGGTGCCAAGTCCAATCTTCCTTCTTCATTTTGCCACATAACTACTGTATTTTATTATAGCACAGGGTACATAAATTTTCATCTTTCTTCTGAAACAATGTTGCGAATCATTCTCTGTAACGTTTTGTAACATTACAAAATATTAGAATAGACAGCAAGATGAAGGAACAGCTGCGTTTGGATAGAACCCTGTATTTTACAAATGGGTAATAATGCATCATATATTCTTTCCAAGGTTATGGTTGCACAAAATGCTTATTGAAATTTATTCACAAGCATGAGTCAGTAAGATAAGAATGAGTTGAATTTGGCTTTTTAGCTATGTGGTAATGTATTGGATTATGCCTTATGCGGATGGTACACATACTTTTATCCAGATAATCATATGTCTGGCTCTACGATAATGTATGTTTGCTCTTTCAGCTTAGCAAATTACAACATGGCATTTGGGGGCAGAGTATGGTTTGGATGCCAATGGAACTGGCAGTCGATCTTAATCTTTACTGTTTTTGATTGTATATAATTTATTTTAATTGCAGAGAAGCACAGATTTCAAATTTAACTTTAGTATGGCTCTCAGCACAACATAATAGAGAGAAATCACACTACAATTTGGTCTTTATTGTTATATTTTAGTCTGTGATACGACATTTGATCATTAATATTCCAGGTTATAAATAAATTGAAAAAGAGTAAAAAACTGAGATGCCTTATAATGGGCTTTAAAATAAATTTTATCATTTTAAGTTATGTGTTTTCTACATTCGTTGTAGAAATAACTTTTGAAAAACAAGAAAAGCATGTAAACTATGAAATCATCCATAATTATAATGTTTGCAGATTGCCACAATTTATATTTTGATATTTAAGTTTCTAATATTTTAAATATATTTCTCTATAAAAAAGTCAACAATAAAAATCAAAGTCAGACTGACAATAATGTTTTAGATATGAAGATATATTATTTTCCGAGAAAGATAAACATGAGTATGAATAGAAACATACATTTACTCTTATTTGCCACTCTGTGTTCTCTTGACAGAATGTAAGCTCCATGGAGGCAGGAATTTGCGTGTGTATTTTTTTTTAACCCTCCTATCTCCATTGCCTAAAAGAGTGTCCAGCACATATTTATTCAGTGAGTTAATTAATAATGAACATTTTTATGTTATAATAGTTTATAAAATTCTAATTTCAATATGTTTTAAAGATTTTTTCATGTTTATTTATTGCAAGACAGAGAGAGAGAGAGAGCAAGCATGAGCAAGGTGGGGGCAGAGAGAGAGGGAGAGAGAAAATCCCAAGCAGGCCCCTTGTTGTCAGTGCAGAGCCCAACTTAGGGCTTGATCTCACAAACTGACAGATCATGACCTGAGCTGAAATTAAGACTCTGATGCTTAACTGACTGAGCCACCCAGGTGCCCCCCCCCCCCAAATTCAATGTATGTTCAGTACTATTTTTATGACAGTTAGATTTTATCATATTCACTTTTAACCAATCTTCATTTTATGTACATTTGTCTCTGATTTTTTTACCTTTGTGAAAGTAACATTTTTAATATTGTAACAGTTGCACATTTTATTTATTTATTTATTTATTATTAATTAATTAATTAATCTTTTTAGAGAGAAAGGAAGAATGTGAGTGGGGCAGAAGGGCAGAGGGAAAGAGAGAGATACTCTTTTTTTTTTTTTTTTTTTTTTTTTTTTTAATTTTTTTTTCAACGTTTATTTATTTTTGGGACAGAGAGAGACAGAGCATGAACGGGGGAGGGGCAGAGAAAGAGGGAGACACAGAATCGGAAACAGGCTCCAGGCTCTGAGCCATCAGCCCAGAGCCCGACGCGGGGCTCGAACTCACGGACCGCGAGATCGCGACCTGGCTGAAGTCGGACGCTTAACCGACTGCGCCACCCAGGCGCCCCGAGAGAGATACTCTTAAGCAGGCTCCAACTTCAGCACAGAATCCTACTTGGGGCTTGAACCCACGACCTTGGGATCATGACTGTAGATGAAATCAAGAGTTGGATGCTTAACTGACTGAGCCACCCAAGGCGCCCAAGTTCTACATTTTTTTTTTTTCTAATTTCATTGAATAGACCAGAAACTTCCAGAGTAATATTGAGCCATAATGATTGATTGCAGTTGGGATTCTTATGCGAATCCTGAATTAAATGGCATGTGTCTGACGTTTTATAATTAAATTGAGTTCTGGCTTTTGGTTTTAGATAGAAGTTCTTAACCATTTTGAAGAAATATACATCTATTTATACTTTGCTAAGATTTTAAAAACTAAAGATGTGGCATGAAATTTTATGAAAAAGCTTCAAATGGTGTTTTTGCTTTTTCGTATCCCTTGGAACTTTTTCTCAATAGCCAGATATGATATTCCAGATAAAGGGAAATACTGTACTTGTGCCTTTAGGATGGGATGGGGGACAGGAAGCTTTCTATTCTAGTCCTCTGATTTGATCGCTGTCTCTTCGAGAACCTGCCCTAGGTACTGTGAAGTTGATCCAAGTAGTCCTGGGGTTTTAAAAATCATATACCTAAGTTTTTGTCTCTTTTATTTCTCTACAACAATGCCTGTCATAGGGTCGTTGTTCAATAAAGATACGCTAAATGAAACAAATCGGTGAATCTTTTCTGTAGAACTGGTTTACTAAGGTTGTCTAGTTTGCGGAAGTTATCTTGCTGAGAAATAATTATTTCCAGCCAATGATTCATTTTCACGTATTTTCAAATATATTGTTATCCAATTTCATGAGCTATTGTTCTCTTTTAATTAAAAAAAAACTCTTCTGAATATGTGGCACATCCTCTTTATCATTTCTAATTATATATATTTTTGCTGTCTTTCTTTAATAGGATCTCAAAGTTTGCTTTGTCTTGCCTTCAATCCAGATTTCATCTTCAATTTAACTAATTTAGCCTTTATCTTTGTTGATTCTCAGTTCCTACTTTCTTTTGGTTTATATTGTTCTTTTTATAAGATCTTTAGGTGCGTAGTAGATTTTTTCCCCTCTAATAATAAAGGAATTTCATTGTATTTAGATAGGTTATACTTTTTCTTTAGATCTGAGTGCTGAGGAATGTTCTTTAATTCCCATATCCATTTAACAATGCTCCCCATTTCTGCCTCCCTCTTCCCCCCCAGCTCCTGGAAGTCACCAATCTGCATTCTGCCTCTAAGGATTTACCTTCTAGGTATTTTATGAAAATGGCATCATTAAATATGTGATCAATTGTGTCTGGTTTCTTTCACTTGCCATAATGTGCTCTCTGCACTACCATTTGCAACAACCCATCCAGGAAGCCAAAGGACAGATCCTGCAGCAATTGGCCCCAAATGACCAGGACTTCATCAATAACTGACAGTTCCCTAATTTTTGTCCCTGTTTCCAAATATGAAAGAATATGAAGAAAGCCAAATATATTCCCATAACCAGTTATATAGGATGGCCCACTTCTAGTTAGCCTGCATGCAGTTTCCCCATGCTAACATACTCCAATCAGGGAATATCTAAAGCCTTTCCTTTTTTCACTGTAAAGTTCTACCACTCTGCCGGCTTTCAAGTCTATGCCAAACACAAGCAATGGTGGCTGCCTCCCTTGGCATGGCAAGCTCTGAATTAATAGCCTTGCTTGTTCTCCTCAAATTTTTGAAGACCCTAAGTGGCTAAGTCCCAGGGTTAAAACTCCAGGGGACTCATTCATTGCAGGATCCCCACACTTTTGTGACTTTTGCCTGCAGGATTTCAACCACATTCTCACAATAAATATTGTGGAAAAGAAACCATCTTGAAATACACCAGAGCATTCTGCTCTTCTCAACAAGGTCTGGCTAAAAACAAAAACAAACAAAAAACAAAAAACCTAGTTGGCCAGGGCCTACCCTGTTGGGGTTTTATCAGAATGTAACTGACCTGGGGAGTGGGAAATATGAAACTATAGCCAGTTTGAGCCTTCCACGTGGGAGAAAGGAAATACCCTACTCTAGCCACTGTAAGCATCCTGTCCCACTTAAGGAAAAAGAGAAAGGGACTGAGAAACACTTGTGAAGTTCACAGTCAATAGACATAGACTCACTAAAAGACTGTGATGTAATCATAGGACTAGAATGCTTCCTGTCCCTCACCCCTTCCTAAAAGCACATTTACAGCATTTCCTTTTATCTGGCATATTGTATCTGGCTATTGAGAAAAAATTACAAGGGATACTAAGAAGCAAAACAAACAAACAAACAAAACAATTTGAAGTTTCTCATAGACTACATAAAGTTAGGTGGTGTTTTTTGATTTCACTCTGACAATCCCTGTCAATAGACACATTTAGACCATGTATATTTTTAGTTATTATTGATATAATTGGATTTAAGACATGGCAAGGATGTTAAAATTATTAGACTGGGAATTTATTTTATTTATTTTATTTTTAATTTTTTTTTAACGTTTATTTATTTTTGAGACAGAGAGAGACACAGCATGAACGGGGGAGGGGCAGAGAGAGAGGGAAACACAGAATCGGAAGCAGGCTCCAGGCTCTGAGCCATCAGCCCAGAGCCCGACGTGGGGCTTGAACTCGCGGACCGCGAGATCATGACCTGAGCCGAAGTCGGTCGCTTAACTGACTGAGCCACCCAGGCGCCCCTAGACTGGGAATTTAAAACAACTATGATTTATTAGCATATTGGGATTAATATGTAAAGAGCTGTGATGGACAGATGAAGTAGACAGCAGGTCAGAACAGAGGAGCAATGTAACCAGAGACTGGAAATTTTAAGAAAACCAAGGCTTTGCCTTTCATATCATAGCCTAGGTCTATCATTTTCAAACTACAGAGAATCAAATTTGTTTAAAACCCTGAAAAAAGCCAGAGGATAAAAACACCTTACCATAGAGGAATAAAGATGGAATAACATATGAATTCTTAGAAATCATGGAGGCAAGAGGAGAGTGGAGTGAAATATATAATGTGTTGAGAGAAATAAAAAACAGCAACCTAGAATTCTTGTATTTGAAAAGTTATCCTTCAAAAGTGAAGGAGAAATAAGGACTGTCTCAGATAAACACAACTTGAGGGGATTTGTTGTCAATAGACTTATCTTGCAAGAAATGTTCAAAGAAGTTCTTTAAAGAGAAGGCAAATAATGTAGGTCAGAAACTTGGGTTTATATAAAGAAATTAAGAGAATCAGGGCAGGAAATAAGTGAAGGTAAAATAAAGGTTTTTTTTTCTTATTCTTAATTGATCTAACAGGTAAATTTTCTTCAAAATAATAGCAACAACACATTCAATTTATGTTTGCTTATGTATTTATAGATGCTTATATATAGATGAAATGAGTGGCAGCAATGATACAAGGGATGAGAGGGATAAATTAGGATTATCTTGTTATATGGTATCTCATACTATTTGTGACATGGAGCAGAATGGTATTGAAAGAGGCCTTGGGATTAGTTGTATAAAAGTATATCACAGGGGCGCCTGGGTGGCTTAATTGGTTAAGCGTCTGACTTCGGCTCAGGTCATGATCTCGCAGTTTGTGAGTTCGAGCCCCATGTCGGGCTCTGTGCTGACAGCTCGGAGCCTGGAGCCTGCTTCAGATTCTGTGTCTCCTTCTCTCTCTACCCCTCCCCCACTTGTACTCTGTCTCTATCAAAAATAAATAAAATATTTTTAAAAAGTGTATCACAAACCCCTAAAACAGTAGAAAATTAAGTATAATTGATATGCTAAGGAGTGAAAATGGAATCTTATAAAATGCTCAGTTAAAACCACAAAAGGCAGAAAAAGAATGGAAGCCAAAAATAAGAATAAAGCACAAGGATAACAAATTGGAAACAGTAACAAATGTGGCAGATATTATTCCAACTGTATCAGTAATAACTTTTTTTCATGGTCCAAATATATCCACTGAAAGAGATCATCAGAGCACAACAAGAAACCCACTTTAAATATAAAGACACATATAGACTAAAAATAAAGAGATGGAGAAAAATATTATCACGCTAACACTAACCAAAAGAAAGCAAGGGATAACTATTAATCTCAGACACAGCAGACTTCAAAGCAAGGAAAGTTATCAGGGATAAAGAAGAAGATTACATAATGATAAGTAAGAAGATAATTCTTCAAGAAAACATGCCATGTGTATGCACCTAACAACAAAGCATCAAACTACGTGAAACAAAAACTGATAGAACCATAAGGAGAAATAGATGAATTCACTATCATAGTTGAAGATTTCAACCCGCCTCTATAAGAAATGGGCAGATCCAGCAGGCAGAAAACCATAAGGACATAGTTTAAATAAACAACACCATCAATCAACTGTATATAATGAAAATTTACATACTACTTTACCCAACAACAGCAGACTACACATTCTTCTGAAGCTCACATGGAATATTCATCAAGACAGACCACATTGTGGGCCATAAAATAGGCTTTAACAAATTTGAAAGAAAAGAAATCATACAATATCTGCTCTCAGACCACAATGGAATTAAACCAGAAATCAATAACATAAAGGTAACTGGAAAATACCAAAATACATGAATATTAATCCATATGCTTCTAAATAATACATGGGTCAAAGAAGAAATCTCAAGATAAATTTAAAAATATTTCCAACTATATGAAAAGATAATAACAAAATTTGTAGGATGCAGAAAAAAACATTTCTTAGAGGGCAATTTATAATATTTAACGTATATCTTAGAAAAGAAGAAAGACTTATAATCAATAACCTAAGTTTTGAACTTAGGAAATCATTTAAAAAATAGAGTAAATTAAATCCAAAGTAACCAGAAGAAAAGAGATAACAATAGAGCACAAATAAAGGAAATTGAAAAGAGGAAATCCATAGATAAAATCAATGAAATCAAAGCTGGTTCTTTGAAAAGATCAATAAAATTGATAAGCTTCTACTCAGGATATCTAAGAAGAAGATAGGAGACAAATTACTAGTATTTGAAATCACAGAGGGAATATCACTCAAAGTCCCATGGACATTAAAAGAGTAATAAAGAAATACTATGAACAACTCAAGGCCCATGAATTTGGTAAGCTAGATAAATTGGACTAATTCCTTGAAAGACATCGTCTGCCAAAACTTACCCAAGAAGAAATTGAGAATCTGAATAGACTTATACCTATTAAAGATATTGAATCAATTATTAGTAGTCTTTCAAAAGAGAAAGTGCCAGGCCCAGATGAGTTCACTGGTAAATTCTTCCAAACATTAAGAAATTATATCAAATCTTCACAATCTTTTTTGAACCATAGAAATACAGGGATCACATCCTAACTCTTTCTTATGAGACCAGCATTACCTTAATATCAAAATCAAAGACATCACATGAAAAGAAAACTACTGGCCAGTATCTCACATGAACATAGACACAAAAATTCTCAACAAAATCAAATTCAACAATGTATAGAAAGAATTATACACCATAACCAAGTAGGATTTATCACAGGCATGTAAGAGCAATTCAATACTCAAAAATAAATTAATCTATCGCATCAACAGACTAAAAAAGAAAGTCCACATGGTCATATCAATAGGTGCAGAAAAAGTATTTGACAAAATCCAGCATTCTTTCATGGTAAACTCTCAGTAACCTAAAAATAGAGGGGAACTTCCCAAATTTGACAAAGCCTATCTACCAAAACCCTACAGTTAACATCTAAAAAGAAATACAAGTAAAAAGAAACTCAAAAGAAATTGGCTATTTATCCGTTAAAAAAGACATGGAGGAATTTCAAATGCATATTACTAAGTGAGAGAAACCCATCTTAAAAGTCAACATACTGTGTAATTCCAACTATATGACATTCTAGAAAACATAAAATTATGGAAACAGTAAATAGATGCAGTGGTTGTCAGAGATGGGTGGGGGAGAGATAAATAAGTGGAACACAGAAGATTTTTAGGGCAATGAACATACTCTGTATGACACTATAATGGCTGCATGTCATTACACATTTGTCCAAACCCATAGAATGTACACTCAAGAGTGAGTCCTAATATAACTATGGATTTTGAATAATTGTACATGTCAGTGTAGGTTAATCAATTAGAATAAATGTACCACTCAGGTGGGTGAAGTTGATAATAGGGAAGGCTATGCTATCTCAGGGGTTGTATTTTTTTGCTATGAACCTAAAACTGCTCTAAAATATAAATATAAAAACTGCTCTATAAATATAAAATGTAATATAAATATATAATATAGATTTACACTTGATATCTAAGTCTAATTCAGTTCTTACACGGATACTTTTTCTTCATTTTATCTACTGAATTATTTATTTAGGAAATTATTATTTTTACCCTGGGGTATCTCTAGTGCTTTACTAGAACATTGGTAAGTGTTGTATTTATTATTATTTTTGTAATCAAAATGTCATCTGTATCCTTCAGCAGCTGTTTTACTAGCTGTGCATTATTATTTTATTGCTTTCTTAATTTTCTAGTTAGCTCCCTTGGGCTCCTTTAAGTGGTCTTTTTGACCTTTGATAGATCACTGAGGCACAGGTCCTCTTGGCCTCTGGCCAGCCAGGGTGAGATGATCCCTCATGCAGAACTGAAAGCTACCTTCTTTAAGTAGCCAGAAATCTCCTTTCAGGATTTTCCACTCTCTGTCTTGACCTGGGGTTACTGATACTAGACTTAGGTGTCTCCATTCTAAGAGATCCAAAATAAAATGCAGAGATGCTCCAAAACTATGACTCAGGATAGATTGGTTGAAAGCTCAGGAAAGGGGAATGATTTTCCATAAACCATACTGCTGGAATTATTTTGTCAAATATGCATAAATCACAGATTGCACCCTTCCCTCCCTCTTTCAGTCTATCATATATACACTTTCAATTGTTTCATCTGCAATAAACACAATACCCAGGGCACACCTAGATGGGGAGGACCCCAAGGTTGATTAGCAGGTCAGCTCTCTTCCTTTTTCTTCTGCTCATCACCTTCATCAGGTTACTTTAAACCTTACAAAAGAGATGCTTATAAAGGCAAGAAGAAAGGAGTGGTGAGAGATAATGGTTCTTCTCAGGTAAAAAAAAAAACGTTCCCTAGAAGTCCCCTTTTATCTCATTGGTCAGAACAGTGTCACATGACCACCTTTGCCCACAAGGAAGCCCCAAAATAGAGTGGCTTACATTTTTAACATTTTATAATGGGAGGGAGGCAGCTTCTGCACTAAAGAAGGAGAGAAGGGAAGTTGCTGTTGTAGTAGGCAATGTACAAGTAGGCTTGCTGTAGTCCCAGAATGCTATTGGAGGTTAGGTCTTGAGTGGGGGAAAAATATGTATGTTGCTACTGCAGAAATCTACTTTCCTGAATTGGATGATAGCTGCCTCCTTTGGCTTGATGCTGTGTCCATGTATGTGGGGAAGTGTTCAGGACACAGACTATCATTTTCCCAGTATCTCTTATCCTGCTGCTCTGACTTGGGGCTTCATTTGTATTTTGTGTGTGGAAATCCCTCCTGAGATCTAGCATACCTTTTATCAATAGTCCTAGTTTCTAGCACAGTTGCAGATTTACATCTGCTTTTGAGATTGCATAAGAATTTTATGGGGAAACTAAGGAAGGTATGGGAGGTGATGACTACTAAATCATTAAGATGATTAAGATGGACATCTTAACCTCAATTCTGTATATTACTTTGAGAATATATTTTTCAGTGTACCAAAAGAAAGCATAACTGACAGTCAAAATCCTAACTGCTCTGAAATTAATAAACAGTGTAATAATAGGCTTGACTTTTTGTAATAATATTTTCCTTTCTAAAAATTTTTGCTGATTTTTCAGACTTGTGTTAAGAAAATTTCTTTAATGTTAAGTGTTTAGTATTTGCTACACTAGATCATGTGGCATAAGGTGACTGTGTATGATTGGATTCTTGAAGGACATTTCCAGAGAGAACAGGAAGGCAAGTCAGGATAGTAAAGCCCAGACAAAGGAACTCTGTATGCACAAAAGTAGTGAACTGTATGAAAACAATACTAGGTGTTGAGCAAATGAGCACAATTTTACATGGTTAGAAAGAAGTTAGGAGTGCTTTGATTGTTTGACCAAGCCACAAAGAACCTTCTATTACGAATGAGGCATTTATCTTGTCGTGATGAAGTATTTGGGCGAAGGATGGGAGTAAATAGAAAAAAAATACATATACAATTATTTTCCTAATACTTAGGAAATAAAGTGTCCTTTATAGACAGATACAATATTTTTTTTTAAATTTTTTTTAACATTTATTTATTTTTGAGACAGATAGAGACATAGCATGAGCAGGGGAGGGTCAGAGAGAGAGGGAGACACAGAATCCGAAACAGGCTCCAGGCTCTGAGCTGTCAGCCCAGAGCCCGATGTGGGGCTCGAACTCATGGACTGTGAGATCATGACCGGAGCCGAAATTGGACGCCTAACCGACTGAGCCACCCAGGTGCCCCCAGATACAATAATTTAAATAAGCCCCAGGTGTCTTATTCCCAAACATAAAACATTCTGATGTCTCGGGGCGCCTGGGTGGCTCAGTCGGTTAAATGTCCGATTTCGGCTCATGTCATGATCTCACCGTTCGTGGTTTTGAGCCCTAGGTGGGGCTCTGTGCTGACAGCATGGAACCGGGAGCCTGCTTCGGATTCTGTGTCTCCCTCTCTCTCTGCCCCTCCCCTGCTCGCTGTCTCTCTGTCTCTCAAAAATAAGTATTAACAAAATAATTTAAAAAAACAAAATTAAAAAAAAAAAAAACATTCTGACGTCTCATGGTATCTTACCACTCAGAATGTGGTCCATGAGCCAGAGGCGTCTATATCACAAGGGAGCTAGTTAAAAATGCAGAGCCTTAGGTCATACCCCAGATCCACTGAATCAGAATCTCATTCTACCAAGATCTCAGGTACATTGGCATTCGAGGAGCATTCACAGTGTTTGAAGTTGAGGATGGAGTGAAGTGAGAGGTTGAAAATTGATCATCTTATTTCATGACACTATGAGTTTTTACGTTCCATATTACTTTCAGGCTCAGCCTTATTTACTAATAGAATTGCACACATCAAAAGACTTCCATGTTCTTATTTCCACCAATGACTTTCACCTGGGGCCTGAATTTTAAATGTTAGAAGCATGTCTTTGGATTAAGTGTGAGAAGAGGTTAAAATATTAACGTGTCCCTTGAAGTAAGTAATGCCTTCTCCTATATATACATAAGGTAAGGTTTGCGCTAGTTGTGTGTGTGTGTGTGTGTGTGTGTGTGTGTACTTAATCGTGAAGCAGGGCCCAAGGATATTGGAATCAGAAGTTTGCATCTGGGGAAGGGGGAAATCTGAACCATGAAGCATAACTGTGGGGACCATGCCCATGGGAGCACGGAACAGCCCTGGAAAATTGAGGGATGGGGATTCCAAACAAGAAAGTTAGGAAAGACAGCTTGGAAGCAAATTACTTAGGGTCAGTCCCAACAACCCTACCTACCTGCATAATGTATATAACTTACTCAAATAACACATTTGATCCCTCGGCAACTCTTTCCTGAGACAAATAGCACTCCCAGTCGTTCAGCCTGAATTCCTAAAGGGTTAAGCAAAGCATTAGCCTCCAGGAAAAAAAAAAATGTCATCAAAATGGAATATCTGAAATGTTTTTTATTTAACTCTGGTTCTGTACCAGAATGAAGCTTTAAGATTACTCTTATAAATACACAAACTGAAAACAATATGTCCCAATGACACCTTGGAGTATACTTATTCCTTTTCTATTTTGTAATGAACTATTTTAAGATGTTAGAAAGAAAAGCTTTATTCTTACATTTCAACTGGGAGGGATTCTGCAGCATCTACATTACAGTTTTGCTCCACGTAAATGATTTTTAACGTCTATACCTTTTTATCACTAAAAGAAATGACAATTTTATTTAAATACTTCACTTATCTGGGATAGGAAATGAACCCTTCTGAGTGCTTGCTATGTGACACCGTTGGCGCGAAGATGCTTAAGATAAATACTTCAGGTGGAATAGGAACTATTTCAGAGCAATTTTTACATGAAAATCATTCTAAAGAAAATATTCTCTGAAACTTTGGAACAAACCTCCAACCCATTTCCCCTTCTGCACACACACACAGGCAGAATCAGAAAAGGTGAGCTCAAACTTGAATTCATTCCTGCTTCTCTCTGAAGACTTAAGGAGGTTACTTAATTGACTTTTTGTTCCCCTGTCATCTGAGTGTTGGAACCTGAAAATAATTACCTGGTATAAAAATCTATTATGTGGCTTGAAAAGCACAGAACTCCATCATTAAAAGTAAATATTTGGCTAGTCATGCAAATGTTAATTTTTTTTTTTTTGGTACCAAAAAATGATGCTTTGCTAAGCTCATTCAAAATTATGTTTACATGTTTTGTCACATCAAGAGATGAATACTCAGAACAAGAGGACATGAGAATAATTCTTCATCTAATTTCTATTGTTCTTAATATGTATAGAAACTCATCTGAAGGTGGGTATGCTTACATTTTTTTGACCTTGTTCAGTTGATAGGAGTATATATTCTGTATATATAAAATTATTTATTTATATTTATATACTATAGAGAGAGGTATAGGAATATAGATATATCTTTATATCTATAGGAATATAGATATATCTTTATATCATTATATGCATGTGTATGTACATATGCATATACATTTAAGATTCTTTTCTATTTCTAATGAAGTTGAAATCTTTTTCATATATTTATTTACCATCCAAAGTATTATTTTTTAAATATCTACTCATTTCCATTTTCCATACACCTATTAGTAAAATAATGGCACATTGTACTCATTAGCATATTCTCTTTATATATTATGAGTGTTACTTTTTTTTCATACTCTTTTCAACTTCAGAAAGTAAGGTTACAGTTTTCATTTTGTTTTATTTTTCTTTGTTTTAGTTTTAAATTATAAAAGTTTTAAATTCTTATATACCCCAAATCTTTAATTGCCCTAAATTAAAAATTGTTTCTTAAGCAATTTACTTTGAAGTGGTTGTTCAAAGTCAAATGAGTTGAAATATGATAGCAGATAGAGATCAGGAGACTCTTTGGAGGTCCTAAACTCTCCTGCTGTGTGCTCAGGAGACAGAGACATTTAAAATAAATAAATAAACAAACAACATGCTTTGTTTCCAGAGCACAGTCACTGTTCATTTTGAAATCTGAAAATAAACATCTTATCATTCCCATGCATTATTCAAACAGAAAGATAAGTGTCTGCATACATAATCAAATGGTCTGCACTGGATAAAATCTGGACTCATTTGATCAACTAGTGTAGAGCCATCTTTATAGCTTTTCACACATTTTATCTAATTGTAGATAAATTTACATATAATCACAGTTGCTGCATGAAATAGGAGAAATCTATTTTAATCGTTTAATATTTCATTTTAAAAGCCATGTTTTACAGCTTTAAAATAACTATAGCCCTTTAATTAGAAATTGCCATTATTGCGCATGAATATTCAAGTGGTATGCTATTCAAAATGTCTATTCCGTTATGTCACACATATTCCATACTATTGTCTTATCTCTATATCTCCTCGACAGACAAAAACTCTTTCTTAAAATATCTTGTGATTTGCTGTTAAATTTTGAAGTTAATGTTAAGACTTTTAAGATGATTTGTTTAATAGAGAAAAATTTTGAAAATCAAATAATATACATTTCAAGTAAGTTTTTTTTTTAATTTGAAAGCTGAGCTTGGTTGAGTCAGAAGTGACAGTCAAAAATATTATTGGTATATTGTGATTACTATAAAAAACTTATCTGAAACTAGGTTTCAGACTTTCTAATTTATCAAAAAAGTGTTTGTTTCCTGAATTTTTATTTAATTGTAGGATTCCTCAGTGACATAGAGGCACACGATAACAGATTTCTGTGTCCGATTGTTGTGCTTATTTTGTGCGTGGCTGCCTCCTGATATGAGCTCATAAAGTTTTCAAGCTTGGGCCAGAATGCCTTTTTTTCCCAGTTCTTGGGCTGCGCATGGAAATGATGAGTGCTCAACCCACTTCGGCTCAAGTCATTATCTCAGGGCTGGTAGGTTCGAGCCCAGCGTGGGACTTTGTGCTGACAGCTCAGACCTCAGAGCTTAGAGCCTGCTTCGGGTTCTGTGTTTCCCTCTCTCTCTGCCCCTCCCCCCCGCAAAGTAAATAAACGTTTAAAAATTTAAAAAATAAATTGAAGTGGACATTTTTGAAATGCCTAAGCATAAATGTTGATTGGCTGTTTCTATTTTTGTCTAATTTGATGACAGTATTAAAATTTGTGTAAGAGTTTATTCTAGGGTACCTCAGAAAGCAGTATACGTGGTTGCACAGTTACTCTTCCCCATGACGTGGACCGTAGCGATTGCAGGAGGAAGCGTTGTATTTCAGTCAAGGACATTTATCCATATAATGTTCTTAATCAATTGAAGCTTTAGATGGGGGAAACCCCCAAATTATAGTTAAAACTAGCATTTGTGAGTGCAATCTAGAAGCTTGGAATGAGAACTCAAGAGGCATGCCGGATGGATTTCAGCTTTATTTCCTTTTTTTTTTTTTTTTTTTTAATTTTTTTTTTTCAACGTTTATTTATTTTTGGGACAGAGAGAGACAGAGCATGAACGGGGGAGGGGCAGAAAGAGAGGGAGACACAGAATCGGAAACAGGCTCCAGGCTCCGAGCCATCAGTCCAGAGCCTGACGCGGGGCTCGAACTCACGGACCGCGAGATCGTGACCTGGCTGAAGTCGGACGCTTAACCGACTGCGCCACCCAGGCGCCCCACACGTTTATTTATTTTTGAGACAGAGAGAGATAGAGCATGAACAGGGGAGGGGCAGAGAGAGAGGGAGACACAGAATCTGAAACAGGCTCCAGGCTCTGAGCTGTCAGCACAGAGCCCTATGTGGGGCTCGAACTCACGGACCGTGAGATCGTGACCTGAGCCGAAGTCGGACGCTTAACCGACCGAGCCACCCAGGCGCCCTCAGCTTTATTTCTTATATACAAGGATTCTCAAAATCCCTACACTGATGTTTATAACTCCAAGCTGACATGAAACTTCTGGCGCTTTAAGAGACCATTATTACTTTACTCCAAAATGTTATAATTATTTCAGACTTAGTACAAATGTTAGATCTTAAAATTGTTTAAAATTGTTTAACCCTGTTCTGTTAAAGTTTTGCAAAAGTTTTATAATAATAAGGGGAACTGCAAATTTAAATATATGCACGTGTAAGGAAAATAATGAATATTCCTACTTATACATGGTAGCTCAGTTTCTACAAATGACATCTATAAGGATATCAATTTTCAGCAAACCAGAAGTGAAAAAGTAGAGGGTATGTTAAGTAACTTTTTGGCAGGAATGTTATGCCTATTTTTTCAAAGCCTTTTAATTATTTTAGATCTTCGGAGGAAATTTTGAAGTGATTTGTAATGTATATATTATACCACATCTTTTTTTCCCAACAGATTTACTGTTTCCTCTTCATTTTCCCCCTAGTTTCATGGTTCTTCAGGAGCCACATGTACTCCTTCAAAGAAAGAAAAACAATTTTGCCCTCTTGGTGGAAATCTGCCTGAGGCTTTGGTATTCACAGCACAGCTTGGCTTACCTTTTACTGAGCTGGGAAAAAGTCGGGAATGTTTCATCATTTTACCACTAAAACACTCCTGGTTCAAAAGTCCCGGGATCAAGGAGAGCTCCATTTTTTCTTGCTCTTCAAACAAGCAAATAAAATAGGCAGACATTACATCACAATTTACTTCGGTTTGCAAAGAGAGTCACACTGTTTTGTGGTCCCTCACTGATGATTTAATTGGGTTAAACTAGGTTGTCAATGACTTTGGGTTTTATAAATGGCAAACCGTAAAAAGCATTGCAAAAAACTACCTTCTGTTTTCAGGTCAATTTTTCTTCAATCCATGATCTGTGACTTTGGTGTAGATATAGAAGCAGCAGGTTTAGTATAGAGATGCTCTTAATATAGAAGGAGACACATGAGTGCCTCATTAGAATACTAATGTTTGAGAATCCTCACGGTGCTAGCAAAGTTAATGCCTGCCCTCAGGACTGAGCCTGCTGGGATGATGGCTCACTGACAAAAGACTCCATGTTGACAAAAGTGATAAAGTCAACAATATCAGATATTCACAAAAAGACTACACAAATCCAGCAAGCAACATGATTTCATTTCACTGCTCAGGAATTGTGCATATGTAGAGAGGTTAAGCTCTAAAGAAATTTGCCTTAGTTTGCTCGCAGAACATATTTTGCTTTCTTCAGCACACCTTCAAATTAAGCACAGCATACAAATTAATACACACCTTGTACTCGGGGTGTAAAGGATATCATTTCCAAAAATATCACCTAACCACTTACATTTTATTGTGATCCTAAATTTTATAAAACTTAGCAGAAAATGCCACTAACTTTATTTCTTACAGATTCTCAGCCTGAGTTGTGGAGCCCATCCAAAGCCTTACATCCATGTGTCAGTCACGGCAACAGTCCCACCCCCCCAAAGTGGTGTTTCATGAGACTTTCAAAGTTCAGGGCATTTTGTCTCTGGTATTGGCTGGTATCCACTTAAACTGTATATAAGTCTGAGGATAAAAGCAGTTCTTTTGAAAGTTGAATGTGTAAATTGAGGTAACACAGTCTAATTCCAATAATTTGAACATTTTTTTTCTAGTCAGAATACATACAA
Source organism: Leopardus geoffroyi (assembly GCF_018350155.1). Taxonomy (NCBI): domain Eukaryota; kingdom Metazoa; phylum Chordata; class Mammalia; order Carnivora; family Felidae; genus Leopardus; species Leopardus geoffroyi. The sequence continues at coordinate 103,829,116 of NC_059327.1, read as the reverse complement.
TATATACAAATTTACCTATCTTAAAGTGGTCATAGGAGTACAAGTGATCATATTTGCTAGTGGACAAGGCCAATATTAAGGCAGTGGACAATAACCAGTTTCCTTTCACACCACATTCCTCAAGTTAGCAGCTGTTAATGAGAGTGCGTTTAGGGAAAACAGCCTACAGAAAGAAGCTTGCTGTCTTATCTTCTTTTTACCTCACACAAAACTTCAGGTATGGGTAAGTTTTGGGAGAAGATAGGGGAGGCAGACATAAAGGAGGACACAAAAGCATTATATGTGATTGGGGAAGGTTATAATATCATTTATTCAAATCTACATAGTCCACTGTTTTTAATACATGGCCATTTCTGCGTGTGTGGGTTGGTGGGAATTATTACGTAGGATATGGAGATTCAAGCCACTTTTCCTTCCATCAAGAAACTCAGGCTCATGTTGCTCAAGCAAACCCATCATCATGCACAGAATAAGTACACCTGTAAAGGCAAACACTGAAAGCTTCACGTGTAGAGAGAAGGTCTAGAGAAGGCTACCTATAAGTAAAGGCATCTAAGCCAAGTTATACAGCTAGTTAGGAATTAGTTAGATTAAAAAAAATGAAGGTGGGGGTGGCATTGTAGGCAGGAGAAGCCACTTGGGAAAAGTACAAAAAACTGTATGAGGGAATCATGGAATATTTGATAAACTTCAAGTAATTCTCAGCCCAGTGTATGGGGTGGGAAGAAGCAAGAGCCGGAAATACGAGAGAACGTAAATGATGAGAGATTTTGTATTCCATGCTAAAGTCTTCAGATTTTATCTTGAAGGTGACGGGGATCCTTTCATGATCACTTTTCAAATTTCAAGATTCCTTTGGAACAACGATGGAGGCGAGAATGGAGGCAGAGAGATATGTTAGGAGGCTATAGCCGCCTTATGCACGGAGGATGATCGGGACCTCGGATGAAGTGGCATAGTGCTGGAGACCAAGACGAGAGACGTGACTGATGAAGATTAAAGAGGTAGACTTGACAGGACATGCGGTGTGATGGCCTGTGGGGATGGGTTGTAGCTCAGTGGCTGTTAATGAGTCCAAGAGGAGAAATAGATTTTCAAAATAACATTTTGAAATCTGCTGAGTTTAGGGTTGCAGTGGGACATCCAAAAAGAAATATGCAATGAGTAGATTTTTACAGAGTATAAACCTGATGAGAGACATCTGCACTGGTGATAAAGTTCTTTGCACAATTGCGTTGGTAGTTGAAGACATAAGAATGTAGAATGCCACTTAAGGAAAGTCTGTAGAGTAGAAAGCAAATAAAATGTATAACAGAATGACATCTCTGATACTATGACATCTTTAAAAAAAGACTGTGTTTGTGCTCCTTCCTTTCCCCCCTCTTTTTGATCATTTAAATAAGTAAACATACACACAAAACTAAATGACCATGTAACTCTAGTTATTGGTAGAAATATAAATGTATAATTATTGATAATATTAATTGTTAAAATACTTACTGAATTAATATTTACTGACTAGCCACCGGTGCTGCCCTAAACGTTTTACGTGCATGATCTAATATAATACTTCATATAGACTCGTGATAAGAAGTATTATAATCTCATTTTTCAGATAACAAAACCAGTTTAGAGAAGTTTAAAAAAAACTCCATAACTGGAGGTCACAGGAATAAAAGGCACAGCATAGGGAATATAGTCAATGGTACTGTAACAGCATCATGGTGACTGATGGCAGCTACACTTGTGGGGAGCATAGTAGAATACACAGACTTGTCGGACCATTATGCTGTATGCCTGGAACTAATGTAACATTCTTTGTCAACTATACTCAAATAAAAAGAATTAAGAAATTAAAAAATTTGTTCACGTTCATACAGGTAGCAGATGATGAAGCTGAGATACAGAATCTTAGTATGCCCTATTTAAACATTATTGGGGTGCCTGCATGGTTCAGTTAGTTAAGCATCCAGCTTCAGCTCAGGTCATGATCTCATGGTTCATGAGTTTGAGCCCTGCGTCGGGCTCTGTGCTGACAGCTCAGAGCCTGGAGCCTGCTTTGGATTCTGTGTCTCCCTCTCTCTCTGTTCTTCCCCCGGTCACACTCTGAATCTTTCTCTCTTTCTCAAAAATAAATACAGATTAAAAAAAAATTTAAACATTATTGCTCACCGCTTGGACAAAATTGTGAAATATGTGAAGTAGTATTTATCATCTTGCACTATTAGCTGCAGCATCGGCAACCAACCCACTTTTCTGAAATCTGCACCATGTGCCTTGATAAATATTTTAGTTTTAAAGATAGTTTCACTTGCTGAACTCTCTCTGTTCCCATTTTGTTTCAGTAAATACTCTCTGTTATCATCTTAAGTGGTTTACAGAGGTGAAGTTAGTGTGTGTACTAATACATAAAAGGACAAAGTCTTCTTAGATCATACCCAAGCATAGAGGCAAATTAAAAAAGAGGTGTTAGACCATTTATGAGTCCTTTAAAGAAAAACAAAATACTGTTGAGCCTTGAACAACATGGGTTTGAGCTTCAGGGGTTCATTTACATGTGGATATTTTTTGATAGACACAGTACAGTATGGTAAATGTATTTTCTCTTCCTTATGCTTTTCTTTATAACATTTCCTTTTCTCTAGATTATTTTAAGAACATAGTATATAAGGGGCGCCTGGGTGACTCAGTTGGTTAAGCGTCCGACTTCAGTTCAGGTCATGATCTCACGGTCCCTGAGTTCGAGCCCCGCGTCGGGCTCTGTGCTGACAGCTCAGAGCCTGGAGCCTGCTTCCGATTCTGTGTCTCCCTCTCTCTCTGCCCCTCCCCCGTTCATGCTCTGTCTCTCTCTGTCTCAAAAATAAAACTAAAACGTTAAAAAAAAAGAAATATAGTATATAAATCATATAACATACAAAATACGTGTCAATTGACAGTTTATCTTATTGGTAAGGATTCTGATCAACCATAAGCTATTAGCAATTGAGTTTTGAGGGAGTCAAAAGTTCTGTTTGAATTTTCAACTGCACAGGGTGTGGAAGAAAGCTTGTCAGTGCTGCTCACCTCCATGTTGTTCAAGAGCCAACTGTATAATGGAATTGAGAATAGTGTGTTAGTATGGGGAGTGAGATTTGGGCGTATAAAGTTTACATTCTTTTTTTTTTTTAATTTTTTTTAACGTTTTATTTATTTTTGAGACAGAGAGAGACACAGCATGAACGGGGGAGGGTCAGCGAGAGGGAGACACAGAATCTGAAACAAACTCCAGGCTCTGAGCTGTCAGCACAGAGCCAGATGCAGGGCTCGAACTCACGGACCGCGAGATCATGACCTGAGCCGAAGTCGGCCGCTTAACCGACTGAGCCACCCAGGCGTCCCTAAAATTCACATTCTTAAGTAATATTTCTGTGGCTCATCTAAACCAGAAGTGTAATTTTTAAAAAAAATTTTTAATGTTTATTTATTATTGAGAGACAGAGACAGAGCAGAAGCATTGGAGGGGCAGAGAGAGAAGGAGACACAGAATCCGAATCAGGCTCCAGGCTGAGCTGTCAGCACAGAGCCCCACGTGGGTCCCGAACCTATAGATGGAGAGATCATGACCTGAGTGGAAGTCAGACACTCAATGACTGAGCCACCCAGGCGCCTCCAGGAGCATAATTTTTTAAAGTACTCCCCACTGTGTGCAAGCTCTCTCTTTCAAAATAAAATAAACTTAAAAATTTTTATTTTAAATGTTATAGGGAAATCACTTAGGCTTGCAAAAATGAGAAAAAGAATTCCCTCATCTTCTACTTAGATGTTTTTTCTCAATAACGGGACAACCTATCAACGAAATTATTTTTTCCAATATAGCATGAGATCATTTTTTTACCATTATTGTCAACATTATAATAAAACAGAAATTATGTATCCCTCCTTTTATATGTTCTTCCCACAATGAAGTACAGATTGTGAGCTCAATAATGGCAGAGACTCTGTTCATTATTTTCCATTTAAATTCCTAGTGTCTATCAAATTCCTGACCCATTTTTGACTTTCGACAACTATTTGTCAAATGAATGAATTATATAGATTGCCACATTTTTAGAAAATAGTTGAAATTTCTGGTGTCTCATATTCATTCTGCTTCTGCTGCAAATTATATGTGCTCTTTGATTTATATACTAGTGTAGTTCACCAAAGTAAATATAATTGCCAAAAGATATTGTGGACAGCAAGCCTCTATTGCGGTAGAACAGTATTTCTTGAGATGAATAGTGTTTTGTAAGGAATGCTGTGGTCACTGCACTTACCTAGTTTATTCTATCAAACTGAAACATATCTGCAGAGTATCTTGACAGTTTTGGTCTCATTTATCAGTGTGCACTATAGATTTTGCTATAGTATCCTGTTGACTATTTTGCAATAATGCAACTCTTCAGCAATTGTATTCTAGTACCATTTTATATTGAAAAGGTCAGGGGTTTTCTAGGTCTCAGAAATTCATGTTTTCAGCAATTTCATCTATGTACAACATGGTATAAGCACATTCTACATTGAAAATTTAGAAAAATTGTGACTATGGTTGTTGGAAGACATAACTGGAAATCCATCTTTAAATGACTTTTGTCATTTTGTCATTTTGTCATTCCTTTGTGAGGAATTGAAACCAGTTCAAAGGCGTGAAGAACATAGTAATTTTTTTTTTTAATTTAAAAGTCCACTTTTGAAGTAAAGAAATCAAACATTTTTTTTTTTAGGACTAGTATATAGTTTTTCATAGATATTGGACCCTTATTTTAAAAGGCTATAAGCATTTTTTTTTTTTACTTACCAGTCATGTAACTTGGTTTTTTCAAGGAACAATAATAGAATTTTGTCACCATAATATTTCCAGAAAAATTAATCTAATGTTGTTCAGAAGTCATTTCATTCATTTAAAGCCATGCTGGGTTATATCTCAGTTCCTGACTAAAATACTGATTATCAAACTGCTGAATGAATTGCTGTAGAAATGAAAAAGATTTTAGAAAGGGATAAATTACTATCTAAAAATTGTACTCATAATATGTTTTATAAGATGATGATATTGCTTGTGATTTAAATATGCAAATGATATAGAAATGTAACATTTAAAATATCATCCGAAACTCTACAACTGAAAATACCATTGTTAACAATATATGAATACTAATTCTGATGTCTCTCTTAACATAGTAATAGACTGAGATTAAAACTTAGATCTGTTTTACACCAATCGCCATTTTTCTTCCATTATTTCACAATACCTTCACAAGGTTGAAGAAGTATATGGACTCTTACATAGCAATGTTTTGGGAGTGCAAAAATCATCATGACCAGGGAGATAGTGACTAAGAACCTGGATAATACTCCTTGTAACTGTTGAGAGACCATTCTTGCGTTTCTGCACATGTTGAGAGAGGCACTGACGACATTTTGCTCTAGACTATCTGTTAAATCATGTTTGTATAGCGAACAGCCTGGGAAGACAGTGTTTTCTTCAGCAGCAAACAAAGATTTGTTGGTTGAACAGTGTAATAAGCATAATATATCCCTCTAGGGATATATTTCCCTCTAAGGCAAAGTTTGGGCAGATTTTCTTGCAGCAATTATAAAAAATGGGACCTCCTAAGCTTGGGGTACCTCAGTTGTGACACAAACCCAGTGCATGCACAGCGTGTAACTGGGCCACCCAACTCTGACACAGAACTCACAGGGCAGGAGATATGACCAGACAGCTAAGATGTTAGCTCTAAGTTCAATTTTTTTTTTTTAAAGTTTATTTATCTTTGGGACAGAGAGAGACAGAGCATGAACGGGGGAGGCGCAGAGAGAGAGGGAGACACAGAATCGGAAACAGGCTCCAGGCTCTGAGCCATCAGCCCAGAGCCTGACGCGGGGCTCGAACTCACGGACCGCGAGATCGTGACCTGGCTGAAGTCGGACGCTTAACCGACTGCGCCACCCAGGCGCCCCAAAGTTCAATTTTTTTTCTTGGTGTGTGCACATCTTGATCACTGTTCTTTCTGTCTCAGAAGATAAACTTTCTCTGCTAGTTTGCTAAAACCTTAGTACTTCTATGTATTTGTATGTGTGTCTGTGTGTGCGTTTACAAGAGGTGCCCTTTCTTTAAAAAGTTGTTATAATATTGACGTGAGGGCCATATGGCCTTCCAGTTTTTGGATGACATTGAGAAGTGCAATGCAATTTGCAAACAAAATGGCATACATCCTGGAGCAATTAAACTAATTCTTTTTTAATGACTAAGAATGCTATGTCCAAATTCCAAACCATTGCTTCAAAATTGATCATTAACCAGTACACCCAGTTAAATAATGTATAACAAAGGAAGAAGGTAAGAAGTGCATTTTTATATTGTAGGCTAAGAAAACAAATTTTATCAGGTCCTCATTTGTATTAATACAATGTTTTCTCCCCTGGTAAAGGCAATGAATGGGAATACTTTTTAAAAATATTGAACTCTATTATGTGTGTTTTTAAAAATGAGATAACTAAGCATGCAGTGACATGGAAAGACTTCCAGGATACAGCAGGTTAAAAAAGCAGATCAGAGAATAATTACATAAATTGCCTACTGTGAAAGAAAGATTAAAATGTATGTATATTAAATATTCTGTTTTTGGTGCTTTTTTAACTTTAGAGATTTTTGTCTGCATAAGCAATTCCAAAATCTAGCCAGAATATGTCTAATTTGTCTCTTGATTTTTGCCTAGAAAATGATAAGCCCCTTTATTCTGCATATGTAGGTCTTGTTTTCAGGTTAGGAATGTTTCCTTCTGTCTTTGATTTTTCACTTAATCAACAGAGTGTAGTGGGCAATGGGAAAGCAGGAAATGAATAACACAAATCTGTTTTAGAGTTTTACTGTAATCATTGCTAACATTTATTGAGGGTTCTCTATGTGCCAGGTTGTTAGAATTAAACCTTGTTATATCCTCACACCAAGTATTCTAAGTATCCATATTTTACAGATCAGTAAGTTGAGGCACAGAGATGTTCAGTAACTTGTTCCAGGTGTCTTAACTTGGCAAACACAGCCATGGTTTCAACCCAGGAGCTTTGACTTCAGTGCACATTGCAATTAAGTATTTACCTGAATGAGAACTTCCTTGTAGCTGCCCTATGTGATCTTGTGACTTTCTCAGGAACACTGCATGTGGGGCCTCTATTTCCTATTTTCCAAATTTTTCATTCTTTCTCTCCATTGCTTTTTTAGGGGAGGATGGACAGTATCTTTTTAAGTTTAGAGGGTATAAATTAATTTATCATTCACATTGTCGATTCACCTCTTTCTCAGGAAAAAAAAAGAAATTTCTGAGAAAAAGTGTCAATTCTTCTGTTATTGCCTCTAGAGTGGATTTACAATATACTGTTGTTCTTTTTCTTATTGAAGATTTTTCTTATCTCATCTCTCTCTCTCTTTTTATTGCTTTTAATCTCATAATTGGGCTCCATTATTATACAGCAAGCTATGGTTAGTTATACATAGTATATCTAGGGGCAACTGATTATACTCCTGCTAGAATAACTAGGAGTCTTCCTCTGAATGTCAGAAAGCAACAAGGTCTGAACAAAAAGTCTTTTGGGTGGGGGAGGGCGTATTGTAAGATCAACAAAGCACATACTACACGTTTACATAAGAACTCTTACCACTTGCAACCATGTTCAAATGCTATAACCTCTCTTTACATTAGATATTTCCTTGTGTTTCAGTTTTCTAGAAGCAGATACATGAGATCAATATAACCGGAAATATATTTTAAGTTATTCCTTAAATTTCTGTCAGCATTATTGAATGTAGTCAAATTAACGTATGATGGACAAACTGGCTCTATTGCATTCTATAATTATTGCTGTCAGGATACTTCCAGCTAGAGATGGAATTGTTTTTGCATTTATCATTCTCTGTTCTTGCTTATGTATTTGTCAGTGCAGCTGTGATTCATTTATTTTATAATACTGCAGCTAATCGTGTATGGGCTATTTGATCAAAAACAACATTTTAACAAGACCAAAATAGCCAAGGCAAGGAAAAAGTGTAGTTATATAACAATGTTAGAACTTTTTTTGGAAGCAGCATTGAAAAAGATTATTCATTTGTATAGTTCTGAAAGCCAAATAATAATTATGTGGCATTGTTCTCTTGTCCATATTGTCCAAATCTGGGTTGGTAAGCCAGGAAGAGAAAAGTGAATTATCCCTCATTATCTTGTTTGATTTGGCCCTTTAAATGGTCAATATTGCTAAATTACCCTTTGGGTGGAAAGAAATTAGATTGTATCATATGCCACTAAAGGTCTATTTTCATGGTTGGATGTTTTTGAATTCATGAGGCTCGGAATGCCATGCTAAAGTAAAGATAATTATGAATGCAATTATTAGTCATTTATGCCATTAACATAACATACAAATGGATCATTTGCTCAGAATTTGTAAGGCACTTACAAACACTGGGATAAAAAAAACACCCAAAACTCCAGGATCTAAAGTAAACTTGATTTGAGACAGAATTAAGGTATATACTCCTGACAATTTTTGTTCCAAATATATTTTAATTAAGATAATTGCTATTTCTTATGCTTTTGTGAAGGACCATCAAATCTGGGTCTAAGAGACTTTGAATAATGATCCTATAGTTTAAGCCCAGTTCTGTATGAGTGAAAAGTGCAATGAAGTCAGCATTGATGGGCACTTGGATAAATTTGGGGGGATTGAAGAAATCTTCCTTGTAGCTACTTCTATTATGTTCTAACAAAAGTGGTTTGATTTGATAAAATGAACACTCTGCTGGGATAGTCCTTGTTTTGATCCTACCAAGCAGGTTTTCTCAGTCTCATCCTCTGTAACAACACACTCCAACATTTACTTTGGGGAAGTATTCCTCCCTTGTTCCTGTGGTCCTAATGGGACTCCCAAGGACAGTACCCTTCCTGCTGGGCCTGAGATTGCGGTTCAGTTTAGCCAAAAGACAGAGAAGTGATTGGTCATGAAATTGATCATTTATCCTCAGCTGGGTCAATCATATTGCTGAGTCATTTTGCACATAGTAATTGAAGCCAGATGAAGCATGTGACCCAAACCAAGATGAAGGACAGTTGAAGTCCTCCGGAATACATTTCTGAGTTAGAGATGGTGAAATAGTGTTACCTATAGCTGAATCAATAAGGAGCAAAAATGGCTTAAAGTCAGTGGAGTTATATGTCTTAGAGAAACAAGTAATGGTCATGGAGGTGGGGCTGGGCATGGTAAGCAGTGAGAGGAGAATAAGATCATTTTTTTCTGACTCTATCATTCCCTGGAGTTCCTGAGGCTAACTGCATCCTTAGACATCTTAACTTCAAAAACCAGTACATTCCTTTCATTTAAGTGCTTTTGAATTGTATTAATGTTATAATTAATTGAAAAACATCACAAATTACTGAAAGCAACGTAATACAAAAATTGATTTGCTATAGAACAGGAAATAGAATATTTATTTTGACATCTGATATTTCCTATATTGCTGAAGTAATTTGTAGTGATTTAGTGTTCAATTTCCTAGGCAATATGGAGATACCATATAGCGAAATACATAACTAGCAGGGGGAAAAAAGGAAGTAATGGTAGCAAGGCATTCTAAGTAGTAAAGTTATATGTAAACATATGAACAATTGTATTAGTATGTTAGTATATTAGTACATTTAAAAATGTCAAAATGCTTCAGAGAGTGGGCTGCATTATGTTGAAGATAAAGATAAAGCAAGTAATAAGTTCACCAATGAAAGGTAAACAATATTGATGTTCAACAGTAGCATATCTATCAAAATGAAAGTCACTAACATTTATTGAATGTTTCTCAGGTGTTTTCACATATGTAATATTGTTTTAGCCTCACATCAACACTAAGAAATTTAGTATCCTCACTTTATAGGAAATAGGTTTCTGTGAGAACAAGTAATTTTGCCCACCATCATATAGCTAGTGGTTCTTAAACCATACCACCAGCCTCTGATAAAAAATAATCATCCAATTGTTGAGTTTGCGGGTGCTTAATTTGGAGAAATTTTGGACATCGTGCAACATATGCAATTTATTGAAAAAATAAAGTGAATTTCATTTGAAAACACAGTACACAGCATATATAAAATTTTTTTTTCAACGTTTATTTATTTTTTTTTGGGACAGAGAGAGACAGAGCATGAACGGGGGAGGGGCAGAGAGAGAGGGAGACACAGAATCGGAAACAGGCTCCAGGCTCTGAGCCATCAGCCCAGAGCCTGACGCAGGGCTCGAACTCACGGACCGCGAGATCGTGACCTGGCTGAAGTCGGACGCTTAACCGACTGCGCCACCCAGGCGCCCCAACACACAGCATATATAAAGATTGATCTGAATTTTGGGTAAGAAAAGAACCTGAGTATTTGTTTTAGGAAAAATATTGATTTTTGAATACACAAACATAAAAATTTCAGGTGATCAAAAATATCAAGTACAAAAAATTGATACTTTTTTAAAGCTAGGACAAATGCTTAGTATAATTAAAATACAAAGAGTTCATATAAATCAGAAAAAATAATTCAATAGCAAAAGGAGCAAAGACATGAAAAGGTAATTCAAAAAAGTATGTTAAACATATATAAAACCAGGTTACCTAATTAGTTACTATAAATGCATATTAAAATAATGAGATGCCAGTTTTTAATATACCAAAATGAAAAATATTTTTAAAATGAAATATTCCACCAAATTACTCATAAACAGTACCTATGGAGCAACAGCTTTCCGACACTGTTAATGGGAGTATAAACTAGAACCACACTTGTATAGGATAGTTTATACAGTATGTATCAACAACCTTAAAAATGTGCCACATCCTTTCACATGGTAAATTCGGGGGGACAAGTTTATTAATAAATTAATCAATGATTAAAAGTATCCCAAGACTTATATCAAACAAATACTCTTCACAATGGTAGCTGTCATGAAAAAAAAAATTGACATAAATTCACCATCTATCTATAAGTGAATAATGGAATGGTATTTAACCATTAACTACTTTATAATAATTAAGTGGTACATTCACTAATAAGGTGTAAAAAAAATCAATGTTCAACAAACGTACATCTGTAAAAGTGAAAATTGCTGTTCTATGACAATAGAATAGCTAATGTCATGGGAAATAGTAATCATTTATCTGCTTGTATGAAAATGAAAGGTAACAAACTCTAACTTGTGGTCTTATAAATCCTGTTCTTTGGGGCCATACTGTGACAGGCTGAACTAACCAACAAAACAAAGAGAAATCAATTATTGTCAGAATCAGTTTGTAAAATCAGTCTAGGAGACCAGGTGATTCATATACCAATAAAACTTCATAATATTTGGAAATGTTTATATTCATTAACAAATGTAAAGAAAGGAATATTGATTAAAGGTGAAATAGACAACTATTAACTAAGCATATTTCTGAGTTGAAGGTAACCAGATATAATATTGTGATTTATAACAAGAAATACATTATTCATCTTCATCTCACTTCTGACACAGAAGTCCTAAATCCCTTAGAATTTCCTATATGACAAGAGTTATAGAAGTGTCTTTTGCTATTCATAATGAGTCCCTTTTCATAACAAACCTTTTTATTAATCCAAACCTGAGTTTATGTTAATGAGGAGACTTTCAGAAAGCCCCAACCAAGGATTGGAGGGTTAGAACTTTCAGCCCCACCTCCAACCCCACCCCAACTCCGGGAAGAGGTGCAGGGGCTGGGGATTTTTAGTTCAATCCACAATGGCCAATGATTTTTTTTTTTTATTTTATTTTTTTTTTTATTTTTTTTTTTTTAAATTTTTTTTTTCAACGTTTATTTATTTTTGGGACAGAGAGAGACAGAGCATGAACGGGGGAGGGGCAGAGAGAGAGGGAGACACAGAATCAGAAACAGGCTCCAGGCTCTGAGCCATCAGCCCAGAGCCCGACGCGGGGCTCGAACTCACGGACCGCGAGATCGTGACCTGGCTGAAGTCGGACGCTCAACCGACTGCGCCACCCAGGCGCCCCACAATGGCCAATGATTTAATCAATCATGCCTGTATAAGAACACAAAGGGCAGGTTTGGAGAGGTTCCAAGGTTGGTGAACACATCCAACCCCTAGGATGTTGGTAAGCTCCAGTGCCATGAGGACAGAAGTTCCAGCATTCAAGACCCTTCTTAGCCTCACCCTATACACCTCTTCATCTGGCTGTTCATCTATATCTTTTATAATAAATTGGTAAACATAAGTAAATGTTTCTCTGAGTTGTGTGAGCCACTCTAGCAAATTAATCAAACCCAAATAACACAAATAACACAACTTGACTTGCAACTGACATCTGAAGTGGTTGTAGTGTTGTGGGACTGAGCCCTTACCTGTGGGATCTGATGCTTTCTCTACATAGGGAGTGTTAGAATTGAGTTAATTGCTTAGTGGTCTTCTAAAACACACAATAGACCAGGTAACCTTCTAAGTCCAATGTAGTTTGAGCACATGGAGCATTTTCTGTGATGCCAATAATAGAATTTTTAGTCTAAGTGACATTCCCAGTTGTCATCATAAATAAACAATGAGATTCTAGTAGCTTCCTTAGATTTAGTTTTTTGTTTGTTTGTTTTTTGGGTTTTTTTCTCTCAGAGCCAGTCCTTAAGACTGTGATTGCCCCAGGCACAAAAGACAGAAAAGGTCTGAGGATTAAAAATGGACAGTGTTATGGACAGAATTATGTGTTCCCTCAATTCACATGTTGAATCCCTAAACCCCTGTACCTCAGAATGTGACTATATTTAGAGGGAGGGCCTTTAAAGAGGTGATTAAGAGCAAATGAAACCATTAGAGTGAGTCCTGATCCAATCTGACTGGTGTCCTTATAAGAAGAGGAAGTTTGGACACACAGAGAGATACCAGAGATGTGTGTACACAGAAGACCTCATGAGGGTACAGGAAGAAGGTAGCCATCTGAAAGTCAAAGAGCAAGGCCTCAGGAGACACTATATCTGCTGTCACCCTGACCTTGGACCTCTAACCTCTAAAACTGAGGAAATAAATTTCTGTTGTGTAAGTCATCCAGTCTGTGGTAGTTTGTTACGATAGCCAGAGCTGACTGATACAGTTAGAGAGGCCAGCCACCCCCTTATTTAGCCCCTCACACACTTTCATCTGATTTCACATGTTTGGCTACCTCCTGAGAATATATGCTTGGATATGAAGCCAAGTTCAGGAATGGTTTGCATTTTCTTCTTTCTACTTTTTTTCATTAGGGATGAATTTTTCTGTAATTCAAATGTATTTTTGTTTAAATTCTAAAAAACTATTTTTAAAAAAAATTTTTTTTAACGTTTATTTATTTTTGAGACAGAGAGAGACAGAGCATGAACGGGGGAGGGGCAGAGAGAGAGGGAGACACAGAATCAGAAGCAGGCTCCAGGCTCTGAGCCATCAGCCCAGAGCCCAAGGCGGGGCTCGAAATCGTGGACCGCGAGATCGTGACCTGAGCTGAAGTCGGACGCTTAACCGACTGAGCCACCCAGGTGCCCCTAAAAAACTATTTTTAAAACAAATAAAAAATAACCTCTCTATTTAAAAAGTTTCAGTTCAGCTAATGTTTCCTCATGTCACACAAAAGGGCCTTTAACAAATCATAAAATTCAATTTAGCCATATATGTAATAAAATGTCATAATAATGAGAAATTGAGTGAAGCACTGATATGACTTATCTGATTGACAGTATTCCATATGCTTTTAAATATCCATATATTTGACTTTGTAAAACAGAATAGTTGCGATTTGGATATAAACTCTTGTTGCTGCATTGCTTATGTTTTTGCTGGTTTTTTCTCGTATCCCAAATCTGGAAATGATGACTTATACCCTTTCAAAAACATCTCTGCTATTAGCTTTTTAATAAAATTTCTTCCCTGTGTATAAACATTGGGGGACCAAATGTTGAGGGACTAATGAGAGGGCTCAAAACAGGTTTGAAAGTGAGAATGGTTCCAGTGGAAATACAGCTGCAGACGAACATGGATCATTAGAAGAACCAACAATGACAGGGGTGATAAAGAAATACAATATGGGAAAGAAGGATCAAATTCAGGATACAGAAGAAATAAACTTGGTTTGGAGGAAACAAACCAAGATTTATGTGGCTTTTGATCAAATGTCAAAGTACAGGATACAGACAATAAGTAAGTGAACCCACAAGCAACCGAAATATTTTAGTTTATTCCCAGCTGACATTCCCAATGACATTTCCTCACTTATCATTGGAAAGAAAAACCATTGAAAAATGAAAGTGACTTTATAAATCACTTTGCCCTTCTCCAGTCAGCATCTAACCTTGCTATGCTTGTGTGGTAAAAAATAATGCTTTAAGGCACAACGCTCTCGGAACTGTGGAAAGACTGGAAAAAGCATTTTTTAGAAAATCTTTCATCCTCAATGGATTTGAAATATTGTACTAGCTGGCTACATACTGAAATAGTTATTCCACGTAGATGTGCACTTGGATTATACATCTATGCCTTTAGGTGTACTAGATTACTTTAGGAAAAGTAGTAAAATAATAATAATAATAATAATAATAATAATAATGGCTCCTGCCATTTGGGGGGGATATTTTATGCACGCTGTACTTTAAAGAAAATGATAATAGGAAATATAACATATTATATTATAATTATAATAACAGCTCAATAGTATATAAGGTTACAGATAAGGAAATCAGTGGTCAAATCCTTTAGTTACTTTGCTCCTTGTCTCAGATCTAGCAGGTGGTAAAGAAAGAATTTGAACCCAAGTTTGTTTGCCCCGGAGCTACGGCACTTGTCTTCTACCTCCAATGTCTCTGATCTCAATACTGTGCTACCATCCTCTCTTGAGTAAATGCCTGCTATTGTGGCTCCTTTCTGTTTCCTGAATATACTGATCTTATTTCCATCTCAAGATCTTTGCATTTACTGTTCCTTCTGCTCAGAAAGTTCCTACCCAGAAAATTCTTCTTATGACTTTCTCCTTTTGTTTGTTGATCTCAATTCAGCTAACACCTCCTCAGAAGGATTCCCTAACCACCTCATTTAAAGGAGTCCAACGACTGTCACATTTAATCGTTGTATTTTCTTTATGACGTTTATCATCACTAACTGATTTTTTTAAATTTTATTTGTGAATATGGTCATCTTCCTCATATCCTTATGCCCTAGAATAGAGCATAATACATAATTAGGTACTCAATAGATATGTGAGTAATGAAGGAATGAATCTCATTTAATTCGTATGAGAGAGATTTAAAGAAAGTATGATTATCCTTAACTTTTTAAAAGTTTTGAATCTTACTGAAATTCACAAAGGTAAAGTGTCTTTCCACTGATCATTAAATTAATGTGTGACAGAAATTTAGAACCAGATTAGTCTTGTTCCAAAACCCAGTAAGTACACTGCCTCAAGAGAAATGACGGTTTCCAGAGTCACCAGCCTGTGTGGCTAATGTGTCTCCTTCAAGAATATCTTTAGTATAGAAGAAATAGCCTTGAAAATATAGTGGATCTCTAATTACTGGAAAGTTGTATTGGTTCAGAGACACAATAAAAGGAAGGGATAGAAAATCATTATCTTTTAGATTGAAAGTTTTCGCATCCTAAAGGTAAACATAAATGAAGTTCAAGGGGGAAAATCACTAATGCTTAATTTTCGAAGTTACAGGAAGAACTATACATGAAATTTCAGCAGTTATCTTCCAGGACTAAACTGTTAATTGGTACTTTTTCCCTGGTTATTTACAGGCCCATTTTCATTTTGAAGCTATGAAGGGAGTACTTTCAATAATTTTATTTAAGGGGCGCCTGGGTGGCTCAACCAGTTAAGCATCTGATTTCAGCTCAGGTCATGATATCAGTTTCGTGAGTTTGAGCCCTGTGTCGGGCTCTGTGCTGACAGCTCAGAACCTGGGGCCTACTTCTGATTCTGTTTCCCTCTCTCTGTGCCCCTCCCCTGCTCACACTCTGTGTCCCTCTCTCTCAAAAATAAGGAAACATTTAAAAAAAATTTAAAAAAAGAATTTTATTTAAGCTAGAACAAAATTAAAAGATAATGTTAGCAAAAATAAAAAAAACTGATTTATTAATCTATCTATATGTATTCTTTGTCCATAACTATATCTGTCTATATATGAAACAGGTATGAATTTTCATGAAGGAGAACCATCAGGAAATAAAGTAAAAAAAAAAAAAAATCCAAGAACCATTTCCATTGGAAAGTAATTGTCAGAGTCAAAAACTTAAAGTTGTTTGAATTCCAAGAACTGAAAAAGAAACAAGATTATTTGCAGATTGGTGTATTGCTTCCAGAAGGAAAGATGTAGGTTGTTAAAAATTACTGTTGGGTTCATTTTCTGACAGCTTGGCTGTCCCCCCCAGATGGGAATATATTCATTCATTCCTACCTGTGTTAGTTGAGCTTTCCATCTGTCTCCACCTCAGTCCACAATAGGATTATTTTACCTGTGTACAGGACAGCTCAAATTTATGTTGTGAAATTCTGTGCCTGTGTCCAGGAGTTCACACAGTAACATGGTAAATGTACAAAAAATGTAAAGGTCTTTGTTCATTTGACTTCCTTAGGGCAGAAGTTCAGATTTGAAAGGGGAGTTTAAGAGATGTTTATCTAAGATCATCATATATGGTATTTAGAATAGTCTTTCCTTTTCTTGTTCTTCAATAATTATAATTTTCTGGATTATTTCTCCTAAGGTTATGTAACAGTGGTTATGCTGAAACATATGAGAAGATAATATACAAAATAAATCACAGGAAATGATTTCTGGATATTTTCATTAATTTTATTGAAGAGTATTCTACTCTACAGTTTCTGATAACCTCACGAAAGCTGTAATTAATAAAACCATATGATATGTAATAATAGTAGCAAAGTCATATAGCTGTGTCTCAGGCACTATTTTACATGCTTTATATGAATTCCCACAAAATAATACATTTATTATGTCTTCTTTTGTGATGAGGAAACTGAGCCGGAGAGATGTGAGGAAAATGGCATCAAATCATCCAGTCAGTGAGCATCAGATCCGGGATTCTAACCCAAACTGCCTAGCTCCAGAGGCCAAGCTCTAGAGACACTAAATTGTACTGATACTTTGTCAAATGTATTTATCACTTAATGGGGCGCCTGTGTGGCTCAGTTGGTTAAGCATCTGACTTCAGCTCAGGTCACGATTTATCTCACAGCCCGTGAGTTCAACCCCGTGTCGGGCTCTGTGCTGACAGCTCAGAGCCTGGAGTCTGCTTCAGATTCTGTGTCTCCCTCTCTCTGCCCCTCTCCTGCTCATGTTCTGCCTCTCTCTCTCAGAAATGAGTAAACATTAAAAACAAATTTAAAAATAAATAAATAAATCTTTATCTCTGAAATCCAGTCTTTAATTTTCAACTGCTAAATTTTTAAACAAAAACCTTTTTTTTTCCTTAAATTCAGTGCATCATTTTCTCCCTGAGCCAACTGTGTTCCCATTTGCCATGAAGTTGTTCAGGGAGCATGAAATCTAAATTCAGAGAGCTCCTGTTGGGCCGTTTACCTGCTATGTGAACTTCCCTAGGACGTGTAATCTCTGTATTCCTTGGTTCTCTCTTTTGCGAATAGATGACATGATACTGAATGACGGGTGAGGGAGGGGAAAGGACATTCCCTCCTGGACTCCAGCTTGGGCATCCAGCCCCATACCCAAGACTGAGGTCTCATCCACCTGTCCTCAGCTTTGATGCAAAGCAGATGCTTCCTTCTCAGCCTCACGTCAGGGTTTCTCTGGCTCAGCTAACCTTGACTCCCTTTCCTCTGGGCTCTAAGAAACTCGGCAGTCTACCTCAGGACCTCCATCCCGCACGCATCTGTTGCCCCTTCACACAACTGCCTCTCATCCTTCCATACTGGAAAGACGTTGGGAATTTTTCCCAAGTCCTTTCCAGGAGAGGGGAGGTACACAAGACCTTCTTCTTTTATATGTGAAACCCATGAGATGTTTCCTGAAGCTAGAGGGCAGTGGAACACCAGGCCCTTTTGAAGGACTCCCCAGCATTTAACCCTCTTATGTCCTGTCTTATTTACCCCTCCGTCTCCAACCTTCTAGTGTCCCTGAGAAAGGGGTACTATCTCACACTGGCCAGAATCCTTCCAAGTATTTCTTTGAAAATAGAAAATCAAGTGTTTGAATCCCCCTCTATCCCTCCCAGTTCTGGTGTAACAACCATCAGTTGAGATGGTGGGGATTCTTTATGCGGATTTGCATGGGGAAGGCCCATGAACAATTCTAATAAAAGCCCTGTGGGAACTTTCTTTTTTTCTTTTCCAGCCTTTATTACTTTAACTAGTTTTTCCCCCTCATCCTCTTTTCAACCTTGCCTTCGCTTAAGGCATATTGACCTTTCCTTGCCTAAGTGAGATATGGTCGGAGTTGAAGTCAATGTTCTGAGGCACAAATGGGCTCAGGAAAAAGAACAGTTATCTTCTATGGACAAATAAGCCTAGAAAGCTGACATATTACCTACTATATATCTTTCTCTCCAGCCCCATGCATATTAGTTTAGCAAATGTTCTGAGAAAATTTGCAAAAAAGAAACCTGTTTAAGTTGACCAGTTGTTAGGAGTGCCTGGGTTGCTTGGTGGGTTGGGAGTTTAACTCTTGATTTTGTCTCAGGTCATGATCTCATGGTTCGTGAGATGAATCCCTGTGTCAGGCTCTGTGCTGACAGTATATGGAGACTGCTTGGGATTCTCTCTCCCTCTCTCTCTGCCCCTCCTCTGTGCACTCTCTCTCTCTCTCAAAATAAGTAAATAATCATTAAAAAAAGTAAGTTGACCAGTTGTTTTACAAAGATCCAGTGCCAACATGCATTTTAAGTAACATATGTTGGAAAATGTTCCTTTGGATAAGTTTCTGGCCTGGAGAGAGAGAAGTTAGAAATTCTTCTAATTTCTTAAAATGATATACTTTACATTTCAAAGTAATTTTAGGGGTCCCTGGCAATGGGTAGTCAAACTCCGGATGCTTCCATCCTAACTACATGCTCAGTGTAAGATCTTATAGAGGTACCTTATCTGTATCAGTGTGAAACTTAGAAACCAATATTTCAAAGTCTTATGTGCATTTTTTTCTTATCTCTATGGGAAAATATATGGATATTTGGATAACATATAAAAGGAGACAAGTTCATGCAAAAAAAAAAACCCTTAAATAATGAATAAACTTCAAAGTCTATTTGGGTTTTATTAATTTTTTTTTGTCTCAGGAGGATTACAGTTTAGCTAATGTTTCTCTCTCTTTCAGTTCATATCACATCAATCTGCCCTTTTGACAAGAGACTCAACATTCTGTCTTTCCACAGTTAACACATAATATTTTTCTTGAAGAACTAGGGAGACTTACATTTGAAAAAAAAACACAGTGAGGCTGTTCTTTGCTTCATTAACAACTTGACCCCTTTCCTACATATAGTTTAAAGTATCTTTAGAATTGGGACATCAGAAGACAAACTAAAATAAAAAAAAAAAAAAACAAAAACCAAAGAAAAACAGAAAACATTTTCTTTGGTGCTAGGAAATTCAATGAGATGAGGGATTGTGTGTGTGTGTGTGTGTGTGTGTGTGTGTATGTGTGTGTGTGTGTGTGTATGTGTGTGTGTGTGTGTGTGTGTGTATGTGTGTGTGTGTGTGTGTGTGTGTGTTTAACCTACAAACTACCTGTTGTTCAACCATGTGCCCTTGTTAAATTCAGACCAAAGTTTGGGTAGTTTTTATTCCATTATTCTTCATCATACTCAGATTAAAATATAACTAGATAGGAGTGCAAGGGTGAGTGGTCTCTGAAGTGAAAAAAAAAGACAAAAAAACACACACAACACTAAAGTTTAAAACCATTTTAAATGTTAGAATTGATATTGGATGTGATGTTGCTCTTAAATGTGTTTCCAAGGTTTTAGAAAGTAGAGTCCAACTTACAGTATATCGAATGCTATAAATGTGGCAAGATGATTTGCAAATTGACATTGAAATGAAAGCAAGGACGATCAAACCAGAAAAATAATGAGACTCAGCACCAAACACAATATTGTGTCTGATATTCCATGAGTGGTGGCTTTATGAAGGGATTGCTAGTTGTTAGTAGGTGGGAGGGTGTGGGTTTGCCTTGGTGGAGATAAACATGGCATGACAGGTGTTGGATTTAGGCCTTTCCTTGCATTACTTAAACACACAGGGAACCAAGAGTGTGAGGCAAAAAACACGAGGCCAAGGGTTTGACTTTATACTCTTAGATCTCCTAGCAGATATCTGGCCAGATCCTAGAATATTGGGAAAATAAATTGGAGGTCTATGGACTTTTTATAGCCTTACTGACATGTAATTGACATATAATATTTTGTAAGTTTAAAGTATACAAAATGATGATACACAAATATATTGTTAAATGATGACTTCTATAAGGTTGGTTAACACAACCATTACCTCACATATTTATAATTTTGTGTGCATGTATGATGAGAACATTTAAGGTCTACTCTCTTAACAACTTTCAGGTCTATAAAACAGTATTACTATAGTCACCATGTTATACATTACATCCTCGGGACTATTCATCTTAACAATTGGAAGTTTGTATCCTTAACCAGCATCTTCCCATTCCCCTTACCTCTGAGGATTCTTTTGATAAACACTGCTCAGATGATCCTGTTTTTCTTAGCAAAAATTGATAAAGTCTTAAAATGTATACTGCTTACCTTCTTAAAAGTTTTCTTTTTTATTTATTTTTGAAGGAGGGAGAGAGAGACAGAGCATGAGCAGGGGAGGAGCAGAGAGAGAGGGAGACACAGAATCCAAAGCAGGCTCCAGGCTCTGAGCTGTCAGCACAGAACCTGATGTGAGGCTCGAACCCACCGACTGTGAGATCATGACCTGAGCTGAAGTCAGACGCTTAACCAACTGGGCCACCCAGGTGCCCCTTAAAAGTTTTCATTTGATGTTTTTTTTAATGGTTAAATTATCAAGTCCATTTTTATTAGTAGTATACATGCATATATATGCATATATTAATATATATACATACACAAACATACATGTATAAATTTATTATAAGTTCTCACTTTATTCTCTAAGTTTTTATTCTTTCTTAACAGCAGTTTTGTTCTATACTATTACTTTTAACATATTACCTTTTTAATTGAAAATTCCATTTTATTGATCTTAATCTGTATGTTAAGAGCTTCACATACTTGGAATATTACAGTAAAATTAGTAGTATTATTGCCACTTTAAAATAAAGAAATGAAGGTACAGAGAACTTAAATAACTTGCCCAAGTTTGCACAAAGAGTAATTGTTCTTCATGTACAGTCCTGACTACATTCAGAACTTGTGCTTCTAATCTCTATGAAATAATGCACAAAGCTCCTATTGGCCTGGTTTATGTTTGTGTATTCCCTGCTTGTTCCTTTATTTTTAGCTTATATTTATTAGTTTTCACCAAATTTAAAAATTTTCCTTTTAGCTTGAATACACCAAATGCTTTTTTTCTATCATATCATATCCATTTCTGTATTTTGAAAATGTTTTTTTCTGTTTGTCATAATATAGTAAACGCTAAGGAGAAGAATGTGGAGTTTAGTGGCAGAACAGCTCAGGTCTAAGCAAAGGGGCTGTGCAAAAGAACACATTCTTTTGAAGAATTTTGCCAGATGTACCGCCAATAAGTTCTAGTTAAATTTCATTGGCCAGAACTTGGTTGCATGGCCATTCATGACCATCAGTGAGTCTGGGACATGCAGACTTTCCTTGGGGCACATTTCCTAAGATTTGGTTACTATGGGATAAAAGGAAAGTGACTCTTGGGTGGTCTGGTAGCTGTCTGCCACCTGAGGAAAACACAGAGATGTGGGTGGGAGAGGAGAGAGTCAGAGAGAAAAGTAAAGCCTTCTGACATGGTTCTTTAGGTATTATTTAAATAAACAACCAGAGACTCAAACATCCTACCACCACACCTGATATGAGACTATGAATCTAGCAAAAACTTCTTATTCATCATTCATCAAATATTCGCCAGAACATGAACTCTATAAGAGCAGCTATTTTTATTTATTTATGCTCTACCGTAGCACAAAGGTCAAGTAGATATTTAGTAGGTACTTAAAAATAACTGTTAAATGAGGGAAATCTTTATTATACATCCACTAAACAGTTCTTAGTGCTGTGCTTAGGCTTGAGAATACAGCAATGAACTAGACAGAATGCGTTCTTATGAAGCTTGAAAACTAGTAGGCAAGATTGTAGATTCAAAACATAATTATGTCGATGAGTGGTGATTATCAAGATAAGGAGAAAAGAAAATGTTATGGAAATTTCTAAATACGAAATTACTATCAAATCAATTTATCTAACATTTGGGAAGTGTTACTGGAGTGAAACAAATATTTCTGTATTAAGTCATAAAATACAAACAACATAAGCCTTTAGGATTCTAGACCCATGTAGGATTCCAGAGCCCAATAAAAAATAGAAAGTGAAGAATGCCAGTGATTGTCATAGAGCAGGTATCAGATGGGTTTATAGACTCTGACTCAGTGCACTCCCAGGGGCAACTTCCATGAGCTACACTGGACTACAAGGTCTATCAGTTGCCACGCCAACTAGCTGACCATATTTTCCTTTGCTTCCCTGACTGTGTCATTAGATTTCCCCTCTGCTGAGAACTTATATGTGTTAGGCTCCTAACCTGGAGTTCTTTTGTCTAAGTTGAAAAAAAAAAAAGAATCAATATTCTTGGTTAGCCAACATTACAAAAATTCCTGGTTTGGTATTTGTGGTATGTGATATTCGAGTAAGACCACACAGAGCATGGAGCAGAGCACGGAGCCTGTTTGGGATTCTCTGTCTCTCTACCTCTACCTCTCTCCCCAAATGGTGCTCTCTCTCTCCCTCCCTCTTAAAAAAAAAGCCAGAAAAAAAAGCCATGTGTGACCCTAAGGCTCTGTGCTCTAAACATAAAAGTTATTTATCTGTTCTTAATGTGGTCTATAAATCAAATTGTTTTTCAAGACCTAGATGCAAGGATGAGTAACTAAACTGCTACATTTATTCATTCATTGTCTTGTTTGAAAGAAACCCATGGGTCCTCTGTGATTGCGTGAATTTTTCTGGCAACATTTATCTTTGACAGTGACATAATATTACTAAACTTAAAATTATGTGTGTGGTTATCTTTTTCTTTTAATAGGCTCAGCGCCCAATGTGGGGCTCAAACTCACGACCCCGAGATCAAGAGTCACATGCTCTACTGACTAAGCCAGCCGGGTTCCCCATGTGTGTGGTTATTTTTATCAAGAGTTACTGAACTTGTACATTTGAGTAAGACTTTCAAAGAACTCATTTGTGGCAACTCTTCAGAATCTATCTGAGATCCTTCTTTGATCATTGCCCTCAGAACCAGCATAATCTTAAAAACCTCCGGTCAAGAAAGACTTATTTGGATACAGGATAGTATAGATACATAAAGTAATTCTTGCCTCCTCTTCTGCAAACCCCATAATGAATCTATTGTTAAGATTTGTTCATCTTTACTTTTAAAAATGACCTAAATCCAAGGACTTCTCATCACCTTCCCCACTTCTACCTAGCCTGAGACACCATTATCTCTCCTCTTGACTATTTTGAAAGATTCCTAAGTAGTTTCTGTTTCCTTATTGTACCCCTACAGTGTGTTCTTTTTCTTCTTCTTCTTTTTCTTAATGTTTATTTACTTATTTTGAGAGAGAAAAAGAGGCAGAGAGAGAGAGAGGCGAGAGAATCCCAAGTAGGATATGTACTGGCAGCAAAGAGCCCAATGCAGGGGGCAGGGGTGGAGATCCTGAGAACCATGAGATCACAACCTGAGCTGAAATCAAGACTCAGATGTTCATCTGACTGAGCTATCCAGGCGCCCCCCACCCTAGAGTGTATTCTTCTAAGATCAGTCAGGATGAACTTTTAAAATTATTAATCAGGTAACAGAACTCACAGTTGGTTGTCATCACACTAAGAATGAAACGGAAAACCATTTACACCTCCTACAGTGCTCTGCACAGTCTGACTCTATCTCCCTCTATATCTCCTGTCCTTGTCCTCTCACCTTTGATCACACTGACCCTCTTGGTGGTTCAGAAGCATACAGAGATTGTTCTTGATTTGGAGTCTTTGCTTTTGTCATTTGATGCTCTTCTTACCTGACCCTCTCCTGTCTTACTCATCCACCTTAACAAGACTTCTGCTGAAAGATGTCATCCCCTCCAAGCTCTAGAGTCTAGGCCTAAAGTAATTAGGCTGCACAAAATAAGCACTTTCTCCACACCCTCTCTTTTATCTTTAGTTGTTCATTATAGATTTAATTTCCACCTAAAATTATATTATTCATGTGTTGGTTCTTCCATAATCAGTCTGCCACACTGGAATTTAAGGTTCACGAAGGCTTGGATTTGCCTAGCACATAGTTCTCAATGAATATTCATCTAATAAATTAATACTGAGCCAAAGCAGCATCAGTGAGATGCAGGGAATCACTAATCTACTTCTTTGCCATCATACCACGTACTTGAAATTCTCACAATTTCTATTTACAACCCATGCTTGACTTGTTGATATTGTAGGCTGAGTTCTGCAGAAGCTATGCCACTGACATCAAAGTAACAAATCACCATTGTCTTCTTCTCTGACTTTTGTTTGTGCCCTATTTATCTGGATGTGTTTGGAGTTTTCCAATGTGTTTTGCTATTTTTTTTCCAAGTTATAGAAAAAATACCATGTTTTGTCACTAGTCATTATTGTCTTTAAATTATGTTGCCTTGACCAGTTTCTCTTAATTGATTACCAGAAATGTCAGGTTCATGCTATTACTATTAATCATTTATAAATTTTGACATAATCCTCATAGAAAATGTCTCCAAGTTTTAAATAATGTTTCAGAATGAAGCTTTTTGAGTCTACATATTACACATAAGTTATCACTGTCCCACTTTCTATTTTTCTGTGTTCGTTGGGTTATTATATGACTGTTTCATAATCAACGCATACATCTTCCTTACTTTTTGTACTTTCCAAAAAGTTTTTACTCGACATTATTTCATACCTATAAGCCACATTTAACATGGCAATCATTGTGATTTTATAACATCACAAGAAAGTAATATTAGTTATTCAGGATAAATTACAATCATTTATTTTATACCTACAGAAGTCTTCAATTACTTTCAGTTGCTAGAGAAAAAGAGAATGACTGATTTCGAAAGCTTTCTTGCTGTTGGTGGAAGCATGTTGCAACATGTCCTTAAAACAATCAGTTTTCAACCACTTTCACAGAAAACATTATTCCACTATCATACTACCCCACCTTTGTATATTTTGTATATATATATAACTTAAGTACTCCACAGATGAGCAATCATTACAAAATTAAATGCACACAACTTTATATATGTACTGTGTGTAATGGATACACAATCAAGAAGCATTATAGATGCTTAATCGCATTGGACCCAGGCCAGAATAAGCCTTCAGGTATTAAGCAACTTTGAGTTCAGTCTCTGGAAATAATGCTTTGGATCAAATGTGCAAGGATATCAATGAGTTTTAGGCTCTTCTAAAGTCAACTATGACATTTAATTTGGGGGTTTCTATGCCTTATAACATTAACCTCATTTTAGATGGACTTCTTGAAAACTTTTTTGTTTTCCTGTCTACACTTTGCTGTTCTGAGTAATGAATAGAGATGCATTCTGAATTAAATAGCTAAGCAACCTTTTGTGAGTAATGGGCATCATGGTATTTAGACCTACATTTGTCTATTTTTTTGTGGCTAGAAAAATAAGACAGTAGATCTGTAGCTAATTACTTCAGTAGTTATTGAATATTTGTTGTGGCAAGGCTTAGTGCTTGGCATTTCTAATAAACTACAAAAGAAATAAAATGAATGATCAATATGATCCTACAGTGGATACTTAATGCCAAGTTTTTCTTGGGGATGAACAATTGGAAATGTTTGAGTTTCCATTTAAAATCTAAGAATTAATCTCAAATAGGGGCTTTTGGTTGGCTTTTCACGTTTGTCAAATGCAATTTCTGTAAGTTATTTTGTGGATAAACTGACTTTGATTTGAGTGTGGTTTCTTTACTTACAAATCTTCAGAAGTCCTTAAAACAAATTTATTTAAATTTGATCTGGATTTTAGTGATATAGTCTTTTGATATCAAGATCTATGTCCAGAATTTCTCATTTTAGATCAATAAGAGAAAATTTCCAATCCAGATCTCCCTATAATTTTTGAACATATATTCATGAAATTAAAGAAAAGTGAGTTAAATTTGAACAAAAGTTCAAGGTAAAGAAAGATTCAAGTTACATCAATTTTTTTTCTCTTTATAGTAAAGTCATTTATTTTTATCTTATTTATTTATTTTTTGAGATGGGGGAGGGGCAGAGAGAATCTTAAGCAGGCTCCATGCTCAGCACAGAGCCTGATGCGGGGCTCGATCACACGACCCTGGGATCAGGACCTGAGCCTAAAACAAGAGTCAGATGCTCAGTCTCGACTGACTGAGCCACTAGGTGCCCCTACAGTGAAGCCATTTAAATGAAAATAATGAATCATGGCAACTATAACAACTGTGTTCTTTCATGTAACAAAAAGTTTGCAACAGTTTTCTTTAAATATTGCAAGAGTGTAGGCTAAATGAAGAGAAGCAAGATTGCTTTTAGAGAATTTATACTCTATTTAATGTGATAAAACATATTCATAAAATACAGGATGGCCAAAGTCTGCCCAGGGTTTCACCAGAGAAGCTGAGTATGAGAGTCGAACCTTAGAAAAGTCACATTTGTATCTGCAAGGAGGAGAGAGAAGAGCATGACAAGTAAAGTGCCCAGAATGAATACTTGAGGATTCAAATACTTGCCCTGTGAAAGCTTGGCAATCACAGGGGTTATCCTCCTCTTTTCTTACTGATTACTCTGCCTCCTGATCTCATTCCTCTTTCCAGCATGCCCTCTCATGGCTTTTGTCAACACTACATTCTGTTCAAACACTACCAACCATTTTCTCATGACAAAAACATGCTGCAGGAGTGGGAGTGGAAAAAAAGATTAAGACCACTGAGAGCAGGAGAGTTGCAGAGAATTCATGGAAAGTTGGGGTTACACAGGACTCAGGATTTTGATAAACAGTATAAGGAAAAGTGAGGAGGAAATTCTTGCTCTGATGTGAGAAATGGATTGGAGTTTAGAATGAATCTGGTCTGGTTTTTTCTTCATTAGCACATTTATTTTGGGGAACATGGGTGGTTTACCATGGTCCATTGAAAAGACCCTGGGGGTGTTTAAAGTTATGACATGAATTCCTAGACAGTAGGGTATTTTTAAAGATTCTTTTGGTCAAGGTATTTACTAAGCAGTACTTTAGGTAAAAGTAATCTGACATTATTACTTACTTAAAGGAGCGATTCTGCAAGTTGATCAACAAACAAGAATGCTATGGTAATTCATAGTCTGTACTGACAAAAAGATGGTGTAACAGACTCTAGACAAGTAATGTTCAAATAAACTTTCTACAAAGATGGAAACATTCTACACTCTCCAATTTGTAGCCACTAGCCACTTGTGGCTATTGAACTTCAAATGTAGCTAGTATGATGGAAGAACAGTATTTATAACTTCATTTAACTTTAATTTTAGACACATGTGGTGAGTGGCTACTATTTTGGACAGTACAGGTATAAGTCACTTAAGACTGAGGTTGTCCATTTTCTTTCCAAACATACGCCAGGACAAAGAATTTTCAAGTTTTTATCATCATAGTTTTTATTTTTTTTAAGAATCTTTTTTTTCAACGTTTATTTATTTTTGGGACAGAGAGAGACAGAGCATGAACGAGGGAGGGGCAGAGAGAGAGGGAGACACAGAATCGGAAACAGGCTCCAGGCTCTGAGCCATCAGCCCAGAGCCTGACGCGGGGCTCGAACTCACAGACCACGAGATCGTGACCTGGCTGAAGTCGGACGCTTAACCGACTGCGCCACCCAGGCGCCCCTCATCATAGTTTTTAAAAAGGCTTTATTTCCATGAAAATCTCATTTATTTCAAAAATCTTATTTTTAAATTTAGGGTTTTATTCTCTAAAGTGATGTCATCCAATACAAAAGCCACTCACTACAAATAGCTATTTATATGTCAAATTAAATTAAATTTTAGTTATTACTTTCCTAGCCTTATTTCAAGTGACCAGAAGTCACCTGTGGTTGGTGGCTATCATACTGACCATGCCATTCTAGACACAAGTATAGTATCAGAAATAGAAATTAACTCTGAATGCCAAAGATCAAGCAAGAATCACTGGTCAGAGCTGTGATATTTAGACAGGTGGAGATATAAGAATAAGGAGAATCAAGGAAAATGCCAAGAGATTGACCTTGGAGACCAGAGAAATGATGGTAATGCTGACCGAGACTTAGAAGTAGGAGATGATGATTCCTTATGGTAGGAGAAAGAAATGTTCAATCTTGGATGCATTGAAATGGCAGGACTCTAGGTAGAATGATTCCAGTCTCTTTGTTTTTGAGCTATCACTTGAACTTTTAAGTTGAACGATATAGAGAATGATAGGGAGGGTGATTTGGTTGGGAGGGATTAGACATTTGAAAGCATGGAAAAAGGCAAGGCCAATTTTGGGTGTAGACTGAACATATCTTTGTGCTTCATAGTCATTGGGAAGAAGCAAGAGAAGAAAAACAGTGCTTACCAGAGGGAAAGGAAGAGGTAACCGTGGTGGGTTGGAGGAAGGACAGCTACACTGTTCACCAGGCATTCCACTGGCATTAATAAACAATTTTTCTAATAAACAATTCTTCAGAGCTCGAGAGCTCAATGTTCCACATGAAACCACATGGGCTTGGGGCCAAGATGTCTGGTAGGAGACTTTCTGAGAAAATCCCTCTGTCGGAACCAGAAGATGAAAGAGACGTGGATTTAAGTTAAACATCTCTTTAACAAATCATATCCTTTTAATTAAGCAATGTGTTATTTAATCTAGCAACTGGAGCAGTACTTTGCACACAGTGAATATATAGGAATTATACATCAGGAGGAAAACAGGAAAGAAGATAGGAAGGAAGGGAGAGAAAGAGGAGGAGATTGCAAAATAAATTAATACTATTTTATTACATGTATGCAGCAAAAATATAAAATTTTCTCCAACATCTTACTATATTAGTGAATAGACATAAAATTATGAGGAGTATCTTATTTACATTTTAAAACATGGGCTAAAGAACTAAACTGAGTAAAAAAATAGTACATACTTTTTCCCTTTCCAAAACTGTTTCATCTGTTGTGCAGGGAAGTATGAGTCTATATGCTATTAGACCCATTTTCCATGAGTCCCATACATCAAAGGATAATGTGCACAATTCGTTACATTTAAGGTACTAGTAAAAATCCTCAAAATGGCCTTCAAAGGATGATACATGGAGGCAAAATGTACATTCATCTGGGCTTTATAACATAACAAATATATGAAAGAACTGTTCCCATCACTAATGTGAAGCAGGCACTGGCTAACCAAAACACATTTGCAGATGCCCCCTGAAAATATTTAAACATAATTAGGTATAAGTTGTTTATTGTAGATGAAAATAGGGAGGTTTAAAAGTGAGTGTTGGAAGGGAAGGATCAGGATAAATGTTGGCTTCATACAGATCAAATTGTGAGAAACAATAGGCAGAAAAAAACTTAAATAATGAATGTTCAGGAAAATAAATGTTTCTTCTATCCCACTTGGGTTGTTCTATCTGCAGCCTTAATTTGCTTTGGGTGTATCTCTTGAGCCCGAGGATCTATTCATAGTGTTACATTTTTATTCTGGAATATTCTTGGAACATTTGTTTTTAAATCCATGCCCGAATAAGGTCCAGTTCTATTGATCTATAAACATAATGCAAATTCTACTATTCAGTAATTTGGGAAAAAAAAACCCACCTAATAATCAAAATATATTGAGAGTTTTTGTCTACTAATAGGTTTAAAATAAAGAACAAAACAAGCCTGAGTTTTAAAAAATGAGCAAAGACAGGGCTAAGAGATACACGTTCAATACTCATCTTGCAGATTACAGAATTATATCCAGAATCATCTCAATATGTTGACTCATGCCTTGCCCTCCTCACCAGAAACCAGGAGGAAGAATGTGATTTATCATGTATTAACAATTCAACCCAAACCCCGGATTATAAATATTTAAACTCTTGAGCTTCTTTTAAAACATAGCAATGGTCGATTTTTTCTTGTTTAAAGGAAATCCGTTTGAAAAGCAAAGATTGTTTACATGAGTGATGGCATTAAAAAACTAATAAAATACTTAGGCACAGTTACTGTGTATTCTCCATGTCATTTTAAAATAGTGCTATGTTCTTCATCTACATTAATAGTTATTATTCTTTACAGAATGAAAGACAAAGTCCTAAGCAGTGGAGTATATTTGGCAAGTAACCAGAAAATTTAACTGAAGTTCCAAACAGTGGGAAAACAACAACAACAACAAAAACACAAACACACAATTGTGAATGTAGTTTTTGTGAAAAGGATGGCATGAAAGAGATCAGCAAAGCAGAAAGGGTTCAGGAATGTTTAATCCCGAAGGGATAACATTTATCAAAGCAATTTGCAAGGGTGATTTCGTCACTTCTGCTTCTGTGAACAAAGGGTAACAAATGAGTTTGCAGCATTTACTACCAAATTTGAAGCAGTTTTTCAGCAACAGGGAAGTGATGTCATTACTGCTATAAGATTTTTTTTTCTTGTAGGCAAAAGGGCAAACCTGGCATTGATTTAAAATGTACTCCCAATAGGCATAGATTTTGAAAGGCATATAGTTTTATAAGAAACGAAATGCATGCCAGTTCTTTTAATAAAGAACAAACAAATCCTCTGCCTTTTATTTTTTATTCTACATGTAGCTGTATTATGTGGATATCAGAACTAAGAAAAATACATTTTATTAGCTTATAAATAAAAACATTTATCATTCGAAATGTGTTGAAATATTTTAATACTCATCATATTTTCATTTTCATATTAAAAGTTCAGTGGAACCAGAAAAATTGTGAGACTAAGACTGGAATGTTTGATAGTTTTTTTTCCCCCAGTGTCTGACATGTACTTACGAATGCTTGGTTTACAGTGGTTTAAACAAGGTAGAAATCTGTTTCTCTCTCTTCCAAAAGTCTGGATGCATAGTCCAGTACAGATGTGATAGCTCTCATAATCATCTGTGTTCTAACATGTTGCTTTGCCCGCCTTCCTCAACACCACCCTCTTTTCATGCAGTGTGCAGCATGGCTTCTATAGCTCCTGCCTCCACTCCTGCATTCTGCCAGCATACAGTGGAAGGAGCAGTAGAGAGCGTGTCTCCTTCCTTTAAGGACAAGATCTAAAAATTGGACACTTCACCTCCACTCAGGGTCCACTGGCAAAATTTTTGGGTCTCACTTAGCTGCAAGGAATTTTTGAAAGTATAGGCTTTATTCAGGATAGGTATACAGCTACTAGAATTGAGGGGTTTTGTTACCAGAGGAAGAAGGGGAAACATGTCATGGGGGATACCTTTCTCCCCCAAGACATCTTACTAATCTTTATAAACAAGAGCAATTAAGTTTTCATCAATGCACTGCAATTTTTCTATAATTTAAAATTAATTAAGACTGAAAGATGTTTGTAAAAACCTTTTATAAGGAATTTATATTAGTCTGCTCAGACTGCCATAACAAAATACCATAGACTAGGTGGCTTGAACAATAGAAATTTATTTTCTCGTAGTTCTGGACACTAGAAAGCAAAGATCAAGGTGCCAGCAGGATGTCTGGTGTCTGGTGAGACATGTCCCCTCAGAGAGTGAGACCAGCCACCTTCTCTCTCCTCACGTGGCCTTTCCTTGGTGCACGCGCAGAGGCACAGAAAGCAAGCTTCTCTGGTGTCTTTTCCTGTAAGGAGATTAGTCCTACTGAATCAGTGGCCCGTCCTTACGACTTCATTTAACCTTATTTCCATAAGGGCCCTATCTCCAAATACAGTCATATTGGGGGGTTAGAGTTTTAACATAAATTTGGAGGATACATAAACATTTAGTCCATAACAGAGTTTATTTTAAAAAGCCGTATATTTTTTCCCAAACTGGTTAAATGGCTTAGTCATTTTATCTCTTCTCTTGATGAAATGAAGGAATTGAACTAGACAATATCTAAAGTTGCTTTACGAACTGAAGATGTGTGATGGCATGAAGAATCTATATACTATTTATTTTGTTCTCATAATCATCTCATGTGTATTTTTAACACCAGAAATTTTATCCACTTTTCATGATTAATGTTAGTATTGCATATTACACAAAATAAATGTTTGGAAAAGTCCATTGGAATGATGTAATTTCAAAATATGGTTTGTCAACAATACTTCTGAGTACCTACAATTGTTTGCAGGGTGGGAGGAAAGAAACATGTGTAAATAACTTTTTCTTATGACTTCTACGTGTTTGAAAACTTCTTGTTTGGGAGGGGAGAAGAGCAGACAAGTCAAAAGAAGTTTTGCCAGGATCACGGAGTGCTGTCAAACATTCACCTCGTTGTTCACTTATGGTTTGATCCACATAACTGACTAAAGACAACTTATAGAATGAATTGGTTTTTTCATGGTAATGGAATAAATTCCTTAATAAGCTTATAGCCCTGGCATGTGTTATAGTATAAAAAATAGCTCTAAACTATTTTGGGATTGACCTTCCCTTTGGTAGGACTATGAGGAGAAAAGAATTAATATCATTAAGCTAACCTGAGGAAAAGTTGATAGCTCTTTGGCAGGTATGTTACACAGGAGAAAGATCTGTGGTTCTGGGATGCCAAGCCTTGGTTGTGAAGACTTGCTCCAACACTTAAATCTCTGGTCTGGCCGCAATCAAGTTCTGAACCTTGGTGAGTTATTAGCAAACACTGGGATAATCATGACCTCAGGATTAGTGGAGATCAATGTGTGAAAAGTAATGCACTTACAACCGTGATTCTGAGCAGCCACAGACACTGACTGCTGCTTCCCTTCTTTGTTGTTTGTTTGTTTTTCCCCCCTCACTGGTAAAGAAATATACACCCCCAAATTTTACCTAGTTACCAAATTTTATCAAGTTGAATTTTTTACAACTGTGTGGAATGAAAGAAGAATTAATAAACGATGAAGAATAAGACTATATTAACATGCCATGCTGTGGTTTCAGTTTGAAAGCATTGTAATGATGAGGAATTTTTAAGCAAAAACAAAAGAATTCCAGGGCAACAGATGAAACATGAGGTGGCATTAGCAGCATTCCAAATGGACTTCTAGGGTGTAATTGTTTCTGCTTCCTCTGAGCTGGGTGATTTACCAATGCTACTTAGCATTTCTGTGTTTGGTTTGGGAGATCAAAGCTCTTTACCAGCTCTAATCCTCATAACATTTAGGGTAAATATCACCTCTTTAAAAGCCCAACAATTCATTTGGTGTATACAAAAGCCTAGTAAGAAGTAACTCTAACATTTTAGGATTAAAACCATTATTTTCTATAGATTATTGAGAAAACAGTTTTTTGAATGTCCAAGTGCAAAAGCAGCATTTTAAAATATTTGACTCTTTTGCAAATAAGATTGCATCACCTCTATTTTTGCCTGTTGTGTCACAAAGGTATGGAGGGTTAAAGACATAGTTACATCACAAAGGTCTCTGTTTTTGTCCCAAACATATTGAAATTACAATATCAATATATATAATAGTGGAAGAAGATAGAAAAGCAGAAATAGAAAAATTTCTGAGTTTTAGATAAAGTATTTTCTGGTAGCTTATCAAAATCAATCATAAAATTAAATATTTTCACATTATTTAAATAAATTGCCTAAACCTCACAAGGCCTATAAATGCATTTTATTGCTCCAACAGGTAATTAACCATTGTTTTGTTTGTTAAGTAAAACCTGGAAGTAGAAGTAAATGAGAGAAGATTATGAATGTTGCAAATAGTAATTTACTACCCACATTCAACAGTTCTGTTACTTCCTATCAATGAATCCTGGAGGGGGAAGACTATGAGATGTCAAGAAAAGAACAGCTAAGAAAGGTATGATATATGAGGCGAATAGGATAGAAGGTTATATGTGAAGATAATTTTTTTCCTCGAAATAAATCAACAGTGATTATATTCTTATCTTCTAGCAACTCACAATGTAGCCGAGGGCAAAGGGCAAACATAACTAAAATATTATAAAACGAAATCGCATGGAAAGAGTACCCAATATCATTGCAGATCAAGAAAATTGTAATGCCCGAAGTTCCGAAACCTCCCACAAAAGTCCACCAGAGTCGTAAGTCAAAGCCAAGCGGCAAGGGTCGTTTATTGCAGGTTCGAACCTGGTCCTCTGCGCACTCGTCGCCGGTGACGCAAGAGGCCCCGATCAGGGTTGGTACAGCGTTTTTATAGGCAGAGACAAATAGCACAGGGGAGGTTTCAAATTATGAGGGGCCTGATTAGTCGATTTTAAAGTAAGGACATTTGTTGTTTTCTGATTGGGCGTCCTTTGTCTGTCCTTTGGCGGGAAGGCTTTGTCCGTTACTTGTGGGCGGGAGAGAAAAAGGGGAAGGGGGAAGGGGGAAGGGGGAAGGGGAGGAATGTGTTAAGCAAGCAAGATTACAGAAGCGAGAAACGCTGGTTAGTTTATGTACAATCACTCATTCCATTACATATCAGACTACATTTAGGAAGGTTTACAACCCATTCTACTACACAGCGGGTTACATTCAGGAAAGGTCTCACAATGCTCATAGCAAACAGCAAGCAAAACAGACTTCTCAGCAATTGTATTTCTTATCAAAGATCCATAATAAGCAGAAAAGAGAACCTAGCTTTAAACTAAGGTAGGGCTGTCATTTGGATTGTTCCTTTCAAAAATGTGAATTAAAAGTACAGTAACATACCACTTCATACCTACTAGAAAGGCTAAAAGTAAAACAAAACAAAACAAAACAAACCTGACAACATCCAATGTTAGCTGGGATGCACAACAAGTAGGACTCTCAGACAAAATTGGCATTAAGTGCTAAGAGAACTGGTTTTATTAAGTTATCATTTACTTGAATTAAGACATATACTGATGAGGGAGAATAAGGAAGACTGAGGGCAAAGTACAAGCTAACACTTCCCCGCCTTCCCCCCACCCCACCCCACCCCAGGTGGGATATGTGTGATATTCCTCAGGCACTCTTGGCTGCCCAAAAACAAAGGAAAGAAAACAAATGGTTAACAATAGAGATCACAGTCATTCAGGACATGAGTCTCCATCAGTATACAAATATCTTAGTAAATTATAAGAAAAAGGCAATCTTATCAATAACCTAATCTTCAGAAACCTGTAGACTCAGTTTCCTGGAGCCCCAACATCACCTTCTCCTCCTTAGTGATATGGGGAACAAAGGCAAGAAGAAAATGGCAGGTAAAATTAAATTTCCTTATAACCTGCAGCCCACTGGCAAATTCTTGAGGCAAATACATTTCCTTAGGAACTCCCTACTGTCATAATGTTAACGCTTTGCTAGAGAAAAAAACAACATTAGTTTGAAAATAGCTAGGCCTCCAGTAATCTGTGAGTCTTTAGTGTATGGAAATCCCTTTAAGAAACTTCCTCTTGACTTTACCTCCTCCAGCCCCATAGTGTATAACCAGTCTCTCTTCACAACCCCAGCATAGCTTTCTGCCCACGGGTCCTGTCCCTGTGCTTTAATAAAGTCACCTTTTTGCACCAAAGACGTCTTTAAGAATTCTTTCTTGGCCATCAGCTCCGAACCCACCATCAACCCACAAAAGTCATCATACACTACTTGTGTGTTTCTCTCTGGCCCAAAGTCCTGGTTTCCTATTTCCCTAATTTTATTAATGGAATAAAATCCTTAACTAAGACAACCTGATCTCATTCAAATATGTTTTATGGAATTTGGATGATGACATTTAAGTGTCTTTGATATACCTGGAAACTATTAAAATTTTCCACGAATCCAAATTGGGTACAATAACAACAACAACAACAACAACGTTTTATTAAAAGCTTTTGGAAGTAAAGTAAGTTCCATATACTTTCTGGCTAAGGTGAAAGAAATTTGTTAACTGTATATCTGGTAGTCACTCTGAGACCTGAGCATTCTCTATAGTCAGTATTCACCCTGAGGACACAAGATGTTGGGGTAACTGATGTGGGAAACAAAGGTAGTAGGAAATGGTGGATAAAATTAAATTTCCTTATAACTTGCAGCCCATTGACAAATACTTGAGGCAGACAGAGTAGAACATT
The DNA here is from genome assembly GCF_018350155.1 of Leopardus geoffroyi. Classification (NCBI taxonomy): domain Eukaryota; kingdom Metazoa; phylum Chordata; class Mammalia; order Carnivora; family Felidae; genus Leopardus; species Leopardus geoffroyi. The sequence continues at coordinate 103,792,662 of NC_059327.1, read as the reverse complement.
TTTCCAGGAACTCCCTACTGTAATGTTAATGTTTTGCTAGAGGGAAAAACAACGTTAGCTTGACAATAGCTCGGCCTCCAGTATCCTGTGAGTCTTCTTTTGCATATGAAAATCCCATCAGACACCCCTGGACTTTACCTGCCCCAACTCTATAGTATATAACCAGTCTCTCCTCACTGTCCCAGGGTAGCTCTTCCTGCCCAAGCTTCCTGTCCCTGTGCTTTAATAAAATCACATTTTTTGCACTGAAGATGCCTTAAGAATCCTTTCTTGGTCCTCAGCTCTGAACCCCACCACCACTGCAAAATCTCATCAGTAGCTGTGTAAGAAGGCAGAACGTACTGGATGGAGATGCATTAAATGCACAAAAATGTTTTCCACATGCACCTATGAGGGTCTGATTCTACTTGAACTGTTATTTGAATGGTTAGATTCTCATTGAATCCAGTTATTTTTTTTATTTTATTATTATTTTTTTTTTGCAGCTAATAGCATCTGTTACCAATTAGTTTCATACAACGGTTTGCTTGACTGAAACAGAAACGTGAATCTTTTTGTTAATTTACTCTAAATTTAGAGACTGGATTTGCAATCTCCAGTCTATCCCTGTTAGAGCCAATCAGAGAAGAGCAATATGTATATCTAGTCTGCATTTTCCTGCTTAGTTATTAAAGTTACTCTTATATTGCCTTGGAAGCCATATGCAGTCACCTTCACCCAGGATTTCAAATTTTGAAAGGTCAAGAACTTAATGACTGGCACAACCAAAATCTTGTCTTTACTCCTTGTTAGCAATTTCCCTACCATCTCAAAGAACACGGCAATTATGCCACGCCATTGGAAAGATGCAATTTTGATTAGTCTCATCCCATTTTAAATGTTTCCTCTCATTGTTGCACTTATTATGCTAATCTAAAAGAGAAGCTATCAATATAACTATTCATGAATTCAAAAAATGCCCATGTTAAGGTGTTAAAACTTTAATATTGTATTGCAATATCGTGAAATTCTCTAAAATTAGCAGAGGAGATCATTATTAAACTCATTACTTCTTCAGTTTTGGAAACAAAGAACTGGGTATGTTCTTCTAACTGGAACAGCTCTTATTGGCCTGCATGATATTCCTTTCATGAGATTGTTTAAGATTGGACTATCAGAATAGTGCTGACATACTGATTCAGTTAGAAAAAGGATGAGTTTTGCCTCTGGGATACCAATAGTTCACCAACAAGATGCACTTTAGCCCAGCTTTAGCCCAGCTTTAGCCCAGTTGTGTTCTGAGTGCCTCTGATCTATAGCACCTGCTCTGAGGTGGGGGTGGCTGCAGATGTCCCTTTCCCTGTGTTTGCCCCCATCACTACCTTACCTCTGTAGGTTCCTTAGAAACTGCATCCTATGGCTTTCTCACTGTTACTCTGCAATGTCAGTGGGCCCTTTCCACCATGTTCTCTGTTGCCTCCCATGTGGTAATCTGTGGTCTCCTCTGTGTTTCTTAAACTATCCCAGATGAGGGGCAATCATTCTTTGCATGAATGAGACCCTTTTACTATCTCTGCCATGGGACTCTTACCTATCCTCCCATTGAGGGCCATGTGTCCAAGGCAGGGGTGAGGAAAACAATATGCAAATGTTGTCCTTGCCACATGGCCCCCCGGAAAAAGTTCACAACATGTTGGTTTGCTTTCTTCCAGGCCTGAAGGGGTGGCTCTCTCTGACGTGTCTCCTTCTATTAAAGGTGCCTTTGGGACACATGCATGGTTTAGTCAGATAAGCATCAGGCTCTGGTCATGATCTTGTAGTTTTGTGGGTTCAGGCCACAGTGCTCTGCACTGACAGCTTGGAGCCTGCTTGGGATTCTTTCTCTTTCTCCCTCTCTCTCTGCCCTGCCCATACTCATGCTGTCTCTGTCTCTCTCGAAATAAATACATGTAAAGTAAATAAATAAATAAATAAATAAATAAATAAATAAAAAGTGCCTTTGATTAAATTTGGCCTGCCCAGAATAATCTCCCTTTTGATTAACAGAAAGTCACTAATTCATGACTGATTGCACATTTCATTCATATAGTCCCTCAAACTCAAGAGGAGAGGATTATATAGGGTGTGTGTGCCAAAGCCATCTTAGAATCCTGCCTACCTGCCTGAATAGTCCTGTAAAATAGACTTTTAGTTTATTTGTTTTCTTTCTAAATAAACAAAGATATTATTTGCAAGTGAGGATTAATGTAACTTTCCCCATTTTACGCAGAACAAATATTAAATTACATTTTTCTGGACTTTAATGTGAATATTGTATTTCCTTTATGTTCTATGATTTATATGCTCACACATATGCATACAAAGATGTAAATGTATTCATCTATTCATATTTTGTTAAGAGCTTTCACTAAGAATGGATGTTGAAGACAGTCATTTCTGTGTTAAAAGATTGTTTATTGTGGTATTTAAAAGCATTATCTCTGGAGTCAAACTTGCTTGTGTTTTAACACTGGCTCTGTTGCTAGTTGGGAGCAAATCACTCTTCCTCTCCATGGCTCTGTTCACTTGCAAATGAGGAGTATCTTAGTACCTGTGCTAATGAGTTACTGTGAAAATTAAATACATTAACACATATGTATGCTTATGATGAGTGCCCAGGCCAAGTTTTATATTATTAGTAATTCCATACTAATATGCTAAATTATCTTTTTTTTTTTAATGTTTTTTATTTTTGAGAGACAGAGAGAAACAGAGCAGAGGCAGGAGAAGAGCAGAGAGAGAAGGAGACACAGAATCCAAAGCAGATTCCAGGATCTGAGCTGCCAGCACAGAGCCTGATGCAAGGCTCAAATTCATGAGCTCATGACCTGAGCCGAAGTTGGTTGCTTAACCTATGAGCCACCCAGGTGCCCCTGAATTATCTTAATAGATCTGTTAACAGAAATTCCCTTCTGTTACAATCATGAATTTTCCAAACAATTAATTGCAAAAAATTTCCTTTACATCCTATAATTCCAGGAAATATATTTTTGTAATTCAAATGGCTTGTTCAGTGATATAGATAAGTAAACTTTCAATATCTTGAATAGCTTGAACCAAACACTCAGGAATAAAATAATTTGATTTTTAATGTTCAAAATAATATAATTCCTTAAAAGACAAATTATGAGGTAACTGGTTGGGGTAAAATTTTCTCTGAATAGATTATTTTTTTTAATTTATTTCTCCTGAGAGAGAGAGAGAGAGAGAGAGAGTTCATGTGCGTGAGTGGGGAGGAACAGGGAGAGAGGGAGAAAAAGAATCCAGCCGGTGTGTGACACAAACTCATGAACCATGAAATCATGACCTGAGCCAAGATCGAGAGTCAGATGCCTAACTGACTGAGCCACCAGGTGCCCTTCTGAATAGATGATTATATTCACTTTCTGGAGAAAATTTTCTTTGGATATACACTTATAAACTATATTTAAATTCATTAGGTAAACAGGAAGAACTACTCTGCAAAGAAAAATTTACTAAAACGAGTACATCAGGAATCAATCTGCCTGCTTTATATTGAAATTGACAAATGTTTAGCTTCTAAGTGCTTATATATCTATGGGACTGCTAATAAAGCAGTGCTCAGAGAGGCATCTTTACATGATATTTATATCCATGACCTATGTAAATATATAAGAATTTGCCAAGGTGATATTGGAAAATATTCAACAACTGTTATGGCTCAGGACTGACCAATTAGAATGGGCATGGCTTACAAACCACTCGTGTGACCTCCCTGTTGTATATAGGCTCAACTTTTGTCATCATCTAACAAAATCAACAGATGAGAAGAGTTAATATTTTCTGAACATTTTCTATGTGCCAAGCACTCTTCTGATACCTTTATTTGTATTAATTGCTTTAACTTTCACCCAAGCCCTGGGATGTAGGCACTATTATTTTCCTCACTGTAGAGCTAAAGAAACAAGCACAGAGAGGTCAAAAAACTCACCCAAGGACACACAGCTTGTAAGTGGTGGAACCAGGCTCCAATCTCACAACCAATATGCTCAACACCCTCTCCCTCAATGCTTGATCCCATTCCTGCCCTACCATCCTGACTTGGGATTTTCTAACTGGTAGAAATAAAGAGGAAGAAAAAAATATCTTGTGGATCCTTAGTATGTAGAATATGTAGAACTTAGTTTTGGTCCAAAGTTCTTAATACTGAGCCTGAAACAAATATCTTAGTGATGGATTCCTAACAATGTCATCCTCATGATTTTAAAAAGCCATTTTTAATTTCTCTTTTTGAAATATATTTAAGTCTTATGTTAAAAATTATACTGAACTTGTATTCTTTTAACTTAGAATTGCCATCTGTGTATATATCATCATCCATCAAGTGGCCCTCAGATTCTGAAAATTTCAAAAACACCAATATAAATTAAGAATACATTCTCCTATTGTATGATTAATGAGTATTAATTTTTCCCAGTGGTTATAACGGAATGGACTGGAATTATGAACCAGTCACTTACAATGTGGTTTTAAGTGATATTCACTTACCAGATGTGAGATTTATTTACAGTTCATTTTAACAATTTATTATTTCTAATACTTCCTTACCTCTTTCAGAAAAAAAATAACATTAGGATATCTATTACTACAAACCTATGAATTTTACTCAAATCTAAGTAAGCATTGATTTCTTAAAAGAACGATTTGTATTCTTAGGATTATGGAAGCCCAATTCTCTATTATACTGAGAAGATAAACAACTAAAATTCCAGAAACCAAATGGGGCAATTATGGCTCAGAATTCACGAACATTAAAATATGAACACCATCATGTAGATGGTGCTTTTAGGTATCCATGTGTTCAAATCATTCCAAGTGATAATGACTCAGGAACTATAAATAAAAGTATGTGTCATTGATGCTTTTTTGTCAGTTTTTCAATACTTGGGCCCAGTCATTATTTCTAGGCAAGGTAGCACTGGATTTCAGATGCTGAGGGTAGGAAAACTGGAAATTCGAGAGCTGGTTGCCTCACAACCTGCATTGCTTCCTCATACTGGGGTGGTAACACAAGGCAGGCAAGGGGTGCTACACTCTGATCACAAACACACTGGCACCCTGCTGGGGAAAATATATGTGCGGGAAGATCCGTTTGAAAGTTATGCCATTTTTCTTTTAAAGTGTAGATTCCTGTGTGACAAATAATAAAGTCAAATAAAGATTTAACATTGCAGTCAAAGCAGTGAAATATTCTGAAAATATCTTCTGACCCGTGATTCTTGTTCACTGAAATGGTTGTCGTGGAATTAGAGCCTTTGAAGCAGTGTGGTCATAAACAACACATACTCTTTCTGTCTCATCATTCTTGGGATATGGTCATAACACTTTGATACTTTTTCTAGAAAAATATTTTCTTTTCCTAATTCTGTCCCTTAGGCATGATTTCCCTCATGTTTGCAGAAATGATTTCTTCTAAAAAAGAAATCTAATTAAACCATTTATCACCTTTTCTTTTTCCAAAGGGGTAGAGTAACAAATTAGCCTTAAAGTCTACTGTGCAGTTGATAGATGGGAAATAAAGATGTGAAGTCATTTATTTTAGCTGCAAACTTGGGAATAAAACACTTGTAGGGCAACAGGCCAAGGGCCTTTCAGAAATGATAGCTTACAGGGTGTGTGAGTCCTGGCATAGAAACGTCCACCCATCTGTCCAAATGGGACAGAATGCTCTGTCATTCATTCTAATTCCAACCATTAACCAAGAACTGGGGAAATCTCACACTTTGTATTATAGCATAAAGCATAGTTTTGATAGGTTTAGAAAGATAAAGTTAATATTGCATATAATATAAATTTCATATCAGAAAATGAAACTCATTGGCCTAAAAGTATAGTGACAGTAAGCTAAGAAAAAATATCTATAATACAAAACAATGTAAATTAATTACTATTAATTTCAGTTGATAGTTACAAAATCAAAAATAGTGCTATGGATTGTAATGCATCTGATGGGTTCTATGGTCATTTTACGAATAAAGGTAAATTCTTGGGATGGCTGATTAAAGAACACAGAAATATAGCTGGCTCCATAATTTATTCTTCTTCTAGAATATAATCCTTATTATTCAAAGCACATACACAGAAAGGCTTATTCTTTTGCCAAGCACATAACTTTTATATAATTGTTCAATCAACATTAAAATTCAGAAAACCCCCTTTTCTTTTTATTTTGGAGTTTAGTTTAGAAATTGTCTTTTTTTAATGGAGAAAAAAATCTTTTTCATTCTTTGGAAAAAAAATATATGAAAAATATACTGAATGCAAGCCTGGTTGTCTTTCCCAGAGACAGATAAACCAAAAATACTTGAAAAGTCAAATAAAATTATAATACATGTTTAAAAGCATGATTATTTGCCAAGGGAGTGGTTGAAAATTATGCTAAGATTTCAGAAGAGGAAACCATTACTGAAGGTGACCATGGTTAAAAGAAGTCAGACAAGGGAAGAAAATGACCTAGGCTTTGAAGGAGGAATACGAGTCGTATGCATAGGGTAGGCAGAGGAGACTAGATCTGATGAGCAATGTGGTGCAAAGAATCATTGTTTCAGTTGTGGTCATCCAGTGGCTTAGCACAAGAGAAGTTTATTCCTGCTCATGCAATAGTGCGAAGCTGGTATTTTGGGAGGTTTTGTACTCTGTGACTATTCAGAGAATAGGAGACCTTTCATTTTATGGTTCTGGTGTCCTTCAGGATTCCATCATCTTTTAAATGTGGTAGAAGGGAAAAAACACCTACAAAAAAAGAATACGCTCTTCTTAAAAGCCTTGATATGGACCTGACACACACAACTTCTCTACTCATACTGCACAAATGAAATCCAGTCACTTAGCCACCTCTTAGTGCCCAGGAAATGTAATTTTTGGCTGGGCACCCACTTTTTAGCGACAGAAAAGTAGTGCACATGTGTGCATATAAGCAAGTAAGTGTTGGTGTTCTGTTGGTCTTTGTTTTTGGTTCTCTTTTCATTTCACTCTAAATGGTCTTTCCTGAGGAATTTCATCCACAAACAGAAATGATTTTTATATTTTCTCTTTAGCTTAGAATTTTCTGGAGATCAAGATCCTGTTTGTTAAACCTCTCTTTCCACTTGGGTATCTTTCAGATATCTAAAATACAATTTGTGGAAATGTGAATCATCAATTTTCTTTTCAAAGTTTATTCATAGGCCATAGTTTCCATCGTGAAGAATGGCTATGCTGTCATATTAGTTGCTCAAGGCCAAAACCTGGAACATATATTTGACTCCTCTCACTCACTCACCCATTTTTTTTTTTTTTTACCATTGGTCACATCCTTCCCCCTCATCACTATTCCTTCCTTTCCATTCTTCCCCACCCTCCCTTGCCCTGGGATTTCTGCAAGAATATCCTGACTGGCCTCCTTGATGTCATTCTAGATGCTTTTCAATTTATCCATCATCATTTTTGTCAGGGTGATATATTCAAAAGGCATGTATGTTCTTATTCATCTCCTGTTAAATCTCATAGGATAAAATCTAAACATGTAGCTTGGCATGCCAAGTTCAGCCCCTGGTTTTTTTTTTTTTTTTTTTTAGCCTCTTATCCCATTATTTTCCAATGTGTTCACCTAGCTGAGCAATTACAAACTTTGCATGTTTCCATATATTCTTTCCTCTTTATGTAAAAGAAATTCTTCTTTCTCCTGCTTTCTGTTGCTTCTTCCACCTGTCAGTGTGTACTTCCCTCCTAACCAGCTCAAAAATTACTTCTTCTGAGAGAGTCGTGTGTACTCCATGTCCAGGTAGGATGTGGCACCTCCTGAATTTTCTAGTTCTAGAACTCCCATCACTGTGTCACAATGACTTACTTGTCTGTCTTCGGTGGTTCTGAACCCATTATAATTTCCAGAGAAGTTTTAAGAAGTACTAACGAGCAGCCTTCATTTCATACCAGAGAAAGAATCTGGAGAGGTAGAATGTTTTAAAAGCTTTGCCAGTGATTCTAATGGGCAGCCAAGGTTGAAAACGGCTGCTGAAAGGAACTAATTGTAGGGCACTGCTATAGTGTATTAGCTATTGAAGGAATTAAGAGAAAGAAAGAGAAAAAAAAGCAGGGGGAGGAATGAAGAAAGGGAGGAAGAACACTTCTTAGAATTGTATTATGGGAGAAATGAAGAATAATGGAAATAAGTATTTGCTAGATACCTACTTAGTGCCAGGTATTGCATTGTATGATTTAAATATACATGGATTTTCGTTGAGCTAAATACTTTGAAGTTTGTCTCAGTTTCTCTTAAATGTTTCTTGGAAGCCCTTAAATATTACATGGGAGTAGTGATTATAATATTACCAATACTAATCCGTGATGGTGTGCTAAATGAACTCAAACAGTGTGAATAGAGTGAGATCAGTAAAAAGTTAATAGCTTAATATTAGTATTAATTGAATCCAAATTATATCATAGTTTACTTTTGATCAGTAAATGAGTCTATTTTTCCCCACTGTACATTTTGCCAAAACCTTTTTTAACATGAATTTCCATGCGTGACTTTATGTCACTTCAGTAATGTGCAGTAGTATACACATCTATGTTTGTCTCTAAGTTTGTTAGTAACTTTGCCAATTACACAGATGGGGTGATGTCATTATTGCCCATGTGAGCCTATGAGTCCTGCAGGTGGAGTAGGTTGAGTGGTAGGAAAGCAAGAAGAAACAATATGAAAGAAAATACTTGAAAGGGACAATAAAGAAGTAAAAGCAAAAGAAAATAAATTTGTTTTTAATTTTTGAATCTCAAATTTTAGTAAAGTCTATTCTAATTTCAATAAAGTCTATGATATTTAAATATTTATAAAAAATTCCAGAAACATGACTGACATTTAATATTCATTGAGTTGCTGGTTCAAATCTTAAATTTTTTTAATGTTTATTTATTTTTGAGAGAGAGAGAGAGCATGAACAGGGGAGGGGCAGAGAGAGAGACGCACACAGAATCCGAAGCAGGCTCCAGGCTCCAGCTGTCAGCACAGAGCCTGACGCAGGGCTCAAACCCATGACTGTGAGATCATGACCTGAGCCAAAGTCGGACGCTCAACCCACTGAGCCACCCAGGCACCCCAAGTCTTTTCTACTGTTTCAGGTTGATTAAAGGTCAAAAAGATCAATATTCATATGTTCAAATACAAAACTAGAAGCCCTGTGTCCAGCAAATTATGAAAACCTAAGTAGGTAAAAAAGAAAGCAGACTAGGTTGATATTGAGGGGAGAGGGTTATTGAACCTTAGCTGTGGCTTAGTGTTCATTTCCGACTCTGTAACTGATAACAATAATAAAAAATAAAACACTCTGCTTTATTGTTGAGCCACTAGAGTAACCAATGCTGAAAGCTATCCTGCCCTAGAACTCTCCAGATAACAAATAAGACAGTCATGACTTTCCTATTTGTTTAGTTCACACCAAGCTGTGTTTTTTGACACTTGCTACCCAATTGTGCTTGCATATCCTGAACTGATACCACAAGCTCCTTTTTATTAGAAACCTCATGGTGGCATTAATGTTCTCAATAGTTATACCTAATTGTAAAACAGCACCACTTTGCACATAATGAAGTAAATCCTTGTCATTCAAATATCCATAATTATTTATATGCCTAGAATGTAATCAAGACACAGCAATTTTATTAAAAAGTAAATTAATTTGGAAGCTATCTTATGTTATATATTTCCCTATGTCATTTTTCAAAGTACAGGTAGAGATATTCTTGCTTTTCTTATGGTTGATTCAGTAAATGAAATAAAAATATCAAACAAAAGAGAGATGAAATGTCAGGTTGTGCTGGAAATAGAGGATTATGCTAAATAAATAAGAAATATGACATGTTTAATATCCAAACTATTTGTTTACCAAGGACAGACAAATATATATATTTGTGTGTGTATTACATTTCTCAACTCAGAACCATATTATTTGCCTCAGTATGTGATTATCAGTGCTTGCTTGTAACAATATCCCAAAAATGGTACAGACGTTGAGTAATAAATAAATTTGTATGTTGGATGGATTTCGGAAAATCAGAGTTTCTGTTGACTTCTGGCTAAGCACATTTCTTTCTAATATTATTCCCAATGACTGTGTTGTTCAAAGTCACATTCCTCATTTCCTATGGCTTGCTGAACTCACACATTATGTAATTCACTCCGCTGTATATTTATACAACATACCTAGATATGGGAATATCCTTGAATTAATTTCCCCTGTTTCTCAAATGATATGACATTTGGGGAAAATGTATCTGCATCTGTCATCAGCACTCTCATTAAGCAAAAATTGTCGAAAATAAATATAAAATTTCAGTTTGTAGATACTTTAAGTTACATCTATCAGATAACCCAAAAATAAGAAAAGATGATGTTAGCATTTTTTCATTGTTAACTAAGATATTTTTCATGTGAGATAGAAGAAAGATTAGTTATGTAAAAAAAAAAAAAAGAGAGAGGCATAGAGATTTGACCATTTCTTCTCTCTCCATCCTCTACCTATTCCTTCTGCTCCACATTCTGCTATACTTGCGGGACTTGTACTGGTTAACTTGTCTACATTTTTTTGTCACGTAAATGTAATGAACTTGTATCACAACATACGAGATTAAACCCAAAATACATCAGATTCTTCCTTAGGCTAATACTAATGTTTCAACCTATTTATTTTTATTTTTTTGGCACTCATGAAAATAGCTATCTGAAGTCTAATTTGGGGGAAAGTCAGAGATTGAAAGACAATTTGAGGACGTAGTATTAGGTCCCTCCCTCAAAGGTAACCTGAGGTTGCCTCTGCTTTTCTTTTTATCTTGATGACTTTGCAACTTATCACTGTGCCTCAATAAATAATATAATAAACTTTTATTTCATAAGTTGAATAGTTCTGACTGTAGGGTTTTCCCCTGCGTAGAAGGCTGCTTCTATAGATCTTTCCTTTGTTCACTGCTTTTCATTATCCACAGCTTAGAAAGTCCTGGAAAATCTCAAATAGCAACCCTTGCATCAGTCAGTTGTACTCCATTACTCTTCTTTATTTTCTTCATGGTAATAAGTACTACCTGTGTCATATCGTCTCACATGATAAGAACGCGAGCTCCATCGGAGCACGTTCATTGTCCATCTCTGTCACAGTTAAACCTGTGCATCTGTGATTTCAGGGCTTATGTTCCTTCAAGATTCGGTCAGTCCAGACCACCTGGGGCTGGCTCTAGCACAATGACAAATTCATGTAAAATAGAAAAAGCTATCTTCTTTTGGTGAATTTGGCACAAAGTAACCTCCTCTTAGTGATATGACCCTACATACAAAGCTCAACAATTAGAATGAGCTGTTGTATGGACTCAAAACATGTGTGATTCCTATGGGCAGCCTCATATTAGAACACCCCACTGGTTGAGTAATCTGTACTATCTCATAAGTGGTGGTGCTGATCCTACCTCCACTGTAGTACACACCATCACCAAGAGTTTGTGGATAGTAGCAGATTACATCCAAACTTAAGGAAGGGAGTCAGTTCTGGTGGCAAGACATAGGCTCCTCTAACTTCTCCCTTATCCTCCACCTATCCTCTGAAAATAACAAGGATTATGTCTTACAGTTATGGCAAAGGATTGTGTCTTACTCACATCTGTTTCTCCATTGCCTATCATAACATTCAAAATTGTTCAAGAAATTCCTGGCTTCACTGACTTTGTATGAACTTGAAAAATTTCATAATCTCGTAATGTTTCAGGTACTTATTTGTAAAATAGGATAAAGTTTGTAAATAACTCCTAGGAATTTATTGAGGATTAAATGGGCTAACCCACACACACACAAAATTTTTTGAATCGTTTTTGGTAAGTAGCAAGCTTTAAAAAAATCAACTATTAGTAGTAGTAGTAGTGAATACTAAAATTATGTGAATTTGTATGCTAACCATCAGTTTCATGCTTCAATTCATTTTATTTTTGTAGTATTTGGTCTCTGGTGTTTCACCTGAAACCCAAAGGAGAGGAATGAAAAATAAGAAGTCTTCTTTGAGTGAATGAACTACATAGCTTTCAGTGTCATACTTGTCCAAAAGGTTGAATTATGGCATAATCAACAAACATGTTCCATGTTCTTTCAGTCTTTCATTTTCCCATTTTCAGTTTCTTCTCCCTCCCTCTTTCTCCTCTCTTGCTCTATTTATACAGATTTCAAGAAATAATGTAATATATGGGAACCTGGAATTCAAATGACCTAATGTAGCATTTTTGAGTCCATCAGTGTTTATTAACAACAATACATCAATATCCCTTGCCCATTAAAAATACAAAAACTGTAGACTGTGTGGGGTTACTTCTCTCCCACATCCCATAATTAAGCAGGAGACTTGTTTTTGCAGGATGGATATAATTTCTCATCAAAACCCACTGTTATCAAGTCTCAAATGTGGAAAATGTTTCAACTATTTTTTTCCTTAGATTATAATTATTTCTTTACTGTTGCTAAGGTAGAGAATGATTTTCCTTGAGTATATCTCCCATGCTTTTTGGTTCTGTTGTTTACCCATTGTTGCCGCATTTTCTTTTTCAGTTTCACCTTCCTGGGAAGCTTGCTTAGATTCATGGTACTGGATGCTACTCTTTGATTCAACAACTTTTAGGGAGCACAATCTATGTGTCTAATTCAGTTGGTGCAAGATCATCTCCATGGTCTTCCAATGTTTTTAATTATTACACAAATTTTTGTGTGTGCAGTCAATCAGGCCATGGAGGAGAGAAAATAACAACACCAGAGTCACAGAAATGCAGGACTAGAAAGAGATTTTAATAGTTAAGACTTCCACTTTCAGGCAACACCACGATTACTGCCAGAGAAATGAGACTCTTGTTTTCAAACTTTCAGCAAAGTGATTCCAAAGCTTCTTGTTAACCTACTGTGATGTTTTATTCAGAAAAAGTAGATGGAATGAGGATTTTCCACAGTATGTTTGTAAGCTCCATTTAAATTTAATAATATAGATATTTCTGAAGATCAGTACTTAAAACATTAAGAATTCTTCAAAGATGAGCGTATTTATAATGAAACAGTTTTTAAAACACATGACGATTGTAATTTCCAACTTCAGAAAAGGTACGTTCTCTAGTCTTCCAACCTTTCCTTTGCCTTGGGTTCTTCTTCAGAAGTGCCAGTGAAAATAGTTTTATTTTCCTTTGATCATTCTTAAGAGCGTTTTCACTTTTTTGGTGTTTCTTGAATTGTGGTGTATGCACAGCTGTCTCAGCATGAACTTGGATGTCTGTCAAAGTGTCTGTTCATGGGCCCTATACCTCACAGCTACTGAATCAGAAATATTGGTGCCGTTGGATTCTCCTCCTTAGGAAATTTAATTCTTCGTTATGTTCTGATATGCATGATTCTTCAATTACTTGATTATGTGTCTAGTACACAGATCATTCATTAAATGGAATTATTTCCCCCCAAAATTGTAAGTTCTTTCTGAAGGCTAGGGCACAACTCTATTATTCTTTGTGTGCTAGGAATATCATAATTTAGGAGAGATTCAGGATATTGAATTTAAATTTCTTCACATCTTTATTACTTCTTTATATCACCTATTCCTTAATTCCACCTAGGTTCTTTTTTAACCCACTCCTAACTTAGTAGAATGTATTCGATGTGATGCCATACATATCCATGTTTTAAAATCTGACTGGATTTCACTTCCTTTCTCTCCTGTCTACTTGTCCTACTGATCCTATGGTACTTGTCTCATTTGCATTATTTCTTCCTTAGCTCTTCTCACTGCTTTTCTATTTCCTATGTCTTTATACCCAATGGTAGCTAATCAGATAAATGTTAAGAGAAATATCAAGTACTAGATAAAGTGGATGCTTCAATATGGTATTATCATCTATCGCTGGATTCTTTTCTCATATGTGAAATTGTGCCTCAATTACTAGCACTTGTCTCAACATGCTTCCATATAAAATAGTAATAGTAATATAGGCATACCTTAGAGATATTGCAGGTTTAGTTCCTAACCAATGTAATCAAGTGAATATTGCAACAAAGCAAATACAGTATTGTAATAAAGTGAGCCAAATAAATTTTTTGGTTTCCCAGTGCATATAGAAGTTATGTTGACACTATACTGTAGTCTATTAAGTATGCAATAGCACTATGTCTAAAAAAAAACAAAATCAAAAACAATGTAGATGCCTTAATTTAAAAGTACTTTATTGCTAAAAAATGCTAACCATGATCTAAAAAAAAAAAATGCTAAACATGATCTAAACTTGCAGTGAGTCATAATCACCTATCACAGCTCACCATAACAAATATAATAATAATGATAAAGTTTGAGAAGTGAGAATTACCAAAATGTGGCACAGAGACACAGGGAGCAAATGCTGCTAGAAAATTCGTGCCACTGGACTTGCTTGATGCAGGGTTGCTGCAAACTTTCAATCTGTAAACAAAACAAAACAAAACACAATTACAGTAAAGTGCAATAAAACAATAATAGTGTCATTTTTACTCTCTTTAGTGTCAGGTAGTTAAAGGGAATCGTTTGTTCATGTATGCTAACATATTTTATAAAAAAAATTAAAGAAAGTTGTGTGTGTGTGTGTGTGTGTGTATGTGCATAGAGATACTAGCTATTTACCATATTTTGAATTTTGTGTCTTCTTTCACTTTAAAAAACTTTTTTAATGTTTATTTATTTTTGAGAGAGAGAGAGAGAGAGAGAGAGACAGAGAATGAGTGGGGGAGGGGCAGAGAGAGAGGGAGACAGAATCCTAAGCAGGCTCCAGGCTCCAAACTGTCAGCACAGAGCCTGACTTGGGGCTCACACCCATGAATTGGGAAATCATGAGTCAGTCGGACACTTAAGGTACTGAGCCACCCAGGCGCCCCTTTTCTTTCACCTTTTTATTTTATTTTATTTTATTTTTTTAATTTTTTTTTAACGTTTATTTTATTTTTGGGACAGAGAGAGACAAAGCATGAACGGGGGAGGGGCAGAGAGAGAGGGAGACACAGAATCAGAAACAGGCTCCAGGCTCTGAGTCATCAGCCCAGAGCCCGACGCGGGGCTCGAACTCACGGACCGCGAGATCGTGACCTGGCTGAAGTCGGACGCTTAACCGACTGCGCCACCCAGGCGCCCCATCTTTCACCTTTTTAATCTAGATGATGCTAAACTTTTCATTTTATTCCATCACAGATTGAGGGGATTTTCCCCACCAATTTAGGCAGAAATCTCAGAAGAATAGGAAACTAAAATCCATTTAACAAAAGAATTGTGGGGAAAAGAGGAGAGGGAGGAAGGGGACATGGAGGTGAGGAAGAGGTTATGCTCCGGATTATTCTGCACGAGTATAGATATTGATTTAACCCAAGCAGGATTATGTAATGGGAAATAAACATCAGTGATTCACAATTCCTTGTTACAGCCAGATGCAGGCCTATGGAAACCATAAGAATTTTTCTACCACATAAAATGTAGTTTCTATTTAGTCTCAAAATATTTTCCTATTTGTAGCTCTTTAGATATTTAAGAAAAAAATAATCACTAATGCCAAATTCTAAGGAAAAATATTACCTTTGGAGACCAAATTCTTTAAGTTGATGTATAATAGCCAGCACTTTTATTATTAATTAATAAAGGAGTTTGTTAGGTATAGTGAAAAAATTAAATCATGAACATTGGATATCTTAAGAAGTTTTCTTTTTGAGAAAACTGATAACCAATGGTTTACAATGAACCTTTACTAGAGGAAGACATTGACTAATAGGACAGCATGGAGCACAAAAAAATGGAGTAAGAGAGAATTTCACGTTTCAATAATACTGAATATTGAATATGGTGGACAGGAATATGGTTCTCAGAGGAGTATATTCTGTTATGTGCCAGAACCCTTTGCTTAAATGTAATACCCATTAAGCAACTGGTTTGTCATGAGTACACAATACATGCTTTTTGAATGAGTGATTAAGTGAGAATGATTTATTAAATAATTATGACATATCCATATTTTGCCATTTAAAACAATATGGAGAATATTTAGTCACAACAATATCTTCACATATATTTAAAACAGGTTATAAAATTGCAGAGTATAGTCACATTTTTCTGTAATGATAACATATTTTATTCTTTTTTTATTATTTTTTTTAAATTTTTTTTAACATTTATTTATTTTTAAGACAGAGACAGAGCATGAACAGGGGAGGGGCAGAGAGAGAGGGAGACACAGAATCTGAAACAGGCTCCAGGCTCTGAGCTGGCAGCACAGAGCCTGACGCGGGGCTCGAACTCACGGACTGTGAGATCATGACCTGAGCCAAAGTCGGACGCTTAACCGACCAAGCCACCCAGGCGCCCCAATGATAACATATTTTAAATTTAGGTTATATATAGAACTTTAAAAACAATACACATTGAGAAATATATTTCCTTTAATTTTTCAATATTTTAAGCAATTCAGTAAAAATCCTTGGCGATAGCCTAGAACATTGCCTAGTTATGTACTAGGATAATTGCTAGATCAAAAGGTTTCTTTCTTTCTTTCTTTCTTTCTTTCTTTCTTTCTTTCTTCTTTCTTTCTTTCTTTCTTTCTTTTTCTTTCCTTCTTTCTTTCTTTGTTTTGTTTTGTTTTATTTTGTTTCGGCTTAGGTTTTTCATACATACCCATAAGTTTACTTCATGAAAGATTAAACTGATTAAAATTCTAAGTGTATTGAAGCCCAGTGTTGCCAACATAGAACTGTATAAAGTCTTTCAGGTATAGATAAAAGCTGTTTAATGTAAGAACAGGATGGTTTCTGTTTTGTCGCAAATAGTAACACTTGTACTTCTGCCATTTGGTTGGTTTTAACCCATATATTTCACTCATGTTCTCAGTAAGTTTTAATGTCTTTGGTCTTAGCTGAATACTCAAGCCTCTCATCTTCTACATGTGGTATGAAACACTTTTGCACATACACAGTTCAATTGAAAATCACCAGACAACTCTTGACTCATTCACACCACCCTCTCCATATATATTTTGATTTGGCATTTAGGAACTGATAATTTGGAGCATGTGTTCTCTTAGTCTCAACAAGATCATTTTCATAATTTTTTTTAAATGTAAGGCCAGTTTGAGTACTCATCTCAGAGGACCTCACTATTAACACTTCATTCTGTTTATCACCTCACCTTAAAAATATCTGCCCCCTCAACTAACTAATTGATTATTCTGGCAATATTTTCTTGTGTAGAAACAATGTTGCCTCTCTACTTCTCAAAGAGGAAAGGAACTAGCATTTATTAAGAATTTTTTTTTGGTAAAGAATGTAACACTTTACACCTGATTTCATTTAGCATTTTCAACAGTTATGTATGTAGGTCTCATTAATTTATATTTATAGATGATAAGATTGAAGCTTAATTATTTTAAGCAACGTTATCCCCCAAGTCTGAAAGTTCATGTTCTTTTTTGTTTAATTCTTTTCTTGTTAATACTGTTTTCTTTTCCCCATTCCTTTTTAGTTTCAGAAGTGATCAATATTCAGGAACTCCATTATGAGTTTCAAGCTGAGGCTTTGGGGCATGCAGGATAGCAGCGTGATATTCCAAACGGTTCAGTTTGGCTACAATGCAGGTTGCTTTGGAAAGAATGGAATATGTGGACATCGATTCATAGTGAAAGTACATGATTCACATTCAGAAAGCAAATAGGCAAAACATGATGAAAGATTAGATACGGGAGGTTAGGAAGAGTGAGGTATCAAGGATAATGACTGGGATTTTGGTTTACAGAATTAAATGGATACTAAATCGATGACTCAGATATGGAATATAGGACAAAGTCTATCATTAAGTAACTGACTATACAGAAAAGTCTGAAGCTCAGGGGATAGAATGGGACTGGAAATGTACTTGTGTGGGAGGGTTAAATATAGAGAAGGTGATTGAAGTTCTGGGATCTGATCAGATGACCCAAGGACCAGATATAAAGAGACACCTAAAAAGAATCTTGGACTGACTTTTAATTGAGTCAGGACATCCAACATTTAATTGAGTAGAGGAGACTAAGCAGCAAAGACACTGGAGAAAGAGATGAGAAAAACCAAAGGAGAAAAGTATTTCAACTGGGAATAATACAGACTATATAGAAAGGTGAAAAAATGATGACAGAAAATGAATGTTGAATTTATTGCCATGTATGTCCCTGTTGACTTTGTTGAATAGCACACCGGGAGTGATAAAGATGAAAGTCCCACTGTATTGTCAAGACATGAGTGAGGGCTGAGAAAATATGTAGTGTACAGAGAAAATGAATAGAAGAAACTTTATTGGGGACAGAAGAGAGAAAAGGCAGTATCTGGAAAGGTAGATATGTTCTTGACTATTTATATATTTACTTTAGATAAAGATATTTGAATAAGTTAATATTTATGTAACAATCCAGTTGGAAAGAAGCAAATTAATGTCGAGGAAAGAAAGGAAAATTGACAATTCAAGGACCCCAGCTGGGAAGACTTCAAGGTAAAGGGTGGCATTGACTTTAGCAATTTTTTCACACATTTATATATTATAGCTGACTTTATAGTCTTACCCCCTTATTGTGGCTATATTACTTTTAAATCTACAATAATATTAAGATTGGATACTTAATAAAATAGAAAAACTTACAGAAAAATTTTAGAACTTTCCATCCATTTTCTTTTCACTTGGGGATTTCGTTGTTATCTTAAAAGCAAAATAGTTCAGTAACCAGAAACCTTTCTTTTTCTTTATTTTCCTTTGCCAACCGCAGTGGAACTCAAATTTAGTTGTGCGCAAAAATTACTAAATAAGATTGTGTATGTGCTCTCACATCCTCCACAACACTGGATATTATCATACTTGTTTTTTTCATTTTTGTCAACTTAATGGACACTTCCTCATTTTCATATTAGTTAATCTATGCTCTTCCTACTTCAACACAGAGAATTTAGAGTGGGGGAGGCCTTATAATGCTCATTTTATTACTAAAACGTTATTAACATGCCCATAATTTGCTCATGTTGAATTAGCATGATTTTGAAGAAAAGTTCTATCCTTGGCCAAAGTAACCCTATATTTGATCTCTTTAGCAAGTACCTACTCCAGAGAAACAAAATGTATTAAAAAATGATCCCTTTCATTGGAAGAACTCACAAATTTGCTTTTAAAGTCTACATATTTTATCAAGACCTTTGATAAACTTGACTATCCATTAGTCAAGTTTCATTCCCTATTACCATTTTATATTCCTAAGCCTAGTGATAATCAACAATGTGTGTTCACTATATGAATGAATGAATGAATGGTTTCTGAATTGTTATATCTAAATTGACATGGGTTCTTCAAAAATGAACATATTAGTGTTATTGTACACTATTATTTTTATTGACCAGTGTGATAGTTACTCAAAATGCAATATCTCTAATCCTCCCAACATTCTGTAGAATAAGTATTATTAATCCCATTTTACAAACAAGAAATCAAGGCACAGAGATTTTAAGTAAATTATGCTTATTTGTACAGATAATAACAGGCAAACCTGGGAGTCAGTTTTATGCCTGACTCCAGAACACATGATCTTTCAGCCATGTCATGAATGGTGATATATGCTTGGGTTATAAAAACGTGTAATAATGAGTAGATTTATTTCCTATCATAAACTCCTACCCAGACAGATCTATAAGGCAGACATCCTAGAATTTTAGACATCTTAATTTATCTTCTAGACAGAAGTATTAGATTTTCTCTATGATGGTATACTCTAGAAGCATGAAAAATAGGTTTTAAATTAGGCTTTTTTTTTTTTTCTGGAAAGGCTAGAACTATATGTTTAGTCATTTAAATATTTGTGTTAGTTAATTTTGCCATAGTTTTTGTGATTGAGCTGGGAAATATATCCTATTTAAGTACAATATTAGTGAATTTATTACTAATATTTGATCCCAAATATTTAACTCTTTAAAAAAATCTAACTCTGGTTTTATGGTAAGGTGTTTTGGAAAGAGCTGACCCAGAGTTCTTGAACTGAGTCAAACTTTTTCAAAGTATACCAAAGAACCTCATCCTGATTTGGGGCTTCAGGGTAACTTGGCAATGAAAGCACTCACAGGCAAATTTCTGGCCATCTGATGGCCTTCCTATGACCTAGCCACAAGCACTCTATTAATCTACTTTATCACGGGGATTAGTAAAGCAAAGGCCACGTCCTTCCACCAAGCACATCTGGTCCTAACTCTTCTTATCTCTCCATGTCTGTTTCGTACAGTACATCTATTTTTCGTCAGCCATGAATGCCTATGCTTTTTGAAGAGGAATCATTTTCTATTTTCTACCTTTTTCACTTCCATAAAAAATTCAAAAATAAAAATGTTCCTATTCTATCCTTTTCTACCTTCTATCTACTTCTGAATACATAAAATGTTTGAATTTTCTCATAGAACACAATACAATATACCCACTGTTCCATCAAGTTTTACCGGTTTCCTACTTTTAACAAGAATAATCCTTATTTAAAGCTATGAATGATAGTCACCAGAGCCCAGAGTACCATTTTTATATTTGCTTTAAACAACTGCATGAGTGGTTCTTCCTAGTGAGATCAATGAGGTTTTTCACAAAATGAGTCATACTAATGGCAATGTCTTTATCTCTGATTCAGCCACATTGAAAGGGAGGAAGAGGTGTGTTGTGCCTGGTTGATGGGGTGTCCCTCCATCTAATCCAGCCTGGGACTGTGGTATAGGAAGCAAGGCAGTCTCATCAACAAACACCTTTCTCCCAGGTTCAAACTGGGGATTACACAGAAGGAAGAAGTTTCCTGTTCCTCCTCCCACTCTGTTTCTGAATAATGAAGGCTCTTTATTGGGTAGAGATCTTTTGCATTAACTATAGCAGCAAATAAACAGACAATTTGCCCAAAACAACCCTAACTACTTTTATTAAAGATGTTTATTTATTTATTTTGAGAGGACAGAGAGAGAGAGAGAGAGAGCAGAGGAGAGGAAGAGAGAGAATCCCAACTAGGCTCTGCACTGTCAGCACAGAGCACAACATGGGGATCAATCTCATGAACATTGAGATCATGACCGGAGCTGAGATCAAAAGTCTGATGCTTAACCAACAGAGCCACCCAGGTCCCCTCCCCTAACTACTTCTGAATGACACATTTATCTTTAAGCTTCAATTTTTAAAATTAAATATCTATTTTTATTAGTTCTTACAATGATTAAGAGAGATTTAATAGAACATCATTTACTTATATTTAACTGTCAATTAAAAAACTTAGGACGATGTTTTCTTTCTATATCTAGCAATAGTATAAAAAAGGGAGAATTCATCACGGAATGCATCTATGCTTCCATGGTTCAGATTTTCATGCTTTTATAAATCGTTAAAAGTAAGATTGACAACAGAAATGCTGGTGACTTCTTGGTCAAGCAATTCATGAGATTTTATGTGTGTGTGTGTGTGTGTGTGTGTGCCATAAATTCATATACACTCTAAAACATCAGCAACAAAGTAGCTGTTTATTCTTTGTTTTAATGGACAATATTAATAAAATAGTTCCTGTGGCCAAAGGGATCTTTTATTCAAGCACATGCTTATCAACATACTCTATGGTAAGTTTCTGCTATTATAAGGCAGCCTCACAGCTGAAAATGGTTTGGGGTTTGTTGTCTGGAGCATTTTGATAAATGGAGATAAATGATTAAAATGGTTCAGTCTTTCTAAGCCCTAGCAGAATATGACAGCATATAAGTCTCTAAAGAGATTTATGTTTGCTCTTACAGCTGGCTGTCCATAGCTACACCGTTCCCTGGGGAGCTTTGCAGACCTAGGGAATGATGAGAGTGTTTTGCAGCTGTAAGAGATTTAGATCCCTTTAAAGAACTGCTTTAGCTACAACAAACCAGTATTTCAAAAGAAAGTGAGCAAGGCCATAGGCTGTTCGTGAGATTCCCAGCCTTAACCTGGGGTAGCTCACCTGTCAAAGGCAGCTCACGAAGACCATCCTAAATTCTTAGCTGACACTACAAAACGTCTAAGATGTCATCATGTGTTGTAAACAAATCCGTGCATTTCCACGTGTTGTTCCTGGGGCCAAAAAACAGCAAAACATAATGAAATATTGTGAATAAAAGCGTGCTTTTGATAAAGTTCAGTTGTCTGAGGAAAATGTGATGTGGGAGAAAGTGGCTATGTCATGTGTCACAGAAGTAGAAGGCTGGAGAAAGAATAAGAAGGAGGAAGCTTTGTCTGTTGGGTGCCTTTTATGTACTAATAATGTTGACTCCCTGTTTTACGCTCTGCTCTGTGGTGGGCCTAGCCCTCTGTGGTGACAGCAAGGGAAAGAAAACCAGCCAGAAAACCAGCCAGGGCTGGATTCGTCGCAGCCCTGCACAAAAGAAGGATCATCAGAAGAATGAGCGTCCACATGTTCCCAGCACTGATTCCTCCTCTCTGGGATTTCCTTCCAAGTGGAGAGGCAAATGTATGGATCAGGCAAATTGGCTCTAGCACTTCCCAGTTTACGGTTTAATGTTGACACTGACTGGGTCAGCTAGGGAAGCACCACTGCAGATAACTGGAAGGATTCGTTTCTTCTACAGACTCAATTTAACCAATTTATACATAATTAATATTCTTGCCTCATGATTACATTGTTCCCACCCACCCCCCCAAACATTCAACAAGCGTTTATTTGCCTACCACAGAGTACATATTCAGAAGGCAGCAGCTCCAAGAGGAGTTGAAAAAAAAAAACCAAAGTTTTGCGTGAAGCATTGAGACAGAGCAAGGAGTGACTCTGTCCTCAGCCCTAACCACCTCAGCTCTAACTACCAAATCCAGGACTCCAGGATAGCTAAAACTCTAAGTCCTTGAAAGGCATACCTTGCAGGAATGCAGAGATAGGATGCATACTGAAAGGAAGGACTTGACTACAAAGACTGGCTAAGGCAGGAACAAACCGGTTTGCACCAAGATGGACCCTACTGCTGAACTTTCACCAACTTTTCACCTCATTATAACACTAAAAATCATGCCCAGGAATGGAGATTTAACATTTTTTAGGCGTTACTGTTTATTCATTTTTAATTTAAATCCAGCCTTGTTAACATATAGGGTAATAATGATTTCAGGAATAGAATTTAGTGATTCATCATTTACATATAAGACCCAGTGCACATCCCAACAAGTGCCCTTCTTAATGTCCCTCACCCATTTAACCCATTCCCCCACCCACAAACCCTCCAGCAACCCTCAGTCAATTCTCTGTATTGAAGAGTCTCGTAGGGTTTGTCTCCCTCTCTGGTTTTATATTATTTTTGCTTATCTTCCCTTATGTTCATCTGTTTTGTATCTTAAATTGCACATATGAGTGAAATCATATGATACTTGTCTTTCTCTGACTTACTTATTTCACTTAGCATAATGTACTCTTGTTCCATCCATATTGCTGCAAATGGAAAAATTTCATTTTTTTTGATCACCGAGTAATATTCCATTGTATATATATACCCACATCTTATATATCCATTCATCAGTCGATGGACATTTGGGCTCTTTCCATACTTTGGCTATTGTCAATAGTGATGCTATATATTGGAATGCATGTGGTCCTTCGAATCAGCATTCCTGTAACCTTTTGACAAATACCTAGTAGTGAAATTGCTGGGCTGTAGGGTAGTTCTATTTTAATTTCTTGAGGAACCTCCATACTGTTTTCCATTGTAGCTTCACCAATTTGCATTCCCACCAGCAGTGGGATTCCTTTCTCCTCATCCTTGCCAACATCTGCTATTGCCTGAGTTGTTAATTTTAGCCATTCTGACAGGTGTGTGGGGTGATATCTCATTGTGGTTTTGATTTGTATTTCCCTGATGATGAGTGACATTGAGCATTTTTTCATGTGTCTATTGGCCATCTGGATGTCTTCTTTGGAGAAGTGTCTACTCATGTCTTTTGCCCATGTCTTCACCGGATTATTTGTTTTTTGGGTGTTGATTTGATAAGTTCTTTGTATTGGATACTAACCCTTTATCTGATATCTCATTTGCAAATGTCTTCTCCCATTCCGTTGATTGCCTTTCAGTTTTGTTGACTGTTTCCTTCACTGTACAGAAGGGTTTTATCTTGATAAAGTCCTAATAGTTCACTTTTGCTTTTGTTTCCCTTGCCCCTGGAACCATGTCAAGTAAGAAGTTGCTGTGCTTGAGGTCAAAGATGTTGTTACCTGTTATCTCCTCTAGGGTTTTGGTGGCTTCCTATCTTATGTTTAGGTCTTTCATTCATTTTGAGTTCACTTTTGTGTAAGAAAGTGGTCCAGATTCATTCTTCTGCATGTTGCTGTTCAGTTTTCCCAACACCATTTGTGGAAGAGACTGTCTTTTTTTCCATTGATTATTCTTTCCTGCTTTGTCAAAGATTAGTTGGCCATACATTTGTGGCTCAATTTCTGGGTTCTCTATTCTGTTCCATTGATCTGTATGCTTGTTTTTGTGCCAGTACCATACTGTCTTGATGATTACAACTTTGTAATACAGCTTGAAGTCCAGAATTGGGATGCCTCCTGCTTTGGTTTTCTTTTTCAGGATTGCTTTGGGTATTCTGCTGGGTATCTTGTAAGCACCATATGGATGGGTCTTTTTTTCTTATCCATTCTGATACCCTATGTCTTTTGATTGGAATATTTAGTCCATTGACATTTAGAATGAGTACTGAAAGATATGAATTCAGTGCTATTGTGTTGCCTGTAGAGTTGGTGTTTCTGGTGATGTTCTCTGGTCCTTTCCAGTCTTTGTTGTTTTTGGTCTTTTTGTTTTGTTTTTTTCCTCCACTCAAAGAGTCTTCCTTAAAATTTCTTGCAAGGCTGGGCTAGTGGTCACAAACTCCTTTAGGTTTTTTTTTTTTCTTGTATATTATGGATATGAGTCCTTTGTCAGATATATGTACTGGAACTCTATTTTCCTAATATATCACTTGCCTTTCATTATTTAATGGAAACTTTGATGAGCAAAAGTCTTAAATTTTGATAAAAACATTTCATTTTAAAATTTTATTAGAGCTCTATGCATTATATTAAAGTGTTAAAATATTTGCTTATACCAAAGTCATGAAGATTTATTGTTTTCTTTTAGGAACATTATAGTTTTAGCTTCCACGTTTATTTCTCTGATCCATCTTCTTTTTTTTTTTTTTTTTTTCAAATAGTGCAAGGCAGGGGTAAGAGTTCATTCACCTTCCCTCCCCTCCCCCTGTATGGATATCCATTTACTCCAACGCCATTAATTATGTATTTTTTAAATTTATAATTGAGGTACTATATGTATTTTTCTTATTACCATATCATTATCCTAAGCTGTTGATTCTACTGACTGAGGAATATGCAAGTTTAGAGAGAGTCCACTATATGTCACTTGCATTCCTACACATCCTGCAGGGTGTAACAAGACTGCAAAGCCCTGATCACTCCTTACCTGCATGATTTCAGGGTTCTGATTGCAAGTGACCTTGAAAGATGAGATAATGTTTCCCTCTGGAACAAAGAGCAGGCTTTCTTATTGCATTTTATCAAGTCAGTGGTGCTTCTCAGCTCTGATGCAAAGCTCTGTGTACACAGCATCCATCTGGGCCATAGCATGTCACTTCCATAGGACTTCTGGGTAAGGATATCTCATGCAAACCTGCTGATGCTCATGTTACTTGCCGTGCTATGAGTATTCAAATCTGCTGTTTCTGACCCAGGAATCTCAGGCCTTCTACCAGAATCTTTGAAACAGTAACAGACCAACTTACTATCTTGTAAGAAGGATAAAATCATGGAGAGCTGAATATGTTATCTTAATCACCAAAGCATGCTATTAAGTTGCCATATTCATCACCATTTCTTAGATTAAAACACCCAGACCACAAGAGACCAAAGAACTTGCCCAGTTTTATTTAATTCCACAGTCAAAACTCTTTTTTAACGTTTAAACATTGTGAAATGTAGCATAAATATAAAACATGCCTAAAATATAGACAGAATTTAAGGACTACTTACATAATGAACACCCATGTAACCACAACTTAAGTCAAGAACTGGAACATTGCCGCCAGGCCAGAATCCCTGTATGGGTCTCTTAAAACTTATATCCCTCTTTTCGTCGCCTGTGGGGGCTAGATAGCCCTTATCTTGATTTTCATGATAATTGTTGTGTTTTCTTTATGGCTAACACATATACTTCTATTAACAATATGGCTTGAGTTTGAACTATATATAAATGATATGTACAGCCTATGAATTATTTTGTATAATGTTTCTTAAAATCAACATTTCTAAGATTTATAATTGTTGCTTATAGCTCCCCTTTGTCCATGTTCACTGTGGCATAGTGCACAATACTAATATACATGCTGTTTCTTTATCCTGCTGTTTCTGGGCATGTGAATTGCCTGTAATTTTGAGTTATTACCAAAAAAACTGTTTCTAAGAGAATTCTTATATCGTTTTGTGTGTGTGTGTGTGTGTGTGAGCTTATGCATTCATTTCTCTTCCATATATAAATAGGAGTGGATTTTCTAGGGAATTGGGGAGGATATGTTTTTCTTTATTGGAAAATGCCATAGAGTCTCTAAAGTGATTCCACCATTTTACGCTCACAACAGCAGTGTATGAAAGTTCCAGAGGCTCCACATGCTCATCATGGTTTGATACTGAGAATGTTTTTAATGTTAGCCATTATGTTTTTTAGTAGTGGTGTTTCATTCTGGTTTTAGTGTCCATTCCTCTCATGACAACTGAGATTGAGAATATGTTACATATGATTAGTGGACACTTGGATATCTTCCTTTGTGCAGTGTCTGTACAAGTTATTTGCCCAATTTTTAATTAGTTAGTTTTCATTTTTCCTATTGATTTGTAAGTATATCAAAGATATTTATTTGTTTTCTGTTAAAGGACCTGACCTATAAATTTATCTCGTAATTACTTGCTCCCTTTCTATTGGCCAGAACTATCACATGGACACAGATAACTTGAAGACAATATGGGAAGAGTATTCTAACCTGGGTGGCAGTGTACTTAGCCAAAACTTAACTATAGAAGTGGGAGAAAACACAGATAATTGTGGAGGATAGTTAGCCACTTTGTCTTTACTAGGGCTGGCCTAAAAATTTGATTATTCATTTGCTCTATATGTGATGCACATGGAACTTTGCAGAACTAGGAATAGAAACATCCAAAGCATCAAAAATTATTATAATTCTGCTTGGTTCAAGGAGAGTGTTGAATGGAAATAAATGAGTTTCTTAAGGTAATTCGTTCCATGCATCAGCTCTGCCTACAATACCAGACCAAGTTATACTTCTATAATTTACATGCACCTAAGCTCTGGCATAGTGTGATGGTGGTCGGGGGTATTTGGCATGACACACACAAGTATTCTAAGGCCTAAAATTATATACCAAGGCCACATTAGTTAGAATCAACTACACAACCATAAAAACCATTTACATGGACATATAAACCATCACAAAATGACAGCATTAAAAAGTCACACAGGAAGTTTCTGGGTGGCTCAGTCGGTTAAGCATCAGACTTCTGCTCAGGACATGATCTCACAGTTCATGGGTTTGAGCCCTACATCGGGCTCTGTGCTGACAGCTCAGAGCCTGGAGACTGCTTCAGCAAAAATAAATAAACATGAAAAAAAATTTTTAAAGCCACATGATCTGCTTCCATCTCTACATGCAACACTGCTAGCCAGATCCCACTCCTTGATTCCTTGACTAGTGCTCCTAAAGTTGGGAATTGACTCAAGTGAGACTCATTAGTTGGATCAATGGAAATCAGAAAGTCTGCCTTTTTCTGGTAGATGGTTGAAGAATGTGGTCTAGGTATGTAGCAACAATAGTTTCTGAACACTGAGTCCTGAATCAGAAAGATTTGACCAGCAGGCAGTGCTGGATGATCACAGGCCTCCTGTTGTAGTGGCAGTGCCTTTTCTACCCAACTTACAACAGGACGCAGAGCAGAGCAGAGTGCATGCTCTGTGCAGGAGAACAGATTCCAAAGAGGAAAGAGGATACAGCTGACTCACAGATCACCACGCATTAACCATTCCTGTAAGATATTCCTCTTTTCATGAGAATCAGTGAGTAAAGAAAACATCAGAAATGACTTTGCCTATTCACTTCCAAATACACTCTTTGCAGTAGATAATAAAGTAAAAATGTTGTAGAAATGCTGAGTATAAATTGCTGAACAGCAATGTATGAAATGAATGCAAACACAAATGAATCAAGGTGATAATTTTAATATTATATAAAGCAGAACTAAAGGCAAAGAGATGTACCTCTGACAGGGGAATTTCATTCTGCTAAAGTGTTCTGTTCAAAATAATATAGAGTTAAAACTGTTAATTACTAAATAGCACATATTGCACTCTGTAAAATAAAACGGATTTATTTTGTGATTTGTTTTTGATAAAAAAGATTTCAATATAAGGTCAGTTGCCAAGAATATGATAATATGAGATATCAGTCTGTATCAATGAATCAACTAAATATGTAAAATAGAGGACTTTAAATGATGTCAAAGGATGATGTAATAAATTCTCAACAAAGTATACACCATCTTTTCACTATCCACAGAATAGTTATAATTTTTTAAATTACATCATAAAAAATCCATAAATTTTCAACTATAAATAGCATAAACCACATTATTTAGTAAATTAATGGTGTGAAATTAGGAACTGACATAAATGTTTTCACAATAACAGTAATAACACTTCAGCCATTTGGAATTTTTACAAAGAAAAACATTCTACAAAAGAATACCTGGGTCAAAAATGATACAAGATGTAGGCTAAAGCCTACTTAGAAAATAATAGCAAGGGACACCTGGGTGGCTCAGTCTGTTAAGCGTCTGACTTTGGCTCAGGTCATGATCCTGTGGTTCGTGGGTTCAAGCCTTGCATCAGGCTCTGTGCTGACAGTTCAGAGCCTGGACCCTGCTTCAGATTCTGTGTCTCCCTTTTTCTCTGCCCCTCTTCAATTTGTTGAATGCTCTGATGATAACTCTCTCTCTGAAAAATAAATAAACATTAAAAATATTAAAAAAAAATAATAGTGAGAACAGCAGGGAGAGAAACTGGGTGGGTGGACGGAGTGAACAGAGAAAAAAAAATCAGTCGAAAGCATTTACATTTTGGTTCAAGAAGTAACTGAAATAAATGCAGTTATAATTCAACTCACAAAATCAAAGAAAAGCACAAAACAAATTGTAGGGACCATAGGAAAATGAGTATAATGGAAATAAAGATAAGAAATGATAGAGACCCTGGGAATGTTATGCAATGCAGCTTTAAGGGAACATCATGAGCTTTTTTTCCTATTATTATGTTCTAAAAAACAAAATCACATATTAAAACATTGAGAATATTCTTGTTCCCAGGGTACCTCATTATTCTATTAGTAAAATGTCTTTATGATTAAGATTAATTGATGTTCTGCCAGTGTGTATGTACATGTGTACGTGTGTATTGCAAAATGTAGATTAACATAAAGAAAGAGTGCTTTTATTCTTAAAATGCATTATTCGGATAATCTGGACCACTAAGAACCATAATGCTTCAGTGTTTAATAGATGCTTAGGATCCATGGTGGGTTGAGAGGGGGATAAGTAATATTTCATTTAAAGTCAAAGTAAGGTTAGCAGGAAATAGTTAAGAAAATGATTGTTTGTGTTTCTAGTCATTATTTGTGCTATTAGAAGAATATGGGAAAGGTACTATAATCTACATAAAATCATTCTAATTCTTAGTGCCTGGAAGTACAATTCATTTCATAATTACTTACTCAGGAGCCACCATGTGCAAAGTACTAGGGAGGCAATGATGGACAAAAACTGATGCAGTTCCTCATCTCATGGAACTTATAGCCTAGGGGATAAAGAAAGAAGATATTAATGAAATATTACATAAAGATAAAAATATTACTCGAATTAAGTGCTATTTGAAGACATAAGATCATGTAAGAAGATTTGACATAGGCAAGTAAATCGGGGAAGTATTTCCTAAGCAAGCGACGATTTAGTGATGATTTCAGATCTAATATTGACTTCATCAAAGCAGGTAAAGAGCATTTCAGGCAGAGGGATAAGCATATTCATAGGCACTGTAGCAGAGGGACTAGATTCTTCAAGAACTAGAAAGGTGGTAAGTATAGCTAGTGTCCAGTGAGGGAGTTGGAGAGTAGCTCCTATGTAGTGAGAGAGGAGAGACCACACAAGGTCTGCCAGGAATTTAGATTTTTACAGAAGAACCGTGGACATTCACTAAGGTATTATAAACAAAATGTGTGTGTGCGTGCATGTGTGCATGCCCACGTGCATGTAGTCATGGGTGATTTGATCGGATTTGTGCTTTGAAAATATTCTGGCTACAGTAAGTGAATAAAGATTGATAGAGATTGCTGGGAAGCAACCTTGGATCTAGGGAACCCAAGGGGAGGTTATGGTAAGTATCCTGGGTGGCAGCTGATGATGATATGAATGGAGCTCTGGCAGCAGACTCTGAGAAATGTCTATTAGCATTGTCTAACCAATATTCTAATTTCATCTGGACCTGTTTATTCATGGTACTTAAAAAAATGGGAATTAATCACTCTTAGCAATTAACAATAAAAACGAGTTTAAAAAGAAAGTCAACAAGAG
Organism: Leopardus geoffroyi; assembly: GCF_018350155.1. NCBI lineage: Eukaryota > Metazoa > Chordata > Mammalia > Carnivora > Felidae > Leopardus > Leopardus geoffroyi. The sequence continues at coordinate 103,761,921 of NC_059327.1, read as the reverse complement.
TTGCCAAATTTGAATTCTAAGTGGCCATCTCCAGAGATGCCTTTTAATAACGTTGTTTTAGGGCAAACTTGGTGGTCGAATACATAGGACTCATGGTGTTCTTTAAATCATACCATGAAACATTTCTGTGCTAAATTCTATTATGCAAATTAATGAAGACAACTATATTTTTATATATGCAGTCTTTCACATCTTGAAAATAACATTGTATAAATATTTAATAATGCTTCCAGCTTATTAAGTAATAATTATTGACTCATGTTTTAGTTTATTCATGGTGTGATAACACTTACGAATAGATAAGTGGAAATTGGAAAAGATTTATGACACATTTATAAAAAAAAATTAAACAAAATTTTTTCCATTGATTTTTTTTCAAATGATCATACGAAAATGAATGATTTTGCAATCCTATCATCAATACATTTAGTCTGCCCTTATAGACTTTTAGATTCTGTCAGATTATGGTTTGAGACCCACTGTTTTTAGGAAAATCACCAAAAGCATTGCATGAAAGTATAGTGTCCACAACAATTAAGTGGATTTAATCAGGAATCAATGATGAGTCATACTTTTCCTGCCTTCAAATGGGGTAGGTGTTGTTCTTATCACTGATTTCAAGATAATCATAAAAAAGGTGTGTCGAGCCAATCTTTTTTCCGCAATGAAATATGAAAATTCTCCCTAACATATGTTGAATTTGAGGTTAATCTATTTGCAATATCTGCCATCCATGATTTGCTTTTGTCAGTTCTGGTGATCTGACTAGTGACATGTTTAATCAAAAAGATGAATTCTCTTGAACTGAGGAAAATCTTTTAAGGGTAATGATTTAAAGGTACATCATCTATGAAGACTACCTCCCTTATATATGTACTTGCCTCAGTTACTTTTCAAAGCACAGTTTTTCTTTATCATTTATAAATCACTTCAGTTATTGTATTATTCATGTTTGTAAAGTACAAATGCACTGATTTTAGCGAATCTAAACCCATCTGATTGTAGATACATTCAAAAGCATTTATGCTCATGTAGAGTTTGACCCAGGATACAGATAACTGTAAATCAATTTCTAAATGGTGTCTGGTAAACCAAGAAGGGCCAATATTCATAAAATAATGAACATTGCTCATTTTACTACCTCTTACCTTTTATTACTACTTATTACTTTTGTTAATTCTGTTTTTTAATTTACCTAATTGTTTTTAATTTTTTAATGTTTATTCATTTATTTTGAGAGGGATAGAGGGAGAGAAGGAGAGAGAACTCAAATTGGGGAGGGGCAGCTACAGAAGGATAGAGTCCCAAGCAGGCCCACACTCTCAGTGCAGAGTCTGACACAGGGCTTGATCTCACAAACTGTGAGATTATGACCTGAGCCAAAATCAAGAGTCAGACACTTAACCAACGGAATCACCCAGGCTCCCTGCCTAATTCTTTTAATATTATTTAGGCCTATGAAGTTACTATTATTTGCTCATTTTCTAAGAATCGTGTGGATAATTTTACTTTAATGGCTTTTATGAAGCATCTTGAGAATTTGAAACAGAAAGTGTTTAGTAGTTTGAGAAACTTTGTTGCTCATCCTCAAATTCTTCCTAACCAACTCTTACACTGCTAAAGAGACTGTAGTAGATCTCAAGAGTGGGAGGAGGATATTGAGGGGTATAAGAGAAATCTCACAGGATGTCAAACCTGGCAAAAGTAAAAGCTAAAACAACAATACTCTTAATTCATATACTAAAAAGCCTGCTATTCGTACTAAAGGTCATGTGACTATATTTCTAATTCTTTGAAAACTTTGGGATCTTAGAACCTGCAAATTTGAATATATCTAACTTTTCAAATGTTTACTAACTTCTACCAGCGACAGTTCAGTTTCTTTGCTTTACAGCCCACATTAACAGTGTTTCAATTTATTGTTTCCCTTTAATGTTGGCTTTACATATACACACGCATCCCCAAAATAAATATAAATAAATAAACAAGCAAACAAATAAGTGTGAACGAATAAGTATTACCTTTTGTATTATTTAGGAATTATATCTGACTAAAAAAGTAAGAGCTTAAAACAGTGGCTTATGTAAATTAGGTTTTTCATTTTCTTTTTTTCTTTCTTTTTTTTTTCTCATGTGAGAAACAGCCCAAAGAGATAATCCGGGCAGGTTTAATTGGTCTGTCATTATTGCCCCAGACCTTCTCTATTTTTTTGCCTTGCCATATATAGAACTCAGTTCCCATTCTCAAGTTGTCTTGTGAGTTATGAACTAGGTACAGTAGATCCAGCAATAATGTCTGCATCAGTGGCAGAAAGGAGGGGGAAGAGAAGCTGAAAGGGAGGCATTTTATAGGTACTCACTTTGCTGCTGCTAACAATAAATAGTGTTAAATAAAATTGGGGTCAGTGGATTTTTTGTAGGCAACTAGTGCCTGCCATGTCTTTCTTTTCTGTATCTCTTGATATATTTGTATTTTTCAAATAATTGTAGCCACAAAACTCTCTCATAGAACATTTATCATCACATAGAAGCCAATGATGTATAATAGCCGAAAGTGGAGCTTCTCTGGTGGAAGCAAACTGAAGGATGTGCATGATCACATTCATGCCTCTATGGACCCTCTGAACAGACTGAAAACTACACATGGGATCTCCATGTCCTCTTGGGTATGCGGGTTTTCTTACATAACTGCCCAGGGAGACTTGGCCAATAGACAGTCCTGGAGGGAGATAGAGATTTGGTCGAGATGACCTTAGGATTTCTTTCGAATCTGAGTCATTGGATGGAGTCTGTAAAGCAACACACTCCAGTCCATGTGCTGATTCAACTAGATGAAGTCGTGGATGTGTACACATTTAAAAAAATTTTTAACGTTTATTTATTTTTGAGACAGAGAGAGACAGAGCATGAATATTCTATATTCTATATTCTATATTCTATATTCTATTCTATATTCTTTTTTCTCTATTCTCTATTCTTTTTTTTTAACGTTTTATTTTTATTTTTGAGACAGAGAGAGACAGAGCGTGAAAACGGGGAGGGTCAGAGAGAGTGAGACACAGAATCTGAAACAGGCTCTAGGCTCTGAGCTGTCAGCACAGAGCCCGACACGGGGCTCAAACTCATGAACCGTGAGATCATGACCTGAGCCGAAGTCGGATGCTTAACCGACCGAGCCACCCAAGCGCCCTTGTCCTTAATACCTATGCATAATTTCAGTTGAAGATTCAAAACAGATGGGTAAAATAATACTCTGTGCAATTCTTACAGAAATGAGTGTTGTAAAAAATAAATAAATCTCTAATAATCTTGGGAAATGTGGTATCTGGTTAGGGAGGGCCTGAAATAATGCTTACCCATTTATTTGGCCATTTATAATTTTCTAGGTATTAACTATGTTATGTGCTTTTAAATACATTCCAAATAATTTCACAGCTATCCTAGGAAGCAAGCATCATGCTCTATTTTCCATCCAGAAATGTGAGTTGCAAATAAATTATTTGTCCAAATTCACATGGCTTATAAATTTTGAAGCTTGACTAAAAACTGTTTTCTTAACTACAAAGCAATATTTATATTTTTTTAAGTGATAGGAGCAGGGAAATACAGATCCAAACCATGATGAAATACCACCTCACACCAGCATGTTCGTCAGAATGGCTAACATTAACAACACAAGAAACAACAGGTGTTGGTGAGGATGTGGAGAAAGGGGAACCCTCTTGCACTGCTGGTGGGAATGCAAACTGGTGCAGCCACTCTGGAGAATAGTATGAAGGGTCTCCAAAAAGTTAAAAATAGAACTACCCTATGATCTAGCAACTGCACTATTAGGTATTTACCCAAAAGATACAAAAATACAGATTCGAAGGGGTACGTGCATTCCAATGTTCATAGCAGCATTATCAACAATAGCCAAACTGTGGGAAGAGCCCCAATGTCCATTGACTGATGAATGGATATAGAAGAGGTGCTATATATACAAGATGGAATATTACTCAGCCATCAGAAATGATGAAATCTTGCCATTTGCAATGATGTGGATGGGGGTAGAGTGTATTATGCTAAATGAAATAAGTCAGCCAGAGAAAGCCAAAACCATATGATTTAACTCATACGGGAATTTAGGAAACAAAACAGATTAACACATGGGTGGGGGGAGAGAGAGGGAAAGAAACAATAATAGACTCTTAACAATAGAGAACAAACTGAGGGCTGATGGAGGGAGATGAGTAGGGGATGGGCTAGATGGGTGATGGGCATTAAGGAGGGCACTTACTGGAATGAGTACCGTGTGTTATATGGAAGTGATGAATCACTAAATTCTACTCCTGAAGCCATTATCACAATATATGTTAACTAACTTGGATTTAAAAAAAAAAACAGTAATGGATGCTCAACTGACTGAGCCACCCAGATGCCCCAGTAGACTCTTAATGATAGAGAACAAACTATGGGTTGACAGAGGGAGGTGGGTGAGAGATGGGCTAGATGGGTGATGGATACTAAGGAGGACACTTGTGATGAGCACTGGGTGTTGTATGTAAGTGATGAGTCACTGATTTCTACTCCTGAAACCAATGTTGCACTGTATATTAACTAACTAGACTTTAAACAAAAATTTGAAAAGAAAAAAAAATTGATGTAAGGAGAAATTGCAAGTAAGGGTGATAATAAAACAGGGGCACTGTCTTCTCATTCACAAAGGAGCAGATTAGATTACCATTTTATGAATATCCAGCCAACATTCTGCTTCCTCACAGCTTGGCTCTGCTTGGTGCCTGTAGAAATCTTCAAGTGAGCTTGATAATTCTACTAAACAATAAGAAAGGAAGATTGTTGCCACTTGAGTGGGCATGGACTCCTGAGAGAGTGAGAGAGAGAGAGAGAGAGAGAGAGAGTTCAATGCTTTCAAATTCTGTCTTCACATTACACATCCATAATAAATTTCAGAAAGGTAGATAATCTTGCCTTTTTCTCCTCTTGAAATGCCTTCTTTAAATCTGTTACTAATATTTATTGGTCCAGACAAAAAGTCACTTTTCCTGAAATCTTTCCATGGAGGATTTCTAGATTTAGCAAATAAAGATAGAAAATCACTGGTTGAATTTGAATTTCAGATAAAGAACTAATTTTTATATAAATACATCCCATTCAACATTACAAAACAATACTAAAAAGCAATTTATTGTTTACATGAAATTCATAACTAGTCATCCAGTATTTTATCTGGCAGCTCTTATGTAGGAGTAACATTTTGAAATGGAAACCACAAACAACGATACCCATAAAAATGAAAAGATAGCACTTTTGAATTCAAACAAATTAGAGTCCAAAGTTCATGTTTACCACTTAAATAAGTGACAAGTCAGTGCCCCTTCAATTGTTCTGTGCATGTAGAAAGGGTATAACACCTCTATTCACCCATAGGGAGAATTAGAAAGAATGATCTGAAGAAGGGGCTTATAAATTCTGGTGCCCGTTGGGATACTCTGTGGGATAGGCAGACCCATATGGATATTCTAGAGCATGGAATTAAAAAAAATATATTTTCACATTTTAGAAAAATAATTTGAAAACTTTTATTCAAGTGTATTTCCTATCTGAATCAATTGCTTTATATTGACTTACTCTACATATGGGTTAACATTTTTGTGGGTGATTCTTATTTCCATGACTCAGTTCTAAACTCTGTACTGGCACGCGAGCTATTCTAGTAGAGCATGGAACATACCGAAAAGTACACTGTGTGTCAAATAGTTTTTACAGAGAAAACAAATTCAAATAAATATTAAGATAGCTTTAAAACATAAGACAAAAAAAGTATATATAGAGGAAACGATTCCATGTTTTTTACATTCCCTTGGTGATAATGAACCATAGAAAAGTTCCTGGGGTGCCTGGGTGGCTCATTTGGGTGAATGGCAGACTCTTGATTTTGGCTTGGGTCATGATCCCAGGGTTGTGGATCAAGCCCCATGTTGGGTTCCACACTCAGTGTGAAGTGCTTGCCTACTGAAGATTCTCTCTCTCTCTCTCTCTCTGTTCCTGTCCTCTGCCCTCTGCTTGTGTTCTCTCTCTCTCTCTCTCTCTCACACACACACACACACAAAATAAATATAAATAAATAAATAAATATTCCTAAAAATACCAGCTTAGCTCTCCACAGCTTCAGCTAGCATCATCTTAAATTCTCAAAAATTAAGTTCTGTGATCAATTGAATTGTTTTTATAATTAATAAGACTGTGTATGCATAGGCAATGTCTGACATGTTTCTGTTTCAGCTGATGTTCTAGAATGTAACAGAAGCTCAATGTGATCAATCAATATGATAGGATCATTTAAATTAATTTCACAGAAAGCTTGAAGCTTTTCTCACTCTCAACAAAGAGTTGAGGTTGAACAGGAATCAGGTGAGATTATTTAAATAACATCTCAGCAAAAATACCTTTGAATGTGGTTACATAATAACCCTAAAAATAAATTAAAAGCATAAGCACTAGTCATAATTCCTTCCTCTACGGGCACTGTGATAAGACAGGCAACCCAAACACATTTTCATCGGACAGTGAAATGAATTTGTCTTCAGTTTTAATTAAAACAGGGACATCAGCATGATGCTGACCATCATTAGTAGACAACAGTTTCAGCAGGAAAAAAATTGGTATGACAGAGCATAAGCCTCTCTAGTAATCATTCATATAATTTTATTTGGAATAAATCACTTGGATATGAAAGCAACTGTCCAAGCAGGTCATAGAAGTCCCAATTCTACAAACCACCTTTCTTGGGCAATTTGAAAGAAAATGCATACTATCACAAGACACCTTAGTGAATCTTTAGTCTGTATTTTTCATCACTCAGCACTGGTGAAATTAGAATTCATCAATTCTTGAAACATTTGTTGACCAATCAGTAGCAGTTAACAATACCAGTTAATATAGTGTGTGTTTTTAAAATACGGCAGGTAAGGGTGTAAGCCCTTTACATATACTATTTCTAACCCTCCAAATAACATTGTCAGGTAGGATATGCAGGATTTATGAAAAGTCTGAGATTTACCATACTCATAAGCTAACAAATTAGCTTACAACAGTTTCATGCATGTTAGCAGAAGACATGAGACTTCTTGTTTAGAAACAAAGAACAGTATTATAACTCATGGTGACAGTAATTGTCAAAGTATCTACATTTTCTTTGGTCAGTTATCCCAGCCCTTTTCCCTACAGAGAAAAGTAAAAAGAGCCAGGTTATATCTGCCCATACAATGGATTGAATTATAGAACAGAAACTCTGAGTTTAGGGTACCCAAAACATTTATAATAGACAGTAAGCATTATTGTTTGGGAGGGAGACATTATCTCTCTTTTCTAAAGCTCTTATCTACACAAGCATCCTTAAACATATAATCCATAACAAAGATAGTCAGTGACTGCTCAAAATACAACCAGAAAAATGAGAGTTACTTGGCAATTGTCTCCCAACACGTAATAATATTATTTTCATTTTACATATGAGGACACTGAAGCACACGTAATAATATTATTTTCATTTTACATATGAGGACACTGAAGCACAGTAAAATCAAATAAGGTCATATAGCTAGTAATCAATGGAGTCAGGATTAGAATTGAAGTAGTTTGACTCTAAAACTCATGGTCTAAACAAAAAATATTTGATGAATTAGTTGTGAATGATTATATTTACTGAGAATTCAATAATCTTTGAGCAGTCCATTATTTTTCTACAAAATCTTTATAGAAGTTGAAGTTCAGTTAGTGTTACTGTTTGCTTAGATTTTTCAGTTACATCTAGGAACCTCATTTTAAAGATTAGGGTCCAGGAGAAGGATAAAAGAAAAAAAATAATTACAGAGCAAATTACACTGTAATGTTAATTAAAGATACCTATATCTATATCTGTCTATATCATCTATATCTATATCTATAAAGGCAAAATTTCAAGCGATCTTTGCATAACAAGTGTCCTCTGTGTTCTCAAAATAAGTTGTCCATTGAGGAGGTAATGAGAATATCACCTAAACTATTTAGAAACTACAATCTCTTTGTGGCTATTTCCATTCCTTTATCATTTAATCAGCCTTCTCAAGTAAACTGGCATAAATAATAACAGCATAAATAATTACATAAAGCATGTTTAGGTTCACAAAGAACCATTTAGGAAATTAAAGTAAGAGTCTTGTGGACTCTTAAAGTCTTAGTTATATCGAAAATCTAGGTCTATTCAAAACCTAACACATTAAACAAATTACCTTCCATTGACCATCCTTTAGTGGTCTATTGCAAATGATTTTATAATTCTTAGTAGTTTATAAGAAGTGTGGACTGAAAGGTCTGGATGAACTCTAATTTCAAGAGATGATAAGATGCATGCCATTCTTGACTTGCTATGATCTCTTACAAACTGATCGAGCTCTCCAGGATCAGCACTGTTGGGGGTGTTGGCAGGAATGACACACTTCTTAGTCAGAGTAATTAATGCAGTTTTTAAAGATACCTAGCTCATCCTAGGATCAGAATTGACTTGCTCTACGGTTAAAAATATTAAGTTGTGTATGATGACAAAACACCTTTTAGTACCTCCTCCTGTCGACTAATTTCAAAACCTTCCTTTGTTTTACACTGCAGAGTGGTTACAGGAATACACTTCATGCATTCTGTCATGCTCCTGGTGGACATAGATATTTCATTGGTCACATAAACAGCTGAGGAATACCACCTTTTTATTCTCCAATTTGTGATTTACTTAGATTTCTGAGGCTAAAAGCTTATAGAAGAAAATCTTCTAAACTTAGTAAAGCAAACAAATAAATGGGGGAGGGGGAAGCGTAACAGGCACAGAGGTTATTTTCCTTAGTGGAATTCAGACATAATTGAGGCCAGAGGTACTGTGGAAAAGCCAAGATCATAGAATGGTACATGTTGAATAAGATCCTTTAATTAGCATGTTTTCTTCTGCAGAACCTCTGTTCTTTCTCACAGTCACATATTACATCTTACCAGGTTCTGGACTGACAATTTTATTTTTAAGTATTTATTTTCAGTGCCTGGGACTTTAAGCCTCCGTTGTCTTCCATGCTTCCCAGGAAGTTCTGGCCTTCCTGGGTGGTCCTGAAGACCAAATGAATTTGCGTTGGTTACAACCCCACACACCTGGCCTCTCCCTGGAACTGTGTAAGCCGCAGGGGTCTGAAGGGTGTGATAGCGTACATGGTGTAGGTGGACAGGTGTGTGTGCAGGGGAGGATAGAGGAGACAAGGAGAGGGAAGAAGTAGACAACGTTCACGGCCAAGTAAACACAACAACATTGGTTGGCTAAAATTCCCATTGTCTTCATATTTTAGAAGATTTAAAACTGCTAAAAAATAATTCCCACTGAATTCTCACTTTCACGAAAAAATTAAACTGAAAGAGCGGGCGGACATTTTGTTAACAAGTTGGTTGTCATCATGAAGATTTCAAACTAAAAATTACTCTTTTAATTCCAAATCATCAATCAGAATTTCTCACCTTTTATCCTTAGAAGGAAGTAAATGTGTCATAGGCAGACAATTTTTATTTATGTGTTTGGCTGACATTTATATGCTAGGCACTGTTACCCAGAAGCAAGTAACAGACATTGCTCCTGCCCTCAGGGGGCTTTATATCTTACGAACTAAATGCAGAGAATACAACTTATTGGCAAAGACTAAAATACATAAACTTTTCCCCATGTATCCAGAGTCTCAGTCACCAAACCTCATTTAAGTTAGGGAAAGAAGAGAGAAGGGATGATCCACATGTGTGACTCATGAAGATTTATAATCTCACTCAAAAAGTTTTTTGAGTCAAATGTATGTGCCAGTTCATATCCCATTGTATAATAGTAATGATAAGTCATGTTTTTATTGCTAATAATATTTCTTTCTGTATAAGGAACCTGAGGCTCAGAGACATTGCAGTGTCCAGCGCAGGTCACACTGGACCCATAAATACAAGAGCTGGGAATCAACGCCACACCCTTTCTTCCTTCTCTTATAAAATCCGTCTTGCTACAAGTAGCAGGAGACAAGAGACCCGGCATAGCTAGTCTGTTCTGATGTGAGTAAAAGAAATATCTGCAAGTCCTAGCTTTATATGTTCTGTCAAAGCAAAGGATTTCAGAGATTGTTGTAGACATTGGTATTTTGGTTTCTTGGATCTAGTAACAAAATGGGAAAAAAGGGAGGGAGGAAATACATGGAGCATTTTGATTCATTTCATGGGGGTAGGGTCTTTTATAATAGAATCCCAAGATTGATGATGAACTGTGTGTTGAAATAAGGGAATTACTGCATTCCTGTTTTTCTAACTGTGAGGAATAGGATTAGAACAACATTTATGAAACTACAAATCATAGAAGTGCATTAAAGTGCGTGTTTTTTCTTATAGAAGCTGGAATGATTGACTATTGGACCAAGCAGCAAATCTCAGCATGCCTCTTACATTTACTAATTACTGAAGTGTAGTTAGGACAACAAAGAAACCTGAAAATACTCAGGAGTACCATTAAATAAACAGAGACTGTTCCAAAGCCAGGTGCTGAGTTTTCTCTGCTTTTTAAGTTTCTTGTCATACTCTATATTTCTTAAATGTTTTGTTTTAGAAAGCCTGTAGTCAGTCTTTCCTTTTCAAAAGGAGTGATATAAATTCTGATTTATCTTTTTTTTTCCTTACAGCCTTGCCACTAAAACGTAGTCAACAGACTGCAATGTTGACATCACTTGGTAGTTGATAAAAAAAAAAATGCAGAATCTCAGGTTCCACCCAGACCTACTGAATCAGAGTCTGCATTTTAGTAAGATCCCCATGTGACTGAAAGCACAATATGGTTTGACCAAAACAAAGCTTTCAGGACATTAGAGCAATTATATGAAAATTTAGTTATATAAGGAAGCTAAGAGCAACTTACTCAAATCTGACTAATAGTGTAAACGATTTGGTCTCTTACAGAGATTGTCAAGAGATCATTGATTCAATATCTATTTATAAAGCCTCCATTATGCACCGAGCACCGAGTGAAGAGGACGGATACCACAGTGTATTATACTGGTTGACATGCCAACTTCTGTTTATTTTGCTAACTTATTTTTTTTCTTTAATTTCAAACATCTCAAGTCCCAACAGGGAGAGGACTGTTTACTTTTCAACTGGTAAGATCACACTTCTCATAAACGTATACATGTGCAAACATTGCATTAGCTGAAACTAATCTTAAGTGGATTCTTCGCTTATGGATGGGACTCGCCGACAAACTTTCATACAATTGCAAGAATAAAGTAAAAGACTTTCAGTCACCTCTAAAGTTGAAGTGGTTGTCCTTCTGGAACATGACAATAGACCTGTGAAGAGCGGTGCTATGGCTGCACCCACCCACCTCATCCCACCCGGCCCTAGTGGCATTTGTGTTCACTCCCAGGGTATGTAAACAGAGGCCTCTCTAGATTTCAGGTGATGCTGCGCTATGTGTATCAATTCTTCCTCATTCATCCCCTATTTTGGTGTCCCGGCTCCAATATTTACATCTCTGTCTCTAAGTAGGTTTTCTTGTTATTGTCTGTTAAGACCCCTTCACTTTAACATTTCACCCACAGCACTCAGTACCACTAAAAGCAATGCTGGGACTGGGTAACAGAAGGAAGAGCTTCCATCACTTTGTTAGGATCTTCAAGCACAATGTGTCCCCACTCACCATAATGAGAAACCAGAAGGGTTTCAGTTTTCATTTTCCAGGAGACAATGGAAAAGTTCGGGGAACTAGCTGCATCAGATGAAGACTTTTAATATTGCCATTGTTATTGTCCTTCTTGTCTGAATGGAAACATATGGGCTAGTGTAATTTAAGTGCATCCGGAATACCAGCTGTACTAAGGACTTGCAGATATAGATGTGGAGCAGTGGTTCTCAACCCTGGCTGCACATTAACATCACCTGGGGAGCTTTGAATATGCACTCGTGCTGCAGCCCCACCCCTATAGATTCTGACTTAATTGTTCAATGATGGGGACCTGGCATTGGTCTCATGCAGACATGTGTGTATACCTCAATATATAAGAATATACATACATACGACTCTATGTATTTGTATTCATACAGCATGTATCATTATGTCATTACTTTTCATATAGAGAGAGCTGAATCTCTCTTTGTCTTATTAGTATATCTCTATATGAAAACATACAATCATATTTACACACATATACATACATATGTATGTATATATGTATATGTGTTTTAAACATACATATATAAAACATTCTATATAAAACATACATGCAGAGACAATGATAGCTATATATTTGGATCAGAACTCTCAACCATTTGTGCTTAAATTTTCATAAAAACTGGCATGTTTCATAAAAACTGCATAAAATTTGGCACGTGATAATTTAACTCTTAGATTTCTGAAATTACAAGATACAGTTACAAAGAGCTTCTCAGTCTGGGTGACCATAATGCTGAGCTATCATGCATGCTATTTAAAAACTCAGTAAAGGTGCCTGGGTGGCTCAGTTGGTTAAGTGTTCGACTTCGACTCTGGTCATGATCTCATGGTTCATGAGTTTGAGCCCCATGTGGGACTCTGTGCTGACAGGTCAGAGCCTAGAGCCTGCTTTGGATTGTGTCTCCCTCTGTCTCTGCTTCTCCCCCACTCATGCTCTGTCTCTCTTTCTCTCATAAATAAATAAATAAACATTAAAAAAATTGTTTTAAATAAAAATAAAAACTCAATAAAAAACCTAGCAATTTTCTACATAAAATAATGAGATGTGTTTATGTTTGCCATTCAGATTATTGACAATATTTTAGTTTCCAATTGGGCACTTGGCTTCAAGTCAGACACAAAAATCTGTTAAAATCAGTGCCATAGCAGTGATTTAATTGTTTCACCGGTTATAGGTAGATGGAATCAGCAAAAAGTGTTTACAACCATGTAGCAGGAGAATCAATACCCCTTGTAAGATGACTTTTAACCTATAGATAAGTTTATCATTATTTCACTTATTTGTAATTAAATCTTCTGAAGTCTTCCTTATTTTGATTTTACTGTTGTAGCAACTCAGGCTGGGAGAAGCTGTCGTAAGCTGGCTGAGTCAGGGTTTGAGTCTGGATCCTCTGGCCCCAAGTTCAGTGTTCCTCATGTTACTCATAGTTGCTGCCAGCCTGTTGCAGCCGTGTCTCTAACCCAGGACGCAAAAGCAAAGCCATGGCCTCACATTTGGCACGATTTCTAAAGTCCTGTTTTTTTCAGCTCGTTCTGCGCTATCAGCCATGTTGTCCTTAACGTAGAAACCAAACATGGAGTCCCTTTCTTTGTCTTCTTCGGGGAATATTACATCTGATATTACTTAAACTGGCGAGTGATAAGGCTTACTGGACATGCTGAAAAACGACGTCAGGGATTTTGCTACGGAAACAAAATACATATTGGCAGAAATTTAGCATTTGGTGAAGAACAGCTTGAGTTCCTTCCATCTGCCACACTGATTTTCTTCACACTTAACCAAAATCATAAAGCAAACCCAGCTCAGAGCAGATGAAATATGGAAACAAGTGCGAAGAATACAGGTCAGAGGGGCCCAGTGACTCAAGATTAGCCACTGGCGTCTCACTTCTGGGATCCAGGACGTCATGAAAAGTTCCCTGTTGCAGTTCATAAACCCACCAAAGATTTAATGTCCCCTGTCATTACCTTAAAGAGACTGAACCATGACTGAGCCTAAAAATGAAATACACTGCCACTATTTATGTTCTTCTGGTTTACATGCTGGGCACTAGGAGCAGATCTGTGTTCAAAGCCCTGTTGCACAGGCTTGTTTCCTTATGATAATACAATATTTTTTCCTGTCATAAATTCTAGTCTTCCCTGGAAAAACAATTCGTAGAAAAATATTCTATCCTGAAAGAAAATCATAAAGGGTATGTGGGGAATGTGGAATTTTAGACTTCAAATATTTTCAGAATCCAGATAGATATACCCTTTGTCCAAATTATGCAACGGTAGTTTATATTTAATTATTTTAGAAATGCTTCCCTTTAAACAAATACATACCATTTTGTGTTCATGTCTATCTATATATCTTTCTATATTATATATACATACATATATATATATATCTTTCTATCTCTATCTCTATATATATATCTATCTCTATCTCTATCTCTATATCTATCTATATATATATCTTTCTATCTCTATCTCTATCTATCTCTATCTCTATCTTTTTTGAATTCAAAGAACAACTTGGCCTAAAGTATTGTGAGTTTTCAATTACATATGCTTTTGTAAATTTTGTTGGTATACAAAACGGATCACTGTTTGGAAATGCATAAACTTATAGCAAAGTAATTTTGGGCAGTGTTAATTGTAGGTGAGTTGGGTAAGAGGATATGTTAAAGGCACTTAAAAAAAGAAAAGTTGGTTAGAAGTCCATGGGCTTTTTGGAAACTCCTTATCACTCTCAGTGTTACTATCTAGTGACCTCCAGCATTATAATACTTCTAGTGAGCAATAACCTTCAGGATATCTACTTGGTTTCATGCTCTGTATTGTCCTCAAGATTTCGTACCTCTCTGTAACAGTCACAAGTTATTTTGTATGCTGAGTGGATAGTACTCATTAGAAGACAGATCCTTTATATTGAAGGGTATAAGTTATCAAGATTTATGAGTAGCAATAAAATGTAAGAAGTCAGTGAGTTTAGGAAAACAAATACAGGCCAATGAAGCCTTGAGACTAAACAGGAAAATTAAGAAAGGGGAAACTGTGGAATGTTTATATTTCTGCAATCACAAAAGTGAGATAAGCCAAAAACATAAGTGAGAATGTAACCAAATAGAGTTAAAATCTGATTAACGATGACAGTACACATGTATGGTTTCTGGTCGTATTGCAAATAAGATGCCCACTTTTATGCTCATGAAATCACCATGGAATTAAAACATGCAAACAAAAGGAAGAATGATTGGAGTAACTGGAAAAAGTAATTGGTTACCTCCATTTGGGGGAAGGACCAGGAGGTGATGAGAAGGATTTGTGCCACAGCATGATTAGGTTAAATTGTCTCGGGTTTGTGTGGTAGTAAGAACATCTAGGTATGGCACTTACCAGCTGTTCTTCCTGTGACCTTGGTCAAAGTCAATATAAGTAGTAAAATCATGTAGCTTCATTTCCTCACTGTCTCACCTTTTTCAAAAATCCACATCACTGAAGAAACTGAAGAAAATGTTGAATTACATTCTCCTGGCTTTTAGGCATTGGGGTAATAATAACGGCAGTCTGGTAAAGTTTGTGTTCTCCCTGATACTATGTACCGTATGGTGGCTTATTCAGAGAGAACAGTGGCTAGAGGAGAGGAGGCCAACACAATGAACGTAATTTGTTTACAGTACTTCATGTAAACCTAACAGTATGTTATGCATGGGATATTATTGTGACTTGGAAAAGCTCTAGATTGGAAGGGTGGTGTGGTATAGCAGATTTGTTTCTGTGCAGTTTCACCTATTTTGAACGAACAGATCATATGTTGCACCCCATTAATCTGTAACTTAAACCACACTCATTTTAGAATTTATATAGAATGGGGGCACCTGGGGGGCTCAGTCAGTTAAGTATCTGACTCTTGATTTTGGCTCGGGTCATGATCTTATGGTTTGTGAGTTCAGGCCCCTCACTGGGCTCTGTGCTGACAGTGGGGAGCCTGCTTGGGATTCTCTCTCTCCCTCTCTCTGCTCCTCCCCTACTCGAGTGCAAGCACTCTCTCTCTCTCAAAAAAAAAAAAAAACTTAAAAAAAACCATATAGAATAAATAGTTTATAATGCACATAATTGTTAGCTAGTTATAAATCCTGATTCTGTTCTTATTATTGTGGGTCTGGGTCTGTATTGTCTATGTCTTATCAACCCAATAAGGAAGGGTCTGTTTGTAATAATTAAACTTGTCCATTGCTACAACTAAATGGACTCTTAACAAATCACTTTGAGTGTAATATTCTCATAGCACAGATATCAGTAATGCCATCATTATACAATATTAGGAAAGACCAAATTGCCTCATCCTTTATTGTCTTCACCAAAAGGACCCATCCTCCTTTTATCTTTTCTTAGACATTTTCTAGGCTTTTTTCTAAGTGTCACCAGCTAATCAAAATGACTATTAAAAAAGAAGACATTTTTAAATGGGTACTTCTACCTCTCAGCATTTTTTGACATTAAAATTTTCATATAATTGTGGTAAAATGCACATAACATGAAATTTGTCATGTTACTAAGCATATAGCTCAGTAGTCTTAAACATATTCCCATTGCTGTACAAACGATCTCCAGCGCTTTTGAATCTTGCAAAACTAAAACTCGAAACCTATTAAACAACTCCCATTTCCTCCTCCTCTCAACTCCTGGCAACCACCATTTTACTTTCTGTTTTTATGGATTTGACTATTCTAGATACCTCATGAAATTGGAATAATACAGTGTTTGTCTTTTTGTGACTGGCTTGCTTCACTTAGCAAAACGTCCATGAGATTCATGCATGTTGTGGCATATGTCAGAATTCCCTTTCTTTTTAAGGATGAGTAACATTTCATTGCATATAATGCTACATTCGGTTTATCCATTCATCTATTAATGGACAGCTGTGTTGCTTCTATCTTTTGTCTATTGTGAATAATGCTGCTCTGAACAGAGGTGTGCAAATATCTCTTTGAGACCCTAAGCAACTTTTAAATACCTTAGTTCCCAAATTGTATAACAAGACAAGATATTATTTCTACTTTAACTGAAGTCACTCATCATCATGGTAAGAATTTGGGGGTTAAGTTTGTTAATTGTTTTGGTTTTGGGGGCCTTGGGGGTTAAGTGTGTTAATTGTTTTAGTCATCATATGCCTTTTATTTGTATCAATACAGAGTTTGAAGAAGGTCGTCTGAAATAACACAGCAATCCCCATCTTCCTATCCCTTTCCATCTTCTATTCCTTCCCCCACCTGATGCAGAGATGCTGGTGTCCCAGGAAGTGGGGCAATGTGGGGGACGGGAGCAGAGATGGTGGGCAGAGGCGGCAGTCTGAGCAGTTGAGAGATTCGTCACACCGAAGAAAGAGTTGATTAAACAAACTATTGAAAATGATGAGAAACAGATTTTTCACTGTCTTGGAAGAGATTTGCAAATATGGAAAGGGGGAAAGCTAAAAATAACCTTAAGATATTGGTTTGGAAATGGAAATGTCAGAATAAATTTATGTTTGTGTATGTACCTACATTTATATGTATAAATGTATACCTACAAACATAGAAATAGTTATAGATATATGTGTATTCATTTGTATATGTGCATATCTGTGTGTGTGTGTGTGTACATATGTGTATATGTGCATACATATATTATCTATCTCTGTCAGCCTGGAAGCAATGACAACAATGACAATGAATACATGGAACATCCAAATTTTGGTTTTTAAATACTATCTTTTACTAAAGAGAGTCAGGGATTTGGGCATAACCAACTGATTCTGGGGCTGGGTCAGGGAAAGTATGCAAATACCATGGAACAGTTTATGCCAGAAAGTAAGGAAATGCTTAGGGAAAGACGAGGACATATCAAAAGGTCAAGGACATATAGGCACCTTGACAGGGTGCCCCTGAACAATCTAGTTCAATTTGGTCTCAAAAGAGTATTGGACTGTAACTCACTCATGAATAAAATAGAAATCCTTGAAACCCCACAAATATAAAGAAACAAATAAGGGAGAATGGAAAGCTTTTTCTCACAATGAGATGCCAACTAATAACTGTAGAGAAAATGATAGAAATAGGTAACGACAATCTGGATAGCATGAAAGTGTGATTAGCATATCATTAGAGTCATCACTCAATAGATGCTAAGGGATGGTTACAGGTTTTCTGAGAGGTATATTGCAAGACTATTTCTCCACAAAATATTCATCAGATAAAAACAGAGAGGTAGGGACTTATCTTAGAGTAACTTGATAGGTACTTGAGTAATTTATAGGCTCAAACTTGATGAAATGATCAGCACAAACTCACCAATTATAGGACAAAATCACAACAGTGATTCCTGACACGATGTGCTAAGAAAGACATAACATCATTTCTGTGGAATTCCTGTCAAGAATGCAATACCTAAGGCTGGTCATGAGGAAGATCAGATGACCAGGTTGAGGTCATCCTACAGAATGAAGCTTGTACTCTTGAAGAGCATCTAGCCCACGAGAGACAAAATAATATTTAAGAACTCTGCAGATTGAGGGACCCTGACGCAACATGACAACTAAAGGCAACTAATGTTCTTATACATATCCTGGAAGATATGGACAAAGAGGGATTATTGGGACCATTGATAAAATTTGAAATGCATCTGTAGATTGGATGGTAGTGTCATATCAGTGTTGTTCTCCTGATTGAGAGCATTGAATGGTGTAATACTAGAAGGTTTTCCGTGTTCAAAGAAGGTAATCAAGATTTCCTGGACTTGAATTCTGGCTGCAGCCTTTCGTGCCACTATTAGGTTGGGCACATTAAATAACCTCTTTTCTTGAGCTTCAACTTTCTCATCTGAAGAGTTCAGACAGCAGGGTTACTGCAAAGATTAAATTAGATAATGCACGTAGTGCTCTTAGCATGGTGCATAGCCAAGTGTATCTGGCTGTCGTCATGTTCTTCTTCTCTCCTTCCTTTTTCTCAGGACATTTGTCTCTCTTTCCCTAGAGACTCTGTGGCCTTCTCAGGCCAAATGGCACTATTAGTTGTCTTCTATGCAGCATGTTACACAAGGTCTGGCACTTATCAGAGGCTCATCTATCTTATCAGAGTGGGTTGACCGGTCACTGATTGATGTCTTCCACCAGGGAAAGCTGATAGGCCATGATGCTTATGCAGAATAGGAAAAAAAAATTACACCAGACATTGTTTGAATTTTTGTTTTGAATCTTGGTCCATTTAGAATCATAAGGGAAATCACGGAAAAATAAGATTTTCTGAACGCCGTCTACTGCCTGCTTTTCAGATCCCTGACAAAAAAAAATGTTACAAGGGCAGCCTGTCCTGAAAACATTTGGCACTTTTGCCTCTTGTGTGGCTGGAAACCATCAGTAAAAAAAAAAAAAAAAAAAAAACAAACAAAAAAAACCATCCTTTAAAAATCTCCCATGAATTTATGTAAAGATACATATTTTAGTTTAGAGGAAAGGATGAGAAGGTTTAAAGTAATGTGTGGCTTTGGAAGATTTCTAGATCACCTGAATTCTATTCTTATAACAAATTACTTCAGTGTGAAAGGAGCTACCGGAAAATAAATCTCAGTTTGGTAAACCAGAGGCATAGTAACCTCCTTCATCTTGCGTTTGCACTCTGTTCCCAAGGAAGAGTCGCAAAACTAGCAAAACCACTCCAATATGATTTAGACCAGAGGACTTGTTCAAGCTTCCCTTTTTTGGTAAACATTATCTATCGCTTGTGATTCAAATGCTCTTCATTTAAATAAAACCATAATAAGCAATTGGATGCTATCTAAAATTTTTGAATATGTAAAAATCAAGTTAACATCAAAACACTTAAATCCTAATATCAGAAAGACTACATACAAATAAATGAAATTGTGGAGCAGCAGAGTGGATGGCTTAGTGCTTCAATTGCTTTGGATCTTTATGGGAAAGCTATTCTGAATAAAAGAAACACAAAGGGGTTTTCATATAAATTCTCAACTTGAAACAAACCACTTCACCACCCACTGGCCAAGAGCAGATTAGGGATGCTGACACACTGAGCATTCGATGGCATCTCTTTCTGCTATCATGCAGATATGTTAGTTCTAACTGTTTTTAAATGAGGGAAAGAAGTCTCAAAGACAGTCACGATTTAGATTACACTGGGAATAAAAACCATTTCTCTGCAAGTTTGCAGTTTTGAGGACTCTTGCTAAATTAACTTGGTTCTGCACATATTTAGCATAATCATATTCTGTCTTTGGTGGAAGTTTTTTGGAAGGTAGAAGAGTATATTTTAATTTTTGCGTTGTTATATTCTTCAAGGAGAGAAATCGCCTTACATCGATTAATAGATATAGAACGTGTGTAGGACATCACTTGGTATCCGAGATGCTCTTTTAGGAGTCTCTCTTTGGAGCCTGCATGAGTTATGTAGGAAAGAAGAATGAACACTTGGCCAGGAGTTAACAGATGGTTATTAGTCCCAGCTTGACCATTAATGCACTTTGTGGGACTTACCTAGTCCCTAGGCCTCCTTAGAGAGTCTCAATTTCCTTCTATAAAGAAGAGGAGGGAGTCTTGGTAGCCCCCCAGGATCCATTGCTGACTGAAGTTTTAATATTCAGTCTTCAAAGATTCATATGTGTCATTTATTGCTTTTCATTTTCAGGATACAGGATAGAGTTTGGTGTATTTCCTTGGTCTTTTATTATGGCATTTGCCGTATTTTTTCCGTAGTAGTTTAATGTGGGTCCCCTCAGACAAACCAGGAGTAACTTGGGAATGAAGGCCATACTCTTTGTACTCTTGTATTCTTACAGACTGACAAGCATTCATGATAGAGTAAATGGAGCTCAGATTTTAAAGTTCAGAGAGACTTGGTGTTAAGTCCTGTCATTACTCTGTCATGGTCACAGCATACACACCCCAAATTTTAATGACTAGACGATTTAGAGAAGTATGGGCAGGATCATGGGAACTAGAGGATTCTAAGGCAGCTAGGGTCTACCACGAGCAGGAAACCATTACTGTCCTTTGACAAGGAAAGGAGAATCAAGTGAGTCGGACGCCCAGAACCCTGAGAGAACTTGGGGCCCTGGAAAAGGGGATCCCCAGTAGGACCTGGAATTGTAGAGAAGTGCAATAATGCCAGAACCATTGTGAAGCAGAGGGAGTAAGTTAATATCCCACACAGTTTCTCTTCTCACACTTTGATCCCCTGATGCCAGCGAGCAAAGGAATCTGGACAGTGGGATTTGTAGAATTCAGATTCTCAGGGCCTGCACGAGGCAGAGAAAGATGGAAGATAGGATTGCATGGAAAATG
The DNA here is from genome assembly GCF_018350155.1 of Leopardus geoffroyi. NCBI lineage: Eukaryota > Metazoa > Chordata > Mammalia > Carnivora > Felidae > Leopardus > Leopardus geoffroyi. The sequence continues at coordinate 103,740,833 of NC_059327.1, read as the reverse complement.
GAGTATAATCGCCTGCTAGCTTTCAAGTCGTGGGGACATTTATAAATCATTGAACCTAAGTTTGTCATAGAACATTGATGCTACCATCTCTCAAGGCAATATACAAATTAAAAAAGAAAATTTATACAGAAGTGGCTACATTATGGAGATGATTGATACATAAATATCGTTTCCATTTACTTGTTGAATCAATGGACAAAGAAATGGGTGATATGGGGCAGATTAACTTTTGCCTTTGTGGGTCTGACACAGTGGAGTTGTTAGCATACACATATACCATGGTGTGCTGGGCGATCATATCACCACAGTGTTCTCTGAATAGAGAATGCACTGATCTTCACTGATCTGGAGTGAAGCTATTATCAGCATGATCTGTGATAACACAAGTGTGCCTAGCTATACTGTGCAGTCAGTTGCACTGCTTATACACTGTGACTTGCCTAAGGACCACTTCCAGTGTGAGGGTTCTGCTTTGTTTTTTGAAGCCTTCTTACTAATTGCTAAACACTTGAACATGGTAACTAACAAAAGAAAAATAAAGTGTCATGATCAGGTTGGGAATCACTGCCTAATTAAAAGGAATAGTTGTACAGAGAGATGTTGGACAACATCAAGGAAATTCACTGGCCCCACTGATGGAAAGGATATGAAAATAAGATTTATAGGAGAATCAGCTCCATTTAAGAAGATTCATGCAAAGAGCATTTCTCAGCTATCTGACTAGCCATAATTCCAGTAATGCCTCAAAATCTTTCATTTTTGAAGTTTTTATTAGTTGAAAAATAAAAGAATAGCAACAACAAAGACATTTTAAATGAACAACTATAAAAACATTCTCCATACAATCAATTACAACTGTTTCCTAGGGAGACTTAGGGTTAGGGATTCATTTATTGTACTTAGTTACTACAGTGAAAAAAACACATTTCTGATGTATCAAATTATTATGATTTATTTTCCATATCTTGAAACAATGACCACCTTTTAAAAATAATTCACTTATCTGAACCAGAGTTTCTCAACATTGGGATACTGATATTTTAGACAAGGTAATTCTTTATTGTAGGGGCTGTCCTGCACATTGTGGAATAATTTACCAGCATTTCCAGTCTCTACCACTAGAGGCTAATAGCACCCCTCCCCCCAGTGGTTACAATCAAAAAAATGTCTCCGACATTGCCAAATGTCCCCCAGAAGCAAAAAGTTTCCTTTTTGAGAACCACTCATCTAGTCTGCCCTGTTGCTAAATGAGTTCAAGGTTCATTTAATCAAGGCACTGTCCATTAATTATAGGAAAGGAGCAGTGTATTTTACAAAGTCTTTATGTTAATGTGTGTATGACCATTAGTTTGGGAATTCACCAGAAGGGAAGTATGTTGTAAGTACTGGGGCCAGGGGTGTGTTAATACAGTTTTGTGCTCAGCGCCCAGCAGGATGGGTTGAGGTGTGATCACTGCTTCTAAGTATAATTTTTATTTTGGTAACCTAACTTTCAATCTCTTTCCCAAATGGAGTAAGAAAATTTCTCTACATCATTGTGACATGGGCTGAATTGGTTTTTGTTATATTATTTTGATTATTCCACCTAGAATAAAAGAATAAAAGAGCGAAAGATATCATGTAGGAAGTTGACTGCTGCTACGTCTCTTACAGGATGACACCATAATTATGGAGTGTGACCATGATACATAATTATGTGTTGAGCATTTCAAACCCAGAGATTCTGGAGGCCTTGATCGCTCAGAGTTGAGTAGATTCAGAAGATTGCCGTATTCTAACCGAGTCTGGGTGAGACTTACAGATAAACCAAAAAGCCCATTTTAAAATTTGTAACACACAAATTTGTAAGATAATTAATAAACCTTCATGAGTACTGCCATAGCTGTCAGCATTATAACTTCCATTTTGGTTAACTCCTTCAGGGTCAGTAAGAAATGAACATTGTATCTTCACATGGATAACATCTTTGTTTCAGACACAAACACTATAATTTGGTTCTGTAGGCCTGCTCTTCCAGCTTTGGGCCTGAATGACACTGTCTTTTAAGATGCCTTCTTTAGATATCTTGTTTCACTACCTGTGGGGCTAGTTTATTAAAGTCATGGGGTTATGGGCGGTTCCTCTCCCCTCAATATAACAGAATAAAGGTAAAGAGGTAATAGATAGCATGAGATAAAATATTAACCTTTTTGTTACTATTTCTAGACATTCATTTTTGAAAAAAGTCTAAGAAATATATGCATGATAGCTAGTAATAATTAAGTGCATTAACTCACTTTAAGTTAATAAATTGAATAACAGTATGATACAAAGTAATATATTAATACAGTTTTGTAACTTATGAGTGGTTTTCTTAATAGAACATTTTAGGGATTGCTATTTTTTTTAAATGAGCATTATAAAGATGAAATAAACAAGTCAGTTCTACAGTGCAATCTTGTAGTAATATACATTTATATGTATATTTATTTATATTTATACAGCTATACCTTAAACATATATGTTTAAGAAAATTTCCTATTTTCCCCATTTAAAAATATACAGAATCTTATCTATTTTACAGATTTGGAAATATTTCATCGGGGTCAATGTCATTTTGGAGTGCCATTAAACTCTATTTCCGATTACTTGCTTTTGTCTTTAATACCATTAAGAGCCTCATAATTTAACACAGCCCTAGACCACCACCTGCAGCTCATTATAAGCCCCTTAACGAGGCCTCATTTTATGGCAGAGCTTCCTTCTACAGAGGACTGGCTCAGTTAGATAAATTCTCTATCACTCTATATGTTTTTGGTTTTTGTCAAGGGTCAAAGGACTCATTTTGCAAACTCACTAAGTTCTTCTCTAATGTAGTAGTTCTAAGAACACACTTATATTTACCACATTTACTATTGGTCCGGGGCAAATCATTAATGGGATCAACATGAATTTGAATTTCTTATTGAAGGGAATTGCCCAATAAAGAAAAGAGATGTAGGCTTTTATAGCTCCTTTTGCATCTGTGTATAACTTAGAGCTCTTTGTTACTTTACCTGTTATGATATTAAATTCTTCAACAAATACACTATAGATTTGAAACAGAAACATGAGAGGGAAATATAGACTAACCAAGGAGAAACAGGTGGGGTGACCTACTTTGCATTTTGCACGGATGAAAAGATTTAAAATTTATTTTTTCTTGTCTTGGGGATTTGTATTCCCCAAATTGAAAACAGTCTAAAATAGGAAAAGTGTGAGCTTATTAGCACAGTAATACTCTCTAAATTCTCACTCCCTGGTGAAGGTAGAAAAGCGCTAATTAATCAATTGCTCAATTAGGAAAGGCTCTGAAGTGCACATTTGTCCTGGGAAAATATAAGCAACTGATGATCTGCCATAAGAAATAAGCATTTTAAAGGAATTATGTTCAAAGTGGCATATTTGGGGTACAATCTTCCAGATAAAAAATGTACTCAGAGATTTACTGACTTGAAGTCTTTAGATCGAAGATGAACTTTCTTCAATTAGATATTATACATAGAAAAAAAGAGCATAAAGTTTATGTTTATTTACTTATTCACTCATCCTAGTAATTGTTTATAGTCTATGTACCTTCATAAAGTTTTGTGAGGAACCGATAATACACAGTAAATGCTTAGAGATTGTGATGCAAAGGAAAGGGACATATATCTAGACAAATAATGTTATCTAAGAAATAGACAACTTCCATACTATAAGTATAATAATATGTCCACATATTTTCAACATGCAGGTGCATGTTAGGGATGGAGGATAGATACACCTTGATCACAGAGTTGAAGACGGGGAGATCGCACCAAGTGAGGCTGCACAGATAGGAAAAGCTAGATCATCACAAGACCTTATGGGTTATGTGTAGAAATTTCAACTTTATGATGAGAAACAGTAAACTGTTTTGAATTATGAATTAATATGATCAGCCTTGGTTTGTAGCATAAGTCTGAGATCACTGTGGAGGAATAAGAAGAATAAGACCAAAGACAGAGATAATAAGTATAAGGAAATCACAGTGCAAGCTCTAAGGAGAGAATCTGCAGTCTTAAGCTAGGAATACTGGGCCTCCCATTCACTATCTGTGTTATCTCATGAATAAGTGAATCTCCTCTAATTGCAGTTTTCTAGTCTGTAAAAGGCTACAGTAAGAAATATTTATTCCACGGATATGAATTCAAACTCATTGGACTCATTTAATGCAATATTCTATCTCATGGTTCATATAGCTAGACCGAGGGGCACAGGGACCTGCCTGTGCCCTATCTCCTTTCTTTGTTCCAACACCCTTCCTCTGGCTCACTGTCTTGCCTTCTCTGACATTTGGCCTTCTACTTGACTCCTGCCCCTCTTTCTAGCCACTTTGCAAAGGGCTGGTCAGACTACGTGTTGGCTTTTCATCTCAGCATCTCTTTCTTTTGACTCACCCTTTGTCTCCTGATTGATAGCCACCTCCCCCCCAGCCCACTCTATCCTGAGAATCAGCCCAACTCTGCAGAGTCCCCGGGTCAATCAGTTTGTTGGGAGTACAGAAATAATGAGAACTAAATGAAAACTAAATTAATACTTTAATGTTATTTTTCTTCGTCATATTACAAAGTTTAGAAGAAAAATAGCAAACAAAAGTTAGGGATTTTCCATAGTTCGTTAAGTGATGCTAACAAATGTAATGCAACCAACGTCAATCAGTTGCCCAAATTAATTACACAAAACATCATGACCAAGTAACTATTTTCTCGTAGGTTTAGCTTTTTGTGATACTCCTTACAGTTTTATTAGAATTAAGTAAACTACTTTGAAAACCTTACTTGCAATCTCCCTTTATCCTTTTGATATTAAGTCAATTGGTTACCAACCAGGCTGGTTATAATATAATGCATAAACAGGAAAATAATTGACTGCTTGTCATATGTCTAGTATTGAAAGTAAGTATTTTATCCTCACTTCTGGTGTTTCCTTCCAAGGAGAAGGAGTTCAATCAACCCAACATTCACGAATTTTCTCTACCTCTCTACTTACTGCATTCTGCACTGAAGCACAACTATATTGAAATTGGTAAAAATTTCCATTATGTGGGTTTCAAGACTAATGACCCAGCATTGAGTACATACGAATTACAAATGAAATGTGTCAAACAGAGATCAAAACCAAGCACAAAAGCAAAGGGAAGTAAATAGACACTAGCTCAGCAGGAGAATGATGTTCTGCCAAATATCAATTCACACTCTGGAATTACTGTGAATGTCTTCAGTGATGTCACATGTGCTCCTGACATGAAGCAAGGAGTTCCTCTGCCTGGGTGAGGTGACAGGAAAGGATCATTGGCCACTGTGGCAAGTTCAGCTACATCTTTTGAGATCCTGATATATGCACAGCACAGTTCTGGCTAAGGATACAAAGAAGATTGGCTATTTTTCTATTTTTTTTATTTTTGCATTTATATTTATAAATATTTTTAAATTCTACCAAGAAGGAAAACCAATTTGAAGTCCTAACAAGTTTTTTTCCTTTCATTTTTCTCCTCTTCTTTTGCATATGGAGTTGTAAATAGTATGGAATAACATCTACACATTCAGAGCTAAGATGATTTGTAGCTTAGTGCTGGCTGGCAAAGTAAATATGGATGAACTTATCCAGTAAGTAGAACTCCTCTGGTCTTATAAACAAAAGAAATAGATTTTTTAGTTAATATTACATTTTTTCCTAACAATTTTCCAATGTTTTCACTAGCTTTTTGTTATATATTTAAAATACTACTCTTCACTTTCTAATCCAAAATGAACTCAAATCTCTGATTTTCACAATAATACAATAAAAGCAACACATACACTAAAGATAAATTATGAGTTATAGAATATTTGTATAAAGATCTCAGGAAATTAAATGAAGTTGGTGTATGGAATTATTAGATGAATAAAAGGTCAGATTGAAAAAGTAAATATTGAGCAACAATTTTGGTCATTTGATCAAGTTGAACTACTACATGTGAGGCTAAAGAATTACTAAATGTGAATACAAACATTGAGGGCAGAGAATGAAAAGTGGATTGGCCACGGATAACGGATGGTAAATGGCTGATGACACAGATCACCTCTTCTTTAGGCTTCTAAGCACAAGGTTGGTCCCATAAAGTGATGGAGCTGAGCTTGCATCTGGATACTAAGTAATGCCAGCTGTGAGGATTAGAGGGCTATAGGGACAAAAAGCAGGGAAGATATTACAAATACCTTGAAAAATTTGTTGGCACAGCTTCCTGCAATCATCAGAATGCTTATATAGCAAGACTGCCTTAAAAACTGTAAGTGTTCCATCACAAAATCCAACACTTTGTTGATAAGATATAGTATAATGCAGTGATTTGCACACTTAGAGTCACTTGGGGAGCCTTAAAAAATACTAAAGTTCAGATCCCAAGAGATGATGATATCATTGGTTGGGGATGGGGCTCAGGCATTGGTATTTTTAAGCTCCCCTGGAGATTTGAATGTAAAGTCAATGTCGACAAACCTTGGATTACTGGTCACCGGCACAAGATCTAGATTCATGGTCCCTATGTTCAATATACTCCTGCTTAGCTTTTTTGTAGCCGTGTACCTTGGGAAAGTTACTTACATTGTATTGATCTGTATTTCTCTTCCTCTCTGCAGTATAGATAAAAGAGTACCTATCTAAGGACTGATCTAAAGTTCGTCAAGTTTGAATCTTATAAAATTTGACAACTCTCTTTAAAAAAAAGGAATACATAAAAGTGTTAATGTAAACGTAGGTACAAAAGTGAATTTCAGTGATTCAAATATATGAAAGTTCATACAGTAGAAGGATAAGATCATTGGCATCTTGAGTCAGACAGGCTTGAATCTTAGTTCTGTCACTTACTAGCTTGTGAAACCATGCTAGAAATAACTTTGCATAGAAATAACTGAACACCACAGAAGCATATCCAACAGAGACCACTTCAACTTTTCCTCAGCCAGATCCCAAAAATGTATATCGGTGCATAAGTTGGGGAGAAAAAAGCAATCTGAATAAATTAATACATTCTTTCCTATTCTACATGTTTACATAGGTAAGTAAATTAATTGTTATATATTATACTTTATTATAAATGTAACCCCAAAAGTTTCTCTTTTATTATATTTAACTTATTTATTTAACTTATTTTCCTAAAGTTTTGTGTATCCAAATTGTCAGAGAAAAAAATAGTATTGGAAAAAGGGAGTCAGCTTTTTTCAGGTTCATGCTACATTTGAACTTGTAGAACAGATCTATACCTGTCACAAGGATTCCACACCGAGAAGGACAATTCTATGATTCTATAATCTGCACACACATTTACAATGATGTTTATGCCCTCCAATATACATCATTCAAGTATTTGATCCGTACACAGTGAAACTGGGCATAATGGAGGAAATCCTGCAGCTTAAGTAAGAGTAAACCTGAATAAAATGGCTGATAAAACCTTTGCCCCCCCGCCCAGGGCTCAAAGGGAAAAACTGCATCTTTCTCTGTATGTTTTCTAAAACACAGTATCATTTGAGTAGATGCCAACTCAGTGGGTAAACCCCAATTTCAACGCAAAAACTTTGCATTGTTATTGTGTTTATGCTCCCATTTTTATATATTGACTGTTATCAATGGAGGCAGTATTTTTCAGCAACATCGACAAAGCAAATAAATAAGATGGGGTATCTCCACTAATTTCCATAGAAACAAATTAATAACAAATAAATGTTAAATATTTTCCTTCACAAATTATACACACATATTAGGATAATACAACCATAGTCTTTTAAAAAACCCTTGATCCTTGGGAGAAAAAAAATGTTTTTTTTTTTCTCTTTGTTTTTGTAACTTATTCAGTGCCAAGTTTAGCAGTTCATCTAAACTGTGAAACCACACTTGAAGTCCAAAAATGTCATAAGCAATGGGATCAAATTAAGAACACGATGGGAAGCAGAATCCTTAGATGAAATCAAAAAGGTTAAGAGTCCATTTCATTGTTTAAACTTGAAATATGTACTGTTTAATTTTCATTTGAGACTTCCTGAATTGTTGGTGGGAAGATTATTTTTATCATCACTAAGTTTCAAGGAAAATTAATATAATTATTTCCATCTATAAATTTTAAAACAGGAAAATTTCTCTGTTAGAGTCAGGAAACTTCCAAAATCCAGAAGCATTGTAATTCCACTTGATCAGTGAGGAATCAGGTACAAAGAAAAGTAAAGGATTGCTAAATAGTAGAATGCAGTTTACTTGAGGAAAAAAAAAAAGCTATGTAATTAAGTCTCAAACTTAATTAAACAGGCACTCTTGAGAACTTTTACGTCTATTTCTTTTCCCACGTCTGTCCAATAGCACCTTGTAAACAACATTCTCCAAAAGGAGGAAGACCTTTATATCATAGATTTCAGAGGCAAAGTAGAAAGAATCAGAAAAACTTTTAAAGGGGAAGCTTTCCATGATGTCACTGAAACTACATTATGATTTTCACGAAACTTTCCAAAAATTAAGATTAAGCTAAATAAAGCAGTAAGAACACATTAGTAAGTCTTCTTTCTCTTCACTTTTTGTTTTTAAGAACTGAGATTTCTAAGAAAATTTCATCGTGTAATTGTGTCTTTCTTGACACAATTTATCATCTGGATTTGTCATCTTTCCCTATCTCTGAGGTTTTTATTGTCTTTTTTTTTCCTTGTCAATTGAATTGTTTTGCTTTGTTTTCCAAGATTTTACTTAAATTCAAGTTAGTTAACATATAGTGCAGTATTGGTTTCAGGAGTAGAATTTAGTGATTCATCACTTCCGTATAACACCCAGTGCTCAGGAGTGGCTCAGTCAGTTAAGTGTCCGACTTCGGCTCAGGTCATGATCTTGTGGTCAGTGAGTTCAAGCCCTACATGGGGCTCTGTGCTGACAGCTCAGAGCCTGGAGTTCTGCTTTGGATTCTGGGAGACACAGAATCCCTCTCTCTCTGCCCCTTCCCCGTGTGTACTCTGTCTCTCTCTTTCAATAAATAAATAAATAAATAAATAAATAAATATTTTTTAAAAAAGTTTAACACCCAGAGTTCAACATAAGTGCTCTCCTTAATACCCATCACCCATTTAGCCCATTCCCCACACACCTCCCTCCATCAACCCTCAGTTTGTTCTTTATTGTTAAGAGTCTTTTTAGGTCTTAATGTATTTTAAAGCATTTTAACTTTAAATCTCTCTCTGTCTCTCTCTGTCTCTCTCCATCTCTCTCTCTCATACACACAAACAGACACACACACACACACACACACACACACAGAGCATGTAATGAAAGAAAGGGCAAGTAGAAATAAGATAGTAGCAATAAGATACAGTTGAAAACTCCTCTCATCTTGTTCTGTGTTCTCACCACTTAATGTGCTTTAAAAAAAAAAAGCTATCTAAAAATGAAAACTAAATCCCACCAAACAGCATTAGCTTCTAAATTAAACAATTTCTTTGTATTTAGTGAAAATACAACCAAACTGAAGATGTAGCTTACACTAGCAAGAAAGGATGAGTTTGAGGCTCAGAGTGAGGCAGTAGGAACTCTGACAGGCAACCTGAGAGACAAGGATGTAAACATCAATCACAATGTAATTTAGAATCCAAAAAGTGGATTGTATAAGGGTGAGAAGAGAACTTGGGGACTGATGGTGTGATACCTATTAAAAATGCCTGTGTGGATTCTATTGCATTTCAAATGCATTCTAGATCCAAAGTGCTGCACAGTGTGTGTCTGTCAGTCTTGGCTGTTCTTTCCTCTGGCTTCTCTTCCAGGTCTTACTCCCACTTCTAGCATCTTCTCCATCCCCTGGCCCCAGCAGAATTCCATCAGTCTCTCACAAAGCGTTTCTTGATTTTTCCCATTTGTTTATAATCATAGTCTCCTTTGAAACTTGATGGCATTTTGCCCTTTACATACATAGATATAATGCATGGTATAGATCTAATGACTCTCCAACCAGATACTGTCCCTGAGGGCAAGGTTGAAACATCACTATATTTTTTCTGCTAGAATCTTGCCTTGTATGTAGTATACATACTCAGCAATGGGGTAATGGGCTAGAAAAATAATTTATAATTAATAATAATGAAATGGGGTAAATTTGGAAACAAAGAAATTTCTGTATAGTTAGAATTTTTTTCCCAAGAATAATTTTTTAAAAAATTATAACCTAAGTAGTAGCATGATTAAAGTTATATATTTCTTGAACATAAATTTGTCTAAAATTTGGGGAGGTAGTTAAGAGAGAAGGAGAAAAGAGGAAAGGACAGAATAGTTAAAAATGATTAGAGTAGCACAGGCATTTTAGATGAAAGCTTATAAAAATGGCAGTGAAAGGAGAATAAGGGTTAAGAAAATAATTACCCAGGGAAAATTAGCAGAAACTTTAGAATGTTTATAAGGAAGATTACCAGCCCTAAAATATCTGGAGGGTAAATCAGGATGCAACTTTTTTTTTTCTTTTGCATAAATGGAGGAGGAGCAGATATGTGTGGGGGTAATAATCGACTCTGTTGAGTTTGCAGTGATACACTTACTCCCAAATGGAAATGCCCTGTAGGCAATTAGAAATGTGATACTGAAGTTCATGATAGCGGTCAAGATTAAAGAAATAGATGGGGAATTATACAAATAGAGGTGATAATTGAAACTATGAGACTTGATAAGTTTCATGTAAAGGAGAAGGCAGGGAATTACAAATCCTATCATTATAGTGTCTTATTAAAAATTCAAGAATTAACTTTAGCTACCCTCAAAGAGACACAGGAAATGAAAAAAATATCAATTTATTTTGTATAGGCTATGGATAAATGTTCCTTTTACTAATTTTGACCAAATTTCACACACATACACACATTCATAATAAATAAATAAATATGTATATATATACACATACATATAATTTTGATACAATATCCCTTTGACAACTACTACTATTATTACATACTATGATTATGAGTACTACTGACTCTTAAATTAGTGCTTACTGAGTGCCATACATTTTGTAATGTTTATATTAAAAGGGTTGAAATTGTTGTAATCCATTAAGGAATATTAAGTGTTGGGCCATACTACACTGGAGACAAATGTAATATAAGTAAAATGTAAAATGTAGTCAGCACATAAGAAACATAATACAAAAAGCAAAATTAGTACATCTCTCAAGTGGCCCCATAGTCAATATATTATATACGTATGTGAGTGTACATGTTTTGCATATAGAACATGACCCGAGGATGTGTATACTCGATGTAATGTAGTATACAACTATATGAAAATATATGAAAAATAGCTTTCATACTATTTCAATTATTTTATGGGTGCGAATATACTCATTAATTGAACAAATATCTATTGCATGCATGTTTATGAAAATCACATTCTAGTTTAGAGAGATGGACAAGAAATGAAATAATTGATATATGCATATAGCAAATTAAATTGTGACAAGGGTTAAGGAGAATTGCACCAGGAAAGGAGATGAAGGATTAGTGGCAGTGCTGCATGTTAAAATAGGGTAGTTGGGGAAGATCCCGCAAAGAATGCAGCACTTAGAGAAACACATGAGGGAGGTGAGGGAGTGAGTCATAGGAATCTCTAGGGCAAGAACATTTAGGCCATTTCAGAAACCACAACCTTCCTTGGAGTGAAAAGGAGCCACTAAGGGTTTTCAGAAGAGATGTGGCACTGCCCCCCCCAAAATCCCACCAACAGCTGTGTCGGGAATTGTTAAATACAGTCACCACTGTACCAAACATGGGTGCAAATATTCGTTAAAAGCTGTGGAAGAAGAAGAGGAAAAAGGAAGAGGAAGAAGGTAGGAGGTGGAGAGGGGAGAAGGAAAAGGAAAGAAAGAACATTTCTATGAAAAAAAATACTGCTGTCCAAGACTTGAAAAAAACCTTCTCTTTGAACATACAAAGATCATTTAGAACGCTCTCTCTAAGCTTAGAAGTGTGTGATGGACAGAAACACAAAAGGTCTTTCAGTACAATTCCTAACAAGATCAAGATCTACACTGAGCTTGGCGGTTCTGTATGTCCAGGCAGAATGGGGCATATGTAGAATCTGTTCACCAACACTAACGTGTCAAACCACCTTTTTCCTGTGAAGAAACCCAACAAACTGGCATCATCATCGAGCATGCTCATGCGTGAATGCGTACTGCTGAATAAGCACAAGCAATATGCATCTGGGTCCCTTCAAAAGAAAACCATAGGCTTTATTTTAGAGGAAAGTTAAACAACTGCCTTACAGCAACTGAACTAAGTAAAACCAGCATGGTGATTTGGTCAAAGTAGAAAAACAACAGACCTGATTTTCCTCATATGGCAACATTGAACAGAGATAAAGTTAACAAATTCACTGTACTTGTTAAATCAGTTTTCCTCCCATGCCAGTTTTAATTTGAATGTTATTTGGATGGTATGTATTTCACTGATGCACTAGCATCAGTGAACAGATGTGTTCATTAGTAATAGTGTTCAGGCTCAGGTTAACAGACTGCAATGCATTTTTATTTATTTTTCAAAGTATTTTTTAAGTTTTTTCATTCATTTTGAGAAAGAGAAAGGGAACAAGCAGGGGAGGGGAAGAAAGAGAGGGAGAGAGAGAGAATCCCAAGCAGGTCTGCGCTGGTCATGGAGCCAGGAATGTGATGCTCTCTGGGACATGCTTCACAAACGGTTGCTGTGCAGTTTCTGAAGTGGGGTGCAGGATGTGTATCTGGGCCCCAGCCCTGCCACGGCCACACACAGGGATGTCTCAAGTAGGACACGCGCTCCCCGAAGCACACGGAGGTGGGGGAAACAGGGTGTGTGTTTGCCTTTGCCTGGATGGTCTCTGGGATTCCAAGGGATCCTGTCAGCAGCTGTGGGAACTCTGGTCTGCACTGGAAAAGACCTAGCTTCAAAGGATGGCTATTTTATGCAGTTTGTAGAAACCCATTTAGTACCCATTTCTTTGTGTCATTTTTTTAACTAAATAAAGTCAGAGAGCTTTGTATCCAAAAAAAAAAGGAGGCTCGAGCTCACCAACTCCTGAGATCATAACCTGAGCCAAAACTAAGTGTTGGACACTTAACCGACTGAGCCATCCAGGTGCCCCTAGACTACAATGCATTTTTAAACCAGTGTGTAATTCACATAACAGAATATTAGTGATGCATTTTTTCCTATTTCACTTCAGTGATATTCAAATTATTTGTACATGTGAAAATCCGTATATATATATATATAATTTTTTTCTGTTTCATTTGAAAAGCATTTAATGTCTCCCAAAGAAATAATACTATGTTGGAAGCAGAAACTATTTCTTCAAGAATTTCTGTAAAGAATTTGAGAAGAATCATAAATTTCATGGTAAAAAATATAAAATATAGTGAGTCCCTATAAATCCTTAGTATTTCAGATAATTAAATTATAAACTCAGAGCCTTAGAACTCTTAAGACCTTAAAGTCTACCCACATTTCGTATAGTCTTGTGGATAACATGCTATACATCCGCACACATATAGAAAGAGTGTGGGTTAGACCATTAAATTGCCAATCAATGCTATTTCAAGACATATAACAAGACAGGGATATTTCTTTTGTTCATACAATATACATGATTTATTGCATGCCTCTTGTATATCAGGCACTGTGTTGGGCTGATATTCCAAAGATAAATAAGTGATCTCAGGTCCTTTTAGACTAGCTTTTCTACAGCTTTAGTAAAGAACTATACACATTAAAGTATGTAGGTATCAATTGCCTTCTTGGACATGGTAATAATAATTTGTTTCAGAAATCACCAAACATCCAATTAACATATTTTCTAGCAATGCAAGTAAGAAGACAAAGAATCATCCAAAAAATATGGCAATGCTGTATCTCTAAGAACTGAAGTTTACATTAAACTTTGATGTTTATTATGTTCTTGGTAATAAATATAACTTAAATTTTAACAAGTCGTGGATTTTTAAAAATGTAAACTCAAACTTCAGTCTAGAGTTTGAGGAACTTTTTCAAATGGGGGGAAATGAATATTTGGGAGAGCCCAGTATATGTGCTAACTCATTTATTGAACTGACTTGTTCACTCTCGGCCTCATCTTGGTATCCACAGGATGACGAACTTCCCATCTTCCCTTTCCCACCTTTCTAATTGCATATTGTGAACAAATCCTAGGTGAATTTTCTACAAATATCATTCTCTCATGTCCGTCCCAGGTTCGAAATCCTCCAATGTTTACTTACCATTGACAGGCTAAACTCCTCTAAAATATGGCTCTAACCAAACTTATAGCCTCATTTTACTTCTTTCCAAAACCTACTTACTGCTCCAATGAGCAGAGTTTTGAATTGTTCTCTAGACACAGAACATTCATTCTTGGTTCTGTCTTGTCTCAGGATGAGAGATCAGAGATATATTGTGCTAAAATTGTCCATGCATGGAGGAAGGAAATGCTTAAATGACCAGTATTTGCTTTTAATTTGTTGCTATAGAAATAAGAGGTGTTGCCTCTCGATATTTATGTCCTAAATCAGTGTTACGTGAAAATAATGATTCAATTAATAACAACAAAGTTTTATGAACAGGAACAAAACCATAACAATAAAGAAAATAATCGCCACAGTTAAAATAGAAATTTATCTTTTACACTGACAGTCATTGAACACAAGATTGTGAAATATAAACAAAGGGGGGATTGATTCATTATTGCTAGCCAGGAAGACATAAGTTATGATTTGGACACAGTATGGAGTTTATCTCTCCATTATGAGAAAGTCAACTTTTCTCCTTACTGAAAATGCTCACTTCTAACTCGTCCAGGCATTTAGAGCCTATCTGTCTGCTCCATGTCCATTCCTCACTGGGATCTCTACCTTATCCTGAAATTTGAGAGTACCTTGTTCCTGGACAAGCCTATCATTTTGTCTGCCATGGCCAACCTTTTCCTCGAGAATGAATGCCTCCACCCCTTCAGCTTTCTGCTGTGGGAATCAATGAGTGCACTGTGAATCCATATATAAATTTATTTTTATATCCACAATCCTGTTTTGCCTGTGACAGTCCTAGTTTATGCCTTTTGTCACAATGTGCTGTTAGTTTGGCATTTATTCAGGATTTTAAAATTTTATAACAAAGTTTATTAAAGCTGCATTAAAATAAGCCAGGATGGGTGGGTTTGATGGATTTCTACTGTACCCACCCAACTTCTACAAGAGTTGTTTAGCAGGGAACAGTGATCTCTTTAGCATTCTGTTCAATATGAAAGTTGATCTTAAATAAATCTCTCAATTTTCAACCTTTATCAAGTGCAACATAAGTGTAATTAACACCTCTCTTTTAAGGAGAGCATGTAGGGCATTTGCTGATAAAATGAACAGCACTCAGACACAAACTAATTCCTGGGAGAAATTCAAACAATTACAAATAGAACTGCCATATGACCTAGCAATTCCACTTCTGGGTATGTATCCAAAAGAAATGAGATCCCTGTCTTGAAGAGATATCGGCATCTCATGGTCACTGCAGCATTATTCATGATAATCAAGGTATGGAAACAACTTAAGTGACCATCAATGGATGAATGAATAAAGAATATATGGTACACACACACACACACACACACACACACACAATGTAAAATTATTTAGCCATGACACAGGAGGAAATCTGGCCTGTGACAATATGGATGGACCTTGAGGGTCCCTTGAGGGCATTATGCTAAGTGAAATAAATCAGATGGAGTAAGACAAAATACTGTATGATATCACTTAAATGTTGACTCTAAAATAACCAAACTCAAAGAAACAGAGAGTATAATATTGGTTTCCAGGGACCAATTGGTTTCCAGGGATGGAGAAAAATAGGGAGGGTACACATTTCCAGTTAGAAGTTCTGGGGATCTAATACACAGCATTGTAAATACAGTCAATAACACTGTATGGTGTACTTCAAAATTGTGAAGAGACTAGATCTTAAATGCTCTCACTACAAAAAGGAAATGATGATTATCTGATGTAATGGAAGTGTTAGCTGAAGCTACAGTGGTTAATCATATTGTGATGTGTAAGTGCATCAAACTAACACTGCTGGACACCTTAAATGTACACAATGCTATATATGCATAAATTATATCTCAATAAAACTGAAGAAAAATGTAAGTTGTAATTCAGAAAATTTATAAAGAGCTGCATATAAACATTACTGGAATAACGAATGACTTTTTTTTTTTTAATTACAAAGCTGAGTTTGAGTTAATTATCATACACCAGCATGACAGTGTGCACCTTCTTTCCTTGCTTCCCATCATCACTGGGATCTGAGAAAAGTGTGACATTCTGGAGAACTATTTGACAATCAACCTACGTGTTTTTAATTTTTTATTAATTTAATGTTTACTTATTTTGAGAGAGAGAGAGAGATAGAGAGCGTGAACAGGGGAGGGGCAGAGAGAGAGGGAGACACAGAATCTGAAGAAGGCTCTAGGCTCCCAGCTGTCAGCACAGAGCCCGATGTGGGGCTTGAACTCACAAGATGTGAGATCATAACCTGAGCCAAAGTTGGACGTTCAACGGACTGAGCCACCCAGGCACCCCTCAACCTAAGTGTTTTATAATGACATTCACCTTTTTTTTTTCAGCAAATCCTCTAGAGTTTGCATTATTTCAAGTCAGTTAGAAATTTTTAACAAACTCCCTCAGCAAATGGAATGCCAAGAGTTCACCTTTCCAAGCTTTTGTAAAATTACTAAAAAAAAAAAAAAAAAAAAAAAAAAGCACACTTGGAAACAAGAGCATATTAAGCATTGTCACTATGAAAGCAAAACATCAACTGAGTAAATGATAGGCTCACATGGTATATTAGATCTGATTTTAAAATTCTATAATTGTGCTTTGGAGTATTTCAATTTAGGGGAAGAAGATTTTGATGGAGCTTTGGTTTTTAATTGGAAAATTTCTATTTTGGATAGAATGAAATAAAATTAAGAAGGTCTAAAATATTGCAGCAATTATGGTTTCAAATGAATCAGGAAAGAGACAATCAATTTAATGAGTTTTACCTTGTAAAATATCTCTCAAAGAAGTTCTTAATAGACAGCACACACATGTGTATATGAATTAATATTAACCACCACTTAACAGAATTTTCCCTGATTGCAACTAAAACCTTTAGAGAGAATATATTTAGAGAGAGATAAACATCATGGTTTATAGAAAAAAAAGGCAAAGAAATTTGTTTCAATTTTAAATTATTAACCAAATGTACTACTTTGAAAAATATTGACGGCATTTTTATAAAAATAAAAAAATAAAAATAAAACTATTGATAGAATTGTATTTCTCAGCAAAACACGAATGACATAGTATTAGGATAACATTTGCTAAGTTACTTTAAACATAAAAAAATGTACCAATATAGATATGTTTTATGCAGTGTACGTGAATATGCTTTTTTTATAGAAATATTTTTTAGAAATATTTTTATTTTTGAAAATTATTTTTGAATAGAATTATTTGATAAGCAAAATGAACTTTCAGTAAAATACATTTCAAACTTCCAAATTAGTAACTCCTTTTACTCACAAATGTATCCTGGTATGAGAGATAAATTATACAGTTCCTAATCATGTGACCCAAATTGAGGAGTTTCATTTTAGCAGAGTCATGGTAAATCTTAGTCCAATCAGATGAGCCACCAACACAATGTGGACTGAGGCAGGCCAACTGACATAAAGCATGATGCGTTCCATCCTGTCTGTACTATGGACATAATCTGGCAATTTATCTAAACTCTGAGCTTTAGTTTTCTCATATATATAATAAGCTAATAATAGTGCCTGCCTCATGTTGTAAAGATTACATTGATTCAAATATGTAAAGACTTAATGCCTGGCACATAGTAAGTACCTAATATAATAGTTCAGTGATGTTAAAATTAATTGCATGGATGCATGCAAATAAAGCCATAAATAGTTAAAGGCATTTAGCAGCTGCATAGCGTTTCAATACCCACTTATTTCTGATGTTTTAGTTGTCATTTAAAACCCCTAAAATAGCTATGAATCCTTGCCAGTGAGGAAAAACAAAATAAGGGAATAAAGGGATAGATATTTGTTTTTATAGTCAAAGTTATACAAATAACAGAAAAGGCCTTTCCAAATACACTAATAATGCCCAAACTAAACACACAGTTTCCATCCACCCATTCTTCACCCCTGAAGCCCTACATATGAGTATAATTCAAGCAAATCTCCCAACTGTCACCCGCAAAATTAAATTTAATAGAAAACATGGGGAGAATTCATTTGAGGTCTGAATATACAAACTTCAGAGCATCATGATATCCATAAGTGATTCATAGTAATGAAACATTCATTAATGTTGGCTGCCAGATAAACACTGAATATTGTTACTTTTTGGCAGGCTTTTTCAAACATGTTTTTGTGAGCAGTATGAAGGCTAAATATATTTTTAAAGCACTTTGTCAAATGAATACATTGGCTATTCTCAATTTTCAAGAAGTTGCCTATCAGATGATGGTATTAGTGTTTGCAACATGACAGAATTGACATCAGAACATTGAATTTAAAAAGCTGGATTTTTTAAAATGACATCTTCAATAGACAGCAAAGAGTTGATGCCTGTGTACCTGAAGTATAAAATGTGATTATTTTATGTGTAGTGCCATGTTCACATGGTTCAGTTGTACCAAATACAGAATCATTTTTGGATGTTTTTATTTGTCTAAAAACATGGAATATATAAATGCTCGCCATGAAGAAAGGAAGCAGGTTTCTGCCTAAAACTCCTATGAGTTCATTATCACTGTGAGCAATCACTGATAATTCTTCGAATTTTAGAATTTAGTCATTTTACTTTAGGACAAAGGTAGCTACTTCCCTGTGAGAAGCAAGCATAAGAGGTTAGACAGCTGAACAACAGGATAACTTCAAGGTTTAAAAGAGCCCCAAAGCAACAAGGAACAAACCAAAAGTTGGCCCCTTATGGAGACTGCCAAATTCTAGATTTAGAAAGTCTGCTCTTTGTTGTTAATGTTTGTCCTCAGGCTTCCCACCACCACCACCTCCCCCACCAACCACCAGCTTTTTCTTATGTTTTTCATTTGTGATCACAAAACAAAACGTGACTACATGTTAAAGCATTAGACAAGGGCAATTTTAATAATTTTTAGAAGGGTACAATTAAATTTGGGTACCATATGAGGTATATATAATAAAAGACAGCACACAGAAATTTTTATGAACATTTAAAAATAAGCAAGTACAGATAAGCATATATATATATCATTCAAACAAATTTACATTAAGAAAAGAAAATGAGGAAGAGTTGTTAGATTCCTCTGGGTTACTAGAAGCCACTTAAATCCAAGTCTTTCCAGGTATATTTCAAAAACCACAGAAATCATTAAGCAGAGTATATAAATCCTTTTTCTCACCCATTCATAGAAAACTCAGGAGATAAAACCTATTAAAAAATGTCATATTACATATAAGTAGGCAGATAAACATCTAGATCCAGAAAAGCCATCTCTAGAACCCACCCACAGCAGATCGAAACAATCAGTAAAGATGGTGGGGAAAGAGGAGAGGATCATGAAGGATCTACCAGAGATAAAACCACATTTAAAAAGAAGAAGTCCTCCCTTGAGAGGGTCAAAGAAGAAGGAAGCTGCCATGGTGTGAGAGCTTATGGAGACAGCCATGGGGCAAAAAGCTATAGGCAGTCTCTTAAGAGTTCACTAGCTTCCACCTAACAGCCAGTAAAAGAAGAGGGCCTCCATCTTACATTCCCAAGGAAATGGATTCTGCCAATAACCTGAGGGAAGAAAAGAAGAAATGGAGGTGGGAAGGAAAAAGAGAGAGAATTTAAAAAAAAAAGAAGAAGGGGCGCCTGGGTGGCACAGTCGGTTAAGCGTCCGACTTCAGCCAGGTCACGATCTCGCGGTCCGTGAGTTCGAGCCCCGCGTCAGGCTCTGGGCTGATGGCTCAGAGCCTGGAGCCTGTTTCCGATTCTGTGTCTCCCTCTCTCTCTGCCCCTCCCCCATTCATGCTCTGTCTCTCTCTGTCCCAAAAATAAATAAACGTTGAAAAAAAAAATTAAAAAAAAAAAGAAGAAGAAGAAGAAGAAAAATTGGAAGGGGAAATTCTTTATCTTAGACATTAATATATGTTGAAGCAAAAAGAGAACTAGAAAATTGCCATTTTGCAACAAAGTTTGAGAAGATACTAAAATCACTGAGTGAAAAGTTATTGGGGAACTGGTTATCCATATCCATATCCAAGGTATCATTCCATAGATTACATATTAATAAGAAAAGAAACAGGGCACCAAGTCGGTTAAGCATCTGACTTGGGCTCAGGCCATGATCTCACGGTTTGGGAGTTCAAGCCCTGTGTCAGGCTCTGTGCTGACAGCTCGGAGCCTGGAGCCTGCTTCAGGTTCTGTGTCTCCCTCTCTCTCTGCCCCTCCCCTGCTTGTGCTCTGTCTCTCTCAAAAATGAATAAATGTAAATTTAAAAAAAAAAATAAGAAAAGAAACAAAAGAATCTCTACAATGTGGAGATTTTGCTATGCCACTTTAACAAAATGATCAAAATTACCACTAATAATTAAACAAACTGAAAAAGTGTATCTCTAGACATGATGCTCTGACGAAGAGATATTCCTGCTATCTAACCAGAAATGAATCATTAGGAAACTATTAGGACATTCTGCAAAACAACCAGCCTGAACTCTTCAAAACCTCTTGATGTCATGAAAGACCAAATAAAAAGAAAATAACAAACAAAAACAAAAAACAAAAAACAAAAAAAAACAGAACTTATCTGGATTTAAGGAGACAAAAGGGACATATAGACATGGCAACTAAAAGCAGTGAGTGATTGTAGATTGGATCCTGGATTACTTAAAAAATAAACACTGTTAAAGACATTTTAGGGCCTCTTGGGGAAATTTGAATTTTAAGTATCTACTAGGCGATATCATTGTGTCATATTAATTATTTGAGTGTGATTTTTATAGGAGAACGTCCTTGTTCTTAGGAGGTTCATGGTGCAGTAGTTAAAGTATTGTAGTATTTGCAACCTCCTGTCAAACAATTCAGCCAAAAGAGGGGTGTGTGTGTGTGTGTGTGTGTGTGTGTGTGTACATAATACATGGAGAAAGTGAATGTGGAACAATTGGTGATTAGATGGAGGCTGAGGATCATTGCACTATTAATATAACTTTTTACTAGTTTTGAATCCTTTCAAAATAAAATTTGAATACAAATAAAGGAGCTATAGTGCCTACTTCAAGTTTTTAAAATAAACTCCTTTTTTTTGTCTAGTCATGGTTATGAAAGTAATTCATCATATTTAATATTTTGGTGGAAATGTGGAAAATATTAAACAATGAATTTGTCTATAATCCTGCTGTCTCCAGATAAACACTACTAACATTTTGCCATACTCCCTTTAAGTCACTTATTTCTATTCAGATATACATCCTATACATTGATTTTTCAGAACCGGGATCATAAATCTTACTTAGTTTTCTAAATTAATGGATAAGGAACATTTTCCAAATCATTTAATAGTTTCAAAAATCTATGATTTTAATGGTTATATAAAGATATATCATAATGATTAGATTATAATTTTACAAAATTTCTCATCTTTGGATACAATTTATTCTCTTGGTTACTAGATTCCCAGACTCTCTGGTTTTCCCCATTCCTCACTCTCCAGTACTTTCTAATCTCCTTTGCTAGATGTTTCTCAAATCAGCACGTTTTAATGAATGTTTACTTATTTTTGAGAGAGAGAGAGCATGAGCAAGGGATATGCAGGGAAGAGGGGTGGGGAGAAAATCGGAAGTGGGCTCCTCATTGACAGCAGAGAGCCTAATGCAGGGCTCAGACCCATGAACCTTGAGATCAGGACCTAAACTGAAGTCAGGAGGCTCAACCAGCTGAGCGACCCAGGCACCCCGCCTATCAGCGCATTTTTAACATTGATGAGACCTAAGTCTCAGCTTAGTTTTCACTTTGGCTTCTCTGTTAATTCGCGTTCGCTGAGTGATCTCACTCAGGCTAATGGTGATAAACACCCTCTCTGTGCTGATACCGAAATGTGAATCTGTAGCCCAGACCTTTACTCTGAATACCAGTCATACCCAACTGTTTATTCCACCTGGATATATCAAATTAATGCTAAATTCAAATTTCTGATCTTCTCCCCCAAATTTTCTTCTCCTATAGTCTTAAACATCTCATTTAATGGCAATTACATTCTAATGTTCAGGCCAAAACTATTAGAGTCATTTTGACTCCTCTCTGTCTCTACTTTGTACCTATGTCCAGTCTGTCAGCAAATCCTGTGAACTCCTCTTTCTACATATGTCCAGGACCTGTCCCTTCTTACCAACTTCCTTGCTAATATGTTGGCCTGACTAATCATCAGTTCTGGCCTAGATCATGCATTTCCATCTGACTGATACTTCTTATGCCCTACTCTCTATTCAAAAAATAAAAGTAAGTTGTGAAATTATACCTCTATTTGAATCCCTCCAGTAGATTCAATCTCACAGTAAAAACCAAAGCTATTTACAACGTCTAAAAAAAGGCCCTATTTTCTGTCCTCACTTCACCCTTTTTTTTCCCTCCCTCATTGGCCATCCTGCTGTTCCTCAAATGTGTTTGCTGTAATCCCTGCTCAAAACCTTCAGATTTGCTGACCTCCATGCCTGGAATGCTCTCCTCCCAGATGTTGGAACTTGGGGAGCTTCTTGCTCCCTCTAGTCTTGGATCAAACATCACCTTATTAGGCCATTCTAACTATCCTCTTTAAAGTTTTAACTCAGTAACCCACCAATCCTTATTCCCCTTTGTGACTTTATTTTCTTTATTTGATAATCTCCTTTTTTCTCTAGTTTTAAATAGATCACAGAAAGTGAATTACACAAAGGTTATGGATATTTTAAAATATTTTATTTGTAGTGCCAAAACGATTTCTCAAAGACAGCCTCAATGCCAAGACTTTAAAAGACTGTTTCAATACTAAGACTATTCTAATTATTAAAACTAAATATTATCATTTTGAAAAAGTCTTTGCCAACAAGGCCAAAATAAATACTATGTCATTTCTCCTCCCTCCCTCCCTCCCTTCTTTCTTTCCTTCCTTCCTTCCTTCCTTCCTTCCTTCCTTCCTTCTTTCTTACTTCAATGTCATTTAATATTTTGATTATATAGTGAAACTTTCCCCAAGAACCAGGAAATTAGAAAAATTAACATGTCTCTCCATTTACTGGGAGAATAAAACCTGATCTCTACCTCACATTCTCCACAAAAATCAATTCCAGGTAGATTGAAGATCTACATGAAATGGTTAAACAATAAAGCTTCTTGAAGATAGTATTAGAGAATATCATCATGAACTTGGTGTACAGAAAGCTTTTCCAAACACAACATATAGAAATAAATATTCTGCATAACAAAGCATTGAATATGTTGCCGCAAAGCCCACTTCCATCATGATACTTTCCTGTTCAAAGACTTTCATGTACCTATTGTACTCAGTAGAGTTTATCATGTACCTATTATACTCAGTAGAGTTTAAACTCCTTGTCTAAACTTCAATTTTTTTCTATTTGATCCATATTTTCCTGGATTTTGTTCAAGTTCCTTCACTCAGTATGAATGCTTTTCATCTCTGTTTGGCAAAATATGATGTATTTCGAGTTGTAACACCAACTCCTTCATTAGGTTTCCTCAGATAATAGTGGTCCTTCTCTTCTATGAACATTGAGAACTCTATATCGTGATTTTTCTTGTATTTACTATTTTATGCCTTATATTTGTGCCTTATGTCTGTCCCAACTAGAGGACAAAAGCATTGAGTCTAGATACACTCTCTTTTCCATTTTATAGATCCCGAAGTGCTTACCATGGTAACATGGCGATTACACATAGTAAGTCCTCAATAAATGGTCACTATATTAATTAGTTACATTATATAATATAATAAGAGATATATAAGTAATGATATATAATAGGGCATCCCTTTAATATGGACTTTCATTTTTTATTCTTGAAAAATGATTATATTAAAACCAACTGCATGTAGTTCAGGTTTTTCTAAGATTCTAGTTTTAACCTCAAGCAGGTGCTTTATATATTCTTGCTGAAGGATTAAAGAAAATTCTTCTCCTTGCCTTTGTCAACTTTTTGTTTTGTTTTCTTTTGTTTTTTTTTTCGATATATGAAATTTATTGTCAAATTGGTTTCCATACAACACCCAGTGCTCATCCCAAAAGGTGCCCTCCTCAGTACCCATCCCCCACCCTCCCCTCCCTCCCACCCCCCATCAACCCTCAGTTTGTTCTCAGTTTTTAAGAGTCTCTTATGCTTTGGATCTCTCCCACTCTAACCTCTTTATTTTTTTTTCTTCCCCTCTGCCATGGGTTTCTGTTAAGTTTCTCAGGATCCACATAAGAGTGAAACCATATGGTATCTGTCTTTCTCTGTATGGCTTATTTCACTTAGCATCACACTCTCCAGTTCCATCCACATTGCTACAAAAGGCCATATTTCATTTTTTCTCATTGCCACGTAGTATTCCATTGTGTATATAAACCACAATGTCTTTATCCATTCATCAGTTGATGGACATTTAGGCTCTTTCCATAATTTGGCTATTGTTGAGAGTGCTGCTATAAACATTGGGGTACAAGTGCCCCTATGCATCAGTACTCTTGTATCCCTTGGGTAAATTCCTAGCAGTGCTATTGCTGGGTCATAGGGTAGGTCTATTTTTAATTTTCTGAGGAACCTCCACACTGTTTTCCAGAGTGGCTGCACCAGTTTGCATTTCCACCAACAGTGCAAGAGGGTTCCCATTTCTCCACATCCTCTCCAGCATCTATAGTCTCCTGATTTGTTCATTTTGGCCACTCTGACTGGCGTGAGGTGATACCTGAGTGTGGTTTTGATTTGTATTTCCCTGATAAGGAGCGACGTTGAGCATCTTTTCATGTGCCTGTTGCCCATCCGGATGTCTTCTTTAGAGAAGTGTCTATTCATGTTTTCTGCCCATTTCTTCACTGGGTTATTTGTTTTTCGGGTGTGGAGTTTGGTGAGCTCTTTATAGATTTTGGATACTAGCCCTTTGTCCGATATGTCATTTGCAAATATCTTTTCCCATTCCGTTGGTTGCCTTTTAGTTTTGTTCGTTGTTTCCTTTGCTGTGCAGAAGCTTTTTATCTTCATAAGGTCCCAGTAGTTCATTTTTGCTTTTAATTCCCTTGCTTTTGGGGATGTGTCTAGTAAGAGATTGCTACGGCTGAGGTCAGAGAGGTCTTTTCCTGCTTTCTCCTCTAGGGTTTTGATAGTTTCCTGTCTCACATTCAGGTCCTTTATCCATTTTGAGTTTATTTTTGTGAATGGTGTGAGAAAGTGGTCTAGTTTCAACCTTCTGCATGTTGCTGTCCAGTTCTCCCAGCACCATTTGTTAAAGAGACTGTCTTTTTTCCATTGGATGTTCTTTCCTGCTTTGTCAAAGATGAGTTGGCCATACGTTTGTGGGTCTAGTTCTGGGGTTTCTATTCTATTCCATTGGTCTATGTGTCTGTTTTTGTGCCAATACCATGCTGTCTTGATGATTACAGATTTGTAGTAGAGGCTAAAGTCTGGGATTGTGATGCCTCCTGCTTTGGTCCTCTTCTTCAAAATTACTTTGGCTATTCGGGGCCTTTTGTGGTTCCATATGAATTTTAGAATTGCTTATTCTAGTTTCGAGAAGAACGCTGGTGCAATTTTGATTGGGATTGCATTCTATGTGTAGATAGCTTTGGGTAGTATTGACATTTTGACAATATTTATTCTTCCAACCCATGAGCAGGGAATGTCTTTCCATTTCTTTATATCTTCTTCAATTACCTTCATAAGCTTTCTATAGTTTTCAGCATACAGATCTTTTACATCTTTGATTAGATTTTTTCCTAGGTATTTTATGCTTCTTGGTGCAATTGTGAATGGGATCAGTTTCTTGATTTGTCTTTCTGTTGCTTCATTGTTAGTGTATAAGAATGCAACTGATTTCTGTACATTGATTTTGTATCCTACAACTTTGCTGAATTCATGTATCAGTTCTAGCAGACTTTTGGTGGAGTC
Organism: Leopardus geoffroyi; assembly: GCF_018350155.1. Taxonomy (NCBI): domain Eukaryota; kingdom Metazoa; phylum Chordata; class Mammalia; order Carnivora; family Felidae; genus Leopardus; species Leopardus geoffroyi. The sequence continues at coordinate 103,714,633 of NC_059327.1, read as the reverse complement.
TATCGGATTTTCCATGTATAATATCATGTCATCTGCAAAGAGCGAAAGATTGACTTCATCTTTGCCAATTTGGATGCCTTTGATTTCCTTTTGTTGTCTGATTGCTGATGCTAGCACTTCCAACACTATGTTAAACAACAGCGATGAGAGTGGGCATCCCTATCGTGTTCCTGATCTCAGGGAAAAAACTCTCAGTTTTTCCCCGTTGAGGATGATGTTAGCTGTGGGCTTTTCATAAATGGCTTTTATGATGTTTAAGTATGTTCCTTCTATCCCGACTTTCTCAAGGGTTTTTATTAAGAAAGGGTGCTGGATTTTGTCAAAGGCCTTTTCTGCATCGATTGACAGGATCATATGGTTCTTATCTTTTCTTTTATTAATGTGATGTTGATTGATTTGCAAATGTTGAACCAGCCCTGCATCCCAGGAATGAATCCCACTTGATCATGGTGAATAATTCTTTTTATATGCTTTTGAATTCGATTTGCTAGTATCTTATTGAGAATTGTTGCATCCATATTCATCAGGGATATTGGCCTGTAGTTCTCTTTTTTTACTGGGTCTCTGTCTGGTTTAGGAATCAAAGTAATACTGGCTTCATAGAATGAGTCTGGAAGTTTTCCTTCCCTTTTTATTTCTTGGAATATCTTGAGAAGGATAGGTATTATCTCTGCTTTAAACGTCTGGTAGAACTCCCCTGGGAAGCTATCTGGTCCTGGACTCTTATTTGTTGGGAGATTGTGGATAACCGATTCAATTTCTTCGCTGGTTATGGGTCTGTTCAAGCTTTCTATTTCCTCCTGATTGAGTTTTGGAAGAGTGTGGGTGTTTAGGAATTTGTCCATTTCTTCCAGGTTGTCCAATTTGTGGGCATATAATTTTTCATAGTATTCCCTGATAATTGTATGTATCTCTAAGGGATTGGTTGTAATAGTTCCATTTTCATTCATCATTTTATCTATTTGGGTCATCTCCCTTTTCTTTTTGAGAAGCCTGGCTAGAGGTTTATCAATTTTGTTTATTTTTTCAAAAAACCAACTCTTGGTTTTGTTGATCTGCTCTACCTTTTTTTAGATTCTATATTGTTTATTTCTGCTCTGATCTTTATTATTTCTCTTCTTCTGCTGGGTTTAGGCTGCCTTCGCTGTTCTGCTTCTATTTCCTTTAGGTGTGCTGTTAGATTTTGTATTTGGGATTTTTCTTGTTTCTTGAGATAGGCCTGGATTGCAATGTATTTTCCTCTCAGGACTGCCTTCGCTGCGTCCCAGAGCGTTTGGATTGTTTTATTTTCATTTTCGTTTGTTTCCATATATTTTTTAATTTCTTCTCTAATTGCCTGGTTGACCCATTCATTCTTTAGTAGGGTGTTCTTTAACCTCCATGCTTTTGGATGTTTTCCAGACTTTTTCCTGTGGTTGATTTCAAGCTTCATAGCACTGTGGTCTGAAAGTATGCATGGTATAATTTCAATTCTTGTATACTTATGAAGGGCTGTTTTGTGACCCAGTATATGATCTATCTTGGAGAATGTTCCATGTGCACTCGAGAAGAAAGTATATTCTGTTGCTTTGGGATGCAGAGTTCTAAATATAACTGTCAAGTCCATCTGATCCAATGTATCATTCAGGACACTTGTTTCTTTATTGACCGTGTGTCTAGATGATCTATCCATTTCTGTAAGTGGAGTGTTAAAGTCCCCTGCAATTACCACATTCTTATCAATAAGGTTGCTTATGTTTATGAGTAATTGTTTTATATATTTGGGGGCTCTGGTATTCGGTGCATAGACATTTATAATTGTTAGCTCTTCCTGGTGGATAGACCCTGTAATTATTATATAATGCCCTTCTTCATCTCTTGTTACAGCCTTTAATTTAAAGTCTAGCTTGTCTGATATAAGTATGGCTACTCCAGCTTTTTTTTTGGCTTCCAGTAGCATGACAAATAGTTCTCCATCCCCTCACTCTCAATCTAAAGGTGTCCTCAGATCTAAAATGAGTTTCTTGTAGACAGCAAATAGATGGGTCTTGTTTTTTTATCCATTCTGATACCCTATGTCTTTAGGTTGGCGCATTTAATCCATTTACATTCAGTGTTATTATAGAAAGATATGGGTTTAGAGTCATTGTGATGTCTGTAGGTTTCATGCTTGTAGCAATGTCTCTGGTACTTTGTCTCATAGAATCCCCCTTAGGATCTCTTGTAGGGCTGGTTTAGTGGTGACGAATTCCTTCAGTTTTTGTGTGTTTGGGAAGACGTTTATCTCTCTTTCTATTCTAAATGACAGACTTGCTGGATAAAGGATTCTTGGCTGCATATTTTTTCTGTTCAGCACACTGAAGATCTCGTGCCAATACTTTCTGGCCTGCCAAGTTTCAAGAGAGAGATCAGTCACAAGTCTTATAGGTCTCCCTTTGTATGATAGGGCATGTTTATCCCTTGTTGCTTTCAGAATTTTCTCTTTATCCTTGTATTTTGCCAGTTTCACTATGATATGTCGTGCAGAAGATCGATTCAAGTTACGTCTGAAGGGAGTTCTCTGTGCCTTTTGGATTTCAATGCCTTTTTCCTTCCCCAGTTCAGGGAAGTTCTCAGCTATGATTTCTTCAAATACACCTTCAGCACCTTTCCCTCTCTCTTCCTCCTCTGGGATACCAAGTATGCATATATTATTTCTTTTTAGTGTATCACTTAGTTCTCTAATTTTCCCCTCATACTCCTGGATTTTTTTATCTCTCTTTTCTCAGCTTCCTCTTTTTCCATAACTTTATCTTCTAGTTCACCTATTCTCTCCTCTGCCTCTTCAATCTGAGCCGTCATCGTTTCCATTTTGTTTTGCATTTCGTTTAAAGCATTTTTCAGCTCCTCCTGACTGTTCCTTAGTCCCTTGATCTCTGTAGCAAGAGATTCTCTGCTGTCCTCTATACTGTTTTCAAGCCTAGTGATTAATTTTATGACTATTATTCTAAATTCACTTTCTGTTATATTATTTAAATCCTTTTTGATCAGTTCATTAGCTATTGTTATTTCCTGGAGATTCTTTTGAGGGGAATTCTTTCGTTTGGTCATTTTGGATAGTCCCTGGAGTGGTGGGGACCTGCAGGGCACTTCCCCTGTGCTGTGGTGTATAACTGGAGTTGGTGGGCGGAGTCGCAGTCAGACCTGATGTCTGCCCCCGGCCCACCGCTGGGGCCACAGTCAGACTGGTGTGTGCCTTCTCTTCCCCTCTCCTAGGGGTGGGATTCACTGTGGAGTGGCGTGGCCCGTCTGGGCTACTTGCACACTGCCAGGCTTGTGGTGCTGGGGATCTGGCGTATTAGCTGGGGTGGGTAGGCAAGGTGCACGGGGGCAGGAGGGGCAGGTTTAGCTCGCTTCTCCTTAGGTGATCCACTTCAGGAGGGGCCCTGTGGCAGCGGGAGGGAGTCAGACCAGCTGCCGGAGGGTTGGCTACGCAGAAGCACAGCATTGGGTGTTTGCGAGGAGCAAGCAAGTTCCCTGGCAGGAACTGGTTCCCCTTGGGATTTTGGATGGGGGATGGGCGAGGGAGATGGCGCTGGCGACCGCCTTTGTTCCCCGCCAAGCTGAGCTCTGTCATCCTGGGCTCAGCAACTCTCCCTCCCTTTGTCCTCCAGCCTTCCCGCTTTCTGAGCAGAGCTGTTAACTTATGACCTCCCCGATGCTAAGTCCCGCTTGCTGTCGGAACACACTCCGTCGGGCCCCTCTGCTTTTGCAAGCCAGACTGGGGGCTCTGCTTGGCTGGCAGGCTGCCCCTCCACCCCGGCTCCCTCCCGCCAGTCCATGCAGCGCGCACTGCCTCACCGCCCTTCCTACCCTCTTCCGTGGGCCTCTGGTCTGCGCTTGGCTCCGGAGACTCCGTTCTGCTAGTCTTCTGGTGGTTTTCTGGGTTATTTAGGCAGGTGTAGGTGGAATCTAAGTGATCAGCAGGACGCGCAGTGAGCCCAGCGTCCTCCTACGCCACCATCTCCTCGGATTCCTGCCTTTGTCAACTTTGTTGTCTTATATTTAACTGTGAATATAGTTTTGTCAGTGGCGATATCCTAGTCCAATGTGTATCTGTGTTTTATATTTTCACATATGAAAATTGTCCTAAGATATGTGTGTTTCATTTAATTACACTATATATTCTAATCTATGAAACAAAGCAGTGACTGTGTTAAACACTCCTAAAACTTTTATAACTTTAGGGAAAAAACACAAATGGCTTTGCATTTATAATCTAGCTTTTAGTTTTCTTTTCTCTGTTTACAATGAGGTCAGTGCCAAATTTTTTATAATTTTTTTAATTTTTTTAACTTAAGGGACCAAAACCTTGTAAAATAAAATGTCCATGCCCACCTTCTTTTAAAAAGTAACAGTTCAACTTAATCCCCCCAAACTATGCACTTTTTCCAATGCATCCTCTTATAATACTCTTTTATCCATATTCAACAAATGAAAAACTTTCAAAGGGGAGAAAGAAAAATATTTTAAAAGCCTTGAATAAATGAATTTATGGATTTCAAGGGTAATGACCTCTTAGTTTTTATTCCAGATTTTTTTTTCATTAAAGTTACCATAGAATGCTATTGAGTTAAAAGAAATAGAATTACTATGTATAGTTTATTTAACTCTAGGAGGTAATTGGTTATTTCTTTGACATTATGCTTTCCAGATTAGAAAAAAATCACACAAATATTCTTTAGGATATTAAATATGTAAAAACTTTTATCTATACAATTATACTTAAGTTTCTGACCCAAATATGTATTAACAAATATAAAAATGTGTTAAAGGATTCATAATGCGGGTGAAATCATGTAGTGAAATCCTCTTTTCTAAACCTACAGGGTATGACTTGGGATCTTTTGTTAAGTAATGAGAATCTCTTATTGTTAATAAAATACATCTTCACAAATGTAATTTTTTAAAAAAGCATCTCTTGGTCTTTTTAAAAGATATTTGAATCTGAAAATAGTTACTATACCAGTTTACTGAAAGTAAACTACATCCAATGTGCTAGAAATCAGTGATAAGAGCAAGATGTTTGTGACCAAAATGAATTGATTTCAATGATAACTGGAGGCCCTAAGAAAAGAAAATGTATGTGTTGAAACGTATAGGTTTTCATTTTAATCATTCAGCAGCACCTGACTGAAGTGAATAAGGACAGGAAATAATAATTTACTGTCACTTCAAAGAAATATGATTTTAGTGCAAGGAAAGAAATATGGCTGACACATTAAGAGTAGTTATTATGAAAAACAATATTGGTCAAATTGCAGTTTGAACATAATTCAGCCAACTTCCTTCTTTCATCATAAGATTTGCATTCTTTAAAGTTGTAGCTTTACAGAATGATGAAGTCTTTTCATTATTCATCTCTGCCACTGTCTCAGAATTAAAAGGCTTGATGGTGACAAAAAGCTAATTAATCATATTTATGGTGACAACCGTGACTGTTATAAAACAGACATTCCTAGAAAGCATGCCCTTTTCTTTACATCAAAACCTGTTGAACGTGCTCTTCCATTCCCTGAGGCTTTGAAGGTAGATTATTGTTCTTTTCAGAGAGGAATAAAGTGTTAGTACATTTCTAATCATTGCCATGATGATGGTAGAAATGGACCAAAGTCAGAATTTTATATTCTGTTTCTTTTGCCAGTTATTCTTTTGGTTGCCTATGTCATCATCTGAAAAAGATGGATATAATTCATTGTGTAGTAACTCATTCAATCACATTCTAAAGTTCTGGATTGTTCCTTAAGTGCTTAGAACAAGAAATTCAAATGAAGACAAAATATGGACAAAGGTTGAATTTATTCATTAGGTAATGTTTGAAACTAATTATAGTCAAGAGGTGGGAACTTAATTATATCATCCTGATCACATTCATCAAAAACCTTCAAAAATTTTCATGGCATGGTCCAACTGACAAAGTTCTTAAGAAATGTGTAGTTCAGTAAAGAGAATTGCCTTTTTATTTTATACAGTCAGATTAAGATAAAATAGGTCTTATCAGTTGTACGATTTTTATTTTTCAGTCAAGTATAATTTCTCCTTAATGAATTTAGAGTAAGTCTTTTAGAACTATAGTCACTGACTTTTAGAAATTAAAAGACCTTTAGAATTTAGTTAGTGCAGAGACTGGTCACTTTTTATATGCCCAAATCCTTTTGTACTCTGAAGAAACCCATAGCTCAGGCCCCTACAAAATGGAAGTTCAGGGGCTTAACAAAGAAAACTAGTTATACTAAAATACTTACTGAGATATTTTTAAAAAATCAACTTTGGCATAGTAATATATTAGATTATTTGTTAATGCATTAAATAACAAGACCTAGCAACAGATCTAATGGCTGTGGTGAATTCAAAGTAGTAATAAGCAAAATTATATTTCAGTATATCCGCAACAACTATATTATGATATGACATTATCTGTAATTTCAAAGTTAGAAATAGTACTACTAACAATATATATTTGTTGCCTACAACCATAATTGAAGAAAATACTAAAGTTCAGATAGGTGTTAGTGAAAATAAAAATGTAATATTTTCCTGCCCAAATTCACAGACTATCTCAAATCTATTCAGAGGCCTCTTGGAGGTTCTTGGACCTCAGGTGAAGAATTGTTACATTTATTGTTTTCATTTCATATATGGGTCCTTTTTCTGTATTATGTGATATCTAATGTATCACACTTTAATGTATACACTTTATTCAAAGGATTTTTGTTTCATATGGTGCTAAACTAGGAGAACTTTAATAAGTTGCTTGTGGGAAGTTACACAATTGAAATTCTTAAGACATATTACACCAGAGCAAAAACATTTAAAATTATTTTTAATTGATGTACAGACTTTTATATTATATGGAATTCTGTGCATTATGATAGATTAATGTTGTCTTCAAATAAGCTAATTATTAAAATAATTTCCAGGTAACATCTCCATTCCCAAACTACAGATGGTTTATCTGACATCTTTTGAAGCTACTCACATTCAACTCCACCTGTATCACTCATAGTAGATAAACACTTTTTATTGGAGTCAGAGACATATTGATGGCTAATAGTATACTTTTCATATTAAGACCAATTTGCTACTTATCTTGGGAGGCTGGATGAGAGGTGGAATAACACCGATCCTCTACTTGGTAAGAACATATTTTTCATTCCTCTGAACTTCCTGTATTGGAAATTCATTAATATGAATCACATGAGAAATTTTGGCTCAAGTGGGACTAGCACCAAGATTTTAAAATACATTCTTTGAATCATAGTCAAAAATGTAATCATGTTCAGGACTTGGAAGTTACCAGATTATAAAATACAGCGTACTTAGAAGAAAGAATACCTTAGACATTTCTGTGATGGCCCAATTATGATTGACAGAGAGATCCAGTCCAAATTAATGCCTGATTAACCTTTCTACCACCTGAATAAACTTGTGAGACCTTTGAAGTTTAGAGTTATTATAATGCTTCATCAGGTTCAGTGAGACAAAAGTTATTGTCGGAGTTTCTCACTTAGACACTGTTGGCTGTCTATATACAGAAGTTCCAAACAATCTTCTTTGCTTATGGAACCTAGAGTTTGATCAAGAATTTGGGATCATATTTTTGTAGGAGAAACTGGGCACCTCCATAGCTCTGGGCTGGAAGTTTTTTGGCTATCCTCATGTGGCCCTGTTCTAGCCAGAGCTATGAAGGGGATTCTGTTGAATATATTTCGGAAAAGGAAAATAAATTAGCATATTTATATTCAAGAAAAATAATTCTTCCTGACCCCGGAAGCCATTCTATGAAGATGAGGTGCTTGACATTGGTATAGATATCTTGTCACTATGAAGTAACGAAGTTGTAAGAAACCAAGACACCAAGGGTATCAGAGCTTAAATATGACCCTTGGTGATTTATTTATGTGATAAGTTTAATACTCTGAAATAGCCCTGTCTCCTTGCTTCTTGATGTGTGAGATAAATTTATATTATTAATATCAACTTTCAGAGTTAATATGGTTAATGTCATTGCAACTGGAAACATTCTAACTGAAACGTTTCACTAAAACATTCATCACCTGCTACTCTTGGGCTCCCAAGAGTTATAGCATAAGAAGTTCTCTAGTTACAGGCACATTTTTTTATTTCTAACTCGAGTTTCTGTCCCAGAATTCATGCTGCCTTTCCTACCTGGTTTTGGCCTCCTAGAGTAAAACATAAAGGCCCACTTTATCGCTCTTCATGGTGGATGATTTCTTACTGCACTCCAATTCCTCAAGTATAAACAATGTAATTAACTCATTCATGGAATTATTAACTGAATACCCACTCAATGACAAGTCCTGAACTAGGCAAGGTGATGGAGCTAAAAATGAAGAAGATGCAGCCTCCATCCTGAAGGACTCTAGTCTTTCTCTGCACTCTAATGCAGACACAAATGAAGAGTCCATATAAACAAAATATCATAGAATGATACACCAAGTATTTCTAAGTAGTATGTGTATGGAAAACAAGAACTTCAGATTGAGTGGGGGGAGGGAATTCAGGAAAAGCCTTCTGGCCAATGCCAAACAAGGCAAAAACCCATAAAAGTGCATCATTAATATAGGTCAGGCATTGAGTATCTTCTTTATTTTCTGCCTCATCATTAAAACGTTTCAGAATTAAATGTGCTTTCAAACTGAGGGTATTAACAACAATACAAAGCAGTCTTGCTCAAACTAAAGAAATTTAGGGACATCTAGAGGAAGAAACTGAAGGAGGACTAAAATCTGTTTACCTAAAAATGATCTCCACATTTCTTCCACTGTGAATTCACTTCTTCATGTTTTTGTGCTTATTCCTTATTCTTTCCTTAGCTTATTCCAGTGTGTTCTCTTAATATGTACGAGAAACTTCACTGAAGGGTGTGCAGTGGAATGTCAGACCAACACGGTGGCCTGCTTGCCAAGAGCTGTCATGGAATTCTATCTGCCTTTAGAAATGTTATCTTTCAATCAATTACAGTATCCTTTTTATTTTGCAGATGATGAAAATAAAGCCAATAAAATATTAAGTAACTTTTCCATACTCACATAATTGGTAAGAAGCAATTGATATCAAGCCCATTGGCTTTTCCACTATGTCATTCTATTACTTAACTATTGTTTTCTGTAAATAGGACATCTGTGACTCCACTTGGGATATGGAGCAATAACCACTTGGGATATGGATAATTATTTCTTGTTTAACCAACTTTAAGGCAATATTCATATAAAACTAACTCATGTTATAGACCTTAGCATCTCAATAATTGAACAGCATCTTTCCTGAACAAACTGAAAAGCATCATCTACTTGGGGTTCTGCATTCAAAGAACTATTCCTTCCAATCATTTCCCACAGTGCCTTCTCCACATTTTTCTTTTTTTCATTCCACTGGATCACTCCACTTTGTCTCTTTTGACAAAGAGATAAAGGCTATAAAAACTGACCCTGTCTCCAAAGCTTACCAGTCATGAGCTAATGGGCAAGTGACTTTTAAATCTGTTTCTTCACCTGTGAAATGCAAATTATGATATTTCTTTAAAAGTAATCCCTTAAAAGGCTGTCATGAAGACTAAAGGAGATAGCACATGTAAAGTACTTAATACAGCATGGCTGCTTGGCACAAAAAATAAATTAAAAGGAGGTAGATGTTATCTTAATAATGGTTACTTCCAATTCAAGTCAGCAGAGTGGGGAGGTGGGAGCCCTTAAAATTGTTTTTTAAGTTCCTTTGCCATGCTGTTTCTGAGTGGTGCTCTGTGAAACTCCTCTATAAAAATATGTAGATTTGTCTGTATTTGCTGATCATAATTTAACACGACAAACAATAAAGATCAAACTTTTCTCATTAAGTTCTCACTTCTGGTAACATGCCTTGTTTTTCTTGTTTGTTTTGTTTTTTGTTTGTTTGTTTTTGTTTTTTACTCTTATAGACCACTGGCATAGACTTTCAGTTGCTTATCATTATACTCCCACACCCATAATAGTTAATCAGTAAATTATTAATGATGGGTGAATCTAATTATTTACATGAGCTTACTGACTCCTTTTCTTTCTACTCTGGAATGTGCTCACTCTTTGGAACTTTGTAAAAAAGGAAAATACATACTTAAATGCAACAGGCAGTATTAATTTGATAAATATTTGATTAATTTCCAAATTGTATGTGAAGCCAAAATATATACTCTTCAAGATGTCTATTTTTCAAGGAGTTTGACATCTGGTTATGCCTTCACTTCAAACTATTGCCTTGAATGGTAAGGTACCATATAATTAAATTAAAAGAATTTTATTAGGAATTTTTTTTCTTACAAAGAACATAAAGCCACTCAAATTCAAGAAAAATATTCATTGAAAAGATCTAGGAGAATCTAATTTTGGGAATTCCTGGCCATAATGGGTCTTAGAAAGTCTTTAGACCTCAATATCTCCATCTCTGTCTCAGGAGCTGAAGATCTCTCTTTTCTACCTCTTTCTGTATTTTTACTCCATTCTTATTCTTGATTCCTACTTGTTTTTAGAAAATTAGTAGTGTTTGATCTCTTACGATTTTGGTTTGCAAATTAATTTGGATTAGTAAGTCACCCATTTGCTTTTAATCTTTATTTCTTAGTCCAATTATTTAAGAAAGAGTCTCTTAGTGTCTCATATTAGCCTATAAATAATTATTCTTGAATTAGGTATCATTCTTCTTTAATAAATATAGCTAAAAAAAAGGTAGCACATAGTGCCAACTAGGCAACCAAGGCTGTGGACAGAAGAATGAATACCCAGAGAGGAAAAGTGTGAGAAAAGAGGTGGTGTATCTGTGAGTGATCTAAGTGTTGAAATTCTTTATTATATGGATTTGATAACTAAAAAAAAAAGCTTCCAGGTACACAATGGAATCATGTTTGAGATCCTTCTTATTGTATTTCTTTATGGTCAGAGGGCTTTCTTTGGTCATGGCTGGAATTTACAACAAAACACAAGATTCTGCATCCTTCAGTGGCTCTGTGGATGCAATGACGCTGATGCTGTTTCAATCTAGCTATTTCACTTGGGGATGTTATACTTGTCAAATTGCTCAGAATGAGTGTGAATGAAGTTTCTTGCTTCCAAACAAGCTTGTGTAGAGAATTACAGACATTTGTGGAATCTGGTTGGTATAAGAGCATTAGATTGGAAGGTATGGATAAAGGAATAGGAGAGAGTTATGACCACTTCAGCAAGGGGAAATAATATTATGGTATAATGATTGTCTTCTCCAGCTTTTAAGTACTGGAAGACTGTTTATTTTAGAAATTTGTTTTGCTTTCTGAGTCATCTCATGTTAAGTCCTGCACATGTAACTGTTCAAGATTACCATAAAGAATGATGGTTTATTTCTCTCATTCTAACAAAAGAGAGATGGAATGTGTGTATCTATTTTTAAACATCTATCTCATTTCTACAAATATTTGCTGATGTCCAAAGACCTCATTAAAAAAAAAAAAACTTACCATAGATATATTTCTGAAAATAGGACTATCACATCAGGGTGAGAATTCTTTCACTGAACTATAGGTACAAATTCCCATGATCCACAAACACTATTGAGTTTCTAATACCACGTCATCATGAAGAAACTCAGGAAAAGAGTGGTATAAATTTTATTTTTTATTTAAAAAATGGCAACATAGTAATGCAAACTCCCAAATGAGTTAAGAGAAAATTCTTTTTAAAAAATCAATTAATTTAACATATATTATTTGGAAGAAAAAAGGCAATATGTTTATCAATATGCACTACCAAGAACTCCCACTCAGAGTTCATGTAGGTAATAAGTTTAGATTCATTGCTGATTAGATTGGTGAATTTGGAAATGTTTGAGAAATGTTCATCAGACCTTTCAGACATTCAAACAAACAAACAAAAAAGATCTTTCAGACATTCAGATATTTCAGTGTCAATGCAATGTTAATAACGAAAACTTTATTTGTTTCTTTATATTGTAAGTTCACAAAATGCAGATGAAGAGGTTGAGGACTATATTTAATGATGTTAATTACATCTTCATAAATGTTATTTAAAAAAAATAAAAACATGGTTAATACCAAACCGCAGGCATTCTTGCACTCACTTAAAGTGGGAGGTTTCATCAGTGGTAACCCTGTATGTCCAGTTGAGTAACCCAGGAAGACCAAGGAACCAATTTTTTTTCCACCCATAATGGCTATTTTATAGAAATTAAAAAAAAAAAAATTTTAATGCCATACAACTATTGCAGGCTAGAGGTTCCAGAAATTCTGTATTTTTAGTGATTATAAGCACAATTTATAAGACTGAAAATTACAGGATATTCTGTCTTTTAATGCTTTCTCTCTGGTTATTTGAAATAATTTTTAAACGTTTATTTATTATTGCGAGACAGAGATGAGCAGGGGAGGGGCAGAGAAAGGGGGAGACACAGATTCTGAAGCAGGCTCACACGTGGGACTTGAACTCACAAATCACGAGATCATGACCTCACCGGCAGTAGGAATTTTAACTGACTGAGCCACCCAGGTGCCCCTCTCTCTGATTATTTTAGAAAGGGAAATCATTAACTGGGCACCTTCTATGAGAATCATTACATAAAATGGATAAAAGTACATTTAAAATATTCCTTATCTCAGATCCTGACCAACAGAAATTCATAAATGAATTTATGAACTCCCTATTAAAGGCCATAGGGACTTTTCCATAAGGATAAAGGAATTACTCGTTGTAACTTGGAAGTCTTGGTGTATGTGTTTGATCTGAGAGGTCTTGTTCTACATTGTGACCTAACTATATTGGATTTTTAGTAACTTTAGAAACATCTTCTTAGGCTCCTGAAGTTTCACATATTGTTTTGTGTACCTCATGGAAAGAAAAGATTCTTGAGGAAGGCTTGATAGTTGAAGGATGCATGCTTGTTAAGTAGAAGACAAAAAAGAGAAAAGCAAATTATGAACAGAAATAACACTGAAAGATAAGTAACAAGATAGAACTTAGAGCAGAAAAACTGGGAAAAATTAAGTAGAAGGCCTCAGTTATAAACACTCCAACATAAGAATGGGAGCAAAAAAACTTTACATCCAAAGCTCAAATCCAGTAACTCAGATTGGGAACATAGAGTAACAGAAAAAAAATGGAATTCACATAAATCTTAAGAGAATAATGTAGGTCTAAGAGAGACACTGTAGTGCAAGCAGGTATAAAAACATAATTGGTTCTTTTCATTAGAAAAGCATTCTCAGCTGCTATCATGACATGATGCCATATTTGTTAATGAGACTAGCTTCCCAATTGTGTGGACTTGTCCCAGACCTCCAATATGTGTATTTTCATGGTTTATGAGAGTGCATAAACTTATAAGAGTATGCAATGAGAAACCGTATCACCATTTCCATGCTACCCATCCTGAGGGATCCTTGAACGACATCAACAATGCCTTCAGTCAAACTAGTATCTGTTGCACAGTAATTATTTTCTTAAAAAAATTTTTTTAAGTTTATTTTTGACAGAGGCAGAGTACGAGTATGAGCTGGGGAGGGGCAGAGAGAGAGAGGGAGACACAGAATCTGAAGCAGGCTCCAGGCTCCAAGCTGTCAACAGAACCTGACACGGGGCTTGAACTCACGTACTGTGAGATGATGACCTGGGCCGAAGTCAGACACCCAACTGACTGAGCCACCCAGGCACACCTAAGGTGTGTGAAGTAAAGGAAGAGTACAACGAACAAAGAAAGGGTAAAGAGGAGCTTCTGATTACATTTTCAGGTCTGGGGCCTCAATGAGAATGTATGAGTTGAGATGAAAACAAACAAATAACAAGAATGTAAATAGTAACTAGGTCGATGTGTATAAGTGAGAATATCCCAAGGCAGAAGTATCAGTATACCCAAAGTCCCTGCATAAGGCTTTTGATAAAGCAGGTACTTTTGAGAACATGAAAGAATGCCAGCTAGCTGTACTCAGAGAGCTTAAGTTAAGAGCAGAGTGGTGCAAGATGGTGCGCTCTTTTGTCAGCAAAGAAGCCAGTAACTGGTGAGGACTGACAGGACCAAAGACAAGGGGCTTCTAGCTCAGGAAAACCAAAGGGTGTCTATGAGCAGGCTTTCCCTGAAGTTTCCTAGAAGGCTAAAACTGGGAAGACAAAAGTGGACCTCTTTTGTAACTCATGGGCATACCCATTTAGCAGGAGAGCCACTGTGGAACTGTTGTCCTCACACGCTGCCCGCCCGGAAAACCCATTCTAATTTTATTCCAGAGAGAACAGACTAGAATAATATAAGGAGGCCTTTGACTCTTCTGACACAATAATTTGCAGTGAATATGATAAAAGAAATTTGGATTTGGCAGGGTCAAAATGTGGCTATTTTACTTTGAGGTTAGACTACCATGAGCATTTCCCCACAGCCCCTAACCAATATGCCATCAGCAATGGAAAAGACTGGACTGAATGAATGACAAGCCAAACCTAAAACCAAACACAAAAAGAGATACATTAGTGAGATTTGAGGAGGAAAATGTGCTGGAAGGGACCACACAAAAATAAAAAATGAAAACAATGGGAATCATCACAGGAGACAGAAGACCTATGGCAGGGAGATTTTCTTTAGATAATCGTAAGGGTTTTCCCAATATGTTCAACCAATGTTTCCCAAGGTGTTGTCCCTGAATCAGCAGCAAATGCATAGCCTAGAAACTTGTCGGTTATATAAACACTCAGACTCCACCCCAGTCCTATTAAATCAGAAACCCTGGGGCTTGTGCCCAGCAGTATAATGCATGCAAAAGCTGGAGACTCACTGTTCTAAGTCTAATGTCTTTACCCTTGAGGACCAATAACAGGTTGAAGTTGAAACATATTACCATCTGCTGTGGATTCCATGGTGTGTAGAATAATAATGTAAAGCTAAAATAAAAGACATTTATTTCTGGATTCCATGTGTGTAGTTGACCAGTTGTCAGGAAAAACATTAACTTATATATCATGCCTCTTTTCCATGATTAGTTCTGAGTTTCAAAATATATCTGTTTCTTTGGGGTATTTAGCACATATTTTATGTTAGATTTACAAGTATCACATGTGAGGCAAAGTAATAATATGTAATTGGTGAATGACTGTTCATCGGAAAATGTTTCAATTTGATAATTTCATTTGGCACAGAAAGGATTCTACTTGAACTTAAAAGACAATGAGATAGCTATGAGGATAGTTGAATAACTGAATGAAATAATGAATGAATGAATAAATAATAATGTGTACTCCCATTATTAATATTTCAGAATTCATTTGCATAAAGTTCATCTGCCTATATCATTCTGATAAGTAATTAATCACGAACACACATGTTCTTTAGCTAAAGCTCGTACTTCAAAGGTGACCTGGTGACCTTTTCTAAGTAGTTTAGTGGCTTTATCCCAGGATAGTGAGAGGATCAGAACTTAAATCCAACAGGATATTATTGATATTAAAGTGAAGAAAAAAAATAGAATAGTACATTCAAAAATCTGGGACATGATCTATTTTTCTACTTGAGTAAAATATAACTTTGAATGAAATTTGTATATGATAATTATTAATAAGCAAGACTTGCTACCTACTAGTAAGACAAATCCCATGCAAATCTCATCAAACTATAGTACCAACCAAAATCCTTCACTTATGGTTGCAGGTATTTCTGAATAAAATAGCCTGGGTTTCAATATCACAATTTCCTAGCTAGATCATCTTAAGAAATTACTTAACCTCTCAGTCTTTTTTCCTCCTTTATCTTCAAAATGGGTATAACATTACTACCTACCATGTGAAACTCGTGAACATTAAATGACATAATACATGTAAAATGCTTACACTAGTGCCCAACACTGTGTTCAATAAATGTTTGTTATTATTATTGTATTAATAACAATTTCAATATTTTATATTGAATATGAAACCCACAGAATGACAGTGCTAAAATTAGTCCTTGACCACCAGTAAGGGACTTATCTAGCAGTACTACCTAAATACCTTTGACACGTGATTCACAGCTCATTTTAAAACTTAACACATTGATATGGTACAAGGACTACCACGGATTTGCATGGTAATATTATAGGAGATGGATTTAAGCAAGCCATTTGGGATAATCCAAGCAAATTACCAACAGCTGATAGAGGATTTCTGCACGTGTAGCTGTGTTTGCTCTGGTCTTCCTGCCTGCTGGTAGCAGCAAAACATCGTATTAACTTTACACTTCTGGTGTCCACCTGGCCCTCCACTCCTAGACCTTGAGTTCCAGTGATGTCACCCTTTGATCTTTCCACTTTTAATGCCCATCTGCTGCGTGACTTTCCCTTCCAGCCCGAAGCCCAAACCTGTGAGAAAGAACAACCCCTCACTGAACATGAAAAAGTGATTATTTCTATTAAATAATGTTTAAAAATAGACATGGTCTAATACTTTCAATAGATTTGGAGTTGATTCATTAAAACTTCAAAAATCTATTTGTCCTTTTGCCTATGGTTGACCCAACAGAAAAATGAAGCTTAATATCCCTCCATTTGTCACTGCCTACATTTTAAAAATAAAAATAAATTGAAAAAGCCACAATTAATCCCCAGTTCTCAATATTTTTTTCAACGAGGGGAAAAAGAGATGACTTGTGGATTTGGAATCAGAGCTGTTATGTAAAAATAGAGTTACAAGGAAAACTGAAAACATGTGAATGACCAGATAAAAGAGTAATGAGAAAAAAAAATTGTTTAAGAGCCATGGTGCTTTCTGATGGCTCTAGCTCTCAATTCAGCCAAAGGGGAAAAGCAGTTTGTGGTGGTAAATATTGCAGAATAGCAGCATGCATGTGTAGCTACACACATCTGGCATGCAGGTGTCCAAGTGGAATTTGCCATCACTCCAAGAAACAGTCAGATGTTGTCTTTTTAAATGGAGAATGGTGTGAGGACTAGTGGAATTCGGTGTTAGATGTCAAGCGTACAACATATTCATTTAGTGCAGGATTGCGGTCAGAGTTGCTGTTTGACATCCTTTTGCGTTAATTTTACTCAATAAAAATGTTTCATGGATATGAGACAAAAACCAGTTCTAGCTCTCCCTTCAGAATCACATCTTTGGAGGAAACAAATGAAAACAAAAGGCTGTTTCTAGTTTACATTGCTGAAAACCTTATTTAACTTTAGTTACAGAGGGATCAAATGCTTTTTTGGTTTGAAAGAAATAAAAAGATTATTGGGGCACCTACGTGGCTCAGTCAGTTAAATATCTAACTCTTGGTTTGGGCTCAGGTTGTGATCTCATGGTTTGTGATGTCAAGCCTCACATAGGGCTCTGCGCTGACAGAGGGGAGCCTGCTTGGGATTCTCCCTCTCCCTCTCTCTCTCTCTCCCCTGCTTGCTCTCTCTCTCAAAATAAATAAATAAACTTCAAAGAAGATTATCAGAAAAAGTATTGATCACAGAGTTATTTTTAAAGCAGACTCCCAAGGACTAATTTATTTTTGCTATCCTCCCTCCTCTCAAGTTTCATGGCACCTACTTTTAATTCCTTTTAGAGAGCCATCTACTGTTAAACATGCCTAGTCTTATAAACTTGGATCTCTCCTGGGAGAAAATATAGTAACCAAACAATTACAATGGCAAGGTTGTAATGACAACCTACAATTAGTCATAGGAAGCTTGGCAGCTGTGTTTTAGCACCTTGAAAATAGCCCTTTAATTTTTTTTCTCCTCATGCATATAAGTCAGGGCTCTGCTTACATGATGCTTGTGGGGTCTAGGAGAGAGTCATTTGTTCTTGGTTTTCAAGAGAATCAGTAATGGATATAACAATAGCCTCTGATAACTGAGAATTCTATTAAGAGGATGTTTTACAGATTATTGACATCTCTCAGCACAGCATGAATAGAAACTTGAGCAGTTGGATATGAACTAGCAGAAGCTATTTGCTAAATATGCTCTAAGTTCCCTTGCCTTTCTCAGGCTCTTTTATTTACACCAGGCTGAAGGGACATCTCCATGGGTCTCCCTTGTGTGGTCTTACACTGTGATGGTGACACAGACCCTATGTTTTCTCTCTGAGGACTGTCAGCCCTTTTAATATCAAACTACCTGTCTGTGGCTCTGTTAAAGACTACATTGGTAACCTTTTTTTGTCCCTATAGACAGAAACTGATTCATAACCACAGTGGTGTGTGTGTGTGTGTGTGTGTGTGTGTGTGTTTGCGTGTGTGTGTGTGTGCTTAAGGGATATTTAGAAATGTGTAAACCCTGATAAAAAGTTTTCTATCCTGTCAGTATTAATTATCCTCATTTCTATTCTGTTTCTTCTTTTTAAAATGACCTTATTTGGGGCGCCTGGGTGGCTTGGTCGGTTAAGCGTCTGACTTCGGCTCAGGTCATGATCTCACGGTCCGTGAGTTCGAGCCCCGCGTCGGGCTCTGGGCCGACAGGTCAGAGCCTGGAGCCTGTTTCAGATTCTGTGTCTCCCTCTCTCTCTGCCCCTCCCCTGTTCATGCTCTGTCTCTCTCGGTCTCAAAAATAAATAAACGTTAAAAAAAATTAAAAAAAATAAAAAATAAAAAAATAAATAAAATGACCTTATTGGGTAATTCCCCTAACTTAAAAAAAGTGACATGTGTCCAATATTGAAATTCTGGAAATCACATACACACGTGCAAAACTCAAATTACTACAATTAAGTTTTAATGTTAATTACTAATTACTAATGTTAGATTTAATTAATTACTCTTGCATTTTATTTAAAGAGATATGTAAACACATTTATATATTCTCGTATGTCAGGTCCACTGTCTCATTCACTCTGCTGCTTTGGTTCTAAGTCTGAGGGACTGAGAATCATCCTTCTGCTTCGATCCACACTGGTACCCCCAAAGGTATGAAAGGTTGTCTGTGCTTTTATTTGTCTGGACACATTTTGCAATTATAACCAATCCAGGATCATTTCTTAAAGTGATCATCTAGTTACTCTCCTTTATACTATTAAGGTGGTGAATTGCGATAATTAAAATTTAACCCTAAGCCAAACTTGAATTTCTAGAATAAGCCCTACTTGGAAATGCTATATTATCTATGTATTGCTGAATTTGATTCACTAATATTTGCTAAGGATTTTTGCATCTGTATTCATGAGTTACATTGGTCTGTAGTTCTTTTATTTGTAGTATCTTTATATGATTTAATATGTTAAGGCTTGAATATTGAGTTGAAAAAAATGTATGAAAAACATACAATTCTCCTCTATTTTCTGAAAGAGTATGCTCAAGATTGGTAGGGTTTCTTTCTCATATGTTTGATAGTATTCACCAGTGAAATCATTCAAATTTGAAGTTTTCTCTGAGAAAAATCTTAAATAAGAAATTTAATTTTTTATAATATATGGGGCTATTCATATTTTCTATTTCTTTCCGTATTGATTTTGTTAATTTGAATCTTTCATATGATTTTTTACAATTTAGGTATGTTGTAAAATTCATTCATAAAAGTTGTTCAAACTATTTCCTTACTTTTTAATGTCTAAAAAAATGTCTTTATTTATTCTTGTTTTTAGTAATATTTTTATCTTGATATTTAATAATTATATTACTTTTCAAAGAGCAAACTCTTGACTTATTGATTTTCTTTAATTGTCTATTTTCTATTCCATTGATAACTTCTTTCAATGCTCTTACTTTCTTTTTTCTACTTAACTTGGGTTTAATTTGCTAGAGTTTTATTTTGGTTTTTTATTTGTTTTTGCTTCTTAAGATGGAAATATATACAATAGATTGCTCTTCTTTTTAACATAGCCATTCAAAATCATAACTTTTTAAAAACACTGCTTTAGCTGTATCTCCTATTTTTCCAAATGCTTTTATTATCCTTTAGTTATCATTACTTCAAAATATGTTCCAGTTACTCATGTGATTTCTTTTTTGCCTTAATGGATTCTTCTGAAGTGTGTTGCTTAATTTAAACATATTTTTGAGATTTTATAGATAATTTCTTGTTTTTAATTTCTAATTAATTATATTGTAGGAAGAAGTCATATTCTGTATGTCTCCCATTCTTTAGAATGTACTAAGACATGTTTATAATCTAGAATGCTCTAGCTTGGTGAATGTTCCTGTTTATTTGGAAATGCTACCATAAATACCTATGTATAGTCTATAAGTATCAATTAGGTAAAATTCATTGATAGTGTTTTTCAGATCTTCTGTCTACATGCTATTATCTTTGTTGTATTCTATGCTTTAGAAGGAAATCACACCCATGGTCAAAGGGAAGGCATCACCCAGGGTGCAAGAACCAGGAGGCAAGAATCACAAGACTACTTTTGGAGTCTGTCTACCATAATCTAAATCTAAATATTTTTCTTGTAAATATTATATGCTTGGTTTTTGTGTGTTTTTTTTTTATCAAACCTGGAAATCTCTATCTTTTATTTAAAGTATTTGGTCCATTTACACTAATGTAATATTGTTATTGTTGTGCCTACCTTTTATTTTAAAATTCTGTTTGTTTTTTCCTTCCTTGTATTTCCTTTCCTTGAATCATTTAGGTGACTCACATAATTTTTTGTATTTAGTTTTACGTGTCACACTGACCTTTAGATAGATCTCTTTATGTTATTTTTGTGTTGTTCTATGATTATAATATATATTTTTAACTCATGACAGACTGCCTTCAAAAATATACTATTTATAGTTAAATAATATATTCTGTATTATATATAATCATATATTATGTATCATATATATTATGCATTATATATGATACACTTCAAATAATATATTGTTTTATATTATTTCATAACCATTGTAAGAACTTCATAACAGTTATTTACATTTTCCTTAACTATACTTTGTGCTTTTCTTGTCCTATGTTTTAATTCTATATATCCAAAATATTTCACAAATGCAGTTACTTTGTCACAACCACAAATTTCAAATGGCATATATGAAATGCAGCTTTGCATTCTGTGAGAACTAGTGTACCTTGAAGGATTTTTCTCAGATTTCTTGCCCTTCCCTCTTCTTTCTGCAGGCTGCTGTATTACACTTGTGTAATTACACTTGTGTATTACACTTGTGTAATTACACTTGTGTATTACACTTGTGTAATTACACTTGTGTATTACACTTGTGTACTTCAAGGAGCAATGTTTTATTTCCCCTGCCTGTTTCCAATATTCGGAAAACAAATTCTTTGTTTTTTTAAGACAACATACACGAAACAAAATCTTTTTTTTTTTCAATACATGAAATTTATTGTCAGATTGGTTTCCATACAACACCCAGTGCTCATCCCAACAGGTGCCCTCCTCAATGCCCATCACCCACTTTCCCCTTCCCCCCCACCCTCCATCAACCCTCAGTTTGTTCTCAGTATTTAAGAGTCTCTTATGGTTTGCCTCCTTCCCTCTCTGTAACTCTTTTTCCCCCTTCCCCTCCCCCATGGTCTTCTGTTGAGTTTCTCAGAATCCACATATAAGTGAAAACATATGGTATCTGTCTTTCTCTGCCTGACTTATTTCACTTAGCATAACACTCTCCAGTTCCACTCACGTTGCTACAAATGGCCAGATTTCATTCTTTCTCATTACAAAGTAGTATTCCATTGTATATATAAACCACATCTTCTTTATCCATTCATCAGCTGATGGACATTTAGACTCTTTCCATAATTTGGCTATTGTTGAAAGTGCTGCTATAAACGATGGAAAACAAATTCTATTTGTTTGGCCCCTGGGAGGACATTGGTGGTGGATTCATGACTCCTTTGTAGCTGGAACTTCTAGGGATTTCAGCATCTCAGTCTAGCCCATATACATCCATTAGAAGTTCTGCTAGTTTCTCCTTACCCCACCTATGATGGATTTCCCTGATCTTATTGTTGCACGTCTAAAGATAGGAGCAGCTATTGGCCTCTCTTTTCTAGAAAGAGTTGATTACTTTCTGGAAACCAGCTCCATTAGCTTTCTTTGCATCTTCTTTGCTGATATTTTAGCAGAATCTCTTGGGACTTTCTATATCTTAACTGGAAAAGGAAGTCAAAAAACAGACTTTTTAAGAAAAATAAAGACAGGACATTCTTTTTTCTTGATCTATATTCATATTTATTGTAATTTTCTATGGACAAGACCAAGGAAGCAAAAGCAACACATGTTAATGTTTCAAAAGTATTTTTTTGCCTAAAGATTAAGGATACAGGAAAATGCTCTCTTCTAATTAGTGAAGTCTTTTTTAGAGAATATAAATTTTAGAGTTATTTGCTTCAGTGGAGAGCAGAATAGCTGTACTTGTAAAGAAGACAATTATTAGCAAGTACAATATAGATTTTGAGAGTGTTTTATTGATTCAAAGCACTAAAAATGTGACATTGATGGCCATAGATTTTTTTCAGTTAATAAAGTCACAAATTATGCTTAATAAGAATATGTATGCTTTTTACTAAAAGTCTTAATAAAGTGCTGAAATCAGATATCAATTTAATAACTACATTGGCTAAGTTGAGAAATATTTATCTGAACATTTGACTTTTAAGTATTCACTTAATAACCAGAGAGAAAATAAGCATTCCCATTTCAAGAAAAGGAAATTAATTATTTCCTTCTGAGCTATGTTCACTTAAGTTGAATGACTTCATTTTTTTATACTTTAAGCCATGATAATTCCCATATGTGTTATTTTTGTAGATGATAAGCCATGGAGATCACTGTAGTTAAAAAATAAAATCTAGGTGTGCCTGGGTAGCTCAGTCGGTTAAGCATCTGACTTTGGCCCAGGTCATAATCTCATGGTTCATGAGTATGAGCCCCGCGGTGGGCTCTGTGCTGACAGCTCAGAGCCTGGAACCTGCTTTAGATTCTGTGTCTCCCTCTCTCTCTGCCCCTCCCCTGCTCACGCTCTGTCTCTCTCTCTCAAAAATAAATAAACGTTAAAAAAATAAAAAATAAAAATAAAAAATCTATATAATATAGCAAATATTATTCAGACTCATTTTGTAATTATCAAAGACCACTGATGACTTAATGCATAGAGAAACTGAAATCTGAAAACTGTGTAGCCTCACATAAGCTCATTTTGCCTGGTTTTTAAGTTCTATTTTACTGTTGTGGTCATTTAGAATAAAAGCAGATTCTAATTTTATACACTGAAGAGAACCTAATATTTGAAATAAAGCAAAATAAAGTTTGGGATATCAATTCTTTTTTAGACTATTTTTGGCATCCATTTTTTTCTTTTACTTTTAGAGAAAGTTAAAAGAACATTTAATTTCTCATGTGATAGGGTTAAATGTATATTCACCACTCCATTTCTAATGACTTCACGTTGAACCACAATTATTCTAAGATTAGAAAGAAGTCAGATACAGGATGTCTGGGTGGCTCAGTCAGTTAAGCATCGACTCTTGATTTTGGCTCAGGTCATGATCTCATGCTTTGTGAATTCGAGCCCCTCATCCAGCTCTGTGGGGATAGCATAGAGTCTGCCTGGGATTCTGTCTCCCTCTGTCTGTCCCTCCCCTGTTGGAACTCTATCTCTCTCTCAAAAATACATAAAAATAAACTTAGAAAAAGAGAAATTAGTCAGATACAATGTTTAACAAAGGATGCTTGTATTTTTCTATTAATTCAAGGAGAAAAGTAAATGTAAAAATAATTTAGGACAAATCACTATTTTCTCCTGATATCTAGAGTCTCTTTCACACCAAAAAGTGGCTCTCAAAAATGCGTCAAGAAAAGTGTATCCACTACAATCATCATAACAGCATTGCAAAATATGAGATTCAGACCCCTGAGCAAACTCAGTAAATCAGTTCCATTAATTAATTTCATCCTGTTTATGTAAAAATTCACTTAGGAAATCTGACTTTCCCTTCCCTGAGACTGTTTCTTCTCTCTTTAAGTTTGCAATTTGGCCAAGCCTAAGGTAAAGGAAACACTTAAAAGTGTAATGTTATTTTTACTTCTTAAAAATCTCATATGTGAAGTTTTTTCAGTTATACTCAGAATGAAACCTGCTAATATTCTGTTTCACTTATAGCCCTTACAGCTTTCTTTTCCCGGACCACCCTAGACATCATGAGTTTGAAAGACAAATGCATGCCCCCTTGCCTTTATTCATGGACACATTCTCTCTTTCAAAACTAGCTTCTCTGATAGGCTTACCAATAAGAAGTTCCACCTGCTATACCTTTAAGTAATTAATCTGAAGTGTTTGCCAGACCTTACAGTTTTCCCCTTTGCTGATAAGCCCATTACCACTTTTAGGAACCACAATAGATAGTAACCTCTTTTAACCCAGATAATTCTTTTCCTCTTTAAGGACTATGTTGTCTGATATTAATGTAGCTGTTTCTTTTAGTTAATATTTACATATTTTCTTTTAGTTTCTTTTAGTTAATATTTACATATATGATATACATATCATGTATATCTAAGATTAGAAATTAATCAGATACAGGGCACCTGGGTGGCTCACTTGGTTAAGCAAATATATATATATATATATATATATATATATATATATATATATATAAAGATTGAACAAAGAAATATGTATATATATATACACATATGTATATGTATATACATATACATATATATACATATACATGTATATACATGTACATATATACATACACATATGTATATATACATATCAATCTTTCTCCTTTCAAAATATCTGTGTTTTCATCTTAAAAGGGTATCTTAGAAATGGCATATAGCTATATGTTTTTTCCAACATGCAGTTGACCTTTGAACAACACAGATTCAATCTGTGTAGGCCCACTTACAGATTTTTTTAAATACAGTATAATACTGTAATGTAAATGCAAATAACTATAAATGGAGTTTCATACATTTCATATTCATACATTTCATATTACATACTGTAAATGTATTTTCTTTTCCTTATGATTTTTAATAACATTTTATTTTCTCTATCTTACTTTATTATAAGAATACAGCATATAATACCAATAACATACAGAATATAGGTAAACTGACTATGTTATCAGTAAGGCTTCCAGTCAACAGTGCAATATTAGTACTTAACAATTTGGGGGAGTCAAAAGTTATACATGGATTTTTGACTGCACAGGGGGTTGATGCCCTAAAACCTAATGTGTTTGATGGTCAACTCTATATCTGAATTGACCTGGCTAGTTTGCTCCATTTACATTTATTGTTACTAATATATTTAGAGTTACTTCTACCCTCTTTTGTGCTTTGTCTGTTCTATTTTCTTATGTACCTCATTTCTTTCTTCTTGCTTTCTTTCAGATAAAATTCTTCAACGCCTTTTCATCTGTACTCTTTCAAACACTATACTCAGCCTTGAAATTTTAACAAGACACATTTAATCTACTAAAGTCTTAATCAGTGTCTCTACCCTTTCTCTAAAAACTAAAAAGCATTTTAATTCCAGTCACCTTCCTTCAATGCACCTGTTGATGCTTTTTCAATATTTTAATTGTATCCTGTTTTGAGTGCATCCCCCTGTGAATGTTATTATTTTTGGTGTATACAGCAATTTTTATATTTATTGTACATTTGATTATTTTATCACCGTTCCTTATAGGATTTCATATTTTTCTCTGGGCTTGTTTTCTGTATTATTGAAGTAAACATCAAGCATCTCTGCTTTTGTTCATGTGAAAATGTCTATGTTACCCTTAATCTTGAATGAATGTTTAGTTGGCTATAATTATGAATCCATATTTGCAATCTAAGCAGAGATTAGATTTTTTTATTATTTTTTATTACTTTAAATTTATTTATTTATTTATTTATTTATTTATTTATTTATTTTGCCAATTGACTTTTTCACTGAGGACGTAGTCACTGAAATGTTCCAAGTTCATGTGGCAGCCTAAGTTTCAATCCTCACCATTACTTGTCTCCCTTTCCTAAATATGGCCATTAAAACTAAAGCTTTAGGTTTGATGTCTCCATAGTATTATCCTGGTTTCATGTTATCTTATCATTTTAGTTTCACCTCAGTTTTCAGTATTGGCTTCTGTGTATTGACTCTACATGTTGTAAGAACAGTTTTGCCTTTTAAAAATGTTTGCTTTATCTATCTCCTTCAGAATGTCTAGTGATTTCAATGAGATGATTTTTCAAGCAATAAATGCTATATTGCTTGATTCAACAATTTTTTCAAAGTTTGCCTCTTTCTCATTTCCTCTGATTTTGAGCTTGTGTTCCATAACCCATCATAATGACCACTCCTTGCACACACCCTCAATTCTTTTGTTCCCTTTTCATTCCATCACACGGAAGTAGCAAAACCGCAGACCTGGTTACACAACTCCCATCTGCTTCATAAGCATTATGTTTAATATAATTGTGCTGACTGGGGTGTGCTTTAAATTTATGACAGCAAACCTTAAGTAATTTACCAGTGCTGTACAATCCTTCTACCTTTCTATAGTCAACTGTTTGTTCTATTCTCCAGGAAGACATATTCACACCTTTTTTTCTTTCTTTCTTTTTCTTTCTTTCTTTCTTTCTTTCTTTCTCTTTCTTTCTCTTTCTTTCTTTCTCTTTCTTTCTTTTTCTTTCTTTCCGTCTTTCTTTCTTTCTTTCTTTCTTTCTTTCTTTCTTTCTTTCTTCTTTCTTTCTTTTGTTATCAACACAGCTCGAACTAGTGTCTCTACCTCTTCCTTCACTGAATAAAAAGATAGTAAAAAAAAGAAAATAAAGAATGACCTTATTCTTCCCTGCACCATATCTTCTGATGTTCCTGCATCTTTTACTCTTCACACAGCCTCTCCTTCCATTGGAGAGGCCCAAGGATGTCTGTGCTCCTGTCTTGTAATAATATGCTCACTTATACATTGGATCCCATCTCCTTCACATACTCAAAACCTGCTCCTTCAATCATCTCTCTTCCACAGCATTAATAGTTCCTATCCCCCTTCCCAACAGCATGTAAACAAGCTGTGATCTTTCTCTGCTTAATGTCACTATGGCGACTCCCTAGCATAGCACTGTGAAATGAGGTACAGGGCCAGAGGGTATACTGAGACATGAACACATCTCACAGTTCCTGGCCTCAGACATCTGTGACTAGTAGAGGAAAAACAAGGTTTGAAAATATTAAATAGTCTTTGTTATTTTCTTTTTTGTTTAATTTTGAAATAATTTTAGACTTGCAGAAAAAAATAATCTTTTCAACATATGGAGCTGAGTCAATCGGACATCTGCAAAACAAAAACACTTTTGAGAAAGGAAGTTAGTGCTTTGTTCACTGAATTATCTTGGTATCTTCATTGAAAATCAATTGATAGTAAACGTAAGAGTTTATTTTGGACTTTCAATTGTTTCACCAATCTGTGTGCCCATACCACATTGTCTTAATTACTATGACTTTATGGTAAGTTTAAAATTGGGTAGTATAAGTTC
Source organism: Leopardus geoffroyi (assembly GCF_018350155.1). Classification (NCBI taxonomy): domain Eukaryota; kingdom Metazoa; phylum Chordata; class Mammalia; order Carnivora; family Felidae; genus Leopardus; species Leopardus geoffroyi. The sequence continues at coordinate 103,687,205 of NC_059327.1, read as the reverse complement.
TCCAAGTTTTTTTTTTTTCAAATTAATTTTGGATATTTTAGGTTCTTTGTATTTCCGGACATTGTAGGATCAGTATATCCATTGTTGGCAACAACAAAAATAAAAACATTTCACGTTTTTGACAGGGTTTATGTTAAATATATACATAAAATCTGGTAGAATTGACATCTTCATAATTTTGAGTATTCCAGTTCACGAATATATATTATTTCTTTATCTACTTTGAGTATTCCAGTTCACAAATATATATTATTTATCTACTTAGATCTTCTTTAATTTATCTCAGCAACGTTTTGTAGTTTTCAGTATAAAAATGTTACTTCCTTTGTTATATTTATCCCTAAGCTCTTATTGATACTAATAATAATAATTTAAGAAAAATTTAGGAAAAAATTATTATTTTTATTTTTAGGTTTTTCATTATTAGAATATTGAAATAAAATAAATTTTTGTATGTTGGTCATGTATCCTAAAACTTTGCTTGATCTATTTTTTTCTAGTAATTTTTCTGTGCATTCCTTAGGAGTTTTACTAATAGGATCCAGTCATCTGCAAATAAAGTTTATCTTTTCTCTTTCCAACCTGTATAACTTTAATTTCTTTTGTCTTTTTCCTTTCCTTTCCTTTCTTCTTCTTCTTATTTTCTTCCTATCTTTTCTTGTTTTTTAATTGCACTTCTTGTGTTTGAATCCTGGCTTCACCACAAAGAAAGTCCAGGAAAGTTACCTTATCTCTTGGACTTTTCCATTTCACCATCTACAATGTGGGGTTAATTATTAGTAGTATATACCTTAAAGTGTTGTTTTTCAGATCAAATGTTTAAACATGCATAAAGGTTAGAATATCATGTGTGGAGTTCTGTACATTCTCAATAAATATTAGTTGCTATTATTTAACTGCAAACATGTATTAATTGTGTCTGTAGTCAGTCAGAATTACCTTTCTGAGTTCTTTTCAATGTCTTTGGCTGGCCTCAGCTCTAAAATCTTCATTACAGCCATACTCACCACTTCTCTGAGATTAGCATTCAGGCTTCAGCCAGTACCACAGTAGGTATATTTGAGACCATTTTTCTTTTTTTTCAGTTATAACTCTTAGATCCATTATATCAGAAAAAGTCAACAGAAAATGGCAAATATAATTTCTTAGTTTCTAGTGCCTAATGATTAAAAAAAAAACCTTTTTAATGAATTAAAAAAGCGCTTTTTAATGTATAAAGTCTATGAATAAACTTTGAAAGCAAAAAACTTGAAGTTTGCCCAGAACATTCAATCAACTTGGCTTCTTAGTCATATATGTAAAAGTAACACATAAACAGTACAAATGTTGGGGGTTCTTGGGTGGCACAGTAGGTTAAGCGTCCGACTCTTTTATCTCAGCTCAGCTCACGATCTCACAGTTTGTGAGTTTGAGCCCTGCATCGGGCTGTGCACTGATGGCGTGGAGCCTGCTTGGGATTCTGTCTCTCCTTCTCTCTGCCCGTGTCTGCCCCCCTTGAGCTTTTTCTCTCTCTCTTTCAAAAAAAAAAAAAACTTAAAAAAAGACAAATGTGTTACATAGAACATAGAAAATAACAGGCATTCTATCACAGTATCATGTTAATGTTTGCATATATTTACTTGGGAAAACTTAATTTAATTAGGAAGAAAAATTCCAAGGCTATACCAAAAATTTGGCTCAATTTTTTTCTTATTTTTAGTTAATATATCATGTTGTTTACAAGTAATACAAGAACATAGCACTCATTGCAACATTGAAAAGCCATTAAAAGTGTTAATTTTATGCCCCAACAATGTTACAGTGAGTTTCAGTCAATTGTGTATATACAGTTTGTTTTGTAAGAATTAAATATTACCTAATGTCCACTCAACGAAAGAATAATTTCTAAGCTTATAACACAGGGTTTGGCCCATTGTTCTATTTTGAAGAAAAGTAACTTATCTGAAATGTAATACTAATTTTTTAACTTTGCTCACTTAAGACATTGATGAAATAAACTGGGAAACAATGTAAACTAAAGCCCACTGCAAAGGTTGACTAAGCTCATTAGCATATGAAAAATAAATTTCCTAGGCAAAATGACAGTGGCATATACATTTAAAAAAAATAGATTTTCTTTGTGGAATTTCTGGAAACAACAAAATGGTGGATCATATTGTGTTAAATGGCAATCTATTCTGCTGCATCATGCAGCTAGTCTATGGTTTGAAATACTTCACAAAATTAATAACTGAATCTGGGTTCTTGCTATGACTTTCTGAACATAAATTTGAATATAATTGTTGGAACTGAGTAATGGGAACTAATAATCATATAGTAAAATGAGCTCAGCTAAAGTAAACAAATATGCATGGTTACCAAATAAATTCAGTCACTAAAGCAATGTAGCTTATGTATTTCCCACTCTTCCTGTTTCCATAAAGAGGAGACATTTTCTAATCTCTTTCTTGGAGGAAAATCATGTGAAAGGAATCTATTCAGCTTCTGCCTGCCTTCTTGTTCACTTTTCCCCAAGAGAGGAAGAATGATTTATCTGTTTGATAAGTTTGGAAGAAAGGGCTGAGCATGCTCAGTTAAACCCAATGCACGGCCCCCTCCTGCTTCTCTGATCTGCCTGCTTGCAGATGTGACCAACTCCCCTTAGGACTGTTGTGAATGCAAACTACATGACTGCACAAAACTGCCAACAGTATCTGGAGGCCTTCTGTAGCCAACATCTAGGGATAATAAGCAACAATTGTGTGACTCCCTGTGGCTGATCTTGGCCTGGCCTGGTAGGTGCAGCATTGACATAAGGAGGCACAGCTTCCAAATTAAGATCATTAATAAAGATAATGATAACCATAGCAGAACCCAGGCCTTCTGATTCTACCAATTTTCACTTCACTGTACGTACGGTCTGTTGTCTTGAACACATTCAAACTCTGTCTAACTTCTGATGCTTCTTGCATGAAAACAAGTGGAACCAGGCAAGCTCCTAGTGTTCTGTGCACATAAGATTATATGAACCCAAATCAGGGAAAATCCTACGTGGCATAAATCCATAATGTATAACTGTTCTGGCAGAACATAGAAATGTATATATAAATACACTTGAAAGATGCCAGGTGCTATGCAAATGTAAGACGTTATTATTGTTGCTATTCATCCATTCTTTCTAAAATTATATGGGTCATTTTTCATTCAAAATATCTGCCTAGCAACTGCTAGTTTGAGCTTGCACCTCAAGAGGATTTTATGCACTGGCCAAAATCACCAGCCCAGCCTGCGTTAGGTTTCTGTGATTGTGCCACGTGGACTCTGGGCCAGGTAGTCTTGAATCGGTTCCCTCACTTGGACTCTGCTCCCAGGGCCCTAATTTTCTGGCTCAGCTCAGGTTCAAAGATGTGTCAGACAGCAATATCTGGCAATTCTAGGGCAGGAAAGGCCCCAAACTAAACTGAATTGGGAAATCTCACAGGGTTTCTATGCCAGGACTTGCTGGAAAGGGAGCAATATTTAAAAGAAGAAGAAGCAGGAATGCATCTTTCAGTCCTAGAGACAGATTTGGACTTCTCCCCCACCCCTGCCACACACACACACACACACACACACACACACACACACCATACTTTCAACATTAAAGCATTGCTTAATAATGAATTCTCCCTCTGCATCATGAGCAACCTAACAACCTAACAAGAATAATTCAAGAAATAAAGGGGACTGAACACCAGTGCATATGAGACTATTCTAGCAATACGTTAACAAAATATCTTTTTTTTCTAATAAATAGATTATATGAAACAGTTAAGAGAGCCTGAGTTAAGATATATTTAAACTGCCAGCTTTACTTCATATCAAAGCTAAAACCTTTTAAGCTTTGTTTACATAACTCTTAGACTGTATGCTTCCTCGTCTACATCTCTTGATGCCTTTGGATTGAAACACTATCTGGCTACATGATACTGAGTAGTGCCATGTGGGAAGTAACCTACTGAACCCTCCTCTGGAACGGAGGACAGAGAGTTATGCAGGAGATGACTTTGAACCAATTAGTAGTGGCACTGGCAGATACTGAGGAACCTGCCAGGGGAGTAAGTTCCAGCCCTCATGCAGCTGGGGGAGGGGTGGAGGATGGTGAAAGACATCCTGTTTTCATTTATAACTTTATCAATGTTGTTTGTTTCTTGGATGCAGAGCCTCTATGCTCACATTTCTGTCCTGGAAGCAGATTGTGACAAAACATGGTTGTGGCCCAAGTAGACTTGTATCGATAGATTGTCTGATTAGATTGCTCCAGTACACAGCATGTACCATATTAAAATATCCCGTGCTGTCTCTGGTATATGACAAGTGAGATGTCAGAAGCCTGGCCCCAAGTTTGAGTTGGCCCATCTGCTTCTGAAGCAGAGGTGGTGCCTTAAGGCTGCTGGTACATACGGGACAAGAGAAAATGGCATCATTACCTGGATCACTGGTCATCAGACTTGAGACTATGAACTTTCTCTTTTCCTAAAATCACTGATCACTGATTATGCTCAAATGCTTTCATGCTCCTCGCGATTCTACAAACCCACACAGTATATGCAAATGCCCCTTCATGTGGCCTCTGATCTACATTTTTGTACCTTTCTATTACAACTCTCTTTCCTGCTGGAGTGAATTCTAATGTCAGTTCCTTCTGGCAGGTACCTGGTAACATCTTCACCTTTCTCCTGTGACCCATCTGACAGAGGACTTCCAAAATGTAAAAGCATCATTTTACTTGCATGAAGCTCCATGAGAGCAGGGATATTAGTTTTGTTCATTGATGTAACCCCAAGTACACAACATATTGTAGATGTTGTTGGCTCGTGTTGAATCATTCATTGCATGTATTTTTTTATTCTCACGACTTCATTTTTTTCAGTGCTCTAAAGTTTATGCAACCAAGTTTTGATTTACCTTTATTCACCTAGCTCATTCTCTGCTTCTCCCGGTAGTATACCTAATACAGTACCATATGGTGAAGGCCCATCAAAATTCAAGTTCACTCATACACCTTTGATCTGTTAAGAATTGCTACACTAGATGGCTCTACCAGTAACTATATATATATATATATATATATATATATATATATATAGCTTATTTATGTTGAGAGAGAACAAGCAAGAGTGTGAGTGGGGTGAAGGCAGACAGAGAGGGAGAGAGAGAATCCCAAGCAGGTTCCACATTGTCAGCATAGAGCCCCATGTGGAGCTTCATCTCAGGACCGTGAGATGATGACTTGAGCTGAAATCAAGAGTCAGATGCTTAACTGACTAAGCCATCCAGGCACCCCTAACAGAAATTATATTTAAAGGGATCAACCATTATACTTTTTTGCAAATATTTTTTAATGGCAAAGCAGTGTTTGAAACAAAATAAATGGACTTTCATAACTGGGAGAATGTTAGCAATCATCCAGGTCAAAACTTTGTAAGATCAAGAAATCAGGTATAGGGAGATTTAAACAATTATTGAAAGTCATATCATTACTAGTAATCACTCAATAAATAATTTTTGCTTAATCAATTCTAGAAATAGAGAAGCACCTCATCTTCTTTTATATATCTACAGATTCCAAAACATTTGTGAAAACCTGTCCTAAATCGGTACAGGATCTCTTTTTAATTTAGTCTAGGAATGCCAAGAAATAAAATATTTATATTATATGTCTGTTATGTGCTATAAGAATTAAGAGTTGAGTTCAGAAAAATTCAGCAAAAACTCTCAGCTCCTGACATTCTAGCTCTGCCTTCCAAGGGCTTCGGGCTATTTCTCTTCCACCAGGGAGACAAATGGTTATTAAATCTCTGCAATTAAGTGTAACATGAGGATTTAAATGGACTCAAATTTTCAAAATTGTACCTTAATTTTTTAGCTTGGTAAGACTTTGCCTCAATCAAATAGCACCACATTTAGCTAGCAGCAGGAAGAGGAAAACGAAGTTGAGGGCAATTAAATATATATTCAAAAATACTTCCCGTGCACTAAATTTGATGTCAAGTTCTAAAAGAATACAAAGATGAATAAGTAAAACTCTCTGTTTCAGGAAGCTTAGAATTTATTAGCACAGATAGAGAACACCCACAATGGCGATACAAAGCAGAAAATTAAGAGGTATGTCTTGAGTGGCTCTAATTCTATAGGGAACTAAGAATGCCTGTGCGTATGATAGGTCTGGGCAGAACAGAAGCTGAAAGAGCAGAGAGAGGTGGCAGTGGCAGCCTAGTTCATTATGAGGGCAAGACCCAGAGGTTACTCACATCACTTCTTCTCACATCCTGTTGGCAAGAACTTAGTCATATGACCACCCTAAGCTGCAAGTGATACTGAAAAGTACAATCTTAGCTGGAAGTCCATGCGCCTAACTGAAATCAAGGAAAGGAGTTTTTTCAGTTGAATTTTAACTTTTTTTTTCTGCATCTATTGAGATTATTATATACATTCTTAAAATGTGTTCTTGCAGTGAATTGTTATTAATAGGTATCCTCACTGGAGCAATTTTGCATACTTGAAATAAACCCAATGTGATAACAACATTATCTCTTACTTAAATTTCTGGATTTGGCGTTCTAATTATTTTAGAGCTTTGCGTCTATGCTGATGTTTCTGCTCAGCTAGATATATACTTTTTTCACATTGACTGCAGTAGACTTTTATTTTTAACTTCTGGACTACTTCTGTTTGGCTTTAATATTCTCTAAACTGTCCAATTCCCCTATGATCTTCCACTTAGAAAATCTGCACCTATTCGAGGGGGAACATGCTTCCCTAAATTTGATCTGGGTTGACAGGTATGGAAATCCGATGTGGAGAGAGATATCACTGGAGCCCAGGGGACTCTACAGGACACATGATAGAATCTAAGAAAAAAACCTTTAAAAGTCACATTCCACAAAGGACTAGAAAAGAAATGAATGAAATAGCCCGTTAGGGACACTTGAGTTCTCAGGGCTGGCAAATCCCTCAGAGCTACTGCCTGGCCTAACTTCTTATTGTTTCTGGCCTCTGAGAAATTCCCTCATTTACCATCACTCAACCAAGCTTCAAAGAGGTGTTGGGTTTTATTCAAAATACTACTCAAGTATATTATACATAGTTATCATATACGCTATACCAGGAAGGGGTTTACTTTATATCTATTCCACTCTACCGCCAGAATTAAGTCCCCATTAGTCTTTCTCTGTGAACTTGATTATTACTACCAAATCCATACACCTGAGCTTCCGACTGCGGTCTCATCAGTCATTGTTGACCACTCACCGTCACCTTGAAATTCTCCTCTCTTAACTTAAGTGACATCAGACTCTATGGTGTTTCTTCTACCTCAGTTACTACTCTTCCTCCATTTCTTTCTCTCCTCTTTCTCAACCTATTTCTAAATTTTGGAATGTCCCATACTTGGTTCCTGAGCCTCCTCTAGTTCCACTTTTTTTCCCTAGAAGATCTTTTTCACTCTAATATTAAATGCCATTTAAATTTAAACCTCCTGAGCTCCAAGTCCATTTTAACTTGTCCATGTAACCCAGACCATTGGGTCGCAATTAAATGTATCCACAAAACATGTGTTCCCCCTAGGCTTTCTTTTGTCAATAAATTACTCCACCAACCCAACTGCAGGAGTAAAACATATATGACTAATTCATCTTTCCTTTCTTTTCCTTGTCTCTCATTTGTAATCTATAAGCATTTCCTGATACTTCTGCCGCTGAAACATATCTGAAAATGTCCATTTAACTCTACCCACATTTATCCAAAGTATCTTAGTCTTCTTACTGGTCCTGTTGAAATGTCCTTCTGTACAGTCTCTCTGCTTCTTTTCTTCTCCCCATGGTCTCTTTCCCACTGCTTAGCCAGAATGACTCTTCAAAAAGTTAATTCACGGTAAATCAATTGCTCTGCCTAAAAATCCTTCCAGGATTTTTGCTAGCACCGGTGACAACATCCAGCATGGTAGCATAGTCAACAGGGCTCTGCAAGTGAGGAAGGCAATCTTCAGAGCATCCTCCCTGCCTCACTTCAGCTGTGCAGAAATCCTCTTTGTTCCTTAATTCCAGCCAAGCTTTTGCCTGCCCTGGGCTTTTGTAATTGCTATTTTCTTCTTCCCTCCCTTCTGTTCCATGAATGACTGGTTCCTTTTCACTATTCAAGCATCAACCAAATACCAAGTCCTCAAAGTGTTTGCTCCTGGCCCTTTTAGCTAAGTAGCCCTCTGCAGTTAGGATCTATCAGGTTGGGATCCGTGGGTGGCTCAGTGGGTTAAGCGTCTGACTCTTGATTTCAGCTCAGGTCATGATCTCATAGTTTGTGAGTTTGAACCCTGCATCAGGCTCTGAATTGGTGGCACAGAGCCTGCTTGGGATTCTCTCTCTCTCTCTGCCCTTCACCTGCTTGCATTTTCTCTCTCTCTCTTTCTCTCAAAATAAATAAATAAACAACAACAAAAGCGAATCTGTCAGATCACCCTGTTCATTTTATCCAAAGCACTTATAAAGTCTGTATCTTATTTATATATGTTTACTGATTATATACACCTAAAGGAATATAGGCATCTTGAGACCAAACTGTCACTGTCTTGTCATTATTCATGTATCCCCAAGCCTGGAGCCATGCTGGCCTTCTTACTTCCAATAGTTATCAAGTACAGGAATAAGCGAAGACATTGCAAGATGGTATTAAATGACTATGAATTGTTAGGACTGATGGTTTCAGATAATCAACATTTGTGGTTGCCAGCATGATGCATACTGTTCACTAATCTATTCTGAGTTTGTAAATAAATCTGTTTATTCAGATTTGCATTTTACAGTATGATAATGAGGTTACAGACTTTAATAGTAAAAACTAAGAAACAACTTAAAAGCCTTAAAGTTAGTGATTGCTTAATGTCTAGAATATCCATTTTGTATAATGTTTTGCAACCTTTAATGCCTTTCCGATGTCATCAGTGTTCTCAAACTAAATATATGCTGTACAGGTATTATTCTGTACTTAGAAAAATACCCTAATTTTAATTTGAAGACTGGGATGAAAACAAATTTTATTTTGAAAGAAAAAAAAAGATCATGTGGTGGCTGGACATTAATTTCTGTCATTTTCAGAAATATCTTTCTCAGTTTGAGTGTTTGGTGAACAAACAAACAAACAAAAAAACCCTATAATGTAATTTAGAAGGAAAATGAAAATAAAAGAGCTCCATAAAGAATATAAAAATGTCTAAGATTTTCGAGTTTTATTTTATTTTGTTTATTCTTGAACATTATATACTAGGTTCCACATTCCATCACTCCCTTTTTCTTTCATGTTTTCCACACACCCCAGTGTCTCTGTCACCTTTACGTTAATAAATTTGTGCAAGAAAATACAACTTTCCCTTGTTTTCTTCCATTAAATTTGAATGAACTACAGAGCAGGGTTTGTGTTTGCAGTGGTTATAAATTTATATTCTTGGCAGCCATGACCAAAAATCCAAAAGGAAAAACGGGGTGTGAAGGGTAGGAGTGGAAGCAGAAACACCTCCGAAGCAGTGTTACCTTTTCCCTTCCTTCCTTTTGCGCTGCCAGAAGTCAGGACTAGGGAGGGACAACAGGATGTCAAAGAAAGCTGGTCTTCTCCATTCATTCCAGAAGGGCCAGTGGGGATTCTGCTTAGGCGTGATGCCAGGAATAGTGGAACTTTGCTTTCATTCTTTATATCCTTTCCTCTCCTAGTCACACATTCACCCACATATTTAGACAAGTAGGAAGTTATTTCAACAAACATAGTCTTATAGCAATTCCAAATGAAGTGGGAAAAAAAAAAAAAACCCAGCAAAGGTTGATTCTGTCTTACCTTTATTTTTATAATACCATGAGTTGAATACTTTTTTAAGTATGAGGAACATTGCATTCTCAGGGAAGTTAAGAATTAAAATTAACACCTTAGCAACATAATTGAGGCTCCATAGGTGAATTTCAAATTGATTTGGTAAATATTGCCTTCTCTGGGCAGAAAAGGGATGATGAATGTTAAATAGGACTCCATCCGAGTTTATGGAGTCCAAATGTTACTGCTTTCTAAAGCAATGACACTCACACCTTCTGAATTTTATGGTTAGCTATTTGTCTCCTAAATCAACGTTGTGTGTTATCAGCTTGGCAAACTTGTGATAACATTGTCATTCCTGCTTTTAATGGAAGGTTGAAAAGGAAACCGCTCCTCATTTCTTTTCTCCTGTCTTTCACTGGGTTCTCGAAGCTTCCTGATTGGTTACTCTGTGACCCAAACCACCTCATTAGAGAAACTGATCCAATTTGGGAAATAACAAGGGGTACTTCCCGACAACAAACAATTCTAAATACTTGATAGAAAGTTATGTCCATTTATGAGTCACTTTCCTAACTTATTCTGGACCTATTACTAGACAAAATAGAGGAACACCATCACTTTCTGATTCACATACAGATTTAATTAGTGCACAACTGGGAGCCTGTTTCAAGTCATAAAAATGTTGGTAACTCATAGGAGGATATCTGTGAGCCAATTTAGAAGGTCTACAGTAAGTTTAGCAAATTTAATGAAACCAGTAACACCACAGACTAGTAAAGGCAGGCTCTTGGCAGTCCTCTGTGACATGCACAAATCACTTGTGTGTTTGGGAATAATTATACTGAAAGTGATTTTATAAATTAAATAGTAATCATGGAAAGAGTAGAATGATGCCAAACCTGCATGTCTCCCAGACTTTGCATTCTTCCCCATCCTCAAGGGGGGACACTTGTCCCCACACTGATATTTGTTTTTCCCTTAGACTCCAAAAATAATCGTGATTTTGGTTAGGAAATTAAAGAAACTCTAGAAACTAGGTCAACACCACAGCAGCAATCACCCTTCCTTTATAGTCTGTCCCTGACAACAAGCCTTCTACCATGTTCCAAAGAAAAGCTCCTCATCTTATCCCTCTAGTATGTAACTAATTTCCTGGATTATTCACAGATCCAGTGCCCCTGTTGCGTGGCACGTATAGTGTCCGTATCTCAGTCCCTTTACTACAGTGTTCTACCTTTGTTTGTCTGCACCACTTTTGGTACTGCTTAAAAGCATTGCCATCTTGTTCCTACCCAGAGACCTGACTCAGCCATTCCTAACGTTGCTCACCTCCTGCCTACCCAAGACTGAGTTTTGGTTACTCTTCCAAACCTGGTATATGTCAGAATTAAAATAGTTATTTGGTGTTGACTCTTGAAGATGGTTTGTTTCATACCCATTACGGTTATTGGTTGCATTCTCTGGATGCAGTGTTCTGCTCCTTTTTTTTTTAAAGTTTATTTCTTTATTTTGAGGGGGTGGAGGGGCAGAGAGAGGGAGAGAGAGAATCTCTAGTAGGATCTACACTGTCAACAGAGTCCAATGAAGGGTTTGAACTCATGAACCATGAGATCATGACCTGAGCCGAAACCAATAGTCAGACCCTTAACCGATTCAGCCACCCAGGCACCCCAGTGTTCTGCTTTTTAAGAAGACTTTTCTCCAACTCACAAGCAGCTGGCAATTTCTTGTGTTAAGGGGTGGGCAGGTGCAGGGTGACAAATCCTTGGTCTTGGAGTCTGCCTTGTTAGTTAAAAGGTATAAGATCTGTCAAGGGACACTTGAGCTTCTCCTATGAAGATTAACAACAATGGAACCATTTTGGAAAATAAATCTTTAATACTCCTGGGGTAACCATTAGGAGGATCCTGAGAGCAGGAATAGTTGCTCAGAAAAGAAGACATCCAAATCCTTGGCTGCTGGTATGTGCCTCCTCTTATCGCAACTCCTGTGAGTAAATCTGCCTATTGGCAGTTCTTTTTTTTTAAAAAATTTTTTTTTTCAACGTTTATTTATTTTTGGGACAGAGAGAGACAGAGCATGAATGCGGGAGGGGCAGAGAGAGAGGGAGACACAGAATCGGAAACAGGCTCCAGGCTCTGAGCCATCAGCCCAGAGCCCGATGCGGGGCTCGAACTCACGGACTGCGAGATCGTGACCTAGCTGAAGTCGGACGCCCAACCGACTGCGCCCAACCGACTGCGCCCAACCGACTGCGCCACCCAGGCGCCCCTACCTATTGGCAGTTCTAAAAGCAAAGGCTGTAGAAGAGCATGAAAGGAAAATTGTAAAGTAACAAAGTTTATATTTTTAAGTGATTAAACAAAAACGAGTAATAAAAGAATAAAACTCAACTTAATTAAAATATTAAAGTATCAAAGAAGAATGAGAGTTTAAATACTAAGTAAGAAAATCAGTGAAATTTACAATAAAGAAAATAAAAGGCAAAATTTAACAGGACAGAAATTTAAAGACATTAACATTAGAATGGATACCATTAAGAAGAGGAGAGATCATAGGTACTGGCCAGGATGTGATGAAAAGGGAACGCTTATATACCGTTGGTATGAATTTCAACTGGTCCAACCACTACGGAAAACAATATGGAGTTTCTTCAAAAACTTAAAAATAGATCTACCATATGATCCAGCAATTCCATTTCTGGATATATACTCAAAGGAAATGAAAACAGAATTTCAAACCATGCTTATTACAGTCTTATTCATAATAGCCAAGGTATGGAAACAACCTAAAATGTCCATCAGTGGATGAATATATATACTGGAATATACATACTGGAATATGCATAGTAGAATGTAATTCAACGACAAGAAAGGAGAACATCCTGCCTTTTGTGACAACATGGATGGAAATTAAGCACACGATGTTAAGTGAGGTAAGTCAGACAGTGACAAGTATTGTATGATATCACTTCTTATGGAAGCTGAAAAAGCAAAACTATTAAAAACAGAGTAAAATGGTGGTTACCAGGGTCTGGAGAAAGGGGGGCTAAGACAGATGTTGTTTGGGAATACAAGCATACAGTGAGTGGTAAATAAGCCATAGAGAACGAATGCATAGCGAAACGAATAGAGATAATGTGTTATAATCATCAAACTTGCTGAAAGAGCAGAACTTAAGTATTCCAGCCACTAGAAAGAAAGGATAACTATGTAACGTGTTAGAGGTGGTATCTTTACAATGGCAATCATATTACAATACATAGATGTATCAAATTAACATGTTGTGCACTTTAAATTTATACAATATATGTCAGGTATATTGAAAAAAAATCAAATTATACATATTGAATAAAATTTTCTGTATCTCCTTTTAACATATCAAATATGATTATGATTTAAAATATCAAAATGATTATGAGGAGCCAAAAATTTATTTTATTAAAAATAAAATTTATTAAAAATAAAATTTAATAAAATTTATTTTATTAAAAATAAAAAGCTAAAACTGAGAAGTAACAATCTGTTACAACATTATAGAAAGAAAGTGGCTATGTGGGAATCAATGAGCAATGATACACAAATCTATTCTACAGCAAATTTAAATAGTGTTTCAAAGGTAATTCTGAATATTCTAAAAGTCTTAACCATTTACATTAGAAATTAACCTTCACAGGGGCGCCTGGGTGGCTCAGTCGGTTAAGCCTCTGACTTCGGCTCAGGTCATGATCTCATGGTCTGTGAGTTCGAGCCCCGTGTCGGGCTCTGTGCTGACTGCTCAGAGCCTGGAGCCTGTTTCAGATTCTGTGTCTCCCTCTCTCTGACCCTCCCCCATTCATGCTCTGTCTCTCTCTGTCTCAAAAATAAATAAACGTTAAAAAAAATTTAAAAAAGAAATTAACCTTCACATAAAATGTGAGTTCAATTCATATTATACATTGTTCAACTTTCTGTTAACTATTTTGATTGCTCAACATTTTCATCGTCTAAAATATATGACACTTAACATCTTAGAAATGTAAGAAGATAATATCCTTGGAATTATAAATACTTAAACATCTTGAGAATATTGATCAAACATATTTACAGAAAAGTTGTGTCAATTCATGTTTACACCAGAAGCATATAGAATGCTCATCTCATTGCATCCTTGCTGACATCGGGTATTAGCACAAACTGATTATTTATTTTTATTTTTATTTCTTTAATGTTTATTCATTTTTGAGACAGAGAGAGAGACAGAATGTGAGTGGGGGAGGGGCAGACAGCAAGGAAGACACAGAATCTGAAGCAGTCCAGGCTCTGAGCTGTCAGCACAGAGCCGACTCAAGGCTCGAACACACGAACTCTGAGATCGTGACCTGAGCTGAAGTTGGACGCTTAACTGACTGAGTCACCCAGGCGCCCATGATTATTTATTAATTTGATAGGTAAAGATAGACATTGTGTACATCAGACACTAGGAACAGATACCAATTTTCTGTGATTCTTCAAAACCTGGACAGTGCAGCATTACGAACCTAATAAGCACAATTTTTAGGTACTTCAATATTCTTTATATACCTAATTAATCAAATTTATAAATGAAATAATTCAGAATCTCTTCAGTATTTTAAACATTTTACAAGAGACAAATCTTATACATAGCAACACAGTGAGAGTAGGAAATGTGTATAGGCCCAAATTATAGAAAAGTCTCACACCATGGTAAACACAACTATAAACATTTATATACACAGAACTTTTTTAAATATTAAAATTCCAGGGCACCTGGATGGCTCAGTCGGTTAAATATCTGACTTTGGCTCAGGTCATGATCTCACTGCTCAGCCTGGAGCCTGCTTCAGATTCTGTGTCTCCCTCTGTCTCTGCCCCTCCCCTGCTCACACTCAGCCTCTCTCAAATATAAATAAACATTAAAAAATTTAATATTAAAGTTCCAATTTATAAAAAAAAAATGATCCAAAATTAAAGAATCATAACACTAAAGTATTGCATTTTTTTCCTGTGCATTCAGATAATTTGCTAGGGAATCAGCCTGAAACTTTCAAGATTTGATTTAAACTTTGTTAATAAGTTTAAACCCAAGGGCATCTGGGTGGCTCAGTTGGTTAAGCGTCTGACTCTTGGTTTCAGCTCAGGTCATGATCTCACAGTTCGTGAGATGGAGTTTTGCTTCTCACTCTGTTGACAGTGTGGAGCCCGCTTGGGATTTTCTCTCAGCTAATTGCCCCTCCCCTACCCACCCATGTGTGTATGTGCGCTCATGTGCACACTATCTTCCTCTTCCTCAAAATGAATAAATAAACATTAAAAATTGTGTTAGGCCAGGTTTAGATTAGCTTTTAATCTAGGGATTGGGTGACCCTTCTCCTGGGCCATTGCCTTTCTGGGGTCTCCATTGAACACTTGGGATATTCAGCAAAGTCTTTCTTCTCTAACTATTCAGAGCTCCCCAATCAGCATTATGCAAGCTCCAGAATGAGCTGCCTTGTAGCTAGGGGTCTTGTACTCTGGGTATGCAAAACTTAGTCAAACTAAGCCAAAATTTAGCCACTGATGTAAAGCAAACACCATGCTGATTTTCAGAATCCCTTCACTGAGTAGCTCCCTCCTCTCTGCTACCTTCACAGACTAAGAACTGGGTGATCAAAGGTCACCATGGCTGTTTCCCTTCTCTTGGGGATCTTAGTCTCATGCACTTATCATCCAATATCTGAAACAGGTACTTTTATTTTGTCCAATCCTATACTGGTGGACAGCACGTGGGTAAGGCTGACACCATTTACTTTTTCATTCCCCCCACGTAGTACCGTAAATTGTTTTTTTCTCTGAAGTTTGTGCTAAAGGTGTGCTGGAAATTCTCACTCTGTTTTTTTTTTTTTTTTTTTTTTTTTTTTTTTTTTAGTTTTTTAACCTCTTTTCATGTATTTTATACCTTTATTTTTGTGTTGGATTCTAGATAAAATCTCTTCACTTATATTACAGTTTATTAATGATCTCTTCAACTGAATCTAATGTGCTGATAAACACTTAAGTTTTTATAATTTATTATATTTTTATTATGGAGAAATTAATTTCATACCTACTTAGTTAATTTTATAGTTTCATGATCTTGATATTTGTCATCTATTTTTTAATTAAATAGAGTGAACAAGTATAATCTCTGATAATTTTGCCTTAAAATCTTTATAGATCTCTTTCTGCATTTTTTGTTTCTGCTGGTTCTCTCTCATAGTATTTATGTTGCTTTTATGCTCAGGTACTTTTTTTTTTCTCTGAGCTACTTATTATATTAGGAATATTATTTGTTTTGGTTCTTTCATGCATTTAATAAATATCTGTTTAGCACTTACTATGTTACAGGTAATTTATTGCAATACAGCAGTGAACAAAGCAGAGATAGATTGCATTGCTAGGGACATTTATATTCCAGTGAGAAGAGAATCAATAAACAAGTAAATTATATACCTTCTGCCATACAAGCACACACAAACAGGTGCCTAAATTAGTTACCTAGATCACGATGTGTGTTCATGGAAAAAAAATAATTCAGGAATAAAGTAGAATTGAAACAATTGAATGGATAACAGGATGGTCAGGGAAGGCCTCACTGAAGGATGAACACAAAAATGACCTTGTGTATTTCTGGAGGGATAGCATTCTAGACGAGTGAGTAAGGGACAACAAACACAATAATCTTGAGTCTAGAGCATGCCTGGAGTGTTCAAGAAACAGAGAAGAAAAGTATGGTTGAATTTGATGGGGTGTTTTAATTGCGATTGAGAGAAGCATCTAGGTCCATGGAGAGCATCTAGGAGTAAAGGGCCTCTGGTAGGGAGACAGGAAGGATGGGAAGCAGGAGTGTGTTTTTCAGGTCAATGGATATTGTGAATGAAGGAGATCACTCCCAAAGAGAGGACCCTGGGAGATGGAGTAAAACTGACTCTAGAGATTCTGGATTCCAATTTCATTTAGATTTTGATCATGTGGCTCTTTATTATTTTACTATCTCATTCATGCTTTTAATAAGATTTTTTTTAATTATTCAGCATTTCTCATTGTTTCATTCTGTTTTCTGCAGGAAAACAACCTGCCAAACTTCCAGACCCACCTTCTTTTAAAATGTGTCATTGATTTTTAAGTAATTGATAAAATATTCCATTACTCTTTTACTTCATAAGAAATAAATATTTTTGGAGATGCTTGTTGTCTATGACCTGAACATTCCCTCTATTGCAATAGTCCTGCTGCCCTTACTTCAATAATCCTTTTGGATAAAGTCTTTCCTTATTTCAGAAAGTAATTAATTAATCAAATATTTTTAGAACTACCCTTAATGATGGCAAGCCTAGGCCAGACAAACATTTCACTGTGATGTCTGTGAATTACTACCAGAGAAAATTCTAGAGATCTTATGGCTCCAGGTAACACTATTTACAAATGGAACTCCCATGCAAGGCAACAGGAGGCTGGATATGAGAGCAGTCCAGAGCGCAATCTGAAGCAGAGAGTACGGATTCAAGTTCTCACTCTATGATTCCTTTTGCTTCAAGTTGGGAAAGGTATTTCACCTCTAGAAATCTCAGTTTCCTCATATGTAAAATAAGATTGTAAGAAATAAAGAAGGCATGTGAACAACTAAGCATCATGCCTGGTACACAGTAAGTGCTCAAGCAATGTTAGCCAGTGTATTAGGTTTCTATTGGTGTGAAATTACCACAAATTTAGTGGCTTAAAACCACACATATTTACTTAGTTCTGTAGTTAGAAGTCTAACATAAGTCTCACTGGGCTCTATCCAAGGTGTTGGCAAGGATGTGTTCCTTTCTGGAGGCTTTAAGGGAAAGTCTGTTCCCTTGCCTTTTCCAGCTTCTAGGGGCTATCTGCATTCCTTCACTGGTGGTCCCCTCCTACCTTCTTCAATGCCACCAGTGGCAGTTGAGTCCCCCTCCCACTGCCATCTGTTTGGTTCTCTGCAGCTGGAACATATTCTCCACATTTAAGGATTCACATGATTACATTGGGCCTCTAATTCTAATCCAGGTTAAATTTCTCATCCGAAGGTCCTCACGTTAGCATCCCTGTCTCAAGGAGCTTTTTGCCATGTAAGGTGACATAGTCACAGGTCCCTGGGATCAAAATATTGACATTTTTGTGAGGCTATTATCCTACCTACTGCAGCCAAGATTATTATTGTTTATTCAGCACAACGGCTGAAAATTTGAACCAAATACAGCCTATCATTATGCTTAATGCCAGCATTGATCTGACAACTAAAGAACTAGCACCAAACAAACAAAAACTCCAAAATGAGATTATGGTCTTTGACAAGGAAAGAGAAAGAAAAAGTGAACTCATGTGGGTAGGGAGTGTCAACTAAATCTTTCTCACCTCCATCCCCCATATATTCTGGAGTAACCAAAGTTCTCAAGGATGCTGTCATTGCTCTTCCCTTCTCATTTGTTTCCTCAGTCTTGGACTTCAACTTTTTTAGTAATTCTTTCTACCTTTTATTGACAGATTACATTAGTTTCGTGCTATACAGTTTGATGACTCAATATTTGTATACATCGAGAAACGATCACCAATAGTAAATTTCTATTGATAGAATATCTTACAATAATTATTGGAATTTGATTTCAATTAAGTGTATGCCAACAGGCTAATCAAAAATGAGATATAGTTCTGAGTCAAATCGTAAGGAGCTAATTTGTTTGATCTTCAGTTGATTGATTTTGTTTTTCTTTAAGTCCTCTTTTATTAACATTCACCTTTTGGTCGTATACTTTGATCATTTTATATGTTGTCAGTGAAGTTTTAGCGACATATGAAGAATTAATGAACATTGCAAATTTTCAGTGAGACACTGTGCTGAACAGGAGTTGAGTAACTTGGACCTGGATAGACTTTGGCTAATGGCACCACTGGAGGGGCCTGGGAGGAACAGCTTATTCTCCTTGATTGTTTTCTCTAAACCATCTGTAGTTTTCAACCAAATCTATTTGGAAGTAAAATAAGCTGCAGCACATGGTGAGTCACACGGCATTTGTCACCATGTCACCTTGCAAGAGAAGTCATTTAGAGACAGCAATGGACCAACGTCCTTTACATACTGATGATGACAGCTGGGTATATCCGGGTCAAGGCCAGGATGGTGGAGCACGAGATTATACTGCCTCCTCTTAGGAGTTGGAAACTGATAAATGTGTAATGCTAACAACCTCCGAAGCCTCACACGTTTAAATGTACTATTTTCAGAGAGAGAGCCTTGTCTTCTCTAGTACCTTCTCTTTGGAAGGAAACACACACACATGCAAGCAGGCACACATGCATAACCCCAAGCCATAAATAACTGTATAATGAAGCCTCATGCTCTGTGCTTAGGTTTTCTTTGGATAATAGACAGAGTTTGTCCTTTAAGCACCCCATTTATATAATTATAAATAAATATACAGATGCATTTGTAAAGTAAGTATGCTCTTCCTTCTAGTGCCCTTCTCCCTCTGAGAGTGACATTGAAACATGTTAAAAAACAGTCTGCAAATGAAATAAAGCTCATCCTTATGTTATGCTGAAAACTTAAATATATGAACTCCCATCTTTGCTGAGCAGCCTTATTTGTGCTACTACTTGGATCAACGGCCTACAGTATATTCAGGTTTAGGGATCTAGTCTGATGGTATGGTGTCCGTTAAAAAAAATAAGTAAAAAGTTGGAGAGCAATATGGCAATATGGCAGCAGTAGTAGAAGCATAGATTTTTCAATCCCCCCAAATAACCCAATAAACGAAGAAACTAGGTTAACAAAAAGCAACAAACAAAAATCATTTTTAAGTATCTTCAGCCAGACCAAGTGACAAGGTATCCCACATACTGAAAAATATTTGGCTGGGCCGAACCAGTAACAGCAAATATATATATATGGTATAAAGATAAAAATGGAAAACAGGAAAGAGACAAGGTGACATCAGAAGGCTCTGAGAGGCAGGGACCCCAGAAATTGATAACAAGATGACAATCTTGAAAAGAAAGAGGCAGAAAATATTCCCACACCAAAGACACATCAGAAAAATGTGCCTACAACACAGATGAAAGATGTAATCCAGTATTTTAAATATAGGTAATGGAATACAGCCAAATGGCATAAACATCTGAAAAGCAATCTTCTATGCATTTAGTCATCATATTGTTAGTGGTAATATTAGTATTGGTCTGGGATTATTAGATGCAGTAGGATAAAGCAATAATGAAAAGATTAAGAATAAGTAGAATGGATACATTTTATATCTTGATAAATTTGTAATGGTTAATTTCATATACATATTGCATATATTCCATTTTATAGGTGAAGAAATCAATATCAATTTAATTATTTTCTTTTTTTTTAAATTTTCAATGTTTATTTGTTTTTGAGAGAGAGACAGATTATGAGCAGGGGAGGGACAGAGAGAGGGAGACACAGACAAAACAGGCTCCAGGCTCTGAGCTGTCAGCACAGAGCCCGACACGGAGCTTGAATCCACCAACTGTGAGATCATGAGCTAAGTCAAAGTCAGATGCTTAACTGACTGAGCCCCCAATTTAATTATTTTCTGTAGTGCACAGTGAAGTATGTACATTAGTGGTTTTATAAATACACTAAAATCATTTAACTTTAAAAAATATCAGTTAGAGCATAATGGAAAAAGTTACTGTATCTTGAGAAAACATATCTGTGCAAATTGCATGATCCTTCCCTTTAATGTTATCTTTTTAGGCTAAAATGTGTCTCAGTTTTGGGTATAATCCTAAACTGGAGGGAAAAGTGAAATCAACACCTATATTTTCAAAATGTGAGATTGTACATATACTGGAATAAGATTGAACATCTGAAATATTACACCACAATCATGGATTTGCTCTACCTTTTGCTTCTAAGTGCTTATGGCTTTGAATCTTAAATTGTTTACTTTCGGGGCTCTGGTTAAGCATCTGATTTTGGCTCAGGTCGTGATCTCAGGTTTCTTGAGTTCGAGCCCCACATTGGGCTCTCAACTGACAGCTCAGAGCCTGGAGCCTGCTTTAGATGCTGTATCTTCCTCTCTCTCTCTCTCTCTCTGCTTCTCTGTCTCTCTCTCTCTTAAATAAACATTAAAGACAATCTTTTAAATTTACTTTCTTACTTAGAATGGCCATTGGCTAAATATAAATTTTAGATACAGAAGCACAGTTGCAATCAGATTTTCAGTGTGATTTCTACGTCCACTTAACTTTTTTGGATATATTTTTTTTCTCACTTACTTGGCTGACTTTTAGTGTTTCAGGAATTCGTTTTCCTTATGATCTCAGGGGGTTTTCTCACGTCAAAAGACAACATTCTAACTTTTCTCATATAAATGAAATAATATGAGATCTGGAATACAGAGAGAAACATAATGTTTTTCAGGGTACCGACATAATCTTTCTTCCAGGAAAAATTCCTTTCAGATGTGACCAAAATCGGAAACATATTCTCCTTTGTCAGATAACACTACCCTACTAGATGAATGAGAAATAACATTCAAGATAACTCAGGGATAAGAAATATAGCAAAAGGCAATCCCAAGAACCTGCATGAGCTCAGCTAGGTTGTTTCCTTCCTGATTGTATTTCCCAAAGGCATGGGCAATTCGAGTTATAAGTACCCATAAAGATGGACCCCCACATTCTCCACGTGGGAGAACTGAGACCCAGAAAGGCTGAATGGCTTGTCCAAGCTTCTGGAACGAGAATAGAGGTCTCTATGATTTTATCCCAGTGTTCCTTGACCTAAACCATTCTACTTTCCATATTTCCAACTCCTGCCTTTTTATATGTCTTATGTAAGGAAATAACATTAAAATTAAGTCAGGAGGATAGTGATTAGAATATCCACATTTATTTTCCAACTTGAAGTGACATTTCAGGGCATAGGCTATGCTGAAGTAAAACAAAAATAAAGTAATCCTTAGAATAAAAAATGACACATTTACGTTTTGGTGTGGGATAACTAGAATCTTGTGATTATAGGATTAACCATAAGATAAAACCCTTGCTTATGAGTTTAGACTAATTCACCTTCCCTGAGTAGCAGCAATACAAGTACAATTGTGCAATTGCTTACATATGGCTCACAGTAGCTATTATTGCCATATATAACGTTATTTAAATATATACATATTTACCTATAAATATTCTATAAATCTCCAAATTTATGAAAAAGACCCTTATTTCTATTCCTATGGCATATACCCTACAACACTCTGGTCAGGACTCTGCATGGGATTAATAAACTCTTGTCACAAAACAGTATGCCAGTAAAACCGACCCCACAAAAATGTTCTTCTTGAAAGCCCGTAAAGAAATAGGTTAATACCTATGTGGAGACTTTTGAATAAAGATTTCTCGTGTGCTGAAAATACTTGCTTATCACCTCCGTCTCTATCCAAAATGTGTCTTGATTCAATGAAATTGGCCTTCCATCCAGATACCCTCGTGATGCTTCCTGAGTTCCTATACTGGATGTTGGACCAATTATTGTTTTCATCTGTGAAAGGTGTTGAAATTGGAGTAGTGTATTCTATGTTTCCAGAGAATTTGATACACAATCACAGTTTTTGATTTTAAGAATATATTACTTCCAAAACCTTGAAATTCTTTGTACATTAAGTATTTCCCCATGGGAAATTTGTGCAAGCTAGTATTTATATGTAATTAAGCCTGAGGTTTATACTAAAAAAAAAAAAAAAATAGGTGGTAGAAATTATGGATTATATAAGTAGAATATGTTTGAAAAATCAAAATTATTCTTTAGAGTAAATGGGAAACCCAGGAGTGGAAAAATATGTGTTTATTCAGTATATATATTTTTAGTGTCACTCAACAGTGACATTATAATCTAATTTTGCTCATAATTCCTACATTCCTTTAACATATTTGTATGCATTAAATACAAATCATAAAGATCAGTAAAATTGTATTAATACATTTTACACTTAATTGTATTTTCCAACCAAAAATGCAAATGGTGACGATAAAGATAGTTTTGCAATCATTCAGAATAATTTTGCACACAATAGCTGATCGAGAGATCAAATTATTAGATGTAATTTTAGAAATCCACATTACTCTAAATAAGCTTCGACTTCTTTTTTTTGAATAACACAATAACAACTTGGTGGGCAGAAAAGCAGAACACAGTGAAAATGATGTTAGCAAGACAGCTTGGCAGCAAATATCAATTCTCACTTGTTAAGTGCTTTGAGCATCATAGCCAATCACACCTGCCTAAAACCTAATGTTGAATGAACATGAACAGATTACAAAGGGATTAACATATTTTGGGTAAATATTTTAATTTTTGAGTAAATATATAAGCAATATTGGCTGCCTACAAATGTGAACTGGGCCATTACAAAAATGAAGTTAAGGGCTTCCACAATGACATCCCACATTTTTATCCTCGCAAAGCCAAATGTAACACCTAGTTTTCAATGCCCTCCTGAATTAATAGCTGTAGATGGTCATCTCTGATGCAAGAGAAGATCTTAGAACAGAAAAAAAACTTTATTAATTGCTGCAAGTAGTAGGGATTATTGTTAAGAAATGGAGGTCACGTGATAGAATAGGTGTGAACATGACAACCATTGCTTATCTATCTACACAGGAAGCATGTTACCAGTATCTCCTTTGCGCATAAAATTATTTAAGAGAATTCAGCCTGATGCATTACTTATAATTAACTATTAACAAAGTGCTGCTTAAGGCAAAATAATTTCTGAGGGGAAAAAACAGCCTTTAAGTATATTTCTGCCTAGAAACTTGAAATAATCTGAAGGAAGAATATTAGATAAATAGTATTTTGCT
This sequence comes from Leopardus geoffroyi, assembly GCF_018350155.1. Lineage (NCBI taxonomy): Eukaryota > Metazoa > Chordata > Mammalia > Carnivora > Felidae > Leopardus > Leopardus geoffroyi. The sequence goes on along the minus strand of NC_059327.1, from coordinate 103,663,524 downwards.
CTTTAATATTGGATAGTCTATCCAAATCCAGTCATTTTCTTCCAGCTTTTTATTCTATGTTTTAGGGGGGAAATGTACTTTCACTTTGGTGCCTTGGGTAGGAGGAAGAGTCTTTGAAATTTCATTCAGACCAAAAACAAGTATCTATTTCATCCATCGTATATTTCCCTTTCTGTTCTTTACCTTTTTTGTCCGGCATAATCTCCTGTACTTGCAATGAAATTTTTTTTGTACGTTTTCCATGATACAGGCACACATTTGGGACGTGTCCAGATATTCAGTCAAACTACATACAAAAGTAACTTTTGTATTTAAAGATGGCACTATTGACGCCATAACTTTCACACACTAAAGAAACCAGAGATTTGTTACATTTTTTTATTTAAAACTCAGTTGTTGGGGCATCTGGATGGCTCAGTCATTTAAGCGTCTGATTTCAGCTCAGGATATGATCTCACGGTTCGTGGGTACAAATCCTGCATGGACCTCTGTGCTGACAGCTCCGAGTCTGGAACCTGCTTCAGATTCTGTGTCTCCCTCTCTCTGCCCTCCCCTGCTTGCGCCCTTTCCCTCTCTCTCTCTCTCAAAAATGAACAATCATTAAAAAATTTTAAAAACTCAGTTCTTACTCTAATAATTATTGCTCTTCAATTGTTTTATATTCACAATGTTTTAGCTCTCACTTCTCCATATTTTTATGAATCTATCATGGTAGCTATGGTACTAAAATGTTTCTCAGATTAACTAATAATTCTCTCCACCAAACTACTCCCTGGTTGAGGACAAAATGCACATCTTATTTGACTTTGCCTATCCCAAGCAAAGAACTTGGCATATAGTAAACATGAATAATAATTGTTGGGTTAACTAAGTATAACTACCTAAGATAACTTAATAGACTTCTACAAGTCTACATCAAAGAGCCCGCCTGCAGTGAGATTTCTGGTTACGGTAGAATCTGTGTAGACAATTGAGTTGACCACATCTGTGAGAAAGTGTAGAGCTTGGGAGGGGGCGGAATTACCATGTACTTTGGCCTCTGTTTTTTCACACAAGTGAAATCTTCTAAAAATGTACATCAATGGTAATATTGAACAAAAAAATGAAAGAATCACAAAAGACTCATGCAAAAATTGTAGGCATATTGTAAGTGTGTTCAAAAATTATGGACACAGTTACACAGTAGCCAGTTTCAGACTCGTTGTTTGAAGACTATGTATCTTAGATAATTTTTCAGTGCTGGCTGGTGACATTCTTTCTGCCTCCCTTTCTCCCTCAACCAATTCAGTAATTCCATTCTAGCCCCAGATGCCTGATCCTTTTAAGGGGTTGGAGAATGAGAGGCAAAGAGCAAGCCCTAGGGCAATCACTTCAATTTGTCATCCCCTAGGCTCATCTGAGGGCAATTCCCATGGAAGGAGGGAGGATGAATTAAAATGTAGTGAAAGGGTTGTGTGTGTGTGTGTGTGTGTGTGTGTGTGTGTGTGTGTGTTTCCATTTGATTCAATAGAGAGGTCTAAACAGCCTTAGTCTGATACCAGCACATTCTGTCATATAATCAGAATTAAGTTCATTCGAATCCCTCTTCTTTTAGTATGACAGATAGTAGTTTCTTTACATTCAAAAAACTAAGTTTCCTATTCTATGAACTCCTGATAGTGTCCACAAGGGAGAATATTCATCATTTTATTTGCAATTATCTCCTAGAGATCCTCAGATCCCTTTAATTTCAGTTCAGCAACTTTCCTTATTCAATAAGGGAAAAAGATCTCAGGGAAATATTAGGCATAATCTTTCTGTCAAAAGAATTAACAAAACATTTAAGGTCCAAACCTTATTAGTCACTGAGCAATACCCCATCCACTCCAGGGGTGTCCCTTGTGATTCCTTTCTAGTTGGGAAAGATGCAGAATCTGTGAGTGGCATGGCCCGAGCAGCCCCATCAAATTATGCCAGTCAGAGTCCTCATGAATACTCACACAAACAATAAAGAAAGGGACATCTCTTTTCAGTCCCAGAAGATGGATCTCTAACTCGGTGCTTCCCACATGCTGATGTTTTCTTTCATTCTTCAGTTGTTAAACATAATAGCTTGCCATGGAACTTTCTAAATTAACTAATTCCATTTGAAATTCTCTTCATTTTAATGAGTTTTAAGATACAGTAGAGACATTTTCAATTAAGCATGAGAAAAATCATACTTTACTACAAAACAGGCTTAAAGGTAGAGCAAATTTAATTTAAATATTATTTTCTCTCTCTGCCACGGATCTTAACTTTTCAACCTTGTCTTTTTGTGGGTAATTTAAGCCAGCAAGTTACTGAATTTTGAGCAAGCCATTATTACATAGCTGGATGACAATCTCAATATAGTTTTTGAAAAACGTTTATTTATTTTGAGAGAGAGAGAGCACACAAGTGGGGCAGAGGATGAGAGAGAGGGAGAGAGAATCCTAAGCAGGTTCCACACTATCAGCATAGAGCCCAGCATAGGACTCAAACTCATGAACTGTGAGATCATGACCTGAGCTGAAATCAAGGGTCAGATGCTTAACTGAGCCACCCAGGCACCCCCATGGGTTTTATTTTTTTTCAGAATAGAGTCAGTACACACATAACCTCTTACTAACTACATGTATTCTCTTCACTAATGTGCATATGACCATTTATTTCCTAAGAAAAAGCTATATCCTTTCCACAAATGAAGCCCCATTCATATTTTTCATCATAAAGTGTTATGTACGGATGTTTTAAAAAACTGCTTGAACAGAAAATGCCTTTCTTACATTACCAGTCATGACAGAACATCTAGCCCTGGTTCTTCCCAAACAGTTTATCTCAAAGGGCACTAGTGGATGAAAAATGCTAGCAGATGGACAAGCTTTTTTGGATTGTGCTTTTCTCTTTTTAAGTAGGAGTACAGCGTGATCTGTTGCAGAAGACCAAAAGGAAGAAAAAAAAAAAGCAACTAAGCACCTTTTCCTTCCCCAGATGGGCCACAAGCATCCTTCCAGCATGTGCTTTTGGTTGCTAGCTCAGCTTTTCTACCAGGGGTCAGCAGTAGGTCATAAACGGAGTGTTGGCAATTTGTGGTAGGTGCTTTACAGAGTCCCTCCCTGTCCACCGGACTTCAAACTCAAATAAAAATTTGGAATAGTAAAGCCAAAAGTAATGTGCAAAATGAAACAGCCAAAACATTTTTTTAAGCATCTGGTGTTAAAAAATTTATTGTGCAGATCAATTTTTACAATCTACTCCCTGCTTTTATTTCCCTTTCTCTCTGTACACAAATTCATCATTTAGTTTATAAAGCATATTTTAAAGTGAGCCATCTTGTTTTGATCATGGTACATGAAAAAGGTAGACCAAGGTTTATAACTTCACCAATGATATTGGTCTCCTGGTACAACACCAGACTTTTATTTTACTAACACTTCACAGAAATCAGAACAACAATGCTAAGAATACCTATAGATATGCAGTAAAGATATGTCTCTAATGCTACTTGTTGCTGATTAAATATAAATGCAGCAGTAGTGAGGATGTGAAAACATTGGAACTCTCATACATTGTTGACGGGAATGTAAATGGGTACAGTTTCTTTTGAAAACAGTTTGGTACTTCCTCCAAATGTTAAGCAAAGAGTTTATGACCTAGTAATTCTATCCTTAGGTACAAGCATACCTTGCTCTATTCCATGTTGCATTATTGCACTTCAAAGATACTGTGTTTCTTATAAATTGAAGGTTTATGGCAACCCTATGTCAAGCAAATCTAGTGGTGCCATTTTTCTTTTTTTTTTCTTTTTTTTTTAACGTTTATTCATTTTTGAGACAGAGAGAGACAGAGCATGAATGGGGGAAGGTCAGAGAGACAGAAGGAGACACAGAATCTGAAACAGGCTCCAGGCTCTGAGCTGTCAGCACAGAGCCCGACGCGGGGCTCGAACTCACGGACCAAGAGATCATGACCTGAGCCGAAGTCGGACGCTTAACCGACCGAGCCACCCAGGCGCCCTTAGTGGTGCCATTTTTCCAACAGCATTTGTTCACTTTGTGTCTCTGTCAAATTTTGGTGATACTCAACAATACTTCACACTTTTTAATTATTCTATTTGTTAGGCTGATCTGTGATCAGTGATTACAACTCATTCAAACTTCAGACCATGGTTAGCATTTTTCAGCAATAAAGTATTTTTAAATTAAAAAGTAAGTAAGTAAGTAAATAAATAAGTAAAGCATTTATTATGAGAAATGATCTGGGGGAATGATCTGTCAGGAACAAGGAAAAGTTATACACATAGATGAGATAAACGAATATATGGATTCTGCTAAGGAATTGTTCTCATAAATAATTAAATTATTCCTACAACTAGATGCCTTGGGAGGTAATATGATGCAACTCACATGATTTACTGTGAGTTGTAATATTGGTAAAAAGTAAAAGGACTAAGTGGTATACCCTGGGTTTCAACTTGCTACCCACTGATTTTAGCTGCAATTTTAGATTATTCTTTAAAAAACTGCAACATGAAATGATGGAAGTATCCTAAAATTACTATGACAGCATATTCATCACCTGTCCTACTGGATAGTTTGCAGAAGTGTCAGAGATTTTTATTTTAACCTACTAGTTTTTTTTTTTTCCTGATTCATCAAGGAAAACCTAGTAAATCACTATTTCATTTTAATGTGCAAGTTATTTAACCATTTCATGTGAAACAACAAAATCATAATCAATATTAGTTAATACCTACTGATTACTGAGCATATGCCAGGCACTGTGCTAAGTACCCCATTTATATTATCTTATTCAAAGAACTATCGATACTTTACAGTCTTATTATCTCCATTTCAGCGATGAGGAGATTAAGAAACTCATTCAAGATACAGAACAAATCTCTTAGAGGATTGGAGGTTGCCTTCAGCTCTACTACAAAAATTTGTTTGAGTAAAGGCACTAGAAGTGTCTTACCCTTCCTTTAATTCACAGATGGAACAGCACTCTATCAGATCCCCAGGAAGAATAAGACTAGAAAGAGGAAAATGAGAGTTGGTAAGAAATAAGTGTTAGCTACACACAGAGCTAGCTTCTGTGCATTCACACTGTCACTTCTCTGACCAGGGACTTCCAAATTCTCTTGTCATAGTCCATGGCATAAAATACAATTTACATTGTGACCCTGTATACTAGTACACTTGTATGCACACATACACTTTCTATTAACTGAAGCAGGTTTCGTAAAGCAATACTTAGCCTTACTTAGATTATGCTTTCTGAGAATATTTCATTCTGTTGTATCCATTAAGAAATGTTTGTCAAGCCTAACTTTAATCAACTTCAGGATTTTAGGGCCATAACTTGAAAAACTGCTCATGTGAACTTCAGAGGGCTTTGTATCCATGCTTACTTTGAAAACGAAATTTGAGAATATTCTTTCCTTATAGTAATGATATTTTATCTTCCTGTCAGAAGTAAAACAATAGGGAGGGAAGTATATGGAGTCTTTAAAATATATTTTTAAGTATTTTTAATAGTAAAATAAGAGAGTTGTCTCTACTCTTTACACATGGTGTCCAAGATATTATGCCAGAGGTCATACAAACAAAGCAAACGCACCTGAATCTAACACAGAGATACGATGACATCATTCTCCAGAATTCTTCAATTCTGGGGCCCTGGATGTCTCAGTCGGTTGGGCGGCTGACTCTTGATTTTGGCTCAAGTCATGCCTTGGGGTCACGGGATTGAGGTCCACATCAGGCTCCACATGGAGCCTGCTTTAGGATTCTCTCTCTCTCTCTCTGCCCCTCTCCACTGCTGTGCATGCTCTCTCTCCAAAATAAATAAATAAATAAACAAACAAATAAATAAATGAGTTCTTCATTTCCTTCCTATAGCCTTTAAAATAATATTTAAACTCTGTGTTATGGAAACAGAGGGCTCCATGCTCTACATAGTTTCTAACTACATGCCTACCTTTATTCCCCATCCTATTTTACCCACCATTCAAACCAAATAACTCCCAGCTCCCAGAAGAGATCCTGCACACCCTCTCATGCTATCTTTGCACTTCTGGGGAATGTCATCCTTCAAATCTCAGCTCAAACAAAGTTTCATTTAATATAATAGTTTGTCAGAATATATTACCTTTTTAACTATAAATTTCAGGGATGTAGAAGGGTAGTAGACCATCTTTGACCTAGAATATTTTGGACCTGATCCTTTTGGATTACATATAATTCCAAAATTTAAACATCAACGAGGTCTCTGTATTTATAATGATAAAGAGTCATGACTTTACACATGCATTTATTTAGTTTTTTACATTTTATTACTATATGAATTAGTGGGATGGAAAATATTCCAATTCAGTTTATATTTTTTAAGTGATTAGCCATTAACAAGTAGGTAAATAAGAGCCACACAATTCGTGATTTGCCAGAGAGACTTCTGTGTATGGATTCATTCATTATGAACTCCACCTTGACATACCGGTGAACTGTCTGAAACCCAAGAGATCATACAATCATCAAGGCCCAGGATCTATAGCAAATTGCTTCTCAATAATTACAAAGATGTGACTTTAGAAATAGGGGATTGTAAAAATAATCCTCTCATAATAATGCTTTTGTTTACATGCTGTAATGAACTCTGCTGGTGGCCTGCCCGCATCCCATTACCATCTGGTTAAAAGCAGTCTCCATCACTGTGAGTGTTGGCTGTTAATTGCTCATAGCCACCCCTTCTTGGTAGAATTTCCCTTGGCTAAACAGAAGCCACCTCACCAAGGATGCTAGATTTCCCTGCATGTTGATGCAGCCTGCAGTCAGTTAATGACTTATTGACATGGGATTGTAAAAGTTGGTTCCCTCTTTCCTTAAAGTGGAATAATCTCTGTAATGTAATTCATCCTTCCGTGCTCCAGAGACCATATCTTTGCTTTGCTACTTCCTCTGGCCTATCTTTTTATTTTTCAAGTTTCTATTTAAATTCCAGTTAGTTAACCTATAATGGGGCCTCAATCTCAGGACCCCTAGCCAATCCTACTTTCCTTATTCCTTGTTTCCTGAAAGCATTTTTTCAATGAGTGACACACACCCAAATTCTTATCTTAGGCTCTGCTTCAGAGAAACTGAAATGAAGAAATATGGTCCTTGTGTTTTATTTCCCAGCAGTTACTGAATAATTAATAAGTGGGTATGTTTTCTAACATTCTTGAAGAAATATGTTTTCATTCTACCATAGTACATATACTAAAAGGTTTGTATTGTGATTTTCTTTAATAAGATTTCCCTTTATATACCAAATTGAACTCGATTCCTATGAAATGGTCTTTGGTCTACTATAAAGCTCGCCTATGGCACAGGTTAATTGTCAGGGTAAAAGGAAACCAATTGCCCTGTCTAAAGGCCATGTAACATCTTATAATCATCAAATAAATCAGGTAGAGAAATGAATATGTTTTCACTAGATATGCCTTTGTCATCATGCTTATAATGGCAGAAGGTTCTAATGTATAATTACCCACCAATAGCCCAGCACCAAAAGGGGATTGATGTAAGGTATTCCTGTTTAAAAAGAAAAAAAAAACCACAGAGATCTCTCTCTGTTTTCCAAGAGTTTATGTAGTTTTATCTCTTACAGAGTAAAACCTTAGTTTGGGAACATAGTTTGTTCTGGAAACATGCTTATAATCCAAAGCACTTGTATATAAAAGAGAGTTTTCCCATAATGGAAACTCAGATGACTCATTCTACAACCCCAAAATATCCATATAAAAATGATTACAATACTGTAATATAATACAAAATAATAAGGAAAATACAAAACATAAAAAAATATTAACCTGCACTTACCTTTTGAAAACCTTCATGGCTGGTATGAAGGAGATAAGAGAGAGGAGGATTATTGTGTATGACCTTTCACTATCGCTAACGGAATCACTGCTTTCTGTTGGCTTAATGGAATCTTTTTCTGCATGGGAACCATTGTATACACTCACACGGATGTTGACTACAGTACAGTATTATATAAACTCTTGTCATCTACTGTATTTAATGTAACTGGCAATAGGCAGCAGAGGAAAGGCTCTATACCTGCAGGCAGCCTGATCTAGAATGAAGCAAAGCATTCCCAAGTTTACTCTTGTATGAAAAAGCAAAGGACTGTCCATAAGTGCTTTGAAGTGATAAAAAATGCACGAGTGCCTGTTGTGGACACCTTCCAACGTTCTGAAAAATCACTGATTTCAAACAGCATGGCCTGAGACTGAACATCCGAGCATGGAAGATGATCACCCACAATCCCATAGAGAAAGAGAGAGAGAGAAGAACCTTTGGTTCGGTTGTTATCATGTGACATTTGGCATCATGTACCACTTGCATTGCAAGACATTGTTCGTTTATCAAGTTAAAATCTATTAGGAATGTTTGCTCACCTTGAGGAATGCTTGCAGAACAACTTACTCGCAATCCAAGGTTTTACCATGTTTTGTTTTTTAAAATGCTTCTTTGAAAACAATATTAATAAGAATAAATGACCATTGGTACTTTTCAAAACTTTATTTTTTTGGTAGTACCCTCTGTCCTTTGGCTAAAACACAAAATCAAAACACTTTTTCCCTTTTCACACCTGCTGCAATCCCTCACAAGGTATAATATTTGCAGAGCACTCCCAGGAGTTTAGTGTGAACAGAATGCTAGTTTAAGCTGCTTACATTCTAGTGTCAAAATCAGCTCTTCAGCATAAACAACAATCCAAACTAGGCATATCCATCACACAACCAAGTTACCATGTGTTCATAACCTCCTTAGTCTCCAAGTGCCTTCTACACTTAAAATGGCACAATATTGCTCACAAGACAACTATAAAATATAAGACTATTTTATTTTTTTAATGTTTATTTTTGAGAGTGTGTGTGTGTGTGTGTGTGTGCGCGCATGAGCAAGTGGGGAGGGGCAGAGAGGGCTCTCCTCCCCAAGAAGGCTCCATGCTGCCAGTGCAGAGCCCAACATGGGGCTGGAACTCATGAACCGTGAGACCATGACCTGAGCCGAAATCAAGCATTGGATGCTTAATCGACTGAGTCACCCAGGTGCCCCATGACTTTTTAAAATTAGCACAGATATCCAGGCAATTTATGGTAACATTTATCCACAAACTAACTGTAGATTTCACCTTCTGAATATTTATTTTATGAACTTGGATTAGGGAATCCCCATAGGCACGATACAATTCAAAAGGCAAAAAATTGTTTTCTGAAATACTGGTGCTTCTGCGTGTGAACATTTATCCATATCCTGGTAAAGGTTAAAGTTGCACAGGTGTTTTCATTTGTCAAAACTCAGGAAAAAATGCACTTTAGATTTGTGAATTACAGTGTATGCAAGTTTACTTTTTAAAAAAGGGGCTCTAAGAAAATACTGAATAATAGTTAATGGTAAGTGTTTTGAAGAATTTAGGGAAAAGGTATACTTTGAAATAAATAAAGAAAGATGAACTAAATAGAGAACAGAAGGGTGGCTAGAGTGATAGATATGTAATAAAGCAAATACAACAAAGTGTTAATTGCAAAATCTAAGCAGTTAGTATTAGGATCTTCATATGTAATTCTTTCAACTTTTTTGCATGCTTAAACATTTTTATAGTAACATCATAGGTGAACTTTATGTCTCAAGCAAATGGAAACTGTGATATGTTCCAGTACAATGAAAAAAATCTTTTTTCCCCCTGTATTTTAGAGAAAGAGAAAGAGTGCACGAGCTGGGGAAAGGAACAGGGGTGAGAGAGAGAGAGAGAGAAAGAATCGTAAGCAAGTTCCATGCTCAGCTTGGAGCACTTCACAGGGCTTGATCTTACAAGTCTGGGATCATGATCTGAGCCAGAATCAAGAGTTGGCCACTCAACTGACTGAGCCATCCAAGCACCCCCAAATCTTGTTTTAAAACAATACACTTTAGGGGTGCCTAGCTGGCTCAGTTGGTTAAGCGTTCAAGTTTTTACTTCAGCTAAGGTCATGATCTCATGATTCATGATTTCGAGCCCCACATTAGGCTCTGTGCTGACAGTGTGGAACCTGCTTGGGATTCTGTCTCCTTCTCTCTGCCCCTCCCTTGCTTGCTCTCTATATTTCTCTCAAATAAAAATAAACTTAAAAAATTATTTAAAACAATACCTTTTACCTCTGAAAATTAAAGTTCAACACTGTCTTAGAATGTTTGAAAAATGAGTTTAACATTTTCTAATTAATATATTCAATTCATCTTTGAACCAGAATTATACCGAGTGACTTTTTAAAGCAAAAATTTTACTGTATGGTCCTGATGAGATATAACTTAAGAAGAAAATGAAATATAAAAGTGTTCTTACATCGCTTTTAGTAAGGATATTTTTAATAATAGGGTTGATATATTTAATCTAACCTTTCCATTTGTCTTTTGTTATAGGTAAAGAAAATGAGTAATTATATTTATGACATTAAAAACTCATACTTTTCCAATGTGATAGAAGATACATATTTAAAATCTTTGGGGTTAATTGAAATCTTATAATCCTGAAAGTGAAAGATATTATATTCATGATGCATTTTTATCAATTAAAAAAGTCCATTTATCTTTTAGATCTATCCACTGATTGATCCTGGAAATATTAAACAAAATAATAGCAGGAAGCACCCCTGGAGTTATAAGTTTGGTTTCTAAATGCCACCATTCACTAAAAGGTACCAGACTTCTTGGAGAAATGGGTGCTTTATAGTTGTGGATAGGTTAATATACAAAAGCAACCTAGAGCATCTTGTCATACTGGAGAGCAAGGAAGCTTTCACATCCCACAAGGATAACATCTAAGGGATCCAGGAAGTAGCTTGAAAAGGCAACCACTATCCAAATATAATATAATTTAAGCGTCTGTAATGATGACTAAAATAAAGAGAAGCACACTTGATATGTTTACGTATATGAACTTATAGTGCTACTGAAACATTTAGTCAATAGAATAGACAACAGCATGGTCCAGATATTAGAACTGGCACAAAAAGATTTTATTGCAACTTTTATAAATATAGTTTAAGGACTTAAACAAAAATATAACCATTATGAGTTAATGAATATGGGATCTCAGCAGAGATTAAAATCTAAAAACAAAATTTAGAACTTAAAAATATAATATCTAAAATGAAAATTTCACTAGACTGGGAAGAAACAAATTATCTACTGTAGCCAATTTTTTAAAAAGTCAATTCTTAAGGATCCTAGGAAACCAACTCATTACTTAGCAGACTCGTACATAAAATAGTAACTGATAAAAATAAAAAGGTAAATACAGAGGCACCTGGGTGGTTCAGTCAGTTAAGTGTCCGACTCTTGATTTCAGCTCGGGTCATGATCTCAGAGTTCATGGAGTTTAACCTCACATTGGGCTCTGCGCTGGCAGTGTGGGCCCTGCTTGGGATTCTCTCTCTCCCCCTCTCCCTCTGCTCCTCCCCCACTTTCACTGTCTCTCTCTTTCTCTCTCATTCTCTCTCAAAATAAATAAATAGTCTTAACGTTCTAAATAAATAAATAAATAAATAAATAAATAAATAAATTGTAAATAAAGAAAAAGAATGGAAAAGATTTATCATGCCTTTTCTCTGCAAATAGTACCTCAAGGTAACCAAAAATTAATAAGGCAAAGTTTCTCTTTATAGAAGTTTTCTACTTAGTACATTAAAAAATGATAGAATTAGACTATCTTGATTTACCAACCTTCAAGTAAAGAATGAATCTAGGAAATTATCATCTTTTCTGCTATTATCAGTCTGGATTCAGCCAGGAAACACAGCAAATCACGCATTATAGAAATAAGAAGTTTAATATAGGAATTATTGCTTATATTAATGTAAACATAAGCAAGGAAAGCAAAGGTCTGCAGGGTTGCCTCCAGGGAATCAGAGAAACAATTATAAATTACATCAACTTAGGGGCATTTGGTTGGCTCAGTTGGTTAAGCGTCTGACTTCGGCTGGGGTCATGATCCCATGATTCATGAGTTCAAGCCCCACATCGGACTCTGTGCTGGACAGCTCAGAGCCTGGACCCTGCTTCGGATTCTTTGTCTTCCTTTCTGCCCCACCCCCACTTGCACTCTGTCCCTCTCTGTCTCTCAAAAATGAATAAACATTAAAAAAAGTAAAAAAAAAAAAAATTACATCAACTTAAACCACTGATGTAGCAGGGGAAGTGGGAGCTTATGAAAACATCCAAGAAACTGATGCATCTGTCATGATCATGAAGTACAAGCTCATGAGAGCTCTGTGATGGCGCAATGTCTGGATGCTATGATTACTAAGATCATTATGGAAGCCTCCATGTCTGGCTGCCAAAATCACCAAGAATGACTTTTGCTTTACTTTCATCTTCCAAATCATGCAGGAGTTTTTCTCATTTGCAAATCTTACGAGGAACCATTCAGGGAATGGGGTTCTGGAAAATACAGTTTCCAGCTTTCAAAAGTGTAGTTATGCTGCCAAGTTGACAAGAGGCAATGCAATACAGATGCTAATATCACAAAAAGGAGAACCGGGAATCATCTTTGTTTAGGTGAAAAAACACATTGTTGTCTAAGCAATATTATTTTTAAAAAACACTGAACAATCACTTAAACTTTCACTTTCTATAATAGCTGTTAGGAATAAATGTAATAGAAGGTATCATAAAACTTTTGGCTTAAATTTATACATTACTGAGAGACACCTGCCTGGGTCAGTAAGTTAAGCATCCGACTTTTGATTTGGGCTCAGGTCGTGATCTCGTGGTTGGTGAGTTCGAGCCCCATGTCATGAGTTCGAGCCCTGTGTTGGGTTCCACTCTGACGGTGTGGAACTTGCTTGGGATATTCTCTCCCTCTCTCTCTACCCCTACCCCAGTAGGACACTCACTCTCTCTCTCTCTCTCTCAAAATAAATAAACTTTGTAAAAATAATTTCTGAGAAAAACTAAATGAGACATAAATAAATGATGGTATATACCATGTTCATAGTTTGGAAAGATTAATATTGTTTGGATTCCAATTCTAATAAAATTTCCATTTTTTTTTAATTTTTTTTTTCAACGTTTATTTATTTTTGGGACAGAGAGAGACAGAGCATGAACGGGGGAGGGGCAGAGAGAGAGGGAGACACAGAATCGGAAACAGGCTCCAGGCTCTGAGCCATCAGCCCAGAGCCTGACGCGGGGCTCGAACTCACGGACCGCGAGATCATGACCTGGCTGAAGTCGGACGCTTAACCGACTGCGCCACCCAGGCGCCCCCCATTTTTTTAATAAAATGACAAGCTGATATTAAAATTTATATAGAAGTGCAAAGTATCTAGTACATTCAAAGCATTCTTGAAAAAGGAAAACAAAGTTGGAGGGATTACACTACCTTATTTCAAGATTTACCATAAAGCTGCAATAATTAAGACAATGTAATATTAACATAAGCCATATAAAGCAATAGGACAGAATAGAGGGCCCAGACATGTATCTATCCATCAGCAACCAATTCAGTAAAGGTAATTTAAAGGAGAAAAAAAAGTCTTTCCAGGAAACAGTGCTGGAACAACTGAATAAACATACTTAAAAAGTGAACATAGACCTCTACTTTAGCTTAGAACCAAAAATTAATTTCAGGTAGTTACAGATCTAAACATAACAGCTAAAATTATAACACCTCTAGAAGAGGAGAGCCTGGGTGACTCAATTGGTAGAGCAACTTTGGCTCAGGTCATCTCACAGCTCGTGAGTTCCAGCCTCATGTCAGGCTCTGTGCTGAGAGCTCAGAGTCTGGAGCCTGCTTCAGAATCTATGACTCCCTCTCTCTCTGCCCCTCCACCACTCATTCTCTGTCTCTGCCTCTTAAAAAATAAATAAACATCAAAAAATAAATTAAAAAAATAACACCCCTAGAAGAAAATATAGGAGTCAACAAAGATTTTTTGCATGAGTCTCAGGAAGCAACAACCGAAAAAGCAAAACTTGATAAATTAATCTTCATCGAAGTGATGCTCACCAAAGTTACAGCTAAGAAAATGAAAAGTAGAGTCACAAACTGGGATAATTCTAGCAGCACACATTTGACAAAATGTATATTAATAGAGCTATGTGTAAATATACAGTTCTTATACCTAGAACTTTAAAACACATTTATCAATTTGTAATATAAAAACAATGCCCATCAAAATATGCACCAATACTTGAACAGACACTTTATCAAAGAAAACACATAAATGTCCAATAAGCATTAAGTTGCTTATCCTCATTAGTTATCAAAGGCACACAATTAAAGGTATAGTAATTTAACACTTTACACCCACAAAAATGGCTACAGTTATAAAGACTGACAAAACTAAACATGGTTTGGTGGGTGGAACATGTAGAACAACTGGATGTTCAATATATTTCTGGTCAGAAGGTAAAATTACAAACCACTTGAGAAAAACGTTTGACAGAAAAATGAAAATACATATCCATAAAAATGACTTGCACAAAATGGTCATAGAGGTTATGTTCATAAGGATTCCAATCCAAAAGCTACCCAATGTCATTAGAAGAATGAATAAATAGCATGATAGACATACAAAGAACATTGTTTAGCAAAAACAAAACAAATTAAAAACTGACTTAGGCAGCAATATGCACGAATCCTTAAAAACACTACATTAAATGAGGGAAGTTGGATATAAAATTGTACATATTTTGTGATCCCATTTATATGAAGTTCAAGGACAGACAAGATTCATCCATGGTGATAGAAATCAAAATGGAGGTTAAAAATTGACTGGCATGATGCATGAAAGAAGTTTCTGAGGGTGATGGAAGAATCAGGCAGGAAAATTTGCCTTATCTTTCAAAATATTATAAACCTATATTAAAGACTTTTATTGGCATAGGAATAAACAAGCAAACCAATGGAAAAACTAGAGATATATTGTCTTTAAAAACATTATGTGTGTATATATGTAGGTTATAATATCTATAAACATTGGCTAAAATCTCAAAAAAGTTATGTCACCAGAATCCCTTTTTACTTAAAAGCAAGCTTTTGTGTTCTGACAATTAAGTGATCCCAAAGACGACCAAGGTTTCCCTTGTGAACATATTTTTAAAATTAATCTTAAAATTTTCCTCAGAAATGGTTATTCAATGTTTTTGTTGTTCTTGATCCAACTATTTCCAACTTTGCATCATATATACTACTTTTGGTAGGCATTCTTGTTTACCTTGACTTTCTTACCTTTCCACATTTTATAAAAGCTTGCCTTTTCATCATTGTTTTTTTTTTTTCTTTTGGCTTTCCCAGTTGAGTATGATTGGTTAATTTTAAAATCTATGGCTCTTTTGATCATTTTTCTTAAATTGCTTCTGAAACATTTCAGATAGTTTTTAGACTTCCTCTCTGTCATTTTATTTTTCAATTTTAATTTTTTCCTCCAACCATTGCCCACACTTTCTGTTAATTCTCATTTCTAAAACTGCATAATCACAAATTGAATTCCTTTGGATTGTTCTTGCATTAGTAGAATGTGACAGTTGTACCCTAATTAAATAATTCCTATCTCACCCACAATTACCTCCTGCATCACTTCCTGGTCCCGATAAAACATACTATGTTTCCCTTTCTTTTATGTTATAAAATGCTGGCTCTAAAATCATTCCCAAATCATTCCTTTAATAATCACATTTTGGATTATTGAATTCCATCATGATCATTACATACATATTTTCTTATTTTCCTGAAAACATTTTCAGTTTAAACTCATTGGCCTGAACACATGCTTCCTAGTACAAAACTGTTACAGCATTTGTATAATTTAAACTAGGAATATGTACACAGTGAGTTTGTAGCAATTCTTGTACTTGTCATATTGTGTTCTTTTTTAATTTTTAAAATTTTTTTTAATTTTATTTTTGAGAGAGAGAGAGACAGGGTGTGAGCAAGGGAAGGGCAGAGAGAGAGGGAGACACAGAATCTGAAGCAGGCTCCAGGCTCTGAGCTGTCAGCACAGAGCCCAACACAGGATTTGAACCCAGGAACCATGAGATCATGACCTGAGCTTAAGTTGGGCACTTAAGCGACTGAGCCACCCAGGCACCCTGGCATATTTTGTTCTAATGGTATTTTTATTTCCCCTTACAGGCACGTTTTTCCCGTTTACCCACATTAATTATAGCATATTATATTTAGAAACATCACAAATTATAACACAGAATTATGGGATGTTGGAAGTAGAAGTATATTTATAACTTATTAGTTATAATCCTCTGTTTGTAAATATAAAAAAACTAAATGCACAGCTCTGCTAAAACCGTCTTTCCACTGTAATACTACAACACCTTCTCCCATTGAGTGATTTTCAAGTGTACAATTAAGTGATATTAAATGAATTCACAGAGTTTTGTAACTATCTGTTTTTAGAAGATTTTCATCATTCCAAAGCAGTACTTGTTTATCAGCAGTCTGATAAATTTCCCTATTTCCTGCCTCTCCAGCATCTGGCAACCACCAATCTAACTGCTGTCTCTATTAAGTGACCCAGATATTTTATATAAGTGGAATTATACAATGTGTGGCCTTTTGTAACTGGCTTATTTCACTTAGCATGTTTTCAAGGCTTATTCATATGTGTCAGTACTTAATTCCTTTATACGGCCCAGTAATATTCCAATGTATGGATATATCACATTTTGTTTATCTGTTCTTCAGTTGATGGGTATTTGAGGTCTTTCCACTTTTTAGCTCTAATGAATAATGCTGCTGTGAACACTGTGTATAAGTTTTTGTGTCTAAATGTTTTCAATCCTCTTGGGAGAATATAGCTAGGAGTAGAATCGCTGTGTAATATAGTATTGCAGTGCTTCCTCTGTTGGGGGGTTGCCAAACTGTTCTCCACAGTGGCTGGACCATTTTATAACCCCACCAAATTACCCCAGTTTTAATAAGGGTCTCCGGTTTTCACACAGATGCATTGAATCATATGTCTTTACAACCTTCAGTATTAAGTCAATTGGACAACTGAAGGATTATTAACTCCATTCTCACTTACTATAAGCAGAGTCACTCTGCCCCAGCCTTTGTACATCTGAGCCTGGTGTTCTTTTGTTTCCTCAAACTTCCCCCATAGTTTTCAGTTCTAAACTTTCCCTGCCACTATTTTAATCTTTGGGACTGTAACCTTGGTGCAACGTTGATCTGCTTAGAGCCATTCCTGTAGGGGTTCTACTTGTCCCTAAATCCCTAAGTCACACCAAAGATGAAACATTCTTTCATGAATCACTGTGAGAGTTAAATGTTGAGGCTTGGGCCCCCTGCACTGTCCCACATGGCCTATGTATTGCCAGCCATAAATATAGACATTAAAGTGATTTATGGACCTAGCTTCAAATTCAAAGTGAAAATTACAAAAGAGAAGTGATGGAATAGATGGTGAAAATTATCAATCTCTTTTCCTTAAATTTAGTTTATACTATTTAAGTGATGACATAGAGTAACAATAAGAAAAGGGAGAATTACCTAACATTGAAAGGGAATCTCTACTCCAATATTTTAAGAGACTAATAATTTGAACACTTTTCACAGTATTTCTGTTCTGTTCTATTAAAAACAAACAAACAAACAAACAAACAAACAACTGAAGTTCATGGCATCACATGACATATAGAAGACAAACATATCAAGCCTTTGGCCAGCTTTCTCACATACACAGCACCTAGAATTTTTCTGGTTTTCAGTGACTCAAGTAATAGGATTCTGCCATTTCCAGTTGGTAGTAATTTGACAGTTTGGTGTTCTGACAGGGTATAATTTTTTGTGTCTGATATTCAATTGGACTACATATTTATTTCTTTAGCTTTTTTTGTACTAAAAATCACATATTTTCATGCTGTTTTATTCCTCCCTTTTAGTTAATATATAGCCATAGTTTCATTTTTTTTCCTTTCCTCACATATTTCAAGACTTTCCCAGATGTTAGTTTTAAGATTTGAGAAGCGAAGAATAAAATGAGAAGAAAATAAATACTACTGACTCCCCGCAACATGGAAATGTAACTGAGTGGCTCCCCAAGGAAGGCATTAACTAGGTCCATGGCTGACCGTGGCCTGCACATGAGCCAGAGTGGTCCAGACCTGCCTCATAGAACCACCATGATGCTTAGCAGTTAGTTTCAAATCCAAAGAACTGTTTTTCTGGAGGTGATGTGGGGGATTAGATAAGCGGGGAAACTTTTAAGTATAATTTTGTCAAATACCCAAGGGGATCAGGAAAAAAAATTATCTGTAATTATCCAAGTTGTGTGCATTCCATGTATGGTTTGCTCTTTTAGTTTCACTTTATTTGTCCCCATGCATAGACTACAGTGCTGCCCAGATATTTATAGATAGGGGGGGAGGGCTGGTATGTTTTAAATTGAAAACCACGTACCTATAACCTTTAGGGACTTGTCACCTTTTTGTTGCATTGAGGATTTACACATTGATCTCCTGCAGTGAGACTCTATTAGATTCCACAAATCTCATAGGTCTAATTCTGTGTTTCCCAGGTTTCTGCTGAGTGGTTTCATTGCCAGAATGGAGGTAATGGAAAATAAGAATAAAAACAAAACAAAAATCAAAATTATCCAGTTAAGAAATATTGTTTGGAAAGAACAAAGAGCATTAAATTAGTTTATCAGTCTCTCAAGATGATGATAGGTTCTATGATACTAGAGAAGAGTCTTAGAAAACTGTAGTTTCTAGAATAAGTGAACATAATAATTGTGACTTCTTCATTTTTCAAACATAGTTTGAGATTAATCATTTATGTTTTATTTTGAATACCTTATGATGAGTATATTTAACACTTGAAATAAATTTAATTATTTAGTATATGAAGACAGGTCTGTAAAAGCTCAAATGTAAATATATACATATACATAGATGTAAATATGGGAAAAGTTCACGTAATTAATTTAGCAAAAATCAAAGTGAAAGGTGATTAATTACCATCTGTTTTCGGGGCACCTGGGTGGCTCAATCGGTTGAGGGTCCAACTTCGTCTCAGGTCATGATCTTGTAGCTCGTGAGTTCGAGCCCCGCGACGGGCTCTGTGATGACAGCTCAGAGCCTGGAGCCTGGAGCCTGTTTCAGATTCTGTGTCTCCCTCTCTCTGCCCCTTCCCTGCTCATGCTCTGTCTCTCTCTGTCTCTCAAAAATGAATAAATGTTTTATATATACGTATATATATATATATATATATATAATTATATATATAATATATATTATATATTGTATATATTACCAATATATATATTATATACCTATATATATATATATATATATATATAAAACCATCTATTTTCTGAAAACATGCATATATTTCAGATATGAATGATTTTTTTATCCATTAGGTACTAGGTGGTCTCTTCACAATCATTTGAGTATTTCTACTCATTTTTATTTTCATTTTTTAAAATGTTTATTTATTTGTTTTGAGAAAAAGAGAGCACACATGAGTGAGAAAGGGGCAGAGAGAGAGGGGGAAAGAGAGAATTCCAAACAGGCTCCATGCTCAGCCTGGGACTGGACTCACAGCCACAAGATCACAACCTGAGCTGATATCGAGTTAGACACTTACCCAACTGAGCCACCCAGGTACCCCTCAACTCATTTTTAAATACTCCTTATAAAATGAGAAAAAAGCAATGCATGTCCAGTATAATATGAATATGCTTATGTCTAAACATGTTCTGATTATAAGAATGTTGGGCATTCAGTAAATGTCTGTATCTCTTCATTATAAAATGAGTAAGTCTTTGGGGCACCTAGGTGGCTCAGTTGGTTAAGCATCTGACTTTGGCTCAGGTCATAATCTCACGGTTCATGGATTTAAGCCCCACATGGGCCTCTGTGCTGACAGCTCAGAGTCTGGGGCCTGCTTTGGATTCTGTGTCTTCCTCTCTCTCTGCCCCACTCATGCTCTGTCTCTCTCTATCAAAAATGAATAAATGTTAAAATAAATAAAATTATAAAATGAGTAAGTCCAACCAATCTTAATTGAGTAAGAAACTTTAAATGATGTTACTCTACCATGAAGTATCATTTACACTATCGTCCTTTGAAATGAGAATGAGATATAATTCTGACAGTACAGGTGCTCCTGGGAATGAATCTCTCCAATAATAATGGAAGTCTTCCAACCAAGTTTGTCGAAAGAAGCACTATTTCAGTATTCAGTATCAATCAATGAATGTTGTTAATTTAAAATCCCCTCCCCAACAAAAAAGCTAATGGAAACATTTTTACATGCCATATTCTAGGAAAGCATCAATTCTTATGTTCAATACTAAACCAATAGCAAGTAATACCAAAGCACAGTCTCAGCATTTTTAAGTAACAGTCACAATATTAACTATATTCAGAACGATGTACAAAGCATATACTTCAGGACATCCACATTGCTAAAAGAAAAAAAAATCCACTTTTGCCTTCTGTCTATATATCATAAGTGAGTGTTACTCATAAAGGATTTGAACTCCCTAAGCATATGTGTCCACTTCCACCATTAAAGTGAATTCAGGTGCTTGGCATGACTGTCTCCAGACGGGCTTTCTTTAAATAATTGATGGCTATGGTCTTATTGCCCCATCGAACTATATCTGGATACACTCATGTTGCTTTTACAAGAGTTTCATACAACTCCGTAGTCTGCAGAACACGTGGGACATGTCCCATAGTTTCTTTTATTATTATAAACTATTTTCACTTTCTCCAATGACAAATTGCCCCAAATTAGATTTTTTACACCTATTATGACTGAACATGATGAGAAATTCATCTGTAGACCACAGCTGTGTATTGCAAGCATTATGAACCCTTGTGGCAAGAAGGTGATTGTTAGCTTGCAAGAATCCAGCAGAAAGAGAGTTGTTTATTTTGGTGGGAGACAGAAATCCTAGTTTTCAAATTTTTCAAAAAAATGTAAAAGATTACTTGTTGAGATTCAAAATAGCCATCTTCAACTCTGTCCAAAAGCAACATATTTCAATACAAGAGTGTTTGAAAACTTCTGCAGAGCCACTACATTCAAAAAGAAAAAGAAAATCTACTCTTTTATTATTATTTCAGTATCCATCGAATGCCAGAAACACGGCAAGCATTGCATCTGGCAGAAGCAATACTCAGCGAAAGCACCATTTACATGAAACAGAGAAAACAGATCCTTGTGAGAGTACAGGAATGTGATCCACGCACACCCTGATTCGTATTTCCTACACGTACTTGCACACACGTTTGTAATTATTCTCACCTGGCACAGTTATATTGCCTGGTGATTTGCCACAGATGACAGCTGCCCTCCTTCAAAATCAAAATCTTTTTTTCAGAAATTAGTACATTAGTACATGCCGTGGATAACAACTGCCCTGCTTCAAAGGAAGCTGATGGTCTGACTTTTGAAGAGTTGATGACAAGGAGCAAAAACATATTAAAAAATTAAATTCAATACTAACATCAAGTAGGAGCCTTATAGTAACAACTGGAAAACATTGAGAAATCAAAAGTTCCATAAAATTGCAACAAACGTATGCCTCTCTTTTTCTTGGGCCATGAATGCCTGCATTAGAAAGGATTCCATTTGAATACTCTTCACTAAAAAAAAAGAACATGACTGGCTACTATTGATAAGTACTGTCATTAAATATAGGGTAAAATCAGTGCTTAAATTTCATGAAGTGTAGGCATCATTTTTTCACAGGTCAAGAATACCACAAGTATTCTCAATGTCTAAAGTATAGTACAAGAAAAATAGACTAATATCCATGCAATAATCATAACAATGCAGCAAGTTTGTGTTCACCAAATAAACATTTATTATAGCAAGATTTTATTCTTTAATTTTAGGTATAGGCACCTGACAGTGACAGTTTGAGATTGTATTCCTATATGAAATACAAGATTTAGAGTAAAATATATTTGTTGAAATTCTAACATATTCATATAGTCAAAGATAGTTTCTGTTTTTGTTTTTGTTTGTTTTTGGTTTTGTTTTTGTTTGTAGAGAGACAAACAGAAGGCACAAGCAAGGTAGAGGCAGGGGTAAAGGGAGAGGGGTGAGACAATCTTAAGCAGGCTCCGTACCCAGGCCAGCGCCCAATGTGGCTCAGTCTCACAACCATGAGATCATGACCTGAGCCAAAATCAAGAAGCAGACACTTAACCAATTAAGCCACCTAGGCTCCTCAATAGTCAATGATACTTTTAATCAAGACAGAATGGGAGACAATAAATAGTTAGCTTTGTCAACATAATTATATAAAGAATACTAATTCTCATAATTTTCATGCTTGTCCCATTTTATTTGAACACTAAGCAGCATTTGATAGTAAACATGTCATACTCATGTATTTGAATTTTATTTAAAAATTTTTAAACTCTTTAATTATTGAATCGGTTCGTGGGATTTCTCAATCCAACTGCAATTTATTGAATCTATCTCTGACTGAAAATTCTTTTTTTTAGAAATTAGTACAGCAAAAATATTTAAAATCCAACTCAATACTATGTATCACAAAACATGTAAAATAATTATTGAATAGTTGACCCTGTAATAGACCTCATAATGAATTAGTAAACTGTTAGGTTTCTTTCACTAAATAGTCACTTCAAAAGGAATATATTCAATAAAAATTGTAAGTTTAAACACTAGTTTAATAGTTCAGTCAAAATATAACAAGAAGAGGAAGTTGAAACTTCTAATTAAAAGAACAATTTTGTCAAGATAACTTTTTTAAGACCAGAATATGAAACTGCTTTTTAAATATTTTTTAATGTTTATTTATTTTTGGCACAGAGAGAGACAAAGCGTGAGAGGGGGAAGGGAAGAGAGAGAGGGAGACACAGAATCTGAAGCAGGCTCCAGGCTCTGAGCTGTCAGCACAGAGCCCGATGTGGGGCTCAAACCCACAAGCTGTGAGATCATGACCTGAGCCAAAGTTGGACGCTTAACCAACTGAGCCACCCAGGAGCCCCTGAAATTGCTTTTTAGATTGTGATTCTCTCAGAATCATGAAGAATTAGACCAAAGAAATTGAAATAAATTCTCCAAGAATGTCAGATCTGCTTCAGATATTTTTAGAATAAGATAGGTATAAACAAACCAACAAAATACCACATTCTTTAAAGAAGGTTGCACAGGTTTTCTTTAGAATATTAATAAAAAGAGGGGCCCTGGGTGGCTCAGTCAGTTAAGTGTCTGACTTCGGCTCAGGTCATGATCCCACAGTTCATGAGTTCGAGCCCTGCCTCGGGCTCCGTACTGACGGCTCGGCTCGGAGCCTGGAGCCTGCTTCAGATTCTGTGTCTATCCTCTCTCTCTGCCCCTCCCCCACTCACACTCTGTCTTTCTCTCTCTCAAAAGAAAAAAATAATTAAACAAAAAAAAAATTTTTAATATAAATAACAAGAAAGAAGAAACCATTTCCTACATATGCTCCAAGTAGTAAGCAGTACCAAATGCTCAATAACTATTCCTTGAACAACAGACGAGAAAAAGCACTATGTGTTAAAAGTAAGCATCTAAGATTTTTAAAAAATGCATTTCAATTAACCACCTTGAAACAAATTCTGTTGTGGTGGTTCTATACAAGAGGTATGCACGATTAGACCTAAGTGACGAAAGCAAAACATTCTAGGCTAGAAAAATTTCAATTAAGGCAAACATTTTTCCCTCTTGAAGATATATCAATCAAATTATTAGAATATTTTTAAATCATACTAATGGAAAAGCCCTGGACAAGTTATTGAAATGTTATATCATAATTCATGTTCTTCTGCCAATTGGATATTTATTAACACTTCTGTAATGGTTATTAAAATACATTCAAATGTGTTTACACAAATGAAAATCGTTTGGGATCAATAGCTTTTTAGTATGAAAAATTTATGAACGTGGACTTTGGCTGACATAAATCTCAGTTCCAAATGATCTCATAAAAATCAAGAAATGTAACGTTGTGCACACTGAGATGTTGAGGTCTAAGCTGGTTAGGGAGTTTCTTCCTGCCTGTTGCTGAGCCTGTAAGTGAACTCGCTCATGGATGACACAGCTGTCCACATGTGCCTACTGTTTTGTCTCAAAACTTGTAGTGACAGGTGTGTCTTGTCACTCTCTGGGGTACATTACAGGCCTGCCTTGTTTATCATTCCAAGATGAGCTCCGATGTGTGTGCCCCTGACAGTGCAGAATATAATCAAATGCCCTTTGAACTGAGGAGCAGAATTTATTGCTGTTAACACATTTTATAGTTTATAGGGTCATTAACCCCCTGGCTTCTGGGATTTTTTTCAAGATTGGCTTTTGAATCTATAAATGCAGCTGATTTATACCACAGAATCGATACAAAATATGATACTTAGTGTTTCCTTTTATAAATTCCTTGCCTCGTATAAGGTATAACACACATACACACAAAAGGGTCAATATGATGTTTTTCTTTCCCTTGTCCACCTCAGCAAGAATTAATAGCAAACCTCTTTAACTGTCTGTCTTCTATATTGGAGAAAAAGATGTTTTAACATGAATCAGTTTTAAATAACTGCATTATAATTTTAAATGCATTCTATAAACTCCTATCAACAGATCCTAAGGTTATCTATGAAAAATAAAATAGCAAATGAATTAAATACACAAAACATTATTTTGAAATACTATGGAAATCTTAGCTTTCCATGTTTTATTTGTTAACTGTTTTCTTTTTCCTGAATCTGGAGAAACTTAAATTTAAAACAATTACTATTTGCCAAGAGTGTGTGTATTTTAACTTAAGATCTGGGATTTCAATTAATAATTGATTAGAAAAAAATTAAAACTATTCCTAAATTCTAACAAGAAAAAAAAGAATAAAAATAAGTCAAAGTGATTCAATAACTTTACTTGGAATTGAAATCAGGTAGAATTAAATTAAATGATATATATTTCTTAATCATAACAAAGGACTCATATGCTAGACAGGAGTTAGTAGTTTACCTTAAATCTACTCAGTTTACCTTAAATCTAGCAAAACCCTATTAGTTCCAGTACAATGAGAAGATGTTCATTGAAATGGCTATTTAACATTAAAAAGCCATTTAAAGAATACCTTGAGCTTACACCATTGAATCATTGTTCTGAGAACACAGATGCAAAATATGATTAAGTATGTGCACCTGACAAATTTCTTCGTTATAAACAACAGAAACCAACTCTGGATAACTGGAGTCAGATAGGATTATTGAAAAGATACCGGGTATCGCACAAATCCGAAGACATGTTGGCAAATAAAGCTAAGAGAACAGCAAGGAACGAAGGGAGGGCAGTTCACGGAAAACACCAGCACAGTTCAAGTGTTTCCCCTGGGCAGCCACCACCGTGTCCTCCCCACAGAGCCCCTCACTCGTTTTCTTGCAGGAGAGCAATCAGCTTCCACCTGAAAAATCTCCTATTAAAATTATTCGGTTGAAACCTAACAATAGCCCTTCCTAGTCACTGGATTTATGATTAGCTTTGTATTAGTCCTAATTCTCCTCAGCTGCTGCTGAATTTAATTGGGTTGATCAAGTCTTCTCCTCAGACACCGAACTATTTTCATTTTTATCCTGCTTTGTGGAGTGCTTTTGTGGTCAGGATCCCCTCTTCTTCAATACGCCCTCTAGCACAAACCCTTTCCTTTCCTTGCACACACTTTTCTGCTTAGGTGATTCCATCTACTTTCACAGCTTAGACTTTCTCTCTCACCCATAATTTAATTATGTCACTCCTTGTTTGCCATCATTCTCCATTACTTACAGAATAAAGACTTTAGTGTGACACTTAGACACTTCAAGCCCTATACAATCTGGACCTAAAAGTTCCCTTCTCATCTACAAGTCTTTCCTATCCTCTCTTATAAATTCCGGTCTTTTTTCATTTGTTATCTCACTTACCCATTAAATTTCTACCCCGTTGAATAGCACAACATACCTTTTCTCCTTCAGTGAATTAAGCATAGAGAAGTGGATATGCAAGTCCCATGTTGTAGCCTAAATTTTATTTTCTCTGTCTAGAGCCATCGCCTCTGCAAGTCTGTTATATCTTATTTGTAGAATAGTACAATATATTAGCTTAACTTTATTTTTTTAAATGTTTATTTATGTATTTTGTGAAAGAGAGAAAGAGGAGGAGGGGCCGGTAGAGAGGAAGAGAGATAGAATCCCAAGCAGGATCCTCATTGTCAGTGCAGAGCCTAACGCAGGGCTCAATCTCATCAACCAAGAGATTATGACCTGAGCCGAAATCAAGAATTGGACGCTTACCTGACTGAGCCACCCAGGTGCCCCTTTTTACTTGACTTTAAATGAGATTTGTGGGATGCCTGGGTGGCTCAGTCGGTTAAGTGTTCCACTTTGGCTCAGGTCATGATCTCACAGCTCATGGGTGAGAGCCCCGTGTTGGGTTCTGTGCTGATGGCTTAGGGCCTGGAGCCTGCTTCAGATTCTGGGTATCCGTCTCTCAGCTCCTCCCCGGCTCTAGCTCTGATTGTCTCTCTTGCAAAGATGAATAAACATTCAAAAAATAATAATAATAAAAAACTTTAAATGTGACTTGTATGTCATATCTTTGAGGAAATTTTATTCTTGCGCAATTTCACTCATGAGATTTTACTTAATTGGATGTTGATTTTATTTAACCTGCTGAATAGCAAAAAAAAAAATTATATGGGGCCCTTTGATAACATTTTTCGGAGATTCACGCAAGCCAACCACTGCTTTGTATATTCAGTGGACCAATGTGCATATTCAAGTTTTGCACGTGTTCTGCATCAGATTGGATTTTATCCCCTCGGCAGTCATCTGAGACTTTGTCTGTGAACCCGAAGTTATACCTGTGCTTTCTGCTCAAAGCAAACCGGAAAGCAGAGCAGCTGATATATGGGCCTCTGCCTTAAATTTGGTCCCACTGATTAGGTTTTTTGGGATGATAGTGGGGTTCACGGGGTCCAGAGCCGACGGCCAAGAAAGAATTCTTGAAGATGTCTTTGGTGCAAAAATGTGATTTTATTGAAGTATGGGGACAGTAACCATGGGCAGAAATAGCTGCCCCACGACCATGAGGAGACACTGGTTACATCCTATGGAGTCGGGGGAGGTAAAGTCCAGGAGAAGTTTCCAATGAGATTTTCATATGCTAAAGAAGACCCACAAGATACCGGAGGCCTAGCTATGGTCAAGCTAATGTTGTTTTTCCCTCTAGCAAAGCATTAACATTCAGAGTGGGGAGTTCCTGGAGAAACCTTTTACTCTGCCTGCCTCAAGTATTTGCCAACGGGCTGCGGGTTATCAGGAAATTTAGTTCTATCTACCATTTCCTTCTGCCTTTGTTTCCCACATCACCACTAGTGATGTGCCAAAGAACAAAACCACCTGGAAACCTTGTCAATCCGCCTAGAATCATGGGATTTTCCTGGCTTTGCTGAGTGGATGTAGGCCTGGCTGTACAATCAGTTCCATGTTACTGTGAACAACTGTTCTGACACTGACTCTGCAAAATACTCCTCCTTGAACTCTTTTGAGGCTATCTTCAACAATTCAACAACTGTACAATAGCCAGCTTTCCTCTGCCCCTGAGGAGAAAAGTAGCCCATTCCAAATTTTGGGGTTCAATTTAGATGAAAAGATTTTATTGTGGGGTGCCTGGGTGACTCAGTCGGCTAAGCCTCCAACTCTTCTTGATTCAGGCTCAGGTCATGATCTCGCGGTTCATGGGTTCGAGACTCACGTTGGGTTCTGCGCTGACAATGCAGAGGCTGCTTGAGATCCTCTCTCTCCCTCTTTCTCTGCCCCTCCCCTGCTCTCTCTCTCTCTCTCAACAAAAATAAGTAAATAAAAACTTTTATTATAAATTTCATTGCTCTTATACCTCAAATACTCCGCAGTGAAATAACTGCTGGCAAATGAATTGAAGCAGATCTTTCATTTCAACACTTCTTACCTTTTGTGGAAACTTTTAAATATTTCCGTTGCCAAGGGCGCTGACAAAAACTTTGCCACCCCTTGCCTAAGGCAAATGTCTTGCCTATTAAAAAGAACTATGTCAGATTTCAGCAAACTTATGAAGGCAAATCTATTGAAAAACAAAAGGAGTTTTGTCTTTTGCTGAGGGCTGAAGAATAGAAAAAAGTTTTCCGAGTTAATGGCTCAGGCTGAGAATCTCCAAGTCCTCTAGGCTTTGCTTCCATGTGGTAGCAATTGTATTTTAATAATGAAACTGCCGGGGTGTTTATAGTATAAGCAGAGGAATCAGGAGTCACGGTGTCTCCCTGGGCTTGGAATCATCCACCAAAAGTCAGGCAACTCACTTGCAGTGAATGCTTTAGCTTAATTATCATCAAAATTGTGATCTGAGAACCATCCTAGTGAATTCTGAGGTGTAGTTCTGAGGTGTCCTGTAGTTTGATACTGTTTGTCTTTCTGCTGCTTTTGCATCTCATGTTCCAGAAATCTAGCCTTAGGCTCACAAAAGCACAGGTACTGCCAGAAGTAAATGCTTTGGCAAAGGTTTAATGGTTTCAGAAGTCAGATCTGGCAACCTTTTATTGGAATACTAGACCTGTCTGTTAGCAAGACTGCGGTACTTGAAATCACTTGTTGGTTAACTTGGAATCACTCTTCGACATAGGAAAGTTCTGGCCAAAGATTGAAGCTCCACTGATGTTACAAGTTCAATAGGTCAAAGATCTCTATTATTAAAAAGTATTATTGCTATTTATGTACTCTATTTGAACATTTTTTTAATGTTTATTTATTTTTGAGAGACAGAGAGAGAGAGAGAGAGAGAGCAGGGGAGGGGCAGAAAGAGAGGGAGAGGGAGAATCTTAAGAAGGCTCCACCCTGTCAGTGCAGAGCGCAATGTTGGGGCTCGAACTCACAAACCATGAGATCATGACCTGAGCTGAAATCAAGAGTCAGACACTTAACTGACTGAGCCACCCACGTGCCCCAATTCAACATTTTGCAAAATATTTACAGGCCCATTTTCTCTGATCTATTAGGAACTGTCTAATAGGAAATGCATTTCTACTACTTATCCAGACTCTTTTTAAAGGAAATGGCACCCCCAATCTGCTCATCTTCTGTACCCCATTTATATGTAGCACGAAGTGTTCAGAAGTTGTCCAGTTCCCTTTGCTCTGTGTAACACAAGGTGTATACAGCTCAGAATCCTTTCATTAACAATAGGGTTGAGCAGGGCTCTAGATCTCTCTTACTTGCATTTCTTCTTGTTGAACCAGGCACCTGTTTTGGCTTCTTCAGCAGGACACTCTCAGGGCTTTTCCTCCTCAGTATTCTCCAGTAGCCCCACCTGTACTGCCTGATCATGGGGCGTTTTGCTCTCTTCTCCCTCTCTTATCATGGCTTTAATTACCATACAAATTCTGCTGACATACACACTTAGATCTCCACTCCAGAACCATCTCTCTTAGACCTTGATTTTAAAATCCAACTGCCTACTTGTAACAATAACTTGAACAGTCCATATTCTTCTCAAACTTGACCAAAACAGAACTCACATGTTCTATCTCCTACCTCCAGTATGGCTGCTTTGTCTTCTCTGCCTCAAGTAATCACCATCCATCTTGGTGCCCTGGCCAATCTCCCTTTCCTATGTCCTCCTCAGCAGCAATCCTGTCTGTTATCTGCAAGAGTATCTTGAATCCATGGTCCCTTCCACCATTCTCCCTTCCCACTGTAGATTCTTCCTACCTTGTATCTATCATAGCATTTTTTATCTTGTAAAAGTCTTTTGACAACCTACAATTGCTATGCTCATTTATTTATTTGCTAGCTTATTGTCTATCTCCACCATTAAAACATAAGCTCTATGTGAGCAATGCCTATGCCTTCTTTCTTCAAACACTTTATCTTTAAGCTCTAGCATTATCTAAATAGTAAGCACTTAATAAATATTGACTGATTGACTTTTTTGAATGAATGAATGAATGAATGAATGAACACCAGCCTTGACTCTTGATTTTTCTTGTAGTGCTCCTCAATAAAAGTGTTTTATATGGTCTACCATTTTTAGTTTAGAAGTACTTAGTGTAAAAGCCTTCTAACCAGTATTTGTTTTAAATTTACAGCTGATAAATAGTTTTATAACTTTGTATTTCAAATTTAATGAGCTTATATAGTTTAAATGGTCACAAACTTCTCCTATCATTAATACATTTCTATGAATAACAAATTTCACCTCTTCTCAATGAACTGTACTTCTTTTCTATATTTACTCTCACCAGAAAATGAGATTGTAGGATAGCCTTATTTTGGTCAGATGCCTGATTTGACTGAGGTCGTGGAGCAAATTTTAATTGAGTTAAATTTGGAGAGCCAAGTAAATGATTTGTAAAGCATACCTTCCATTCCAAATTCTAAAACTACTGTTTTCTAACACACTAAAGTCCCCTGTTTGTTCCCCTAACACAAAGAAATAATTATTGATAAAACACTGAACTTTCCTTCTCATTCATTTACATATACATGGACTTATAATCATTAATATCTTCACGCATGTATGTGACCAACAGATTACAATTATTCGTACCACAACTTTTGAGTGCCTAATATGTACAGGCTTTGTGTGAGGCAGCAAATATATATATGAATAAATTCTAAATAGCGAAGGATGTTGCATTCCAGGAATGTACAATCATGATTCAATGGGATAAATGTCATGTTATATGTTTATATAAGTTACTACAGAACAGAAGTAGAGGAGAAGTAGGTCGAATTTCTGTTGTTTTCTAGGCATTGTAAAATCATGTCACATATAAAATATTATTTAATTTTCACAACCATTCTGGAGCTTGTAGCATGGTAGAAATGGAGTTTGTAGAACTTGGTAGAAATCTTGGACTTTGGCTAAGATTACACAGCTAGAAATGGTGGCGTGATTATTTCCAGCCCTCTTTATCTGATTTTAGACCCTTGTTCTCTCAACTACAGCAAGTTGCCTCATTCCCCCTAGGAAATAAGAAGATGGGAACGGAGAAGCATCAGAAAAAGACTGAGATGATGATACGACATTTGGAATGAGAAAGTTTGCATAAGGCTCACAGGTCATTTAATCTGAAATGTCTTTTTGGGGGGAGAGAGAACTAACAGCAGGTAGAAAGCTTCAGGAACAAGGTGACCACATTCAAAGACTGGCAGGCATTCCAGAGCAGTTGGAGCTTAAGGAGAAAACACAGATTGACAAGATTTGGTGATATAGAAGTTGAGAAAGAAACAAGTTGCAAATGGTCTTCAGTGTCAGGCCAAGGAGTCCTGATGTCATTATAAAATAAACAGAAGATAACAAAAGCTCTGGGTGAATGATAACAGACCAGACACACATTTCTACAGGGAGTCTTCTGATGGCAGTGTGGAGAAGGCAAAGGGATCAAGGCTGGAGAGGTAGAAACTAATTTGCAGTGTTTCAGGCAAGAAATGATGATAACCTAAGTTAAATAGTGACAAAAGTATGTACAGCTAAGGATTGATGCTAAAAATTTTAAGGATATAAACATCATAGGCTTTGGATTTGAATGTATCAAATGGGTATGGGTTTAAAATTTACAAAAGTGCCTTTTTGTTCCTTTTTTAGTTACTTGATACATTTTGGCTTCTACTTTTTAAGCAGTAATTGGAAGGGAAGAATTACCTTTGAAAATGGCCTGAAAAATCATGCTTATTTGTTGCTATTTTAGTGTAAAATACAGATTTCAAGGCATTGCAGACAGAATATGAGCAAATTGAAATTAGTCTCTATCTTTAAATCAAAATGAACCAGAATGAGTATCACTGTATCATTAGAAAGAGGTACCTTCTGAACTGCCCTTTGTGTCCTGTCAGAGACTGTCCCCCTTTTTTAACTTTGGCAATTGGCTTTTGTTTCCTTTTCTAATTTGTACTATTTTTTAAACAATCCAGGACAACCCCCAGCTCTGATTCTTTCAAAGTCCAGAATGTCGGGTTCTTCATTCCACACTTTTCAGTTTGAAATGGCTCAGCTCTTTCTCTCTCATGTCTGCTGCAGGCATGGCTGTGTCCTGCCCCTGTCTGCCCCCTCTGGCCTGTGTTCCAGCTCGGGGTCACCAGACCCTTGCCACAGTTCCGCCTTCTGATGCCTTAAAGCCAAAACCCAAGCTCTGGGATCAGAGCATCTAGATGTCGAGCTCCAGAAACCTGACTCAGGACCAAGTGGCTCTGGTCTGGGGATTGGGCCCCTCTCCCCAGGGTCCCCACTCTCAGTACAGTGGAAGGCCAAAGCCTTGATCTTGGCAAACCAACCCCATTATCCTTCTTGCCCAGGCTTAGGTGCACAGACCTCTGGGGAGGTCCACATCCTGTCTAGGAGAGTGTCACCTCCCTAATCCTCTCTCACAGATCTTCCTTTGCTGAATTAAAGTTTGAAAGTAAATGGTTTTCAAGAAAAAAACAAAACAAAACACCACCTAACCAACTTCCATATGTGTGTACTATGAAGCACAGAGTATAAAAATTTATCACACATACACAAAAATATGTACAGAAACACACAGTCTACCTCCTATGGAAGGAATACATACTCCAACTTGTTACGTGTTTCACCCCTCCTTTAAAACATGACTCCTTCACTTCCATCTGGAGTATTTTAAGAAACAACTTCCTAGTCTGTGCAGAAGGTCAGATCAGGTTTCCCAAATCTGTGGACTGCTGAGAGAGCATTCCCAAAAAGTAAAGGCAACAAATCAAATTCAAAATGGAATTGAAGCTGACAGATAAAAACATAAAGTCCTACAGCATATGCGGGGTGGTGACAAATATTGAAATGAACAGCTAAGCTGTGAGCAAGTGCTCCATTATTTCTAACAACATTATTTGGATTTATGCTTGGCTTTCAAAACCCTTCAGCCCCCAAACATTTTGGACATGTAATCTCAGTAGGAAAGTTAAAAATTTAGATATGACCATTATTAGCCTGAGGACACAGTCATTAGCCACAGTGGTATCAGTAATATTCACTTTACGGGCACCACTGGATTAATTCTGTAGACACAGCGTTTTGTCTCCATTATAATAGTATTTGGATGAAAATTTTAAGATTCATCCCTTTAGAAGATTATCATTAATCTGAGGGAATGCAGTCTTCCAAATTATACACCACACAGTGTTTTGACTGCATGGTACAGAATTATCTTTTGCAATTTACTAAATGCCAAGAGAGGTCACAGATGTTTCCTATGTTTCTAACGTTGGAAATTTACTTTCCAGCCACTGTGGAAACAGAGTTGAACTTTCCATGGCAATATCTAGTCAAAATATCTGTTACTTTTCTTTTTATTTCTTTCTTACTTAAAAAAAAGATACATCTACTTCAAAAGGAATGCTGATATCCCATGAGTAAAATAATGGACAGTGATGCAACATATATTATTTTTTCCTGTGTTGATTCTGATATATACCTTCCAAAGGATAGAAATTAAGTAAGTCTAATTATTTTTTTATCACTTTGCACCTCTAAAATGTCGCTGAACGCACCTGTCATTTCCCCTTCCAGCTAAATGACATCATCAGCCCTTTGAACACATATGTGAGCTTATGCTGAAAAGCTTATGCTGACCTCAGAGAAATCGTGGAGTATTACATATATATTGTGCTTCACATGCTTATAAAAGTCATATCCACTTCTAGAGACCACTGGTTTCAGTTTTCCTCCCATTTGATATTATCTCACATCTGTGGAAATATGAGTGAAAGATCACCTCACTTGGCAATAGAAAATTGTTGAACTCCTTATGGAATATTCAGTATGAAAACTGAACAATGGGTCTTAGGGGCAATTCCAACAGGAATAAGAGTTCCTGGGGGGATATGAGCTAAAGCAACCATTTTAGAGATCCTGCACATATTTCTCTTTGTGAAATGTGGTTGGCACCTCGTAATGAAAATGACACCATCTACATTTCTCTGTAAACATGTTTGAAATTCTATTTTTATAACAAATACTGTGTCTTTAACTTGTGTCTTCTTTAAGCTCCAGAAAATAGTCACAGATCCTTGTGAATCTCTGAGGGAAAAGAATATTCCTTACACCCCCTCAGGTCCTCCATGCAAATATATACAGAAATCAGGAAAAAATAAACGGCCTTTCCTGCGCAACCACACTCACTGTCATTCCGATGTGCCCACAGTCTGCAGGGAAATGTACCAAAACATGAGGTGAACAACGTCTGGACAAGAGGTCTCTGTTCAGATTCTCTGGGAAGGAGCAAAGTATCCTCTAGATTACTTTTAATCAATATCTTCCCCTGGCCTGCAATCTGTACTTATCTTTATGATCAGAACAGTTCTAAGATTTAAATGTGTTCTATAGATTTTTCCCAGTAAGAAAGAAGTTCTGTTTACCCTAAACTTCTGTTACCTTAAAGCGTGAATTCTAACATTTCCTCTGTACTTAGCATCAGTTTTTTTCTGTAGCATCAGTTTCTGCCTAAGAAGGGGAGAAAATCTACCTATCTATCTATCTATCTATCTATCTCTCATTCCCACAGATGAAGCCCAGGACAAAGGGTCCAATGGAGGAAGAGGAGAAGGTGACAGGGACCCTATCCTCCCCATGCTGAGTGGCGTGGTCAAAGCTTTATGGGTCTGTCCATCTCAGTGAGAAAAAGCAGTAGGGTAATGCCCTCTGAAAAGTGGCCACACCCCTCTGGGACTAGGGCAGGACAGTCTCCCCTCTCTTGAACACAGAGAAAGAAAAGGTTGGGGCGCCTGGGTGGCGCAGTCGGTTAAGCATCCGACTTCAGCCAGGTCACGATCTCGCGGTCCGTGAGTTCGAGCCCCGCGTCAGGCTCTGGGCTGATGGCTCAGAGCCTGGAGCCTGTTTCCGATTCTGTGTCTCCCTCTCTCTCTGCCCCTCCCCGGTTCATGCTCTGTCTCTCTCTGTCCCAAAAATAAATAAACGTTGAAAAAAAAAATTAAAAAAAAAAAAAAAAAAAAAAGAAAAGGTGAAGAGTAACATACCTTTCTCAGAGCATCCTTTTCCACCAACCAACAATACCTTCCTCCCAGCCTCTTCTTCTGCTGTTA
Organism: Leopardus geoffroyi; assembly: GCF_018350155.1. NCBI lineage: Eukaryota > Metazoa > Chordata > Mammalia > Carnivora > Felidae > Leopardus > Leopardus geoffroyi. The sequence continues at coordinate 103,628,401 of NC_059327.1, read as the reverse complement.
GAATATGGCTACTTTTGGGGCACCTGGGTGGCTCAGTTGGTTAGGCATCTGACTTTGGCTTGGGTCATGATCTTGTGGTTCATGAGTTCAAGCCCCATGTCTGGCTTTGTGCTGACAGCTCAGAGCCTGGAACCTGCTTCACAGCTTCTGTGTCTCCCTCTCTCTCTGCTCCTCCTTTGCTTGTACTCTGTCTCTCTCTCTTTAAAAAATAAAACATTTTAAAAAAGAGAATATGGCCCCTTTAAACAAAAATAGGCAAATATTCAAATTTTACTGTAGTGTCAAGCAAGGTGACCTTCTTCAAAACATGTTTTGCCAATCACAGGTGCTGCCTGGGTTTAAACAATACACTTGAAACAAATTAATCTTAAAAGTACCAGCATTCTAACTTAGTAACTTTTTTCATTTAAGAGTGTGGAATGGTAAGGAGTATTTCTAGTATGGTTATTGGAGATAAAACAGGCAAAGTTTTTGGAGTAGATCTGAAATCTTAGAGGAGATGTAACAAACTTCTGAGTCGAATACAATCTGTAGATATGCTTGATTTTTGCTACCATGCTGTATGCAATAGAATTTAAGCCTATTTGCTGAGGCAGACTCAAAACACCTCTCAAAGGAGAATCTTGCATTTGTCTGCAGACATTTACTTAGCGTCTTTATGTATTTTCAAATACATATATATATATATACACACATACATGCATATACATATGTATGTATATATATATATACACATACATGCATATACATATGTATGTATATATATACACATACATGCATATATATGTATATGTGTGTGTGTGTGTATATATATATATGTACATATATATATATATATATATATGTATATGTATATATATATATATATAAAATCCAGCAATGTCTGTGAAGACCTATGGGTGGGTGTTGAGCTGGCAATAAGAAAATAGTGCCCCCTCCCAGCCACCTGACATTGAATACAACTTAATACAAAACACTACTCAATGTTTGTCAAAAGCACTGGGGTAGAATAAATACTCCAAATAATTATTTCAAGGATTCCTGTCCTGATTGTGTAAACTGTATGCCTGGTCAAGGCAACTCAGACAAAAGTTGGACTTTGTTCTCTTTTCTACAGAATCACCTTTTCTGAATGGCTCCCTAGAATGTGAACACACACGTTGTTGCATCTACTGTATCAGTTCTCATAGTTTTGCCTCAGTAGAGCTAGTGGTTAAGACCAAGACATATGGAACTGGACTACTTGGATGTGCCCTGGACCCTCACTGATTCAGTGACCTTAGGCAGATCTTTAAATTCTCTGTCTCTCTTTCCTAATCTGAGCCTTTCCAGACTATCTATGGACCCCAACCTAAGAAAGCCTAATTTCCTCCACAGCTACAATGGGAGAAATTACATTAGTTAATACCCTGTTAGCTTAAAATAAAATAATCTGGTTTAGACCAATTTAAACAAAAAGGGAATTTTGGGGATTATCTCAGAGAATCTAAGTGAATGTTGAACTATCTAGTCTTGAGAAGAAAAGGGATTAGGCCTTCCTCAGTTGTCACAGCAGCAGGAGAAGGAGCTCATGGGCCTGGCTATTAACACCAGCCAAACACAATGGCCCCAAGTGATGGGGTAGTTCGGTTCAAAATTCTTACTGGTAAGCAAAATAAATAAATAAATAAATAAATAAATAAATAAATAAATAAAATACCAAAAAAAATTAATGAGCAACGATTATTTGACAGGTAGTGTGCTAAGAGCTTGAGGTGTATCTGTGAAACTGATAGATATACATCCAGATTTACAGTTTAATTGCCACATGGCATGTAGGCAAGTGCCTGGTGCAGTACATATATTTGTTCAATGAATGAATGTGAAGGAATAAATAACAGACATTTATTACATACCATGCTGTGGATCAGGATGGATATATTATAGGGTGCTATGTAGGCACTTTGGAGATACCCTTACGATAAAACAGTTTTCTCTGAATCCCTTCATAGCCAAGCTTTTCAAAATGTTGTATGTCTTTATCTCTTGTTCACTCTTCAACTTTTGTACAGTTTCCATACACCACTTCATAAGAAAGGTCACTTGTTGAGATAATTTTGACCTTCATGTCATCAAATTTAAAATGTAATTTCCTGTCTGCATCTTACACAAATTCTCAGTTGTTTAAGATATAGTAGGCCACTCATTCCCTGTTCTTTTTTTAAAGTTTATTTATTTATTTTGAGGCAGGGGGGAAGAGAGAGAGAGAGAGAGAAGGAGGGAGAATCCCAAGCAGGCTCCACCCTGCAGTGCAGAGCCCAATGTGGGGCTGCATCTCACAAACTCACAAACTGTGAGATCATGACCTAAGCCAAAATCAAGAGTCAAACGCTTAACAGACTGAACCACTCAGGTGCCCCTCATTCCCTATCCTTTTGTCTATATCACCATGGTGTCTTAGTTTTTTTCCTGCTTCAGAAGACACATTATCTTAGATTCTTTTGCTAGTTCTTTCTCCTCCCCAAATGTTGGTTTTCCTCAAGGTTTACATTTGGACACTCTTCTTTTCTTTTCCTCTGCTCTCCCTCCTCCTCCTCCTCCTCCTCCTCCTCCTCCCCCTCCCCCTCCTCCTCCTTCTTCTTCTCCTTCTTCTTCTTTCTTCTTCTTCTTTCTTCTTCCTCTTCTTCTTCTTCTTCTTCTTCTTCTTCTTCTTCTTCTTCCTTCTTCTTCTTTCTTCTTCTTCTTCTTCTTCTTCTTCTTCTTCTTCTTCTTCTTCCTCTTCATCTTCTTTTCTCTTTCTCTTTCTCTCTCTCTGTCTTTCCCCCATATATATTCCCTTCATAGATGATCTCATTAAATCCTATGGTTTTAAAGACCAGTTCCCAAATTTATTAATTGTCTAGAATGTTTCTCCTCAAACATTTCTAATTGCTAGCATCTTCTCATCCTGCTAAACCTTAAAATCTCAGCTTACATTGCAGCAGCATCACTGTTACAGGCTGCACTGATCACCATCACTGAGAATTCCTTTTATTTGGTTTACTCACTTTGTTTTCACAACTCTGTCACTAGTCTATAAACTTTCCAAAGCAAGGGTCTTTTCTAATTTCATCACCATCTCTTCAGCCCTTTTTACAGGCCTGACATTTAGTAGACCTTCAAGGAATATTTATTTAAGGAATGATTAGTATCTGAGCAAGGCTCAGGGACATTCAACAGAGATATCTATAAGAAGGAGCTAATATATGTGCCAGGAGGCAAACTTAGAATATCCAGGTGGACTGGGGATGGTGAAGTAAAGGAAGATTTCCATTATGGGCAGAAGATATGGTGCATGCAAACATTTGTAGACAGTGTTCATAAAATGAAGGATAAGTGGGTGGCATGGTAGTTGGTAGGTGTCCATTTTGAACTAGACATTACAATATTTCAGTGCTTTAGCTGTATTTTTGGTTTAAGACCTTTTAAAGGACATGTATGTAATTGTTTATTACTTTTAATAATTACATGTTTGCTAAACCTTAATTTCTAATTAAAACTTAATCATCAGTGTTTTAGCCCACTTTAGCTTTTACATTCTTCTGTAAAGTATTCCATGATCTGTAAACAAACCCTTGAGAAACTTCTGTTTTAAGGAATCTATGATCACATTGTTAAAGGAAAAAATCTTTATGAATGTGAAAATTCGTAGCCTTCAGATTATTGTCTGACACAAGATGTTCAAGTATTCTTTGACATTTTGTTTAATAAAGCAGAAAGCTGTTCTGTGAAAAAATGGGACACTTCTATAGAAATATCTTTCACTCTCTACCGCCATAGTGGTTGCTGGCCCTGTTGTCAGAGTCCCTGGGTCCAGGGGAATAGGGAGAAACAAAAGAGGAAAGGTGAAAGGTGACAGAGTAGAAATGAGATAAAGTGTTCTGAAAGCCACGTTAAGGACAAAGTCTTTGTGTTTTGTATCAACAGTTAGTAGCTACTGAATAATTTAAAGGTATTCAAAATACATTTAAAAATAATTACCAGCTACGGTATTAGTGTGTTGGGGCTACTATATATAACAGAGTACTGTGGATTGGGTGATTTAAAAAATGGAGATGTATTTATTATGGTTCTGGAGGCTGGAAGTGAAAACCAAGGTGTTGGATGAGTTGGTTCCTTCTGAGGGCTGAGAAGGAAGGCTCTGTTCCAGTCTCTCTCCATGGTTTGTAGATGGCCATCTTCTCCCTGTGTCTCTTCATATCAATTCCCTCTATGCTGTACATGTATCTAATTCCCTTTTTATAAAGATTTTGGTCACATTAGATTAAGACCTATCCTAATGACCTCCTTTAAACTTGATTACCTCTGTAAAGACACTATGTCTGAATAAGGTCACATTCTGAGGTGCTGGATATTAGGACTTCAACATACAAGTTTGAGGGGACACAATTTAGCCTATAGCAGCTACCATGAAGTGAATGGACTATGGAGCAGATTTGGGTTGGAGTCAGGAAGAATAGCTTCAAAGGCAATGAGTAAAACAAGTGAGAAATACTGTGAATGGATCTTGGATCTTGGTTCTTGAACATAGCAGCATAGAAATGTAAGTGGATTTGAGAGATGTTGAGGAATGCAAATTTGCAAAAATTGGTGATTCTTTGAATAGGGTCAGGGAGAAGGAGGAATCAAGAATATTTCCATATGCTTCCAAAATAGATCACTGTGAATATTGATACTACTGACAATATGAAGAATTTAAGAATAGTTTGAAGATGATTTCTCTTTTGAATGTGACGCTTTTAGGTGCCTGGAGACCATCCAAGTGAATACGATCAGGAAAATTGGGTCAAAATCTGAGCTGAAAGCCATAGAGTTACATACTTAGCTTGTTTATTTCCTGTGTTTCTTCCCTATAATAAGCATATTTATTCCCTATCTTTCTTCTCTAAAATAAACATGTGGGCTATGATTGGTTTGATGAGTGTTGTTTTAGCTGCATACTACCAACTGTGATATTCAACAAATCCATACAGAGAACCTTCCTTCCAGAGGGCCTAAGGATGAGGGGAAGTTGGAAATACTAAATGGGTTTGTAATGGGATCTCAGAAAGAAGGAGAAACTTTAGGGAAGACTTGAAGACAGAAAAGCAATTCACCAAAGGTGTTTCTGGAAGAGTTCTAGACAAAGGGAAGAGCTAGAACAAAGTCCTAAGAGGAGTGTATGCCTGATGCATTCTAGGGCCAGCAAAGAGGCTGGAGTGGAGTGAGCAGCAGAGAGTAGCAAGATACTAGACTGAAAAGTTAGTGGAGGGGAAGACTAGCAGACCATCTCTAAGGCTTTTCTTCTAAATGAAATAAGAAGCCACTGCAGGGTGTTGACAAGCAGTGGCATGCTCCAGCTTGCCACATAAGGGATCGTGTCAGCTGCAGTGTTGAAAATAGACACAGTGGTACATGAGTAGATCTGTTAGAAGGTAATATGACAGCAGATGGCTTACACCATGGCAACTGCAGTGCAGGTAGCTAGAACTAGTCTTATCTGAAATATATTTAAAAAAAAAATTTTAATGTCAATTTATTTTAGAAAGAGATACAGAGAGAGACAGAGCACAAGCAGGAGAGGGACAGAGAGAGAGAGGGGAAGACACAGAATCTGAACCAGGCTCCAGGCTCCGAGCTGTCAGCACAGAGCCCAATGTGGGGCTCAAACTCACAAACTGTGAGATCATGACCTGAGCCAAAGTCGGATGCTTAACTGACTGAACCACCCAGGCAACCCGTGAGATATAATTTTTAATGGTAGAGTCCTCAGGATTGCCTCACAGATTGGATGTAGATTTAAGAGAAAGAGGAGACAAGAATGACTCTATGTCTTTTGGCCTAAGAAACTGAAGACAGGGAAGCCTATGGGTGGAGCTAGTCTGGTGGGGGAAATTAGGTGCTCACTTTTAGCCATGCTGTGTTTGAGATGTTTATTAATCATTCACGTGATTATGCATAGTGGGAAGTTGAATAACCAAGTATATGGCATTCAGAATTAAGATCAGGAGAATTAAAATTTAAATCTATGAGGATCGCCTGAGTGGCTCAGTTGGTTAAGTGACTGACTGTTGGTTTAGGCTCAAGTCATGATCTCATGGTTCTAGAGATCAAGCCCAGCATGGGGCTCTGCACTGACAGCATTGCAGAGTCTGCTTGGGATTCTCCCTCTCTTTCTGCCCCTCTCCTACTCTCTCTTACATGCATGCTCTCTCTCTTTCTCTCTCAGAATAAATAAATATTTAGAAACATAAAAAATCAAATCTGTGAAACCCATTTGTATTGTGGTCAGAGAATGTAATCTTTGTTTTATTGAGATTTGAGGTTTATTGGCACACTTGCTTTATAGTCTAGTATATGATCATTTTATAAATGTTCCATTCATGCTAGAGAAGAATGCATATTCTCTATTGGATGTTCACCTTGATATCTTCACCAATTTTTAATCTACTTGAGTTATCAATAAATTAAATGTGTGTGTGTATGTGTGTGTGTGTGTGTGTGTGTGTGTGTAGGCTAATAGAAATTAGAATATTTAATCTTGGATGGTTAAGACTAATTATTAGAAACAGAAATGAACTATTGTGGTTTTTTTAAATATTTTTTAAATTTCTTTTTCAGAGAGAGAGAGACACACAGCATGAGCGGGGAAGGGGCAGAGAGAGGGAGACACAGAATCTGAAGCAGGCATCAGGCTCTGAGCTGTCAGCTCAGAGCTGGATGTAGGCTCCAACTCATGAACTTCAAGATCGTGACCTGAGCTGAAGTTGGATGCTCAACCAACTGAACCATCCAGGCGCCCTTGTTTTTTTTTTAATCCATATTTGCTTTATCTCTTTTCACTCCCTTATTTCCAGTTTTCCATTTTAGGTTGCTTTGAACATCTCTCTAATAAGAAGAATATATTAGATTTTTTTTCTGTTCGGTTTCTCCTCACTCCAATGACCTCTGTATTTTATTATGAGTTTAATATCTTCATAATAGTTTTGTTTGTCATTGGCTTTTTGTTAAATTATAGCCAACATTCAGAAAACTACACAAATCATACATACGAACTCAATGAATTTTCACAAATTGAACACCCCTGTGAAACTATCATCAACCTCAAGAAACAAAATTCTGTTGTAGCCAGGAGCACGGGGATGCAAGGGCACAGGACTCCCAAACAGATCAGGTCTGGCCATTCGCCACCAACAAAATCCAAAGGCAGAGAGACCAGGGGTGGTGAACAAGAAGGAAATTTATTTCAGTGAGGCCAGCACCAGAAAGGCAGGGGACTAATGTCTCAAAGACGTTCTCCATAATGCTGAAAATATTTTCAGGTGTATATAAAGAAAATGTAGGGCAAAGGTTGGTAGCTACATGCAGGTAGGCAGTGAAGGTCAAATCAGTTACAGTCTTGGGGCCAGTCACTGGGTTCTTGCTGGCTCAGGGCAGTCCTTATTGCTTGAGAGGGTAGTTTGGGTTCTCATCAGGGGATGCTTTGCCCACAGGGTCTTTTGCCTGAGTTAAAAGATAAGCTGGAAAGAAGACCTTAATCAATTAGAAAGTGTGAGGACAAAATGGAGGTAGCTGAAGTCCTCTTTCACTAGCACTCCCAAAGTTCCCTCACAGCCCCTTCCAGTGACTCTTCTCCAACTAGCATAGCTAGCATCCTGACTTCTAGTGTGATAATTAGCTTAACCTGCACTTTTGATATTTATGTAAATAGTGTCATACAGTATATATTCTTTTTTTTGCCTGAGGGGGGTGGATATGTGGACAGAGATGTGATAAAACAAAACATAGCAAAATATTAATGATATAATCTCAGTAGTGAGTAATCTGGTGTTTACTGTAAAATTCTCTTAATTTTGCTGTATGTTTGAAAATTGCCATAATACAAAGTTAGAAAAATACTTTGTTATATTATCCTGACTTTCTAGAGAAAAGAAGTTAAAAGTGTAGGAATTTGCCAATTTTTATAGGGACTTTCTAGCTAAGCTTTCTCAGCAGACCAGCAGTTTGATGGCTTTGCAAATATTTCTCTACAACTGAGAATGGCTCACTGGGATACTCACAGCTTGCTGACTTATTTTTAACTATCATCCTACACTCTTTATTCTGATTTTGCATTAATTGAATCATCTTCTGATTTTGTTTTTAAATTTCCTCAAAGGAAAGGAAGAGAATATAGTAATTTAGACCCCATGTTTGGTAATTATCTTTCTCATTTGAATTGATTAATTATTTTTCTGTTAGGAATTTGGTTTCCTGAGCAGCTCAAGACAAACTGACCATCAACATACAGGCTTCATGGTGTTCAGAGGGAATCTCTGGGCCTAAGACAATCTCTTATGCAAAATAGCAAACCACAAAGTCCCAATTGCTTATCTTTATTAATATTGTGGACAAATAAAGGATGTTCCATTTCCATGAAATTGCTTTAAAACTACCTGGGATAAAAATAAATTTGTTTATATTTAATTTCTCTTTCAAACAGAAAGTATAATTCCCATATCAGCATATAGTGCCATTATAGGCATTTTGAATACAGAAATAGCCTTGTGATAAACTATTATGGTGCTATTTATTAAAGTCAAACCCGATTATCTCTCATCCCCTTCAGATGGTAATAGATTACTTTAAAAAAATATTATCATTATTAAAAAAAATAATTTAACAACGTACCTCAATTAGGGAAAAAAAAAGAAATCTACGCCTTCAGAGATATTGGGTATGTGTTTCTTTGCACTTAGTAATTCCTTATCAATTAAAAATAGTTTGCAAAAGCAATGGATACATGTTTTAGGGTACACTTAACCATCCCCAAAAACAAAACTTGAAAGTAAGTTGCTAATTTTAAGTATCTTCCATAAAATTCTGGAGGGAGCGATTGAGATTTTGCAGAGACGATGAGCATCCTTATGACTTTCTTTATTACAACTATTAAGATGCTCAACTGCAGTTAAACTGAATTAAATTGGCTTTCAATGGTCTTTTAATGGAAAAGCCACAGGGTGGCCATTCACTTCCATTGCAAAATTATGGTTTTTTTTTCCCTTTAGCAGAATTTAAGAATATAATGTATACCACATTATCTCCTGAGCACTGGAAAAATGAAAATGCACCCAGGTAACAGACAGAATGCATTTAGTTTAAGAAAAACAAAAATTCCTATCATAAGAACCATTTTTGCTGCACTTTCTGTTTCAGCTCTGTATTCACGGCTTGTTAAGTGAATGAGTGCTAATCTCAAGTAAAAGCAAATTAAATATACAAATGAATCAAATAAGAGTTACAGAAACATTATAGGAAATGAATTGGCAAGAGATGAATAGGTGAAATCTCACAACTAAGTAGGAGATTGGGATCGCACAGTAGAGAAGAGCTCTGATCTCAGAGTCTGGACACTTGTTCTTCTTCAGTTTTGATAAGGCACCACCCTTGGACAAATTTCTTTGTCACTTGAGCCTCATAAACTAACCATAAAATAAAATGGAGAAAGTTCATTTATGAGGATTAAATATAAGCATATAAACAGAAAGGCTGTATACATTGAATGATGCTGGTAAAATGACAATTCCTTTTCATGCTTAAATAATTTTCTGTCCCTCATCATACCTAAGGATGTTTATCCTACATATGTAAGAGAGAGTCTGACCTTGACAGTGTTCCAGCTTTGATTACTTAAGAAATGTGACTTGAGCAATGCTGCAAGTCCCCTTCTGCCCCAGAAATAGCTCTGAAATCAGAATTCCATGCCTGGAATTGTCATGATTAATATTATTATTTTGTATTTATATTTTTACATTATTTATTTGGGTTATGATTTTGTTCCTAAAAGACATGCATTTATTTTCTCTTCCTTTTTCCTTCCCTTTCTGAACAATTCAGTCCTAAAGCAATGAGGGGAGGCAGAACAAGTATGGGTTTCCTATCACTGCCTTAACAAATTACCATGCACATGGTGGCTTGAAAGAACACAAATTTATTACCTTACAATTCTGGAATTCAGAAGTCCAGAATGGGTCTCGCTGGGACTGCACTTCCTTCTGGAGGCTCTAAAGGAAAATCCATTTCTTTGCCATTTCTGGCTTCCAAGGGCTGCCTTCGCTCCTTGCCTCTCAGTCTCCTCCCATCTTCAGACCCAGTCACAAGGGCTGGGTCCTTCTTAGGCTGCCATCTCTATAGTCCTCCCCTTTCTGCCTCCCTTAAAGATCTTTGTGATCAGATTGGACCCACCTGGATAATGTAGAATTATTTCCCCATCTCAAGAACACTTGGTTAGCAATCTTAATTTCCCTTGTCACGTTCCCTAACATATTAAGCAGTTACAGAGATTAGAATGTGGACAACTTTAGGGAACCATTATTCTCCCTGCCACTGTAGGTCACTGTGTAAGCAGTGAGTGGTGGCTGCAATGGCTCAGAGTGGGGTGTGACCACCTCAGTAGGGTCCACATGATGGTCCCATAGACAAGAGGCATATGGAATGTTAGAACCTAAGCAGGGTGAGGGAGCCACCCCCATTGTAGGGCTGCCCATACTGGGTGTCAGGCCCCAAGTAGGGTGAGGAAGCATTCATATTTGGGAGCAGGCCAGCACAGAATTAGAACTCAAGCAGTTGTAAGGTGGGCAGTCATACCTGGGCACAACCTGCCCTGTGATGTTGGAGCCTATGTGGACAAGAAGGCTTTCAACATATGGGAGTTTCCAACATCAGGTAACATAACCCAAGCAAGGTGTCCACACTTGCAGGACATCTTAGAGCCTGAGCTGGTTGAGGAGGGCATCTCCATGTGGGGTGACCCAGTGCAGGATGTCAGAACCATAGAAGGAAATCTTCTTCATGAGAGGACGCCTGGACTAGGAAGTCAGAGCCATGCAGGTTGAGGAGGGCACATGGTAGGGCAGTTTGATGTGGATACTAGAGTGTGCAAGGTGCCCACATAGGTGGACAGAGCATATTAGTGTCAGAGCCCGAGCAGAATGAGGAGGAAGTCCACACAGAAGGGTAGCTTAGCTGTCTGAGAAGAATATCCCCACAGGGTGGGGGTCCACATGGGACACAAAGCCTGAGCTGTTCAAGAAGGGAATACACACATAGGACAACCCAACATTGGGTATCAAACTCCGACAAAGGTAAGGGAACTGTTCACGTAAGCTGATGCGGAGTGATGGAGCCCAAAAGAGATGAAAAAGGTCTTTGCGAAGGGGAGCATCCAGCACGGGGAGAAACAGTGTGGAAAGGGTATTCCATGGGTAAGGTGGGGGCAATATATATGAGAGATTGGGGACATACAAGGAGATTGGTTAACAGAAGCCAAGCTTCTTACTGTCAGAGAAGTGAGTTAAGTATACAAAAGGGAGAAAACTAACATGGACCATGTAGGATTAGGTATTGTGTGATCATATATATATATATATATATATATATATATATATATATATATAATTGGTATTATCTTTCAATAAATAGATGATAGGTAGATGATAGATAGATAGATAGATGATAGAAAAGTAAATACAGATGTAAATATATGTATGTGGGAGCACACATATATGCCTGTCCACTGATTGGGGCTGGGTACAGCAACACCTCAATAATAATAACAAGCACATCTAGTTCTCAGATATTGACTTCTAAATCCCACTCTCCAGTAAAAGAAACCAGAACTCTTAAGGGAAAATGGCTAATCCAGGGCCTCAGCAGCACACTTCAACAAGATGAATCTAAAAAATCTTGTTCTTCCAGAAAGAAAATGCTCAAAGAATAATGGAACATGTCAGAAAGAAACAGCAGGCAGCATGAACAGGTGTCCAATGGCCAAATCAGGAAAAATGTAAGCTTCAAAATAAATAGTAGCAGGTTATAACTCATTGAATGACATAGAAATCTCAAGGCCTTACAGATAAAAATAACAACGAATAAATTGAAAGCTTTTTATGTAAAAGGATATTTACACATCTCACAATATCTCTTCCACAAAATGCACTTTGCAAAGATAGAGAAACCTAGTGATACAACACAGCCTTCTCAATCAGGAGACTACATTTGAGTCAAAGGACACACATTTGGCGATCATTTTCTCAATTCTTCCAAGAATGGTACATGCTAAATTCATAAGAAATTCATAAGAAATAAATGAATTCATTACGTACAATGAGTATCTGAGAGCAGAGGTCAGCAAAATATAATCTGAAGGCCAAGTCCAGTCAGCTATCTTTTGTGTGTGTATATATCATGAGCTATGAATGAATTCTTATATTTTTAAATGGTTGAAAATAGTAAAAAGAGGAATAATTTGTGATACATGAGAATTACATGAAATTCACATCTTATTGTCCATAAAGTTTTATTGAAACCTTTGAGCCAGAGACCTTTGTTTACACATTTTCTATGGCTTCTTTCAAGCGACAATGGTGTGAGTTATTTGCTATCTGGCCATTTACAGAAAAGTTTGCCAAGCCCAGCCTCAGAATACTTGGGCTTAATTCTCTCATAGAATGTTTGGTTGAGAAAAACTGAACCAAAGTGCACAGATTAGTAATGAAACAAATGAAATTGTGTGTCACCTACCAGGATGCATGCATTAGTGGATGTTGCATTATGTCAGATGTTTTTTCTTCATGTATAGAAATTTTTTTTCCTCATTTTTAGTTATTAATATGGTGAATTATATTGACTGATTTCAAAATGAACTTTGAAATAAACTTTGCTACTACTACCTGGAATATACCCACTAGGTCATGATGTGTCATCCATTTTTTAAATATTGCTATAAAATATTTAATAATATTTTACTAAAGATGGTTGGGTCTATTTAATGAGGAATATTAGTCTTTAATTTTCTTGTATTTTTTTTCTGTTTTTGGTGTCAGGCTAATTTGAGACTTGGAATGCTTGGGATATGTCTCCACCTCTTCTGTGTTTGGGAATTTATATAGTATTGGTGTTACCTTTTCCTTTAATATTTGATAGAATTTGCTAAGGAAGTCTTCTGACTTTGGAGCCATCTGAACTCTAGGGATTATTCCAGCTCTTCTTTCTTGTGATTCTTTTCTCTGTCTCAGGTAGTTTCCTCCCATACATGTACATGTCATGACTGGGTCAAGGACTTGAAAGGCCCATCTGCAGATTTTCAGAGTTTGCTCTGTACAACTCCCTTCTTCCTGATATTCAGCCCTGCTAGCCTGACTTAGTCTCCCCAAATTCGACTCTGTTAGCTCAGAGCACTGAGACTTCTGGGCTCTGTTTGGTCCCCCCCCACACCTCTTCACTATGGCCTAGAAACTCTCTCCAGCCTATAAACTGAGGACAATTATAAGAGTTGTACCACTTTTTCTTCTTCTGTTGGGGATGACTATGTGAGCTGCCTATTATCCAAATTCTGAAAAATGTTGGTTCATATTATAGTCTACTTTTCTAGTTGATCTCAGATGCTAAGTAAGCTGGCTTCTTTTACATCCTCATAACCAAGAACACAGGTTATTTAATACTGTTTTATATTTATATATCATCTTCCAAATTATAGACAAGATTCTGTTTTTAATTTGGCAACAAACATTTTTTTTAAGTTTATTTATTTTTGAGAGAGAGAGAGAGAGAGCAGGGGAAGGGCAGAGAGACAGGGAGAGAGAGAATCTTAGGCAGAGTCTGTACCATTAGCATGTAGCCCCATGTGGGGCTAGAACCCAGGAACTATGAGATCCTGACCTAAGCCAAAACCAAGAGTCAGACACTCAACCAACTGAGGCACCCAGGTGCCCCTGGCAACAAACATTTTAAAAGTACCTATTGAACAAATTTTTGAAGAAATACAAAATGCCCCACCTTTGACTCTTAGTTCAAGTTGGCATTCCAAATATCTTCTTTCTTAATCTTTAATGAAGGAGGAATAACTTTCAGTTTAAAAGTTTTTGAGATTGCATGTAAAAAGCAAAACTTCAAAATTATTTAAATGGAATTATTTAAATTCATTGAATTGTTTTATATTTTAATATGTGTGAAAGAAAATTACATTTTCAAATATATTCTAAAACAAAAATATAATTTTAATTTACCACTCATTTTAAAGTGTAGAGCTTGTATTAAGAGATTCCATGTTATAAGAGATTAAGCAGAGAGAAATAATTAGTAGGCTCATTTTATTCTTATAGAGATATAATTTCTAGATACTGATGTGATTTCTCTATTCCCTCTAAAAGAAGCAAAATCCAGTTCTGAAGAGATGTAGACAATTATATGACCATTTAGTTTACAACGAAATCCAGTGATAAAAACTAACTTTTGTTTCTGAATGATGCTTTCTTCCTAATAGGAACATTTACAATAGACAGCTAAGTTCATTTATGTTGAAATGCCTACCATCATCTCACGAATTGTTTGTTATCAAATTTATTAGATTAACAATCCTGTTCTCATTATACAATACTCAAGGCACATCCACAATCTATTGAGAGCTGTTCTATTATAATTATATTTAGAAGTAATGGCAGGAACGAGGGCTCAGAGAACCTCATGAATTGCAGTTTCCAATTATGTAACTTTCCAACTGAATTTAATGTTATAATCAAAGAGTTAGTAATTGATAACATCACGGAAACTTTTTCATTTAAAAATAAGAGCAATCTTACTCAAAGTGTCATATTTACCATCCATAGTAAAGAATGAAAAAAACTAACTACCTTAAAAAGGAGCCACCTTTCTAACCAAGCAATATTCAGTACTAAACATGAGCAATATTTGATAATAAGAAAATTTTTTCTAAGAAATTCATAGTAAGAAAAATATACCTACAATGTGAATGAAGAAAGAAGGGAAAATATAGAAAGACAAAAATATATATATTTTGGGGGCACCTGCGTGGCTCAGTCAGTTAAGCATCCGACTTCGGCTCAGGTCATGATCTCACAGCTTGTGAGTTTGAGCCCGACGTCGGGGTTCGTGCTGACAGCTCAGAGCCTGGATCCTGCTTGGGATTCTGTGTCTCCCTCTCTCTCTGCCCCTACCCTGCTTGTGCTCTCTGTCTCTCATAAATGAATAAATGTTAAAAAAATTTAAAAAAATATTTTGTTTTGTTTTGACAAATGTTAACAAGCAGGAAATTTCACTAATAAACATATTAACTTGAAAATAAATGATAAAATACAATGGATACTTTAGACAAGGGAAGAAAACAAATAACACTTTACTATTAAATACAAAGCATAAATATGATGGTGCTGATGGATAATTTTCCAGGACATAAATGGTAAATATATATATAATTTTATGAAGTAAATCACATTTTCTTCCTCTATTAAAGCATTAAATGACATTATGAATCTCTCCTCTTCAAAATGTTAAAATTTCCAAGAACCTTTAGAGTTGTGGGTCATTTAGGCCCGACCTTAGACACAGGCAAAAGAGGGTTTTGCCTTGGGCTATATACTTTAGAGAACACACATATCAGAAACAAAATGAAGGAACAAATACATTTGCTAAAGAATATATGGGCCGCTTCTCCCAGTGCTGACAGGATGTGACCTGGAACTCAAAACAGTCTTTCTCGTTTCTGAAACTCTTTGGACCCCCAAGAAATATTTCTCACATCTTAACCCATTTCTGAATGCCATGAAAATATGTGGGCTGTCCATTTGCCGGTATCAGAAATGGGCAATGCTTTTTTGGATTGGAAAAGATTTGGGTGATAGCAGTACTTAGGTAAATAGAAAAGAAAAACAGGGTAATTGATTAAAAACTTCTTCCTCCTAGATAGTATGATTCTTGAATAATGAATACTAATGTCAAGCATCCATGTTTTTCCTTCTTTTTGTGTTTTAATTTTTGGATCTGTGACTATACATGAATTTGTATAGTATTCACACCAATTGCAGATGGTGCCTGAAGAATAGTTTGCAATATTCCACAAATCATATTACTCTTAAATTTAAATACATGTGGAAATAGATGCAAAATACATGAAGCATGAAATACATTCTTTCACTGGTAATTAGATGAATGTTAAATGCTAGAACTGTGAATACTGTTACTTTAATCAAAATATTTAATAAAATTTAAATACTTTTTCAAAACAAATTCATGTATGTTATATTTTAATGATTTTGTTTTTTATCATTTACATAATTTTGCTTTTTTTTTTTTTTTTTTTTTTTTTTGAGAGAGAGCACACATATGGAGGAGGCCAGAGGGAGACAGGAGAGATGGAGAGAGAGAATCTTAAGCAGGCTCCACACAAGGATCTCAAAGCAGGGCTCAATCTTATGGCTGTGAGATCATGACCTGAGCCAAAATCAAAAGTCAGACACTTGAGCACCTGGGTAGCTCAGTTGGTTAAGTATCCAACTCTTGATTTTGGCTCAGGTCCTGATCTCACAAACCGTGAGGTCAAGTCCCACGTCGGGCTCTGTGCTTGGGATTCTCTCTCCTCCTCTCCCTCTGTCCCTCCCCCACTCATGCTCTCTCTCAAAATAAATAAATAAACTTAAAAAAGGAAGTCAGATGCTTAACTGACTGAGCCACTCAGGCACCCCTAGATAATTTTACTTTTTAATAGTTTAAAAGAAAAATAGCTCTTAAAAGTATATAAATGTTATAGTGATGCACTGAAACTCAATAAATATCCAGAAAGTACACATATCATAGCTCCATAAATTTTCATAACCTGTACACACCCAAGTAACCAGTACAGATCAAGAAAGAGAACATTGTCTGCACTAGAAGTCGCATAATGCTTTCTTCCTATCAATCTTCTCCCCAAGATTAATCATTATTACATCATTACATTCTCTTCATCTTTCCACATAACACATAATATCAATAATTGTGAGAGTAATATTCACTCATATGCACAGGTGCCACCAGACTCAAGTGGAGGGGTTATACAGGGCATATATGCTTGGGAGGGAGACGCACAGGGACCGGCTTACAATTTTGCCTACCAGAGTAGGCTATCCATTTTCAGATGCTATTTTATAGAAATAAAGTAAATTATTCAAGATTATATCCAAAATGGATGATAAAGTTGAGACCAGACAAAGTATTCTAACACAAATCCAGTGATCTTTCTACTATACTATACTATACTATACTATACTATACTATACTATACTACACTACACTATACTATACTATACTACACTACACTACACTACACTACACTATACTATACTATACTATACTACACTACACTACACTATACTATACTATACTATACTACACCCCACTCATTGCCTTCCATTTGTTTGTATATTAACACATTTTAAATATGGCAACTGGAACTAACAAATTTAGGAGTATAAGGATTTCTTTAAAAAATAATTGTATAGACCTTCCATGTTAGAAAACTGATATTTTCATTTAATCAGACTATAGTCAATAATCATTATGCATATTGAGTAAAAAATACTGTTAAATAACTCTGTATCTTCAATGGCTCTGAGACCCAGAAAACTCAAGTCAGGCACTGCTGTAAATGCCATGTGTCCAGTAGAGAGTAGAATGGGCTCACATCTCTTGTTTTAGTCTGAATTCATATTACTTTCAGTCTTTGTCCCACACTTTAACCACCAAGTGAATTAAAGGACCTCATATGCTATGCCCCATCCCCAAAATAGCTTTTCAGCAATCATGACAAATAATCTGTTTTTATTTAAAAATGTTATAGGACAATTATTTAGGAAATTCTCAACAAGAAGCCTAGACTGACAGGTATGCATATCCCAAAGTGTGACTTCAGCAAGGTCCTACTAAATGCCACATACAAAGTGCACGTCAGCTTTAAACATACATAAAATGAGTATCCTTTACTTTTTATTGGCACAATCTTTGCTCCACTTAAGAAAACATAAGCATCATATGGTAAACCCAGACTCGGGCTGAGGATACAAGGGCCGCATTTCTGCTTAATGTGGAGGGTAGAATCAGATCTCCCAAGTGGTACTTCCAGCCTCATTCTGAAAGAATCTACCCAAAGGAAGACTTGAGGCCGTGCCGAGACCACTGGAACCAGCTCTTTCATCCCACAGAAGTTCTCAGTTGTTCTAGTTTGCCAAAAATCAGAAGGTAATAATTGGGGCGGGAGACAGAGAGCCAGGCACAGAGAATTCATAACAAGTTCATTGTGCCAAGATGCAAAATGTGCCTAAATATCTCAGATGCTCCCTGAAGCGGCCTCGGAAAACCCTATCCACTTGCCCTCATCTGGAAACCACAACTGCTTCTTATAGAATGTTCTGTGGCTGAAGCTGGCAATGGTAAGTTTCCACACAGCAAACTGAGTAAATAAATGCTGTACTTGCTTTTTAAAAAAGTTAACTACCCTTGCTGATTTCCAACTGCTCTTAGAAACACACCATTGTCAAGCTTTCCCTGGTTCAGGAATCATCATTCTTCTATTTTATGAAATCTATGACATTAATCTGCTTCAAATTATTATAATCAACATATCTAAAGCATCAGTCTAGGCATAAAATGGGTCTTTTTTGAAAATAAGTAAAACATTATTGATACAGTGTGGCTCTTTTTCCCATTGATTTTCATTCTCTGCAGTAACCATAGACTTCTAGAGTTAAAAGGAGTCTTAGAGATCATTTAGGCCTCCTGTGGCCTTTTTTCTGGGCAGCAAAAAGAGATCCAGAGATGTGAGATAACTTACTCAAATGTACAAAACTAGACGGTGGTAAATCCAGATCTAGGACTTGAGTCTCTTGATTCTTGTGTCAGTAAATCAGCATCAGGGTGTAGGCGCAGGGTCTCCCAAACAATGTCCAGCCCTCAGTTCAACCGAGGACTGCACATTGTACCCACGTGCATTTCTATACTGAATAACTAAAGGATATTTGAAGCTGTTAGTTTTCATCTGCGTCCCAAGCATACCTCCCTGTAATGTAAACCTCAGGTCCCCTCTTTCACTCTCTCAGTAGATCCCAAAGCCAAGGTGACAAATTCTGTCTTACATAATGTGACCACAGCCCTGCTGATCCTGATTCTGATGTGGTCAGCAACTCCAGCATCCAGGGGAGCCTTGTAAGGGTCTGCCAAGAACCCTCAAGACCTGTCAAAATTGTATCTCCTTTAGGGTGAGTTCTGAAAATGTTCCGGTTCTTCTCAACAATTTTCCCAACTCTTTAATTCCCCATAAGATAACAAATCTTCCTAAGAATTTCTCTGCAGTTGTAATTAGCATTAAAACTTGCCATTATTGCTTTAATCCCATTGTTTTTATGTTTACACAAATCCTTTTGCTTCTTCTCATTATTATCTTATCTGTTTTGTTTTGTTTTGTTTTGTTTTGTTTTGTTTTGTTTTAGAGATTCCCACTAGGTTAACATAATGATCTTCGTCTTTTTCTGCTCTGAAACTCCTGTCCCATTGATCTCAGTGAGGGTGCTTCACCGGAGACTTCTGGAGACCTAACAATGGCCAGAAATTATATTAAAAAAAAATATAGTATTTGCTTTGATCTAAAGATTCAATCACAGCTTTAATCAGATTCTTGAAAGACTGGCATCTAAAATTTTTTAACGTTTATTTATTTTTGAGAGAGACAGAGAGAAAGAGAGAGAGAGAGAGAGAAAGAATCTGAAACAGGTTCCAGGTTCTGAGCTTTTAGCACAGAGCCTGATGCGAGATTCAAATTCATGAACTGTGAGATCACTACCTGAGCCAAAGTCAGATGCTTAAATGACTGAACCACCGAGGTGCTCCTGAAAGACTGGCATCTAGAAAAAGGTTGAGATTGATAGTTTCATAAAATTAGACCCACACAACTCACTCATTTTTGCCTCTGTGACTCTTTGTCCCTCCTTCCATTGGTTACAGCCCCTCCCATTGCCTGGTGCCCACACAGCTCAAGCACTCATCAGCCTACAGCATAGAATACCCATGGCCCTTATTGTTCTGTGGCATATGTAAGCATCCACAAGAATTATTGCTAGTTTAGACTGAAACTGTATATTGATGATTCAGTATAGGATGATTATGACTCAAAGGGACTATGTCTAAACTTTGATTGATAAGTATAGTCAGATCATGAATCATGGACTGAATGTATTCTGGGATGATCACTGTCTTGGTTGTTATGCATTATGAAAATAGTCAACATTAACTATTAGAGACCAGAAATAGCTCTGAAATATACATTCATGAGTGTATAACAATGCCCCAATTTAATCTTAAATTGGGGCAAGGGGTGCAGAGAGAGGGAGAAGAAAGGTGGGTGGGTCTCTGAAGAAAGACTGGGTGACAGGCATAGGAGTACACTACCAAACTTAGACAATGAAGTAAATATTCTGCTTTTTTTTTGATAAAGTATTCCCCAGTCGTGTGCTGTTCTTAGGAACTGGTGTGCTGGGCATATTTTATATAGTTCTAATTAACTTTCAAAGCAATTTTCAGAAGGTAACAAACTGAGGAAAGGTTGTATATAAACTGGAAGTTTGCTTATTTATTACTTTGGTGAATTTAAGACAGCTACTATGTTTCCCCAGTAGAAATTATTATCAGCACTGTATCATTGTAATATCACATGACACCCCAACCAAAGGGCTTTTTTAAAATTTACTTCATAGTGCAAAAAAAAGAACAGCATGAATAACTTGTTAATATATCAGTGACTGATTAGTTACCAGTCATGAATATCAGCCTCTGCTGTAACAAAATGTTTGTTTCAAATTTATTTCTTCCATACAAAACCAGTGTAATGAATCACATGCTTTACATGGACAAATGTCAGAAAATAAAGGCAGTTTCAACACATTAGAACAAGCTCTCCACATGCTGAATGTTGCCAGTAGGTGAGAGACTTTGAATATTTAATGAGGTTCTAGGTCACCTTCCAACAATAGGTTATGACTGAGTTTCTGGAAATTTCTAGCTCTCCATGATGCTGCACCAAAATAGCAGTTACAACGACTTTTTAATTACGTGTTGTCAAGTGCCAGACACTGGACCCTGCTATTAGAGGCAAAGGTAAGACCTCAGTAAGTTTTTAAGGGGAAGTCGGTATTCATTTTGTCATATTTAGGGTAGAAATTTAATTTTTGGTGTTTTTATCTCACTCTAGTCAGCAAAATTAATATGCAGTTGATTTATGAAGGATTAAAAAAAACCCTTTAATTGGCATTGCATGATTTCGTTAAACAATAAACGGATTTGTATGCAGGCTAAATTTAGAGGGCATATTTTATATCGGTTCAACAGCTACAATTCCACTGTAGGCATAGAAAAGTCTATTTTGCTACTACAGACAGTGTGTACCCTGAGGTATTGGGTTACCGTGCAATGATGAATATTTCCAAGACTTTTCAGCTTTACTGAACATCTGCTTTTCACAACCACATTTTAAAGGGAAAAATCTAAGAGACAGAAAAACATACAAAATCCCCAGGACAGGAAAATTTCCTTCTCATCTCTTCCATAAACCAGCACCAGATTTCAAATTGGAACCACTGATCACGTGAGGATATTTTCAATGATGTTGCTTTTTGCCAGTCTCTTTTGTGAAGCCTAATTTGGGGGTGAAGGTGAGTGTGCTTTGGGGAGCACCCTGCAACAACAGAGTTTCCAAAACAGAACAGAGGGAGGCCAAAGGGATCAGACACACAAAACTCCTCTCCCAGTCTCTTGCTATATAAGGTTATTAAAGAGTTGGAATCACCCAGACATAAAAACCTCCAGACAAAACACTGGCTGTCGATGGAGTGGGAGATGCCACAGCCAGCCTGCCCTTCCACGGGTGAAAAAAAAAGATGCATGTCTGCCTTACCTAAAGTCGAGGGCTTTGCCCCTTCTTTTCACAGATTGTGAAACGCTTTCCTGAAAGGTAGGGTACTCTGTCTACCTCATGTTGAGAGTGAGAAAATGAAAGTTTGTCCAGTGATCCCTGTGGACATGAGCTGGTCACACATCTCCCCTTCACAATACAGGAAAAATAACCCTGCCTGAGTTATGAGGCATAGCTCACTGAAAATATGTTCCCTTTAGATTCAGATTTCTTGAGTCACCTATTCTTAAAGGTCTATCATATTTTCTATGTCCGAGAGAGATCATTGAGCAGAATAGTCTTATTTTTCATTATTTGAGATAAATACAGTCGCCAATATACAATCAGAGCAACATTCTATTATATGTTTGCTTCATTTTCTGTTAGGAACGCAATTATCTTTAAATACCAACATTTTAATAGTTATACAGTCCTATCAGTGTGGGGTAATGACCCAAAAAAACAAAACCATAGAGAATCATGGAATGGCAGAAATTTTTAAGCTAAAAATAGCTTGGTGATCTCTAATTTTAGACCATGCATTTTATAGAAGAGGGAAAAGACATTTGCCAAAGGTTGCAGGGTTTTCTCCTATGTCACCCCTTTTTATTGGAACATTCCCAGGAATACACAAACATGTTTTAGGGTCTTAGTATTAAAAATAGCAATCCCCTCTATTTCCCCTTAAGTATCAGCATATTCCTCTCTTACCCTCACAGCAGAACCTCCGGAAAGAGTTGTCTGTAGAGTTCGTTAGGACTTTCTCATATCAGAATCTCTCCTCCACTCACCTCATCTCCTACCACACTGGAGCCTGCTCTTGTCACGTCTTCAATGGTCTTTATGCTGTGACCAGCTAGTTTTTGATCTTCTGTGATTTATGTAAGAGCAAAATGGTTATGTATTAAGAATTATTTTGTAAATACCTTTTTCATTGATGTACCTAGCCTGTTATTTATATGATAAAAATAGTTTTTAAAAATTTATTAAGCATTTACTATTTTGAACAGTGTTACAGACATCCAAAATAATTTTCCCCAACTAAATTTTCTATCTAAAAAAATAGGGACACCTACTGGAATATAAGGGAAATTATCAGTTATATCCAAAAGAACAAAATGATTTAATGTGTGTGTGTGTGTGTGTGTGTGTGTGTGTGTGTGTGTGTGTCATTTAAGCAAATTAGAATACAAGACTAAAGGGAAGCACAAAGGAGGCCAGAAAGCACAGGACATGTTTCTGAAATAGGTGAATTTTGATCCAGGATTAGAGGGAAGTAATCAAAGGGAAGAAAGTAAAAACTCCTAACTAAAATCTGACATTAAATTCCCAATACTGTGCTCTTCCATTTTCATTCCATTAACTCTCATAGTCTCCTCAAGATTCAGCTTCAACAGCTGACATATCATCTGTCCCTCCTTCCCCTTCCCTGTACCCACCCATTCTCTATTGGTTCCCTATATATTGCACTACAGTCACCTCAAAATATTGTCTGCCACTCCCACTGGACTGTGAACTCTTCTTCCTCTTTTACCCATACTGACAACTGAGCAGCAACTGACATTTAGTAGCCGTCCAACAAATGTCTGTTGTGTGACCCTTAATGCATATTAGTATTAGTATTAATATTACAGAGGAGGACAGAGAATCCCTGAGGTTGAAGAGTTCTTAACTATTAAGAAGTAGGATGATGATTTTATGTCAACCCCACAACAAACCCAAGATTTTAGGACCCAAAGCCCAAGCCTATTCTACTATCCAATGTTGGCTTCACAGCAAGTATTGCTGGAAATAGCAGATACCTTATTCCAGGTGTATATGACTTTATTCCAGGGTTAAAGGCAGGAATTCATAAATAACACATGAGAGACAGAAATCAGAGTGATTTGTTTGAAGCACAGATACCCTACTAAAAGACAATGGGAACTGTTGCCCTTCATGTTTAGCCATAAACAGTGTACTCTCTCACTCTTTGCTTTCTTTCTTGGTAACCTCATTGCCTCCCCCCACCCAATTCAATTGTGATCTGTATACTGGTGACTTCAAAACATATATCTCTAGTCTAGATTGTTCTCATGAGGTTCTGACCCACATATCCATCTGCCTACTACACATCTCTCTGGATGCCTCTATAGGCCACTTAACCTGATGGGGACACTTAAGAGTCTCCATATATTTTTAGAGAAGATCGCATTTTAAGAGTTTCCCTGGATCACTGTGTTCTTGAGGAAATAATAGAGATGAATGACCCAAGTTACAGAAGTCAGATTTGCTTGTACATAATGAGTGAGACACTTAATACATCATTGAAACCCCACCCTAATTTTCCTTGCTTAATTTTCAGGATGTCACTTGTTCAGCTACGTGGTCTAATCCTATCCAGCTAGTTCCCTTCTCTGACTATACTTAAACTGTCCCATTCCAGTGTTCCCATCACGTTGTCTACCTAGATTATATATCTGTTCACACTCTGTCAGCCAGGGTCCAGCCAGGAAAATGAGAACCAAGTCACTAGGTATTACAATAAAGGGATTTAGCATAGAGATTGGTTTACACATGCCCTGAAGGCCTGGACAAGCACAAAGAAGACACTGAAGGAACCCTGACATATCTGCAGGAAACAGCTCTGCTGGGGCACAGAGAAAACAAAGTGATGGAGATGGGGAATGTCAGACGCCAGGAGCTTGCGGGAGAGGCCCAGGGGGTTGGAGCTGAGACCTCTGAGGAGGGGATCCCACTTGACTGCTCCTGGAACTCCAGGACCTGAGAGGAGAGGCCGTGTGGAGCTAGACTCAGAATCCTGAGGAGCAGGTACAGCAGAGTTTCTGCTGCTACCTCCACAGGGGTAGGACGTGATGGGTGCTCCAGTCCTGTAAGATACACGAAGTTGGGACTCATGCATATGCGGCCTGGGTTTCACACCCAGGTCTGTCAGAAACCAGCGCCTGATGTTCAAACCTTACACAGTACCACCCCACCCAATCCCTGCTTCTCTCTTTTGCGTTCTGTTCTATACACTGCTGTCAGAATGCTCTTCCTAATGCACAGCGCTAATCATGCCATACTCTTTCCAAAACCCTATCACCATTCCCTATTGACTGTTTTAAATACATACTCTTCTGTCTGGTGTTGAAGGCCTTCTATAATTTTCTCGTCTTTTTTTCACTGCTACTGTGGGTGCCCTTTATGTTCCCAGAGGGTCTCATCCTTGCTTAGAAATGCAGCAAGTTTTCTATATTCAACATCTGATATCTTCAAAGCTCAGCCACATCTTGTCCCTGAATTCATTTCCAAAAACATAACATACATACATCAAAAATCACCTTGGCTTTCATTTCCAAGGGGTCAACACCACAGTGAATGAAGTCGCTGCTGCACACTTAAAACTTTGCATAGTTTAATTGAAAATAAGGGGCCTAATTTTATTCAATTAAAACTTAAGTGACAACTAAATGTGTAACTAAGGCTGAAAGAACTGAACTCTGTCAATGCAAAATTTTCACACCTTTTCTGATTTGCACATACATGGTAGACTAGTTAAGAGATAACTTCTAAATTTTCAGCAATTCAACAACTGAGATTCTGACTCAAGGCCACTTGCAGAAATAGTGGAATTAGAGTTCACTGCATGTGAGTTGTATCATTTCAGAAAATTCTAAAGCAACATTTTTCCCTTTGAGTTGCAAAACTAGCTCTCAACAGGAAAAGAAAATTTGCTACTTACATTGAAAGGTGTCTCATTTATGTGTGAAAACACTAAGGTGAAAATGTCAAATATTTCACATTTCTTTGAGTCTTGTGAAATCTAAAAGGATGTGAGATTTTTTAAATTCAGATTATTCAGATTGGAGATATAGGAACACCTTCCTCCTATGTATATTTCCTGGTGCTGTACTATCATTTTACTTTTTAAAAGGCAAATATTAAACATTTTGTTCTTCTTTTAAAGGCATATATTACTACTATTACCCTTTATGTAGAAAAAGATAAGAATAATCCTGGAATTCTGAATTTGTGATTTAAAAAAGGCACACTTTGTATGACAATGAATTGCTCAGAGCACTTTAAAATCCAATTTCTTTGTACAAGTTCCAAATCAAGTTCTGAATAATGAGAATCTAAATACGAGTACTCTTTGTTTTTGCTAAGAATTTGCCTACATATCTAAATTATGTCAGTGTATAACTTATTCAACTTAAAGAGTAAGTTCATACATTCGTTTAGCCTACCTTGGGTGTCTACCTGCCTGCCACCTGCTCTGTATTAATGCATAATACCTTATGTCATTTCTGGAACTCTTCCAATATCTACAGGTCACAATGACAGTGCACCACTCCATTGGCTGAACGCTTGTTTGCAATGATGAGCTACACATGTTGGCTAATACTGCCAACAATTTAATGCTTCAGTTCCTCCAGTACCCTTGAGTAGATGGCATCTGGTCTGAATTTTGGCTCTCTTTGAGGATGCATGATAGGTAACTTTCATCTGGATAGCAGAGACACTTGACCAGCCAAATTAAGTATTCTGAAATCCAGGAAGTTTATGTAGGTGAAGATAATTAGTCTTAAAAATAAACTCAGAATAAAAAGCTTCAGGAAGTGGAAACTAGCCAGGAACCCATCTAATAAAAATAAATTGAGTCGAATTTTAAATTTTTGGAGGTTTAAAAAAATCATTTACATAAAAGTTTCCTTGAGTTCGAGATTATAGTTTAATAATGTCTGTAAAAGCAATGTGAACCTATCTATTGCAACTCCACTTTGAAGAAAATGGATACTTGATTGTTATTATTGAAAGAGAGAAAGCATTTCAAAATTTTACTTTTCCAACCTTATTCTTATTCCACATGTAATCGTTTTAACCTATTTTTGAACTA
This sequence comes from Leopardus geoffroyi, assembly GCF_018350155.1. Lineage (NCBI taxonomy): Eukaryota > Metazoa > Chordata > Mammalia > Carnivora > Felidae > Leopardus > Leopardus geoffroyi. Next base: position 103,601,777 of record NC_059327.1, on the reverse strand, counting down.
TTTGAATAAAGCTAAATTAAAAAAACAGGAATGGAAATACATTTTCTTGCCTTTCTAAACAAGATTTTTGTGCATGAATTATAAGTCTGAGTAAATGTTTCAAGCTATACATTTTTATGTGTCTCACAGTGAGAATTTGTATAATGTAAAAAATAAATACTCCTAATGAGAACTATCAATGTTTTTCTTGAGTTGGACTTAGACATTTTGGTCACAGTATAGATGTTTGTTTTGTTTTATAACTTTACTCTGAGAGAACTTTTACTTTTAATGACAGAACTAATTTGGAAATATGCAACTTGTCTCAAAAACATGATGCCTACATCGACATCAGTATCACTTGCTTTGTAAGTGATAATTCTGAATTTTTTATGGAGAAAATGTTATAAAATAAGTTTCATAGTCAAAATCAAATGACATCAGACATTTTAGCAGAGTTAAAGGACTCTAGTATTACACAGCATAGTATAAAATGTCCACCATACAGAATAAACAATATAAACCCAGGAAGAGGAATATACTGAAAACTGGGACTATGAGAAGAAAAGAGCCACTGGGCTACTTCTTAATAAAAGATACAAAATTTTTACACCTGTAAATGATAACTATCATTAAGTGAAGAATTAATCTCTTATCTAACGGAACACCATGATAGGAAAAAAAAAAAGAAAAAGCAGTAAGAGGAATGTGAAAAATAGAAACAGGAAGGCACAGGGTTTTTTTAATATAATTTATTGTTAATTTAGCTAACACACAGAGTATACAGTGTGCTCTTGGATTCAGGACTAGATTCCCGTGATTCATCACTTACATACAATACCCAGTGCTCATCCCAACAAATGCCCTCCTCAAGGCCCATCACCCACTTTCTCCTCCCCACTGTCCTCCTCCATTAACCCTCAATTTGTTCTTTGTATTTAGAGTTTCTTATGGTTTGGCTCCCTTTCTGTTTGTAACTTTTTTTTTCTTTCCCTTCCCCCATGGTCTTCTGCTAAGTTTCTCAACTTCCACATATGAGTGAGAACATATGATATCTGTCTTTCTCTGACTGACTTATTTCACTTAACATAATACCCTCCACTTCCATGAACGTGGTTGTAAATGGAAAGTTTCATTCTTTTTCACTGCCAAGCAGTATTCCATAGTATATATAAACCACATCTTCTTTATCCATTCATCATTTGATGGACATTTGGGCTCTTTCCATAATTTGGCTATTGTTGATAGTGCTTCTATAAATATTGGAGTAAACGTGCCCCTATGAGTCAGCACTCCTGTATCCCTTGGATAAATTCCTAGCAGTGCTATTGTTGGGTCATAGGGTAATTCTATTTTTAATTTTTTGAGAAACCTCCACACTGGTTTCCAGAGCAGCTGAACCAGTTTGCATTCTCACCAACAGTGCAAGAGGGTTCCCCTTTCTCCACATCCTCACCAACATGTGTTGTTTCCTAAGTTATTAATTTTAGCCACCCTGACTGGTGTGAGAGCATATCTCAGTGTGGTTTTGATTTGTATTTCCCTGATGATGAGTGATGTTAAGCATCTCTTCATGTGTCTGTTAGCCATCTGGATGTCTTCATGAAAAGGTGTCTGTTCATGTATTCTGCCCATTTCTTCACTGGATTATTTGTTTCTCAGGTGTTGAGTTTGGTAAGTTCTTTATAGATTTTGGATAATAACCCCTTATCTGATATGTCATTTGCAAATATCTCCTCCCATTCTGCCAGTTGCCTTTTGGTTTTGTTGATTGTTTCCTTTGCTGTGCAGAAGTTGTTTTTTTTTTTTATCTTTGAGATCTCCATAGTTCATTTTTGCTTTTATTTCCCTTTCCATCAAAGACATGTTGAGTAAGAAGTTGCTGTGGCTAAGGTCAGGGTACTTGTTGACTTTTTTCTCCTCTAGGATTTTGATGGTTTCCTGTCTCACATTTAGGTCTTTCATTAATTTTGAGTTAATTTTTGTGTATCGTGTAAGAAAGTGGTCTAATTTAATCCTTCTGCATGTTTCTGTCCAGTTCTCCCAGAGAGAGAACCCAAATATAGAAAATCATGAGTGAAAGAGCAGAGGTCACAACCAACACCAGAGAAATACAATTATCAGAGAATACTATGAAAAATTATATGCTAACAAACTGGACAATCTGGAAGAAATGGGCAAATTCCTAGACACCCATACACTATCAAAACTTAAATGGGAAGAAATTGAAAATTTGAACAGACCCATATCCAATGAAGACAATGAATCAATTATCAAAACTCTCCCAGCAAATAAGAGTCCTGGGTCAGATGGTTTCCCAGGGAAATTCTACCAGATTTTTAAAGTAGATTTAATACTTATTCTTCTCAAGTGTTCCAAAAAATGGAAATTGTAAGAAAAGCTTCCAGACTCATTCTATGAAGCCAGCATTACCTTAATTCCCAAACCAGACAAACACACCACTAAAAAGAACTACAGACCAATATCCCTGATGAACATGGATGCAAACATTCTCAACAAGATACTAGCAAATTGAATTCAATGGTATATTAAAAGAATTATTCACCATGATCAAGTGGAATTCATTCCTGGGCTGCAGGGCTGGTTCAATATCTGCAAGTCAATCAATGTGACACATTAAATTAATAGAAGAAAGGATAAGAACCATATGATCCTGTTAATAGATGCAGAAAAATCATTCAACAAAATACAGCATCTTTCTTAATAAAAACCTCAAGAAAGTCGGGATAGGTGGAACATAATTTAACATCATAAAAACCATATATGAAAGGCCCACAGCTAATATCATCCTCAATGGGGAAAAACTGAGAGCTTTCCCCCTAAGGTCAGGTACATAACAGGAATGTCCACTCTCACCACTGTTGTTTAACATAGTGTTGGAAGTCTTAGCCTCAGCAATCAGACAACAAAATGAAATAAAAAGCATCAAAATTGGCAAAGAAGAGGTCAAACTTTCACTTTTCACAGATGACAGGATACTCTAAATTGAAAATCCAAAGACTCCACCCAAAAGCTGCTAGAACTGATACATTAATTCAGCAAACTGACAGGATATAAAATCAATGTACAGAAATCAGTTGCATTTCTATATACCAATAATGAAGCAACAGAAAGAGATATCAAAGATTCAATACCATTTATAATTGCACCAAAAACCATAAAATTCCTAGGAATAAACCTAACCAAAGAGGTAAAAGATTTGTACACTGAGAACTATAGAATACTTATGAAAGAAATTGAAGAAGGCACAAAGAAATGGAAAAACATTCCATGCTCATGGATTGGAAGAACAAATATTGTTAAAATGTCAATACTACCCAAAGCATTCTACACATCCAATGCAATCCCAATAAAAATAGCACTGGCATTCTTCTCAAAGTTAGAATAAACAATCCTAAAATTTGTATGGAACCACAAAAGACCCCGAATAGCCAAAGTAATTTTGAAGAAGAAGACCAAAGCAGGAGGCATCACCATCCCAGACTTTAGCCTATATTACAAAGCTGTAATCATCAAGACAGTATGGTACTGGCACAAAAACAGACGCTTAGACCAATGGAACAGAGTAGAGAACCCAGAAATGGACTCACAAATGTATGGTCAACTAATCTTTGACAAAGCAGGAAAGAGTATCCAATGGAAAAAAAGACAGTCTCTTTAGCAAATGGTACATGAAAGCACAGTTTTAAATCACCAGCAGACAATATCCAATTGAATCTAAGACCTGTTTCTTCTCTTCTTTCAAAAGAAATAAATATTTGGAACAGAAAGGCAGACTCTGAAAAATATTTTCCTCCTGTTACTGACATATTTAAAGTTTTTACAGCCTGGCCTCATCAATGGGTAAAAGGAGTGCACCTGATTTCATTGGTGCTATGCTAGGTTGCAACAGGAAACCAGTTAAAATCTTGGCTCTTAGATTCAATAGCCATATTCTCATAATTATTCATAAATGTTAAACAGACATGTAAGGTAATAAATTGGGAGACAATTTGAAAAAGATTGATAATAATAACAATACCTAATAGAATGTTTATTAAGTTAGGCATAATGGCATCACCTTAAGTACATTATTATATTTAATTCTATTGAATTAATATCAAATAGAGGAGATATTGTGACTATTTTTCAGACAAAGAAAATGGGGTATCAATAACTATTCAATTTGGTGTATGACATATTATGATTAGATGGCTTTCAAACTAACATTGGACTTAGAAAACTTTATTCTGACTGTAGAAATTTGGATTTAGACCTAATCACAGTATATAATATAGATGTTTTCAATAATTAATGAGGAAGACACACTTCTGCTGGTAACCTCATAGAGCAAGTTTTTTCTCTCTCATTTTGTCTGGAAAGCAGTTTCAAAACCATGGGGGTTTAAACATAAAATGCATCTGAGAAACCACCATCAAAAGCATGTTCTAGCTTTTCAATAATTTTATTAGCTAATATGCATTAGCAGAGCTTACTCTGTTCCAAGCACCTTTCAAATATATATATATATATATATATGAAATATACATATAATATATATAAATATATATATAATTGGAAATATATATATAATATATAATATTGGAAATATATAAAAATATATATTGAAATATATATAATATATAAATATATACAATATATTAATATATTTAATTTAATAAATGTATATATGTATATATTTAATATTTGCATATATTTAATATATGTATATATTTAATAAATATATACATTTATTAAATGTTTATTTATTTTGAGAGACAGGGAGAGAAACAGTACAAGAGGGGCAGAGAGAGAGGGAGAGAGAGAATCCCAAGCAGGATCCACACTGTCAGCATGGAGCCTGGTATGACGTTTGATCTCATGAACTGTGAGATCATGACCTGAGCTGAAATCAAGAGTTGGACATTCAACTGCCTGAGCCATCCAGGTGCCCCTATATTAACTCTTCTACTATATGACCGCCTTAAGAGGTAAGTATTTATTATCTCCACTATACTGATGGGGAAACAGAGATAAAGCCACACACTTGTTCCTATGGCTGGTCAGTGGCAGAGCCAAGATTCAAATCTAGGCATTGAGGTTCCAGAGTCTGCCTTCTTAATCATCATATAAGGCTTTTTTTCCTACTAACATTAATTTCATCAAAATAATAATATTTCCGGATACCCTACTACTAAAAGAGATCTGTGTTTGACAATGTAGAACATTGTCAAAGGAAATACTATAACTTCTAAGACTGCATTCTATAAACATCCTTGAAAAGATAATCCAGGAGAACTTGCTGTTCTGCAGAACTGATCCTTGGTAAATTTCCCAAAGTTGGCATTGGTTGTGCTTACAACATGTGCAGAAACACAAGAACCCATGGAGAATTGTCTCAACATTAGAGAAGAGGATAAAAATTAACATTTTAAAACAATTATTATAGTCCAGGTGCAGCAATAGATACTTTATATGCATTATTTTATTAAATCTTCACATTCTATTAAGTATGCTTTATAATATTCATTTTACAAAATCTCAGTGACATTAAGTAATTTTCCCAAGTCACTGGTCACCTAAATGATATAGTCAAGACTTGAGCCAAAATTTATGTATCTCACTCTACTACTCTAAAGTAGAATGTCTTCTACCTTAAGATTTAATTTCAGAATGTAGAGAAATTAAAGAAAACATATGCTATCACATTTTCAATAAAGAAGTGACCCAAATTAAAAGATTACTCATGGAAGGATATTTTTTTAAGTTTATTTTAAAAAGTTTGCAAAAAAAAATTGCTTAGCTCATATTTCTATAGGCTTCCACTCCAGAGAGAGGATAAAGCTGAGTGACTTAGGCAGTCTCATTACTTGACTGACAAGGAGCAGCTGGAGGTTGCCTCTACTAGAAATTATCATGAGCTCAGTACCTTGGACATCTCCCCAAAGTGTTGTTTGTAGCTTAAGCCACTAAGCATGTTGACATTGTTCTAGGGAATGAAAAATTCTATTCCTTTCCATTCTTGTACTGGAAAAACAGGGTATTACCCCATCACCTGAAATTATCTTTTCAATATCTGAAGTGATAGCTTTGAAATGTCTCTTACATAACTCTATATTTGGGGTAAAGGATAAGTGTTCAGAGATATACTTCATTCACTCTATTTAAAATAACAGGTCCCCCTTTCTAATCAGCACTTTTTAACACATATCCATTATTTTTGTCTTCCATGGAATTTATCACTAACATATCAAATATTTTATTTGATAGCTTGTCTACCTTCCATAATTAAAACATAAGCTACATGAAGACAGGTATTTTCATCAGGTGTCTTTCATCAGGTGTCTAGGATATGCCTACAATATACTCTATGCCTAGAATAGGCCTATCACCAAAACTCAGCACATATAGTTTTAATGAGCAAATATAGATGGATGGTTCTTGTGCAGTTGTTTAGACATCATATAAATTATATTTTATTTAATCTACAATCATATTCCAAATAGTATCATTAGTAAATATGCCCCAAATGGGATTTTTCTGGTTAATTTTCATATTTTATATGTGTAATATGTTTATATTTGTGTTTTGTGAATTTCCAATAATTACAAGTTAACTGAAGCAATGAATACATAATTTTTAAAAAATCTGATGGTGTTAAAGTGGAAACAAAATAAATGATGTGGCTGTCAATTCTTTCATAAAGCAATGGCATTGGTTCTCTTCTCATTTGTTCTTGAATCAGGAACAGATTGTGAAATGTGAAAAAGACTTGATAGTCCCCAACTTGCAAAAATAAATGTGAAGAATAGAAGTAGAAACCCGCAGGCTGTTTTATATTGATTATGTACAACCAGCTGCAATTCTTGCATCTCCTCTCGAGACTGACCTAGTTGTCCCAAGGTGTTGCTCTGCTGAGGAAAGAGGACCCATCTCTTAGATCGGGCTGTTACATAGTGGAAATAATCACCAACAGATGGTGATAATCTGTTACTAGTCTAATGGAGATCCCTGAAGATATGCTGGGAAATGAAGTTTTCGCTAAAGGACACTTGCTACTAAAGTACAAAGTGAATAAACAGAATATCCGGTACAGCTGGAAGGGAAGCTGCTTCTGATTAGAGAAAAGGAATACACAGCCAGTTTAAGTTCCAGTGGCAAAAATCACTCTACATCAATTTCTGTATCTACGCTTGACTTTTAGCCTTGTTGACTATTCAACCACTTACCCTGCTGTTTCCTGAGTATTGGATGTACTTAGTGACAGCTGTTGGGTCAAAGGTACCTAACGCATGTGGACACATACACCTTGGCCTGTCTGAGAGAATTCGTGCTCTGTACTTTTGGAGCAAGGGTCAAGACCGCTCAGGATTTATTTCTTTGCTCATCCTTATGGTAAGACATATAACCTGGATGTTATTAAGGTATGGGAGACTTTTAAAGAGGCTTTTTTATTTGTGAGGTTGGACTTGGCTACTGCCTGTTATGGACAATAGTAAATGGCACTTAATTAAAAACATCATGAACTAGAAATGCTGCATATAAACTTGCTACTCAAAGTGTAGTCCATAGGCAAGCATTATCAGCATCATCTGAGAACTCACTAAAAATTCAGAATTTCAGCCCACTTCTGGCTAACAAATTTGAAATCTGCCTATTTTCAAGATCTGCAGTCACACCTATCCACATGGAAATTTGAGAAGCATTCTTCTGACTCTACGATATTTTCCCATGGCATTACAAATTACAAAGAGAATTCTAAAATGTAAGGTTTGTATGGTGAAATGATTAATCGAAATATGCCACTATGATGGGATGATGTTGCTGTTCCACAGAATTGACCATTGGCAAATTTCCCAATCAATTTACATCAGAGTGATATTAATTCCAATGACCGAAATCCATATATTTAATCAGCATGTTGGCTCAAAGACTTCTATCTATCCATGTACTTTCTGTGAAGTCGAACCTCAGTGTATGAAAAATGAATTTGTTATTCTTGTGCCCCCCCCCATTTTTCTCCACCATGGCCTCTATCTTGGTGAATAGCTTTACAACTAATAACCCCTGAGCAAGAAAAGTTAACATGTATGGGTTCTTTCTTCTCCTTATCTTCCATATCTGATAATTTACTATATCTCATTCATTGCACTTTCAAAATTTCTCTTGAATCTCCCTCTACTCCAATTTTAGTTTAGGTCTCCATTGTTTCTCAGCTGACCTATTCCTATAAAATTCAACTAGTCAACCTCTCTTCCATCTTGCCTCCCTCTGGTGAAATTTCTAGAACTTAAGTCTGATTACATCATGTGATTCAGCCATTAAAAATAAAACCTTATGACTGCCCATTTCTTATAAGATTAGCCCCCTTAAAAATTTGCTGCAAACTACCTTTCTAAATTTATCTTTGGTCCCTGTAATCCTTGGACTCTTCACCCAACTTGTGGAACTGCCTGGCATTCCTTGCACGTGAGAGGCCTTTTAGCAGTTTAGTACCTTGAAAAAGCTTTTCCATTTACTCAAATGATCTTCCTCCTTTCTGCATGACAAACTCCGGTTCATACTTCAAGACTCAACTCAAATGCCTTAATGAAGATAAAGAACAAAATAAGAGATTTTGCTCAACTAGATATTTGGTAGATAAATTGCCATCTACTATATTTTGCAATATGACTTTGCAGATTCTTTCAACAAGAAGTAGAGTCTATGTTTCCAGTCCTTTAATCTGGGCTGAATTTCTGAACATATTTGTAGAATGCAGTGAAAGTGACAATGGGCTAGTTCTGAGCCTAGGCTTCAAGACACTTGGCATGCTTTGATCTCTGCTAAGAGCTGCCCTGGGAATAAGATCAGGCTATCCTGAAGGAGACTGAGACTAACCGTGTCACCTGTAGACTTTCAAAACGACCTAATATCAACTGACACCTAAACATGTGACAGAAACCAACCAAAATCACCAGAGCTGCCTGTCCAACCCACAGAGGAACCTACCTTCTGACCTACAGGTTCATGAGAAAAAAATAAATGTTTATTGTTTTAATAAACTGTGTTTTTATGGCGATGACTAACTGACACAGATACAAAAATTTAAAATAAACCTTTAGCAGTGTTCAGAGAACTTCGGCTACAGGCCAAATCTGATCCATAGCCTGTTTTATCTTTTTTATTTATTTTTTATTTTTTTTTTCCAACGTTTTATTATTTATTTTTGGGACAGAGAGAGACAGAGCATGAACGGGGGAGGGGCAGAGAGAGAGGGAGACACAGAATCGGAAACAGGCTCCAGGCTCTGGGCCATCAGCCCAGAGCCTGACGCAGGGCTCGAACTCACGGACCGCGAGATCATGACCTGGCTGAAGTTGGACGCTTAACCGACTGCGCCACCCAGGCGCCCCATATAGCCTGTTTTAGTATATAGTATAGCCCTTGAACTAAGAATGCTTTTTTACATTTTAAAGGGTTGTTAAAGAAAAAAGAAGACAGAGACTATATGGGTCCTATAAAGCCCATAAAGCCTAAAAGAAATACTATCTAAACTTTATGGAATAAAGTCACCAATCCCTGAACCATAGTAATGAGTAATTTGTGGGATTAGCAGAGGGATAGAAAAGTAGGCCAATTGACAGAATGGAGATCCCAGGATGAATCCAAAATTATATGGACTCCTGTTATCTGACAGAGTCAGTATTACAGATCTGTGAAGAAAAGATCATTTTTCAATAAATAGCCCCTAGATAATTGTTTAGCTCTCTGAAAAAAGAAGGAAAGAAAAGGGAAAAAAATAGGATCACTTAAAAATAATTTGAGAATAAACTATAAGCACTTAGAAGATAATATAGGAGAATATCCTTATAATCTTGAATAAAGAAAGATTTCTTAAATAAGACACAAAAGCATCAACAAAAAGATAAAATTATTACAATAAGATGTAAAATTTCAAAGTAATTAATGTATATAAAGTAAATTAAAAAACTAACCACAGAGAGGGAGAAGACATTTGTAATACATGTAACTAATAAAGACTACTGCTCAGAATGAATAAAGAATTCCTACAAAGCAATAGGAAAAGACAAGCCCAATGGAAAACTACAGAAGAGGATTGAGTGTCACTTGACAAAAGATACATCCAAATGGCCAATAAATATATTAAAACTTACTCAACTTCATTAACAACTAAAGTAAAACTCAAATCACAGTAAGAAACTATTACAAACCCACCATATAAGCAAAAAAAAAAAAAAGCAGCAGACAAATCAGTCTTAAGATGGCTATGGGATTGCACATTCTCTTCTGATGGAATAGAAATTAGTCTAGCCACTTTGGAAAACTGGGATAATTTCATAAGACTGATGATACTTCTCTCCTATAACCTAGCAATTCTAGTCTTTGTTTATACACACTGGATCAGAGGTTGGGGTGTGGCCTCTGGGACCTCTAGCATCAACATCACCAGGGAACTTGTTAAAAATGCAAATGGTTCGTATGCTAAAATTTGAAAAACACTGTTCTAGACACTTACATCCCCAGATTCATGCTCAAAACTGGTCATCACATTATCATTCAAGGCTCGAACTAGAAACAATACAAATGTCATCAATAGGTTATAAACCATGGCATAATATCACTTACAAAGAATAAATGAACTTTAGCTTCATGCAAAACATGGATATATCTCACAAACACAAATTTGAGAAAAGATACAAAAAAAACACTGCAGTATGATTCTATTAATATGAAGTTCAAAATTCGGCAAACTAAGCATGATGGGGGAATGTACGTATAGATGGTATTTTAAAAAGCAAAGGAATTATCATCATTAATCTCTGGGGGGAATATCCATAATCAGAGATACCAATGACAATGGTAATGTTCTACTTCTTGTCATAGATAGTAACTATACGGGTGTTCATTTCACAACTATTACTAAAATGTAAACCCATTTTTCACATACCCTAAAAGATACATTCTGGGGGGCCTGGGTGACTGTTGATTAAATGTCCAACTTCGCCTCAGGTCATGATCTCGTGGTTGGTGACTTCAAGACCTGCGTCAGGCTCTGTGCTGACAGCTCAGAGCCTGGAGCCTGCTTTGGATTCTGTGTCTCCCTCTCTTTCTGCCCCTTCCCTGCTCATGCTCTTTCTCTCTCAAAAATAAATAAATATTAAAAAACAATTTAAGATACATGCTATATCACACAGGAAAACACACACGAAATATATTTATAAATAAGATTCTGAGGATGCTACAAACTTCATTCCAGAAATAATTCATATAAAGTTCTCAATAACATGGTTATGTATATGAAGTGCTCTGTAAATGTTACCTGTTATCATTTTATATTAAAATAATTAATTGAATAGATTGTTCTATTGCATTGCATATAAATTCTGAAGTATTTTTCCTTCTGCCTCAAAATATTTTCAAATTGCCCTTTACATTAAAAAAATCACCTAGAACTCTGAGTGAAAAGAGGAGTAAAGGTATCCATGTTGAAAATATGGGATTTTGCTGAACAATTTGTTAGCTGTCCCTTTTGTGAACTTATTTTAAAAGTCACTAAGGAATAACCATGTTGTAGTTGCATGCCAGAGAAATGAGTCCAGTTTCCAGCCTAGCTCTTATATAGTAGTAGACGATAATTAATTTACAGGTGGTGTCCTATTATAAAGAGTAGAAGGTAAAGGAAAGTGAAATTTTGACACTGGATTAGAAGTTTCACCAAGTAAGGCCTGATATTGAAGGAGTAACACCAGCGTCTGAAAATCTCCATCAGCTTATGTACCAGTAAGTATTCAGTCTCCTTAGTGGAGCAGATTCACTAGAACCTTTAAATGAAGTAATGGAAACTTTGATAGATTTTTCCAAACACTCTGCCATTTCCTTCAGCAACAATATTACTCTAAAGACTGGTGAGTCATAGGCTGACCCAAAGCTAACAAACAGAGGTTGTGTGTGAGTGTGTGGGAGTCTGGACACAGGGCCAGACATCAGAGAGGTCAAATCCCAAATTAACAAGTTTCTACCTTCAGCCAATTCTAGTGTTACCTACAGGCAACACGTGAATCATTAGGTAATCAGGCTCCCCTCTACAGTCTTTGAAAACAGTAGAAGTACAGTGTTAAGTTCCACTATAGAAAAGATTACATAACATTTGGTATTAAAAAACAGCATAAAACCACCAAGCAAAAAATGACATAATGCACTCCCACATCGTCTCCCTACTCATGACTTTAATACCGCAAAAGTAATTTTTTACTTCCTAGAACAGGAAACACTAGAGCTCTGGATTGACGCCTTTGGCCCAAATAGACACTGGATATGTACATTGATGGAGAGATGGAAGGCTCAACTGTGAATTAATTTTTAAATATCATATATAGTTGCTATAGGTTCAATGTTTGTGCCTCCCCCCAGATTCATATGTTGAAGACTTAACCCACAATGTGATGGTATTTGGAGATGAAGCCTTTGGGAGGTAATTAAATTTAGATAAGGTCATGATGGGGGCCCCATAATGGAGTTAGTGTCTTTATAAGAAGAGACCAGAACTCTCTCTCTCTCTCTCTTTCAATTATACACAGAAATAGCAAGACGGTGAACATTTTGTAAGCCAAGAGAGTGCTCACCAGAAACTGATCTGATGGCATCTTTATCTCTGACTTCAGCCTTCAGAACTGTGAGAAATGAATGTTTGTGTTTTAATCTATGTAGTCTATGTCATTTTACTATGGTAGCCTGAGCTAAGTTAATAGTATAAATTCAGAATATATGCCCTTTCATGTGTATATACACATATATACACATATACATATATGTATAAATTAATCTGGTATCTGATTTCCAATTTAATACACTTCATAAGTGGCAAGCCAGCTTACTGTTATTAGGTAGCTACTAAAGATCCTTTACCATATTATTTCTTGAGAACACATTTCCTCTCCTTTTCTAACAAAAAAGCATTATACATAGCCAAGACAGAGACTATGACCACAATGTGGAGACATTTTCTATCCATATATTTGCTCTGATACTGGTGATCTCTCAGTACCTGCATCTCTGACAAGGAAAGAGACACTAGTTTGTGTTTCTTCAGTGGTTAGTCTCAAGTCCTCCTCTTTCCATCTCTTTTCATCACTGACTGATAACAATGAATTTGTTTAAAATATTGAAAAAGTGTAATATGCTATTGTGGCTTAGGAAGTGATTACAAAAAAAATTATTTATGTATTTATAAAATAGTTGAGACAAAACTTGGTTTCTTTGCTGACAAATTTTTTACTTATTTTCCAACTTGAATTCTCTATATTACTCTTGTGTCTATGTCCAGTATGGTTTTTTTTTTTTGATATTTTATTTTTAAGTAATCTCTACACTCAACGTGGGGCTCCAACTTACAACCCTGCAATCAAGAGTCACATGTTCCACTGACTGAGCCAGCCAGGTGCTTCCAGTGTGGTTTTTAAACACATAACAACAATGGTGAACAACGTTACATAAGACAAATGAAATTTGATTATCCTTATTAATACCAATATTCTAATTAATATCATATTTTTCTAGAATAAGTAAATAATAATAATAGTAATAATAATAATAATAATAATGACACCTTAGAATATACTTTATAAGACATCCCAAAATATCAAATGATTTAATCCTAACAAAATTCATGTCTGTGTGTAACATTGTTATCATCCTGGGTTTTTTTGCTAAAGCCAAGAAAAGCTAATATTTGCAACAAATTCTATTATCCATTTTATAATTTTGTGATGTAATGATGCTTTTAGTATCCACCTAACATTAACATATGCTAACAACAGAAAGTTTTGGCAAAGCTATTTGGAGATTTTTAGAAGTGGCCCAAGGAATTCAAAAGAAGAAACTATCAAGGACAGATAATTTGTTTCTTTAAAAAATTTTTTTTAATATTTATTTATTTCTGAGACAGAGAGAGACAGAGCATGAGTGGGGAGGGGCAGAGAGAAAGGGGGACACAGAATCTGAAGCAGGCTCCAGGCTCTGAGCTGTCAGCACAGAGCCCAACGCGGGGCTCGAACTCACAGACTGTGAGATCATGGCCTGAGCTGAAGCTGGACGCTCAACTGACTGAGCCACCCAGGTGCCCCGATAATTTGTTTCTTTATTCTCCCTTCCAAAGTTCAAAAGGAAGCTTGAAAAATATTCTTTTCAAACTAAGATGATATCATGAGAAGCAAACTAAGATGATATCTGTGCTTCAAAAAGGAAGAGAAAACTTTAACATTGACACTGTCTTTCTCTACCTATTCTTAATTTTTTTTAAATTTTGAAAGCAATGCTAATAAGGAACATAACTTTTATTTGAGATAAATGTGACTTTGTCTGTAGGAAACATAGCAGAGAAAGAGAAATAAATGAGTTGTACATTCTCAGTATGTTCAAACTAACTGCACAAGACTGATATAATTATTCTGGTATACAAGTAGTACTATAAAATATTAACCTCAAAGTATTTACCTACATCTACAATTTTAATAATATTAACTGCCAAGTATTTAACTATACTTACAATTTTTACAGTGTTCAATATTTAATCCTGTAAACATTCAATGTTATAGCATAGCATTCAATGGCAAAATTAATGGGTCATTATATTTTTACAGATACTCAACAGTGTATTATTTCATCTCCCTGCAGTTTTTAATTATTCACTTACATGGGTATGGAAATAGTTGATTTAAAAAATGCTTTGGTTTGACCTTCTGAGTTTATTTTCCATGTAATAACTATTGCTATGTAAAAACAAAACAAAACAAACAAAAACAAAAGCAAAAAAAAAAAAAACCTCCAAATTTACTGGTCCATGGATTGTGTGGGACAGCAATTTCAGCAATTTAGACAAGACACATTGAGTCTGGCTTTTGTCTCTCCCAGGATACCTAAGGCTTAGCTGGGAAGACTTGAAGGTTGGGGGTTACTTGATGGATAGAATCATGTGGAAGCATCTTCATGCCCATGTTGGGTGGTTAATGCTGACTGTCACCTGGGACTCAAGTTAGGCTGTCCAAAACACCTACACATGACCTCTTCATATGATCTTTCCATGTAGTTTGGTTTGGGCTACTTCACACAAGTGGCAGTAGAGTTCCAACTCTATTCTCACTCTTGGTTTTGGCTCAGGTCATGATCTCATGGTTTGTGAGATGGAGCCTCTGTGCTCTAGCACAGAGCCTGCTTGGGATTCTCTCTCTCCCTCTCTTTCTGTCTGTACTCTCCTCAAAATAAATAATTTTTTTAAAAATTAAAAAATATTAATAACAAAAATGTCAATAACACCATGAATATCATGTACCTTACTCTGTCAACATGATTATTCTTGAATCTAGTCTAAGCACTTATTTTTTTCTTTTTACAGAGACCATACTTTTTGGGTTGGTGGTTTTTAAATGTTTTTGGAGGGGCACCCAGGTGGGACAGTCAGTTAAGCGCCTGACTCTTGACTTCAGCTCACGTCATGACCTCACAGTTCATGACTTTGAGCCCCACATCAGGCTCTGTGCTGACAGTATGGAGCCTGCTTGGGATTCTCTCTCTCTCCCTCTGCCTCTCCTTGCTCACTCTCTCCTCTCAAAATAAAAATAAAATAAACTTAAAAATTTAAATGTTTTTGCGAACAGAATACCTGTAAGTCTGCATAATTTTTACAGAAAATAAAATAGCAAGTTACTTAACTTTCTCTAAATGTCAGTTTTCTCAACTGTAAAATGTGTATAATAATTAATAACTCAGTTTTATTGTGCAAAAGAAAGAGACTATTCCTAAGAGAGGGTTAGTATAAAACTGATAAGAAATAGGTTTCCAGAGGAGAAATGGGGGCTACAAGTGATACATGGAAATTAAGGATAATGACTTCCTCTTACCTGGGGCAAACATCATGGGGAGTTGTAATGGAATTCATACTGGTAACAAGGAGGACACTTGGCAGTCAATTAGAAGATTCTGTAGTTCTGAAGTTCTGATGTTCCTGTAGAATAGCTTCTAAAACACTGTTCCTTCCATCAGCATGAGGCAACATAACTGAGACACTGACTCAGCCTGAGACACTCTGCATCCTTTGCTTCACCTTAGCTGAGTCCTCTCAGTTTCTTGTCCTTCTAAGACCCATTGTTTTTCTCCTCTTACATTTCACCTCAGGTCTTCACTCTCAAGGTCATACCCTGGACTGTAATCAAACCACTTCTATTAAAAATCTTTTGGGGAGGGGTGCCTGGGTGGCTCAGTCGGTTAAGTGTCCCACTTTGGCTTGGGTCATGATCTCACCATTTGTGAGTTCTAGCTCCACATCCGACTGCACTTGACAGTGCCATGCCTGCTTGAGATTCTCTCTCTCCCTCTCTCTGCCCCTCCTCCATTCTCTCTCTCTCTCTCTCTCTCTCTCCCTCTCTCTCTCTCAAAATAAACATTAAAAAAATCTTTCAATCCAATTTCTCATTGTTTGCTCATAACCTGTATCAAGTTAACTCACTCAGATTACCCTATTATGACCATTCTTTAAGTCAGCCTAAACTCCAACCCATAGATCCTACCATTTTTTTTACACTGGGCATCAACTGCCTCATGATTTCACTCCATTTTTGTCCAGAACAGAGTCTATGGCTATTTGCTATAATCAGTCCATTGCAAACACTCACATATTTCTTGCCCATCTCTCCCTACACAGGATTAGATTGCCAACATCCCAACTCTGAAAGTAGTCAGTTCTCAACCTTTATGTGCCAAGTACTTCCAATTTTATTTCTCTAGCCCAAACATGTCTTCGATAAGATCCATGTATCAAACTAAAAATCTGAATACATATAAAATATAACATGTGCCAAGCCTCAGGTTTGACCTCTACTTGATTCCACATCTGTTCTCTCAGTCTTTCCCATTTTGGTAAGCAATCTCACAGCTGTCCAAGCCAGGTTTCTTGGTATCATGTTTGATTCTCTCTCTCTCTCTCTCTCTCTCTCTCTCTCTCTCTCTCTCTCTCTGTCTCTCCTTCACTCACATAAGAATCAGAGCCCTAGATAAGTATCTGTGTATATGTGATTTATTTAAAGAATATTATCAATAGAAATGGAATGAGAGAAACAGAACAAGACAGGGCAACAAACTAGCAAGGGTGTGCTCTCAGGTGGAATCTACCGGCACTCAAATCCCACAGAGAGCCCTGGAACATATCTTGCACTCCATATTTATGCTCCCTTCTTTAGTCAAGGGGCTGATTTACTTCAGCACAAATTACTTATTGGTTTGAGGGTTCCCCATGAAGGGATGTAAGGGGCACATAACCTCTCAGGCAAAGCAGCAACCTTATGGCAGAAGACAATTCTCTGGCAAAAGAGGCAACTGTGAGTTTTACCTCACGACTGTGTCTTCCACAGTCTACTTTGCACAATGCATATCTACTTGCTTCTATCCATTTGCAGAACTTCTCTAGAATTTGGGTTTATCATAAGTTCCAACTACAGTTCTTGAACTTGGCATGGAAATTTAACTGCCACTTATCATCTCCATCCTCATCACTACCACTCAGTCTAGTTTCCCCTCCCTCCTGACTAGCCCTTCTGCTGATCTAGGTGGTTACTCTAGAAGGGAAATCTAGACCTTCACTGCTATAGAGTCTGAGGCCCAGGTCACTATGTCCTTATTAGTCTGTGGTCTCTCTACTTGTGTTTTTACAGTTAAAACCGCACAGTAAATGCAAAAGGCAAAAATACACTTCCATAGATACATAGGTTTGCAGGTCTCTCCCAGACTTCCTAATCTGCAATATTCCAATCTCAGTTCATCCAGATCATTGACCAACCAGCTAAGCCAACTGAAACCGTCTATGAGTTGGTATTTACGTTTATCATTCAAACGTTTGTCTCCCAAAACGAAGTGGCTGAGTAGCAGCATTGCTCAAAACACTGCCAATTTAGGAGACTTCCCTTTACCCCAGTCTTTCCTTGACCAGTCTGTACAGCATTCCACTTTTCATTTGCCTCCATATGTTATATATTATACATTTTCATCATTAGTCAACCCATCTCGTGCTTTTCCTTCCATCTTCAACCAGTCATATGGACATGCCCTGAGCCACCCAAATGAGATGAGGTAGAGTTGTTGGTGCAGCATTATGGGTGAAATGGGGTGAAACGGGGGTCTCCACCACCCTGTGCAGCTTATGTGCATGTTTTGCACCCAAACCAGCACAATTTGGGTTTTTCTGCTTCCATTTTAAAACAGATTGCTGCCAAGCTCACCTGACTTTGAAAAATGTCCTCCATTCCTTGGATTCAGTGAATACTAATAATACACTTAAAATTTATTTCTACAAGGCATAGTGAGGAATAATTTCTTGTTATGCTAAAAACTACTAACCAAAAAAATCCAAAATAATCTGATAATTTAGAATAATAATATCAGATAATATCAGAATAACTGATACTTCAGCTACTGATTCTTCACAAAGATAAAAAAATTACATAGATTGTAGTTTCTGATCCAGTATGGAAGGAATTTAGAAGTTGCCACTTCAGCCTAACAACAAAGAAAAAGCTGGAAAAAATGAAAAATCAACAACTCTTTGTAGATCCATCAGAAAATGAGGTCACAGGACCAGTCATGCCCCCAAAATTGGAAAGACAGACTGGCAGACATAGGAAATCACAATTTATCAGAACAGAAATCCATGAGTTGAGACCTGTACAGGAAACAGTGCCAAGGTAGGGAAACCTGAAGTGTAACTAATAAGTTTCTAGTGGCTCAGCATGAGCAAGTCTGAGAACTTGAGGGGGACCCAGTCATAGAAGGGCCCTGCATTTTATGAATTTTACCCTTCCATGGCTCTACCAAGTCTTCATATTGAGTATCAAAGGAAAACCTCTGTATGCTTCTGGCACATGTGATAGGGATGATTTAACCCAAATTCTTTAGCCAGGCAGGTTGAAAGAAAACAGCAAATATTATGAGGATGGTTTTTCATTAATTTAATGTGAATGCCCAATGTTATTCTGGAATTCATAGAATTATCTCATCTCTCTTGCACCTACTAGTCAGGTTTTGTTGTTGTAGTTTTACTTCTAAAACAACATAAGATACCTAAACATGGCCGTTCAGGCTTTACTTATCTTGGATTGGTTATTGGATTTCCAGCAGATCAAACTGGAGTAACTTCTCTCTACAGAAAGCCAAACCATCATTTTCCAACTACCATTTAATTAACATGGAATTTAGTTTGAAATGAGAAATAATGCTTTGTGACCTGCAAGAGTAAAACAGAAGAATACATATGTTTCTCATTCATGGATTGTCCATTCAGAGATAAACATATTAACACGTTACTCTTGGTGCTTGTGATGGCTATAATAGCAATATGTTTCTCATTTTCTCACATAACTCATTATACCACTCAGGCATCATGAATCACACTACTCCATCAACCCACATCACATCAAGGAGACTTCCAGCTGGAAATTGACATCCAAGAGTTTACATCAGTTTCTAAACTAGCCCTGGTATATGTATCAGAAAATAAACTATAAGTGAGAATAAAGAGAACAGAAAACAGTTTATTCCCTATTTTAAGGCAATTAAAAAAAAAACCTTTAAAAACAATATTTTATTTTCTAAGACTTCTACATGTGAACCATTTTTGTTTGTAGTTATTCATAACTAAGATAACTAATGCATCTTAAGTGCTTGCTATATGCCAGGTTTTGGCACTTGCATATCATCTTATTTATTCCTTAAAGAAATTCCTAAGGTAGTTTGAATGTCCTAAGTGACCTTCTTGTGGCCACATAGTTGAGTGGCAAATCCTGGATGACATCCCTCAGACTTTGTAGCCTGAGGTGTAGGGCACTAGGCTATATTGCCCATTGTCTTTGTATATCATTTCAAAAACAATGAAAATAGACTTTTATTATTAAATGAGACCTTAAGCAAGTAGAATAAAAGTGCTTATGTCTTCATATTCATTTTTGTTTGAGATTCTTTAAAAAATAGGTATGAACTGGCAGGTCGCACAGGCCATATCCAACCCATGGATATATTTGTTTGACCCAAAAAGTGCTGTAAAATCTATAAACAGGTAGGTAATATTTTAAAATAAGAATACAAATATATATGAAATCTGGACTTCTAAATTTCCCTGAAAAATCATATCTAACCTTTAATCTGGGAAATAATCTCTTGGAACGTATTGGTGTTTTTCAACTACATCTAGGGATGAGAGGGGAAATATGCAGAACATTTAATAATCTGTTTACTCTTTTGAAGTTGGAGGATGCCTATGGTTCTGCCACTCTGCATTCTTTCTGTCCGGACATGCAGAGCCAACATGCATTGATCAGAAGGCTGAATGTAAGTTTTAGAAGTGACCCTATGAACTGAGATATCCAGATCCCAAATGATTAGTAACATTTGCTTTGAATTAAAAAAAAAAAACAAAACTTTATTCACCTAATGGTTGGGTCATTAAAAAGTACCTCTGAAAAATACTTTGCCTTCACTTTCTATGAATAAAAACTTCCATCAGGTGGCCATCTGTTACATCAGAAATCAATACATTCTGTCTAATTTGTCTCTGTTATTTCCAGGGTCAGTTTCCTTCACCTTCAATTATTAGTCTTACTGTGACATATAACAGAGTCAAGTGTTATAACCATTACCCAGAAAGTCTGTTTCTTAAGCAGTAATACAGGGCACATAATATCCTTAAATATGCCCCAGACTTCCCCAACTAAGCTATTTAAAGTTTCTGAAATATTTAAGATTCAGAATACTAGATTTCAACCTTCTCAAAAAAGTGTATCAAATCTTTGAGTGTATTTGTCATAACATCACTTTTATGGTAAATGGTAAAATATTTCAGGTACTTGGTAGAAGAACTAAAAATAAAATTTTAAGTTGAAATGTTTTAATGGGTTAAAAACTATGTCTTTCATCAACTCACTATACATACATATACATAAATATACTTGAGGAGTGAAGGTCAGGGAGATCACTCTTTGCAGGTTCAAAACCACAGAGATCATAGGGATGTCACCAAAATGACCTTAATTTCCTGTAACATCAAAGTGGGCAATTCTTAGGAAGACACACAAATGCCATGTACCTACCTAGCCCACATGCCCAAGTCCTGCACCTGACTATAGCAGCCACCTGGAGAGGCATACTTCATCCTTCTTATCTGCTCTACAAACCTCTGTGAGTGCCTCTCATTGTCAGAAACTTATAGAACCTGATTGCAAGGCAGTCTGGGAAATGTAGTTTCAGGGCTATCTATCCTTTTCAGTATGAGGAGGATTTTAAAAGATGATGATGTATCAACACAAAATATTTCGTCTAGTGTCACTTCTTCTTTTTTTAAATTATTAAACAACAGAAATGTATTGCTTTAATATGTATTGCATATTAAACAACAGAAATTTAATACCGGAAGTCAAAAGTCTGAAATCAAGGTGTCTGAAATCGGTAGGTAGAGTTACTTCCTTCTGAGAACTGTGAGAGAGAATCTGTTGCATGATTCTCACCTAGCATCTCATGGTTTGCTGGAAATCTTTGGTGTTCTTTGACTTGTAAAAGCAGCACCTTAACCTCTGTCTTCACCCACACATGCATTCTCCATGTAAACATGTTTGTGTCCAAATTTCCCTATTATAAGGAAATCAATCTTATTGGACTAAGACCTACTCTAATGACCTAATTTTAACTTTACTGCCTCTGTAAAGACCTATCTCCAAATACAGTCACAATTTGAGGTACAGGGTTAGAACTTCGACCTATGAAATCAGGAAGGATACGATTCAACCATAACAATCATCTACTATTATTTAACAAATTACTCTAAAAATTAATGCCTTGAATAAATTACATATCATCTCATATGGTCTCTGTGAGTCAGAAATTTGGGATCAACCTGGATTGATGGTTTGGTTTGAAATTTCTCTTTAGTTTGCAGTCAGATATCAGGCAGGGCTACAGTCATCTGAAGGCTTGATTGGGGCTGCAGGATCCACTTTCAGGATGAATTACCCACATGGCTACTGGCAGCAGACCTCAGTTCCTCTCTTCCTCTCTCCCCTGACCTGTCCACAGGGTTGCTTGGGTGTCCTGAAATACGGTGGCTTATTATCTCCAGAGCTAAGGATCCAAGAGACCAAAATGGAAGTTAAAATGCTCTTGTTGCTGGCATCCTTTCTTGGGATTACACTGACCTGAGTGTTCTAGTTTCAACTGGTCTCTACAGTTCTCACAAACATATTCTGGTCTGTATATTATTATCATCTCAGTGTTTCTATGGAATAATAAGGACCTGAAGCTTCCTAGTAGTCTAACATCTTGCTTCCAGTATCACTTCTGTAACTTCTCTAACCACAAAAATTTTCTATGAAAGTATTTATTAAATTTAATTTCATTTCCTTGGTAGTTTATGCCTTAAAAACACTTATAGAGAAGTATATAAAGAAATTTCATAGTGGAATCAAAATACTGATGTTAAATGAACTCTCCTAAAATTGATATAAAAGGCAATATGAGCTCTAGCAGTGGTGGTAGGGCATAACTTGCCATTATGTATAGATGATTTCAACTTGGTGTTTTTTGCTGAACATTCTGTGTGATGGGTCTCAGCAATAAGGGCAAGAAAGTAGAGATAATTTTCATGTTTTACTTGATAAAAATACAGTTACATCCAAATTATTACCTAGTTAAGTGTGCTCCATGTTCAAGGAAATATCATGCACAACCAGTGCAAGGTCTCCCCACAATGGCATAAATGTTCAGCATTTATGTGTTCAGCATTTATGCTAAATAGTGAAACCTAGGCCAAGGATATCTCTTCATGACTTTCGGCTTTGGAGAGATTTGCATTTTAACCCAAGGAGCTATTGTTGATTTGTTTGTTCCTACAAACAGATGTTCTTATTTTTCAAAACTACTAATAGAATATGAAAATTAAAATGCTCAACTTTGCAACATGTTTTTAACTTGTCCTAGGCAAAATTTAAATCCATAGTCTGCTGAGTCAACATATTATTACCAAGGATAATTGGAATTAATAGACAAATGGATAATATAACACCATAGTTAATACTTCTACTTTATATCATAAAACGTAAATATGAGGTTTTGGATTCTTAACTAATTCTTTGCCCTAAAAGAATTAATAAATAAAAAGAGAGGTAAAAAGGGAAGAAATGAGGAATTAAGACAGAGAATGGAGTAGAGAGGAGAAAGAGAGAGAAAGATCAACCTTGAGAAATATTGAAGAGTGAATGAATAAATAAATAAGGAAATAAGGAGGAAGAAAGGAAGAGAGTGAAGCAAAATGATGTAGGGATATCATGAAGATTTAGTTATATTGCCAATAACAAAAATTTCAGGAAGTTTAGATAAATGTCCTATACTATGTTGGGTTACATATAGCACAAGTCTGATAGATGGTAGATAGTAGTAGAATATTAAGCATTATTCTGGATGCTCATTTATTGATTGTTTTTTGAGCATAGACTTAGTGCAAGGCATTGAAATATGTATGGATACATAATAGAGAAAATATATAGAGAAAATATTTCCTATTTTGATTCATCTGTAATAATTTTGGGTGAAAAATGTGTCAATAAATTTGATAATAGACATTTTAAATATATCATCAGATATGATTATTGAAAAAATATTAATATTATAAAATAGATAGTTATTCATTTCTTTCTTTTACTTTATATTTTACCATCATAATTTGACAAAAAATGAATTAAATGTCATAATATTTAGATTAAAATGATGGAATACATTATCATGCACATGACATATGTAGGATATTGTACTTTTGTTAATGGGAACCATCTTCCAAATAAACCTTGCCCTGACACATTTGAATCACATTTTTTTTATTAATGCATCTTTAGAAAACATGTGCAATAAGCTGTATTTAAACATATTTTTTCCACATGGGGATTTAGAATAAAATACAAAGAATAGTAATTGTGCAGACAAAGCCAAATTCTTGACACTAAAGACTTCATGGGACCACGCAAGAAGAGTTTACAAACTCCATTCACCCAATGAAGAGCCAGAACTGGCTCTGTGTTCGAAGAGACAAGAAGGGCCCGTGCTGATGAAATAAACCACATTACTTAACACTGTTTAGTTTATACTGTAAATGTGGGTAGATAATGTAGGCTAGAAACATTATTCATCCATGGGGCATATGGTAATTATATCCACATTAAAGCACTTCTGCTAATCACACACACACACACATCTTTGCTGCTGATGGGGTACAGCTGACACCAAGGGATACCTCACGGATTTAGGTTCATCATCACATTTTTCTCTGTGTGTATCTCCTACCTAAGGGGCTGCTGCAGCTCTTCTCAAGTGACGCCTCCTCCCCCCTACTCACTACACAGAAGATTACAACATAAACACAGCACTTGAACAGAAGTTTATAGTTTCAGGAGAGGAAGCGAGTCTGGCAGTTTTGATCAACTATTGTTTTCCCTGAGCTTAGTCTGAAGCTGGCAAACTGCACAGTTAGCTGGATGGTCCATGACATAAAATCCTATAGCTCCACAGAATTAGTGGCCCAGACTCAAACAAAAGGGAGGCCTTGGGTGATGGGCTGCCTCACAAGGTTATCTTGAGTATCTGCTATGTGTTACATTCTATATTGTTTTAGTGCACTTAAAAAAAATCTCCAAACAGTCCTATATGAATAAATAATTATCTGTGCCTACAAATGAGAAAAGTGAGGTTCATAAAGGATATGTAACTTACCTAGAATCAAGATTCAAACCCTGAACAATTCAGATCTTATGCTCTTTCCATTGACTCTGGGTCATAATTAGAGACCATAAGAATTGAAAGAAAAATTATGCCCTACAACACCCAACTACCACAAAAACATCTAATTAAGAGTAAAATAGTATTTTTAAAAACATCACAAGAGTACATTGTAAGCTGAAATTAAAAATACTTTTATTCTGGATCTGTGTTTGTAAAGTCCTAGATAAATTCATTGAACCCAGACTGTTCAAACTTTATTTCCATTTAGGCCTCTGTTTGCTGATGCCTTAAGAGAATTCATGGCAACCTGATGGGTAGTGTGGCATTGACTCTCCCATGTTGCTGCCTTAGAGGAAGATGTCTTAATATGCCGTTTATAAGACAAACAATCCGAATCTCATATGCTCTCACTGGTGTTTTAGGCTCTTCTGCCTAAGGAGTCAATGGAAGTCACATTTGGTGTGCTTATTTTGATGTTCGCCCAGATCCCTGTGGGGCTTAAATAGATTAAGTCCTTGTGATAGCCAGATTGTTAGTATTTAATGCTCCATTACTCACCCTTCTGTGGGGCCCCAGAGGGCAGATTGGCAGAGCACTTCTCAGGCAGCAAGTGATGCAGACACAAGTCTAGTTGAGATGGTCTCTAGGACCAAATGTGTCAGAGTGACCCCTGAATAGGAAACATGTGCTTTCCAGGAAATATGATGGGAAAAGTCCATACGTTCAACATGTCTTAATGTTCTGTTTGGCTATTATGGGATCAAAGGCCAGATGATTTTCACAAACGCTGTGCCATGTGCCCCTTTTCAAGCCAAATGCTGACAATAAATATTTCTGGTGGTGTTAGGAGACAATTCTCCATGAGTTTCCTGCATTTCTGCATGTCTTAGAAACAGGCACTAACTCCCTTTGTTCAGGAGTATCTTTTCAAGGGTGTTAGCTTAGCAAACAGCCTTGGAAGAGAGAAATCATGTTGCCTCCAGAGGAAAGGGCAGGTTTGATTACTATCCAGTATAATAAAATCAGTGTCTCCCTCTGGAGTTAAAGCAGGCAGACTTACCGTCCATTATAAAAGACTTGGTTATCTAAGCTCAAGGTTCCTTTTTTCATACTCAAATAGGTGCATATGCAGGTATTACCTGGTCTTCTTCACAATGTCCCATATGACTTGGGGGAATTGGTGCAAACATGATGATACTCTGGCTATTGCTATGAGTAACAGACTGTCTTGTCTCTGACCCAGGAATCTCGGGTCTTCTGTCAGCAGTAGGCTAATTTGTTATCTTGTAAGTAGAGTAAAATTTCAGGACATTCAAAGTTCTTAAAAGATAGTTTTCAATCCTTATTATTTGATAAAGGCATATATGTCATGTTTCAATGTGTGTGCATACATATTATCTATCTCTCTGTATTCATTATGTATAATAAATCCATATTGTTATATATAAATGTGCTTACAAAAAACTGGTTTAATTATTTTTAATATGACAACCACATCTTCATCACTTGAAAAAAGTGCCTACATTTGCACGAGCTTATTGTAATGATACAGCTCAGAATCACATTTAATCCCTTGAAAAATTTATTTACCTTCTATAGATACAAATATTACCAATTTACCAATTTCATGGCAGTAACTAGTTCCTCAAAAAGAAAGAAACAATTGACCTTTTCCTCAAAATTATATAGCAAATAAACGTCCCTTTAAATTGTACATTAGCAAAGACATAATAATTTAAAGTCTTACCCTTTTGGGCTTGTCTTAAAAATGATGACTGGTGTCAGTGAAGACAATAATAAGCATAATAATAGTAAACACAATCCCCCTTGACCTCAGAAAACTTAAAACATCAGGAAATGTTTCATGGGATAAAATCATGGATCATAGAGTGAAGACAATGAAAAAAACATACTCTCAAGCCCTATCCAACATCTGAATCCCTCTCTGTAAAATCACTGAATATAAATTACCCAACCACTCCATTATTATCTCCAGAAAGAAAGAAACAATCCCCTAGAGGCACCCCATTCCAATATTTAACAGACCAAATTCTTCTAAACTCTTTATCATATTTAAGAAATATTTGTGTCTCTGAATTTCATGTTCAGAGAATATGCTCCTGATTCTCATAGAACCAAATTTCTGGTATGGATTCCGATATCAGAGCTTACATTTGTCAGCTCAGTAATTTGTGAAATCGATTTAACACTTTAAACCTCAGCTTTCCTATCTGTAAAAGGTGTATAAAGTGGTCACTTCATCATCTGATGTGAGGGTAAAATGAACTTTAGCACATATAAAGTACCCAGGAGAGAGAGGTTACAGTGATTACTCACCATCATTTCATGGCCTGCTTGCAGGTGACAGCATTGTCATTTCTTAGTGATGATGGTAGGGTAATGATTTCATCCAATGTGTACCACTCAGCAATGTTTATCAGTCCATTCTTAGATTTAGTCACCCAAGTTCACAATGAAAAAAGTCTTGGCTTTAATATTCAGTTGGTATAATTTTTGGTTTGATTTTGGTTTGAAGATAGTATGAGGTTTCTGCATGGAACTTGGGAGTTTATCTCTAATTTGAAACAAATTATTAAGTTAATGTTAAGACCCACTGCCTGTGAATATACCTTTTTGAATTTTATTAAGGCTCTTATTGGCTATTTATATAGCCTTTTAGGTTTTCAAGATGGAAAAAAAAGAAAACACATGTGATTACTGAAGTTAAGTTTGAATTGTTATTGAAATAAATATAAGTTTAGAGCTAAATACTTTGAACACTTAAAATCTCACCAATCCTTCATACTTGAATACACTTTATTTATTTGGAATACTAAAAAAATGCTTATATTTGAATATGCAGTTGATCTCTAAAATTTTGGAATACATATCCTCAATAAATATACATTCCTTCACCAAAAACATGCATATCCTACTATACTATTAAATACCTTATAAAATATATACAACTATGAATCTTAAAGAGTTAAATTTGAAATGCGGTATCTGACCTTTAATCTATTAACTATAATTAATGATAAGAGATGAAAAATTTCTGATTTCAAGTAGTCTCCTTGACAATTTCAAATTACTTTGACTATTATCTCAGAAGATCTAATTAGATAATCATTGTTCTTATCTTGTAATGTGGTCTGCAAAGAGATGATAGTAGGCACAGTTATCAGTATTACTAGCTCCTTCTTGGTTGCTTCTACTTGCATTATTGGTATTATTGGTAAACCACAATTTACTTAAAGAAATTTTTTTTAAAGCATCTGTTTATTTTGTGAAATACAGTGATCATAACAAGATGACAATCCATCAGTCTGTTTAACTGCAATGCCTGGTGAGCTGCTGAATGCACTGAGTGAATGAGAATATCACAATCAGTCTTTCCACATTGTGGAACTCTCACCTCATTTGCTTTGTGTGACATGTGACCTTCTAGTATATGGAGTCAGTAAGGAGACGAGTGTCTATGTTTATATTGCAAAATAACGAGGCTTTTTCTTTTTCTAGTTAAGAATCAACTATGAATAAAAATCATAATATATTCTTACAACTCCAGTGGTTCCAGTTTTTTACATTTGTGCCTGCTCTGGAGATCTGTATCACACTGTCTTATTCAGGTGTGGAACTTGGAAGTATTGCCATTGTGTAAGCTCCCATCTTTTATAAGAAGAAAAATGCCTGGTCAAATAGTTACATCATCTTTTGAGGGGAAGTCACTTACACTGAAGCTACATGTAAAATATTGGGCGGTACACATCCTATAGCTGCAGAGCCAGTAAAGGGCATGCATATAGCATGCATTTTACCAAACAGACAACTAGTTTAGACATTTCAAGCTAACAACATATAACCCTCCTAGGAATCAAAGTGAGTTATGGAGACTACCTACATTGGCAAAATGCACTGCAGATAAATTGGTACTCTCATCTTTTATCTGTGGACTGTGCTTGTTACAGTAGGTGACACAACACTGAGTGGTGAGAAGCCAGAAGAAAAATGAATGATTTCTGGGATGCCTCATGGTGTGGAATTTGTTCCAGAAACTCTGACTTTATGAAGTGCCCCTCTGAGTAGCAATTTGTAACACACATTAATTCAGTAGTAGCTGAGCAAAGCTGAACAAGATTTCCCATGGTGCTGAAGTTCCAGATTGTTTCTCAAAGGGTTACATCAATTATTGTCACCTTTTTGTCAGCTGTGAACCATGATTAATTGGAGAGATCCAAATTTCTGCATGTCTTATGTCACATACTTCTTTGCTTCTCCATCTGTTTTGTCCAGCGTTTTGACCAACAAGTTCCACTTCTTGTATTTCATCAAAGCTAGAGTAAAAGTCTCACTCTAGGTTGGAAAGAAACACTGAAGACAGTAGAGAAAATGACATTAAGTGAGTAGCAAAGACAATTGATTTAGTAAAGGGACAAGCTGCAACCATATAAAAGGGAGACCTAATTACATTCTATGCTCTTCAGCAATGTGTAAAATGCAAAGATCTATTAGCTCAAACTTATTTGCATGTAACATTGAATCCAGTACCCATCAGAATCAGAAACATGTAGCTTTCTTTACCTCTAAAAAATTCTGACAGCTAATTGACCAAATAATATAAAAACATTAGTGGAAATTAAAAACTGATACATGAAGGAGAAAAATGGAAGTTTTTCTCTAATGTGAAACCTTTTAGAATGCAGCCTTTTTTTTATTTTTATCTTTTATAAACAAGAGAAATCCCATATTACCCAGCAGATGATGCATGGGGAATAATTATCTACTCCGGGATTTTTGAGACTTCCAGTCACTTAATACTCTTAATTAACTTCCATCAAACATTTTCACAAATAAAATCCCTTGTAAGTCACCTAAATTCTTGTTGGAAAATGGAAGGTTTATAAAAAATAAATAAATATATTATGCTTCAGCTGATAGTTTGCAGAACAAAACTAATGGGCCTGTTCAATCAGGGAACTTGGGATGCAGGTCGGTTTGAATTAAGAAAACAAAGAGCTTTATTGGTTTTAGAGCTGCTTTTCCTTCTATGATGAGGCAGGGAAACTAGCCCAGTTCATCACTGAATACAGCCTTCAACCTGTCCAATCGGGAAGCCTAACCTGAGCACAAAGGAAGCTTCACAGCCCGTAGAGCATAGCCCAAGGTTTCTCCCATCTGCAGAACAAAATTGGTGGTCTCACTTGACCAGGGAATTCAGTAAACATTTTGGCCTGGTTTGAGTCCCCAGATAATGAGCTGTACAGGCCATGGGTCCTATCCTGTTCCCTGCCTGGAAAAGGAATCTAATGAATGGCTCCATGCACTACTGAATATAATAACCCAGTCCTGACCATCCAATAAACCTGATCAGAAAAATCCAGGCAACCATGGAGACCACCCTATAGCCTCACTTAGGAAGAACAAACCAGCCAGTAAACCCTGTAAAACTCTTGTCAAAAAAAATGGCACATACCTTACCCTCCTGCCCCCATCCCTATCCTCAGAGTTTGAACAGCGCCTTGCCACAAAATAGAGCATAAAAACATAGACTGAGAGTAAAGGAATGGAAAACGACATTTCAAGCAAATTGTAATAACAATAATAACAAAAAACAGCAGGGGTAGCTATACTGAAACAAAATAGACTTTAAAAATGATAAAAAGAGACAAAGATGGTCACTATATAATGATAAAATTGTCAGTACATCAATAAGATATAACAATTGTAAATATTTATGTGCCCAACATTGGAGCAGCTAAATATATATAGCAAAAACTAACAGTTAAAAAAAAAACAGTAACACAATAGTTGGGGACATTAATACTCCATTCTCAAAAACGGATAGGTCATCCAGGCAGAGAATCCATAAGAAAAAAACAGATTTGAACAACATTATGAACCAAATGGACCTAACAAGTATATATAAAACATTCTATCCAACAAAAGTAGAATACACATTGTTCTAAGTACACATGGAACATGATCTAGGATAGACCATATGTTAAGACACAAAAAAAGTCTTAAAAAATTCAAAAAGATTGATATCATACTAAATATTTTTTTCTGGTCACAATGGCATAAACTAGAAATTAATAAAAAGAGGAAAACTGGAAAATCCCAAACACATGGAAGTTAAACAACACTCTCCTGAACAACCAATAGATCAAAGAAGAAATTCAAGGTGAAATGAAATATAAATAAATAAATAAATAAATAAATACACACATACATACATACATAAATACATAAATAAATAAGAAATTGTAAACGTTTGAGTAAGCAAAAATGGAAACACAACATACCAGAACTTGCAGGATGCCATAAAAACAGTTCTAAGAGGGAAGTTCATAGCAATTTAAGAAACAAGAAAGAGCCCAAATAAAACACCTGACTCTAAACCTTAATGAGCTAGAAAAAA
The DNA here is from genome assembly GCF_018350155.1 of Leopardus geoffroyi. Lineage (NCBI taxonomy): Eukaryota > Metazoa > Chordata > Mammalia > Carnivora > Felidae > Leopardus > Leopardus geoffroyi. Next base: position 103,570,582 of record NC_059327.1, on the reverse strand, counting down.
AAAAAAGAACAAACTAAGCCCATAGTTACAAAAAAGAAAATAATAAATATTAGGGCATAAATAAATGAAATAAAGAATGAAAAAAACAACACAAAAGATTAACAAAACTAACAATTGGTTCTTTGAAAAGATAAACAAAAGTGAAAGACCCTTAGCTAGACTAATCAAGGAAAAAACAGCAAGGATGAAAATTAGCAGAATTATATGAGAAAGGAGACATTACAACGGATACCACAGAAATATAAAGTATCATAAGAGGCTATTATGAACAATTATATGCAAGAAAATGGAACAACTTAAAAGAAACTGAAAAATTCTTAGAAACATACAACCTATCAAGACTTAATAAGGAAGCAATAAAAATTATGAATAGACCAATTACTAGTAAGGAGATTAAATCAGTAATAAAAAATCTCTCGACAAAGAAAAGCCCAGGAACAAATGGCTTCACGGATGAATTTTCCCAACATTTAAAAATTTAACACCAATCTTTCTCATACTCTTCCAAAAAATCTCAGAGGAGGGAACACTCCCAAAATCATATTACATGGCTAATGTTATCCTGATACTAAAACCGGAACAAAACACTACTAGAAAAGAAAAGAAAACTATAGGCCAATATTCCGAGAGACGATAAAAAGTATTAAAAAGTTCAATAGAATACTAGCCAACTGAATTCAGCAGTACATTAAGGGGCTCCTACTTCATGATTAAGTTGTTTTGGGGGTGCAAGCATGGTTCAATATATACGAGTAAATCAGTGTAATACATCACATTAATAGAATTAAAGAAAATAATTATATAATCATCTCAATAGACGCAGAAAAAACATTTGATAAAATTCAACATCCATTCATGCTAAAAACTCTTAACAAATTAGGCACAGAAGGAACATGTCTCAGCATAATAAAAGCCATGTATGACAACCTCACAGATAATATAATACTCAAAGGTAGAAGTTTGAAATCTTTCCCTCTCAGATCAGGAATAAGACAAGGGTGCCCATTCTCACCACTCCTATTCAACATGGGACTGGAAGTCCCAGCTAGAACAATTAGGGAAAAAAATAAAAAAGAAAGAAAGAAAGGTATCAGAATTGGAAAGAAAGAGTAAAATTGTCTCTATTTTCATATGACATAATTTTATACAAAGAAAATCCTAAAGACTCAACCAAAAACTGTTAGGTCTAATCAATAAATTCAGTGATGTTGCCGGATACAAAATTAACATGCAAAATCAGTACTGTCTCTATTCACTGACAACGAAATTTCTGAAAAAGAAGTGAAGAAGTTGATCCCCTTTACAAGAGCATCAAAAACAAAAGAATACTTAGAAATAAATTTAGTTATGTAGATGAACGTTGTCTACTCTGAAAACTGCAAGACATTGATGAAAGAAATTGACAAAGACACGAATAAATAGAAAGGTATGCCATGTTAATGGATTGGAAGAATTACTATTGTTAAAATGTCAATATTACCAAAAGTCATCTATATATTCAATAAAATCCCTATCAGGATTTCAATGGCATATTTTACAGAAGTAGAAAAAACCCTCCCAAAATTTGTATGGAACCACAAAAGAACCCAAATAACCAAAGAAATCCTGAGAAAAAAGAACAGAGCAAGATGTATCATATTTTCTGATTTCAAGCTATACTATAAAGTTGAAGTCATCAAAACAGTGTAGTACTGGCATAAAAACAGACACATTGAGAAAAGAGTCAAGAGCCCAGGTGAGCATCTATGGTCAACTAATATTTTACAAGGGAGCTAAGAGTACTCAATGGAGGAAAAACAGTCTTCAATAAATGGTGTGGGGCTAATTGGAAAAGGGTGTAAAAGAATGTAAAGAATGTAAAAGAATGAAACTGGACCCTTATCTTGCACCACTCACAAAAATTCACTCAACATAGATTAAAGACTTAAATGTAAAACCTGAAATCATGAAACTCCTAGAAGAAAACATAGGAATAAAAACAAACTCCTTGACATAGGTCTTAGTAATGATTTTTTGGATACCTAAATCACAAGAAACAAAATAAAAAATAAACAAGTGGGACTGCAGCAAACTAAAAACTTTTTCACAGCAAAAGAAACCCTCAACAAAGTAAAAAGACAACCTATGGAATGGGAAAAAAATATTTGCAAACTATATATCTAATAAGAGGTTAATACCCAAGATCTATAAAGAACTCATACAACTCAATAGCAGAAAAAGAAAAGGAGAATAAAGAAAAGATAGAAGAAAAGAAAACGAATTAATCCCATTAAAATGCAGGCAAAGGACATGAATAGATATTTCTCCAAAGAAGATACAGAAAAGGCCAATAGGTTCATGAAAAGATGCTCAACATCATCAGTAATATGGGAAATGCAAATTAAAGCCACACTGAGATATCACTTCACACCTGTTAGAATGGCCATCATGAAAAAGACAAGAGATAACAAATGCTGGCATGCATGGAGAAAAAGAAACCCTTGGGCACAGCTGGTGGGATTGTAAATTGGTACAGCCATATGGAAAACAGTAAGGATAATCCTCAAAAAGTTAAAAACAGAACTACCATATGATCCAGCCAATTCCTCTTCTGGGAATGCATCCAAAGATAATGAAAACACTAACTGAAAAAGATATCTGCACCCCTATGTTCATAACAGCATTAATCACAATAGATAAGACACAGAAGCAACTTAAGTGCCCATCAATGGATGAATGAACAAAGATGTGGTATATATCTTAGAATACAATATACAATATAAGAATAGAATAGAATAGAATAGAATAGAATAGAATAGAATAGAATAGAATATCATTCAGCCATAAAAAAATTAGTAAATCCTATCATTTGTGAAACATGGATGGAACTTGAAGACATTATGCTAAATGAAATAAATCACACAGAGAAAGACAAATACTGTATGTTTTCACATACATGTGGACTCTAAAAGAAAAAAAAATTCAAACTAATAATAGAAAAAGGTATCAGACTTGTGGTTATCTGGGGTGGACCATGTGGGGTGGGGAAATTGGAGAAAGGTGATCTGTAGGTACAAATTTCCAGTTATAAGATAAATAAGTACAACATGATGACTATACTTAACACTGCTGTATCATATATAGGAAAGTTAAGAGAGTAAATTCAAGGAGTTTTTACTACAAGGAGAAAAGGGTTTTTTCCCCCTTTTTTCTTTAGTTTCTTTTCATTTATTTCTATGAGAAGATGATGCTAGCTGAACCTATTGATTATCATTTCAAACCATCAAGCTGTATGTCTTAAACTTACACGGTGATATTTGTCAATTATTTCTAAATAAAACTGGGGGAAAAAAAAGAAAACAAAATTGTTGTGTTTTGCAACCTTGTATCAATGTTGGATCTTGTGGAAAAATACATCCAGAGCACATGCACCACTCCACAGCCTGGGTGTGGATTAGTTACTTCATGTTGTGGGGAGTTTCCAGGTTTCACTGGGTGCTTGTGGTAGTTTCGGAATTGGTGGTACCCCCTTAAGATGCAATTGCTCAACAATGAAATTTATTTTTCTGGATTTTTGTGCATTTTGTTTGATCAAATTTGGCAGTTGTACTGAAATAGTAAAGAAATAGTGAAATTAGTCTTCAAACATGTTTCAGGATGGGGACTAAGGTAATCAAAATCACTATAGCTAATATGAAAGTTGAAACAGTTGATATTCAAGGGCAAATTTTATCTGTGACACAGTGAGATTTGTTAATGATTCTGGCTTACTTCCTGCAGTAGGTCTCTGAACAACTTGCCACTGACCATGGCCTATAGTAGGAAAAGGCTGAGGGCACTCTGGACAACATGTTAATAAAATAATTATAGTGAAAAATAATAAATCAAATTTAATAAAGCTCTACATCTTACTGTTAAGAAGGTTTCCTATTATTTTGAAATGTACTGTCTTTAAATGGAAGGGAGAAATGGTGTTTCTCCGCAGGGTAAAGGGCAGATTTTTCTGCAGGAAGATTAATCTAAAGCTATGGCCCAGGATCAGCAATCACTCACCTACAGTTTATATATTTTAGGAAAGATAAGTCTGAAGAACTGAATTTCCCAGAGTAAAATATATCTCTAAATAAATGAATGTGATTTGAAACATCTCACAATTATCCTTCACAGTTTTTGATAAGGTTTCAAGTGGAAGGGGTGTCTCAAGAAGTTAAAGTCAGAAAGCAGACTTTCTTCAATTTGTTCAATAACTTTTATTGAATGTACATTATGCACTAGCCACTATTCTAATTATCTGAGCCTAATTTCATCTTATATATAAACATAAATCATTTTTCATAGTTTTAATATATACTAAATTTTCCAGGAACATAACTAGCATTTGCTATACGACTGCTTTGTTTTGTTTTGCTCTTGATTTGTTTGGAAGTTTCCCAAGAGTTGTTCATGATTTCTCAAAATCATGTTGAAGATGGCAATGGTGCTCATGGCCCTTCATTCCCCCAGAGAGTACACATGGATCAGTCTGCATTTGAGCTGTTTTACTTCCATGATTCTATATGTACTCCTAATTGTCCCAGCATCACGTGGTGAAAAGACAACACTCTCTCTACTGACTCTCCTTTGCACCTTTATTGAAAGTCAATCACTATATTTGCGTGGGTCTATTTCTGGACTTTCTCTTTTGTTCTGTTGATTTATTTGTCTAATACTTATGTCAATACCGTATTTTATGATTACTTTGGCTTGAAATTAAGTACTGTAAGTCTCCATTTTCTTTTTCTTTTTCAAAACTGTTTTGGCTATTCTTGATTATTTGCATTTCTATATGAATTTTAGAATCACTTTATTGATTTATAAGAAAAGGCCTACTGAAATTTTTGTCTGGATTGCGTTGAATCTATAGATCACTTTGGGAGGAATTGTCATTTTAGTAATATTGAGTCTTCCAATCCATGAACAAAGCATATCTCTTCATTTACTTCAGTGTTTTAAAATTTCTCTCAGCAATATTTTGTAGTTTTCAGATCTTACACATCTTTTATTAGATTTATCCCAAGGTATTTTGTATTTTTAATGCTATTTTCAATTTCATTTTTAATTTCAATTTCTGATTATTCCTAGTATATGGAAGTAGAATCGATTTTTCTATTATGATATTGTATCCTACAAACTTGCTGAACACACTTATTAGTGAATTGCTTTTTGTAGATTCCATCAGGTTTCCTGTATAGATGATCCTGATGTCTATGAATAACACTGACTAGAACCTTCAACACAATGCCTAATAGAAGTGATAAGTGCAGACATCCTATCTTATTGCTGATCTCAGGGGAAAAGCATTAAGTCTCTCACCATGAAGTATGATGCTGGCTATTGATTTTTTCTTGTGGTCCATACCAGGTTGAGAAAAGCTCATTCTATTCCTAGTTTGCCAAGAATTTTACGATATTGTTGTTGAATTTTTGTTAAATTCATTTTCTGCATCTACTGAGATGATTGTTTCATTTTTATTTTTTACTTTGATAACATAGTGAATTAAATTGATTTTCAAATGCTAAACCAGCTTTGTATTCCTTGGCACCAATCCCATATATTAACTCTGAGTTCTGTGAGACATGAGAGAAAAAGTACCCACCACCTCAATGCATGCATCGGCCAAGCTGGAAAATCAAGCATAAGATCAGAAAAAAACCTGAAAGCTATAGGAGAGCTTACTTAAACAGAGAGACAGTTTCATAGATATAGGAGAAGGGTTAGGGTGGCATAGGGCCTCGGGGTGGCTGATGGTGAATGGTGTGGGCTACATTAGGAACAAGATGATTCAGAGCATTACAGGGATGAAAATATGATAGAGTATTTAGACAGGTGGGAAACTTACACAATGAACATTGACTGAAAACGTGTGAGTTAGATGGATGCTCTGAGAGTCCAGAACTAACAGAATCATATTCTGTATGAAATCAGTTGCTGCAACTGTAAATATCAGCAATATGTGACTGCTGCATGTTCTGAACAACAGTTCAGACACTGTGAACTCCATATGTGCAGGTTTTTAGGATGAAACATGCCCCAGAGACTGTGGTTATCTGGTTGGCTTAAGCTACAGATGGCCAAAGAGACTCAAACTTGGGATGGCATCTATTGAATCTGATATACTACATGGTATCTGCCCCATTTTAGCAAGGCAATGCCTATAGAAGTTCCAGCCAATCTTTGCTACTTTAGCTGCTGACATCTCATGCCTGAACCTTAACTCAGCATCTGAGGACCTGCTCCTGGCCAGCACAATTCCATGAAACCAATTGTTTTCTAATCTGTTCCTGGACACCTGTCACTGGGTTATGCCTTTCTGCAGAGTATTAATGCTACTAATGCTGCTTCCAACATATACCACAATATGAGTGGCCTAAGCATTTATTGCTAGACCCTCAGAAGGGTATAGTATACCTTTTGGAAAGTTCTCCATATCATCCTCCTCTCCACCTCTCCTATTACTGACCTCTATACTTTAGTGGTTTGTTCTAGCCCTTTCCATTCCCACTGAAGTCAACTGTGCTATATCTAGTTGTGTCCAAAGACAGAAATCACATAGCAAAATGTAAAGGTCATTTGAAATATTATATTTTGGAATACTCTGCCACTGTTCTCTCCCATTGCTGAGTTAACACTGTATAGCTATACGATCAATCATATTATACTTATGTTCATTTGCACTTAAACATATAGTAATACTTGAAGAGTTAATATGCTAGACCAGAATAAAATGAACTAGTTTAACTTCCATTTTGTTTATAGCCATGTCCTTGGCATATAGTGGTCAGTAGAAGAGAAGTATGATAAGGTCTCATGAGTATAGTCCATTTCACTTTCACAACTAAATGCCACCTACAGATGGGAAGCAACTGGAGCACCACACATCATAGCTCTATTGCAATAGGCAAAACCTCCAAGGCTAACAGACTCTTCTGGGTTCCTTGACTTCTACAAAGTACAGATTTATCCCCAAACTGTAAGTCTGCAAATATCTTTTAGATTAGTTGGCACTAATTAAGTCACTATTGTTTAAAAACTATAAAAATTTTCAAGTGGGGCACCTGGGTGGCTCAGTCAGTTAAGTGTCTGATTCTTGACCTCGGCTCAGGTCATGATCTCATGGTTCATGAGCTCCAGCCCTACATAGGGCTGTTTGCTGACAGCACAGAGTCTGCTTGGGATTCTCTCTCTCTCTTTCTCTCTCTGCCCCTCCCCTGCACCCTCTCTCTCTCTCTCTCATCTCTCTCTCAAAAAAATAAACTTTAAAAAAGTTATCAAGTGAAATATCACAGAAGTTTGTAGTATGTGTATATTCAAGATCATGATTCAGTAGGAAATCTTGGACAAGTATGTGCTGAAGGCTGTCTTCTAGAAATAGGGCTACAAACAGCCACAATCACTCAACACTCTGGCAAGATTAGTTCTAGTAATGCTAGTTGTTCTAGAACTTAGTATGTTTTGTTTTCTATGGAATCTCAATATTAGAAGGCATTGACTCTTTGAGCATCTTTCTTTTTACTAATTAAATGCTAAGTGAAGTAAAAAAAAATGACTTTAGTAATTGCAATTTTCTCAGTGAAAAACAGTGAAGGACTTCCCCATTTGAACTTTGCAAGGCAAATTCTCTTTAGCAAATTATCACAAGATGTAAAATCTCCTGTGATATAGCACATGGAAAGGATATTAAAAATTTTTGTCAACCACTTTATACTGGATCTTGTCAGTTTTAAAAGATAATCTTAATTCCTTGGTTCTCTGAAATAAAGTAAATAAAATTCATTTTTTTAATGAATTTTTTAAGAAAATGATTAGAATTTCTCTAAACTCTCTTAGGATATTTCTGTATAAAGCTTTCCGTGTGCATGAATGTGCACATGCGTGCGCGCGCACACACACACACACACACACGCACACACACACTGCACAACTAGAAGACATTACCTCCAGAATTTATCCAGCTGTGGATTCACCTTTGCAAATTTTAAGTCCTTAAAATAAAATAAATATATAAAGTATATATCCTTTTGGTCTGTTTCTCTGAAGAATGCTGACTATGGGGGACTACACTAGGGAGTGGATACTGAGAGACATGATACATCAGGTAACAATCATGCTACATCAAGTAACAATCAATTTATCCTTGGGTCCTGTGTTATTTTCTGTCTTCAGATAAGCAATTTCCAAGATGGGATTAGACAGACAGTAGATTTATTAGAGAAAATGTCTGTGAAAGATAGAGTGGGAGATACGCAGAGAAGGCATGGAGCACCTTCAGACTGTGATTCAGGTCACCCCTTCCTCTGTGAGAGAAGTAAGAAAGAGGATTCAGTAGGAGGAGGTTGATACTCAAGGTAGTTCTAAGAAAGTTTCATCTAGGCCAATGGGGAGCTTTGAGCCAAAGTTGCACATCAGAGGTATCTTGAGGCTGTCTGGAATGGGCCTCCATTACTACTCCTGAAGTCAGCATGAGAAGTGTGGCCTCAGCATGAAAGCAGTGGAGGATCCAAAAAGGCAATACCTAGAGCCATCATTTAACTATGCTTCCCATAGTAGAAGCTCTGAGTAGTATATATTCATGACTATTGCAGCCTCCAGAGACCCATGTCCCTTCCATAGTCAAAATACATTTACTCTCTGTCAAGACTCCAAAGTCTTATCCAGTCATTGCATTGGGCTTAGAGTCCAGAATTTCATCATATGTTTCTGTTATAGGTGTGATTGAGGATCTCCACATGCCACTCTTCTTTATTGAGACATCTGAACAAAAAGACAAGTTATTTGCTTCCATTAGCTCAATGTGTAATAGTGAGATAGGGATGACTGCAATAAACACTTCCCTTCAAAGAGAGGAATGGAGTTCTTTTTCTGGAAAAAGTGGAATGGGAGTGTCTCTCTCACTGAATATAACTATTAAACCTAGGCAGATTGTGTGGAACAGCTATTTGAGAAATCTGAAATGTAAATGATAGCAAGTGGATTAGGGAAGATGATCAGAATTCAAGTATGAATAAATCAAATGGTGGTTATACCATTACACCCCAGCTCAGTTTCCCTGAAAAAATGAAGTAGACATTAGAGAGCAAATAGAAGCCCACTAGTTCTGGTACAAAAAGGAGGAAAAAAAAAGCATGTAAGACTCAGAGAGAGTATGGAAATCTCGCCTTTTCTATTTTTTTTCTTCTGTTCTCTCACACTCCATCCCCTAAGTAATTCCATGGTGATGAGACACAACCAGAAACAGGGAACTGCAGGAGCTAAAACCTTGAGGGAATAAAAATGTGCTCCCTATTCAGTGGATGCTTCCATGACAAGAGGGGAGCCCAATCTTCACCACTTTTTCCTCTGTCCTGGGAACTGACTCTGGTTGCACATAAAGTTGCAGAAGTATACAGCAGGGCAGGGTAATACGGAGTTGGAGGACCAACATTAGGAGCTCTAGGGAACCAGAAAGACCAGAAAGATTATGGAGAGGGAAGAACTCAGAAAAGCAACCTCATAAATTATGAACTCTTGGGCCCACCCTTAAACTATGAATATGATCTGATTCTACTTCACATGTCAAAGATTTTAGGAGCTGAAATAATGATATGCTACTACTCAGGTCCAAGATTGACTAATATGTGAGTGGCACACATATTAGATAGATCCAAATAGCACTGCAAAAAGCACTGCAAAGAATTCAAAAACTGGATTGGAACTGACATTGGAACTAAAGTCTACAGAGGGAAGATTGGGAATTGTGACCTGAACTCAACCAATTCAACTACTTGCTTTAAAAAAATATCAACATTCTCCACAGGATTTAAATAAGACCCAAACTCTCATAATACTAAAAATGTTCAGAATACAATGCAAAATTAGAAAACAAATAACCAGGAAAATCTCAACTCATATGGGAAAAGAAAATGAACCAATGGTAATACCAACATGATCAGAGATGTTGGAATTATCTTACAGCAAGCAATTGTGAGAAGTCCTGTAAACAACAAGAAAATAGAAATGTTCAGCAAAGAAACAGAATCTTGTATTAATTGGGGTTCTCCAGAGAAACAGAATCTCTGGAGAGAGATTAATTTTTTACAAAAAATTTGTTACAAAAAATTAAACAACACTACTAACCAAAGAATTTAACTATAGACTGTATAGAACTTACTCCGCCCAATAATAGCATGCATCCTTTTCTTTATTATTTAAATCCAGGTTAGTTAACATATGGTGCAATAATGATTTCAGGAATAGAATTTAGTGATTCATCACTTACTTATGACACCCAGTGATTATTCCAACAAATGTCCTCCTTAATGCCCTTTGCCCATTTAGCCCATCCCTCACCCAACACCCCCCAGCAACCCTCAGTTTGTTCTCCCTATTTAAGAGTCTCTTATGGTTTGTCCCCCTCTCTGTTTGTATATTATTTTTGCTTCCCTTCCCTTGTGTTCATCTGTTTTGTCTCTTAAAGTCCTCATATGAGTGAAATCATATATTTGTCTTTCTCTCATGGACTTATTTTGCATAGTATAATATACTCTAGTTCCATCCACTTGTTGCAAATGGCAAGATTTCATTCTTTTTGATTACTGAGTAATATTCCACTGTAAGTATATATATATATATATATATATATATATATATATATATATGTGTGTGTGTGTGTGTGTGTGTGTGTGTGTGTTACATATTGGGCTAATGGACTACCCTTTATCCATTAGCCCAATATGTATGTATGTGTATGTATACAATATGTATGTATGTAAACATTTGGGCTCTTTCCATACTTTGGCTATTATCCATAGTACTGCTATAAACATTGGGGCACATGTGCCCTTTTGAATCAGCACTCCTGTATCTTTTGGATAAATGCCTAGTAGTGCAATTGCTGGGTTGTAGGGTAGTTCTATTGTTAATTTTTTGAGGAACCTCCATACGGTTTTCCAGAGTGGCTGTACCAGCTTGCATTCCCACCAGCAATGCAAAAGAGATCCTCTTTCTCCACATCCTCTCCAACATCTATTGTTGCCTGAGTTGTTAATTTTAGCCATTCTGACAGGTGTCAGGTGTTATCTCATTGTGGCTTTGATTTGTATTTCCTGATGATGAGTGATGTTGAGCATTTTTTCATGTTTCTGTTAGCCCACTGGATGTCTCCTTTGGAAATGTGTCTATGTATGTCTTTTGCCCATTACTACATTGGATTATTTGTGTTTTTGGTGTTGAGTTTGATTAAGTTCTTTATAAATTTTGGACACTAATCCTTTATCTGATATGTCATTTGCAAATATCTTCTCCTATTCCATCAATTACCTTTTACACTTGTTGATTATTACCTTCACTGTGCAGAAGGTTTTTATTTTGATGAGGTCCCAATAGTTCATTTTTGCTTTGGTTTCCCTTCCCTCTGGAGACATATCAAGAAAGAAGTTGATGTGGCCAAGGTCAAAGAGATTGTTACCTGTTTTCTCCTCTAGGATTTTGATGGCTTCCTGTCTTATGTATAGGTCTTTCATCCATTTTGAATTTATTTTTGTGTATGGTATAAGAAAATGGTCCAGGTTCATTTTTCTGCATGTCGCTGCCCAGTTTTCCCAACACCATTTGTTGAAGAGACTGTCTTTTTTCCATTGGATATTCTTTACTGCTTTGTCAAAAATCAGTTGGCCATATGTTTGTGGGTCCATATCTGGGTTGTATATTCTGTTCCATTGATCTATATGTCTCTTCTTGTGCCAGTACCATACTGTCTTGATGATTACAGCTTTGTAATACAGCTTAAAGTCCGGAATTGTGATGCGTCCAGCTTTGATTTCCTTTTTCAACATTATTTGGCTATTCAGGGTTTTTTGTGGTTCCATACAAATTTTAGGATTGCTTGTTCTAGCTTTGTGAAGAACGCTGGTACTATTTTGTTAGAGATTGCATTAAATATGTAGATTACTTTGGATAGTATCAACATTTTAACAATATTTGTTCTTCGAATTCATGAGCATGGAATGTTTTTTTCCATTTTTTTGTGTCTTCTTCAATTTCTTTCATAAGCTTTCTATATTTTCAGCATACAGATTTTTTACTTCTTTGGTTAGGTTTATTCCTAGGTATTTTATGTTTTTTGGTACAAATGTAAATGGGATTGATTCCTGGATTTCTCTTTGTGCTGCTTCATTATTGGTATATAGAAATGCAACCAATTTCTATATATTGATTTTATATCCTGTGACTTTGCTGAATTCATGGATCAGTTCTAGCAGTTTATGGTGGAGTCTTTTGGTTTGTCCACATAGAGTATCATGTCATCTATGAAGAGTGAAAGTTTGATTCCCTCCTTGCCAATTTGGATGCCTTTTATTTCTTTGTGTTGTCTGATTGCTGAGACTAGGATTTCCAACACCACACTGAATAACAGCGGTGAGGGTGGACATCTGTGTCATGTTCCTGACCTTAGGGGGAAAGCTCTAAGTTTTTCCCCCTTGAGGATGATATTAGCAGTGGGACTTCTGTATATGGCCTTTATGATCTTGAAGTATGATCCTCCTATCCCTATTTTCTTGAGAGTTTTATCAAGAAATGATGCTATATTTTGTCAAATGCCTTTTCTGCATCTATCAAAAGGATAATGTGATTCTCATCCTTTATTTTTTTCTATTTTTAAAACAATTTTTAATCGTTTTATTTATTTTTGAGACAGAATGAGACACAGCATGAGCAGGGGAGGGGCAGAGAGAGAAGGAGACACAGAATCCAAAGCAGGGTCCAGACTCTGAGCTGTCAGCACAGAGCCCGACATGGGGCCCGAACTCACGGACTGTGAGATCATGACTTGAGCTGAAGTCAGACGCCCAACCAACTGAGCCACCCAGGTGCCCCATCATCCTTTTTTTATTAATGTGATGTATCACATTGATTGATTTGCAGATACTGAACCAGCCTGGCATCACAGGGATAAACCCCACTTGATTGTGGTGAATAATTCTTTTGACATACTGTTGGATCTAGTTTGCTAGTATCTTGTTGAGAATTTTTGCATCCATGTGAATCAGGGAAATTGGTCTGTAGTTCTCCTTTTTAGTGGGGGTCTTTGTCTGGTTTTAGAATCAAGGTAATGCTGGCCTCCCATAATGAGTTTGAAGGTTTTCCTTCCTTTTCTATTTTTCGTGCAGTGGTGTAGCAGCAGAAGTTAAGAGATTATGGCAAATCACAAACATAGCTGGCACCAGGTTTCACTTTACCCTGGCATCTTTGTCCCAATACCAACAAACGTGGCTATTCTCCAGAGTCCACTGGGACCTTTACCTGTGAGGAGGCTGTATGGTTTCTACTAAATGCTCTCCAAACAGGGGAACCAACTATCATCGTGTGGCACATGGTCGCCTCAGACCACGCTGACTGCTTCTGGGGATTTGCCCTACTTCCTCACCAGAGCACTGCTGGGCACTGGGTTCCGGAACTTCACACTCTGGCCTCCACTGTTTATAGAATCCTGGTGGTACTGAAACCCTCTCCTTTCTTCCTGTCAGTGGTTTTGGGGAACAGATTTCTTGTTCAGTCCCCTAAGAGTGTTATCACTCTTTCTCTCTCTCTCCAACTACTTTCAGGGGAGATTTTTCCTGCAGTCTCCTGATTAGTCACACTGTCCCCCTTTCTCTGTCCTTCCTCTGCAAAGACAGCTCCCTACCCTCCGTGGCTTTTCTCTCCTCCAGTTCACCTCTCTGCACCACGTACCTTCCCAGTTCTGTGGCCCAAGTTATGCAAATTGTTGTCTTAATCCTCAGATCAATTTCCTAGGTGTGCAAAATAGTTTGGTGCTTATCTAGCTGCATTTCAGGGACGAGAAAAACTGAGGGTCTCCACACTGCTCTGCCATCTTGATTGCAATTTAATAGCTTACATCTTTTAAGTGCACATGGAAAATTCTTCAAGATATATAGTATCTTAGATCATAAAATAAGTGTTACAAATTTTTGAAAATTGAAATCATGCAAAGCATTTTTCTGGCCAGAAAGGAATTTAACAAGAAATGAACAATAGAAAGGTAACAGGAAAGTCTTCAAGTACTTGGAAATTAATCAATATACTTCTAAATAACCCATGAGCCAAAAAGTAATTTTCAAGGGAAATTAGGAAATAGTTTGAACTGAGTAAATATATAACGTATCAAAATTTGTGGCATGCAAAGGGAAATTGCAGCATTAAATCCTTCTTTAGGACAAAAAAGTCTCAAATCAGTAATTTAAGCTCCTACCAGAAGCAACTAGAAAAAGAAGAGCAAAGTTATTCCAGAGTAAGCCAAAGGAAGAAAACAATAAGGTGAAGAGCAGAAATCAATAAAAGAGGATACAGGAAATCAATAGTGAAAATCAGTAAAACCAAAAGCTGGTTCTTTGAAAAGAATCAATATGATTGATAACCTTCTAAGCAAGACTAATAAAAAAAAAGAAAAAAAATAAGGTAATTATCAATATCAACAATGAAAGAGAAGATATCATTACCACCTCAAGATATTAAAACAACTATAAAAGAATGCTCTCAGCAACTATGCACATAAATTTGACAATTTAGATAATATTGCCCAGTTGACCAATTATTCAAAACCCACAAACTACCAAAACTCACCCAAGATGAAATAGATAACTTGAATAGTCTTAGAAGGAAATAAAATTGTCCCTATTTACAGATGACAAATAGAGGAGCAATGAGAGGCACAAAGCAAGTTCAGGTCCATGAAAATTCTAAAATCCAGCTGTGGACACATGTTGTGAGAGCTTCCATTCAGAGCCTGGTACTTTCCTTGATTAGAGCCTAGGTCTGTTCTACAGGAGTGGTTCTCATCAAACCTTCTCCTCCTTGGTTCTCTCCTCAGGGAGGTCTTTCCTTTTCCATAGGAAATGGCCTATGTTTGAAATTTTTTGAATAGCTGAATAGTTTTTCCAGTCGGCTTCCTTCCCATAGAATGTTTGTGTCCAGATGCTTTTTTCATTTTGAACTAACTCAGTCCCTTTTAATCTAAGCTGATTCTCTTTGGGTATTCTATGAATCTAAATGAAACTTACTCCATGTCCCTAATGCCACATCAATAATTCTTTTTCAGACAGATGTTTCTCTTCTTTGCATGGAATGACAAAGTGCCATGGAACAACACCCTTAACATTCCTAGAAACAGTTTTTTGTCTAGTTGTACTGAGAGCCCACTGGGCACCACCTTCAATCTTTCTGAGGTCTTAATGAAGAGTTTTGCAGACAACATCTCTGATATGACTTTCTCCCAAAGGCTATTTCTTTCTTTGAGAATCTGTTGGCTAAAGAAATAACCCTGGCTGGAGAGATTGGAAATGTAAAACCTTTCTATTTTCCTCTACACAGGAAGACTTGAATACACATTTTTTCTAAATTCCATTGGCAAACTGAACTATCCTTTCTAAGTTTGTCTCTTATCATATCTTATTACACACAGAGAAGTCAACTGCCGTTTCATCATTCTGTTGGAACTACAGGGACAGTCATGCAATTGTTCTATGATGAAAAAAAAACACGGATCACTGTTTTTCACACTTCCAATAGCAGTTTCCACGTTTTTATCAGCAGCCACTAAAATTTGTCTGCCATTCCTCCAGCTTCTGCCAGCAGCTTACCTGCCACTTATTCCAGCCATATATCCCTAGCCATATCCATATACGCCTAGTCTCAAAGCTTATGTCATACATTGTAGGTTTTTCTTATAGTAGAAACCGTTTTCTATCTACTAATTTCTGTATGTGTTATCTGTTAGTTTACAACAACCCAACCTAAAACTTAAAAATTTAAGGGGTACCTGGGTGGCTCAGTTGGTTGAGCATCTGACTTCACCTTGGGTCACGATCTTGTGGTTGGTGAGTTTGAGTCCCGCATCAGGCTCGCTGATGTCAATGTGAAGCCTGCTTTGGATCCTCTGTCCTTCCCCCATCTCTCTGCCCCTCCCCTGATCATGCTGTCTCTCTTTTGAAATAAATAAATAAATAAGTAAGTAAATAAATAAATAAATACAATAATAATGTATTATTTTTCATAGTTCAGGAGGTTCGGTAAGAGGTTCTTCTATTGGTCTTGCCTATGCTCATTCACGTGACTTAGTCAACTTAGGTTGACTAAGAACTGGCTTAGATAGAATGGCTAGGTCTCTCTCTTCATGTGTTCTCTCATCCTTAAAACATGCCGAACTTTCTTTACATGATAAGAGGTTGGCAACATTCCCAAGATGTGAGCCATAGCTTTTTGATCATGTTTGCATATGTCCCATCAACCAAAGTATGACAGGCCAAGCCAAAGTCTGTGCAGGAAGAGACTTGACAAGGGCACAGATGCCAAAAGTCATGATTTACTGGACTTATTAGTGTAACAATCGACCACAGGGACTTATGTGGAGAAAGAGCAATTAATACTTGATGTTTGGGTCTAGAAAATTCCTTCTGAAAACACACTGTAACAATTAACAACAAAAACATTAGGTCCTGTAAGCCTCATCATTTAGCAGACCCTTTTATATTAGAGGTTCCAAAGTACTCAATATTTCCATTCATAGAAGATATTTTAATTGATGAAACATCCCCTGTAAGACAATGACACCCTTGTCAGCAAGAGATAAGGGTATATTCTAACCAGTTCCATGAACATATCTAATTTACAAAGTATGAGACCCAAACAAATAATGAGGAAAGCAAAACCATTGCTTCTGGAGTCTCTAATGACAGTAATGCCAAAGAGAAGGTGAAAAAACAGTTTGTTTTTTCCAGATACACTAAGCTATTGTAAGATTCAGAGCTTGAGGAGGCTATCACATGCTAATTTGAAAGTTATGGAAAAGTCATATCTTTAAGATTTTATGTTCCTTAATATTTCTAGCTGTCCAGCCTCCCTTCATCAGCCACAGTAAGGCATTTGTCCTTCAAGATTCACTGTTGTGGTTTGTCTAATTTACAATAGTATTCATGTCTAACATACTGTTCAATTAAATACTTGAAGTATTAATTATATTGGTGGCATAAGTTTCCAAAAACATGTGGAGAAAGTCAAAAGAGTATAAGCATTTTGTCTTTTATCAATATATTTCAGAGTCTTTATTTGCCATAATTCCCCTATAAACTCTATTGATTCTCTATAATAAGATAGCCTTAATTCTAGGATATTTCACTACTGTTCGTTTGCTTAAGCAAATCTATTCAAACATTATCTCAGAATCTTTACATGAATAAAGGGTCATTATATGAATAACAAGACCTGTTTATACCATTTTTCAAATTATGACTTTGTTTTTCACCTCATGGTATATACTTTTACCTTAATTTTTACAAAGTACTAGCTGAACTTAGCAATAATAAATGAATCACTCATTTCCATTTTTTTTAATCTCATAAAATTCTTCCCTTATCTTTCAATGTGTTTAAAGAGTAAAGATGTATTTACGTTCACTTGTGTATACTTGATTTAATTCATGAGTTTTGATGCATTTAAATTATTTTTAAGAGCCAGTTTTTGTTTTTGTTAGCAGAGTTTCATTTGAGCTATGCCATTTATTTATTTATTTATTTTTTTTTTTTTAACGTTTATTTATTTTTGAGACAGAGAGAGACAGAGCATGAACGGGGGAGGGTCAGAGAGAGGGAGACACAGAATCTGAAACAGGCTCCAGGCTCTGAGCTGTCAGCACAGAGCCCAACGCGGGGCTGGGACTCATGGACCGCAAGATCATGACCTGAGCCAAAGTCGGCTGCTCAACCGACAGAGCCACCCAGGCGCCCCGAGCTATGTCATTTAAAATATGAATAATATAATAAGGTTGTTGTTACCTATTTGAACATTTGGGTACTACTACTTTGTTAATAAAGAGGTAGGTAGCTCAAGTTTTATAAAATCAAAATTATTGTTTAGATTATTAGATAAGAGCAAGATGTGGTCTGAGCACAATAAAAAAAAAAAACTCCTGAGGGCGCCTGGGTGGCGCAGTCGGTTAAGCGTCCGACTTCAGCCAGGTCACGATCTCGCGGTCCGTGAGTTCGAGCCCCGCGTCAGGCTCTGGGCTGATGGCTCAGAGCCTGGAGCCTGTTTCCGATTCTGTGTCTCCCTCTCTCTCTGCCCCTCCCCCTTTCATGCTCTGTCTCTCTCTGTCCCCCCCAAAAAAAAATAAATAAAAACGTTGAAAAAAAAAAAAAAACTCCTGATAATCTTGGCATTAATAAAAATAGCTTATTTATATGCTTGAGTAAAAAGGATGGGTAACTTTTATAATATGCTAAATTGATACAGTATACAAGAATTTTCAACAACATTCCCAAGTGAAATGCTTCTATCATTGTGAATATGTCGATGATATACAATATAAATCTTATCTAATTTGACTTGTGACAGATTTTCTTCAAGATATGAGCTAGAATGTTGCAGAGTAATGGAAGTTTCTGACAGCATATACAAGATGATAAGGGAATCACCTGGAGGAACACTAGGGCAATATTATTTCTCGAACCCTAGTTATGTGCGAGGCATCCTTTGCAGAATTATATGCATTTTCTGATTTATTTCTCACAATAAAGCCAACGAGTAGATGCTATTAAATCCATTTCACTGTTAAGGAAATTAACATATATCAAATTCAGACTCAGAATTGGTATTGTGTAAGTGTGATGTGACTGATCTTCAGTAAGAGAAGAGAGAAAGAGAAGTCAGGAGATGAGGGTTTAATCTCAATGCTATATAACATAAAAGTCTTAAGAAAGACATATGAATTCTTAAATTGCAATACCCTTACCTGAACTTTTAATTCCAACGTATCCGGTTTTAGAAGAGTATTATATTCCTGTCTATAGGACATACATTTTGAATTCCTCTTTAAATCCCCATGACTTTGTACCACCCTCTCAGGATCTGTATTAAGCCATAAGCTCCATGCCCTTTACTGAATTGGCATGATTAGGGGTATGAAATAGTTTTTATCGGTATAAAGCCAATTGGCTCAACTCACAAATTAGTCTAATAATACTCTAATCAAGTAAATTCATCTGTCCCAATTTCATATTTTATAGTCAGAGCAGAAAGGATACAACTTAATATCCTAAATATCATAATTTGAGTCCGGGAACAATACCAACTTGTCACTCTCAACTCTCCGAGCTCAGCTGAAGGTAAAACTGGAAACTACACTGAAGTAATGCAGCAGCTGAACAGCACAGGAAATGAATTCCACGTGGAAAGAGCAAGAAAGGCTCAAGGTGACACTCAGTGTGTTGCACTTGACACTGCTTTACTCTATTTCATGTTCTGAAGGATGCTGTGTACTGTAATACGCCAGGCAGAATTTGAGCTGCAAATGATGATTTCACTAGTGTGGCAAATCTGATTATCCAAAATGTGAGGTCAGGAGAGGATTTCTTACATTTCAATAATAAAACTAGACTTCAGGCAGTCAAAAGTAGTGACTGCTTATTTTCCACAAAATTTAATTTTTCACAAGTCCTCTTTACTATATGTAGTATTCCATACAGGATTCCTCAGTTTGCCAACTTAAAAATAAGTCTTAGAATCAACCAAATGTGGTATCACTCCCTATCTCCATACTTTTA
This sequence comes from Leopardus geoffroyi, assembly GCF_018350155.1. Lineage (NCBI taxonomy): Eukaryota > Metazoa > Chordata > Mammalia > Carnivora > Felidae > Leopardus > Leopardus geoffroyi. The sequence goes on along the minus strand of NC_059327.1, from coordinate 103,550,993 downwards.
CGTTCCTACTTAGCATAGGAACTACATATTTTGCTTTGATTTCATAGATGTTAATTTCAGACCCCTTTTTCATCAAAGGCAATTTCAGCTTTCCAGATGCTGGCTAATACTTTAGAAAGAAAAAAAACTTGCAAGACTTGGAAGCCAATGCACTTCCATTTTTTTATGGGTTGCTTTGTCAAATATTAAAGGACAAACAGAGGATATATCGTTTCAACAACTAAATCCTGATAATGGTGGTGTATTTGTTCAGATTTCAACAGTTATACTTGCATCCATGCTATCAAAGGCCCTGGAATATTTTTTAAGGAATAACTTTTGCCTAAAGCTGTGCATCAGTAGCTTCCTTGGGTCAGTGAGATCCATACAAAGGAGGGTCTTGGATTATGTCTACAACGTCAGGCTTTTATCAGATTTACACGTTGGCGATGATGAATTTCACATGTTGGTGTAAAGAGCCTATTTCTCCCTGAATACGGACTCCAATATCAGGCCAGTCAGTCATCCAGATGGAGGCTACATGAGATCCTGGGTAAGGGAGGGCAAATTCATCACCACAGACTGAAAAGCACACAGCTTCGTCGCACAGGATAAAAATGTGAAATCTTACCACAGGTTGTTTATTAGAAACACATCTAAAATTTACATATACTCACAGAACGGTTTTCAACAGAAGAATGGGGAGGCAGAGTATACCAGTCAAATACTATGCAAAAGATGTCAGACAAAATTAACTTTGAAGAAAAGGGCATTATTTGATATTCTCCAAGAAGGCAAAACTTAAAAATGAAGTAATGGAATGTTTCAAGTGTCTCCTGTGAGCTAGGATTCTTTTCATTTTTATACTATTTTGTACAGGCAAATGGATTTGTGTTTGTGTGCTTTCCACGTGGAATTAATTCCTAATAAGTTTATAGTCTTTCTTGTTAGAAACAGTGATATTTCAGATGAACTCCTTTACATTAATTTAATAAAGTTTCAGTGGTCCCACGTCCTTTCTCAATTCTCAGCATATAAATTATCAACATTATTTAAAGTCTTAGTTTCCTCCTGCCATGTAATATGCCACAGTGGCATGAGCCCAAGGAATAAAATCTTATTCTCACTGCCTAAAGTTTTGCAGGATTGGAAGTTAAATACACCATCAAATATTTAAATATACTGTTTTGTAACAAATATAAACATTTGCATGGGGGAGGGGAAGGAAAAAAAAAGGTTAGAGAGGGAGGGAGCCAAAACATAACAGACTCTTAAAAACTGAGAACAAACTGAGGGTTGATGGGGTGTGGGAGGGAGCAGAGGGTGGGTGATGGGTATTGAGGAGGGCACTTGTTGGGATGAGCACTGGGTGTTGTATGGAAACCAATTTGACAAGAAATTTCATATTAAAAAAACAAATATAATCATTTGTTTTACAGTACTGTGCTAAGCATTTTTTTTAAGAGGAAGAAAATAAATTTGGACATTGGATCGGTGGCACTATTTTAGTTTAAGATAGTTTTTGCACTTTGTACTATTTCATGAGCCTAGGAAACTTAGAATATTCTGACATGGCCCACACTGAGGGCTCCTGAGTTAGTTTTCTATTTTGTCACACAACAAATTAACAACCTGGTGGGATAACACAGTTTTGAGCCCAAGGTAGTCAAGGGTATGAGAGTCAGCTTCAAAGAACTCATGCCTTAGCTGATTCTGAGAAATCAAAGTTATATGAATGCATCATCTCCACATCCACTTGTTGGACACTTGATGATGATGATTATGATGATGATGATGATGATGATGATGATGATGATGATGATGATGGTTTTTGATTCTTGGAGACCTCACAAGATTGGGGCAACACCAAGATGATAAAACACTGCTTTTGAGAAAAGGAATACCTAAAACATTAGCTGTAACTTTTATCATGCTTATATTATAAGCGAACTTCAGGATATTTTTGTGAACTTCAGGATATTTTTGCTCAGAGATGCTACTATAAATCAGATTTCTTTTGTTTTTAATGATGTTCCTTTTTACATGTTGTGTGTGTATGACCAACAGTGAGATGAGATGTAAGGAAATGGTTTTTTCTTATTGTCTTGAGACCAACTCGGCTTAACTTCAGACATATTTGCCAGATCTAGAAATGCTTAGAATTAAACCATAAAAGCATGAAGCCTGGGAGTAAGAGCAATTATGTTTTCTTCTTTCATAAAAGACAAATTTAAAATGTTCACTTGGATTTTACTATAGAACTGTGCTAGTTATAGTTTTATAGTAAAATACAATGCTCACACCAACTGTGACAGTGATTTATACAGATTCCTAAAAAAATGCTACTGAAGTTCTGCTACATTTACAATGCTACATTTGTATACACAATATGTATACAATATGAATGATACAATGATGAAATCTTACAGTTTCAAAAAGGCACATTTCCACCTACCCACCCATCTCCATATATTCACAACCACAAGATGAGCTTTAATAAGGCAAATTTAGGTTAGTGAAGGAAAAAATGAATATTTCCAGTACCTATCTTTTTCCTTCCTTCCTTTCCAGCTTTGAGAGATATAGCAGTACATAAAATTTAATGCACAAATTAAGGTTGGAAGACCTGTAATCTATGTTCACACCCATTGAGTTGGCTGCAAAAGATCAGAAGAATTGAGCAAAGTAATCGCTGTAAAGCACTGAATAAAAGTGATCTTCCGCAGACTCACAGACACACACAATGTAAGAAATATGTTTCTTAAAAGTAGCATTTTAACTATCCTGTATATTAACCCCAATAATGAATCACTAATGAACACTTTTACACTGCAACTGTTGAGCATGATTAATCAATCAAGTTTCCCATATAGCCAAAAAAAAAAAAAAAAAAAAAAAAAGAAAAGAAAAAGAAAGAAATGAGAAGGAACATCCTATAAGCCAGTGATTGTGAAAAAAGAAAGACTTCAGGGGCACCTGGGTGGCTCAGTTGGTAAAGCATCCGAATCCTGATTTTGGCTCAGGTCATGATCTCACAGTTTGAGAGTTTGTGCCCCGCACTGGGCTCCGTGCTATACTGGTGGAGATCCTGCTTAGGATTCTCTCTCTCTTCCCCACCCCTCCCCCCCCCCACTACTCCTACATGCTCTCTCTCCCCCTCTCAAAATAAATAAATAAACTTAAAGAAAAACTTTCAAAAAATTTTAAAAAGAAGGAATTCAAGATATGTAAATATTGTAAATGTTAATACACAAGTATAATGATTTTAAGAGGATGTCTGAACCCACCGATGTTATTGAATACCTCTTAAAATTATGTAGCCTTGACTTCATGGGCACCTGACAGCTTGGCCTGTTCCCAAGAAAGCACTTGAGCCATAATCTTTTACAGCAGAAAAGCAGAGAAAGACACTTCAAAGTGGGTACCTGTACTCCCATTTGCCAACAGGACTTTTCCTCTGTGACTATTTATGTTCTTAATTTCTCAATGAAACCTAAAAAAAAATCAATTCTCATCTTTTTGCTATTACTGAGTGATTTAAAAGTTGCACGACACGAATGTTAATATATTTGAAATGCTTATAAGTAATAATATTTCGGTAAATGTAACAGCACACAAAGAGTTTTCTAAGAACTTATTTTGATTTCAGTGCTTTGAAAGGACAAGACTGGGGACCAGTAGGTTTTTCTACATTATCTTCCAGAGTTTTCTTGACTACGAACCTTCAGCCTGATAAGGTCCAGCACCTCTTTCTCATCAGTTTATTCCGCAACATGGCAACAACATGGTTTTAAGGGTAATTTCCAATTAGAGCAGATCTGTAAACTGTGAGTCACTGAGATTATACAAAATTGGTATTTGGCTTCCTTTCAAGTTTCAGATTCATCACACAACGGTGTGATTACCATACAGAGGAGGTAGCATCAAAAGAAATGAGCAGAATGTGTTTAAATAATACACACTACCAAATTTTACAGCTGGCCTTTTATATTCAAATGATATTAAGCACACTGTCGTGTTCAATTGAAAACACTTTAGATCTAAAAATATACTGTTGAAACAAATGGCATAGTGAGAAACAAGACCAAAATCTATTTTTATAAAATACAGTCTATAATTTTCAGATATAAAAATGCTACATATAACCATACTTAGATATCTTCTAAATTATAATCTGAGATTTATATTTTTAAACATTATCTCTGGTGAGTTTCAAATTTAGTATTTTTACAGAGTTTAAATCTCTATATTGAATCTTTATGCTTCTTTTTAAAACTGGAACTGAGCAAAAACATAATTCTAAAACAAGATTCCTGACTTCAAAGAACTGTGTCTTCAGATAACCTTTCTTCTTAAGTTGGAACCAATTTCCTTAAAGTTATACTTCCTCTCCTTTGAGCTCTAAGTAGAAAAATTCATGATTTGGACTTCATTTTGACTTTCTTCTGGTTTTTGGATTCCTTTACGCTATTCTGACATCACCAATGCATCTTATCATATCTTCCCCCAAAGCAAGTTGCTCATTGTATGTTGCTCTCAAGTATTTTATTGAAATATAACCCAACAGAAGAAATTACACTTCTTGCTTCAATTTCCCTTAATCAGTGATAATTCCAATCATAACAATAGCTGGATTTGTATTTTTTATTCTGGATTCCTAATTACACGGAACAATTGAGGGTAATTCAAAAGTGTTTCAGATTCACCTGCTGCCTGGATTCTGGAAAACGTCTTTTGTGAAACAGAATGTTAATGCTCTGAGGACTCTATTATAGCTGTGCCAACATGTTCTGTGCACTTTGATGGAATGAGAAGATAAAAGGCTAGGTTCACCATAACTAATATTGCAATGCCACTATGTGCTGACACTCCTGTCAGTCAACAAATATTGAGAACCTATTTCGTTTTAATTTTTAGTTGTATGCATTTGTATATTGTTAATTTCTAAAGATGCCTGGTATAAACTTAGGAGAATCAGCTTGATATATACTTAAGGTATATGGTCATTTTTATGAAGATCTTATGAAAGTAGTACAGACCATGAATGTCTGCATCTAAGTGATTAGAGGAGATAATGTTTCGAAGAATTATCTAAAATGAGCAATATTTCAGTAGATGCTTTAGTTCTTAAATACTTCCTTATTTTAAACTGACCTGTTGTAGAGAGCTATAAATAACATCAACTTTTGGTCTGTTTCACAAAATAGCAAGTTTTATCCTATATCATGCTTGATACTTTAAAAACCCTTGACCTTATCCTCATCTGTATGAAATATTTTGGTATATTAATTTCTTTCTGGATAAATCAGTAATAACCAGTATGTGCGTGCATGCGCACACACAGATAACAATAAAATAAAAAGGCCTAATAAAGAGTATGTTAGTAAACTTCTTTACAGAGAGGTAGCCAACATGGAAAGCCATGACTCCTTTTTCCATTTTATAAAACAGAGCATAAGTAGTATTTTGCAAGGCTACAAAGTTGTTTCTTTTTTCTATTTGTACCATTTTTTGGTAAAAGTAGGAATTTCTTTCTTTCCTTTTTTTTTTTTTTTTTTTTTTGCATATGCATCTACGAACTCTAAAGGTAGGCAAATAAGAACTATGAGACCAGTGAATTACTTTTGTCTACTTCTGCTATGCTAATCAGGTGAGAGAAATCTGGGTTTCATATTAGGAGCCCTTCTGAACGGTTTAATTCCTTTACAGCTACCATTAGCTGTCAGCTTCGCCATGGATATTGTCCACGTGCACTTTGAGGTAGTCATTCCTTGTAAACTTCTTATGGCAAAACTGGCATTCTGCCAGGGGACGATTGGGATTGTGAGTCATCTTGTGTCGGATCAGCATTTTCTTCAGGCTAAAAGCCAAGTCACAAACCTAGAAAAGACCCAAAGACACCAATTGTATTATGCTGAAAAACCTGAAGATATGCCAACTTATCACGTACACAACATACATTATGCATCTTCCTACTGTTAAGTATGCACTGACAGGCATAAGAACAAAAATTCCTAGAAATAAATGGAATTTAACATCCCAACTAAAGGGTAAAGAAAAATAATTACAGTTCCCAAGAGCTGTTTGCATCTAGTGTGTGTCCTCTATACCCTAACCACCCTCCCTTCCTCTCTACTGCTATATTTAAACATGTCTAGATAAACAACTCCCTGGGAACAATATCTTTCTCCCCATGATGGAGTGTATTGACATTTTCATATTAAACCCCTTAAACAAAATGCCTAATGGCCCAGAGGGCATCTCCCTGTTTGACATAAATAGCACAAGACTTGTCTCTCCAGTGATCCCTTCCATTTAGCCCCATTTGAGAAGTGAAAGGTTAATGCTGCTTTAAGCATCCTAAGTGGAAGTTTACTACCCACAATTCTGATTCTTTATTTCTTATCATATACACTCATTTAACTAGGGAATCTAACATGTTAACTTCATATAAGCTCTGCCACATTGCCACCTGGCCCAACAAATATGAACAGTCCAATAACTAAAATATTAAATTAACACAGAAGATGTAAGGTCCTCCTGCCTCAGTACTTTCCCACTTCTCTTTATGTAGCTTCCTCTTACTCATTCTTCAGGGAAGCCTGTATGATCTGTGGGCCAGAAGTCCTCTGTTAAGTGCTTTCATGGTAGCCTTTACTTTTCCTTTATGATACCTACTTTAAATATAATTAGTTACTAGATAATTCCTTTAAATGTCTGTTTCCTTGCAAGTCTAAGAAACATGATAGTAAGAGTAAGAATTCTGTAAATATTTGTTGACTTAAAGAAAGAAAGGTAGATACATGTTTGATAGATAGGTAAAACCCCTAAGAGCAATATAAGTATGTCAAAAACTATCGAATAATTCTAGAAAAATCAAGCAAGGTGACTATGGAGATTATTTTCAAGTGAAACTCTAAACTTCTGAATTGTTTTTTTATAAAATTTGTTAAAATCGATTATCGTAAATAGCACAGAATTAAAATGTATCCCTTATTTTCTATTTCTCTGGCTCCTTCTCTAAACCCCATGTAATGAACAATAGATACCAAATTTTTCATTGGCTTCCCACTGAAATTAGATTCAAAATAAATTTCTTAGCATGCTTGAAAGGCTCATCAATTTGCTCTCCAACTTCACTTGTACCCTTTCTTTCTCACTGTGCTTCAGCTCCACCTGCCTTTTTACCTCCCCTAATACCCAGGCTCATTATCACCTACAGGCCTTGATTTGTACTGTTCCTTGAGCCTGGAATGTTCTCTTCCCCATGGCTGACTCCTTCTCCTCTTTTAGGTTACTTAGAGTTACTCTCTCAGAGACTTCTTCCTTAAGTATTCCTTTATCTCTTTTTAAATTGTTTCCAGTCTTTATCATAAAATGCAATTAGGTATTTATTTAGGTTTAGTTGTTCAATGTCAATACCCCACAGGAATGTTGAGTTCTGTGAGCACAGGGGACCTGATATCTTGTTCACTATTTCATTTCAGTGTCTGGCCCAGGGACTAGGTTGAAGGGCTAACATCAGCTTTCATTATGTGCCAGGAAGCACTCTGTGCAACTTATAAAAAATTCACTTGTGCAATCCTCACCTCACCCTTTTAGGCAGATACTAATACTATAAACTCCATTCTATAGAAGGAAACTGACATTCACTTCAGTGTCTCAAGCAGGTTACCCAAGGTCATAGAACTAGGAAGTGGTTTCTGGGGTTTAACCCAAGCAGTCAGGGTTCAGAGTTTTTGTAACCCCAAGGACCAACTATTATTAAAAGCTCAAACTTCAAACAAAGATATGTAAGCTGATTGTACTTTTTCCACTTGTCTGGCTGATACCATTTTTAAGAAATAAAAACCTCTTTGGAAAAATAAAGGAGGTTCTCAGTTCAGCTCACCAGTGTATTGTGAGAGACACAAAGTTCAAGTTCATTTACACGGTCACCATGGGAAAATTACAGCAGCAGCAAGCTAGAGAAATGGAAGGGAAGTAAAACAAGATGCTAAAGTCATTGACAATGGCTCTCAATTAGGGAGTCCTAGAAGCTCCATATAGGAGATGGGATGGGAACAACCCAACAGATTTTGAATGAGGGCCAGGTAGAGGATTCAATGTCAGTAGAGAGCAGGTGATGTCACAGTTGTGAAAGTGACTACCTAGACATTAAAAGCTATGTTTTTATGAACTTAAATGTAGTCACTAAGAGACTTCAAACTGATGTTCTGTATAAATCACCCAACTGTAAGGACATTCATGGTCATTTTAATATTAGGGGAAAGCAAGGAATAATTCAAATAGTGTAACAGGGATGCTTCCTCTTCTTCCTTTCCACCTGAGATTCTTATCCAATCCTTCAGCCTACTCCAAATTAGTATTAATTCACAAGCAAAAGAATAGGAAAATATTTAGTCTTTTTCTAGGCTAGAGGTAAACTGATTTTGTTTTAAAATGAAGTAAAACAACACATTTAATAGAACATACCTTGAGAGATAATACTAGAACACGATATAAACATCTTACAGTAACAAATATTTATCACATACAATGTGCCTGCCACTTCAGTTAGAAACAGAATGACAAAGAGTCTTGTCCTGTCCTGTGAAGTCCAGAGTCCTAAGGAGAAATATTTTCAATGTCATGAACATAATTCTAGAAGAAGGAATAGGAGAGCACAATTAATTCTTCCTGGATGTATGAGGGTTGTCATGTCATAAGGCGGGAAATGATATTCTGGGGGGAGGGAAGAGAAGGTGCAAAGGCACAGAGCTGTAAAGAGCAAGGCTCATGTGGGGAAGTAAAAACAGTTCCCTAAGGCTGAAGAAACAGAATATTAGAGAAATACATTGAAATCAACCAATCAATCAATCAATAAGAGAATCAACTTGAAAAAGAAGTTAGTGTTAAAGTCTGGACAACGCCCTACTTCAGTTCAGGTCACAATCTTGCAATTTGTGAGTTCGAGACCCACATCAGTCTCTGTGCTGACGGCTAAGAGCCTGGAGCCTGCTTTGGATTCTGTGCCTCCCTCTCTCTCTCTGCCCCTCCCCCACTTGTGCGCTCTCTTTCTCTCTCTCTCTCAAAAGTAAATAAACATTAAAAAAAGTTGGAGGCTAGAGCCAAACCCTGGTAATCATAATAAGAAACTGGAAGTATATTCTGCAAGTGGTGGGGATTTATTAAAGGATTCTAAATAGAGACTAACACTCAAATATCATTTAGTCAGCAAGCTTGAGAGTATGAAACTGGGGGCAGCAAGGCCAATGTTATTATTACACTCCAAGCCAGAAATGATTTGGATATGAACTAAAGACAGCAATCATTGATTCCTTTATTCATTCTTTCAAAAACCTTCATTAAGTGCCTCCTATATGCCAGGCATAGTTCTTGGCCTGGGGATCCAGCAGTGAACAATAAAGAAGAAGAAGAAGAAGAAAAAACAACACCTCTGTTGTCATTAAGCTTAAAATACATGATAAATAATTAAACAAACAAATATGTAATATATCAAGTGGATATAAGTGCTGTGAAGGAGAAGAAGAATATGGGGTGAAGGTTAAGAAAGTAATAGAAATAAGAGCGTAATTTGAGCACAGAACTGAAATAAGTACAGGAGAAGGCCATAAAGTTCTCTGAGAAGGGTGTCCCAGATCAGGGAAGCAGCAAATACAAAGACCTATTCATTGGAATATGCTTTGTTTGTCTGAAAAATGGCAATGAAGTGATGTGGTCAGAGTGAGGTGAAGGTGGTAGAGAGGTCAGTGCTTGGGGCAGGAGGGTTGGGGGTGCAGGTCTGTAAGGACTTTCAGATCATGGTAAACTTTGGTTTTCACTCTAAATGGGATAGATCGCCATTGGAAGGCTTGAGCAAATGAGTAAATATACAGTCTACATATATAATATATAAAACCTGACAAAGGTTCTAAAAAGGACACTCTGGGTGGTAAGCTTAAGACTCTGTCAGGAGCAAAGACAGGATAAATTAAGAAACTGTTTCATTATTCAAGGAGACTAAGCTGGTAGCTGGGCAGATGTGAAAAGTGTTCAGATTCTCCATTTATTTTAAATATGGAGCCAACTGAATTTGTACTGGACTGGATATCAGGAGTGAGAAAAAGAGAGGAGTGAAGGTGGTAGTGGAAATTTAGAGGAAGAAAGATTTTCAGGAATTATTGTGTCTGAATGGCAGGTACATGAGCTTGAACCCTCGAATCCTGACTCGGCCAATTAGAAGTGGAAGGAAAGAGACAAGTCACACCCTTCAGTGAGCCTCAGTTGTTTCATATAGGTGGAAATAACACCTAGATATTTCTGGAAGATCAGAGAGAATATATATAAACTGGATCACTGTGTCTTCCCCACAATAGAAGCTTGACTAGTTGATGCTATTGGTCATGGCTTAAGGAAAAAAAAGTGTCTGGCATGAGAATCAGAGCTTTGGTTTTGGTTATTTGGAGATGGTGAAGCCCTCAGAAAGATGTATAGGTTTTTTTTTAAGTTTATTTATTTGAGAGAGAGAAAGAGAGAGGAAGGAGGAAAAAGAGAGAGAGAGAGAGAGAGAGAGAGGATGCCAAGGAGACTCCACGCTGTCAGCATGGACCCAGATGTGGGGTTCGATCTTACAAACTGTGATATCATGACCTGAACAGAAATTAAGAGTCCAAAGCTTAACCAACTGAACCATTCAGGAGACCCAGAGAGATGTATAGTTAAAGGGAATATGTTGAGCAACTAAGCTGGCTGGGGAAATATTGATTTCAGTAAGGAATATAGGAGAGAAGTCTCTTAAAATTCTTTTAAATGTGTATTTATTTTTGAGAGAGAGAGTGAGAGTGAGAACAAGCTGGGGAGGAGCAGAGAGAGGGAGACACAGAATCCGAAGCAGGCTCCAGGCTCTGAGATGTCAGCACAGTACCTGAGACAGGGCTTGAACACACAAGCCATAAGATCATGACCTGAGCTGAAGTTGGACACTAAACTGAGTAAGTCATCCAGGTGCCCCAGGGGAAATGTCTTACAGGCGGCTCAAAACATCTGCCTAGAGTTCAAAATGGAGATCGAGGCAGGAGAAAGAGAGATTTGGAAGTCATCACCATAGGGATAGTAGTAAAGATACTTATAGTTCAATAGCTATGGCATGCTCAGGGAGCTGTACACATGGAATGACTGTGCCTAAGGGGCTAGTGTTGATGAGTGAAGCGGTATTTGAGAAAAATTGTAAAGAACTGAGATCAACATGTATCAGTTTCTTCTTTACAATTTTGCTCAAATGCCATTCAAGTACCACTCAGATGTCATATGTCTGTGTGTGTGTGTGTGTGGGTGTAAATGCCAGGCAGTGGGTACAAGAGATGGGGAGGGCGTTCCAGGCAGAGGGAGTAGTGCATGAAGCTACAAGGAACAAGAAACAGAAATGCCAAATGGCATCGCTGCTTCAGGAAACTTTAAGTGTCAGTACAAACAAAATGCAAAGTACTGACAGATAAGAAATTATTAACATATTAATAATAACAGTTGACAAAACCCAGAATAATTTTTTCCGTCAAGCGGCAAGGTGGATTTTACCCTACAGTTTGTGAGATACTGTCATAGAGAAGCACCTGATTTGGTTTATACTGAAACAATAACATTGGGAAGTTATTACTGACCCAAGAGAAATAAAAAGGATTATAAGAGAATACTATGAACTGTATGCCAACAAATTAGATAACTTAGATGAAATGGACAAGTTCCTAGAAACACATAAATAACGAAAACTGACTCAAAAAGAAATAGAGTAACTCCAGAGACCAATAATAAATAAAGAGATTGTATCAAATAAAAAACCTCCCAGGGCGCCTGGGTGGCTCAGTCAGTTAAGCGTCCGACTTCGGCTCAGGTCATGATCTCACAGTTCGTGAGTTCGAGCCCCACATCGGGCTCTGTGCTGACAGCTCAGAGCCTGGAGCCTGCTTCAGATTCTGTGTCTCCTCCTCTCTCTGCCCCTCCCCTGCTCATGCTCTGTCTCTCTCTGTCTCTCAATAATAAATAAGCGTTAAAAATTTTTTTTAAATAATAAAAAAAAAAAACCTCCCAACAAAGGAAAGTCTGGAATCAGATAGTTTCATGGATAAATTGCACCAAACATTTAAAGACTTAACACTAATCCTTTCAAACTCTCCCAAAAATAGAAGTGGACAGAACACTTTCTAATTCATTCTGTGATGCCAGCATTAACTTAATACCAAAGCTAGACAACGACATCACAAGAAAACTAAAAGCCAATATCCCTTTTGAATATAGATGCAAAAATCCTCAAACGAATGAAAAACAAAAATTCCAACAAGCCAAATTCAAAAGTATATTAAAAGGATTGCCAACAAAAAGAAAGAAAGAAAGAAAGAAAGAAAGAAAGAAAGAAAGAAAGAGAAAGAAAGAAAAGAATAAAGAAAAAAAAAAGGCAGGGCATGGATGGCTCAGTCGGTTAAGCATCTGATTTCAGCTCAGGTCATGATTTGTGAGCTCAACACCAGCATGGAGCCTGCTTGGGATTCTCTCATTCCCTCTCTCTCTCTGTCCCTACTCTGCTCGTGAGCTCTCTCTCTTTTTTGTCTCTCAAAAACAAAAAAAACAAAAAGCAAAAAACAAAAACAAAAAAACAAAAAGCAAAAAAACAGAAACATCACAAGTCATGACCAAATGGGATTTATTCAGACTGCAATGGTAGTTTCACATAAAATCAAACAATGTAATAAACCATGTTAATAAACAAAAGACTAAAAAATGATCATCTCAACTGATGAAGGAAAGCCACTGACAAAATCCAACAACCTGTATTGATAAAAATACTTAGAAAACTAGGATAAGGTTGCTTCCTCAACATAATAAAGGGCATTTATGAAAAACTCATAGCTAACATCATATGGAATGGTGAAAAACTGCAAAATAATGCAAAAGAATAGACCCCTACTTTACACCATATACAAAAAATTAACTTAAAACAGATCAAAGACCTAACTGTAAGAGCTAAAACTATCACATTCTTAGAAAAAAAACATGACAGTAAATCTTCATGGCCCTGAAACTGGCAATTCTTATATCTGACAACAACACCGTGCTGAGAAAAAGAAAAAAAAAAAAAACCATAAATTGGATTTCAACATTTAAAAGTTTCATGAATCAAAGGTATTATTACTAAGTGAAAAGATAACTTAGAAGATACTTGTATATCATATATCTGATAAGAGCCTAGTATCTAGAATATACAAAGAACTCTTATACTCAACAACAAAAAGACAAAATTTTAAAATGGGAAGAGGACTTGAACAGACATTTCTCCAGAGAAAATACAAATTCCAACAAACAAGCATATAGAAAGATGCTCAGTATTGTTAATGCTTTTGGAAATTTAAATCCAAACCACAATAAGATATCACTTCATATGCCCCATGGTAACTATAATTTTACAAAACATAAAATAACAAGCATTGACAAAGATGTGGAAAAAATTGGTATTCTTGTGCATTGCTGGTGGGAATATAAAAATGGTTCAGTTTCCATGAAAAACAGTATAGTAGTTCCCCAAAAAGTCAAATATAGAATCACCATATGACACAGTAATTCTACTCCTAGGTATATACCCGAAATAATTTGCTTTTAAGACAGAGAGACAGGGGCGCCTGGGTGGCTCAGTCGGTTAAGCGTCCGACTTCGGCTCAGGTCATGATCTCACGGTTCATGAGTTCAAGCCCTGCATCAGGCTCTGTGCTGATGGCTCAGAGCCTGGAGCCTGTTTCAGATTCTGTGTCTCCCTCTCTCTCTGACCCTCCCCCGTTCATGCTCTGTCTCTCTCTGTTTCAAAAACAAATAAACGTTAAAAAATTAAAAAAAAAAAAACAGAGAGACAGAGAGAGAGAAACAGAGAGACAGAGAGACAGAGAGAAAATGCATATGAGTGAGTGGGGGAGGGGCAAAGGGAGAGGGGAAGAGAGACTCTTAAGCAGGCTCCACTCCCAGCACAGAGTCCAATGTGGGGCTTGATCTCAGAATGGTGAGTTCATGACCTGAGCCAAAATCAAGAGTAAGATGCTCAACTGACTGGAGACACCCAAGTGCCCCCAGCCCTGCAAAGAATTCAAAACAGGTACTTAAATACTTTTATGCACATGTTCCTCACAGAGCAATACACAATAGCCAAAAGGCAGAAACAACGTAATGTTCATCAGTGATGGAGAGATAAACTGTGGTATCCACAATGGAATATCATTGGGCCATAAAAAGGAATGATGTACAGATACATGCTACAATGTAGATGAACCTTGAAAACATTACGCTAAGTAAAAGAAGCCAGTCACAAAGGTCACACATGGTATGATTCATTTACATGAAATATCCAGAATAGGTAAATCTGTAGAAATGAAAGGAGATTGGTAGCTGTCAGGGTCTGGAGAGAGAGGGGATTAACTGCTGAATGGGTATGGAGTTTTATTTTGGGACATTAATGTTTTAGAAGGAGATAGAGGTGATGGTTGCACAACATTGTTAATGCACCCAATGACAATGAATTGTTCACTTTAAAATGGTTGATTTTACATTCTGTGAATTTTGTCTCAATTAAAAAAAAAAAAAAAAAACATTACCCTGGCAGGGTAAAGAACACACATATTGGTGATTGAATGTAATAAAACACAGGGAGGAGCCAGGCTATGCACTGTTAGTGGGAAAAGAAACTGAGAGGAAGTAATAGATTTGAGAGTTATTCAGGAAAGAGGAAGATTGGGAATGAGAGAGAAAGAATGACTTCTATTCAGAATGAGTGGGTTAAGAGGATAAGATTTTGGAACAAAGACAGCCAGCTCTTTACAAGGCAGGATGCATTGCAAGGAGGTCTGGGAGGCAGTAAACTTGGATCGATAGTCAATGGACTAGTTTGGGCCACAGATAATGATCAGAGAGTTTTGAAAATATGATAGAAGTAGATGGAATAGAAGGAAAAAAATCACGTTTGTAACATTATAGTTCTTAAAAAAAAATAACATCATGGTCCAGTTTAACTTAGAAAGTACTCAACAAAAATATGTAGCATAAATGAAAGTTGAATGTGATGGTAGCCAGATGTTTGTACACAGTCATTATTTAATTTCTATCTCCCATCAGTTATCAGTTGTACAATTAAGTAATCTAAAGAGGTTGTGCCTATATGGAAATGTTTCCAATAAAAGCACTGACGAATTAAGCCAACTGAAATTATTAAGCAGGAGCTGTACCTCCAGTTCAGGATCGAGTTCTACATGTGCACATTTCTTTCTCTACGATACTTCTTGCCTTAAAGAAGTTCACTGTTCATAAAGGTACTTTTATGAGTAAGCCCACTGGGAGTACATTGTTGCCTTAACCTTACCACCAAAGTTTCATGGAAGGACAAGGAAAACATCTTGTGTTTGTGAGCTTCCTTTCATGTGGACTGCTTACCCTACACTTATCCGTTGGGATATGCCAATGGGACTAAGTACTCGAGTTTCCCTCCACATTTAAAGAGCATTCTGTACTGTGCAATTTTACACACTACAACTTTAATGTTTCTTCTTACATTGAGCTACATTAATACTCTTTTTGCTACTTTTGTATAAGAAATAAGCATCCAAGTGTTTTCCCTAAAGCCTGTGTCAATCTTCTATCAACTGTCAATCTTACACAGAATGGTGACACTGTTCATTGAAAAACCATTTTTTTCCTAGATTAATTAACATTCAGATTAATTTTATTGAGTGTGGTAGTATTTTTCCTTTCATAAATACTGTAAACAACTAAGTTGATAATTTTCAATTCAAATGTCATACACAGAAAATCTAAACAATTAGCAACATTATTTAAACAAAGGAGTTCATTCATGTTTTAGAAACTCATTGTTTGGCTGTAGCAAAATCAGTAATATCTATGGCCTGGTAAACCTCTGGTTTAACTGCCACTAACCTGTCAAAGATTTGGGCAGACATATGAAAGCTGCCTGGAATCATCATGAGTTTATACCTTGAAAGAACAACTCAATTGCATTAAAACTTTGGGTGCAAATGTGCCTTAAAGAAAATCGGTTAATCTGCTGCTAGTAAACTAGGATGAACAAAATTATGACAAAGTGGTTATATGGATTACATCAAAAGATGCAGGCAGCACAAGGCATTAACAGAAAGACCAGCACTGCAAAACAACACACACCCATCCATACACACCCAGGTGCACAGATGCCTTACTCGCACACATGCACACAACACACACATCTGTCACCGGAGGACACTGACGGAAGAAAAGAGAAACCAAACTCACATCACACTGAAAAGGCTTTTCTCCGGTGTGCGTCCTCTTGTGCTCATCCAGGCCTCGCTTCTGGCTGAAGGCTTTGCTGCAGTCTGAGCACTTGTAAGGTTTCTCCTGCAGTCAGCGACAAGAGATCGCCATGAATTTAAGGGAACATAACGCCCTCCTTATAAAGGTGTACGTGGTGTGTGTGTGTGGGGGGGGTATTTTATCTAGTTTCGTCGGGTGCTGCAGCAAATCCATGGGGTTCCAGAAGTTATTTTCAGGGGAAACAGCACTACTCGACATCTGCTGGACAAACTGAACTACTAGCTCATGGCAGTTCACAGCCCCAACATTAGACTGCACCACTTTTCTTTGGGAAGCAAGGTCCTGAATGATTGCCATGATCTAACTACTCAAAGAAGTGAACTCTTAAGTTTTCTTTTGGTCTTTGGGGTCACAAAAATTTACTGAGATATTCGAGACCCTTGATCTAGATGGTGCAACTTGTTTACTATCTTGGAGGAGTTCCTGGGAATGAAAACTTCAGAACAAAATTTTCATCAGATTTTGGGGTAAGTTTAAAAAGCTACAGCTCAACTGTGGTTTAAGTATTTTCATTTTTATTGCCCAATCTTTCTTCTTACGTAGGATGTTCTTTTGTAACATCTAAATTATGTTTTTAAATGAGGTAATTTTTTAATTGTTTGTCATAGGCTCTTAAGGAAAAAAAAATGTATTCACAGGAGAAGAAAAAGTGTTCACATTCCTCAGCCGACTTTGATACCAAGAATTTGTATCACCAGCCTTTTTGCTTAGAAAACAGATTAACATTGTTCCATTAAAACAGCCAGTCATTACCAAGGAGTGCATAAATAAAAAGGTTTGAGGGAAAAAAGTAAGATTTCTTTAAAGTAAACTTGCAATGAGATTTTTTTTCAAATACATCTTCAAAGATGTTATAATTTTTTTTTCAATATATGAAATTTATTGTCAAATTGGTTTCCATACAACACCCAGTGCTCATCCCAAAGGGTGCCCTCCTCAATACCCATCACCCACCCTCCCCTCTCTCCCACCCCCCATCAACCCTCAGTTTGTTCTCAGTTTTTAACAGTCTCTTATGCTTTGGCTCTCTCCCACTCTAACCTTTTTTTTTTTTTCCTTCCCCTCCCCCAGACTTTAGCCTCTACTACAAAGCTGTAATCATCAAGACAGCATGGTATTGGCACAAAAGCAGACACATGGACCAATGGAATAGAATGGAAACCCCAGAACTAGACCCACAAACGTATGGCCAACTAATCTTTGACAAAGCAGGAAAGAACATCCGATGGAAAAAAGACAGTCTCTTTAACAAATGGTGCTGGGAGAACTGGACAGCAACATGCAGAAAGTTGAAACTAGACCACTTTCTCACACCATTCACAAAAATAAATTCAAAATGTTATAAAGTTTTTAAAATTGAGGTAGTGTGTGTGTGTGTGTGTGTGTGTGTTCGTATTTAATTTCATGTTATGTAGACAAGCTCCATACACATTTTCTCCTTAGTATTTAAAAGAATATTATAAAAATTGTCAGGCCTAAAAAAATGGTATGTAAAGAATGAAACAGATATGTGTGTGTCCACTGGCTACGTCTTACAAAATCAAACATTACTAGTGCAGGTGTCCCTCTCAAATCCCTCCCCCAACCCCTCCACTCCCTAACTGCAGCACATGCCCACTTTCCCCAGAGGTGACCACAGTGCTGGATGGTGAACTTATCAGTCCTTTGCTTTTCTCTATGTTTTTACTGCACGTGTATGGAAGGATCTCTAAACAAGACTTAGCATTATTTTGCTTTTTAAACTTATTTAAATAGCATCACACTGTATATAAACTTTGTGAGTTCTTTTGAAAGTTACTTATTTTTGCTCAACATAATCTTTATGGGCTTCTAGTCCTCAATTTTATTTTGTTAACATATGTAGTTCCTACTCATTCATTTTTAGTATCATATAGTATTACCTTCAATGGCTACACCACAATTTGCTTATATACATTATCTAGTGATGGGCAGTTCATTTTTTACCAATTTTTCACTCTTACTTTGCTCTGAATTTTTTTGTATGTGTATACTTGAATGCAGAGAAATGTAATTCCCTGTGGTGTGTGTATCTAGAAGTGCGTTGCACCTTCAACTGTTTTAGGAATGTCCAAAGTCTACAAAGTGGATAAACCATTTTACACTCCAAAATGCAGTATAAATGTATCAAATCAATATGTTGTACCCTTTAAACTTACATAATGTGATAGGTCAATTATACCTTAGTTTAAAAGAAGGAGGCAGAAAATAATACAGTATTAGTGTTTGCTTGGTATATCCATTTTTTTACTTTCAAACAGTCTATATCCTTAGATATGAGGAATGTCTCCATAAATAGCATCCAACTGGATTTTTTTTCAAACCATACTTGTATCACTTTTGTTAAGATAACAAGTTTTGCTTCTTAATCTTCATTAATATGTATTATCATTTATTATTATAATTACTATTATAATATACAATTAATGTATCTATATATTAATATTTGTTATTAATCATGTATTTGAATATATTTCTTTGTTTTAAATATATCTGAATATATTTCTAAAATTTTATTTTGTGCATTGATTTTATCTTGCTTGTTTTCAAAGTTCTTTTCCCCCTATAATTTCTTGTATGTTTTGGATTGATAATTTTCCCCCTGTATTATCATAGAAGTTATGAACACTATTTCTATCCTCTTAGTGGTTATCCTTAACAGGATTACCTATTCATTGAACACAGCTTAAAGATTATCTATGTTTTCCCTTCTACTGAATAACAAGTCCTGTAGAATGCTCCTGTCTTAGAGGTTATGTGTAATAGTGTTTTATTTGTATCTTTATTTTTAATGCCCAATATGGAATCATTATTACTTTACACAATTAGTATGGTTTAGTTTCACACATGCTTAAAAATTTCTTTACTTTTCATGCTTTCTTGCCTATCTGACCTTCACAGGATCTGATGATGGTAAATTCCATTTTTATTTGATTGAAAATGACTTTATTTCTTATCTGTTATTGATCAACAAATCCAACTATATGTATAACAGACCCTATTTCTCATGTCTCTTAACCTCCCTTTACCATTTCTATTGTTTTGTATCGTACTGTATACAAGTTCTTTAGAATCAGTTGACCAATTATCTTCAGGTATGAATAAATTGTTAATATAATCATTTGATTTTTAATTTGTATTATATTTTAATTTTTTTAAAGTTTTTATTTGGTTCTTTTCAATTATGCTTAATTGTGGGTAAAATCTTTTTTATTCATGTTCTTATGTGTATTTAAAAAATATTCTAGGCATTTATATAATTTACTTCATCTGATAAATCATTATCTTAAGCTTTTTGGATATCTAATTCTGCTATTTGTGGTTTCTCCTGTCTCCTGTTCATGGCTCTTGTTTCCTTGGGTGTTTCTGGAATTTGGAATCATGGGCTCATGTTTGGTGGTCTTTATCTGTTAAAATGCTGTGACCCTTAAGTTGAGGGTAAGTCCCTTCAGACAGCATTGTGTTTGCTTCTGCCAGGCATTCTGGGATGCTATCAATCAAAGACCATTTTAAGTTTATTTCTTGCCTTAGGGTTTTCTGGTCAGGGAAGTATTTTAAGTCTGAACTCTAAACACACTTGAGGCAAAGACTGTGGTTATAAACTCTAAGGAGAACTCTTTTCTCTAGCCAGCAATTACTGAGACAGTTAAATGTCCCAAGCACCTCTGTTTGCCAAAGGTAGATGATTTCCAGTCCCTGATTTCATTTTGAGTGTGGTTTTTCTAGGGTCTCAGCACTGTGGTGGGATGTGGTTCCATCTTGCCCCTATAATCTAAGCCCAGAACTTGCCTCCCTTTCCATCACCATTCAAAACCAAAGCTTGAATTTACAGATACTGACAAACACCTTGTAAGGTGCTACATTCTCAATGTGACCATTCTGGCACTCAGCTTCAGTTTTGTTTGTTGGATTCTGGGGATTACTGTTACCTTTTTCTTTTTTAAGTTCAGATATTTGCTATTTGCTTTACTATATCCAGCATAGATAGAGTTTTGTATAAGGTCTCTGTGTTTTATTTTTTATTTTTTAAGTTTTATTTATTTATTTTGAGAGAGAGAGAGAGAGAGCATGTGTCTGCGTGAGCAGAGGAGGGGCAGAAAGAGGGAGAGAGAGGGAATCCCAAGCAGGCTCTTCACTGTCAGCGCAGAGCTCGATGCGGGGCTCAAACCCACAAACTGTGAGATCATGACCTGGGCCAAAACCAAGAGCCAGACACTTAACCGACTGAACCACAAAGCCCCCCAACTTTCTTAAAGTTTTATTTATTTATTTTGGAGGGGGACTCTGTATTTTAAATGACTGTTCAAAGTTAACAGAAAAAAAATGCATTTTCTTGGCAGTCCAAAAAATATGACATTTTTTTCATTTAGTCTAGATCAACACAATCTCTTTTCACATATTGCATAACCTTTGGTGCCTATTATTTCTTCAAATATTGACCAGTTTAAAAAAAAACACACACAACTTGAAAATGTAGTTGTTAAGTATTTAAATTAGAAATTTCTTAGGGTTGCTGGGACTTTTATTATATCTAAATGTTTTACTTACCTAATATTTTAAAAACATATAAGGAGATACCCATATGATGTATATGAGAAGAAAAACAGGAAAGCTTTTCGCTCTACAATTTATCTAGAAAACAAGACCTTATGAAGAAGTGAGAGGCACATCACTGCAGCGGCTGCAACGACAGGCAAGTGTCTGGCAGAGAACAACCCAAGACCAATTATCTGGATGACGTCCTAAGAGGGTAATAGGAGGTTTCCGGGAAGAAAAGCCGTGAAAAACAACGTCTCAGCATCATTGATTAAGAACATCCTTCTCACTCATTCCCAAATCTCCTCTCAGGAAGTACTTAACTGTCTAGGTGAGTACCCTGCAGTGCCCCACGGATACTGAGAAAGGTTCTGAGCCAGTGTATGGAGATTCTAGCGAACCGCTCTTGCGGTTATCATGAGAGTTTTCAAAAAACCCAAATGTGTGTTATGCATTGCCTTGCAGTGAATAAATAATGTTTTACACACACACGTATATCCACCCACTCATATACTGGCATTTTTCAATGGTTTATTAACACTATTGGTGATTATTTCAATACGCTTTATTTACAAATGTCACAGAAATTATATTACCTTCACCTATGTGTTTTCTCCCATAAAAGACGCTGAAAGTACAATAACTATCACGTGTTTCTGTGCGTGTGTTGGCAGGAAAGCTGGGGCTGAAACTCATAATGTTAGAGAGGTTCCTCCAATTCAAACAATTTGAGAATTACAGTTGGAGGAGGGACCCATTTAATGAAGCAGTTCTGCATCTGCCTGGACTCCCTCTTTTCTACCAAGAACCGTTTGAAGCTAAGGATTCCCCGGGGTTTTGTCCTAAGATTATTAGCTCACAAAGGCTCTACGATTACACTTCAACGTCGGTCTAGAAAGGAAGGTTCTCCGAGTCCTTAGGCCACAGCAAAGTATAATAATAAGAAGCCCTGTTTGCCCTTCATATGTCTGTCCATTTCTTCTATCCCTGTATCTTAAACAATATCTAATTTTCCTGAAGATGTTGCAGGGAGGGATATAATTCCTGACAGATTTGGTCAAAATGTCTTACAGGGCTCCTTGGAAAGACTTTAATGCCCACCCTTGAAAAGATCCCACTCTACAGTGAATGGTTCCAAAGTGCTAGGAAATTCCTGCTCCAGTAAACAGCTTTTATACCCGAGGCAGAGCCAGAAGGTCAGAGATCACTCACCTCAGATTTAAGAAAACCAAATGAACTGAAACAGAAAGAAAAAAGTGCATTTTCTTTTTCAGAAAAAAAAAAAAATTCCTTTTCCCCCTTTCTTACTAATTTCTTCCCAACTAATCCTAATCAGTCACGTGAAAGAAATACCACCCCTCACATGGTAACCATAGTTGGGCACAGAGAGTAAGCTGAGTGGTACAAAGATACCTATACCTGTTCCCCCTCTCTTTTTCTCTGAAAACCGTGAAGAAAATCATATAGCCTCTAGAGCTTTCCTAAGTATGCCTAGTCCTAAGTTCCCAGTCCAGAAGAATCTTCTTCCAGAAGAAAACCGTGAAGAAAATCATATAGCCTCTAGAGCTTTCCTAAGTATGCCTAGTCCTAAGTTCCCAGTCCAGAAGAATCTTCTTCCAGAAGAAAACCGTGAAGAAAATCATATAGCCTCTAGAGCTTTCCTAAGTATGCCTAGTCCTAAGTTCCCAGTCCAGAATGCTTGGAAGTAAGAGAACTTCAATTTCTAATTGCGGCTGCCTGCCCTTACCATAGCTTCTTTGAGGATGACAATAGGTAATTACGTAGTGACTGACACAGCAAGAGACCATGTGACACGGAAAGCTTAGGGAATCTCTGAGTTATTGTCAGGTTAGGCAGCAGAGCTGGGGCTGAACTTTCTGCTACATCCCCAAGTATACACTGGAAAGCAACCTGCAGGCTGGTGTGGCTGAACGGTTCAGGCTAGTTTGGATGCCACTGGACTTCCAAAGGTCGCAACACTCCTCCCCCACAAAGAACTCATATACTATCACCACTTAACATTAATCATATCATAGCTCCATTACTTCTCTTCCTCTATCTTTTCCTCCATTTCAAAATCTTTAATATGGGCACAAAATCGGATTCAGTAAATTATTACAGAAATTGTAGCACTGTTTCAGAGTGGAATATGTAGTATAAATTACACATTTGAAGTCATTAGCTGGGTTTAACTAAAGACAGAATGATTAGGCCCTTGATTAGTTCTGTTTCTCAATGATTACACAGTTTTACTGACAAATAGCTTGTCCTTTGTCATGGTAACTGGGGTATCGTTACTAAATGGAGGCAATCTATTTGTCAGTTAAACTGTGTAATCTGTCAAAAGTAGAATTAATCAGTAGTCTAATCAGTCCACCTTAATCAAACAGCATTTGGCAGAATTCATTCAGAAGGTAGGATTTATAGAGTTCTACACCCTGCACCTTGTTATGTAGCTAATAAAAAGTCCTATTTTTGTGCTGTTAATGCCTATCTATCTATCTATCTATCTATCTATCTAAAACTTCAGAAGTTGTATTTTTTCCAACAAGAACTGAGTTAAAAAATTTAAAAATCATTTTAGAAACAAAGTCACATTTAAAAAAAATCTTGGAGGTATCTCCAAATTTCTCCAAATAGAAATTTGTCGGAGGTTTCCTCTTAGTTTAGCCAAGGATTGCTTGCCAGGAGGTAAAGAGTCATGCCCTCCACTACACAGACTAGCAAAGACAAGGATGGATGGTGGGCAGATTACCTGCATGCCACAGGTACACATTCTGAATATTACCCATGGTTGTTTTTATGTCAGGCCCAATCAAAGAGAAATAGAAAATATAGCAAATGAGCTTTTTCCTTTGTAGTCAGAGGCCAAGGTATATGGTATAAGGAAGTCATAGAATGATGGTTCATAAATGTTCTCTCATGACAGTGGTAGCCTGACTCCAATAAAATTGAGAAATAAAAATGAGTAAGCAATTATAATTAAACAGGCAGACTAGTGAGGATGGTGAGGAGTATCAGAGCCTATAGTATTGTGAACATATATAAACACAGTTGCCTTATGACAGGGTTCAACCTATAAGCAAAAAACATCTGCTCCTTGGTTGTTATATAGTGTGAGAAGACACTTGATGGACAAACCTTTCCTCTACTTGTCTTGCTCAAAGCTGTAACAAGGCCAGAGTGTCCGTGCTGTTAATGAAATAACTTCCATGTGAGCAACTTGGACACCAAATGCAATCTGAGAGAAGAAACTCACTGAAGAGGAATCAGATGTGGAAATAAGTCTCATTCTCTCTCTCTCTCTCTCTCTCTCTCTCTCACACACACACACACACACACGAAGTGTGTTAGGATATAAAAGTTATCTTTTGTTCCAAATGAATTTCACTGGATTACTTTTTCTAGAGTAGATATTTCTAGCTATTAATATTTACCCTATTAAAGTTCAGAAAAATGACTCTTGTCAGATGATAATTTCCTGTTTCTAAGTTTAAAAGAAAATCCTAAAAACCTCATGAAACAGAGATTCTATGTGAATTTCTTAAATATGAAATTTCTAAATAAAAAGAAATTGTGTACATTTCTATTTTCCCATTTTCTCAGTTACTGCAGCAGTGGTTGACTTTCTACTCTGGCAGAGATGAAATGGGCAACTTGTGGCTAAATATAAAAGCATCATATATTTTTTTATGTTTATTTTTGAGAGAGCAAGAGAGACGGAGGCAGAGTGTGAGTGGAGGAGGGGCAGAGAGAGAGGGAGACACAGAATCTGAAGCAGGCTCCAGGCTCTGAGCTGTCAGCACAGAGCCAGACGCGGGGCTCGAACTCATGAACTGAGAGATCATGACCTGAGCCGAAGTCGGATGCTTAACTGACTAAGCCACTCAGGTACCCCCAAATCATCTTATTTTTAAAGCATTTGGGACAAAGTCATTTAACCCTCAGACTTTTCCATCTGCAAAATGTCTCACTAATCTCCAAAGCAGAATGTGGAGCTTCTTGTGTAAGGAAAGATCACATACAAACAGCCTTGAACTCTTGCCAGGCTGCACCCTGATAAGACCCATTTGCCAGACCTTCCTGAGACAAGGCACAGGGGGCCTAAACCATCCACTGTGGTCTGGCGCAAGGTTTCTCAACCTCAGTATCATTGATATTTAGGGCCAGATAATGCTTTGTTTTAGGAAGCTGTCCTGTGTACCCACTAGATGTCAGTAGCACATACCTCTCCCCTCCAAGTTTATTCCCAAATTGTAATGACTCAAAATATCTCCAGACATTGTCAAACATCCCCTGGGGGTCAAAATCACAGAATTACCATACAGTAAAGTACTTTCTGAACTATCCGCTGTCAAAGACTGTGTTTTTCCCAGTGTGTTGCTGACCACTACTTTTGTGAAACAGGTTGAAGTTTGAAATTACTTAGATGCACAGCAATGTCAAAAAGCTGCAAAAGTCCTAAGTACTTTGTCACGATTTCTGTACCTATGTCATCACAGACCAGAAACAAAGTGGGCTGGTACTGGTCTTCAAGCCACACTTTGAATAGCACTGGTATAGAATAAAAATATCTTTGATTACAAATGCCCATGATTTAGTTGTATCATCATTTAAGTGAACAAGTTATATAATACATCTTACATAAAGCATAACTACCAACAGAATTACATGTAAACCTTGAATTAAATATCCTTTTAATATTACATATAAAAATTCCAAATTTTTATGGTTGGGGGTAGCAGAAAGGTTATAAATGGAAAAAAATGCATATTTGTTGAAACTGGGTGGGGTTACATGGAGATTTCATTACCCTATTCTCTTTGCTTCTGTGGGCTTAAATTTTTCCTTATAAAAAGTTAAAGGATTTTTTAAAAAATTGTTTTCATTTTATTCTAAAACTTAAAACATCATTCTCCTTCTGCTTCAAGGATCTTGGCCTTGTTTTAGGGAAACCGTTTCTGGTATCGCAAAGGTGGATCCCGTAAACATTAAGTCCTCTCAGAAGTCAGAAATGCCTGCTCAGAGATGACCTGGTGCTAACACTGACTGGTCCCACCGCCAGCCACACAAACTCAGCCTGGTGAGTAGATTCCCCACACTCAGCCTCTTCCCCCCCCAGCCCAGCATGCTCAGGTTGTTCACTCAGATGTGTGTTCAGAGCAGGGGGTCTCTTGTGCTCTCGTATATAATAGGGTCGTTTGTCTGATTGGGTCAACATCATACGTCACGTGGCATTTTACATGCTAGATCCTCTGAGAATAAATGAGAGCTCTAGGCCCCATCCTGCAGTGGCCCTGACACTGACCAGAGGTCAGGCTTGATGTGTGCCCTTCAGGGTGGCAGAAACTATGAAGCTCATGCTGATATTTCCAGATTTTTCCACTGTCCTAGGAGCCAGCTAATTCTCTCGGTAAGACTGGCTCTGTGACCAAAAGATGACTACCCAGTTCTATAAAACATCCGGTTGGCAACAGAGTTGCAGGTAGAATTTAGAGAAGGCTTTGGGAGTGTGGCCCCACGGGCTGCTGTCACACACAGCTGAGGGGACAGATCTACGGCCCACAATGCGGCATGCCATATATCTAACAGCTCCTCTTAATGGCCCTGTTTCTGAACACGCATGTGCCACCAGCTGCACACAATCAAAATGCACCGAGTTTCCCTCTAATGAGCAGCCTTGCCTAGAAAACTTCTTTTACAGATGTTTATAGCTTTTGTGGCTTTTTATTCACCATCTTATTTTTATAGCTGGTGTGATCTTTCAACATATGACAAAACATACCCATGGCCTAGTAAACAATGCACCTAAAAATTATAACTCTTAGGGAAGCTTACAGAAAGCTAGGAGAATATTTAAAGCAGGTTTCTACATAACACATCCGTAATTGGTTTTGCATTGTGGCTAATGGAAAACACACTTTCTAAAAACTAGGAAAATGAATTGCACAATTCACATATAGAAAACTAAAAATAAGCGCAGTAAACAGAATATAATTCTTATATTAAACTGTTGTATACAAACTTTAAATAGAAACAAGAAGGCACTCCGTCCCTTTTTAATCCACTCTTGAAGCCCAAAGAATGATGTGTGTAAATGAAATGGCTAGAATAAAGTCTGGTCACTTGCAGAGAGGGGATAGAAGAGGTTTTCCGGTATAAACCGAGCGAAGAATTATCCGAACCAGCTCAAAAACCTTGTTTCCCTGGGGCTACATAGGTGACTGGTACCGGGACTCATCTGGAGTGGTGAGGCAAACTGACCTGACTACACTTTTCCCTTATATTCTCCCAGTCTCTAACCTATGTATTGCATTCCTGCCTGCACTGAATCACCGAGGGAATCTTTTTTTAAAAATATCAATACCTGGGGCGCCTGGGTGGCACAGTTGGTTAAGCGTCCAACTTCAGCCAGGTCACGATCTCGTGGTCCATGAGTTCGAGCCCCGCGTCAGGCTCTGGGCTGATGGCTCAGAGCCTGGAGCCTGTTTCCGATTCTGTGTCTCCCTCTCTCTCTGCCCCTCCCCCGTTCATGCTCTGTCTCTCTCTGTCCCAAAAATAAATAAACGTTGAAAAAAAAAATTAAATAAATAAATAAATAAATAAATATCAATACCTGGGCTCCATTCTAAGAGAGCCTGATTTAGCTGGTCTGGGTGTGGCCAGGCACTGGCATTTTTTAAAGCTCGCAAGGTGCTTCTAATGTGCAACCCAGAAGTGAGAACTTCTAACCTGGTCCATCATCTTCTCGGGTAATAACTGTACTACTACTAATAAATATAACAACAGCAACAATAGCTTTTTTTTTTGAGAGAGAGAGAGAGAGAGTGAGAGAGAGAGCGTGAGTGGGGGACATGGGCAGAGGAAGAGAGAGAGACTCTCAAGCAGGCTCCATGTTCAGTGGGGAGCCCAAGGTAGGGCTGGATCCCACGACCCTGGGATCATGACCTTTGCCAAAATCAAGAGTCACACACTCAACCAACTAAGCCACTCAGGTGCCACATAACTTCTATTTCTCCTCCTCTTCCTATGATTCTCTCCTACCAAGGCGCTATTATGCGTGTTAACAGAATGTCTAGTTCATGTTGGCTGGTAAAGTGCTAGAAACTTTTAAGGATTTTTTTTTCCATTTCATTGTTAATTTGGAATGGTTATTCTCTCTTGCAGGTGAAGCTGTATTAGTTTTAAAACATGACCAAGGTTACACCATCGGGTAGAGAGGACACAACTCAAAATACGGCACGCTTACTTCACAGCCAGTGTCTGTAGTGACCTTGTGTTGTGGCTTCCTAACCACCCGAACCCCTTCTGCCTGGTCAAACACAGTGGAGGAGACTACCTGGTCCAGCCAAGAGACAGACTGTTGATCAGGCTAAGCTGCCTGCACACGGAATCACCTGGAAGCTTCAAAAAATGCTGATGCCTGTGACCCAACCCCAATGAAATCACAGAAAGTGTGATTTCATTGCTCTGGGGTGAGGCCTGAGATTTGGCATTTTTAAAAGACTGTAGGTGATTCTAACATGGACACACATTTGAGAACTACTGGGCTAAGCCAATCATGGCAATTCCACTTCCTTTTCAGTGATGGGCTTAGATGTCACGTGTCACATGACTGTGGTTATTAAGCAGAGTAAGGTCTGTGGGGAATTCTGAGAAAGGCTTTTCCTGACTGTCAAGGTTGACACGTACAGAGGTGATGCCTGGGTTGCTGCAGGCAGCATGTGAGGAGTTGTGGTAGCATGTGAGGAGTTGACCGAGGGAAGCAAGAGAGATGAGAGGAACCACTCAGAGGAGACACTGAAGACCTTGTGGAGCCATTGCACTGACCAACCAGAGACATCCCTACCTCTGAATTCTTGTTATGTGACTTAACGAATATCTTTATCATTTAAGGTCCTTTCAGTGGGGCTTCTGATTACTAAGGAATGGAAGTATTCTACTGTCTTTACCTTCCCAATCATTGCACCATATTCCACCGACCCTATGCTAGTGACAGAGAATACTTCTAGCAGATTGAAGCATAATGCTACAACAATAAGTCAAAAACTCAAAGTCAGTGGCTGGCTATTAAAAATGACAAAGTACATAACATCCCAGTCTAAGAGCCTCAGCTCTAAAAATGGAGTGAGTGTTCTTTTGGACAGCAGCATTTTTCTTAAACATATGAAGAAAGTTAGAAGGGAGCTGAAAATAGGGGTGCCTGGGTGGTTCAGTCGGTTAAGCGTCTGACTTCGGCTCAGGTCATGATCTCATGGGTTCGAGTCCCACCTCAGGGTCTGTGGTGACAGCTCAGAGCCTGCAGCCTGCTTCAGATTCTGTGTCTCCCTCTCTGTCTGCCCCTCCCCCACTCATGCTCTGTCTCTGTCTCTCTCAAAAATAAACATTAAAAAAATTTTTTTAAATAAAAGAAAGGAGCTGAAAATATATTTGCTGATAAGAATTCTGAGAACAATGTGAGAGTTGTGCATTGTAAAGAATGTTCTTTGTAATCCTTGAAAGAAAAGGAATGCTGGTTAAGTGAAAGTACGTTATTATTTAAATTATCAAAAGGGAAACTACTTCTTTGCCTGCATAATGACAAATTGTTTAGATTTTTTTCCTCAAAAATCTTACAAAAGAAGACTAATCGTATAAAGAGGGCATTTTTTCATAATAAGGAAAAAGTGATTCTCACCAACTTACAAGATTATAAATCAAACTTTGAAACAGAAATTCAAATTGTAACAAAAATATGAGGAAATGTAAGGGAAAAAAGTAGAAGGGAGTAGAAGGGAAATAAATATGATAAACAATATAAAGGATATATGGAAAAGATAAATGTATGTATACATATATACATAAAGATAGATATAGATATAGATATAGATACAGATATAGATAGTGTCAAAAATATTGAGTTTCACTTAACAATCAGAAATGAGGCCAATCATGGAAACAAACTGTTGGAGCTGTGAGAACACAGAACACTAATGTGACTGACTTATTCTTTTGTCACATACTGTCTTCAACATTTCTGTTTGTTGTATACTAAAAATTTGCTAATGAAAATCAAAGTAGGTCTTGTAAGTTTAAAGCAGCCTCAATTTTTGTGCATGTTCTAAGTTGTTTTATCTACCTAAGGAATATTTCTGCAAAAATTAGTCTCAAGACACGGTAATGCACCACCAAAAACAAACTTAGGAAGAAAAATATTAACTACTTCCTCTAAAAAGGTACTTTTCTATATGTGAATTAGTCAAGCTTACTTATCAGTTAATTTCAACGTTTCAAGTTCTATTTACAAGTGATCTGACAGCAGTCAAGATAATCCCCGTGATTAGACGATGGCGTAATTAAGGGTAAATTCATCAGCAAAAGTCTCCATTGTGTATTGAGCCAGACACCTTGTGGAAGACATGAGGTTTGAGACATGGTCCTTATCCTCAAGAAGAATCCAACGAATTTGAAAAAAAAGACAGGGTAGATGGAGTAGATGGAGTTGAGATTTACTTGCCCATCAACCTTCAGTTTGTGTGGCTACACAATATGAAATACAATATGCAGCAAATACCAATATCCCTGTCAATTTAGGGGTCAAAATACAGTGGCACACGTTACAAAGAATAATATGAAATGAGAACACAATGCATTTAAGAAGCAGATTCAATCAATCCACAGAGAAGTGATTTAATTCAACTTGCCTACTTCCAAAAATAACAAGCATGCTTTCTGACATATGTGATGGTGGCAAGTGTAATCCATCTTTGAATAAAACTATAAGGTTTATTTAGAGATCTGTAGGAGAAAGGAATTATGTAAATGCAAAGCCTTAGAAAAGGGATATCTAATTCTGAAGAAATAACATACTTATCCCATTACATAACTTTGAAAATAATAAGCAGAAAGGTGCTATCACACATGCAACTAATTCGCCCATGGCCAACAGAGCATTCATTTTAGCCAAGTTCATGTCAACAAGTGAAACACAACCATCAAGGCACAGGCAGAAGTCAGAGGAAATCATATCATCAATATAAATTACATCTCTGACTCAACACACTCCACAGATGGCAACAAGCTAGTAGCATAGACCTGCCCCCTTCAAACCTCAAAAATGCTGAAAAAACCAGCCTGTCTATTTGCACAGGTGAGGATTCCACAGTTGTCCTGGCAGAGACCTTGCTAGATTTGAATGCGCTCAAGTCATACAATGTTTTCACAAAAAGTTAGCTTAAAAATTGAAGGAAAGAAGGAAAGAAAGAAAGAGAGAGAAAAGGAAGGAAGGAAGGAAGGAAGGAAGGAAGGAAGGAAGGAAGGAAGGGAAAGAAAAAGAAAGAAAGAAAGAAAGAAAGAAAGAAAGAAAGAAAGAAAGAAAGAAAGAGAAAGAAAGAAAGAAAGAAAGAAAGAAAGAAAGAAAGAAAGAAAGAAAGAAAGAAAGAAAGAAAGGGAAAAGAACACAACAGCATTATTGGAATAAGTGAGAAAAGTTTTGTTTTCCAAATTTGAATATCTATAAACATTTTTACCCCAAAAGCAACAGCAGAACATTATTTTTATTCATAAAGTTAGCATCTTCACTCTTTACCCTTTTCATCTAACTGTTTTGTTCTGCAAGTAAATTTGAGCTCAATCTTCTTTTGCAAATGGGTGAGTTTTTGTGAAAACTTTTTGTAATCTCTGGTGGCACTACACAGCAGGCTGATAAATACTTCCTACCACGTGCAAAATACCATTCCTCCCCCCAAAATAAAATGACCTACTGTCATCAGCAGCAATCAGTAACAAATCAGATTTTGCCTTTTCTTTTTCTTTTTACATAATGGTGACTTCATTCACTAGCTTCTGATTGTTTGGGGTTCAGTATGTTCCTTGAGAAGAGACTTCTCATTAATTTATTTTAAGAACTATGACTAGTATGACCAACTGTCCCCATTTACCTGGGACTAGCCCAGTTTCAGGCCTTAAAGTCCCACATCCCAGGAATCTCCTCACTGTGGGCAAAGAGCAAGGTGATGCCAAGTTGGTGTCTATGTTAAACAGGCCACCTGAATTGGGGAATACCAGCCTGTTGTAATGTCCCATTTATACACCATCTAGGGAACTACAGGCATCATCCATATAAAGTCACTCAGCTGTCACCTGATAGCACAATATGCTAAACACAAGGCCTGCCTATACTGCTCCTTGCCCTCTCTCCCGCTCTCTCACCCTAGGTACAAACAGAGTCTTCTGCCTCCCTAGAAGGATGGACTCAGCTCCTCAGGACAAGCAGTGACTGTCACTGCTGAGAAGAGCAGCTTCCTGTCCCTGCTGGCATTAAGTTAAGATGCTGGAGGACGAAGGACGAAGGATGAAGAATGGCTGAGGGGTAAGAAGAGTAATACTTCAGGGTGAAGTGCCAAGGTTTTGCTTGGGCCAAGCAAAATGCTTTTTGACTCAAAAAGGTGGTTATTGTTTTGTTGTTTTGCTTAAAGGAAGAACATTTGCAGAGAGCTACTTATGAGCTATCAGAGCGACTCAGAAATCATTCAACTCATTCTCTCCAAATACATTAGGTAAAAGAAAAGACTTTGAATTGAGGGAATTTCCTTGTGGTTACTATTTTCCAAGACACAGCAAGTCTAATAGAATTGCAGATCTCAATTCTGAACCATTTCTTTGCATACTGGGATGATCTTATTTAATGTTTTCCTTCTTCACATTTGTTCCTCGATTTACATGTACCATCCCTTCAGAGTATGCTAACACGTTGGACAAGAATTGCTAGTGTAATCTCTTAGAGATTTGTTTTCTCTTTTTACACCTGCAGGGGCAATAGTTTTTCTCCTAGTAGCCAGATATTCTCCAAATCAAATCAATGTAAGTAATACATTTGGTGGAAGATTCAGCTAACAGAATTCTTACTCTGCACACCAAGGAATGAAGCCGCAATGAGGCCCAAATGCTCAGAGAGAGTTCAGTGAGTGTACTTCTTTCCTATCAAATAAAGTACAGAACTAATCTCCAAGGACCGCTGTCCAGACAGGGGGGGAAAGAACATACATTGGTCATCTCAAGACACAAAACCGAGGGTGTGGATGGGCGGCAAGGCAGGTCTCTGGGGCTGTAAACTCAGTATTGCATGAAAAGGAACAGACATTTGGCATGCGGCAGCCGTAGCACCCGCAACAGCTCTTAACAGGACAGATGTTGGAGAACTCACTCATGTCCTGCCAATGGGGAAATATAAACAGAATTTAATATTTTAAAAATTCAAAATTTAGCCATTGAGTCATATATTACTTGGTGATAAACTGTCCCGCATGTTAAAGACTATATTGTAGATGGAATGTCATTTTTTTGGCAACTGCTTGGTATACTGCTTACATGTCTAGAAACACATGTTAATTTTTGTTCCCTCACTTCTGTTGCTTCTACCAAGCCAAATATATATAATAGACTGAAAGCAGTCGTGTACATCACATTCTGGCAAAATGTTGATTTTAACTTATACTGGAAGAGTGAACCAAATACATTCATTCACTGGATAGGAGTTGCTGAAATGGCAAGCCACATACATAAGGGAGGTGTATGTATATATTTACATACATGATATGTACACATATAGACACGGTGGATGTGATAAGGACAAAGGCTTGAGTTTAACAGAATTAATTCAAATTAATTCAGTGTAACACATATTGAGACCAGTCCTAGGAAAGCCACCAGAATTGTCCCTACTGATGTGCTGAGGTTTGGCACTGGGATCCAGCCGGTATCTGGCACGAATGCTCTGGGATGTTTGAGACCTGGAACAAGCCCAGGCTTTAGGGCTTTAGGGCTTTAGGGCTTTAGGCCTGGGCAGCTAGGCAGTCAGGGAATCTCAAGGGTAGACCTAAAGCTGTTCAAGGAGATTTTCAAGTGTCTGTCACTTTTTACTAAAGCGGAAAGCACTTTACACTCTGAAAGCACCACTGAAGAACTCAGACCATCCGTTTTCTGCCACGATAAGAATTAGTCCTTGGATGAGTGGCTT
This sequence comes from Leopardus geoffroyi, assembly GCF_018350155.1. Lineage (NCBI taxonomy): Eukaryota > Metazoa > Chordata > Mammalia > Carnivora > Felidae > Leopardus > Leopardus geoffroyi. The sequence continues at coordinate 103,517,089 of NC_059327.1, read as the reverse complement.
CTGTCACCACAGCTTTACCCTAGCCCAACCACTAACCCTGGAGTGAGGGGCTTCAGGTATGATTACCAGCCTCCTGCGTCTGTTGCCCATTTCTTCCTCCTCATGATTTCCAGAATACCAAATCTCAATTCAGTAATCTGCCCTAGGCATCTGTTACAATCTAGCAACAAAAATCACAAGCAATCAGCACCATCATAATCACTGTAAAGCACAGCGTTACGAAGCAAAGAAAAACTTTAGAAAAACAAGGTATGTGTTTGATAGGTCTTTAAAGTACAAAAAATATTTTAAAAATAAAGTACAAATAAATAACATTTCATGACTAAAATTCATTGAGAAACTGCTGTCAATTTTGGTTCCTATTATTTCTATCCTATTATTTCTATCTTGATCATATAATGATATAGGAAACTAAGTTGAAAAAAATACCAAATATATTTACATTGTATATGTGTATTTATAAAATTACAAAGTCTATATTTTTGTATATTTATAAAATTATAAACACTAGATATACACTTATATACTTATTTTACATACATTTGTTACAAATAAATTATAAATTATACAGTTATATATTCTGATTCTGACTCCATGCAATGATAACTTCAGAGAACACTTAGTTACACTAGTACTATTCAAATATTCATAAAAAATAAAAAGACCTGGGGTGCCTGGGTGTTTCAGTCAGTTAAGCATCTGACTCTTGGTTTTGGCTCAGGTCATGATCTCATGGGTTTGTGAGATCAAGTCCCATGCTGGGCTTTGTGCTGACAGTGCTTGGGAGACTGCTTGGGATTCTCTCTCTTTCCCTCTCTCTCTGCCCCTCTGCCATGTACACTCTCTCTCAAAATAAAGAAACTTAAAAGAGACCAATTGGTTTGTTCTTTAATTGAATTCTGTTTTTGTTTTGTAAGCACATGATATCATAGAACTTGCTATACTCATTTCTTTTGTAGAAACTCTTATCTTTCACTTTCTCAACAACAATACCCAGCCCACATGAGTATTCTGCCTTGTGTGGCATTTGACCGATGGTATTAAACTTTTAATATTCATACTTAAATACTCTCTGGAAAGAACTAAAGTCATAAGGAAGGATAATAGCTGCATTACAGATTTCCTACAATGAGTAGACAAACTATTAAATACAGAATATATGCAACAAATATGATTTCACTGGAAAATACCCAAGTCTGTGACCCCCAAAAAGTAATTTACAATTGAGAACTGAAGTTGAGTGAGAACTGAAGGAAAACTGGATTTTATAAGCAGCAGGAATATAAGTTTAAATATTCTTCAGGGGCAGTGGGACAAACGCCTCCCTAGCAGCTATGACTCTAGGACCCCAGAAGGAGGCCATCTTCTCTCCACTGAATCACGACTGATACAGGGCATAAGGATTTAGTCTTAAGCACTGAGTGAAGAGAGAGTCAGAGCCTTAATGTTTCTTAGGGAGAGCAGATTTTTGGGTCAGTCAAATTGTAATGATATTCATGTTCTTAGAACCACTAACTGCCTCATATATTATAGTGAAAAATAAAGAAACCAAAGAATAAAGCCTCTTTTATGGAGAAAAAAAAAGGTATATCCATAACTATAATTTAAACTGAAACCAAAATAAATGACCTTGATCCTATAGGCCCTTTGCTTCCTTCATGAATTTAAGAATCCATTTCACTCTAATATCTAGAGTTACTGAAATCAAAGCACTTAAAAAACATTCATGACCTCCTTAAGATGAAGGCAGTATGGCTAAGAGGCCCAATAGGTCCCTCAAAACCATTATTCACTCAATCTGACTACTGGGCTTGATATCAACTTACTGTGTGCCCTACTATGAGTCATTACTGGCCTAGATGTATCTTTCTGGAAAAATATTATACCTAAAATAGCCTAAAATATTATACCTAAAATAGATCTTCAAAGATTTGAAAGGTTCTTACATTGAAAATGCTGTTTTAATTTCCAATGATGCAGAGAAACTGCAAATGAGGAATTTACATAAAGTATGAGGACTAAATCTCACCACATTGGAAGTGCACTTATTAAAATGGATTGCAAGGGACATGAAATAGCCCTCCTTGATGGTTTTCAAAATATTAATAATATTTTACCAAAAATAGCTTAAAAAGTGCAAGTGAAGGGAAAATGCCTGTAGAGGTCATACTGGTACTGTTGAATAATTTTTGATGAGGAGTATCTTTGTGACAGCCATCTTGGGACATTCTCCAGCAAGACACTTTATAGCATGAATACTGGAGACCCTGAAATGTGGGACGGGGGAGTGCAGTGGATTTAAAAGGTACTATAGCAGCAACAAGTTGTTTTTGAACTGAATAAAAAATCAGCACCAGTTTTCTTAGAGTATTTGTAAAAGATTGGTTCATATAATATGGAAGGTAAACCTTTAAAACATCTCGATGACTATATAGTCATAATAAAGAATAAAGACTGTAGTGATAAAGATATCTAATTTCCAATCTCTGTGCTGCCCACTAGTCGTATGACTGGACAAGCTACTTAACCTCTCTAAACCTTGCTTCTCTCATTTGTAACATGAGCTTTTACCCCTATGTCATAAGATTTTGCTTATCATAATGCTTGGCTTATAATAATAATAATTCAATAAGGGTATTTTATATATTATATTCACTTGCTTTCTTCCATGTGTTATCAAAATATGCACATAAATAATGTAATTCAAAATTGAAAAAGACACACAAATTATTAAAATATAATTGGGGTGATTTTATGAAGAAAGGGAATTATGTATGAGCCTCAATATAGCATTGTTCTTGAAATCCATTAATGGAACCTTCATATAAATAGATAGTCCTTTATTTCAAGATTCCTATGATACTTTAGTAATTAAAGTCCCTGAATAGAATGCAAGATGAATATAAAATCCTGTTTCAGAGAGCAAATAGTATGGAAAAATGTATTACTTTTCTAAGAATAATGGTCCCATTTCTTTTAAAAATTAATTGTATATTGCCTATCTTAAAAACAAAGAAAAATTCTCTTTATACATTTCACACAGCATGTACTTTTCTTTAAATCCCGAAGTATATTATTAAGGTCTAAAGATAATACAGTGGTAGCGAAGCAGCAATCATCATTTAGCTTAAATGCCAAATATTTATAGAGTTTTATTTTAGCTAAATCTGCAAACTGCTGAACATAGACTCTTTGTGGATACAGCACGTTCAGGTTCTGACACCACTCTGCCCCATCTCTTACAGGAACGGGTTCAACTGGATAGAGCAACCCCAAGACAGTACATCAAGTTTCCACTGAGGATACCATGGGAAATGAAGAGACAGTTGTGTCCTAAATTTTGTTCTCACAGTAGTAATAGTAATAGCTACAGCCTTAGCAATTGAGGTATAATTTCATTAGTCTTAACCCGAAAGGCAGTTTTTGTAATATAAAAAAAAAATGATATAAAAGATGTAAAAAATGTTAGTTTAGGGTATAGAATTGCTTGGAATGAACACTTGTCTTTATATCACAGTTTTGCATTGCTAAGCAGAAAGCACCTAGGATCCTTGCTTATCTTCTTCCTTCATTCCCTTGCTGGGAAACAAGTCTGTGTTGACTCATTACTACCCACAGCATCAATCAATCATATCTTCTTGTCCCAGCACAGAAATCTCCATGTGGTCTTGTGGAACTTGCCTCGTCCCCCACCTTATGCTGCAGTTCTCTCCAACACACACTGCGGGCTCTACCCAACTCACAAAGCTTCTTGCCAACTCACAAAGCACAACTTCATAACTTGGCACACAGTGCTCAGTTGATTTGGCATGCCCTGCCCCCAGTTCTGCTCTTTTCCCTAGAAAGCTCATACCTATGCTTTCTGACCCAATTCAAACTTCTTCAGTGAACTCTACCTGGTCTCCCTCGGGTAAAGTTAGCTGCTATATTTTCCACGTTCCAATGTTCCTGTCACACACTGATCCTCTCTCTGAAAGAGTATGCATTTTATTAATGTAAGTTGTCTGTCTCCCCTCTGGGTATGCAGAAAACTCCTGATGGCTGAGAACAAGTCTTAGAAATTGTGTCCTTTCAACATCAATGAAGATCTATTTAGGAAGTCCATTTTTACAGAAAAGATATATTAATACCAGTAGGCTTATGTATGACATTATAAGACATAAAATTATATTGCTGAATGATTGAATGAACAAATGAAATAAGCTCTAAGGAAAAGAATAGAGAAAAGGAAAACTGTAATATACAACTGAAAAGAATGAATGGATATAGTATAAATAATGTCATCAGTAAAATATGTCCGTGGCAAAAGTGGCTGAGAAGCCTGGATAGAAAGTGATGCCTGGGACGCTTAGATGGTTCAGTCAGTGAAGCGTCCGACTTCAGTCCAACTTCAGCTCAGGTCATGATCTTGTGGTTCATGAGTTCCAGCCCTCCATTGGGCTCTGTGCTGACAGCTTGGAGCCTGGAGCTTGCTTCAGATTCTGTCTCCCTCTCTCTCTGCCCCCCCCTCCCCTCTTTCTCTCTCTCAAAAATAAATAAACATTTAAAAAAACCACGAAAAACAGAAAGTGACACCTGACCAGGGGCTTTAAGAAGACCTAAGATCTCCTCAGGGAAAAGTTAGAGTGGGGAGAAGATAAAAGAGGCCAGAACACAAGGATTATTTTATTTGTACCATCAAGAAATACTGAAGCAGATGCATAAAAACACAGTGAATTTGGGAGAAAGACCCATGGTCCAGACTGGCCAAAGCCCAGGATGTATCTGTGTTCTCGAGAAGAGAAGGGCTGGACGGGGGAGTGGCAAGTGGTATGACCAGTAGGACACAGGGCACCTCTGGCTACACTATCTGGGCGTCAGTGAGAGCCACCCTGGGGTTGCTTCTGTTTATTTTGTTTTCTTTAGTGACTGAGACACATGATAAAATCTGAGTCATAAGTATTACTATGGCAGTCATACATGGGATAGAGTATACCAGTGTTTCTTTTAAAAAAAAATTAACATTTATTTATTTTTGAGAGACAGAGTGTGAGCAGGAGGGAGGCAGAGAGAGAGGAAAACACAGAATCTGAAGCAGGCTCTAGGCTCTGAGCTGTCAGCACAGAGCCCCCACACGGGACTCGAACTAATGAACTGTGAGATCATGGCCTCAGTCAAAGTTGGACGCCTAACTGACTGAGCCACTCAGTGCCCCAAGACCAGTGTTTCTTAAATTGTTTTGTAGAAGGCCAGTCCCAGGGAGATGTAGTAGAACATATACACACACGTCTCCACTCATTCACTCACTCACTCACTCGCTCACTAACTCTGCTCAAATTACCATGGCAAACGCTAGGTCAAACAAACTATAAGAGATGTCTTTACTGCTGGACTTTTCAGAACCTGTAATATGCTTGTGGAGATCACACAATTCCGAGGAAGACTGCACATATGGTTTTTCTACGTAATACTACAAATTCCTCTCCTTTGGCTTTGATGCCACCTCTTTTCTCCGGGTTCTCCTTCAGCTTCTTTGGCTGCTCTTCCTCAGTTTTCTTTTGAGGATGTTCTGCTACTCAGCCATTTTCTCTTCATTCCATGGAGACTTCATGAATGAGCTTTCTACTCCCGCAGACTAAACTCCCATGTTTTTCCTGACATCTTCTCTGCCTGCACTCTTCTCCCTACAGTGAGGCAGGTGCCCCTCCTATGTGGGTTTACAGCACCCTTGGGATACTTCTATCATGGTCCCTGCCATGCTCTGATTATCTCCTCCAGATGCTCCATCCAGAATCTTTAAAGACTAGAACTTTTCCTTAACTCTTCCTTGAATACACAGCACATAACACAGACGCTAACTCAGCAAAAGTTAGTTGGCCAACTGAAACTAAACACATGCTTTCCTAAGTCTTAAAAAGTTGCAATTAGAAACACACCACATTGGTCAAAGAAAGTTTCTTTAATCAGGAGGTCTCTATATATGCAACAAATATTTAAAGTCGTTGGTAAGCAAAGTTAAATAGAAACTGTCACAGAAACCTCTATGATAAATTCTTTTGTTTTTAATGTCGAGGGCTTTATGTGAGATGATCAAGAAAAGCCATATGTCATCCCCAGTATTCGCAACTTATGACACAGGGATCCGATTTTATTTCCATCATTCAGGATAACAGTAATATCAATCAGTTAACCAAATACTTCATAACTAATCCCTTCAAATGAAAATCTGTCTGAATTTTACATTACTCATAAGCTCAAACCTTCTCCAATACCTCAGTTAAAATATCCCAGCTGTGGGAATAGTCCGACTGAAGGTTATGTGACAGATAACAAAAAAGTCACTTGCATGATATCTGTCTCATATACCCTATTGGGGCAGGAAAGAGTTGCTCATTTAAATGCCGAAAAGAGCTCTCCTGTCAGGTCTGGAAGGAGGATGGGAAACATGGCCTTTTGATTTTAGGTACAGATACCTTATTCCTTGCTGTAGAGCAGTGGGAAAAAAGAAGGGAGACCAAATGGATACCGGGAAAAAGGCTCTAGGAAAGGATTTACTGTTTCTCCAGGGATGGTGAGCCTAGGAGTATTTTCCTGAAACGTTACCTTATCCCTACCCAAAGCTCCCAGGACAGAATAATCAAAACTTATCGGCAAGCTCAGTTGAGTCTGAGGTATCACTGAATCAGAGAACAAAGAAATCTCTAAGATTTAAGAACAAAGTAATTTGATAATTAGAGTGGGGCTGGTTCTGGCCACTAAGCAGCTAGAAACTAAGTATTTAGCAGTATCTGACAAAGCCAAAATTCTGAGACCACTGACCTTTCAATGTTGAGGGCGTCTCACCTGCCCGCATCATCTGTCCTCTACTTACTCTGTAAGCCTTCTTTCTATCATTATTATTTATTATTATACCCTCTGTATGCTCCAGGAGCCACCACATAAAATTACCTGAAACTCCCAGGCACCTTGTACTAGAGATTCAACCATGTATCCCTAGTACCTAGCACAACTCTGGCACAAGGTATGCATAAAAAAACATTTGCAGAAGAAATAAGTTCTCCTATATCCTGGAATCTAAGAGAGACAACGTTTACATCCATGGTCACAACCTCAATTCCTTGGTACAGTGATATATCTGTGTAAATTGATTTCCCATTATTAACAAAGTACTAAACTTTGCAAATAATCTACAACCTTTTCTACGAATGAGATGGGTTTTAATGCTTTCCCTAATAACATTAAATGAGAGCATAATTGTTCTCATTCATCTCCATCCCAATGCTGTCTCAAATGAGCAACAAGCAGCAGGAAATAAGGCTGAAGCTTGAAGAATTTTACATGGTCTATGCTGTAGCCCAAGGTGCATGGCCCACCTGAACTTCATCTGTCAGGACAGCTAAACAGAGCAGTATGGCTCCATCAGAGGACCACAGACTTCTAGCTTCCCTCTTTCTTCCCTCTGAGAATAAAGTCTTTAGAGACCGATAATAAGAAAGGCCCAAGAGGGCAGTGAGGTATATGTCAACATGGTACATTAAGCACAGAGCAACAGGGGGATAATCACCTATTGTTGCCTGGAGAGAAAGAACTGCCTCCCATTCACTGTAACCTAGGGAAACACAGACATGCAGATGTTAACAGGAGACACCAACATTACAAAGAAGTACCACTGTGACACAGGAGAGGGTCATGACAAAGGCACTTCAGGACTTGGCTTGGGATCCAGCACTTCCCCACTCCATCACTTTGCGCCCTTGTTATTTTTTATGACTTAAAATAACGTCCTTATTGTTCACCTTTCCTAATAGACACGAGGCAGGGCCTGTAACACTATGGTTTCTGGCACATAGTGGGCACATGACAGATATCTGCTAAATGCACATGCTCTTGTCTTCTCATACCTTTTGAGTATGAGAAGGAATTGTTGATTAAGCAAGAATTACACTTATTATCATAACCAGACTCCAAACTCACTGAGGGTGAGGATAATGTCTGATCTGTTTATTGCTGTATTCTCAGTTTGTAGCACGCTGTACTCCTTAAACAAATGTTTGTTTGAAGAAATGAAGAATGAGTGAATTCATATACCTTATCTAGCTATATATTTGTTGGTAAATTTGAAATAGTTCACTTCTGATATAATTTTACTTCATTCATTCAAATCAGTGGTCTGATAACCACTAGGAGCCAGGCACACAGATGCTGAGAAAAAGGAGCTGTAATATTTCTGTCCACACGGAAGTCAAGGTCTAAATAAGAGAAAGATATAAACAAATTTTAACAGTAAGTTTGTTAAATTCAAAAAGAGAGGTTTGTGTATTTCAAACAGCTTCAATCAGAAAGTGTCCTAATCAGGAGGAAAGTCCTAACCAAGGAACATCCCAACTAACCTGTCTTTTCATGGTCATTACATTTGAGCAGAGACCACCCATAATTGTGTTTGCCAGACCACCATCCCCAAAGGCAAGAATTACACACCAGAGGCCCCCAAACAGGTAGCATTCCTGATCTAAATACTGCCAGAAAACCCAGTTTCAGACTCTTTGGTTGTCATTTAACTTTCCAAAAATTACTGAAAAGAAAATGTTATGATGGTGATGAGCCTGTTCACTTCAGCCATCCCAATATCACACCAATTATAAAGCCTACTATTTAAAATTTTTTAATGTTTATTTTTATTTTTGAGAACACAGAGACAGAGCATGAATGGGGGAGGGTCAGAGAGAGAGGGAGACACAGAATCCGAAGCAGGCTCCAGGCTCTGAGCTGTCAGCACAGAGCCCAACGCGGGGCTCGAACTCATGGACCATGAGATCATGACCTGAGCCAAAGTCAGACGCTTAACCAACTGAGCCACCCAGGCACCCCTACAGGCTACTATTTAAAAGAAAGCCCTTCGTTTAGCCAATTTATACAATTTTTAGTATTACATAAGCAGATGTGCCGTTAGACTTTGAATTCGTGAATTAAGTTGTATATGAGTATCATGAGAGCCTTTAAAGTTCACACATTTCTGGGTCTCTCAAATCCTTTTAGAACAGCAAATGCCTTTATAAACAATTGTCTGTACTATTTGTTAAACTACATATGTATTATTTATTTATTTATTTTTATATATTTTTATTTTTAATTTTTTTAAATTTACATTCAAATTAGCATATAGTACAACAATGATTTCAGGAGTAGATTCCTTAGTGCCTCTTACCCATTCAGGCCATCCCCCTCCCACAACCCCTCTTGTAACCCTCAGTTTGTTCTCCATATTTATGAGTCTCTTCTGTTTTGTCCCCCTCCCTGTTTTTGTATTAGTTTTGTTTCCCTTCCCTTATGTTCATCTGTTTTGTCTCTTAAAGTCCTCATATGAGTGAAGTCATATGATATTTGTCTTTCTCTGACTAATTTCGTTAGCATAATACCCTCCAGTTCCATCCACATAGTTGCAGGTGGCAAGATTTCATTCCTTTTGATTGCCGAGTAATATTCCATTGTATATATATACCACCTCTTCTTTATCCATTCATCCATCAATGGACATTTGGGCTCTTTCCATACTTTGGCTATTGTTGATAGTGCTGCTATAAACATGGGGGTGCATGTGTCCCTTCGAAACAGCACACCTGTATCCCTTGGATAAATGCCTAGTAGTGCAATTGCTGGGTCGTAGGGTAGTTCTATTTTTAGTTTTTTGAGGAACCTTCATACTGTTTTCCAGAGTGGCTGCACCAGATTGCATTCTCAACATCTGTATTTTTTAAAGTTTATTTATTTTGAGAGAGGCAGAGACAGTGCAAGTGGGGGAGGGGCAGAGAGAAAGAGGAAGGGAGAGAATCCCAAGCAGGCTCCATGCCCAGCACAGAGGCTGACACAGGGCTCTAATTCACGAAACTCTGAGATCATGACCCGAGCTGAAACCAAGAGTCTGTCACTTAACCTCTACTGAGCCACCCAGGTGCCCCTAAACTATATTTTTAAAATCATATTTTCCAGGGGGCACCTGGGTGGCTCAGTAGATTGAGCATCTGACTTCAGCTCAGGTCATGATCTCATGGTTGATCTCATCATGATCTCTGGAGCCTGCTTTGGATTCTGTGTCTACCTATCTCTCTGCCCCTCCCCTACTCACTCTTTTTCTCTCAAAAATGAATAAACGTTAAAAAAAAATTTTAATTATATTTTCCCAATTACAAAATATAGCTTCATTGCTAATGATATCATGATCCAATAGCTAATTCTGTTAAGGAACATACTGTAAGTGCTTACATTAGTACTTTGTCCAGAAATGTCAACCACTTTAAAAATGCATAAGTGTATCATAAAATTAAAATCGTACGTATTCAGCATTGGACAATATTTACCACTTGTTCTATTTACCTACCACTGTGTAATAAGACATCTCCAAACCTAGTGACCTAAAATAAGTAGTTATTTGTGGACTGGATCTGTGAATTCAATGTGTGCTGACATAGTTGTGTGGGCTGGGTTTGTGGGCTGAATGGGGACTGACATGGTTTGTGGGCTGTTAACAGAGACATCAGTTCTCTCTCTCAGTCTCTCCTGTAATTGCAGGAGACGGTTGCAGCCATGTGAATGTTCAAATAGACTAGGTGTCCAAAATGGCTTACTCTCATGACTGGCAGTTCGTGTTGACTGTTGTGTGGAGTGCCTATCTCCAAATGATGTGTGATCTTCCCAGCATGGGTCCAAGAGATACAAACAAAAGCTACAAAGTTTCTTATGACCTAGCCTCTGAGCTTCTAGAATATTACCTCCGCTGTATTCTATTATTGATTGGTCAAGCAAGTCACTGTAGCCAGGCCAGATTCAAAGGAAGGGAAGGCAGACTCTACTTGTGGATGTAAAGAGCAGCATGTGCATACAAGAAGGGAAAAAACTAATGGCAGCCATATTGAAAACACTACGACACCAATATTCTAACTAACACACGTTACATTTTAGATGAATGATTCTAGGTTTGTTCGTTTTGTTCCAAAATATCAAGTTAGGCATGGAAATACTCAATGATAATGTAAGTACTATTAAAAAAATTCTGCAGAAAAATCACACTTCATGCCTGGGACCAGTTCAATCCATCACATCAATGTAACTCTACCCTTATAACCCTAAATACAGTGAAAGAGGATTTAACTCCACAAAATACTTTTGTCCATTTTCCTATAGGATAATTTACCTATCCAATACATTTGTCAAAAGTATGAAATCCAATTTATTTTACGTTTTTGTCTCTTACTCTCAAATCCTAAGGAAATTCAGGGAACCAATCATCATGTTCTAGAATGCCTGAACCATAAGTCCTATTTTAAAATTAGGAACATCATTTGATATGCCAGAAAAGTATTCCTAACCAGAGAACTGAAAACTTTCTTTGCTAATAATTTTAAGAATGCTGACTAACTCATGAGTGTAGTTGCACAGAGGATTAAAAAAGGAGGCACTCGGCCAAACGGGTTGATGACCATCAAAAATAATTTTCACAGAAAAGAAAAAGAGAAAAAGAAAGGGAGAAAATGTTGCTGTCAGTCCCTGAAAGGGAAGTTATTTTTCAAATGGTCTGATTTTCCCATTTACAAAGGGAAAATCTATCTTATTGTGATAGAATAAGAATGTTTAATTTCATGAAGGTGTATTTTCTGAGCCAAATAAAATATAATAGTCTCAAAGCCATTTATCTTAAATGATTTGCAAGGCATATAAAATTCCAAGAAATATGTGTAGAAACAATAAAAGATTTACTAATTCCAAAACCAAATTAAAGATGTTTTCAAATAGTGGCGATGAGCCATACCCTTTAGTCCCCATAAGCACAAAAGCTGGTGAGATTTCGAAAAATAAAAAATAAAAGCAAATTACAATGTTTTCTCTAAAGCCATAATAAAGTTTTAAAATGTTATTAAATTTATTTTTCATCTCTTTCTCCTTTCTAGATATAAAACTACTCTAGGGATGCCTGGGTGGTTCAGTCGGTTAAACATCTGACTTTTGGTTTCGGCTCAGGTCATGATCTCATGGTTGCGTGAGTTTGAGCCTGGCATCAGGCCCCTCGTTGACAGCGCAGAGCCTGCTTGGGATTCTCTCTCTCCCTCTCTCTTTGGCCCTCCCCTGTTCACATGGCTTCGGTCTCTCTAAAATAAATAAATAAATAAATAAATAAATAAATAAATAAATAAACAAACAAACAAACAACTTTAAATCTCTAAATCTACTAGCTACTCTTCCTGTCTCCATGTGGAACATCACCATATTCTGAAGTGCCCCTTCCAAGCATCCCAGGTTCATCTGGGACTCCTCCCTATTCTTCATCACCTACAGGTAGGACGTGTCTAAACCGTTTCAATACCATTTCAAAGGTGTCTTTCACCTATGTTCCTACTTTCAAATCCAATGGCCACCCAGTGTGAGCTCCCTGTCTAACACAGCTGACTCCAGCATGCCTCCTGACTGGGTCTCCCTGCCTCCAGTACTGCCTCCTTTCATTCACCTTTGAGTGTATCTTCAGAGCAGCCTTTTCAATAGAGAGCTGATCATGTCACCCCTACTCAAAATAAAACACATCACACAAAACAACATGCTTCCAGGATTCCTACCAAATCAGTCCCGGTCTGTTGCCACTGCAGCCAGACTTCAACGTGCATCCTCAGACTTATTCATGGCACACAGGCCACCTTACGGGATCCTTAGCTACTATCTCTCTCACTCTGCCCCTGCGGTTACATCTGCCTAGCATGCCCTCCTCCATAATTCTCAAAGCTCAACTGAAATACCACCCTCTCTCTCTCTGGCATTTCCTGGAATGAGTTTACCCACCCCCTTCCTGATTCAGCAGATTTGCTTCTGCATCTGTCTCTAGGTTTTTTGTGAATGCCTCATAATGTGTTCATGAGGACTGCAAGCCGATTCTTGCCCTTAAAAGACCCCTTTCTGTTCTCAACCAAGGCTACAAAAATCCTATACAACGTTCCTGTAGCTGGGGAAATTCTTCTTGCCTCTTCCTCCTTTTAGTATCCACTTCTCACTCCTCCTCTTCACCCATAATGAATTAACTCTTCTTTTTCCTTCAACATCAAGCTTACACTGCATCCACATGATGCACCAGCTGGGTGCTCTGGTGATATTTTTATATAGTTTTCTTTTTTTTTTTTTTCAACGTTTATTTATTTTTGGGACAGAGAGAGACAGAGCATGAACCGGGGAGGGGCAGAGAGAGAGGGAGACACAGAATCGGAAACAGGCTCCAGGCTCCGAGCCATCAGCCCAGAGCCTGATGCGGGGCTCGAACTCACGGACCGCGAGATCGTGACCTGGCTGAAGTCGGACGCTTAACCGACTGTGCCACCCAGGTGCCCCTATATAGTTTTCAAATTGCTACATTGGTATACCATCCCCAAAGCCTCCAGATAAATTCAGCGGTGCCTGATGCCCATGGACTCAGAGACATCCCACTCCAGTCTGGCCTTAGAGACCCAGGGTCTCACGGCATGGTGGCAAAAGAAAGTGCAAAGTGCATGAGTTTGCTAAACCCACCAAAAAACCTAAACTACCGGAGGATCTGGGATAGGAAGATTCATGAAGAAAATTAACAAAATATAAACAACATAAAAGACTTGCTGTTATTTCTAACCACTGGCAATTACTTGCATCTTCATATTTGTAAGAACTAATCTGGCTATTCCCACAAACAAGGCTAGAGAGACAGCTGTGATCTTGAAAGTTATGTAAGCTAATTGGGTTTCTAAGTGGTGTTCAAAAGGCAGACTTTCTGGAATAACTTTCTAATTTGTCCAGGTGCTTTCCGTGTTGAACATCACAAATGATGAAGTAAGATGTGAAACCTTCAGTAGTAAATAATTATAAAAATAATTCCTTTTGAACCTAATGTTGACAAAATGGATATTTATGAGAATGTGCCCTATCTCAGTGAGTGTTTTGGCTCTATGTGTCTAAGACAATAAAAACCCAAGGTCCATAATTGCAGATGATTTTTGTTCCTAAGTGTAATGTACTAACTTGCACTTGAGACATTACACATAAAGATATCTACCTCAGATACAGTTTAGGGTGGTCAAGAAGACCTTTTAGAAAAAGGACTATAGCATAAGGAGGGGAGAGGTCTGCCAGTGTGCCTAGAGCATCTCTAAGCCTAAAACCCCTGGGAAAATGAATACTTCCTTTTGAGCTTGTTTCAATAAGCCTTGGTTTGAAGCCCTCCCACGCCCACACAAAAGAAGTCCTGCTCCCCACAAGAGGTGGTCTCCTCCAACACCCAAGCAGAGAAAAAAGTCCATGAACGGTAGGAGAGAAGGGAGATAAGGAGAGATACTTGGACAAGTGATGAGAAATGACTCCCAATGCACTGCCCTGTGGGAGGCCTGCCAAGCCCTTGCCCCGAGGCAGACTGACCTCTCCATAGCCTGGGAAACAGAACTACTTTGTACAAACCTAACACAGTGGTCTATGCCACATGAGCCTGTAAATAGTGATGCTTCTCTAACTAAATGGAGGTGTTAACTAGTCAGGGAGTGTAAGATTTTCTGCTTTTATCAGCTTCCAGGCAGATAATTAATCTAGAGATATTACATACAAGAAGTTATCCCAACAGACCCAGACAGCTATGATAAATTATTGCTTTTAAAATGTGAAAAAAACACAAAGAACATCACTCCCACCCTAACAAGAAAAATAAAAAAAGCTGGATGATCTACATCATTGTTTTGAACCCAAGGTCATGGGACATTTTGTGAGCTTAGGTCACCAGACAAGCAGGTGAACTAAATGCCACAGAAGTGGAAGATAAGAACTGCTTCCCCTTTGCCTCAGCACAGAGGAAGTGACAGCTGCCACCTAAGTGAGTAGGAAGAAAACAAGTACAATGTTAAAGCGTTCTTAAAAGCCCATTGTGTGTTCTGGGGATAGCTCAGATTAGAATCATGGGGACCCAAGTACCTTAGAAGTCCACACCAATCACAGCTTCTTTTCCATTGGCTCCACCATGTGCTCATGAGAAAGATTAGGGGCAGGCCAGGACTTATCTGTGTTCTGGTCCTTGCACGATTACAAGCTGGTGATGGGCCACCGCCAGGGAATAAGCACAACACCCCCATGGCCACAGTCCCTTCTGATGCAGGAAACAAATGCCTCTTCTCTGCCATGTTTTGTATCTTATCTCTGTCAGGAGGCAAAGCCATCTGCTGCTGGGGCTGAGGCAGGAAACCCTGGTACACCCTGGTCTCAGGAAAGGGCTCTGTCTCTGGGGAAGAACGGAACCTTGCCCACACCCTGCACCCTGCACTGACTTAAAGGGGAGGTACTCTTGGACTTGCTTTTGCCCAAGGTCCGCAATGAGGTGCACAAGAGGTCTGCTGCTGTTGGAAGAGGAGCAGAAACCTCACTTATGCCCCAAACTTTCCACTGACACGAGGCCAAGTTCAGCCACCAGACCTTCTAGACCTGTGCTGTAAAAAATAACTTTCTGCGATGACAGAATTATTTTATAGCTCTGCTGTTCAATAGAGTAGCCACAAGCCACATGTCCTATTAATCACCTTTAATTTTAATTAAACTACAATTCATTGTAGTTACAATTAATTGCAATTACATTTTATTTTATTTTTTATTTTAGAAACAGAGAGAGAGTGAGAGTGAGCAAGCATCAGTTGGGGAGGGGCAGAAGGAGAGAGAGAATCTTAAGCAGGCTCCACACTCAGTGCAGAGCCCAACATGGGGCTCGATCCCACAACCCCGGAATCATGACCTGAGCCAAAATCAAGAGTTGGATGCTCCACTGACTGATCCACCCAGGTGTCCCTACAATTACATTTTAAATAGCCAATGTAGCTAGTGCCCAGGTCACTGCAGCTCTAGACCTGAACTAAGGCAGAAGCAGAAGTTGCCCACCATTCGGTGAGAGCAGGAATGCTGAGAAAGCTCCATCTCAGAAGCTCAGGTGCATAGCACCTGCCTCATCCTAAAGCTAGAGGAAGAGAGGCAAGAGTCCTCTGCCCCACTCACATCTCATGCTGAGTAACAAGCACCAGCAGATTACAACCAGTAGAGGTGCAAAGGCGGAGAGGAAGAGAGGGAGAGACAGGGAGAGAAGGTGACCTCTTCTGTGGCAAAGGCATACGGGGTCTGTCAGCAGAGTAGAATTACTGCAGAAAACTCCTGACCATCCGGACCATCCACTAAGAACATGGAAACAGCAGCCCACCATGGGAGGAGCTTAAAAGCCATGGTAACTATAGCAACAAGAGACCCAAAATTAGTTCAACTCTTGACTAGATTAGCTCAATCCCTCACATTAATGATCTGTCTGAAAAAGAGGTGTGCCTATTCCCAGGTATAAATAATATTTACATTGGTCTCTACTATTCTTTTACACACAGTAATAGGCACTGAATCAAAATTTTATGTGACACACAAAAAGCAACCCCCCTAAACCCATTATCAACAGACAGAATAGGCAACACAACAAGACTGAAAGATGGTCCAGATGGTGAACTGATCAGATAATTTAAAATAACTATAATTAATATTTTAAGAATCCAGTGAAAAGGTGGACAACATGTACAAACAAATGGGCAACTTTAACAGAGACATGGAAATGACTTTTTAAAAGCCAAATGGAAATATTAGAAGTGAAAAACATGATATCAAAGATTAACTCCTTTGGGGCACCTCGGTTAAGCTTCTGACTTTGGCTCAGGTCATGATCTCATGGTTTGCGGGTTCGAGCCCTGCACTGGGCTCTGTGCTGACAGCTCAGAGCCTGGAGTCTGCTTAAGATTCTGTGTCTCCCTCTCTCTGCCCCTCTCCCGCTCATGCTCTGTCTCTCTCTGTCTCTCAAAAAGAAATAAACATTAGGGGCGCCTGGGTGGCGCAGTCGGTTGAGCATCCGACTTCAGCCAGGTCACGATCTCGCGGTCCGTGAGTTCGAGCCCCGTGTCGGGCTCTGGGCTGATGGCTCAGAGCCTGGAGCCTGTTTCTGATTCTGTGTCTCCCTCTCTCTCTGCCCCTCCCCCGTTCATGCTCTGTCTCTCTCTGTCCCAAAAAATAAATAAACGTTGAAAAAAAAAATTAAAAAAAAAAAAAAAAAGAAATAAACATTAAAAAGTAAACAAATAAAAGATGAACTCCTTCAATAGGCAGACTGGGGACAACAGAGGAAAGATTCAGTGGAACTGAAAATATCTGAACGGAAAATAGAAACACAAAGACAAGAAGAAAAACACTGTGATCTGTGATCAAAAAGCAAAAAGCAAACCTAGCAAAACAAAAACAGAAGAGAACTACCAAGAGCTATGGGACAACATCAGACAATCTAACATATATACTTGACATCCCTTAAGAAAAACAAAGAAAGAAAGGGACCAAAGAAATAATAATAAAAAAAAGCTGAGAATTTTTCCAAAATGTAACTATTAATAACAAATATAGATACAAGCAAGATAGATACATCTAGCACAACAGAGTGTTAAGTGCTGAAAACCAAAAATAAGGAGAATATACAATATATTGGAGGAAATGGATAAAAAGAAATCAAAAAAGGAAATTAAGTCTTGGACTTAAGCTGTGGCCTCTCCATAAGAGACCAATGACTGTTTAGCCTTTTAGTAAAATGTGGATTGTAGCAAAGCTGTCTCCCACACTTGCAGCCCTTACTGGACCATATAAACAATACTCGAGTGAAAGGATTTTGTGTTCCTTCACGAAGGCATCCATGCAGTAACCACAGAATGTAAATCTGAGGATGCAGGCATGGCATGGCATTTTGTGCAGACTCACCAAAACTTCTCAAAGACGTAGCTTGCTGAATAATATAGTTTTTGTTGTAGCGGAATTAAAATTATCTTTTGAAATAAGTCAAAAATGCCCAGAATTAGAGCTATCTGAATACCAAACGTAATGGGAGTACAAAACTGAAACTGAAATGTGTTATGGACCAAACGTAATGATATCATCTTTGCATTTGTTCCTATAAAACCCCAATAAGACTGGGAAAATAAAAACTTGCACAGCTTGCTCCTCTACAACTGTTTTTAAAAGTATCTTTTGGTTTTTGATATTAATTAGATTGCCTCAGTGGATAATCTTAGCTTTTGGAAAGTTGTGCTAATTTGCAGAGGATATCTGTATCTATTTAATGCTTAGGAAATACAATTTCAAAACTAAAGCTGCCTATTATAAAACACAAATAATGCATGAAAAAGAATTTAAAGAAGAGTTTGAGGCAAAACCTGAAAGGCTCGTATCTATTTAGCCTGTTCTTTGGGGTACTCTACTATTTGTAGGGAATACTGTCTAAAATCCTGGGTGCTTCTGTTTGAGGCACTGTCGGGTGTTCCCTTAATCAAAGGGTCGGATTTGTTTTCTTTTTCTGCAGTTAGTGCTTGAGAGCTGCTAAAAGGTACCACCTGCACCAGGACACCTTGAGGCAGTTTCAGGATCCTAGAGTCAAGGCTCAAATATTCAAATGAACATGAGGCTTTTAAATTTGGGGTCATTACTGCAGTTTGTTTAGTTTAAAAATATATGGGAAGTACACTAGTCGGTAGAACGAAAATATTTAAGCAAATAAAAGGCAAACGTGTGTAGTAGGTAAGGGGGTGGTCTCTGTAGCCAATCTGTTTGCATTCCCATCTCCACTCTGATACTTACTTGCTTGTGCCTCAGTTTCTCATTTTTTAAGAAGGAATCATAATAATACCTACCTTAAAAAGCCCTAAATTTTTTTTAAATTTACTAACAAATTGTTATGAGCTCTTAATAAACAAATTGTTATGAGGCTTCTTAAATGAATTAATGTGAAGGCCCAGACTAGTACCTGGCATGTGATTGGTGGTCTTTGTATTTATCATAATTATTTCTATTAGTGTCATTAATAAACTTTATATTAAAACAAAGTAAAAATGGATTAGTTGAATTGGAAATATCATACTTTCTTGAGAGAACCCAAAAGACTTTTTTTTTCCTGCTGTGACTTAAACAGACTCTTCTGTGGTATAATCGTGTTTATTGTGGGTCATCATGTGGAATAATATAATATGTTCCCATAATGCCCAGAATTGGTTAACGTCACTAGTTTTGATGAGAGGGACCAGGATTCCTTTGTTGGTATACCGGCATCTTTAAAACACATTATTAACACTACTATAAAAACTGTACACATATAAGATAATTTCCTAAACTGAACTAAAAACAACTTAAATATCTTTAATAGTACTAATTGTAAAAAAAAAATATTTTGACTATGCACATTTAAGTCATATTATGAGCAGTCATATTTGCCTCATCCTTTATTGTTTACGAAGTAATTGTATATTCCATAAGTACTCCAATTACTAATATTCATATAATACAAATATGATGTTATAAACCAGAACAAGAAACCCGCTATGGATTTGCTTTAATGAGTAGAGAAACTGCCCGTGTCCTCCACCAGAAAGACAAGAAGAGTTATTTTCTTAATAGGACCTCAGAGGGTATCTTTTATGGCCTACAGAACTGGAATGGAAGGCTAGAATATTATTATACTGGAAAGGATTTTATTATTATGTGTTTTCTCTAAAGTTTTTATTTTATAGTTAAGGTAAAAAGTGAAATCCAGGAAAGGCCTAAATTAGAATTGCTCTTAGGGGATTAAGCATGTCCTTAAAAGCTGGAAAAATATGTCATTTATATACAAACCATAAGCACTGTTAAAAGGCCAGACCAAAAAAGAACAGCATGAGAAATAATGCAGTGACAAGACAGGTACAGCAAAATCCAGAACTATTTAAAACATCAAATTTCCAAGTGGAAAGTTCATAGAATGTATCTATCTGTGCCCTAAACAGAATAGTGAGCTAAGAAATGTAGCTGGATACAGGGTGAGCTGTTCATGGTCTTTAATATGGCAAGTGACTTAGATGCTTGAGTTTGGGGAAGCCATATGTAACAGAATGAACAGTCCAGAGAGAGGTGTTGACAAGCAAAAGAACACAGGGCACCCTTGGAAAAGAATGGAAGGCAGCACCAGGCACACCCTGTGAAGCAGTGAGTTGTCCTTTCCAGTTTTCAGCCCCTACAAATAACTCACATTATTTTCAACATCTTTCTTGCAAATGTACTTGCTCATATGTATTAATTAGTGGTCACAGACTTACAGACAAGCCTCTAATTCAAGAATGTTCCTGTTACTGGCAAATGCTCTGCAAGATAGCATCTTTTATACTTTTTAGCATTAAAATGTTGCTATCTATTTATTTGGCACTTTGCAAATTATAACTCCTATTCCTCCTAAACACATTCACAACTCAAAGAATGGGGAAACTTTCGGAGTTTGGACTTTTGTTTCTTTCATTGTTTTTTCTTTTAAAAAAAAGTGTATCCCCAAATGTCCACCATAAATATAAACATATAATTTCAGATACATCACTTTTATTTTTTTATGTAAAGTTAAATAACTTTTTTAAATTAAAAAAATTTTTTTTGAGAGAGAGAGAGACAGAGAGTGGGGGAAGGACAGAGGAAGAGGGAGACACAGAATCCGAAGCAGGCTCCAGGCTCTGAGCTGTCAGCACAGAGCCCGATGTGGGGCTCAAACTCACAAACTGTGAGATCATGACCTGAGCTGAAGTTGGAGGCTTAACTGACTGAGCCACCCATGCATCACTAAATATCTTCCTTTTTAAAAACAAGTATAGGGGGCGCCTGGGTGGCTCTGTTGGTTGAGCGTCAGACTTCGGCTCAGGTCATGATCTCGCAGTTTATGAGTTCGAGCCCCACGTCGGACTCTATGCTGACCGCTCAGAGCCTGGAGCCTGCTTCGGATTCTGTGTCTCCCTCTCTCTCTGCCCCTTCCCTATTCATATTCTGTCTCTCAAAAATGAATAAATGTTAAAAAAATTAAAAAAATAAAAACAAGTATAGTTTTTTATACTAAATATTAATGAGTTGAAATATAATCTTACCCTGGTATGGGTACGAATATGCATCTTCAGTCCATCATTTTTACTGAATCCTTTTTCACAGTAAGGGCATTGATAGGGCCGCTCACCTGCAAACAGAGGAAGTCTCCAGGTCAGAAAAAAGTAAGGTAGCAAAGCACTGTGCCATTTGGTAGGCCCTGCACTACCAGAAAGAGGCTCCACATGCAGCTGAGCCAACACACGGTGGGCAGTTCAGGGCAACGGACTGTGTCTTCCCCTTGTGCACGGAGGGACTGAGCCCAGAGCACTTCAGTATTTAAACATTTGCCAACATCAGGCTTGTGTCATGTTCCTTTTAATACGTGAGCCCAAGTTAAATCTCCTGATTTTATGCTGGGCTCAATCGCATGAACTGTGAGATCATAACTTGAGCCAAAATCCAGAGTCAGACAGTTAACCCACTGAGCCACCCAGGTGCCCTGATTCTTTGTTCAAAAAAATTTTTTTTTAATGTTTATTTATTTTTGAGAGAGACAGAGCACGAGCAGGGGGAGGAGAGGGAGAGGAGGACACAGAATCTGAATCTGAGCTGTCAGCACAGAGTCCGACGTGGGGCTCAAACCCACAAACCACAAGATCATGACCTGAACCGAAGTCGAGCTTAACCAACTGAGCCACCCAGGCGCCCCCTTGATTCTTTGGTTTTAAAAAGAGATTTCATATTCTATATCAGTTGGGGGTGATGAGTTTCAAAAGAATTTCATAAATTGGTAATATGTTAAGTAGAACCACTAGTAGTTCAATAACTGATCCATACTCGCTGAGATTACTGAGTACCTCCCATCTAGAGGTTATTATTTAGAACACAGGCAAACCATTTTTAAAAAAACAAGTGAACATACACAACACATTAAAAGAAAAGAAATTTGAAATGACAAAATGTGACAAAATTTAGTCTCCAGGACAAATCTGAAGCTACCCTCTGGTCAAAGCCTAATTATTTAGAAAGAACAGTAACTCAGAATCACTATTTATTCTTTATTCTCTCATTTAACAATGCACTTACATGGCAGGATGCCAGACCCTGCAATCAAAGAAGGACACACTAAAATGTTTGCCTTCAGCATATGTAAAACTTCCATGTCTTCCTTTTCCCTCAGAGACAGGTCTTTCCTTTCATAAGCAGCATATGTTAGTCCTTTACTTGCTCATGTCCCATTTGAATCTCACTCTCGTTCAATCTGGGTATCACTCGCATTATTCCAGCAAACTCCCCTGTGAGGTCAACAATGAACTCCCTGTTGCTCCAATGGTCACTTTTCATCACAGTCTTTCTGACCTTCCCATTGTGTCTGACACTGCTTCATGAGATGGCAGCGACAATGTTGAGTTGCAAGGCCCCTGTGTCACATGGGGCCTTTCTCCGCCTAAGTACTGTGTGTTTTCAGCAGTAACATCACGTAGACGTGAATGTAGCAGAGCCCCCAGTGAAGCCTCATATTCCCAGCCTCCCACCGGGAAGGAGCACCCAGGACTCTCCCTTTGAATTGGGCACTATAACATGATGGCAACCTCCCAAAATGGGAAAAAAAAAAAAAAAAAGGTAAATAAAAGTAACAATGGCCGTACAAACAGAAACAGTACTCTTTAAAGAACTATCCAGACTTGTCAACTTCTTTTGTGAGACAAAAATCAACCTTTGCACTAGGGAAGTGGACCTGGAATTTTTGACCTTATTATAATCATGACCCCTAGGAAGGTGTGGCTCTTCACTGTCAGAAGAATAAAGGCATAGAGTCCAATTTATTCGAAAAACTATGAAAATAGAATCTTATTTTAACACTAAACTTATAACACGTATTTATCTTAATTCAGATATCTCTGTAGAGCCCCAGTCTTGAGAGAGTCATGCATCAACCAGGTATCTTTCTTTATTTGGATACCCCACAAATAACTCCAATTTGGCATTCTGAATTGATGTCTTCAACTTCTAATCCTATGTGCTCTGCATCTCCTGCCCTGATTAGTGATGCCACACTCATCCAGTTACCAAATAGGAAGCTTAGCCCTCCAACGTACTTCCTTTTATTCACTGTTCCCTATATCCAGTACCTAAGTCATACTGATTGTACTTCTCTGATATTTCTGTAATGCTTCTCCTTGATGATGATGACAAAAATGAAAATGAATTAATAATAGTAGTAGTAACAGCATCAGCAGTAGTGGAAGGAGTAGTAGCTACAACTGCCATTTATTGATTTCTTGACCATTTAACCTTTACCATGCATACCCCTTCCCCCCTTGCAAAAAAAGAACTGAAGAATACAGAATAACACAGCAAAATGCTAATGCTGACAGTGGTAACTCCTGCATCATAGAATTCCAGATAATTTTTTTATTTCCTTCTTATAAAGTATGAAAAGCAAAGCAGTCTTTTAGATTTTTCAAAGTTTGTTTTACTTTAGTGATAGATAATGAAGAATGCTAAACTGTTTCTTATTTATTAACAAATCAACCAACAAATCAAATCTAGATTACAAATAAAGCATGATAAAAACAGTAAAGTGGTTTACACTTTCAAAAAGTCATTTCAAAATTCTTCTCACAAGCCTAAAATAATTTAATATTCATGGTATTCTCTTTGTTTAGCTTTAGGTGTCTTCTCACTCTCCAAATACCAGCAGAATATCCAGCAAACAAAAATCAAAGACTTGTAGTCATCAGGTAAATTAAATGTTAATTAAGCCTAATGTAACATACCACATTACTATTTTCTTTCTTAAGAGCTAAAATTGATTAAGCAAAAAAAGAGAGAAAGAAATTCTAGAGAATGGAGCAAAACAAATCCATTCTTTACATTACCTAGAGTCATAATATAGAAATTTCCTCTATAGACATGAAAATGTTAACTTCTGTTAGAAGGATAGATTTTCTCCTTTTTTTAGAATCTGATTGTCCTGAATTTGAATAATACTTGTCCTCTTTCTATATAACTCTGGGGAGGTTATTCAACCTCACTGAACCTCTGAAAAATGGGATAAATTGTATCTATCTCATAGGGACAGTGACCATGTATTCAGGTTTGCCTAAGGCAATTTCAGTCTATGCTGCTTATCCCAGATTAATGATTAACACTACTCCCTTCACTTTCACCAGTGTCCCAATTAGGACAATAAAAATACATGGTTAACTATTACAGATTGAACTGTGCCTCCCCTCCAATTCATATGTTGAAGTTTTAACCCCCATTACCTCAAAATGTGTCCTTGCAAATGTTATTTGAGTAGCGTAGATCCCTAATCTAATATACAAGAAGATGGTCATGCAAAGACACACACAAGGAGTACTCCCTGTGAAGAGTCCAGTGATGTGGCCACAAGACAAAGAACTACCAGAAGCCAAGAGAAAGATCTCAAACAGGTCCTTTCTTAGTGCCAGAGGGAGCTGGCCCTGATGACACCTTGATCTTAGACTTCTAGCCTTCAGAACTGCGCAACAACAAATTGTTTAAACTACTCAGTTTGTGGTACTTTGTTACAACAGTCCTAGAAAACGAATACAGTCACTGGACTCATAAGGTTAGCAAATTTTTATAATTTTTTAAAAAGTTTATTTATTTTTGAGAGACAGCATGAGCAAGGGAGGGGCAGAGACAGAAGGAGAGAGAGAGAGAATCCCAAACAGGCTCTGCGCTGACAGTACAGAGCCTGATGTGGAGTTCAACTCACAAAACCACAAGGTCATGACCTGAGCTGAAACTGAGACTCTGACACTTAACCAACTGAGCCACTCAGGCGCCCCATTAACATTTTTTTAATGTTTATTTATTTTTTAGAGAGAGAGAAAGCAGGGGAGGGCAGAAAGAGAAGGAGACACAAAATTCGAAGCAGGCTCCAGGCTCCGTGCTGTCAGCACAGAGCCCAATATAGGGCTTGAACTCATGAGCCATGAGATCATGACCTGAGCTGAAGTTGGATGCTTAACCAACTGAGCCAACCAGGTGCCTAATTTTGGCAATTACTATCTTTACTGATGTCTCTCTGTGCTGCACATGAGGCGTATGTAAACTGCCCAAAAGAAGAGAAACGGGTACCTCCAGAGGACTGAATTTCTGCTCCGTTCCTACTCCAACCCTGAGATCCAGTGATAATGAGCTGATATGTTTGGGAAATTTGGGTAAGTCCAATTCCACTCATTCATTGTAATATCCCAGAACAGAACTCTAATCTTAAAGGATGTCACTGGGTAAATGGCTTTGATGAATAGAATTCATTTGAAATCTAGCCTGCGTGATTTGCAAATCAGCTTACACTCTACATTAAACTGCTACCCTCTCTATGCATTTGTTTGGAGCATCTTTAAGGCAATCAAGCCCTTAAGACTCTGAGGACAAAGCCATCTGTGGTCCCACACAATCTGCAGCTGAAGGTGACCTGTACAAGTGAACATGCTAATAACTATTAAAGTCATTTGCCTAATTTTCATTTTTAAAGGAAGCTGTTATTCTTAGTTGTTTTTTTTTACATTATGCATATGATACTTTCCTTCATTATTTCAAATTATTGTGATGCATATGTCTCTAGGAAATATTTTTATCTACACATTAGATTATTCTGGAGTAAACAGGACTTAATCTTCAATTTGAGTTAACCCTGAGAATATAAATCTTTCTTTTTTATTTGAGAGAGAGAGAGAGAGAGAGAGAGAGAAAGACTGTGTACGTGAGCTGGGGAGGAGGGCAGAGGGAAAAAGAAAGAGAGAGAGAGAACTTTTTTTAATATTTATTTATTTTTGGGTGAGCTCAAGTGGGGGACAGGGACAGAGAGAAAGGGACAGAGGATCTGAAGTGGGTCTGCGCTGACAGGCTGCCTGCAGTGAGCCTGATGCGGGGCTTGAACTCATGAACTGCAGGATCATGACCTGAGCCAAAGTCGGAGGCTCAACCGACTGAGCCGTAACATATGCCATTACGTATCATAATGTGGCTAGTATTTTGTGTTAATTAGGGTTAGAGTTTCTAAAGTTATTGACAAAAACTCTGCTCCTTGCAATAGCAGTTAACATTAACCAGATTTTTCTGGCTGGTAAATTCAAGTATTCTTTTAGTTATCAAAGCTCATCAGGAAAAAGTAGAGGGCAAGTCAGGAATGTGTGTTATGTCTCAAAGCAGGTCCCAAGTTAATGCAAATACTAACATAATATTAAGCTGCATACTGAGAACCACCTTCAACATTCAGAAGGGAAACACAATACTGGAAAATATCTGAGATTCAGCTACCAACAGCCAAATTTAATGACCACAGCAGCACAAATAATATTAACATGTACATAAAGGCAAAATATTTTTCACTTAACTAAGGAAAATAGATAAATTCTTTGCATTTGCTTCTCTCTTTAAATTATATTCTGACACTATAGTCTTAAAATCCACCTGTGTTTTCTTCAAACATATCAAGGAACAAACAGAAGCATGGTGGCAATTGTAAACGGTTGATTTCAAGTTGATTTTCAAAATGCCACAAAGTGGATACTGAATGAAGCTAATTTAGTCATGCATTAAATATTTCTTGAGCACATAACATCTTCTAGTTACTATCCTGGGCTTTGGAAATGCAATTGTAAATAGTCACAAAGTCACTGCCTTTTCAGTTAATTTTACTAATGTACCGAAAAGACAAGAAAAAGTAAAGAAAAAACAAAATAATTTCAGACATTGATAAATTATATGAAGAAAATAGGTTTCAAAAAACAGAGACAGGTTTTAAGAAGACCTCTGTGGGAATGGGGTGAAGGACTGAGCCAACTTTGTTACAAAAGGCAAAAGAAGTGAATGAATGCCAATGCCAATCCTTGATGCCAATTTCACATGATTGAAGCACACTATTTTTTTAACTCTTCATATTTGAATTAGAACTATTTAAGGGGGGCCTGGGTGGCTCAGTTGGTTGGGCACTGGGCTTCGGCTCAGGTCATGATTTCGCAAGTTCGAGCCCCATGTCGGGCTCTGTGCTGGCAGCTCAGAGCCTGGAGCTGCTTGGGATTCTGTGTCTGCCTCTCTCTCTGCCCCTCCCCCACTCATGCTCTGTCTGTCTGTCTCTCCCTCTCTCTCTCCAAAGTAAATAAACATTGAAAAAACTTGAAAAAGAAGTATTTAAGCTTACTGAACTTGAAGTAAGTAAGTGCCTCCAAATTCTCATAGCTGGCCCACCTAAGATTGAAATAGCTTAAGTATTTGAAATGTGCAGGGAGGAGGGTAGAGGATGTTCAGAAAAGAGCTGCAGAAAATTGGAGAGGGCCTTCTTTTTTTTTAATGTTTTATTTATTTTTGAGGTAGAGAGAGACAGAGCATGAGCAGGGGAGGGGCAGAGAGAGAGGGAGACATAGAATCTGAAGCAGGCTCCAGGATCTGAGCTGTCAGCACAGAGCCCAACGCAGGGTTCGAACTTACGGACCACAAGATCATGACCTGAGCCGAAGTCAGACGCTCAACTGACTGAGCCACCCGGGCACCCCGGGGAGGGCCTTCTTGATGCAGCTAGTGGTAACAAGAGGGGACAGCTGGATGCCACATGGAGCACCTTATCAGAGTCTAGCCTAGTCCTCAAACAAGTTACCTTGAGTCTTTGAAGAAGAAAATGCACAATGACCACAACCATCCTCTGGCAAAAATAGCTAAAAACAGGAAAAACCAGATTCTGGTTTAATATATGCCATTAGGATTATAATTTATTGACGTTACCATTATTTCATGGAATGTAATTTTAATTAAAGACATCAGAACTCTAGACCTCACCAAAGGATTAACATATTAATATTAAAACAGAATCCTAAAATGTGTGAAGGTAGTGCAGGTTAACATGTATCTTCATGAGAAAAGGACCCTAAAGCCACAACATCACTGACCATCCATGTATTGTTCCACAACCAGCCTCAAAGTCCAACGTCTTAGAAACCTTGATATTCTCAAATTAGCCCCTGGATTTAAGAAATAAATTTGGCCACTCTATAAAAGGGATCTGCGATCAAATTTTATTTCAGGCTACTAAACACACTGCAACACATTTAGCAATAATGACCATGACCAACCTTGAAGATTAAAAAGTGTTAAAATGATAACTTTCATGTTCTGTATATTTTACCACAATTTAAAAACAGAAATGTAAAGCCAATGAGCCCTATGCTGTGGAAGATTTTAAGCAAGCAGAAAAGCTTACTATATAATGCATACATTTTAAGAGATTTTGATTAAAATAAAAGATTATTTTCTGAAAATATTTTAATAATTTTAACTTTTATTTTGTCAATATAATTAAAACCTATGAGATTTCAGAGACCTCTCATAAGTTTCTAAAGAGATGAAAAGATGAATACACACAGATAACATAATTTAAGATAAAATAAAGTTAAACTCCCACTTTCAATGAATTCAAATGAAATAATGTTTAAATAATTGGATTAAATAACACAACGATTTGGGGGCCATAGTTTTGCTTTTCACTTTGAGTTTTCCAACAAACAATCAATTTTGGAGAGGGCAAATTTCAACTGAAAAAGCAAAACTTAAAAGTGTATGTTCATGAAAAATACTCTAAGATGATTCCATGTGGTTGAGCTTCAAAATATAAGTTCTATATGGGAATTCTTTACAGCTTTAAATTTGTTTTCCACAAATATCATGAGACTATCTTGTTTTGCTTTTGTGGACTAAGGGCATTGTTATAAGACATCAAAGTGACTCGTTCTAAATAAAAATTAAATAAAAAATTTAATTGCACAAGCACCACCCAATCACTTTTCCAATTCCACCATTCCAACCCCCTCAATTTATGGAGCATCTAATAAACTAAAAGTACACCACAGAGAGAAGTGAAATGTTACCCTGACAGATGGGAGTAACTGAAGTTCATTCTTGGCACTTTTCTACTAATTGAAATACTTCTTTTTTTTTTTTCTGCAGCAGAAAGAACCATGGAACCCCACTGACCTCACTGAACCCCACGTTGTTACTCTTAGAATGCTCCTATTAATCAGATCCCAAAATCTCACTTGATCTGAAGAAGTTAAGCCCAAGGACACCCTTTCTGAAAGAAAGACATCAAAAATCTGAACTTGACATCTCCTTGAGTAATTCAACTTTTATTTTCTTTTTCTTTTTATTTTCTTTATTTTCTTTTTGGAATATTTATTCCCAACCAGAGAGAGCACTGTGGTTTTTTTTTTTTAATGTTTATTTATTTTTGAGAAAGAGAGAGAGCAAGCAGGGGAGGGGCAGAGAGAGAGAGGGAGACACAGAATCTTAAGCAGGCTCCAGGCTCCGAGCTGTCAGCACAGAGCCTGATGTGGGCTCAAACTCACAAACTGCAAGATCATGACCTGAGCCAAAGTCAGAGGCTTAACCAACGGAGCCATCCACACACCTTGTATTTCAACTTTTAAAAGTTTGAATAGTTTACGATTAGAAGGAAATTTCTTCTAATTTACTAATTAGAAGAAATTAGTAACTTCTAATAGTTACTATTAGAAGGGCAATAAAATATAAAAATCAAAATTAATGAATGAGGAAACATTCATTAACTGAATGAATCAAAATTCAAAATTTTTGCCATCTGAATCAAAACAAACCAATTTTTTAATGCAATTTCTACGAATGGAGCTAAGAAAAAGCAAAAGATGCATTCTTTTCCTGAATATAGTTACAGTGTCCATCCCTCATTTCTAAAGAGATGCCAAATCAAATGAGGTGAGGTTCATAGAGGAACAGAAAAATAGGAGAGCCATGTGCTCGCTAATTTTCTAATCTCAAATAAAAAGCCACAACTATTTATGGGTTGAAGGCAATATAAAAACTGCGTTTTACAGATGCAAACAAAATAGAACATGAGAGGCAGAATAAAAAAAAGACAAGAGTTCATGAAGATGTAGCTAGGAAAAGAAAGTAAAAGACTCCCTAGTGAAGATGCTCTGACTTCAGCCAACCAGGTGTATACATGACATGATCACATGTGATTTGTCTGAAGGGAGCGCGACACCTTCACAAAGTCCTTCACGTGAGCGCCGACAGAAGCAAAGGCAAATGTCGCACGAACAGGAGAAACATCTGAACAATCCAGACACGGGCAAAGTTTTAAAAACTCTGACCAAGAAAGAACAATTCCTACACGAGTTCTCCCCACTACTGTATGAAGGGACATTTTAAGGTAGGTAAGTAGACAAAGGGAAGGTAATTACTGATTTGGTTTTGTTCATAGGGAGTCAGACTTCGGTGGGAAAACTAAGAATTTCACCCAGCAGTTTCCCATATTTAGGAATCCCCACCGGAAATGTTATTTAGCCCAGTATTTACGAGCATAGTTTGTGAACAGAGGTCCTGGAGTGATGAAGTAGTCAAACCTCAGGAGCCTGCACACAGAGGGTCTACCTACTAACAGTGCCAGCGAGCAAGAATCAAGAGTATATAACTCTGAGCAGCAAGAAACTGTGAAAATGATTCTCCTTACCCCCAAACCAGAAAAGGAATAAAACCTTCCCCAGCCCCAAGGCACACTTCAGAGTTGCAGGAAAACAACACACAGAGAAGCTGTTCTCAGGGAGAAAGTGGTAGCAATGGAAGAAGAAAGTGTAGATCAGAGGAAACAAATCTCTTATAGTTTTCCTAAACTAAAGGAAAATGTTGGTGCCCCAAATTGGATACAGGTCGCTATTCATATTATGTAGAAATGTACTAACAGATAAAGCTGTTGAGATACAGTTGATGAAAACTGTTGTTTGGGTCACTTCCATTATATCAAATAATACAATCAAAAGATCCAAGTATACCAAAAAAAATGAAGAGATGATAAAAAGAGAGGTACCAAACAATGGTACATTTTAAAAAGTTTACTTATTTATTTATTGAGAGAGAAAGAGACAGCATGAGCAGGGGAGGGGCAGAGAGAGAGGGACAGAGGATCCCAAGCAGGCTCTGTGCTGTCAGCACAGAGCCCAACATGGGGCTCGAACATATGAACTGTGAGATCATGACCTGAGCTGAAAGAGTCAGACACTTGGGGAGCCTGGGTGGCTCAGTCGGTTAAACGTTCGGCTTTGGCTCAGGTCATGTTCTCGAGGTTTGTGGTTTGAGCCCAGCGTCGGTCTCTGTGCTGACAGCTGGGAGCCTGGAACCTGCTTTAGATTCTGTGTCTCCCTCTCTCGCTGTCTCTCCCCCACTCACACTCTGTCTCTGTGTCTCTCAAAAAAAATTAAAAAAAAAAAGGCAGATGTTTAACTGACTGGGCCACCCAGGTGCCTCAACAGTGGTATATTTCAAATCATCCCTATAATTGGAGTCATTGTGACTACATTACTAATCCAGTTGATGACTGTTCATGAAGCCACATTCCAAGACCAGTGTTACACCCTCATTCTTCCCTCTGTGCCTCATATCCACCCGATGACAAACCCTGACATAAGCACTATAGTTTTTGCGTTAGAAACTAGGGCCTTTGAAATGTTTGAAAAAATTTTTAAAAAAGATTATAATACTACCAATGAAAATGAAAATGAATATTTCTCCCTTTCTTTTAAGCTGTTATATATATGCTTATCACTAACTCAAAAATCAAGTGGGAGGAGTGAAGTACAGAAAGAGTAAAAAATAGGGAAAAAATATTAACATTCGACTGATGTGGTCAGTATTCAAAAATGATCTGAAGTGTCAAAATAACACAGAAAAAACAAAAATCATGTAGTTTAAGACTTTACCCAGGAATGACTTCTTAAGGAAAATGTAAGGCTCTGGAATTGTGATACTCAGAATATCATTTATTTGTATGCAGATTCTACACTCAGCTGTTCTGTTAACTCTTAGATTATCTGCAGGTAAGAGGGCATTCAATTTGGCCTAATATTAGTAATTAACCACCTAGAAAATAAACATAGCAAAATAAGCTTCCTCTCAACATAGAAGGTAATCTAATTCTTGTAAAAATGTGGAAAACATGCCTTTAATGTTCATCTGTGTTTATAATTACTTTGCTAATCGCCTATTTTTATTTACTCATAATTATCATATTGTCTTAATACAGTTTATAATCATTTATAGCTACTTTTTTATAACTTTGATATTCTAAAAAGAATACATGAATTCCTTTAGAAAAAGAATGAGAAAACAGCGGCTAAAATCCAAGTACAATCAAATTATGATATACTGATCCTTTATTTCTAAGCTGATCACAGGTATTTACTAAAAACATTAACTGTTTCCTAAGACAGTGATTTATTACTACATTCAAATGACAATGTGCAAGCAAGCCTAAACAGAAGGGCCAACACAGCCGGTATCTATTAACACAAAAAGTTGGTTGGAACTGTAGGCAAGTAATTAACCTTCTGGCCCAGAGCTTTAAAACCCCAAAAGCAGTTCCTAGAATTTCTTTCATAATTTATGAACAACTGATGGAATTCATGTCACAGTCCATGGATTCCCTTGCAGAATTGACCCCAGCTCTCACTGACCCTAAGAAGCTATAAACCAACAGGAGAATGTGCTCCACTATTTCGGCTGACCCGCAGAGTGCCATCCCTGTCTCTGTAGCTTAGGAAACGGGATGATAAATTACAGAGCTGCCTGCCAGGCACAGACCTAAACATTCACCTTCACTGATGGTGACGGCGACACACAGTACATGCACCCTCACTCACCCCAAGGCATCCCTGTTTGACAGCAAACCCTCCTCTATGTTGTACAGATGATCTATATTCTGCTGCTAAAGGTTATAAAAAGATGATGATGATGACACTGGGAACAGAGGGGCGGGCCGTATATCAAAGGAGGTGGCGTAACTGGTTAAATTCAGGCAGGAATACCGAAGACAAAGCACACAGCAACCGTGGCGGCGGCAGCTCACACTACTGCATGCGCGCACTGGGCTAGGCGCGGTGCAAGGATCCTGACATAGACCTTCACTTGTTCCTCAAAGCAATGCCATGAAGTGAGCACTATGCTTACCCTTGTTCTTTAGATGAGGAAACTAAGCTTTGAAGAGGTTGAGCAACTTACTGTAAAGCTCACACTGGGAGGAAATAAATAAAATGGAGTGAGTGCCTGTCATCTGACTCCAGAATCCAGATTTAGGATATGATCGAGGTATTAAATAACAAGGAAGTAGAGACAGCTGACTTTATGGTGAGAAAGTTTCTCCATAACTGGAATTAAGTAACAAACTACAGACCCTCAAGCTTCCAAATTGAGACTATCATCCTCAACTGGTTGATATATCAACGATCACCAAACATTATGGAAGGAATGTATGTAATTCTATAGTTAGTTCAAGAGTAACAGTAAAAATTAGAATAAGAACTAAAAGTACCAGCAATGTGTACACTGAAAAAAGTTTAAGCCTTTAGCTCCAGAGGAACAACAGTAGCATAACCTTAGCAAATCACTGAATTTTGCAGGGCATGGGTGCAATTAAGAGGCTTAAACTAGAAAATTTATGAAATTCACTTCTATTCTAAAAGTGAAGAATATTATACTTTATGTTTTTATTATTTTTTAAATTTTTAAATTTTATTGAAATCCAAGTTAGTTAACATATAGTGTAATGATTTCAGGAATAGAATGTGGTGATTCATCACTTATATATAACACCCATTGTTCATCCCAACAAGTGCCCTCCTTAATGCCCATCACCCATTTAGCCCATCCTCCCACTCAATACCTCCTTCAGCAACCCTCTTCTCTGTATTTAAGAGTCTCTTATGGTTTGCCTCCCTCTCTCTTTTCATCTTATTTTTCCTTCCTTCCTCTATGTTCATTTGTTTTGTTTCTTACATTCCACATATGAATGAAATCATATATTTATCTTTCTCTGACTGACCTATTTCACTTAGCCTAATACACCCTAGTTCCATCCACGTTGCAAATGACAAGATTTCATTCTTTTTGACGGCTGAGTAATATTCCATTGTGTGTGTGTACATGTGTGTATGTGTGTATACCACATCTTCTTTATCCATTCATCAGTCAATGGACATTTGGGCTCTTTCCATAATTTGGCTATTGTTTATAATGTTACTATAAATATTGGGGTGCATGTGTCCCTTCAAATCTGTATAAAAGCAACTGCCTTGTACACATCTGCCAGGTATGATCCTTTTCTAATCACCTAATTATGAAGGATGAATGGACTTTACAAGGTGAATACAAGGTTTGTAAAAATAACATTTTCAAAGTTAATGGGAAAAAAAAACACGAAGTTTTGTCAGACTTCATCCATGCAGTACAGAATGGTGGTAATGGGTAGAGGAGAAGAGAGGGGAGGGAAAACAAGGTGAAGCAAGGACACGACTGGTTGGCTATTTAAGATAGTAAAGGATAATATCAATCAAAATGTGAATAAGGGGAGTTTTTAAATGTTTTTTTAAGCACTGTTGACTAAAATGAAAACAGTGACATAAACACTAAAACTCCTCCGGGAACTAACAGGTAGTAATCTAATAGCTAAGTTATCATTGTCTTACAGAATGACCCCATTAATCATGGACAAATAAAGTAAGACCTGTTCTAAGAAAATTAATATGAAGGAAACTGCCTTTAATATTACACAAAGCAACACTGTCACTATACTGATAGGAAATGATGAAAGATACCAATTGGGAAACTGGAAGGAAGAAACACAAACAGGAGTCCTATTTTCCTTCATAAAACTTAATGTTATTTGATGTTATAAAAAGGGGGATTGGGTTTCCCCAAATATTGGTGGACAGTTTCGATATTACAAAAAAAATGAAATTGACTCCTTCAACATAATGGGGAAAAAATAAAGACTATTAGCTCTATAAAAATCTTACTGTACATCCATTTCACTAAAAGGCCCAACTATCAATTAATAATCATTTCCTAGAGATAAAAAAGTAATCTGTTCAACTACATGGCATTCTGAAAAATGTCAAACTATGTATATGTCAAGTATTTTTCCAGAAAACAAAACTATGGACAGGAAAAAAGATCAGTGGTTGCCAGTCATCAAGGGTTGGGAGATAAAGAGGTAAAGCACAGAGGATTTTAAGGTAGTGCAAGTGCCTTAAAATAGGATATTTTATGCAATATGCTGTAGGACAGCATACTGATGAACTCATATCATTATACATGTGTCCAAACCCAAAGAATGCACAACACCAAGAGTGAATCCTAATGTGAGCTACAGACTCTGGGTGATTATAATGTGTCAATGTAGGTTCATCAGTTGTTACACACATACC
This sequence comes from Leopardus geoffroyi, assembly GCF_018350155.1. Taxonomy (NCBI): domain Eukaryota; kingdom Metazoa; phylum Chordata; class Mammalia; order Carnivora; family Felidae; genus Leopardus; species Leopardus geoffroyi. Next base: position 103,481,948 of record NC_059327.1, on the reverse strand, counting down.
ACTCTGGTTATGGATGTTGATAACAGGAGAAGGTGTATATGTGGCGGGGGAGGGAACAGATGGGGAAATCTCTACACCTTCCCTTCATTTCATTGTGAACCTAAAACTGCTCTAAAATAATAAAGGCAAAAAAAAATCTGGGAAAATGAATTTAATCATCATTTTCTATGTTATTGCCTGTCATAAAGGTGACTCAGGAGAAAATGAACAGATGCATATGAATGCTAAATGCCCGTGCGTGCACACGCACACACACACACTCACACACACACACACCCCTTCCATTTGACTCTAAAAGATAAAACTCTCAGGTGAGCCTGGGTGGTTCAGTCAGTTAGGCATCTGACTCTTTATTTCGGCTCAGGTCATGATCTCACAGTTGGTGAGCTGGAGCCCAGGGCAGGTCTCTGCACTGACAGGGCAGATGCAGAGTCTAGCCTATATGATATTCTCTCTCCTTCTCTCTCTGCCCCTCCCCCCGCAAGTGTGTGATCTCTCAAAAATAAACATTTAAAAAATTATTATAAAGGATAAAACTTTCATACTATTAAAATAATATGTTACTTGTAGAATTTCATTCCTCATCTTTTTTACTGGAGAACTTAATGAATTTGTGTAATTCTTGTGTAATTATAATAACTGGGTAGCAGCCATGTAGCTTTTGTAGTAAAAAAGAAGAGATAACACCAAAATAAAATAGAACTTAAAGTCATAAGATTTGGATCTTACTACCTTGACTGGATAGGTCATTTGCTTCTCTGAATCTTTGCCTCATCTAGAAAGTAAGAATGGTCTTAGAAACCCAGGACACTAGCCATGGAAGGATTAACTCAGATAATATTTGAAAGAGCTTCTCTCCTTCAATAAACTTGATTAAAAACCTGAGCCTGATCTGGCCCTAACCTTTAGTTCAGAATCTAGTCATGGAACAAATATGGAAGGTAAGGATAATATCATAATTGAAAAAAGACATTTATATATAGTAAATAATGGGGGTGCCAGGGTGGCTCAGTCAGTGAGCGTCCGACTTCACCTCAGGTCATGATCTCACAGTTTGTGGGTTCGAGTCCTGTGTCAGGCTTTGGGCTGACAGCTCAGAACCCACTTGCTCCCTCTCTCCCTCTCTCTTTGCCCTTCCTCCACTTGCACTCTGGTCTCTCTCTTTCAAAAATAAATAAACATTTAAAAAAGCATATAGTAAACAGTGAGAACCCCAAATCTCCACTAGATGAGAGGCTACAAAGAGCAACAGACTATAATATACTACACAATTGTTTGTCATGATTCCAGTTCCTGTAGAGTGAACCTTGTCAAACAAAATGGATAGGGCATTTGTCAGGACCAATTTCCTTTACCTTTTCTAATAAGAATGTTTAAAACTAGGCAATTCCAAGTTAAAAGGAGTCATAGTAAGTTTTTAGTGTTGGTTGGCCAAATATGGTTCTTTATTTCTTCATTTAAGCACTGTAATTTTTTATATATTGGTGAGCTAAATCTTAAACTATGTTGTTAACTATTATTTGTTGTACAATTGTTTCCAACCAATTACATGATGAAGCCATGAGGTAAAGAATGGAAAGGAGAGCAAAGGGCCCAAATTTATATTGAGGTGGGACTGGCTAATAGATTAGGGAATTTAGTGATTAATTCTTTGATTCTAGCATTTCCTGAGGTGACTGCCACAATTTTTATGTTATTTTATGAAAAAGTGATTTTATAGTCAGTTAAATTTAGATTCAAATCCAGGATTTTTCAACATGAAGCCAACATGCTTTCCACTATCCCACAGGAACTGCAATCTATTTGTAGATTCCTTTATTCAAGAGGCATTCACTAAGTTCTTTCTCTATGCCAGGCAGTTCTTTGAATAGTAAACAAATAAGTTATCAGATATGAGCACAGCTCTAAGAGAACAGAGAATCTACAGATGGCTGAAGAAGTATGAGTATTTGGAAGCATGCGGTGTTGAGAGCGGTATAAGATAGAGCATGCCAACCTATCTTGGAGGGTAGGGGATGGTCAGGTAATATATCACAGAGAAAGTTACATTTCATTGGAAAGCAAACGAAGCCCAATAAGGGAGCCCGGGATGTCAAATGGGAAAAGAACTGGTAGTTGATGAGTTCCATGAAATAAGGGGCAGTCACTTTGCACAAAGTAAGGGGAAACCACTACAATAACTGGGTAAGCCTCACCATCTCTTTAAGCCTTCTTTGGGAAAGAATATATGTATTTTCCACTGTATTGTTTTTTAAAGCTTCTAAAAGCCCTGTATGCCAATAGCAAATTTCATGGAATTCCTTTTTCAAGATGACTAGGCATGAAGTGATAAAACTCTGCTTTTTCAGAAGAATCTGAGTTTTCTCTGAGCAGCACTACTATAAGCAACAAAACAAAACAACAGAAAGTCTGTTTATATTTAAAGACTAGAAGTCTTCCTGTTGAAGGAACTAGGCTCTGAGGGAGATGTGAACAAGATGTAAGCTATGAAGCTGGATGTTCTGAGCCACCATCTGTATCCACTCAGTTGTTCTCATTGGAATAAGACACTCCCACTTTTAACTATGAAAATTTTGAAACATGAGAAAAATGGAAAAATCGTATAGTAGGCACTATAGCCCTCACTTAGGTTTTCATGTCACCATATTTGCTTTCTCATTTTTTCCTTTTTAAAACATACAGTTTTTGGGGCGCCTGGGTGGCGCAGTCGGTTGGGCATCCGACTTCAGCCAGGTCACGATCTTGCGGTCCGTGAGTTCGAGCCCCGCGTCAGGCTCTGGGCTGATGGCTCAGAGCCTGGAGCCTGTTTCCGATTCTGTGTCTCCCTCTCTCTCTGCCCCTCCCCCGTTCATGCTCTGTCTCTCTCTGTCCCAAAAATAAATAAACGTTGAAAAAAAAAAAAATACAGTTTTTACACTTTTTGCTGGCCCTTTTGAGAATAAGATGCAGAAACCTGTCACACCTTAATAATTTAGCATGAATCTAATAATAGTTGTTACCTGCATAATCATAATGTTAATATACTTTAAATATTTTATTATATAAGAAGCTTAGTATATAAAAATTAGAAAACACAGAAAATCATGAAGAAAATTCAAACTGCCCATGTGTGCAACACAAAGAAATAACCACAGCTAATAATTTAGTATTTAACTCTAGTACCTTTATATAGAAATGTTTTATCCTTACAAAAATACATCATTTTGGTTTTGTAACTTACATTGCTTATTTTTTTCATGTTAACAAATAATATAATATGTAATATTTTTTATTCCTTACAGAATATTCCAATTTATAGATGTATCATAATTTATTTAACCAATCTCTTCAATGTTGGATTTGAAGGCTCTATTTCCATTTATTTTGCTACTATCAACAGCTCTTTAAGGAATGGGACAATATTCTTTTTTTTAACAAAATTTACTGCCTATAATCTCTTTTTTAGACTTAGAAATCATGCATACTTTGGGTGTATGCCCAACAAGGAAGATAATAATAATTTAAAAAGCCAAGGACAAGTTTTGATAAAGGTATATTAAATTTTGAAAGGTTATCTTGGAGCCCATCATGGTTTAATTTCAAGAAAGAAATTAATGAAAAACTAATAGTTCAGAATTCAAAACACCGCCAAAAATAATTTTTCCAACCAAGTTCTCCATTAAACATTTATTAAAAATAAGGCCAGGTTAATCAGAAACAGAGGGACCTAAACACGTTTTTTCCCATTGAAAATGCATTTTTCCAAAGGTAATACATTAAGAAAATCCCATGATTATTTATGCCAGACAACATGATAGTAAATTAGCTCCTTATCAATAGTCAATCAAGATTATGTTTATAAATTATTAAAGCTTCAGCATATTCAATGATTTAGGATCTTGAAAAACTTGACAGGAAAGGAAAAGCTACTGAACATAAAATTCTCATGATATCCTGTAAGAAGGAAACCTAAGAAAAGGAGAAAATTATACGAAATTATATCAATCACTTGCTTTTTCTGTACAATCAGGACATGGTGCTAAGTCTCTGGCATAATTTTAAGTCCACCTGCCTTCAGTGTGATTCTCTGCTCCTGTCTTTTGCTTCTCTCTTCTTTTCTTTTTGTTGTTCTCTGCTTCTGGTTTGTCCCCAAAACTTCACTTTCCCTAGATACTTCTAAGCAAGAAGACCTCCTCTCTTTAGGGCACCCATTATTCATAGCCATTATGTATACTGTTTGATATGTTCTTGGTTATGGTTTCATTTAATAGTATTTAAGAGGGTACTCTAGGGGCGCCTGGGTGGCTCAGTCGGTTGAGCGTCCAACTTTGGCTCAGGTTATGATCTCACAGCTCGTGAGTTCGAGCCCCGCATCGGGCTCTGTGCTGACAGCTCAGAGCCTGGAGCCTGCTTCTGCTTCTGTGTCTCCTTCTCTCTCTGCCCCTAACCCACTCGCATTCTGTCTCTGTCTCTGTCAAAAATAAATAAACATTAAAAAAAATTAAAAATAAAAAAAGAGGGTACTCTAAGATAACAAATACTACTTTGATATTCTGTGTTTTAGCTTTAGCCAAATAATTTCCAGAATAAGAAATTATGTTCCACTGCTATTCTTTCCTCCACCTATGTATAATATTGTACTATTGATTCTTTAGCCTATGTAAACTAACATTTCCTCATCCGCAAGACAGTTACTGAGATAGACACTGCACCAGGTGCTGGGAACACACTGATAAAGTCAAATACTATGGTTCTTGAATAGGAATCTTCAGCAATGTAATCTAGCTAAATAGTTTACCACATACAGTCTCACTACTGAAAACCATTAAGATTCATGTACAATAGTCTGACTATCAATATTAAGAGTATTTTTTTCCAGTCTTTTCAAGTACTTCTCTACTTAAGAGAGAAAATCCAGACAAGGTTCTTTCAAGAATATTTAATTGTTTAAAGATATTTGCAAATGATATATCCAGTAAGGGAATATACAGAACTCATACAACTAAGACCCAAAGAATAAATAATCCACTAAAAGAAATGTGCAGAGGACCTGAATAGACACTTTTCCAAAGAAGACATACAGATGGCCAACAGACACATGACTTCATGCTGAACATCATTAAGCATTAGGGAAACGTAAATCAAAAACACAAAGAGATAACATCTCACATCATTAAGAATGGCTAGTAACAAAAAAACTAGAAATAACCAAATAGTGGTAAGAATGTGGACAAAGGGGGGCCCTAGTACACTGTCGGTGAAAATGTAAATTGAGGAAGCCACTCTTGAAAACCGTATGGAGGTTCCTCAAAAAATTAAAAATACAAGTACCATACAATCCAGTAATTCCACTTCTAGGTATTTACCCAAAGAAAATAAAAACACTAACTCAAAAAGATGTATGCCCCTCTACATTTCTTGCAGCTTTATTTATAGGAGTCAAGACATGAAGGCAATATAAGTATCTATTGATAGATAAATGGGATAAAGAAAACATAGTATAAATACATGATGGAATATTACTTAGCCATAAAAAAGAATGACATCTTGCCATTCACAACAACATGGATGGATCTAGAGCGTATTATGCTAAGTGAAGTAAATTACAAAAAGACAAATACCATATTATTTCACTTGTTTGTGGGATCTGAAAAACAAAACAAATGAACAAACAAATAAACAAATACTAACAATAGCAACAAAAAGAGAAACAGGCTTACAAATATAGAGAACAAACTAGTGGTTGCCAGAGGAGAAAGCAGCAGGGGGGGGGGGGAGGGTGAAATTGGTAAAGGAGATTAAGGGGTACAAACTTTCAGTTATAAAATAAGTCACGGGGATGAAAAGTACAGCATAGGGAATATAGTCAATAATATTGTAATAACTTTGTATGGTGACAGATGGTAACTAGACTTATCCTATACTTATGGTGAGCTTTTTGTGATGTATATAATTATCAAATCACTATGTTATATACATGAAACTAATATTATATGTCAACTATACTTCATTTAAAAATATAAAAAAGAATATTTAGTTGTTTATACAGCCTTCACTAGGGCATAACCCTCCTCCATGGGAGAAATTGCACAAAAAGTCATAAGAAATAAAGACAACTCTTTAGGAAGCAATCCATGACATAATGGATATTATGGTTGCCTCACCTTTTTTCAATAAAATCCTACAGCATTCAAACAATATTCCAAGGACTTTTTGAATTTAAAAAGGCCACATCTGAAGTCAGTTATAGGAAGGAATTTTAAGAGGAGGCCCTGAGCCTTCTATAAAACGTAAAACTGCTATTCCCTACCCCATCCATTAGAATAGAATATAAAGTAAGTCACAATTACATCACAACCAAACATTAGCTAAAGTATTTCTATTTCAGATATTTAACTTAGTTTGGGAAAGTAAACTTATTAAAAAAATTTTTTTTAATGTTTATTTATTTTTGACAGAGAGAGAGACAGATCATGAGCAGGGGAGGGGCAGAGAGAGAGGGAGACACAGAATCCGAAGCAGGCTCCAGGCTCTAAGCTGTCAGCACAGAGCCCAACGCAGGGCTCGAACTCACAGGCTGCAAGATCATGACCTGAGCCGGAGTCGGATGCTCAACCAACTGAGCCACCCAGGTGCCCCGGGAAAGTAAACTTATTTAAAATTTTCCGAGAGTAAGGAACTGGATTCTATAAAATTTTAAAGCAGAGAAAACAGCTAAGATTAGTTATTAATCGGGGATATAATATTACAATATTCCTTGTCTTAAAAGAATTATATTTCTTTAAGCTGTTTTTATTACCAATTATAATCTACATACCTGTGTGGCTACGGATATGAACTCTCAGTGTACCACTGCTGGCAAATTTCTGGCCACAATATGGGCAGATTTTCTCCTTTTCTCCAGTATGGGTCTAAAGCGAAAGGAATAAAAAGAGTTAAAGATAAATATAAAGAATTAGGTAAAAATGATGAAATGCCTCTGACAATGGTAAATCCTTTTTTTCCAGGATTATGTTTCATTAAAATGATTTAATATCACAATGAGATTTTAAACAATTTATCATGGGTGTTCCCACTGCTTCAAAAAAAGAAAAAAAAAAAAAACAAAAACCAAACTTTAGAATCATGCATTAGTGTTAATTTGAAAATAATTCTACAGTTTACTTTTTAAGCCTTCATGGAGCCCCCAAGTAAAAATGATTAAGTTATACAAAACCAGTATATGCTGGTAAAACCACATAATCAAAATGGGGTTACGGCTGCCCTTGACTGCTGCCAAGAAATACTTCCTTAGAAGCATTTTTCACATTCTTTGTGTGTATTTAGCTCTTGAGGACAAAATTAATCTCAGTAAAGTAATCTGTTACTTGCATTATGCTTGTCTGACTGGATTCATTTTACTGCAAAGCAAAAAGAAATATAAATCTGGTTTGATCTTTAAATCAGCAGGTGTTAATTGAGCAGTTTGAAAGAACATCCTTGCTCTCAACATACCTTTAATCTTGGCATAAAAACAATCATACAAAGAAAGATGAATATGTATCATCAAAAGTGAATTTTGACAGAATGTTAGAGAGTTCAAAGAAAAGAGTGACCTCTCCAAAAAGAGGAGGCAGATGGAGCTTTTAAAACTTGTCTCACAATCTCATCAGGATACCAGCTATTCTACCAGCATCAAAAAGATTGTTCCAATAATTGAGGGGTCAGAGCTATTTCAAGTCCCATTACTTTTTAAACTTAGGAGAAGGGACAAAGAAGGGAGAAGGAGGAAATTACTTCGGATATCTGCACATTCTCAATGAAACTATTTTTTTTTAATTTCAATGATGACCTACAAATCAATAAAAGCAGACAGTGGATCACCTGGGTTACCACCATAAAACAGAGTTTCCAGGACTTGTGTTTGTATTAGTTTTTGTGCAAATTACTGGCACGTATTATTATTATTATTATTCTTTGAATCGCCATGGGCTAATATAAAAAGAATAGGAAAGGTTTTTGAAAAATGGGGGCATCTTTGGGGTTCCTGAGTAGCTCCGTTGGTTAAATGTCCAACTTAGGCTCAGGTCACGATCTCACAGCTCATGAATTCAAGCCCCATATTGGGCTCTGTGCTGACAGCTCAGAGCCTAGAGCCTGCTTCGGATTCTGTGTTTCTGTCTCTCTCTGTCCCTCCCCTGCTCACACTCTTTCTCTCTCTCTTTCAAAAATAAACAAACATTAAAATTTTTTTAAAAAAAATGGGGGTGTCTGAGTGGCTCAGTCGGTTAAGGTGTCTGACTTCGGCTCAGGTCATGATCTCCCAGTTCATGGGTTCAAGCCCCACAGCAGGCTCTGTGCTGATACCTCAGAGCCTGGAGCCTGCTTCAGATTCTGTTTCTCTCTCTCTCTCTCTCTCTCTCTCTCTCTCTCTCTGTTCCTTCCCCAGTTGTGCTCTATCCCTCTCTCAAAAACAAATAAACATTAAAAATATATTTTTTAATGATGTGTTACCAGAAGGGACACACTGCCTGGGATAGAAAAAGGGGTAGGGCAGTTACCTCATCACCTGATAATCTCAAAAAAGCACCAATGTAGCAAAACATTCTCATCTTCCATATTAAATTAATTGTTCACTTTAATATAATTAGTTTCATAGCCTTATTGATATGTAATTTGAAAATTTTCATATTTGAATTATAATCTATACTTGTATATCAACTATTGTATATGTAATTTTTAAAGAGCTATAAACTAAATATCTTAGTCAACATCAGTGTCTTTTTAAATATTTTTCCACCGAAAATTATTTATATTATAATCAAGTTTGAGAAATACAGTCTAACCAACTGCCATACTAGCCAATGACACCAGCTACCACAGACATCTCCTTGATTCTGCACTTGGCAGGCACTTAACTTTCCATTTTCACTACAACTTCTTATACAAAACAGTTATACATTCTTCAGAGTAAGAGCTGTTACTCCCATGGTTCACATTATGGCTCATTTTAAAGGAAATGGTATAACATTTTAACATATAGCAGACCTATATTCTTCTCGTTCCCTGACAGAGGAGCAAAATACAACAATTTTTTCTTGATTAGCGTAAGGTTGTTTAGATATTGTATACATCTATTATTACAACATTGGATTATTCCAAGCAGGCAACTACCAATTTATTTATAGTATCTTATAAAATCCACGGAACTTCTCTTCCTGCTACATAAGTATTTCATTGTTCATTTATATAACCTAAGTTACTTGTCAATGGTATAAGTTTCAAACTAAACAACATTAAGTCAATATTAATGAAAAGAATTAAAATGTTCCTTTGGTTTAATTCAAAAATATATCTTATTAGGAACAGAATTTTGTTAAATCGTTTAATTTTTTTAAATTTTTTTAAACATTTATTTATTATTGAGAAACAGAGAGAGAGCATGAGCATGGGAGGGGAAGAAAGAGGGGGAGACACAGAATCCAAAGCAGGCTCCAGGCTCTGAGCTGTCAGCACAGAGCCTGATGCGGGGCTCGAACCCAAGAACTGTGAGATCATGATCTGAGCCGAAGTTGGATGCTTAACTGACTGAGCCACTCAGGTGCCCTTAATTTTTTTTTTAATATTTATTTTTGAGAGAGCGAGAGACAGAGCATGAGTGGGGAAGGGCAAAGAGTGAGGGAGACACAATATCCAAAGGAGGCTCCAGGCTCTGAGCACAGACACTGATGTGGGGCTCAAACTCTCAGACCATGAGATCATGACCTGAGTCGAAGTAAGATGCTTAATCGACTGAGCCACCCAGGTGCCAGTGGTTAGCTGGTTTTAAAAGACATTTAAGGTACAATACTAAAATATGTTAAATACAGATAAAAAGGCATTGGAAACAGGTCACTATGTGAACAATACTGGATGAATGTACGAGACAAAAATGAACAATGCTCTGCAAAATGTACTGTATGACAATCTGTGATCACAAACTATATCTCTCTTGAAAACTATTTTTTCCCACATTTATTAAAACACAATACAAATTTATTAAATTCATGCACAAAAGTAATTCAAGCAAAGATAGTTAAAAGATTATCTTATTCAGAAATTCAAAAAAGAGGACAATATCATTATATTAAAGAAACAGGAAAAGAAAGTTCCTCAAGTGAGTCCTTTTGAAACAGCTATATTGAGGATAGGTACCAAAATAAAAGTCACACTGAAGCATGAGTCACTTCCTCACATTCACTCAGAGTACACGCTAAATAGCAGAACCTATTACACTTCAGACTCATTTCTAATGTCAACATTAAAAACTGTAACTGTGTTTGGTACACTTATGAATATTGCTAGTTTTGAAAATATACTTAAAGTATACTTATAAAACAAATAAAAGTAACCTTGTGATTTGCTTAAGGTAATAAGCATCATATAAAAAAGATAACCTCCAAATCACCATAAGAACATCATTTTATTTGAGTTAAGTAAATTCTTATCAAGTCCCTCTTCTGTACCAGGAACTTCCCTAGATCCCAGGATGCAAGATGAAAAAGAACCATTCCAGTCCTGGAAGAGCTCAGCCTAATAACTTGTAAATAAATATCTGAATTAGCTTTGAAAAATAAAATTATGGCACTACTCGTTTAAAAAAAAACCCTATATTCATCCAAAAATGCACAAAAATTGACAAGTTTCCACTCATCGAGTATTTTGTATGACCCATGTATCACCATAGCTCAGGGCAGTGCAGAATCCATACCTAAATCTAGGTTCACCTTCATACAAATTTATATAACTCTTCTGAAAAAGTAAATAGAACAGTTTCTGAAGAGTTCATATAAATCATGCATCCCTTATGTGTCATTTTGAGTCATATATTGATTAATTAAAATTAAATTGATTATCACATGATAATGAGCATACATGCCCATATAGCTGAAATATGTAATCCATTCAACTCAGGGAAGGCTTCTACTTACTTTCTTGTGACTTCTAAGCACTGAGGGTGTAACAAATGCCTTATTACATAGCTCACATCTGTATTTCTTGTGTCTTTCATGGACCACCTGGACATGAACATTTAAAGTATCCTTCCTTTTAAAGGTAGCATCACAGTGATGGCATTTGAAAGTCCTCTCACCTTAGAAACGAAACAGTCAAATAAGAGAAACATCAGATGAGCAGGGTGTTGTTAACTGCCCCTCAGAGGTACCAGATTTAGTGTTGTTTTCTTCAAAAACTTAGCTGTATTACTAACAATTTATCATAACCAGAAAAGGTAGTTTTTTATGAAATATTTTGATTCCATATATGCTAATTCACTATGTGACCAGTGGGAAGTCCTTTAACTTTCTTAGGTTCTCAGTCTATTTAATTGGAAAATGTGGAGACTGACATAGCGAATTTTCTAAAGGTACCATGAACTTTCTTTAAAGGTAGGTATTTCTAGAGCAGGGGCTCAGGTTTGAGGCAAGTAGGTTCTTGTGGTGACAAAAGGCTTCTGTCAAGCTAAAGAGATAAGGTGCCTTTGTCCCTCACTCCCACCACAACCCTTGTGGCCTTTTTAGGGGACAGGGCACAGGTCAAACAGGGTCATGGGTAGCAAGCTGGGGCGGGACGCCCCTGAGGGCACACAGAAATGGGTCAGAGCCAGCCCCCTTCTAGGACAGGAGAGGGCTACAACACCCCTTCCTTTCTCAGCACTGTCCCAGGAACCTGGACTACAGTCTCCCTAACACAGGTTCTTGGTCTGCTGTGAAACACCTGGGGAAAGGTTTCAACTCCCAGGTTCTCAGACAGTTTCGGGGGCTACCTCTCAGAGAGCCAGTTGGAATGGAGCAACTCTCCTTTTCTGGAGCCCCTGGGTACCTGTGAGCATTTTCACCTTCTTCTTATTCTGGAGCCTAGGCCGGCAGGGAAAGCAACTCCAGAAACTATGTTTAAGGGGCATGTGGTATTTTTTAAACTTTCATATAATGCTCTCTATCCTTGTAGGTCTTCATAACAAACATGTCAAACTCTAGTGGCCTACTTTAAGTACATTTTCAGTGATCTATGTGCACAATTAGAAGACAGTTTTATCTCTCAGAAAGTTACAAAATTTGAATAGCACATAGTTATACAAATAAGACACACTAGAAGTTGAATATATTCTCCCTTTGTAGAGAACAACTGTATTAGCACAGAGTCACATATTATGTTCAACTATGAGACAAAATATACAGGTAACTTACTACATCTAAATAAGAGATTACCTCAATTTGAACTAAACTCTTATATAAAACTTCCCTCCATTATAACTAGCATAAATTTAGAAATGTGAAGATCCTATTATTTCTTCATACCAAATTTAAGGAAGGAGGGACAAAAAGAAGGAAAAGAGAAAAAAAAAGAAAAAGACAAATTATCCTTTTCAAACAGAATTATAGCTCTTTATGTTAAAATCTCTGATAGTCTTGTTAAAATCTAATGCTTGGTACAGTCACATCCAAACCATGCATGAATTGTGTAGATTCTTAAAGCTCTGTTTATGTTACCTTTGTGAATTTTTGTTATTATTGTAACCTAGTTTGTCTTTATATATCTTCTATATTAAACTTATTTAAATACTTTATTTATAACCAGTGAGAGTAAAAGAAAATATCAATTGACATAAGATTATAAATAATAGCAAATCAACTCAGGAATAAAAAGAAATTTTAAAAAAACATACCAAAAAAACAAAACAAAGCAATCCTCCAAGATTTCTCCTTCAAAGCATTTCTATTAAACTATCACATGAAACAAAGTATTGATTCCAGAGTGCCTGGGTGGCTCAGTCAGTTAAGCGTCTGACTTGGGCTGAAGTCATGATCTGGTGGTTCGTGAGTTTGAGCCACACATTGGCCTTTGTGCTGACAGCTCAGAGCCTGGCACCTGCTTCAGATTCTGTGTCTTCCTCTCTGTCTCTGCCCCTCCTCCTACTTGTGTTCTCTATCTCATCTACTCTCTCAAAAAATAATAAAAAAAAATTTTTTAACGTAAAATTAAAAAATACATATATTAATTCCTATGCCAAAACCTCATCAAGCTATACCAAGGGAGCTTTTACCTTTCTTCTTTCACATTTTAATTCCAGATTTTTTTGTTATAAACTTACCAGAATTTTAAAAATTCTGATGAGATTTTATCTGATGTTATCAGATTTCTTTGCCTTAAAGAAATAAAGCTATGATTAAAGATAGGATTTTCCCTATCTTAAAACCAAGAAGGTAGCTATCAAGGTAGCTGTTTTTTGGTTTTCAGTGCGTTAGAAAATAGCAATAATTTCCAAAATAATAATTACAAGTTATTCTTTACATTTTGAGCCAGAAGGCTGATATAAGTTTCTTTAAAAATTTTTTTTTAATGTTTATCTATTTTTGAGAGAGAGAGAGAGAGACAGCATGAGCAGGGGAGAGGCAGAGAGAGAAGGAGACACAGAATCTAAAGCAAGGACCCAGGCTCTGAGCTCTGAGCACAGAGCCCAACATGGGGCTCGAACTCACAAACCGTGAGATCATGACCTGAGCCGAAGTCGGATGCTTAACCAACTGAGCCACCCAGGTGCCCCTGCTGATATAAGTTTCTATGGTGATCTTCATGTTTTGAGTTAAAGAGGTTTTAATTTTCATATTGTGCAAGATCACCTTTCATATTTTGTCCCATTTTGCCCACTTCTGGTCTTCTCCATCCTCACTGGTCTTATCTGATATTTAACTTTACCTGCAATAGCCTACTTACACAATTACAAAACTGATTTCCCAGTCTTGGTACAGCATCATAAAGCCTTTGATTAATGTGCTGATCAACATTATATTAAATACAGAATGTGCAAGCACAGTCTACACTTGCCACTTCAATCCCATGTCTCAGGTTTATGAGAACCGATCAGCTGAAATAGAAAGTAATAGATGCCTTATATTAAAAACTCCTTGCTGTTATTGAAAATTTTATTTACCCAAGGAAAAATTTCCTGAGCATAAGGGTAAATTTGACCACAGAAGTGTTTTTTTAATGTTTATTTATTTTTGAAAGAGAGAGAGAGAGAGAGAGAGAGCGTGAGCAGGGGAAGGGCAGGGAGAGAGGGAGACACAAAATTCAAACCAGGCTCCAGGCTCTGAGCTGTCAGCACAGAGCCCAACATGGAGCTCAAACTCAGAAGCCGGGAGATCATGACCTGAGCCGAAGTCAGAGGCTTAACTGACTGAGCCACCCAGGCGCCCCCCACATAAGTCTTAATAGTATGAATGAGGTTCCCTTGTCTCAATCCCTACTCTAAATCCATTCACCTCAGGGGCGCCTGGGTGGCTCAGTCAGTGAAGCATCTGACTCTTGAATTCGGCTCAGGTCATGATCTCACATTGTCTGAGACGAAGCCCCATGTTAGGCTCTGTGCAGGGAGCCTGCTTGGGATTCTCTCTCTCTCTCTACCCCTCACCCACTCGTATGCAGTCACTCTCTCCATCAAAACAAACAAACAAACAAACAAACATTTAAAAACTAAAACTAAACTAAAATAAACTAAACTAAAATCCATTCACTTCACAATGATTGTTTTTCTTAGTCAATGACAGTGAAATGGAATGAAAATATGCTACATGACAAATTTTATTCCTTAAATGCATGGCTGTCCTTAGTAAGAAAATAAAAAGTGGTGTTAACAAATTCTCCAGAACTGTAACGTAAAATGCAGAATGGCACAAGACCACAACACTCTTTTCTGTAGGAAAAGATGTATTTTATCACAATCATTACCGCTCAGTATTTTAAAAAACTTTAATATCTTTGTTATTTTGAATGTTAGATACATCTACTCAATCAGAGAAAATGTCTTCCAAGATACTATCTTATCTCTAATGTTGTCATAACTGATTAATTGTTTTGCTTTCCTCAGACATATTAAAAATGTAATCAGAGGGGCGCCTGGGTGGCGCAGTCGGTTAAGCGTCCGACTTCAGCCAGGTCACGATCTCGCGGTCCGTGAGTTCGAGCCCCGCGTCAGGCTCTGGGCTGATGGCTCAGAGCCTGGAGCCTGTTTCCGATTCTGTGTCTCCCTCTCTCTCTGCCCCTCCCCCGTTCATGCTCTGTCTCTCTCTGTCCCAAAAATAAATAAACGTTGAAAAAAAAAAAAAAAAGAGAAAAAAAAAAAAAAAAAGAGAAAAAAAAATGTAATCAGCAGTAGTAACTTTGTTTCAGAAGATGTTCTACTGATTAAACAACTCAAAAGCAATAAATACAAATATTACTTATGTTATGCCATTTTTCTTTAATTTTAGATACAGTAACATAGCAAATGTCTAGTTACTTCCATATCTGAACACAGAACCCACTTTAAAACTCAACTTAGCAATAACATTTTCTCTGAAATAAAGTGCTGTAATAAAGTGTCCTTCAGCGATGTGAGTATAAAAGGTTTAGTATTCTAAAAATAGCTCTGAGTGGAACTGCCTTACCAGTTTGCATGGTATGCATGTGTATAACTTAACCCCAAGGAAAAGCAGTGCTCCTGCTAAAAGAAGTAAGAAATCAGAGGCGGTGTAGAGAGAAGTAGGAAAAGCACGTGACTATTGGAACCCATATGTGACCTCCAGATGCATTTGTCACCGTGTTTCTCTGAGTCTCATTTTTCTCTGCTCCCCAACAATCAACAGGTTACATTAGATTTGTATTTTGGTCCTTTCCAACTTTAAAAGAGTCCGTGAGCTAATAAAATCACGCCAGACATTCGCATGTTTTAAAGGGTCAGACACGTTTCCTTAATCATTATATTTGAAAGGGAACAAGAATGTCTATTTCAGAACAAATTTCAAAGATACCTTGCCGAACATAAGAAACGATTTTATATACAAACTTTATATAGTGGGAAGAAATGACACAAATAAAATGTCTCATAAAATGATTTAATGTGGAAAAATAAAGCAAGGATAAAGGAAAGAGAACTGAAAGGCAGAATTACCAGCCTTTTAAACTACACATGGGTCCACTTCTGTGATGCCTACATTCTCAAAAGTTGTAAGGGCAAAGTTTGAGAGAATTCATTTTGTCCTCAACTGCTTGCATTTTGACTTACTGTTATGTATGAGAAGGTGTCTCTGCAAAGAAAACGGGGTCCGGAACAAAGCTTTACATTCCTCACACTGGAATGGTCTCTCTTCAGAATGGGTCTGCACATGAAAGAAACTGTGAGTTAGGAGGATCTAGAATCATCTAGTCATGACAATAACTGCGAGCCTATATCCATGGTATGAAAGAGGAAAGGGTAGGTAGACAATATCTTGTTTCTTCTGGTGACGTTCTTTCAACATAAAATTGTAAACACAAATTTGCTACATGCATGGTAAAAAAACAACTGTATTTTTAAATTCTCACATTAATTATCAATTTGAGAAATAATAAGGGAAATTGGGGCACCTGGGTGACTCAGTCAGTCAAGGTCTGACTCTTGGTTTTGGCTCAGATCATGACCCCAGAGTCATGGGATTGAGTCCTCATTTGGCTGTGCTCTGCGCATGGAGCCTGCTTGGGATTCTCTCTCTTTCTCTCTCTTTCCCTCTCTCTCTCTCTTTTTCTCTCTTTCTCTCTCTCTCTCCCTCCCTCTGTCCCTCTCCCCTTGTTTGCAGGGAAATTTCATCCATCATTTATTTTGTGCCCAGTCTATGCTATGCACTTCATGCTGCTATGGGACAGTCCTACTTTACACACTGGGGATACAGCAGTAAAAACAAAAGACGAAGTCCCTGCTATCATGGAGCTCTTACACTAGCTGGGAGAGGACAATTAACAAATGATAAAATATGAAATACATATTACAGAGAGAAAGAAAGAGAGAAAGAGAGAAAGAGAGAAAGAAAGAAAGAAAGAAAGAAAGAGGACAGCGAAAGTTTCAAAGAATGGGGTAGCAATTTTGAACAGTGGTCAAAGAAATTACAGCCAAGAAGGCGACTTGAGAGAAGACCTAATGGAAGTGAGGGAGCAAGAGCAAGCCTCCCTCTGAGTGATCTGGGCAGAAAACACCATGGAGGCCAGTGTGGTTGGAGCAGGTGGAAAAGGCATGGAAGTGGGGAGACGGGGTCAGAAAAAAATGGGGAAATAATGGGAAAGAGAAGCAAATCATGTAGGGCCTGGTTGGCCACTGCAGGAGTTTTGTCTTTTACTGAGAGAGAAAAAAATCTCAAATGAGTTTTGAGCAGATGAGTGGCATGATTCGCCTGACATTTAATAGGATGCTAAGGTGGCTGTGTTGAGAAGGGGATATATAGGAGGACAAGGAAAAGCAGAGAAACCAGAGAAGAAAGAGCAATCAACCAAGCAGGAAATAATTAAGATCTATGTCATGGTGGTAGCCACCAATGTAAAGAGAAGCAGTAGGATTCTGGATGCATTATAAAAGTTAACAGGTTTTGTGGAGACACTTGGATTGGAAGCATGAGACACAGAAAAGAAGAATCAAATGTGCCTCCAAGATTGTGACCAAAGCAATGGTAGGATGAATCAGCCATTAACTAATATGTGAGACGGCAAGTCAAGAAACAAGTTTGGGTTAAAGATAAGAGGTTCAGTTTGGGGTAAGTTCAAAGGACTATTAAAAGATGTCTAGTAGATAGTGGAATATTTCAAGTCTGGATTATAGTGTATAAAATTTGGGGATGTCAGGTTATATAGTGTTAATATTTAAAGCCTCATGAATACAATGAGAGAATAAAAATTTAAAAAAAAATCATCTGTAGTATATCAGATTGGCAAAGGTGAAGGAAATGGATATTATTCATTGTTGACTAAAAGGTAAGAACAAGCGCCCTCATGTCTTGTAACTGGAAATACCAATTTTCTGAGTGGCAATGTGGCGCTATTTACCAAAACGGCAAATGCACGTACTCTGACTAACCAACTGCCTTTCCAGAAATATATGACAAATTTTTACATAAACAAAAACTTTTTAAAAAGCCTCCTAAATGGCCACTGACATTCGGTCAACTAATTCTGTGTGGCTATTATATGTTTATTTTGATATGGAAACCCCCCATAACATATTTTGATGTCAAAAGCACAATGCAAAACGTTATACGTAGAATATCATACATTGCGAATACACGCACATGTAGAATGGGGGGTAGAAAATGTCCTACAAAATACTGAGGAGGGTTCTCATAGCAGAGAGTGGTATTTGACAGAATTTTCGTTGTCTTCTTTATGCCTTTCTTTGATATTTTAATTTTCTACAAAGAGTAAATAATATTGTTACAAAAAGAAACTCCTTTGTTTTTAGAGCATACATATTGGAACAAAGGGTTGCTTTACTCTTCCAAAAATATGGCATTCCACCCTAAGCAATTCTCTCTCTTTTTCTAAATCTAGGACAAAACAACATGTGTGTGGACAGGATTTAGTGACTTGATTATGAAATAATGGGACAGCATAATGCCTTATACCTATATTAACCAAACCAAAGCCACAACATCTAAATATGGCCGGAAGTCGAGAGCTATTTTAAGCAGTAAGCTGTTAGTGCATAGCCAGGTGAACAAATATTTCTGTCAAAAAGATATCGATACCACCAGCTGAGTTGTTACGGCATGACTTGTCAAAGTCTCAGCAGAGAACCCATGCATTCAAACTCATTTAAGTAAGGGGGCAGTGAAACGCTTGCCTGTCGTGAATAGACAACCTCTGTCTCCAAGACATAAAATACTTTACAAGTACTAAATAAAATCAAGCTTCTTAAATGGTGTCTTGTCCTTCAATTTTTCATCTCTAAAGGGTGTCAAACTTTTCACTGACTTATTAATTGTATTATCTTTCAGCTGTAGAATATTCCCCCACTTAAATGCCAAGTCACCGATGACACCAGTATCTGCTGATACAATAAATGAACTAGTCCATGAACTAGTATTACAAAATACACTTTTATGCACCAAGTCTGATTATTGTTACAGATGGAGAAAATATGTTAAGAAAATGCATTGCACTATTTATAGCACCTAATGTCTCAAAAATGCTTCAGGTTTTTAACATAATTTTTATACAATAATCACCAAATTAGCACATTTCTAGCTACTGAAATGAAAAATTAATTTCATGAGAACAGAATAAAATTTTCATCGGGTCCATTCACAATTAAAAATTGTAACTGACTATCACCAATATATATTGCTCTGTAGTAATGGTATTATTGGAAATGGTATTTCTTCTTTGGGTCATGTGCAAAGCAACAAAATGATCATAAAATTCAGAGGAAATAACTAGAGATAAAATAAATTTGGAGAAAATATTCCTGAGATATATGTGTTGGAACTATTCTTTTTTCTAAAAAAAAGGGTTTTGTTATTGAAGTCTCAAGTCTGCATATCATAAGCATATTACTATCCCACTGGGCCATATAATAAACCTAAAGCTGCATAAAATGTGTGTCATCTGGCTGTTTACAAGGTCTGTGGATTAAATTTTTACTGTCAGCTTTATAACTGGATTCCTTAAAGGGCCTCCTCCTCACAAAAATGAATGGAAACTAGAGAGATATCAAAGAAATTGGCTCAGCACAGGAAAAAGTAGCTCATTTCACACAGATAAGTTAAGATTATAAAATTGAGGTTATGTTCTTACAGAAGTATAGCCTTTTGTGGCTAAGCCCAACCTTTTCACTGCTTGAACGCCACAATTCCATTAGTACAAAGCCATAACCTCATGGCTACCCCATGGAGCCAACCACCGATGCATTATGTTTATACCCTGATCAGGGCAAAGGGAATTTGTTCAAAGAGGGAATAATCATAGACTTGCAGAAGTCCTCCCTGGAGGGCAGCAATTCAGACTCACTCTCAGGGAGTTCTCCCCCCTACAGTACTGCTAAAACATGGTATCTCATATTTCTATCCAAGGATGCTTCTAACAAATACTGCTTCAAACATATGACCCTTCAGGCTAGCTGATGTGACCATTAATTTAAAAGTTCTGCCTCTACAATGTCCACCATTTATTACAGCTAGCCTATAGCCATACAGAACAAATTTACTCTCCCTTCCACAACAAAGCCCTTTGAATATATGGAAACAGCAACCATGTCCCCTCACAAACTGTCAAGATAACAGACACTTGTAGTTTCACTCATGAAAATGTGGCTTTCAGACACATCACAAGAATTGTAAAGCAGAATTTTCTGAATAAAAATAGGCATCCTAATTTTTGTAACTCGTATGGAACAACTCATAGCAACTATACCAGCTTCTCTACTGAATAACTTGTTTGCTGTGCAAGATGGCTAAAAAAATTGGTAATTCTGCATTGAACTTTATGGGCCATCTAAAAATAAACAAGTGCAGATACCTAAACTACAAATGGACAAATAAACAATAATGGACCAATTCTAATCCTACAAAAAATTACGCTCTCTAAAAATTAATACCAGTTGTTGAATAAGAAATAGTTTTCTTAAAATATAAGTCCCTAGAAATTAACAGATTATAGGATAATAACGATAATAGGATAAAAACTAATAGGTAATAAGAAAATAATGGGATTCAAAATATTTGGCTAGACAAGATAGATAGATAGATAGATAGATAGATAGATACACAGACAGAAAAATGTTTGCGTGCGTGTGTGTGTGTGTGTGTGTGTGTGTGCGCGTGAGTGCTGTGTATGAGTTTAAGCCACCATCCAATTATCTAAGTGTCAACATCACCAGAGGACATATTCTCAGGAAACATCATAAAAACTTTATTTTTCAACATAATACAGATGCAAACTAAACTCAAAAGATCAGAGTTTGGGGTCAGTTTCTAATTTTAAATATAAAACATCCAAGATGGGATATTAGGTTCAAAACCTATTTTCTGCTGAAAAGACTACACTTTATCATAGTTTAATTATAATATATAGTTCTCATTTGCAAATTTTTAGTTTTCATTGATTCAGGTTTACAGAATTTGCTGGTATAATACAAATTGTTCACTTGTTTTGTTTTTCAGATTCTGCATGTAAGTGAAATCATATGGTATTTGTCTTTCTGCCTGACTTCTTTCCCTTAGCATTATACCTTCTAGGTCCATCCATGTTGTTGCAAATGGAAAGATCTTATTCTTTTTTATAGCTCAGTAATATTCCATTGTATGTATATACCTCATCTTCTTTACCTATTCATCTATCAGTGGACACTTGGATTGCTTCCTTACCTTGGGCTATTGTAAATAATCTGTAATAAACAGAAGGACACATACATCTTTTCAAATTAGTGCTTTTGTATTCTTCGGGTAAATAGTAGTAGAATTACTGAATCATATGATATTTCCATTTTTAATTTTTGAAAACCTCCATACTGTTTTCCACAGTGGTTGCACCACTTTACATTCCCACCAACAGTGCACAAGGGTTCCCTTTTCTCCACATCCTCACCAATACTTGTTATTTCTTACCTTTTTGATATTAGCCATTCTGATAGGTATAAAGTGGTATTTCATTGTGGTTTTGATTTGTGGTACAAATTGTTCTATGAGAAGAGTATCTATTTTTCAAAAATATAACTATCTTTTTTCATTTAGTTTAGCTTCCAAATTTGTATTACCCGTCCGCTAAGATTATTGACATCATTCAAAATTCATTGCCCTCTGCATTGAAGGTTCATATAGGCACACTTCTTGCTCTCTGTATACTCTGCCCTAAAAGTCACAGAGTCTACTTTTCGAAGTTTTTGTCTTCTTTTGCTGTAACAAGCTATCACCACATCTTCCAGCTATCGTTAACCTGTTTTGTTTTGTTTTGTTTTGTTTTGTTTTGTTTTGTTTTGTTGGTAACTCCTCCTTCACTTAATCTTCTAATATGTCCTTTGGGCTGGGAAATAAGTCAATGGAACTTGGTAGGATTTCAGGCAGAGTAAAAGTGAAAACTATAAAGAAAGGATATCCATGCTATGACTAAATAACAGCTTTTAAAACATGAAATTTAGCAGTAGTAGAGAATTAATGTGTAATTATACAGGAAAATGAGCTATGTTTTTGTTTGCTGTTCTTTCTACCAAGGAGGGGAAGAATAAAACATTCTGCTCCAAATCATCCACAAAAACAAATGTATATACGAAGACTTTCTGTGAAGAGGAGCTGTTTTTTAATATATGATATTGATCTCCAAGAAGATGAAAGGGAAGCAGTGTAAAGAAATCTGCTTGGTAACATTAATCTTTCCAAAACACCATGTAAAAGAATTATGTAAAAGAAAAACTAAAATGAGCTTTTGTTCAATAGATATTAAAACACACTTTAAAGTACAATTATTAAAGTACTACGATACTGCAAGACAACAGAGATTAAATGGAAAAGAGTGACATGCAAACATAGTTTTACATGAGAGGCATTCAACAGTATGACTGATAGGAGTGATCATAAATCAGGATCTCACTGCATACCTCAAAACAAATTCTTCATTGATTAAAATACTAACAAAAAGAAGTTAATATAACTTTTACAGGCATTGATAAATGTTTGCACAGTGTTGGAATAACAAAGTTTTCTAAGTAAGTCCTAAAACTCAGAAGCTGTGTATACTCAGAAGCCATAAAACTCATAATCCGTGTCATACTTCAAAACATAAAAAAGTAAAACTTCTTTATTCAAAAGATGCAAGTTGATATATGGGGACAAACAGTAGAAAGACAACTAGTGAAGGATTAGTATCTGTAACATCTACAGAGTTCCCAGAAACCAATGAGAAAACAGCCAAACAGTCCAATAGAAAAGTGGATAAAGAGTACGTACAAGCATCTCTCAAAAGTAATGTAAATGGCACATAAGCTTATAAAAAGAACACAATTTCACTAACCATTGCTTAAATGCAATGAAATATCACTCTTCAAGTCTCAGACTGAAACAAAAAAAAAAGGCTGACGAAATCAAATGTTGATGGTACAGACAAAAGGATACTTGAATCACTGCTAGGTGAAAGTAGAGCTTTTTCTGAAGGCAGTTGGGCAAGAGCAATCAAAACTTAAAGAAAACTTACTATTTGAGCCATAAATTTAATAATTAAGATCTATTTTAGACAATACTATTGGCATAATTATACAGTTGAATGTAAAAGGATGTTAACTGAAGTATTCTTCAAAACAGGAATGGTTACAAAAAATGAGCAGGTGTATATGAACACGTGTGAAAAACTCTCCGAGTCATAAAGTTAGACCAACAAAGTAAGTTCCAGAATGATATCTTATGTCATAAAACCATTTACATTTAAATATACTTATCTCCCAGATGGGCAGCTAAAACCTTGTGCTTTTCTCCAAGCTTCACCCAAAAGAACATCTTACAGAAAATCATCAGTGGGAAATGTGGAAGTTGCTAAAGATTTGATTAGGGAGATGAAGGAGATGGCTGGTATGCACTTCACCTGAAAAATTCCCATCTGACCTAACACGTGGGAATCTCTTCCCCAGCCAATGGTCACCTTTCCCAGTTCCTAAGCCCCATCTTTCCAATTCTGCCACCCAAACACAAACAACTCTCACCTTCTCATTTCTAATCTTCCATACTCCAATCCATAATAGTATGTCAAAGCATGTCAAAGGCATTATACTGAGAATAAAAATTGTATTTTACTCAGTGTAAAAAATATCCTCCAATTATTAGGATCACTAGCCTTTGAATATAGTAGAAGATGTGGTCATAATTAACAAATAATTTGTACAAATAATGTGTGCAGTCTTTAACATACTTGAGAAAGCCCTAAAAAGTATCCACTGGGGAGAGAACTAGAATCGTGGGGGATTGGAGAAGGTAGGTGCTGCCAAGGATTATAATCTAAACTGCACAACTGATCACCCATGCATCCATGTATGATTTTAAGGTTTTACTTTCTTAAGATATCTACTACACAAAAAGAGCAGAAATTTTTTTAAATTTTTTAATGTTTATTCATTTTTGAAAGACAGAGAGAGAGCACAAGCAGCAGTGGGGTGGAGAGAGAGGGGAACACAGAATCTGAAGCAGGCTCCAGGCTCTGAGTTTCCAGCACAGAGCCGGGCGCGGGGCTCAAACTCACGAACCACGAGATTATGACCTGAGCCACCCAGGCGCCCCAAAAGGACAAAAATTTTTAATCAAATTAAAAAACGGGCACTTGAGTGGCTCAGTCAGTTAAGCGTCTGACTCTTGATTTCGGGTCAGGTCATGATCTCACGGTTCATGGGATCAAGCCCTGCATTGGGATCTGTACTGGGAGCAGCACAGAGCCTGCGTGGAATTCTTTCTCTCTTCTCTTTGCACCCTGCCTCCCCGCTTGCTCATGTACTCTCTCTCTCTCTGTCTCTCTCTCAAAATAAATAACATTTAAAAAATGTCACCTTCCTCTCTTTAAATATTTCCTACTTTGTGGTTTTAAGAGAGTCAGGGATATGCACTTTATTGGGCAGGTCAAGGGAAGGAAGTTCAAATCCCTG
Source organism: Leopardus geoffroyi (assembly GCF_018350155.1). Taxonomy (NCBI): domain Eukaryota; kingdom Metazoa; phylum Chordata; class Mammalia; order Carnivora; family Felidae; genus Leopardus; species Leopardus geoffroyi. The sequence goes on along the minus strand of NC_059327.1, from coordinate 103,457,560 downwards.
GACTGGGTTGGGCTGGGCTGGTCAAGAGCAGAGCAGGGAGCAAAGCTGATATCCCAGGGTGAGCTCAGGAAGTAAGCATGAGTCTGAAGCTTTAAGGCAGAGACAAGAGTCAGAGGCTAGAGGTTTGGGAGGCAAGGCCCTGTGGCCAAAGGAGCAGGGATGAAGGAAGCTCTAAAGGGCAATCTTTAGCTGATGGCTCCTATGTTAATATCTGGGGAGATGGGGAGGGTAGAGGGAGTAGAATAAAGCTGGGAGGGAGGTTTTTCTATTAAAGTCTGAGCATAAAGGGGGAAATCACTGATTTGGTAATAAATGAACTCCAAGTCAATCATTTACTTCAGAGCCAGAGAAGGGTTCAGAATGACAACAGTTCAAATTAAGGGTTTAAAGAGTACTTAGGTAGCTCAGACTGGGTAAACTCAGTTAGTACAGAATGAATATAATAAAGATTTCTCAGTGTGTTACTAGACCGCTAATACCCTCGTAAGTCAAGAAAGGAAGAATGTTCAGAAAAGCAACCCTGCAAATGTGGCAAAATGTACTGCAAATATACATTTTTTTAAAAACCACTTCTCATATTACAACTACGATTTAAGCACATTAAATCTTCTACATTTGGGATAATCTCTTCATGGATTTTATTTATTCAGAAAACATGTGCCACATTCAAAGAACAATGTGTTCAATAAGTGCAATGAGTACAGCATCTATCTTCAAACCTTAAACTGTAATATGGAAAATCAAGTGGTTTTGTTAGAGATTATATAGTGTCAGGGCACCTGGGAGGCTCAGTCGGTTGAGTAACTCTGCCTCAAGTCATGATCTTGCGGTTTGTGAGTTCCAGCCCCACATTGGGCTCACTGCTATGAGACTTGTCAGTACAGAGCCCGCTTCAGATCCTCTGTCTCCCTCTCAGTGCCCCTTCCCCTCTTGCTTAAAATAAATAAATATTACAAAAAGAAATTATATAGTGACATCTCATCATCAACTTCAGAAAAATAATTTAAATAGGATATGTGATTTGCCATTAGCTGAATAAGCTTCAGACAAACCTCTATCTCTTGTTTCCCTCTGTCAGGTTCAATTCCTGCATGCGTCTCATTGTGCTCATCTCATCATTGTGAATGTGCTTCTAGAACACAAAAATAGGTAATTTTGTACAACACAGCACCGTAAATGAACCACCCACTACTTCACCTACAGCACACCTGAAGAAGAGAAACCTGGTACAAAGTTGAAGGAAAAAGCAACTGTGATTAAATTATGGAGTGATTTGTTCAGTCTATAATGTGACACACTTCTTAGAGATTTTCAGAGATTTTTTTTATTATATATAATATATATAATATATAATAAAAAATCTCTGAAAATATATAATATAATATATATATTATATATAGCAATATACAGCAATATTATATATATATAATATAATATAATATATATATATATATTATATATATGGTGTAAAACTTACACCATATATAGTTTTAGAATCTAATTCATGATCTATTTAGGAAGAGATTTATTCTTTCCTTTAAAACAGCTTTAATAAAATTTTAAATGAGCAAACTCTGGTCTGCAATATCTGTCAAACAGACCACGACCAAAAAAATACTTTTTATACTGAAACTCAACACACAAACACATATGCACAAATACATATGTATCATTTCATTAAATGGCCCTTACCCTTATATTTTCAATCATATTTTTAATGGCTATTCTTGACCCAATAAATTGATTTTAAGATATAAAAACTGGCCACGGCCCAGAGTTTGGAAATCCCTGGATGAGATATTAGTATAGGCGGCCTCGTGGAATTATCCCAAGAGACAGTAGGACCAGAGTTGTTTATAGGCTCAAAAGTTCATCTCTGAAAGGATATAGAAAGGGTCAGTGTGGGGGCTAGAGTTCTTCATAGGCTTGAAAGTTCATCTCTGGAAAAATATGCAAAGGGTCAGGAAAAGGTCTTTTATTTGACTAGACATACCTCTGTCCCCAGAAGCTTGTTTACAACTTCATCAGGACAAAACCTCCCTGTATTCATTTCCATCATCAAGAACATAGTGTCAGCTTCCTGATCCAGGTGACTGAGTCCATCTAGACGTCCTGCCTACAGCAGGAGGAGGGAAGCCCTATATACCTTATCTTGGTTTTGCTCCGCAATAAATTTGATAAGGAACAAAATGGAGGGTGAAGACTAACTGACTAGCTTCTGCCACCTCTAGTTCTGAAATGTCTGTGCAGTTGTTATTTAGAGATATAGTTAGATCCAGATAAACAATACTTAAGTAGATTCAAAAAATTCAACTAGTAATCACACCAAATAATTGTCAGAATGGATTAGGGACAGGAATAACCAATTTTGACCTACTGAGACTATATAATTGGCAAAATGATAAAAACAACTAATTAAGTTTTAGAAATAGAAATCACCCCTTCAGTTTGTCATTGCCATAATCACACTGAAAGATAATATTTCCTTTTCAAGCAAATCCAAACGATAAGAGAAGAACTGACCCCAAATGAATGAAGTCAGTATAATAAAAATGAATAAGTTACATAACCAAAGAAACCAAAAAATAATTTATTTAAAATAATAATCCTTGGTCATGCTATAGGATGAAGATCAGTTTGACTCAAATGTTTTTTTTTTCTAATTTCCTTGCATATCCTTATTTTTCAGTTTCTTAACTGGCTATTAATGAATAATGATGGAAGAAAAAGTTTATTGCTTTTTCACATAACTCTTGGAGAATATTTCAGACTTTTTCACTTAACCGTAACAAATGCTAGGATCTAACAGTAAGAAACACATATAGCGGAAGGATTGAATGTGCTTTCCACTTTAGAAATTACAGGCATCATTGTTTCTATCCTACCCAAGACATCATTATTACTTTAATATGATTTATGGCTGACTGTATAGGAGATGGTGCAAAGATCCTGTGCTAAATTCCCATATGGCATATAACATAAGCCAAACTGAAAAACTCGTAAATGTGGGTAGATCAGTTTCATCAAAGAATGGAGCAAGAGAGTTCCAGAGACTGAGCAGGAAACTAGCCAGATAATTTTTTATAGTCATGTAATTCCAAAGCAGCAGTAATGAATGTGATCCTGCCCCTGATCATTTAACGCTTGAGTAAAAACTAAAGGCAGTCAGCAAGAAATTAGGCAGAGATGATTTGGGACACTATCAATCAACTCTTTTTATTCTTTGGTAAATCTAACTTTTTTTCCATTTAGGCTAAAGCTGAAATGATATCATAACTTCTTAGATGATTTAAAAGAGAAAGAATGAATCTTTGAAGTCCCAATAAATGCTGAAGTAACTATAGCTCCAATGGAATAGTCCAAGAGAAAAAAAAGTAACAAGTTATTTTAAAAGATATCATATATATACATATATTTATTTGCATATATATATGCATATACATATACATATGCATATATGTATATATATATGTGTGTGTGTGTGTGTGTGTGTATATATATATATATATATTTAACAGCATGCTAAAATATATCAACCAATATCAATGAATAAGTAGTGCCACAACAAGCAGGGCAAGCACTCTGAGCCCCAAGCTTCAGCAGCAGTCCACCACAGTCAGGGAGCACACACAATCTATACAGAGAACACTTCTTGAGTGTCTGGGCAGGAGGGGAATTCATGACTGGGGGGGATCCCACTTCTGGGCCCACGAGTTATAGCAATACAGGCCTATCTCAAGAAGCAAGAAAAATCCCAAATAAACTAACTAATCTTACACCTAAAGGAGCTAGAAAAAGAAAAAGCAAAGCCCAAAGTCAGTAGAAGAACGAAAATAATAAATATTGGAGGAGAAAGAAATAAAATAAAGAATTAAAAAAGCAATAGAACAGATCAATGAACAGATCAATGAAACCAGGAGCTTTGAACAAATTAACAGAATTGATAAACTTTTAGCCAGACTCAAAAACAAAAAAAAAAAAAAAAGGAGACACAAAGCAAAATAAAAAATGAAAACAAGGTAATGATTATAAAGCTGCTCACTGAACTCAGAAGAATAGATAAAAACTTTACAAAGGAAATAGAAAAATATAGGAAAGTACCAAACAGAAGCCATAGAACTTAAAAACATAATAACTGAACTGAAAAATACACGAGAGGGGATCAACAGCAGATTGGATGAAGCAGAAGAACAGATCAGCAAGCTAGAAGATGTAAATAATGGAACTCACCCTGACAGAGCAGGAAAAAAAAAAAAGGAAAAAGAAAATGAAAAAACATTTCAAAGAAATAATGACTGAAAATTTTGCTCATGTGGGAAAGGAAACAAACATGTAGGTCTAGGAAGTCCACTAAGTTCTAAAGATATCCACCAACACACATTCTAATTAAAATGTCAAAAGTTAAAGAGAGAATCTTAAAAACAGCAACAGAAAAATGTGTTATATGTAAAGGAAATCCCATAAAGCTACCAGCAAAATTTTCAGCAGAAACTTTCCAGGTGATAAAGGGAGTGGCATGAAGTATTCAAAGTGCTGAAGGGAGAAACCTTCCAACCAAGAATACTCTACTGGCAAAGTTATCATTCAGAACAGAAGGAGAGACAAGTTTCCCAGATAAACAAAATTAAATAAGTTCATCACCACTAAACCAGTCCTAAAAGAAATATTAAAGGGACTTCTTTAAGCTGAAAAGAAAAGGCACTAATTAATAACAAGAAAACATATTAAAGTGAAAATCTCTCTGAAAAAGGTAAATATATAGTGAAAATAGTGGAGTAATCATTTATAAAAATAGTATGAAGGGTCAAAAGTAATTAAGATTAAATAATTAAGGGATACATAAAATAAAAGATGTAAAATGTGACATCAAAAACAAAATGTGGGAGAGGGGAGTAAAAATGTAGTTTTGGAATGTGTTCAAATTTAAGTGGCTATCAATTTAAAATAAATTGTTATACACATAGGGTGATATATGTGAACTATTTCAAAGTAACCAAAAATAATATATCATAGCAAATACACAAAGGAAAATGAAAAAGGAATCTAAACATAACACTAAAGAAGTTATCAAAACAGAAGATAAATGGGGCACCTGCATAGCCAGTTAAGCATCTGACTTTGGCTCAGGTCATGATCTTACAATTTGTAGGTTAGAGCCCAGCCATGAGCTCTATGCTGACAGCTCAGAGTCTGGAGCCTGCATCAGATTCTGTACCTCCCTCTCTCTCTGCTCCTCCCTCTCTAATGCTCGTTCTCTCTCTCTCTCTCTCTCTCTCTCAAAAATAAATAAATATTAAAACAAAAACAAAAACAGAAGGTAAGAGAGAAAAAGAAAATAACAAGAAAACTGTGACAACATCCAGAGAAAAGGTAACAAAATGGGAATAAGTCCACAATTTTCAATGATTACTTTACATGTAAATGGACTAAATTCTATAATCAAAAGATATACAGTGGCTGAATGAATTAAAAAAAAGACTTAGCTATATGTTTCCTGTAAGAGTCTCACTTCAGAAGGACACATACAGATTAAAAGTGAAGTGACAGAAAAATGTATCACATGCAAATGGAAATGAAAAGAAAGCTGGTATGGCTATATTCAATATCAGACAAAATAGACTTAAAATGACTGTAATAAAATGCAAGAAAAGGCATTACATAATCATTAGGGAATCAACCCAGCAGGAAGATATAAAATTTATAAATATGTATGCACCCACACAGAAGCACCAAAATACACAAACAAATATTAACAGGCCTAAAGGCAGAACTTTATAGCAATACAATAATAGTAGGGGATTTTTAACACCCCTACTTATATCAATGGATAAATAATCCAGACAGAAAGTCAAAAAGGAAACATAGGTTTACACAACACATTATACCAGATGTACTTAATAGATAAATATAGAACTTTCCATCCAAAAGGAGTTGAGGGGCAACTGGGTGGCTCAGTCAGTTAAGTATCTAACTTCGGCTCAGGTCATAATCTCACAATTCAGGGAGTTCGAGCCCTACATCAGGCTCTCTGTGGACAGCTCAGAGCCCAGAGCCTGCTTCAGATCCTGCGTCTCCCTCTCTCTCTCTCCCTTCCCCTGCTCGTGCTCTCTCTCTCTCAAAAATAAATAAACATTAAAAAAATTCAAAAGGAGATGAATACATATTCTTCTCAGGTGCACATGAAACATTCTCCATGATAGATCACATGTTAGGCCATAAAGCAAGTCTTAATAAAAAGACTAAAATGATATCGAGCATCTTTTCCAAGCACTAAGAAAAAAAAAGAAAAAAAAAGAACAAATAAAACCTAAAGTTAGAAGAAGGAAGGAAATAATAAGAATAGAGTGGAAATCAGTGAAATAGAGACTAAAAAGACAATAGAAAAGATGAATGAAACTAAGAGCTGGTTCTTTGAAAAGATAAACAAAACTGACAAACCTTTAGCTGGACTCACTCACTAATATATTTATTTTATAAATATAACATCAGAAAGAGGAAAAGATAAAACTGATACCACAAAAACACAAATCATCATACAAGACAACTACAAAAAAATTCTATGCCAAGAAATTGGACAACCTAGAAGAACTAGATAAATTCCCAGAAATAATATTTCAAGACAGAATCATGAAGAAATAAAAAGTCTGAATAGACCAATTACAGTAAGAAGATGAATTAGTAATCAATACCTCCCAACAAACAAAAGTCCAGGGCAATATAGCATCACTGATGAATTCTACCAAACATTCAAAGATTTAATACCTACCATGCTCAAACTCTTCCAAAAAACTGAAAAGGAGGGAATGCTTCCAAACCCATTTACAAAAACAATATTACCCTGATACCCAAACTAGACAAGGACACCACCAAAAAAAAAAGAAAAAGAAAAAGAAAAAAGAAAAGAAAAAAGAAAAGCAAAAAAGAAAAGAAAAAGAAAAAGAAAAAGAAAAAGAAAAAGAAAAAAAGTGAAGGAGAAGAAGATGAGGGGGAAGTGGGGGGAAGAAAAAAACTTACAGGCAAATATACCTTTTAAACATAGATGCAAAAATCCTCAATAAAATATTAGCACACTGAATTTAAGAAGATCATACACCATGATCAAGTGGGATTTATTCCACAGATGCAAGGATGGTTCAATATCCACAGACCAATCAACATGATGAACCACATTAACAAAATGAAAGATAAAAATCGTATAATCATCTCAAATAGATAAAGAAAAAGCATTTGGCAAAATTTAACATCCACCTATTATAAAAACTCTCAACTAAGTGTGGAGGGAACATAGTTCCACATAATAAAGCCCATATATAACAAGTCCATAGCTAATATCAAACTAAATGATAAAAAGTTGAAAGTTTTCCTTTAAAATCAGGTACAAGACCAGGATGCCCACTCTCCCTGCTTTTATGCAACATAATATTGGAAGGCCTAGCCAGAGTAATTAACAAGAAAAAGAAATAAAAGACATCCAAATTGAAAGAAAGAAGTAATTAAAACTGTCACTACTTGCAAATGACATGATACTATATATAGAAGGCCCCAAAGACTTCACCAAAAGAACTGCTGGAACTAATAAATGAATTCAATTATGTTTCAAGATACAAAATTAATATGCAAAAATCCATTGCATTTTCACACACTAATAAGAAACTATCAGAAAGAGAAATCAAGAAAACAATCCTATTTATAAGTGCATCAAAAACAATGAAATGTCTAGGAATAAACTGAACCAAAGAAGTGGAAAACTTGTACCCGGAAAATGATAACACATTGATGAAACAAATGGAAGACACAAATAAATAGAAAGATATTCCATGTTCATGGATTAGAATAATTAATACTGTTAAAATGTCCACACTACCCAAAGCAATCTATAGATTTAATGCAATCCCTATCAAAATTCCAATAGCATTTTTCACAAAAGTAGAACAAATAATTGTAAAATTTGTACGGAATCATGGTAAATCTCAAATAGCCAAAGCAATCTGGATAAAGAAGAACAAAGAGGCATCATATTCCCAAATTTAAAACTATACTACAAAGCTATATAATCAAAACAGTATGTTACAGATAGAAAAATATAGACACACAGATCAATGGAACAGAATAGATAGCCCAGAAATAAACTCATGCAATTAATTTATGACAAAGGAGGCAAGAATACAGAATGAGAAAGAAGAGTCTCTTCAATGAATAGTGATGAGAGACGTGAACAGCCACATGCAAAAGAATGAACCTGGACCACTGTCTTACACAATATACAAAAATAAATTTAAAATGTATTAAAAGACTTGAATGTAAGACCTGAAACCATAAAATTCCTAAAAGAAAACATATTAATCTCCCTGACAGGAGTCTTAGCAATGCATTGTAGATCTGGCTCCAAAGACAAGGACAACAAAAGCAAAAATAAACAAATGGGACTACATCAAACTAAAAGACATCTGCAGAGCAAAGGAAACTATCAACAAAATGAAAAGACAACCTAGTGAATGGGGGAAGATATTTGCAAATGATATATCTGATAAAAGGTTAATACCCAATATATATAAAGAACACATACAACCCAATAACAAAAAAACAAACAATACCATTTTCTGAATTCAACTGAAACATTATTTATTATCTACACAAAGTAGATAAGATAAAACTAATACATTCTGAAACAAGAACTAGAATAAAGGTAGTATGTAGGAAATGTAAACAAAAATTAATACACAAAACTAAGAGATTATAATTGAAGAAAGTCCTAACAGAAAAGAGGAAGGGTGGGGCACCTGGCTGGCTCAGTCAGTAGAGCAGGTGACTCTTGATCTCAAGGTCATGAATTCAAACACCATGTTGGGTAAAGAGTTTAAATAAAAACAAAATTAAATTAAAAATTAAAAAAAAAAGAAAAGAGGAAGGGGAAGTTAGGTCATGCTGACTGAAGACAAATGTCAAGTTGTCTTAGGTATGCAGAGAAAAGAATAAACATCTGGAAAAGTTGAGGTCATGGGAGAGGGCAAGGTGCATTATAACTTATATAGGCATTGGAAATCTACTCATAATATTAGAGTACAAGAGTGATATGTCAGAGTTGCACTATGAGACAATTTATTTAGGAGGATGGAAAGGTGGGAAGTGATAAGTAATAAGAATCTAATTAGATGGGTATTAAAGCAATGAAAATGAGCAATAATTGGGATGTTGGGATGGTAAAGGAACAAATGACTGAAGGTGACTAGACAAGGTAGAGGGTAGATTCTTTAAGAATCAGCATTTTTGTTTTTGTTTTTGTTTTTTTTATGCTTTATTTATTTATTTATTTATTTATTTATTTATTTATTTTGAGAGAGAGAGAGGGAGAATGAGCAGGGAAGGGACAGAGAGAGAGGGAGACACAGAATCCAAAGCAGGCTCCAGGCTCTGAGCTGTCAGCACAGAGCCCAACATGGGGCTTGAACCCACAAACCACGAGATCATGACCTGAGCCAAAGTCCCATGCTTAACCAACTGGGCCACCCAGGTGCCCCAAGAATCAGTGTTTTAAAAAGGGTCTAAGACTAAAGAAACAGACAGGAGTAAGCATATGCTTTTGTCATTAACAGAAAGAAGAAACTCCAAAAGAGAGGTTATCTGGGGCATAAAGAATGAAAAAGTCATTCTGGGACATGCTAAATTCATTAGGTCAAAAAGATATCCAGTTATGTTTCAAATAAAAAGAAATTAATATAGTTTTGAAGACTGGGTTAAATAAATAAGTCATTTGGCATGTGTTGGTATAGAGTTGATAGCAGAAGTCATGGATGTAGCTGATGCAGAGAACACAGAAGAGGCCCACAGCCAATGCATCCAGCCAACCTCCTCAGGGAGGGGAGATGGAAGTGTTCAGAGAAATTGGTAGAACACCTAGCAAAGTATACACCAAACATGAACAGAATTTCAAAACAGGTAACGTGAACAAGAGTGTCAAACGTTACAGAAAAAAAAGGGAGAGAATAAACACTTTGCAGTTAGTACACCACTGGGAAACAGTGGATGGCCCTCTGGGTGTGAGAACAGTTTCAACAGATGATGGAAGACAGAAACCAGGCCACAAGGGGTTGTGGCCTGAGTGAGGGGGTAGAAAGTAAAAGCAAGATCTTCTGTAATTATTCCACATGCACAAGCACGTCCAGATATACACAAATCTCTTATAAAATAATTAGAAGTCAAATCAGCAAATATAATAATAATAATGATAATAATAATAATAATGATATTTATACGCTTTTACCTTCTTGTGATTCTTGTAAACATTTCTGTGGGCAAATCCCTTTCCACAAAGCTTGCATTTGTAAGGTTTATCTTCACTGTGTATTACTTTGTGGGCGCCCACTTGATCAAGCCTCTTGAAAGATTTATTACAAATCTCACAATTATAGGGTCGCTTTTCTGTGAAAAATGAGTGGAGACAATCTCACATCTATATAAAGGTAAAGGATAAAAAGGGAAACAGCCTTACCTTATATTACTTCTAATGGACTAGTCAACTGAAACATGATTCAAACAACTGAAAAAAATCTACTTACCAATCCATTTCTGTGAGACATGTGACCCTATTCACAAAAGAAATATGAACTTGTTCTTTCAGAGACTTATTTTTGTAAACTAAATGTGTAAAGTAGCTTAGATGTAAGAATGAAGCTCAAATTCAAGGAAAAAAAATCCTATTTCCAGATGAAAAATGTGCTGATAGTATGAGTTTAAACCAAGGTCACAACTTCAAACACTAAGAGTGTTCTAACAGTGATAAAAGTAAATGACAGACCTGCCTCCTACTTGAACAAGTGGAACTCATATAGGCAAAGCTTCAATTCTTAACAGAAAGCTTCAATTCTCTACATACCTAGGTTGTTGTATAGAACCCATATTTATGCAACGTTAACGTAATGTTGACCACTAGATGCAAAAAATACTATTTGTTTCAAACAAAGCATATCTGAAGGCCACCAGTTTTTGATCTCCTATTTTCATTTGCCAAAATATATATAGCCATCACCAAACAAAGTGGATATGTAAAAACATTCTAACCTCAATGGCCTTAAATTATAGACGTTCCAAACTCTAGAAGGAGACTTCATAAAGCAAAATTTATTTTCAGACCTTATTCTTTTTAATCTGTATAACAGACCTATTACTCAAACTTGCTTAAAATGAAACGACAGCTTTAAAAACTTATATTCTCAAAATGTATTTATAAAATTCTCATTAACATTTATTAGTACCTTAGTGAGAATGTGAAAGTATCTAGAAAAGCAGAAACTATAATTGTTGAATCCCTCCTAAAAGTCAGACCCCCTGCTAGCACAGTACATAATGATCTCATTTAACCTTCACAGCAATTCTGAAAGGTAGAGGGCCCTTTTCACAGATAAAGAACAGAATCTCAGGCTCCAGGAGGAGTAGACAATAAATTAAATGGTGATTCTGAAGAGCTTCAATATCACTTAGTCCAACCACCTTGGCTTTATAAATAAACTGAGGTCTAGAGAGGCTAAGTAACTTGTTCAAAATCACACGGCTAGTTACTGGCCAACCTAGAACTAAAAGCCAGGTCTCCTGATTACTATTCTCGGAGATCCTGAAAAGGACAAAGTGAATCTTTTGTAGTGATTTCAATATAAATGAACAAATATGTATTTTACCTGAGTGAGTGATCATATGACGTTTTAGCTGATTAGCTGAAATAAATTTCTTCATACATTCTTGACAATCAAATATCTCATGAATCTGCAAAAGGTTAAGTTGACAGTTAGGTCAACTGTCAAAGCCAAATAAATTATATAGAACTCAAGTAAAGTATAAATATGTGGATAGCTGCTATTGCAATATCTATGTATATTGTAATTCAGCTCTGCTTTATTCACACTATCTTATATAAATTGAAAATGCAGTGAACCTGGTACCTAATAAAAACAAACAATTAAAAGAAAATACAAGATTGCAGCACACTTGAAATATGTGGTATAGCTGACCTATTTAGTGCATATTAAATTTCTACACTCTGTAAAAAGTTATACCTAACTGACACGAACTCTTTTTGTTATGCACAAATTTAGATTTGGAAATATAGAACCTGTATGTGATAATATTCCCTTTACAGTAGTGAAACTATTTTAAATTTAAATGTATATAGTACAGAAAAAAACATGAATTACCATGAAAGACAAGAAGATATATGATGCCGAAAAACATTTAGCTCAAAGTAAAATTCTTACATGATAGGAAGACCACAATAAAAAGAAAAGATCAAAAACTATAATAAGTAGGGAACATGACTTTATCAAACAGCTGGCTAATAAGTATTACAACTGAATATTAACTTTAGCTCTTTCCCTTTGAGACACTAAACAGAGAAATTGCATAGGTGGTATGAAAAGTAGAAGCCCATTTTATTATCAGAAACAATGCACAAAGTTCTAAGAGGAATGTATTGCAAGAAGCCTCATACTAGAAATGTTGATCACCCCCAATGAACAAGAGCATCACACTGTTTTGCTGAAGATTCTAAAATAGTTCTGGTGAAGTTACATTTGCTTCAACCTCACTAAAGGTAAAGCCCACAATAGTAAACACCAGAGAAGCAAAGGCCCTTGTGCAGAAAGACAAGGTGCTGTGATTACCCCTGCAGAATAACGAGGGCCACTGCAGAGTGAAGTCAAGGCAGAGGGCCAAGAACTGAGTGAGTCATGAGTAGAAGACTGGGTTGTATCCTGGTAATTGGCTCCCTCGATCTAAGTGGCCATGGAAGAACTCAAAACAGAGAGACTGAAAAGAGGGGACAAGGCAGGGAAACAAAAGCTAGGGAAAATTACCAGGTCCCACGTCTGAGTCTGGGACTTCATTCGATGCCCAACCTCACGGCAGGTCTGAGGCTACCAATCCACCTTCTGCCTTTGTCAGATCTGATTCTTGGTGAGTCAGAAAACTCAGTTGGGAAAAGCACAGAAAATGTAGATAAACAAGGCAGAAGCAGAACGATGTTATTCCACTAGAGTCTGACTTACACCTCTGCTTATATGCAGTGTCATCTATTCTCAATTAGTGAATATATGGAGTCCAAAGCATTCTATGATTCCTCAGGCAAAAAATGTGGGACCCACACAAGTACTCAGAAAGCAAGTACTACACAGTTAGAAGTAAAACTTTCAGCCTGAGCCATTTTAAAGACAGTCTGTTCAATCGTCAAAGACCTTCACATGGTTTTGGTTCAACACCTATGCTTAAGGAGCAATATTATGTGTATTGTTTATTTAAATTTTTTTTTTTCAACGTTTATTTATTTTTGGGACAGAGAGAGACAGAGCATGAACGGGGGAGGGGCAGAGAGAGAGGGAGACACAGAACCGGAAATAGGCTCCAGGCTCTGAGCCATCAGCCCAGAGCCCGACGCGGGGCTCGAACTCCCGGACCACGAGATCGTGACCTGGCTGAAGTCGGACGCTTAACCGACTGCGCCACCCAGGCGCCCCATGTGTATTGTTTATTTAAAGATAGTAAGAACAGATTCATATTCTTAAACTTTATGTTTCTGTAATATATGTCTTTTACAATAACAATATCTCCTAAAAAAGATTATGTGCTTTCTGAGCCATACATCAATGAAAATATATTTAGTGTATTTTCATTTTAATATAAAACTTATATTAATACATAAATTTTTTTAAATTATTCATCCATATATAAAGTGTTAAATGTTAAATAAAATACTGCAGAATAGTACCCATGTTTTTTCACTTCTTAACTCTCACGGCTCCTGAAACATGAAACACTTTTTAAAGGTTCAGTTTAATTAATTTTCCATAATTATAAAACAGAATATTCACTGTATATGAAAGCACTTTTGCATTGACTATGTTATTTATAGTGGAAAATTCAGGCCACAGCTATCTTCAAAAATCCTAAAAAAGCTTAATAAAACAACCAAATTTGGTAATACTATTTATTTATACCTAATGATAAATAAAGCACAATTTTCAAAATGTTCAGCTTACTAGTTGATATGGAGCATATTAAATTACAATTTTGAAGTCCCTAAATAAACAATTTTCAAGAAGGGTTATAATATGTCTTATTGTAACATAAAATAGTATATAGTAATGTAAGATACTATTCCAGACTATTATGTAATTTGGCATTTTCATACAGCACCCTCTACTGGCAAGGTTAAATACTGCAACCAAACTCTATTAGACATTCAACATACCCAACTATTAAGAACAGAGTCAGAAACGGAAGTCAACAAAAGCTGTCTATGGATTCAGAAAGGCTAAATTAGATGACCCATGCTGTAATGAAGGAAGTGCTGCATTCAGCTAATAAGTTATTAACATTTTGCGGAGATAATTTGGGTGCTGTGTTCTACCATCACCAAGTAGTATTTGGCTCTACCAAGACATTCCTTGGGGAAAAAGTTCTTATATTATGAAGAAAATAAATGGAAAAGAGAACACTTTTCAGAAATAGGCCCCACAAGCAACTTTGTTGAAACACTCTGTTTAGTACAATCTTTAATCTGGTAAACTATCTTAAATTTCAACTTCTTAAGATGTAAATAGACCAGGGAAAGAAATCATAGAATTATACAAGTAAGAAGATATTTAGAAAATATCTACTAAATTGGATTTCATCTTTTTGCCTCAGACTAAGATTCCGCTTCGGAAGCCATAGGGATGAAGTGAGCAGTGCAAATACTAAAATTAGAACGTTACAGTGAGGATTAGCATGACCGGTGCACAAGAATTATATGCAAATTCTTGATGTGTTCTACATGTTTAAACAATCCTATTAGAAAACCATTTAGAAACAAACAAACAAAACAGCTCATGGCACTTGGAGAAAAACTTAAAAAGCATGGACCCATTCCAAGTCACATTTAATAAAAGAGAGAACAGAGGCGCAATGTTACATGGAGTGTTAGGGACAGAAGATGACACCCACTGTCCTCACTCTCAGTCCACTGCTTATTCCGTTATTTCTCCCTGAGGATCAAAATCACCCAACATATAAAATACAATCTTGGACATCTTTGGAATCTAACTATCTTGTGTGTTTATAGATTAAACCCACAGCACATAGTTAGAACTATCAGATTGAATATCATGAATTTTAAAGCCATTCAGGTTACTTTGGAATATATCTATATACAATAAAGAGATAAATTCATTTTGTAAACCATAAGAAAAGTAAAATTTTATATTCACTAGTACTATATACTCTCTTCAATATTAAATCACTAAAAGAAAATATTATACGCTCCTAGATATTCTGAAAAGTGATGTGAAATTAAAAAATAATCATTTATCTGATAATATAATAAAAGAGTTCTTCTAGAATTTGTCACAATAAGAACAAAAATCTAAATTTTATTTTAGCTCTATTCTATTGTAAATTCTATTAAATAGTGCTAATGTTGTTAAGGTTAATAACCCTGGTATATTTTTCAGGTTAACCTTTCACATTAAATTTGTAAGTTAGTAATAAGTTTTATGTTTATTACAAAATGCATTAAATTTATTTTCTTCTAATATAATCATTTGTTTCTGCTAACAACACTTTGACATACTTGCACATTATTTTTAGTTCTTCAAAATAAGGAGCTCTTGTCTTTGTTTTGTCAGACTTTACTATAAGATGCATGCATTTTAATAGCTAAATGCCATTGCAGGGCATATTACAAATCCACAAAACTTATATGTTTCCATCAAATACATAGTATTTCCTGAGCAAACAGCAACTAAAAAAGCTTGAAACTCAAAATATACTTTTACAAGAGCTCACTTTTCTGCATATCAGTCTTGCATTTTAGAATATGCTAGTGTATAAATTGATGACAAAGCTCTGTCTTTATAAAAAAATCAAATAAAAATTTTTATGGCAGGCTCTATAAATGACTAAAAGGTCTTACACTCTGATGAGCATTAATCTTCATCTTACTGACCTTTCTATGTTCCTGTAGGCTTGATGCTGAAGAACACTTTTTATTGCACACTGAACATATGAGCTTTTTCTTAGGATCACCTAAAATGCAAATAAAATATCATCATGATTTAAATGAGAATATGAAGAGCATCAGATACAATGTTTATAGGTGATATATAATTTCTAAACAGGTATTTCATCTTAACAAGATGTTATACAAGTTATTCTAAGTTATTCTAAGTTAACAACTTAGAATTCCAAAATGTTCAATGTTATAGTTATAGCCATTAAACTGGATTTAAACCCTTTCTTTTTAAATATGAAAAATAGGGGCGCCTGGGTGGCGCAGTCGGTTGGGCGTCCGACTTCAGCCAGGTCACGATCTCGCCGTCTGTGAGTTCGAGCCCCGCGTCGGGCTCTGGGCTGATGGCTCAGAGCCTGGAGCCTGTTTCCGATTCTGTGTCTCCCTCTCTCTCTGCCCCTCCCCCGTTCATGCTCTGTCTCTCTCTGTTCCAAAAATAAATAAACGTTGAAAAAAAAATTAAAAAAAAATAAATAAATATGAAAAATATTCAGCATGATATACCACTTTCTACATATATAAAATAGGCATTTCACCTTTCCATAAACTAATGTAGAATTAAAAGAGAAAAAGCACACTTACATGAAAAAATGTAATTTAAATTAATCAAATGTGTGTATAAAAGAAAAAACTGGTTTTATTAATTCATAAGTTGATTTTGCTACTTGCTTTAAATTTTAAGAGAATATTTCATTTAATCCTCTGTGTTTTTTAAGATGGAATTTATAGATTATTCTTTCCAGCACTAGATTCCTACAAAATCTATGAGCATATACTTTCTCATATTAATGTCAAAAACCAGAATAAACCAAAATCAAGTACATCAAAACATTATATCAACATTTGTATTACTATACAAATTAAAACAAGACCAATTTTGTCTTCTTACACAGTGATTACAGTAGCTCATTTCATATTTCAAATTTCACAGTGGTTATAGAAACGAAGACTCAATAAAACATTTTTTTTTCAAATATGATGTAATATCATCTGCACTACCACAAATAATCACAGAGTGGTTTCTTCAAATTTTAATTAATTTCAAATACACAAATTTGTATATTTGAAGTAATCAAATAATATGACGAACCACCATGTACCCACACCTGGCCCCAACAATGACAAATCCATGGCTATTCTTGCCTCAACCTCAACCTCAACCCCATCTACTTCCCCATTTCTCTATTATTTTGAAAAAACTCCAATACATTAAAAAAAATATTACAAGATGATTTTATTTTATTATAGGACTGTGATTATACACTTTTAGAAAAAGAAAGTATGAATTTGTTCTTATTATTTAAGTTACTTGTTTCATATAATGCACTATTTTTAGCATGCTGAATGTTACAGCCAAGAAAATTTTTCATAGTGATTGACAAAAAATATGGCTACTAAAGGAGAAAATTCTCCCCAGCAAAATGAGTATCTCTATACATATAGATTACATACACGGCAGGGGAGGGGGGCACAGAAGAGGAATATTCCTTCTTTTCTAGCTTGCACTAGCTGGCATTTCCCTCTTTCAATTCATAATCTTTTGTTGCTCTGTCTTATCCCTCATACCGGCTGTTCTTTAAGACTAGACCCTATCCTTTCCCTGAGGGAGAGAAGAGAGATAGAACTGAGACATTCCCAACCACACCTCTTACTTTATCCTCATGTTCCTGCTACTGTCCCTACAGCTGGAATCACAGGCAATGCACCATACCCCCATCCCTACTCTCCAAACTTTTCCCTCCTCCTGTCATCTTCTATTCTTCATCCTAGAATTGGAATCCAAGCTCTTTTGAGAAAAAAACTAATTTTTTTTTTTTTTTTTTGAGAGAGTGAGAGAGTGAGCACATGCAAGCAAGGGAGGGACAGAAGGAAGGACAGAGGAAGAGGAAGGGACAGAATGTCAAGCAGGCTCCATGCTCTGCGGGGCTCTATCTCACAACCATGAGATCATGACCTGAGCCGAAATCAAGAGCTATATGCCTAACCAACTATGACACCCTGGAGCCCGAAGAAAAAAAAATATTTTGAAAATTTATAACAATTCGCCCAAGAGTGCAGACAAATGTTACCTCCCACAAATACAAAATTTCTTGGTTTTAGCATCCATAGACTCTAAACAAAAGAAAAAAATGGATGTGGGTTAAGGAAGTCAGGCCCTTCATTCTCTGTTTCCTCTTGGGTAACTATGAAGGTCGTCATCACTCTACTAGCTTCCCTAGGTTGAAGGACAACAGTATCTACAAAGCCATAACTAGACTTTATACTATTTTAGTTTTGCTATATTCAGGTAAGTCTGATTTTTTTTTTTTTTTTTTTTTTGCTTTCAGATTCAACTTTCAAAACCATTCAGGAACACATTATTTACAATAGTAGGAGATGTATGAAAAATTAACACAACCCTACTGAATACATAGTCACCTAAGTACCGCAAGTTTCAGTACAATGTGGGTTAAGTGTGCTTTCAGGTATAGAAGGTTCTACAATCATATGTGTGAACACTGCTTTGCTTGCTGTTCTGATGTGGAATATTCTTTCTCCAAATGTCTATGTATCTCATAGAAGAAAAGGGAGAGACAAAAGAGGGGCTATGAATGAAAGACAGATTGTATACCAATCTCAACAAAAATTGTGCATAGTGACCTTTGGCTAATATTGTACATTCCATATTTTGTATGTTTCCACAACACAGAAAAATAAAAAAAAAACTTCCTTTTATAAATTATTTCCTACAAAGTCAACATGAGTTTCCAGAATCAGTAATATTATAATATCCAAGGCCAATTACAAGAAGCCTCACAGAAATTATGCTTATAGCACAGCCTGAAGACCACATGCCCAAATAAAAAGAATGCAAGTTTCCAGAGTTTCAGTACGCATCTGGTTTTTTACTTAGTTCAGCAAAGTTAACTTTAAAAATGACATGAAAGATTTGTTATAATACATTGCAGACAAAGATGGAGAAAATTAAGAACAGCATTTTAAACATAACAGCTTAAAAATAAAAACTATGAAGACAGGTCTATCAAAAAGTTATGCTTGCCTTTTGTAAGCATAGTGAAGGCCCAAGTTTAATGAATTCAGGAAAATGCCATCCTCCCTAAATCAGCCATATATTCTTCAAAAGGAAAGAAAGAAATCAGAACAATGTAAAGTCCTATTGATAATCATCCTGAAGCTGTATTTTGCATGGCCATACTTTCTACCACCCAGAACTTTCATAGACAGCTTACCCTAAATATGTAGTCCAAGCAATGATGCAAAATAGGAGGCAGTAGACACGCTCATATTAGCTGCTATAACTTTAACATTAAAGGAGATACTTTTTGAACAATGAACAAACATAGGATACAGAAGCTGAGTACTGATTATCCTGTTCTCCTGAATGTGGGAATAAACAAGATGGGAGAAGAGAAATCCACTTTCCTCATGTCCAGAAAGACATCTTTCCACACATTTCCCAGAAGCCAAGCGCAAATGTAAACATGTGCGAAAAGCATAGGCACAGAAGGATATGAGGAGTTCCATGAGCCTCAGCCTCTCTTAAGGAAAAGACACTGAGGAAGTGAAAAGTTAACTCTGACGATACAGCCATCTGTTCAACTCCGTGCAACAGATTCGATCCCTAAACCAAAATACATTTACCATGTGCTAAACAGATAAAATCTAAGTGACAGTCAAATTTTATATGGGTTTTATTGTTTAGCTGGCCATTAGAAGGAATTCAAATAATATCTGCTTTATTAATCCCGATACATTAAATTCCCACGTCAAAATGCAGTAATTTTCTCCAATATGGGAGAAATATAAATTTAAAAAATAGATTTTTACTACAAAACTTTAAGGCACAAGAGCATCATTTAATAGTCTTAAAACGTATCTACTAAAAGAGAAATTTCATATTTCACACTTAAATTGTTATTTAAAAACATTAATTTTTAATACACCTGACTACCAAGCTCAAGTAGATTCTAGCTTAGGTTTCCAGTTATGATTAATTCAGATATCCGAAAAATGAAAAATACTGCTGAAATCAACTTAAAAAAGAAATGGCGCTCAGAGAAAGAAAAAAGTCCACTGCAAGAGCTCCACATCTGTGTGAGCATAATGTCAAAGCAAGCTCTCTCCTCGAGAGCAAGAATTAAAAACAGATCACGGCAGCCTGGGGAGAGGAAGCCCCTTTAAAAATGACCCTCCAGTGATTTCTCACCAGCATGGACATTTTCCTGGTGTCTTCTGAGGGCATCCTTGCTCTTCAGCCTCTTTCCACAGCTGTCGGCCTTGCACACAAACCTGGCATCTCCCCGGCAAGTCTCCTGGTGCTGCTCAAAACTACAAAACAACCAGGAGAGGGGAACAGGGAGAAGAAATGGTGAAGACATATCTTATGAAGTCTAACAGCACAGCAGGCTTTTGCAATGCATGCTCTCTAGTAGAGTTTCTGGGTCATTTCATGCATTACCTGGGCAGGTAAAAAGGAAAGCACTTATCTTGTAGCCATGTGATACTTAATCACTAAGAAGCATAAAAAGTATGCCTGCCAAAAATGACCCACAATTATATAACAGCCATGTGATAACTCAGACACAAAACC
The DNA here is from genome assembly GCF_018350155.1 of Leopardus geoffroyi. Taxonomy (NCBI): domain Eukaryota; kingdom Metazoa; phylum Chordata; class Mammalia; order Carnivora; family Felidae; genus Leopardus; species Leopardus geoffroyi. The sequence continues at coordinate 103,436,939 of NC_059327.1, read as the reverse complement.
TCGATGCTGAATTGAAGGAAGAATTGCAAACAGAGCACTGAAAACTTCGTGAAGAATCTTTCAGACTGCTTTTCGCTGTGCACTGAAGAACGCTGAGAGGGAAATAGAAAAAAACAGAAAGAAATAAAAACTGGATGTGTAAGACAAAAACTTATGAAAAATATCTCTACTTTAAATAAAATCCTGTTGGTGATCTCTGTTTTCATTTTGTTTTTTGTCCCTTTAATTTCTGGTAGTACCTAATTTAACTTTAAGACCCAGCTAAGCAAAAGTATCTTTGGTGTAGACTCCATAAAAGCTGACTAGAATGCAGTTTTAACATCTAGTCTCTAAAAAGTATATAGCCCTGGCTTGTTTTTTTCAAGAGCCTATAACAAAATTTCCAAATGTTTAATCTCTTGCTATTATATTTTTTTTAAGTTTTGAGCAGAAATTTTTCATTTCAAATTTCATAAACAAAAGTAGATGCATATATTAAAATAGTAAACATGAAAGCTTTCTTGCTCATATACAAGGTGACATTCTTAAAATAAAAAATATACGTATCTAATTTCTCACTTTTAATAATTAATGATGCTGTAAAATATTTAAGTAAAAAGATAAATTTATATGCTGTTAATATAAAGAGTCAAAATAATAAAGGGTACCGAGCAATGTGTGGGATCATTTAATTCATCTTCATGTGACAGCCTATATCTCTTCATCTTTAAATTATTCCTCCTAAGTTGCTAAGAAATAAACAGTGCTTCCCCAAGTGTCCCCGTATTCTTTATTCTCTAAACTCTCTTCATTTCTTAAAACTCTTCTTTCACTGATTCCAGAGGGAATATCAAATGCAGACAACTGAAACTTGATCTGTGACCTCAGAGCACTAAATTATGCATAAATGAATTTCTGAATAGTAAATCAATGAGCTTGATTTGATATTTAATGGGAAGTAAATAAATGGACAAAGACTTATTAGCATAAATAATGTTTACTTGTTGGAAGTTCATAATCAGAATGTTTCAAAAATCACCATATTATACTAAGAAAAGATAAGTTAATGACAATGACAATATAGAATGCTTACTTTCTTCCTCCCCACCCCCTGTCTCCATCACTGACACCCACACACACACACACCCACACACACATGTATAAAACAAATCAAATAGAATAGTTAAAAACAAAAGTGTTAGCTTATAATTTTAAAGATATTCTTTGCTGTACGCACTGTCTTTGCAAAGCCTGCTTAACTGGGAATTTCTTCCCACAGTTCTTGCACTTAAATTCTTTCTCCTCTGTAGGTTTCTGGTGCAATGTCTGAAGGTGCTCAGCAAGAATTTCCTCACTGGTAAAACTCGAGTCACACTGGGGACAAGCATAGTCCTCTTTACAGCCAAGGCAATCTGTACATTTACAAGGAAGCAAATTTATAAGACAAAAATTAAGAGCCAAGAACTGTTCAGTTTTATCCTCATTTTAAAATCAAAATTGTGTTTAATAGTATCAGAAGAATAAATTCTTATTATCTCTCTGAGTATTATTAATGTTGTCCATGAAAAATAATAGGAAGTGTTACTAGAAGTACCTTATCTTTTAATTCACTTCATTGGTGTTTCAGCAAATTAATACAAAATCAAAATCAATTTTTAATTTACCCTATAATGTTAACTTTTCACATGAAAGAGTTATTGCAAATGTGGAATGAGAAAGCAAAACTTTTCCCTGAAACAGGTCATCTTGAGTTCACTGAGTTCACAAAGAGAAAACATCCAACCAAGGCAAAACTATGTGGAATTACTAAGGGGAATCTCACGTACATGTGAAAGAGACTGAGGCCATAAAGACAGAACTCATTACAGCAGGTGTCGTGAGATTCCATGGTCTCTCTGGCTTGTCAGTCCCTAAGGACTGTCATGGATCCACCCAAATTTCTCAAAGTGCACTGTTTACATCACATTTTTTTTTCTGATTATTAAATAAGATTAGATTTAGAAAATTCAGGGAATATGAAGAAAATAAAAATTACCAATAATCCCACAATGAAGAGACAACCACTTAATATATTCTCAAGCCTGATTTGCCTTTTGTCCATTCATATTTTATAGTCTAAGAATAACTACATTTATGATCATACTTTGTATTCAATTTCATCTGTTGCTCTTTTTTTCCGTTTAACATTTTCCCAAGTCCAATAAAAAAAAAAAAAACATAATTATTTACTAAGCTCTCCATTGTTTGACATTGGGAGTGGATTATTTGTTTCTTTTTGCTGGTGGTTTGGTTGCTCTGTTTGTGTTCTGGCCTTTTTTGGGGGAAGGGGTGCTTTTATTAAATAACAACTGATTTCTAAAATAAAAATAGCAATAATGTATGTACCTGATTCATATGTTTTCAAAATCTGTTTAAGTTTCTATTGATTATTTTTACAAAAGTAAAAACAATTTGCAATTTGATATTTGTTAACTAAAGAAAAATCAGGGTGATAATAAATAAGCAGGGGACCCATTTTTAAGCTAAAATAGTGGACACAGTAATAATATGCCCTGGAGGTGGGGGAAGGGACCTTAAAAAATAAATACAAAAAGTATAGCATAGGGAATGTAGTCAATAATATTGTAATTCACATAAATAAATATTCTCCAAAAAGAAAATACAGAATAATACAAAAATAATACCTATTACCCAAAGTCTGAAATTTGAAACAGCAAAATACATATTTGAAAGATAGAACAGAAAGCCTGTCCTCATCTTTCCCTTAAATAATCCAACTAAAATAAAGAAACAGAAGCATAAGCTAGCAATGCTAGGAATGCTTATACTTTCTCAGCCAGTGACATACAGTTGGAGTAGAAAATTCATATGAAAGATATTACTACCATGGTGACTAAAGAAATCCGTGTCACTTCTTGAAGCAGATTTGCTAAAGAAAATGAAAAAAATACTCTATGGTAAATGTCAATCTATTACAAAACATGAATACCTTTAACATCATTCATAGTTCCTTCAAATCCCATCAGGAGTAAAACACAATAAAATAGAAACAAGCCCCAATAATAATTGATTATTCCCCAGCAGATGGCAAACAAGCGACATCTCCTGGATTACAGGAGTGATCTAAGCAGATCAGACCTCCCGTCAACACACATTTTTGGTTACCCAACTAGAACAACCTAACAATCCTGCAGGCTTCTATGCTCAGAACAGAAAGAGATTTCCAGAAGCTCCAGATTCTCAAAGGATCTCAAACAAGAGGGAGGCCCAGGAAGAGTCCATTAGGGTCCAGCAGTACCCTCAGCACACCTCTGCACTTGCCTTTCCCCAAGTGCAGATGAGAAAGTAAAGTCTCAAAGAGTTAGTGACTTGCCCGGTACAAGACTGATGAGTGGCAGACGCGGGGCTGGAGCACAAAACTCCTCATTCCTAGCCAACCCACTGTACCAGTGAGAGCAGTGAGAGTCAGGAGCTGGTGCTGACCTTGGCAGCTCTACAGGGCACATGGATCCCCCACACCCAGCGTTCTCCTTCTGCTAGAAGAAAGATGTGCTTACAGCTGGCTACTCTCTGAGAGCAGTTTTCACAAAAGCTAACTTTATTTTGAGAACACCTTATTATAACACAACTATAAGTCAACTGCAGTTCAAACTATACTTCTTCTACAACTTCTATGGTCTCAGATCACCAATTAGAGGCAATACCTTTTCTGCCAGCTGCTGATTGTCCTTTAGAATTTTTAACTTCCCCTTCTTTGATCATTGTTATAATTTGCTGTTCTTCCTCATCAGCCTCCATGTCACTGTCCAGGTAGCCAATCAGAAGTTCTGTATCTGTTTCTATGTCTTCAATTGCCAAATAGAAAATGTTTTCTCCTTCCTGAGACAAAATTAAAAAATATGCTATTGTATTACAAATATATCTCAATAATTTAAAAAATGTTGAACCATTTATTTGTTTCTAATAATAATTAAGAAATAATTTTAAGATACACTGAGTACCAGGTTCCCATTAAAAGTTACTATTCTTTTTTTTTTATATATCTCCAACAGATCCAGATACTGAAAAAGGAAACTGACAGTATTCAGTCACCCAGAAAATAAAGTACAAATATATATTACAGATAGTGACATTTATATATATCAAATGAAAGCATACTTAAATTACTAAAAGTGAATTTCACATTGTTAATTTGCCTAATGTCATAACATTTTGGGGATGCCTGTAAATGCAGCAGAAAGAAGTCTGTTAAGTAATGGTGTCATTTCTGCACAGAGAGCAATGAGATATCAATGATCTAACTATGATTAATATTAAATCCAAAACTGGAAGAAAAAAAAAAAACTTTGAAGTTATAACAAAAGCCATAGGAACTGCAAACAAACCCTGAAAGAACTTCCAAAACCCTAGACCAGAAATAGAAAAAAAAAAGAAGACCAGGTGGGGCACCTGGGTGGCTCAGTCAGTTAAATGTCCAACTATTGATTTCAACTCAGGTCATGATCTCATGATTCACGGATCTGAGCCCTGAGTCAGTCTCCGCGCTGACAGTGCAGAGCCTGTTTGGGATTCTCTCTCTCTCTCTCTGTCCCTGCCCCACTCATGCTCTCTCCCTCTCAAAATAAATAAATAAACTTAAAAAAAGAAAAGATAAAAAAAAGAAAAAACAACCAGGCACCTGGGAAATTCAAAGTATTAACTGAATCATCATGTGTACCTAAATCCCACTAAAATGACAGAAGAGAGAAGAAAAGAAAAAAAGTTCCACTAACAACACAAAAAAATTCTGCAGAAAATTCTAGATTAGAAATCAGGTTTGAAATAATAGATAATTACTGCAGAAGAAATCTCAACCCATAACAGACACAAGAAAAATACTACAAAGAAGAACCTACTTCCCAAGGAAACCCCAGAGGAACTTCACACTTGGAATGAACTGGTACAAAAAGCCCCTCTGGGCCTTCGGCCAATCACCAGGGAAGCCAGAACTGGGGCTGCTTAGCTCGCTGTCCCCAAGAGAAACACCCAGAATTGCTGTCTCTTACATAGCTGAGGATTTGTTCTGGGACGGCTCCTACTTTGGCTGCTGAGGATAAAGAGAAGCAAAACATAGTCTGAATTTATTGAACCTTGATGGTAGGCAAGGGGAGAAGAGGACAAGGACAGTGAGCTCCACCAAGGAGTGAAATTTAGTAAGGGAGAGGACATAGAACAAAGCCTTCTCTCTGGCATTATCACCACAGCACTTGCGTTAAGCAGGAGGAGACAGAGGAGGAGGGGGAAGGGAGAAGGTGAGCTGGAGAAGGGAAACTGGAGGACGAGGAATATGTAATATATGTATGTGTGTATGTGTATATTGTGTACACACAAGCAGAACCCCTGTGAAAAGCTGGGAAAAGATGCAGCAAACTATTATACAGTTATCATTTGGAGGCTGGGAGAAAGAGTAGTTTATATTCCACTGTTTCAGGTTTTGTTTTGTTTTGTTTTGTTTTGTTTTTTACAACAAACAGAATCTTTGTAATCTTTAAAACGATATATATATATATATATAATATTATATATATTATATACATTATATTATATATATAATATTATATATACGGTATATATATATATATATATATATATATATATATTAGAAAATTCCATGGAAAAGACAAAAATGATGATTAAATTCATCGTTATTGGGCAAGAAAGGTTTGATTCAAAAGTTCAAAGCACTGAAGCAAATCTAACCATCAGCTACAGTTAATTAAAGGAAGTTTCTATATTTACAGCATCCTTGCAATTTTTGTAACTTCAAACCTCCAGAAACCTAAAGTGATTTCTAATTAAGAAGACAATTAACTTCTATTCAATTGTTACACTTTGTGCAAGAAAATAAACAAACCAACCAACAAAAACTATGCAGACATTCAGCAAAAGAGAGGTCTCTTTTTAAATGAACTTGGAAGTGGTAATTTCCAGGGTTTGGAAATCGCTTGTTAATAGTTACCAAAAGCAACAAAGGACTCACCTAATGAAGATGTCAGAACACAATCATAAATCTTAGTGCTTATCTGATCAATATCCAAGAAATTTAATTGAAGCATCTTTCCAGAATATTAATAATCAATTTTGTGATGGCCTTCATAGCACCAAGAAAAAATCATTTTTAATTTTAAAACATGATAACATTAACTTAAACTTCGGTCATAAGACACAGCATGCCATTCAGGGGCTCCGTAAGAAAAGAAAATTTTAATATACCAGTTAAAACCTTGACTTAATAAAAGTAATAGCATTATACCCACCAAGGACCAACTACATGTTTTGTCTATATGCCAAAAATATGGTAAAAGGAATGTCATGGTATTACTCCAATCTACTTATTTAATAGAAATATCTAGATAGCTTATTATATAATTCTTACCAGTGCCTAGCCAATTTGCTACCACAATAGTTTTAAGAAGTATCCTTTAAAATTGTTCCTTGCCTACACTTCACTAAGTTAATCACAACTTTTCATTATATTATTCTCTTCAAAACCTCCCCTTGGCAGACCCTGCCAGATTCCTAATCTCTGGAGTTCTCTTGAACTCCAATATTCCTTACCTGTAGGCTCACCCCAGCCCCAATCGCCTGCCCTTTGGCAAGAAGGACTTAAAGGATATTGACTCAAAGTCCTGGGATTCTAACCTTGTGCTCTAGCTTTGATGACTGTTTTAATATTTTGATCCTGAAATTTACTTCTTATTACAGCTCTTATTTCCCATCTTCGGGTTTGTGGCTTTTTCCCCTGAACACAGTTCCTTCTGTAAGACAATCACTCCTTACATTTTAGGGGTTAGTGCCTTCCCTGACTCTGCCTGGGTTCTGGGGTCCTGCTTATGGTTCCTGTTATGGGCTCCAGGTGATTTTGCTGAAAACCTGTTAGCTGCAAGAAGGCTGTTCAACATGATGATCTGTTCAAAAGCAAATATTCCTCAGCCAGTGGTTTTCATTGTGTTGGGATACAACATAGAGTGAGTGGTTTTACAATTATTATTCAGCTCTTGAATTTTTGTTTTTTAGTCTTGTTTCATTTTGCTTTATTTATTTGTATATTATTTTCAGCTAATTCTTATTTTAAAGTTTATCTATCTATCTATCTATCTATCTATCTATCTATCTATCTATCTAGAGATACAGTTGAGGAGGGGCAGAGAGAGAGGGAGACAGAGAATCCCAAGTGGTCTCTGCACAGGGCTTGAACTCACAAACTGTGAGAGCATGACCTGAGCCAAAATCAAAAGTCGAACTCTCAAAAGACTGAGCCACCCAGATGCCCCTCAGCTAATTATTTCTACCGTAAGCTGTTTATACCATCAAAATGTTGCAGCCTACATGTCCAATAATACAAATTGGAAAAAATTAAATGCCTAACAATTGGTTTTAAAATTTACCAAATGTAATTTCTATAAAATAACATGTCATATATGTATCAACATAGTTAGATAAATATATAGATAGGTAGATAGATAATGTGCCCCAAAAAGAAAAATACATCAACAAACATGTTAACAGAACTTGTTTCTAAGTAGAGGTAATTCTAAGTATTTTGCAGAATTTCTGCTAGTCCATAGAATTAATAAGTGTTACTTTTGTAGTAAAATAAAATAATAAATAATAAACAAACCTGGTTCCTTGATACCAGAAAGCAGTGCTGCAGAGTGACTAAGGAGCACAGGCTTTTTTGGGCTGGCCAGGGTTCAAAGTCTCTTTTTATGATTAATTAATTACCTGTATGACTGTGCAAAAAGCTTAATTTCTAGAATCACCAGTTTCTTCATTTGTAAAATGGAGAAAATAATTCCTATGTCATAGGTTAATTGTAAGGATAAAAGTGAAAATATTTGTAAAACCTAGTAAGGTGCCTGGCATAAATGATAAGCATTTATGAATGGTAGCAGCTATTATTATCATTACTATTATAACTATGCAAAACTTGAAAGCCAGTGGTTAAAATATTCACTTTTTTTCAAAATTTATTTCAACCCAACTGCCACATAACGTTGCTTTGACATTGCTGTTTTTGATAAATTCCATTTGGCCAAACTGCCCTCAGCCAAAATATAATTAAATTCCACTGCCTGCCTACCAGAGCTCCGAACTGCTTTGGATTTCTGGTTGTCACACTCTGTTCACTTGTTAACGTACTAAACTATATCTGAACTATACCTAAAAGTGACAAGCCATCTGCTTTGTCTGTGACTTGGGTTTCCCAAGACATGGGGCTTTCAAAGCTCAAACTGAAAGAGTCGGGGGCAAGCTAGGACAGTTGGTCACCCTAACTACACTCATCATGCTCTCCAAATTCTAAACTCTAAATTCTAAACTCCCACAGTCTCCAGCCCCAGCTCAGGATTCTCAACATACAGAACCAGTCACATCCCCAAGTACAGCTCCAAAGGCTTATCAAATAGACTCCCATAATCTGAACCCACTTTGTCCTCTCATCCTCAACTGTCCTTCAAATGAACCTGCCTCCTGTTCTTCAGTCCAACCGGTATACTTGCTCCCAGAAAATACTGAATTTATTCCTGTGTTAGTACAATTGCAAAGATGCCACCTAGCCTCCTTGCTACAACTCCTCAGTGACATCTGAGGCACACCTCATTTTCATCCTTCTCCATGAAACTCTCTAATCTACTGAATTAGGTTCCAGGAGTTTTCTCCATATATAATGCCTTAAGTTTATTGGGCACTTGCAATTTATTTCTGTTTTTTGTCATTTAATTCATATGATCAGTAAAATTCTAATACATGTTGATCTTATCTCTCCAAAGATAATTTTCTCAAGGCAGCAAACAAGAATTACCAGGTATCCCCCCATAACACTTGCTCACCGTTTTACAAATAATGAAGAGTGAAAAAAAAAAGAGGGGCGCCTGGGTGGCGCAGTCGGTTAAGCGTCCGACTTCAGCCAGGTCACGATCTCGCGGTCCGTGAGTTCGAGCCCCGCGTCGGGCTCTGGGCTGATGGCTCAGAGCCTGGAGCCTGTTTCCGATTCTGTGTCTCCCTCTCTCTCTGCCCCTCCCCCGTTCATGCTCTGTCTCTCTCTGTCCCAAAATAAATAAATAAATAAATAAACGTTGAAAAAAAAAAGAAAAAGAAAAAGAATAAAAAGAACATTAAAAGGCCGTGTCTACAAAAGAAAAGTACTTACTAGTAAAAAGTTTACTGATATTTTCCTTTATTTACTTTTTGTGGTAGGCTATTACCATAATCCAGATAGTGGTGATTTAGGAGGATACATGTGGACAACGTAAGAAGAAGTCATGATTGTGACACTGGCAAAGGCACAATTCATTGTACTGAAAAGGTAGTAAGTAGTGAAAATTCAGATTATCCAGCCAAGACAACTAATGACTAATGAACACGATAGGAAATCATCTTCAAAATGCTTGAAGTTACAAACTGAAACTATACCAATGTGGAGGAAAAAAAGTTTAGACTCCTATTCAATTATCAACAGAAGCAGGAGACAAGTGGTAAAGATGGAGAAAAGAAAACGTAATGAAATAGGAAGAATTCCATATTTAATATCTTCTCAATTAATTCTTCTTTACAAAAACCCTGATTCAGTCTTAACCTGTGTATCAACATCATTTCTGTAGAGCTCAATATACAAAGCTGAAAAATATAAAAAAATAATCATTTCCATAGTGAAATTCACAAAGCATATCTATTAATAGCGATCTAATAATAAAATTAAAAACATTTAAAATGAGACATAACTGGGCCACCTGAGTGGCTCCATTGATTAAGCATCTGACTCTTGATTTAGGCTCAGGTCATGATCTCATGGTTCAAGAGATTGAGCCCCACATCGGGCTCTGTGCTAACATGGAGCCTGCTTGGGAGTCTCTCTCTCCCTCTTTCTCTGCCCCTCCCCCACTCACATTCTCTCTCTCTCTCTCTCTCTCTCTCTCTCTCTCTCTCAAAATAAATGAACATTTAAAAAATACAAAAATACTTTATTAAAAATAAATAAAATGAGACATAACTATAATAGAACATTACATTCCTCTTATTTACTCCCCTCTGAGGAGGGGGCTGCACCCCTGTGATGTGGCTCAGAGTGGCATCTGTGGGAGGCGTGTACTGTATCAGGTTTGACAAGGTGACTTGTACTGACCCATGAAATGTGACTGGAAGCGAAGTGAACCATGTCCAAGAGAAAGCTTTAAGAGTCGTCACATGTTTGGGCCACTGCTCTTTCCCTTCTGCCAGAAAAACGCATGTCTCTGGTCAGTGCTGTTACTTTAGACACCATGGTTCACCACGTGGAACCGAATGGTGGAAAGAGTCACAGTCTCCAGTAGCCCATACCTGCATGGACAATAACTAAATCCTTGTTGCTATAAACCACTAAGACTTTAAGGCTCGTAGGACAGTCTTCTTGGCAAAAGTCGACTGATACAATGATTTAAGCAAAATAATACTTTTAAAATTATTTTCTTGGTGAGTAAGAAGAAAACATCAAGGAGAATAGTGTGAAGCCGGAAAATGACAGGTATATTTAAAAGAGTGAATGGTGCAAAATAAGTTAATTTCATGTTTACAGTGCATTAGTCAAGCCCTATTTAAAAAATGGAAGTTTCAAACAGATGTAAATAAAATAATTTCTTTTCTAATCACAGCTGATAATCAGCCACACATCAAGGAGATTGTTTGATATGATTCCTAGGAATGAGTACTATATTAGACAAAAAACCAAGTCCATAAACAAAATACGATAATTACAGATCACTAACATATATGCTATCTTTCTCTGAGGGACTCAAACAAAGATAGTAATCTTTGAGGCATCTTCCAGAACAAATCTGACACCATGGAGAAACGAGTCAACAGAAAAGATGAGAAGAATAAAAAGAAAAATTTGTTACATAGAAAACACATAATGTGATCCTAAGAAACAGTGGCTCTTCACAAACAAACAAACAAACAAACAAACAAATATTAAAAAAAAAACTATACCTCAGCTATTTTACTTAGATATAAGTTATAAGTCAATATTGACGGGCCAAGCAATCTTAGAGTAAGATTTTGCTATGGAGAACAGAGCGGCTATTTTACATAGAAGCAATTAGAGGAAATACTGTGTTCTCACAGCATATCTGCTCTATTTAACATCAGAAACTCTTTTAAGTGGCCTCCACTTAACTCATTCCCAGATTTACCTGACACTCTACATCAAGTCTGCTGAATGATGCCCACAGAAGTCTTCTCAGCAGCCTGCCCTCTGCTTTCCCTCATACCTCTGTCCTCACCACTTAACTTGTGTGCTTCTGTCCCAACTGTCTGTTGTGCTTGCTCCCACACCTGTTTAATGTCACTTGTACAAGTCGTTTTAATTAGTAACTTACCTCAATATTACATAAGCCAAAGATATATGAGGAAGAAAATATTCAACCATTTCAAAGAAAATCAGTTGTACATTTTGAAGACTCAAAGGTGAGTCCAAAAAAATTGTCAAATTACAGAAGGCAAAGCAATTACAAAATATGAGGGGAATCAAAAATCTGGAAGGATTCTACACTCAGGCTGCTTTGCAGGAAAGAAACTTTATCATATTACTTTAAAAATAGCAAAACTGAATACTATAAGGAGTGGTTATGAAAAAATATGGTAGCAAACTCTAGTGAGAATACCTATACTCAGTATCAAGAAGGCTGTGGTCATAAATAAAAAAATAAAATAAAAATTAAACATAAAGAATCAATGTATATTTATAAAACAAGTTAAAACAAAATGGTTGAAATACCAATTCTATGATCCCTACTAGAACAAACTTTTTCTATTACTTGACCAAGTACTGGTCCCTATCACATTGGAAAAAAGAATTCCCACCAAATTATTATATTACCAGGTCTGAACAACTGGTTCCCCACACATGCCTCCCTAACTGTCTATGCTGTCCCCATCAAAGTATTTACCACCCTGATCTGCATTTATTTAGCTGCATCCCCCAAATGGGCTGGAAACTCCATGAGGAAAGGGATTATATCCTCAAATTATATATAAACTAACATTCTCAAAATATTCATTATTCTAAATGGCATGAGAATTAGCTAAACACAGGTCTCTCCTTCCCCTTGCCTCTTCCTTTCTCCAAAGATTGCTTGTTCCCTGAGGGCAGGCACTACGTCATATCCAACTATGTGTAAATCTCAATACCTGACTCAACACCTTGTTCACTGAAGGCTATCCACAAAGGACCCACTGAATTGAACTAAGTAAGAGAAAAATAATTGTCATTTCCTTTTGAATTAGTAAGACTGTAAAAGCAAGAGAGTCACTCAGGAAAGTGGAATTTGCTACAAAAAGGGTTGGGGAATCAATTTCCCATTCCCAACAAATTCTTAAGAATTCAAAAGTTAGCCAACAACTGAGAGTGTTTCAACCAACTGGAAATAAGAGAACAGATTAGACAAGCAGATGTGCTTCCTGGAAAGAGAACCGCACTCAACATACCAAAAGTCAATTCAAAAACACATGAGAGAAACTGAATGTCCGTTGAATGCATTTATTGCCATATATAATGTGCACGGCACTGCAGAACATCCACACTTACAAGAATACCCATACCGTTTTCTGCTCTGCAGACCTTTACATACTCTTGGTGGAAACAGAACAAACCGGTTAAATTACAAAATGGAGCAACAAGGGCCAAGACAATTGTACAGACAGCAGCAGCTATGGAATTTTTAGAGACGGTTTCACAACAGCCTTTGAAATTCACTCCGAACCCTATAGGCTGGATAAGTTTTAGACAAGATAGTAAGATTGAGGGGTGCCTTGGTGGCTCAGTCGGCTGGACGTCTGACTTCAGCTCAGGTCATGATCTCAGTTTGTGGGTTCAAGCCCCACATCAGGCTCTGTGCTGACAACTCAGAGCCTGGAGCCTGCTTCGGATTCTGTGTCTCCCTCTCTCTCTGCCCTTCCCCTGCTCACACTCTGTCTCGTCTCTCAGAAGTGAATAAATGTTACAATTTAAAAAAAAAAAAAAAAAGTAAGATTGAAAGGGAGTGGGCTTTTTAAAATAGGGAACACAACATCAGCAAATTGACAGTGCTGCAAAGGGTAGATTAGGTTATGGAAAGCAACAAACCGAGCTATAACACTGGGTATTACAGAAAAACTGTAGAAAAGTAGACTGACAAAGCCACTTTAATACGTGGAGTGACTGAGAAGTCAGGCACAGATGAAACATGCCCTGTGAATTGCAGTGTTTGTAAGGCAACCACCTCAGACTAATGAGACAGAAAAAAAAAAAAAAAAAAAAAAAAAACAAACGACTGGAAAGTAGAAACATGTAAGAAATTTTGTTCATTTGATCAATATGATGGTATATTTTACATATCAACTTGACTGGACCACAGGGTGTCCAGATATCTGGTCAAACATTATTCTGGGTGTATCTGTGAGAGTGTTTTTAAATAAGATTAACATGTCAGTCCATAGGCTGACTATAAGAGCTTGCTCTCCACAACATGGGTGGGCCTCATCCAATCAGTTGAAGGCCAGAAGAGAACGAGACTGACCCTCCACGGAGTATGAGAATTCCTCCTGCCTGACTTCCTCCATACTGGTACAACAGCTTTTTCCTGCCTTTGAACTTGAGATAAAACACATGCTGTGTCTCAAGCCTGAGGGCCTTTGAACTTAAACTATACCCTCAGTTCTTCAGGTTCTCAGGCCTTCAAACTCAGGCTAGAAGTAGAATATCAGGTCCCCCTGGTCCCCAGTTTGCTGGCTCACCCTGCAGATCTTGGGACTTGTCAGCCTCCATAATCATATGAGCCAATTCTTTTAATAAAGTCTCTTTACACACACGTACCTACACATATACATACACATCCTATCGATTCTGCTTCTCTGGAGAACACTGACTAATACAATCAAACTCGAAATGCAAGATGTTTGTTATACCACTACAATGGAATCTATCTGATAAAAAAACTAAAGTACATTTGAAATAACTTCTAGCCAAATAAAACATATTAACCTAGACAAAAAGGGAACATTGAATAACCTACAGATAATTTCAGAGCAGTAAGTTTTCAATATGAATAGTTTTAATTCTACTAGTTTTTTTTCTCATTTTAACAAAGAAACACTTCTGATAGAGATAAGTAATTCATTTGAAAAAAAAAAAATTAAGCAAGTATGTGCCAAGAGCTATGCTAAGATGAAGTATAACATAGTGAAATAAAACAGACACAGTACCCACCCTCAAAGAGCTTAGAGACTAGGAGTAAGCCATTGATACCACCAAAAAAATGGAAAACAACTTGATGAATGCAAGGACAGTGAGGAACATGGTGCTAATGGAGTATATAATGGAGAGAGCTGATCTCATCTGAGGTTCAAGGATGGCCTCTTGGCAATGTGATGACTTAGCTTAGATCTACAGGACACAAACAGAGGAATCTAGCAAAGGGAAAAGGGAACATGCATGTGTAGAGCAAGTGGAAGGAACTCAAATATTCAATAGCTGGGTAAAAAAAAAAAGTATAAGCTGCAAAAAAAGGAATGAAAGTGAGTGGCTAGGAGGTGGTTTCAGAGAAGACAAAGGAAGAGAGCACTTCAAGACGAAGGTATTTGTCAACAACACCTAATGCTGCTGAGCAGATCTAGCAGAAGGAGGTCCAAAAAGCCTGGAGTGCTTTAGTGATGCACAGAGCACTGGTAGCCTGAAAGAGAGCCACCAGATGCCAGGTCAGTGTGGGTTGAGGAGTGTGCCGGAGGTGAGAAAACCGGAGACCCAGCATAGAGACAATTCAAGTAAGGAGAGAGGATCCCCACTGCAAGGGGATGTAGAAACAAGAGGAAACGATTTTGAAAAGAGAAGCGTGAATGTTTAAAATCAATGACAAGAACCCTGTTGAGTGTGAGAGAAGAGAAGGGATACTCTATGTCAGAAGTGTTCATCAGAAGGAGGTACACAGGTGGAAGACTTGTTCTCAGGAGAGAGGAGGGGACACTTCTCTATGCTGGGAGAAAGGAAAGAGAATGAGTGGGCTTGTAAGTACGTGTGCACGTTTGCTGTCAGAGCTGATGGATGTGCAAGTTTTATACATATCACCTTTGTTAACATTCACCAAAATAAGTGGTGAATATATATTCTTAGAATATCTTTTAATTTTCATGTATTTCCAAACATTAAAACAGGCTAGTTATATTCTCTTAACCACTGAACCTCTAAATACAGTGTCCTCAATCCCCAGTGACCTCTATCTGTGATTTCTCCTGTAAGTCTCAGTTACATATTTCACTAGCTTTGGCAATAGGTCAGTTGTAACTATCACCCCAATTCATTTACTAAAAATGCATTTATTGGTAATATGGGTGAAATTAGTCAACAGGTACCAACTTTCAGTTATAAAATAAATAGGTCCTGAAAATATCATATACAGCATGGTGACCAAAAAAATGTATTTGAAGCATATATTCAGAATTGCTCCTAAATGTACATGTATTCCTCTGTTTCTTCTAGATAAAAATTGACTCTGGTGCTCATCATCCCTCTGATTGGGAGAATATGGATATGGGATGGGAAGCTCTGCTCCACTATTCCAAGGCTCTATAAACTCGGGCTCAGCTTTTTCATCTGCAAAATGGGATAATACTACCATTTGGGGGAGGCGGACTGTTAAAATTAAGTAAGATAATGTTGATACAAAAATGTGACAAATTTTTATAATGGCCCAAAGTGGCACAATTTGAAATCTCATTTCATAACTATGGATAATCAGTTTTCATTTATCTTGTTTTGTTTTTAGTTTTAGTGACTGATTTTCTAGGGTTAAAATTATGATAGGGTTTCCTACGGGTTTTAGATGATCTCAACAGAGTTAAAAATCGTATGTGTTATTAAATAACAAGGTGCAAAGTATTTCAAGGGATTATCATATATCACTTTTCTGTACAATGTGGCATCGATCTTACCATGAATTGAAATACAGCAGAATATCAGATCACCTGGGTGGCTCATTCGGTTAAGTATCCGACTCCTGCCTTCAGCTCAGGTTATGATCTCATGGTTCATGGGATCAAGCCCTGTATTGGGCTCTGTGCTGACAGTATGAAGCCTGCTTGGGATTCTCTGTCTCCCTCTCTTTGCCCCTCCCCATCATGTATGCTCAGGCTCTCTCTCTCTCTCTCTCTCTCTCTCTCAAAATAAATAAACATTAAAAAAATAAAGCAGAATATATTTACAGAAGTTTAATAAAAGCATATAAATGCCCAATAATATGCATTTAAAACTGATAAAGAAAAAAAAAATGAGAAAGGGAAGAAAAGCTACTTACAAGCACACTACGCTCCAAAGTCTAGAAATGGGTGGATTGAATTAAGTCACAGAAGGAAAGCTCTCAAAAGCCTAGCTGGGTTTACATGCTATTGCCAGAAGAACAGTCAGGTTAACTCTTGGCAAGAATGACCATGCCCCTTCTTGTTCTTTTTTCCTGTATGGAAAACTAATAGAACGAATGAACGAACGAAAGAGAGGAAAAAAAGACTAATAGCATAGACAGATATGTAAACAACCATTAAGTGTGCACAGCAATATCTCAAAGGACTTAGTTAACCACAAGAAAAGAAACCAGGAAATATTGCTTTAATCTCTGCCCACTGAGGTGAATTAAATAAAATGTATATTAAGTCCCAACCTGAGAAATAACAGATGCATTATTCAACTGATTATGCATTTAATTAAGCATAATAAAAAGTGTGTATAGTTTTGACGTAAGTCAGCCATGATAATGATATACTTAATTACTTTCCAGACTCTTGCTAAACATACTCCAAGTAAAAGGGAAGGTCACAATTCAAATCTTAGAATTCCCCTCCCATTCAACTCTGTACCTACCTTCTTGATGCAATAAAGCAGCACAAACAGTAGCCTACAACTCAGTAACTAATCTTCTTTTTTCCTTTCCCCAAGATGTCTTTTTTGAATCATGTGAGATTTTTAAAGAGGACTAAGACACAATAAGGATGATTAGATTAGATTCTAAGAAACATTTTTCCTAAGGTTTTGTGAGCCAGTTTTCTCAAATTCTCAGAATTTAATATACTTACCTGGATACAGTATAACTTTATTGCAGGTTACATTAATTGAAAGATATATAAATTATAACATAAATTTTATATTTTTTGAATATTTTATTAATTCAGTGATATAATGTAGAACTTCACATTTTACTTTGTATTGCTAAGTAGTAGCTGAACCTTTTATGAGAATCCATGCATGCACTAAATGGAGCACATGTCTTTAAATAAAAATTTCCCTAGAAAACCCAACTTCCCTTCATAAAGAACTAAATGTGGCTAATTCTAGTGTTTTGTGTTATATGCATTAAATTAACTTCACTCTGCAGTTTACTGACTACTGTATTTAATATCAATCATTAAAAAATAATCTAAAACTCATCATAAAATGTATCTCCAATTTTAAAAAAACAAAAATAAAGCCATTTTACTCTTTATGTTTATACCCAAAAAAATCTTGCTTGAAAACAAGTAGTATATTTTTGTTGTCTATATTTTAGATTTAACACTTAAATATATATGTATATAATATAATATAATATAATATAATATAATATAATAATCTACATATAAGAATATATAATATATATAATTATATATACATAATCTTAATTTCCTCCTCTGATATGGGGTATTCATGTTATTTGCTTTGCTGTATCTAACACAAATGCCTCTTCTTTACATTATATTTTTTATCAACTACAATATTTTAAACTTTCTTCTTTTTAGTTTCTACCACATCTCTTCTTAAACCTTGTAATTATAAAGCACAGTTCCAGTGTATTCAATATAGTGCTGATTAATTTTCAAATCCTAATCTTTGATTATTATGTTTGTTAAGTATAATTTCAAAGAACCAGCTCGCAGCAAATATCATCTTTCCCACGAACCCCTGTCACTTCCCTATTCCATAGCCTAGGTTTCTGAGTTAGTCCCGAGTGGACTGCTTGCTGGGTTGTTAATCAACGGAGTATCTAAACTTAAGACTTAATCTGTAGTAATATCTGTAAAAAAAAAAAAAAAATCTCTGACTTAACAACAAGGTGCTGTTGGCCACACAGTCATCTAAGAGATAAAATACTCACACAGTAGACTGAAATGTATGTACACATACCAGTACATACTCAGCACTCACAGGGTAAAAATGTAACACCTTGCCAGACCAAATACTCACATACACATAAACAGCAGACCAGAGTTCAAGTGGAAGCATTTGCTTTCTGTTATTTCAAAGGAAACAGACATAAGCTTTCTTCCAAGCTGACAAGGCACAACCCACTAGGTGTACATCAGGAAAGAAAGAACAGTGGAGGCCAGGTCACTGAGCGCTCGCTGAGCCCCGACTAGATACATCCAGGCCACGTGGGCAGCGGGAAAACAAACATAACCAATACAGACTGTTCTTGACAATCTCAGTCCAGTGACAGAAACACATGTATAAGTAAATGATTTCTCCAAGTGAGCCCATGGACATATTAGGCAGTTTGGATTTCTATTCTGGAGGTATTGGGAAATTTTTAAATTAAATAATTTGCTTTTAAATTTTAAAAATTCTAGATTAAATTAAATTAAATAGAATTTACTTTTAAATTAGTAATAAATTTAAATTAAGTTTTAAATATAAGACTCAACGCTTTTCCTCCCAGAAGAATAATTTCACAGAATTCCTATTTTAAGTTCTACTTCATAGTTACACTGTCACCAATCCTATTAACAAAGGCCCCAAATCAATTAGGAAATAAGCATTTTTTGGCCCTCTAGCTTCCCTTTGGTTAATGCCACAGAGGTGGACCTTGGTGGGTTACAAATTACGAAAGCACAGGAGCCTTTTAAATGATTTCTAGAGACAATACCTACGAACATCCAGCATTCCCCATTCTGAAAGATACCTGAAAGCAGGCAGAATGTCGATGTGCTAAGAGACAATCGGCCTGCACAAAACCTGCTTCTTTTAAAAAGCTGAAAAGTGTCTTAGCACAATCAAAATGATCTTAAACCTATCTCTAAAGGTTGTCCAAATCACTGTATCTGATAAAGGTCTCTGCACAGTACAACAGGACACCTTCCCCACAGGACATTTCTCACATTCACAAAGTCCTAGTTATCTTTCCAAAGGGAAGACAAGCCACACAGCTACAGCCAATACAGAGTCACAGCAAGCAGTACTCAAGTGGCCTGGGCAGACGCATGCTCCCCTGTGCATCCAGCAACCAGGACACTCAGGAGCAGGCAACCAGGCTGCCGCTGCATAGTTGAGAGCAGGCCCACTAGGATTTAGTCATTCCACATAGCAGGTTGTTCCCTGAGTGGTGAATACTTACTAAAGAGTCTACTACATGCTTGGAATTTATACTTATACTTGGAATTTATACTTATATTGCTACCTTGAGAAGCAATTTATACTTATACTTGAAATTTATACTTATACTTGGAATTTATACTTATATTGCTACCTTGAGAAGATGTAAGAAGAAATGAAGTAGATTTTGCTCTGTTTTCTATAGAAACAAAACGATAAAGACAAAAACTATAAACCTGGCAGAGCTGTGATCATGAAAATAGTTGCTAACTTATATTGGCACACATAGGGGCCAGGTGTTTGGCATATGTTACCCTTGTTTAATTTAATCTTCACAAAATCCAATGAGGTGGTATTGTTATCATTAATTCACAAAAAGGAAGAGTTCAAAGATTATTTTGACCACTATGGAGACAGTAACTAGCTCGTCTTTTTAACTACAATATCTCCAGCGTTCCGGAAAGGCCCTGGCACACAGCAGATCCTCGAGAGCTATCAGGTGAATGAATGCATTAAGTGAACTGCTCAGCCAGCAAGGGTCAGAGCCAGGAATCTACTGCTTAAATTGCCTTTCTTAATAATATCCAAACTGGGCTGGTTCTGCATTCCTCTGAGTCTGTATCAAGTCCTTGTTTTGTCCACGAACTTTAACCTTTCCCTGTTGTGCTTTAAAGCAAATTTTCCTCATTGACCATTGCCAGAGCCAGCCTTAAAGATGGCCCCCAATGATGCCCTACCTCCTGGAATTCACACCCTTGTGTAGTCCCCTCCTCCACTATACCAGGGTTGGTCTGTGTCTATGTGACTAGTAGCATTCCACAGCAATAATGGTACAGTATGTTATTCCCAAACCTTGGTTATAAAAGATTGCTTGTCTCTTCCCCCTCCCCCCCCGCCTCTCTCCTTCTCTCTCTCTCTCTCTCTCTCTCTCTCTCTCTCTCTCTCTCTCTCTCTCTTGCATCACTCTCAGAGATACAAACTGCCATGTCATAAGGAACCCCCGGAAATGTTTACATGGTAAAGAAGCCATGTGAGTGATCCTGGAAGTAGAATCCCCACCCCTAATCAAGTCTTTGGAGATTTCAAACAGCCCCAGATAATTAATGCTTGATCACAACTTCATGGCAGTCCTTGAGCTAGAACGCCAGGACCACCCAAGTTAAGTTGCTCCTAAATTCCTGATCCTCAGAACATGTATGAAGTAATGAATGTTCGTTGTTTCAAACTGTTAAATCTGAGGCAAATTTGTTACATAACAATAGATAACTAACGCAATCAGAAACAGATACAGATAAGACAAGCTAGATGAAAATCATTCTGAAAAATTATTCAAAAGTAATTCTCTAATACAAGTGATTCACAGAATCCTCATAGTCAAAGGCGCCACAACGGTCTGTTTTGTTGCTGGATGAGACATGGACACTGGCAAGCGGGAGTAGTCTTCAATGGAGATAGTAGAAGAAATTACCTGTATGGTGTCTCGCTTCAAAAGCCCAGGAAGTCCCACCTACTCGAAATTTTCCCCTATACTCAACCTGCCATGCTCAGATCCTAGAATTTTACTATTATTAATATCAACAGATTTAAATGTTAACTGTAACACACTTTTAACACATTAGCTAGCAGCTGGGGAGAAAGGAACTAAAGGAGAGAAGAGGCAAGGACAGATATTACGTAAGCATGACCTTTATGTAAAGGAAAAGAAGGTGTAATGCTTGAATTCAGGATAGCTTGAGAACTTAAAAAAGATAAAGGAATATATGATGTAAATAACTTTAAAATATCTATATTTTTAAACTGAACATAGGGAAGGGAGAAAAAAAGAAAAGCAAACCATAAGAGACTCTTACCTATACAAAACAAACAGGGCTGCTGCAAGGGTGTTAGGTGGGGGGATGGGCTAAATAAGTGATGGGTATTGGGGACGGCACTGGTTGTGATGAGCGCTGGGTGTTATATGTAAGTGACTAATCACTAAATTCTATACCTGAAACCATTTTTACCATAAATGGAACTAGAATTTAAATAAAAACTTTATATAAATAAACAAACAATTTTGCAAATGTTCAGCAGTTTCAAAATATCTAGGTAGCAAGTTCAGAAACATGGAACGTTCTCAAAATCTGAATTTACTCCTTTATAAATTATCTCAACTCTAAGGTTTTAGAGCACAGAGGTTCAGAGGGTGGGAAGAGAAGACAGGTCACCTGGGTTCAATTCCTAGCCAGTACTTCTTGGCTGTGTGGTCTCAGGCAAGTTACTTAGAGTCTGTGTATCAGCATCCTCAGTTTACAAAGGTTGGTGACAATTATAGCACCTTCCTCATAGGGTCAGGGTAAGGATCAGGGTTATAATACACAGAAGCACTTCCTGGCACATAGTAAGTGTTCGGTAAGTGTTAGCTGCCATCTTCATCATCATTACTAAGGATTAACATATATTTCAAGGTTATCGCTATGCATCACTTAAGGATATTTCTATAAATACTCATTTGACTTGTCAATAAATTATACTCTGACTTAGAATAATAAGTTGACAAACAATATAATAATTCCTCTGCTCCCTACAGGAATATGTGGCCACAGCAGAGCTAGAATTTAAAACTTCAGAGGACCAACTGCTTGTAATTGTACTTGTAATTGTACTTTATTTAAACTTTTACCTCATGAAAGGCAAATATGTACCTTGCTGTAAGATAATCCCTTAAAAGATTTGCATATTATTTAACTGATATTTTTATGGTATTACTGAAGAAAATCATTAGACAGTTGCACCTTAATATTCTGTAATAGATTCTAGAAAATATTATAAAAATGCCACTTATATAAATCTGATAAGAAGAAACAGAAATAGAGAAGAAACTAAATTAGAGAAAACTAATTTGGTGTAGAAATGAAAAATCTTTTTGATATATTTTTTTTATTTTTTGGTTGCTTGGTTGCTATAATGGTACCTGCTACATGAATGCTACATCAACACTATTTGATAAGTGTCTGGATGACAATGGATAAAGTCTTATCCATGCTTTAAAAATATTCTAGTTGCTTCACTCTTAGGAAATCTACATTTGATCCCCCAGCTCTGCCATTTTGAAATATCATGTGTCACCAGAAGACTCCAGGATAAAGTAAGAGTGTCTGTCCATCCTCACACAAGGCAGAGGAAGGACGGAAAAGAACATGTAATAGAATAGCTCCCCTGGTAATGGGACAACTAAACTGACATCAGAATTGGGACCAACCTGTGTTGACGTCACAAGTTTGGCTCAATACCTAGTGCTCTCTCAACTTATTTAGACCATCTCCACAATGTGACATCCCTTATGAGGTATATCAAAACCCAAATGTTTTTCCATATGCTCCTTTTTCTTATAACACCAAGACACCTTTCATTTATGTTGATAATATATTGCAAAAAGTCCCAGGGAAGCGAGGCCTGGAAATATGTCCTTAAGAACATGAGATGTAGCACTCTCTCTGAAATGTCCCAAGAATTCAAAGTCTCAACTTTAAATGCATAATCCTGTACTTAAATAGTTTTCTATGAAAAGATCAGAAAATGTTTAAAGCCTGCAAAACACTGAGTAGGTCAAATCTTTTTTTTCAAATATTACATTTTTTCCTTTGGGGTAACAAAATTAATACTTAACAAGAATCACCCATTTTTTTTATGGAGCCTAAGAATTCTTTTGGTTCATTTTAAGCCACATCTTTCACACTTTGAATTGTCTGGTTCAGTTGGAAATATTTTTCATAAGTCTGGACATACAGTTCAACTAATTATTCTAAAATGTGTGCATGTGGGAAGAATTTTTTGCTGAAGAGATCCTTCAATAATTCATATATTTAAATCATTTCCAAAGCAAATTTTCCAAAATCAAATAAATTGCAAAACTACAAGTAAACTAAGTCTCCAAAAAGGAGTTTCAATCCACTGCCAAAACAGACCTCAAATTCTTAATCCCTAGTCCAAAAAATTGGACCAAGTATTGACGTTTTCCACCAAGCAAGCCACATAGCCACAAATGTTTCTCATTTACTCCACTCCTGGGACATACAGCTCAAATAAAAAATTTCCTGAATACCCCAAATTTCAGATACAATTTGGAATGTAAGTGATTCATAATGTTATGCAGGAAACATTATGATCTTCTCCTACCAACTCAATGTTTCTGGAATGCAACCCTCAGGAGATTATCCCAACGAATTAGAAGGCTGACATCACTGTCAGCCTTGTGACCCAAGCATTATGTCCTCTGCCCCCAGCTCAGATGTGATTTTGAACCCTGAACAATCTGCTACTCCAGCTACTGTTCAAGTGAAAAAGAGGTTCCATCAAGGGAGCTAACAAAGATCCATACTGTGCTCCATGGCAAGAAACATGGTAACAGTGCACTAAACCCCCCTCTAAGTAAAGGCCAAAACAACATTAAAAGGAATTAAAGGCACTGTCATCACTTGTGCACCCAAAGATACTCACAGTGGCCTCTGAACAGATTCTAATTAAATTCAAGTATGAAACTTCACAGAGCCTCTAGTTAGTTTATGAATCCTATTCTAATCCCACCCCCACTTCACCTCCTCTCCAACCAAATAATAATTTCTTAGAGTATCAAAGTTGCAACAATAATGTTTTGTGGATTCCTATTGTCTTTCAAGTAAAGAAAGATGGTTAATATAGAGAAAAAGCTCTACAATGAATGTACAGAATGAACATGAAAATTTTGTAAGTCCAAGCAACCACGGTTACTAAGAAAGACAGATATGCAGGTGGCCACCATGTAATGAAATAAATAAATAGGGCATAGAGAGCAAATACTGACATAGTACTCCATTACCTAAAGGGATCATTACAAGCAAAATGTACAGTTAGAGGAAATACTTAAACAAGGATTATCTAAGGGAGTCTGAGACAAAACTCAAAACTGAGCACACCCTGGAAATTCAGGCAAATGGAGAGAGCTACTGATGCTACAGAAATAACAGCCAATAGGAAGAAATTTCTCAAACAAAAGGTGTCGTCTGAGCAAAGGTTAAAATCATTATTTAAGCATAAGGAGGAAAGAATCTATTTTAAATAGAATAACCTCCTTGGGGCACCTGGGTGGCTCTTTTGGTTAAGCATCTGACTCTTGATTTTGGTTCAGGCCCTATCCCATGGTTTGTGACATTAAGCCCCCATGTCAGGCACCGTGCTGAGAGTGTGGAGCCTGCTTGGGATTCTCTCTCTCCCTCTCTCTCTGCCCCTCCCCCACTCTCTCTCAAAATAAAGAAATAAACTTAAAATAAATAGATAAATAAATAAATACAATAATACTATCTAAAACACAATAATAAAGAAAAAACAATGCTTTTGCCTAAAGTAAATTTCATGGGCTTTTTGATATTGGTAACATTCACAAGGAAGCACTTAAACTGAGTCTGGAAATGAAAATTGTGAGGTAACCAAAGCTGCTATGAGATGACTGCCTCCAGAAACCACAAAAAATAAAACAAAATACTTGAAATAACTTAATGTCTACACATTTAAAGAGATCAGTTCAAATCTGTTGTTGGATCAAAAGTATGTCATGAATAATCTAAAAAGTGGCTTGAATATCTCTAACTGCTGGAGGATCTTATTTTTCATCCCACCCTAGCCTGTCGGTAAGAGGCATCTCTCATTGATCCATACAAAAAAAAAAAAAAAAAAAAAAAAGACAGTAATCACATTGGTTATATCTAATACTTATGTGTACTGAAAAGATTTGGTTAGCTAAAAATACCAGGAAGTGGAATAGTCTAGATGACTATCTTTCTGGTTACTTTAAAACCTAATTCTATGTATTTTCCCTCTTGTGACCAATGGTATTACACTCAGAATTGAGTGAAATCAGATAACCCTCAGCAAATTATTAAACTTTCACAGTTCTTATGAATAAATACATGATGTATATGAAGCTTCTAGAACAGCACACATGGTAAATACTAGTTCCCTTATTATTTTCCCTTCTCTTACTTCTGCTAACCATTGTTTTGCTGCTTCCTCTGTAGTTTAGGATCCATGAGCTGGGTTTTCCCATGAAATGAGTCAATTCCCCAATAGAATGTAATGTTTTTTTGTTCTGTTAATCATCCAATCAGTGAGTTTTAATTAGAGAACCCCTCTAAGAACTTATTGCCTTAACTTTTTCTCTTTTTGGCTGAGTTTCTACTGTGGAATCACCTAAGTTCAACTCATAGTTTGTATCAGAGCCTAACATTACATGCAGCACTATACTAGGATACAGGGATACAGACAGAATCAATAAAATACGGTTCCCACTTGGGATGGTTAATTTTGTTAACTGAGCCACAGGATTCCCAAATAGTTGTTTAAACATCATTCAGGGTGTTTCTGTGAGGATGTTTTGGCATGAAATTAACATTTAAATAAATGGACTTGAGTGAAGCAAATTGCCCTCCACATGTGGGTAAGCCTGATCCAATCAGTTGGAGGCCTGAATTGAACTACAAGGTGATCCTCCCCCAAATAAGAGAATTCTCCTGCTTTATGACCTTCACACTGTAATATCTGCTCTTCCAGCCTAAGGGTGTGTGAAGTGGGACACTGGTTCTTCTTGATTCTATGGCAGCCTGATGGTTCTCAAATTCAAATTCTATAGCAGCTTCCTTGTTCTATGGCCTCTAGACTCAAAGTGGGATTTTGAGCTCTGCAGATTTTGGATTTGCCAGCCTCCATAATCATATGGGCCAATACCTTATAATAAATCTCTCTCTGTGTCTCTGTCTCTCTACCCCCCACCGTCTCTCTCTCTCTCTAATATATATTTATATATATACATATATATATATATATATACATATACATGTATATATATATGTGTGTGTGTGTGTGTGTATACACACACACACACACACACACACAAACATATACACATAGACATAGACATAGAGACCCTATTGGTTCTATTTCTCTGGAAAATTCTGAGTAATACACTATCCTCACTCAAGAAGCTCAAAGTCCAGTCATGGGGATATACCCAAATAAATTTTCTCCATGAAGCTTTTCCCAAACAATAACACAGAATATCCTACTATGAGCCAAACAACCAACAAACTAAGGAAACTATCAATATCCACTGAATGAATTAAAAGTACTTGAAAACAAGATCTGCCAAGGACAATATCAGATCATGTAATTCGTTCCCTCAAGAATTCCCATAAAGTGAGTGATGTGGTGTCAATTTACAACTAGACTTGCCCTTTCCTGCATATGCTGACTAGATGAGATTTCTCTGCTTTATGAGATAGTTACTGTTATTTGAAGCAAGTCATTAGGAAATAAATCTAAAACAGGGAGTGCAGTTAGAAATTAGTTCATTCCCCTCACAGAGCTTACATAGTACAAATAAGAAGCAAATAAGCTCACTTGAATGGCAGCCAAGTTCTTCTGCTCCTGAGATGGTGCCTCATGAACAAAGCGAAGCCAGTTGGAGTGTCGTGGATTGGTAGCATCCAAAATGTATAGAACTTCTCCCTTACTCCCACGAACCTGAAATATAAAAAGCTCCTGAGTTTGCACTTGAAGTCAGGATTAGTCATACTAAACATATCAAGGGTAGGATATGATATTATTTCATAAGTATATACCTTTCTTATTGACAGGTGTTGAATAGATGCTGGATTAACATCCATTCTTTCCCTTAAACACACATACAAATAGAGCCTAATATTTTATCTGGCAGATGTCTAGATGACTCACAACTGCAAGCAACTCTCAGAAACATCCTGTGTTGATAGCTCTTTTCTGGTTAAAATTATTTGTTTGTAGGTATATTTCAATATACGTGTTGCAACTGCAATTACTCAGGGGATAACCATAATTGCAACCCGTCCCCTTTTTTCCACTGAAGAGGGTGATACTGCTTGGTTCCCAGTTGAGGGGGTGGAGCTGGAGCGATCCTTTCAATTTGTCTCTCCACCTGTTTACTGAATCATTTCCATATGAGGAGGACTTGCTAATGTAACCAGTAGAATCTAACATCCATTGAGCCACATTTTCACATTTTTAACTAGTAGGTGAATAAAACAAGTTCCATTCTGTCTTTTTTTAAAAAATTATTTTAGAGAGAAATAGAGAGCATGAGTGGGGGAGAAGGCCAGAGGGAGAAAGAGAGAGAATCTTAAGCAGGCTCCACATTCAGTACAGAGCCCAACGCAGGTCTCAATCCCATGGCCCTGGGATCATGCCCAACTCAAAATCAAGAATTGGACGCTTAACCAACTGAGCCACCCAAGTGCCCCATTTTGTCTTTTCACAGACTGCTGATGGCTTGCTGAGGACAGTGGGCCCTCTGCTTTGTGTTTCATGCCATAAGCCCTTCTGGTCAGAACCACTCAACACTCAGTTGGAGGGAGGAAGGTAACTGCCAAAGAAGTGTGTAATCTATTGGACATTCTTGAACCCAAGTTGCTTTAAACCAAGCTTCTCCAAAGCCCCCGCATTGTAGATTATCAGGCACTGCTAAGTTTAATAATACATATATCAATCTCTATCCAACTCACTGTGTGTCTATATTCAATTGGAATCCAGGGGAGAAGAAAGAAGGAATGAGCGATTAGCACTTCAGATCCCTAACACCAAGTAACACAAATGTAAGAATGCAAATTCACCTTTGCAGACTTGGGGTGGGGATAAACATATTCTACATTTCCAAAATCTTATTTAATAAAATAAAGCACAACCAGCCTAATAAGATATGTATTTTCATGGTATATTTGGACAATCATGCATTCACTCAACATAATTTATTGAGTTCTTACCATGTGCCCGGTACAGCTTAAGTCACTGGGAATCTTTTAGTGAACAGGATAGATGAGGCCTGGCATCACAGCACTTCAGAACAAATAAGTATAGAATATAACCTCAGGTAAAGATAAGTCCTGTGAGGACAACTAAAGAAGAGTAGCAGGAAGCAGAGTGAGAGGAGATGGACAGTCTCAGATGACATGGTCAGGCATAGCCTCTCTGACAAGGTGATCTGAAAAGAGCTCTAAGGAAGGAAGGCACCAGGGGCACCTGGGTGGCTCAGTCGGTTAAGCATCTGACTCTTGATTTTGGCTTAGGTCATGAGCTCATGGTTCGAGCCCCGTGTCATGTTCTGCACAGACATGCACAGACAGCACAGAGCTCACTTGGGATTCTCTCTCTCTCTGCCCTTCCCCAGCTCATGCACATGTGCACATGCTCACTTGCTCTCTCTCACTCTCTCTCTCTCAAAATAAATAAACTTAAAAAAAAAAAGAGGAAGAAGAAGGAAGGCATGAGCCAGTGAAGAACCAAAGAGTGCTCCCAGACAGAAGGAACAGCAAATAAAAGGCAAATAGAAAGGCCCTGGGTTAAAGACAAATTAGGTTTGTTCAAAGAACAGCAAAAAGGCCATGGGACTAGAACAGAAGGAGCAACTAAGAAAATAATGGGTACTGAGATCAGACAGACTGCACTGGCCCAATCATATACTAACATGTGACCAGGAAGCCATCTATAGAGGTCAAGTTACCCCTAAAAACTATCATATATAAATATCTGCTACATGCACTGAAAAAAACAATATTTCAAGATTTCACCAAATATTGTCCAGAAAAAATACAGTTTACCTGTTTCTACTATCATATACATTCACTGCCATGCTTCTCAAACAATTCCTGTTTTCTTAAATGCCCAAGGATTCTCAATAATCATTTAAAAATCTTGCTAATGAAATGTCAGACCTCACTGAGAAGGAGGAATTTAATTTTCAATATTACAATTGGCTAAAAGAAGAAGTTAGGAGTATAAACACCTACTATTTATATCTCATGTTTAGGTGTGAAGCTATGGGAATCTGTAACTTCGCACTAAATAAACTCATGCTGAGAAGATCTCTTTTGGCAGGCACTTAAAAATTGTACTACGTTCCTACCTTCAACCCGGAACCCTCACTGCCCAACGGGTAACATCAGAAATGTCCAGAAACACTGCTAGGATAGATAGAAAGGACCTTCTACACCTCTCCTCAAAGAGGACATCAACCAACCTTTCTTTAAGCAGGGTAAATAATTTTAAATACTCGGGTATAAATTCTCCTTGCCAGGTTCCTCCCTAGCTACAGTAACAAAACTATATTGACAAACAACTAAGTTAAGCAGAACAAGTGGCAATGCCATTAGATGCTTGAAAAAAAATATTTTTCTCAAGACCAAAATTAAAAACCTACATCTGTTAGGTAGAAGCCGGACAGGAGCAGTGGAAGGAACACCCAGAGGCAGAGTCCCAAATCCAAGAAAGGGAATGGTACAGACCTGAGCTGGAGGCAAGGATGGTGAAAAATAAGCAACATGTTAAATGTCCGGAGGCACAACAGCCTCACCTTGTGGCTTCCAAGACCTTGGGACTGGCAAATCAAGACCCACAGGTGCAGAGCATGAGTTCTTCTCTTCACCTCTGCCGCTGGGTAACCCCTAGACTCATTATAATGCCTTTGCATTGCAGGTACAGCCTCCCCACCCCCATGGAGAAAGGCTGCTTTGTGGGTTCACATACAAATCTTGTAGGTTCAAACTCCTCCTCCCAACCTGTAGGGGGCGTCTCCCAAATGAAAAGAAGCAGCCTCCATTAGAGACCATGCCACTGTACTTCACAGCTCCTCCCAGCCCACAGAGACCCAATAATATCCAATCCCAAAACAACCTAGGGGCCATTCTACCTCAGGGGAATCTGCCTGCTCACCCACTTTGATTTAAGAGTGTACTTTCCCTTTAATAAACTACTTTGTGTTTGCTACTTTCCTTCTGACTGTCTTTTTGAGGGGCAGGGATCCCCATGTAAATCTTCTTGTGGAGAATCCAAGGACCAAGACCTCCATTCACCCAACAGACTCTCCCACCAGTAACACAACTACTGTTGAAATCCACAAAATCCAGCTAAGTTTATTTAGGGAAACACCAATGGCTCTGTCTGTGACATATCTCAGTTTGAGAGGATATGACTACTTACAGAAACCAGTCAATGGCCCTTCTAAGTCATACATTTGTCATCTAGTATTAAGAACAATATATATTAGATGTGGTTGATATTTGGAATTCTTTCCCAAAGATGTGAAACATAACAAAGATTTCTCTGTAACTTATTATAGTAAGCACATTTTACCAGGGGCATTGTCTGTTCTTCATATATTTCAGTGTTTTTCCCAGGCCCTTTGGCTACAAATACGTCCAATTATTCAGTATTACTGACTCATTTCCAGTCCGTTAGATATATGCACTCTCTGGTTGCCCATAACCTTCTCACACTACATTCCAGCTTAAGGGACAAGCACAATTTAATTTTATATTAAAATTTTGATGAAACATGATACTTTCAATAGATCCAAACTTATATATTGATTCACTATTACTTATATTCTCATAACAACACTATCACAGGCAGTGATGTTACTATGGTTGCTTACATATTCATAGTCGAAATCATTTTTTTTTTTTTTTGTTCATTAACAGACCCACTTTCCATTTGCTTTATTCTAGACACCCTTACCCAAATGACTTTTACATTCCTATGCAACCTTTGCAGGCTACCTGTTTTCCCCAACTTTCAAGTGCCTGGTCATTTCCTCATTCCCCTATCCCTGTCTTCAACACTTCACTAAAGCTGTTAGATTATCTGCTCACATGACTTTTATCTTGCTACCCTGACCACAGCATTCTCCTCATGAAATATCTAAAAGAGACATTCAAAGATAATCTAAGCCATCTTTCTTCTCTCCAGAGAAACCAAATAAAAACTCTCTAGACAGATGGCTACTATTAAAGTCTCCATTTATCTATTTTTAATTTGATACTGAACCCTGAGGTAATAAATTGAACATTTTTAAAGTCCAACAAATAAAGAAGATACTCCTCTTAAGTATCATGTTTCAGCATCTAACTAACCTTTGCAGCCAAAGTGTATTTTTTTCCATCAAAACTAGTCTTCCAAATACCATCATCTTTTATTTGAATTTTCATGAAAATGAAGTGTATGGGTTACTGTCCTACTGAGAACAGTCTTCCACATGCCTGGGGGCCTGTAGTGAAGTAATGTTCTCATCTTGCAGTAAAAACTATCTCAGCCCCAAACTCTGTTTAATTTGCACAGACTTCCTAAGCCAGTTACAGAAAAAAAGTTAGAGAAGGTGGGGAAGGGGAAGAAACCCTCACGCAAAAATGAAAACATTCACACTTCAATACAGTTGTTTATGACTTTGCCACTTTATAGTAAATGAAGATTATCACTGTGTAGGAATTTGGCAGGTTCTAGCCTCTGCTAAATGCTACTGACATCACTTTTGAAGTGATCTAGAGAACGTGCCACTTTAGATCTGTCCCTTTTTCCAGAGGAAAGATTAGTATTAAATAGAAGTCACAGCTGATGTCTTCCCACCCAGTAAAGAACAAAGGAAATTACAAAAAGGATTCAGCTCAGTAGGAGAAAACCCTAACTTGTAGGTAACAGAAAAAGTTGGCAGCAGGTAACCAATACAAATTCTCTTTCCTTAAATATAAGTATGTTCTGTGTTAAATTGCGTAGCAGGGCTTACTTAATATTCGGATAGTTAATTTTCACAGGGAAAAAAATCTACAATGTTACTCTATTTTTCTCTTTCAATTATTCTGAATGTCTGAGGAATTTTTTACTCAATACATAACAGGCCATCAGGGCAAGGCTAATCAGCCAGATTTGTCTCCAGAACATGGCAAAATATAACCAATAGAATCTTATCTAACATAAGGTAAAATTTAATGCAGTGAAGTACAGTCAGTTCCAAAAAATACAGCAGTAATGTCCTTAACAAGAAGTCACAGTATGCTGTAGGATTTATTTAGTAAAGAAAATACACTTCCCTGCCTGTCTTTCAACAAGGTTTTTCAAAGAACGTAGTTTCAAGCACTAAGATTTAAGGTATGGATATCTTTGGAGTATACAATGTCATCATATTTTTGGATCCAAAGGACAAGCAATTTTTTTTTCTGTGATTGTTTTTAACTGAAGTTAGGCCAAATGCCCTGCCTTCAGTGTCTAATAACCAGAAGTTTGCTCAAGTGATCAGTTCTGACAGCACACTGTGGTCAGATTTAAACCAAAGAGACACACTTTCAGAAATCAGCAAGGATTGTCACTAGGAAACATGATTTATAGTTTCTAAGCAAAGGGTGTGGGTTTCTTTTCTGTTGATTTTCGAAAAGATTCTGTTTAAAATTCTTGTTTTGTGCTCACACACACACACACACACGCACACACACACCATTCTAGTATATCTGCTTGTATCTCCTCTTCCATATTATCAAATAATCTCGACCCGTAGATTCCCATCTTCAGATGGGAAAGCAGACAGAGAAAACACAGACTTTTACAAACCCCTGTCTCTTTAATTATGAACAGCATTCATAATATTATGCCCAGGAAGTTAAATAACTTAAAAGGATTGATGTGAAAAGTTAAATCTGTTTTTCATTACAAATAATTAGTGCCCTAAATATGTCAAGCTGAAAGGAACCTCAGTAAAGTATTCCCAAGCGGGAGAAATGCTGAACTAGAAATCAAAAAGCGAGGTGTTGCCCAAACTCTGACTGTACCACTTAGAGTGAATCATTCCCTGTCACAGAGCAGAGCCACGGTCTCCTGACCTTGGGGATAAAAATCTCTGCCCTGGGACCTCACAGAAACTGTAAGAGCATAGAATGAAATAAGATGCAGGACAGTACATTATACCAATGATATCTGCAATCACCAAGTATTAATAAACTGAAGAAACCAAGGCTCACAGTGGCTAACAGACACCTTAAAGACAAACAATACTTTCAATGGCACAGCCAGAAACATGCTAACTTTTTCCAAGGAAGGGACATGAAGGATATGCTAACTAAACTCCTCTATTCACATCAAACACACATTCAAAGAGCCTCTGCTTGGACGCGTGCAGTAAGAGCAGGTGCCATTATAAGGTAGTAGCAAATCCAGATGCCATTTCCACAGAACTGACACTCTCCCTTCTGCCAAATTGAGACACGTTGCTCTATGACCACCTGCCATCAACTCCAGCTCTGTCCTCTTCTGTAGTTTTAATTTCTCTTACACACACAGGCCTTCAAGTTCCTGAAGGCAAGAGTCCCTTCTTCTCTTTGTTTTCTCTTCTACAAGACAAATCATTCTTTCCTTGTCTGATGTGATTTAGGCTGTTTTGCTATCCTGGTTGTTCTCTACAGATGCACACCCATCTGTCAGATCTCTCTTAATGGAGGACAGAAGACAGCATACAAAGGACTATATGACCCAGGATCTGGGCAGCATGTCTAGTGATGCAACTTAAAATCAAAGAGGCTTTTTTGGCCCCACATCTTACACTTAACTGAGGTTGCCTTTATATAAAAGTAACCTGTAGAAAGCAAGTTCTCGTGATACAGTCAGACACAAAGGCAAATTTAACTGAGGAACTCGGTCAAGTTTACATAGCTAAGTAAATGCTATCTATCTATGCTTAGGCAGCTGACCACTCAGAGATGGAAACCTTTTATTTGGTAATGGTGTCAATAAATATTTTATGCACTAAAAGCTCAGCTATTGTGTCTTTTTTTTTTAACTGTCATGGCCTTTATTTCCTTTTAAGGTTCAAAAACATTTTATGAGAGGTAATGTGAGACTTAATGTACAACTTTTAAAAGCACTCCTTTTTTGAGTCTTGCCTTTCAAAGTATTTTGAAAATTGGACTATTTTTTTAAAAGAAGTAATAACTAACATAAACTGAAAGACAAAGTCAAAAGTGTATCCTGTTTTCCACAGAAAATTGATGAGATAGCCTTCACCGTGTAGCCATCATCCCTTTCTATGGTTTTACAAACATGTTCAGGTATTCAAATGTCAGTGACACTTTTGGACAGAAAAGTTTTTTATTGCATAAAAAGTAAAGTAAATTCTGCTGACATTAGCATATTATATTATTGTTTTAGAGGTTTTTTGTGAAGGATACACAAGGCTTAGTGTGTGCATCTATTTTGACTACTTAGTAGTTTACTTTTTGATTTCTCTATACGTGTTACTTCACTAATAAATTAGAAAACCATATTAATAAAGTCAACATGTCTCCTGACAGTTTGGTAGCATCCATCAGATCCAGCAGAAATAATTCACAAAACTTTAAATCTAGTTAGCTCTGGGGCGCCTGGGTGGCTCAGTCGGTTAAGTGTCCGACTTCGGCTCAGGTCATGATCTCACGGTTCGTGGGTTCGAGCCCCGCATCGGGCCCTGTGCTGACAGCTCAGAGCCTGGAGCTTGTTCCAGATTCTGTGTCTCCCTCTCTCTCTCTGCCAACCCCCCCCCACTTGCACTCTGTCTCCCTCTTTCTCAAAAATAAATAAACATTAACAAAAATTTAAATCTAGTTAGCTCTATGAGACTATAGTGTTGCCCAATTGTTTAATATAGATTTGAAACTTACACAAATGTAAAGCCTTGAAGTCAGCTTCTGGAGAACATTCCCTATGACATATTAAAAGGGTACCTGTGCCCTTCAGTTCGGGCAGTTCAGAGCCTGCTTGAGATTCTGTCTCTCTCCCTCTCTCTCTGCCCCTCACCCACTCTCTCTCTCTCTCAAAATAAATAAACTTTTTCAAAAAGAGTATATGAAATGTGCCAAATAATAATAAGCAAATCTGAGTAGCAAAATTTTAATTCTCAGACATGAAATCATTGGAAAGAGCTGGTTGTATAAAAAACGATAATCTCCAAGATCCAGAGAGCACAGTTTTGATGGTATTTTTAGATAAGATGCTTTGTATCTGAAAACTTCTAGGCAAAGTTTATGGAAACACTGAATAGCAAAGAGCAGTGTGCAGTTCACAGGGAGGGAAAAAAAGGAGAAAAAAAGTATCTACTTTTCCTTTGATCCTGATCTTCTAACCCAAATTCCACTGCTGTAGTCATCGTGTTTTCAGATTTTTTGTGAAGTACATAGTTTTTCTACAGGCCATTAAAATTAAATCTACCCAATCCATTTAAATTAATTATATTCCCTTCATTCATATCTTCAAAATGTACATAACTCAGTACAGACCAAATGAGTTATCTTTGCATTAAAATGCACCTAAGACAACAAATGTTTCTCAATTACTAAAGTTCATCCTTTACCTTCTCATAATCACCCAACAACTATAGTTCTGTGATGAAGAATTCTAAAAAGTGACAACAGTTATCAGTAAACAACATTTATTGAACATTTACTGTACATTTATTGGTTATTTTAAAATGTACTAGGAAAAGCTACAAATGAAATTCTAGAAAACAGCTCCTTTTCTCACCATCTTCAATATTAATGAGGAAGCAGAAAACAAATACTTCTTTTAACTCACAAAACAATGTACTGATTGTTATAAAGTGGTATATATATATATATGAACTTCATTCATTTCAAAAACATTTAGTACACATGCGTATAAAATAACATACAGTTCCAGGTCCCCTGGATGGACCAACATGAAAAGTCAATGTCAGAGCACCGAAGAGTACATTATAAAAAGCTTCCAACTAAGAGGTGTGCAAAAAGTGCAAACCCAGCAGGCTGGAGACCACCAGCCTTAGAAAGTCTGCTTGTAAGACTGGCCCTTGGCTGGCATGTGGGAACTCGGGTTCTCCGAGTGTCCCCAGTCAATAGTGAACAAGGGTGGTTCACTGTGCCTAGACTGTGGAAACAATTTCGTTTATGCTCAACACCTGCTTTTCTTCTGTAAATCTGCAATTTTCTTACATGTAGGCAGAAAATGCCTACAAGTCCCCAATAAAAACCTTGGGTACCAAATTTCTAATGGGCTTCTTCGTACAGAAACATCACGTGTGTGGCTGCAAGTTCATTACTGAGAGAAGAGTGTGCTCTGTGTGACACTTCATGCGAGGGAAAGAGCCTAAGGAAATCTACTCATGGGTTTCTGCAGACTCTGCCTGTGCCTTTTCCCTTTATGATCTGGCTTTACAGTATATTCCTACTGGGTCATTGCAATAAATCTTAGCCATGAGTAAAACTATATGCTAAATCCCATGAATGCTTCTAGTGAATCTCCAAATGTGGGGGTAGGCTTGGGGATCCCCAGTACACAAGATGAGTTCAGTCCAGGGACTAAATGGATGGGATATAAATTTGTCAATAGAAGAGGCAGAAGGTCATTTCAAAACTTAACAAGAGTTCCACTGTACTCATATTAACTTACACAAATTAAACGACATCTGTTCAATTAAAGGAAATAAGAAATGAGGAAAAAAAATCAAAGAAAGAAAACAAATTTAAATAGTAAGGACCATTCCTTCATGGCTCACAATTTTTACTATACAAGACAGTTGCCTTAAGAACTTGCCTCAGAACCTAAGCCCTGCATAAGGTATGACTGCACTGGAAAAAAATTATACCAATGAAAGAAAGGTGGAGCAGCCTAGTCATAACAGTATGACTTGCACAGAAGGCAAGATGAAGGATACTGGTAAATTTGATTGGGAAGACACATTAAAAGATGACAGGACTCAAATTTGGTGGTTCAAGTAGCAAAATCAGAGAAACAAGAAATACATGGTGATTGCATCAAGTAGGATACTTTGTCCTCCATTTAACAGGAATGTCAATGGTTAAGTCAAATCAGGACCCACCCCCACAGGGATCAGCTTCTTGGTAATCATACACCACTGCACGGAGGAAGAATGAAAACTCCGCCAATATTTTGCTTCAACCTGGAAATATAAAGGGAAGTGGATGATAAGCCAACAACTCTAATATGTAGAATGGACTGTGTGGTGGAGGTAAAATTTTGTGAAAGCAAAAAGAACCAGACGGGCTATTATGAATGACCTAGATGTGAATCAGTAAGTTCTGGAAAGAGGTAACAGCTATAAAAATGAAAACAGTGGGTCACTGAAAAATAAATACCTGGGTGTGTGAAATTAATGTGAGGTACAGGCCAAGGAAAGTTGCAAATACTCCAAAACTGTAAGCCTGTGTGATCAGTCTCATTGATACTAAGGAGAAATTGAAAAGCCAATGTCAATTTGAAGGAAACACTAAACAGGAAGATACACACTTGGCATTCAACTTGAGAATTTTCATATATAAAAAGGAGACCTAGGGACGCCTGGGTGGCTCAGTCGGTTAAGCGTCCGACTTCGGCTCAGGTCATGATTTTGCAGTTCGTGAGTTCGAGCCCCACGCCGGGCTCTGTGCAGACAGCTAGAGCCTGGAGCCTGCTGTGGATTGTGTTTCCTTCTCTCTCTATGTCTCTCTTCTCATGCTCTGTGTCTCTCCTTCTCTCAAGAATAAATAAACATTAAAAAAAATTTTTTTTAAAGAAGACGTAAAGAAAAGTCTCTTTGGAATTAAAAACCAGAGTTAAGGAGAGAATGAAAGGTGAATGGTAAGTGTTGATTTAAAAGCCTCGAATGTTGGTACCTAATATCCAAAAAATAGAGTACAGAAGGAGAAAATTAGACAGATTAACCCTCTAGAAGTTTTGAATCCAAAGCAGACAAAACCATAGAGACAGGCATATTTCAGGTAATTACATGAAGGAATATAGGCACAAAATTTAAATAATATATATGTTACATGCAATCAAAGAGGAAAGGAGACAATTCTCAAATCTTCCTTCCACACATCTAGACCATCAGGTGGGTTGGCCAATGATTCCTGACTCTCCATCTTTGAGTTGTATAATGGCACAGTGGAAAGATGGCAAAATATGACCCTCATATATAATTTATTTTTCCTTTCTTTTTTTTTTTTTTTAATTTTTTTTTTCAACGTTTATTTTATTTTTGGGACAGAGAGAGACAGAGCATGAACGGGGGAGGGGCAGAGAGAGAGGGAGACACAGAATCGGAAACAGGCTCCAGACTCTGAGCCATCAGCCCAGAGCCTGACGCGGGGCTCAAACTCACGGACCGCGAGATCGTGACCTGGCTGAAGTCGGACGCCCAACCGACTGCGCCACCCAGGCGCCCCCCTCATATATAATTTAAAGAAGGCCCATGAATGCCACATGGGCATTCATCAGTAAGAACATTATCAGTAAGGGTGATCTGCAGAGTACCCTCTGAGTTAAGGAGTGTGCAGAAAAAGAAGTTTTGTCCAAGAAGCTGATCTCTACTTGCTCCTGAAACATTTAGGTTCCTCGCTCCAAATTTCTAGGTAAAGCTCTTAACTTCCTACCATCCAAATGTGAACAGAAGGACTGGTTTAAAAGGGGCCACAACATCTATGTTTTACATGCTTCTCTCTTACTTTAGCTCATTTTCGAGAATTCTGCCAAAAGTCTTGTGTTGCCAGGAGGCAGGATCACTGCAATAGGAATATCTCTCTGTTACAGACCAAGCTGTGTCTGGCACCAGTAACTGCTCTGGCAACAAAGGCCTGGTAAGGAATGCCATCTAAACCTAGGATACAAATATTGCAGTAGGGGATCTTTTCTGATAAAGAAAGCTGGAGCTTTTCCCTTGATCTGATTGTCTTGCAGCTGGCGTTACATATCCAGGGAGTCGTTGGAACTAAGAACGCACTCGGGAGGGGGAGCTCTTCAGAAAAGGAATCTTGGACATCCCAACAGATCCTTCAGGAATGTGGTCCCTTCCAGAGATGGGGGAGTAAGTGGACCATCTGGGTGGGCCCTCTGAATTCAGCACTCAGGTCACTTAGTCCTCACTCTCAAATCCCCTGACCTGAGGCCAGTTCATGGCCTGTTTAAGAAAATGGGCAGACACTGAGATGATTTAGTCTGGTATCGCTGAGTCAACCCTGGCGTTAATTCTGTTCTGACTCTGTATCATAAAATACTAAAGCTGCATTTTTTATTTGTTCTCCCATGGGACAGTCTCTCATTCCCAATCTAGTCCATACATGATTGGGCTCCTACCCAGCTTGCTTTACACGCAGGGCAGTCATTCTATTCACTGGATTCTTTTTCCTGAATCCCAACCTTTTTCTGACAGTCATGCACTGTTGGATCTGCCCGAGGCCAGAGGAAAGCCGGCCTTGTCCCTGCCAGGTGGGACTCCTAGGTCCTCTCCATGCCATCAGTCCCTCTCTTCTGGGATATGCAGCCCAAATGGTGGATTCTACTCCCCGGGTACCAATTCAGACACTCCTCATAGACTGATCTCCTGGGTTCCCATCTACTCTTAAACTCAAATCTCACTCAAGCCTGGACCTTCTTCTGACTCAGATGCTCTGCATCTCCTGGTCAATAGCATCCACCAGGACCTCCTGGTCCAGACCTCTCTAGTCTGACCCAGCCTCACCTCCAGCAGAGCTTCCTAACTTTTTCTTATAAAGATGCCAAGGGAAGAAAGCTCTTGGATTTGGGGCACGTCCTGACAATGATCCACTATCTGAACATAGATAGCACTCTCATAATTGAGTATTTTTCCACATTGATTCAAAATCTATCTTCAAATTCATCCTTCACACTGCCTTCAGAGTTCTCTTGGTCGTTCGTGCATCTCCTCCTACCAGTACCTGTTTAAAAGCTGCCCAGTGCCTATCAGAAGTCCAAACTCCTTTGCATGACATACAAGGCCTTCACATGCTGATGTGGTTCATCTCAGCTCAGGCCACTCCAGCCTCTTCCCACTGCATGGCTTCTAGGTCTAAGTGTGAGTATCTGACAGTTGGGTTTTTCTGACTGTAATGTAAATGCCTGACATTAAGATTTTGATTGCTTGGCATCCACTTCAAAGATATCCATCTTGAATAAAGACACTGACAACCACACAGCTAGATAAAGAACCTGGCTGTCCCACTCATAAAGTTCCCTTTTTAGAGAGCTCTGGTAGACATAGATAACTGACCTTCTGACCACTTGCTTTTTTCCCTTCCCATATTTTAATTCCTACCCCCACTTATGTTTTAAATTCATCAATAAAGAGGATACCCACAAAACCCTAGGCACCCCACCTTCAACTCCAATAAAAGGTAGAAACCCAGGTCCACTATCCACGTCTCTACCCTCTGTCTCTATCCACGACCTCACTGTGTGGTCCCATGCATGCCATGTACCCTCCAGGACCCATAAGTAATAAACTCATTTTTCCAAAGTTCCCTGATGGTTGTTGCTGAGGTTCATCTTGCAATCATAATTAAGAACCATAAATAAGGAGCAGTCCTACCACAACAATGTCCCCATTTGGGGAAATGTCTCTGGGGGGCTCACCACAAAGTGGCATGAACCTAGATGAATGTCCCCAGGCATTCCTCTGGGATGTCTAACACCACTATTGATAGGCTGAAACTGAGCCAAAACATAGGCACACACCCCCACACGCCTGGCCTAGGCCATCTAAAAGCAAACTTCCCTGCCTAGAGCAGGGGAATGGCACTCACACTTCCATCTGAGAGATGCTCATGACAGTCAGATTCTCTAATGATGCAAGTCTCCCATGTGTATGAGTATCATGTTACTTTTACTAAACATATGCTTTATATTTAGTCAAATTCATTCTAGGAAAACTGAAACATAAAAGGATCTGCTTTAAAGAACAAATAATAAGGGGCGCCTGGGTGGCTCAGTCAGTTAGCGGCCGACTTCAGCTCAGGTCATGATCTCGCGGTCTGAGAGTTCGAGCCCTGCGTCAGGCTCTGTGCTGACAGCTCAGAGCCTGGAGCCTGTTTCAGATTCTGTGTCTCCCTCTCTCTGACCCTCCCCCATTCATGCTCTGCCTCTCTCTGTCTCAAAAATAAGTAAATGTTAAAAAAAAGAAAGAAAAAAACAAATAATAATAGTAATAACAGCTCACAGTATATGTCAGATACTTTGCTAATAAGCACCTTTACACATAATATATAATATATTCCTCAAAACAGCCCCATGAGGTGGGTGCTACATGTTAACCACATTTAACAAATGAGGAAACTGAGGCAAAAACAGAATAACTTATCCAAGCTTTCACAGCTAGTTAGGTAGTGACGCTAGGGTTCAAACCAAGACAATCTGATTCCAGAATCTACCACATTACACAAACTCAATATCCTTACAACCTTGGTCCCTAGTTGCCAACTGGTAAGCAGAATCCTAAAAAAAAAGTTACACCCCATGACCCTTGACAATGCCTTTGAGTGCGAGTGGAAGCTATGAGTACAACAGGATATCATTCCTCTGATCACGCTGTATCACAGAAGGGAGAGTACCCCTGGGGAGCCTACCTAATCACACAAGCTATTTAAAACAAGACAATTTTCTCTGGCTGGTAAGTACAGAAGTCAGAGAGCCAGGAAGCATGAGAAGGATTTGACATGAGAAGGATTCTCTATGACTGAGATGACTGGGCTACACGGTGGCCTGAGAGTGACCCCTAAGTGATCAAGGGACTGAAACCTGACCAGCAGCCGGCAATAGAAAAGTCCTATAACTTCGAGGAACTGAATTCAGCCAGCAACACGAATGAGCTTGGGAGCAAACTGATCATCAAAACCTCCAGATGAGAACCCAGCTTTGCAACACTTTGATATGGACTTGGAAAACCTTTAAGCAGAGAATCTACCCAGACTCGTCACCTACAGAACAGTCTGATAAAAAAAAAAAAAAAAAAAAGAAGGTGCTGTCTTAAGCCGCTAAGTTTGTGGTGATTTGTTATAGGCAAAAACAGTAAACTAACACCCAACTCCTGGTACCAAAATCTGTATTTGTTTTCTACTGCTGCATAACAGTTACCACAAACCGCATTGCTTAAAACAATACTCATTTCTTATCTCAAAGTTCTGGAGGTCAGAAGTCTGGAAAGGTGTCACTGGATCCTCTGCTCAGGGTGTATGGGGAAGTGTTATGTAGGAGTCTGCCTCTAAGCTCATTCAGGTTGTTGGCCAGATTCCAGCTCCTTGAAGCAGTCAGACCAAGGGAGACCCTCATTTTCTTGCTTCTTTCACTTTGGAGGAGATGATAATTGTGATTTACAATCTACACAATAGCAGTTATGTAAAAATATGCCTTTAAGCCTTTAAGGGTAATATAAATATGTTTAACGTGAGGGATTCAGTCTTACATTAAATGAAGGAAGGGAGGAAAAGAATAAGGAAGGGGCCTACTACATATTTATAAATTTTAACACTAATTCTTGGGTTACACAGATAATCAGTTCCTCTTATAAAATTACAAACAAACAAACAAACAAAAAACTTGTTTCTACATTTCCCAT
The DNA here is from genome assembly GCF_018350155.1 of Leopardus geoffroyi. NCBI lineage: Eukaryota > Metazoa > Chordata > Mammalia > Carnivora > Felidae > Leopardus > Leopardus geoffroyi. The sequence continues at coordinate 103,394,370 of NC_059327.1, read as the reverse complement.
TTCATCAGTTTTCCCCAAATCTTAAACCTTCAATTATGGGGTTATTTTTTTTTTTTACATTTATTATACAGCTGCCAGTATACTTTCACTAGTATAATAGAGATATCAAATTTGCATCAAGAATTTAACACATAAGGAAACTATTGACTATAAATATTTTTCTATTACTTCTTCACCTTGTAAAGACATAATAAACCATTAAAAGCACAGATGTACAACACAATAAAGAGCAGTTGAGGAAATTGATGCTCAAAAGCTACTATGTAATATTAGTTTGAGTTTTTAAAAGCATGCTTACAAATCTAGGGCTTCCCTTGAAGAAGTGTTTTTAAGTTTACAACAAACTACTTTTAAAGATAAGTCATTTAAAATTACAAAGCAACAAAAACACCTTCTTTGTTGAGGACATCTCACTTCACTGGCAGCTGTTAGCACAAAAATGAGAAAAACTTGCTCTGCGCACACACAAAAACTCTAATATAAAACCCTAATGATCAGGTTACTGGGTCCATGACTTCATCTTCCAATTGTGTTCACGGGGTGATACAGACATCAGGATGTCAGAAGCAATGAACTGCTGTTCTAAGACAGAACTCCTTACATGTGTGGGTATTATGTTCTGTCTCAGGAATATACGTAACATTGTATCTTCAATAACAAAGAACCCTTACTGACTCTAAAACCTCCTGCTCTACTCATATATTGTTAGCCTACTATACTTACCTTTAATGGTTCTCTCCTATAGAAATACCTCGGGGCGCCTTGAGCGTCAGACTTCAGCTCAGGTCATGATCTCATGGTTTACTAAGTTTGAGCCCCACATCAGGCTCTGTGCTGACAGCTCAAAGCCTGGAGCCTGCTTCAGATTCTGTGACTCCCTCTCTCTCTCTCTCTGCCCCTCCCCCACTCATGCTCTGTCTCTCTCCTCTCTCTCAAAAATAAATAAACATTAAAAAAAATTTTTTAATGTCTTTAGAAATACCTATAGTTCTTGAGCTTTTACCTAAACAGGAATTGGAAATGTCCCTATACAACATTACAATTCTTTAACCAAATGATATTCTGGAAAGCTGATTTATTTTAGAAAGATAATATAGTGCATATACTATTTATGTAACATTTTCTGCAAAGCTTGGGACACCATCCCATAATCAGACACATTCATATTTCTACACTAAATGTACGAATAGTCATGCTAAATAGGATAAAAACAAAAGACTACAAACAGCCTTATATAAGTTCAAGTCAGGTTTTGCTGTTAAATAAGATATAGATAGATGATAGATAGATAGATAGATAGATAGATAGATAGATAGATAGACACACACACATATAAAAGAAATTTGGTTTTCAGAGCTTTTTGGAGTTAGGTTTCTATACAAAGGTCTATGAATCTAGAGGTAAAAAGGTGATTAGACAACCCATTAGAGTTCTTTTTCTCCACAGAGATGTGACAAATTTATTAGAATGATGACAGGTGCTCTGCCAATGTTACCAAAGGAAAATGCAATGCCACAGAATTAAAGAAAAACATGCTAATTCATATGGGAACAGAGATCCTTAACGTGCTAACCCTGTAAATGGTAGCATGGACAGTAGGTGCTCTATAAAAATGCTGCTCAGCACTACAACTCTTAAGAAAATAGATTTCCTCTGGAGAGAACTACTCCCACACTCCCTTTGACCTGGGAGGAAAGCCCATAGATAAAAAACAGGACTTGATACTAAGATCTAAGATACTAAGATACAGCCTCTTCTATACATAAGAATATATTCCTCTCTTGGTCACCCCAATCTACTTATTAATACGCAAATTGGAGACAATGCACAAGTCATGGGCAATATGTCAACATAGCCTTCTTTTGGGTTTTGAAATTTCTATGAGATTTGTAAACTACAAAACCAACTTAAATGCAGACAAAAGAATATGTAAGTGTTTTGACTGATCTCTAGGGCCTAGCAGAAGGGAAGATTTTATTAAAACCATGATCTGTTAATCAGAGTTACAAAGTAACAAAAATGCACGGCAGAACCTTAATTATCTAAGCTGTCCTAAAAGTTCTTTAAAGAACAAAGTACTTTCAGTATAGTCATTTATCATACAGTAAGGAAATTATAGGCCAAATCATTAGATGGAATTTACTCAAGTCCATGAACATTAATCTTCTTCATTTAAAAAGAAAACATGGAATTTCTCAGGTAGAATTTTATGCAAGGTTTCAGCAATGTTTGGGCAGCCTCCATTGTATGCAAAGAAGTTACATGAATGCTAGTGGGTTTTTGTTGTTGTTGTTGTTGTTGTTTAAGTTTTGTTCATTTTGAGAGAGAGAAAGTGCAAACTGGGGAGGGCAGAGAGAAAGAGAGGGAGAAAATCCCAAGCAGGCTCCATGCTGTAAGCATTGAAGCCTGATGCAGGTCTTGATCCCATGCATCCTAAGATCATGATCTGAGCCGAAATCAAGAGTCAACTGACTGAGCCAGCCAGGTGCCCTATGAACGCTAGTGTTTTTTGACTTGTAGAAAATACCACAAGTAACTTTAGAAAAAAATTCATTAAATCTGCTTTGTTATACTATACATACATTAGAGCTACAATCTGTTACTAAAACAGACCAAAAACTGAGTAACCGCAAAACAGCTTATATGCCCAGATACAAATAAATCAAGCTGTTCATAAAGAGACTTCTAGCCCGCCTGTTGTTCTCACATTTAATTTACCACATAATAACAGCAAAAGGTCTTGGCAAAAACATAAAAACGTAAACTACCCTGAATACAAACAGAGCCTGTGTCACTGTAATATTAAAGAATCAACAGATGGTTGGCATCAGGAGACTAGCACAAATACAAAAAACTAGAAAGACAAGTAAATAAAAAGACGAATGTGTAGAAATCGAACAAGGTATATTTGAACCTCATTTGCCATACTGGAAAAAAAAAAAACCTCTCATGTCAACAACACACAAGTGATCTTGGATCTCTGTTAAGATCTATACATCTGAGGTCTTGGAAATACTTGGGCTTGGTTAACAGATGCATGAATTACAGAATAGAAAAACCCTGCCAAATTCTGCATGAGAACACTGTGTAAGGGGGAAGAGGGGTAGGAAGAAGGAGGAAGGAGAGAGGAAGGAAAGAAATAGAAAGGATGAATAGGAGCAGGAAGAGGAGGGAAGGAGAAGAAAGTGAAGGAAGAGGGAGGAGAAGCCGGAGAGAGGAGGGGAGAGGAGGGGAGAGGAGGGCCCACTGGTCTCCTGCTCCAAGATTCAGCCTGCGCATTTCAACAGATTAAGGTTTCTAAGAACAATATAATGCTATGACCTAAACTGAAAACAATACATAGATTCAGCTCTTCTATTATTCCATAAGCCATAAGCAACTCCATGTGTCAAGCAAACACTTACTAGGCACTAGGGTGCACACATCAACAACATATAGTCACCATCAAGGAGCTCACAGTCCAGCATGTGGGGACAGATACCCCAAAGTGCAGTACACTCAGGAACAGCAGCCTGCCTCAGGTGCTCAGAGAGTAATGAGGAGGGGCCCCTAGGTCAGCCTGGCAGGAATAGGAGAGAAAGAAGGATAATCTGAGTAAATCGACTAGCAAAAAAGCAAAGACACACTTGGGCGGGGGGGCGGTGAATGCAATGTAAAATGCTAATAAAAGAGTTAAGTGTGAAACAGGAAATATTGAGAACAAGCATAGAGAGGTCAGCTATGGGTTAGGTCTTAGGCTCTGTTTGGCACTTGGCAGCCCTTTGGAACAAGAGTGTAGCTCATCGTCAGCTCAGGGCAGATTCTCAGCCGTCCAGACTCTTCCTATGGGAAGAATTTATTAGCTCAGAGTTCCAGGCAGGGTTGAGACTGGGTAGACAAAAATGGACACTACTAGATTTCAGTGTTTTGTGTATGGAACTGGTTTTTGTCCAGCTTCTCGGACTCTCTTGCTCATAGAAGAAGGCCCAGAACAGATTTTGCATGGCTCCATCTTGTCGGGTTTCCATCTCGCAGATGAATATCCTGTTCCGCACCCATCCTACTTCCTCCTGGCCTAAGCTCAAACACTTCCCACAAAGGTGACTCTACCCCACTGACAGGTTTTTCTCATGTTCATTAGAAACATGATTCTCTCCAAATCCACATGTTGTTTTGTTTTGTTTTGGTTTGGTTTTTAACCCTGTCCTCAAACAGGAAAGCTAAGCCCTCACCATCTTCCTCATGAAACATGTTAAATTATATGAAGACAACTATGATTCTGGTCTTCCTCAGGTTAAGAGCACCAATTCTCTCAACTGACTGATTGACAGATCACAGTTTTCAGTCCCTTTCTGTGTATGGCTACTCTGAGTCTGTTGAATGTCAGGTGTTTACCAATTTCCACACTCACAGCTAACACCAGAATGTGACATGACCCTCCAGATGTGGTCTCACCAGTGAAAAGTACAACAGCACTATTCTCTCCCATGATCTCAACACCCCAATTCTTTTATTGTGGTCTGGGTTTTTGATCTAGCTGCCAAGCAATACCGCTAGCCAAAATGTCCATGTAAATCAAGTAAACGCTTAAGATAATTACATGTGAGTCAATATCAAGTCTGGTATATATCCCCCATCTCAGACTTCAAAAATTGGCTTTACATTTACCCATATTTAATTTCATCACATAAGCATTTCTCCATCACTCTAGGTGTGACTGTGTATCTTAAAATATCATCTATTCCTCACACCCATTAGAGGCTGGTATTAAAAAAAATACTAACAAGTGTTGGCAAGGATGTGGAAAAACTGGAACCTTTGTGCACCACTGGTGGGACTGTAAAATGGTGCAACCACTGTGGAAAATACTATGGAGGTTCCTTAAATAAATAAATAAATAAATAAATCCAATAACATGATCCAGGAAACTCACTTCTAGGTATATACCCAAAAGAACTGAAAGCAGGATCCAAAAAAAAAAAAAAAAAAATGTTTCCATGCCCATGTCCATAACAGCATTATTCACCATAACTAAGAAGCAGAAGCAACCCAAATGTTCAGCAACAGATGAATGGATAAACCAAATACGATGTATACATAAAATGAAATAAAATTCAGCTTTAAAAAGGAAGGAGGGGTGTCTGGGTGGCTCAGTCGGTTAAGTGTCTGACTTCAGCTCAGGTCACGATCTCACAGTTCATGGGTTTAAGCCCCATCAGGCTCAGTGCTGACAGCTCAGAGCCTGGAGCCTGCTTCAGATTCTGTGTCTCCCTCTCTCCTTGCCCCTCCCTGCTAATGCTCTGTCTCTATCTCTCTCAAAAATAAGTAAACATTAAGAAAAATTTAAAAAAATATTTTTAAAGGAAGGAAATCCTGTCACATGCTACAACATGGATGAATCTTGAAAACATTATACAAACTGAAATAATCCAGCCACAAAAAAACAAACACTGTATGATTCCACTTATGTGAGGTATCTAAAGTAGCTAAATTCACAGAAACAGAAAGCAGAACGATAGTTACCAGGGGCTGAGGAGAGGAGGACATGAAGAGCTGTTTTATGGGTACAGAGTTTCAGATTTGCAAGCCTCTTCTGGGCTAACATAACCATTAAAAACCACATCTGGCCAAACCCAAGCTCTATCACACCCTATTGGTTTCTAGTGTTTGCCACCTTCCTAACCACTCTCAAGCAATGTGTCTTGATATTTCATCACCAATTCTGTAGTTAAAGAATTTGATAATTCGCAAAATCTACCTTTTTCCCACTGGGGATTTCATTTGCCCTATTCTCCAAGACTTCTCAAAAAACAATAAACAGCTTCTACAAGAACAGCTTTTCTTTCAGCACCAAGTATATTATTTTTTCTGGGACTACAGATAGAAACGAACTTAAATACGTACTTTCTTATTAGCTTCTCAGGCATCCTGGGCTATTATCTACACTTTATAAAATGCTTATCCAGATTTTTAGTTACTTTCATTGATGAAGATTTTCCCAATTGACCAAGTAATCAAAACCAGGAACTCAAAAACCCAACAGTAAAAAATTATACTATTGAATCAGAAAATTAATATATGAAGTCCATGCTAATGACTTTAATACCAGATCAAAAAAACCTGGGAAGTAGGAGTAGGAAGCAGAGGAAGTAAAATGTTATCTTTTCTTTGTGTTTACTTATTAGATGAAAAAGAGATAAATACGTAGAATTGAAAATGGGATTTCTCCTTCAAAAACTCGAGAAGATTTTAAAAAATGAAATATCATCTGACTTAACTCCATTTGATAGGCTTCACTTCTCACTACATTCTTTTTTCATGTTTATTTTGAAAGGCAGGGGAGGGGCAGAGAAAGGGAGACAATCCCAAGCAGGCTCTCTGCTCTTCCAGAGCAGAGTCCAACACAGGGCCGGAACTCAAGAACCATCAGATCATGACCTGAAAAGAAATCAAGAGTCGGACGTTAAACCGACTGAGCCACTCAATTCCCCGCTGCTCACCACATTCTTAAGAATAAAGGATATTATTTCAATATGAAAATAATAGCCAATCTAAATCACAGCCAGTATACTTAATGATGAAATACATAAACATTGACATTAAAATCAGGAATAAGACGGGGCCCCTGGGTGGCTCTGAGTTAAGCGTCCAACTTCGGCTCAGGTCATGATCTTGTGGGTCATGAGTTCCAGCCCCGTGTCAGTCTCTGTGCTAACAGCTTGGAGCCTGCTTTGGATACTGTGTGTCCCTCTCTCTCTCTCTCTGGCCCTCTCCACTTGCACTCTGTCTCTCTCTCAAAAACAAATAAACATTTAAAAAAATTAAAAATAAATAAATAAAATCAGGAGTAAGACAAAATTTCTTATACCACTATTATTTAACAGTCCTCTGAAAATTCTAGCCAATGCAAAAACAAAGCCTTCTTTTCCCTTATCCTGTACTTAAGCATTGTAGGTATACCTGATAAAGCTAGTCCCTGGCTATAGGTTTCTCTGTCTGTCTGAAGCACAGGAGTCTCTGGCCCTGACAGGAAGTATACCCACTGCCTGGGACCTGAGACTACAGCCAGTGCTCATGAGGCAATGGTGGTGCCTTGTAAGGAGAAGGTAGGAGAAGGCTCCTGCTCTGAGCATGGCCTGTGGTGCAGGCGGCATAATCACCTTCCAGGCTGTCAGGCAGCAGATCACCCTATTGGGCTGTCGATGGGCTCTCTTCTCTACCAGGCAGAGCATGGACAGTGTTCTCTGTCTATGGTGATGACAAGAGGGACTGGCCTGATGAACTGATGGGGATATCTCAAGTGAAGCGCTGACCAAAACTGATGACCTAAGGTATGTATGTGGCCAACCTTCTGCATCTACCTATTAACCTACCTAGGGCCCTGGTTCGGGGCCTCCTGGAAGCCAAGTACCACAGAAACACAGATTACAGTTTAAAACAGAGATGGGGAAAAGCTTTCAACTTGTATGCCAATTCCAACAGATCCACAGTGGCTGCCTGGAGCACTGTGCTGAGATGGATTCTGGGATAAAGCAGCCACACTATCATCACCAGGTGTAGAATCAGAAATATAGGGCTGGGGTTTCTTCCCAAGCCAGTGTCAGCCAATCGGACACTTCAAATACCTCACAGGGCAATGCCTGAAACCACAGGTTCACTTGTGCCCAGGGGGCAGAGCAACCAGGAAGGCCAAGCATGGTTTCTGCAGGCCGAGCCAAGTTAGAATAGGCCTATTCCAAGTGGCCATGAGAAAACTGGCCATACGGCAAGGCTGAGCCAAAGTTAAATGTCAAAGGAAATGCTGGGAAATGACTAATCAAAGAGCAAGAAGAAAGTGCGATGTGGACAGATCAATGAAGTTAGTAACAGATTCAGTAAAAAGTAGTAGACAAAGAGCAAAGTATAAATGGGTGAGCATTTTGGCACCTACTCCTTAAATACGAAAACATGTCCAGATACGTCTTTTTGCAGAGAATGGCAGGTATTTGAAGGGTAGGGACCATGTTGGGTTGGATAAGGAATTTAAGAAAAGTTACACTTTTATAAAGCTATAAAGCCATCAGTATTTCAAGTGTATACAGTTTGTTCTGCTATGATGTTTGTTCTGATGTTCCAATGTGACTAGGGAACAATTTCAGAATAACACCAATTTTGCAACCGCTTGCACAAATTTTGTCTTCCAGAAACACTAAGAGGATGAAGAAAACTGCACCTAGTTGAATTGAGCCACACAGAAATACACAAAACACACCCACCTCGAATATCTACCACCTACTTCAGTTCACCATATGTGTTATGAGACGTACCCACCCATTTTGTGTTTTACAACCTTCCATCCAATTTCAGATAACCCTCCTTCTGCTACCTCACTGGAACGCACAAGTTACAACCCTTCTGACAAACACTTCCAACAAGCAAGCTTTAGGTCTTTTTAAAACTAAATTGACATATTTATTACAGTATTTATGTATTTCCCAACCATTTAATATGTGTAAAACTACTACCGTTTTTATTAGATTCTTTTATTTTATACGCCACTGAAGATTTTTCACATCGTGTCCCTAACCCCATTTTTCCCATAAGCCTCAGTTTTTACTGAGCAATTTTGCATAGCACATTGAATTTGAGGAACACATATATCACATTATAGCAGGATTGACTGTGTAGCCAAATAGCTAAAAAGAAACAAGGTCTAAAAACATAAGTAAAAAAGTTTGAAAACCCTCAAGACCATGAAATAAATTCCAGGTCTGATGTACATTTCAGGATAAAATTAAAATTTTATAAGATTTATTTAGTGGAGATATATATGATGAAAAATCCAAGGATGTTCTACCTACTACAAGTCTTTGGAATCCCCAGGACATGAAGGAATGCTAGTAAAATTTTAGAAAAATAAAAACCACCTTCATTCTCTATTGCTACAGGAACTAGGATGTATTCTGCTTTATAAAACTTTAGTAAAATACTGGACAGAAATTTACAATGTCATGTGGGATCCATCAAATCCAGAGGAAGCCTTAAAAACAAAACAAAGCAAACTCTTACAGGACATTCATTCTAAGACTCAAAATAGTTGTGTCATCAAGACCTATTCAGAAAACGTCATCTGAGAAATATCATGTATAATTTATTATAAATGAAAAATGCTTTTTTTTTATGGGAAGCATAAAGACTTGCTTGCTGAAAATGACTCCAATCCTAACTTTGAGACAAGGTAGTTTCAACAAGTCAGAGTTCAGAGTCATAAGCTTAATAAATAAGAGAGCATGAGGTGATTTGACCTATATTTTTCTGGCACCAAATAAATAGAAGACTTTGTTCCTGAAACACAAGTGACCTGTATAAGTAGCAAACAGTATTCTCCCCGAATACCCACATTTCTGACCATGGCGACTTTCAAGTACCACATCATTCTAGTTGGAATTGCCAGTGAACTAATCAAGATAACATTTGTTTAGCCTAGCAATCATTTATGTGGCCAGCTGCTGTGATAACCATATTCTGTTCCTGAGATAATTTTCCAATTTAGCAATTCAGTTGTTTTTCCACTCCTGGTACCAAATTTAACTCTAGGCTGTCTGCATGATTTCAATTAAAACGATCTTATCTTTATATGAACTTCATGTTTAATGCCCAGGAAATCATAAAATGTGGTATGCAAGAATCTCTCACCACATGATGAGAGAAAAGAAGTACAAAACAAGGAAATGATTTTTAATTATTGAAAAAAACTGACAACCTTGTTTTCAGACTGGATGTCAGTAAAGTCATTCACTTATATTTGAAATCTCAAATATTATTTATTTACAATAATTATATTTATATTATTGTATTGTATTATATTAAACCATATATTATTTATTTACAATTTTCATGACGGTAACTAAACATTCCAGAGAAAGTAATACAATTTTTTTCAACAAAAGTAATACAATTTTTGAGCACCTAACTTCTATAAAATGTTATCTCTATACTTCATTGGACCTATGACTCCATAAGATACAAATTCATTGAAGTCATTTCTTCATTCAAAAGCAATCTGCAAGAATTTTCATTAAAAAAATAAATTAAAAGAAGAGCAAAAGCTTTTCATCAGAGAAGTGGTGCTGGAACAACTGGACATACACTTTTTAAAAATAAAGTAGGTTTGAAAGGTGTAAACCTTTCAAAAAATAATTTTTCAAAATGAATTACAGACCTAATATAAATGCAAAATTATAAAATTTCTAGAAGATAACAAGGTTACCCTTAGAGGACCGTGAGTTTGGTGATGGCTTTCTTGGATACCATACCAAAAGCACCAATCCATAAAAGGGAAGTCTGACGATGTAAAAACTTCATTAAAATTTAAAAACTTCTGGGGGAGCCTGGGTGGCTCAGTCGGTTGGGCGTCCGACTTCAGCTCAGGTCACTATCTCACGGTCCGTGAGTTCGAGCCCCGCGTCAGGCTCTGGGCTGATGGCTCAGAGCCTGGAGCCTGCTTCCGATTCTGTGTCTCCCTCTCTCTCTGCCCCTCCCCCGTTCATGCTCTGTCTCTGTCTCAAAAATAAATAAAACATTAAAAAAAAAATTTTTTTAAATTTAAAAACTTCTGTTATGAAAAGATACTGTAGTAGTATCTGAGTGGCTCAGTTGGTTAAGTGTCCAACTTCAGCTCAGGTCATGATCTCACAGTTCATGAGTTCAAGCCCCATGTCTGGCTCTGTGCTAACAGCTCAGAGCCTGGAACCTGTTTCGCAGCTTCTGTGTCTCCCTCTGTCTCTGCTTCTCCCCTGCTCACACTCTGTCTCTGTCTCTCTCTGTCTCTGTCTCTCAAAAGTAAAAATAAACATTAAAAAAAAAAGATACTATGAAGAAAATGAAAAGACAAACCACAGACCGGGAGAAAATCTTTGCTGGTATATAAAAGATACAAAGAGTTATTAAAACTTTAAGAAAACAAAATGAACAAAAGATTCAATAGATGTCTTACCTAAGAAGATGTACAATTTGCAAATAAGCAATGAAAAAATGTTCAGTTGTATGTCATTGGGGAATCGCAAATTAAGACAACAATGAGATCCCATTCCACATCCATTAGAATTGGCCAAAACCCAAAACACTGACAATATAAAATTCTGGGAGGACGTGGAACAATAGGACTCTTATTCATTGCTGGTAGCAATGCAAAATGGTACAACTGCTTTAGAACACAGTTTAGCAGCTTGAAGAAGAAGAAGAAGAAGAAGAAGAAGAAGAAGAAGAAGAAGAAGAGGAGGAGGAGGAGGAGGAGGAGGAGGAGGAAGGGGAAGGGGGAGGGGAGGGGGGAGGCATAGGAGAGAAGGGAGAAGGGAGAAGGGAGGAGGGAGGAAGGAGGAAGGAGGAGGGAGAAGGGAAAAGGGAGAAGGGAGAAGAAGAAAGAAAACTAAGGGCACCTGTGCAGCCTACTCTTGATTTCAGCTCAGATCATGATCTCACAACTTGAGAGTTCAAGCCCTGCATCAGGCTCGCGCTGACAGAGAGCAGCCTGCTCCTCTTGGATTTTTCTGTCTCCCTCTCTCTGCCTCTCCCCCACTTGCTCACTATCTCTCTCTCTCTCTCTCTCTCTCTCTCTCTCTCTCTCAAAAGAAACATTAAAAAAAAAAACTAAACATATTCATTATACAAACAGGAATCATGCTACCAGGTGTTTATTCAAATGAGTCAAAAATTTATGTCCACACAAAACCTGCACACAAATATTTATAGCAACTTTATTCATAATTTCCAAAATTTGGAAGCAACCTGTCCTTCAAAAGGTAAATAGATAAACTGTGGTGTATCTATACAATGGAACACTACTGAACATTAAAAATAAATGAGCTATCAAGCCACAAAAGGACATGAAGGAAGCTTAAATTTACATTATTAAATGAAGAAATCCAGCCCCAAATGGCTACATACCATATGATTCCAACTACATGACATCCTGGAAAAAGCAAAACTCTGAAGACAGTAAAACAATCATGACTGGGGGAAGGAAGAGACTGATGAGTAAGCAGAACACAGAGGAATTTTAGGACAGTGCCACTATATGTATGACACTATAATGGTGGACAAGTGTCCTTATACATTTGTCCAAACACATATAATGTACAATACAAAGATATACATCTTTGTCAGAACATTTAAAGAATGTACAACACAAAGAAGTGAAAGGGGGGCACCTGAGTGGCTCAGTCGGTTAAGTGTCCAACCCTTGATTTTGGCTCAGGTCATGATCTCATGGTTCCTAAGCTGGAGCACCCCATCGAACTCTGTACTGACAGAAGCCTGCTTGGGATTCTCTCTCTCTCCCTCTCTGTCTCTCTCTTAAAATAAATAAGTAAACTTAAAAAAAAAAAAAAAAAGAATCCAAATGTAAAATAAAGAGCTCAATGATAGTGTATCAATATTGGCTCATCGATTGTAACACATGAACCATGCTAATACAAGATGTGAATAATAAAGGAAAGTGTGTGTGTGTCAGGGCAGGGGAAATATATGGGAACTCTCCTTACATTCCTGACAATTTCTCTGTAACCTAAAACTTCTCTAGTAAGGTCTATTAATTTAAAAACACACACGCAAAATGGAAAAAGAAATAGGCTGAAGCTAAGATCAAGTGCCAAATGTATATCCCAAAGTAAAGGATATATGAACTAAAATTATAAAGTTAACTTCTTCTATAACTATAACCTATGCTGCTATCCAATTCTGTTATGAGCTAAGCTCCAGGGAGGAGCTCAGGTTACTCCTGACACTGTCTACACCAGTACTACTACCCATTAGACATATACTAGAAGCCACACATGCAATTTTAATAGTAGTCACATTGAACAACAAAATATTAAATTAATTATAATAATATGTATATCATTTAACCCATCATATTCACAATATTATCATTTCAACATGTAATCAACATAAAAGTTATTGATAGACATTTTACATCTTTTTCATTCAAACTCTTCGAAATCTGGGTGTATTTTACACTTATAGCATGTCACCTATCAATTTGTATGCTATATTTTAAGCAGAAATACTTAACTTCAGTTTAGATTTCATGAAATTTATAATTTAAAACATGGATTCACAAAGGAAGTTGTTCCAAAGATACTTAAAATGTTTCTAATAATTAAATCAAGTACCAAAAATTCACTGGTCTTCAATATATGCACATCCACATTAACAAAACTGGTTCATTATATTTATAAGAATTGATTTGACTTTGAAGAAAATGTGTATCAGTTTCAAAACTACATCTATCCAAGTTAAGTAAATGAATTCGCTTTTATATCAACAAAGTATTCATCAAATTGAATTCAAAGAGATGGTACAAATTAAAAAGCAATTCTAAATTTATCATTATCAACAATGCATTCATCAAATTGTTCCTGTGGCTCTTCACAGCAAGTTTACTTAACACGGCATATTACAATTAAAATCATCTGTATATTTATTCAATTTTTAAAGATGTATAAAGACATGGCTATTGATTTGTATTATTGAAAGTGTCAATTTCAAAATCAGCTAGGTTATAAAAATGTTTTTGCTTTTCTTGGAGCTTCAAATTTAGCTCATGTGTATGCAGAGTGATATTGGTGAGAAAAAGTAAATCAAAATGAAACTGCTCTTTGTGTTTGATTATTGAGTATTTATCAAGTATTCCTTTCTCCAGATGTAGTAGTATAGCCATCTTTGTAAAACTCTTCACCTCAACCACTGAGTATTGGCAAAGAGCACAAGATCATTAAATTCATTGTCTTCTACTGCTTATAATTCCATAAACTGGCAATGATTAAAACCATTTACACATAAATGAATGTATTTAATAACTGATTTCAAGATACTTTTGGTAGTGCCTACTTTAGAAAACTGAATGCAAATATTTTCAATATGTATCGTATAGTAGAATGAGGCAATATGGGAAACATTCATCTCTCTTTTAAAAAATTCCATAAATCTTGGTATTTTGATCTGCCATACCTGGAATACCATCTTCCATGAAAACCTAACCATGTAAACATTTTCGTTTAAGTCTACACCACAAGTTCATTTATTTAGGGCATGTATTGATAGTTCTTTGTAAATCTGGAAATCCTCTGAAACAAACTGGGTGGAAAGCATTCACTGGGTGGCGCCTCATGTCACATGACTCATCTAAAGCCAAAGAAAAATACTTGCAATTTTCAAACTTGGCTCAATTGATTTTAATTGTTAGAATAGCCATGTATTCTACAGGCAATTATCTGATCTCTCACTTTTAGACTTTTCCTCATAATTTTCCAACAAAATTTTGATAACTGAAATAAGTTCTCCCATAACCTCTCCAAAATAATTTCTCCTATAATCTCTCCAACTTAAAATATTTTGTTCTTTTTTTTTTTTTTTTTTTTTGTTCTTCAGGTACCTGGGTGGTTCAGTCAGTTAAACGTTCAACTCTTGGTTTCAGCTCAGATCATGATCTCACGGTTTCATGGGTTCGAGCCCCACATTGGGCTCCACACTGACAGTACAGAGCCTGTTTGGGATTCTCTCTTTCCCTCTCTCTCACACACTCCCTCTCTCTCTCTCTCTCTCTCTCTCTTCTCTCTGCCCTTCCCCTACTCATGCTGTCTCTGTCTCTTTCAAAAATAAATAAACTTTAAAAGTTTTTTTTTCTTAGAAGAAGAACCAAGGTGGCCAAAATTACATTCTCAGATACTGCTGAAATCATATACATGTTTTTTTTTACTGTACATTTAATTCTGATTTCTGGCAACCAATTTCATAAATTCTTTCTTTAATATTGAGAAGAAACCTGTCATCAAATTCACTCTGTATTTGCTGAAAATGTCTCTTAAGGCAGTCATCTTTAAGACCTTTAATTTGTTTTATGTATTTTCCAAGCAAATCACTTTTTTCCCCCCTCAGCACAGAAAATAGAATTGTCATTACTGTGAAATCTAGGGCATATGTTCTTCCATTCTCATTCCATCCTTTCTTGTTCTAGTTGTGGTACTAGTTTCTGTGTCTCTACTCAATTCTGCATCAGTTACATACTGCATATGCTTAAATATTTTCCATACTTCGTTTTTACACTATGGAGCTAATGTAATGGTATAGTAATTAAAATAACCATTATTATATCTATAAATAAATATAAAACACATACCATATATAAATAATGTGTAACAAATATTTCCATGTAGTTACCAGTTACAAAAGTATCATTATAACTCATGCTGTCTACATAAAAAATTCAAATAAACACATTACAATGTTATATAGGTGGGCAGAAAAAAATCATTTGATTTATTTTCAGAAAACCATTTGAATTATTTCACTGACCCCAAATGAACTGGGTATCTGCTTCTGTAAAATATTAAAAAACAACATGCACGTGCCTGACACACACCTACAATGGTATCTTACATGACGCAATAGAAAAGTAAAATGTAGTCTTATCACGAAATGAAGCAGTGCTTAACTGAAAAACATTTTACACTGCTTTAGTTTTGTAAGTTAAATTTTAATTAATTAAAAGTAAGTAAAATTAAAAATTCAGTTCATCAGTCATACTAGCCAGATATCAAGTGCTCACAGCCACATGCAGCTAGTAGCTATCATACTGGACAGTGGAGATCTATACACTTAAGGTTAAATAAGGTGCTTTGAAAGAGTTATCTTAGAAGAGATAAGAAAGATTTGAATGTAAGTGCGTTACTCAGGTTTTCCCCTTGGCCCTACTTTTTTTAGTTCTCAGTATAAAGAAAATAGAATTGTTAACTATAACAGGATTAGGAGGTAACAAAGATCTGTTACTCTAATCCCCTTAACACTGTACTTGCTTAAAGTTGACTTTCTCTTATTTTGCTAAATGCCTTCTTTTTCTATTACACAACTAGACATCTAAAAACATAGGAAATGTGATTACCACAAATTTCATGAAATTTATTTATTTTTATTTATGCAATAAATATCAAAACATGTCAATTCCCAATAAAATTCCCTGCACTGCTAAAGGTTTTATTTCCATAAATACATATATTCATTTCTCAGAGATGTTTCTAAGGATCTGAAATATTTTCACTGAAACTAAGGAGTTAATGAAACATTCAGTATAAGGACATAAAATGTTCAGAAAATTATTTAGAGAAACATGGCTCTTTAAAATGTAATTTTACATAAGATATTGATGGGTACATAAAATATTCAAAAATGATTGCTAATAGATGCAAGGTTTCTTTTTGGGGAGATAAAAATATTCTAAAATCAAACAGTGCTGATGACTCCACATTCTATAAATATACTGAAAACTACTGGATTGTATATTTTAAATGATGAATTTTATGGTATGTGAATTATATCTCAATAAAGCGGCTATACAAACATTCACAACTGCCTCCTACATTTATGTGCAAACTATTAGTGAAGAAGACAAGTCTTCCTCAGTAATCACATCTCAGATCTACAATATTACTATTGCATATGTTGAAATAAGACAGACATCAAAAACTCATATAATTCCTACTGGTTTTACATATGTATGGAAATGCACACAAATTGAATTACAAGAGAGGATACACATAAAAAAGATAATATGGGACTTTAACTTCATGTATATTGCTCTAATTTGTTATATCACATAGTCATACATGACTTGTATAATGAAAAATAAATGTTTTGAAAATATAATAACCTGGTTGATATATGATCTCTCTTCATTTACATTTTCCCTCCCTTCCTTTATACGTTTTATTTGAAATACTTGTCCCAAATTCTAGAACTGTTCTTATAAGAATCCTGATAACCAAAGACTTTCATTAAGTATGCTTTCTATGCTCCCCTATCAAAACATTTGGAGAACAAGAAAATAATGAAAAATACACATACTGCACTCCTTACCAGACATTAAGCTTTACCTTCTCTGCCAGGTATTTTTTTTTTTTTTTTCTCTCTCTCTAGGTCAACCCAGCACCTAATACATCATCTGAAACAGAGTAAGCATTCAACAGAGTTGTTGAATGAACCAATAATGAATGTGGTCAGTCTCGTGAGGAATATACACTCTGTCCACCTTCCTTCCTCAAAGAACACTAAACTTGTTCCAATGTCCACCCTCCCCTATGAAGTCTATGAAAAAGCTGACCTACTCCAGCTCCAGGTTACGCCTGACTGGGTAAGAGCAATCCCATTTCCTTTGCCAGTTCAAGAAAGAATATGTGACACATGAGAGGACATCTGCTACCAGAAGAGGGTTCTTGAAAAGGTGTTCTTGCTCCTTATGGACATTCCCTGTCTGAAACCTGCTTGGTACCTTCCACCAGCTTGAGGACTAAGCCACTACGAAGGTCAGCAAAGCAGAGAGCCAAGAGGGGGAAGGTACTTGGGTAACATCAGCAAGCTAATTAATCAACCATCCCTGCAGCTTAATTACTGAATCTCCTCTTATTACTGAAATGTCCTCATTATTTGAATAAGTTGAAGTTGCTGTTGTTTGTAGCGAAATGCAACTATCTGATAAAATTCCTGTGGTGCTATAAGTTGATCAGAATCACAAGTATGGCAAAAATACTCTAACAATACAGATATTGAAGATTTTGGTACTTTTTAACCAAACTACTCAGCCTGGATTCCCAACATTGTTCTAAGCATACCTCAGGTTTGGCTGAAGGGCCATAAAGTTGACTGATATGCTCAGGTAGGAGTCAACTTGTGAAGGACAGACAAAGGACAACCACAGAACAAACTTCCGGAAGTAGAATTCCCAGAAAACACATAACATTCAATTGCTGCACTTTATCCCTTATTAGAGGACTAGTGTCAGAAGGGATGCAGAATGACATTTGTTCCAGGATTCCCAGCATTCATTTCTACAAGGCTCCCCAGGTGGTATCCTCCCACTAATGGCTACACTAAGTGGTTCCATTTGGAACCTAAGATAATATGTTATCATCTACATGAGAAAAACATTTGGTAGAGAGACTTCTTTATTCTAAACACCTAAAAGAACTTCCATAAACATTAAAGAAAAATAAAAGATTTTGAACAATTGAAAACACTTTTTCCAAAAACTAAAATACATTGGAAACTTGGTGTTAAATCAAGTTCCCAAACATCAGAACAGCTGTAATCACAAAATAACTGCAAAGAAAGAAAAAAAAAAAAACATCTAAACAGAATGTCCAGTTTAAAATCCAACCAATCAGCTCCTTAGAAACCAGTTTAGTCAAGTCTTCACAACAATGAAAATCAAAATGTCTACAAAGCAGGCAAACTCAACACAGTAAAACACTAAGGAAACCAGTAAGTCTCTTCTTTTTAAACTTTAAATTATGTATTTTCTGAGAATGCCAATGGTAGAAACAGTTTATACATTTATTCAATATATGTATTGAGTATCAGTGTTAACTAGACTTACCAAGGTAATCATTTTGCAATATACACAAATATCAAATCATTATGTTTATACATCTGAATCTAATATAATGTATCAGTTATACCTCAATAAAAATATTTATGGAATATAAATGATTTATTCAATACTATTAAAGGAATTGAACTTTTATTCAATTATACTTATGTTCTAGATCTGTGCTAGACCTAAGGGATACAGATTAATATGACAATGCCTTGTCTTCCAAAGTTTACAGTGTAGTAATCCACCCATTCCCCACCCCCTCACTCTCATTGTCCACATGCCCTATCTCAAACCCTTCACCACTTTCCACCCATATGATTCAAGCCAAACACTTAAAAGTCATTCTGAATTCTTCCCTTTCAACGCACAATCCATCAGCAAGGCTTATCAGTGTTAGTTACCTCCAACAACATACACACAGAAGCCAACCACTTCTCACCAACTCCACTGCCAAGGCCCAAGTCCAAGCCACCAGCATAATCTCCTGCTATAGCAACAGACTCCTTCCTACCTGGTGTCCCAGTTCTACTCATGCCTCCCTCCAAGAGTCTGTTCTCCACCCAGCGGACACAGTGCTCTTCTCAGGACATGACAAGGATCATATCATTCTCTTGATCAAATCCTTCGGTTGCTGGAATAAACTGTGTGATCTAACCTATAACTACCTCTCTAATCCATATGCCCTCCATCTGGTCCCTCATGCAGTAAACACTAGCCTCATTGTTTTCTTTGTTTCTGGCCTTTGAGCAGCCCAAATTCATTGACATCTCTGTTCCTCACTGGGTTCTTGACCCAGGTGCTCTTCCTATGGCTGCACTCTCCATGTTCGGATCTCAGCACAGCCTGCCAGCCCTGCTAGAGTGAGAAAGTAAGAGACTCAGGAGCTTCGCATTTTAGCTCACTGTTCTGTTCTATTTCTTTTTTTTTTTTTTTTAATTTTTTTTTTTTCAACGTTTATTTATTTTTGGGACAGAGAGAGACAGAGCATGAATGGGGGAGGGGCAGAGAGAGAGGGAGACACAGAATCGGAAACAGGCTCCAGGCTCTGAACCATCAGCCCAGAGCCCGACGCGGGGCTCGAACTCACGGACCGCGAGATCGTGACCTGGCTGAAGTCGGACGCTTAACCGACTGCGCCACCCAGGCGCCCCCTGTTCTATTTCTTAAAATAAACATTTTGTTGAAGTGTAATGCAAATACAAAAAAAAAAGAAAAAGAAAAAGAAAGAAAATGCAGAAACTTCAAGCGTATACAGCTCAATGAATCTCACAAACTAAACACACCAATATGAGGAGCAGGCAGATCCAGAAACCACACCCAGATGCCTTCCCAGGTCCCTGCTCCCAGTCACCATGGTCACAATGAGAAACTGCAGTCATGATTTATAATTTCATAAATTAGCCTTACATGTTTTTGAAATTTATGTAAACAAAATCATGCAGTAAGTACTTTGTCTCCTGCTTCTTTCACTCAATGTTGTTTTTTTGAGATTCAACCCTATTGTTAAGGACAGTTGTAGCATAAAACTTTATAATATACTGGAATGCATTTGGCCATTTACTTATAGGTGGACATTTGGGTTATTTCCAGTCTCAGAAATAACTCATCAAGCTGCTAAGAAAATTCTTATACAAGACTTCTACTAAATATTTGAACATGTTTCTGCGGGGAATATGCCTGATGGAATTGCCACATTGTATCATATTCAGCTCTACTACAATACCACTAAATGGTTTTTAAATGCTGATGTAAAAACCTAGCATCAGAGGCGCCTGGGAGGCTCAGTCAGTTTAGCATCTGACTCTTGTTTTCAGTTCAGGTCATGATCTCATGGTTCATGGGATTGAGCCCCACATCAGGCTCTGTGCTGACAGCCTGGACTCTGCTTGGGATTCTCTCTCTCCCTCTCTCTCTCTGCCCCTCCCCTGCTTGCATGTGTTCCCTCTCTCTCTCTCTCTCAAAATAAATAAATAAATAAACTTTTATAAAGTAAAAAAAATAAATAAATAAAAACCCAGCATCGGTGTAAATGAATTTCAGACAATCCTTGCAAATGTTTGACATTATATTTTTAATTTTAATCATTCTGTTGAATATATCATGGCATCTCACTATATTTTTGGTTTGCATTTCCAAGATGACTAATGAAGCTGACCATCACTTCATGTTTATTAGCCATTTGAATATCTTCTTGTGTGAAGTGCCTATTCAAGTGTTTGTCCATTTTTCATTTTTTTAATCAAATTATAAATATATTCAGGATATAAATCCTTTTTCAGACTAATCATTACAAATTTCTTCCCCTTTGTGATGTGTTTTTCATTCTCTTTATGGTATGTTCTAGTGAACAGTTCTTAATTTTACTGTTATCCGATTTTTCATTTTTCATCTACTAACTTCTGCTTTATGCGTATGATTAATTGTGGTAAATTTTCCATGGCTTATTTGATCAACTGTCACTGAGTAATGTTTTATGTATGTCACTTAGGGCACCCATAAATTATCTCTCTATACTTTCCAGTTTTATATGCCTGCTTACTCTCTCTGCAACTGAGTAGAATGTGTTTAAGTCTTCCATTAGGATTGTGTCTATTTCTATTGCTAGTTCTTTCAGCTTTTGCTTTTACAGTTTGTATGTATGTATATATATTCTAGTGTATGAAATATATATACATACATATATACTTTATGTATGACCCAGTTGTTTCTTTTTTCTCACTTCATGCCTGATTTTTACATTAGTAAAATTCTTTTATTATCCAATCTTTTTCCTTTAATTGACTTGTTAGTTAAAATAACATTTTACTATTATTTTAGATAATTTAGTTAAATTTACTTGATGATGCTAGAACTTTGGAACTCTTAAATTCCCTTTGTTTCCCTCCTGCCTTTCGAATTGTTCTTATCACTATATAAATTGTATATATTTTCAAACACATAAAACATTATTATAATTACTTAGTACCATCCACATTTATATTTATTCACCCATATATTTATCCTCTGTTGCTTTCACTCCATTCTGCATTTCCATGTTTCCATCAGAATTCATTTTTCTTTCTCCCAGAAGAGCTACCTCATTTTAGTATTTCTTTGGTGCAGGTCTGCTGGATTTTTCTTGTCTGAACACATCCTTATTTCCCTTTAATTTTATTGGCAATACTACTTACTAAGCAAATCAGATTTGGAAGGCCTGAAATTTACCTGTTCTAAGTGAAAAGCATCAAATTCTTTATACATTCATTTAGTTTTACTGTAACAAGGAAATCTATATATACTTTTAAGATTTAGAGCTATTTTCTTTTCTTTTCCATGAAAGAAAAACAAAATTTATAAATAAACAGGAACAAAAGTATAACAAAAAGTGTCAATTCCAAAAAATTTTATACAATTTGGGTGATTCTTCATCAAGTGGTAGAACTCATCATTGGAAGAAAATTTTACTTTAAAGCTATAATATTAAACTTTAATTAAGCATACCCAAGGACAAGCCATGTGTCTAAATATCCACCTAATGCCATTATATTTTCAAATTTGCTTCTTCTCATTCTCTCTCCTTTTAACACTAAAATACCCAAACATCTCAAACCTGTCCTTTCCCTGTTTAATATAATTCCATTTTATTATACATATTTTTTTATTTAACAAAATGCTTGTATATGGTGATAATGCTAAATGTCCATATTTATACAGAGACATAGTGTAATCTCCTAGCCCTTTAGGAAAAGGAAGTCAAAGTCAAGGATTTTAAGCATAAGGATGAGCAATCTTCAAGCTTCCAGTGGAGCAAACAGAACAAATTTTCTTCTTTCCCATAGTGCATGGCGATGTTACATCCACATCACTGCATTCACATTTTTGAGACAAAAAGGGATAAGTAACTTGAATCCGAAATAGATACATTTTTTCCCATTGATTGTTCAAGATAGTCTCCCACAAAATAAGTAGAGAATCATATCATAAAGATTAGAACAAAGCAACTGAGCACAAAAGGAAAAAATAGGAGATGGCAACTTGCTTCCAGAAAATATAAAATTTTAAGAAACTAAAGAAAGGTTAGAATCTATTCATATTCTTTTAGCTATCTTCCTGTTCAACCTTTCTCCTTCTTCCACATCATCACCATTTTCATCTTCTTCCCCTTTATCTTCATCCTCTTCATTATCAATATTTTCCAAGTCTTATTCATCATTATGAAGTCAGCTTCTTCTCCTTCCCCTTCTCTATCCTCCATATAAGGAGCTAAACTATCACTTAATAGATCTGGCTAAATAGTATCTTTGATGAAGTCTCCTAATTCACCTGCTCCACAGCCAAATGATTGGTGAACCAGGTGAAGAAGGTCAGAGACTTGTGATGGTACCTCTTCAAGAAAACTTTATTTTGTGTCTGACATGAACATTTCATCAAGTCCTTCTTAGCTTCCCATTTGATCTCAGTCAACACCAAAATTGGTTCCCCACTCTTATTGAGATAAATGTATTTTAAAGTAAAGATTTTCAGCAAAATAAAAATATATTTTGGGGCGCCTGGGTGGCGCAGTCGGTTAAGCATCCGACTTCAGCCAGGTCACGATCTCGCGGTCCGTGAGTTCGAGCCCCGCATCAGGCTCTGGGCTGATGGCTCAGAGCCTGGAGCCTGTTTCGGATTCTGTGTCTCCCTCTCTCTCTGCCCCTCCCCCGTTCGTGCTCTGTCTCTCTCTGTCCCAAAAATAAATAAACGTTGAAAAAAAAAATTAAAAAAAAAAAATTTTATAATATGACTCAATATCTTTAAATTCTGTCACTTTAGTTTTGAGAAAATAGCTCAGCATCTCTTCCTCCTTGTCCGCAAGCAAGGCAGTCATTTGCACATGATTGATGAACATTAATTACCCCTAAATTTGGGATCTGGGAGATCAAATATGACTCTTTCAAATGGTTTGCAAAGTTTGTTAGACTTTTGTTCTACTTTGAAAATTTCCTCGCTAGATTCTTTGTAAAGTCTATTCCAATGTACACATCTGTGTATGCAAATGCTTCCTATTGTTCTTTCCCTCCTTCAGTGAATTCAGAGTGTCAAGTATTTCCTCTGGCTGGGATTTGGAAGTAGTCTTGATTTGCTCATTTGCAGAGGGTGAAGACTTAAGGTTAGGGCTAATGCTGCAAGAAAAATCCAAAGAACCAGTCACATAGGGAAATATTCACATTTGAAGATGCTCAAAGAACGCCTTCACCTTTTCATATTTTTGCTAGATATAGAATTCTAGATTGGCAACTGTTTTCTATCACCTTAAAGATGTTATTCAATTGTTGACTATCCTTATTACCTTTTTATCTTTTCTGTTAAAAATCAGCTTTTGGAGCTATTGTTGCTGTTTTGAATGTAAGGTCTCTCTTTCTTTCTTTCTTTTTTTTTTTCCTGGCTGCTTTTAAGATTGCTTTAGTTTTCAGCAGTTTTACTAAGGTATATGTAGGTGGGTTGTTTTTCATTTTTGGGTTTTTTTTTGTTTGTTTTTTAATTGATGCTGCTTTAAGGCTCACAGAGTTTCTTCAGTTTTTCAGGTAATGTTTTCAAAGAGTTCTGTGGGGCACCTGGATGGCTCAGTCAGTTAAGTGTCTGACTTTGGCTCAAGTCACGGATCTCATGGTTTGTGAGTTAGAGCGCCACGTCAGGCTCTGTGCTGACAGGCTGGAGCCTGCTTCAGATTTTGTGTCTCCCTCTCTCTCTGCCCCTCCCCTGCTCATACTCTGTCTCTCTCTCATACTCTCTCTCTCTCTCTCTCTCATAAATAAACATTACCAAAAAAATGTCCTAAACAAAAAAATAAATAAATAAAATACAGAGTTCTGGAAAACTCTCAGCCATTATCTCATCGAATTTCCTTCTGTCCCATTTTCTTCTTCTTGCTCTTCAAATGCTAAAAAGTCATAACATTATAGATATATTAGATATTTTCACTGTCTCATGTATCTATTTTTAGTTCCGATGCTTCATTTTCAATCTTTCTATCAACTTCTTTTCCTCTTCATTAATCCTGTTATTTGCTCTGTAATATATATAATTCAAATACTGAGTTCTCAGCTTCAGTTATTATATTTTTTCTCTTCTAGAATGTCCATTTGACATTTACACATCAAGTTTTGGTGTAAAATTATCCATCTTGTTATTTCATCTGTTTCACCTTCATTTGCTAGAACATATCAGTCATGATCATTTTATAATTTTTCTTCTCTCTTTTTTTTAATGTTTATTTATATTTGAGAGAGAGAGAGAGAGAGAGAGGGAGAGAAAGAGAGAGAGAGAGAGAGCAGGGGGAGGGGCAGAGAGAGATGGAGCCAGAATCTGAAGCAGGCTCCAGGTTCTGAGGTGTCAGCACAGAGCCTAACATGGGACTTGAACTCACGAGCTGTGAGATCATGACCTGAGCCAAAGTCAGATGCTTTATTGACTAAGCCACCCAGCTGCCCCAATCATGTCCTCATTTGCAGCACACCTGGGTGGCTCAGTTGGTTAAGCATCCAGCTCTTGACTTCAGCTCAGGTCATGATCTCATGGTCATGAGATCGAGCCCCATGCCGGGCTGAGTGTACAACCTGCCTGGGATTCCCTCTCTCTGGCTCACTCTGCCCTTCCCCACTGGTTCTCGCACTAAATAAACAAACAAACAAACATGTAAAAAAATAAAGTCCTCATTTGCTAATTCCAATCAATATCTGAATACAATATCTGAAACACATTATTTGTCATCTGTCAGTTTCCATTGTCCAGCTTCTCTCTCATATTTAATCATATGGTCCTATCTCATAGCATCAAGTCATTTTTAATTAAGTGCTGAACCCTGTATATTAAGAAATTTTAGAGAATCCAGATACTATGTTTCTCCAGAGTAGGCTCACCCTGACTTTGGCCAGGCAGAGTAGAAAGAATTCATCACAAACTAATTAGGGAATAAGCCGATTCAAGGCTGGGTTGCAGTTGTAGCAGGCTTCAGCCAGCCTCAGTTGACCATGTTCCTACCTCATACCCTCCAGTGCTTCCAACTGAAAGCAGTGTGAACTGAGGGCCCCTCCTCAGCAACATGAGACCGCAGAACACTCTGCTTTTCCAAAGTGCGTGGCTTAGCTTTAGCATTCTGCCACCCAGTTTCATAATTTGGCAAATGTCTTGAGGAGGAATCAGCAGTGTTTTTAGTTCTTTTAGATCTCCAACATTGTCACTCCAACCTCACAAGTCTGCCAAAAGCTCTACCTATTCTGCTATGTTCAAACACTCTCAGCTCTACATGGGCTGAGATCAGATTTTTTCAGCCTCTTGCCCATAATCCAGACTCAGCAAAAGTCTGACCATTTTCCCAAGTGAAAACAGGCTGCAGGTTGTCAATTCACCTCTCCAAGTTTTCTCCTCTTTGGAGCCTCAGACACTGCAGTACTCCTTGCTACAACAGTTCTGATGGCCCTACACAAATCTGTCTTTGTAGATCTCAGCAGTAGTATCAATGTGTTCAAGCTCTTATCTGACGTAAATTTTCTTGCCCTATTTTTTTTTCTTTATATCCACATGACTACTTATCTTTGTATTCTTTTTTTTTTTAACGTTTATTTATTATTGAGAGAGAGAGAGACAGAGCATGAGCATGGGAGGGGCAGGGAGAGGGGGAGACACAGAATCCGAAGCAGGCTCCAGTCTCTGAGCTGTCAGCACAGTGCCCAGTTCAGGGCTCTGAGCCACCCAGGAGCCCCATCATTGTATTACTTCATAGGGGTGATTTATGTCTAACTTTCCCTACTGAAACATAAGTCCCAAGAGAATAAGGGCCTTGCTTTATCCTCAGGGTAAAGCCAGATTGATTATTTCCTGACCCTGGTATCCTCCCTCATTGTATCATGCTTCACTTGCTACGCCTATTTTTGTGGCTATATTGCTTTTCGGTATGAAAAAAGAGAAAAACTAATTCTATATGTATTCTTAGTCAAAAACTCTTAATCCCCCCTCTTCACATTTCCTTACTTTCTCCTCAATGAGAGAGGTAAATTAGAGATATAGTCACTTTGGGTTTCTCTCCTTCATGGTTCCTTCCCTTCATTTGACTGTTGAAACCCTCACAGTCATTCCTCTCAATGCCCAACTCCTTGTTTTAGTAAGTAGACTTTCCCTCAGGCTCAAAATGTGCCTTCTACAGCAGGCTAAAGACCTGTCTGTCTCTCTCCAGGCTCTCTCATATCCTCCATTCTGATTATGCTGCAAACTATGTCTGAGTCAGGCCACAATTCTCCATGTAATCAATGGGCAAATATATTGAGAATCTACACTGCAGGCCCAACTGTTGCCTGCAAAGGCGAAGATTTAAAACACAAAGTATAAAGGCCCCACTTTGTACACTTCCGGTGCAAAGGTCAAGATTTAAGAAGCAGAGTATAAAGTCCTCACTCTGACTGTGGTCCCAATCACATTCTCCAATCCAGCTTTTCTAGAGCCATGAACTTAGAGAGCCACTGTATGCTCATTAATGAGATAGATTTCTTTTTCAAATTTTTATTTAAATTCTAGTTTGTTAACATATAGTATAATAATGTCCAAGAGTAGAATTTAATGATTCATCACTTACATATAACACCCAGTGCTCAACATGACAAGTGCCCTCCTTAATACCCACCCATTTAGCCCCTCTGCCACCCACCTCCCTCCATCAACCCTCAGGTTTGTTCTCTATCGTAAAGATTCTCTTCTCATTTGTTTCCCCCTTTCTCTCTTTTTTTCCCCTTCCCATATGCTCAAATGTTTTGTTTCTTAAATTCCACATAGGAGTAAAATTATATGGTAATTGTCTTTCTCTATCTGACTTAATGAGGTAGATATTTTAATCTACAATTGGCTCCTATCTTTCTTCCTTGATTAGAACCAAAGAGAGATAGAGAGAAGGGTTATTAATTAGGAAACATCACCAGTGTCTAAGGCCTGGGGGTTGGGAAAGAAGTTGCCCAAAACAAACCATGTTTAAAGACCAATCACAGAACAGGACCCAGCTCACCTGGTATGTACATTTACTGTATTTTGAAATAATAATTCACTGTAACTGTAGGAGATTAATAATTCTTACAAAACACCTGCAAATCTTATAATCATATTTCTATAGCTATTTTTTAGAAAACATGTTATTTACCCAGAGGTACAAAAGCTTTTCTGCTAACAAAAATCTAGAAGAACTATGATTATTTGATATTTTACATTTTGTGAAATGCAGCTACCTAGTAGAATGTAATGACCAATAGTCCTCTGATGGTAAATGCCACTAGGTAATGCCACTAGCCTCTGATATAAAAAATGTAGCTGTTCTCATCAATCCTCAAGGCAACAGATTCAGAAAAATAAACAAATATAAAACTATTTAAATGCCATTAAGTCATAATAATACAGGTAAAGCTGACTATGCTCATCATACTTTGTGCATCCTAGAGTGTGTTACTTCTGAAACCCTTACAAGACCACAAGCTCCTTAAGAGTAAGAGCTCTAGAGAACCCAGAAGTGGGCCCAGCAACATATGGCCAACAAAACAGATAAACATATGGGAAGGGAAGCAAAAATAATATAAAAACAAGGAGTGGGGAAAAACATAAAAGACTTTTAAATACAGAGAACAAACTGAGGGTTGCTGGAAGGGTTGTGGGTGGGAGGGATGGGCTAAATGGGTAAGGGGCATTAAGGAAGACACTTGTTGGGATGAGCACTGGGTGTTATAAATAGGGGATGAATCACTGGAATCTACTCCTGAAATCATTATTGCACTATATGCTAACTAACTTGGATGTAAATTAAAAAATAAATAAATAAAATTAAAATTAAAAATACAATAGAAGAAAAGAGTAAGAGCATGGACTTTTAAAAAGCAAAGTTTAAGCCCTGTTTCATTGTCTTCCTAATGCTCTAAAATTACTTTTCTACTAAGTTGTAGATACTTTTCACCTAAGGTTTAATAGCAAGAAATCAACTTGTATCTAAGTAAAATAGATTTGGGAGTGCCTGGGTGGCTCAGTCAGTTAAGGGTCCACCTTTGGCTCAGGTCATGATCTCACGGTTTGTGGGTTCGAGCCCCGCGTCAGGCTCCGTGCTGACAGCTCAGAGCCTGGAGCCTGCTTCAGATTCTGTGTCTCCCTCTCTTTCTGCCCCTACCCCACTCATGCTTTGTCTCTGTCTCTCAAAATAAATAAATGTTAAAAAAAAATTAGGTAAAAGAGATTTTAGTTTCTCTTATAAAAAGGTCACCCAAGGGCACCTGAATGGCTCAGTCAGTTAAGCATCCCACTCTTGATTTGGGCTCAGGTTCGTGAGATTGAGTCCCATGATGGGCTCTATGCTAATAGCATAGACCCTGCTTGGGATTCTCTCTCACTCTCTCTCTCTCTCTCTCTCTCTCTCTACCCCTCCCTTGCTCACACTCTGTCTCTCAAAATAAATAAATAAACATTAAAAAAAAAAAAAAGGATCACCCAGAATTTGGATATTTCACCTGACTCTCCAGGTTTTACCTGGTTATTTGGAATTCTGCACATGAGTTCCTAACTAGCTGACAACAACTTTTTGTCCAGAGCACCACCTAATATTACTGAACCATGGCATGGTATTTTAGCTTAACCTGCATCAAATCATACCACTGAATACCCAACTGCACCCACTGAACTGTTCAAAACTGAGAGGCAAACATAGACTACCATAAGTGGGAGAGAGGCAGGGGATGGGGTTGAGACCTTCCCAGATCTCAGAATAGATGCAAAGTTCAGGAATGAATGACTCCACTGGAAATATCAGGATGATGGATTCTGGGAAGATGGCGGCGTAGGAGGACGCTGGGCTCACCGCACGTCCTGCTGATCACTTAGATTCCACCTACACCTGCCTAAATAACCCAGAAAACCGCCAGAGGATTAGCAGAACGGAGTCGCCGGAGCCAAGCGCAGACGAGAGGCCCACGGAAGAGGGTAGGAAGGGCGGCGAGGCGGTGCGCGCTCCACGGACTGGCGGGAGGGAGCTGGGGCGGAGGGGCGGTTCGCCGGCCAAGCAGAGCCCCCGAGTCTGGCGGGCAAAAGCGGAGGGGCCTGACGGACTGTGTTCCGACAGCAAGCGCGACTTAGCGTCTGGGAGGTCATAAGGTAACAGCTCTGCTCGGAAAGCGGGAAGGCTGGAGGACAAAGGGAGGGAGAGCTGCTGAGCCCCCGGACGACAGAGCTCAGTTTGGTGGGGAACAAAGGCGCTCACCAGCGCCATCTCCCCCGCCCATCCCCCAGCCAAAATCCCAAAGAGAACCAGTTCCTGCCAGGGAACTTCCTCGCTCCGCGCAAACACCCAACTCTGTGCTTCTGCGGAGGAGCCAAACCTCCGGCAGCGGATCTGACTCCCTCCCGCTGCCACAGGGCCCCTCCTGAAGTGGATCACCTAAGGAGAAGCGAGCTAAGCCTGTGCACCTTGCCTACCCACCCCAGCTAATACGCCAGATCCCCAGCATCACAAGCCTGGCAGTGTGCAAATAGCCCAGACGGGCCACGCCACCCCACAGTGAATCCCGCCCCTAGGAGAGGGGAAGAGAAGGCACACACCAGTCTGACTGTGGCCCCAGCGGTGGGCCGGGGGCAGACATCAGGTCTGACTGCAACTCCGCCCACCAACTCCAGTTATACACCACAGCACAGGGGAAGTGCCCTGCAGGTCCTCACCACGCCAGGGACTATCCAAAATGACCAAGCGGAAGAATTCCCTAAGAAGAACCTCCAGGAAATAACAACAGCTAATGAGCTGATCAAAAAGGATTTAAATAATATAACAGAAAGTGAATTTAGAATAATAGTCATAAAATTAATCGCTGGGCTTAAAAACAGTATAGAGGACAGCAGAGAATCTCTTGCTACAGAGATCAAGGGACTAAGGAACAGTCACGAGGAGCTGAAAAACGCTTTAAATGAAATGCAAAACAAAATGGAAACCACCACGGCTCGGATTGAAGAGGCAGAGGAGAGAATAGGTGAACTAGAAGATAAAGTTATGGAAAAAGAGGAAGCTGAGAAAAAGAGAGATAAAAAAATCCAGGAGTATGAGGGGAAAATTAGAGAACTAAGTGATACACTAAAAAGAAATAATATACGCATAATTGGTGTCCCAGAGGAGGAAGAGAGAGGGAAAGGTGCTGAAGGGGTACTTGAAGAAATAATAGCTGAGAACTTCCCTGAACTGGGGAAGGAAAAAGGCATTGAAATCCAAGAGGCACAGAGAACTCCCTTCAGATGTAACTTGAATCGATCTTCTGCACGACATATCATAGTGAAACTAGCAAAATACAAGGATAAAGAGAAAATCCTGAAAGCAGCAAGGGGTAAACGTGCCCTCACATATAAAGGGAGACCTATAAGACTCGTGACGGATCTCTCTTTTGAAACTTGGCAGGCCAGAAAGAATTGGCACGAGATTTTCAGTGTGCTAGACAGAAAAAATATGCAGCCGAGAATCCTTTATCCAGCAAGTCTGTCATTTAGAATCGAAGGAGAGATAAAGGTCTTCCCAAACAAACAAAAACTGAAGGAATTTGTCACCACTAAACCAGCCCTACAAGAGATCCTAAGGGGGACCCTGTGAGACAAAGTACCAGAGACAACACTACAAGCATAAAACATACAGACATCACAATGACTCTAAACCCGTATCTTTCTATAATAACACTGAATGTAAATGGATTAAATGCGCCAACCAAAAGACATAGGGTATCAGAATGGATAAAAAAACAAGACCCATCTATTTGCTGTCTACAAGAGACTCATTTTAGACCTGAGGACACCTTTAGATTGAGAGTGAGGGGATGGAGAACTATTTATCATGCTACTGGAAGCCAAAAGAAAGCTGGAGTAGCCATACTTATATCAGACAAACTAGACTTTAAATTAAAGGCTGTAACAAGAGATGAAGAAGGACATTATATAATAGTTACAGGGTCTATTCATCAGGAAGAGCTAACAATTATAAATGTCTATGCGCCGAATACCGGAGCCCCCAAATATATAAAACAACTACTCATAAACATAAGCAACCTTATTGATAAGAATGTGGTAATTGCAGGGGACTTTAACACTCCACTTACAAAAATGGATAGATCATCTAGACACACGGTCAATAAAGGAACAAGTGCCCTGAATGATACATTGGATCAGATGGACTTGACAGATATATTTAGAACTCTGCATCCCAAAGCAACAGAATATACTTTCTTCTCGAGTGCACATGGAACATTCTCCAAGATAGATCATATACTGGGTCACAAAACAGCCCTCCATAAGTTTACCAGAATTGAAATTATACCATGCATACTTTCAGACCACAATGCTATGAAGCTTGAAATCAACCACAGAAAAAAGTCTGGAAAACCTCCAAAAGCATGGAGGTTAAAGAACACCCTACTAACGAATGAGTGGGTCAACCAGGCAATTAGAGAAGAAATTAAAAAATATATGGAAACAAACGAAAATGAAAATACAACAATCCAAACGCTTTGGGACACAGTGAAGGCAGTTCTGAGAGGAAAATACATTGCAATCCAGGCCTATCTCAAGAAACAAGAAAAATCCCAAATACAAAATCTAACAGCACACCTAAAGGAAACAGAAGCAGAACAGCAAAGACACCCCAAACCCAGCAGAAGAAGAGAAATAATAAAGATCAGAGCAGAAATAAACAATATAGAGTCTAAAAAAACTGTAGAGCAGATCAACGAAACCAAGAGTTGGTTTTTTGAAAAAATAAACAAAATTGACAAACCTCTAGCCAGGCTTCTCAAAAAGAAAAGGGAGATGACCCAAATAGATAAAATCATGAATGAAAATGGAATTATTACAACCAATCCCTCAGAGATACAAACAATTATCAGGGAATACTATGAAAAATTATATGCCAACAAATTGGACAACCTGGAAGAAATGGACAAATTCCTGAACACCCACACTCTTCCAAAACTCAATCAGGAGGAAATAGAAAGCTTGAACAGACCCATAACCAGCGAAGAAATTGAATCGGTTATCAAAAACCTCCCAACAAATAAGAGTCCAGGACCAGATGGCTTCCCAGGGGAGTTCTACCAGACGTTTAAAGCAGAGATAATACCTATCCTTCTCAAGCTATTCCAAGAAATAGAAAGGGAAGGAAAACTTCCAGACTCATTCTATGAAGCCAGTATTACTTTGATTCCTAAACCAGACAGAGACCCAGTAAAAAAAGAGAACTACCGGCCAATATCCCTGATGAATATGGATGCAAAAATTCTCAATAAGATACTAGCAAATCGAATTCAACGGCATATAAAAAGAATTATTCACCATGATCAAGTGGGATTCATTCCTGGGATGCAGGGCTGGTTCAACATTCGCAAATCAATCAACGTGATACATCACATTAACAAAAAAAAAAAGAGAAGAACCATATGATCCTGTCAATCGATGCAGAAAAGGCCTTTGACAAAATCCAGCACCCTTTCTTAATAAAAACCCTTGAGAAAGTCGGGATAGAAGGAACATACTTAAACATCATAAAAGCCATTTATGAAAAGCCCACAGCTAACATCATCCTCAACGGGGAAAAACTGAGAGCTTTTTCCCTGAGATCAGGAACACGACAGGGATGCCCACTCTCACCGCTGTTGTTTAACATAGTGTTGGAAGTGCTAGCATCAGCAATCAGACAACAAAAGGAAATCAAAGGCATCCAAATTGGCAAAGATGAAATCAAGCTTTCGCTCTTTGCAGATGACAT
This sequence comes from Leopardus geoffroyi, assembly GCF_018350155.1. Taxonomy (NCBI): domain Eukaryota; kingdom Metazoa; phylum Chordata; class Mammalia; order Carnivora; family Felidae; genus Leopardus; species Leopardus geoffroyi. The sequence continues at coordinate 103,361,224 of NC_059327.1, read as the reverse complement.
GATATTATACATGGAAAATCCGATAGACTCCACCAAAAGTCTGCTAGAACTGATACATGAATTCGGCAAAGTTGCAGGATACAAAATCAATGTACAGAAATCAGTTGCATTCTTATACACTAACAATGAAGCAACAGAAAGACAAATAAAGAAACTGATCCCATTCACAATTGCACCAAGAAGCATAAAATACCTAGGAATCAATCTAACCAAAGATGTAAAGGATCTGTATGCTGAAAACTATAGAAAGCTTATGAAGGTAATTGAAGAAGATTTAAAGAAATGGAAAGACATTCCCTGCTCATGGATTGGAAAAATAAATATTGTCAAAATGTCAATACTACCCAAAGCTATCTACACATTCAATGCAATCCCAATCAAAATTGCACCAGCATTCTTCTCGAAACTAGAACAAGCAATCCTAAAATTCATATGGAACCACAAAAGGCCCCGAATAGCCAAAGGAATTTTGAAGAAGAAGACCAAAGCAGGAGGCATCACAATCCCAGACTTTAGCCTCTACTACAAAGCTGTCATCATCAAGACAGCATGGTATTGGCACAAAAACAGACACATAGACCAATGGAATAGAATAGAAACCCCAGAACTAGACCCACCAACGTATGGCCAACTCATCTTTGACAAAGCAGGAAAGAACATCCAATGGAAAAAAGACAGCCTCTTTAACAAATGGTGCTGGGAGAACTGGACAGCAACATGCAGAAGGTTGAAACTAGACCACTTTCTCACACCATTCACAAAAATAAACTCAAAATGGATAAAGGACCTGAATGTGAGACAGGAAACCATCCAAACCTTAGAGGAGAAAGCAGGAAAAGACCTCTCTGACCTCAGCCGTAGCAATCTCTTACTCGACACATCCCCAAAGGCAAGGGAATTAAAAGCAAAAGTGAATTACTGGGACCTTATGAAGATAAAAAAACTTCTGCACAGCAAAGGAAACAACCAACAAAACTAAAAGGCAACCAATGGAATGGGAAAAGATATTTGCAAATGACATATCGGACAGAGGGCTAGTATCCAAAATCTATAAAGAGCTCACCAAACTCCACACCCGAAAAACAAATAACCCAGTGAAGAAATGGGCAGAAAACATGAATAGACACTTCTCTAAAGAAGACATCCGGATGGCCAACAGGCACATGAAAAGATGTTCAGCGTCGCTCCTTATCAGGGAAATACAAATCAAAACCACACTCAGGTATCACCTCACGCCAGTCAGAGTGGCCAAAATGAACAAATCAGGAGACTATAGATGCTGGAGAGGATGTGGAGAAACAGGAACCCTCTTGCACTGTTGGTGGGAATGCAAAATGGTGCAGCAGCTCTGGAAAGCAGTGTGGAGGTTCCTCAGAAAATTAAAAATAGACCTACCCTATGACCCAGCAATAGCACTGCTAGGAATTTATCCAAGGGATACAGGAGTACTGATGCATAGGGGCACTTGTACCCCAATGTTCATAGCAGCACTCTCAACAATAGCCAAATTATGGAAAGAGCCTAAATGTCCATCAACTGATGAATGGATAAAGACATTGTGGTTTATATACACAATGGAATACTACGTGGCAATGAGAAAAAATGAAATATGGCCTTTTGTAGCAACATGGATGGAACTGGAGAGTGTGATGCTAAGTGAAATAAGCCATACAGAGAAAGACAGATACCATATGGTTTCACTCTTATGTGGATCCTGAGAAACTTAACAGGAACCCATGGGGGAGGGGGAGGAAAAAAGAAAAAAAAAAAAAAAGAGGTTAGAGTGGGAGAGAGCCAAAGCATAAGAGACTGTTAAAAACTGAGAACAAACTGAGGGTTGATGGGGGGTGGGAGGGAGGAGAGGGTGGGTGATGGGTACTGAGGAGGGCACCTTTTGGGATGAGCACTGGGTGTTGTATGGAAACCAATTTGACAATAAATTTCATATAATAAAAAAAAAAAAAAAAAGAAAGTGGCTATCTATGAAACAGAATAGATATCTCACTAGACATGGAATCTGCCAGCACCTTCATTTGGAATGTGTCAGTCTCTAAAACTTTAAGAAATATCTTCATGTTGTTATAACCCACCCTTATTATGATGTTCTGTTACAGCAGCTCAGACTAAAAAGAAAATTGTGTTGAGTAGGTTGCTACCATAACAGACCTAAAAATATAGAAACGGCTTTGCAACTAGGTAATATAGGATGGAAGAGTTTGGAGGCACCTGATAGAAAAAGCCTACATTTCCATGAATGAACCTTTAAAATAGTTGTTTTGAGGGCTCAGAATGAAAAGAAGAGAACTGCAGAGGAAGTTTCAACCATCTTAGAAAACACCTAAATAACTCTGAAGGGAGTGATAGTGGAAATTGGGTAGTAAAGACCATTCTTATGAGGTCTCAAAAGGAAATGAGGAATAAGCTAGTGGACAATGTAGACAAGGTGACCTTTGTTACAAATTGTTAAAGAACTTTGCTGAATTGTATTCATATTTGAGTGTTATATGAAAAGTAGAATTTTACAGAATAAAGTTGGATACATAAAAAAAAAAAGAAATATCAGGATGACACCAAGTTTCAAGAACTTACCAGGCCAGTTTCGAAACAAAAATCTCTTACAGGTATTAGAAGAGGATGCTAAGGGAAGGGAAGGGAAGGGAAGGGAAGGGAAGGGAAGGGAAGGGAAGACCCACTGCAAAAAGAGCAGAGCTATTTGCAGGATTCAAGCAGAACCAGATTCACCAGAGGCCACTTTGGATATCTGAATAATAAGCTGGGCAGGTAGCAAGGAAAATGTGCAATCTGTGTTGCATTCTATAGGTGCCAAAACTAAAAAGTATGTGCAGGAAGCATAAGAGCCAGCGCCTGGAGAGGAGGTATCTGAACTGACTTGAAACACCAAGGGAAATATTAGAGAAAAAGAAGCTCTTGAAGATTTAAAAATAAAGGATGATTGAGAGTTTTAGCAACAGTACAAGAATGGATTTTGGTCTTTGAGCAAGGCTGAAATATACCACAAGCTAGAAACCATCTGGAAAAAAGTACATAAAGACTATTCTACAGAATGGAATACACTATAGACAACGGGGCTCGTTCCACTAAATTATCCATAGGAAGTATTTATAGTCAGTCAGGCACTGGTTTCCAACCTCAAGCTCTATGAGTGGCCTAAGGCCCAAGAAATACAGAATTCTTCTACTAAGGCACTTAATTCTAAAAGAAAAGCAAAAACCTGAGGTTATCAAGAAACCTTAAGGACAGATGAGTCTCCTCAGACCCGAATATCAAATCTTGGCGGCCAACACGGAAAGAGGCTGAGGTGCTGCTGACAGCTCTGAAGCAGTGGACATCAGTAGGTCTCCAAGCTGTGCCCTTGGAGGGAGGGAAGGAGGCTGCAGCAGATGGCATCGATGCTCCCCACTGACCCCATTAAACCAGTCCCAAACTGACAGGGGCTCACACACACCAGCAGGCTCAATCCTAACTGGCGCCTCCAAGTTCTTTGGTATGACATGGCCACCTAGGGGTTCCTGGCCCTGTCCCCCAGAACTGTTGGCACTATAAGCAAAGTGCAATATAAAAAGAGAAAGAGCGATGCCACGTGCTCTCTCACAGGACATCATTTTCCAGACTATCATAAGTATCTGGTTCACATTCCAGGTTAACTGTTGGCTTGAGAAGGACAACCTGTTTTGAAGACTGCAGGTGGTTAACTTTGGAGCTATGGGCCATAATAGAAATGACTTAAATAACCAGTCCCAAAGGGCACACCAGCGAAGGGAAGGCTCATTATCTCCCTCTGAGAGGACTCAAAGGGTTCCATGAGAAGAAGATTATAGGACCAGTTATTCTCCTTTCTCTCTGATCCTTCTGAATCTGGTACCTCCAAAGCTAAAATAATAAAAACGGACTCAAGGCTGGGAAGCTGCTCATTCAATTAACTTAATAAATAATAGGATTAAAGTAGCAGGCGTTAACCTTCAGAATTCAAAACATGTTGATTGTTTTTTATGTGTCCCCCCCCAAAAGGTGAACCACTGAGACAGGTGTCCACCTGCCCTGCCCCACCCAGCAGCACAGCTCGGACTGGCTGACGATCCAAACTGAAAACCACACTAATAGGAGGAAGGACTAGATAGAGGAGTGGATGGGCACAGGAACTAAGGGGTTAAATGGATCAAAGGTCTCAGGTGAAAAAAGAGCAGGCTCAAAGAGGAAGGGGAGACTCTTCATCAGTGCTCTTCTGAACTGTGTAAAAAGTACAAATATTACTTATTCAAACTCCGAATATTAAATCATAAGTAAAAAAATAAAATAGAGAGTAGCAATCACTATGTGAATGTAACATTACCTGAACCTGTAATATATAGAATCTATAGCTGTTTGGGCAGCAGTGAGGAGAGGGGATACCAGTGTGTGAAAACAGGTAATAACATAAAGACAATAAAGACCCATGGGAATAGGTCATGCAAAACCAGATGACCTACACTGCTTCCCTGCCAACTATACAACAGTTCAGATGCAGCCTCCTTAAGTTTCCTGCAAGTACAGGAATAAAAATCACAATCATTGTCTGCTTCACAATGCCTCACAACCAATGGTGCAAAACATTAACCCACTGTGCTAAAGTTTTGGGGACAAATATCAAAAGCCATTAACAACCTCATAAAATTATGTAAGTCATCTTTTTTTATTTGTCACATAGATGTTTGATTTCTGAAAACTGTTACGGTAAAAAAAGAAAAAATAACTGCTGAGAAAATTAAGACCTTATAGAAAAATTGTAAAAGTCACTGAAAATATTATTATATTCATAAAAATAAACAACTAAAACAGCATGTGAAGTTAGGCAATTCAATAACATTTTCCACTTATAGTGAAGACTATATTATGAATTTCCATTTTCCATCTCCCACACTGTAGAAACCTTTCAAGAGTCTCTTCCTCAAGCACCCCATTCCCCACTCCTAGCAGTTTCAGCAATATGGATGATTATTCAAAACACATTTTGTGGGGCACCTGGGTGGCTCAGTTGGTTGAGCGTCTGACTCTTGATTTCAGCTCAGGTCATGATCTCAGGGTTGTGAGATCAAACCCAGTGTAAGGCATGGAGCCTGCTTGAGATTCTCGTCCCCTCTCTCTCTCTCTCCCTCTACCCCTCTCCTGCTCATTCATGCTCATGCTCGATGGCAAAAAATTTTTTAAAAAATTTTTAATAGTAAAAAAAAAAAAAAAATATATATATATATATATATATATATATATATATGTATGTATGTATATAGCTAAGCTATAGTAACCAGTTATTTATCAAATACTAATCTAAGTGTAGCTGTGAAGGTATTTTGTGGATGTGGTCAACACCTACAATCAGTTGACCGTAAGTAACAGAGATTATTGCCAATACTGCATATGGCCAACCCTCAGCCAAGCAGTCAAAGGCCTTCATTGCCAACTGAGGTTTGCCAGAGATGTTCTGCCTCAACACTACAACATCAACTCCTATCTGAGTTTCTAGCCTGTAAGCCTGCCCTACAAATTCCAAGTTGCCATCCCAACAATCATGTGAACCAATTCCTCAAAAAATATATACCATGTATCTCCATCCTATTGGTTCTGTTGCTCTGGAGACACGAACTGATCCATCCATGTTCAGAGAGACTTTTTCCGTGTAACTCTAAATGTCAGTATCCCACCCCTTTCTGATTTACTGATCCTGCTTCTCTCAGCCCCACCCACAGAGCTCAGCTGGCACCCTACTCATGGAATCCATCAAATACAATTCTTGGAACTGGGTTTTCTTTTCCAAGGTTTTAACAACCTCTATACCTTTACTTCTCTTTTTCTATTCCTCAAGCCCTTCTTTTTCTAATGACTAGAAAAGAACAACAACAAATATAATTGGCATAAACTAAGATGAAAATTCTTATAATATACAGACATACATTGGCATTACAGATCCCTGCATTAGGGAAATTTCAGATTGCAAAAGACTGTCTAAGAGTCATAGTTCTTTAAATATATGTTCCTAAAAGTGAGGTAAATTTTAAAGTGGCATTTTTCATTCCAATATGGAGTGCAGAACTGTTTCAATGCAATCAGAACTGCAATAGAGAAATAGAAGTTAAAAGAAAAGTATAATTTCGTTTACAGAAATCAAATTCTTAATCCAGTACACAAACAGGCTTATTTTAAAATCCAAACATCCTATGTATGGAAAACTCCATATTCAATGATGAACCATAAACTTCAGGGTTCTGGAAGAATTGTCTAGTACAATATTTCAACAGTATTTTTTAATGCTAAACTTTCAAACTACTCAGGTCCTTTAAAATCAAAACATTCCAGTGTTTAGTCAACTGGAATCAATGCCTATTAACTCAGCCTCATAACTGCACTAAATAGTGAGAAACATTAAATATTTAAAATAACAATCACATCCTCACCTCCCACATCAACCTGTAATCCATATTTTCATCCAAGTCTTCAGGCATTCTCTTCTCTCCGGCAAACGGTCCAAACTTTTCACCCTGGGTAGTGATGATTACATTGAAAAGGAGTTAGTACAATAATGAAGTTACTAACATAAATGTATTTCTCTTCTGGAATTTTTTTTTTTCTCCAAACCTTCATGCCCAATGATTGAGACACATTTAAAGTATTAAACAATTTACGCAACACAAAATATTTACATATTTAAAATCCAACTTAATCTGTTTTTAGCTTCAGAGCCTGAATCCACAACACAGGAGCCAACATAAAAGGGTTAAATTGCACAACATTCAAATTCTGACAAGGCCTCTGGCAAGTGGTCTTAAAATGACAAGCACTGAGTTTTGCCTGCCTTGAGAGACAAGCCCACCAGGCAGAAAATCACCTGGTTTCCATAAAAATCATAAATTCATCCCAATTATGAACAAGAAGGAAGTAGGCTTGGCATTCTCAGAGGAAGACTGTTCGTAAATAAAGTTTAAATTGCCCTGCCAGTCTCTCAAACAGCCAAGGCAGCACACTGTGCACCAGTTTCTCAAAGTGCAAGCTTTGAAGCCCACCTGGCATGAGAATCAAGAGCGACGCTTGTTCCAAATTCAGAATCCTGGGCTTACTCAAATCAGAATCTCTGTGAGTTGGGTGTGGGGAGCTGCATTTTGACAAGTTCCTAGGTGTGAGGCACAGGTGGCTGGCCCCTGCACTTACTCGTGAGGCAGGTTCCAGGGTAAGAGACATTGTTTTCTCAACTAAGGCAACCAAAGCAGACTGGAGGGACTTGGAGTGCGGTTGAGTTTGTCCAGCCAGACAGTCTGTAGAAATGTGTGCAAAGAAAACATAGAGCCTCTGGGAGAGTCCCCCAAATCTGCCTGTGCCTATTCTTCAGTAGAACCATCCCTTCTTAAGGGGAGGAAAAATCCAACAAAATCTCCAGGAGAACTTCTGATAAATGCTGCTGGAGGGAAAAACAACCACCAAAGCAATGTTTCGAGGAATATAAATTACTTAATGAACAACAGAAAACCTAACTCTGGAAATAGTAAAAGGTTAAAGCTTAAAAGAATTACAACTCACTAACCCAGCCCCTCATCTTACAAACAAAGAAATGAGATCCTGAAAACCTACAAAAAAAAAAAAAAAAAAAAAAGGCAGAGGCCAGAAGACCTATTCTTGAATGTTAACTTAAGGACAAAAAAAAAAAAAAAAAAAAATAGCTACACAGATTGCTCAAATCAAGATTATAATCCTAAATAACCCAAGCACAAACACACCAAAGACACAGGGAGACTGCTATTTATAATAACAGTTATTGGGGCACCTGGGTGGTTCAGTCAGTTAAGCTTCCAACTTTGGCTCAGGTCATGATCCCATGGTTTGTGGGTTCGAGCCCCATGTCAGGCTCTTGTGCTGACAGCTCAGAGCCTGGAGCCTGCTTCAGATTCTGTGTCTCCCTCTCTCTCTCTCTCCCCCTCCCCCACTCGTGCTCTGTCTCTCTATCAAAAATAAACAAACATTAAAAAAAAGAAAAATGTATATTTATAACGTAGTTAGTGATATAAAGTTCAGTGAGCAAATTTCAGAGGCTGGAAGCCAGCCCTGCTTCCCCAATCCTTCCAGGCCTCACTAGCCACTTCATACTAGCATCACTTCTCAGGCAGACACAACAGCACCAAAGATGCTTTCTTTTAAAAACTAATCGTTTTTCACCTCAACGTGGGAACTTACCAGTATTTAATGGCAGTTAAGAAAAGCTGTATCAGAAATGAAAGAAGAGGGGAGGGGAATTGATATATACTGAACTACTATGTGCCACACACCAAATAATCCTATGTGGGAATTTCCCCATTTAACAATGGAGGACACTGAGAATCAAACAGTTTAAATAACTTGTTTGATTAAGGTCAATCACCTAGTGAAGATCAGAGAAGGGATTAGGTACCAGCGGTTTACTCTGCTCAGGCACTGTCCACTCCACCACACCACCACTCAAAACCCTGACAATGACTGCATGACCCAATGCCCAGGCTGGCTCACACCTCCCTTCTCACTTTCCATTAACTACAACATTTAGCAGCCATGTGGGCCATGCCTTGCTCATGCATCACTCAATACATTGACTGCTGAACTGAATGAAGAAACTGACGGACTGATGTTAAAGCCAATCTGGAAGACAGACCAAAAAATAAGGTGTGCTTTTGCTAATAACTTTGAGGATTTGATATTAATGCATGCAGTTCATTCATCTTTTCACTCCATCTAGTCATGTATTAGTGTTTACCAACCATTGCAGAAGGTAATAATCTAAGTATACAGTTTCTAATGCAGCTGACCTAGCCCGTCAGCTTCTCTTTGCAGTACAAATCTGGAGGGAAAAAAAACCTGAATCCATCAACTCAGCAGTGTTCAAGGGACTGAAGAGGAGACATAGAAACCCAGGTAAATGTACTGGAAATCAGTTTAAAAGACTGCTTGGATGCATGTCTAACAAGATTATTAAAAGACTTAATGCTCTGAAAATTCAAAATAAGAATCAGGACTCTGAATTTAAAGCCTCACTATTAATAGTGAACTCTAGGGGCGCCTGGGTGGCGCAGTCGGTTGAGCGTCCGACTTCAGCCAGGTCACGATCTCGCGGTCCGTGAGTTCGAGCCCCGCGTCGGGCTCTGGGCTGATGGCTCAGAGCCTGGAGCCTGTTTCCGATTCTGTGTCTCCCTCTCTCTCTCTGCCCCTCCCCCGTTCATGCTCTGTCTCTCTCTGTCCCAAAAATAAATAAACGTTGAAAAAAAAAAATTAAAAAAAAAAAATAGTGAACTCTATCATAAACTCAATTATCAAACTATGATAATACGGCTTTCTGGTTTTTCTTCAAGCCATAGTAGGAAATACGTTTTGCATCTCAGCTTGGCATATTCACACATACACATAGAAACACAGATATAAAACTAAAATATAAATTTCTTGAAACAATACTACCCTTACTCTGTACAACACACTCCAACATTTTATACTCTACTTTACTTCACTTTTTAAAAAAATACTGGTTCTCACCCAGTAAGTTAATCTCACAGCTCACTAATGGCTTGCTATCCAGTTTGAAAAACACTGACACAAAAACATACATAGGAGAGGTAAATTTGTAAGTATGCCGTGAGTATGTTAGCATGATCCGATCAAATAAACCTGAGTTTCTATAGCTGAAAGATTACAAAAATGTAGCGGCATCTGGGTGGCTCAGTCGGTTAAGCATCTGACTTGGGCTCAGGTCATGAACGGAGGGTTTGTGGGTTCGAGCCCCGTGTCAGGCTCTGTGCTGACAGCTCTCTCAGAGCCTGAAGTCTGCTTCAGATTCTGTGTCTCCTTCTCTCTCTGCCCCTCCCCCGCTCGCTCTCTGTCTCTGTCTCTCTCTCAAAAATAAATGTAAAAAAAAAACTTTTTTTTAAAAAAGATTACAAAAATGTAAATAGCCAACTCTTTTTGTTTTTTATTTTAGAGACAGAGAGCACACATGCAAGCAGGGGAGAGAAAGAGAGAGAGAAATAGAGAAAGAGAGAGAGAGAGAGAGAGAGAGAGAGAGAGAGAGAATCCCAAGCAGGCTTCATGCTCAGTACAGAGCCCAACACGGGGCTCAATCCCATGATCCTGGGATCATGACCTGATTTGAAATCAAGAGTCGAAGATTCAACCAACTGAGCCACCCAGGTGCCCCAAGATCATATGAGATTCCTGTAAATAGCCAACTCTTAATTATCCATAGTACTTGTGGTATGAAACACTGCAGGTAATTAAAACAATTTATATTTGACTTTAGATGAAAATTTTGTACTTACTAGACTACCTCTCGGTCTGAAGCTTTCCCCTAAGGGTCTTAGCAACTGCTATCCACCCCTTCTCTAACTCCGTGCTCCTTGTTGTTTCTACTATGCAAACAGCACTTTCTTATAATTATAATTTTATTGCATATCCTGCTTTATTTGCTAACCATTTCCCATGGGAATTCTAACCTAAGAGTAAGCCTCTTCTACCTCAGTGGGCTTCAAACCTGCTTGGGTAAAACACACCTGTGAAAGGACGATTTGGGGTACACACCCCATATATATGTGATTACTTTTCTTTTAGTTGAACCCCATGAAATTGCCAATATTTGACCATTTCCAACCTGTGAAGTGAAAATTTTTCATATGATTCATTATAATACAAATTATATATACATAAGCATATATATACATATGTGGGATTCATAACTAATGACAGGAAGGAAAGCAATATTTCAAACTATCTTCTTGAGAATTTCAAAATTTTTGAGCCAACTTCTTGTCATCACTGGTTTTACTCTCTGTGATTAAGCTCCTGAAGATCTCATTAGCAAAAGGAAAACTGTCAGCTCCCCCATTTTCTTGCTGTACACGTATGCCTACATTACTGATGTTACCTTCATTGCAAGAATTTTCCTAGAATTCTTCACTTCAAGCTCTTTCAGGGGTCACTATCTCCAATGCTTACAAGGTCAGGCAGGAAAGCAGCAGAACATCAGACATCCAACAACAAAAATGTAAAGGACACATTGGGAAGTGATTTGGAGGCAAGCTGGAAGGGCATGCCCACGTAAGCTTTTCCACTCCAACTGAGTGTTGCTATATCACAACAGGAACCTAATGTTGCTAAGTATCCGCAAATTTTTTAGAGAAGCTGACAACTCAAATGCATACATGAAATGACTACTTTTCTATGCTGGCAATGAATTCCAAGTTTTCAAAACTCTGAAGATCAAATAAAATGTGACTGCAAGACAAATTCAACCTGTAGACAGCAAACTTTCCAAGGCAAACTCACCTCTCAGACTGGTCCAATGCCCAGCCTACAATGGTGCTTCTTTGTTGCTTCTAAATAAAGCAGATAATTAATCTATTCAATTTGCCGCCCACTGGACTAGACAATAATTTTTTTTTAATTTTTTTTTTATGTTTACTTATTTTGAGAGAGAGAGAGTCAGAGTATGAGTCGGGTAGGGGTAGAGAGAGAGGGAGACATAGAATCAGAAGCAGGCTCCAGGCTCTGAGCTGTCAGCACACAGCCTGACTCAGGGCTTGAACTCACGAACTGTGAGATCATGACCTGAGCCAAAGTCGGACACTTAACCGACTGAGCCACCTAGAAGCTCCAACAATAACTTTTAATAGACAAAAAAATGTATGATTACGAATATGGGCTATTTCTTCTCATTTTGCTTGTATTAGTAAGAAGTTGAAAGCAAGATTTACTGCAAATATCTCTCTTAGGACAGTGGGAAAAGCAGTAGCTGAGACTTCAAGAGATCCCAATCCTAATCCCTGCTCTGCCATTAAAATAGGATGTCACAGGGGCACCTGGGTGGCTCCTCGGGTAAGCATCTGACTTCGGCTCAGGTCAGATCTCACACTCCGTGAGCTCGAGCCCCGCATCAGGCTCTGTGCTGACAGCTCAGAGCCTGGAGCCTGCTTCAGATTCTGTGTCTCCCTCTCTCTGACCCTCCCCCATTCACGCTCTGTCTCTCTCTGTCTCAAAAATAAACATTAAAAAAAAAATAGGATGTCACAAACTTCTGAACTTCAGTTTCTTCACTTATAAAACTTAGGGATTTGGGGTAGCTGATTTCTAAGATTCCTTCCAGGTCTTGAATTCTACTAGAAAGAGCAGCCTCCAAAGACCAAATCTGAGAATCAAAGAGAACAATTTGAGAATCAAAGAGAACCAAAGTGTAACTGATTAAAACACATTGGTAAATTCTTAATGACTGTCTGAGAAAATTAAACCTTGTTTGCCTTCATTAGAGGGTAACAACTTGTTAAAATTAATAGAGAGAAAGAACTAACATTTTGCCCTACCTTTTCAATAATACCCTAGTTCGTGACAACCAGACAACAGCAAATAATGAGGGAAAGCTCTTCTTTACAGAGGAATGATAATTTATAAATAAAGGAGAACTGTTTATTTGAATGAATCACCATTTTTAAATTTCTAATAACGTAACTGATTCAGGCAAGGATTATCAATGGATAATGGCTAAGACCATTAGGTAAAAGATTGATAGTGAAATAGGTACTTATACAGTGTCAGCTCACAGATTACTTATTAAGCACAAGTCCCTTTAAATGGAAAAATTACTAACAGTGTTGGCATTACTAACAGTGGGAAAACCAGACATTATACACCCCCTGCCAAAATGCAGTCTTTAGTAAAACAACCTAGCCCTTCATTCCCCAGTGTCTGCCATAGGAATGTAAGAGGGGTGTTTGCTGAATTCTCCAGGCACCTCCAAGGGCGAAAGGGCAAGGGAACACACCCAGACCTCTTCCCCCTTGCGCTGTCTCTCACCCAGCACCTGGGAAGATCTGTGCTTCCTAGGAAGAAAGCACGCGGTTAAAACACAGATGAGAGGGAGGTGGACACTTCGTGCAATTCCCACTGCTTAAAACGGCACTATTTACTACAATGTCAAAAGTATCCTGAGGGTAGAGAAAAGCATTTAATATGTCACTTCATTTAACAAAAAAAAAAAAAAAAAAAAAAAAAAAGGTAAAATAATCTATACCCTGCTTCCAGACTCAAAGAAATACAGAAGATAGAGAAACACATTAAATAAAGTCCTGGGAAAACAATCAGATAAATTTGGACTGTGAGATACTCTACAATTAGCCTAATTTCTTCAGAAAGGGGAATGGGAAAAGGGAGACTGTTAAGATTTGAAAGACCTAACCAAATGTAATAGGTGGTCCCTGATTAGATCCTGGTTCAAAACAAACAGCTATAAAAACACTTTGGAGACAACTGGAGTAGTTTGAGTATGGGCTGGAATTAGATGACATTAGGAAATTACTGTTATTTTTGCTGGATATTAAAATGATATTATGGCTATTTAGGAGAATGTCCTCCACAGAAATATTGAGGGAAAAAAATCGTCATAATGTCTGTAATTTACTTTGAAATGCCTCAGTGAATAAAAAAATATATACATATTGATGAAATAAATTATATTAAAGTGAATCAATCTGCAGTTGAGTCATTCATATGTGAAATAATGATAATTTTTCACAGAAGGAGACTAGGGTCCCCACTTAGAACATAATTATATTTCCATGTTACACTCCTGTTCATGTGTTGTTCTTATAGTACAATTAGGCCTTCAACACAGTATGTTTCTAAAAAGTTCAGGATGAAAAATATCTAATCTTCTTTCCCCACTGTGACTGAGCAGAGGCAAGTTGCCTTGCTATATCCATACTCCTTAGTACTAGAATGCTGACCTTTTGTTGAGGGTACTAACATACATAGGTAGAAAAACTATACTCACCAGCTTCCCATTTAGATAGGGAAGAGAGCTAACAATATGCAAGCAGAGATCATTGTATGAACCTACCACAAAGGCTCTTAAATGAGAGCTAAGTCAGCTGGCAAGAATACCCTTGGGCCTTGGTTACTTCTTCTCTCTCCCCACTGATAATAAAAGCATGATAGCTGGGGCTAAAGCAGCCATCGTGAGGCCAAGAGGACACAAAGACTTCCACCCCAACACTTTAAGCCACTGAACTGATAGCAGTAAATGCCTAAGTGCCAACTTCTTATTATAGGGAGAACTTAATCCCCAAGGTTCAGATTCCTATAGTTGTCCCTATTACTCTCAGCTGATATAGCAAATGTCAAGGAAAAGAAACACACCAGTGCCCAAGACATAACAGAATCATTCTTTATGAAATGAGTCCCTTATAAAATAAATATGAAATGGGAAATGCAGGAGAACTGTGAGGAAGAAGAGATTCTGAGTATATGCTGACCTGTACGCACCACCTTCCCCTTAACTCAACCCTAAGCTACTTTCATCTTTTGAGCAAAACAACTGCCACTAGCACGTACAGTCAACGGGACATAAGTGAAGCCTTAGGCTCTGGCAAGGTACTGGTGTGAGGCATTCTCTCCAGTGGACTTAGTAATAAAGTGGAAAACAGCAGAAGAGGGCTGAGGACTGGAAACTAGGGAATGCTGAGAAATGTTTGAAAGTCAGAGATGGGGGAGGGGGCCACAGCCCACAGTCTTTCCATGCTCAGCAGTCCAGGAAAGTCCAAGGAGACAAGAGAGCAAAGGAACAGGGAACTGACAACCTATCTGCCCGGGCAGGCTCATGGTGACAGAGACCCCTTGCCTATAGGGAAGGGCTGACATCACAGAGGGCTCTCTAATTACCGGTCTTAGGCTTTGACAAAACAACCAAGGCAGACTGCCTAAACAAAGGGGCCCAGCTGCCTGAGAGAGAACAATCAGGCAGAAAAATGAGAACCACACTCTGTAAAATAGAACTTCTACAGGAGGCAGAATCATTAAGAGAAATACCTTAACTACATAAGGGAATTTAAGGACATTCAAGTAGAGCACTCAAAAAAAATAACAACAACAACAACAAAACACACTTTTAAGAGTGAAAAAAGAAACATGATTTTCCAACTAAGTATGTTTAGAGAATGAGTTGAAAGAGAAATGCAATAACCTGAAAATCACTTACCCAGCAGGAAGTCCTTTACAGTCAGGTGGAAGGAGAGCTACCTGATGATATACACAGATTCAAAGAGCATATTATCCACATGGTGATGAGAAAAAGAATCACAAAAAAGGCTCTAACTAAACAAATGAACCAGAGCAAAGGAAAGAAGATGGCAGAAGAAAAGGAGGAGCTGGTGTGTATACACACAAAATTAACAACTAACAGAGTGTGTAGACCATATAGGCTCTAACTAACAACTCTTAAACCAATGGGGATATACTCTTAAAAGAAATTCTATTAAATAACACACCATTTCATCCAAACTTAAGGGCTGTTGGGAAAGGATAGCAGGAAGGCAAAAGCATCCCAAAAGCTGCTGGGGTGAAGGTGGGCGATGGGCGGAGGGAAGGAAAGGGGAAATGGGACATCTTGTAGAAGAAATTGTGTGTTTTTGTGGGAAAACATAGTTGAGCTCTAGGCATCAGACAAAAAAAATCATATCCATCTGATTGTGAAAGAGGGAAAGAGTAAGCAAATCACTAATGAAAAAGAATATAACTAACATAGTAATCAGAAGAAAGAAAGGAATGAACAGTGACTTGAACAGACCGCAAAATAAGGAAAATTTAAAAATAAGTTACAGGGGCGCCTGGGTGGCGCAGTCGGTTAAGCATCCGACTTCAGCCAGGTCACGATCTCGCGGTCCGTGAGTTCAAGCCCCGCGTCAGGCTCTGGGCTGATGGCTCGGAGCCTGGAGCCTGTTTCAGATTCTGTGTCTCCCTCTCTCTCTGCCCCTCCCCCGTTCATGCTCTGTCTCTCTCTGTCCCAAAAATAAATAAACGTTGAAAAAAAAAATTAAAAATAAGTTACAACAATATAAAATAAGTAATGAGAATAAAGAAAGACAACAAGAATGAAATCAGTTCTATCAGCTATTATGCTAAATATGAAGGAATTAAATTCCTCATTAAATGAGAGGTTGTAATATTGCATTATGAAATATAATCTAGCTACATGTGATTACAAAAGATAAAATGATAAAAAAAATGACTTTAAATGGGCAGACAAAGAAAGGCAATAGTGTCAATATCAGACAAGAATTAAATTAATGGCTGAATGCACTAAACAGAATAAAGCAGAATATTATATAGTAATAAAAAATACATTCATGAAGAAGATCCAACAGGGAGAAAACAGAAGTTTAAAAATACTAAAAATGCACAAACTTCCAGTTATAAAATAAGTCATGGAGATAAAAAGTACAGCATGGGGAATATAGTCAATAATACTGTAGTAAAGTTATACAGTGGTAGTGACTATATTTATTGTGGTGAGTACTAAGTCATGTACAGAATTGTTGAATCAGTATGCTGTATACCTAAAACTAATATAACATTGTATGTTAATTATGTTTCAATAAAAAATGATTAAAATGGCCACTTTTAGGTTATGTATATTTTTAAAAAATAATTAAGGGGCGCCTGGGTGGCGCAGTCGGTTAAGCGTCCGACTTCAGCCAGGTCACGATCTCGCGGTCCATGAGTTCGAGCCCCGCGTCAGGCTCTGGGCTGATGGCTCAGAGCCTGGAGCCTGTTTCTGATTCTGTGTCTCCCTCTCTCTCTGCCCCTCCTCTGTTCATGCTCTGTCTCCCTCTGTCCCAAAAATAAATAAACATTGAAAAAAAAAATTTTTAAATAATTAAAAACTTAACTAACTTTTCACCAAAATACGTACGTATTATATAATACATATAGTATATATGTGTGTGTGTGTGTGTGTGTGTGTGTGTGTGTGTGTGTGTATGCATGAAGAACTAGAGTGGGAGATTTTAAAACCTCTCCTTCAATACTGGACAGATTTATTAAGTAATAAAGATAATAAGTAAGAATATTTTTAAATGCCATTAATTTTAAAACTTAAGTTAAATATCCACCAAGGATTTGAGAAGGGTATCCCTCCTACCCTACCAATCCGAAAGGGCAATAAACCACAAAATCCTAACTTTTCTTGAGGAGAGCACTGGCTTAGCTGCTGCCACAGATCACAGAATGCACAGCCGCCAGTCACCACACAAGCAGGTAAGAAATCAACTAACGTTTTAACAGCTAAAGGTACGTGTGAGACAGCCTGCCCTTACAGAACCAGTGGAAGCCCCAGACGTAAGTGGAGTTCACATACACGTGCAGAGTCTTCTCCAAAGATCTCCCATACAAGAAAGATTGGGGGACAGACAGGAGAACAGTCTCCCTCAGGGATGCAAGCATGCAGGAGCAGAACAGCATACGCTACAAGAATGACACAACACTTTACACCTCCTGCCCTGCCCTTTCTTCCACATAAGGAAAAGCCTTTAGGCAGGGCAAGGGAAGCAGCACACTGTCACCTCTAGGACACAAATAAAGATCCATTGCTGCTAGAAGAAGGGCAGGAAGTAATGCAGGCTCAGGAACTTATACCACAACCATCAGAGGACTCCTACCTTTGTGGAAGGGACAAGAAACACTCTCCCAGCAAAACACCAAGCTAAAACAAGGCAAAAGTTTGGCTCCTATGGAGAAGAAGTAGGAATGCTGAGAAGGCACAACTCCCAGGGCTCAGACTGATAAACCCTGGATAAGAATGAAGCTGGACCAAGATAGAGAATCTCAAAAAACAATACACAGCGGTCTACTACTGATAGAAGGGGAAGAGCAAGGCAGCATGGTGAAAACCCTCTATGGTTCAGGCAATCAAGGACAAAAGAGAGCTGAGAGTCAGAGCAACTGGCTGGCTCATTCAACTAGGCATCCAACTTCGGCTCAGATCATGATCTCACGGATTGTGGGTTTGAGCCCTGCCACAGGCTCAGGGCTGACAGCTAGGAGCCTGGGACCTGCTTCAGATTCTGTGTCTCCCTTTCTCTCTGCCCCTTCCCCACTCACTCATGTGCGCTCTCTCTATCAAAAATAAAAACAAGAACATTTAACAAAAAAAAAAAAAAAAAAAAAAAGAGAGAGAGAGAGAGAAAGCTGAGAGTAGAACAGGAACACTGAGAAAAACCTTGAGCACTCTAGCCAGCCCCAGTACAAGGTAACTCTAGAAGGATCTAAAGCCTGTGATATATTGAAGGCAACAACAGCAACAAAATAATGCAAACCCATTTTAGCTCCTAACTAGATTGATCCAAATCCCCAGACTGACCAAAAAAAAAAAAAAAAAAAAAAAAAAAAAAAAGAGGTGTAAATAGGATAAATGCTATTTACTGCACTCTTGATCGTTTCACACATGATGCTGGCATTCAATCAAAACTATGACATACAAAAAAGCAAGGAGAAAAAAAACATTGTTCAGAAACAAAGCAAGCAATGGAACCAGATTCAGAGATGACACAGATGTTGGACTTATCAGATAAGGACTTTAACAATAACTATGTCTACTTTGTAAAAGAATCTACTAGAGGGATGCCTGGGTAGCTCAGTCAGTTAAGTATACGAACTCTTGATTTTGGCTCCGATCATGATCTCATGGTTTGTGAGTTTGAGCCCAGCATCAGGCTCTGAGCTGACAGTGAGGGGCCTACTTAGGATTCTCTCTCTCTCTGACCCCTCCCCGCTGATGCTTGCTCTCTCTCTCAAAATAAATAAATAAACTAAAAAATAATAATAATAACCTAATAGAAAAGGCAGTTGACATGCATGAATATACGGAAGATTTCAGCTGAGACATGTCAACTATAAAATGGAGAGTCCAGTGGAAATACTAGAAATAGAAATCACAGTATCAAAGATGAATTCCTTTGACAGACTCACCAGGAAACTTGGCACAGCTGAGAAAAGAATCAATAAACTTGAAGATAAGGAAAAAGAAAACTAAACTAAACTAAAACACAAAGTAAAAAAGAAAAAAAAAAGCATAGAAAAAGCAGAACAAAGCATATAAAGGCTGTGACATACTATTCTATCAAATGGTCTGACACACATGTAATTGGAGACCCAGAGGAAAGATTATACCAGAAATAAAATGGAAGAGATAATGTCCAAGGATGTTCAAAAAATAATAAAAGACATCAAACCACACATAAAACCAAGTTTTTTTAATCAAAGACACATATTTAAATTTCTAAAATTCAAAGAAAAGTAGAAAAATCTTGAATGTAGACAGAAGAAAAAGATATTATGTACAGAATGTAAGACTTACAGCAGACTTTTTGTCGGAAACTACGTAAGCCAAAAATAATAAATAAAGAAAAACAAATAAGCAACATCCATAATGTAGTGGGGGCGGGGGGCTGTCAACCTGAAGAACATAGCAAAATACTCTTTCAGACATGCAAAAGCTGGAGAAATTCATTGGCAGCAACTTATGCTACTAGAAATGTTCAAAGAATATGGTTCAGGCATGAGGAATATGATCCCAGACAGTAACTTAGTTAAAAGCAAAGAAATTAAGAGCTCCAGAATATTAAAAATATATAATAAAGACAACTTGTCTGATTTTTAATTGCTCTAAAAGTCAACTGATGATCAAAAGGGAATATAGCAGAAATGTAAGGTTTATAGCATAAAATAAAATAGCTGAAAATAGTGGCATAAAGGATGGGAAGGAGGATATGCAGGTACAACAACTGTATCTCACCACCTCTTTGACATCTCTCCCTGTTGTCTAACAGAAACCTCAAAATCAACATGCCTTTGGGGTGCCTGGTTGGCTCAATCGGTTAAGCGTCTGACTTGATTTTGGCCCAGGTCATGATCTCACAGATCTTCAATTAGAGCCCCACATCAGGCTCTGCACTTTCAGCAAAGAGCTTGGGATTTTTCTCTCTCCGTCTCTCTCTGTTCCTCCCCTGTTCACACTCTCTCTTCTCTCAAAAGTAAATAAATAGAGGCACCTTGGTGGCTTGGTCGGTCAGTTGAGCATCCGACTTGGCTCAGGTCATGATCTCTTGGTTCATGAGGTCGAGCCCCACATCGGGCTGCTGTCAGTGCGGAAGCCCACTTCAGGTCCCCTGTCCTCCTCTCTCTCCGCCCCTCCCCAACTTGCAAGCACACACGCACATGTGTGCGCTCTTTCTCTCTCCTTCTCAAAAATGAATAAACATTTATAAAATAAACAACTTGAGTTCCTGATCCTCCCCCTTCAAACCTGCTGCAGCCACAATCTTCCTCATCTCAGTTGCTGGCTGACAATACAACCCTTCCAATTTCTCACACTAAAATCCTTGGAATCATCTTCAGATCTTTCCCTTTCTTTCACCCTTATTCCACCAGCATACTCTGTCACTGCTATCTTCAAACTACACTACCAGCATTGCCACCATGTTGGTCTAAGCCACCATCATCTCTCACCTGGATCACTGCAACAGAATCCTAACAAGTCTTCTCAGCTGCACACTTGCCCTGTGGCCATTCTCAGAAGGACCCTTGATAAACTCAAGTCAAATCATGTCAAAACCCTGCAGTGGTTCCCCATTTGACTCAAAGAAAAGTAGACACCTTTGCAATGTCTTGAAAGAAAGAAATGTGGCCCTTAGTAGGCTTCCCTTCATTAACTGACCTCCTCCCCTAATACTCAGCCCCAACTCACTCCCTTCCAGCCTCACTGGCCTCCTTGTCCTGGGACACAACAAGCAAACACCCATCTTAGGACCTTTGCTCTCGCTGCTGTCTAGAATGCTTGTCTCCTAGAAATATGCCATCCTGTAAGTCACTGCCCAAACCTCCCTTGCCTAGTGAGCACTAACTGGACCACCTATTTATAACAACATCCCCACACCCACATCCACGCACTCTGCCAAGTTATCAATACCCGATCTACTTTTTCTTTTTTCCTTAGCACTTACCACATTTTAACAGAGTATAAAATTTATCTAATATGTTCATTGTTTAGTTTCTGTCTCTTCTCACTAGAATACAAGCTCCACAACAGACAGAATCTCTATTTTGTTCACTACTGAATTCATAGGACAGATTTTGGTGAAGAAGATATATCTTGAATAACTATGTAAAACAGACCCGAATAGGGGCGCCTGGGTGGCTCAGTCGGTTAAGCGGCCGACTTCGGCTCAGGTCATGATCTCGCGGTCCGTGAGTTCGAGCCCCGCGTGGGGCTCTGTGCTGACAGCTCAGAGCCTGGAGCCTGTTTCAGATTCTGTGTCTCCCTCTCTCTGACCCTCCCCCATTCATTCTCTGTCTCTCTCTGTCTCAAAAATAAATAAACGTTAAAATAAATAAATAAATAAATAAATAAATAAATAAATAAATAAATAAATAAGTAAAAACAGACCCGAATAAGTGGAAATTGTGGCACACTGACAGCATAAAATATATTCAGTCATTAAAAATAATCAATTACAGGGGCACGTGGGTGGCTCAGTCGGTTAAGCATCCGACTCTTGATTTCAGCTCAGGTCATGATCAGGTCATGATCTCATGGTTCACGAGTTTGAGCTCTCCATTAGGTTCTGCACTGACAGTGCAGAGTCTGCTTGGGATTCTCTCTCTTCCTCTGTCTGCCCCTCCATCGCTCTCTCTCTCTCTCTCTCTCAAAATAAATAAATAAAACATTAGTAAATAAATACATACATAAATAAATATTAAAATAATAAATTACAGCCAAAGTAGATTACTTGAAGGGATTTCCATTAAATACTGTTGAATGAGAAATGCTGGATGATGAAATGAGTTTACTCTTTTTCTCATTTTTGTGAAATAATTTTTTTAAACTATATGAGTAGATGTGTGTCTGGATGGTAGTATATGAGCATGGACACAGCACTTTATCAGTATAGAGCAAAAAAATTTTTTTCCAGTGAAAAGGATATATGGAATTATCTGAGTTCAAATTGATTAATCCACTTATTATTAATATAACTTTCCTCAAAATCAGCCCCCTCATCTATAAAACAAGGATAACAATGGCAGGATAAACCTTGCAGGCTTCTGGTAGGACTTGAATATGAACCGTGTGATGCATTCAGTGACTACTGTCTCTGTCATTCACCTTTCTGTCACTAGCAACTAGCCCAGTGAGTGCCTAACAATTTCAGGGGCTCAATAAATATTTGTTGAAAAAATTAACCACAGCTATTATCGCACACACAAAAAACAAAATATGAAGTTTCAGAGAAAACATCCGTTTAAGTGGATTAGTTATATACTTTAAAATCTATAACAACACCAGGATATACAAAGCTGCTTTGAGTCTCTATCCTAGAGTATAAATGTGTAAACAGAAAAAAAGAGATAGCACATATGGCAGGCATCAATGGTGATGATTTTCCCTCTGATTATGTTTCCAGGTTAGTTATCATCAGCCACCAGGAAATATAAGCAAACGTTCACTGGCAGAATTCTAGCTCTAGCATAAAGATCCATTGTTTCTTCATGAGATTCACCTTCCAAGCTGATCAACAAAACACTTTATTCCACAAAATCTCATCTCCTTATATTAACATTCATGCATGGTGATTGTTCCTCTATGCTTTTACTTACTTTTCTTTTTTTTTTTTTTTTTTTTTTTAATGTTTATTTATTATTGAGAGACAGGGACACAGAGTGTGAGCAGGGGAGGGACAGAGAGAGGGGGACACACATAATCTGAAGAAGGCTCCAGGTTCTGAGCTGTCAGTACAGAGTTCAGCGTGGGGCTTGAACCCACAAACCACGAGATCATGACCTGAGCCAAAGTCGGAGACTTAACCAACTGAACCACCCAGGTGCCCCCTTATTTTACTTTTCAGGGTACCTCTTCCCCATATGGTTTTCTAACCCTATACAACGTATTTTTTTGTTTTTGTTTTTGTTTTTTTAGCTTATCTTAACTTTCATAAACTCAGATTTGAACTTTACTTCAGGTATTTTTCACTGGGATTTGACTCATTAAATATCTCTACTGCAAATCCCTCAAAAAGAACCAAAGTGTTTGCCTTGGTTTGAAAGAAAGGGTGCTGGTATCATGGAAGACATGGGAGCTTGAGAGGCAGCTGTTAGCCACAAGACTCCATGTGAAGCTTCTCTGGGCTCTGGTGTCATCATTTGCAAAATAAGAATGTGCACATTAGATTACTTCTGAAGTTCTTTTTCTACTTCCCACGAACATACTTTTTCCTCCTTTTTGTAAGGGAACCACTCATTCAGGTTTTATTGCATGACAACTCTGAAGATCTCACCAGAATCAACACTGAAAACAAGGCATTATATTCATCAACATGGTAGATCTGCAATGAATACATTTTATCAGGATCAGTATGTGGGGAACAACTCACCCCAGTTAGTTATCGTAACACGTTCCACAGAATCCAGGCCAAGAATTATAATTTGGATCCCAGGTAAGATAGTAATGGCCCACCAAAAATATTTACATCCTAATTTCCAGAATCTGTATGCTACCTTTACCTTACCTGATATAAGAGACTGTGCAGATGTAATTACATTAGGGATCCTGAGATGGGGAGATTATCCTGGACTACCTGGGTCTGCCCGATCCAACTACAAGGGTCCTTATAAGAGAAGCCAGGAGGGTCAGAGTAAGAGAAGGAAATGTGACCACAAAAGCAGAGGTTGGAAAGATATAGAGCAAAGGAACGAGCAGAGGAATGTGGGCAGCCTCCAGAAAACTGCAAAAGGAAAGGAGGTAGACTTGAGAGACTCCGGAAGGAACCACTCTGCCCACTCATTTTAGATTTATATTCTCCAGAACCATAAGATAATAAACTTATATTGCTTTAAGTCACTAAATTTGGGATAATTTGTTACAGCAGTAGCAGGAAACGCATACCCCAGCACTGCCAATAAGTTTTGTCCAGAAAAGTAGTTGTGTATAAAATCCTACGGTATCTGATGAAGTTTGAACTAGGAACCCGTGTTTGTTCATGAGATAGGCAAAGTATAGTGGGACACTGCCCTAGGGTTCATGGACACAGGATGGCACTCAGGAGCCACTTGGGCAAGAAAGCACAAGATTGAGAAGGAAGGGAGCAAGGAACAGAGCTTCCCAGTGGGGTCAATTCAGTTGCTGGTGTGTAGACAGGTGTCGGCAATGCTATTTACTGCTTCTACTGGAATTAGGGGACCAGAAATCTGGGAAAGACATTTTATTTCATTTATATTTAGTTACTTCCTTTTCAGCTTTTCCTCAGCCTTCCTGTTAATCTTTGGTTGTTTTTAAAAATATAAGCCCAGTTCAACTACACTACGCTTATGCAGGTTACAGGGCTTCTAGGTATAAAGGAAAATAACTACATATCTGATCTGGTAAAGTTTTAGCCTGCTAGTGAAGAATGAACTGGAAAGAAGAAAAAGTTAAACGTCAGCATAAGGACAATTCCAAACATTTTGACAAAAAGTAATTATCCACCAAGTGTGCAATCTGTAACTGGTGATAATAATAAACCTTCAAACACTGTTGTACAATAAAATGAGATAGCATACACAAGTACACAGTAAACAGAAAACCCATAATTCATACTGTGTGCTTCTGTGTGACACTTTCAGGCTGCCGACCCAACAGTCTCCTCTGTGTAAGGTGGTCCTTCAATGGAAATATTTAAACAACTCCTATGGGGCACCTGTGTGGCTCAGTTGGTTAAGCGTCCAACTCTTGGTTTCGGCTCCCATCATGATCTCACAGTTTCCTGAGTTTGAGCCCTGCATTGGGCTCCCCAATGACAGTGCAGATCCTGCTTGGGATTCCCCCCGCCCCTCCCCCACTCATGCTGTCTCTGTCTCTCTCAAAATAAATAAACTTAAAAAACAAAACACAAAAAAAATAAACAACTCCTTTGTCTGCAATATGGCCTGTCACAAGGTCTAGCCCTTAAAGGACTGTTTCAATTTTTTTTATAATTTTTTTTTAATGCTTATTTTATTGTTGACAGAGAGAGACAGAGCATGAGCAGGGGAGGGGCAGAGACAGAGGGAGACACAGAAAGCAGGCTCCAGGCTCTGAGCTGTCAGCACAGAGCCTGATGCAGACTCAAACTCCCTAACAGGAGATCATGACCTGAGCCGAAGTTGGGTGTTTAACCGACTGGGCCACCCAGGCACCCCAGAAGTGTCCACCTTATTCTAATTATTAGCCAATTGCAATGTGTATAACTTTGAACGAACTCAGGTCTCCTTTTTCTACTCAAGGGCTTTCCAATAGTCTCATCCATTCTTTCTACAAGAACAATTCATGGCTTACATAGAAACAGCTACGAAAGGACCTTCTCTTCATCCAACCTCTAATTTCCATAATGGCAAGAAAAGGAAAGGAAGTCCTTTCCTTTTCATCTTATTCTCACTATGAAAATTTTCTACAGAAAGAGAGAAAGAGAGAGAGCTTGTGAGACAGCACAAGCTCAGGCCTGCAAAAATAGATTATTGCCAAGGAAAAACCTAATAGGCTAAGGTGGGGCCGGGCATTAGGTGATTCTATTGCAGGGAACTCACTCTGGCAAACACTGCACAAAAAGGAGTGGACCTAAAAAAGGATTAAGGGGTCCCATTGTTAAGAAAAAATCAAATTGACCTGATGAATGTAGAGGGAGTGGAGTCTCTAGAAAGATCCCACAATGTCAGTACCAGTCTGGATTAGCTTCTATGAATTTGAAATCAATAGATGGCTTTAGTTGCAATTGTTGTTTTTCTTTCTTTCTTTCTTCCTTTCATTTATTTATTTAGTTATTTATTTATTTATTTTTGAGAGACAGCACAAGCAGGGGAGGGGCAGAGAGAGAGACAGAGACAGAGAGACAGAGACAGAGAGAGAGAGATAGGAAACACAGAATCTGAAGCAGGCTCCAGGCCCTGAGCTGTGAGCCCAACGCCAGGCTCGAACCCATGGACCACGAGATAGTGACCTGAGCCGAAGTTGGACACCACCCAGATGCCCTGCAATTGGTTTTTTTGTGTGTGATTTTTTTGTTTTTATTGAAACAGAAGTGTTATACAAGCATGTGTGTTATAAAAGTGTGACAAAAATTTGCTATTTCTAACATATAAAGTGATATATTCCAAAACTTATTCAGAATAGAGAATATGAAAAGTTTAAGGTCTTTGTTGAAATACAGTCTTCTCAGACCCTTGATCCTTGATTTATGGCCAGAAGGCCCATTAAAGGTAACTTGGAAAATATTTAATAATCAAGAAACTACACACAAACAGGTAAGGACATTCAGCTTTGACTTTACCATTCAGCTAAAATCTGCTATTCAGCTTCAGCTTCGTCCTCAGTCTTTGGAAGGCAAAGGAACTGAAAACTAATTCAGGGTTATTTCTGGCATCAGTGAACCTGTCCATGATTGATGACCTTTTGATTGAGTATCTTGTGATCATAACTAAATTATGTCACTAATAGTAGGACATCTGAATTCAATGCAAACATCTGCATATTCACTTGAAATATAGATATGCATTCTAGATGTGATCGGGATGAAAAACTCTGTGTTTTACATGTTGAAATTGTAAGAGCCAGGAAAAGATAAGTGTCTATTTAGTAGTGCAATAAGATAGACTAACATATGGTGATTTCGGAAGCTGTTCATTCTATATCCAAAAATAATAAAAAATGTCCAAATAACTAAATACATGGAAAAATAAGTTGGAATTTATAAAAACATCAAAAGAAAGTACATTGGCCAGCTGTTTCTAAAGCCTAAATAGTAATATAAGACACAATATAGGGATTATGTAATAATTCTAATTATTTGTATAACTTTTTAATTTATAACTATTAATAACAATAAACAAAATAATGTTTAAGAATTGTGTTTACTTTTTAAGTAATTAAATTTAGGCCTGAGACTTTCATGAAAAATACATTTGGGAATTTTCTAGATGCCGTGAGAAAGGATTAAAAGCAGAATTTCAACTTCTGCTTTGAACGAATGTGGATGTTGCATTTACCTATTTGACAAAAACATCTATTCAGTTCATCTCAAATTCAGATAAAGTGTTTACTCCTGGTTTTCACCTTTGAGCATTCTTCCAAACTCCCATTTGAAAAAGTAAGTATGGGGTTGGCTTCTTCCAGTTTTATCCTGGGAGATGCTTATAGGTCATGTTGTCAAGGAAGCCCTCTGAAGCACTGATCTACCTTTCTTCCCCCTTTCTGATTTATACTCAGATGAAAGGCATCCTGGTGTCTCTGGGTGCATTCTGTGACCCTCTTGCTAGCATACCTTTCCTAAAACAAGCCTGCTCTTGCCCAAACCTCGTTTTCAAAGTATCTGTTCGGTGCCAGCGTGAACTTGGTAGGGATAGATCTGGAAAGAACATGAGCTTTGGACCTAGAAGCCATGGGTTTGAAGCCTCTGCACGAAATTTAACTGTGCATTACTTCTGGGTTTTTTTGTCTCTTACATGAGGATTAATACTGTTCTCAAGGGACATGAGGATTAATACTGTTCTCAAGGGAGCTGTGCTGATGACGTTACTAATGTAGATAAAGTTCCAGAAAGTGGCCCTGGCACAAAGTATCTACTCAATAAACGGTGGCTCTCGTTACCCTGGGCATTTTACCACTGGCTTTGTGGTTCCAGATTTTACACATCCTGTGAAACGGCTGTAACACGTGTCTCATCAAATCCAAAGGTTTGGAATTTTCCAGTTATCTCTCCTCCTAGGCCTTTGTTTTCAACATCCAACATTTCCAGGCCGTTCCCCCATGCATAGTGCAACGTGCCTGCCTTGCTCATTTGTCTCTAAACTTCTGGAAAGAGAGATCTAGTCAGAGAAAATGCAAAGGCAGAGAAAAAAAGATCAGAGATTCTACGATTATCGAGTTGTCACCTCCCAGAATACACACAACACATTTTGGAAGCAAGGAAAGAACTTCTGAGTGTGTGAATGAGATTCCAAAACCTGTTTTGAGCTTCGCTCGGGATGACCCCCTCCCAAACCCTATAGCAAGAGCGAGGCGCTTCCGACCACATTTCCAATCACCCTAAAGGAAGAAGGGCGACGGCGGGGCTGCGTGCGCGCCTGTGAAGACACCCGCCCACGCGCGGCTCCGCCAACGCAAAGACGCAGCTCACTCCCAGCACCGAGGAAGAGGGAGGCTCCATCCGGACTCACTTCCTGCAGGGGAAAGGAAAGACCTCTTGGTGCAGGGCGGCCCGCGGCAGTTCCGCCCCTGGACCGGCCGGGAGCAGAGCGTGCCCCGCAGGCACTTACGTGGCGCTGCCCGCTCGGGAGACGCGGCAGGCGAAGGCCGCCCCGTCGGCCCCGGCCTTCCCGCGGGGGTCCCGGTCGGCCCCGGCTAGGGGCGACGGCAGGGACGCCCGCAGAGCCCCCAGCCCTGAGGAGGGGCGACCCCGGGAGGCGCACAGAGCGCGGCAGGAGCAGGGGCGCGCAGGCTGCCGCCAGGTCACCCACCTTTCTCACTCTGCGGGCCGTGTAGAGCCCCATCCCGTCCTGAACCCGGGAAGACTTCAGGGAGAACCTGTCCGGCACGTACATGCCCAGCATTTTCCCGGCCGCGGCCGCCGCCGCCTCGCTCAGCACCAGCGCTCTGCGCCCGGGAGGAGACACATCGAAATTTGGGGTGCTGGGTGGAGGGGAGAGGCCGGCAGGGAAGGAGGAAATGGAGTTTTCCTCCCAGAATCCCCACCTCCCCGCCGATTCCAGGATCCCCCGCGGCTCAGCCCCTCCTAGTCCCGGGTCTGGCTCAGCCCGGAGCCGCCGCGGCCGCTGCAGCCATTGCTGCCGCGGGGGCGCGGGGGGCGCGGGCCGGGGCGCTGCGGTCTCAGAGACGCCGCGCGCTGATTGGCCCGAAGTTGGCGGCTCGCACCCGAGCCGGGCGCGGAGCCGAGAGCGGAGCTGACCTCGGGGCCTCAAACCCAGAGGCCGGCGAAAGGAGAGGACCAGCCTGCTCCCCGCGTCCAGCGCCGCAGCTTCGAGACCCGCCCTTGTCCAGCTTTGGGTTTTGCCGCGCTGAACTAGTTCTAGTTGGGAAATTGTACTGTTTTCAGATGCAAAACGAAATGGGCCGTGACACAGCTGGGGGCATCCTCCAAAACAATTTTATGGAGTTCCAGACTCTGAAAGTATGCTTATTGCCCGACTACTGAAAACCAACCCTGAGGAGTAAGAAATTTGCGTCCTTCTCGCATTGTTTTTTTCATGCTTGTTTCAGGGATTTGAACTCGTAGGGGATCAGTAAGTATGGTGATTAACGTACAGGGAACGGGGGTGTACACAGTCTGCAACTAATCCATTTCAAGTTAATTCAAAATTTGTCGCGAACAGTTTAAATATTTAAATCCAGTAGAAACTAGTTATTGTATGGTGCTGTAACCCAGAGAAAGTGCTTACAGTTCACAAGATACACCATTTCTGAATCCTCTCTTGCTTGGAAATCACCAGACCTGTGATAGATCTTCAGACATAAACCGAGGAGATGGGAGAAGGGAAAGCCCAAACAGCAGAATCCAGTATCGCAGGGATGACAAAAGTCTTGTTTCACAGTTTTTAATAAAGTTAGGTATTGCAGTGTGCTCAGAAGAAATTTGAAAAGGCGTTTGGTTGTTTTTTGTTTTGTTTTTTTGTTTGTTTTTCCCTTTAAGACAAGCTAGGAGTTTCCTATTCATTTCTTTTGATGGTCTTCATAATTTTCTAATCTGAGGTCTTTGGGAATCCATTTGATGTTCCTTGTAAACCGTTAAAAATCATAATAATTTTGATAACATTAAAGACCACACTGTTAGAAAATAAAATTCAACTAAACAAATTTTAAAGATTTTATTGGGTTCATTCACCAATCCATGAGTGGGGCAGCATCCAATCTGGCAAATAGAAAAGAGCTCAGAGAAGCTGTACTAAATGAAAAATTCTTACGGGTAAAAGGAAGCAGGAACAAGGAAATTATACCAAACAAAAAAGCAGATTGACTGTTGCAAGGTTACTTTCTCTTAAGTGATGGCAGATGTCTCTGGCAAATCTAGTGCTTGGTCATCAGGCAACTCCTGATAACTGGTTTAAAATTACATTTCTAGAAGAGCCAAAGCTAATTAAGTTGCATCTCAGTTTGGTAATATGGGACTTAGCATAAGTAACTCCATTTTGAGCCTGTTGGCTTGTTGTTACCAATGCACAACCATGGAAATGATTTCTGTTTCTTGGAGACTATAAGAAAAGCCTTGGAACACAAACAGTTCCTAATTTCCTAAGTAGAAGAACTTTATTAAAATCATATAATAACAATATTTGGAGATTTTAAATAATAGAATAAATGATCCTCTTTGAAAAATGTAAGGGTAGGGGCGCCTGGATGACTCAGTCAGTTAAGCATCCAACTTCTGCTCAGGTCATGATCTCACGGTTCATGAGTTGGAGCCCCACATTGGGCTCTGCGCTGACAGTTCAGAGCCTGGAGCTTGCTTCGGATTCTGTGTCTCCCTCTCACTCTGCCCTTCCCCTGCTCACACTGTCTCTGTCTCTCAAAAATAAATAAATGTTAAAAAAGAAAAAAGAAAAAAAAACTTTAAAGAAAAAGAAAAATGTAAGGGTAGCTTTGTCAGGGGTAAGAACAATGCCTTAATCAGAGAACATTGCCTTAATCATTCTGAGTTTTGATCCCTTTGACCTACTGTTGAAGATACTATCTAACTTTCTGTACGGGGGAAGGAGATGAATCAATAAATAAATACAGTTTACTTGAAGGGAATTTAAAATTAGATGGCCTTGAAACACATAATAGTTATTCAGTAAATATTTCTTGATTAAAAGTCAATTCTAAGGCTAATCCGAGATTTTTCAAACTAGTGAATGAATGGTGAGACTAAGTTTCACTTGTGCCCCAAAGAATCTGGACTAAGTCAGTTTTCCTGGGGTTCTTTAAACCAGTGCTATAACCAGGCCAGACCAGGTCCACTGTGCCCAGCTGGACCAGATCACAATCCAGAGGGTGGCCCATGGCATTTTCCCCAGAGCACTCACTCAGTTCTTTGTCAGACCCAGTCTTTCAGCTCTGGCCCTTAAGCCACACTGGCTTTTCAGTCAAAAGCTCTGTCAAGTCTCTTTAGGCACAGAAGTTTCCACAGCTTTTGATCATTAGATAGAAAAAGAAATGTTTTCTGGTCTTGGTCTGACACAACCCTCATTCACTCATGACCCTGGTTTGGCATAGCTCCCTTTTGGTTGCATGCTATGTTTCTGGGGAACAAAGTTGTCAGCTTGAGAATGTTCATCTTTCTGACCGTAGGCATCTCTACTAATTAATAAATAGTAAAAAAATAAATGTAAAGATAAGTCTGAAATTAATTAAATAAGCTTTCCAGATCTTTTATGAATCTCTGCCAGAGATTTTGTTGCAACTGGCACAAACAGTAGATTTCATTAAATAATGCAATGATCTTTTTACCTATGTGATAGAGTGCTGAGAAAATCCACTGCCTAGAACATGGAAACCAGTAATAAAAAGCTCTTAATAATAATCTCTATTACAAGACATAAAAAAGGATACATGTTTGCCAAATCAAAATGCATAATACTGACCGGAAATTTGATTTTGAATCCTGTAAGACAGTAGTTGTACAATGAGTCATTTCTTAGAACTTTAAAAGCTAGAAAGTGACCTTTCAGTATCATCTTTGAAAAACGGGAAATTAAAAGTCTGCTTTATATCAAGAGCTTAAGTGCAGTCTTTAAAAAATAAGTAAGAAAATAAAAATATTGACATCAAAGTACTACCATGTACCTGATTCACTTATTCTAGAAAATATTGCACTATTTTGACCCAAGAGAAATGACTCTAAAAAAACATTTCCCTTTACTTTCAAATTTGGTTCTGGAGGAAATTTTCTTCATGGATATGCCTAAAGTCAACCCTAATTATTGAATTCAAACTTGTGTACTGGAGCAGGCCTTGTTTTTTCATTAGAAGGAAAGACTTGAATTATAATTCCATATTAATTATTTTACCACACATACTGTAGAATTCTCTTGATTGCATCAGTTATTAATGACTATTTCCAACTGTCAAAGTAGAATAAAAGCCTGACAGAAAAAAACAAAACAAAAAAAACCACTGAGGGTTATTTGTCTTTTGTTTTCTGAGAGTCAGGATTTTGTAGTGAATGAATATAAAACCAAGTTTCCTGAGCAGAAAAGAATAAAGATTTATTTGTTGTGATTCGAAAAATAATAAAATAAAATCCTGAAAATAAAATCCATAGTGAGGTTGTTGACTTCTTGCTCTAAAATCATTTCTCTTTAGCATTGATTGCATTGCAGCAATAGCACCATGAAAAGATGACCCTGAAACCAGAAAAAGCCTGCATATTTAATTTTCCTTAATCTCTTGGTTTTAAGTAATGATACCAAAGACTTGTATGCAGTACCAAAATATAGTCATAAAACCTTTAATTAGAAAAAACCCTAGAGGTGCCAGCCTGGCTCAGTCAGTAGAGCATGCGACTCTTGATCTTAGGGTTGAGTTTGAGCCTACATGGGGTGTAGAGATTACTTGAAAAAACAACAACAAAACAGCAACACAAGAAAACCTAGAAGTTGTTGAGACTAGAGTAACGCTGTAAAAAAAAAAAAAAAAAAAAGCCGAAGGATAAATCAGTAGTCATCTCACGTCAAAAGTCAATACTATTGATGGAGCAGAGTATGGAAAGGTAACAGAAAGCTGAAGAAAAGTGAGAGGAGGGAACCAAGAAGGATAATAGTTTCCATGCACTGAGCCTAGTGCAGAAACCAGAAACCAGGCTAGGTTCTTCATATCCATTATCTTAAAGCCCTAACAGCCCTACCATAACAGCCTGGCAAAGTAAATTTTATTAGCCCCATTTTACACATAAGGAAACTGAATCCCAGAGAGGTGATTAATCATAGTCAGTTTCAGACATCCATGAACTGGTGGAGGTAATTCAAACCCAGGACTGGCTGATTCCTGTGTCTTGATTCTGTATCCTGCTGATTCAGTTGGCTTCACTTTCCAGTTACACTTCCCATGAGGCTTCAGGAGAGGAGGAGCTCTCCATCTCTCTCTCTCTCTCTCTCTCTCTCTCTCTCTCTCTCTCTCTTTCTCTCTCTCCCTCTCTTTCATCGCCCCTTCCAATGCCCTTCCGACTCCTCCTTTAAAACTGGGCAGAAAATTTGATTGGCCAAAGTCCATAAAATACTCGGTTGTCACATATTCTAGTTTGGTTCAATCAACTGTGTCTAAGAGAAGATAGTCACATGCTTCTCCAAGGACATCTCTGCAGAGGGACTGTGAGATAAGACCTTGCTTTTACAAAAAGCTTCCCTGAACCTGTTAGATATTTTGAAACTTGGCCGATTTATAACCACAGCCTAGCTCATTCACACATTTTTAATCCGCAGAAGTGATAATATTAAGAAGAATCACTAATTAACCAAAAAGCGATGACGAATACTCCTATGTTTGACAGAACCTCACGATTTGCTCTCCTGGTTTCTCTTTTCCCTTATTGAAATAAAATGGTGACTTCAGAACCGAACTATTATAAAAGAGTGGGGGGAGGGGGAGCACTTTCATAACATACTATTCCAAATGGTTAAGGAGAAATATGAAAGTCATCATTTTCTATAAACTCTCTGAAACTATGTAGAGAGTAAAACAACAACAATTATTATTATAATGTCTTACTAATTATTTAGCACCAAGGCAAGAACCATCCTTTTCCTTAAAAATGTTATTTCAAATAAACATCAGAGTTGAGTGCTGATGTCTCGGCGACCTCTCACTAAAAAGGAGCACATGCATAACCAGTGATGTAATTCCCACTGAATTGGGGTCTCCAGAAGGCCTCCTCTCTACGGTTTCTTTCTTATGTTTGGCAGCTTGAAGTTTCACATAGTATTTCATCACCAGAAAGGTAAACTTCTAACTGAATCCTGTTACCCTGAGTGTGGGATCATAGCAAATTAACACTGTTTGGCAATCATTAATATTAAAATTTCTCTTTGCTGTTTCCAATTATAACCAAGGACTACATTAATATATTTTACATATGAATGAAGAATATTATTTTTTATTTAGTCCCTTAGGTGAGTTCAAGACAGTAATGTTCATTAACATTGTTTTACTCTATTTTAAAAAGTCTTGGTAATAGGCAATAGTATATTAAATTATTTCTTATTCTTAACACTTGTTTCTAACACACCAACAAAATTTTCTGTTGCTAAAGTACATCTGTATAGACCTTAAGCTTTTATACCCAAACCTACTTTGTGAAGTATAGTACTTAAATTGTATACATGACCAAAGTAAGAGACCATTTATTTTTCTGAAAGTTATCAATACTGCTTGCCCTGAAGGTAATTTGAATCCATCATTAGAAGAAACTTGACAACATATGGAAAACCAAATTGGAAGACTTCTGGCTATGTGACAGGTATATTCTCTGGAGAAAAGATACCCCCCAAAAATTAAAATAATCTCATATGGAAAAAAATAACAGATCCTCTTATACCATTGGATCAGATGTTTCCTCCGTGAATTATAAGCCAGCCAGCCTTTGTACTGCTATTCTCTTTGTCTGAGGAATTCAGTTATTATATGTCTGTCTTTATTGAAGGCCACTATGCAGCTGTGAAGAAAAAATTGGCATCATGCTGATCCCTCAAGTCATCCGTTCTGACTGCTTCTGCAAAATTTCACCATAAAGAACCTTAGGCCAGAAGGACACAAAAAGGGTTTTAAAAAGAAATCACACAGAGTGTGTTAGAGTCTGTGGTAAAGTATATAGGCTACCCACAAAAATAGCTTCTGGAAACCTTATCCCCTGACACAACTGCTGGAATAGTGTCCCTCCTTTGTTTCTGCCATGGGGAACTCTTTTCTGTTAGGAGTGCTTCCCAGTCTCTGCTGGAGTGGTAAGAAGTCATGGAAACAGCAAGGATTTTGGACTCAGAGTATGAGTTTGAGTCACAGAGCTGAGAATTATTAACATGAGACCATTGGAAAGGTTAATAGCTACTCTACAACTGAAATGAAGATCATAATGCCAACTTTGTAGAACCCCAGACACAAAATAGTTTCAAAATAAATGGAAATTATTGTTATTGTTATTATCACCATGGATAAAGACTAAGTTTCATTGCTATACTTTAATGTTCTTCACCAAGTCAACTAGATTTTGCTATAATTACACAGAAGTGAGTCTATTACCTACACTGTGGCATACAGCAGCCCCCAATCATCCTTCCAGGACAAGAATAAAAAAATCTTTAATATTTGTATAATGCTGGCTATAAGGCAATGATGCTTCCACAGAGATAAGAAGGGTACTAACATTTCCAATAAGAACTTGTAGGAAAGTGTTCTCTGGCTTCATAGGCCACTTGTGTCACCCAGTAGGGGAGAAAATAAACCTTCCAGAAGTTAAAGTAGATTAAACATATTTTATCAGTTTGAACTTCTTGATTATACTCCCAATTTACATAAAATTTTGTAGAAGTCCTTCAATTTTTAACTCAAATTATGTTATCTGTTTAAAAAATAAATCTTCGAGATCATCATAGATTCCTGCAACAAGTATTTATGGACTCATAATGAGTCAAGAACAAAGAATAAGCAATACAAGTGATGGGACACTTTGCGTGAAAATTATACTGTAGCTAATACTACTGCTTGAGGGTGGGAAGAAGAGAAAAGGAGTCCATTTAATGGATTAAAATGCTGTCCCAATCTGTGTTTTTACCCAGTTGGAGGTAGAGTGAATTTGTGGAGAAATAAAGTCTTTCTTACAAGGAGGCTTTAACGGTATTTCTGTAACTATAGCATTTATTTTACTAATAGGAAGGAAACACAAGTATGGAGTGGTCGTATTAGAGACAGAGTGCTATTGTCTTGCACAAACACAGAAAATATCTTGCAGAGCTTACAGGAAAAAGGCAAAGCCTTTCTAAATATCAATTGGTAACAATTGATAGTCTATTGACAATATGTTTGAGGAGGTGCATAATCAAAGATAAAACTCAACAGCAAGGTTCCTGAAGGTACAACTTGATGTGACCTTTCAACTTGGAAGAACAACTGTAAGGACATATCAAACATGACAGACACAAAGGAGGATTCACAAGGGCCAAAAATGAGTCTTTACACACAAAGTTAGGAAATGGGGAGACACGGCACAAATACTGAAACCTAACACATATAGTACATATAGCAAATTGTGAACATAGCAAATTATAAATTGGTGTGAGGGATAAACTACAGATCATTCTCATTAAAAGGATGGGCATTATCAGCCTAACAAATTTCTCATTAAGAACCAAAAAAGTTCCCAGGTGCCTGGGTGGCTCAGTCAGTTGAGCGTCAACTTTGGTTCAGGTTACGATCTCGTGGTTCACCAGTTCGAGACCCACGTTGGGCTCTGTGTTGACATCTCAGAGCTTGGAGCCTGCTTTGGATTCTGTGTCTCCCTCTCTCTCTGCCCCTCCCCTGCCTCTCACTCTGTTTCTCTATCTCTCTCTCTCTTAAAAAATAAACATTAAAAAATATTTTTTAAAAGAACTAAAAAAGTTTCCCCAAAATTAATTAAATATCAACAGTAGAACTGAATGACTTCTATCTGTGCTTTGCCATCAGAGGTCTGGTGCCCAGAGTGGGCGAGTAAGCAGAATCCCTTGTAGAATTCTGCCTACATGGGACTGAAGCTTGTCTGGGTATACTACACTACTCTAACATTTAGCAAAGATGATTAAGGTCAACACCAAAAACAAACAAAACAACAACAAAAAAAACAAAACAAAAAAAAACACACAAAAAAAACCAGAACCATAGGAACTCTTTGTAGTGATCACACAATGAGAATGTAGAGATGAAATAATATGAGTTAATCTTAAAACTATTTGGTTCACTTATTTTGGATTCTTGGGTCCAATATTTCATATACATTCTCCTCTTCCACCCTTTTCCCTTTCCCTTTTCCTGACAGTCTCCTACAGCTCCAGTGTTATTTTATGCTATAAAAAATATTTTACTCATGCAATTGAAATGCTTTTTAATTTTCAGGCTCAGTAGGGAAAAATATGGAGGTGTTTAATTCTCCAGTTTTATATTTTTTCATGGGAAATGAAAGTCAAAATCTGAAAAGTAGCAACTTGCAGTAAAACATTATTTTTCTTCTTTCCCCAATATGTCTAAATGGCATCAAGTTCAAATACTTTGTTACACATAATCCGAGCCAATTTAAATGTCCAATTTCTCAATAAAACATGAATCAAGAAAAGTCAATATCTTTGCAAATGTGATTCCAAATTTTGCCCTCTGATAGTCTAACTAAATTTCCACTCACTTCAGTGTGAGTTATAAAAAGTACATCTGAGGGGAGAATTTGGCAAATGAAATTTAAAATGATTGTAGGGGAAGTAAAATATTTCTTATGCTTATGATTATATAGTAGCTGTGGAACTTTCAAAAGGAAGATGTTAAAAATCCATAATATAGCAAAATTTAATTAAAAAGTTGTTAATTTAACTAGATTTAAAGAGCTTTAACTTATTTTAAAGAACACATCTAATAAAGAGTGCTTTATTCATTCGTTTAAAAATATTTATTCATACAAACATCACTTACATTTCAAAGGATAAAATTTCCTAGCCCAATAATATTCCATACAATTAGGTCTAATGTAAACACTGAAAAAGTTCCAAATATTGACTATATAAAGAAAGAACATTTTTGACCCATGTAATATATTTATTTACAAATATATGATTCTAAGACTGGGTTCTAAGAATAGACAGAGACAAACAGTAAATAGCTAAAATAACTAAATAACTGAAACAAACTGGCTTTAATTATGTTTTCCACTGAATCATGAGCAAAAAGTTTGTATTAGATCTTTAGTGACAGAATAATCACTCTGATTTTCCTGCTCTGGAAACACTTCTGCCAGCATCTGCCCTTGCAATATTGACTCCCTGCAGAACAGGTGTCTTGGATTTAGATTCATTTCATTCTTGTCTTGCCTCTTCCCATATGACTGGCACTATGCATAGTTTAGACCTTCAAAGCCCTCATATGATCTTGCTACTCTAGTTCCTCTCTGTATGAATTGTAGACATCACTACTAGATTAATATCCCTTAAGTATCATCTTGAATTCCCTTTCTTCAATAATTTGAGTAATTCCACATACCAGCTGGATATTCCAAAAATCCTTATCTTGAAGTCAAAAGGCTGTCCACAACCTTATTCCATCTTATCCATCCATCCTGAACTCCCACTATTCTTTTCGCCTCCTCATTCAATCAAATCCACTTATTGTCCGTTTCCTTAAACTTTATCATTCCTGGCTCAATGTTGTCCTTACCTTTTTTCCATTGCCTGAAATGTCCTTTATGTTATTCTCTTCTTGTTGAATGTCTACCATCCCTCACAGCCCAATTTATGCTTTATCTTTTCCATGAAACCATTTCTGATCACCAAAATTGGAAGTGATCTCTCCTGTTTTTAAATAGCCATGGTTTTTGTTTCCTGTTCATTAATTTGGCACTTAAAAATCACTGTCTTATCAATCCTCCTGGATAGGAAGAACAAATATTGTTAAAATGTTGATACGACCCAAAGTAATCTACATATTCCATGCAATCTCTATCAAAGTAACACCAACATTCTTCACAGAGCTAGAACAAATAAGCCTAAAACTTGTATGGAACCAGAAAAGACCCCAAATAGCCAAAGCAATCTTGAAAAAGAAAACCAAAGCAGGAGGCATCACAGGCCCAGACCTCAAGCTATACTACAAAGCTGTAATCATCAAGACAGTATGGTACTGGCACAAGAACAGACACTCAGATCAATGGAACAGAATAGAGAACCCAGAAATGGACCCACAAACGTATGGCCAACTAATCTTTGACAAAGCAGGAAAGAATATCCAATGGTATAAAGACAGTCTCTTCAGCAAGTGGTGCTGGGAAAACTGGATGGCGACATGCAGAAGAATGAACCTGGACCACTCCCTTACACCATACACAAAAATAAATTCAAAATGGATGAAAGACCTCAATGTAAGACAGGAAGCCATCAAAATCCTTGAGGAGAAAGCAGGCAAAAACTTTGATCTTCCCTGCAGCAACTTCTTACTCAACACTTCTCTGGAGGCAAGGGAAACAAAAGCAAAAATGAACTACTGGGACCTCATCAAAATAAAAAGCTTCTGCACAGTGAAGGAAACAATCAGCAAAACTAAAAGGCAACTGACAGAATGGGAGAAGATATTTGCAAATGACATATCAGATAAAAGGTTAGTATCCAAAATCTATAAAGAACTTATCAAACTCAACACCCAAAAACAAATAATCCAGTGAAGAAATGGGCAAAAGTCATGAAGAGACACTTCTCCAAAGAAGACCTCCAGATGGCCAACCAACACATGAAAAAATGCTCAACATCACTCATCATCAGGGAAATACAAATCAAAACCACAATGAGATACCACCTTACACCTGTCAGAATGGCTAACGTTAACAACTTAGGCAACAACAGATGTTGGCAGGGATGTGGAGAAAGAGGATCTCTTTTGCATTGTTGGTGGCAGTGCAAGCTGGTGCAGCCACTCTGGAAAACAGTATGGAGGTTCCTCAAAAAAGTAAAAATAGAACTACTCTACGACCGAGCAATTGCACTACTAGGCATTTATCCATGGGATACAGGTGTGCTGTTTCAAAGGGACACATGCACCCCCATGTTTATAGCAGCACTATCAACAAGCCAAAGTATGGAAAGAGCCCAAATGTCCATTGATGGATGAATGGATAAAGAAGAGGTGCTACACACACACACACACACACACACACACACACACACACACACATACTGGAGTATTACTCAGCAATCAAAAAGAATACAGTCTTGCCATTTGCAGCTACGTGAATGGAACTGGAGGGTATTATGCTAAGTGAAATTAGTCAGTCAGAGAAAGACAAAAATCATATGACTTCACTCATATGAGGACTTTAAGAGACAAAACAGATGAACATAAGGGAAGGGAAACAAAAATAATATAAAAACAGGGAGGGGGACAAAACAGAAGAGACTCATAAATATGGAGACCAAATTGAGGATTATTGGGGGGTTGTGGGAGGGGGGATGGGCTAAATGGGTAAGGGGCATTAAGGAATCTACTCCTGAAATCACTGTTGTACTATATGCTAAATAATTTGAATGTAAAATTTAAAAAGTAAAAAATAAAATTAAAAAACAAAAAATCACTATCTTCTATTGTTAGGGGTGTGTGTGTGTGTTTCCAATATCTACTTAATTACATGTTAAGGTCTTCAAAGGTTGATTCTACATCTTACATTTTATATCCTTATTTACCTAGCATCCCACTTTAAAGATAGCCCAGAGTGAGCCACGTCATACATTACATACCTCTATGGGCTTCAGTCATAGCACAGTTAGTGTTATTGACTCCCTCTGGGGCTTGCAGTGCACAACTTGGCTATAAATGGCAACTGACTGGTCTATAAAATAAACTTAATATTTATACATGTTTTCTGCCTTTCTTGTATCCTTCACGAATTTTTTTTTTTAATTTTTTTTTTTCAACGTTTATTTGTTTTTGGGACAGGGAGAGACAGAGCATGAACGGGGGAGGGGCAGAGATAGAGGGAGACACAGAATCGGAAACAGGCTC
Organism: Leopardus geoffroyi; assembly: GCF_018350155.1. Taxonomy (NCBI): domain Eukaryota; kingdom Metazoa; phylum Chordata; class Mammalia; order Carnivora; family Felidae; genus Leopardus; species Leopardus geoffroyi. The sequence goes on along the minus strand of NC_059327.1, from coordinate 103,320,642 downwards.
CAGGCTCTGAGCCATCAGCCCAGAGCCTGACGCCGGGCTCGAACTCACGGACCTCGAGATCGTGACCTGGCTGAAGTCGGACGCTTAACCGACTGCGCCACCCAGGCGCCCCGTTCACGAATTTTTTATAACAAAACTTTCTTAATAGTTTACAGACTCCTTTGACTTCTTACTATTGAATAGTAGAATATGCCTTTTTGGCAAAAAGGATTACTTTGCGCTGATTATTTTTGAGAAACAGCCGACACGGGAGAAGCTCTGAAAATAGAGTAGAAGTTACCTTCCGCAAAAGAAATTTACATTTATAAAGGACATCTACATTAGTAAGTTGTCTTCCTTTAGGTACCAGGAGGAGAAGGGTGATTTTAAATCACAAGAAACTTATTAATGGAGGAACAGTGACTAAAATCCACATAACATTCCTTACTCTACCATGCTTTCCCTGGTAACCTCCCATAACTGGCTTCTCCCCTCCTCCCTCAATATCTTTTGTCTTTAGCTGAAGATGGTATTTAAGGTGGTGGTTTGGGCCATCTGGAGGAGTTACTCAGTTTTCCTGGGTATCTCACGTGTATGTGTGAGATACATGTATGTCAATAAACTTCTGTTTGTTTTTGTTTTGTTAATCTGTCTTTTATTACTTGTGGTCTCAGCCAAAAACTCAGGAAGATTATTTTTCCTCCTTTACAGTTCTGCTGAAAAGGAAGGGGCCCACTGGTACCCCCCACTTGTACCAAAGCCTGCAGATGGTATTAGAAGGTAAACTGAGACAATACGAAAATTATTAAGACCATATTTGGGCAAAAATCGATTCAAAGTGAGCAGCCCCAAATGGGAAGTGGTAAGGAGCACTTCACTCACAGGAGCTGGGAGAAACTTTTTCTTTAATTTTTTTAAAATGTTTTATTCATTTTTGAGACAGAGAGAGACAGAGAGCAAGTGGGGAAGGGGCAGAGAGGGAGGGAGACACAGGATCTGAAGCAGGCTCCAGGCTTTCAGCTGTCAGCACAGAGCCCGATGTGGGGCTTGAACTCATGAACCGCAAGAGCATGACCTGAGCTGAAGTTAGAGCTTAACGGACTGAGCCACCCAGGGTCCCAGGGGGTTGGGAGACTTTTATAGAGAAAGGGTAGAAGCAAGATAAGGAAATTATTAATTGGCAATAGCTGAAAGCCTATTTGGCTGTTTATGATTGCTTGTCCTCCATATTTTGATTTTGTAACCTTGAGGCATTTACAGGCTGATGTTGGTTTGCTTATGTAGGCCACCACTGCATTAGAGCCACAACCATCTAAAACCTCCTTGTTTAAACAGTTTAACAATGGGATCCTGGGAAACCAGCAGAAGCCCGCGAAGGATAAGAATTCTTACCAAAGTCAGCTCTCCAGAGATCCCTGTCTGTAGGGTCCAGTCCAGAGAGGAAGGTTAAATTTCATGTGACCTTTCTTTTTCAAATTCAAATTAACAGGACTAAGACATTTATAAGAATCAGTTCTGTGAATTGTAACTCTGCCGGATTTGGTTTTGGGGTGCCCAGTGGTTATTGATACTTTCCCTCCCAGGGATGGTTATTGCTTCCCCGTTTGTCTGGTTTTGTGTCCTGAAAACTTGGCTTGGCCTTCTTTTTCTTTCTGCCCAGGGTACACAGATTGTTGGTTCTTGCGTGTGCAGGTGGCTTATCCATCAGGTTGGGGGCCAAAAATATGGCTGGACAGAAATGTGCATCACACCTCATTTGAGGCTGGTGTCCTACCAACTGATAGCAGCTCAGGGGAGTTGTCTTACTTTCTTTTGGCTCCTTGAGAGTGGCCCTGGATCCCAGGAGGACTGCATCTCTTGTACCTTCTTTGGGGATGCCTCTTGCATCCATGGTTAGGTCAATAAAAACATTATTCTTTTATTCTTGGGTGGCTTAGTCGGTTAAGGGCCTGACTTGAGCTCAGGTCATAATCTCACAGTTCATGGCTTTGAGCCCCACGTTGGGCTCTGTGCTGACAGCTCAGAGCCTGCAGCCTGCTTTCGATTCTATGTCTCCTTCTTTCTCTGCCCCTTCCCTGCTCCACTCTGTCTCTCTTTTAAAAATAAACAAACATAAACAAAAAAAAATTTTAAAAGATTATTGGCTTTGATTTTGAGTCACCTGTATGTGTAATTTTGTTTTAAAAGATAAAGGGGAAAAAAAACTTTTAAAAGGAATTCAGTGCTGTCAGAAATATTTATTATTTGTCCTGGCCAAAACCTGATAATAGGATTGTTTGAAAGAATTTTTAAAGAAGCTCTATGATTAGTTGCTGGCCTAACTGGAAGCTGATATTCAGAGCCTGATAAGAAATTTTTGTGGGAGCTGGATGGGCTTCTCTCATAAGCTGAAATGGAACTATATACCCAGAAGGAAATAAACCATTTTGAAGCTTTTATGGAATGATCTATTAAAATATTTCAAAAACACACAATTCTAAATCTAAAACGTAAGAATCTTTTGATTTCCATCTTAGTTGGAAATCTTTGCCCTCCTAAAAGAAGTAAATTGGAGAAAATGTAGTTGTGTGGGTGAGTCAGCCCTTGATATTATTCAGACTGTAGATATTGTAAAAGAGCAGGACATTGGAAACAGAACTGTCCTGCACTTAAGAAAGAGAAGGAAAATTTACTTAGATTACTCTAGACCTCAGATAATAGGCTAACTATGCCCCAAAACTCCTTCTTGGAGGAAACTACATCAACTACATCCTTTCTCTGTGCCTTTGAGATAAATTTTCTACTCTGTCCTCTCTAGGACCTGGAAGCCATCTCTAGGTATCTAGCCATCTGAGCAGGTAACTTGAACTTATTTCACTGGCCAGAAATACAATTTGGATTCAGTTGTTCTTTATTTATAAACTAGGGAGTCTTTTATTATTATACCTGTCTCATGACTGAAAATTTTCATGAAAGTTATAAGATCTCCTCCCCTATATAACTATTATAAAAAACATAAGGCTGAGTCCAGAGAGTTGATTTCCTCAGTAGCTAATAGGATGATATTGTAAATGCCACAGAATCTCACATAAAAAGGGCCCATTGAGTACCTGCTCCCATCATAGCTAAATTCAGAAGTAAATGAATGAAGAAATTATACTGAAAAATGAACAGAACACAAACCTCAAAAAGAAATGAGAATCAAATTCTCATGAGTCCTCTTGTGAGCAATATCAGACACAGTAGAGCAATAAAGCAAAATCTTAAAACAGATAACTGATAAAGGAAAAGAACTGAATCTCTGCCCCTCCCCGCTTGTGCTCTGTCTCTCTCCCTCTCTCAAAAATAAACATTAAAAAAAAAAAAGAAAAAAAAAAAGAATGAAATCTTGCCATTTACAACAACGTGGATGGAGCTAGACAGTATTATGCTAAGTGAAATAAGTCAGTCAGAGAAAGACAAATACCATATGATTTCACTCATATGTGGAATTTAAGAAACAAAACAGATGAACATAGGGGAGGGGGTAAAAAAAGAGAGGGAAGCAAACCATAAGAGACTTAACTATAGAGAATAAACTGAGGGTTGCTGGAGGGGAGGTGGGTGGGGATGGGCTAGATGAGTGATGGGTATTAAGGAGGGCACTTTTGTGTTGAGCATTGGGTATTACTGGGTATTACATGTATCACTAAATTCTACTCCTGAAACCAGTATTACACTATATGTTAACTAACTAGAATTTAAATAAAAACTTTAAAAACAAAAACTAAAACTAAATCAAAAAACAAAAAATAGAATAGACTTGATTAAAACAAAAAGTAGTATTTGAAAAAAATAAAAAAGACAAATTTAGGGCAATTATAATCAAGAAAAATGTGAGAATACAACTAATAACAAAGGGGACCATTAGTGATTCAGAGTTTTATGGAATTCCAGATTTTAGTTACTACCATCAGTAATCTTGTACCAATGAATTCAGACATCCCCTACATGAATCAGATAATTTTCCCTGGAAGATATAAATCGCCAAAACTTGAAGTAATGGAAAACCCAAAAGACCAAAAATAAAAAAGCTCAATAGGTAACTTACAAAAGGAGGCTGACTGGAGATAAATTTAAGATCAAGGAACCCATAATCCTCCTTTTATATGAACAGATCCAGAATTTAATTTAATTAAATCTAATTATCTAATCTCACAGGCTACAATATTCTGAATTACAAGTGGACAAATGTACCACAAGAAGAGTTCTGTTTCACTTTTGAATATGAAGTAAAAACGCCTAAATGATGTATTCATACATTAACAAATAAAACAACGTATTAAGGAAAAAACCTAACAATATGTCAGATTTAAAATAGGCTGCAAGGATGATTCAATATTAGAAAATCTATTATTTTGATTCCCTATATTAACAAATTAACAGAAAAAAAATTCAACAGTTGCCCCACATTTTTCAAACAAAAGCCAACATAACATTAATCTTTAAAAGAAAAATTATTAGCAAATTAGAACTCAAAAGAAATATCCAGATCTGAAAATAGATATGATTTGAAAAAATGTCCAGAATAGGAAAACAGATATAAACCAGAATTTAAGAGCAAATATCATAACTGAGAAGCGAACATTAGCATAGTCTTTAGGAAGTTCAATGTTGAAGTCGGCCTGCCTGAATTTGAATCTGGCAACACCACTTCCTAGCTGTTGGATTTGTATCTGGCATCAGGGAGGGAAGAAATGGATGTGATCTTCTCCTTACTCTTCTCTTTTCTTTCTCTAGTTGAATAGGCCTTTCTTCTCCCCACCCCTACTATAAATTCTCACACTAGCTTTCTTTCTGTATAGCAAGTAACAGAGAGGAGGAAGCAGAAATTGAGTCCATGTGTCTGTGCTCTGATTTGTTTGCTTTGAGGTTGATTCTCTTTTCTTTTCTTTGCTTTTCTTTGCTTTTCTTTGCTTTTCTTTGCTTTTCTTTGCTTTTCTCTTTTCTTTGCTTTTTTTAGAGAAAGAACAGCAGAATTTAATCTCCTATTAAATTATGCTCACCAAAATGGGGGGAAACAAAGTTTGTGATATCCCAAACTTCAGAATCCATTCATTTACTGTATTGCTATGCCTTGGTTCTGCAAGAACTGATCATTATATGAACACATTTGATGGAAACTTTGTAAAATAGGAAGAGGTCAAAAAGAAAATTGTATTCCTTGGAGTCCATTTGGAACCTTTTTAATATGTTTTCTTTGTTCTTATGTATTTTTAGATTTTAAAAAATTGGGAAATTACCATCTTAATTTTGTATTTTATTTTTGCTTAAAATTATGCTATGGATGTTTTCTCATGTTATTAAATATGCTTCCAAGTATTTCAATGACTAGAAAATAATTCATTTGTTTACTTTTTAATTTCTCATCATAAGCAATGCTGCAATGAACATCTTTGTGAATAGATATTTAAATATATGAATATTATGAATGTTATGTGTAACACCAAATTGCTTTCCAAAGAAGCCATTCTAATTTATAATCTTACCAGCAGGGTATTTAATTTTACCCATAGATTTAGATGTGTTAATAAATATTTCAGTTGTATCTGTGAAATCTCCATAACGCTCAGAAAAAGTCAAAACAAAATGTGAAAGACCTAAACGATAAGGTAGTTTTAGAAATGTGGGAACATGCTTCTTCTTATTTTTATTAAAAAAAGAAAAAGCATGAGTTTTTACTACGCACCAATACTGACCATTACTTTTGATACATAATTTCATAAAATTTATTAAAGAAATGTAAGTTAATTCCAATTATTTTTATTATTATGTTTGAGCATTAATTTGTAACCCTAGGAATGATTTAAGGAAAAAGCTATTAATTCGTACACAGATCCCTAAAGTCAAAGGCAGCAGTTACCTCAGGAAAAAAATTTAACCCAAATTCTTAATTGATATGGAAAATATAAGATGGTTTTGTGCTTTGTGGAAGTGCTTTCATATTATAGCAGAGCCACAGAAACGAAGTTGTCTGAGTTCTGCTCTTTTCTTGCTTGAAAAAAATGTTTGTTTTTATATATTTATTTTTTTAAATGATTATTTATTTTTGAGAGACAAAGAACACAAGTGGGGGGAGGTGCAGAGAAACAGTGAGACAGAGGATTTGAAAGAAGGCTCCCGGCTGACAGTACAGAGCTCACTGTGGGGCTCAAAGTCACCAACCACAAGATTATGACCTGAGCGAAAGTCTGGTGCTTAACTGAGCCACCCAGGTGCCCCAAAAATGTATGCTTTTATTTATTTTTAATTATTTTTTAATTTATTTTTTTAAATTCACATCCAAATTAGTTAGCATATAGTGCAACAATGATTTCAGGAGTAGATTCCTTAATGCCCCTTACCCATTTAGCCCATCCCTCTTCTCACAACCCCTCCAGTAACCCTCTGTTTGTTCTCCATATTTATGAGTCTCTTCTGTTTTGTCCCCTTCCCTGTTTTTATATTATTTTTGTTTCCCTTCTCTTACGTCCACCTGTCTTGTCTCTTAAAGTCCTCATATGAGTGAAATCATAGGATATTTGTCTTTCTCTGACTGACTAATTTAACTTAGCATAATACCCTCCAGTTCCATCCATGTAATCGCAAATGGCAAGATTGCATTCTTTTTGATTGCTGGGTAATACTCCATTATATATATATAGCACCTCTTCTTTATCCATTCATTCATCGATGGACATTTGGGCTCTTTCCACACTTTGGCTATTGTTGATAGTGCTGCTATAAACATGGGGGTGCACGTGTCCCTTTGAAACAGCACACCTGTATCCCTTGGATAAATACCTAGTAGTGCAATTGCTGGGTTGTAGGGTAGTTCTATTTTTAGTTTTTTGAGGAACCTCCATACTGTTTTCCAGAGTGGCTGCACCAGCTTGCGTTCCCATTGAGGTTGATTTTCTTAAGGACTGATTCTTCTTTACCTGAGTTGCCTCTCTGGCAGATGATCCCCTCCCTACTGAGGGACAACTTTATTCCCTGTAGCACTCACATAGGGTTCACTTGGCAATGGAGATGTCCACGTTGGGTGTATGACAGCATGGCTAGGGGACCAGCTGGGCAGTCCTAAAGCCTGAGTCTCCCTTTGCCACTTTTCATGTTCTTCCAGGTGAAGCCATAGGGAATCATTGGAGTTCTCTTCCAGATACTCAAAGGCTCACCAGGACCTTTCCAGAATATACCTTTGTATTCACACATACTACACTCTGGTCCCTTCATGACCAGCAAGGATGAGTTACCATAACTATCTCCTTTTCAGAAATCTTCAGACAAGAATCTGGCTCTAGTCTTTTTATGTTTAAGCACATCTTTAAATTTCTATAGACCTACATTCCTTTCACCACCTCCAGCCTATAGGGATAAGAACAAAATGGTGTACTTCTAAGCATACAGAACACCTTCCAGCAAATACCCTTTCTTTCCAAATTTCCTCTTCCTCTCATTGATAAAGACTGTCAAAGCAGGTTAGCCTTACTGGCACTTGGGATTAGACTGAAAATCTTATGCCGAGAACCAGGCTTTCTTTGAAAAAAAAAAAAAAAATTTAATGTTTTTTTTTTGTTTGTTTGTTTTTTGAGAGAGAGACAGAGACAGAGTGCGAGCAGGGGAGGGGCAGAGAGAGAAGGAGACACAGAATCTGAAGCAAGCTTCAGGCTCTGAACTGTCAGCACAGAGCCCAGTGTGGGGTCCGAACTCGTGAACTGTGAGATCATGACCTGAGCCGAAGTTGGACGCTTAACTGAGTGAGGACCAAGCCTTTTCGGAACTTGACCTTGGAAAAATTAGTAACATTGCTCTCTGTAGAAATCTGTCTCCAGGGGCGCCTGGGTGGCGCAGTCGGTTAAGCATCCGACTTCAGCCAGGTCACGATCTCGCGGTCCGTGAGTTCGAGCCCCGCGTCGGGCTCTGGGCTGATGGCTCAGAGCCTGGAGCCTGTTTCTGATTCTGTGTCTCCCTCTCTCTCTGCCCCTCCCCCATTCATGCTCTGTCTCTCTCTGTCCCCAAAATAAATAAACGTTGAAAAAAAAAATTAAAAAAAAAAAAAAAAAAAAAAAAAAGAAATCTGTCTCCACTGTTAGTCTTACACTATTTGGAAACCTCAAGAGACAACAAAGATTTCAATCACCTAACATTACTACATATAAAATTGAAAACTTTAAAATTATAAGAGGAAAATATAGAAGAATATCTCCATGACTTTGGAGTGCAGAAAACTTCTTAAAGAATATTTTTAAATGTAAGATATTGATACAACAGAACACATCAAAATTCAAAACTTCTGAACTATTCAAGAAATCATTATAATATTAAAAGACACACTGTGGACTAAGAAAAATATTTGCAACATGTGTAATGTAGCATACCAGTAGAAAAAGACAGATATCTAAAAGAAAAGTAGAGAGTGGAGGAAAATGGAAAAGTCAATAAAAATAAAAATTTAAACGGCCATTGAAAAGATGGTTAACTTCTGTGGTAACCAGGGAAAGAGAAACTGAAGCAACAGTGAGATCACATTTGTAATTCCATCAAGGAGGCAAAAATCTAAAAGCTGAACAAGGACCTAAAGTTCCTGAAGTGTGGGGAAATGGGTGCTCTCTCATTGTATAAACTGTGAGATCCACTTTGGGGAGAAACTGAGCAATATGTGTTAAACCTAAATATGTATATATTCTTTTACTTTGCAGTTCTATTTATAGGTTCCCACTGTTACAGAAACACTAGCACATATGCTCAGGGAGAATTGTAAAAGAATGTTGTCACAATATTCATTGTAATTGCAATTATAAATTCAAATATGATATAGCGGCAGATAGAGTAGTTAAAATGAATCAGCTAGATCTGTGCGTCTCAAGATGGGTAGGTCCCAAATACATAACATTGAGTGATAAAAGCAATTTGTACAATTTTTTGCACAATATTACTTATATAAAAATAACAAAATATACGAAACCACGCTATACATGTTTATGGATACATCTATATAAGTAAAAGATACTAAAGTTCTGAAAAATATACATTATAAATGCATAAAACAGTTTGTCTCTGCAGAGGAAAGGGGGAGACTGGGATCAGAATTGGTTTTTAAAGGTACTTTAGCTTTAAACAGAGTGTTCTAGTTTTTTACAAAGAGAATGGATTTTTGGCATTACACAATTAGTTCAAAAAATAAAAATGAGGGAAAAATGAGATTCGACTCTGGAGATCAAAAGATTATGCTTTAGCTTTTGGGTCCACATGGGAAAAATCATCAAATGTCTGAAAATCAGTTTCCTCTTTTACTAACAGGGTATACTTATATATACATATACACATACATATGTATGTGTATATGTATATATGTATGTGTATGTATATGTGTGTGTGTGTAAAATATATAGATAGATAGATAGATAGATAGATATAGAGAGAGTATTGGATGATTTAATGTTGATGACACACAGAGCACTGCGGGTGCTCAGAAAAAACGCCAGTTTTTTTCCCTTTGCATTCAGTGAAAATGGAGTATACACAATTGTACTTAAAGTCTTTCATGAGGGTGAACCTAATTTGTGGGTTCACAGTCCATATTCAGTCTATCTGGAAAACACTTGACCATGGGGGTGAGAGAGAACTCAAGCCCTAAATTCAGACTTGATTCATTAATCTATATAGAGTCTTGACTTCTCTTTAAAACTCATTTGACAGCTTTGAAACACTTTATTTTTCCCCAAAGGAACTAAAACCTTATTACATTAATTACCTTAGAAAATGAGAGAAAAGAACCAAAGGTCTTTGAAAAAACATTTTTTTCCTTCTTTGACAAATATTTCTAGGCACAGTAAAATTAAATATCCCATTGTAAAAAGATAAAGTGCCCCCAATTGGGATATTACTTTCTGAATAATCCCGTGGATATTCCCAGTCTGAGCACCAAACCGTAACTCACTCTTAGAGGTTTGCTAGAATCATAAACTGCCAGAGTACAGTTTTATGAAGGTTCAGAAGGACAGTCTGAACTTGCCCAATTAAACAGATTAAATTTTAGTTGTGAATTCAGGCCAGGGACATGCATTATTGTTTTTCTACAGAATAAACATAAATTTGCCAATGCAGTGAAGCTTGCAGCTGGTGAAAGTCCTTCTTCCCAATTTTCCCAATGGAAACGTTTATTTATTTAACTCCATTTATAAAGTTAAAAAGCAATCTAATGCATGTAACGTAGAAAAATGAAGAAAGAAAACATCTGTAACTTAGAAATAAACATTTGGGACCAAATTGTTTCTTAGTTATTTGTGAACTATTTCAATGTGAGTTACATGCAAGCATGGGGGTGCACAATTCCACAAACAATAAAATATACCTTTAAAATATAATGTTCCAGTGCCCAAGTAGCGATGGAGTTAGTACGTCTAGAAAAATATTTGGCCGGGACCCCGGATGACTCAGTCGATTAAGCGTCCGACTCGATTTCAACTTAGGTCATGATCTCACAGATTTTGGGATCAAGCCCCACGTCGGGCTTTCTGCTGACAACGTGGAACCTGCTTGGGATTCTCCTCCCTCTCTCTCCCCTCCCCTCCCCTCCCCAGCTCCTTTTCTCTCTCTCTCTCTCTCTCTCAAAGTAGATTAAAAAACATTAAAAAAAAAAAAAAAAGAAAATATTTCACCTTAAGAACTATATGTCCAAATTTAATTACTAATGCAGGATAAAATTTTCTTTTTGTTTAGGTTGACCCATATATTTTCATTAAAAAAAGGATAATAGTCTGAAGAGAATGAGAATGTATTGATATTCATAAAATCTTTGACAATTTGGGGTCAGAGGCAGGAAGCAGAGCAGAGGCATTACTTATAAAGATTAAATGTTATTGTTTTACCTTGAGTTTGCTTTCTCCTTGATTCAAAAATTAGTCATTTTCCTTACACAACCTAAGGTATCATAAAGTCATTAACACTTCACCTGTGACAACCTATATAAATACGAAAAAATAAGGTACCGTCTTTCTGCAGAACTGCCACATGATCTAAATAGCTTGTGAGCAGTGTTTGCAGTAATAGTACACTAAATATAAAATTTGTACATTGACATTGCAAGATTTCTTTTTAAAAATTTTTTTTTTTCAACGTTTATTTATTTTTGGGACAGAGATAGACAGAGCATGAACGGGGGAGGGGCAGAGAGAGAGGGAGACACAGAATCGGAAACAGGCTCCAGGCTCTGAGCCATCAGCCCAGAGCCTGACGCGGGGCTCGAACTCCTGGACCGCGAGATCGTGACCTGGCTGAAGTCTGACGCTTAACCGACTGCGCCACCCAGGCGCCCTGACATTGCAAGATTTCTTAATGCACATGTAATAAAAATGGCTATTAATGAGTATTTGCACAATGTAAAACTTCTTTCAATATTTTTCCCCTCAGAGATGTACAGAGATAAATAGATTTAATACACTTCAAGAAACACTTCTACTTCTTGGGAATATTGGAAGTTATAAACGTTCTATGTCAAAAAACATATGGCCTTAAGAACTATGGTTCGCTTTCTTGTGGGGATTTTCATGGCATTCTAATGCCCAGAGAAGCATGAGATCATCCTGAACAGACTGACGCTTTTTGAACCAACGTGTAATAACTTGGGGCTTCACTTGGGGGTCCCTCTCTTGTGCATATGCATATAAAGCACACATGCATTTACTCAAATAGCCAGGTTCGAGGAATCAAAAGCAGGAAGAAAATTATAGTCGTTTCCAGATGCTGTTATAATCAGATCTGAATTACCCATCGGCAAGCACCTCCTGGCAGGGAGCAGAGTAATGAATCCTGACAGATGGGACACCTGGGCCTCAAATCAAAGCAAATTCCCTCTTCCAGCAAGGCCCAATGTCGCTATCCACACAGAATGGACTTCCTTCCCCATGCTGACTATTGGCAGCGTGGCTTCTGCCATCTTTCCAGTTTTATTTGCTACGAAACCTCCCCAGGAGCCTCATCCAGCAATCAAACTGATCCCTCACCTTGTCCAAACACACCCACTGCATTCGTACTACACCCAGGGTGTGCCTACTCTCTTTAACTGAAATTTCTCCCTTCATCACTCTGCCTTCCAATTTTGCTTACCTTCAAGCCTAAAAACTGAAAACACAGGCAGAACCACGGACACATACACTCACATATACCCCTTACCTCCTCTTTGATGTCCTCCTTGATCTTCTCGGAAAAATGATCTTCGTCCAATCTGAACATCAGATGCACTCATCCATATTGTCTAGTTTACTTGTAACCTTTTTGGGCTTTGGCTCTGGGTACTTTCTCTCCAAACCTGGCAGGCAATTATGAGAAGATGGAGGGGAATGGGAGTCTTGCCGAAGGGGTCTGTCCTATTCACACACCATGAGCTACAGAGTTCTCTCTATAGCGAAGTTTCTTCAGTGGCAAAACAAAGGAATTGGGCCCATTAATCTCTAAGATACATTTGAATTCTAAAATTTGATAACTCTAGCATGTTACCTGAATCTGTAAGTTTTCATTTCTTGATTTCATATTCTTTACTCATTGTTTTAGTTTGCCAGGGCTAAAAAGTACCACGGTTTTCTGCTCCTCTTGCCTTCCATCACATAAGTATAATTGACAGTTGGTCATAATCTCCTGTCTCGAAAGAATGTCATGAAAACACTACAATAAGAAAGATTTTAAAGCACACTGGGGACTATTTATCAGGCCCTACCAATAAATAGGAGCTAAACTGTTCACATTTCAAAAACATGTTGGCTCTTTCATACCATAATAATGTGGATGCAACATGTACTGGTTGTATGGATCCTGATATTAAGCTTAACCCTAATGATACTTAATAAAAAAATCCCTTTGAAAATCTGATCCTCTATGAAAAACAAGTGTCAAGTTATTGCATTTCTTTTTCCAAGTTGATTGCCCCTTCTTAATCTCTTGGAATTTGGAAAATGCAATATCTTTGTGGAGCTAATCTGGTGATGAAGATTAGAGAATGGATTTAAACCAAATGTGAAGTACATTTCTCATATAATAAATGTAACATTGATGGATTTTTAATAAACTTATTGTCAGAACACCATGGTTTCTGTCTTTCATCTCTCCCCTAAATCATTCAAACCCATCTCTGAGATTGTGGATTTAATAAATCCACATTATTTCTAAACCTAGAGAAACCTAGCCAAGACTCATACCGGTGTCTTCCAGTGTTCCTACAGCCCTCAATTTCTGTAACAACATAGGCGAATTCTGATGTCAAATTCAGGAAGTGGTGGGAAACTCTTACTGAAGACTGGACAGATTGCCAGTGTTTCCTACATGAATAATAAAAATAATAGTAACAATAAATCTGCATTCTAAATCAAATAGTCCAATTCTGAAAATAAATTTCCCCAGGAATTCTAAGGTACCAGAGAAACCAGATGAAACTAGGAAGAGAGGTTGCTGGGCTCTACAAATATGGAGTACCATCGGTCCAGACTCCCCTCCCCACCCCTCATAGGTCTAACCTATGTCTCAAGGGTACTCTTTCATTGAATCCTGCCCTTCATCACACATCCCATCCCATCACCCACCCCTACTCTTTACTTTCCCAGAGGAAACAAGTGCTTTCTTGTCCAACTCCACCCAAGTAAAGTTCTGTCCTCTCAGCTTGTTGGCCAAGGTGCCAGTATTCCTTCAGGCTGTCTTCATTATATTATTCACCTTGGATTCAAAGACGTTCATAAAAAATAAAATATATACATTCGTGTGCACAAATATATAACTCAGCATTTCAGTTTTCCTAACCAAATAAATGTGTATTGGTCTTTTGAAATGGTGTAAAAGTCACCCATTACTTGAAGTACTAAAAATGTAAACAAGCATAGACTTTTATTCTAATTGCTTAATTTCCAATAAATAGGTTTTATTTTAATATTGAATTATAGGGGGACCTAGGTGGCTCAGTTGGTTAAGCATAGACTTTGGCTCAGGTCATGATCTCATCATTCATGAGTTCTGTGTCGGGCTCTGTGCTGACAGCTCAGAGCCTGGAGCCTGCTTCGGATTCTGTGTCTCCTTTTCTCTGACCCCCCCCCATCTGTCAAAAATAAAAATTAAAAAATATATTGAATTAAAAAAATCACAGTATGCATGAAAGGTATCTAAACTAGACTTTTAAAGTTCACTGTCTGCATCTATTTTCAAGTTCTTAATTCATGATATACTTAACTTGCTAAAGACAATTTTTTTTTTCAACGTTTATTTATTTTTGGGACAGAGAGAGACAGAGCATGAACGGGGGAGGGGCAGAGAGAGAGGGAGACACAGAATCGGAAACAGGCTCCAGGCTCTGAGCCATCAGCCCAGAGCCTGACGCGAGGCTCGAACTCACGGACCACGAGATCCTGACCTGGATGAAGTCGGACGCTTAACCGACTGCGCCACCCAGGCGCCCCGCAAAAGACAATTTTAAGGCTGATTTTCTTTACTAATTAAAACCTTGCAAAATACATAATGTGTAACAATTTAAAAATTCACTTCCATTCTGCATTGGGAAAGAGAAGACTTAAAAATGATTGCCAATTCTATTAATTGCATGTAAAGCTGCCCATAATTTTTCTTGCCTTCTCTTCTACTCATCTTCAAACTTTTTGTTGCTATTGTTACTTAAAGTGTTAAAACACAAAACTGTAACCTCCCCTTCTGGAACAACACAAAAGTCAACTATTTCTTACTGTTCAACTCGAGAAATTGCTCATCCCCAGCTGAGGTAGTACACTGTAGAAAGTAATGTTTATGGATATGTGTTGTTCTATATTTACTTCAGTCAAATAAATATTGCTTGGTAATGTGAAAAAGCAGTGACTAAGTTTTTTGTTATGTTTGACTTTACAGTGAGCACATATAAAAGGTCTTTTTTTTTTTTTTTTTTTAGAAGTAAATTATTCATTAGGTTAGGCCATTTAAACCAAATTTACACAGGAGTTTGTCACTTCACAACTAAATTCTTCCTCATGTTACATTTAGGCAATGAGAAGCAATTTCAGTAAATACACAGCTTAATGAGTGTGTGTCTAAACAATACACCCCAAGGGTTCTCCTTACAGCTTACATCCCAGTATACCAATCTACAGTATTTCCCCTAGAAAGCACAGGTCTTCTGGGGCTGCATGTTGCTTTCATGCTCAGTGATATTCAACAAACTTCCCAGAACCCGAAGAAAGCACAGCTTCCATATACTCGAGTGTGAGAATTTTGTGGGAAACTAACTGCAAAGGTAAAATCATCTGTTAGATCACCCTTTTTATTCAGTAAATGGTAAGTACTCATTCAATCCATTCTTCAATTACACTATCATAAGCAGTAATTATAGATATGAAATATTAACAACTTTAAAGGATATGAACATTAATGTGATAGCACGCATAGCCCTTGTATAATTGGTTCTAACCAATCCACTTGCCATTTCTTCTCCTGTTTTTCTTAAGGGCATGTAAGTCTTCATTCTTTTCTTCTAGTCCTTGGTCATTTAAATCCACCAATCTGGAACAGTCTGCCCATTTCTTTTTGCTAATGCAAACCTTGAAGTTTTCCTTGATTCATCAGACCACATCCCCTTCTTTATGCACAGGTGGTTTCAATATTAAAACAATTGCTGACATGTGGACATGGTGTGACTACTGTAGTTCTACTATTTTATTTCCATGAACAAATAACATTTTGATTATACCTGTTTTTATATTTATATGGAAGTTGCACAATCTTTAACAAATAAGGAGAATTATAGAGGTCTCTGAGAAATAGCTTACTCTAACCTAAAATTTGCAGCTTTAATTATTTTTTGACCCTGCTGTCTACATAGCCAGAGACTGATTTATTACTACAATATGATATTTATGTATGATACCTATTAACATTTTAGAAAATTATTTTAAAAGCCATTGATCCCATTAAATAATGTACTTCTCTAAATTATGGCTATTTTCATGGCTGAATTTTATAGTTACTCTTTCAACCATGAAAGTTCAAATTGAATTTAGTGTCTTAGTATAATAATATACACAATTTTATTACCCCTAAAAAGTATAAGCAAAAGAAAAATGCTCCTCCAAGAACCAAAATGGATGAATAATTCATTTATCCAAATCTTTCTTTCATGAGTTATCCACGTGGGAGCAGTCCTGTGTAGGTGTCACCCAGTGGGTCTGGCCCTTCACCACCTATCTCCACTTAATGCCCATCATGAAGTAGGTCTGTCTCTGCCCACTCCTTCCTCTCCTAGTCCTCCTTATAAGTTCTCCTTGCATCTAACACACCTTTTCCCCCACTTCAGGCTACAAATCCATAAATCAAGATATTTAGGCTCATCATCTTTGTCTAAATCTGTAAGATACCTTTTCTGAACTTTACTCCTTTAGCAACAGAAGAATGGGTGCAAGGGGCCTTGCTCAATGGTCCAAAAGAAGGCAACATCATGGATTATCTGGGAGTTCTACTTGACTCCTAACTCTTGGATGGACAAAGATCTGACCTATGCTACTATCCCACCCATGATAGGTAACAAGTGTGAAAAGCTGTCACTGTCTCTGTCTTTGGTTGTAAATGGTTGGTATTAACATTTTGGGTACTTCCCCCTGACTATTTCCCTTCAAATTGTGTTTATGCAAGATTTTTCTGTATTTAAGAATTGTAAATGCAAAAATTTAGCACTCTTCTGTGCTAAATGCCTCTTAGCTACCTTCTTAGAGGATTAGCTAGCTTATAGCAGGCACTCTATAAATATAGTCAGATGAATTTTTTTAAAGTAAAAATTTTAAAAGAACTGTCATATTGGCTAAAACTAGACATCTCAATAGCTCTCAGAATGCCGAGGAATGGAATATAATAGTAAGAAATAAACACAAGCATTATTCACAAGTTGCTATTATTATCAAACTTGGTTCCAGCCTAGTCCTATCCTACAAAATTTCCCCTTGTTCATGGCCAGAAACAGGAATCTCTATTTTGCTAGCTATTTTATTCTTACTGCTTAGGATAATATTTGGTACACAGAAGGCACTCAATAAGTACTATTGAATAAATGAATGAATGAATAACAAAACAACAGCAACAAGAGAGGCTAACATTTATTAAGGACTTACTAGTAAAACACTGTTTGAATTCTCACATGGACTTTCTCATTTACCTGAACAAACACGAGAAACTTAGATCACTTAGAAAAACTATTCAGACACAGAAAATTGAACCAGAGAAATACCCAAATGATTCAAATTCTCCTAAAGTTGTGCACATACATCTACACAGCAAATAATTCATTTTACCTAGATTTACATAATTCAATAAAGTAAAAAATAAGTGTTTTGCCTAAATTATCATGTTATTGCTTGGAGTTTCCATATTCTTGTTTTACTTCATAGCAAACTCTGATTAACAGGTAGAAAGTTAAAATATTTAACCTAAATTTTATTTATGAAGGCTGTGGTAGAAAGCATAGGCAATGATGAGTATGAAGCGTAGAATGAGAGCTTAGTATATACTAAATTTTCACTAAATGCTAGTTATTCATATTATTTCTTAAAATATTGTTACCCAAGGAGCACTTACAACTATGAAGCAAATCAGTGGTCAAGATTTGTATTTCAATCAAGAATATATCGGCGTGCCTGGGTGGCTCAGTCGGTTAAGCGTCCAACTTCAGCTCAGGTCACGATCTCGCGGTCCGTGAGTTCGAGCCCCATGTTGGGCTCTGGGCTGATGGCTCAGACCCTGGAGCCTGCTTCCAATTCTCTCTCTCTCTCTCTCTCTCTCTGCCCCTCCCCCGTTCATGCTCTGTCTCTCTCTGTCTCAAAAATAAATAAAACGTTAAAAAAAAAATTAAAAAAAAAAAAAAAAAAGAATATATGACTGTGAGGGGCACGTGGGTGGCTCAGTTGGTTAAGTGTCCAAGTCTCGATTTCAGCTTAGGTCATGATTTCACTGTTGTGAGATCATGGCTCGAGGTTGTGAGCCCCATGTCGGGTTTTGCACTGACAGCACAGAGACTGCTTGGGATTCTCTCTCTCTCCCTTTCTCTCTGCCCCTTCCCTGCTCAAGCTCTTTCTCTCTCTATTTCTCTCAAAATAAATAAACATTAAAAAAAAGAATATATGACTGTGGTAGTGTCATACTCTTTTCAAAAGTGGTTCATGTTATTTACTTGAGAAAAATCTCAAGGACTTTAAATCACAGTGGCCCATCATTTTACTCCTGGTGTCCCCTACAAGTTACCCAGGGAAGGGGAGAGGAACTGGCTGGAACTCAATGAAAATACGGGCAAGCGTTAATAACCCACATATGTAAATATGGAACTAAAATGAAAAATGTAAAACAATGTGCAATTTCCCCTTGGACAGCTCAGCTTTACTTAGGTGTGGATAAAAGTGTAATGGGCATATGCTGATCTCTCTTTTGCAGAAGAAAGTTAGAAGAAGCGTATGGCCTCCAAACTTATGATCAACACTTTAACAAGTGTGCTCAGATTCATAAGAAACAATACTTAATGTTTGGCTTTAAAAAATGTTTCTTAAAGCTGAATTAAATGAAAACCCCCAGAAGCTCAACTTTCTTATCCTTTTTAGGATCTATGGCCAATGCACTACATTTATGTAAATATGTGATAATGACATTAAGGGAGTTAATAACGTGGAGAGAAGAGTCCGAAGATTGCATCTTTGAGCCAGTGAAAGTGAAATAGGGAAACTGAAGGGACTCCATTTTATTTTATTTTATTCTTATTTTTTTTAATGTTTATTTATTTTTGAGAGAGAGAGAAAATGCAAGCAGGGGAGGGACAGAGAGAGAGGAAGACACAGAATCCAAAGCAGGTTCCAGGCTCTGAGCTGTCAGCACAGAGCCCAGTGCAGGGCTCAAACTCATGAACCACGAGATCATGACCTGAGCTGAAGTTGGACGTTTAACTGACTGAGCCACCCAGGCATCCCAGAAGGGACTCCATTTTAGAAAGTCTCCATGTCTGCTGTTTTCCTCCTAGGCCTCATTTACTCATGTTTCATATTTTGATTCTGAGTAAGCCAAAGAAGCTATATTCCCACTTCAGGGGGGAAGCAAGAAAGTTAATCATTCTCTGGGTTTTCATTTAGGCCTCAAACACCTGATAACATCTAAGAAGAGTCACATTCTGAACATGTTCCAGGACATTAGCTTCAAACAGACCTCAGCAGATCCTGGCATCAATACCTCTGCCTTTGGTAATTTATGGAATAACACCTATTGTTCACCTGACACTCACCTCCAATTGGACCCTTCTGTCACTCATGCTATTAAGCAAACTATTTTCACTTTCCAGCTCATGTTTGATTTCTATGTTGCATGAAGCCAAAGACCCTCTTGGCCAGTCCTATGGGACCCTCCCCTGGGTTCTCAGACCTAACCTGCCTGCATCAAAAGCAAGCTTTCTCCTCTTAAACTGAGAGGGCTAATGTTAAAACCAAGAGCTGTTAATGCCCTCTCTTTCTGAATTCTATTCAGGCAGCTGAACCTTTCTACTACTTAACTTCCCAACCAAGCTCTTAGGGAGTCTATTAGTAAATGAAAATTAGTGATTAAAGAAAACTGTGAAGAATTTCCAGAGTTCAGTTTAATTTTAAATTGCTATTCAAATTTATTTGTTTATGCAAAACACATAAAAAATACTGCAAAAAAGAGAGTACCAAAATCTCAGATGGGGAAGATCTTTAGTATAAATGCCAAACTGTGAAAGATGTTAGGTTATAAAAATACACATCATACTGTACTCTAATATTATCTCACAACATTTAATCTTTTACTATTATTAATACTCCTTATATAATAATGACTCTGTTGATTAACTAACCAAAAAATCTATACCCCAGATACAAGGCATTTAGTCGCCAGAACCGTAAGAAATTTTGGAATCAAACTTTCACCGCATACTTACATTTTCCTTTTATTTTAGTGATTGAGACATTACTGACAGAAAATCAGGCAGGGAGTATCTGATTCATGTTCTTGAAACAGAGATATGTGTGTTTCTTTCACAACACAACCAAAGTCCGTGACTTGTGCGAAACTGTGTTCTTTTCTCACCCACCTAAAAGAATAATGTAAATAGCATCTTCAGCAAATCTTTGAATAATACTTCCTGGCACTGAGTTATGTTTCCACTCACTCTTCTTTAGAATGGCAAAGCAAGTAAAATCAAGAAAATTGTAAACCTGTAAGGAGCTCCTGGAAGGTTTTAGTATAACGTTCGAAAGAACAAAATTAGAGCCCGAACTTGCAAGACAAACCCTTGCTAAACTTTTATAATGGGCGGCAAGTTTCCCTGGGTGCTGGTGAGAGCAAGTGAAACTGCGGGGCCAGTTTTTGGCCGCATCTTAGGGTTTGGGCCTGGAAGGTGACACCTTACTTTACAAAAATTGCCTTTGACAGCTTTTGTACTTCCACAGCAAAGCTCAGCACGAGGGGAGTCCCCTTGAGACACTAGGAGGGATGAGGATTAAGGCGAGGATGTGGTATCACCGCAGGGCATGGGCAAGGTCATCTAATGTCTCATGTACTACATTCTGCTTCTGAAAGATCGAGCTTCGGGACTCTCTTTTTTTCCTTCACAGTCTGGCGTTGATAGGACTAGGACAGTCAGAGATATAAGACCTGGAACAAATCGCATTGACAGGAACTCAACGCAAACCACATGTTCACTACTGATTTCCGAACTTGTGTTCCTCAAAAGAAATCAAAGACATAATCTACTTTCTCAAACAATTAAACAGGCCTTTTGTCAGTATTTAAGAAGGCCTTCCCACCCTTAGGGAAAATGCAACCCCACCCCCTCCCCTAATTCCGTAATGTTGTTTTCTTTGCATACACTTTTGATGATGTAAAAAAACATGTTTTTTTCTTCTCTAATATATTTTGACTTGTTATGAGCAAATGATTTATGAAGATAAAAATTGGTAACATTTGCTTCCAGAAGTTGTTTCAAAACCGTTCAACTTTAATCAGTATTTCAATCATTTAATTAATTTCGTAAACCTCAGAGATAACAGAAGTACCATCACCCCTCACTAAGTTAAGTTTAGGTGCAATCAGGTGAGGAGAATTTTATTTTTGATCAGCAAAAAATGCTTATTAAAGTGACATGATGCTCTCAGTTTGCTGCTGGGAAGAGGTTTTTCACTAAAATCTTTTCTCAATTTGATAATATTTTTCCTCCATTCTATTCATATTTTAAATAATATTGCCAAGAATGCTGTCTTTCCTCTCATCCCAGATTTCCTGACTACCACTCAGTTTCAAAAGCACATAAATTAATAAAATTTCAAAAAGAACCAAGTCTGTGGGTCCTGCAGAAAGGACACACACCTGTCTTTTAGTGTCAAGACTGACTGCATTCATTCACCAAGCCATTTCCCCTCCAACCCAAGCTTTTACTCAATACATTATTAAAAAGTTCTGTTTTCTTTTACCATGGGAACATAGACACTTAAGATAATTAATTACGATCATCATTATTTCTTTAAATAATACCAAAAATTACAAAGCAATTTAATACAGAGACTCCTCTTTAAAACCCTTTACAAACCTAAGCTAATTTGCCATTGTAATTCACCAAGAATGGCTATTATCCTCTCTTTATAAAGGGTAAACTAAAAGGTTAAGTGAAGAGCTTAAGGCAGCTGAATAAGTTAATACCATTTCTGGGAGTAGATCACAGGAATGCCAGGTTTCTGCCTTTAAGCTCCAATTAGAATACCACCCTTCAGGAGAATGGCCCATTGAAAAGTTTGAATAAAGGCACATTTTATTCAAGACACTTTCTCCTCTTCAAAAATAACTGAATAAAAGCTCTTTGCTTCACTTAATTTTAAGTATGTTTTTCTGAATAAACGTTTATTGGAAAACACTCAGCATATACAGAAATACATGAAGAATAAAATAATAACCATATACAATTCGGGATAGCCATTAGTATAATTGTGTGTAGATGTATGTTTTCTGTACGTAAATTTACTATCATTTCACAAAGTTAAGAGCATGCTTGAGTTGAGATTTGTAAATTTTTTACTAAAATACACCATAGATACACAACATTTTCACATCAACTTAATTTTTTCCTAAATTACAGCAAAAACAAAGTATCAGTAACGAACAGAAAATAGAATAGAACCAAGGATACAACTGGAAGACAATAGCAAATGCTTGCATAAGAGGTAGTCTAGAACAAAAACAAAAACAAAAAAAAAATGAAGGCTTTGAATATTGGGCAAAGGAATTTGAGTTTGATAAGTGAAACTCACTCATAAACCTGAATGCCCTGATCTCTTAGTGCATGATCTCACCCAAAGCTCAGAAGTATAAACCACGAAGGACAGAAATCACAGTGAACATTGATTGAGAGCTTCCTATGTGTCAGGCACTCCCCAAAGTGCCAGGGCTGCATCCAGGTTTTGGGGGATGTCATGCTTAGGCAGTGTGTGTGTGTGTGTGTGTGTGTGTCTGTGTGTGTACCCGCGCGTGCGCGTGTGTTGCGGAGGGAGAGGGGGGAGGGTGGTAACTGCAAGGAAAAGAATACAAAATTAGACACAAAATTGAGTATGAAAGTGAGAATTTACTTAGAATGATAAAAGACATAATAGATTATAAATTTTTAATGGCTGAGAAACAGATAAGCACATTATGCAGTATACAAATTATACCCCAAACAAATTTTGAAAAGCTAATGAAACCACAAACATTCCAAAATCCAGAGGAAAAAAAAAATATATGTTGGGCATGCTTCTGTAATAACCTTTGTTAATAACCTTGTTGCTTTAATTTTGTTTTTTTTCTTTTTGATTGCCATTTCCTAAGGTAAAGATGTAGTGATATTGTTTTCCACAAAGGAGGAAGCTAATTTAAACTTTCCTCTACTTAAAATTTATTTTTATTACTAAAGTTTACAAAAGCACTTTATAGCTTCACAGGTCATTATTGGTAAAGTTATAGAAATATATTTAGGATTTTTTGTCAAGTTCAGTAAAGGCTCCTACTTTTTTTTTTTTTTTTTTTTTTTAATTTATAAACTGTAAGACTTCAGGGTATTTCAAGTTATGTGTGTGTGTGTGGCAGGGGGTGGATGTGGGTGCAGGGAGTGATCACACTTACTAAATTGATGATTAGTTGGTTTTTAATTGGTATCTTTGGTTTTAATAGTGGTTATGACTATTTTGTTTTGTTTTGCTTTAAACTATTTCCACACCCAGCATGGAGCCCAACGCAGGGCTTGAACTTCCAACCCTGAGATCAAGACCTGAACTGGAATCAAGAGTTGGATGCTTACTGACTGAGCCACCCAGGTGGTTTAAATTATCCTCCCAGTCTTCAAATTTATCACCCATTTAACATTTTTATTTGCTTCAATTGCATGAGGCACACGAGGTATGTGGGAAATATTTTTAATAGGTACGCTAAATATTAGGCTATCAGTGAGACGAACACAACCTTGGGTTCTTTGAGGGCAGGGACTATTTATTTTATCTTGGTGTTTTCTGTGTCCAACACAAAACTTGGCACCTCCTTGGTGCCCAGTGAATGGTGAATAAATAAAATGTGCCTGGTCAGTAATAGAGTAGTTTATAATCATAGCTTTGATTTCTTGGTTTGCTATTTCTTGCACTTCATTTAGTATCGAGGACAACTACCAAAGTTGAAACTGGCATTTAAATGTTCTATATACAGGGGTGCCTGGGTGGCTCAGTCGGTTGAGCTCAGATCATCAGATCATCATCTCACAGTTTGTGAGTTCTAGCTGCGAGTCAGGCTCTGTGCTGACAGCTCAGAGCCTGGAGTCTCCTTTGGATTCTGTGTCTCCCTCTCTCTCTGCCCCTACCCCACTTATGCTCTCTCTCTTTCTCTCAAAAAACAAATCAACATTAAAAAAATAAAAATAAATGTTTTATATACAGAGTACCAGAAAATAATATGAGGTTTGGGGATGAAAAAGTTTATTAAACTCTCTTCGTTTTGGGATTGTGATTGATGTCATAAAGCAAAAAGCAGAAGATGTCCACTTCATGCTTCCTTTTGTGGCTTCATTTTGCTAAAGCCTGAGCCAACAGACAGTGTCCTGGGAAGTGGAGACTAGAGAACGTGATCCTTCTAGATGGGGAAAAATGGAGATCTGTGGGGTGCAGGGGAACACTACTTTCTCCCTGACAGTGCCCTTGAAGGCAATGCCTGTGTAGTACTAAAAGAGGCCAGTTTTGAGCGACTAGAATGTCCATTAGCAGGACCAGGATGACCAGTCCCGTTGGGTCTATTTAGGTTATACCCTTCAGTGGCCTATCAGCGACCAGTGTGGAAAAATGACCAGCTGTAACCAAAATTCCTCTCTGATGTATCGGAGCATATATAAAACTCCAAGACCCTTGCACAACTTGGCACAGGGAACCTCCTAATGACTGAAGCTAAATTATCTTCCAGCTTGACAGGATGAGGTCTTTAAAGAAAATAACTACAATTTTTTTTTTTTTTTTTTTTTTTGCTTGAGTTTATGAACTAAGAATCACACTCTCTTCGGTTACCTTCTACATTATGCCTAACACAATGGCTTAAACATAAGGGGTGCCCAACAAATGTATGATGGGTGCATAGATGAATAAACAGATGGATAGTATTTTAGAACTGGATTTGAAAGCGAGTTCTCTAACAGAGGCTATCACAGTTCCCGTGCAATAACTTAGAGGATAATGAGCAACGATTAGAGATTATTCACATTCTTAATACGTCTGTAAGAGTCAAACCTAACTAGGTTGTTCTTTCAGTTGTACTGAGTATTATTAAAGTACGTTAAATTTGGTGTTGCCTTCCATCTGGGTCACTGAGGCCAAACAAAACTGAGTAGAAAAGAAAACAAGAGAACTCCAAATTGCACAGAGCTCTTGATGATTTGAATCAGAGCTGTCTGCTCTGTCATCCAACCACAACATCAGTGCAGGTGCAGGCATGGGGATAAAAGTCACAAAAAGCGCATGTGATCTTGAAAGTCGCAGAATTTATTCACTGTGTAGAGGAGTTAACCAAGTGATTAAGTGGCTCCAGTGTGCTTTAGAAGCCTTGGTTTATTTTCCCCTATGCACGGATTGTCCTTTTGCAAAACTCTATAAATTAGGTTCTGATGTAGGGACCACTTTGGTCTATCAATTAACTCTCTACTTTTGGCAGTACAACTGCACAATAAATTAATTATGAACTCTTGTAAGAGCTTTAACGGTCTTAAGTGTTTTTGTAATACTGTTGAACAGGACGTGGAAGTTTAAATTCCATGTTGGGAATTTCCCAGAGAGGTAGATTGATTTTATACCTGAAGCATTTCTAATTGGTAAATGCCAATTGACTGATGTTCAAT
This sequence comes from Leopardus geoffroyi, assembly GCF_018350155.1. Lineage (NCBI taxonomy): Eukaryota > Metazoa > Chordata > Mammalia > Carnivora > Felidae > Leopardus > Leopardus geoffroyi. The sequence goes on along the minus strand of NC_059327.1, from coordinate 103,295,273 downwards.
GTGAAGTGGTAAGTATTTCAATCAACCTGACAGTTATTAAATTATATTTGAAAATTGATGAATAGTTATACAGGGTAGATATTCTCTTAAGATACTCTTAAGAGACCATATTCAACAACTGCCAGAGAGGTAATATTCTTACTGGCATAAGAATGAACATATTCTGAGTGTTTTCATAACTAACAGTACATTGGGAAAAAATATTTCAAGGATGTACTTCATATAAAAAGAATTACCTCAAAATTTTGCATTCTCTTCTATACATGATGAAGAGTATCATGCAAAATTGACCCCAAGACAGATTTCTCTAGATGATAGATGAAGTGTAGAGTCACTGCATACTGACAAAAAGAAATTCTTTGAAAATATTGTATATAACTCCATAACAACCTTGGAGTGGTTGTTAAATCTAAAAGGAATTGAAACTGAAAAGCAAGCTTATCAGTTGCAGTGTTAAAGACAGCTTTTCATTGCTCTGGAGCCATAGAGAATATGTCTTCAGGTGGGATGATGTGCTTTAAAATTCTTATCTATTTTATTCTGCAGTTTTGCAGTTTATTCTGAAAGTTTATTCACAATTTTCCCCTAACCCATCTTTTGCAGGTCTTATTCATTATTTATAAAGTTCAAAAGATAGAGGTAACAAAACAAAAATACAGTAGTGGGAAAAATTGCATTATACCAGCAAAACTAATTGTAATGAATCTTTTGGCTGGGATGTCCAGTCCATGTGCTTGGAGCCTGGACTTCAAAATTGTCAGTTTATGAGAGGAAGAGTGAGGAGAAAGGAGAGACTGAAGAAATAGATACATTTTGCTCTAGCTTTTGCTTCCAAATTTGATCAAGGATTGGCAAGACTAAAAGTTACATTGCCTCTATTTTCCTCGGTGTCATTCTTCTTGCTTTTCCCAGGGCAATGGGGAAAAGTTTTAACTCACCAAGAATGCTACGAATATCTCAAAATGGAGTAAAATCATCGTGGTGGGATGGCAATGATTCTCATCTCTCACAGGTTCCTTTTGCTGTAACCTGAGAGGTCATTGACCTTGACTGAACATGTAGGGGCCTTGTAGTCACCTCCCTCCATCTTGCCTTCTACTCTTCTTTACTAGAGTCATCTTTCCAAAAGCACTTTAGGGGCTGTCACATCCCTATAATTATTACCTGATTTGTCTCTGAAAGCAGTTAAGTTCACATATGACAATGAGTCAACATAGCAAGGGATCCTCCTAAAGTCACTGACAGTGTACTAGCAGCAAGAAGGTGAAAGGCTATAAGACCATTTCTAAGAGCCTCGGTTTGTTATATGCCTGAGTTTGTCCCAAGTCTTAGGAAAAATTGGTTAGACAATACTATTCTACTGAATTCTCCTAACGGGTCTCCATTTTTTTTTTAACCTATCTTCTCTTACCTTCCAATTGGCCAATGCTTGAGAGCTGTCTTTGATAATTTTCTAAACTAAATTTGGTCTAATACTTCTTAATTTGCCCGTAAGAGCCTTCAAGATATTGCAGTGAAGTGCTGGGATACAAGAAGTCAAAGGAACATGTCAAATCCCTTTGGTGTGTCACTTTTATTCAAAGGTTTGAAGAAAAATGTTTTGGTGTTAGAGACGCCCAAGAAATTTTGCTCCAAGTATATCTACATTTTTCCTTTCCTGAGCTATGTGGAGTGGACATGAAGACTTTCTTTTGTGAGCATGTAAATGAAGACAATGAACCTTAAAATTGTACATGCACAGCCTTTGTCTTACAAACTCTACTTCTCTTCCACTCATCTAAATTGAGGGCAATATAAGGTGAATGTCAGAATGACCAAAGTTGTTTTATGTCCAGGATGACTCTATTTGCAGACCCTGAGAGAGGAACTAACCAGACTCACGTAGTAGATGACCCAAAAGACTGTACTGGGAAGAATACAATGAACTGTGGCCTCAAATCCTTTGCTGTTAGTCTTGGGCTACTCTCTATGATTAAGCTGTGGAAGGAGGTACTTATCAAAAGTTTTTGAGCTGATGGGGAAATGTTCAGGAGTAGAAGAAAAGATAGAGGACAAAAATCTTGGATATGGTGAATTAATTCATTGTCATCTTAACGATAATGGTTAGCTTATTAAGTTGATTTAACATCATTTAAAAAAAATCTCTGATGGCATTTTACTTAATGAAGGAAGACTGCTCCAATGAAAGTGAGGCTCGAATGTCAAGTAAACAATATTGATTCTATGGAATATATATAAATTTTCTGTTTATATTTGTATATATAAGTTTTCTATTTTTAACTTTTAAAATGTATTACTTTAATAGTAAAATAAAGGCATATATGTTATGGAATAGAATGTAAAATTAACCTATATGATTGCGATGAAACAGGAAAATTTTTAAAAATTTGTAAAATGGTGAGCCCCTTTGGAGTATGTCTACAGATGCCCTCAAAATAGGTTCTTTGAAAACTTGTGCTTACGTAAGTGTCCCTTTATGTGAAGAGACCTCATAGAAAGATGATGGCTAAGGGTAAATGAGGTAATGCTAAGTACTTAGTGTGGTGCTTGGGGCATACCAAAGACTTGGTTAAGCTTAGTCACTGCTGTTGTTACTACTATTGCTTTTATCATCATCATCGTCATTGTCATCATTGCTATCACAATCATTATCAAAGTAGAAAAAAGTTATTCCAAGGCAGATTTTAGCATGTTAGTTAGGTTTGGCCATCCCCAATATCCACTGAAGGAAGTTTCCATTCTCTTTGAGATTACCCATTCAACTTCTTATAATAGCTTACAACTGACTAAGATGAAAATAATGGGAATAAATAAGATTTTACTATATCACAATTGGTGATGTAGCTTCATGCTAAACTTGGAAGGATCCAAGTATGTATTCTCTTAAGCCTTCAGGAAAGAAAGAGGATTTTCCCTGGTAAATATATGAAAAATAAAATCAAATTAACATGTGTGACTGTTGCCTGAAAGTATGTGTACCTTAATGCTGAAATATTTACGTATGTGTATTAGATTCTTTCTAGTTATGGATACTGTTGAACAAAGTGAAGCTGCTTTTGGAGATTTTCTCCTCAGATATGAAATTGACTTCCAAAAGTGTCTTTACTCTTTGACAAAAATCCATGACATTTTAAAACAAATTGTTTTGAAGTCTTCTTATTTATTTAATCAATACTTTCTATGTTTTAATGAAGAATTTAATGTTTTTTTAGATAGTGGAAAATGCTTTTCATTGAAAGCTCCGATTTTTACCTTTGTGATAGGTATAAAGCAACATGAATGCTTCCTCACCAGTAAAGGATTGCTCCAAATTTCCTCGTCTCTCAAGCGCTCATGAGAAGGCACCATTTTGTTTTTCTGAATGGCCAGTGGAAAATGAAGGAGTCTTAGGGCTATAAGTGAATGAATTAACTTGGGAAGGCAACTGATATGCATGCCACAGCCAAAGAAATCATTTGACCATTTGGATTATTTCTAGAACTGTCTGAATTCAGTAAGACATAGTTAATTTTCTTCTGCCTTTTGCATTAGTTTTACCAAGAATAGAAAGAGAATTGGGCCTTTGAGCTTACTTAGTACTAAATGACAGACAAATCCTAGCCCTGGGAGCAATTCCATTTTCATTTCCCAAGTCTAATACTACAAGTGATATGGCCTCCTTCCCACCCTATTGCATGAAAGCACCTTTGGGAGTTACCTTATCCAAGTTCACAATAGAACACCTCATTAGTCATGAACAACACCTATTAAAAAGCCAGAGATTCTTAGAATTCCTCTATAAAATTACTCGTCTCAGAATTTTTATTTTTGACATTCAAAATACATATCTAGGTCAATACGGAATCCTCATGATTCGATTCCTTCAACTTCCCAGGAAGATACATTCTTAGTTTCTCCAAATTGTTTAATGGGACATCACAGGCACGATGTTTCCTTCTCATGGCTCAGACTTCTCACTGGCAAGTGAGATAGATAACGATACAAGTTACTGCCCACAAAGATTTACTTCAAGAAAATGTATAGGTTTAAGGTAAATATGGAGTATTAAAACACTTAATTATATGTGCTTCATAATTAGTCCTATGACAGAAAATCATTTCATATTCATGACTATTAGGTGAGAAGAACATGAAGCTTACACACAAGAACAGCTGGTTCTGGAAACCACAATCCTGATAATCTACTCTTCAGAAAATTCTGGTCAGCTTTTTGGTTGATAGTAGGCCATATTCAAATGATGAAGCTGCCAACTAGGTAAGCCAAAGTCATGAAACAAGTAAGGAAAATATCTTTAAATCTTTTTTTGGCTGCAGTAAGTTATCATTAATTTTGTTCTCAGTTTTAAGAAGACATTTTTTTTTCCTTACTACAAATTGAAATGTATGTATTTAAAGTCAGACTCTTGCCTTAAGATTTTAGTGAATATCCCAGAAATGGAAAACTTTCACTTAAAATCGGAAAGAAGTCTTCTAACCATCATTCTACATAAAACTCATTTCCCCCCTGCTATGGTTCTTATGGCCAAGACTTCTTCTGTTTATCTCTCCCTTATTTGGATCTGAATATGAGAGAAATCACAGCAGAAATAGAATTATTGCAATTCTAAATTATGTTGAAATGAGCAATGCCATTTGTTTCACTACAGACAACTTAATGGACCTACCAGAAAAATTATATAAAACTTGAAAAGAGATTATTCAGTGTTCTTTATTGTCATATTGGGCTTAATATGTTTGATTGTCTGGGACATATTATAATTTCATAGAAGCGAAGGTTAATTTACAGAGTTTTGTTCATCAGAGTTTATAAATAGTTTTTGTCTAGTGGAACAGATAACCACGAAAGTTAATAACTGTAAAATAATAACCAGTTTAGTATCTAATCTATTAATTTTATTCTAACATTTCAAATTTATTTGTTTAGTTAGTTATTAGTTCATTTATTTTGAGAGAGAGAGAGCGCACACAAGCAAGAGAGGAGCAGAGAGAGAGAAAGAGAGAGAGAGAGAGAGAGAGAGAGAGAGAGAATCCCCTGTGTTGTCAGTGTAGAGCCTGATGCAGGGCTCAAACTCCCAAACTGTGAGATCATGGCCTGAGCCAAAAGCAAGAGTAAGATGCTCCACCTACTGAGCCACTTAGGTGCTCTCTAAAATTTCTGTTTTAAATTTCAAAAAGATATTTCTAAAATGTCCTTTGCCCCAGTTATAACTCTGTATTGGTCCTTCATTTATTAATGAGTTAAATAATATATTTGAAATATGTTCATTTTATGTTTGCCTGATAGCATAATTGTAAACTGTTTGATAATTATATTTAACATGCCCTAAATTTTCAGTTTAAAATGATAATAATAACCAGAAATAACATAGCTATCAGTGTGTAAACTTAACATTACAAAAGTAAGACATCCGGAACTAAAGACCTCAAGGATCGCCTATTCCATTTTTCCTAATTTCAGTTGATACTCTTGAGGCAAGATAACTGAAAAAAAAAACAAAACAAAACATTTTTTATATCTCCTACCCCCATCCTCACATCAACTAAATCCCTAAATTCTGGGTATCTTACCCTGTAAATACTTCTTTCCTTCCCTCTTCATATTTTTTAATTTTTTAAAGTTTGTTTATTTAAGTAATCTCTACATCCAATGTTGGGCTTGCCCTCATGACCCCGAGATCAAGAGTCCCATGCTGCTCCAACTGAGCTAGCCAGGAGCCCCTCCCTCCCTTTGAATATTGAAATATGGTCTACGTACAAGGTTACCATTAGTTTCAGGTGTACAATGCCAAGTGAATGGACAAGTCTATACATTATACAATGATCACCATGATAAGACTGGTTATGATTTGTCATCATGCAACATTATTACAATATTATTAACTGCATTCCCTGTGCTGTATATTTCATCTCATGACATTTATTTTATAACCGGAAGTTTGTACCTCTTAATCCCATTTACCTATTTCACCCATCTTCCCATCCTCCTCCTATCTGGCATCTGCCAATTTGTTCTCTGTATTTATGAGTTGCCTTAGTATTTCTTAGATTACATTTCACTACCCCAGCCCAAAGTACCATAGTCTCTTTGCATTACTATGATGGCCTCCTAGCTAGTCTCCTCATTTCCATTTCTATCTGTGTCTACCTATCCTGAACATAGAAGTCAGTGTGCCCTTTTGAAAATATTTACCTGGTTATGGCACTCTGTTTAAACCACTTCAGTGGCTTTCCATGGTCCATAACATAAAATCAAAATAGGTTAGTTCAAGCCTGCATGATTCAGGTTCTATTCACCAGCCATGTCTCTGGCTACTGCCTGCCCACTCTCTATGTCAACAGCCAGTACACCTTTTATTCAAAGGGCCAGATAATAAATATTTTAAACTTTTCAAGCCATATAGTCTCTTTTGCAATTGCTCACTCTGTAGTCATAGCACAAACTTTGTATTTTTGTTCTAGTGGTTTCTTGAGCTCCTGCATTTTCTAAATCACCTACAGTCTCTAGGTCCACTTCAAATTCTCAAATTGTGGTTGCCCAATACCTTCATCCACCACCTCCTCCCCTAGTTATTGTACTTATGTTATGTATAGTCTTTTATCAATTTTCACAATTTCTGTAGGACAGTTGGATCACAATGTTTGTCTCTTTCATGGCAATATTTTTTGAAGAATTTTCATTATATATGGGAAAAAATGAGCCTCTTCGTTTCAGTTTCCCTTATAGTATAATTCATAATATTCTGTGCTTCTATTTTTTTTAATATTTGAATTTATTTGATTTTCCTGGACCATTAGCAGGAAGTTCCAGTGGAGGAAGAGGTGAGCCAAGGTATCATTCTAAAACTCACAACTCAAGGGCTCCCTTTTCTGTTATTAGAGTAAAGTTTTTCAACCTTGGAACTATTTTTTTTTTTTAGGTTTATTTATTTATTTTGAAAGAGACAGAGACAGCATAAGCAGGGTAGGGGAAGAGAGAGGGAGGAGTGAGAGAGAATCCCAAGTAGATTCTGTGCTGCCAGCACAGAGCCTAGTGGGGGGCTCAAACCATGAAGCCGTGAGATCATGACCTGAGCTGAAACCAAAAGTCAGACCCTTAACCCATATAGCCACCCAGATACCCCCACTTTTTTAAAAAAGTTTATTAATTTTTTCTGAGAGAGACAGATACAGCATGAGTTGGGGAGGGGCAGAGAGAGAGAGAGACAGAAAGAGAGAGAGAGAGAGAGAGAGAGAGAGAGAATCCTAAGACAGGCTCGGGACTGTCAATGTGGAGCCCTGACGCGGTGCTCAAACTCACAAACCTTGAGTTTATGACCTGAGCCGAAACCAAGAGATGGATGCCTAACTGACTGAATCCTCCAAGCACCCCAACCTTGGAACTATTGACATTTGGGGCTGTCCTGTGCATCGCAGGATGTTCTCCAGTGTGACAACCAGAAAGGCTCCTGATATTGTCCAAGTTACCCTGGGTTGAAAATCACTGTGCTAGATTGAAAGACTTTCTTTTTCATCTGTGTAATCACACTTCCTCTGACAGCCAGCGTCCCATCTGGTTTAGGAGGGCTTTTGCCACCAGTCCATGGTTTTCTCAATCTTCCTTCTCCCCATCCAGAGTCCTCCTTTTGACTGTCATTAAGAGGTAGCACTGCCTTCTGAGAATGCGCACACTCTCAGATCTGTATTTTGCTAGATCTTTGAAAGGTCTGCCACCTATAGGCTCCCTTGGCTAGAGTCCTTACCTTTTTATTTTCTCTGCCTCTTGCCCCATTCTTAGGCTGAAGGTGAGCCTAATTCATCCTTGAGCCCTGTTTAATCTCTACACTGATCTGTGCAGCTCCCTCTCATGACAATGTTGTGGATATTTTCTAGAGATTTCTGGAATCTACCACCACTAGCTTCCTAGTGCTCCGTTCTTTAGCCTTGCAGTTTTCCTGTGTCTCCTGTGGCACACTTCTTACACATAATCTGTGGTTTGGGGGTTTTCCACATTTTGTAGTTTTATAGAAAATGCATTATGTGGGAATGTTTTGGTTTCTTTTCCCCTATTTTTCTCCGTTATTTCTCTGTATAGGTTTTGGGGAAAGTGGGAAGTCTCAGAACTAAATTGCCCGTGTTCTTAGTAGAACCAGAAGTCCTGAAAATGTATTTTAACTATTTTTTTTTTATAGAACATTTTTTTTTGTGGTGGATACAGTGGATTGGCACTTAGCCACCCATTTGACCTTCTAATGTTCAAGAGTAATTAGGAGTCTGGCTTGAGGTGCTGGCTATCAGAAATAGTAATGCAGGGCTTTGAAGGCCATACATACAGAGGCCATGTGCCTGCTGCTTTTCTGCTAAGCAAAGGTCCTTGAAACCTTGGGAGTTTTCTTCATCAGGGATCAGTATCCAGTCACATCCTTGGCTAGTGGCAAGATGCAGTTATGGCAGTAACAGTGTCAAACCTCATCCCTGGGTCTTAGCTAAGGCAATCTGCTTTCTAAAATATTTTTATTTTTAATTGTTATAATATATACGTAACAAAATTTACCATCTTAACCATTTCTAGGCATACACTTCAGTAGTAATAAACATATTGAAATTGTCTTATAACCAATCTCTAGAACTTTTTCGTCTTGCAAATCTGAAACTCTACACTCATTAAATGACAATGCTATACTTCTCCTGCCCCAGAGCCCCTACCGACCACCCATTCCATTTTCTGTTTCTGTGACTTGAATTATTCTGGATAGCTCTCACAGATTTATACAGTATTTGTCTTTTCCTGACGGGTTTATTTCACTTAGAGTGATGTCCTCAGGATTCATCTGTGTAGCATTGTCAGAATTCCCTTCCTTTTTAATGCTAATATTCCATTATATGTATATGCCACATTTTCTTTAGCCATTCATCTGTTGATGGGCATTTGGGTTGCTTCTATCTCTTGCCTGTTGTGAATAGTGCTGCCCTGAACCTGGGGCAGGCGGTGTGCTTTTGACAGTGTGCTTTTGATGTCAACAGTTCTGCTAACAGCCCCTGATTCCAGTCTAGCCGATGATGAGAGGAGAGGTGGAAGGCCAGATCAGCAGGATTGCTCTCAAGAGTGTTTATTTATCAGGCCCTTCCTAAGTTTCATTTTAGATTTTTAAACAACTAAAGCCCTTTCTCTTTGTGAGTGCTAGAGTAGTTTTAATTTCCTGCAGTTGGACCTCGTCTTTTTCAGTTGTTAGTTTCAAAATAGTTGCAGGCCACTCCACCTCAAATATGGGAAACTAAGTGTGGTTATCTGACATATTTGGGTTTGGTTACACACAATCCAGTTATCACTGGAAAATGGGAAGTGGCGATTGAAAAATAGTTATTTAAATTATCCCCTGGAATAAAGGCTCTTGAAGGTAAGGCTGGGATGAGCTGGGGGCTGCTATGATGGCCCATTACATAGAGAGTACAAGGACTTGAAGGCAATGTGGTTTCTTCTTATTTCTACAGAGATTTATGGAAAGAAGTGAAAAGCTCAGGGTTTTAAATGCTTGTTAATTGGAGGGCAGAAAACCAGGGAACTTCTATGAGTGATTTGAAAAATGTATTATCTCTTGGCATTTCAGAGCTGGCATACCTGTAAATCAGATACAAAGTCCAGTCTTACAAGGTAGTCAAATTCATAGGCTTTCTTGGTCTATTATATGAAATTTGAAATATTGATTGGCAGAGAGGGGAGCTGAAAATTGGGGGGATTTAGATTAATCATAGCACCGAGAGCCCAAGCTTTACTGCACCGTGCTTATCAAAAGAAGAGGTGACTCCCCTTTTTTCCCCTAAGGATGAAAATATTACTATTGAAATGGGCTTATGGCTGAATGGCAACTCTAGTCATTACAGCAAAGACAGATGTGGTCATCATAGTAGGCAGGAAGTTAGGAGTGGTAATCAGAAAGGTCTGATTTTTTTCCTCTAGAGACCCTCGGTGATAGCTCCTAGATAAATGGAAATCCTTAAACTGGAAAAGAAAGGCAACTGAGTAAATGTTCTAGAATACCCTACATTTAGCAAACACAACAGCCTGACCTGAGTTAATCACAGTAGAGAGATACAGCTTCTCATGCAATTTCCAGAGGTCCATTACTGAAGAGTGTATTTAAGGAAGGGCACTGTGATAAGGCCTAAAGCTTGGTTTGTAGTTTGGTCCCTAAAGGGATCAGTGACCATTTACTGAAGTTACTGTGTACCTAGACTTTTTCAGGGATTACTGGGCTCTGCTCTGATGCTAAGGTTTGTCACTTAAATAGCACTGTGTTCTACCAATGACAGTTGATTGCAAATCAGTGTATGAAGCTTGGGTGATAAAAGGAATTTTGGCTTGAGGCTGTCTCATAGGTGGGCATAATAGTTCCACAAACATACCTTGGTTATTTCCTTCATTTATTAATGTAGATTTTAAATAGGAATACTTGGCAATTAGCAGAATATACACATTGGCTCACCAACTTATGAAGTAAATAAAGGCTGTTCTGATGAACATGCCCAGAGGAAGCATTCGTAACCATCCTTCCTTATCAAATTGTTAGCCAAAAGCAGTATCGCTTTTCTGGAAGAATTACAGATGTTAGTGTCATCTTTAAACATTTGAAATAAGTAGAGGTGGTGTTTTCTAACAAATGCCCTTTTAACTTGGTTTTTGGTTTTGGAGAATAAAAAGGGATTTTCCTGAAATTAATAAGGTGGTGACTCAAATTATAATTGCTATTCCAGATGTGCTCTATTTACAACACCACTCCTAGCATATGGTATGCAGCCATTGATTTTGAGAATGCTTACACTGAACCAGCTGGAAAGACTTCTCATGCCCAGGGCCAATTAAAGCTGGCAGCTTTATGACTTATCTGGTAGAGAGAAACATGTATATTTTTATGTATATGTATACATATATATATTGAAAGGGCGGGCCTACGCCGGCCGACTCCATCTTGTTCTGTGTCCTTCACCTTGACCACGCCTCCTCCCCTTGAGTAACCTCCCGCTCACCTGCCTAACAGGACTCAGACCCTTCCCCAGCCAATCGGCTGCGGCCACAGCCATTACCTCACCAACTGCCCCTAGGCCCCAATAAAACCTTTGTCCTTTTGAAACTCGCTCTCTCTCCGGTATCTCACTGCTGCGTCGGTGCAGGCAGGGGATTGAGCTCCAGCTAGCTCGAATAAAGGCTGTTTTGCTTTTACATCGGACTCGGCTCCCTGGCGGTCTTTGGGGATCACGAATTCTGGGCATAACATATATGTATATATATACACACACACAGAGTCATCACAAATGTGATATATGCTCCTTTCAAAATCCATATTCTTTCTAAAGGCCCTTCAAGCCTTATGCCTCTTCCTATTGGTGGCAGTGGAGATACAGTAAGCTGCACCAATTTATATTTCATACCTTCATTTTGGAGATCAGGTTCTGATATGTCTCAGACTCCAAAAAAAAATCACTAAGGTAGAAAGACTTTGCACTTTCCCAGGTTATATATCTTTCTGTCACATAGCTATTTCACTAAGATGTTTCAAATGTTTGCAACATCATGCCTATCATAATAATATCATCCATCTAGTTGACCAGAAGGATGTCCTTGGAAGTTGGTGATTGTACAAAAACATGATTACTTTTTTAATGTGGGACACAGACTTTTATCTGTTTTATTTTGTTTGTTTTATTTTTAACTTTTTACAGAGATTAAAAAACATTACATAAAATTTACCATTTTGATCTTTTTGGGGTACATTCAGTAGTATTAAGTATATTCATATTGTTTTGCAACAGATCTCTAGAATGTCTTCATCTTGCAAAACAGAATCTTTATATCCACTAAGCATTAAGTTCCCCCAGCAGTTCTTGGCAACCATTTTTCTACTTTTTTGTTAATATGAACGATTGCTTTAAATGTTTCATATGAGTGGAATCATATAGTGTTTGCCCTTTTGTGACTAGCTTTTATTTCCTTAGCATAATTTCCTAAAAATTTGTCCATGAAGTAACATGTGATAGGATTTCCTTCTTTTTCAAGGTTGCATAATATTCCATAGTGTGTATATTACCACATTTTCTTCATCTATTTTTCTGTGGACCTTTGGGTTGCTTCCACACCTTGGCTATTGTGATTAATACTGCAATAAACATATGTGTATAAATATCTCTTCAAAACTCTGTTTTCAGTTCTTTTGGATATATACTCAGGAGTAAAATTGCTAGATCATAAGGTAATTCTATTTTTAAATATTAGGAAACAACCTCCATACCGTTTTCCACAATGGCTGCACCATTTTACATTCCCACCAACTGTTCACAAAAGTTCTGATTTCTCTTATCCTCACCAATACTTGTTATTCTCTGTTCTTCTGATAGTGATGATCCTGATGTATGTGAGGTGATATATGACTGTGGTCTTGATTGCATTTCCTTATGATTCCTGAACATCTTTTCATATGCTTATTGGTCATTTGTATATCTGCTCAGGAGGATTATCTATTCAAGTCCTTTGTTTATTTTTTTAAAGCTTATTAATCTATTTTGAGAGAGACAGAGGCAGCACACATGGGGGAGGGGCAAAGAGAGGGAGACAGAGAATCCCAAGTGGACTCTGTGCTACCAGTGCAGATCCCCATATGGGGCTCGAACCCATGAAACCATGAGATCATGACTTGAGCCAAAACCAAGAGTCAGTCGCTTGACTGTCTGAGCCACCCAGGCATCCCCTTTTGTTTATTTTTTAATTAGGTTTTTTTCGTTGTTGTTGTTGAATTGTAGAAGATTCTTATATATTCTGAATATTAACCCCTTATCAGAAATGATTTGCAAATATTTTCTCACATTCTGTACATTGTCTTTTCATTTTGATGATTGTTTCCTTTGATACACATAATTAATTAATTAATTATGTTTTTAAATTAATCCCTTTTTGCTTTAGTTAGTTGTACTTGTGATGTCACGGCCATGAAATTGTTGCCAAATCCAAGGTCCTGAAGCTCATCTCCCATGTTTTCTTCTAGGAGTTTTATACTTTTAGGTCTTACATTTAGGCCTTTATTCGATTTTGAGATAATTTTTGTATACACTGTAGGTAAAGAGTCCAAATTCATTCCTTTGCATAAGGATATCCAGTTTTCCCAGCACCATTTGTTAAAGAGACTAACCTTTCCTCATTATGTAATGTTGGCAGCCATGTCCATAATCATTTGGTCATATACACAAGTCCTTATATCTGAGTTCTGTTCTGTTCCATTGGTCTATATGTACCAGTACCATACCATTGTTTTTCTTTAATTTTTTTTAATGTTTATTTATTTTTGAGAGAGAGAGAGAGACAGAGAGTGATCAGGGGAGGAGCAGAGAGAAAGGGAGACACAGAATCTGAAGCAGGCTCCAGGCTTTGAGCTGTCAGCACAGCACACAGCTCAACACGGGGCTTGAACTCAAAACCATGAGATGGTGACCTGAGCCCAAATCAGATGCTTAACCACCTGAGCCACCCAGGTGCCCCCACACCATCTTAATTACTGTTCCTTTGTAGTATGTTTTGAAATCAGGAAGTGTGTGGCCTCCAACATTGTTCTTTTTTAAGATTGTTTTAGCTGTTTGGCCCTTGAGATTCTATATGAATTTTAGGATGTTTTTTCTATTTCTTTTTTTTTTTAATTGCTTAAATGTTTATTTATTTTTGAGAGAGAGACAGGGTGCAAGTGGAGGGGGGGGGAGGGAGAGAGGGAGACACAGAATCCAAAGCAAGTTCCAGGCTCTGAGCTGTCAGCACAGACCCCAAAACAGGGCTCAAACATACAAACTGTGAGATCATGACCTGGGCCGAAGTTGGATACTTAACTGACTGAGCCACCCAGGCGCCCCTGGTTTTTCTATTTCTACAAAAAATGCCATTGGAATTTTGGTGAGGATTGCACTGATGCTATCGATTGCTCTGGGTAGGATGAACATTTCAACAATAGTAAATTTTCCAATCCACAACATGTACTATCTTTCCACTTATTTGTATTTTTTAATTTTTTAAGCAATATTTTGTAGTTTTCAGTGCATAAGTCTTTTACCTCCATGGTTAAGTTTATTCCTAGGTATTTTATGCTTTTGGATGTTATAGTAAGTACAATTGTTTCCTTAAATTCCTTTTTGTATTAGTCATCATTAGTGTATAGAAATGCAACTGATTTTTGTGAGTTGATTGTGTGTGCTGCACTTTTGCTGAAATTATTTATTAATTATAACAGGGGTTTTAGGGTTTTCTATATATAAGATCATGTAATATACAGAGATCATTTTCTAATTTGGATGACTTTTATTTATTTTTCCTATCTGATTCCAGAATATGTTGAATACTAGTAGTGAAATTAGGCATTCTTGCCTTGTTCGTCATTTTGGAAAAGCTTTCAGTCTTTCAGCATTGAGTATGATGTTGGCTATGGACTCTTCATATATGGCTTTATGATTTTGAGGTAGTTTCTTCTGTTCCTAGTTTTTTAAATGTTCTTAGCATGAAATTAGTCTGTTTTATTTTTGATGAATATCCCAAGTGCTTAGAACTGTGCTGGCACATAACAGGCACTTGATAAATATGTGTGGGAACAAAATAGAAGAAGAAAATTAATTGTGAAAGGACCAAAGTCTCTATATACTAAATCATTACAAATATCCGGAGAGTAGACTTAGCCCTTGAGATAAGATAGTGGAGGTACACTGTCGTCACTTTTGGGAAAGCGAAGTTCTTCTAGTGTTCTTTACTTATTTGGACAGAGAAAAAGCACGCTCTACATCAATACTCTGAAGTAGACTATAGTAGCATTATCTTGCCTTAAGAGCTGGCTCAAGAAAAATGGTGGGAAAGAGAGATGCTCACAGTGATAAGAGAAAAAAAGGGATGGGAGAGTGATCTAGTCTCCAAAGTTGCGAATCATTACTTTTACTTTATTCTGTTAATGAGAAGTAAATCAACTACAATTACAGCCCAAACTCAAAAGGAGATGGTTAAGCTCCATCTCTTGAAGGAAGGAGTATTGAAGAATTTGGAAATATATTTTAAAGATACCATTAAGAATATGGATATGCAAGGTACATGCTGAGAGAAAATATTCAAAATACTTATATTTGTCCAATTATATATCTATATCTATGTCTTTATACTATTTATATAAAATATCTTTTTATAATAAAATATAAATAAAAATACGATCTTACAATTCTTTCTTAGGTCTTTATTGAGGAAGAATAAAGATATATGCCTACAAAACATCTTAAATGTGAATATTCATAGTGGCTTTATTCATAATAACCATAAACTGGAAACAATCCACATTTCTATCAACAGGTGAATGAAACTGTGATATATTCATACACTCGATTACTATTCAGCAATAACAAAGGGACAATGCACTGATTTATACCATAACATGGATGGATCTCAAAAATATGATCCTGAGCAAAAAGAGCAAAAGGCACAACAGAGTACATCATATATGGTTTCGTTTATATGTACCCCTAGGAATAAGAAATCTAATCTAAGGGCACCTGGGTGGCTCAGTCAGTTAAGCGTCCAACTCTTGATTTCGGCTCAGGTCGTGGTCTCATGGTTCCTGAGATTGAGCCCTGTTTCGGACTCTGCACTGACAGTATGGAGCCTGCTTAGGATTCTCTCTCCCTCCCTCTGTCTCTCTCTTTCTCACTCTCTCTCTGCTCCTTGCCCACGCACTCATGCACACTCTCTCTCCCTCAAAATAAATAAATAATCTTAAAAAAAAAAAAAGGAATCTAATCTATATTGAAAAAAGCAACCAGTGGTCGCCTGAGCCTGGGGAACAAGAAAAAGGGAAGTTCCTAGAATGATGGAAATATTCTACATTTTGATTAAGGTGATAGTTACACAGGGGTATATAGCTTTGCTGACACTTGCAGAACTGAATGTTTTAAATGGGTGCATTTTATAATATAGTAATGATTCCTTAATAAAGTTGATCCAAAAAGGGGAAAATAGTATTTTGCAGCTGGATAAAAGACCTAATATAAAAGGAAAAATTTTTAAAGATTTTCAAAGTAAGAGATTA
This sequence comes from Leopardus geoffroyi, assembly GCF_018350155.1. Classification (NCBI taxonomy): domain Eukaryota; kingdom Metazoa; phylum Chordata; class Mammalia; order Carnivora; family Felidae; genus Leopardus; species Leopardus geoffroyi. The sequence goes on along the minus strand of NC_059327.1, from coordinate 103,279,210 downwards.
TCATTATGATCTCAGGGTAAAAAAAGGATTTCTCAAATCATATACCATAAAGAGAAAACAACACCACTTTATATACCATAAAGTTTGTCATTTATGTTCTCATCTGTGTTCTTTGCATCTGTTGAAGTTATTATTAATGTATCTTCATATATAAGGAAACTTTTCTGAGTTTTCTTGACAAACACACTGAAAGGTCCACATTTTCAAATATACTTTCTTTTCCCTCCTTTCATTATTATAGATAGGCTTTGCATTTTTAAATTCCCTGATATCAAAGAGGCTTACCTGTCTGGGGACCCTCTAAACCATTGTGGTGTAGTGGAAATCTCACAATATCAAACTAATTTTTCACTACTACTTCCTTTCATGTGACAAAAAGCCTCAATACATTCTAAGAAGAAGCAAATAATGACCAGAAGATACTTATTGCGCATTTGTGGGGGTGATGAGGGCTGGAGGTATACAAGGGAGCTGTAGGCATTGATTCCTGTCCATGTCCCATCTTTAGTCTTGCCAGGATTATGTTTTTGGTAAGTAAGACATATAATGGAAACATCCTTGGCAATATTCTTTTAAAAATGACATATTTTTATAACCCGAAACAGGTCATTTTGTATGACCCAACAACAGTTTTGTGAACACCACAATTATCCTTAAACAATGTGTATTCTGATTTTTGCCAATGTTTTTTTGCCTGAACCAGCAGCTTACTTTGGCAATGGATGACTTCTTTGAATATTTTTTGAATTTCTTTTTGAAGGGTATGGTTGCAATAATTTTCGTTATTTCTGAAGAGTTCTGGAAGCCTCTTTGATTCTGAAGCATTACCTACATCATGGCCCATCCTACAAGTTTACCTACTGTTGGTATAAATATTTGCTTTTTAACTTATATGACTTGTGTATCTCAGAGGAGGGTGATCAATTCAGCCATCTGGTGGACTTAACTTTTGGTGGAAACTCATACTCTAATGGTGAAGTTTGATCTGTGAGAATATAACTTGTGTAACATTTTCCATTTTTTATTTTTAGGTACAAACAAAATTAAATCAGGATTATCTAAGGGTGTTTCCAAAAAATTATCCTACAAAAGTCAAAGGGTTATGTGATTTTCCTTCTTAGGTAGAGAAAGGAGTGTTGCTATGTTTCAGGGACTATAGGAATGGCTAGAGATATTTAAAAGGGAAATAAACAATATTTCCCTGAATATTAGTAAGGTATCTAGCTGAGAAGGGCTGATGTCTGCACATAATGGGGAGTCATCATGTTTGAGGAGACACTAGAACTAGATCAGCGGAAGCTTTCCCAAGCTCTGCTACTAGACCTTCTATGGGAGATGCACACGCGTTGGCCAATGGACTGAAATAAGCAATGGGTTCCTGGTTGTTTTCCTTGCAGCTGAGTCAATACCCCAATTCCTGCCCAGGACATGCATGGTACAAAAGAGTACAGAGTTTGTAATAATTGCATATATACAGATATAAGATTGGGGATTGTTGGAGAGCCTCCTTTAGTTTAAAAAAGGTGTTTGTTTTCCCAAAGAAAATGTTGAGCGATCTCAGCAGAATTTAGCATTCTGTGCTTGCAATGTCCACCTAGCCTTAAAGGTCCCACACAGCTTTTGGTATCTGATATGGAAAGTTGCTAAATTATATAGTTGACTTTTTTTCTTTTTGGTAATGGTCACATAAGTCCATTTGTATGAATATTTCACTTTATTTATTTATTTATTTAGTTATTTATTTATTTTACTTGTTGGTAGACGTTTGGCCTGTTTCTGGTCTTTTGCTATTAAGATAATGAAGCAATAAATAGCCTTGAATACTTTACGCATGTACCAGCCTATTTAGATGTGGCAACGTCTTCAGAAATAGCTACATCTGGGGAAAGCTAATGTTGGCAGAGCCAACTTCTCATCCATCTCTGGCATTCCTTCTTGGGTTTGCTCAGGCAGGCCTCTCCCACGTTGCCTGGAGTGGGCTCTGTAGTCACACTACCGAAGTAAAAATCCTGGCTCTCCCATTTACCAGTTGTGTGATTTGTGGAAGTTGCTATGTTTCTCTACTTCAATTTTCTCATTTCAAAACTGGAAGCAGAAACAATTAGTATTTTACAGGATTATTTGGAGGATTAAATGAGATTATACATGCAAATTATTAATACATGTCTTATTAGGGTTCCTGGAACATAGTAAACACCGAATAATCATTAGCTATTGTTAATGTTTTTATTCTAAATGATTATTGAACCAAGCACCACGACTAAAGTTAAATGCCCTGAAGGAAAAAAAAATTCAACCCATCTGAGCTATATGGATTAAGAACAGTGAAATTTCTCAAAAGAGGTGCTGGAAAGAATAAAACAGTTATATATATATATATATATATATATATATATATATATGCATATATGCATACATATATATGCCTAATACATACTATCACAAAATACAACATAAAAGTAAAATCCGAATAAAGGTGCGTAGAGAATGAAATAAATTTGTCAGAAAGGTAAGAGTGATTGTGTTTGAATAGTTGAATATTGGTATTTTTTTTAACTTCTATGTTTTCAAAAATGGCCATGACAAATCTGTACTGGGTTTATAATAATAAAATCACCAATCACCCATTCAACAAGATCTGGTGTAGTTCCTATCAGTGAGGCTCTCATCTGTTAGGAATAGGAGAGTGGGCAAGAGAAGAAACTGCTTGCCTGGGACAGCTCACTTTCTAAAGACAATAGCACTCTATTACTAATTAAAGGAAAAGAAAGCCTGGATTTGATGACAGAATTGTTGGCACAGTCTTAGCTCTGCTACTTCCAGCTGTGTGAGCCTCAGGAAGTCACTTAACATCTCTGAGCCTAAGTATCTTCAACTAAAAGGGGTAAAAGACCTACCTAACCAGATTACTTCCAGGACTAAGCAGAGTAATGGGCATGTGAGTGCTCTAAGGTGTACAAATATATAAGGTGTTATTATTTGGGATCTTCTAAGTTAAAAATAATATTGTCAGTTATTTTTATGACACACTGTGTCTATAGAAGCACTAAATGATGCAATATTTAGATCCTTTTTATTGGACTTGTTTAGTAGTGTGAAAAGTTATCTGAACATAAAGTTGCGTCTTTGGTTGTACTAGATGTAGGACCTGGATTTTAAACTATCCAAGATCTCTTTTATTACTTAAGACTGGAAACATGAAAGAATCTCTGGATAGAACTCCCACTCCAAGTTTTTATTATCTAGGAAAGTTGTCAGCTTTCTACCTCTCCTGAAATGCATTTCCTAATTCTGCCTAATTTGCTAAAGGTTTGAATGAATTGAAGCTATAATGAAATCTTCTTCATTGAAATATTGCTGCATACATAAAGTGTCGTTTTGTTCTGCCATTTCATTTTCTGCAAATATTATTTTCAGTTATTTCATGCAAGTAAAGCGTGCATAGAATTATTTATATTGTGAGTCAGAATTTTGTTATTAAAAAGAACATTAGGGATTCTCTAATTTAATCCCCCACTTTATAGTTGAAAAAGCGGAGCTCCTGAGAAGCTAAATGGCTTCTGCCCACAGCCGGTGAGGCTGCCATCTGGACAGGGCCCCTGGGATCTGACTCTCAGTACAGCTTAACCAGGTTAGGGCTCCTTCAGGCCAGCCAGCGGGCCCAACAGCCTCTGCCCTCTTGGTTAAGTTTCCATTGGGTCCCTGGGCTAAAGCACCCAGGGCTATAACAAATGAAACCTCAAGTTACACTGTTAGAGGACATCAGCCTTCTTTCTCCATAGAAATAGTTACTATCAGGGCACCTGGGTGGCTCAGTCAGTTAGGCTTCTGACTTCAGCTCAGGTCATGATCTCATGGTTCCTGCATTTGAGCCCTGCCTCTAGCCCTGCCTCGAGCTCTGTGCCCTCAGCGTGGAGACTGCTTCTGATCCTCTGCCCCCCCCCACCCCGTCCCTCCTCCACTCGCTCTCTCTTTCAAAAATAAACATTAAAAAAAAAATTTAAAAGACATAGTTACTATTTCTATGGATGAATTTCCTTAAAGTTTGCTTAATTGATTTTGTCTTTTCTTTCTCTTGGTCCCAGATGTGTTGTCACCCAAACGCTTCCCTTCTAATATTTAAGCTCTGGAATTCAAGAGCAGAGCAATAAAACATTTCCCTCTCAATTTGTCCTTTCAGGTTAGATTTATATCTTCATTTCAAAGGAAACAAGAGGATATCTTCTGTAGTGTAAACCCTTACACTTAACTTTTAAAGCAGCCCCTGCCATTAGCTTATTGCTAAGATTCTGATTTTGCCCACTATTCTTTTTTAAAAAAATTTTTAATGTTTATTTATTTTTGAGAGACAGAGAGTGTGTGAGTGCGGAGGTGAGCAGCGAGACAGGGAGACACAGAATCCCAAGCAGGCTCCAGGCTCTGAGTTGTGAGTACAAAGATGCTGGGGGCAGGGGCGGGGGGGGGGGGGGGGGGGGGGGTGCTGGAACTGACAAATCGCAAGATCATGACCTGAGCCCAAGTCGGAGTCTTAACCAACTTAGCCACCCAGGCGCTCCCCACCCACTATTCTTACTTGACCCCCTAAATCTTTATCTTAGAGACAGAAAAAACAAAGCAAACAAGAGCTTCCAGCGGTGCTCCTGACGGTTTACAATGGCGTAGGAAACAAGTTCTGCTCTGCTAACACTACTGTAGCAGGAGAGACTCCGAAGGCCCCAGAGAACCCCGTGCTCCCGCTCTTTAAGGGCTGGCCTCTTCGGAAGGCCCCTTCATTATTCCACATGCGAGGAAACCCAGCAGCAGCATCCTGTCCTCCCCGCTGAGGTCACCCTTTTCCTTTGGTGCTGTTTATGGCTCCTTCTTGCTTTAAAGGATGGAGGATGTAGATTTCTGTTTCTGTACCAGCTCTGGCATTTATTGGACCTCATTGCCTTTGGCTCTGGCTGGCAGTGGTTTTAATTCTACCCAGAGGCCTGCAAACAACTAGTGACTTCGTAAGGTTCACACAGTTGTTCTTCATGGTTACTGCTTCTCAGCACCTCAGGAAGGAGTGGGTCAGGACTAGTTTCCTGAGAGAGAACAGACTTTTTGATTAGGCACAGAATGCAGCTGAAGTGTGGCTAAAAGGAGAACTGACTTACAGGCCAGTCTCTCATTGTAATATTTTTATTGAAAATTGTTAAATGCTATTTCTAAAGGAAAGCTCCAATGTAAGTATTTTTAATGATCAATGTTATTACAGGTTGGAAACAGGTAGAGGAATAGATGTATGTATTCCTGACCATCACTTTTACCACTTAACTCTGAAGTTTATATTTGCATGTTGTTTAGATCACTAACAATACTTCTGAAAAATAATTTTGACTATCAGGTTAACGTTCTGCTAACTAATTTTGAAATCGTGCCACTGAATGAAGGAGCCCAACAAAGGAAATATTGTAGGAAAAAAAAAAACAAAACACTTTTGAATAGGAAGCCTCTGTAACTTGCTGTGTGACCCTGGGCAACCTGCTAATCCCTCAGAGATCATTTCTTTGACTTTAAACGGGGGATGTTGTACTGGATTAGCTGAGAGAGCTCTTCCAGGATCAATTACCTATGTATTCTCTATCTCTGTGGTTTTTTGACTTGCTACAAATTATTTTGTGTGGATGGGTGAGGTTGTTTCCATTCTGTTTCCAAGTCGTTGACAAGGTATATTGTTCATTTCTCCTCGTTTTAGCCAGTTTCATAACACTGCAGATTTACAGCCCTTGTTTCGGGGCACCTACATTATCTGTATTGCAAATGTGGAGGGTCACAGAATGTTTTTAATAAGTTAGGACTGAAACAGCAAGACCATTACATAAGCTTCTCAGAACAGGGATGTGTTAAAGAAACTAATCACAGAAGCTCAAGCCATAACATTAAGCAGTCCCAGAAGAGGGGCATTTACCCTCTATTGCAAACAGTCAATTTTAGGTGGTCCTTGGTAAAGTGTAATTTTAGATAGTACATTTAAATGGTAGGGTTTGCCAGTTCCCCATGCACATGTTATTATTAAGACACACTTTTTCTTTTTTTATCGAAGGAATACATTTTCCATAGTTGTTTTGTGATGTGAGCAATAGGAAGTCATTGGATTTTACCACTTTCAAAATGCAAGTGTTTTCCAAGACTCCATTAGCTGAGTTTTCCAGGGACTCCATTCTAGTTTTTAAGTGGGCGAAGGAAGTGTGAGAGGAAACTTTAGTAACACTAATGTCAACACAAAGCAAAAATTGGAAGGCTAAGGTTTTCTTATCTGAAATCAGGTTTAGTTTCAATGCAGTTTTCTCTTTTGATCTTGATGTCTGCAATGGTGTCAGCAACCTTGAGTTTATTTATGGCTCCTTGGTATAATCTAGCTATGTGTGAAAGCCTGGTACCAGGCTTCCCTAAATACCTTGGTGATAAAGGTCAGTCCAGAGCAGAAGTATGAGGAGAAGCAACTATCTTCACTCTGTTCTAGCAATAACATATCTGACCAAAGTTAGAAGTGGGCTTCTACAATAGATGAAAATTTAGAGGTGGATATGTAGATGTTTCTCTTATAGATATGTAAGATATATCTGCCTAAATAGGTATTCAAATAGGCCCTGGTAAGTTGAATTTGGGAAGAGATGGCTGAGGTCAAGACTAATAAAATTTAAAAGAAATGCAATGCTCCAAAGCAGCAATTTTTAATTATATCTTTGGGTCTGCACTCAAGGCTAATGTTCATAACCAAGAGAAGAAAGTCAACAACAGAGGGAGTTTCCACATTCATGAGTTTCTGGCACGTAGATTCTATACCTTTCTGAAAACTCAACTGACTCCCTTAACATTTTGACTTAACATTTGTAAAATTTCCTTAAACAATACAGTCTCTACCTAAACTTGAAGATCAAGTATTAAATACAGCTGAAATAACAGCCCTAAAGGTTGTTTTGTTTAGTAGCATCTTTCTTTTATCAATTGAAAATGATGAAGAGATATTTGTTTGGGTTTCTAAATTCCATTTGCTCTGTTAAAACAACACTTCAGCCAAAAGACCCTAATGAAAGTTTCCCTGTGACAAGCCTAAACAGTGATCCAAGAGGAGTGAAAAACCAAACTAATGAGAAAATGATGTAAAAGGCCAGCTCTCTGCTCTCCCCACGAGGATTTTAATTACAGAGAAATCAACAGCTGTGCCAGGGGTAACACAGGAGTGCTGGCCATGCAAAATAACACCTTGGAGTGGAATGAATTTGAAGTAAATGGGCTGGAAATATTGGCTTTCCAAGCAATCAACAACAACACATGAGGGGAAACATGGAGCCTTTAATTGGGTTAAGTGTGCTGATCCCAGACTTCTCTGTAGCCTCTGATTCTGGTGAGTGTGCAGGTACTCGTGATTCCTGACTAAATGGCAAAATAATCTTTCACTTAAACTGTCCATCATAGATCTGGGAGAGTAAGATGATATTCGGGATGTTATAAGCTGTTGTATACTTTCTCCACCTATGAATGTTCTCCACAAGTGAATGTTCCCTTGACTTTATGACTTACTGTGGACATTTATTCTTTATTGTCATTGACTTTGTGTGCAGCTTTGTATGCTGAATATTTTAAATAAAATTTTTTTCTCAGTCTAGAGGGGCTTATATCCTGGTGCCTGGGTGGCTCAGTCAGTTGAGCGTCTGACTCTTGATTTTGGCTGGGATCATGGTCCCGAGGTCTTGGGATTAAGCCCCATGTCGGGCTGAGCTTGGAGCCCACTTGAGATTCTCTCTCTGTCCCTCTGCCCCTCTCCCCTGCTCTCTCTCTCTCTCTCTCTAAAATAAGAAGAAAAAAACATATATTTTTTTTAACCTTCTTGTTTCTTTCTATGTGAATGTTACAGTGAGCTTAGATAAATTACCTAAAACATGTTCTTATTAATCAGCCCACTAATGAGAAGTCCAGATATGCCAATGAGTACCTGAAATACTGTTGTGTCAACCAAAAATGTCACGGGATTTCTCAAATGGGTTCAACATAGTAATATCATGCATCATCCAAAAGAAAAGAGAAACTGTTTTCAGCTTTTTTGACTAGAGAGTAACCCAGAGCTTTTATTATTACTTTAATTTTTTACATGAGTATTGTAATACCCCTCATTTCCTTGAAGGTTCTGTTACACATTGCAAAAGGAGAATCACTCCTGTTGAGGAATTAAATCCGCACTTTAGTTCACCAATAAGGAGTGTGGCAAGGTATGGTCCTATTCCCTCACTCAGACCTTCTCACTCTGGCCCAGGATAACAATACAGAGGCAGAGAACTTCTACATTTTAACATATATGCACATATCAGAGTCAGGGTCACAGTCTCTCAATCCCTGAAAAACAGGGCTACAATCTTTCAGTTCCTTTTACTTCCTTTTCTTATTTTATTTAAATTACATCTTAATGATTGAAACTGCTTCTAAAGAATTGGATGCTTTCTTTTCCCTTTCCTCCCCAAGCTAAAATATTTAGGATTCAGAAAATATTTGGGCTAGACTTTGGCTCTCTTGGCTGTACATTGCTACTGTTGGAGCCGGGAGTAACCTCAGTAGGTATCTGCCTCAGCTAGGATGTCAGGAAGAATAGCTGAGTGTTGGCTAGACTACCCTTTCTGGAAAGGCAGCGATGGTATCTGGTTTTATTATTATTATATACCAAATATAGTATATGTCAAATATTATATACCAAATACCTAGCATAGTGTCTGGTCCATAGACAACACTTAGTAAGTATTTGATGAGTGAATGAATGAATAAAAACAAAAACAGAGGTGCCTGGATGGCTCAGTCAGTTGGGCATCTGACTTCAGCTCAGGTCATGATCTCACGGCTGTGAGTTTGAGCCCCGCATTGGGCTCTGTGCTGGCAACTCAGACCTTGCAGCCTGTTTCAGATTCTGTGTCCCCCTCTCTCTCTGCCCCTCCCCTGCTCAGGCTCTGTCTCTCTCTCTCCGTCAAAAACAAATAAACATTAAAAAAATTTTTTTTATATAAAAAGCAAAAGCAAAACAAAGCAAATACAGTGACTTTAGTTTTATAATGGTTTGTATATTCATTTATTCATTCAGCAAATATTCAGTAACCTCATACAGTGGATATATCAATTAAGGTACTTAGGGATATATGTATACCTAGACCATTCTGGTGGATTCACTAGGAAACTATATTTTTATAGTTCAATACTAGGCCATGCTGGAATCATTTTTAAGCTTTTTCTAAGGTCATGAGGCAACATCTGCTTCTTTTAATATATTCTATTTTTTAGAACAATTTCCAATTTACTGAAAAATTGTGAAGATAGTACAGAGGTTCCTATATACCCTATACCCAATTCTTTTATTATTAGACTCATATATTACTATGGTACATTTGTTGCAATTAATGAAACAATATTTGTGCATTATTAACCAAAGCCCATATTTACTGATATTCTCTTAGTTTTTACTTAATGTCCTTTTTCTTTTCCAGAATCCCATCCAGGATACCACATTATATTTAGTCATCACTCCTAAGGCTCCCCTTAGCTATGACACTTTCTCAGGTTTTTCTTGTTTTTGATGATCTTGACAGTTTTGAGGAGTACTGGTCAGGCATTTTGTAGAATGTCCCTCAGTTGGAATTTCTCTGATGATTTTCTCATGATTAGGTTGGGGCTATGGATTTGGGGGACCTGGGAAGGCAATGGAAGATCATGTCAGAGTACTTGCTATCAAGATCACTTATCACTGTTGATGTCGACCTTAATAACTTGAACCCAAAATTCATATATTGAAAACCTAATACTTAAGGTAATGGTATTAGGAGGTAGGGTCTTTGGGAGGTGATTAGTTTGTGAGGGCAGAGCCCACATGAATGGAATTAGTGTCCTTATAAAAGAGACCCAGAAGGCTATCTCATCACTTCTGCCACATAAGGACACACTGAGAAATTGGCAGTCTGCAACCCTTCATGGGGCCTTCACCAGAATCTGACCAGAATCGTGCCCTGATCTTGTGCTTTCAGCCTTCAAAACTGTGAGAATTAAATTTCTGTTGTTTATAAGCTGCTTAGTATGGTATTTTGTTATAGTAGTCCACATAGACTAAGACAGAAACCAACATCTGGGTGTTAGCTGTGCTCATTGCTACTGGGGTATCATTGCTTCTGGACCCTCTCAGCTGAAAGAGCATGGAAACATAAGCGTATATGTCAATCCATGTTATTAATTTACTTTATATAATATATATCATATATTATATATGTTAATGTTAATATTAATATAATATTAAGTATTAATATATTAATTATTAATATTATATAATTATATATAATTCAGTATATATTTTTCAGTATATACTGAATATATAATATATAAAATATTATATATTATTATTAATATAATATTAATGATTATATTAATCATTATTAATATAATATTAATTATTATTTATTAATTAGTATATAATTATATATAATTCAGTATATATAAAATATATATAATTCAGTGTATATTATATTAATATTATATTATAATATATAATATATAATAATATTAATTATTATTTAATTATTATAATTAATTATTAATATTAATTATAATAGCATCTCCAACTCTGTTCCATTACCACATGAATCACTCTAGCCTCCTCTTCTCCTGGCTTATTTGTAAACTCCCATTCTGACAGCAAGAAACCCATCTTTTTCCATCTGCCATACATTTAATCTAATTGTACAATTCCAGTATACATGCTTAACAGTATCAGAATTAACACTTACTCCACTGAGAAATAACTTTATCAACTGGACCACAGTGCTCATGTAGTTTCTTTTGCTTTTAGTCTTACACGTATTTTCAAAGGCACTTAGGTCAGAAACTTCCCCACCCCCATCCCCTACAGTGGGATTGTTTCATACATTTGTAATACAATTAGATTCTCTGGTCAAAATTTGTATTCCATTCTGGGATTCCCTGGCCTCTTAAATGATTTCTGAAAATTTGCATATGTTAAGGTATACTGTTAGAATATAACAAAATAAAAATAAAGTGTTCGACTCATGTGATTTAAAAAACAGGATTAAAGCAAAGAAAGCAGAAGGAAAAAAGAAATAGAGTTAACATTAGAAATTCACATAACGTAAAAGCCAGAGGAGGTGGTTCAAGATAATGGCATAGGAAGATACTGAACTCACCTCCTCCCACAGGCACACCGAATGAATAGCTACATATGAAAGAATTCCCTGAAAAAGACCTGAAAACTAGTTGAACAGCTCCTTCACAACAAATGGTAAAAGACCCACATCAAGAGATTAAGAGAGGCAGAGAAGCTGTCTTGCAAAAAACTCCACCCCAGTGCTGTGACCTGGAGTTTCTTCCTGAGGAGCAAGGGGTTTGTGCCTTACCTCAGGCACCCAATCCTTGGGTCTTGCAATGGAGCGATGAGCCCCAAAATATCTGACTCTGAAAACCAATGGGAATTAAAGCCAACAGACCCAAAGAGAAACAGGGCTGTTGGGAGCTGAGATCCTTCTCAGTTAGAGCCAGGGGGAGGGGTGTGGGAGGGTGTAGGCAAAATTGGTGAAGGGGGTCAAGAGGTACAAACTTCCAGTTATACAATACATAAGTCATGGGGATGTAATATACCAAAAGGAATAATAAGAAAGAAAGAAAAAATTAGAAGATTAATGACAGCAGAAGATGCTTTCTTTGAGAAACATAAACAATAGATAAGTTCTTGGGCAGCTCTTAAGAAAATAACAAGATACAAATAATTTGAGAAATAATAAAGAAAATAAAACTATATATATGGAGAATAAAGACTATAACATAACACTATGAATAACTTTGGAGCAATGCATTTGAAAATGTAATGGCAAGTTATAAAGGAAAACATGAGTTAAATTTTGATTGAAGAGAAAATAGGAAAACTGAGTAGAATATGATCAGTAAATAAATAGAATAAGTAGTCATAAGTCTCCAAAGGATAATAGAACCGGATGGTTCCCAGGTGTGTTTTATCAAATATTTAAGAAACTAATAACCCTTAATATTATACAAATTGTTGCAGAGCTTAAAGAGAAAAGGAAAGCTCCCCAATTAATTTTGTGGAGCAAAGATAACTTTTGTAAGAAAAGCAGACAAAGGCAGTAGGAGAAAGAAAAATTAGAATGCATTCTCATTCTGAAACATGAGAGCATAAATCTAAGACAAACATTTTATGGTTATTATATTCTATACATGCTTTTTGTAAATAACTTTATATCCTCTGTGTATTTACATAAAATACATATAATTTTTTTTGTAAATACATATAAATCAGAACTTGTACAACAAACCAGATGTTGGCATAAACTGAGTATTTTATCTTACCCAAAATGCAGATGCAGTAATAATTTTTATTATATACTCTTTAAAAATACTTTTCAATTCTTAGTTTAGTCCACTATAGGTCCCTTGAGAGTAGTTTCATTTTACTTTTTTATGGTCGCTTTGTTTAATCAGAATTTGGAATGAGCATGAAATGGTAATATTAAAGCTATCTGCTCAAGCTCTTTTTTGAGAAATGTGTGTTATCCTAAGTGAAGAGGTAACGGAGGCAAGCTCGAAGGACCAAAAATTGAGCTTATTTGAGAAGAGCAGAGGAATTGCAATTTGGGAAATGCAAAATGAAGCAAACCACCGGGAAGCCGTTGATGATCTGGCGTTGGGTGGGGGCTTGTCTTATGGGCAAGGAGTGCAAGAGCAGGAAGTCCAGCCAAGGTCCAGTCAGTAAGTTCATTGGCTTGAGGATGGGGAGAGATTCTTGTCAGATATTCACTGGCCCAGGAGATAAGCTTTGGTTTTCTAGAAGTCAGGCATTTATGGGAAATTGGTCTCCCACTTCTTATTTTCCTGAGGGCACATGTGAGAGGTTCTCCATTTCATATCCTCTGGTTCCATTTTAGATTGAGATCCTTTCACAGGTGTCTGTCTCTACATTTACCTCCCAGGTGATGGAGATACTAAGCCCTGAACCTGGGTCTTGGCTGTCTTTTGTCAGCCCCCTCCCTGAATGCTCCAAAGGCAGCACACACTGGAGAAAGCCTTAAGGGGACTTGACTGTGTCGGTCATTTCCCCCTCAGGACAGAATTGTTTGGGAGTAATGGTAAAAATATAAGAGACTATTCTTTTCCCAAACAGGAAACTGATTACAGCTCAAGCCACATGCAGAATGGAGAATCCTTTGAAAGGACTCCATTTCTTGCTCTTATTGGATTAAGTGAGTGTCTGTGTGTGTGTTGGGGGGGGGGTGTGTGTGGTAGGGGTTTGTGAGTTGATAGTAAAAGAGAAACCGGGGGGGTAACCTGCTTTTAGCCCAACCTCTATGTCACATGGGCTCATGGACAATTTCTATGTAGACGGTCAGCTTCACTTGCCAAATGTCAGCTTGATTAGTGTGGAACAGAAACACGGATCATCCCAAATGATGTTTAATAGAAATGTTAACATAAAAGTCTCTTACACTGGGCTTTCGAATGTTTCCTTTGAACTTACATTTGACTATATTTGTTTGTTTCTTAGAATTCTGTATGCATTAACCCCTAAGCAATGTTGCATATTGTGGGAGGGAATACTCCCACAAAGATACGGATGAAATAGGAGATGAAGACAAGGTCTGACCATGTGTTGCTTTTGTTGAAGAGAAAATTATTCTGACATTTGTGAAAAGGGTAAGTCACACTTTATTCAAGACTGATATTATAGGTCCAGAGACCACTGCAATGGGGTTTGCAATAGGGGAGAGAGATCATTTTGGATCCAGATGTAACAAAGAGAAGTAGGGATATACAGTCAAGTAGCAGGGTGGGGAAGGGGTCTGTTGATGGAAAATGACTATGGGAGTATGGTCATTCTGGTTAAACTGCCCTAACAGGATTCTGGCTGAAGGCAAGCCAGGATGAAAAGATATTATCTTTGGGGTGGTGAGGGATGAGAAGTTTGGTCAGATATTAAAACCTACCAAATATTCAGGGTGGGGGATTCTGTCTAAACTGAGCAGAATTCTTGCAAAAATTGGCCTACGCAGGGGACACCTGGGTGGCTCAGTCGGTTAAGCATCTGACTTCGGCTCAGGTTATGATCCTGCAGTTTGTGGCCTCAAGCCCCGCATCGGGCTCTGTGCTGACAGCTCAGAGCCTGGAGCTGCTTCAGATTCTATGTCTCCCTCTCTCTCTGCCCCTCCCCCTCTCATGCTCTGTCTCTCTCAAAAATAAACATTAAAAAAAAAAAAAAATCGGCCTATGCAGGACCTACCAGGACACTGGTTGTTTGGGGTTTTTTTTTTTTTTTTTGTCTTTGTTTTATTGTTTTGTTGTTGTTGTTGTTGTTGTTGTTGTTTGGGGTTTTTTTGACACTGAAAGTCCAGGTTTTAACAGCTTAAATGACAAGCCTCTTGAGAGAGGTCCAAGAGAATCTTTGTCACTGACTGGGAGAGAAAGTTCACATGCAACCACGAATGCAAGAGAGGTAGGTGCTGGTTCGGCACTGACTTTGAGGATGGGGGTCACCACCATGTGTTTATGCTGATACACACTTCGCACATCTGAGGAGAATGTCTGGGAAGAAGCGATGTTTTTTAAAAAAGAATGAGATCAAGCTGACACGGAAGGTGGGCCAAAATATCAAGTTCAGTAATACAAGTCAGTTATGAAACTAGTGTATTGAGTATAATTCCATATTTGATGAAAATGAGTGATTATAATAAATATTAGTTTATGTACAGGGAAGTAAAAAGCATTCAAATGGGAACAGAATTGCTAAAAATAGTTTTCTTTGGAGACTGAAATTATAGTGAAGATTCAAGTTTCATGTTATGTGTTTTTTAATACCAAATGTTGCCTTAGCAATTAGGAGAAAATATTTTCAAAGTGGTGGGGAAGGAGGCCGAGGTGCAGAAGGGCACTCATCCCTCCTTAGCATTGTCTAAGAAAGAGCACTACTAAGGAAGCCACATCAACTAACTTACTAGCCCCAAAGGCAACAACTGAATCTCCCTCCTTCTCCATGCAGGGCACAAAGTTTACCCAACGTGGGATTCAGGCAATAGCTATGGGGGCTTTGTAAGTGCCAAATACATAGGAAGAATTTGTATGGGAACAAAGATATAAGAAGGTGAATCAGAAGAATATTAATAGCGGGGCACCTGGATGGCTCGGTTGGTTTGGTGTCCGACTTCGGCTCAGGTCATGATCTCATGGTTCAAGGGTTCAAGCCCCGCACTGGGCTCTGTGCTGACAGGTCAGAGTCTGGAGCTGCTTCGGATTCTGTGTCTCCCTCTCTCTCTGTCCTTCCTCTGTTTGCACTCTGTCTGTCTGTCTCTCAAAATAAATAAACATTAAAAAATTTAAACAAAAGAATGTTAATAGCAAGTACCTAATGTGAAACAATGCAAGTCCTTTAAAAAAATTTTTTTTTAACATTTATTTATTTTTGAGACAGAGAGAGAGCATGAATGGGGCAGGGTCAGAGAGAGGGAGACACAGAATCCGAAACAGGCTTCAGGCTCTGAGCTGTCAGCACAGAGCCCGACGCGGGGCTTGTACTCACGGACCGCGAGATCATGACCTGAGCCGAAGTCAGACGTCCAACCAACTGAGCCACCCAGGCGCCCCAGTCCTCTTTAGAATGAACACTAGTCACCATCCTTTAAAAGTAAGCTTGTTCCAATGGACTTCATGGAAACCAACAAGCAAGGGATAAGAGTCATCCCTTCCAGCATTGGCTTATCTATAACCTTGGATTTGACACTGTGCTGTATCTTTTATTAGCCATATGACGTTGGGGAAGCAACCTAATTAACCTCTCTGATCTTTGGTTTGTTTCTTCATCAGTAAAGTGTGGAAAATAGTAGTCTCTACCTCATTAGACTGTTGTGTGAATTAATGCCATAATGCCTCAGCTCAGGGCTTTACATATAATGAAGGCCTAGTAAATATCTGCCATTAAAAAAAAAAACAAACAAAACTATAACAAGTATAAGGACAAAACTGAAACAAAACTAAAAACAACCACAGACAACTCTTTATATGCTAAAACACAAAGGCATTAAATAAAGGTTTATTGGCATCATATTACAGACACATATTATATCATATGTGAGCATTACAGCAAATTCTATACAATAAGATATATGTATAAGGAAACCGCCAAGCAAGGTTGTTGTGGTGTAGTATAGGACACCGTTAAAATGGAAACATTTCGCCCAGTTAAGAGGAATTTAGCAATACTTTGTGAATTATTTCTCGTCTGTCTCTAGCTCTCCGTATTTATCTGTCTGTCTCTAGCTCTCCGTATTTATCTGTGTCAAAGATAATTTGTTTACAAATGTCCAGGCCAAGCTTTAAGTGTATTTTAACTTTTCCCCATTTTTATCCATCTACTCTTACTGTATTTTATTCTGATGAAATTCTGGTTCACTAACTAATAAGCAGCAGAGCTCACTACCACACAAGTGGAAGGAGAAAGATGCATGAATTTGGAGCCAGATGTATCCACTTTGTATTCACTTTGTGACCTTGAGCACATTATGTAATTCCTTTGTTCTTTGGGTTACTTGTCTGTTCAGTGAGACTACAATAGTGTCTTCATCTCAGAGTTGTTAGGATTACATAACTGTATTTCATATGCCTGGCACTCGGCATGTGCTTAAAGGTTGTTAGTTTCCCTGCTTTTCCAAAAGGAATCTTACAGATCATCACTTCTCATTTTACAAATGAGAAAGTTCGAGTCCACAGAAGTTAAAAAAAAAAAATCTGCACACCCGAAGTCCCATTTCTAATGCACTCTTTCCACTGCGGTCCTTTCCCCTAGAGCTTTGTTTAACTTCAACAGAGAAGAGAAAACTCGGTGGAATCAAAAGTATTCTTTTCCTCTTTTTAATATAGGTAAGTCACCAAGAGATTTTAAAAGTGGGAGTGAGTTTTATGAAAGGTAATAAGTAGTCTAAGAACTGTCTTAAATCCTCAGAAACATTAAAAACAGAAGTTCTGTTCTTCCAAGATTTCCATAGCAGAGCATAAGTATTCTGTATGCTTTGGCTCCAAAAACTCCAGAACTGAGTATTTATCTGCACATTTCAACTCAGGCCTCCCGGAATGCTTGCCCGTGCAATTGGCAAAGGAGCCGGCTTTCAGAATGTAGAGCAGTCAAGTTTGCTCAGCACACAGCTGTATTTGAAGCACAGTGCTCTGCCATCAGTCCACGGAACTTGCACAAAACACAAGCAATTTAAATGTAAATGCTGTGCTCTTACCCTGCTTTCGATATCTTTGTCATCTATTCCCATACCTGAAGATCACCATGGATAACTCAGGAGAAGCCGTTATCATGTACATGATGAAAACAGGCAAAAATTCAGCAACCTGCAATTTAGATCTTGGACTCTTTGAGAAAGAATGGCAAGCTTTATTCAGCAGGAGGGAGATATTCAACACTGCCATTTAAAAATAGCCAGCCAAAGAGTCTGTTGTTTCTTTAAAAGCTGTTCTTAAGATGGCATTTTACCGTAATAAAACTAATTGAATTTTACTTGGTTATTCATAAACAAATATATGTATACTTGTGCCTCTCACTTGTCTCCCTTGCCTCTTGTCTCAGGTAAAGTTCTTACTCCATCCAGAAAGAGCAGGGCACAGTAAATGTGTCTAAGGCTACTTGTGGCTGCCGTGATACACGGACACTCGGTCTCTGGAAATGGGCCGTATTTGTGACGACACCAGCTGCTCTTAGAAATTGCTCATGTAGCAAACTCTATCTGTTGTTGTTACTATTACATGGTTAAGCCAAAATCTAGTTACTTTGCCATATGGATCTGCAGATGAGCATGAAATGGGTCAGACAAACACAGAGGCCTATGCAATATTTCTGTGGCTCTTGAGGGTAAAGCTGCTTCTAAAAACTGCTGTTGTTCTGGTGGTGTGGAAAATTTTCCAGCCTGAATGGGAAGAGCAGCTATCACATTAATCTTACTTAATACCTCTCCATTCATTTTATAGGAAGAGATGAGACTGAACAGTCTAACCTCTAATGCTGCTGTGTATTAATGTACTTTATTCTATTTATCATAAACAATTTTTCTCAGAAGGAAAACCCTTTCAGGGTTATGATGTAGGATGGACATTTGGGGTTTTGTCAAACATATCATAAAACAACTGCTTATATTATTCTGTGCTGCCTTACACAAGTTAGAAGGATTATACCAAGAGCAAACTACAGACAAGAAATACATTTGCTTATTTCCAAATTATGGCAACATTAATCTTGGCAAGTATTTATACAAGAAGAGAGAGACCCAAAACATTGTGAAATTGCTGCTTAAAACTCAGTTTCTGATGATAGTATCAGACTCAAAAACAAAGCAACATACTCATCACATCTCTTGCTGTAGGATGGCTCTTTTTTCCCAGACTGTTCTGTCTGGATCTCATCACCCACAATGAGAATTGGTCTGCTCTGACTTCTCTTTATTACACCTTTGTCTCAACTCAAATATTATTTCAAATTCTGAAGTCTTAGGACACATCCACATCCTTGGAGGGTGCTTGATGTGTCCTTGGCTCAAAGTCTTTAAATTTACCTTTCTGACAAGTTTCAAGAAAACCTGACGCTTTGCTGAAAGTTCTCTGTAGGATAATGGGATGGTGAATTACATTCCTCCTTATTTCTGTTTCTTAATGAGTCTTTTACTAGGACTCAGTGTCCCTCCTTGTACTACTTTCCTCCCCCTCTAACACTTGTGGGGTACCTGATGTCACCATATCTTTATTAGTATCTGAATAATGACAAAATGCCAATGTAACTATGCCTAAGGCCATGCACCCCTCAATCTAGGAGCCAATTATTTTTCTGTGATGGAAATCAATAGACTTCAATTTATTTTACACTTTGAAAAAATATTTAAAAAAATCTTTGAGGGGCACCTGGGTGGCTCAGTCGGTTAAGCGTCCGACCCTTGGTTTCGGCTCAGGTCATGATCTCAAGGTTCATGGGTTTGAGCTGGGATTCTTTCTCCCTCTCTCTGCCCCTACCCTGCTTGCTCTTCCTCTCTCTGTTCCTCTCTCTCTTAAAAATAAACAAATAAACTTTTAAAAAGTATCTTCGAAAGAGGTGTGAGGGTAGATATGAAAAGCCATTCTAAGCAACGTTATCTCTGAACTCTGATTACTAAATTTCTCAAAGGCTGAGAAGGAGGAATGTGAATAAACAGAAGCAAAAATCTTATCCGAATAACATGATCGACCATTCCTAGGAAGTGAGAATATCAATCAGTGGATAAAATGTTAATAGGGTGGATGGTGATCTAGATCAAATTTTCCAATACAATATTTCACATCAAACAGAATCCAAAACCTTAATAAGGTTAAGCTATAGTAGATATCTCACTGCCCTTATTCTCTCAGGCCTCTTAAGAAAGAAATTAGCTAAAACTATACTTTTCTCCACACTCCATTTCATCTCCCTGCCCTCCTCTCTCTCACTTTCCACCTTTCAAGCAACAGACAAGGCTCAAATCCCAAACCACTGCATATTTATCTGGCCAAAATTCTCTGGGGGAAAACACAACAGTGAGTGTGCCCTGATGCCTCCCAGGTCCTGCGGACAACCAAGAGCAGAGGACAGCTGAAGTCTGGCAGTGGTCACTTCTCTTGGTGCTGGTGACAACCCAAAGTCATGTTCCCAGACGATTTTGTCTCCATCACACCATATCAAAGTGGGGAAGGAAGTGGTTGGAGATGCTCCAAATGACCTTGTTTTTCAAGTTAGATGCTAGTTCTTGTTTTGTTTTGCTTTGAAACCAGCCAAGGAAGAGAGACAAAGAAATATACTCTGGATGAGCCACTGCATGCTTTCTGGAGTAAAGAAAAGCTTACAATGAAATCCTAGAGTGAACATTTACTGGGAGGGCAGGAATCTGGGTTCTCATCTTAGTTGGGCCTCAATTTCCTCATCTATAAAATGAGTTAGTAGAAATAGATGATCTCTAAGAGGGGTTGGTAAAGTATTGGAAGAGATCCTGATTGGTTTGGGGTCCATCAAATCCATTGAGTTGTGTATAAAACTGAGTGTGTATGTGTGTGTGTGTGTGTGTGTGTGTGTGTGTGTGTGTTTTCATTGAATACATCTAGACCTCTAATCTATTAAGAATCATTAAACTGATTTCAAACTGGAGAGTTCACCTAAGTGATTTTTTTAATTGAATTCATTTCATTTGGCTTTTCAAGACACCAAAATCATGATCTTTTCAAATGTACTCTGAGTAATGAAAATAAGGAATGAATATATCCTTTCCAGTACATACCCTTTAATGCTTCACACTTAAAAATTTAAGCTAGACATTGATTACAAAATAATTTAACCAAGAAAATCATCTGCTATAATTTTTTTATAGATTCTGAATAGTTTTCGATTCAAAAAATACAGGGCTTATCATTACAATAGTTGATTAATGATCTTATAGCCTCAAGTTTGTATGTGCATGAAAGCCTAAAATACTTCATGTCTCTGAAAATAACTAATTTTTTTTTCTTACAAGTTTGAAGTCAGTCATAGGTTATACACATTCTTAAGAAAATCTGAAATGGCCTTTAAGAATAAGTTCCTTTGAAGTAATAAATAAGACAAAAAAAATTATTTACTTTTGGAAAATGATCCACAAGTCACATTTCCCCCTCAAGAATTAGTGATTTACATTCCGGTAAATATTTTGGAATCTGGGCAACTCCACTCTCTGTTTCGACCATGAGAATTTTATTTTTATTTCTCTGGTCTTTAATTTCTTCTGCACCTGAAAAATAAAGAGAGTGACCTTGAACTAAGTGTCCTCAAAGATTCTTCCCTCCTCAATGATACTATGGCTATCCTTGGGATTCTAAAAGCCCTGTTCTCAAAACAGCTATTCTGGAGTTTAAAGAAGATAAGGTGGTGCTTTTGTATTAGCTACTTTCTAGTTCTTTGTTAATTAAGAACAATTTTTTCTTTCTTGTCTCCAGCTCACCTGAGTGCTGCTAAAATTCTAACACATTTGTAAATGAGATCTTTATTTTTAATAGGTTTTACCCTTTCTTTGTGACTGATAAAAGTTTCACAATGTGTATTTAATTTCCCTACAAGTTCTAAAAGGCAAATTTCACTGGGGCCATGAAAGAATTCTCAAATTTATCCAAACTATGTAGTAACCAGCATCACAGCTGGCTGAAAAGCAAAAACTTGGTTAAATTGAGTTGGCCCTGTTCCCAGGGGTTCCCAGGCATTAAGCAATATCTGAGAGTTAAGTCCATTGCCTTCAGAAGCTGCAATAACTCTTTGATCCACTGTGGCTCCATTTAGCACTTTGGTCTGTAATAACATATTAGTGAGTAATACGAGAAAGTTGGTTCTCCCTCCAAATGCACCACGTTTATAGCTTAGGATGTTAATATCTCTGAGATATTGTCAATTTTAAAGTTCTCCTTCCAGTCTGATAGGCTACCTGGCTTTGGTACGTGTTCTTTTTTTCTTTTTAAAAATTCTTTCAGGTGTCATTACTGTTTTATCTGGATGTGATCAATATCCTTTTAATATCATAACCTAGAGGAGTGGGAGGATAGATTTTTAGTGGAAATATTTTATCCTAAAGTGATCAGAGCACCTTTCCTATTGGCCACCACTTATACTTATCTTAGCCAAAGCAATTCTGTGCTCCATAGAAATGCGACGGATGCATGCCCACAGTATGAAAGGTGGTGCCTGCATGTAGGGGACAGTGTAGAAGTTAAGAGATTATATCTGTCCCCACTTGTAGTTACAGGAGTACCTTGCAATTTAAGACTCACAGAATTCTACAAAAGACAATGTCTTATAAAGAAGGCATCTTATAATGTCTCCTTATCTGAATCTGTCACCACCTAATTTATAAATGGAAAAGGGGGGCAATGGGAGTTACTAGATTTTCTTAAGGTTATGTGGCTTTGGTGATGACAGACTTTACACTCCCTGAATCCTGAGCTAATGTTCTCATGACATCTCATGTATAGAACTGTGGAGAATGAAACCATCTAAAGCGGCTCTTTGTGCAGTCTTTGCTAAATGGTTTCTGTTATTGTTTGCCTATATTTTATCTTACACCTAAATTACTTTGTAAAAATTTGTGACAAATCAAAGTACCAGACTGTTAATGTTACAAAACAGTAGCTTCTGTCGTTTCCTCATTACTAGCTCCAGTCCTAACTGGTGGTTGCTAGACTGCTTCAGGTAGAAATTAAAATAATTATTTTGCTAATATTCAAGAAGATGGAAAATACTTGCAATGTCCCAATTTTGTATTTAAAACAGATGCTTATGTTTAAAATAAATGAAATACATTTTAGGTCATTAAGAACGATTTGTTGAACACTTACCAAGCTACAGTGTTTGGCTTATCCCATTCTTTTAAAACAAATCTATTAGAGCTCCCTCAACCCTGCTGATACCTGGCTCCGGCTCCAATTCAGTGTCAAAATACAAATTGTAGCAACTCTCTCTAATGTCACAGAAACTTTAGAGAGATGCAACATGCTTTCTTAACTGTTAAAAAGGGGTCAATTCTGATGTCAAATTCTATAAAGACGCAGTTTTGTGAACAGAATAGAAATCGAATACACCGTGGTAGCTGCTTGGGAAAATGAACAGTATATAATCTAATATCTTTAATTTTATGTACATGAATATATTGTATGTCAACTTTGTACATGAGATACATATAGTATTTAAACATTTTACTCAACAGATAAGAATTTACAATAGCAATATAACTGACTAGAGGGCTGTCCACTTAATATACTTAGATTAGATCTGTACTTTAACAGGAAAAGAATTTAATAGTTTACAATCATAGAAACACTGACATTTAAAACGACTTTATAAAATAATTTATATATATCCTAGCATCTATAGAGAGGAATGATTTGCATTTTGTGGATGTGTGCAATGAATGGCATTATCTTAGATTTTTAGGTAATAAAATAATTTAGAAGCAGTTCATGCAGTGGTCAAAGCAAGAGATGGCAGTTCCTTCAAGATGTCCTCTATCTTTGACATCCACGGGCAGCAGACACACACTAGGTGCCATCGGGGCACACTAGAACAAGGCTCCTCAACAGTTACTCATATAAACATCCATGTACACAAGTTGATATCCTTCCTTCCCCAGTACCAGCACCAGTCACAACTTCTCTCAGCTGTGGGAGTAGTCAGTTTATCCTGAAAGTGATTTCGTGTCTCTCCTGCAGTTCTATGTAATAGTATCTCTCTCTGTGAGGTAACTAACAGAACTTCCTGGTTTTCACGACTTTACTCTGATACTTCACCGAGTGCCCCCCATGTCCTATGACATAAACATCCAGCAGGTAAGATTTTCCAGGCAGAAGTCCTTTAATTGTTTCTGTGGTCACTGCTTTCTGTAGGTTTTGACTGTGGAAATATTTACAGAGGACCTTTTCTGATTTCTTCCTTGTATCTGGTCCGAGGCATTGGTTTTGCTCTCTTTTCTTCTGGTCTTCATTGTAGTTATCATCCACTTCCTTTTTGTAGATGCAGAACTTGTTCCTCTCCTGAGTGCCCAGCCAAGCCACCGTGGCCGAAGAACAGGTGCGGAGCTTGTCGAAGGCTTTGATTCTTGTGTCTTCGGGAAGAGAGGGAAATGGCTGCTTACTCGGCCTTGTGGTCGCTAGTATTTTCAACATAGATGCTCCTTTCTTGTGTCCTTTCAGGCGAATGAGATACTTGGCTTTAGGTTTTCCTCTGAGCTGAAACTGCCGAATGCCTTCCACATTCTGCGACAGAAGAAGCTTCCCATCCCTTCTCACTTGGATCTGGATAGCGTCCAGACAAGAGTGAATGAAGAAAGTGACTTTTTGGTGTGAAGAGACCGGGGCAAACCGCAAAAACTTGGCTCCCTTCCGTTTGACAAATACGTCTGTCACTTTTCCATCTTTGAGCTCGACCGTCTTCTGTTTTGCCTCTTCCTTGGTCCTGGCGAA
Organism: Leopardus geoffroyi; assembly: GCF_018350155.1. Classification (NCBI taxonomy): domain Eukaryota; kingdom Metazoa; phylum Chordata; class Mammalia; order Carnivora; family Felidae; genus Leopardus; species Leopardus geoffroyi. Next base: position 103,255,174 of record NC_059327.1, on the reverse strand, counting down.
GGTGCCCACGTAAGCCGTACTCATGTTGCTGTTGCTGTTGGCCACGAAGACGTCAAAGTAATACTGCGTGTCGGGTTTCAGGTCTGAGACGGTGAAGATGTTCTTATTTCCTATGCAGATTTTCTGAATGTCAACCTTGGGCCTCGAGTAGACATGCCGCCCCAGTTTGGGGGAAGGCTTGGTTAGGAAGCTGCGTTCTTTACCCAAATTATCTGAAGGAAATCCAAAGTGGGCAAAGTCAAAGGGGCTGAAGTCCAGCCCGGGTTTTGGAGCCATCATAAAAGCATCATCTGCACTCAGTTTTGCTTCAACGGCACAGAGACTTTTGAAATTGTGCTCTTTGTTGATGACCACACAGTACTGAATGGGTTGTTTCAGCAGAGACGCTGTAGGGCTCGGTTTCCAGGCCAAGGTGACTGTGGTGCGTCCCAGGGACGTGACATCTACTCTTGGGTCGTAAGGTAATTCGGGGTAGGGCTGATCAGACTCTGGGGTTGTGGTGGCATAGACTTTGAAATGTGTGTCTTTCTCTGTTGAAAGAAGCTCCAACTGATACAAACCAGATGGAGAACTAGAAGATATAAAATACTCCACATCATTGCCTTTGTAGGAGAATAATTCTGTGCCTTCCACATTAATGATCTGCTGCCTCTGTTCCTCCAGAGGCTCTGGGTCACCTAGAAGACACGAGAGAAATACAAGCTACATGTCAGGGTGTGTACTGTGGCTTGCTGACCTTAAATTGTGTTTTTAGACTCTTCTTTTTTCTCTGTTATAAAACTAATAATGTTCCCAGTAGATAATTGGGAAACAGAGACAAAGAATAAGATAAAAAAATCATTAACTTTTTATCCTGAGACAGTCCTTTATTAATATTTTTTGATCCTGAGACAGTCCTTTACTAATATTTTCATTCATTTCCATCTATGCAATTGATTTATTTCTTCTTTCTCTATAACCTAATAACATTTATTCTCATACATATATGTTCCCAGGCAAACCTTCATTTTTGAATCTAGTCTTTCTCAATGTTATTATTATATTAATATTATATCATAAAAATAATATTGTTGGTCAATTTTTGATCATTTAAAATAGTGCTCTTATATATATGTTAGGCTTTTCTGAATTTAAATTTAGGCTTGAGGATAGGCTCCAATTAGTGGAATTTTTAGGTCAAAGACTGTAAACGTTTTAAATTTTTTTTTCAACGTTTATTTATTTTTGGGACAGAGAGAGACAGAGCATGAACAGGGGAGGGTCAGAGAGAGAGAGAGGGAGACACAGAATCGGAAACAGGCTCCAGGCTCTGAGCCATCATGAGCCATCAGCCCAGAGCCTGACGCGGGGCTCGAACTCACGGACCGTGAGATCGTGACCTGGCTGAAGTCGGACGCTTAACCGACTGCGCCACCCAGGCGCCCCTAAAGACTGTAAACGTTTTAGAGACTAATCCCTACTGTCAATCTGCTTATCAAAAGGATTCAACCTGATTGCATTTTGATGGCCAGCCATTTCACAGATTTTGCTCTTGTATCTAGGACTGGACAATCTCTCATTAAAATATAGAATATAAAGGACCAGTAGGAGTACCTAATTTTCAGTGTAGAGAACACATGCACAGAAATAATAGGAGGAAAGTATTGAAACTAAACTAATTTTTTCTTTTTATTGTTAACATCAGATATCACACGAATGCCAGATAAGCTGACAGGAACTGGTGAAGGACTGGGTTGCCAGGGTGGGAATGAACCTTGTTCAGCTTATTACTGCAGCTTGAGTGAGGTATGTAGACTTTCATATTCCCAAACCATGAGATTAACACAATCTCGTGTGGCTCTTTATTCTCTATCTCCTCTGCTGTACTTCCCATATTTTCCTAGTTACAACGTCCTCTTATCACTGTGAGTGGAGCAGCCTGCTGGCATCCTTCGCCTGGCACCAGTCACCAAGCCTTCATCTTTAAGCTATGATGCCTCCACCCCTTAAAAGGAGATCACACCAGGTTCGTATATGGACTCTTCTCATTTCCCTGTGTCTCGGTATTTGCTTTCCACCATCTGCATTTTCTTTAAATGCCTCACGCACACCTTATACTGACTGTCTTGTCATCCTGGACTTGCACTGGTGCTAAATGCCTTCTTCCTCCTCTTTTTGGTGCCATTCTTTATTCCCCAGAGATCTTGGCTGCATATTGGAATCACAGAGGGGGAAATTTAAACAGTCCCAATGTCCAGTCCACACTCCAGGACAATTAAAACAGGACCTTTAAGGGTGGGATCCAGGCATCAATAGTTTTTAAAGCCCCCAGTACTGATTCCAATGTTTGGTAAGATTGCAAACCACAGCTAGAGAGCCTAGTCCAAACCTCTCCATTTTCCTCACGCGTTCAGTCTCCACATCTGTCTCCCTTAGCCATTTAACTAAGATCACCATCATTTGATGCCACCTTCCATTTCCCTCATCTCCATTGCAAAGTCTCCAGCTTCTTCACATATGCATTCATGCTGTTTTTTCTTTCTTCTTACTAACAGAAGGATGCATATTTCATAAGCCTTTTAGCTATCCATTCAGAGGTCTGGGGCCAGATTCATCCTGCTGCTTACCTGAACCTTCCCCGCTTGCCTCTTCTGGCAGCTCTTGGAGACTCAGCTTCCACTCTAAAGGTGCATCGCAGGGAGTCACTGTGACCGATAGTGGAGTGTTGTCTTCTTCAACCACAAAGAAATACCTATGGGGAAGTGGACCAGTTCACACTGAGATCATTCATTCTAAGACTTACAATCAAGAGTCACTGGAAAAATCACTGGCTGCTTTAGTTTTCATTCATTTAACAGATCTACCCTGACCCCTTATGTAACATATCACCTTCCTTCCCAAGAAGCTTTCTTTCACACTTCTTCATTTGCCTTCAAAGCAGCTATCACTACCTGACATATTATATTTCTTTGTTTACCTCTTTATTTTTCTATCTCCCCCAACTAGAATGAAAGCTACAAGAGGGCAAGGTTCATTGATGAAGACTGAGAGACTAAAATAATTCTTAATCAGTATTTGTTGAATGAATTGATGAATAAGCTTAGACTTTAGGCTTTTGGGGAAAAGTCCTTAATTGTTTGCAGAGTCTAAAACTTCTTCAGTGGGGGTGGGGTGGGGGGGGTTCTGCCTGCCTCATTGGCTTCTCGTCTTCTGTGCTCAAACCACGTGGGATCCCCTAGTTTTCCAGGATCCACTCTATCTTAGAACTTCTGGGATGTTTCTCGTATGCCTGAAATACACCCCTTTGCCCTTACACATACTTAAGTGTCACAATATGCCTTTTCTGACTCCTCATTCTGGATCAGGTTCTCTTATATACTCTCAGAGTGTCCTCCTGTACTTTTCAGTTGGGGCACTTATTGAAATTTGTGACTGTATATTTGTATTATTTGATTGTCAATTTCCCCACACAGGCCCATTTAAGGTTCATTTGCCATGCCATTGTATTCCCAGAATTTAGCCCTGATGTCTGCACGTAGTAGGTACCTGTTAAATATTTTTGAATGAATGAATTACTAAATTAATGAACAGAACCCAAGAAACCTAGCACTAACCCTATTGTTCCAGACCCAGGATACTTACACCTAGAGTCTATTCTGTTGAAAGATACAGAATCTGAATGGCATTGGAAGTACTTCGTCCCCCCTCAAATATGAATTAAAAGAAGGAAGGTGGGGGTAGGGCAGTGGGAGGACAAATAAAGTGAAGACTCTATAAAAGCAAAAACAACCTGTTCATGAAATAGCAAAGCTAGATGTCATCCTGAAAAAACAACCAGATGACTGAAGTATTTACTGTGTGGAAAGTTATATGTACCATAAGCATCCTTCAAGACATATGTCAGGTGGCTGAGTTTTCAATTCAGTCTACTTTTTGGAGAGTAGAATTTTCTTCCTTTGGCCAGGTTGCATGGCATGTGTTAACACTATACACACACTATGAACTCATCTATATTACAAAGAAAAGATACAACAAAACAATTTGGCATCACGTAAGTGAAAAAATGTTCAAAACGACTACGTTTTGATTTTTGTGAGGGTAGCAGCACTAGCTGTAGAAGCAGAAATCAATGTCAGTTCATCCACTACCTTCTGTTCTCACTTCAAACAAGAAAGTAGCTTATTTCCCAAAGTAACTGTCTTAGTAACTTAAATACGGGCCATAGGCAACCAATGACAAATAAAACAATTCTTGCATTCCACAAGGTACTCATTATACATATAAAACAGCAGGGAGTCCCTCTAATTCAACATTTTCATATGGAAGTACTTATGATTTGGGATAAAAGATAATATGAATAAACTTTAACAATTTGAGAAACATTTGTTGGCTACCATGCGCAGAGCACTTGTGGAAGGGAACAGCAATCAGGGAAAACAGGGCATGATCTATGTGCTCCAACTATTTACTGGCTAGTGAGGGAGACAGAAATGTAATGAATAACTAAGAAAACATGGTCCCAAATTATAATGCCAAAACTGAGGGATAAACACTCCATGAACCATTTAGCCTTTGGAATTTATGTGTAAACTTAAGAATAATTAATGAAAAAAGCTATCCACTGCTGCTAAATTATATCTGGAATTTCATCTTTAGTTGTAATATCAACAATGTCTATGAATGCCTCCCATTGCATATTTCACACCTAGAAATGATGTTTCTATTGTTTCTGCACCTCTCCACTTAGTGTAAGATAACATTTCATCCAAATATCAAAGCCCCCAATCTTTATTTGTGGGGGGTGGAAGGGGAAAGACAAGAAAGAATAAACAAATATATATTGGAGAGCAGAATTTTCTTCCTCTGGTCAGGCTGCATGGCATGTGTTAACAATATACACTATATATATATATATATATATATATATATATATATATATATATAGTGTAATTTTTAAAGTTAAAATATTTATAACCATTGTATGAACCCAATCTGTTGATGGAGTAAAGGTAAATGAACAGTGATAGTTTTTACTATAGTTTGGTTTAATATTTTAAGAATGTAATCATATTGTTCAAAGAAATATTATCCTTATAATAATATCCTTATATTTATTGAGATATAATTAAAATGCAATATATTAATTTTGGATGTACATAATAATGATTTGATACATGTATGTATTGTGAAATGACCATCACAGCAAGTCTACTTTATCCCTTTAACCATGTGAAGTTACATAACATGCAATACAATATTATTGACTGTAGTCCCTATGCTGTACATTACAACCCTTCAGGTTTTTTGGCTACATACCTAGAAGTAGAATTCCTGGGTCATATGATAGTTCTATTTACAGATTTTTGAGGAACCTATATACTATTTTCCATAGTGGCTGCACCAATTTATAGTCCCACCAAAAGTGCACAAGGATTCCCTTTTCTCCACATCCGTGCCAGTATTTGTAATTTCTTGTCTTTTTGACAATAGTCATTCTGAGAGGTGTAAGGAGATATGTCATTATGGTCTTGACTTGCATTTCCCTGATGATGAATGATGTTGAGCATCTTTCCCTGTGCCTGTTGGCCATATGTATGCCTTCTTTGGAAAATGTCTATTCATATCCTTTGCCCATATTTTAATTAGGTTGGTTGTGTTTTTGTTGTTAAGTTGTATACACTCTTTATATATTTTGGATTTTAACCCTTTTTAGATACATGATTTGCAAATATCTTCTCCCATTCTGTAGGTTGCCTTTTTATTTTGTTAATGATTTCCTTCACTGTGCAGAAGCTTTTTAGTATGATATAATCTCACTTGCTTATTTTTGCTTTTGTTGCCCTAGCAGATCCAGGGGGAGGGGAGGAAACGTTGCTACGACTAATATCAAGGAGCTTACTCTTACTACCTATGTTTTCTTTCAGGAGTTTAGTGATCCAGTTTCACTCTTTAGCATGTGGCTGTCCAGTTTTCCCAACAACATTTACTAAACAACTGTCCTTTTTCCATTGTATATTCTTGGCAAATTGTATATTGTTGGTAAATTAATTGACCATAAGCTCATGCTTTATTTCTGGGCCATCTATTCTGTTCTGTCGATCTATGTATCAGTTTTTATGCCAATACCATACTGTCTTGATTACTATACCTTGCAGTACAGTAATATAGTTTGAAATCAGGAAACATAATACCTCCAGCTTTGTTCTTCTTTCTCAAGATTGGTTTGGTTTTCAGGATCTTTTTGGTTCCATACAAATTTTAGAACTATTTGTTCTACTTTTGTTAAAAATGCCATTGGAGTTTTGATAGGGATTGCATTGAATCTATGAATTGCCTTGGGTAGCATGGACATTTTGACAATATTAATTCTTTGAATTCATGAAAACAGAATATCTTCCTATTTATGTCTTCTTCAATTTCTTTCATCAATGTCAGTTTTCAGTGTACAGGTCTTTTACTTTCTTGGTTAAATTTTTTCCTAGGCATTTTAACCTTTTTGATGCAATTACAAATGGGATTATTTTATTATTTTCTCTTTCTGGTAGTTCATTTTCAGTGTATAAAAACAGAACAGATTTTTGTATATTGATTTTGTATCCTGAAACTTTAATGAATTTATTTATTAGTTTCAACAGTTTTTTGGTGGAATCTTCAGGGTTTTCTATATATAAAAAATCGTACCTGCAAACAGTGACAGTTTTATTTCTTCCTTTCCAATTTGGACACCTTTTATATTGTTTTCTTCTTAATTGCTTGGGCTAGGACTCCCAATACTGTGTTAAACATAAGTGGCAAGAGTTGGCATCCTTGTCTTGTCTTTGATCTTAGAGGACAAACTTTCATCTTTTTACCATTGAGTGTGATGTTAGCTATGGGCTTCTTATATATGGCTTTTATTATGTTGAGGTGCATTCCCTCTATACCTGTTTTGTGGAGAGTTTTTATCATAAATAGATGTTGAATTTTATCAAATGCTTTTTCTGCATCTATTGAGATGATTTTTATCCTTCATTTGGTTAATGTGGTGTCACACTGATTGATTCATAGATGTTGAATCATCCTTGCATCCCTGGAATAAATCCCACTTGATCATGGTGTATGATATGTTTAATGTATTGTTAAATTTGGTTTCTTAATATTTTGTTGAGGGTTTTTGCATCTATGTTTATTAGGGATATTGGCCTATAATTTTCTTTTATGTGTGTGTTGTCTTTATCTGGTTTCAGCATCACAGTAGTGTTGGACTCATAAAATGAATTTGGAACTGTTCCATCCTCTTCAATTTTTGAAATATTTTGAAAAGGATAAGTATTAGATCTTCTTTGAATGTTTGGTAGAATTCACCAATGAAGCTCTCTGGTCCTGGCCTTCTATTTGTTGAGATGCTTTTGACTACTGATTCAATCTCCTTGCTAGTAATTCATCTATTCAGATTTTCTATTTCCTTATGATTCAGTCTTAAAGATTGTATGTTTTGGGGGATTTATCCAATTTTCCTAGATTGTCCAAATTATTGGCATATAATTGTTCACAGTAGTCTCATAGTAGGTCCTTTGTATTTCTGTGTTATCAAGTGTAACTTACTCTTTTTCATTTCTGATTTTATTTGAGTCCACTCATTTTATCTTAGTGAGTGAAACTAAATAAAGGTTTATCGATTTTGTTTATCTTTTCAAAGAATAGCTCTTAGTTTCCTTGGTCTTTTCTATTGTCTCTTTAGTCTCTATTTTATTTGTTTCCACTCTGATGTTTATTATTTTCTTCCTTCTTCTAACTTTGGGCTTCATTTGTTCCTATTTTTCTAGTTCCTTTAGGTGTAAAATTAGACTATTTGAGATTTTTCTAATTTCTTGAGGTAGGCTGTATTGCTATGAACTTCCCTCTTATAACTGCTTTTGCTGCATCCCGTAAATTTTGGTATGTTACATTTCCATTTTCATTTGTCGCAAGGTATTTTTTGTTTTTCTTCTGTTGACCTATTGGTTGTTCAGTCACATGTTTTGAAATCTCCACGTATTTGTGATTTTTTCCAGTTTTCTTTTTGTGGATTGATTTCTGGTTTCATACAATTATAGTCTAAAAAGATGTTTGATATAATTTCAATCTTCTTAAATTTACTGAGACTTTTTTTGTGGCCTAACATATAATCTATCCTGTGTACTTGAGAAGAATGTGTATTCTGCTGCTTATAGATGGAATGTTTTATATATACCCAGTATATCTATCTGGTCTATTGTGTCATTTATGGCCAATGTTTCCCTATTGATTTTCTGTCTGGATGATGCATCCATTGATTAATATAGGGTACTAACTTTCCCTACTATAATTGTATTGTTGTCAGTTTCTCCCTTTGGTCTGTTATTTGTTTATATGTTTAGGTACTCCTATCTCTATTGGGTGTATAAATATTTACAAATGCTAAATCTTTATGCTGGATTGAACCCTGTATGTAATGCCCATCTTTGTCTTTCATTACAGTCTTTTGTTTTAAAGTTTATTTTGTCTGATATAAGCATATCTACCCCAGCTTTCTTTTGGTTTATATTTGTATGGAATTTCTTTTTCCATGCCTTTATTTTCACTCTGTGTGTGTCCTCATATCTAAAGTGAATCTCTTGTAAGGAGCATACAATATTTTAAAAAATCCATTCAGGCACTCTATTGTCTTTTGATTAGAGAACTTAGTCCATTTATGTTTAAATTTAGTCCATGTATGTTTAAAGTAATTATAAGTAGGTGTGTATTTACTGCCATTTTGTTAATTGTTTTCTGGCTGTTTTGCTCCTTTTGTCCTTTCTTCCTCCCTTGCTTTCTTCTCTTGTGGTTTGATGACTTGCTTTAGTGTTTAGATTCAATTTTCATTATCTTTTTTGTAATCTAGGTTTTTCTTTTGTGGTCATCATAAGATTTACAAATACCTATATATATATATATATATATATATATATATATATATATCAGTCTATTTTAAGTTGATAACAAGTTAAGTATGAATACATTCTGAAACTACATTTTTTACTCCCCAGTCCCCCAATTTATGCTTTTAATGTCACATTTTACATCATTTTATTGTGTGTGTACCTTCAGTAATTGCTGTAGTTTTAGTTATTTTTTACTTCTTTTGTCTTTTAGTCTTCATGTGAGGTTTCTAAGTGATTACTTCACTATATTTACCTTCACTAGGGAGACTTTTACGTTCATATGTTTTCTTAATACTAGTTAGTGCCTTTTCTTTCCATCTTAAAGAAGTCCCTTGAACATTTCTTATAAGGCTGGTTGAATGGTAGTGAACTCCTTTAGTTTTTGCTTGTCTGGAAAACTCTTTATCTCTCTTCTATTCTGAATGATAATCTTCCTGGTCTTGGAAGTTTTTGGCTTTCAGCACTTTGAATATATCATGCACTCCCTTCTGGCCTGAAATGTTTCTACTAAAAAAATCTGCCATTATCTTATGGGTATTCCCCTGTTTGCAACAAGTTTTTCTCTTGCTTTTAACATTGTCTATTTGTCTTTGACTTTTGACATTTTAAGGTAACATATCTTGGTGTGGATCTCTTCAGGTCCATCTTATTTTGAACTCTCTGGATTTTCTGGACATGGATGTGTGTTTTTTCTTCTAGGTTAGGGTAGTTTATAGCCATTATTTTTTTCAAATAAGTTTTATGTTCCTTTCTCTCTTCTCTTTCTGGGACCTCTATTATGCAAATGTTGTTCTACTTAATGTCCTACAGGTTCCTTAAACTGTCTTTACTTTTTAAAATTATTTTTTCTTTTTACTGCTCTTTTGGGTGAGTTCCACTGCCCTATCTTCTGGGTTACTGATTCTTTCTTCTGCTTTATGTAGTCTGTTATTGACCCCTCTAGTGTGTTTTTCAGTTAGGTTATTGGGGTTTGGTACTTTCTTATATTTTCTATCTCTTTGTTGAAATTTTCTGTGTTCACCTATTCTATTCCCAAGATTGGTGAGTGTCTTTATGACCACTACTTTGAACCCTTTTTCAGGTAAATAACTTATCTCTGTTTCATTAAGGTTCCCCCCACCCCTGCAGTTTCATCTTGTTCTTTCATTTGCAACATATTCCTCTGTTCCCCCCCACCACCCCCACCCATTTGCTCGACTGTGTTGGTTTCTATGCATTAAGTGAAAGAGCTGTCTCTCTCAGTTTTGAAGGATTGGTCACAGGGAGACTGGAGGTGTGTCAGTCTTAGTCTATGCAGTGCCCTGGTGGTGGTAACCTGCTAATGACAGTCTCTCTGATTGTTTCAGTCCCATGGCGCTCAGAAATGTAACCATCCTGGTCAGGAATTCAAGGGGCCATCCCCTTTGTGGCCCATGCACACCTGCTGGCTTTAGTCAGGGTGTGGTGCAGTGCCAGGCTGGGGCATGTCTGCCTGCCAGGTTTAGCAGGATGGAGCCATGGGAGGGCACAAATGTGGGCTAAGTGCTACTAGCAAGGTAGAAGGAGAGTGCAAAAATAGTACCTGCCAGCACCTCCATGCCTGGAAAGAGTTCTAAGAGACCCCTTTCCCTCTAGAAGACACTTTGAGATTAGCTAATGAGTCTCCTTTGCACGTGGTCCAGGAACTTTCAACTTACTGTGCTTTCACTGTGTCTTAGGGTGAGTAAATTTGTGCATATGCCCTTTAAGAGTGGAGTCTTAGTTTCTTACAGCCTTTTGGGTCTCCTAGAAATAAGCCCTCTTGGTTTTCAAAGCCAGATGTTTTGGCTTATCTCTCTGGTGCATGCAGATCCCAAGGTTGGGGTGCCTGATAGGGGGCTCAAACCCTTTGCTCCTCAGGAATATGCTATATATTTGTCAGAGCCTTCCTCTTTGTGAGTTACCACACTAGGGGTGGGGTTTTTGGCAAGACCATTTCTCTGCTTCTCTTACCCATCTCTAAGTGGCCTTTTTATCCTTTGTGTGAAGGAACTCTTCAGCTAGTTTTCAGGTCTTCTTCAGAGAGAATTATTCTACATGCAGCTATAGATTTGTTGTGTCAAAGGGAGAAAGAGAGTTCAGGGTCTTCCTATGCCCCTTTTTTGAACCTTATTTTAGATTAATTTCATCATAATCCTACAGAGTCCTTCTTAAAATTTTCCTGCTATCCTAAAGATAAGAAAATCATCATTCCAAAATGTAAGAACTGCAAAGATTGTCCTCTCCATCCCCAGAGAGATCACAATCAGTAAGGATCAAACAGACTCTACTTAATAATTAGAAGTTGCACTGTCATTTTCTTTTCTTAGAGAAAATAGGCAATGTTATTCAGAGGTTGATTGCAAGTTATCTAATCTAAGTCTAAAAAGTTACTTTTTTTTTAGTATCATTTATGAGCTTATTGATAAAGAGAGTACTGCAGGGAGAATACCTTTTAGGTGTGTCTCTAAAGAGATAACTGCTAATTTCAGCTCCATCTGGAATTACTGATGAATCATGAAAAAATGCTTTGTCCCGGATCTGCATCTGAAAAAGTTCCTCATCTCGAGTGGGTAACTTCTGAGTCCTTGAGCTGAGTGGTAGTAGCAACCACAGCAGACACCAATGGAGAGGCACCATCCTGGGGCAAAAGAAATGATTGTTTACATTAGTTCTGTGGATAGACACTTGGGCACATTGCAAATGTTCTAAAGGGATAAGAATATTTTAGTTTTGACAGACAGAGCCAAATTATGCATTTTGGATGTAACTTTCCTGTTGTTTTTTTTCCTATACTATTTCATAGAGTTGGTAACAAATTCACTAGGATTTATAAAAGATTTTGAAATAAAAGGACTCTTGATGCATTAACTTCCCTGGGTATTCAGAGAGAAAATCCCCACTTCAATATGGTCAGAAAAGCCAATGTGGTTATTGCAGAAATGTGTATACAAATGTCTCAATGACTGAACCATAACATAAATCACAGAGACTCACTGAGAGCCAGAAAATTACCATTGCACAATTATTTTTATTCTTTCTTGAAATTTGACTAAGATTATACATGTATAGTATTATTCTGATTCCCAAGATCAGATTTTCATAAATCAGAGATTTTTAGAGATGATAAAGTTTAATTTTCTCATAGGTTAAGCAATTTGTCCAAAATAAAGGTTATTTGCTGATGTCTAACTATCATTCATTACTAGATTCTTCAACAAAACATTAAAAAAAAAAAAACTTTTACTGTAATACAAATGGGCTTGGATTACCACTCTCAGGTTAAATGAGACCACTGAAAAGTTGTATCGTTGGTCATTTGTCTTAACCTCCCATAGAGTTATGTATTTACTACTCCAACAGAATATTTTCATGGAGTTACATTTTGGCATTCAAACTGTCTTTATCAAAGATCCTCTAGGTAATTATGGATCACTCTCTACTGCACATTGCTATAGGAACATTGTCAAGGACACTGTCTTCTACACATCTCAGTGTCCCTAACAGGAAGTCTAAGGTAGGCAAGTTCTTTTCATGTCAAGTGCTGGTGAAAGCTTTGCTTCTGTTGAGGATTTGGTAACTTTCTCTCTCACAGAAAGAACTCTGTAAGGAGTTGTTCTCCTTTATCTCTTTGACAACATACATCAGGGAATTCAAGCATTAGGGAAAGACAGTGTTTTTACACATAAGTGCTTCAAATAGTGAGAAAGTTGAATGGAAATATTTGCAATAATTTGAAATGAAATGAACACCAATTTTATTTATAAAGAGTCATTCCTATAGCTACGAGATCACCTCTACTTAAACCATCCTTTGACTTTAACTTTATCTTCCTTGGAGTGTTATCAAAAATAGATTCATACAACTAAAAATATTTTTTGAAGGGAATAAACTTTTCTTTTCTATGAGAATGTGAGAAGAAACTTTTTCACAGTGAGCTTACCCAAAAAGTAAATTTAACTTCCTTTTTCTTTTCTTTTTTTTTAACATTTATTTATTTTTGAGACAGGGAGAGACAGAGCATGAACAGGGGAGAGTCAGAGAGAGGGAGACACTTAAGTGAACAACTTAAGATGACAGGATTCTACAAAGTAAGTGGTGAGAGATGATTCTCCATGGGTCTCTGTGATTGGTTTTGCATGTCTTGGAAGCAGAAGAATTGACTGCTTTTGTGCCAGATTATATTTTCAAGGATGTTTGTGTAATGAAAAGCCTTGGAAGATAAAGCTTCTGGAGCAGGCATGATCACTATATCAGGGAAGATCTGAGTTCCCCAGGCTCAGGGCTTCTCTCTTGTAAAAAAAAAAAAAAACCTATTTGGGGGCTAGTGCTATCTGGCCCTCTTTTCATCCTGTGGGAATTGGAAGTCAGTGAGCCAGGGGGAGAAAATGATAATACTGTGGATTCTGCTATTGCTCTAAGTTGCTCTAAGTATTGCTTTTGTCTCCAGCCCAGTAGTCTGATGCCATCTAGTATCAATGAAACTATGTATAACAGGTTAACTTGTTAACTTACAAGTAGAGTAAAATCTTAGGTTCTTCATTCATATTTTTGACACTACATTTTTCTTACTGAATTATTTTACTGGATCACTACTAGCTCAGGTAGATGTTTTTATTTGGATTACCACCAACAGAGAGTAGACTCAACTCTATCTTTCTCTCTCTCTCTCTCTCTCCATATATATATATATGTGTGTGTATATGTATATATATATATATATATATATATATATATATATATATATATATATATAAAATTATTTCCCCAGATAAAATTCTATGAGGCCAACGTTTTGTTTCTGAAACAACTCTAACCATATTAATTGCTATATGTTATAGACAAGACAGACAATTTTTGGAAACGTGTTTAAAATTTTTATGATCCTGTTTTCTTTTCTTCTTTTTTTTTTTCATTGTATACATATAAGAAGATAGATGCTAGCTAAGCCTATGGTGGTAATCATTTTATAATATATATAGATCAAACTATTATGCCATGCATCTTACGTTTTTATAGTGATGTGTGACGACTGCTTTTCAATAAAACTGGAAAAAAGTAGTGTGATCCCAAAGCACAGATCTTTATATTTTACAGGATTATATTTTTCAGATGTTATCTAATAACACTCATCTACTGTTGGGAAAAAGCTTACTCTGTTATTAGGGAAAGTTAATCATTTGACCAATTTCATCAGGTTACAGGCAGAATTACTTTAAATAAACTGCACTTAAAGGAAGCATTGACGATAGCTGATCAAAAAACTATTGCGCAGACATGTTGTGTATATTTTTACAGTTTCTATTCACCAATTCAACTTTAAAGCTTTACTTAGATATTGTTTAAAGGATTGTTTTAAGATTATATAGATTTTTTCCCCTACCAATAAAATGTTCTCTCTCAGACACTCAGCTTAAGAATTAGTCACTTTAAATAAACAACGAAAAAAATACATTCCTCTCGTGAGTAAGACTTGGGTAAGCCAGTCTATAAGAACTGACTTTTCTTCTAAGATTACAAAAGTGCCCTCTAATGGCATAACTTTTCCTCTCATTTATTTTTGTTACTTCTAGGTATCCAGAGCTTATCTAGATTTAGAGTTTAAGTTAAATAGCATTCCTTAGAATTTCTCTTTCAGCATTATTTCTTTTGTCATGGGCATCTGGTAGTAATCTAGGCAACCTATCTGTATAGCAAGAAACCATGCTATCTTTTTATAATCAAGGGTCTAGTTCCAATAGAAGTAGGAAGTTGCTAGGATGATTCCAAATATTTTTATTTTTCTAGGCACAGCAGTCAACTCGGTTCCACAATTATTCACAGCCTAGGAAAACTAGATGGTGTTATCCTATTGAGAAGAGTGACTTTGTTTCAATTAAAATTGTTTCAATTAAAATTCTGATGAATTACATATATAAATGCTACACTTGATTTTAGATGCGAATTTAAAACTCTGACGCTGTTCATGTCATCAGAAGCATCTGCATATCTGGCACACACTTTCAGATCCTGCCAAGACTGAACTGAGAAAAGAAAAATGACCTAATGGTTTGATATACCTCAACCTTTAGTCTAGATTATGGATAATCTAGATTATTGGATAGTTATATTCTTTGGAAAACCCGTGTGTCCTAGATTAAAAGGAGAAATTGTTTTTGAAATCTAATTGTCCAAAGATTAACCATGCGTTCTATACTTACAAAGATTGAGAGAGGTCTGGGTACTGTAAAGTAAAAAATTTTAAATATAATTCATTTTTATGGCACGTGCGCACACACACACACACACTTAAGGTCAAACTATTTGGAAACGTTATATGAGTCCAGTTAGTTGATATTAGAGTAAAGGCAAATGAGCAGTGGTTGTAAAAGAAGAATCTTTTACATATAAAAATTTACTTCTATATTTGCTGCCCCCTCTCTGGAGAGTGGGTAAAAGCTACAGAGCAGTTTTCTTGGGGATGTTTTAGGAATGACTACCAGGGTCACTTCTCCCATTCCTCTCCGCCATCTTCTCTGTGGGGGTCTCTGTTCTCCCATCCCATAGAGGGAAAGGGGACACTAGGAAGCATAGGGGATGAAATGGAGATCAGTTTTAAAGAAAATGCCAATGAAGAGATACAAAGCATTTGTGTCGTTTCCTAAAGGGTAGAGAGTAGAGCATATGATGGATAACTGCAAACATACAACTCATTCTAAGATTTTATTTTCGGTATTAACTTAAACATTTTATTCTGTAGAGCCTTTAGTGTAGTTAAAATAAATAGTCAAACTGACCTGGCATATGCTTTTACCACAAACCTGCAGAAATGTTTGAGGATTGTAAAACAGTCTAATGGCAAGCAAGAAAAAAGGGAAGTTTAAATAATTTACCAATGTATCAACTAAACACCCAGGACGACCTCTATTACCACAAAAGCAGAGTATAGTAAAAGCAATAAAACTTGCCCTATGGTGTCTGTTACAACTTCACTAGTGTCATTTCGCAAAATTTATCTTTAATTACATATGACCGGCTAGTCAATTTATCATCTTGGTTAATCCACTGGCTCACTTAGTGAAAACAAAAATTTATTTTTGGAAATTGTGTAGACAATGATTATAAGTAAATAAATCTGGTTACTTTCTTACTTCTTTTAAAAATATATTAGATGTACTTGACCACAATCCCTATTGATAATCTTGTCTTAAGAGTAGGGAAATATTTCAAGCCACTAAAAAGCTTGCCTTTAGATTTATAGACTACGGTTTAGCTATATTATCCCATTAATGTAAGGGATTTGCAAATCTGGTAAATAAAACGCTGTTTCAGGTTTTCATGAACTGTCTAAGACTCTCTGAAATAGAAGCTGTCCTGTATATTAAAGACATGGTGACCTTTATCAGTGCTGTAGTTTCCTCAGAAACAGCAGCCAACAGTTCAGTCTACCTGTGAGTGAGATGACCAAATCAAATTTCTCCATTCCTCCACAACCAGCCACCAAGGGCTTGCAAGTTCCTTACAAAAACATGTGAATGTATTTACAAAATATATCATTCAGCTCTTACAGATATTACATGTTGTAAACCCAGTAAGATCAGATTCATCTCTATCAATAGGCCACACCAAGCAAATAATGAAAAAAAAAAATAATGTCATTAAGATTCACTTAAAAACTCTTCAATGAACCCAATCACATGTAGGCTAAAACCATGAAATAAATTTACAATCCCCAGAAAGAAGGACGGGAATTCTGAATTTACTTGAGGCAAATGCATCTGGAATAAATGAAATCTAATGTTTAATTACAGAGAGTGGAAAGTGCATGATTATAATTTAGTGAGGATAATTTCAAGGAATGGTCTGCCGCAGAGATTTCTGTTATTTTCTTTTCCTTTTTAAGTGCAAATATTTAGTCTCTCCACTTCTATTTTTAAACTCAAGGGCATTTGTTTTGTTTGAATCATCCATGCCACATCTGATAATAAATCTGAAGCATTTAACCTAGCTGTAAAGAAAAAAAAAATGTAGCCTTTGTTGGGGGAGCGGCCCCCGCGTCTGCCACAGCCTGCTCTGTGAGCAAAGGGGGTCTGTGTGCACACTTTAATAGCAGAATGCCCAGCGTGGGCATGCACATTCTCTCAAGGCTGAAATTTAGTGATAAAAAAAGCTGGATTCCCCAGAATCGTTCTGTTCTGTTGTCTTTTGCAAACAACGAAAATGTTAACTGAAATTAGTTGGTCGTTCTCATACATACAGAAGTATCCTCTGCTATGGCTGAAAATTTGAGGGATACAGAGCATATTGTGGTTTGGTGTGTTTACATATTTGCAAAGGGTGAAATGAAGCAGGTGGAAGTGGAAGGCCCAGGGTTGGCCCTAAGGAGTGGTCTGTGGCACGTGCCAGGTGAGCTCTTGTTCCGCAGTGTCTATACAGCACAGCTGCAGTAAGCCTCCCTCAACAAGGCAGAGCCAGAGTCAGGCACAGAACCCACAGGCGAAAGCTCTCCAAATGCGGGCTGTCATTACAGAGGGGAAAGATTATTAACAGTTTTAGAGTTCATTATGTCAATGATCTATGGATTAGGGACCTTCACATGCATTTCAGCTGCAGTGATTCCAACCTCCTCTACCACTTCTCTACATGATTGCCAACTTTCATTCTGGAAGGAAATTAAATTAGCATGAAAAAGCAATGTGAAATTAAAACATGCCAAGGATCTGAATACAGTTTCCATTCTGTCATCTCCTCCCCTCTGATCCTCATGGTGTGTAGTTCATAGTGGGGCCAAGACTAGGGCACTCTAATTTTAAAGATGGTCATGCCTACAGAATAAGCTTGAAAGAGGATCAGATTTTAAAGTAAGTTACCCTGTATTCCCACCATCACTACTGCCAATAATAAGAATACTGAACCATAGAAATGGCCAACAATGTGTACTACAGATAAGAGTAGTCTTTGATTCAGGAAGCCAGGCCCATTTTACTAAAGGAAGGAGTGGATCTCCTAAAATGCATCTGATAGGTGATTAGAAGATATGATAAATTCAAAAGCAATACAGAAGACAATGCAAAGTAAAACTGGAACAAAAGAGTGAACATCTTCCTCCTATCAAAATTTCCTCTGCATGTGCAACTGAGATGGCTGGGATAATTTCCACGATCTTAGGCGCAGCTAATGATTCCTAGAATAATGAAAGCCCCTAAGGGAGAAATAATATGCTTGGTTGCTTTTCTTACTTTAGTTTGGCAACTAAGCCTTGTTTCCTGTTGGTCTGCAACAAAATGAAAATGACTTCCTGTGCAATGTTCCCCAAAGCAGTTAACAAACTGTATACCCCATCCTCTACTGAAATTTAGCTAAGATGTAATATGGCAACATGCCAGGAGCATCTAGCAACAGCACATATCAGCCTAGAAGATAAGACATGAATTGTCATGGTCAACAAATACTGAGCCCCTGTTGTGTGTAACACACCAAAAGTACACTGAAAGTACAAAGATGTTTAATGTAGATTCAGACTGTTCTGCTGCTTACAATCGAGTTGAGTGGCCATTAATTATGGGTAGAAGTAACCTGCAATGTAAGATAGCACAATGCCAAGAGGAAACGGGGGGCTCATATGATAAATGCCTTCAGAGTTGGAGCGAAAACTCACCAAGAGTTGGTGAAGACAGAACAAGACTCAGAGAGAAAGTAGGATAAGGGGAGAAGAGCCAGATGCCGGGAAGGGAGATGGAGGTGTGAAGTGAGGGGCTGAGTCACAGACGTAGAACTACAGCAGTAAAAGTTAACAAACAAATGTTAACTAAGCACTTCCTTTGTGCCAAACACTGAACAAGGTGCCAGGTACATAAGACATCCTTTCTTCTTGAGTTATTTATGGTCTGGAAAGAAGTGAGGAAGAAAATATTTTTATACAGAGAGATCAGTAAGGAAGTAATTGTGAAGGTTCATAATTTTTATAGAGAAAACTTAGGAAAGCTAAAAGATAAGTATCTCATGATTTACAACCTATGCTTTTTATCAACTGCTGGAATTCCTGGGAAGAATTCTGAAGAGGGCCCTACAGCCCCACATCGTGTCCTAGGACCACAGGGAAAGACTACGGAGGCAAGAACAAGTACTTCCTCAGGACAGGCTGCTTTCTCAAAGAGCCCTATTTGCAAAACTTCTCTTTTCCACACAGAGTTTCCCTCTCCTACACCCCCAAGGTTAGGAGTCACGGTTCAGTGGAAAAATCACAGTTTGAGTCAGGACACTTTCACCACAGGCAGGAGAACTATCCACGTTGAAGGTTTGTTGGCCCAGATGGTCTCCTCCGTGCCCTACACGGAGGGCAGTCCAGGTGAGTGCATCAGACCTCACAGGAAAGATGGCAACATAAGAAAGAAACTAAGTTTTACAAAGTTTACAAAGATGCAAACTACTACTGAGATTCCGCTCAGGTCATGATCTCACAGTTCGTGTGTTTGAGCCCTGCATTGGGCTTTGTGCTGACAGCATGGAGCCTGCTTGGGATTCCCTCTCTCCTCGCCTCCTTTCTCTCTCTCAAAATAAACAAACTTAAAAAAAAAAAAAAAGTTCTGGTAACGGGTTGTTCATGCTCAGTGAGCAGGAAACTAAGAGAGACAGAAGTTATGAAGGGAGTGCCTGGGTGGCTCAGTTGGTTGGGTGTCCGACTTTGGCTTGGGTCATGACATTGCTGTTTGTTGGTTCGAGCCTTGCATAGGGCTCTGTGCTGATAGCTCAGAGCCTGGAGCCTGTTTCAGATTCTGGGTCTCCCCCTCTCTCTGCCCTTCCCCTGCTCATCTCTGTCTCTCAAAAATAAATAAACATCAAAACATTAAAAAAAGAAAAAGAAGTTATGAAGAAAATTTGACAAGAAAACCCTGCAGTTTGGCATGTGACCAGACTTCTTCATAAGCTGTGTCCAAATGGATAGGCTAAAATACAACTTACAAACCCTCCTATAAGCCCACATCTGCCAAATGTCATCTAACTGATGCTCCTGGGCACTTTTCTGCAGACTGCCACCATCCGCGGAGGAATCCTAAGGCAGCAGGCTTCATATGAGAATGAAGGCAAGGGCACAGGCATGGGCAAGGATGAGGCAGGTAGTAAGCTCAGTGACAGGCAGGGAAAAGCAGGCTAGAGAGAGCAAAGAGATCGCTGGCAGGGTCATTAGAGCAGACACCAAAGAGTGTAGAATACTCTAAAGGAGAAAGGTCAACAATCTTGTCAGATATTTTGTCACATATATAGCAACGATTTACTAAATACCAATTGACTGGTGGACCAAACTGAGTAATCACCATGTCTTCTGAATGGAGATCATTACTAATTTTGTTTGTTAGTGATAGCAAGGATAAAATAAAATACTGTAGAAGGAACAAAAGATTCTAAAAATAATCAGTCTCTTCACCCACCCATCAGCAACAACCTTACCTTCTTTACATATTTTCCATTTATCTCAGGTAATATATACTACCTTCTCAAAGAAACTTCAAAATTTTAAAGGCCTTTTTAGTTCAACTTACCATACTAAAAAAACCAGGTACTTAAATTATTCTGGTTCAAAGATATTCCCGTTCTTATAACAAACCTGGTTTCAAAAATTGCTTTGGTAATTCTGCCAGCTATGTCTGCTGAACACATGGGCTGAATCTTCCATAAAGTTTTGATCAAAGAAATCTTTATAACCCAGATTCTAGTGATGTAATAAAAAGCGATACTCATCAACAAGGCAGTGACAACAGGAACTTTTTCTAAAAGAGCAAGCGTGATGGGATTGCAGAGTTCATTGGCTGATTCAACAAATGTTTACTGGGCACTTACTCTGTGCCGGGCACTGGGAACACAGCAGTGAACAAGATGTGTGATGTTCCTGTGTTTGCAGGGCTTGTGCTTCGGTAGGTAAGGGAGATGATGACCAAGTCAACAACTACACATAACCGTTCCAGACAGCAGTAGCATTGTGAAGAAAGTGAAACAGGCAAAGAGGTTGGAGGGGAGAATAGGGAGTAGGTTGGGGGGAAGGAGCCCTCCTAGGCTGAGTGGTCATGGATGGCCTCTCTGAGGAAGTGACATTTTAGCAGGGGATTGAATGGAGAGGAGTAGTAAGCCATGGAGACTGAGGGGAAGGACCTATTTGGTCTACTGGATTTTATGTCCAGGAATCTGCCTCATCTGTGCCTTAACTGTCACCCTCAGCCACTAAGAGGGACGCAATCACAATCCACAGGGACCAGAAGACAGCACTGACTCAGTGAGGCGGCCACAGTCACATGAGGCGAGGAAGGACTGGCAGTGTTAAATCCAGGCATGCTGGGATGGGCGGTGACACCAGATGTTTTAAGGTCTGTTATCAGATGAAAGAGGGATTAGAAGCACTCTGCCTGGCCCAGCTAGTACCAGCTCCCCGCATGGCACTATAGGGACGGAGATTGGGGCTCAATAAAATAAAGACTTATCTGACAAAGCTGTTAAACTGAACAGAGAGGTTTAAAGAGTAGGTGTTCTGACAGAGGAAGGATGCTTCCTGACTTTCTGGACTGAGACACTGAAAACAAAACAAAACAAAACAAAACAAAACAAAACAAAACAAAAAAAGCAAAAGAAAAACAAAGGGCTATAAAACCTGTAGGAAGATTCTTAATAGGATTGTAGGGGCATAGTGTTTACTTAGATGGTTTGTTATCTGAGCTCTCCCTGTAAACTGTCAGTGAGTGAACTAGTGTTTATTAAGTGCCTGTTGCAAGATCCCTGGAGACATAAGAGGAGGATAAGGCAGAATTAAGGTCTTCCAGTGAAGCCAGAGACTTTGATTCTTATGGCACTTTCTTATCTTCCTTGAATTATAGCTATTTTAATATTTTTTCCTGTCCTTAAAAAAAAAAAAAAAAAGCTCTCTATGAAGCAACATGAGTTTACTCAAGTACGTGTTCCCTGGAAACTATTACTTTTTACTCATCCTTGTATCTCCTATATAGACTTTTTTAATTCTTATACAAAGTAGGCACTAAATAAGTATTTGCTTAATTATACTGATTTCAAGGAGTTTATTGCAAAGAAGAGGGTATTCTGAAATCTCTCCCATCAGATTCTGGACTATGCAAGGAAGTTGGGGGTGGTTGTTTGCCAAGGCCTCGAGGCTGATTCTTAGCTCCAGGCTGTTTTCCTTCTGATGCCCAGGATCTAACATTCAAAGGTGTGAAGTGGCTCAGCACTGGCCTCACCAAGCCAGACTCAGGCTGGTGAGGAGTTTGAATTTGGGCTCTATGCTTTCCTCTGCCAAGCACTTCTGTACCACTGAGTCCATGGGCGGATTAAGTCCCCACAACTTCTTGATTCACCCTGGTTTCCGTGTTGACTCAAATGGAATAGTGCTCCTGACCAGGCTGCTCAAGAGTTACCTGAGATGCCGCAGGAAAACAAGTACACGCTGGTGTTAATTAGCTCAGCAGCACAGTCCTGCCACGTACCAAATGAAGAACCTCAACATTATCCACTTTTTTGGATCTCCATCCGCTGTTCACCAACAAATCCTGCCAATCTACCTGCTGCATATTCTCTCAAATTTGTTCTCTTCTCTATCCAAACTGCCAATGCCTCAGATTATCCACTTATTGCTTCTCACACCCATTTCCCACAGCTCTCCTCGACCATTTTGCACAGTACTGACACTATTATCTTTATGAACAAGAATGTTTCATTCTTCTGCTAACCAAAATAAGTCAGATGTTTCCCCCGAACTGGAGGATGAAGTCCGTGCACATGAGGTCCTTTACCTCACTGCTCACTCCCCCAGATTTATTCCCGACAACTGTCTGTACTTGGCTTGTCATTCCCGTGTGTTCTTCAGGACTCAGTGGCCTCCTTCACCTAGGACACCTTTGCTGCTTCTCTCGGTGGCCAACTCCTACTCATTCTTCACGACTCAAACATTTATGACCACAGGGAATTTAGTTGTGTGCTTTTCTATGTGCATACTTCTGCACACCGTTTTAATTTGTTTGTGCATATTCTTGACATGCCCAGGGTCTGTAGAAAGGAAATGCTATGTTTATGACAGTTATAATGGTGGTCATAGAACAACACCAAGCACATGTACGTGACATTTTGTGTGTAACAAATAAATGAAATTGAAAGTAATAAAATTAACTATTATTGCTGATTTATGGGATTTTGTTTCATAAGAGATAATAAGCTAAATAGGAAACAAGTTATGGATGCTTTTGACGACTTTATGGGTATAAAATAGGTTGTTTTGTAAAACTTAAAGACTTGGGAAGTATTTCTTTAATCTTTTGAGGTGGGCCTCATGGAAACTTGTTGGCTGGCTGCTATAGAGGGGTGGTATGTGCCGGATGGTCCAGAGGCCTGGTATAGGGAAGCATTTTTTTCTGTTGTTACCAGGACATGTAAGAATAACACAGTGCATTACTCAAGAGAACCTTTTTCCTTGAAAATAGGTGAAATATGGTTTGGTTGGGATACTTTCTGATCAGAGAATAGGAATGCTATAGACCAGTGCTTCTCAAATCTTAATGTGGATTCACATCACTCAACTTTCCTGTGAAGATGCAGATTCTAATTCAAAAAGTCACTCGTCCTTTCTAACAAGCTCCCCAGAGATACGATGCTGATGGTTCATGGGCTGCACTTTGAGTAGATCTGTGTCTTTCAATTCCATGACCGATTATCTGGTTATGGTGGCACGATGATTTTCTTCTCCAGGATTTTCATTGCTTGAAATTTTTTTTTAATATTTTAAGTGATCTCTACACCCAATGTTGGGTTTGAACTTACAACCCCGAGATCAAGAGTCGCACATTCTACCAACTGACCAAGCCATGTGCCCCTCATTGTGCCTCCCTCACTTTCTGATTTCTAATTTTCACTCATTCCAAATGTTAATGTTTTAAACATATATTTACCATGGACGACATGGAGATTATACATATCCTTTCTTCCTTTTACTTTGAGAACTATTATTACAGCCACACAATTTCACAGCTTTCTCTTTTCTTTACCTTCTTTAGATTAAAAAATAAGAAGACATGCAGGTTTATTCTCTCTGGGGAATACATCTGTGTTTAACTTAAAGCCCAGTAACTAGTGGAATTTTTTAGGAGATTGTGACAAGATCCTAATCTATTCATATACCTAATGAAGTTGGCAAATATACTACTAAGAAATAAGATGCTATCAAGAAGAAATAATTATTACCGTAGAATAGTAAATACCGTAGCTAAGAATTGGCATTTGATTCCATGGACCTAATCCCATATTCTCCCAAATACCTGATGGTCCTGAAGCTTTGCTTCTTTCCTCCCCACTGGCAGTTATTTTGATATGACAGCATTAAAGCCTGTCTGCTATCAAAGAGTTTTGGAAGTGGCCTCAAGTGCCAAAGCAAGCACAAAATCAAAGTAGTCATTAAACATACTGTAATCAAGATAATATACTTCAAATATAGAAGAGTGAGACAGATGTACCAGGAACCTTAAATAGTTCAAATGATTAAACCCTAAGTTATTATTTCCAGATTAAAAAAAAAAAAAAAGAAAAAAAAAAAAAGCAAGGGGCACACAAGTATGTAGTTGTTGTGTTCTTGTAAAAAGAAATAAGTTCAAGTAACAGTTTTAAAATATGGATTTCTTCGGCGATCCCTCTTATAAAATCCAAGGCCAAAAACAAACTACAAATGTAGAGCCCTGTCTTTGGAGAGATGAGATAATATTCTCCAAGGACACTGGTTCGTGACAATCTCACAGTTGAGAGAACCTCAAAGAGAGGATAGTTAATGCATCACCTCTCTTTTCTTTCTGTATCTCACTCTCTGGTCTCATGTCTCCAAGCCTGGGGACGGTTAAAAGGCTGCCAAAGTAAAATAGAAAATGATCGCTAGACTTTGAGTAAGAAGATCTGAGTTGAAGGAGTTCTGACCAAACCATTATTGGCTTTTGTACTTTTAGCAAATCTCTTAATACTCTTTGAGTTTCCTCATCCATAAATGGAAAACATTTATTCTCAGGGTTGTTAATGAGGTTTAAAATGGTGGGTGTGAATGCTTTTTTTACAATGAAAAAAGGTCCTATTTATCTATAAATAGTATAAAACAGCTTCTCAAACTAGTTGCAAAATTTTATTCAACAACAAAAGATACATGTTTTGACTTGCTCTTCAAACAGGTATCAGAAAGAGTTTCAGCATCAGGTTATTCTATCTGAATTTACCTAATCTATCAGGTAACAGATTAGGTTCCTATTTAAAGACTGACTAGAAACACAGAGGAAAGGCCAAGATGTTGGGTTTTAAAAAAGAATCACATAAACAGGAGGAAATTCTTAATATTCTTTTTGTTAGCCTTGATAGACCATATCTGAGGGCATCAATATTGTTTAATAAACAAAGATGGATTAAGCGGATTCAAAGGTGAGTGTTCTCAGGCTTTTTAGGCACTAGATCTAGCAAGGGATTTCAGATGCACGTGTCGAGATTAGAGAGCTGAGGATCAGGCTCAGTTCCTGGGATGTTCTGCATTATTATTTCTGGATTAAGAGATGATTAAAGAACAGGGCACTCAAAAGGCAGATAGTGCGGGCAGACCCCAAGGTCACTTTTAATGAAGAGTTTATAGTAAATTATGATGAAATAACACAAGCTCGTAAGTCTACAACAGAGAGATGACAAACCAAAAGACACTGACCACAATTATTTCATCCCTCCCCTCCTCCAAAAGTAAAATCTACCGTTAGGTGTGGTTTTCCTTTAAAAAAAATTTTTTTTTAAGCATTGGGGAAAGGCTGCTGCTGGTGAGTGTCAAGGGTCAACAATGTTCATTGGTCGTTACACAAGATAGAGCCTGCCAAGAAAAAAAAATGTTTCAAAACTGCCTCTTTATTGTCATTGTTTTGTAAATGTGAATAAAACTTTAAATATAGAGATTGTTTTCAATTACAGATTGACCTTGCTGGCTGAAATGTTAATATGAGTGTGCGTATAAATATCTTCACTGTTTGAACTTACTTATTCCTCATTATGTTTTAAAGGGCTTTAAATGTTTAGAATATTTGGAATATCCTATCATATGTGTCTACAATAACTTTCATTCCACTGAAATGTGTAATTTCATCCAACTTGGGAGGGGGAGGAATCATTTATTTAAATAATTTTAAAAGAGACGTAACTTCAAATCTTATCTCTCAAAAGTGCCATATTATTAGTGGAATAATGGAATGAGTCTAGAGGTGAATTATTATTATGAAATACCACTATTTTAAAAAGGGATTCTGCAGATTATTAATTTTTCAGTGTTGTACCTTAACACATATTGATTATAAGTCAAAAATTGTAATCATTTTTCTGTAAAAACTTCTCTAGTAAGTTAGTTACCAAAACCAGCAAACAAACATCTAGCACATAAACTGTCTGTGATTAAGGTCTTATCAATTTAGACTAAATTAATGATCTTTTTTTTTTTTTTTTTTAATTTTTGTTTTTCAACGTTTATTTATTTTTGGGACAGAGAGAGACAGAGCATGAACCGGGGAGGGGCAGAGAGAGAGGGAGACACAGAATCGGAAACAGGCTCCAGGCTCCGAGCCATCAGCCCAGAGCCTGATGTGGGGCTCGAACTCACGGACCGCGAGATCGTGACCTGGCTGAAGTCGGACGCTTAACCGACTGCGCCACCCAGGCGCCCCTTAATGATCTTTTTTAATCATTAAATTGTAAAAGAAAAATTTTCCAAGCAAATGCATCCTTGCAAATTAATTTGGGAATTAATCTCAATTAAAAATTTTTAGACATTTCCATAAATTTTGCTTATGAAACCAAGAGTCCCTACTTTATTTTAGAAGTGTGTGAATGAGTGTAGGGAAGTCTCTTAACTGAGTCTCAGATTTCTCAGCAGGAGGAGGGTTACTATCTTCCTCACTGGGTTCCTGTGAAGATTAAGGTAAATGATGAATGTGGAAGTACCTTGTAAACAATCAATGGGTTTTACAAAGTTATAATATTGTTAATAAGTAGAATAATTTCCATTCACTTGTTGTGAAATTCAAAACACAGAAGCAACTTTAACATAAGTTAGTAACTAGCAACTTTACAATAAACAATAAAATTTCAAATAAAAATTTCCAAATGTAGCACTTTATATATTTTTACTAGAGAGATTAGACAACTTTTTTTTAACTCTTAGAATACTGAAAATTTTCAGAGCATAATGGAATGTATTATCTATTTACTTGTAACAGAGGAATTATCAAATGCGTATCCATATAACTAAGAATACTTTTGAAGACAGTGGTGACTAATTTATTTGAGGGCTCTTTCAGCTTTCTGTTTAAGACCTCTGGCTCTCTAATGTGTTGTTCCCAAATCTTTTGGAATTGTGATTAAAAAATATATACCTGTATTTCATATATATAAAATAACAAGGCATTCTATGCCACGGTGAGTATCCTAGTTGATTATATTGGATGTAATCCTATACTTCATGTCATTTTTTCAGGTAGGGTTGACTTCTTGTCAGAGAATTGGAGATTGGAATGCCACTATTTTCACCTGACATTATTTTTACTTCATAGAAGATGTGACCTCTGCCATTATTTCTTTTTCATTGACCATCTGATACACTGAATAAGAGTGCTTTTGACATTAGATCTATTACATAATGTTAACAGAACTTCTTTTCCCTCTTTATACATAAAAGTCAGTATAGATAAGGTTTCTGATATTTTCTCATTTCATCATAATGAGGCATCTTGTGAGGGAAAGAGGACACCCTTTTTTAGAGACCTCTGCTTTACAAGATCAACACTAGATATCTGTTCAGTGCCTCAATTATTTAAAAGAGTATCCTGTTTCCTTCATTTTACTGAAAAGATATGTTTTTAAATACAAATACTCAGTAGACCTAACCTTATAATCTCAAGTGTCCTCACCAATTCCTCAACATCAAGATTCCATATCTTAAATTTACATCAAGGAAGAAAGAAGGTGAATTCTATATTTTGTGGGCCCCGTGTAAAATGGAAAGTGCAAGACCTCTTGTTCAAAAAGTAAGAATTTCAAGATGGTGACAGAAGGGCATTCGACTAAGCACAAGAGACCTTCCAAGTGTGGCCCCTGAGGCTGGCCCCGGGGATAAGTTACACTAGAGTATAAGAAACTGAGAGTCAGTTACCGGTGGGAAGGGAAGGGAAGAGGAAGGGAAAAAAGCAGATACACACTACGGGTAGGCTGTCCAAAGGAGAAGCTAAGAGATCCAAAGAGAAGTATCTCCCTTCTCGAAAATTCTTTCCAATCTGGCTTTATCTAGCTATTAACATCTCTGTAAGATGTTAGCAATGACCTTCCCCTGTTTTCCTTCCCAGGGGTATTTTCATATTTATAGGGGACACTGACACATAAAATTACTTTAAAAAGGAAAAAAAAAAATCATCTTTTGAAGGTAGCATTTTAGTACCATGAGAGGCCTTGGTAACATTTGGGGGCAGGACGGCTTCCCCAGTACCTCAGGGGACCTGCCCTTTTGTCCATCTACTAATATGGTTGTACTTGCTACTGTGATCGTTGGAGTATCAAATCCTTGTCTTCTATTTGAGAGGCAGTTTCATTTTCCATAAAAAAAAAAGTCCTATGTGTTCATAGCACACTTTAGCAAACTTCGAAGGATCACCCCTCAAACTGAAATATTTGAGACTTGGGAAGGCCAAAAGATAAATGATTGCCGTCTTTTCTCAGTTTGCCAGGTGTTTTAGCTACCAGTGCTGTTTCTGATCTCTGTCACCACTGTTGGCAACAAATATCTCTTCAGCTATAGGATCCAGTTACTTCTGAAACAATCCCAACTTGAAGCTTTGGATGGTATCAGTGAATTTTAGTGAATGCTGTGACTTAATATGAATTACAACATTTATTGAGTGCTATCAACATATGAATAATATTTAGATTTAAATCATGACATATATACTAGTGTATTCTTACGGGTAACATGTATTTATTACCTGTCTTTAAATGTATTTTAAACAAGATAACTAAAAAGGATCAAGTATGTGTATTTTTATGTGAGGTTATTTTGGTATGACTCTGATAATTTAATCAGAGACATATTTTATTACAGAAATAAAACGCATAATGTGACATTTGGCAATGCCCATGAGCTTAGAGTACACATGGCCTGAACAAAAGGGAGTAATCAAAGCCATTTCTTAGGTTCACATGGATTGCTGAGGTTTAACTTTTCACTACCATGTGCTATAAATTGTAACCACCTATACCCCAGGATGCACCTAAGTTGGAGAAACTAACCCTAAATAAATCAAGCCCTTTACACAAGCTTTTCTCTTGTAAACATAATATTTTCAAGTATCACAATGTCACCCCTCATTTTGTTTGTCAACTATCCAGATATGGTATTCTCTATCTTTGCAAATAAACACTTGCTCATAGTTTCTGTATTGAACAACAGTCATGGTGATTTCAAAAACAAGATATCACCCTTCACAAATCTTTCTAATGATCAGTTCAGGTTTTACTCTTTCTTTTAGAAAATGATAAATTTCAGGGGTTCCCGGGGTGGCTCAGTCGGTTAAGCATCTGACTTCAGCTCAGGTCATGATCTCATGGTTCCTAGGTTTGAGCCCCGCCTCTGGCTCTGAGCCTGGAGCCTGCTTCAGATTCTGTGTCTCCCTCTGGCTCCCTGCCCCTTCCCCACTTGTGTGCTTGTGCACTCTCTCTCTTTCGAAAATAATAAATAAATCAACATTTTTTAAAAATGATAAATTTCAGTCTCATTTTGTCTAGATCTGTGTACACAAGGACAATTGCCTCAGAGAACAAGATGTAGTTACGATGACTTTTAGTTATGGATAAAATGCCCATATGAATAGAGTCCATATTTTTCGGCTATGTCTTTAGATCGTGGAGTACATGTCCTCTGAGCACACAGCTGGAATACGAGAGTGTTTGCCTTACTTTCATGTTAGGGAGAAGACAGAAACTTGTACGGTCACTGTAGACTACAGTCAGGACCACTATTTGTGATACTGGCTGTAAGCATTCCAATTAGAAAACAGACATGAGTGCATGTTGCTAAGTCGATTTTTGTTATTTGGTTATTAAATGTAAAATGTCCACACTGTGTCCAAGAGTTTCCTTCATTTGAGCTGATTTCTAGTCATGTGTAATCACGTTTTTATTGAGTTCTTTCCAAACTTTATATAACCTGTTGTTTCTTTCTTTTTTATTTTTTTAATGTTTATTTACTTCTGAGAGAGAGAGAAAGACAGAGTGTGAACAGGGGCCAGGAGGGGTAGAGAGAGAGTGGGAGACACAGAACTTGCAGCAGGCTCCAGGCTCTGTGCACAAGCCTGACATGGGCCTTGAATTCACCAACTGTGAGATCAAGACCTGAGCAGAAGTCGGAGGCTTGACAGACTGAGCCACCCAGGTGCCCCTATTTCCTGTTGTTTCTAAAAAAGTTTTTTTTTTCTTTTCTAATAACTATATAGAAGGCAGCAAATTCTTTCAAAAGAACAATTAAAAGAGCCATTGGAAAAGTTAACTATATACATTCTGTCATATTTTTCTTTTTTAAAGATCCAGAGTTTTCACAAGTGAAACTAAAAATAAATATTTCAGAGAAATATATAAGATATTAAATATATGTCCTTTTCAAATTTGATACAGGAAAAATTAACAAATCAAAACCCCAAACTATCCACCAACTTACTAAAATATATCAGTTTCCAAGGGATATGGATAATTGCGGAAGGAATAATGAGATATAATCTTGGATGTTTCTATATTTAAAGACTTGAGGTCTGTGGACTTTAAAGTTTAAGTCAATTTTAGCTTAGTGAGTGCTTAAAAAAAATTGACATTGTAACAGGACCCAATATCCAGCTGTTCTGTGGTCAAATCTGTCTCTTCATCCCAAAGGGAAAGATCTGCAGAAACATATCGCTAGTTCACTTTTGTTCCATTACTGATCAACTACCTTACCCTTAATTTTTAAAATGCAAAACTAACAATACCTTTCTTATTTGAGGTGAATTAATATTATATAGTTTATAATTTCCGAATATTTCAGAATACTAAAATACACAGATTAGGTGGCTTGCAGTTCTAGTAAGATACCCAAAGAAAGGGGGAAGGTGTGAATATAGCATCTTCGGGTTCAGGGAATGTGTTTCGGAAGTAAGCAGCTGAGAACACACCTGCTTTTGTCACTGGTTTGGGCACTGGTGGGCTACAGAAATCAAATGTCAGGTGTCATCTGAGGAGTGGCAAGAGATCTCTATGCACAGGTCCAAACACAGACTCATCATAACATGCTTTGTTTTTTTCCCAGAAATACAACCGAATTTAAGATCAGCATACCACTATACGATGCGATAAAGTATTAGTTTTGTTTTTCTATGTCATACTATGTGATTCTTTTTTTTTTTTTTTTCCTTTTTAACAACAGTGGCACAGTATTTCCTTTTCTTTCTAGGTGAAAAATAACATGCGGAAGCATGATTATGTGTGTCGTAGGTGTCAATGCGCACTGTAATATAACGGGAAACAAGGCAAAATTTATCCTAACTTTGGGGTTTAAGTGGCCAGGCATTTTTACATGGAATATTTAAATATTTGAGGACTTTAATTTTGAAATCAGTTTGAAAGCAAAGATTTGGTGCGATTTACTGTTTACTACTCAACTACATAACTTGTTTAATTGGTGCTTCTATGAATGACTGAGCCAACTAGAAAAGAAAAAAAATTATATTCTTCAGAATATTTGTTCCAAAATAAACATTTACAGGTTCTAGACATTGTTTCAAGGTCAAGTGAATAATCTGAATTAGTTTTGTAGATTACACTTGCCTTTGACCCAGTATAGATGACTATGGGATATGCTTTCTTCCTGGTGCCTAAGCTGATGGGAACTGACCCTGGCAAGTTCCATTTATTACTTGGATAGTACTATGGGTGCAGGGCTCCCCAAAGCAAGACCTAACAAGAAAAGAGGGAGCAAAACAGTGTGAGAACACTGCTTGGTCACTAGACTCAACCACTTTATCACTGGAATAACTTAGGAAAAAAAGACTAAAATAATTTTAATCCATGCACATTATGTGGAATTTTTACTATTTCTTGCTATCTGTTAACTCAGGCATAGTCGTCACAATTCCAATATCTACTCATTCATCGCTGCAAAATGAAAAATAAGTTCTGTCCTAACAATGACAACAAAAACACAATCAGTTTTAAAATAAAAGTTCTGACCTCTTCATAGACTGACTAGAAATACTACAGAAATGAACATGGGAAGATAACAATGGACAGATACATTTTATTTCTACCTTTCCCTCCCTCCTTCCAAATAATTATAGTTTAACAACACAAAATTTCCCGTATTATACACGGAGAGTATGGTCAATAAATCCAAGTGAGAAAACTAAAATCTGAATCACCAGGTTCATGAAGCTGATTGAAACATTCGCTACATTAAGTTATCCGAAGACTGATCCACTGTGGCTACATTGAATGTAAGCATTCCCTCAGCATGGTGTTGCCAAGGTTATGACATCACTCTTTGCTTTTTTACCATTCATATGTTGCCACATGAATGCTCAATAGACCCAGGACAAATAAACGGAGGGTGAGGGCTTCCCTCATTCTTAGAAGGGTATTTTTCAATTATATATTTTGTTACATCTTAGGAGATAAAAGCTGTGTCTGCAAGTGATTAAAAGATGTTTTATATTCATGGTTTCATTTCTGCTGAAATAAATGCGTAATTTAAACCACACATAATTCCTAGCAATTTAGGCCCATTACAGAGTTCTAGCTTCTTTTTTATGATAGTTACTAATTAAAACGGAGTGTTACTGCCACGTGGAGCCTGTGACTTCCACATACAGGTTTAATGAATCAAACGTCCTGACATAAAAATGAAAACAATACAGACAAAGCTGCAAAAGCTGTTATGTTTCTAGTGTGTGGTAAGGATTAAGGATATTCACTGAAGTTAAGAATTATGCAGAGAAAACACTTGTAATTTCTTTCTTTAAAGGGAGAATTAAAGGGTTTTTTTTTTAGTGAAATCTGAAATAGTCACCAATTTTTCTAACTTCTGGACCCCTCATTCCCAGCGGACTCCCCCTCCTGAAGAATTCAAACTCATCAGAGTCACTTTTAAAGGATACATGATGGGATATTTTAATGTAATCCTGCATATAGGTTTAGATTGAAAATGGGAATTGGGACTATAATTAATTATGTTGCCATGTTTTTTGAACTTTAAGGAGACAGACTGAGGCAAAGGAGGGCATTTCATAAGACTGCAACCTTCTGAAAGTTCATAGGTCAAGACTTTGGTAAAATGACAGTATCTTTTTGACATTTAATTAATTCCACATGCAGAATGAGTGTGAGAAATTAATACCCCTTTGGTGTACTCACTTTCTGAAACCACTGTAATAAGAGACTGACACAAAATCAAAACCAAATATAAACACGGTCTTCAGCTAGGGTATGGCCTTACGATCACTGTTACTAAACAATAATTAATAATAATAACTACTGATCGCTCTCGGTACGCGTATTTGCTGTCGCGTCCATCCATCACATCTCTCAGGATAATAAAACAGTTCAATCCCATCAAATCCTCCAAAGCGCTCCCTCTGGAGGGATGTTTTATCTCTACTTCTGTGAGCCCAGGGAGGATTCTACTTGTTTGAAGGGGGCGGAGAATGGAGCTGGGTCCTATTTATTTCCATTGACGACTCCCCGGGTTCTCACAGGCGCTCAGAGCCCGGGTGGGAGGAAAAGGGGAGGAGGTGCGGAGATTCCCTCCTTCAGAAAAGAAAAAGGGTTCAGGAAGCGAGGCGAAAGAAGGGGTGGGTGAGGGAGTGGGGGAAAGGGGGTAGTGTGGTTGGAGAGGTCAGGGACTAAATGAAGAAATAAATTCTTCTTTGATATAGTAGGATCGAATGATGCGAAGTGGACGAATTTACCAGTCCAACTAAGTTGCTAAAAGGAACTATGTGAAAAAAACAAAACAAAACAAACAAAAAAAAAGAAAACAACAACAACAACAACAACAACAACAACCCAAAAAACAAACCCAGAGACATTTTCTCAGGTTCATTTCTCGCTCAAGGTCTTGGTTTCACTGAGCTACTTGTACCCTGAGCAGGAGATGGACAGCGCCCCGAAGGGGGCCGGGAGCACAACCGCGACCTGCCCGAAGGTCAGCTCAGCGCCCTTTGCAGAGGTGCCCGCAGCAAACTCCGAGGGCCTCCGTGACCCACGCGGACCCGGTGCGGAGGGCTAAGGGGAATTCTCCAGCTTCGGGCGGGGGCACGGGGGGGGGGAGGGGGCAGGAAGGGCGCAAAATGAAACGAAACCACACCCTAAATTTTGCAGTTTGCGAAGTGTCCCAGGGGAACAGCGGGGACCTGGAACCATTCGTTCATTCCTGAGTGTCGGGGCCGCCCCAAGTCTCACCTCAGTACTGAAGGTAGGGCGGACTGGAGCGAGCACCCACTGGTGCGCAGACAGGGCTAGGGCACTACGTACGCCCTATCGCTCGGTCTGGGGCGAGAAGGAGCGTCCCCTCGGTGGCTGCTCTGGTACCCCGGCAAAAGCAAGATCAGGTCCCAGGCCTCCCTGCTCAGCTCAAGGAAGTTTCTCTAACGATGCTCGCCTCCGAGGCAGAGCGCGAACGAGGTGCCAAAGCGGAGAGGTTCGGCTAGCCGAAGCGGACCGAGATCCCCGAGCCCCTGGCTGCGGCTGGGGGCCGCCCACCAGGACCCCGAGCCTGCTCTGCCCCAGCGCAAGCCGGGTGCGCAGTCCGGACTCCTTGCGTTTCGTCCCACACTCAACGCGCCGGCAAGACCCCAGTCTCACAGACTTTCTGTAGCCAAGGCTACAGGAGGTGAACCGGAGGGGGAGGCAGCAACCCTCCCGGCAGGCGGGCAAAGTAAGTGTCCAGGCCAAGTCGGGGATAAAGGCTCTGCGGCTCCCGGGACTCCGCCGCACCCTGGGCACCTGGAACCCCGTGTCCCCGGCCCGTGCACGGTCTCTCCACCTCCTAAGACCGCTGGGGCCGCCCAGCCACGAAGCCAGTGTGGAAAACCGAGGGAGATCTGCTCCACGCCCCTTAAGCCCTCAGCTCCTCGGGATCTGGCGCCCTCGTCCAGCGGCGACGGAGAACCTCGCTGGGCCCCTCTGAGTTAGGGGACGCGCGCCTCCACCCCCAACCCCAGAGGAGCCCTCGGGTGTGAACACTCCTTGTACCAGGTCTTGGGGTGGCGGTCTAAGGCGTCGGGACGTCACGAGTTGCTTTCCTCTCGTTACTTACCTTAAAAAAAAACCGGTTTGCTTTTCCTGGGAGGGGGAGAGGAAAAATCCCTCCACGAGGTGTGGTGTGCGAAACAGTCCACGTCCCCGGCACCGGCCAAGATGCTAAGCACCAGTACTCAGGAACCGAAGGGGCTGGGAGGCGGAGGAGGAGGCCGATAATAGAGAAAAATTAAATCGGCCGAAGTGTCCCAACTTTGCGGTGGGCGCTGCAAACTTCAAAGGCGGGCGAGGGCTGGCGGCGCGCGGCAGCCGAAGTTGCTTCGAAGTGGAGCGGGGAGCAGCGCGGGGCTGGGGGATCCCTGGGCAGAGTGGGGAAGTGGCGGGAGGTCCTTTTAAAAGGCCGGGGACGTGCGGGGGCTGGGCGCCGCGAGGATGCTGCCAGCCCCGCGGGGGCTGTCGCGGGCTCCGCGGGCGGCCGCTCGGGGCACCGGCGCCTGGCTGGAGTGCGGCGCAAGGAGAGCGGGGCGCGCGGGGCGACGGCGGCGGCGGGTGCGCGGCTCGGCTCGCTCCGCTCTCTCGCGGCTCCGAGCCGGGAGTGTGTGTTCGCTCCCGAGTGTCACTGCTGAAGCCCAGAGCCGCTCCCCCTCCCGCCCCACCGCTGCCCGCCCGCCCCCTCCCTCCTCTGCCCGCTGCCTCCCCCCTCGGTTCCTCCCTCCCTCCCGCTGCGCGCCACCGCGCGCGCGCGCGCGCGCACTTACACACACACACACACACACACACACACACACACACACACACGGAGACCCAGCGCTCCCCAAACGGGGACCTTCGCGGGCGGCATCTCAGGGGACGCACCGCAGTCCTTACCTCCCCGCCAGTCGTGGGGAAGAAGAGAGAGGCCCACCGAGACCCCCTCAAAGCCACAAAACCTAGGGAGAAGCGTACGCGGGGCCATCGCACCGTCAGGGAGCCCCGGGTGCACAATAAGGGGGAACTCTGGGGTTGATTGGGGGCCGGGGGTG
Source organism: Leopardus geoffroyi (assembly GCF_018350155.1). NCBI lineage: Eukaryota > Metazoa > Chordata > Mammalia > Carnivora > Felidae > Leopardus > Leopardus geoffroyi. Next base: position 103,218,966 of record NC_059327.1, on the reverse strand, counting down.
GGGAGACGAGCTAAATTCAGAAGGTTGGAGGCGGAAAGCAGAGTGTGCAAACTGTGCATTCATGTCCCACTTTTCACCCCACTGCCTGCCTACCACCGCCTTCACTCAGGGAGCGCTTCCCCCTCGGCGCACACCGAGCCTCCTCCGGTTTGAAACTCAGCAGCTGTTTTAACAATTGAAAAGCGGCCCTACAGGACCAGTGAGAGACGGAGCAGAGTGTGTGAAGCCATTAAGGCTGACTAGGTAATTATGATAAGAAGTTACCTAATTAGCAACCTGGCCAGGGCACAGAAAAAAAGGCGGGGGGCGAGGGGAGTAGTGAGTGATTTAGTGATCTCATTTTCCCAAATGCGAACCTAGTTTCCAGCAAACCTGGTTTTTAGACTCTCAAATTTTATGTTCTCAGAAAACAGTTTATTCGGATACAGTGTCAGTATTGAAAGCATGAAGGATACTTGCCCTCTTCTTGCCACAGAGAAATGAAGATAAGTAAGATGCAAATCAGCCTTCCGAGGTCATATGAACAACTATGGTCTTTTTGTTAAATACCTGGTCACAGAGGGCAGTCCACTGAGGCTCCCAAGGTTTTGTGGCTCCTAGGTGAGAATACTGCCATAGATGGATTTATGGAACAGTTTATACTCCACAAAGTAGTTTTGCAAAAGCCATAGAATGTTTAAACGGCTAAAAGGGTTGTTGACATCACTGTGCAAGATTTTTTTTTTTTTTTTTGCATATGGGACAATAAGGTGGGAAAAAGAGATCTCTTGGTGTCTGTTCAGAAGATCTGCAGAAGTGACTCCAGCACTTAACAGATATGACCCAGAACAGGTCATTGGGCATTCATTAACAAACATTTATTAAGTGCCTACTGTGTACTATGTAGATATTGGTGCTGTGATTTCAAGGTAAGTCATAGTGCTTGCTGATTTTGAGGAGCTCACAGCCTGGTGGGGAGACTGAGGCATAAATGGAAATGGGATTATCACTATAATAAATATGCGTACCTGTTCCTGTAGGAACACTGGAAAGGAAACAGCTAATTCTTCTTTAGAAGGTACTCTTGATAGAGATTTTAGTGTAGAGTTCTGAAGGATGAGGAAGAGAATGCCAGGCAAATAAGGATAGAGAAGGAAGGGTATTCCACAAACTGAGAAAAGCAAGTGAAGAGGTTAGGAAATTGTCAAATTACACGGTGTGTCCTGGGAGCTGGGAGAAGTTAGGTGTGGCTGGATTGCAGGTGGAAGTAAGCATGGCGAGGCCATACCAGGATCTGTGGGCCCAAGGAGCCAAAACTCTCCTGAAGGGGGTACATGGTTGGGAAACTAGTAAGGGCTTTAAGCAAGGACAGATTTTATGGTTTCTAACTGTCATCAGATAAGAGTTTTAAAAAGTTTTGTCTGCTGTTGTTGTGGAAGACAAATAGGAGAGAGATGGCAGTGAGGAGGTTATTTCCAGAGAAATTTAGGTCAGAACTAAGGCAATGGCAGTGCCCATTGAGAGGTTGGGACAGTTCTAGAGATATTTAGGAAACAGAACAGACAGGACCTAGTGATTGATTGAATTTGGAGGGTAATGGAGAATAGGAGTAGTTTAGACTGAGTTGGAGATTTCTGGGTGGGGCAAGAAGGCAAATGATGGTGCTGTTTGCCAAGAGGAACAACATATAGAGAGGGGCAGTTTGGGGAAGAACGTAATGCATTCTATTTTGTTCTATTTTAAACTTGTTGAGTTGTGGGAGATTGTGGAATATCTGAGTGCAGCACTATGTAGTCCACTGGAAGGAGTGTGTCTTCTCTCTGTTCCTAAAAGAGAAGACCCAAGCTAGAGGATCATCAGGAATCATCAGCATTCGGGTGTTTCTTGAAGCCAGGGAGAAGAAGACAGCCAAGAAGAGACTTAGGATGGAACATGGCAGAACACCAATGTTCCGTTCCCGCAGGGGTTGATGGGAGAAGAGGAGCCTGCCAAAAAAAGAGACGCAGACCAGAGAGGGAGGGGGAAACTAGGCACAACTGGGTTGATGAAGCCAAGGGAGGAAGGGACTGTTGACCAGTGCAGAATGTGGTAGAATCACGACAGCCAGCCTGAGAAGCAACTGCTACTCTTTACCAATGTCTCTGTGATCTTCACCTAAGCAATTGTAGTTTATGGTCTACGGATATGAAGGATCCAGATAAGAGCGGGTAGAGAAGGTGGGATCATGGGGAAGAAGCTAATTTACCTAGCAGTTTGGACTTGAGGGAAAGGACAGAGAGTTATAAGAAAAGCATTTGTGTGGAGGTTGTATGTTTGTTAGCTTTTCTTATGTGAGATACTTGGTCTTAATTGCATGAAGTTGAGGGAAAAGCAGGTGGAAAGGGAAAGGCTGAGAAGTTCCATGAAGTTCTCTGAGCATCGGTTCCCTCCTCAACATGGACAGGGCACCCTAACTAGTCTATGAATCTTACAGGGTTGGTGGGGAGTTTGAATAAACCAGAGGCGGAAATAGTGCTTTAAAATTGCCACTGAGAAGAAACCGAGTCTAAAAGATGTTAAAGTGACTTATCATTAATGCAGACGATTCGTGACAGGCCAAATCCATGTGTCAAGTTCTATAAGAACTCTATGAAGAATATTTTTATGAAAGTTCCTAAAGATATTTTTGTTTTGAACAGAACATCACGATTTGCATGTATCAATATGCCTATCTTCTCAAAATGTATGTGGTGTGTGCGTGTGTGTGTGTGTGTGTGTGTGTGTGTAGATATTTTCAGACTTGGGTGATATGACATATTAGATAGAACATGCGTTAGTCAGACAGACTTACATGTAATTCTAGACTCCGATAATTATTTGCTATGGAGTAAATAGGTTAGCCTCACTGAGCTTCAATGTTTTCATTTTTTCAAGTATAAAAAAGGAACGAATTATAGTTGACTTACAGATGTTTTGTGAGGGTTAGGTAGTATACCCTATTCAAGTGTTTGGCAGAGATTTGATTATTTATATCTGAAATTACTTTTAAACTATGATTTTATGATTATTCAATTGGGGGGGAAGCTCAAAATGATTATAAAATTAAGAATATCATTCAAGGCTATTTAAGAGAACTCCTAGTTCAAGCCTACATCCCTTAGGGGTTCATGAGACCCTTTCAGGGAGGTCTGCAAGGCCAAAGCTATTGTTACATTAATTCTAAGATTGTATTATTGTATTATTACATCAATTGCTTGTTTAACTGTGTTGATCTTTGCACTCACAGCACAGAAGCAATGGCGGGTAAAACTGCTAGCACCTGAGGATGGCCCAGGGCAGTGCAGCCCAACCATGCTAGGAGTTGTAGTGCCCACTGCCACAAATGTCACTTTCACTCAAGAATGTCTTTGATGAAGCAGAAGGATTTTTTATTTTATTAAAATTAAACTCTTGACTCTGTCCTCTTAGTATTCTGTGTGGTAAAATGGAAAGTACACAGAAAATTCTTCTGCGGCATACCAAAGCACAGTGTTGGTCTTGAATTGAAACACTTGTGTAATTAGGTTGTGAGCTAAACTAGCAGTTTTTTATTTCTTTTTAATTTTTTTAATGTTTATTTATTTTTGAGAGAAAGACAGAGCATGAGTGGGAGAGGGGCAGAGAGAGAGGGAGACACAGAATCTGAAATAGGCTGCAGGCTCTGAGCTGTCAGCACAGAGCCCCGTGCAGGGCTGGAAACCAGGAACAACGAGGTCATGACCTGAGCTGAAGTTGAACGTTTAACTGACTGAGCCACCCAGGCGCCCCTAAACTAGTTGCTTTTTAAAATTTTACTTATTTATTTTTTAGAGATGGAAAGAGAGAGAGAGAGGGAGAGGGAGAGAGAGAGAGAGAGCGAGGATGTTAAGCAGGCTCCACATTCAGTGGGAAGCCCAGAGTGGGGTTCAATTCCAGGACTCTGGGATCATGACCTGAGCCGACTGAACCACCCAGGTGCCCCAAGCTGTTTTCTTTTTTACTTGAAAGAGCAACTGACAAACTATAGGTATTCACACTTGGATATTTTGCAAACACTTTTTTTCAAAACAAGTTAAGTGAGCCTTGTCACTTCAAGGTAAACAACTGGAAGTATTTATTTTCAATGAAAAATATGAGCTTTCAAGTAAAAAATAGAGAATTTAGAAAACTTGTTTCTGCCATTGTGAGCTTGGTGGCTTTCCCATATTTAAAATCTTTTGTAATTAGATTGTGATAATTTTAATTAATGTGTTTTTTGATATTGTGTAATGAAATGTGTTGACATTTTGAAGATCTGCATAACTCATTGAACCAGTATTTTCCAAATGGCCAATTACAAATGATGTTATAAAATCATTCACGAGTTAAATGTCCAAAGTACAAGATAGATCAAAAAATGTTAATATAATGGAGTATGAAATATTAACCAATTTGGTTTCATACTCCACACTGCAATTACAAAGTTTAAGAAACTTTGTAGCATCAAAGAAGAATATCCAGAATTATTAAGAATCTTATTAAAATGCTGCTGTTTTCCAACCACATATCTGTGTGAAATGGGATATTCTTCATCTATTTCAAACAAAACAACATATTGCAATACAGAGTAAATACAGAAGTGATATGAGAATTCAGCTGTCTTCTACTTCTACTAAGCCAGACATTAAAGAGACTTGCAAAAATGTAAACGATGACACTTTTCTTACTAAATTATTTTCTTTGGATAATATAGTCATTTTCAGAAAAAAATGTTATGTTAACATGTAGCAGATATACCACAGTTATTTTGAAATAAATTCATAAATATTTTTAAAAATTTATCTTTTAATATATGATATAATGAACACTGATAGCAATAACCCACGTAAACCAAAGTTCCTTGTGATTCTCAATAATATTAAGACTATGAAGTATTCCTGAGGACCACCGTTACACGGAATAGGTTCAATCATGAAAATAGATAGAATTATCAATAGATGGAAAATAATTGTTTAAAAATGGAATACACTGAAGATCATCAATACTATGATAGTATTCTGCCTATAGATTGGCCACCACCTCAATTATACTTGTCCAATATATGTCTCATTTTATACATATAGTTTCTATACATGTACTTAACTCCATAGACTATTGTGGTTGGCATCACTACTCTGGGGACCTGAACAAAAGAACTGGCAGAAACCATTGTACAAATCCTGAAGCTTGTATAAACCAGTGTCATAGTCCTGGCCATACCACTGAATCAGTACTGGGCATTCTTTTGTTTGTTGACTCACTTTCAATCCCTTCCCCATCCCACCCTCTCATGGCAAAGATGCTTACACAGTTCTTGAAGTAGTTCTCAAAAATTCTTTTGAAATTAGTGATTACCTCTGATTTGATGACTCTTACACACTGAACTAATGTAAAGTTGAAACGTTAAGCCTGAGCCACCTTTCATTCTTCCTGAGGGCAATCATTCTCATAATAAATATTTGTTAAGCTCATACTATATGCCATGCATTATGCTAGGTGCTGGAATAAAAGAATAAGCAGAGCTCTTGTTCCCCAAAGGCTGTAGTCTAGTGGAAAATTAGGTAATTACCATGTAATATAATAAGGGGGTGGCCTTGCTGTTCAAGTCCATGAGGAGGGTGGGAGTGGGACATTGGGGAAAAATTCTTGAAAAAAGTAACACCCAGAAACCTAAAAAATGGAGCAGTCATCTTGGGTCAAAGGATAGACATGTGGAGTCAATGGGGTTTGAAGGAAGTAAAAACAGATATAGGGAATGTTACCTATTAGGGACATATGTTACATTAGGGAGTAACATATTTAGGGAATGTAACAAAGAGACCATTACTATAGAAAATTGCCTTAATTAAATCGCCTTAATTATAAAGGTGTAGATAAGATCAACATATTTTCCTTGAGTTTTAGTTTGTTTAAGAAGTTGAATGGTATATTTAAAAATTGCTATATTACGGGGCGCCTGGGTGGCGCAGTCGGTTAAGCGTCCGACTTCAGCCAGGTCACGATCTCGCGGTCAGTGAGTTCGAGCCCCGCGTCGGGCTCTGGGCTGATGGCTCAGAGCCTGGAGCCTGTTTCCGATTCTGTGTCTCCCTCTCTCTCTGCCCCTCCCCCGTTCATGCTCTGTCTCTCTCTGTCCCAAAAATAAATACACATTGAAAAAAAAATTAAAAAAAAAATTGCTATATTACATTTAAATACAATATAACTTACATCAGAATTACCATTATCTTACAAAATATCACTGGGTTAAAAAAATATCTAAAATTGTATTAAAAACCTCAAACATAATTTTGCATGAATTTTCAAAGATTAAGTTAGTACATGGCAAAGAAAAATTATTCTTACTTTAAATAAATTCATGCTTTAAAATAAATTCATGAATTTGTTTCATGAAATTTGTTTATGTAGCTTTGTTCAAGGCAGTGTACTCACTGCTGAAAGACATACTGAAAAATACATAGAATAGTAATTGTCCAGGACGACATTGCAAGAAGAGTTCAGGCATTTTTTCTTTCCTTTCTTGAGACGTTCAATAAATATTTATCTGCCAGATCCTGAGGATGTATTATTAGAAAGACAGACGTTGCCCCTGCCCTCAGAGTGCTTACAGCACAAGAGTGCCAAATTAGTTGGCTTTCAAATATCAGTCACAGCATCAGACACCAAGGGATAATTGCCAAGGGAGTAATAAAAATTATAAAATAGAATTTATTCACTTTAGGAAAGGTTTGAATTGACGGCAAAGAGGGTGAGAACATCAAAGCCACAGAAATGTTTTTGGGGAAGGTTCAGAGGAAGGAAATACCAAGATGCATTAAGAGGCAGTGGGAAGTATAGTTTGGCTAGGATCGATTTTGTTAATGGAATTAATATAGAAAAAAAAATTGGATACATAGGTTGGGCAGATTGTAGTGACCATGTTAGAGGAGGTTTGGACTTGATCCTCTTGGCAATGGGTAAAACTTAAAACATTTAAAGCAAGTACCGTTTGCCATAGTTAAGAAGGACACTTCTGGTTTGCACAGTTTAAATGTTTATTTTTTTAAGATTTTAAGTAATCTCCACACCCAACTTGCAGCCCAAACTCACAACCCCAAGATCAAGAGCTGCCTGCTCTACCCAGTGAGCCAGGCAGGTGCCCTGAGGACACTCTTGATTTGTAAAAGAGAGATTCTTTTGATTGTAGTAAATGGGTTCCTCTTGCCAAAAAAAAAAAAAAAAAAAAATCCCCTATCTGTTTTACTTTAAAGTATATATTTGTTCATTCATTGCATTTCAATATATCTGTGCATTTCAATATATACATTAATATAGCAATTAGTAAAAGCAGCATTTTTTATATATTACACTTTATCAGTTACGTGCTGGAAAAACTAAAATATTTTTTAATGTAAATCCAGAAAACATTTCCTCCTATGTTCTAGAGGAAGGAATCTATTGATGACCTTGAGTCTCAGCCTTTGGTATTCCGTCACTATTCTTTGGTCCAGGTTGTTGACCAAATCAGCATGGATTGCTGTTTTCACTATCCTGCACTGGATGTATTATAAAGCAATGAAGAACAATGCAAGCCTAAGCTAGCAGCAATATTGTAAGGATGCAAAAGATACATGCACACAAAAATAGAGAGATGAGAAAAGTCTGGAGTATAAAAAGGGCCAAAAGAAACAGGGGTGAGGATGCATTCTGAGCTGTAACAGGGAGTCCAGGGGCTTGCTATTAATACGTTCCTATAATTTGGGATCATTTAAGAATTGCTGTGTTTAGGCACAGCTAAAAAGAAAACTCTTTCATGTGAGTAATTTGGCCCAAGTGTCTGACAGTTCCACGCTGGTGATATCATACTGCCTTAAGGCCACACAGACACAAAGCCTGGTTAGTTTTTAAATGTTGTGAAGCCGAATGGCATGAGATATACTGGAAAATACACAGGCTTCTGAGTCAGAGGTCTTGGGTATGATTTCCTACATTTCTCTTAATAACTCTGTCACTGTGTGAACTCGGAAAATTGTTTAATTCCTCTGAGGCTCTGTTTTCTTATCTGTAAAATGGGGATAATAAAATTTCCCTGATGGGGTTATTGTCAGAATTAGACTTTCAAATATGTAAATCGCCTGCTACGAAAATAGGCACTAAATAATTGGCAGTTGTTAATCCCTGAATTTAATTTGCCTTAAAATGCATAAATCATTTGCCCCTACCTAATCAGAAAACCATTTTTAAGCGAAAAAATAACGTGAATGGAACACTCAGGACTTGCTCATTAGGATGACCAAAATAAGTGATTTCATGTTTGACAAAATGTATTATATCTAGTAGTTTCTCTTTATAAATTTATCTAGCTTATTACTTAAAATATCCAGTGTAAAGGACATAACTTTCCACATTTCTCAGATGAGAAAACAGATTTAGAGACACTAGTGGCCAGGCCGGGGTCTGATCCAAAGCCTCTGCAGGCTGTCCTGATATATTACTTGGAGCCTTTCTGGTAACTATTTTCACAGATTCATTTTTCTCCTTTTGGTGCTGTCATGTTAATGGGCAATTTTTAAGAGAGGATTTTACCACAGAATTTGATTTGGTGGCTCCTTGTTGGTGCTCCATAAGAGCAAATGTGACCACACGTACCATGTTCACAAAAGTGTGCCGGTTTATCAGCTCTAGCCACAAACCTCTCAGGTCCCAAGTTGGGAAAAGTAAACCAGAGGGAGGTGGAGTAGTCCAGACTGATTTAGCTGCCTGAGTCTTTCACTAGGCAACCATTTAAACTCTCTCCTAATGACACAGTATGGGTCCTTCCCTAAAGGTACTTAACAAATTAGCTTGTCTATGAAAAACGGTATGGATAGGAGGGTGCACATAATTTTTGCAGTCTTATCGTGTGCAGCTCATAAAAAGTAGACATATAGACTATATGTACCTTTGACTCAACCAGTTTCCATTACTAGTAATTTGTTAACCCTAGAGATCAATTATTTAAAAAAAAAAAAAAAAGTCATCCACATTAACCTTTTGACTGTCTAATCCTTATATTCCTTGAGTGGTTTTCTATGTGCCTGCTACTGTTACTATTCAGTAGTCCCCACAAGAACCATTATCCAGAGGTATTATTATGATCCCCATTTTAGAGATGAAGCTACTAAGGCTGTCAGAATTTGTCATATTTCTTGCCAAGAAGAAATTTGAACCCAGGCAATACTTTTTTCTATGACACTCTCTTCTCCCCTTTTGGAATAGATTCAAGGTGTTCCCTCACAAATGTGGGGGAATGAACTAAATAATTAAAGAATGAGTCAACTCCAGTCATATCAACATTTATTTTTAGCTATTTCTTATAAACATTTTCCCTTTCAAAAAGTAAAACTGTTCTTGAATAGAATAGCATTATGGAAAAATTCCACTCAGCTTCTTTGTGTGTGCTATCAGACTGAAATATAGTAAATTCCTTATTGGATTAGAGCAGTTAACACCGGATTTTGTCACATTTCTACTTTTAAATACCACGTCTAGGAAAGAAATGTCTTAATATTTACTTCATTGTGCCAAATCAGATCCTATTGTAAAACTAGATCAAATGTGAATCACTACTCTGTAAAACTCAAAATCTGTATGTTCAAGGTAATGAGAAACAGAGGTGGTTCTCATTTTCCGAGCATAACTTCTCAACTCTCATTATGCTCTACTGAAGAAAAAAATTGCATTATTTCAGGTCCTATAAAAGGAGTAAAGCCATTTTTTTTTCCTGGGCAATAAATTGTAATTTAATCACTGAAATTATTTTGGGAAAACAGCTTTCATTCCAACAGAGTCTGATGTGACTCTGAAAACTCCTGGTGTTCTAAAGGAAAATTCTGATTTTTGCTAATGTAAGCTTAGATGATATAACCTAAATCATCTTCATTCTTCAGATTAATCCTTATGTGACATTTTCTCTCTATAAAATATAATCAATATGGAACCTTGATTTTTTTTTTGTCTTCCTAGCATTTTGTCAGTAGCTCTCTTTCTAAGTACATACATTTGTATTAACATGATAAACAGTGGTGGTGTATCAGTTCCAGTCCCCAAACCAACTGCACAGTCAAAATCTGAGGGAATTTCTGGTGTGATGAAACTGCAAGCCTAGGGGTTGGACATTTTTCTGAAATTTGAGGAAAATAACATCGTGAACAAATAGGTTGGAAACTCAGAGGTCATTTGAAATACCAACCTTCGAAGAACTCATTTGTGCGTCTGTCAAAACATAGGAAAATCATTCTGATTTTGAAAGAACTTTTCAATGACCTTATCTATGGAGGAAATTTCACATTGACTTATGAGGAATATGTAATTTGTGTTAAACACCAAATCTCATTCAAAAACTAAAGGTAATCTTATATCCAATCAATTCTAGACCAGAATTTTTGTAATTTGACAGAGAAAGTTCTTCAGGGAATAAGTGATACAAATCCAGGAGGATCCAAGTGCACAAAGACCTTCAAAAGTGCTAAAATGTTTGACTCTATCTTTGCATGAGCAAACACATTTACCAACCTCCTACTCACTCTTCCTCTATATTTTGAGGCAAGTGCAGTAAGACACATGTAGGAGAAGAAACACAATAAGACGAAGAATAAAGGCAATGGGAAATAGGGAGATAGAGGACAGGAGAGGGAAAAGAAGAAGAGATAGTGGTTAAGAGTTTAAAATAGAGAGCCAGGAGAAAGTAAAGACTGGTAGTAAACTGGTTAAGGTGAACGACAGTGGTAAAGACATGGAGGCAGAAGATTTAAGAAGTGAAGAAGGCAGGAAAATAAAGAGCAAATGCATCAGAGAGGTGGAGAAATCCAAGAAAAAAAAGGGGTGATATATGACTTAGCACCAAATCTAGAGGTACATCATAAAGCCGATGATTATACAATGGAAAACAAAATGGAGTAGGGACAATGCCATTTACAGGTGGGGGGGGGAGCAGGGCAGCATGTTTTAAGAATTTCCATCTCACTATCAGTTGGGAAAGCTTCAAAGAAGAGCTTGATTTTCATCTGAGTGAAAGGAAAAATGATAGAAAGCTGGAGCAGGGAGGATCTTGAAGATAGAGGAGTCCTCTTGGTAAAAGGAGAGAAAGTAAATTGGATTGTATATTTGCACCAAGTGGGATTTGAGCCAATATGCCTTAAAGCAGAACTTCCCAAAAGTTTTCCATATTTAAACATAGCTTCTACTATTACTTGATTTGTTTAAAAAATTTTTAAACGTTTTTATTTATTTTTGAGATAGAGAGAGACAGAGCATGAGCGGAGGAGGGGCGGAGAGAGAGGGAGACACAGAATCCAAAGCAGGCTCCGGGCTCTAAGCTGTCAGCACAGGGCCTGACACAGGGCTCAAACTCATGGAGTGTGAGATCATGACCTGAGCTGAAGTCGGATGCTTAACTGACTGAGCCACCCAGGCACCCCTTACTTGATTTGTTTAAACTGGAGACCTTCTGTTTTACTAAATAGCTTATTTAAAAGGGAAATTAACAACCTAACAAGTAATATCTGTTTCATATACTGGTTATGTTCTTCTTTTCTCATACACATTAAATAAATAAAATATTTGCTATGGAACCAATCTAAAGTGATATCTCATGCCATTGCTGCTTTGCATGCAAGGGAAGTGAGATAGCCCGAGGTTGAGAAGAAGCCAGAAGGGATCTCCTCTAATCCACAGTATTGGGAAGCTCCTGAAAGATCTAAGAAGACAGGAAATACAAGAGAGCAATGGGTAGTTCACCCCAAGGCTTGGAAGAAAGAGTGCAGAGATGAGGAAATGACCCCTTGACATCTGGTATTGAGGTCATTTCTGCCTCATTATACTGATCAAAGCAATTCAGATTCAACAGGTGAGGAAGTAGACTCCACTCCTTGATGGGATGAACTGTAAAGAATTTGTGGCACCTCAACTCATATAATCACAAGTTCAAAAACTCAACAGAGTCATCAATAATTCAAAAGAGGTGATATTAGTTTGGAAAGTCATTTTCATGTTCTTTTGACAATATAATAAGTTTGGGGCTGACTTTCACAGAATTAGGTCAGGTAGAAGAGGACTATATCGACCGTTTTATTCTAACTCTTATTTTGGGATGCCAATTCTCGTAGATCCTATTTGACATAAGTACACATATTTTACGGACACACACACCCCTCTAGTCTATTGTAGGTTTTTTGAACTATCTTTGTTCCAGTGAACCAGAAAATCTTTTTTATTATATGAGAGGGAAGAACCAAGTTAAAGGCCAACTTCATTTATGTTAACCTAAACGCAAAATATCTTCTTTCTACATGACATCTTTCTGTGGGTGAAACACCTAATTCAAGCATCTAAAGAAACAAATATTCATTTAAGAAGGAAAAGTAGTTCTACTTTAGAGTGGAGATGGAGAAAGGATTTATATTCCACTAATCCTTAACTAAGAGTAATACCGTAGTGTTTTATTGAACACTTCCAGAATATTATCGTTACCTCAAAAGTATAGAAGAGATTCATTTATACACTCTACTGGCCAATGTTTAAGAGGCAGTGGAAAGTTCACAAGTCTTCCTAAAACAATGAAAGAAGTTTCATTTATTACCTCATTGCTAGGGCTTGGAAATGATGCTTTTCCTGAAGTCTAAACATATATGAGGCTCCCTTTTGAATACAAAAATGTGCATGTTACATATCTATATATCTATATCTATATCTATATCTATATCTATATCTATATCTATATCTATATCATCTATCTATATAATTTTGTGCCTGGTGTTTAGTTCTTTTCACTCCATTTTGTACCCACCTTCCTCTGCCTCCCCTGCTTTGTGGTGTTGAGGCTGGGACCCTGAATAACCCACTTCTGCTTCCCCAGCTGCTCCTGGTCAGGTTCTGCTGTTGGGGGGTTGGGGGGAGAAAGGGAGGAGAGTGCAAGGCTGAAGTGAAGGGGGGGGGGCGGAGCACATTCCTTCTGTGTTTCCTGTCTCAGCTATTTTCCTTCCTGTGCCTCTCTGCCTCACCCAGTGCCACTTCTAGCCTTGGCAGTGGAGGTATTTGGCAGTAGCAACAGTTGGTCCCAGTTCACAGTGTTCCTGGCCTGTAGAGCGGTCTGGTACACTCCCTCAGGGACACCAGGCCACCAGTCCTCAAGTGGTTTGGGTCGTGGGCGAGGGGGGCTCTCTCCCACATCTCAGAGACAGTGGTCGGAGCCTGACTGTGACTCCCCCTCGGAGCGGGCATCTCAGCTGCATCAAACCCCTCCATGCTTCTTCTACTCCAGGTTCTTGGCTTCAATTCCCCCTCTTCTCTTTGTGCCCAAGGGAACCCACTGATTTCTCACTTGCTACCTCTGTGAGACCTCAGTGTCCCTTTTACATCCTTTTGCCCAGTGTGCCCTTTCTGGTTCTTTAATACCTGTTTATATTAAATTCTGTCTTTTAAAAACATATCTGATTTGTGTTTTCTGATGGACCCTGACTGGTACACGTTATTTCTTGTATGGAAAGAAATTTGAATTTTTACATTGGCTCCATTCTTTTTAAAGTTTATTTATTTTTTCGAGAGAGAGAGTGTGAGAGAGTGTGAGCTGAGGAGGGGCAGAGAGAGAGGGAGACACAGAATCCAAACAAGGCTCCAGGCTCTGAGCTGTCAGCACAGAGCCTAATGCAGGGCTCAAACTCATGAACTGGGACATCATGACCTGAGCCACCCAGGCGCTCTCATCGGCTTCATTCTTATTGAAGAAACTTTGTTAGTAAAGTGACTGAAGGGAAGCATAAATAAAATAACGACATAACGTGAATCTTGATCATTTCAGGCATGATTTCTGAAATTCAGGATGTCCCTCCTAGAAGGCTTTAAAGAAAGAACACAGTCTTCAAGAAGTTTCAAGGTTTACCACATTCACCTGCAGTGTAAGATTAGGGAGACTCCCTGATACGAAAACTACATACTTGACGTAATGCAGACCTCTCACCTAAAGATTTGGAAGAGCTTTGTAATGTGGATACTTAAATTAATCTGCACAATAATCTCGTGCATATGGCAGGATGTATATATCACATATGTGTCAGCCAAAGATTAAGATCCTTTCAGGGACTCCTGGGTGGCTCAGTCTGTTAAGAGGCTGATCACTCAGGTCATGATCTTGAGGTTCAGGAATTGGAGCCCCGCGAATTCCAGCCCCACATCGGGCTCTGTGCTGACACCTCAGAGCCCGGAGCCTGTTTCAGATTCTGTGTCTCCCTTTCCTTCTGCTTCTCCCCTGCTCATGCTCTGTCTCTCTCTCTCTCTCAAAAATAAATAAACATTAAAAATTAAAAAAAAAAAAAAAACAGGAAAAAGAAGATTAAGATTGTTCCAGGTATACTTGTTTCAAGCAAATGTAAGGGAAAATCCAGATACATCATTTTGTATACATCCAAGTTAAGCAAGGGCATGCAGAAGAAAAAAAATAAAACAATTGATTTCCAATGGATTGCAGCTGCAGTTAGAATGTGTGAGGATAGGGACCATTTAGTTGTTATGGTTCTGAGCAGAAGATGTAGCAACTTCGGGCTTCACTGGGCCCTGTGCTCCCTGTGGGGATCGTGTGCCGGGAATGATGGCCTTTTCAGACTTGTGACAGAATTGTTCTCAGTGACTAAGAGACTCTTAGTAGTAAATACAGTTAACAGTGTGAGTAGGCCAACGGTGGGTGTCAGCCCTGGGTGTTGCTGGTGTCAGCGGTGGTAAGTGGAACCTTGGGCTGGAGGAAGGTGTGGGGGGAAGTTGAAGAGTTTATTAATAGGTACATAATTTCATATAAATATAATATCTATGGAAGTATGAATTTAAAACATGATGACGTCTATTGTCCTAAATGAGAGATCTGAGTGGCTGCAAACAAGACTGGGAGAGGACTTACCTTTTACTGGGCATTTGTAGTTTTTGAATTTTATGCATAGTTTATTTATTAATTTATTTTATTTCTTTTAATGTTTATTTTTGAGAGAGAGAGAGAGAGACAGAGTGCAAGTGGGGGAGGGGCAGAGAGAGAGAGGAAGACACAGAATCTGAGGCAGGCTCCAGGCTCTGAGCTGTCAGCACAGAGCCGGACACGGGGCTCGAACTCACGAACTGCGAGATCATGCATGACCTGAGCCGAAGTCAGATGCTTAACTGACTGAGCCACCCAGGCGCCCGTATGCAAAGTTTATATATTGCCTAGTCAATATAAAAAAAACCACCACCAAATGTTTAATTCATACTTGTATTGCTCTCTTCAGTTTCCACATGGCTCCAACTTACATAATTCTCTCTGCTCCATTTAAAAAGTCTGTGAGGAAAACATCACAGGATTTCTCATTTTCAGCATGTAATAACTGACAGTGCAAATGTCTGACTTCTTTCAGTATCATGCAGTCAGTTAAAGTGTAGGCTAAAAAAAGGTTTTCTTGCTCCAAATTGTTCTTTCCATTATCTTGCACTCCCTTAGGTGTGCTGAGGATTATAAAACAGATTGGGTAGAAAAAAAAAAAAATCTGTCTTTACAAAACAGAGTTTACAGGACAGTGTCCCTGGATGCCTGGTGGAAACACAGTTACTGAAGCCAGAGTGACCTTCAGATCAGAAAACCATGCTATGTGAATGAAACTAATAATGTATTAAGTAATCATATCCCTCCTTTACTGGTCCAAGGCTGAGGACCTTATATACATTATTTGCAGTCTTAACCAATGTATTACAAATAGCTCTTCTCCCCATTTTGCAGTTGGGGAAATTGAGATACAGAGAAGTTACATCACCAACACATTAAGTTAAAAAAAAAAAATTGTAAGGCTAGGATTTGTCTTCAGTTTGTCTTTCCCAAAGCCCATTCTTATTTTTCAAAGTGCTGGGCTGGTTGCTCTGGTGGATTCACAGGTAAGTAACAGAACAACTGCCTTAAAGATAGAAGTGTACATTATAGAGAGGAGTGGATGACAGAGCAGAGAGAAGGCAAGTACTGTGAGAACTGTATGATGAACCCGAATATAATAAAAGGAGTCTGAGCAAATGCCATAAGGGTTTAAGGGAAGAAACAATCTCCCTTTAGATGAGCTGGACCTGGCTTCAAAAGAGAGCTAGGAGGGGCACCTGGGTGGCTGAGTTGGTTAAGCTTCTGACTTCTGCTCAGGTCATGATCTCATGGTTCATGAGTTTGAGCCCTGCATCGGGCTCTGTGCTGACAGCTCATAGCCAGGAGCCTGCTTCAGATTCTGTGTCTCCCTCTCTCTCTGGCCCTCCCCTGCTCACTCTCTCTCTCTCAATAATAAATAAATATAAAAAAAAAATTAAAAGAAAGAGAGAGCTAGGATGTGAAATCAACATTGAAGAACTACTGAGAAATTGAAATATGGAGTAGACCTGGAGTCATGAATAGGAGGAAAGTGACACATTGCAGATGAAATGTGTGGATGCTTTTATGGCTGACCAGTGCCTGAAACATAAACTATGCTAATAAAAATAAAATTTTGTCTGTTGGCCCCCACGGTCAGGCCTCTAAGCTGTGGCAGTAAGAGCTGAGATGCTGGTGAACAAAGACCCAAATAGTACAAAAATCAATCAATAAATAATAAAAAGGATGTTGAATGAACGCATGTAAGGTGACAACGAAGGAAGAAAGCATGAAAGCCCCTCTCCCCCAATTTTTTATCATTTTGTCTTGGAACTCTGAGTTACATTAGTATCTTATTGTGGTAATTATTTAGTGCTTGATTATGATAAAAACAAAACAAAACAAACCTTAACACGATGAAGGCACATGAGCGTGCCAAAGTGATGCTTTGTTATGTTGGCCAGCTCTCTTCAAGCTCAAGGAGAATGGCAGAATCCAGAACTCCTGTTGCCAAAGTTCCACTTCCCTCAGGCTAGAGTAGTATTCCAGCTCTGCTCTCTAGATATAATATGGGACCTTTGAAAAGACTTTGGGGATTCCACAATGAAGAGTTAAATTGCCTGGAAAACTCATCCATTGATTGTATCTGTTTTTTGTTTGTATGTTTGTTTTGTTTTGTTTTGCTTACCATGGTTCCCGATAAGATTTTATTCTTTTTTTTTTTTTTTTTTTTTTTTTTTGAGACAGACAGACAGAGAGACAGAATGAGGGTGGGGGAGGGGCAGAGAGAGAGGCAGACAAAGAATCTGAGGCAGGCTCCAGGTTCTGAGCTGTCAGCACAGAGCCCTTTGCGGGGCTTGAACTCACGAACTGTGAGATCATGACACGAGCTGAAGTCAGATGCTCAATCGACTGAGCCACCCAGGAACCCCAAGGTCTTATTCTTAGTAGTAGTGGTATTTCTTTACAAACCTAGCTAGACAAAATATGTCTGTCATTGAAATATATTCTCAATGTTGCAAGACTTAGAAATTCTGAGCCAGGTGGAGGGCATTCACACAAGGTGCAAATGATGGGAAATGAGGGTGGTAAACCACAACACAATGTAATGAAAAGCATCCTGGGTAGGAAGGTATGGCAGTGGTTTCCACTATGATCCCACTAATGAGATGGGAGATTTCCTTCTATGTCGTAGGGTGACCTGAACAATGAAATCTGACCTCTTGGGACTCCTTTTTCCTCATCTGTACAATGAAAACTTGAGAAAGTTGACCCTCTTTTGTCCAGCTATTGGCAATTAGGTACTGAACACTTTCTAGGATTAAAGCACACTGCTACTAATTTATTTCTTTTATGCAGTTAGCTATTTTAGGCACTTAAAAATGTTACATTTGATGTAAAGCTATAAACTGAGTTGAAGAACTCACTTTAATTTGTGAATGACTAGAATTGTACACAACAAAGTAAAGTGATTTCTCTAGTAATTCAGTATAACTTATGATAAATTGCTTCTTCAATATAAATGTTACAATGTGTAAACACATACACAGTCTGGGTTTAAATTTATTGCATATACAGACTGTCCCCCAGCCAGTTCATTTATTCTGATCCTCTTAAAGGTGTGTTGACTACCGTAGGCTGACCCAAATGTTATGATGTGGCAACCTGTGCAGACTTGCCCATCTGTGTATTTGTGAAAATATAGTTTGATAGAATTGCCCTACTATTCCATGATATGGCTTATGTGTATGACCATGTACTTGACTTCTTAGATGAAATCACTTCTATTGTCTTCTAGTCACATTGCAAAACAAAACAAAACAAAAAACCATGAATCAACCACAGATGGCCTTTTTCTCCAGTGTGGTAGGTTTTATTACTTTTCAAAATTCACCATATATTACGTGTATATATATATGTACACACACACACACACACACACACACGCACACACACACATATATGTATATAATCTCTGCAATACATATTGTTCACTGCTATGTGCCAGGCACTGAATTTGGTACTGTGGTTATGGCTGTGCAAAAAATAGACACAGTCCCTGTATACCAATTCCTGGGCCTACTGGTGTTTGTAAATAGGCAAGAACAATTCAGTATCATCTATAAAGTGTAAGATGCCATTGGAGATACGTGGGGGGATAATCGGATCTGTATTTGTCAAGTTTACTCAACCTTCAGTGTGGAAAATGCATTGCCAGAAACCAAGACTAGAGGTGGAGTACCTAGAAGTGGAGTTAGAAGACACGGGGCGCCTGGGTGGTGCAGTCGGTTAAGCGTCCGACTTCAGCCAGGTCACGATCTCTCGGTCGGTGAGTTCGAGCCCCGCGTCTGGCTCTGGGCTGATGGCTCAGAGCCTGGAGCCTGTTTCCGATTCTGTGTCTCCCTCTCTCTCTGCCCCTCCCCCATTCATGCTCTGTCTCTCTCTGTCCCAAAAAAAAATAAATAAACGTTGAAAAAAAAAAAAAGAAATGTTTAAAAAAGAAGACATGGTAGAAATATAGGTGAGAAAGTATGGTGGTCCTACCCAAGACAATGGGAAAGAGATTAGAAAAAAGGGGGCATATTCAAAAGCTTTGTAGTTGGTAGAATTGAATTTTGGAATTAAAGAGAAGAACAATCCAGGGAAAATACTCTGGTTTCTGGCTTGGGAAGCTTGATGACTGCTACTGCCTTTCAGTGTGATGAGGAACTAAAATATAAGCAACAGGAGGGTGAAAATGAGTTTGTCTTGGAACATGTTGCACTTTGGGTTCTGGTGGGCCATTCAAGCAGAAAAGTCTAGTAAGCTTTATGTGGGTATAAAGCACAGAAGAAAAGTCTGGGATGGAGATCAGACAAAGATATACAAGTCCCCAATCTAGTAACATCTGCAGTTGTAGATAAGACGACCATTCAGGGAAAGTGTGTAGGCTTAGAACAGAAGGCCAATACCAGAACGCTGATTGAAGTCCACGTTTTAACAGACAGGTTAAGACACAAGAGGAAATCCAGAAACATAAAAATGTCACAGAATTTCAAGGGAAGAGGGCACTTGAAAGAGGAAAAAATGGCCAAGTGTCAGTTGGTATAGAGAGGCCAAATAAGGAAAGGTTTAAGAAGTACCCACTGGATTCAGCAACCAGAAAGTCAGTGGTGTCTTCTGTGGGAACAGTTTCACTTGAGTGATGAGGATAGAAGCCAGATCACATAGGCTTCAGAACTATGTGAAGGCTGTAGACATAGTGACAACATGTGTAAAAAACCCTCTCGAGAAGTTCAATTGCTAAAGAAAGAAAAGAGATAGAGTGCTAAAGTGTGTATCAGATTGAAAAGAAGGCCTTAGGAGAGACTTAAGCATCATTAGATGCCCATTTGAAGAAGCCAATAAGGAAGGAGAAGAAAACAGCCAGTGGCAGGGGATCCCTAAGTGGATCGAGGGTATGAGATATTGGTAGAAGCATTAGCCTTTACCAGGAAGCGACAATCCCTCCAAGTAACAGGAGGAAGGAGTGATGAAGGTTCAGATGGTTGGGTAACAGGAGTTAGTGTGATAAGAGCTTTCAAGACACAAAGATGAATATGCCAGGATTCTAGTCCTCTCTTGGTTTGGAGGAGGGAGATAAAATATATGCATATAAATCTGTTATTAAGTAGAAAGTGAGACATGACACAAATGACTTAGAAATAAAAGGCAATGCATGTCAGCCTAGAGAATGAAAAGGTTGTTTCTGAATTGGGATGGAGTGGAATCTCATAGAGGAGGTAAAATCTAAGACGTCTTGAAGTACGCAAGAAACTCAGAGGTGTAGACAATTATATAGCAAGAGAACAGTTTAAGCAAAGGGAAAATATCAATAAAATGAAGGTGGTGTTTAGGGAACAGTGAGTATATAATATTTGAGTGAAATATACATGGAATAGGTGATAAGTCTCAAAATGTAAGTGGGAGTTATGTTGAACAAAGCCACTCACGTCAGACCAAAGAGTTTGGAGTTGGACTTGTTTTCAGTGACAGGTGGGAAGTCGTAGAAGAATTTTTTTTAATGTTTAGAAGGTTAAATATTTGGGAATCATATTAGAAAGGTATGACAGCATATTAAAAACAAAGACATGGAAAACATGGAGTACAAAAATAGGTATATTAGGAATTTGATAAATATTGATTGATGAGTGAAGGGGTAATTGGATGGATAAAAAAATAAAGAGACACACAATTATTTTAACACTGGAATCAAGGGCTTGTGCTGTTTTGCATTTACTACTAGAATCATGTGAGGGGGCTGACTTCTGTCCTACATCTACCATATACACCAAACACCAACAGTGTGCGGTCATTTCTGTAGCCAACTGTAACAACTGGCCCACAATCCCCTCGTAGGCTAATTTAGTTGTCTACCCTTAGGAAAATAAGCTTCTAGATGTTTCAAAGTAAAATTTACAAAGCATGAACTGCTTTTGTATTGTACATATAATTGTACATATATGTACTGTACATATAATATAGTAAGTCAAAAACTAATATCTCAAACTTCATTTTGACAAATGATTTAAATGAAGAGTATAAAAATACTATGTTAGTTTTTGAAGACCTTAATATATTCGCTAAATTTTACTGTTAGGTAAATTATGCAAGGAAGAATATTTACTCTTAAAATTTTTTTAAATATTTTTCAGTGGTGAAGGTTTTGGAAAACACTTTAAGAAAGCATTATAACTATTTCAACTTAATTAAAAAAATTCGCTCAGCTTCTATAAAGAAAAAAAAACCCACAGTATTTTTAATGACATCATGGTGACTCAGACTGCTTTATGAAATACCTACTCTTTGATATTTCCTATTATAAAGAGTTTGCCAAGGGGCTGATTGATTTCTCTTTATCAATGATCAAAACTATTACACTTGTGGGATGACATGTAGAGGAAGCTTGTCATTAAGTTGGGGGTTTGAGGGCGCCTGGGTAGCTCAGTTGGTTAAGTGTCCGACTCTTGGTTTCGGCTCAGGTCATGATCTTGCGGTTTTGTGAGTTCCAGCCCTGCATCAGACTCTGCATTGACAGTGTGGAACCTGCATGGTATTCTCTCTCTTTCCCTCTCTCTGCCCCTCCCCTATTGACGCTTTCTGTGTATAAAATAAACTTAAAAAAAAAAAAAAAGTTGGAGTTTTGAAGCCTTCAAGTAAAATGCTTTTATACTGCATCATAACTTGGTTTCCTCAGAATTGTACTTCTTAAAGATAAGTTAGTAATTAATTCTAAAGCTATGTTTAATTATAAAACATAAGATATTAAGTATATGCTTGAAAAATATTAGTTATAAGTATTATAGTATGAAAACAAAAAAAAATGCTTTAGAAGCTGCCTTAAGTTTACTAAACTAAGGGCAAACCATGACAAATTTCAGTTAATAAAGAGAATTTTTATATTCATGTCAGCCACTGCAAACAGGAGCAGAATGTGATTTGCAACTCCACTGTGCCATTTGCATTAGCCAGTAGTCAAATAGGCCCTTTAAATACAGTTGTGTCGGGGCACCTGGATGGCTCAGCGGGTTAAGGGTCTGACTTCAGGTCAGGATCTCATGGTTTGTGGGTTTGAGCCCCACATTGGGCTCTGTGCTGACAGCCTGGAGCCTGCTTCAGATTCTGTGTCTCCCTCTCTCTTTGCCCCCCCCCCCCACCCCAGCTCACATTCTGTCTTTCTCTCTTAAAAGAAAATAAACATTAAAAACATTTTTTAAATAAAAAAAACAAAAATAAATAAATACAGTTGTGTTCACTGGATAAGAATATGTGAGTGGACAACAATACTGTGTTTTTGAGGATTTAACAGATATACCTAATAGACACTCATATTTAGTCTCTATGTGTGTGTTTCCACACTTGAGAGTTTTTTATTTTATTTTGTTTTTGTTTTTGTTTTCGTTTTTGTTTTTGCTAAGCCTTTCAGCTTTAAGATTTTTATTTAAGCTCTATGAGTTATTTTTGACTCATTAAACAAGTTCCTAGGATTCTTATTTTAAAGCAGGTTTTATAGGTAAGATATTTTCCTTTGTTTTCATTAAGCCTGTGAAGTATACAGGAAAAAAAAATTAAAATAGAACTCAGCATGGAGGCATCTTAGCTAAAAAAGTCAGAGATGCAAAAGTTTTCAGAAGGTAAGCTGTCAAATGGCATTCGTTTTTAAGTGTTAATGTCATTTTTATAAAAAAGTTAGTTAAAAAAAAAAGGTAAAGAAAAGGTATTATCTGTCAGTTTTTATGGTGTAACTTCCAGTGGGAAAGTTTTAGAAATGAGCTCTTTCCAAGGCATCACTCTCATTCTTTTGAGACAATAGTTCCATCTAGTGGACATTTTACTTAGAAACAAACCTTTGATTTCAAATTTTTCTTTTTCTTTTAACTAAGTCAACATTAGAAGAAACTAACTGGAATAATAGCAGAGATAATTTGTTGAACAAGAAACTAAATGATTAAGTTGGAAAACAAACAAAAATACCTACTTTTACATAAAACCCTTTCCTAAAAAAATTGGCTAATTTAATCAATGTAGAGAACCAATCTAGATAGTGCTGGGGTGACTGAGGTGAGAAATAATTACAACTTGATTAAAAAAAAAAAAAGTCTGGTACAAGTGTTAACAAAAATACAAAGCAATAGAGATCTTTTATTTATTTATTCATTCAGCAATAGCATTTTATTGGATGCCCACTTCAACTACATGCTTGTCACTTTCTAGCAAGTGGGATACTGACAGACAGTTGCTTTAGTCATATGGCAGGGGAGGGGCCACCTACTAATATCCCTGGCAGTCCAAAGTGAACCACTGGGCATATCAAAACTTGACCTCTCATTAATGGCTTAATTTGCAACACAATAGCAAAATAGCCAACCTATTTAGATGGTTCATTCAAATATTAATCATCTGGACATATTCCAAAATATTACCATGGTTGGATTTTTAAAATTGATTTGGCAAAGTGTTACTTCTAATTACATTATCTTTAAAAGCAGATTGAAGGCCTACAAAGTAAATGTCTGAACACTCAGAATAAAAAGTAAGCCTGAAGTCATAGCTCTTGTTATGGTTATCCTCATGAACTTAAATGATTCTTTCTATGAATGGCTCTCTGTTAAGCAGATCTATCACCAATTTCATTTCAAAAGAACCAAATGGTTGATTGAATCTTTATTTACTTTTAATTTGGTTTAAAATTAAAATGATTAAAGTTTGAATAAATATTTCAAAATACACAGATAGTGTTTTGGGTGCAAGGGTGTTTGGATCTTAAGGCAGGGCATTTCTGGCTTTCTTTTATCCCTTTTATAACTTGACTATGACTGGCTCAACCCAGAGCAGACAAACTGACTACCAGGGGTAGTCTTAGGTTAAGTAGCATTTCTGTACCTCTTTTGCATACATTGGGACCAATTCTAGAGCCTCCCCATGCTGATCTTCCATTTAGATATATCCGATATCCCTCCTGGGATTCTCATATATTTGTATGGTGACAAAAATGCCATTTTGTAATTGCAAGACAGTGGCTCAGTGATAACCGGCCTTAGAAGTCTTCTATCTAGGTGTCAGAAGTTAACTATCCTCACCCTTTCACCAGGACAGGAGTCTTACCAACTGTCTTTGATGCCATTTAAGTACTGGAAAGTACATTACGATGTCAAAGTAATTCAGACAGATGTGGATAGGAGAGTCTTGAATCTCTAAAAATGTCTTCTCTAGTGATCTTTCTCTGTAGTAGAAGTTATAGCCTAGACCTGAAGGTAAACTTGCTGAATAGAGCTTTTAATAAAGTGTCAAACAGGTTAAAAACTTAAGCAGTGTTATTGTGATCTATGCAAGCGATTAAAATCAAACTCTTATGAGCCACAAGAGGAAACAGTGAGAACAAAGCCCAGACCTGTGACAAGGGGGGTGAAGGAGGCAGCGTGGTTGAATTAAAAGTGTAGGGGCTGGAGTATGTGGCCATTTGAAGATAATACTAATGGCTGTCAGTCACTAGAATCTTACTTGGCACCAAAGATTTGACTAGGTGCTTTCGGATGTTGTCTTATTCGTTCTCACAAAATTTTGTGCAACGGATATTATTACATTGATCCATTTAACAGATAAAAAACTTGAGGGCTATAGAAATTAAATTACTTGTACAAGTTCACACAGAAAATAGGAGGCAAAAATGACATTTGCTGTCTGACTCCAAATCCTTAGTTTGTTCTGCTCTACCAGTGAAACTATTATTTTCAACCTCAAATGAATATATATATATATATATATATATATATATATATATATATATATATATATAACTAATGGAACTTTATGGAAAGTAGTTGAAACCACTGCAGTATTCTATACAGAAAAAGCTTTACTACTCACAACAGCATTATTCACAACAGCCAAAAGATGGAAACAATCTAAGTGTCCATCAATAGGTGAATGGATACACAAATGTGGTACGTACATACAATGGAATCTGATTCAGCCTTTAAAAGGAATGAGGCTTTTTTGTTGTTGTTGTTGTTGTTAAGGTGTGAAGTTCTGGCACATGCTACAACAGGGATGAACCTTGGAAACATGATGTGAAATAAGCCAGACACAATAGGATAAATACTTTGTGATTCTACTTACATGAGAATAGGCAAATTCACAAATACTGAAAGTAGAATAGAGGTCAGCAGAGGCTGGGAGATGGGGAGAGATAGGAAGCTATTGTTAATGAGTACAGCATGGGATGATAAAAAAAAAATTCTGGAAATGGATAGTGATGGTGATTATGTAACATTGTGAATGTACTTAATGATACTGAACTGAACACTGAAAAATGGTTAAAACGGTACGTTTTATGTTGTATGTATTTTACCACAATTAAAAACAAAAAGGAAAAAGAACGCTTTGTTGAGGATGAAAGAGATTTGAGGAATGTTGAAAGATAAAATCAGGAGCAGTGGAGGGGAGTAAACTGCACTTGTACATCCAGAAAAGTCAGAGGATAGAACTTGGAAGTTTCTGGTACGGAGTTGGGATCCACAAATTCAGCCAAGTCTGAGTACAGATAATCAAAGGGAAAAGGATAGACAAACAGGCATCAGCCTACCTAAGAAAGTGCATTGATTGGCCTGTTAAGATGCAAATTAATTGCTGAACCTGCTCCCAACTCAGTCCAGGAAGAGGAGACACATTACTTTGATTTGCATACATTATGGCCTCACTTATGTCTCCCCTCCCATTCACATGGGGGGCCCTGACCTCCAGTACCTCAGAATATGACTGTATTTGGAGATCCTTTCTTAAAATTTAAAAAGAATGTTTACTTATTTGTTTTGAGAGAGAGAGAGAGAGAGAGAGGAGGAGCAGAGAGAGAGGGAGGGAAAGACAGAAAGAGAGAGAATCCCAAGCAGGCTCTGCACTTTCAGCACAGAGCCTGACACAGGGCTCAAACTCAATCTGTGAGATCATGACCTGAACTGAAATCAAGACTCAGATGCTTTACTAACTAAACCACCCAGGCACCCCTAGAGATAAGATCTTTAAAGACGTGGTTAATTTAAAATGAGGCCCTTATAATGGGCCCTAATCCAATCTGGTATCATTATAAGAAGAGAAAATTTGGAACAAAAGAGACACCAGGGATGCTCACATGCCACAGGAAAGACCATGTGAGGCCACAGGGAGAAGGTGGATTTCTGCAAGTCAAGAAGAAACCAAACCTACTGACACATTGATCTTGGACTTCCAGCCTCCAGAACTATGAGAAAATAGAATTTCTAATGTTTAAGTCAACCAGTCTGTGGTGTTTTGCTGTGATAGCCCCAGCATATTAAAACACTAAAGCAAGTATAAAACCTGTTTCTTGAGGTATCCTTGGTCTATGGTAGAGTAGTTTTATTGATGTAGGAGCTAACCCTTCATAATGCTATGCTGAAGAGAGACATCAGAAGGCAAAGGAAAGGTATAACTCTAATAAAAATGGCCTTTGGGTAACTTAAAAAGCAGTCGTCTAGACAGGAAGGTGCTGGGACCATTTTCTACAGTTGACACACATTCCCTCCCCTGGAGTTTGACCCATACAAGGTGAACTTCCCGGCATCCTTAGACTCTTGCGGCTGACTGGATCACCATCTCAAGGATCCAGGCATGTTCATTCCCTTACCCCGTTCCTATGTAGACTTAGAAGTGGAAGCAAATGCCACCCTTGACAAATCACAAGTGGCTTGAATATTTTAATAAACAAATATTTAAACAAATTTGTTTAATAAACAAATAGTTATTATTTAAGTAGGAGTAAGCAAAACAATTGAATGAGAGGAAATGGCACATTACTTCAGGCACAATAAGAAAATATCTTTTTGAACATGAGTTTTTGAACTGATTAGAATTTTATACAAAGAAAACTGCTAGCCCAGGACCCTTTGGGGAGGGACCAATTCCTGTCTGGTGACTACCTTATTCTTTGCCTGGTTACTTGCTTGCGTCTTCCTTTACTTCCTTCCATGAGAACTGAGTTCCTATTGTGGACTAAACACTGTGCTGAGGAGCACAGAAATGAAGTCTAGAAGCACAGTTCCTACCCTCAAGGAGTGCCAGTTGAAGTCATGGGAAGAGCCAAGTAAACCAGTGATTTCTTGCAGGGCATTGCATCCCATCACACAGTGATACAGAGTCTTGTGAGAACGCAGAGGGGGCACAGCCAGATAAGACGGAGGCTGGGGGAGGCTATTCTTAAGGCAGGGAGGGGGGATGCTTGAGCTTAATTTTCATGGAGAAATTCATTTAGTCATCCAACCCACAAACATTTACCAAATACCTATCATATACCAGGCATCTTCTAGTGTTTCCGAACTTGGGAGAGCATCAGAATCATCCGGAAGGGTTGTGTAAACACAGATTGCTGCTTGCTGAAGCAGAAGGTCTATAGCCAGGTTTGAGAATTTGCATTTCTAACCCATTTCTAGGTGATAGTGCCACTGGTCCAAATATTAGACTTTGGGAACCACTGCTTTAGACAGAGCAGTAAGTAATGGGGGAAAAGACAAGCAGCACCATGGGTAGGGTTGTGCAGTTTCAAGCAAGAAACAAAGCTTCAGGATGGGCTTTGGTGGCAATGAGCCTTGAAAGCCCCTAATGCACTTGTTAAGTCCTGAAAGCTACCTCAACCTGAAGGAAGAAACACTTGTTCATTTAGTCCATTCAGCAGGGGCCCTTTGCAAAATATCTATCCTGTATGTGAGTTTCAATCGTTGGTCTGCTACAGGGACCACTTCTTTTGTAACTGGCACAAAGGCTTGGGGTATGCCAAGGCTGGAAACGATGTGCAAAGCAGGGCACGGGAGATGGAATTAGAGATCCGAGATCCTTCAGAACGTTCAGAGCACATAAACGATGGTGAAGCTAGGGCTCCACACTGGCCAATCTGACTTCCATCTGTTGTCTATTACACTTAGCAACCTGGATCCCCTTCCACACACAGATGTTGTGTTAAAATGTTTCACACACACACGGGAACTGCCTCATCTCATCCTGCTTGGATCCATCCTGTCACTGTGGACAGTTCTTCAGCTTACCTATTTACAGGCCACGTGATGCTGCTAGATATTAAATAGATGTCAGAAAAAGGCAAAGGTATGGGACGCAAAGGACCAATTGAAGGACACTAATAAAATAATGGCTTAGGTGGAAGATAGTCAATAAACAACGAAGACCACACAGGACCAAAATGCCTGAAGAGGACCGCAAGGACATGTGGGCTCAAGGTCTGAACTTGGGAATTTGTGTGAAAAGATTAAGGGGAATGACTGGCATGTCAAATCAATAAACAACAACAGAACAGGTGATTAGAGTGGCTGTATTTAGAGTTGACCTGAGAGGATTAAAGAAACTTTGCTTGAGAAGAAAGCCTATTAGGAGAAGACTAGAGTCCTTGGGCAAAAACCATTCTGAATAAGAGATGTAGTTTCAGTAACAAAGAGAGAAAAAAATCCTGCACGTGGAGATTTGTACGTTTAAAATATTTAAAAGAGGCACACAGCCTGTGGGTCATTTTGTGGGAACCATACTTGCTGTTCATGTCTCTGGTGGTTCCACTGCCTATAATTGTTCACCCCCATATTTTCAACAGGACTTGCAATGTCAAAGAACATGATTGTTAAAATGGATTTGGGTGAAAACAAGAAAATATTGAAATTTCAACATTTCTGTAGTGAAGGCAAAAGGCTTAAAAAAGATCATTTAACGTCTTCTCTGCATTCCTTTATTAAGACTTCCAGCAACACAAGACTGTGTTAATGTGCAGGTAAAATCTGCTGTCTGCTAAGTATATTACACGTGAGAGCTCAGCCTGCATCAGCTCCCTGGGGGATTGTTCAAACAGATCAGTGGACTCCCACTCCTGGAATTTCTGATTCAACTTCTGGGGTGTGACCTGAGAATTTGTGTTTCTAACAAACAAGCTCCCAGCAGATGCTGATGCAGCTGGCTTGGGGACGACACTTTGAGAACCATTGTTTGTAAACATTAATAATGTCATTTCTTCCAATGAGAAAATCAGTGTTTAAATGGCAAAAGTCACAGCTTGTGGACAGTTTGTGAAGCATTGAGGTAAAGCCACTGAGTTCAGACAACGCTTGAGCAAATGTGAGCACCTCTCGGCCTGCAGGGAAGAGATCTTGCCAATTTTGCCCAGCCTGCTTACCAAAGATTTCACGCACAAGACGACAGGTGCAATATGGAAGCGTTTCATAAATTGTACCTCAGTGGAAGAGAATTGATTACAATCTTAGGCAAGGCTGATTGGGCCATGCCAAGTAAATGGAAGACGTGAAAAATATAAGCATTTGTTGTGAATTTTCCATCAAATGGTAAAAAAGATTCCTTACAGGTAAATTTGAGAGCATATATTTGCTCCAATCACCAATCAGAGCAAACTTTGTACTACATATATCTTTGAACATGCAACTCTTTGAAGAACGCTGTCAGTTGGAAACAAGCACAAAGAGACTAGCACAGAATAGACTTCCTGGTGATGTCCACAAGCAGGTCTGGGAACCCATACAGATCTTAAATCAAAAGAGCCACCACTGAGATTCAGCAAGCTAGGCCTCACCCGTGCATTACTTAAGCATTCCTAGATTAAGTGGCTTATTTGGCCCCAAAGAAATCACTGAAATAATTGGAAACTGAAATAGCTGTTACACACTGTCCTTCTTTCTCTGACTGCTGAACGCATCTCCTCAGTATCAGGTTTAACCCGATGAAATGATAAGTAGATCAGAACTACTATGGAATAAGCTCAAACTGGTGAAGGGGTTTCCAATATTCATCTGCGAGTGAGTGACCAACCTTTCCTTAGTATATATCAGTTAGATAAACTGGTGTATTAATAGGTCACTTTCAATCTACAAGCTCATTTGGGAAAGCAGTAGGTAATGGAGGCCTCATTCAAATGGGAGAAGCGTAACATAACACTTACTCTGAAAAATAGCACTGTTGGTTCTGAAAAAGAAAATGTGTAGGCACTGAATAAGTATCATAGGAAACATGACACAGTCTTATTAGGAATGCCGTTGGAAGTAGCTGTGGTGGAGGGTGGGGCTCAGTCCCTTTAAGAGGAAGGTTGGGACTATTGAGTTCCAGCGGCTCCTCTCATTAAAAGGGACTTAAGTGAGGACTCCTGACTGCGAAGGGGAGGACAGCCAGGCTGGGTGAAGGAGGAGGCTTCTGCTAACAAGCCTGGTATGGGGCCTTACACAGAAAAACCACACAATTGACTTCCTTTGTTGTTTCTACATGGACTGATGTATGGGAGAGAAGGCCCTGATGGGTTAGTTAGGGATATCCCTTTTGAGGAGCCCTAGAAAAGGAGCCAGATGGTAAAATAAAGCCTAGCCGAGATCAATGTGACACAGCCTCCCCAGCACCCTTTAGTTGTGGCTCTGTCGTTCTGGAAAAAAACGTGTTTGTTCCCCTTCGAGCCACATACTCTGCGTGTGTGGTGTGAGTGTCTTGAATGTGCCCATATAAATGCAAAATGCTAAGGCCAACGTAGAGTGCTATTTAACTGTACACACAAAGGCACCTCGATTAGCCCTCTTCCCATGACGTAAGTATTTTCAAGGTTGCCATTCCTCACTCTGCATATGGGCTAGAGCCAGGTAGCCACAAATCTCAGATGTACTGATCAGGAAAGACTCACTCCGAGCCCACTTCAGTCAAGCAGCTTGTGTTCTGTTAAGCACTTACGGTGTGCTCAGCACCCGTATGTTGTCAGCTCATGTGAGTATTTGGGCTTCTCCACCATGGAGGATGATCTGGTCCTTACAGTTTAGTCCCTTCTGCTTTGCTTTCAGAAGATGTGCTCATCCTAAGTGAGTCCAAGGAAAAGAACAGATTCAAAGCTGGATAGTCATTATTGCAGTATTATTTTCATCAGGAAAGTCTGAAGATGTCATGCATAAATTTGTTTGTCTCTTTTAGACCGAATAATGTTTTGGAAGGTGTGTGAAATCAATGGGTATAACCTGAAGAAAAAGCAGCCAGATGAGGGTCCTGGAGGCTGGAAATAACACGATGATGGTGATTGTCATTTTTATGGCTTCATTTTCCTTGCTTTGAAGGGATTCCCTAGAGAAGTTTGCTTATTTTATCAAAGCAAGACAGCTGACTTTGTTTCAGAGTATCTATTGCCGATCCTAACACTAGCTCTCCAATTTGCCAAATAAGAATTCTTGCCATATGTTTGGCATCTTTAAAGTAGCTTTTCTCCTTATCTTCAATCAGTGCCAGAAGTTCAGGGATCTGATACAATTTGCTACAAGGCTCTAGCTGTGGTGGTCTTGATCTTGCTGGATAGTATTGTGTCGGGCCATTCAACATGTTTCCCCTCTGCTTTCACTTCAACTATATTTCAATTAAAAAAAAAAAACTTGTTGATGTTGCTTTTTTAAATTATTAAAAAAAATCCTTAACTTTTGGGGGACAGTCAGAAATTTTATGTATGATTCCATTTTGTGAAGAATCACATGTAATCATGGTAGTTATGACATTGTTTATTGCCAGGTAGACTGCTTCTCAAGACTTAGGCATCATTATTAATTTTGTTCATGACAAACCTAACGTGAGCATCCACAAAGGAAAACCACCATTATTACCACTACCAACAGCAAAATACTAGCTAGGGGATGGGGAGGTTACCACATAATAAGCTAAAAATAAACAAGGTATTCCAATAAGAAGATTCTGGAATGACTGAAAACAAAATATTGGGGGGGGGGGGTAGGCAAACTTGTTCTACGAGACCTTCTGTGACCAAAAGCCCTGCACAGGCATGTATATGACTTTGTTTTCATACTTGAAAATCTCACTTTAAGTGTGGAGATCTTAAGTATTTGTTAAAGCATTTCTAAGGACATCTGAAAAGACTTTTGGAATGAGCTTTAGAAATGGAGCTCACAAAATTCAATATGTCAGGATTGCGTTGTCTTGCCAGCTAGTCCTCAAAATATTTTTTTCAACATGGTTTTTGTCAACTGTCCAATAAGGGTTGGACTAGCCAGTGCCTGAGCTATCACCCTAAGAGTACACTCTGCC
The DNA here is from genome assembly GCF_018350155.1 of Leopardus geoffroyi. Taxonomy (NCBI): domain Eukaryota; kingdom Metazoa; phylum Chordata; class Mammalia; order Carnivora; family Felidae; genus Leopardus; species Leopardus geoffroyi. Next base: position 103,187,027 of record NC_059327.1, on the reverse strand, counting down.
CCCAACCTTTGTTCATCACTATCTGATTGACCTTTTCCACTGGCAGGACTTTTGCTGAGGGAAAGTCAATCCCAGGTAGAGGCCTGCTTCAAAACTCTGTTTTCTGTGGAGTTCACTAGGTGTCTCAGTAACATTCCACAGATCGGGTGCCTCATAAACAAGAGAAATTTATTTTTCACAGTTTGGAGCCTGAAATCCAAGATCAGGCTGCCAGCATGGTTGTATTCTGGCAAGACCCTTATTCTGGATTATGGAACTTCTGCCTGCTTCTCTCTGTGTCCTCAAATGGTGGAAGGGCGAGCTAGCTCTCCAGAGCCTCTGTTGTGAGGGCACTAATCCCATTTATGAGGACTCTTCTCTCATCACCTAATTACCTCCCAAAGGCCCTAATACCATCACCTTGGGTATTAGGTTTTCAACATAGGAATTTGGTGGTGGGCAAGGGGCACAAACATTCAGACCATAGCACCAGGGTATTTTTAAGATGGAAAGGGACACTGCTATGGGTTGAATTGTATCTCTTCAAATTTTGTATATAAAAATCCTAACCCTAGCACCTCACAATATAATTTTATTCAAAAATAGGGTCATTACAGATATGCTTAGTTAAAGTTGGAATGAACACAGACTGGAGTTGGACGAGCCACTGATCTAATATGACTAATGTCCTTAAAAAAAGAGGAATTTGTGGGGCACCTGGGTGGCTCAGTGGGTTAAGTGTCCAAGTCTTGATTTGGGCTCAGGTCATGATCTCACAATTCGTGTGCTGCCAGTGTGGAGCCTGCTTGGGATTTCCTCTCTCTCTCTCTCTCTCTCTCTCAAAATAAATAAACTTAAAAAACAAAAAATAGAAATTTGAGCACAGACATGCCCGCAGGCAGCACCATGTGCAGATGAAGATAGAGATGGAGTGATGTTTCTAAAAGCCAAAGAATCCCAAGAAAATGGCCAATTAACCACCATAAACTAGGGAAGAGGCACAGAACAGATCCTTGCTCATCTCCCTCAGAAGTAACAACCCTGCTGGCACCTTGATTTCAGATTCCTGGCCTTCAGAACTGTGAGACAATACATTTCTGTTGTTAAAGCCACCCATTCTGTGGTACTTTCTTATGGCACCCCTGGCAACGTAACACAGATGCCATTGTCTTCATTCCTGCTGATGCTACGCACTTCGGATGATCAGCCACTTGTCAGGATTTCTCTGCAGGTGGTAGTGATGCCATATAGCATATTGGGAAAGATCCTTCGTAGCAGTGGGCCGAGTTCTTCCTATTCGTCTTGCTCAGGTCTAAGCCTGCTGAGAGTTTCTGAGATAGTTTTACCTCAGAACTCACCTCAGATGTCACCTCAGATGTCACCTCTGAAGGCCTTTTTGCTTTCTGGTTTCTCTACGCCTGAACAAAATTCTGTGAGGAACTCTAGGCTGAAGTTGTTTACCGAGTCGGGGGGTGGGGGTAGAGAAGGGGATATTCTTTTTGTTCCTCTGAGCTCTGACCCCCAGTGATGCCAAAAGGCCCATCTTGGAAGATCCTGGAAGCAGCAGCAGAAGTACACGCAGAAGGCTGTGGGAACCCATTGCTTTAAATAGTTTTGCTTCAGACATTTGGAATTAGTCTTTTTTCTTACCCCACGTTTTGTCACCAGATTAGTTAATCTAAGTACATTTTCAGTTTCCAATGAAAGAACAGTTAAATGGAATTTGATTTGATATGGAAATATATTTACCACTTAAATATTAGATATATAGTGCACTGGAACATATTAAAATTAATATTACAGGTATTAATACTGTTCAACCCCACCATATTTATGCCATGGTGATAATGTAGTTTCTGAGGCTTTGCTGAAACATGACTACTGCTAATAACTACTGCCTTTTGAATGACTACTATGTCTCAGGTGATTTATATGCATTATTAATCTTCCAAAAACTCTGTCAGAGGTGGACGCCTTGCAATTAAGATATACAAATTCTGTGGTTTAAAAAAAAAAGTCAAGTAAATTGTTTAAGATTGTTGAAGTAGTAAGTGGAAGAGCTGGGATCAAATGTAAGTCTGTCTGACTCCAAATCCCATGTGTTTTCCACCACGACACTTTGCTGTTATTATTTCTTTACTTCTTTAAGAAGAGAGAATGATTTTCATATATTTGGAAACAATCAGATCTTTTCATTAAAAAAAAGTTCAAGGTTGAATACGGTATAATCTATCATAATAGAAAGTTTGGTATCCCAAACTCCAGGAAAATAATGGATGCTTTCCAAAAATGCATTCATTATCCTTCATTGATTTCATTAAATTTCACAAAGCCTTTTTTACAGCATTTATCCAGACAACTTAACTTCTAGATTCCTTATGGAAAATGCCCTTATTTTAAATAAAGCTACTTTATGCATCTTCACATTTATGATGCTTTTTTAAAAATGTACTAATTAACTTATGGACATTGAACTAAAGAATTGTCACATTCTAGTAAATTCTATTAAGTGGTGGCACCTATTGACGATCTATGATATTGCAGTCTAACATCATTAGACACAAATTCTTAAGATTTTAGAAGAGAAAGAAACTATTTTGTCAAGTTTTAAAACTACAGAATGTATATTCCTTGAGAAATATGGTATATCTGGAGTAGAAGTAGAGTGTGGTCACAGAATATGTATGGCACATCTTTCTGACATCTCATTTATTCAATATTTATATATGAAAACAAATTATATCATGACTTAGATGGCAACATTGGCCTGAATGTTCTATCTATGATGGAAATCTTTCACAAAGTGTCTATATTGCAAAGGTATTCATTGTTGCTTTCCCATTAGAGGTTCTTCAGTGGGAAACTTTTAGAAACATTGGGTCAAGTTCATTTTACTTGTGTGAAAGGTGAGAAAATGATGTTCAGTGCTGGGTGTAAGCTCAGACACAAGTACAAGGAAGACAGAGTTCCAAAATCTTATTCAACATTCTTTCCTATTGAATTCACCACAGGATCCTCATTTATATAGTATAAACCCAATTAAAAGTAGAAGAAGTATTAAATTTAGAGAATCACAAACGTGTGGTCAAAAAAATTTGGGAAAATGTGAGAAGTTCCATAACTTTGGAGTTACTGAAAATTGGTAGCAATGCTAGAAATAAAATATCCCATCTGAGAAATCTTTACAAGTTCTCAAATGACTGTGAAGGATATTAACAAGCACGTTTTTGAACCTGACAGTTTCTTTTTGCTGGAAATTTTAAAATTCAGTTCTCCTTGGAGGAGTTTTTGGTTGGGAATATGCCTTTAATTTTATCATGCCAAACAACAAATAAATCACCAGCATTAGTTTCATAACACAGTCATCATTCTGAAACACATCTATTCCATATGATGAAGAATATTCAGGGGCACCTGGGTGGCCCAGTCGGTTAAGCGCCCGACTTTGGCTCAGGTCATGATCTTGCGGTTCATGAGTTTGAGCCCCGGGTCCAGCTCTGTGCTGACAGCTCAGAGCCTGGAGCCTAAATCAGATTCTGTGTTTCCTTCTCTCTCTGCCCCTCCCTCATTCACACTCTCTCTGTCTCTCTCTCAAAAAAATAAACATTAAAAAGTTGAAAAAGAGAATACTCAAATTTAGGCCAAATTTTAAGTTCAAAGAATAGCTTTGAAATAAGACTGTGGGTGAGTCAATTATTTGATTTGTAGCTAGTTAGATCTCCAGGTTTTTTTTCTCATATATGCCTTTTGTATTCTACTTTTTTTTTTTTTTCCAAAAAGCAAAGGGACTTAGGTAATAGACCACTTCAAAAATTCCAAGTGATTGCTCAAAATGAAATCAGACTGAGGTTGGCAAAGATAAGAACTGAAAACTTATCAGTTTAAGTTAAGATAAAAACTGAAAAATAATGCAAGGATGCATTATTATTGCAAATAGCCAACCTGTCTCAAAAAAATTGCAAATTAGCTTGCTACTATATTGCTGAAGAGGCATGCCTTTAGCTTTTACTCAAAGTGGCTAGGTTAACATGGAAACTTTATTGTTGCACTTTACTAGTGTTTCAGATGTAGAGAGACTCCAGGGTTTGTTAATTCAGCAATTTAAGAATGCCATTAAATAAATACTCAGAGTCTTTCCTTTTGTTCTACCAACTTTGGTATCTCTGATAGGCCTCTAATGTTTGCAAAATGATTCTATCTTCAAACCATACATCCTCACAGATCAATGTCCAGGGGCAAAACAAGCACAAGAGCTCTCTCTCTCAGGTCCCTTTTTAAGAGCAGAGAATCTTTCCCTACAAGGTACTCCAGCAGATTTCCATTCTTGTCTTATTACTTAGAATTGGGCCAGGTACCTCCTTCTGACTCAATTTCAAAATGGCAGGGGAAATAGAACTACTGTATTATGGCTGGTTGAAGGTAATCAAGATTTGCCCTCTGGGGCTGAGACTGGACAGGACTAATCTTCCCTGAGACTGAATACCGGTGCCAAATATGGGTTTTACAATAAGTAAAAGGGCTCAGTAAAAAAAGCAAGTGTCTGCTACACAGCACAGCATAGAGCAACAGAAGTCAATCTCCCCCAATGGGGAGAAACTTTTAGCATGGCAGGTACCATGCTAAAATAGAATGTATAAGTGAAAGATACACTTAGAGGAACAAAAGAAAAGGAAAAAAAAATCAATGTTTTCTTCTATCTCTTCTGCTATTTGGGAATTTAATCTCTGACTTTATTTTTTTTAATGTATTTATTTTTGAGAAAGAGAGAGAGAGAAAGGGAACAAGCGGGTGAGGGGCAGAGAGAGGAGACAGAGAATCCCAAGCAGAGCCTGATGCGGGGCTCAAAACCCACAAGCCACGACCTGAGCCAAAGTTCAAAGATCCTGAGATCACGACTTGAGCCAAAGTCAAGAGTCGGATGCTTAATCGACTGAGCGACCCAGGTGCCCCTTAATCTCTGACTTCAGGTTGTCAAAAGCAAAAGCAGCCTAAGATCTTATGTCCATTTTCACAGCTAGTGCATACAAAAGTATCAGAAGGATTATGACTTGCCCTGAAGAATGCTGGGAGAGCAATCGTGTTTGGCTTAGCTGCCTCTTTCCCCTGCACAACTCCATGTGTTCTTTGTGTTTACACATACACAAATTCATGAAGGCTACATTCAGCGTTACTGTGTGCCTGATCCTAGGATTGAGGTACCCTGTGGGAGAAAAGGCACAGGTAGATGAGAAGGAAGCCATTTTTTCTCAGGAAGAATCATGGGCTCTTTAGGTTCTATGAATTCAATTTAAAAGTACTATCAAATGAAGTAGATTATGAAGGTAACACAGTGGAAACTAATGTAGATAATTTTGTTCATATTGCATATTCTTATGCTCTACATTACCCTTGAAAACTAGATGATAGGATTTTTTTTTTCTCAGACAAGATTAAAAGGGTCAAAGGGATATATTTTAATAAATCACCAAGCCAGAATTACATGATAGTATCACTAGAAGAGTTCTTAATCTTCTCTTTGGAAACTTGAAAAACATTAAAGAAAAGGAAACCTCAAGAAAATTTTCTACTAGAAACTGATTATAAACATTTCTTAGCATAAAATAAATAATGTACTTGGATAGCCTATCTAATAGTGAGTAATGTCCTAAAACCATGTTCAGCTAAGCCATATTTATACTAAAGAGAGCTCAGGCTTCCTTCAGATAATATGATTCTGATAATTATGCGATTCTATGAATTACTGAATGTGTGTTGTTCTCTTTGTTATTGAGTATATCAGAATTATATATATATTTGTTAATTCAGCAAATATGCACTGAGTGCCTAATATGTTCCAGGCACTGTTCTGGGTACTTGAGATACGTTTGTGAAACAAAATCAATAAAAGATCCAAACCCCGATGAGTTAACATTCTAGTAGGGATGATAAACATAATAAATTAATAAATGTACTATGATAGAAGGCGGTAAGTGCAATGGGGGAGAGAAAAGATGTGATAGAAAATGTAAATTTGTGATAACTCATACACTAAATTGGTTAAATATTTTATCTCTGTGTTTTCCATGAAGAGCTTCTAATGTAAAATAACTCCAAAATAATATTTTTGTAATGTTTTTGCTTTTTCTTGGTTCTAATATCTTGCTTATTTCAGAACATTCAAAACATTAAAGAGAAAGAAAATAAAACCATCCATAATCCTACTGCTTATAGATAACTACTAATATTTTAGAAAAATTCCTTGCTTTCTTATGCCTGTACTCTTTCCTTTTCCCTTCCTCCCTCCCTTCTTTCCTTCCATCTATCCATCTAGATAGAATTAAAAATAAATATACAGATGAATAAATTTTTTTCAATGTTTTATTTATTTTTGAGAGACAGAGTGTGAGTAGGGAAGGGGCAGAGAGAGAGGGAGACACAGAACTCAAAGCAGGCTCCAGGCTCTGAGCTGTCAGCACAGAGCCTGACGCGGGGCTCGAACCCACAAACCGTGATATCATGACCTGGGCCGAAGTCGGACGCCCAACTGAGTCACCCAGGCACCCCGGATATATGTGTGTGTGTATATATATATATATATATATATATATATATATATATATATAAAGGCTGTAGCATAGGTCTTCTATCCCTTACCTGAATTTTTGGAGCCAAAGTATGCTTGGGAATTGAGAATTGATTGGCTATAAAAAGATAATGAGGTATAAACTGTGTATTACATAATAGCCCTAGTGTGGTCTGGGGAAGGACCCTGCAATCAAATACGTTAATACTGAAATTTTGATTTTTACAATAAATAAGATGAATAAAGACTATAAATAGCCTCATATAAATTCAGGTTATATTTTGCTATTAAATGCCTTACAAAATAGTTTTTGCTATTTGGAAATTCTTAGATTTCAGAATTGAAGATGAATTGTGAACCTAAGTAGGTTTTTTTAAGTGGTGATTTTTCTTTACTTACACAGTTAAGTTAAATTAACATTCTACTATGTTAAATTTTTGTAGATGATTTTAATAATGACAAAATGGCTCGTGATGTGTTTCTTAACTTATTTAACAATTCTCATATAGATCTTTGATCATATCACTAACTCCTTAGATTCTTAGAAGAGGACTTTACTGGATCAAAGAGTAAGAGCATTATTAAAACACATGGTACATGGCATCAACTGCTTTCCAGAAAAGGTAAACTAATTTACATTCTCACTAGTAGTATATGAAGGTTCCAGGCTTATTTTAGATGGAATAGAATATAAGTGCTTAATCAATATTTGTTAAATAAATGTGCTTTTAAAAATTTATTTATTTTTTATTTATTAAAAAGATTTTTTTTTTTATGTTTTTATTTATTTTTGAGACAGAGAGAGACAGAGCATGAGCAGCGGAGGGGCAGAGAGAGAAGGAGACACAGAATCTGAAGCAGGCTCCAGGCTCTGAGGTGTCAGCACAGAGCCCACGCGGGGCTTGAACTCACGAGCCGTGAGATCACGACGTCGCTGAGCCGAGGTCGGACGCCCAACCGACTGAGCCACCCAGGCGCCCCTAAAAATTTATTAAAACTATTTATATATTAGGATGTTAGCCAACTGTCCATCATATGAGATGTACATATATATTTCTGGTTTATGTTTACACATTTATGTTGTTTATAAGATATTCACCTATATGTTACATGTAAATACCACATATGGTATTTATGGTGTTTGCCTACACATTTTCCTAGTTTATAGTTACATATTTATGCTAGCATTTTATAAATCAAATATATTGGTTTCAGTTGTTGTTTCTTCCATTATGCTAAATATTGCTTATAGGGTTATATATATATATATATATATATATACATTGTTTTACTCTTTAATCCTTCTAGAATGTGTTCTTTAGCTACAATGTATGTTTAAAATATTTTTATTTAGACATTCACATGGGTGATATGTTTTCTGAGCTCCTGTATATGGGAGCTCGTGGTACAAGATTTTGTCAAGTACATCGGGTCACAGTATTTTCTTTTCGCTATTTTATGAGGATCATCTCTGACTTTTGAGGGCTGGTGTCAGCCATGTAGAAGGTGAGGGAATATAGTCCTGACCCTCTGAGGGAAGGACCACATGGTTTAGCATTGCTGGTGTTGGGTCAATATGGGGAGGTCCTCAATCAAATACCATCTTCAAAAAACCAAAGACAGTAATTGTGAGTAGATGAAAAAGTGAAGGGGGGAAAAAGCAGCTTTTTTCTTAAGAAAGTTTGTGGAGAATAAAAGAAGAAAATCCAGTGATTTTGGTAAATGCCAGTATAGCAGAGCAAAGACAGCCACTTTCTGTTGTGGGCTCTCAGAGCTGACCTGATGTTAGCAAAGAACAGAGAAACTTCTTAGGCTGTGAACTGTGTGCTCAGGTTCAAAAACTCCAGAAAAGAACATGATGACTTTTGTTTCATAAAGAGCCATACAGATGGCATTTCACAGAAAAGTTTCCTGGTGGCTGGCCCGGTTGATGGTCACAATGTAGCTTGTAGTGGATGCTAATTTACCAGAGGACCTCAGTGCTTCAAAGACATTGGCACTTAAGTTGACTTCAGGCTGTAACGTTCCCAGGGTTTGCAATTAAGGGAAGCTGTTTTGTTTTGCTCATAGATGCATCAGATGATGGGTGTTCTTTGATGTTACCTTTCCTCCACCTCATCAATCAACCCTTCATCTCTTTGCCTGCCAACTCCTTACCCCTTACTTTACAAGCCTAGTAAAATCAGAAGGTTGTAAAGGGGGCAGATTAGATGAAAATGGGAGAAGAATTTCCTTTAAGCTTACTACACTCTGAATTCTGCTTCTGATTCTAGCAATCTTCTGTCCACGAACATGCAAATGCCCCACCAGCATGACTGTTTCTAACTTTTACAGGCTGCATACCACATCCTTAGCAATCAGTTTGGATATCTCTTATAAAGATTCTTAAAGGGGCGCTTGGGTGGCTCAGTCGGTTAAGCATCTGACTCTCGGCTCAGGTCATGATCTCATGGTTCATGAGATTGAGCCCTGCGTGGGGCTCTGTGCTGACAGCATAAAGTCTGCTTGGGATTCTTTCTCTCCCTCTCTCTGTTCATCCCCCTCACAAAATAAATAAACTTTTTCAAAATAAGTTCCTTCTCTCAAAATAAATAAATAAACTTTTTTCAAAAATCTGAAATGAAATGCACCAGGTGGCATGTTTATTGGTACAAAAGAACTTTTGGAAAGCTATCAAAAGAAAGAAAAATATTTTTCTCAGAAGCTTAGTTCTTCTTTCATTATTACATTTCTGGTAGAATATTTTAATTGTCTATTTTGTGTTACACTTAAGAAATATATGCATTATTTGATATATATAAATTGTATATAAGTTGTTTTGACAGATTAATTATAAAGGAAAAATATTTGGATATTATGCTTTTTACCACTGATTTCCTCTTACTTAAACAAATAGCTTCAGGTGTATCTTTGGAGTACTTATGCTTCTAATTTTTGAAATAACCTAATTAAGAACTTGGATACATATTCTGTTGAAACTAATCAACGATCTAATTGTCTTTTGGAATTGGAGGTGTCTTGTAGACATTACTATCACGAATGTGCCCGAAGCTGCTTTACCCTGGAATATTGTCAGATCTCCAAAATTCCTCTATGTAAGGTGGCATATGCAAGTTTGGCTTCATTGAAGGTGCCTACAAACTAGAAAATTATATAAAAAGCTGTAGTTCTGCTAGATTGGTAACTCTATATCCACATCTGTGATTTAGTTTCTCCTTCCATGAGATGATTTGTTTTTCTAAGGGATATAAACACGAAAACCTGAAATCTGAGTTTTACTTGAATTTCTTCTGAACTGCAAGATAGAATAAAAAATTATAAAAAAGGATTTTGTGCAATGGCCAAAATGTAAAATGCTGTTAGTTTTCAAAAATAAAACATTTCTTAATCAAGTAATCTTTGGCTTGAACTTTGACCTATACATTAGAACAGTAATAAAACCTTCAGATTTTCAAAACTGGAACATAAACTCTCAGGGAGGCAGGCTCCTTGCATTGTATCATTGCTACACTCTAACTAACCCTAGATATGATAAAACTTACATGTATTTTTAAAAGTACAAATATATATTACTAAGAAATAAGGTATTTATAACTGCCTTATAATAAGTTATTAGGAATTACAGAGTAATTTATATAAAATTTAATACAATTTCAGTGTAGTATTTATATACATTCAGTATGTTATTTACATTGATACCTGAAAGGTGAGTGAAAAAGTAAATGAAAAATAAAAGTATCATGCAAAGAAAAAATGGCAAGTGCTACTCCATTAATGTTTTCCTGTACGTCGTGTTGTCCAGGATTGGTTGGTGTCCCTCCATTGTTCCTTTGTAAACCAATTGATTTTTTTAGCTTGATAACTTGTATCAGAATTTTTTTTTTTTTTTCAACGTTTATTTATTTTCGGGACAGAGAGAGACAGAGCATGAACGGGGGAGGGGCAGAGAGAGAGGGAAACACAGAATCGGAAACAGGCTCCAGGCTCTGAGCCATCAGCCCAGAGCCCGACGCGGGGCACGAACCCACGGACCGCGAGATCGTGACCTGGCTGAAGTCGGACACTTAACCGACTGCGCCACCCAGGCGCCCCCAGAATTATTTTTAAATTCATGATTATTATATTATCTTTGCAATACAGTTGTTTTTTTTTTTTTTTTTTCAGAATGTGTCCAGATATTCTACTTCATTCTTTCTGGATCAGGATGAGCCCTTTTGATTTGCATGCTTTGATCTATTTTCAGTCACGTTCAGCTTGAACAAAATTCAAAATTGTTACTCCTTGTTGGAATACATATTCCCTTGTCTCTGTCTCCTTCTATTTGGCATATCACACCCATTCACCCATATATAATATCATAACCCTTCCTGTGTGTGGTCTTATCTTTTAATAAACATAAAATATCTAAATTTAGTAAAGAATTTAGAATTTTATGCCTCTTTCTTGCAGAGATCAATCTTGACTGGCATCTGATTTTTGTGTGAATTCTATGTATGTTCTCCTTACCAACACAACTTAAAATCTTTACATGTTGGGAGAAATTCACAGTGTAAGTTTTGCAATTTGCAATTTCACGTGAAGAGATATGAGACGTGTCCTACAGTAAAGGCTGAGTTGGATAAAACACATCTTACACTCATGGGGATGGAATCCTTTCCTGTACAGCTCCTATTTCCCTTCCAACAAGCACATTTTAGGAATGTTATTCGAGAGAGATCTCTTTAACCATCACAATAAGCAGAAGGAAGTTAATGTATACTGAATACCACCCAGGGCCAAACATTATATATTTGATATGAATTAATTTTTATAAAAATTGTCTGAGATTGTTTTCTTACTGTCCTTTTTCAGTTACAGAAACTGAGGTTCACTGACTTACACACACTTGTTCGTGTTCACACCTGGTACAACCAGGAGTAGAATCTGTACCTGACTCCAAATCCATGCTCTTTCTACAAAATTTTGCTATACTCATTCATTATACTTTTTTTGCTAAAAGTGGATCTCCTGAAGGATTTAGAATAAAATCTCTTAAACTACCTTGGCTACTTCTATCGGCAAAAAACAAAAAAACAAATGAAAAAAAAATCACAAAAACTTATTTTTACCTGATTATTTTTTTCATCTTACTGGAAATCAACTTAACACACACTGTCTCCTCAGTTGGTAGAGGAGTGAAGGAGATAGATCCTAAATTATTTGGTGATGAAGCAAGAAAGAATGTCCAAAGGAAAATTTAAAGTTTGCCAAATAGTATTAGTAATAATTTTCTTTAGGGAAACATGATAAAACTGGAAAAAAAATTAAATTAATTTATGCCAGAACATTGGCTCTCCACTTCATTGAATCTAAAAAAAATCCATTTTAACTTATAAATTTTCTTAATAATCTACATTCTGGGATTAACTTTTAATGTCTTATGAGAAAGGTGGATTTCTGTCATACTGCTAGAGCCGTATCGAACTAATAATACTATAAAAATAAATCAAAGGCTAGTTGTCCTTTCGGAGAAAATTATTCTAGACTTTGCCAATTATTAAAATAATACATTTTTGTAAGAAAATTTTAAAAATTTGCTAGAGCACTTGAATATTATAATATTTTGCTTAATATAAATTGCTAAATTCTGACTATCTTTCTTCTGTGCTTTCTATAAAAGGATGATACTTCCAAAGATGTTGAAAGGCCGAAATATACGTTGAAAATTAAAAGGAGCTTCACTCTCCCTGGCTTCAGTCCATCTTCCCTACAACTGCTAGAATAATTTTCCTTAGACAATAGAAAGAATAGAAAGTGCCTCTATTTCTTTTACATCACCCATCACTGCACACACATTTTTATGCAAACAAAACATGTTCCTAGTGAGTGGCATTGACAAATAATAACATTCAAAATAGATATTCGATCAAGATGAGAGTCAGGATATGTGTAGAATTGAATGTACTAACTCAGATGATTTTGAAGCCATCAGCAATTTTACCTTAACTTCTCATTGAGGAGCTACCCTGTATCTCAATTAACATTCTGTTACAGAACAATCTGAAGTTTATAATGTTAGCGTTTAACTTTGCTGGGGGAAAACAAAACAAAACATCATCCCACTGAGATGTTAAAGCAGAATTCATTTGGCATAGTTCCCACACAAAGGAATGCTATTTCCTATAATTTATTAATTAATACCTATGAAAATGTAAATTAACAGTTATATCCAAGTTAGCACTTCAAAAAAAGAAATAGGAAAGTTAGACATGGGCTTTGGTGGTTTTACTTCATTGGAACTTCTCCCAAGTTTGCCTCATTAAAATATCTTCTTGAAGGGCTTTTCGGATTTAGGAGAAAATTCAAATGAAGAGGTATATTTTATTTTTCATTGTGGTATTTCCACTTTAAAAGATATTAAAATGTATTGCACCATGATCCAAGATAATATTTTGTAAGACTGGCAAGCATGACATTCAAATTAACCCATCTGATTATATTATTATAAGGTTGACTTTCCATTTTTAAAGATATAAAAAATGTGTGTGCATAACGTATATTTATTTCTCACAATATACTTGACGGTTACTTTCTGACCTTTAACTCTCACACTTGCAATTAATTAAGATTCTTTTCTTTCAAACTCAAGAAACTCTGACTTAACAAATTGATTGGAGAGACACTGGGCTACTCACATCAAAGTGAGTAGAACATGATCTACAATGTGTTGTAAAACATGACCAATTCTAAGGTGCCAGGTAATGACCACAGCCTCCCCAGGACTATGCTGGCTTAAAGTTCAAATTCCAGCAATGGAGTGTCCACATAGCCTGGTTCGGATCACATGGTTGCCTCTTACCCAGGAGAGGGCAGGTCACTTTATGTCAAACCGGTTCCAGTGGGGGAAAGGTAACTCTCCTAAAGGATACTGAGGTGCTATTCCAACAAACAAACAAACAAACAAACAAACAAAGATGGAGTGGGCATTTGGAAACCAAGAAACAAACAAGTCTCCCAAGTTCATTTTTCTTTTACTTCAGCATTGCGAGATCTGCCTGCAAAGTAGTCTCTGAATAGAGGGGGTCTCATTCTTATTCTTGTCCTCTGTGTGTGTGTCTGTGGTTGACTAATGTGGGTCATCATCCTTTGGCTGTAGATATGAGAGAGGGAAGCCGTGAGGTTCCCCCATGGATGTGCAAATGAAATCACCAGTCCATCTAAGCACACCCCTGCCAGTCAAGAGCAGACTCAGGAAAATCAGTTAATAAGATGGATTCTCCCAGCAAATTAATTCTCAGTAATAAGCACATGAGGAAGCCCTAAGGGTTGGGTTTAGTTTACCAAACAGTACTTCCTGAGTCTCATAAATTGCGCTCTTCCTTCTGATGTTGGAATGGAATAAAGTCAAAGGAGAGTAGAGAGAAATCATTTTAACTTTCCGTGCAGTACACAAATTAGTGAGACTCACATGCTCCCATGAACATTAAAAGTCCCCTTGTATTACTCAGCAGTTACTGGCAAATTATTTGGTTCTAGATCTCAACATTATCACTTCCTGCAGCAGTTTAGGATAGAGTTTGTCAGTATTCTTGGCAATATATTATGCACACAGGGATTTGAGGCAAAACGGAAAAAAAATTAGCTTTATTATGCAAAATTTCCCATTCAATAAATCTACCCAGACATAAATGGAGAAACTAGAGGCCTAAACTGTTGCCTGCAAGGTAGAGAGGTAGAGGCAGGGTGTGTGTGTGTGTGTGTGTGTGTGTGTGTGTGTGTGTTATATGTGGGTGTGTGCATAGTGCGTGCTGGTAGAAGTTTCCTTTTCTATAGAATCACAAATGCTTGGAGTCCCCCAGAACACCTTTCTTCCTTGGACCAAAGACTGATGAGCATGAAGAGGTAGATAGGTAAAATGGTGATGAAGCAAAAGAAAATATTTCTAAAATTATTAAAAGTAGGGATTATAGAAAATATTTTCCTTTCTTTCAAGCTGTATAATTGGAGATTAAGCAATTTTGAGGCAGGGAAGGAAGACCATAGTGTAGCTGCAACAGCAACGCAAATGATTCTATATCACCTTCAGATCTAATATTATTGGGGTCCCTGGGAAGATGGGTAGAAAAATGGCAAAAAGGAAAAGGGGGCAAAGGGGCTCTCAAATTGAGGAGAATAAAAGCTGCTAAATGACTCTGCCTCTCCCCACCCCCAAATATGTATTCAATCAAAAATAGTGCACAGAGGCAAAAGCAGTGTGAGATGTTTTGTGCTGCCTAGACATTTTTGAAAATAAGCCTGTATTCATATAATAATTGTTGTGCTCACTTAGGCAGTATATATACTAAGATTAAATGATACAGAGAAGGACAGCCTGGGTGGCTCAGTCAATTGAGCATTTGATTTCAGATCAGGTCATGATTTTGCAGTTCCTGGGTTCCAGCCCTACACAGGGCTCTGTGCTAACAGCTCGGAGCCTGCAGCCTGCTTCAGATTGTGTGTCTCCCTCTCTCTCCCCTTCCCCGCTTGCTCTGTCTCTTTCTGTCTCTCAAAAAAAGGAATAAACATTGAAAAAATTAATTAAAAAATACTGTTAAATTGAATTATTGAGTTGGGAGGTCATAGGTCTTTTAGATTTGATTTCACTAGTGACTGAGCTATGTTATGGGGCACATGGATAGCTCAGTTGGTTAAGCGTCTGACTCTTGATTTCAGCTCAGGTCATAATCTCACAGTTTGTGAGACTGAGCCCTGGGTTGGGCTCTGCACTGACAATGTGGAATCTGCCTGGGATTCTCTTTCTCCCTCTTTTGCTGCCCTTCCCTGCTCTCAAAATAAACAAACATTAAAAAATGTATTGATACATGAAAGCAACCATTCAGGCCCATACTTGTACCATGTAATGCACTTTATTTTATTTTAATGTTTATTTATTTTTGACAGAGAGAGACTGGGAGAGACAAAGTGTGATCAGAGGAGGGGTACACAGAGAAAGAGGGAGACACAGAATCTGAAGCAGGCTCCAGACTCTGAGCTGTCAGCACAGAGTCCAGCATGGGGCTCAAACCCATGAACTGTGAGATCATGACCTGAGCCGAAGTCAGATACTTACCTTACTGAGCCACCCACGTGCCCCTCATGTCACTTTAACATTAAGTGTATATTTTTCTTTTCCCATGTAGTTGCCTAAATGAGATACTTCTCTTATTTATTTATTTATTTATTTATTTATTTATTTATTTATTTATTTTTGAGAGAGAGAGAGAGAGAGCAAGCAGGAGAGGGGCCGAGACAGAGGGAGACAGAATCCCAAGCAGGCTCCACACTGTCAGCACATAGCCCGAAAGGGGTTTGAACCCACGAACCGTGAGATCATGACCTGAGCCAAAACCAAGAGTTGGATGCTCAACCAACTGAGCCACCCAGGCGCCCCAAAATGAGATATTTCTCTTCACTCCAGGGGTAACTTACTAAATTCTATATGATATACAGTATTTTCCTTATTAAAATACTTTCTCCTAACAAGTATGTTCTTGTAATGCAATTTTGTGAAAACCCGAAAGAACTGTAAAAACAAGGAGAACTTGCTGGGGTAACCTAGAAAACAGAATTACAGCATGCACAGAACTGGGTGGCCCTGGCCCACAATTTTGAATCCTGGCTCTGCCATTTCCTTGCCTTGAGACTTTGCAGAAATGACTGAATCTCTCTGTGCCCTAGATTAATTATCTGTAACAAGGCAGTAATTATACCTCTCTTGCTGGGTGATGGAGCTCAGTAAATAAACTAAAGAAAATCATGTGGAACTCTGTCCATAATTAATATTAGCAAGTTAGTCTGAAATGTCCTTTTTGTTGAAAAGAAAATGAGGTAAAACTCTCTGCTAGTAGCAACAGAGGCTGGCCTAACTCCCAGACCTAACCAGACCTCAAGGAAGGTTTTCTTTTGACTTCACATCACAATCAGGACAAAGTGAATGTGATACCTTCAAGATCAAATTCTCCACGATCATCAAAAACTTAAAATGTGCCCTAGTTGTACATTTCCTAGATAAAAGAGACCGTGTGGTAGGACTTCTTCCCCTCAGCTATTCCTCACACAATTTCCACAAATTGTGTTGTGATAATGAAGCAAGTGCCACACCTGAGAATGACCTTTATTATGGGCTGAGACAGAAGTCCCCAAACAAACGATTTGGGGAGAAGGACCCAGGAGGGACTGGCTGGCTCTCGGGCCATGGCCAAGGCTGTAGACATCTGTCTTCTTGGAAGCGCAGGTGTATTCAGAGCAAGGGGTCCCCTTCTCACATTTGCAGTCACCCACTGGGAATTCAAATTAAATTAGGTCTCACTTAAATTGGAGTTTTTCCCATTACATTAGCATTGGTGCCATCTTGCCAATGTTTGCCAATTTGCTAATTAATAATAGAAAGACTTCAGTAATAGTAATGGGATGGTTAAGTCTTGTTTTATTGCTGTTGGATTGACCTAGAATGAGTCCATCAAAGGGTACTTCTTGTATGTGTGTTCCGTTCTTATTCTGACAGGCACATCTCAGTTGGTAAACTTAATCCACCACTCCAAGTTGTTACTGCAATGACTTTTCCACTAATCCGAGGAAACAGAAATTAAAAAAAAAAAATGTGTTTCCATGAAACTGACTTGTAAACTCCATTGTTTTCCTGATTCACTTATGCTGAAGTATTGCTCAAGAATGGTTTGTCTCTTTAATAAGGAGCAGCGAAAACAAAAACAAAGCTTCAGAGAATTAACGTAAGAGAAGGATAGTTCTTTCTCAGGAATTGTGGTTTGAGTAGCTGGACTCAGGCTGAAAGTAGTTAACTTTCTAAAGCTCTTTCACTTCTCCATTACACGAAGTTTCAAGTATATTCAGAAACTGAAAAAGAAAAGCATCTGAGCTGGAATTAAGTAGTATAACTTCGGGAAGTCGGAGCTAGATAGTTTCAGCAGAATCTTGGAATGTTTTATGTGACTTCAGGTTCAGCAGATGCTCCCGGTTTTCTTTAGGTACGTCTAGGATCACAGATATCTGTGGATCTCACGCTCCTGTTATATATCTCACAAAGAGGATCTCCGGTTGGTCGTAGCAAAACCCTTATTAAATGGATGAACGTAATACTTTTAAATCTGCTTAGTCTTTAGACATCTGTCATGCCACTGTACAATTTAATTGTCACACAATTCGGATACATTCATTTTCCATTTTAATAGGTTCGAGAAGTCAGACATATTTTTCATCAATAATTACTCAAATCCACAGGAAGAAAAAACAGATTTAACTACAAATCCACGTATCTCCGAACTACTACTGGACGTGTATATGAACACAGCCATTACCGTCATCATCACAGTAGGGTTTTCTTTCACAATCTAGTCCACCTAGAAATGAAGTAGGCTCACAATTTCCCATCATCTTAAAGGAATGATCCGTTTAAAGAACAGTTTCAAGTTTATATGTTATTCAGATTGAACCATTCATTGAGTTTCAGGAAGTATATACACCTCTTCAGTCCTATTGACAAGTTCACTGAGGCCAACAAGGATGAACACAGTATCTAATCAAACAGGCTAAAGAACCAAGCCCCTATACAACTAAGGGGAGCAATGTTACAAATTTACCCCTGCAGATGCTTTTCCCCCAGGGAATACATATTTCAATCAACATATAACACCACTGCACCAAAAGTGGAGTCGCTGAAATTGGGAAATCACCTCTGTAAAATCTGACAGCGATATGCTGAAGAGAGTTTCAAAGAAGGGCGCATAATCTGTCTGCTCAATCTCATGCCGAGGAAACTGGAAGTTGTGTTTGGTTGTGTCACATTGGCTTCTCAGACTTGATCACGATCTTAGCCGTCACAAGTCTTTTCCTCTATCCATGCCACAGGGAGACACTGCCGGGCACAAATAATGGAGCAGATGGTACGCAGTTGTGCAGACGCAAGCCACGGGAAAAAGAGAAATGAGGGCCCTCGGCCAAGCTCTCCCTCCGCCCGTACGCTCTGCACGTGTGTGTGCTTCTACTGATTGACTTTCTTTTCTGAGAAGCCTATGAAAGACAGCAGGAAAATGTTTCAGATTAAAAACTGAAAATTCATTTCTTTTCTTCTGGCTTAAGGCGAACATAAACATTGAGGCTGGCAGGAAAAAAAAAAAAAAAAAAGAGAGAGAGATTTTATTCATGAGTTCCCATCAGTTTACACTGAGAAATCAAGGGGCGGGAAATGGAGGGCTATTATTTTAAGCACTGACATATGCTTACCACTTTGTGAAATCAGCTGTGGCCTCGTTCTACTCACGCCTGAAGAGGAATAGTCGGTACTACCTCGTATCCTTGCTGGCATTTTGGTGGCTCAGGCATTTGCTTGTGAAAGTAAGTCATATATGATACTATGGGGTTCAGTACGTAGCCCACAGAATGACAGCTGTCACCTAAACTACTTTAAGTGTGCTAAAGGGTATGTTATTGTCAAAGCAATAGAAAAGATCACAGTTCTTAAGGTGTGTTAATGGCCCATGAAGACCAATATGAAAAACACGGTATATTTTAGTAGGACTACAGGAAAGCACTATAGGGAAGACAAAATCAAAGATCTCCTCATGGCAACAGAAAAAAATATATGTAACTTTTAAAATATAAAAAAATAAATAAAGTATATACAATTATATAAATTTCAAGAAATAAGGTGTTTTCCTATTCATGATAACAATTTTGAATATATTGAATGTTTTATTTTTGCTGGCCTGCATTTGGTATTTCAAATAAACAAACGTTTAAATGGACTCACTAACAGTTTCCTTTCCAGGTTTAAAAAATATTCTTCTAAGCATGGCGGCCATTACATTAAAAAGGTATCCAATATGTTAAGAACATAAATTTGGACCCAGAAGCATAGTCCACAGGTCTAAAACAATCTAAAGTTTAGATTTAATACATTAATGATATCTTAAAACATGAAGAAAAATTAATTCTTCTGTAGTTTTTACAGCACTCTTGTGAAATAGGCACAGAGGCAAGGGTCATTATCTCCATGTTTTAAAAAATTTTTTTTTTTTTCAACATTTATTTATTTTTGGGACAGAGAGAGACAGAGCATGAACGGGGGAGGGGCAGAGAGAGAGGGAGACACAGAATTGGAAACAGGCTCCAGGCTCTGAGCCATCAGCCCAGAGCCTGACGCGGGGCTCGAACTCCCGGACCGCGAGATCGTGACCTGGCTGAAGTCGGCCGCTTAACCGACTGCGCCACCCAGGCGCCCCTTTATCTCCATGTTTTAGATGGAGAGAGGTTGTGACCCACGAGATAATCCATGGCAGAATGGAAATCTGAACAAAAGCAAAAACAGGTCTTCAGTTCCTTGAAGAGAAGGCAGAGTGTCCCCATATAGTGAATGTGGAAGAGACTTCTGTCATCAGACTTGGCTCCACAGTTCTGATGGCAGGGCAAGAGAAATGCCACAAGGGAATCATGGGTTCTCACAGTGCTAGACACAGTCTGCTTTGCCTTATTGGTTGGTAAAGAATTCTACTCACTAATGTGTGGCTTATTATCTATTAATGGTATGTGTTACACTCCATGCTTTTATGTTCACAAGAGTGCATGTTAAATAGCATGATGCTGAAGTGATCTGAATAGAACCCAGAGATCTTGGTGGCAGAGGCCATGTCTGACTCTACATCAAGGATTAGCTGAATCTGAAGTCCCCTGAGAGGAGAGGGTGCACCAGTGCAGCAGAAAGGTTAAAAGGATTGAGGGGACTTTGCTTTCTCTTTCTCTCTCTTTTGAAGACACAAAACTTAATTTAGTAGAAATTTTGTAGCTCTTACATTCTCAGTGCGAACTGAGCTGTAACCCACTGCCCCATGCAGAAGTGGGCCAGTCTTGGGAGCAGGGAGGAAGGGAGATGGTGGGTAGTGGTCAGAGCTCAGGCCCTAGGAGCCCTGTTCTTCCTCACTGCTGAGGGTTAGGGATGCCACCCTCTTCCCCTGTCCCCCTCTGGGATCCAGGAAGGAGAGCAGATGGAATCTTGGGCCTGGGACCTCTCCCCCACACTCCCCTGTCCCCTCAGGTTGGAGGGGAACTAAGGAATCTGGGGAGAGAAGGGGACAGAGAAGGCAAAGATATCAATCAAGAAAGAGGAGGATCATGCCCACTCACCTCTTAGAATGTGGGTGCTTACGCATCAACAGTAAGGAAACCTAGGGAAGTAAACATTCTTCCCAGTTGAGACGCCATATGGAATATAAACCTCGCTTCCCTACAGAATTTTATCTCCCATTTAAGGAGGTATATTGCAATACCTAGTGGAATTGTGACTAGTCTAGCCTTATTGTGTGCATTTTTCTCATCTAGGTTCTATCTATCTACCTACCTATATCTATATAGAATGTTAACTAGAATGTTTAGTCTTTGCTTATAAATCAGTGTCTGCATAGGAATATATTTACCACCTGCATTTTCATATGTTCCTGTACATAAAAATATACATTTACACTTTATTTAATATTCCCTTAGCAAAATCACTTAGTTTACCAATAAGCTGAACTTTATAGCATTATAAGGTGAGGACACCTTATAATTTCTCCTGCAATTCTTCTGTGAAACTCCAGAAATGAAATAGGCATAAACCTATCTGTCTCTAATTGATTAATAGTCTTTATTAACTCCTGGTAAGATAATTATGAAAGTAATATATTTAAAATTTTTTTCATATTTATTCGTTTTTGAGAGACAGAGAGAGAGAGAGAGCGAGCATGGGTGGGGGAGGGGCAGAGAGAGAGGGAGACACAGAATCTGAAACAGGCTCCAGGCTCTGAGCTGTCAGCACAGAGCCTGACATGGGGCTCGAACTCACCAGCCATGAGATCACGACCTGAGCTGAAGTCAGACACTTAACTGACTGAGCCACCCAGGTGCCCCAAGTAAGTAATGTATTTTATAAAAGAAAAATATGCTTAATATTTTACCCATCTGTCGTGAAAACCACCCAATGTAGCCTCTAACTTTCTTCTGTTTCTTACATCTCTTAAGTAGCTTTTACCGTTTACACTGGTTCCTGTATCTCCTCATATCACCAGGTACTAAAAAAAGTCCAACTAATCCAGCCGTCTTACCAATGTAAAATTACCAGTAATGGTTAGATACAAAGACAGTTATAAAAAGACACAAAATGAGAAAGATTCTGGCTTTCAGCACAGGGCCTTAGAATTTATTTAAATAGGGGTGCCTGGGTAGCTCAGTCAGTTAAGCTTAGGTCTTGATCTCAGGTTCATGAGTTCAAGTGCTGTGCTGGGCTCCCTGATGATAGCACATAGCCTGCTTGGGATTCTCTCTCTCTCCCCCTCTTTCTCTGACTCTACTCTGCTTGCCTGTGCATGCGTGTCTGCTCTATTTCTCAATAAATAAATAAATATTTAAAAAATGAATTTATTTAAATAAAATATATGAAAACAACAACACTACTATATTTTAATGTATAGCCAGGGGTTGTCCATATTGCTCAGTGGTTCCAATGTGGGCTTTGGAGCTAGACTGCTCGGGCTTGTCTATGTTGTAGGCAATAACCAGCTATGTGGATTTGGACAAGTGACATTACGTCTCTGGTCCTCAGTTTCCACAATTATAAAACAGGAGCAACAGTGGTACTCATTTCATAGGGTTGCTATAAGGTTTTGAGCAATCCTGTGCCAGACACAGGATTAGTGATATGGGTTGAATTGTGACCCCTGGTACCTGTGAATGTGACCTTTTTTGGAAACTGGATTTTTCGTACAGAATCAGGTTAATATGAGATTATACTGGATTAGCCTAATCCAACAGGACTGGAGTCCTTACAAGAAGATGAAAATTCGGACACAGACACAGATAAGAGGGAAGACAGCCATGTGAAGAGCAAGGCAGAGATTGGTGTTCTGCTACCACGAGCCAAGTACATTCTGGGGCTACTAGAAGCAGGAAAAGGCAAGAAAGGAGCCTGCCCTAGAGGATCTGGAGGGGGCATGACCCCAACACCAGGATTTCAGACTTCTAGCCTCCAGAGTGTGAGAGTATAAATTTCTGCCATTTTTAAGCCACCTAGTTTTTGCTCCTTGGTTATGGTAGCCCTAGGAAACGAATTCAGTAAGTGTTCAGTTAATGAGTTATTATTAGACGTTAGTGAAGGCCAATTATAATAGTTGGACTTTGATCTTCTGTATTGTAAAGAAATAATTATGTTTTCTCACAACACAATCTCACATACCTACATTTCATGTCTTTCCAAATATGTAAGAATTGAGCTCTAGCTCATTAGACAAAGTTCAACTCTGCACCATATGAAAAATTTGGAAGGTACAGAAGTGACTGGCAGGCAAAATAATTAGAAAACATAGCCTTTTTGACATTTCACAAGGAAGAAACAAAACATGTTTTCAAAGTTATACTAACTCAACTATGTCATAATTGTTCTAGAAACATGGAAGTCATTTTGCATCCCATTCTGATAACAGATGAAATGAAATTAAAATGTTCTGTGTAAAATCACATTTCTTTTTTTTAAATTTTTTTTAACATTTATTTATTTTTAAGAGACAGAGAGAGACAGAACATGAGCAGGGGAGGGGCAGAGAGAGAAGGAGACACAGAATATGAAGCAGGCTCCAGGCTCCAAGCTGTCGGCCCAGAGCCTGATGAGGGGCTTGAACTCACAAACTGCGAGATCATGACCTGAACCAAAGTCGGACGCTTAACCTACTGAGCCACCCAGGCACCCCCGTAAAATCATGTTTCTAAACAGAAACTGTAACCTCTCAACATCTGTGTACTTCAATATATTAAAATGCTATATTAAAATCTAGTGCTATGAAGAGAGAAAGCCAAGCAAGTCTTAAATGTCTTGAAAACCTTTATTTAAATCTTTAGTTTTTGAAAAAAGAATTTTCTTTTTGTGTGTGTGAATTTTTTTTTTTTTTTAGAGAGATTGAGAGTGTGCATGTGCAAGTTGGAGAGAGGTGCAGAAGGAGGGAGAGAGAATCTTAAGCAGGCTCCACACTCAGCACAGAGCCTGATGCAGGGCTCAATCCCATGACCCTGGAATCATGACCTGAAATCAAGAGTCGGGTGTTCAACTGACTGAGCCACCCAGGCACCCCAGAAGACTTAATTTTCAATGCATCCCCAAAGCATTCTAAAATAACCAGAGACAGTAACTGAGAGCAAAGATGGAAATTAGTTTACTCAAAGACTGTTCAATAGACTAATCCTTGGCCAGGAAGTCCTTCATTAGGTCTACACTTATAGAGGGCCCTGCTGTGGTCCTCCTCTAGCCATCTCTCTCCCCCGCCTGAGTCTGCTTTCTTCTAGAACAAGCTGTTGGTACCCACATGCAGATCCCCAAATTTCCTGCCCAACCGACCCTATTTCTGCTTCTAGGCCTCATGTGGTCCTCTTTCCCAAGCCTGAAGTCAAGGGGTGCTGTTGTAGCATAATGAGGGGTATATGGATGAAGCTGGGATGTGCAAACGGGCTGTACTCAAATTCACACTCAAGACCCCTCCCACTGGAAAGGTGGGAAGAGAAGGGGATGGGCCATGGCTCAGGTGTTCCTGTGCCACTGTTTCCTGGAACAGAACTGGTTGGAATATGAGCATTTTAAATTTCACTCTGCCATTCCAGGTATATTTATCAGTAGGAGAATAGACTATAATAGCTTCTACACTTGATTCATGACACTTAAATATTTAACATGAAGTAGGCAGCTCTCCATGTATTCTTGCCTCAGGCCCTGGGAATGTTAAAGGAGGATCTAGTGGTGTCAGAGCAATTTAATCACTCATTACCCACTGTACCTTTGAAAAATCACAAGGCTACTGCTCTACAAACACTTCATGCATAGACATCAGAGCCGCTATTTCAGGTTAGATGATCTTAAGAGGAATAATTATAAGGATCAAAATATAATGTGCTATATATATTGCGGTAAAAAAGTAAATTTGTCAGGAGTCACGGGAAATTAATAAAAACTGAGAACTAGGGCAATGTACAAAGCACACATACAAATTAGTATTAATTTAAATACCATATTTCTGAAAGGATCATTTTCATTTAAATACAAGTAAATTACTTACATAGTTATTATATGAATAGAATTTATATGAGTTTTAAAAATACTTTCTGGGGTGCCTGGGTGGCTCAGTCGGGTTGAGTGTCCGACTTTGGCTCAGGTCATGATCTCACAGTTTGTGAGTTCGAGGCCCGCATCAGGCTCTGTGCTGACAGCTCGGAGCCTGGAGCCTGCAGCCTGCTTCTGATTCTGTGTCTCCCTCTCTCTCTGCCCCTCCCGCGCTCATGCTCTGTCTGTCTCTCTCCCTCTCAAAAATAAATAAACATTAAAAAAATACTTTCTGTTTATAATTTATCAGAAACAGAACCTGATTTTCCACTCATTTCTCCTTCCATTGTTTGATTGTTGGTATTTATAGCCCGAAGAATAGGGTATATTGGCTAGCAGTATATTCCTGAATAGTGAAAGATAAACATATTAGCCATATAGTAAGACAATGAGTACTATTATTTAAAAAATCTGTATAATAAAAAGATTTCTAAACTCATATTTAATAATACCACAAAGCTACTTTTAAGGATTTTGAGCAACTGGGAGCACCTGGGTGGCTCAGCTGGTTGAGTGTCTGACTCTTGATTTTGGCTCAGGCCACAATCCCATGTTTCGTGGGATCAAGCCTCTCATTGGGCTCTGTGATGAAAACTTGGGATTCTCTCTCTCCCTCTCTTTCTGCTGCCCCTCCCCAACTTGTGTGCACATGCTCTCTCTCTCTCTCTCTCTCAAAATAAATACATAAACATTTGAAAAAAGGAATCCTAGGGGCACGCTGGTATCTTAATTGGTTAAGCATACAACTCTTGGTTTTGGCTCAGGTCATGATCTCACGGTTTGTGAGTCTGAGTCCTTGCATCAGGCTCTGCAATGACAGTGCAGATCCTGCTTGGGATTTTCTCTCTCTCTCTCTCTCTCTCTCTCTCTGCCCCTCCCCTCCTTGTGCTCTCTCTCTCTAAATAAATAAATAATATTTAAAAAAAAAGGAATTCTGAGAAATTGGGTTGGACTTACAAATCAAAAGGAGTTTTCCAATTAAATGAAAGAAAAAATAAGAAGAATCACCACTGAAAGTAAATAATGGCACATGAGATGTTTTTGTTCTTGTTTTTGTTTTTTGACAAGAGTGATTCCAGAGCTTTTGCCAATTTTTATGACCTGGCTTGAACTTTAAAATAGCATCAGCTTTGGAAGCTAGAAGAGGAGCCACAGAAATCAAAAACAGGTAGATTTCTGAGTAGGGAATTTCTTTCTATGGCCTGGCCCATGATCAGCCCTCTTCTCTGCTACAGAGAAGCCACAGTTAGCTGCAGAGCTGTGTTGGTAAGGAGAAAGAAAGGTTTCAAATGGCAACACATCCCATCAGTTTCTACCAGGGCTGCCCAAGCATGAACTCGTTGATAGCATTTATTATGTATTTAACCTTGCATTGTACTGTGTCTTTTATCTATGATATGCAAAATACCAAATGAGTAGCACAAATAACGTATGTTACAAGTTCATAGAAAGAAAAGACTATTCATGGTTAGATTCTGGTCATATAATTATCCAAGTTAAAGCCCCCATTCTCACTTTATATCAATCATTTTAGAAAATTTTAATATAGTGAGAGGGGGGTTTTCAAGAGAATGATAGGATGTGATTCAAAGATAGGTTTTAAAGTTCTATACATTTGGAATCTCATCTCAGGGCTAATTTTTACCAACTGTGTGATTTAGGCATGCTACTTAAATTCTCCAAGCCTCAGTTTCCTAATCTGTAAAATGGCATAATAACAAAACCTGTTTTATGGCATATTGTGAAGATTTAAACAACATTTTAAAAATACTCAGGTTGCTACATAACAGAGGTTTTTTTTCTCTTATTATAGTTTTAAATCTATAGACTGTCACACAACATATTACACACCACAAATTTCATTATGTTTCTTCCCAAGTAGACAAAAATCTGTGGGTCTTGCACACTGACTATAATATTCTATTTTTGCATAATTTTATTTAGTTTCTGAAGGTCATGACAATTCATTTCTATTTTACATAATTGTTAGGTTCTATTATATTAGTCCAAGAAGAATCTAGTAGTGATATATAAATGGCTTTATGATGTTACTGAATTCTCTATGCATAATTGTATTTTCTAGTGATTAAACTCCACCTCAGAGAGAAGATATCTTTAATATTCATTCTGGACCAATATAATATGAAGTGGAAAATTATAACTGGGTGGCAGTTCAGCTATTATACAACAACGGATTTCAAAAACACAGACATTATACAACAATCATTATGGTTAATAGTATGCCATTCTAATAAAAGCTCTCTGTTATGGCTGGAACCCAAGAACTTCATTAAAGCCAAGGGCTATATTCATAGTAAAAAGAAAAGAAAAACAAAGACCCACAGTTTTCTGATAAATAACTAGACATTTTATTATACAGCTCTCACTTTTTACCTTTTTTTTTTTTTTTTTTCTATAAGCCTTCTGTAAGCTATGGCATTTGCCATTCCTAGTGCTGCTGGGTACAGA
This sequence comes from Leopardus geoffroyi, assembly GCF_018350155.1. NCBI lineage: Eukaryota > Metazoa > Chordata > Mammalia > Carnivora > Felidae > Leopardus > Leopardus geoffroyi. Next base: position 103,159,872 of record NC_059327.1, on the reverse strand, counting down.
TGTCCAGGTTGTATAAAGCACAGCTCTTTTGTTGTAGGGGGCTACATTTGCATAGACTACCATGAAGAACTCTTTGGACTGTGAAGTATACAACCTGGAAGACTACATGTTATCCCTAGCTTTCTATTTCCACTCCATAATGGGCTCCTTATACTAAAAACCAGAATTCTATGATCTCAGATCTGAACTAAACGAGATCAAGTTTCAAGTACAACCTGAAATTGGAATATGGCTCATCTTCAGCTTTTGTAGATAGATTAAAATCTCTGGAAATTAACAACATAGAGTCACAAGTGTGTGTCACAGGAGATTTTTAAGCATGTAGCAGGCATGGCTGACTTTTGACGATATGTGATGAAAACAGAGGTAAGATTATGGTTATAGCACAGTTTATACAGCCCATTCCTAGATGGCTTCCTGAGACCATAGAAATAAGTAGTAGAAAGTATGGCAGATTCTGGAAAGAAGAGGAGAATGGTAAACCAAAGAAAAGTAAGATAAAAGAATAGTTAGTTGTGAATACTTTCTAGGTGCCTTTTTAGGTTTTTTCCAGTGTACTTAGAGGTGGGTGTTGTGGGCTACCTTGGCCTAAACTTGGAGTCTGACATTTAGTCACTAGGGAACACAGTTCTGAGTCTTTGTTTCCTCTGTCTGTCTGCCAGTGACATTTAAAACATCTGTCTAGCAAACTCAACCTGGAAGAGTGGATGTGCATCTGCCCTTTGTAGTGGAATCACAGAGCTTTGTTGTTGTTGTTACAGTATAGCTCTACTTGAAGTTTTCATTTCTAACCCCAGATGGGATACTGACTCTGAGACTGGAATGGGAACAGAAGCCAGGACTGAGATTCATGCATTTCTGCATTTGAACATTTTCTTTTTCTGAAGGAGTTCAATTTAACCCCAGGTGCATCAAATTAGAGTTGTGTATGCAACACAACTTTAGAGAAGGCCCTCCCTGAGTACGAATGAATGTATGTTGAGTAAACATCCCGAAAAGACCCCATTAAAATGTAAACATGAAAGAATGCTCAATACAGCTGTGGTCTTACCATTTGCCTTGTGCTGCACATCTGGCGGAAACTGGTCAGGAGCATACCACTGATAGTCTGGCTGTGTGGAACAATACAACATTATTATAGCAATATGGACTTCAAACAAAACATAGAGGCGCATTAAAAATATAATTATACTATGTGGCTTTTATTATGCAGGCAACACAAAAGTAGTTTTTGTCCAAACGTGTTGCCAATCACGCTCATCTCTCTTACCTCCGTCATCACTATTACCATCTCCCAATCCCCCTCTAAATCCACACTATGCACTGTGCTGGCCAGAATTTCTCGTACTTTGGGGTTGTGTCATGGTGTTTTTTGTTTTTTTGTTTTTTGTTTTTTTTGTTTTTTTTTTTTTTAAGCAGATGTGTTTTGGATATCTGCAGAAGTATAAACACTTCTGTAAAACTTACTACAGCCCATAAACAAAACAAAGCAGTTTACCATCAATAAATACTATGTTTAAATCCCTCACACAGGAGGCAAAAGAAAGACCGAGAAAACAATTACAAGCTCAACGTTTTCTGGTACAAGGAAGAAATCTAAACCGTTAACTGCAGACATGGCTTGTAGAGGCTCAGGATGGTGAAGCAGGGCAGATCTTTCTCTTTGTAGTGTTCCTCCGTGGAAACTCTTCTCTAAATCACTCAGGTGGTTTAGACTAGAGAGGCAGTGAGAGAAAAGGGCAGACTTGGATTTGCCCTGTGGGATTTTCTTCTAGGTTTCACCAGTTAAGAACATCTAGATATTGAATATCAAGGAAGATGTCAAACAAACTGCATTGAATAAATCATGAGCTATAGACCTGCGTTTCAAGATTCAGTTCTAAGATGAGAGTCTCTGTGTTGAACCACTTGGAACACAGCAATCTGAGGTTCACCTGCCCCTGAGGATGGTCTGTCTTCCTGCTGCCAATGCTCACCCCTGCCCCCTTCCTCCCCCAAGACACGGAGAATACAGACCTTTTGTTCTATTATTCAATTACCTCCAGAAAATAACTCCGGGAAATTTTCTCTAACAATGAGCCAACAGGGAGCATTTACAGGGCTGCCAGACCACTGAAAGTAGCCTTAAAGTTCAATTATCTGACAAGACACTAAGAAATGCTGCATTTAGTACAGTCTGACCCCACTTTACCCCCACTCAGACACCTAGACTCTTGGCTCCTTTTGGTCCACGAAAAAGCTAAAAGAGGAAATGAGATCACCTCTGTTTTTTATCTCCTCGTTTATTTTTAGATGTCTCAAATAACACATAGGATAAGTGACGTGAGCCTCAGTTTTATATTCCAGGAGAGTTGCCAAAAGAAGGCAAATATACTGTAATTTTACAAACACTATCGCTTGTGTTTTAATTCAGGCTTAGAAATAAGCATAGAACACTAAATATTCTTTTTAAATGAACCCTGGGAGTTAAATTCTATTGTTATAGCAAGATCGTGTTTAACTGAATACTGTTTAACTGAATACAAGCCATTATATACATGACTCAGAATCTTTTTTCAAATACAGACCTTTATTTGGTGATAATTTTACAAGGTCTGGACCACTCCTCTTATAACTGATCAGGAAAGTTTGATGAGCTTTTAGACTAGGTGAATTTCTGCCTTCTTTCCATAAATGAATATTTGAAGACAATAGTCATTTTTACTTCTAGATGAGCTTGCCTGACTCATTGGCTTTATAAGTTAACCTTTCACAAGAATAATTCTACAATTTCCCAACCTGTAGGAGATAACTCCAAAGTACATTTCTGTCTCTTTCTGTTTTCCCCAATATTAATTTACTTCTACATTCTGAAAGCAAATTTAGGGAATTATACCTATGTTTGGGAATTCCAAGGAATGTTTCTGGTGAAGATTGAAAAGTAAGCAAGCAGGTAAAGAAAAAAGGAAATGGGGGTGGGTCACAGAAGTGACATGGGGCAACAACACAAAATGAAGCAAATTCTCAGCAGTGTGCTGTGTCACACCGGGGTCAACTAAAGGATGCTCATTAAATTCTGACATCCTTCTGCCACCCGAAGAGTCATTACCTCCTCCCTTGGGAAAAGGGCTTTGAGTTACACTCAAATACAAAACTATGGCAATCAAAAGAATCATGCTCTCCATACATGTTCTGCTAGGAAAATCCCAGGTAAAGGGATTCTCAACATTCTTTGCATAATTAAAAACACAGCTAATAAAAACTAAGGAGGAGGGGAGTTGTCTGAACATTTCCAAAATGCAAAAAAATGTATAATGTTTTTTCCGGTATAAAGATTCTGTCTATGTAGCCAAAACACAAATTAGAGACGCATCCAGACCATGGGGGAGGGTGGGTGGGATACCGCTATGGAGAAAGGAAAGAAGGGTGCTTTGGTTCTGACTTATTCAGGTTGACTGTCCAAATCAATTCCACTCACAAATAATTGCTCCACTATTCGTTTCATTTTGCCTGGGTAGACACAGTCACAGAGAGCAACTTAAGTGGGTCACTTTTTCTTGGATGCTTTAGGAATATCCTTTTAATTGGAAAATGTCAAAAACTCTGTGGCACAAATGTAGCAATGTCCACAGTAGTTCAACATAAGTTTATAACTGAAAAAGGCGTCTCTCAGACTTGCTATATTCACTTTGCTTTTTCTTTATAGACAAAAATGTCCTCTTGGAAGAGTCAGGCATTTCATTTAAAAGGACCCATATAAAATGTTATATGTTCTTTCAAAGAATTACAGCTTAACTTGATACATTTCAGTTAATTCATTCATATCTATGTGTGGTCTGTGGGTCCAGTGTCCCCAAAAGATGATTATAGTGTAATTGACCACTGTAACTGTAACATAGAGGCTGGGATTAAAAGAGGCTCTTTCTGTGGAGAATATTACATGCTCAGATTACAGAGACAGACATGATTTTTTTTTTTTTTAATATTTATTTATTTTTGAGAGAGACAGGGCATGAGCAGGGGAGGGCAGAGAGAGAGAGAGGGAGACACAGAATCCAAAACAGGCTCCAGGCTCTGAGCTGTCAGCACAGAGCCTGATGTGGGACTCGAACTCACAAACCGTGAGATCATGACCTGAGCTGAAGTCGGACGCTCAACCAACTGAGCCACCCAGGTGCCCCGGAAACAGACATAATTTTTACCAAAAAAAAAAAAAAAAAAAAAAATACCAGCACTTATTAGATAATATAAGCACTTGTATGTTGAAATGCAAGCTGTTACTTACTGGGTGCTTATGTAGATCTTGTTCAGTCCCAGGGTCTGCCAGTGTGCATGGATCCCGCAGATGGAAATTGAAGCCACAGTTACAGATTGGGAAATACATCTGAGGAGGATAATATTGTCCGTTCACTGGAAGTGGGTAGAACTGGGGAGCCACATTGACACTTCACTGATACTTGCTTCATACAACCACAGGTTTGGCTTAAATCTTAAGGTTTAGATTTAACTCTTGCATAATCTACTCTTGCATAATCCTAACTCAACATAGTAGATGTATCAATGTAGACTCTGGACTGATATAGATAAGGCTCGTGGGTCAAATTTCACTTAGGGTGAAACTCTAATTAGCTTTTCATTTTGAAGAAGTTGGAAACACTTGAAAAGAATAGAGTTAACATGATGTTTTTGAGTTATCTTCAGAGAGGATCCTTGCTTAAGAAGAATCAGCCAGTAAACCATAAAACAAGTGTTCTTAAATTGTAGCCAGAGGGGCGCCTGGGTGGCGCAGTCGGTTAAGCGTCTGACTTCAGCCAGGTCACGATCTCGCGGTCCGTGAGTTCGAGCCCCGCGTCAGGCTCTGGGCTGATGGCTCAGAGCCTGGAGCCTGTTTCCGATTCTGTGTCTCCCTCTCTCTCTGCCCCTCCCCCGTTCATGCTCTGTCTCTCTCTGTCCCAAAAATAAATAAACGTTGAAAAAAAAAAAATTAAAAAAAAAAAAAAATTGTAGCCAGAGATTCCTACAGCATAACTAAAGTCCAGAGAGGAAATCAAGAATTAAGAGAAGAAATATTCATTCCTGAAGGCTACTAGAGAACCAATGGGACAGAATTCTTCAGTGCCCAAGAAGATACTGTATTTTCTCAAAAAAAGGCACAAATAATTGATTTAATTTTTGAAATGTAAATTGTGTAAGCAATTGCAAAAAATACCAAGGAAATATATTTCCCAGGTGTTCGTGGGTCTGTGACGAGATCTCCATTTGCATGAACACACACTAAGGCTTGTGCTACTGCTAACATGTTCCGAAAAGCATGTGTTTTTCATGCACATTAGGGTTGAGAAACTTTGGATGTGCCTAAGCATTATGTGTCCACTGACATTTTAGTTGATAAGGAAAAGTATGGGTGTTCTGGGCCATCTTTAGCAGAGCTTGAATATGTCTTTAATTGGAACCATGAAGAACTGCTGTGCTTGGAAATACATGTGGGGGTGGAATATAAGGTTGCCATTTCAACTATGACAAGAAGATTGTTGAATTCAGGTCAGGAGCAACATACCTGTTTTAACTGCTTTTCGAGTTTTTCTTTCTCCATCTGACAAGCTTTTATCTATGGACAAAACAAAGACATCTGTTTGTGAAAGAGTTCACATGGTTTGTTCTAAAGTTACCCTTTACCATCTTTTTTAACGTTTACTTATTTACTTTGAAAGAGAGAAAGAGCGCATGCAAGAGAGAGGCAGAGAGAGAGAGAGAGAGAGAGAGAGAGAGGCGGGGGAGGGGGGGCGCATAGAGAAAATTCCAAGCATGCTCCACACTCAGCATGAAACCCGACGCAGGGCTTGATCCCATGCACCGTGAGATCATGACCTGAGATGAAATCAAGAGTCAGACACTTAACAGACTGAGCCACCAAGGTGCCCCCTAAAGTTACTCTTGCCTGACCCAGCCGTCAATGACCTGCTCAGACGCCCAAGGGGTGAAGCACTGATAGCAGCAATGCCGACGGTGAAAACAGTCAAGTTTTGGATTTTCTAGAAGTGTACTGGTTCTATCTTGAAATTCCCAAATGAAGTTTTGGAAAGTTGAATACAGTTTTAAACTCTTCTCCCTATTTGTTGAAAGTATTGTAAGTCTAAGTTTTAGGCTGATATACTGGGATATAGATATAAATATCTAGAGACATAGGAATAGATACAGATACAGAAACAGCTTCCACTGCCAATTGAATGTACTGGAACTGGTCAGCTGTACACTCAAAAGCTTCCATCATAAATGTTAGAAGTTGTACACGTACTTAATCCATGCCAGGCACTGATCTAAGTGCTTTCCATATAGTAACTCACCATATCCTCCCAGTGCCTCTGTGTGATACTTAAATATTATTATCACTACTTTGCAGATGAGGACGCTGAGACATGAGATGTTGAGTAACTTGTTCAGAGTCACAGTACTGTACTTTCTGGCTTCTCACTGTTTAAGACCCAACCTCTTCAGTCAGAGTCACCCACTCTGGATTCCTTCAACCTCTGACACAACGACAGAAAGCTGTTTTTTCTTGGACTCATTAGTCATGCTATCGTCATCCCTCCACAGCATGGTCCACAACCCTGTGAGGCATATATCCCCACTGAATGATACCATTCCAAGTCTCACCTATCAGAATTATTCTCTACTTCCTTTGTCCTCCCATTTAACATTATACATTTTCCGTGTGACTTTTTATAGTCCAATGTGTATTGTGCACAGTCGACTTTCATTATCTGCGGTAGTTATGTTCTAATAAAGTCACCATGAACACTAAAGTGGCTAACTGAACCAGTGTTCGTAGAGAAATGCAGGGTTAGGTTCCTATGAGCCTCTGGTCATACCATTTTTGTTAACCGATCAATATATAATTTTGTTTTATGCATGATTCTGTTAAAGACATCTCACATATAACGTTGATGCATTAACATTGAACTCTTGGCCTACAGCACTATGTTAATCCCTAACCAAAGCTTATCTAGCATGTGTCTTTTCTCTGTAAGGCACAGCGCAGCCTTCCTGTGCCAAGGAACACTAGGTAGTACTTCAGCACTACGTTTGAGGGCCATGTTAAGCAATGAAAGAACCAACAAAAAGAACAAGAATGAGAAAATGTGACACAAAATAAACCATAAAAAGGACATTTTTTATAGTCTGAGAGCCAAATCGAGGAGGCAAGGACTTATTGGACCTCAACTGGGAACAAGCATATAAGGTGACTCAAGTTTTTCACTGCATGTTCACAAATGACTTTAGGTGGCACTAGTATTGATTTTGTTGTGACAAATACACCTTCGTGAGTAGGCAAATTCACAAACATGGAGTCCACAAATGATAAGGATAGACTATATATGTCCCCCTCATTGTACTGTGAGTCTTTAATAGTAGCAAGGATCATTTTTTTATTTCCTCATAGTATATAACAAAGTGCCTTGCAGAAAGAAAGTGAGCATCAAAATTAAATTACAAGGAACTAAAGGTGGCATGTTAATTGTACAACTAAACTCTACTTAAAAACGTCCCCTTCCAATAGACAAAAATCATTTGTGAAATACCTGTGATCCATGACCGAAGCTAGATGTTTTTGTATAGATTGTTTTCATTTAACCCTGAAAACAACGTTGCGATGTCTATGAGGTAGGAACCATCATCCATATTTTACAGGTGAGTATAATGAGAATTAGTAACTCACTTTTAGAGACAGAGCTTTTAGAGTTATAAGAAATATTTTAGAGGTCATCTGGTTCGACTTTGTCATTTTACAGATGAAGGAAGAAAAAGGAAGCACAGAAAAGTTGGAAAACTTGCTCAATGTCATTCCTGATTGTCAAAGCGGGCACAAACACAAAGCTTTTACCCCTAAATTTCTCCTACTCCTAAGTATCTCTAAGTATCTTGTCCTTCACCACACTTTTATTTTATCAGTCATTGACTTAAAATATCCTTAGTGATAGAATGAATAACCTCTGGTATGTAAGCAACTAGTGCCAGAATGATTTGACCTAAAAATTCCTTTTTGGTCAAATGGCCCATTTGGACCACAGATAATATGCTATTCAAATAACATCATGCCGATTCTATTATATCATGGCATTTAATCTGCTGTTAATACATTTAACATAGATTGTTAAGCCATCTACCAGTTCCCTTTGTGAACTCTACCATCCTTTTACCAGAGTGAGTGAGGCTTTTGAAAAATAAATGTTTGGACTATCATTATTTAAAGAAAAATGTTGGTAGTTTTAAGATATCATTAAGATTATCCCTTAGTTCATTAACACAGTTATCCCATACTGTATGTAGACAATGCATTATTTTGTTAATATCAACAGAAAGTTGGTTTGCAGATGACACAGAAATGAAAATTACTTGTGGATTATAGTCTATAGTATAATTAGATGGTTATGTGTTCCTGGATGCACTAGACCTTCTACAATGACAAGGACATTGCCAATTTCAGACATAAACTTATCATCAGTCTGAACTTAATACAGTAGAATGAATCAAGTTAAAATATGGCTGGAGGTAAGATAACTTGTGCAGTGACAACTTAGAACAAATTAAGGGAGCTCTGCATATAAAGGATACAAATTCAGAGTGATTTCCTCACCGAGAGTAATCAGAACTGAACTGGTTTCACTATTTTCATTTTATTATATTTTTACCACGATTTTATTCCTTTCCATTTCTTGGAAAATAGTCCTGCCAAATGATTTTTGCATGTAAAATTAGGAATTTCAAGTGAATCCTTGAAAAACATCGGAAAAGAAATTAAATTTAATTCACAGTATACTTTCTATCAGGAAGAAGGGGATGACAAATAGTTAAAAATTTCTTTGGAGACTAAGAATCTTGCAGCTCCAGAGCTGTCACACCATGTCCCGCAACAATTTCCTATTTACTTAGAAGTATTGGATGATTTTGCAAATCAAAAATTCTGTGGTTCATTTTCTTTTCTTAAGCCAAAATTGTGTTAGCTACATCTTCCTCATTAACATCAATATTTACCCATCGTGGCAACTTGCTGAGTCTACTCTTAATATATCGCATTGCATTTAATTGTAATGTGCTTATATTTAATATATTTTATTTCAATAAACTGGCAAATGCTATGTGGCTTCCTTGAGAGTGTGCCAGTCACATTTAGCTGGGGAACCCAGCGAACAAAATTCTCAGTATTTTATATATATAAATGACATTCAGAGATATGTATGTTTTTGGAAGACAGGAACATTCCACCATAGACCTTCAAAGAAAATGACAAGAGTTTAGAAACAACTTCAATGTGCTGGCGCATTTTGGATTTGAATTTTGAGTACTAGGTAGTTCAACTCCCATTCCACCAAGATAAATATTATGAGAAAAAGATCAGAAGAACTGGATTTTATACACGACTTTGGAATCCAAATTCTTAGGTTACTCCTTAATATACTTAAGTTAAAAGAAATCTCCAGTCATTTTCATCTCTTTATGAGATTGCTTAAGAGTGATTTCATCCCAGGTGCTTACCTCTCAGAGAAAATCAATGTCAATTAACAGAAGCCCAAAGTCTTGAAAGTTTTTAATGAAAAAAATTAAAAACAATACGCATGAGCTGGTAAAGATTATTTTTGTTTTGACTGATACCTGAGAATTCAGCCTATTCAACTCGGATTGAGAAGTTTGAATAATTTGCTGTAGGGTCTCTTTCTCTTGATTAAGTCTTTCACGGTCTGATCGTTCCTTTTTGAAATCTTCTTCATATATTTGCACCTAGGAAATATTGATTTACTGTTACTGTGAGCATCCTTTTATCCTAAGTCATTGTAAGTGAATTTCAGAAGAGGTACTATCTGGGTTTGTCCTATCTGAATAATCTCTATCCTCTTCATGTATATTTTTTCATGGTGAGACTCTATTCTAATGAATATGGCCAAAATTTCATCTCTTGCTTTGTTTAGAATGGTAGTTCTCAACTTTTTCCTCCTTGAGTATGTGTCAGGAATTCAGAACTAAGGTAACAGCACAGATATTTTGGAAAAACAATTCCCCTCACCCATTATCCTCACCCATTGTCCTCACCCATTATTCTGCTGCACATTTCCTTATTGTGATGAGCCCCGCCCCCCAGGGTTAAGTGTCACTATCCTGGAGCAAGTCACCCATCCCTAACACAAGGCTTTGATGTACCAAGGGTGCTTGAAGTTCTAAAAGACAGTTTACTGACAATAGCTGTTAAGTGAAGCCAGTAAATATTGGCATGCTAGGTTCCAAATATAACAATAAGTTGAACACCAGATAGAAACGAAAGGCTCATGGATGTGGAAAAACAAAATGATTGTTAAAAGGTATTCACAATTTGCCCCAGTAATTTTGGGGGTATATCATTAAAAACAAACAAACAAGCATAGTAATATTTTAGTGGAGTGCCTCTCATGAAATACTCCAAATATTCCAGAAAAGCAATCAAACCAAAAGAAAAACAGATTTAATCATTATTGTTTTTAATTGGCATAGTGTCGACTGATGGCTTAGAGGCTAGTATATGGAACTATGAAAATAAATGAAGCTTAGGGAATGAGTTCCTTTAAGACAAGGATTTAAAGTACAACTTACACGGGAACTTAGTAGCTAGATTTCTGTCTATTAGTACTAATGCACACTGCACCTTCACCCCCAATAATGCAGCACATTTTAACTAGAGGCTGATTAAAGTCAATAATAATAGAACAGAATATAATAGGCAAGAGAGGATGAAATCAAACATTGTATATATATCTAGATGAAGATATACACATTTAATTTTGAAGGTTTTATTCACCAGAAGCATTGCAAGGGAACTACACCCAGCTAAGCTGACATTTTGTTTTGGTTTTGGTTTTAGTTAAGGGCTGAGGCTCATTTCCAGACAGAGTCAAACCAATGCTCTGTAAACAATTACCAGAGGCATTTGAAATGGGAGAAGCTCATCTGATCAAAACTGAACACTCTTTATCAAATACAATATGATAGCGTTGTCATCACGTCAGTCAGGTGGCCAAGATTCCAACTCAGTTTCTTTGTGAATTTAACTCCTTTAGTGTATCATGTGACATTCAGTGAAACAGTGATTGTGGCTGAGCATTTAGAAATATGCACAGTTAAAATGTGTATGCATAAAGTTAGCAAAAGAGCCACAGAAAAACTAAGAAGATGGATTCTGGACCTCTTGAGGATAGTGAAAAAAAGGATACCTGCCACTGTCTGCATCCAACATGAGCTAAACCCTTGTTGTAAACTCCATGCATGTGTAAGAGTGACTCACTTGCATGTGGGATACATTATATGAGAGCATCCAAGATGATTCAAGTGTCCGAACATAAGAAGTAGTTTTTTTTTTTCAGAGGAATCCTGGCTAGTGCCAATGGTACTTTAGGAGTTGAGAATTTGGCAGAGTTTTAATACTCTTACTCTCTTCATAGGCTTATTTTAAACTATATATTTGAAGCTAAATGTAATGAGGCAGATTATTCAAATGGGGTTGACAGAAGAAAAAATTCAACTTTAACATCAGCTTCTCTGAATTTTTTACATTTACAGATAGGTTACTTCCTATGAAATAATAACAATACACAGCAACAACAATAATACAATTGCTTAATTCTTTGGTGTATTGCATCAAAAGTCCTTGTAAATGGCCTTGCTCAGAGCAAAACAGTCAACAAATCAGTTCCAGGGACATACTTCCCAGCCCTTTGTTCCATAACATCCTCTCCCCCATTGCTAATATATTACTGACAATGCGTGCTTCAGAGATTAGAATTCCTGCATGTATCCTATATTTATTGACATCGCCATGGACTGTCCCAGCTCTTTACCTTCATTAGTTTATTTAACCTTCTACAGGAAAAGAGATGTGTTATGCATGGGTGGCCCCTCGGCTAAGCTAGCTCCAGCTGGCTGAACTAAATTTAGACCCAGATAGGTTAGGCAGTGCCCACAGCCCTATGTTGCTGATATATATAGAAGCTTAGAGAAAGCCTCCTTTACTCTTCTGTCTACTTGGTGACATGGAGTGAGGTTGGGTGAGTGGGGAAGAGGAAGGAGAAGTGCATCAATAAATTGCTAGGTGGTGGTGGTAGATGAGCAGATCTGGCTCTTCAGAGATTATGATCACTGCACAGTATTTCCCTTTAAAACTGTCCTCATTGTTCAAAGGCCTGGAAACCAGCGGCTACGGAGTAACAGCGTGGCTGCTACCATTTGCTGAAAAGGTCCAGGGTTTGTGTTAATAGTGTTTTCAAAATAAATCATGTCTACATGAAGTTCTCTGGACCAGTGCTAATTAAATCTCACCAAAAAGGTTAATTAGTAAGTCCTTCTTTTAACCGTATGATCTTGGACAAGCCATTCAACCCATTTGAAATTTAATTCCCTCTTTCATAAAGTGGAAGTTGGGCTAGCCGATGTATATTCTCTTATCAAGCTTTAAAATTACATAATTCTAATGAAAATAAATGCAATAATTTTGGACACATTTTGAATAGGAAGACTTCCAAAACCATCCAAAGGAGCATGAACAATGGGCCCTGTGTTCTCCACATGATCATGTCACTTTCCACTTCTCACCTGCTGTTTGAGAACTTCCATTTCTGTTCTCATCTCCTTATGTCTGCACTCCAGTTCAGATTTTCCCAAACAATCCTCCGGAAATGAAGAACACTCGATTTTCAAGGCATCTTGAAGAGCCTAGGTTATAAGATAAGCACACCGTTGAACTGAGAGTTACCACATCTTATGAATTCTTCTATGATTATTAGAATTATCTCAAATGCCCCCCCACAAGAAAGAACTCCATTTTGATGCCCCTTTTATGACTGAATTACTTTTCTTCCTTCTCATTTTCTAGCATATGATTTTTTTTTTTTCAGAATCTGTCTTTTCTCCATGATGATGCTTATGTTATTCAACTGTCATTGTTATTAAGGAGGGCTTCCGATACTGATGTCAGGGATGTCCTGCTCCACCAAGCCAACCATGAAAAGAAAACATGTCAATAGCCCTTTTTCAGATTTCCTGCTTCAATCAAAAGCAGTCTCTATCAATAATGTTCAAACATTAGAGTATCAGAATCAGCTGGAGAGGTAGCAAATCCTTGGGCATCTTCCCCAGAGATCCTGAAACAGTTGATCTAAGGAGTTGGTCTAAGAATTTGCAATCCTCAAAAGCTGACGCTGCTGGTTCCAGATGACATTTTGAGTGATACTGTGTTCTACAGCCCTGCTTCCAATAGGAGAGAAGAAAACCCACAGAAATGTGAACCTGTGCAGATCACTATTCCTTAGATCTGTTGTACTGTCCTCCTCAGTATACCATGCCCTGGCTTAGCCACAGTCATATTTATTCTCCAAGAAAACATGCATGAACTCACTACAGGGTGCAGAGAAGCTCTGCTTTCTTGACATTCAGTACAACTTATTAGCTTTACTGTGGGGTGAGGAGATGAAGGAAACAAGAGTCTCTTAGACAACCATCATTATTCACTAGACCATAATACCTTACATATCCTATACTTTGTCAGATCATATAGAATACATTCTCTCTATCCTGAAGACCTTGGTTCATGATCGAGTTCAATAAAACGGCCGCCAAAATTAAGACACAACACACCTCATCCTGGTGTGGTCTCAGAGCCCACATACGATATGACTACTTGCTCATTATCAAATGATCCCTTTATACAAACAGAAAAGTTTCACTTTCAGAACTCCAAGACTTCACTTCCTCTGAATTTCTTTAGTAGCTTCAATGACGTTCGTTCGGTGGTACTATTTGTAACTTACTTTCCTGCATTACCGTACAACATGATCATAAAAGTAGGAAAAACAAAACAAAGTTATGGTCTTAAATATTGTAGGCAGGCTAGGAATTTCCTAACAGAATGTGTTTATAGTCTATGGATACTGTCTAGCCTAATGTAAATATCATTTTTCATGAAGTTGCAAGAGAAACAAGAACTTTTTTCTTCCTCCAAGAAGAATTTAAAGAAACAATAAAAGTTGTTTCATAATTTATGTTTTGTTAGAACTTGTTGTTAAGCTACATGGTTTTAAGAAGTAGTATATTAGTTACAATTTTTAAAAGTGGAGAAAATCTAGGATGGGGTGAGCCAAATGAGTTAAAGACAATCAACTATGCCGATTTCATATTCTACACCTATGAACAGATTATTTTTGTGGGTGTTGTTATATTTGAATTTCCTGGTCTACCTTTCATGCTATTCAGGCTTCTAGAAAATTTTCAAATGAGTCATAACTGAAAGGTGAGTTTAATAGACATTTATTCCATCTTGGGGTTTTTTAACTTCCTTGAACAAATACCTGTAACCTATTCCAGAATAGTAATTTACTATCAGCACAGGCATACTAAACAGATCTACCCATCTCACAATGGTGAGATGTTGGACAAATCAATTTTGCCCATGGGTGGCATTGGCTGACGAGCCACAGGTAATTTCTCTCACTTTGGTTAAACATCTGGCTTCTCTTTAAGAACTCAATGAAAACAATGCCCTTGGGTATTTCCTTCAAAGCAAATAAGCCGAATTGAGTACACAGAGTTGTGTGAACTTCTGAAAACCATATGTTAATTACTAAGCTGATATGCTACAAATTTCTGCTGTGGTGAATGGGTCAGCAGGGGGTCTGCTAGTGCAAGCAGGGTGGGCCCTGAATTCCAGCTGTGATGGAGGGTGTGCAAAATCAACTACCCAAATGAACGTTTTAAGTAACTTTTATTTATTCCTGTGCTAAGAGAAGAAACAATCCACAGTGTATGTATGAATAGTAATTGCTTACGTTTCATTAGATACTAATACATTCACTAAATGAGAAAAAAACCTTTCATAGCTCATCACTTTCTATCTATGCTTTTTAAATGATATTTTAAGGTATAGATGTAGTGGAAGTACATCTGGCTTAAAGTATCCTTTTATTACTTTTTTTTCACTACTCATAAGTACTGTGTTATGCCTGCTAAAGCATGAATCTTGGGGGGTGCCTGGGTGGCTCAGTCGGTTAAGCATCCGACTTCAGCTCAGGTCATGATCTCACGGCTTGTGAGTTCGAGCCCCACATCGGGCTCTGTGCTGACCGCTCAGAGCCTGGAGCCTGTTTCAGATTCTGTGTCTCCCTCTCTCTCTCTGACCCTCCCCAGTTCATGCTCTGTCTCTCTCTGTCTCAAAAATAAATAAACGTTAAAAAAAAAAAATTTAAAAAAAAAAAGCATGAATCTTGGGGCCAGAATTGGCTACTGAACATATTATGTACCAGCTAAATTATTTAATTAATTTATCCATTCAATAAATATTTAAGAACATACTGTGAGCAATGCCCTATTGTTGGCATCCAGAACACAGGAATGAAAAAATTAGAAAAACTTAGGCTACATTATGTTGTATTTGTGAGTCCATTCCTCCAAATAAATGCATATTAAAATTATGTTTCCTACCTGCATTCTTACAAAGATGAATATATTTCATATTAATATGAAAATGTTTTTTTGACTTAAAGGTCCATTTTTTTTCAGATTTTGAGAGAAATTAAACATATTAATAGGCCACTAAAAGTATTATGAGCCCTCAATACTGTGCCTACTATGCCAAATAGAGAAGTCGATTGTGCAGTCCTACCCTCATGGAGCTTACAATCAAGATTGGGAGACAGGAAACAAATAGGGTAATTAATATGAGACATTAAATATATATTAGATAGCAATAAATTCCAACGAAACATTAAAATAGGAATATCAGAGACAGAATATGTAATTTTAATTAGGGTAGCCAGAAAAATCCTCTTTGAGAAGGTGACATTTGCATAAAGGCCTGAATTTTACTCAAATTGATTTCTCTCATTTTCTCAATTTTATTATAATCACAAGAGTTAAAAATGTTTTACTAACTTTGAAAATATTAGACTATAAATACAGAGACACAAAAATTAAGGGTACACATAGGAGCAAAAAACAGAGTTCATGGCTGTTCTAATTTCTATAGGGCATATATTCTTGTGTCAACATTTACAGAAATGAATTAGAGAGCAGAAGAAAACTTATCAAATAACATATCACAGATGGGAAAGATTTCAAGCATAATCCCAACATTAGTTCCTCTAATTCATCTGTGGAGGATTTCCAACAGAGGATAAAAGGGAAAATTTATTTGCTCTAAATTTGTATCTCTGAACACTGTTTCCTCTCATAGAGGATAGAGAAGTGCATTGTTTATGATGTTAGTCTCTACTTTCCCATTTTCTCCTGACCAGTAACTTGCCCCACAAACAGATCAAATGCAGCATCACATTTGTAAAGCATTCTGTCAACCATACAGGCACATACTCAACCCTTTGGGGATCTTTAAATGATCCTCTGAACACTAAAAAGATACACAGTCCAGACTAAAATATACACAGTCCGAAAAGCACAGGCACTGACCACTTTTTCAAGGCCAATCACCCACTCTTGTTTTGGAAGGCAATTTCTATTACTTAGGTCAAGAGATATCTAACTTGAGAGATGAATATCTTGACTCAAACATGTACTACAAGTGCTCCTATGGTCCACATCTGATGTGGCCCTTTGAAAAATCAACAGCAAAGGATTTAATTGCTAACTTGAATAAGTGAGCAATCCCTTCCCCAGGGAAATTAAGCTATCTGTCCATAAAACTCTCTCTCTCTCTCTCTCTCTCTCTCTCTCTCTCTCTCTCACACACACACACACACACACACACACACACACACACACACAAATGCACAAATTCTCTAGAGTCATCCTTTGGCAGCACTCCACAAGTAGCCCCTTCGAATAGTTAAGTTGAAGGCAAGGCACTTAACCACTTGTGTTTTTCTAACACACCTACCTCCATTCCTCCCCCCCATCCCCCAGACCCCACACCCTAATTAAAAATGAGTTTTAGGCTTCTTCTCTGGAAGGCCACCATATCAGCCTTGGGGCTGGCCTTTAGCATGATTCCATACAGTCTGCATCATACCCAGCTCCATAGTGATGATTTTAAAGAGCAGCCTGTTTCCTCAGGAAACTTTTGTGGTTGACCAAGAGATATGCTATTGTTCCCAAACACCCACTTGCTTTACGTGGTTCTTTGAACTAAAAAAAAAAAAAAAAAAAAAAAGTTCTTACTGTCTTCTGAAGTTACTCCTCATTTCTCTTTTTCATGATGATTTTTTGCAGGGACATGTATTGCTTAAAGCCTTGGCTGAAAGATGCAGCTACGAGTGACTTATAAAATTACAGAGAAGCTCCTGTGCAGGCTCCCAAGACCAGGAGCTGTACTGCTGCACAGATTGTGTTGTGACTCTCAGTTAGGAATGTGCTCTTTCTACAGGGACCTTTCCTTCCAGCTCCCCAGATTGACCTGGACTGGTACCTTATTGAGGCGCTTTATTTCACATTCATACTGTTCCTTCTTCTTGCTCGCAAGAGTGTTTTTTTCCTTCAAAAGCTTATTTTCTTTCTTCAATTCATGTAATTCTTCACTTAGGCTCTCCTTTTCCTTCTGAAATAAACAGCAAGAAAACAAAACCGAAATCAATAAAATTCAGATGAGATAATGTTGTAGGAATACTTCTGAAATACAATAAAAACAGAACCTGCTAGATTTTCACTTAACGTTCCTTTAATTTTTTTTTTTTTTTATATTTATTTACTTTTGAGCAAGAGAGAGAGAGACAGAGCATAAGAAGGGGACAGACAGAGAGAGAGGGAGACACAGAATCTGAAGCAGGCTCCAGGCTCTGAGCTGTCAGCACAGAGCTCAAGGAGGGGCTCGAACTCATGAACCGAACTGTGAGAGCATAACCTGAGCAGAAGTTGGATGTTTAACCAATTAAGCCACCCAGGCGCCCCTTGACATTCCATTTAAGCAATATTCTTTGGTTGGAGGACAGGGTTCAGATAGAAAAAAATCTTTCTTTGCTCCTTAGTGCTACTAAGTAAGTTTCATGACCCCAGAAAAAGCTCAAAATCCTCAGTCCTCACTTTCAAGGGTCAAATGGGTTCAGAGAATAAGCAAGTTCCCATGTACTGTTACAGAGTGATGGGTAAGCGATTTAGTAAAAGTAAGTAAAGTTCTACACAGAAAAAAAAAAAAGTACGATTGCAATAAAAAATATGAAATATCTCAAAGACCAATCCTGCCTGCATCATTCTGAACTGAAGAGAGGGAGAAGAGGATAAAACTTCAGGCAAATAAGACCCTTCACTGCAGATAATTACTCAGAGCACTGTATTGTTGTGTTCATTGCTTTGAAAAGGGAGAGATCAACAAGTCCAATGCCATCACTCCTCCATGTTTCCGATTACCTTCAAGAAGTCCTCTGTTTTACATAACTGAAGCAAGGTTAGCTGACAATATCTATCTTCTAATTCTTAATTTTATATTTTAGATAGTAAATTTTTTGTGGAGTGAATTGCATTTTTTTTTAAGTTTTATTTATTTTTAAAGAAGGAGGGGCGCCTGGGTAGCTCAGTCAGTTAAGCGTCCGACTTCAGCTCAGGTCATGATCTCACGGTCCGTGAGTTCCAGCCCCGTGACGGGCTCTGTGCTGACAGCTCAGAGCCTGGAGCCTGTTTCAGATTCTGTGTCTCCCTCTCTCTCTGCTCCTCCCCTGTTCATGCTCTGTCTCTCTCTGTCTCCAAAATAAATAAACGTTAAAAAAAAAAATTAAAAAAAAAAAAGGAGAGCAAGCTCACGTGAGCATGGTGGGGAGGGGCAGAGAGAGGGAGAGAGAGAGAGAATCCCGAGCAGAAACCATGCTGTCAACGCAGAGCCCGATGTGGGGTCAATCCCACCAAACTTGAGTTCATCACCTGAGCTGAAATCAAGAGTCAGACACTTAATGACTGAACCACCCAGGCACTCCTGGAATGAACTGAATTCTTAATGGCACTGAAACTTTAACCTAATAAAACAAACATCCCAGAATTTAAGTAAATCAAGATGAGAAAATAGCTAACACACATGTTAGAATATGTTGTTTTAGTAATTAATATTTCCCAAAACAATAATTAGATTTAAGATATCTATGTGGGGTGCCTGGGTGGTTTAGTCTGTTAAGCATCCAACTTCAGCTCAGGTCATGATCTCACCATTTCTGAGTTCAAGCCCCCTGTAGGGTTCTGTGTTGACAGTTCAGAGCCTGGAGCCTGCTTCAGATTCTGTCTCCCTTTCTTTCTGCCCTTCCCCACGTTCACCATCTCTCTCTCTCTCTCAAAAACAAATCAATGTTAAAAAGTTTTTTAAAAAAAGATATCTACATGAGGTGATTTTTTTTTTTAAATGAAAACATTCCTATTTGCTTTCACTTAAATAGAGTGGGCTTATATACACTTAGAAAATGAGCCAATCATTTTCTAATTTGACATAATCTAAAAGTGACTTCACATTGTAAATGGTTCCAACTTCATGAGGGAACAATTGTCATGATTCCTGGTCAGGAAAAGGAAGGGACTGCAACAAGGTCAGAAGGGAGTTGCTAAACCTTGTTTGTTTTCCTCTGACTCACTGGGACAGGGAGAACCTTATCGAGGTAAGAAAATCTACACCAATGGCTGTCTGCATTGATTTCAGCTATTGCCTTAAGATTGGTGCATGTGTTAAAATACAGCCAATGCTTCATGATATCTGTCACAAGGCTACACCTGAGACTATTTACACTTCTTATTTTTTCTTAACATACATAAAAAAAAATGTGCCTCCATTAGAGCTTAAGATTTTCCTCCCATTTTCTATAATATCCATTAAGCCCCATAACTAAGAGTAAAACCGAGAGTATTTTAGAAGAAGACTGTCACCTTAATGGCCACCATCTTGTTCTCAGTGGGGAGTAATGGAGATTTCAAATTTGGAGGCTGGGTTCAAATCCCATTTTCCCAGGTACTAGGTTGGCAAGCTTGGCAAGTCCTGTAACCTCTTCACATCTCAGCTTTAAAATGGCAAAAATAGGGGGCACCTGGGTGGCTCAGACGGTTTAGGGTGGGACTCCTGATCTCAGCTCAGGTCATGATCTCCAGATTCCTGGGATTGAGACCCACATCAGGCTTTGCATTGACAGTGCAGAGCCTGCTTGGGATTCTCTTTCTCCCTGTCTCTCTCTCCCTCCCCCCCCCCCCCCACTCTGCCCCCACTCACACTGTCTCTCTCAAAATAAATAAGCTAAAAAAAAAAATTGCAGAAATACCATTTCCCTCACAGATGGGCTGAGAATGTTAAATGAAATCGTGAAGGTGAGGCAGTTTTTTAAATGTTTTATTTTTTATGATTACAAACGCAATACCTATTTGTAAAACTATGTAAGCTCAAAAGCAGCTGTACAAACACAAGGTAGTGTCCCATTATTATTAACACTCGAAATAAAAACTGTATCTGAGTAAAAGCAAAAGGGTCAATTTAATCTCCTAGGCTGAAATGCTCTAGAAAGATGGCACCAAATCTATGGATCAGCACTCTCTGCGGGTAGAGCCTGGCACGCAAAGGCCTGCTCATTTGGACAACAAAGGAGGACGCAAGCTGGGCATCTCCTTCCTTCAGTTTGCCGAGAATCGGGGAATTGCGTAACCCATCCGCTCGTATGCACACCAGTCTCCGCCCACCAGTCTCCGCCCACTACTCTCCGCCGAGCGTGCTCAGGCCCCGGGGCCAGGAAGGTCTTCTCCCTGAGCCCCGCCCACCTCCTCGAGCCGCAGCCTCTGGCGGGTCTGGTCGTGCAGCCGGTCGCTCTCTCTCTGACTTTGAAGCCGCTCCTTCTCCTGCGAGCTGAGGAACCTTTCTGCGGCGTCCAGTTTCATTTTCAGCTCTGCGACCTGAGGAAGTCGTTTACACAGTGTGGCAGACACCACTTCTGAAATTCACACCCCCTCCCACCCCCGGATTTATTCCCCCACCCCGTGCACGCAGGGACGGACACGCCCCCACTCCTGGGCGGCCCCTAAGAGAGGTTCTATTTCCCACCAGCCTTAGCAAAGGTCAGGACCTGTGCACTTAAGGAAGAGCTTCCCCTACCGGAAAAAGTAAACACCGAAACAGCCTTAAGCCCCTTCCCTCCTTTCTCCGAACCACACCACTTCCGAGAGAATAAAGATTTAGATCTTAGACGGGGACGCTTCTGAGCCTGTCATTCTATTCCTAACTCTCAAAATGTGCCTTGCCTGACCTGAAAAGGGCAGCATGGGGTTAGGGGGTGAGTGAATTTGCCTGGGCCAGAGAAAAACAGACATGGCTTTTTAACTCCTCAGTAATCTGCAATGCTTGACGCCCTACGAAATGCCAAGCTAGTTCTCAGAGCCACGACGGTCCAGTAAGAGAGGCCTTAGAAAAGGGTGTTTCATCAAAGATGGGAATTACGCCCACTGTTAACCAAGGGTCTTCACACACTTGCAGGCCGTTCTTCCTGAGCAGCTTACACATTTTCTCTGGGACCATGTTCTTTAAAATTTGGAGACCCCAAAGCTGCCCCAGACTGAATATAACAGGCCTGCTATAGTGGGAGCATTATCCTGCACTGACTAAATTTAATGCTTCAGTGTATCAAAATGGGGAAGAAGTGGGGCGCCTGGGTGGCGCAGTCGGTTAAGCGTCCGACTTCAGCCAGGTCACGATCTGGCGGTCCGTGAGTTCGAGCCCCGCGTCGGGCTCTGGGCTGATAGCTCAGAGCCTGGAGCCTGTTTCCGATTCTGTGTCTCCCTCTCTCTCTGCCCCTCCCCCGTTCATGCTCTGTCTCTCTCTGTCCCAAAAATAAAAATAAACGTTGAAAAAAAAAAAAAATGGGGAAGAAGAGAGCAATACTGCTCTGTTACTCACTTGTGGTCAGGTTTCTTAATTCTGAATTATTTAGGGGAATTTACTTTCTCCTTTTCTCTATTTTTGAACGTGGAATAATTTAAATTACAAATTGACTTTGACCTATTAAAAGATATTCTCTCCAAAAAGTTCTTTCTCATCAAAGCAAAAGATTCTTGACAGGGAATATGCTGTAGGGGGAAGAGGGAATGCCCCACTTCCCCTCACACTGTCACTGTTACCATTGTTCATTTCTTTATCTGTGGAAATAGCTTATGCCAACTAATTAAAGAATTAGAGAAATGGCCTTGTATAAAACAGTATGAACTTTAAGCCATATCCTACCTCACATATAACTTTGTGTATTTATGGCTGCTAGTAACAAATCCAAAACAGGTTATTCCATGAGCTATGATGAATGTGCATAAGAACTCTAGAGACATCGCCAGAGGCTAAAGGCTATTTTTAGTACCTTTTTTTTTTTTTTTGCCATGCTCAAGATAATTCACTGATATCCTTCACTAATCTTCAGTACCAAGAGACCAATAATGCACTCAGCACCTTCTCCCTACCCCCCACCCCTCATCATTTTTTCAACAGTTGTCTAGCCACATGTCTCCTTCAGCTGAAACCAGTGAGAATCTTCACAGACTTGGTCCCCCAGCTTACTGATCTAAAGCAAATACTAAACAGAGAGGTGTTTACCTTTCGTTCATATAACTCTTTCATACTTCTAAATTGCTGATCCCATTGCTGGTTAACTTCCAGGAGCTGAAATTATTAAAATTTGGTGAATCAATACGGATTTCTGCCCATTTGGAAATTTGGCCAAAATGAAATCACTTTTGGGGGGCTAGTAAGATTTGCAAGCCACGGTTGAACACAGTATTCCTTCCACCAAGTTCTTGTAGGGCTGGGATGATTGAATTGAGCACACTCCGTCTTTTCATAACTGGCTAACATATGAAAAACCATTTAGCCTTATGTATATCTTGACTAGTCAGCTGAACTGTTATTAGAACTTTCAACTTTGCTTGTTATTTGAAATTTTCATCTTTGTTTAATACAATCAAAATCCAGTAAAACTTTGGGAGTATTGATGGTTTTCTGTAAGATTTATTAATATATAAGGGTCTTTTTTCAAACCTTTCCATATTTTTCTGTGTGCTTACACTGATTATTATAATTAAATATTTCTTCTAGCTTTTCTAAAGCAGAATTTATATTAACAAATTCCAAATCCCAATAACTTACCATCATGTGCTTGCAATATTGTGCTTTTTAAAATCAACACATGACTTGTAATGTATATGTAACGAATGGATAATATCACCATTTTGAAATTATAGATTTTCAAGGAATAATAGTTTTGTCATAAGAATATTTAGAAATAATTTAGGCTGCAATTTAGAAGCTTTAAAATTATGTGCTAAATAAAAGGAAGAAAAAAAACTATGTCCTGTGTTTTAGTTTTCTTGTAAGGGAAGCCTGTAACTTCCTACATCAAGAGAAATTCCAACACTTTCAATATGGGACAGAGATTGAGAAGATAGTTACAATGACTAAAAGGAAGCAACATATTCTCCTAATTATAAAACAAAATATCTAATCCAGACACCCAGTCCCTAGGTAAATCTTACGCTGGAAATAGCTATGGGTATTTAGTATAGACTATATTATATTATTATATAAAGATATCTGTTGGCATTTTAAGGATTAACATTTCTATGCCATGGTAACATTACCCTGCTATAGTTCAATAATTTTCCAGAAGGATACAATATTTTATGTAATATCAAAGAGGAGTAGTAGAAGGCACCATACAGAAGAACATGAAGGATAAAACATATACAATGGTTTAGGAAACTAATTTAAAATTTGACAACATACACAGTGTTAAAATTGTTACACTTTTCACTTCTTCATCTTCAAGAAGAATAAAGAGGTTCTAACATTCATTAAACTCAGAAAAACAGAACTCATAATAATATCCATCACATTCCTAATGGCATTTTATAAACAACAACAAAATTTTTTTTCAATAATGCTCCTTAACCCCTATGTGGCTGGATACCCAGTTCATGAAATCATAGCGCCTAAGTCAATTACACCTAAAGCCTTTGACAGTTTGAGTTTCAAGGCATGTCAAGTTGCAAGGCATAAGGTACAGGTGATAAGCTCACATAGTCCATGTGGAGGAAACATCTAAGTTTTGAGAAAAATTAAGATAATTATTAGATTTAAGACTTTGTCATTTTTCACTCATTTACACAAACACTGAAAGACTGGGTAAGAGAAATGTAGGTGAATAAGAAAAAAGTACTTCCTCTCAAAATAATGCAGTCCAAAATCCTAGAGATAAATACTGTGACCCAATAACAAAAATAAAATACTCTAGACTCTATTTTATTCTCAGCATTAACTCATGATACATGTTGCTTCAGCTAATATTTGTAAATTACCTCTTTTCTCTGTTTTTCCAAGCACCTTATCTTTTGTTCAAGAGAACTTGTCAAGTTCTTTCTGCTTGATGATTGATCATGCTTAAAACAAACAAAAACAAAAACAAAAAAAAAAAAGAAAGAGAAATTGTGAAACAAAATCTTCTATAAAATAAGCAGGAGAAATGTCCTTCACAAACTCTATGCATTTGGGTAACTCTCCTATTGTGATTTATAAAAATATCTTTTTCTAGGGGTAACAATCCTCACACCATTATTCCTTCATAGAGACCTGTTGATGAAGAAGCATTATATTATATTTCAAATTCCTTTATATGAATTAATTAACAAAATAATTCTCTAATAAATTATAAATGTATACATTAGTCAAACAAGAAATTAGGATTTTATGAGTTTGGATTTCAATCCTTTTCCCAAAAAATGGAAATTCAGAGTATAATGCTTATGGAAATCAGGTAAGTTTCATGGATACATTTTGGGTATTTACATAGTAATAAACATTTCTAAAATGTCATTTCTGTAGACATGTCCATATCTGAAGAGTGGTCCTGACAAAAGCCAGAGGAATGACAGAATCATCAAGAAAAACAGACAAAGACATAAAACTAAAAGGCAGCAAATCCATTCTAAGACTGTAATGAACTAGCTACCTCAGTGTCCTTCATACAATTATGTTATACAGAGATTGACATAGATTATCTGGTATTGTGCAATTTTAACCAGCCCTTTGAATAAAGCCAGTAGGTTATAAGTTTAAATAATAAATCATTGGCACAACGAAAAAGTTAACCACCTTTCTTTTCAGTTTTTTTTTTCCCCCTCAGTGTTGGGGGTATTTATTTAAAGAAAGCACAAATGCTCTGGAAACTGTGGGCCATCTGTCTAAATGGACCACCAACAAAGCTCACTTAAGTGCTGTTTCCTCTATAGTAACTCAATAGTCTTGTTACCATCTCATCTCTGAGTCATATAAACAGTACAACAAATCTGGTGATGAGGGTAGTCCTAAATCTGCTACTTAGTTTCAAGCTCAATAGTTATGGAAATTAATTAAAGATATTCATGAACAATTAAATATTTTCAAAACATGTTGGCTTTTGCCAAAAGCACTTACAGGGAGTGTTCTTTTACAATCATCATGGGGTTTCAAGGGCTTTTTTTCATTAGAAATGATTTATAAAACTATTTTTCTATCTTTTCTCTGCTTACCTATGTCTCACTCAATATTTTAGGGCTGGATCATATGTTACATCTTTATAGAAGCTGCCCTTAGTTTTCTTAGCTTCTTCCTAGACCCATGTACAGTTAAGACCTTATTTTATTTTAATTTTTAATTTTTTTTAATGTTTACTTATTTTTGAGACAGAGAGACAGAGCGTGAGCGGGGGAGGGGCAGAAAGAGAGGGAGACAGAATCTGAAGCAGGCTCCAAGCTCTGAGCTGTTGGCACAGAGCCTGATGTGGGGTTTGAACTCAGGAGCTGTGAGATCATGACCTGAGCTGAAGTCGGACACTCAACTGATTGAGCCACCCAGGCGCCCCTAAGACCTCATTTTAAAAGATATTCTTCCATGTGTCTATAAATTCAGAATTATTCTATTTGCTTCTGACCTCAAGAAGCTGGTTTGTCTGAGTTCCAGAAGTAACATCAAAATCCAGGTGACAAATATGTTGGGTCTTCAAATTGGGCTTTCCCTTTTTTAGAAAGTCTAGACTCATTCTGGATCAGAACAGATTGAATATTAGGTACCTTTGATCTGGAAAATGCTGTGAGCCAACTGTATGTTGTGTAACCTGAGCTCAGCAAAGCAGAGATACAGTGAGACCAGATTCCAGATCAGTGGTTCTTACTATAAGAACGCATAGAAGTCACTATGGAAGCATGCAAAATGTAGGGCACCACGAACACTGAAAAAGAATTTCTGAAAAGGGAATCGTAGCTCCTCCATTTTTTTTTTAATAGACTTTATTTTTTTAGAGCAGTTTTAGGTTCACAAGAAAATCTAGCGGAAGGTGCCAGAGTTTTCCCATATGCCTTCTACCCCCACACCTACACCTTTATCAACATCTCTCACCAGAGTGTTACATTTGTTACAATTGATGAATAGTTACTGACACATCACCCAAATCCATAGTTTACTTTAGGGTTCATTCTTAGTGTTGTACATTCTATGAGTTTGAACAAATGTTTAATGACATTATAGTATCATATAGGATAGTTTCACTGCCCTAAAAATCCTCTGTGCTCAGCGTATTTATCCCTTCTCTACTTTCAATAAATTTCAGAGGTTATAGTGATTCACACTAAAGTTCAAGGTTCTCCTATTTCAGACCTTTCTTGGGAACACAGATTTGGGGTCCTTAAAAAGTTCCCTTGCTATTTGTGATAGAGACAAAAAAAATCTGTGTCTAGCAAACATTTGTATGATTTAGCCTTCGGGGAATCCAGATTAAGATTAATTATATACTGTGCATTTTTTTTTTTTTTTTGCCATATATAACTTTCTCTGCAAAGAAATAGTAAAACTTTTGGACTTTGATTTTTTATTTATAAATAAGAGTTACTGAAAAGCTAGATACTAAATCTGCAAGTGAGAGAGAGAAAGCACAGTAATAAGAATTGTTTAAAAGCCATAAATGTATCACCAGGAGTTTCTCTGGAGATTAATCAACATTTATTTTACTATGGTTCGTATGTCTCAGGTATGTATTAAAATGGAACAAAGTCAATCAAACACAAAATTTGGGGAAATTTTTCATTTGTATTTGCTTTGCTTTCCAGTTGCTAATGAAGGTATCTGATGTTTCAATAAACACAAAGATTTTTAGTCATTAGTTCTACTAAGGGCCCCACTTACAGAACAATTATTCCTTATATGGTGCAATGTGTGTTTAAAGTGTCTGGGCATTTCTTTCTCATTTACCATAACACCTGGACCAACTTCTAAGATATTCAAATCCTGACACGCTAAATTAAGTATCTAAAGAACAAAAGAGTTCCCTTAATTTGCTATTATAACTTGGCTAATCTCTAAATAGAACTTTAAGAAAGAACATTCATTCATTCATTCATTCAGTTGGGTAAGTGTTGCAGTAACCAGTAACCAAACAAAAACTATGGTATTCATTGTACATCCATAAATATTTTACTAGAGATACTTTATTGCTATATTGTATTCTATTTCCAACTGTACAAATATTCTTTTTGAAATTTATATTGAACCAAATTTCTTTAAATCAAGAACAAAATATGGAGCCCACAGAACTGAGGAGCTGTAGGGCCTTTGCACAGGATTTAATCTCACTTTGTAAAAGAAGAAATGGAGCTCAGAGGGATCAAAGAAAATGCAACAGTCACCCAGACACTTTTTCCTCCTTAAATAACATTGATTAAATACAAAGCAAAGGGGTGCCTGGATGGCTCAGTCCGTTGAGCATCCGATTTTAGCTTAGGTCATGATCCCCCTGTTAGTGAGCTTGAGCCCCAGGTCGGGCTCTGTGCCGACAGCTCTGAGCCTGGAGCCTGCTTCAGATTTTATTTCTCCCTCTCTCTCTCTCTCTCTCTCTCTCTCTACCCCTCCCAGGCTTGTGTTCTCTCTCTCTCTCAAAAATAAATAAATAAACATTTAAAAAAGTTTAAAAAAATACAGAGCAGCTATTATCTAAAGAAAGCAAAGTAGCCGTTTCTACTCTTATCCATCATTGCATAATTAACCATTAAAAATGCAATTGATGCTATATATGGTCAATTCATCCCCTAAAGATGTATTCTTACCTCTCCATGCTCCGAAGAACTTTCTGCAGCACTCATCCTAGTTGTGCCCTGTACGCAATATGCCATGGAAGCTGTTTTTCCTGGAGTCTTGGAAGACAGAAGGAAAAAGAGAAAGAAAATGTCTCTTGTGGTATCTTTTAAAGTGAAACCAAATATACAAAATTTTTAAAAGACCGCACTGTTAACTCATGGTGGAAAATAACAGCAATTGTTTTTCATTAAAAGTGAACAGAAGTGACTCTGTATATGAATTACACAGAATAAGGTTATAAGCACAGCATCTGTGATTTTAACTTTTCTTCTCTTCCAAATAGGGATTTCCCAGGATGTCTCAAGTAGGCAGGCTGTGACTAAGGGAGAGGCCGATTAGCCTCACTATGGTATGTAAATTGTCATTCTTCCTTTACTGGCAGTTTCTCCCACTGGAGGAGGAAGTTACCACAGAAAGCCTGGGCAAACCAAGTCTTTCCTCAGTAGCCAGACTGCCATAACTTCATTGTATTTCCCAGAGAGTTAGGTAACTATTGACTTTTTGACAACTCGGTTACTTGCTTCCCTGAAGGCAAGATTTTCTGGCAATGCCTTCTAACTGTGAGCTTAGCTGTGTAGAACTTAATGAGTCATACGTAATTCTGTACGTGCTACTAATTCCTATGGAACTAAAAGAGAAAATTCATTAGAGCAAAAATGGGCATTGTTTGGAAAGCTAATGTTTTATATTGGCAGGAAGTTTAAACTTGGTTCTGAAGTTTAAGACTGTCTTGATGGTGGTTTGTTAAGCCCAGATTTCTCCATGATCCATTTGCGGTTCAATCTTTTGTTTTTTTGGCACTAATATTTTAGTATTCATGAGTTGACTCATACGGTATTGAGGGAATGAAATACTGGGTAATGCAGATAAAAGCGTGCAAAGATGATGCTTGGAGCTACACAAATGAGTCATGGTAGAACAGAAGACCTCATTCCAGACTTGGAGGAGAGGGACCACAGAAGAGCCAGGAATGCAGAAAGAAAAGAATGTGTTGCTGAAGGAAGAAAACAAAGAATTTACAGTCAATTACTTAATTTACATTTTTGTTTACACCTTCCTATGAGATAGCCACTTGTATGCAGGATAAATCCTACAATTCCTGAAATTCAAATTCTTTAAAAGAGAATGATGAGTATCTAAGATGTGGCTGTTGTCTTTTTTTTTTCCTACTTCATATCTAGCACCACTTTCTAACTCTGCCTGTGATCCAGCCATCCTGAACCCCCTTCATTTCCTGAAACAAGCCATGTACCTACCACCTGAGGCTTTCTCTGGCTGGAACATTCCCCTGTCTGGGCCCCCTCCAACCAGTTGACCTGGGAAATCTGCCTAATGCTTCTCTTACCCCATAACCTTATTTGATCTCCTTTTACCAACCAGAGCCTTTACTTAGCATTTACATAGTGTATTTACACGTTTGTAAGTTCACCTCCGTATCTACAGTACTGTGACACACAGCACATATTCAACACATTCTGCTGAGTGAATAAATTGATGAATATCTACATGCCACATTTACAGACTTTTGCTGTGTGTGTGTATGTATACATGGTTTTGTTTTTTGCTAGTTTCTTGGTCTGGTTTGGGGGTACACTTGTGAAATGGAGTGATATTTCCTTAAGGCAATATCCAAAAATGCAGGTGGGAATCAAATTGTTCTGATTTCTAAAAGTAAGAGTTATGACTCACATATGATCTGATTTTAGGGGACATAAGCAGAGATTTCCTGGAGACTGACACTTCGTTAACACTAAAACCTGCTCATCCAAAAAGAAAAAAAAAAACTCTAACATGAAAATAGTTTCTTCCAGGGGTTCCTGGATGGCTCAGTTGGTTAGGCGGCTGACTTTGGGTCAGGTCATGATTTCTCAGTCTGTGGGTTTGAACCCCACGTTGGGCTCTGTGCTGACAGCTGGAAGCCTGGAGCCTGCTTCAGATTCTGTGTCACCCTCTCTCTCTTTGCCCCTCCCCGCTCCCACTCTGTCTCTCTCTCTCCCTCAAAAATAAATAAATATTAAAAAAAATAAAATATTTTCTTCCAAACGCTATCCCCCACAACATAGATATATTTAGATAGAGATAGAGATAGAGACAAAGAGAGATAGAGATAGAGCTACAGAGATAGAGGTAGAGATAGAGATATATAGATGCAGTTCAAGGTTCCTTTCAGCCTTATCTGTGTATTTGGTAGTAATAACCCAGTGGATATGGTAACATTGACCTAGAAAAGTAGTCGGAAAGATCATTTCTTGACAGAAAGTACAGTGCTTGGCCTTGGTGTCTTTTGGGTCTCCTCTGTACAGTATCCTGATGCATACTCAACTGTTTCAGCACAGCGTGGTGTGATGGCTTCCATTGAATGGAAATCCTATACCATTACATTTTTCATTACAATTCCTTTGTGTCTTCTGCTATGCAGTTTAACAGCAAACAGATTTTCTATTAGCTTCAGAGAGACATGTGGTAATTCCTGAATTAACAATAACTCTTCTGGAGAGCCCCAAGTTTGGATTGAGAAAATAGGAGCTTGCACTAGGCCAGTCTTAGAAATAAACTGGACATTTTCTGTTACATATGCCCTTCTTACCTCACCTCCAGCCCGCTTACATGTACTATGTACTTAAGAGTATGATTCTTAGGGGTACCTGGGTGGCTCAGTTGGTTGAGCATCCAACTCTTGATTTTGGCTCAGGTCATGATCCCATGGTCAGAGGATCAAGCCTTGTGTTGGGCTCCACCCTGAGTGTAGGGTCTGCTTGAGATTCGCTCTCTCTCTCTTTCTCTCCCACTCCCCCATTCACGCTCTCTCTTTCTAAAAAAAAAAAAAAAAAAAAAAAAAGAGTCTGGCTTTCAGCCAAGCTTTGTTTTGTGAGAAGTCTTACTAGCTGCAATAACTCTCAGAGAAAAAGACGTGTTTCCAAGGGGATTCTGAAGAGTCTTCATTTTTCAAGTCACTAAAATATTACACAGAGAAAAATAATTAACAAAGAGAGATATGGTGAAGAAAAAGGACCAAGGAACTACCAGCCACTAGTTAGTTTGTAACTCTCATCTGAGTTGATGATAATTCTCTCAGAACTAGTCTAAGACAGATCATCACAGTTCTACAAATGCTAAGAGGCATTCTTAATCAGGTAAAATAAACATACCCCCCCTTTTTTTATTATCCTTTTAGAATGAGGGTTGAAAACCTCTTTTGCTTCCTGAATCTATTTGCATGAATTTTTAGGTGAGTGTGTTATCCAGGCAGGACTGAGAACCTTGGCTGGTGACAAAAAGGTCTGACTCTTGACTCAGGTCATCTAGATTCATATGTTGGCTCTCCCATTCACTACCCGTGACATTGGGCATGATGCTTAAGGCCTCTAAGGTGCAACTTCCACATTTGTAAAATGAGAATAGTAATAGTGTCCTTCTCCTAGGGGCCTAATAGTGTCGTCTTGCTACTTGTGAGAACACATATAAAAACTTAGATACTACTGCTAATAATATGATCTTAAAGATAGGGGGACATTGATCAAATTATTTGTGCAATAAATAATATGAAAAAAGGAAAGGACCATCAATCATTTATGTTTCACTTGGCACTGAATGGATGCCAAAGGAAAATAAGCAAAGGTCCCGCTTCCAATTAAATTAATATGTATACACATAATATATATCCGCTTGCCTGCAAGAATTCAGAGAGCTCACTCCCGGCCTTAATCCTTATGGAAGGAGCTGTACTTTCTGCTGGGCCTTGAAGTGTGGATTGGATTTTGATAGATGGTAAAAGCTGAGGCATATTGCTATAATGTGAACAACATAAACGGAATGGAAGTGGACAAACCTAAGTATGAAGAATTGTAACGAGCCCACTGTAACTAGAGTAGAGCTCATCTAAAGTTGATTAGGATCAAATTGTGAAAGACTTTAAATTTCACATTAAGAAATTTTGAGATTATTGCATAGGCCAGGGGGAGCCACTGAAGATCCCTGAGAAAAGGAATTTTACATGATCTAAGTAGCGTTTTCATAAAAATAGACCTCGATATGTGCATTATGTAACAAATGAGTGAGATTGAGAACTGCAATACCACTTCGTAGATATTATCAAAAACAATATTTGAAATATTTAACAGCGTGTGGTAATCCAGATATTTAACAATCAGTTCATCTAGGGCACTCAGAATGAATCAGGAAGATTCCTATATTAATTGTCTTCTTGTCATCTCTATCTGGATTGACCTCTTTCTCTGCTTGCGTAAAACTTATTTCCTGATCTTCCCCATAAAACTTGTCTTCCCCATTACAGTCAATGGTGACTTTCATGCTCTATATTACAAATCTTGGAGTTGATATATTTGATTCCTCTTTCTCACACAACCTGTATCCAATTTATCTGAACATTTTGCAGGCACTTCAAAAGTATACCAGAAAGGAGAGCAACACATTGGCACAAGACCCAATTTAATGAGAGAGTGGCAAGGTGAAATAAACATGCCTTTTAATAACTTTTTCAAAATGAGAACTTTAGCATTTGTGTCCTGATTTTATTCACATGAAAATTTTTAGAGAACATCCAATAGGGGCTGAAATCTGACTTCGTGTCACATCCTACTTCTATGTTTACTAGTTATGTGACCTTGGGAAGATGCTTAGCATCTTTGGACTGATCAAGCCACCTGCATCCCTTACATGGATTATTGCAATAACCTAATAGCCTCTGTGCTTCCACTCTTGCTCCCTTCCTCCATCTATTATCAATATAGTAGCTATTGTGAGTCTTTAAGAACATGTCATTTCATGTCACTTCTCTGCACAAAACCTTTCAGTGACTTCTCATCTCACTCAGAGATGAAAGCAGAACTCTGTAGAGTGGCCCACAAGACCAAATACACTGTAGCCTGTGCTTCTCTGGCCTCTTTCTCAGTATTCTTCCCTTTGCTCACTCTGCTCTGTGTCCTGTCCACACTGCTGCCCCATGAGCCTGTTATGCACACTCCTTGTTCTCTCTGCTTAGAACTTCTTTTTCCTAAATACCCACATGGCTAATCCCTTCACCTTCAATAGGTGATTGCTTAAATGTCACCTGTTTCTTGAGTTCTTACCTGACCTCCCAATATAAAATTGTTCTCCAACCCAGCATTTTCTATCTACCTTTCCTGCTGTATTTTTCCATAGTACTATATATAAGATACTACATATTTTTCTTCTTTGTTGCTCTCCACCATTAGAATGTAAACTTCATTGACAATAATTTTTGTCTCTTGTGTTCATTCCATATTTCTCAAATCTGAAATAATGCCAATTATTTTAGTACCTACTCACATGCACATAATGTTCAGACACACATAATGGCCCCTCCCTACCCAAAAACTAAATCAAGAATATTCCTGAATCAGCTATCTTCTTAAGAGACTATGAAAGATATAAAGATCAGAGTTTCAGCTTCTTAGCCTCAAAACTAGTAAATCACCTCTCTTTCAGACCCCAAGCCTGGGCTTGGACTAAGAGAGTTGGGTGAGAGAGGAGTCCCAAATCCTGTAACTTCATGGGAGCTAAATGCTTATGTCTCTCCAGCTTGTAACTCTGAAGCAATTTTTTCATGCAATTTACAAGTGTTGCTTGAAGTCTGTTTCCACTATATACTTTTAGTTTTTAGTGCATCTCAGATACATCTTAGGGCAAATTGACTTTTGCCAACTAGTCTGTAGTCTTTACAAAATTGCAGACTTTATGCAACTTCCATGTCTGAAGATTTCTCAGCACTGCACAAAGTATTAAAGGATCTGAGCCAGTTTGACCATCAGTCCCCCTCTGAAGTCTCCCTTGGCTCTCCAAAGTAGTGTTAGTTACTTCCTCCTTTGTGATCCCAGGGTGCTTTGTGAAGTATCACTTCCAGTATTTACAGTAAAACAGTCATGAATTTTATGTACCTTTCTTTTCTGTGAGGCTGTAAGCTTCTTGAAGGTAGTAGACTCAATTTTTATCACTTGAACATTGGGAACTAACACAGTACCTTCAGAGTTCAGAGTAGTGATACTGTTCATTTTTATTGAATGAATCAGTTTATGCATGAATTTTCAGTAGGAAATCATAGCACACCTCTGCTTCTCGTAACGACCACAGTGATATACAAAGTTATACACTTTGCCTCGAAATCAAAAAAGATCAAGTAGGAATATCAATGTATTTTTTTTAAAACTGTTCTATTTGATTCACTTTTTATTCACTTTATTCTCTTTATGTATAAATATTTTACCCTTTCCTATTTTGGTTATATGATCTATCTCTCTATCTATCATTTATCTATATCTTTCTACCTATCCATATCTATGTATCTATATCTATATCTGTATCATCTATATCTATCTCCATAAAAATCCCCCTTTAATTTTCTCTTACCCTTGATTACTATTTAATAAATAATCAATATAAATAATTGTACAAGCTATGGGGGAACTTTTGTTATTTTTTTAATGTTTATTTATTTTGAGAGAGAAAGAGTGTAAGTGGGGGAGGGGCAGAGAGAGAGGGGAAGAGAGTATCCCAAGCAGGCTCCAAGTTCAGCATGGAGCCAGACCTGGGGCTTGATCTCACTACCATGAGATCACAACCTGAGCCAATATCAAGAGTCAGATACTAAGTGACTGAACCAGCTAGGTGTCCTACTATGTGGGAATTCTTAAAAGGCATAAATGTGATCTTCAGTAATATTTCCTAAATGTGCACAGTGCTTTTTACATCTTAGGAGATAAGTTAATATCTTGAAGTATTAACTGATGATCCCTCCAAATGAACACTGCTCTTTGTTTTATGTAACCACTCCTTTGTTTACTTGGTTAATGGTATCTTTTGTCTCCAGCACTGATTAAATTTGCTGTAAATGCAAAGGGACAAACAGCCTTGTTCAACCTGTCATTTTCAAAATAGACTCTCCAAACTCTGGAGACCAAAACCAACTTTGAAAACCAAAGCTTGAATTGCAAAAGCTAGTATTTTTTTCCTGAAAATTATGTTAAAAAAATTTAAAGACTAATTCCTTTCGTGCAGTTTATTTTGAAATACCTCAGAAAATAATGTGGATTTTATTTGATTGATCCAAAATCAAATGTGGATTGATTGATGGAAAGAGGGGTGAGTAAGTGGATAGATGTGTGGTAAACAAGTAGAGAAAAACATTGGTGGCAACACTGAGGTTGTGGACATATAGGTGTATGTCATAAAATCCTTTCAAGTGGCTATCCTTTCAAGTGGTTTCATGGCCTGAGGGAAACGAGGAAGATCAGAGTAAAAGAGTATCTGGATGGTTTTGAGGGCTCATGAAGAAATGGAGCCCCATTCCCCTACTTCTAGGGACTCATCCATCATGTATCCAATTGCCCATATTGAACAGCAAAGAGCAGAGACAGCTTTAGCCTCACCCTTGGGTGAAGCCTGGGCAAAGGGCAAGTCTTGAAGAGAATTTCTCCATCCCATCATGGTACCTTGCTGAGATTTTGTGGCATGTCTACGTAGAGAGGTCCTAAGACAGGTCAACCCTAATAAGCTGTGGAAGCAGAACCAGAAATTTGCTACCTTCTTGAGAAGAATGTAAAGGTGGTCAATTGAGGAAGATGGAATATTTACCATATGGCCCTGAGGATAGGAGATGAATTGAATTGTATGGAAGCTTGAGTGACTGCAGTGAGGATATAGGTCAATGAAAAGACCATAAAGAGTACTTTAGATTAGTCCCAATGGCATCGTGAGATGGCGGATTATTGAAGCCTAAATGTTTTCACCCTAAAGTTGTCAAAACAATACAGGACTTCCAGATAAATTTGGATTCCAGATATAGTTTTTGTTTATGCATAACTATGCCCCATCCAATATTTTGTTGTTTTATGAAATTCAAAGTTAACTGGGTATCCTGTACTTTTATTTGCTACATCTGACAATGCTACTCCACTTGCATTACGTCACAAAATCTGCTTCACAGACCCTAGGTTCCATTATGGGGAGAAAGAGGGAGAGGAGAGAAGTTTTGCAATATAAAATTGCCTGAGAAAACAATAAAATGACTGACATTTCCTGTAGCCAACCAGATTAAATTATCTTCTATGAGATAGGATGGGGGTCCTAGACCAAAGGTAAATTCAGTTTAGAAAAAAAAAATAAATAAATTAATTAATTAAAAAAAAATATATATATTATATATAATTTCACACACATGAGCTCTGTGGTTTGGAACATTTTATTTGCTTTAATTTGAACTTCATAACAGCCCTATAAGGTTGTCAGGAAAGGTATCTGATGGTAACAAAGATTAAGTTGAAATTTAGAGATGGTAACTGACTTGAATTTAATCTTTTCTCTTCTCTTCTCCCTTACCACTCCATATTAATGCAGATTGCTTTATTTTTATCCTACTTAGCTCATGCATTGACCTCAGTTTCATTCATGTATATATTCTTATAACAAATATTTATTGATTATGAACTATGGATTTGGGACTATGCTAAGTACTAAGATATAAAGATGCACAAAACAGACATGTCTTTCACATATTTTCTGTTTTTTTACTATAAATCTGAAGATCAGAGGGATCACTGCATTGATGATGACATTGTTTCTGTGTCATTTCATAATTACCAAGTAATTAGCTTGGACATTTTATGTAGAAGAGACTACTTTCTTCTTGAGACAATACATTCCAACATCATATACATAGATTTAGGTACAATTCTTAAATAAAAATATAACTAAGTATAATTAAGAAAAAACATGTGTATATAAAGGATGATGCTGGAATCAGAGGAGCCTGTGGTGATAAATCAGTGGAAACACAGGTGATGCAAAGAGTGTGTATTAGGAAGGTTTTGTCTGAAAATGAGCCTGACTCAAAAGAAAATATGCTAGTCTGAAAAATTGCAAATATTTTCTAATTGCTCTTTAGTGATGAAAAAAAAAAGTATTTTAAAAAGTAAAGCTTCCTCACTGAAAGGGAAAAAAAAAAAAAAAAGAATTGATCTCAGTTTTTGCTACTTACCCCAGAATCCTGTAGGAAAAGACATCTATAAACTTTATGGGTCGAGCCTTATTTTCCCCACAAGTACAATATAAAGTAAAAAAAGTCTTAATACATTTCATCTAGAAGGTAGCCATTATAATGATATGAGCATTCTTCAGTGAGAGCTGACAGTGCCCACTTGGCTAGTACTTTTCCCACACTTGTGAAAAGAAGTTGTGATCAACCAAACTAGAAGTGGGAAGTCTTGCTTGAGAAACAAGGCTTTTGAGACATTGGATTCCAAAATCCAGCCAGGCAGGGTTTAGAAGTCCTTATGAGTGATCTACAAACTGTCACAAAACTAAACAGATCACGAACATAAAGAACACATTTGCTTAACAGCTCTTACGAACATATGACTCACAATACCTCCGAAGCCAAATATTTCACTTCTTTAATACTATCACAAGTTTTCAAATTTCTTAACCCAGAGGCTTATGTTATTTTTCTTGCATAATAAAGAGGACATATCTAAATTTTTTTTTTCAGATTTTCTTGTTGAAATCATACAAGTGTGGGAGAAGACAATCAAAGGCAGAGTAATAATTCTAAAAGGAAGGATAACACCTTTGACCTGTTCAGTAGAAACCCTGAGATTCTGAATTCTCTTTCTTCTCTTTGCAGACTCCTGGATACCTTATATTCTTTTAATCAGTTGGAATTATAAAATCAATTATAATTTCCACCCAGTTGTCACTCTTCACTCCAAGTCTTGGTGGCTTCCTCCAGCAGCCACCCCGCCTCCACCCCAACTCTTACCCCATGTTGTCATGCTGTTCTTCCAGACCCAAGTGATCAAAACTGGAGCTACCAGAATTATTATTTTCACTGAGGCAGAAAGAATACTCTTCCACCTATTGCTTCCATCTTTCAAAGGACAACCTGCATCTTCCAGTTTTCTGTAACTCCCTTTCTTGTGGAACTTGGGGCAAATCCTCCCAGCAATGGAATGAGCAACATTTGAGTAAGGAAAAGAGTGTCCTTTTCAAAAGTGTTTCGGTTTATTGCTTCACTTCTCTTACCCCAAACGGATGCCTCTCAAATGTTAGGGAGAGCTTTTGCCTTCCTTCTTTTGTAAGAGTTAATTCTTGCATCTTAGAGTGCAGTTTTAGCTTACAGACCTGTGTCTCTATTTTCTGTTGTGCTAGGTGATATACTTTACTATAAAATAGAGTTCAAGATGGGCATACACAGCAAGATCTCTGTATCTGGACATGTACCTGATAATCATGCATTGTGGAAGGCTTTAAAAATCCTTGTTATTAATGGAAGAAAGAATAAGTCTTAGACTAGCCATGGAATCAATTTAACTCTGGAAATATTTTTGGGAAACACAACTTGGCTTCTTTACCCACTAACCTGTTTAGTTTTGAAGTTTGATTATACTTTGAGAATTAGAAGACTCAAAACTAATAGCTGCACTTACAAATGGAGAAAGATACATGGCTCATGTAAGTGACTTCACCCAGGTTGCCAACACTGAGCTTCAAGCGCAAGGTGTGGCAGCTGAGCTAAGCTAGGCCTTTTTGGTGCCTGGGAACATGCAGGCAGAGCTTAGCTAGCCAACTGTGCAGGCATTTCCTAATGAAGAGTTAACAAATACTCATGTAACAACACATATTTTTCTGTTAGGAAGAAAAAAAAGGATTAAAACATTCCAAAGCCATCACTACTGAAATTAGACAATGAGATTCAAAGAAGCTACTCATTATATGAGAAAAATGGAAAAAAAATGGAGGGGGTTCAAGGTCACCCTACTACCATAAAAATAATGGTGATGGTGATGGCAATAATGCTATGCTTGTTTAGTTTAGCTCTTTATACTTATGAAATGCTTTTACTTTTTCACTCACTTTGTATTCTTATCACAATCCAATTTACAAATGAGAAAACGAGATTTAGATCATCCAAATTGTATTTTGATAAAGAATACTAGCTTAGCTTTCAAAAAAAGGGAAATAAGGAAGAGGAAATTAGCTTTTTTTTTTTTTAACAATGTGGTTACAGAAAACGTGTGTCAGCTTACTGTATTTTGCAGGAAGTTTTTCCTTTATTGTCTTTCCAAGTGTCATAAGTTTATATTACTCTCTGAATCATCAAAAGAATTTTCCCAGGGCTTTTTACATTGGGAAGAATGTCTGGATCTAGAATTTGTCCTCAGTTACTGGGAAATCCTCCCTCAACTTGTGCAAAGTTACTAAAAGCCAATTTGGGGTACTGCCTCTCAGTTAAAACAAAGTAGAATCCAGAGACAAAACAAGGTTCTTAAGCAAATTCAATTCTAGTGAATCTTATTAAAATTTGGACAGTTTTCTTTCTCACTCCCAAGTTGCATCCTTGTTTCTAAGAATTACTGGAAATAGGGGTGCCTGGGTGGTTCCGTCAGTTAAGCATCTGACTCTTGATTGTAGCTCAGTCATGATCTCACGTTTCATGAGATACAGCCCCGTGTCAGGCTCCATGCTGATAGTGCAAAGCCTGCTTGGGGGTCTGTCTCTCCCTCTCTGTCTGCCCCTTCCCTCTCTCTCACTCTCTCAAAATAAATAAACTTAAAAAAAAAGAATTACTGGAAATATATTCGTCCAAAAAATACACTTTAATTCTTCTCTCATTTTCTTTTGTATTTAAAGACCTACAATTATAGGGTCCCAAATTAATATTCATATATTAATTTTCTCATAGCATTAGGACCGTGTCTTGGCTTAGTGTAACTCGTACTCAACATGCATTTTGTAATTTGAATATTTTTCTTACTTAGGCAATTATTTTTCTTTTGTTTACCAGACTTTTGATGCCCTTTGTTTGCCAACCGTCTACTTCAACTGTCCCAGCATGCTCTCATACTGATGGAGTTTCTCATGGTCATCAATAATGTTTCTCTGTTTCCTCAAAGTAAAGTCTCCTTTCCTCAAAGTACAGTCAGTCTGTTCATTTTCTCTTCTAGTAATCCTCCCTCTTATTCTTGGCAAAGGTAGTTGGGCAAAAAGGGAACCTTGACATATGTCTCAGGTTCTTTCATTAAAACATGTCTCCTTCATTCAGCAACACTTTTCCCATCTCATAAACTTATAAAGAAATTCATTTTCTGCTCCTGGAAAGGAAGTATACTGTACTATTGTTCTTATTGTTATTTCATCCAGTGGAAAACAAGAGACACCCCCAACTGTCACTCTGTCATTGGCTCACTCTTGTCTTACACCAAAAAGAAATTTTCTTATACTTTTTCCAGTTCTACCAATATCTCAGTGAGAATGTAAAAGTTTTCATTTTGTTTTGAATGTAGAAGTCCCCCTGTAGAGTGCTTTTGGGTAAATAGTAACTCAGCCAAGATTCCAGCTGGAAATTAAACTATGTTTACTCAAGGAGTCAAATATTGGAAGATACTTTCAGACGACAATTGAGAAAGATATGCCTGAAATCTATTGGGATGAAAAAGGACTCCCAGGGGTTGTTTTTGGCAAACTTTACTCATAGAGAGAATAAAAGCACAAGTTTGTTTGTTTGCTTGCTTTTGTCTTTGTGGAACATTTTATTAGGGGAGGGTCACACATTCTGACTCTGTCTTAGGCCAGAGGATGACAAGAAGGTGCCAGAAGCACTGGGACCCTGATGGAAGCCTCAGATGGAAGCTGTAAGAACCATATCCAAAGGGCTGCTCCTCAGTGCCTCAGTTTCCCCTTCATGATACGGGAGGGTTATGTTCCCTTCTGGGTTTGAAACACTGTTTGATAAGATAAAAGTAGGTCAAAAGCTACAAAGAGTTTCTCCACTCCCAGGACCTGCTCTGAAGCTCCTACCTCATACTATGGAGCCAGAAAAAGGGAATTTTCCCAAGAAACCGTGTTGTTCACTGGTCCCTGCTGCAGGGGTAGGGGGAGTGCAGCTGTCTCTGAATACCTGGATGCTGGGGCAAGGACAAACGGAAATTCTTGTCTGGCCAACATCTTGGTTTTCCAGGAGGGAAAACTGACCTTCCTGAGCCCTCAGGGCAGAGGCAGGGAACCCCAGCCTTGTTCATTCGTCACAGTGGCTTGATCCAAGGATATGCTTCAAGTCCAGAGAGGAGGGGTTGCTCTGACAACAACATCACTCCTGATAATAGCTTGAGGTATGTCCCAGTTGCCAAATGATTTATGTGAGGGAGAGGGAATTAAGAGCAGGAAGTTCAATTCAGAATATATAGAACTGAGTTTAGGTCCAGAGTCCAATTTCCATTAGACCGTAGGTAAATGATTTAGCTTCATTATTCCCATCTATAGATGGGTAAGGATTGTATATAAATGCTTTTCAAAGTGCTGGCCCAAAGTAATCACTCAGTAGATGGTAGCTAAAACACCCAAAATAGAAAACCATACACATATCTCTGTGAAACACTGGATCTGTAAGGGAGCATTGGGAGCCTGTGAAGCTAAAATTGGGAAAGAAAAAGCCTTCCCACTGAGGTGGAGACAGGAATAGTGTTTAGCTGTATTTGGCACCCTGGAGGCCATATTCCATGCTGGGCATACTTAGTACAGTGAGTGGTGCCATAACAGTCTTAAGGGTGGTACAGCTGACATCTAGAAGTAGCAGTGATAGGTAAGCACCTGACAACCATTGACAATAATTTAGGAGACCAGAATGGACAAGAACAAATGGTACTTTCCCCACAAAGGATAAGACTCTGGATCTATGAGTATATCTTTGAGATTCCCCCACAAACTTTGAGAATTACTTGTGGAT
Source organism: Leopardus geoffroyi (assembly GCF_018350155.1). NCBI lineage: Eukaryota > Metazoa > Chordata > Mammalia > Carnivora > Felidae > Leopardus > Leopardus geoffroyi. Next base: position 103,118,032 of record NC_059327.1, on the reverse strand, counting down.
GGACTCTAGAGGCTGAGTGAAAAGCTAGCTTTATCAAGGTTCATGAAATCAAACGTGTTGTTTCATACTGATACCTCCTAGAAAAACCTACTTCATGTGACATTTTATACCTCACTCTCAAGAAGTCTGACTGGTGGCGATGATATATCTATACATAAAGGATTAAACACCCAACATGACAAAGTCTATGAATGACCTATTAGGAAGGTAAATTGTTCAGGACAGAGCAGGAGGGGCTCGAGCCACTCTGTGGGACTAGAGACAGAGGTTAACGGTACAATGAAAAGTTTGAATTGGCATAACAGACAGTTCATCAAATAGGTGGGGAGGCAAGGGTTTCCATAAAGAATAAACAGCACATGAAAAGGCATAGCATATGAAGCTGCATGGTCTCCTAAGGGATTATGGGGTGGCTAGAGCATAAGTTGCATTTTGGAGAGTGGCAGAATATGTAGAAGACAGCATGACACTGTAAGAAAAATATGCACAGGCTTGGCTTCCTATCTTGAGACTAGAACTTTACAGCTTCATGAATTTAGGTAACATTTTAAAATTTCTATGAGCCTTAGTTTTTTTTTTTTTTTTATCTGGAAAATGAGGATAGAGATAGCCATATTTAAGTGTTGTTATAGTTATCAAACATAATATAAAACACCTCCATACCTGTTATGGTCATTGACCCACAAATATTAGATTCTATTCCTACTGTTTTATTCTGAATGTAGGCCAGGACTAGACCCTGGAGGATTTTATATATTAAGTCAAGGCATTTGGACTTTATGATGCAGGTAAGGAAGTCTATTTTTAAGTTCTAAGCACTTGAACAGTAGCAACATCTATATTGGTCAATATGAATTAGTGTTGAGCAACGCTTAAGAAGGACAACCAGTTAGGCATCTTCTGGGGATAGTCTAGCAAGAAATAATGAATATCTGAACCATGATATGGTAGTAAGAATGAAGGAAAAGAAACAAAGTCCAAAGATTTTATGAAGGTAGAAAAGGCAAGAACTTCAGGGTCCAGGGTGAAGGCTGGCCATTATTCTAGGAATGCCTCCTGGAGTTGGGCAGCATGGTAGCCCTGGAGGAATACAGGATTATACTCAAATTTGGATTAGTGGGTGAATAATGATCCATTAACTAATGTAGGAAATGTAAGGGGGAAGGAACAAGGAGTTTTAGCAGAAAGGATATTGAATTCACTTTGGAAAATACTGAGTGAAATAGATGTGCATGGAGAAAAGAACTCCATGTTTAGGAAGTTATGTGTGTGTGGAGTCATCAGCACATATTTTGTAGTTTAATGACCCAAGGACTACATACAGATCCCTGGGTAACACTGATATAAGATAAGCAGGTTATGGAAGTGAAAAAGTGAAGGTGAATGAGAAGGAAAGATCAGAGGAAATAAAAGTGTGTGTATAAGGGAGGGGAGATGATGAGAGATTGATTTTATAGTTGTTGATGGAGTAAGACATTTTTAAAAGATTCAATTAGTAAATAGCGTCAAATGCATATGAGAAGACAAGTGAAAAATCAGATGCAAAATGACCATTGGATTTATCAAGATAGAGCTTATTGGTGGTGTGACAAGGGGCAGAACAGCCCTGGACAGCCTGATCAATAAGCTTGGCTATACTGCCCAAGAATGAGATAGAACATTCCCCATAAAATAATATGGGATCTCACATATGTTTAAAAGTGGAGAAAGCAGAAGAGGCAAGAACGTATTTTAAGCTGGTGAGAGGTGATGGAGATATGGAAGATATAGGAACTCAAATACCATGCAGTGACTGGACTTATCATAAAGTGGTGGCCATGAAGCTTAACTCCATCCTCACTGCTATTCAGCAACTCATTGCAGTTTTATGCCTCTTTTCTGTCTCCCACTGCCTACTTCTTACCATCCCCGATTTCCATATACACTGGATCTCACCTCTCATTTTCTCACTTTCTCTCAATGTTTTTATCTCACACTTCACAAGGAAAAGGAAACAAAAACAAAAACAAAAACATCAGCTAAGAATCTTCAATCCTTTGCCTGGCTGGATGTGTGGTATGTAGGAAAACGAGCACATTTCATCAGGGAAGTGATGAGAGAAGCTGTATCTTAAAGAGAGGTACAAGTTTTAGTTAACTCTCCAAAATAGAGGAAACTAGTTACCAAGAGGATGGCAATGAGGATGTAGAAGAGGCCTTTACCATATAAGGAGGAATCCAGAAGACAAAATGAACAGAGTTGAGAGGGAAGTCAGTCATGAGCAAATAAATCTCGGGGCTGATAATCAGAGCATATGAGGATTAGGGTACTGGAGGGGATTCAAAGTCTCACCATAAAATCTTATTTTCAGGAGTAGACAAGAAGGCCACTTGAGAAAAGCATACATTTCTATGAAGAAAGAAAGTCCTAAGTGGGAGTTAGATGTGTATGTGTGAGGGTTGGGAGGATGGGGTAAGATGAGAAGAAAGAAGTGGAGAACTAAACCTTCCTTGGCTCCTAACCATCAGCAGATACTCATTTCTAACTTTAAAAATAGATACTACTGGGGTGCCTGGGTGGCTCAGTTAAGCATCCGACTTTGGCTCAGGTCATGATCTTGTGGTCTATGAGTTCAAGCCCCGTGTCGGGCTCTATGATGACATCTCAGAGCCTGGAGCCTGCTTTGGATTCTGTGTCTCCCTCTCTCTCTGCCCCTTCCCCACTCATGCTCTTTCTCTCTCTCCCTGTGTCAAAAATAAATAAACATTAAAAGAAAAATTAAAAAAAAATAGATACTACCTTTTCAGGAAGAAGTGGATTTCTAAACAGAAGTACATAGATACCGAACAAACACAATACATGTATAAATGCATATTTACACATATGCATTTATTAAATGCATGCAAAAGAGTTACGGGAGTGACCATAACATATTTTTAAAGTGAAAAAAGGTAAGTTCAACAAACCTCTGTGTGCCTCTGTGTGCGTGTGTGTGTCTGTGTGTGTATGTGCCAAAAAGAGAGACACAGAGAGACCCCAAATGCTAAGAGATGCTCTCTGGGAGTGGTGGGCCAAAAGGAGATTTCAGAGACAGATATAAGTGTAGTGAGGCCAGAAGTTTATACCATATACAATTCTAGGGCCTCCTTTAAAAGAAAAAGATACAAATGTATAAATGTAAATTAAGTACCTAAGTAAATATTTGGCTATGGGGATCCAAGCTTCACTAGGTCCACCAGAAATCTGTTTCCACATGATTTTTACTGTTTTCTCTCTCTATGCTTAGGATAACTTTTTCACAATGAACATGAGTTACTTTAGAAATAAGGACTAAAGAAGTTATGTAAGTTGTTTTTATTTTTTAGATATTTATTTATTTCTTTTCTTTTTTTTTATGTTTATTTTTGAGAGAGAGAGAGATAGAGTGCGAGCAGGGGAGGGGCAGAGAGAGAGGGAAGGATACACAGATCTGAAACAGGCTCCAGGCTCTGAGCTGTCAGCACAGAGCCTGACACCGGGTGCAAACCCACGAACCATGATATCATGACCTGAGCAAAAGTCGGAAAAGTCGGATGCTTAACCGACTGAGCCACGCAGGCACCCTTGTTTTTTTTTTTTTTTGTTTTTTTTTTGTTTTTTGGTCTTTTTTTTGTCAGCCATGCTTTCAAATTTATTTCTATTGGATTTTTTTAAAAGGTCATTAGAGATGGTTTCTAATCAGAACAGCTATGGGTTCATATTGTCATTTATAATGCATTTCTAGGAAGTTATCCACAAAGTTCCTAGCTTGAGCTTATCCTGGAATTTTATTTGCTTCCGTGAAGCACTGTAAACAAATATCCTGAAACAAGAGGAAACTCAAAGTCGGACCACTCCTTTTATCCAGAAAGCCTGTTTTTTCTTTAAAAAATGGACAACAGATTATGCTGATTTTAGTAACCAAGGTAAGAGAGTTTACACAAATTGGGGTACTTCCTCTCTCCAAAAGAGATGTTGCTGTATTAAACATTATTTTTCATAGCACAAGTTTGTTCCTGCTTCCCTGTTGTCACAGTTGCCTGCCTGGTATCAAGCTTTAAATGGGAAAGTGTTTGTGCTGAAGGGTTTCCTTAGTAACAGGAAGTGACTGTGTAAGAGGGTTTTAGAGTGGGTTGGCTTTATAACCTCTCAGTCATCAAGGAAGCACATTACTGTAAATGATCTGGGGACTGTCCCAAACTCTTCTGAGTGAACACACTGTTGAAGGGTGTTTTGAGAAAAAGTAGAAAAAAGGTGGTTTCTTACCTTTAGAAAACCTGAATTTCTGTGACCTGGTGTGGCTCCTGGGGTGGCCCCTTTAAGATCAGGAGAATCATTCCTCTCGATCAGATCTCTGATTTTATTGTCCAACTCCATGCTTTCGCATCTGCTTGGGGACATGGGAAAGTCACATTTTACAAAGTTAACTACAAATTATTCAGGGATACAATGAGTTTGTCAATGGCACGGAGGTCTTATCTGTGTACAGTACCTCTCTAGAATCTCCAGGTCTCTAATCTCATTTTTATTCATCAGTCCATGCCATTGGAACACTTTAAGGATTATTGGAGTTTAATTTTCATTTACTTGCACGTTTATACAAAGTGATAGAGTAAGATGCAGACAAGCTTAGGCATTTTCACAGCCTGATAACAATGACCAGAATTGAGTGCTCACGGTGAACCCGGGGACCTACACTTTCTTATTCGGTGGCACAACAATCCACTGAGGTCACCCATACCTTCATTTTGTAGAGAAGCAAACTTGGGTTTAGGAAATTAACTAATTTGCTAATTTATGCAAAGTCAAACACTGGCAGGGTCAAAAGCAAACTCAAATCTATAGGATTCTATAGCCTGTGTATATGTTTTGGTTTTTTTCCTCCGGTTTTATTGAGAAATAAATGACACACATCACTGTATAAGTTTAAGGCATACAGCATGATGGTTTGATTTACATATATTGTGAAATGATTACCACAGTAGGTTCAGCTAACGTCCATCTTCTTATAAGATACAATAAAAAGAAAAGAAAGAAACACTTCTCCTTGTGATGAGAACTCTTAGGATCTACACTCTTCACAACTTTCCCGTATATTCTACAGTGGTGTTAGCTCTAGTCATCATATGGTACATCACATCTTTAGTACTTATTTATCTCATAACTGCAGGTTTGTACCTTTTAATCTCCTTCCTCCAGTTTGCTCCCCTCCACACCCCCTCTGGTAACCACAAACCTGATCTCTTTTTCTAAGAGTTCTGTGGGGGTTTTCTCATTTCGTTTTGTTTTGCTTTGTTGTTACATTCCACATATAAGTGAGATCATATAGTACCTACAGTATTTGTCTTTCTCTGTCTGACTTATTTCACTTAGCATAATGCTTTTAAGGTCCATCCACGTTGTCACAAGTAGTTGAATTTCCTTGTCTTTGTATGGCTGAAAATACTCCAGTGTATGTGTGTGTGTGTGTGTGTGTGTGTGTGTGTACACACTTCTTCATATATTCATTACTGACAGTTAGGTAGTTTCCCTGTCTTAGTTATTGTAAACTATTCCCTATCTTAACCATTTTGCTGTATGTTTGCAATTAATCTGAGAACAAATTTATAAGCAATTATTTGCTACCAAATGGAAATATTATATTAGAGTCAAAGAATATTTGCCTTAAGGAGAATCTCGTCCAATTGTATCATTTATCTGAAAACCAGAATGAATTGCTTACATTCCCATGACCATTAATTAACAGTGCCAAGATTTAAACCAGATTTTCTGACTTAAGTCCATTTTCTTTCCTATTATGCCATCTTGCCATGATGGAGAAATTTTCTCACTAAAACCACAATTCACAAGAAAAATGCATACATTATGTGATTTTTCTTCACATACATTTTTTTTTTTTGCCTGCCTTGTCATTTCTCAGCCCCTAAAAATAACACCTAGGATTGGGGTAGGAGATCTTTTAAGAGGACTTTTCAAAGTTGTCTGCACATAAAATGAATGTGTAGGTGGATGACCTAATTGTATACCTATGTGGCTGAAGTTACTTGATTTGTCTGCCCAACCCACTACTTTCTTTGAGAGTAACTCCCAGGAGCTTGTTGCCAGGCTTGTTGACACTTCTTGACCTCACGTCTTTGGTTATAATTGATTGGACCAAAAGAAAACAACTGATCCCAGCCAAAGAGATTTTCTTCTGTGTGCGGAGGGAGCTAAGAATGAAGCATATGAGTAGGAAAATGCAGGGCTGTGAGATGGAGAGAGTCCTGACAATTTTCTAGTTCTGAAAAAGCCCTTTCTAAGGCATAACTGCCTTCCCACCCTTGTATTATGGGAACCACTCCATGTCCTTATAATGAATTGTCTCCATTTTTTAAAACTATCTAGTTTTGCTTGATTTCTGTTATTTGTGATGTGAAATCCCTAAATAATATACCTTGACCTTCATATTTATACTCTTTCTTTCAGGCTGTGAAATGTCTGTACCTCAAGCCCTACATATGATGTCACTGTATTTTATAAGTCACTGGGTCTACAGTAAAATCCTTCACAGCCCACATCATTGCATATTCATGGCATTGGGGCTTCAAAGTTTCCCACAACCCTCTGAGAAGTGTCACAAAATTCCTTTGCCTCAAATCCTGCAGATTATCTAGATTCCCAAATAGCACTGGAATTGGACTAGACTGAATAAGTTCCTGAGGCGGCTTTCAGACCTATTCTAAACCAGACTTGCCCACCATAAGCTCACAATACTTTCTGGTACTATATTCCTCTGTGGCAAACTTGTTAATGAGCCATTTCAAACCCCAGACAGGATCACCACTTTGATATGACCATTATGACCTACCCCCAAGTCCCAAGATGCTCTGGCTCCCTTGCTATGTTTCTGAGCTCATCTTCTATTGTTCCTCCTGCTTTTTCCTTCCAGGAACACTTGCCCCATCACAGTGTACAGAACATGCTATGCAAGACTTCCACTTTAGGGCCTTGATATTTGCTATTCCCTCCACATGACTTGCTCCTCCATTCAGGTCCTGTCTCAAGTGTCACTTCATCAAGAAAGCCTCTGCTGACTAAAGCATCTGAAATAGTTTTTCACACCCATCACTACTCCCCCTTAATTCTGTTTTATGTTCTTCTTAGAATTTTCTATTTTCTATTATTTTGATTTCCTATCTGTTTACTGTTCTTCTCTCTGACCCTATACATGTCCCCTATACAAGGCCCTATACATGTCCCCTAAAAGAAGGGTCTTCATTTTTATTTACTGCTCTGTTTCCTTGGCGCATAGTATGAACTCAGTAAGTACTTGTTATTAAATCAGTGTGATTCTATGATGAAATTTAACTCAAAATACCTGTCATTAACTCAAATCCAATCATTAGATTCGATGCTTATTTAAAATGTATGCAAATAACTTCAAACTCATAAGACGGATAAAGTTGAGACATAAATCATTCAGCAAGGAAACACTAACAGCAGCTTTAGAATGCACACCCTAAGTCAGTTATTACTGTCTTCATGGCTGCCTTGTTCATTTACACTTCAATTATGTGAATTCTTCAATGTTCAACAATAATTCATTGAGTGTTCACTATTGCAGGGTTCACGTTTTGCAGAAATAATTATATACGGTGATGATTCTCCAATTGTCATAATTTTAATAGGGAACATGCTTAGAGGCTTACAGCCACCCTTTCCTTTTTCATTCGGACAAGTGAGTAAAGGTTTTGCTTCGAAAGAGGACCCTGTTCCCTCTTTTGAGGGTGGGGTTCAGCATATGTTCCTCGGAACAATGGCCAAAGAAGGATGGTCTTATAGGGGTGATGGGCCCTGGACTTGGTACAGTGTGAGAGCCTCAGTGGGTAACTTTGACCACTACAGGAAGAGGAGAAGTGACAGCAAAGAGGAAGAGAATCGTGTGTTGGTGACCAGAAGTGAGGAGCTTCTGGTAAGATCTATGGAGATGGTGGGTCTCAGTATTGACTACTGTGGCAGGGACAGGGTTTGGGCACTCAGGAATCCAGCTGGGAGCCGAAAGAACACAGGACGGGTGGGACTCCAGACAGTGTACCTCAGTTAGGATTTGAGTTTATTTCTCATTGCCATGGTTATAGCCACTGCTGTCGCTGTAATGAGTGTGCCTCAGAACTTACATCCGAAGCCTCTGAAAGAAGCATTATGATGTAGTAGAAAGTAGAAAATAAGCTTTTAGAGTTGAACCTAGTGGTGGGACCTAGGGTAAGTCCCTTAACATCTATGAACCTTATTGGTGTGGTTTATAAAAAGAGAAATAATGTTACATTGGGAGACCATCAATAGGCTTAGTCATAACATATGTGCAAGGGCTAGCACAGTGCCAGACATGTGGTAGGCGCTCAATAATTGAGAGCATGGTTAGTATTCTGAGGGCCTGGCCCTGTTACCAAGCATTCTAACAAATGAGTTTGGAAAGTAGGAACCATACATTGTGTATATTGCCGAAGAGAAAAATAATTTTAAAAACACAGAAAAATTTCAATTTGGTTCAAAAGATAATCAAAAAGTTTAGTCACACCTTGGATAAAAAAAAGGTAACCATATTCCCTATTTGGGTTTTACGACATTCGTAGCAAATCTTTTTACAGTATTCTTTTAATATAAGAATTTGCTGGATAAAAATATTTTTTGTTGTTTTTAACTAGTGAAATGTATTATATATAGTTCATGAATTTCAATTGGCCTTAGATTTATTCTACAAAAGAAACATATTTACTAAGGTTTATTTCTTGCTTATAAAGCTCAACGTTCTGACAACTGAGAGGCAGAATGAATTACAGCTGATAAACTCTGCTTTTCCCTTTAGATCACTAAATGCATGAAACATAGTTATAATCTTAATATAACATTTTGACTTAAGATTTAGAGTAGAAAAAGAAAAACGTTCTACTAAACTTTTACATACAAGTAGAACAAATCCTACATGACCCTGCATTACTGGGTATGTATATCCTCAACTTTGGATCTGTTTCCTGATTCTACCCAGCAGATTAAACAAGGGTTATGGTTCCCATGAGCTGTGCTCTGGATTCGGCTCCTTAATCATTCAGATGAGTAACTTGAGCCTTAAGAAAGGAGTACATTCCATTTTAGGTTTATGTATTTATTTTTGAAAGAGAGAGAGAGACAGAGCATGAGCATGAGAGCGGAGGAGGGACAGAAAAAGAGATGGAGACAGACAATCCCAAGCAGGCTCCAGGCTGTCAGCACAGAGCCCGACATGGGGCTTGATCTCATGAACCATGGGATCATGATCTGACCCAAAATCAAGAGTTGGATGCTTAACTGACTGAGCCACCCATATGCCCAAAAGAAGTGTCTTTCTTAAAGTCATTTCACTTATAAAGGGCAGGACAAAGGTGCACTCTGAGGCCCATGACATTTCACTCTACGATTGGGTTGTTCACGATTTTAGGAATTGTCAATACAGCAGGACCATAAGAGGGCTATGTTATCCCCAAATAATTGGGTTGAGGTTTTCCATTCGTTGGCTGTTGTCTGCTTCAGCTTCAAAGAAAACCTACTAGTGTCTACAACTGAAATGTAGCTGATTTATAAGGTCAGATGTTAGGACAGGCTTGGGAGTCAAGCTATGAGGATCAGTGTCTCACCTGCCACATATCTTTTATGCAGCACCTTATTATGCAGCTTATATATGCAGCTTAGGAAAGTAAGCTGTGAGTTCTTGACCAAGGTGCATGAATGGGATGAATCATCCCAGATAAAATGAAATATGAAATAATGTATGTGTTATATGCTCATTGTCTCTTTCTGAAGGAAGGGTTTATGGTTTTTATCAAGTTCTTGACTTGCCCTAAAAAGCTGAAAATCACTGATCCAAGAAGTTATTGTCTTGAGTGACCACTTTTAAATCAAATTTCACTGTGGCTTTCTCTAAGAGGACACTTCATTTATTTGTTTATTTATTTATTTACCATGAAGGAGCCACAGAAATTCATAAATGACTCTTTGACTCAAACACTACTACTAAAATCTTTATTTGAGGTGGCCTCCCTACTCAGTTGCAAGTGGACAGAGAATTACATAGACTATTGTTAAACCAACAGTTCTCTGAGGGGAGTGTGACAGAATTCAATGACGTCTAGTAAATCCCTGTTAGACCTTGGCTTATTCATTGTTTATTTAGAATTAAGTGAATATAAAACTCCTGCATTATTACCCCTCATTCTTACCTTTCACTTACAAAAGTAAACCAACATAGAAAGCAAACAGAAAAGGTATGTTTTTTATTTTTTTTTTTTTTAAAAAAATTTTTTTTTTCAACGTTTATTTATTTTTGGGACAGAGAGAGACAGAGCATGAACGGGGGAGGGGCAGAGAGAGAGGGAGACACAGAATCGGAAACAGGCTCCAGGCTCTGAGCCATCAGCCCAGAGCCCGACGCGGGGCTCGAACTCACGGACCGCGAGATCGTGACCTGGCTGAAGTCGGACGCTTAACCGACTGCGCCACCCAGGCGCCCCATGTTTTTTAGAAATGGTATTAATATGAATTAGATTTTACCAGTAGGATAGTAGGTTAATCCAATATGACAATGAAGCTTTAAAAAAAAAGAAGCTTTTTAAAATGATGTAAATTGTGTAAATTATGTCTAAATTATCTAAATTATGTAAATTGTGTGAGCGGATTTCCCTTAGACTACCATCAGAAAATTATGATTCACTAGTGGCCCAACCAGAGAAAATAGGGAAAGAGATGAATGGATTTCAGGTGTATTTGGAGTTTTTGGACATCAATTACATATTCAAGAGTCTCTATTACAGAAGCCTTCAAGAAATTATTGTTAAGGAAAGGATATAGCATGTCTTTCAATGCCATGGTTTAATAGGCTCATCCAAGGATTATTTAACGATTTAAGTTTTACTATTTGATTAAAGCATAGACATTGTCATTTATAGAATCTTTTCTGGTAGAAAAGATAATATCAAAGGTTATGGTTTCCTGCCTTGTAGGGCATTAACTGTATCTAATCTAACCATCTTATTCTAACATTCCTTTATTAAATTGCCTGTACCTACCCAGCTCCTCGAATACTCTTTGAATGTGCCTTTTTATCTTTTTGGATATTATTCATTAATTAGTTGAATTAAAACCACAAACAGAGGTGCCTGGGTGGCTCAGTCGGTTAAGTGTCCAACTTTGGCTCAGGTCATGATCTCGTGGTTTGTGGGTTCGAGCCCTGCGTCAGGCTCTGTGCTGAGGGCTTAGAGCCTGGAACCTGCTTCGGATTCTGTATCTCCCTCTCCCTCTGCCCCTTCCTCACATATGCTCTGTCTCTCAAAACTAAATAAACATTAAAAATATTAAAAAAACACAAACAGGTTCATTTTATACTGTATCATGGTCATGTTTTTAACATTTTGTTAAAATTTTTGTTTAACATTTTGTTAAAAACATTTTGTGCATTGATGTTAACATCACTGGATATCTATACTTTAAAACCTGAAATTTCTAGTTTCTGATACTGAGTCATGGTGAGCATGCAACCCAAATCCACCAGACTTGGTTTTTATGGTTACATGCTATGGTTGCATCATTGCTATTGGCAAGTAGTGTAAATTCCCGAAGAACAAACAAATAACTACAATCTTAGAAATAACCTGAAATTCATTTAATTCAAGTCCTGCATTAAAGACAGAAAAAGGAAGCTCAGGGGAGTCAAATGGCAGCAAAGCCAGGGCAAGAATGAAGGACACTAATGTTCTTCCTTCCTCCACACACTCGCCCACCTCTTATGTCCACATTTCCTCCCGGCCTGCTGCCAAGGTCACATTTTATGCTTTGATCTTACACGGTAAGCCAAGACTTTTTAGGAAAGATTCCGGAGAACAAAGCATATCTGCAAATATAAGACAAGGAAAAAATCGATAGTGGGTTCTTCTATAACGGAAATGCTTCCAGATGTCCAAAGCCCAGGAAGTGTAATCTTTGGTGATTCGGAATGAGAAGTGTTGTCTAAAAGACTATAGTGAAGGAGTAATTTTTAGGTTTTACTTTTTGTTATTATGATTAGTACTCTGAGCATATTCTTGGCCAATTTGGAGAGAAATAAATTACTCAATAAAGATTACTTTGTGAGGGCGCCTGTGTGGCTCAGTTGGTTAAGTGTCTGACTTGGGCTCAGGTCATGATCTTGTGGTTCATGAGTTCAAGCCCCATGTCCGGCTCTGTGCTGACAGTTCAGTGCCTGGAACCTGCTTCAGATTCTGTCTCCTCTCTCTGCCCCTCCCCTGCTCATGCTCTGTCTCTCTCTCTTTCTTAAAAAATGAATAAACATAAAAAAAAAAAAAAGATTACTTTGTGTATACGTGTTTTCGATGAATAAAGTCATGGTGTCTTAATTACTTTAGTAATTAGGAACTTTAACACTTGTGGCTTAAGAAGGTAGTAGAAGAGAAAGGTTTGCTCCGAGAATTAAAAAAAAATTTTTTTTTAACATTTATTTATTATTGAGAGACAGAGAGACACAGAGCATGAGCAGAGGAGGGGCCGAGAGATGGAGAGACACAGAACCTGAAGCAGGCTCCAGGCACTGAGTAGTCAGCACAGAGCCCGACACGGGGCTCGAACCCACAACCCGCGAGATCATAACCTGAGCCAAAGTCGGATGCTCAACTGACTGAGCCACCCAGACGCTCCTCGGAGAGTTTTTGAAGTTGCATTGGCCTCAGGCAAAAATGGATATTTCTAAAGTTTTACCTAAGCTATGTGCTTTAATAATTTAAATAGTGTCTAAAAATGGTCTTTGCATGTCTAATACTCAAGCCCAGAGGATAGGGGTATTTCTATAAACATGGCCTCTGTTGTAGCACTCAATTTGCATTCTTGTCTGTATCCCTATTCATTTCCTCTCAGCTTCTGTAACGTGCTAGGTTGCTGAACTGATGTGCCACGTGCCCAAGTAAGTCAATCCTCTTGTGGCTGCAGCCAGGACAAACATGCGGGCAGAGAAGCCAGGTTGGAGCAGAGATGTAGTGAACTGCAGGTACTGTTCAGGCCATGAAAGGGCACCAGTGAGCAAAGTTACATCGAAACCACATCCTCCCACAGTTATCCTACTGAGTTGGCCTCTTCGTTGGAACTGTTCCGCACAGGTGAAACACTCTCATTCACAAGGGCAGAGTGACAGATTGAGAGTAGCATATAGTTTCCGTGAGTAAACACAGTTTTGTCAGAAGATACTCTAATAAGTGCATACATTGGCCTTTTTGCCTGGCTTAATGTTAGCCATCCTACGATTTTCACCTTAAATATGGGAGGGAAACTGAATCCTAGATTGCATGAGACAGTCCGACTATGTACTTCCATAGCAACCTCTATTTCTCCCATTACAAAGCTTATTACACTTTATTGTAATTGTGTGTTTACTTGCATGTATTCTCCACTAGATTATTCACTTTTGGAAGCAGGACAGGTTTAGCTTGCTTATCCTTGCAGTTCAGATCCTTGCTGGGATTATTAAATATTGGATAAGAGGACAAAGAGTCAAGAACAACTAGATCTGAAGTCAATAAAGATAAAAGGTAGTACTGAAGGAGAAGCTTATATTAAAAAGTCATGTGTAGGCTTTTCCTCTGTCTTTTTTAGATGCATTTTCCCCCATGGTAGTTATGTTATTTCTTCCCTCCTCATTTCAATACATCTGCCTCTGAGCAAAGGAGCCAACAAAGGCTTAAAGGCTATGAGTATTATGACAGGGACACATCTTTCTGCTACAAAGTATAGTTTCGGGGATCAGTAAGCAAGGTTCAGGAGGTATTTCTGATTTGGGAAATCCTTTCCAATTCCCTGGTATCAAACTCACAGAGATCAATACTTGAGAAGAAATATAAATAGGGGTAAAACCTTATCCAAAGGCAAATATTAAGCATGATTCTCTCCTAACAGTACTTCTGAGATTTTATTAAGAGGAAAATGACACCATACTAGATCTCATGAACAGGCTGAGCCCGGAAGAGCACAGAATGTTAAGATGTGAGTTTCTCTACTTCCGGAAGCAGGGATGGTAGGAAAGGAAAAGGAGAAACATGAAGAGGTCATGCAAACATCATTACTCTGCTTACCATTTATTACAAAGTTAAAAATAACACAAAATTCACCCACTGACAGGGATACAGGAAGAGCATAGCTTGATAGCTTTATGGATCAATAGGGGGGTAGATTCTTTGGTATTTTTGTTATTTTTGTTTTAATATGGGATACTATCATCAAGGTTGGTTTTTATTTATTTAAAATTCCATTCTCTTGAAGAAGCAGACTATAAAAAGCGAATAATTTTAAAGATTGAAGCAATAGAAAACACAGTTCCTAACCAGCATTATGAACAAGTTAAGCTTTCATTTTTTTTTTTTTTTTTAATTTTTTTTTTTCAATGTTTATTTATTTTTGGGACAGAGAGAGACAGAGCATGAACGGGGGAGGGGCAGAGAGAGAGGGAGACACAGAATCGGAAACAGGCTCCAGGCTCTGAGCCATCAGCCCAGAGCCCGACGCGGGGCTCGAACTCACGGACCGCGAGATCGTGTCCTGGCTGAAGTCGGACGCTTAACCGACTGCGCCACCCAGGCGCCCCTAAGCTTTCATTTTTAAGTCAAGAAAACCTTGGCACTTACTCTAACATTTGCATCATCTAGTCAATGCTTTTGAACCATCGTTCTATAGTGTAAATATATTCGTATTGGCTTATTGATGAACACCTGGAAGAGAACAAAATTAAACTAGCTATACATGCACAGAAAAGTTATATATTTTATCATTAATTTTGAAGGGTGGCCGACTATCCACTTCAAAATATGCCACTTCAGCATCAAGATTATTTTGAGGTTAAAGTCACTTGAAAAACAGTAGATGTAAGAAAAGCATTCTGCTCTCCCCTTTTCTTCCTGAAAACAGGATAAGACCCCCCCCCCCCCTTTGAAAGATGTCCTCCCTGTACCAGGAGGAAAGGAACATTCTTATTATCAAGGACAGGAAGACTGAAAGAATTCTGCATAAACAGACCTTGTTAAATAATTCTTACCTTTCTTTAACCTTACTTTAACATATTTTATGTTTCCACAAAAGCTTCTCTTTGTTCATCCTAGTAGAAGAGCATTTAGGTTTTGCCATTTCTTTGGGTCTTCATTTCCATACAAGGGCTCCCATATCACATGAACATGTGTATGTTTTTCTCTCTTAAGCTGTCTTTTGTTACAAAGCCCAGCCAAGACCTAAAATGGGCAGAGGAAAGAATTTTCCTCCCCTGCAATGTTCTTAGAAATAAGAATTTCAACAGAAACATTAAATGACATATTTTACAGTTGAGTCTATGTCAAAAAAGCAAAGAAGATAAGTTAGGTCTGGTATACTCATCTGATGTAACTACATTCTTTTTTTTTTTTTTTTTTTTAGTATTTATTTTATTTTTGAGAGAGAGAGAAAGGAAGATAGACAGCAAGGGAGGGGCAGAGAGAGAGAGAGAGAGAGAGAGAAAATCCCAAACAGGATCTGCACCGTCAGTGCAGAGCTCAACTCGGGGCTTGATTTCACAAATCCTAACATCATGACCTGAGTCGAAATCAAGAGTCGGAAACTTAATGCACTGAGCCACTCAGGAGCCTATGTAACCACATTCTTATGTTGACTATTGTTTTCCTTTAATTTCATAAAATGTATCTGCCAAGTCTCTATACAATACCAAGGTGTGACTAGGAAGACGAGAAGATTAAATTTTGAATCATGTCTAATTATATTTTCTCTTGGATCATTGACCATGTATTTAGGTAACAGTTACCATCAACAGGAAAACAATATCATTTTAAAACTTTTCTTTTAAATCAGTATTGTTAAAGTTGAATTTCACTGGGACAAATATTTGAAAGGTCTTTTTTTTTTTAACACAACAGCTACTGGTAAAAGGATTTTATTCAAATTCCTCTAAATTATAGCAAAGACGGGGAGAAAGAGATGCTTTTAATAACTATATCTGAGACATTAAGTAATTTATAGACTATATACTTTTTTTTTATTAAAAAAAATTTTTTTTTACATTTATTTATTTTTGAGAGACAGAGTGACACAAAGTGAGAGCAGGGGAGGGGCAGAGAGAGAGGGAGACACAGGATCGGAAGCAGGCTCCAGGCTCTGAGCTGTCAGCACAGGGCCCTACGCGGGGCTCGAACCCACAGACCGTGAGATCATGAGCCGAAGTCGGACGCTCAACCGACTGAGCCACCCAGGCGCCCTAGAGACTGTATACTTGAGAGCAGTATAAAAATTTTATAGCAGAAATTGTTTACCTTTCTACTTAATTATTCATTAAATAATACTTATTTAAACTATATCAGCTTAAATGTGATATTTTTCACATCTGTTTTGAAGTTTCATTTCAAGACCTGGTTGCCATTCTTGGTTTTAATTTATGACTAGTCTCTGGGTCTACAGCGGCATATAGTGAGCCAATGAAGACTGGGGAGTGAGGCAGCTTGCCCATCAGAATCTACACCAGTTTGGCTATGGATATTGAGGAAATAGTGGAATCAGTTATGAAGACATTCCTTCTGTGATAAATTTTTGGAAGATTTCATAACAGCTTTACCAAAGTTACAAACTGACATGATTGATAATTTAATGTCTTCTCCTATCTCCTGATGGCATGTTTTCAATTCTTTTGTGTAGTTGATTAGGTACAAGCCTACTTTTCGTCAGATCCCTTACATTCGTTTTGTTACAGGCAGTCCCTCCTATGCTGAATCAACTCAGGGTCACTTATTGTGTGTGGAGTAATGCTATGCATGTAATAAGAACTGTGTCTGAAACGTACAGAAATTTAAGTAGGTTCATCCGCTGTTGGAAATACTGCATTGATTGAATGAAGCCTCTAGAGGGCACTCTGCATTCAGTTCAGGTGAAAACCAGTTTCTGATGTTGCTCACATCTTCATTTTGAATTTTGAGGGGGAGAGAGAGAGAGAGAGAGATGTGTGGTGTACACATGTGTAATAACTGATGCCCATTTCTGTTTATTTTCTTTTTTAAAACTTAGAAAAATTGTATTTCTTTATAGGATTTTTTTTTTTAAGTTGCAGTCACTGTTTAACATTTATGCCCTAGACTTGGACCAAATAGATTTCCTCCTATAGTTGTAAATCGGTTTATTAAAAATTTCAATAGTCCATATTCCCTTTTTTTGTAACATTCATATGAATCTAAAATGGATGAACCTAGAATTTCTTTTTGTGCCAGAAATTAAGAAGTATTCAGAAGGCTGGTTAAAAAATGGGACAATTTTAGCATCAAAACAAATAATAAGAAGAATACATTATAACTCATTAATTACAATAGGAACTCATTAATTAATTTATACTTATAAGGATTTTAAAGCAAACCTAAATAGGAACAGGAGAAGTCTTTTCTTTACACTGGAGTGCCTACTAATAAATGTAGAAGAAATTATGGATTAGAAAATCAATATTTGGCAGACCTCACAGTAATAATTCAAATAAGAAATATCAATGGATGCTAAAACTAGTGGCTAAAATTTTGATGAGGAATGGAATATTTACATAATTCGTAGGATCTCCCTCCTGTCAATACTTAGTGAATACTGAAGGAAATACTAAAGAATAACTTTACATTGGAGAATCTTGGCAGGCACCACCTTAGTCAAATGATCAAGGTTAAAATCACCTGTAATGAAAAAAATCCAAACTCTGACCATCTGATAAGATGCATTAAGAGAAAAATAGCTTCACATCTGTGGTATTTTTGCCCAAAATGCATAATCTGAATCTAATTATGAGGAAACATTAGACAAAAGCCAATTGAGAGACGCTCCACTGAATATCAGGCCGTAATCTAAAGTGTCAGGCCATGAAAGTCAAGGAAAGTTTGGGGAACTATCTCAGACTGAAAGAGACCTAAAATCATAAAATATAAATGCAATCTATGATTGTGAGTTGCATCCTTTTTTTTTTCTATGAAAGGTATGAACAAAGTATTTGGCAAAAAATTGAATGGGTTTGAGGATTAGAGGGTAGTATTGTACCAATGTTCATTTTCTGAATTTATATCACTTTGACATAGGATTATTTTAAGCTGAAGGCAATTAAGAGTAGAAAAATACAGGAAGAATTCTCTGCCCTTCCCTGATCTCTCTAAAAGCAGAGCATAAACTTCCATTTGTGAAGGTGGCATAAATTTCACTCCTCTTGTGTACCAGGATAAAAAGAGAAACTTTTATCCACAGAGATGGAGAGCCAGCACCGAAATGAATCTGCATAAATAAACCTTACTAAAATGGCCCTTATCATCCACTGGTTCCCCCATATACTTCCTACTCACTTCCCTATGATTTATCTTCCTTTGAAGCTCACACCCTCTTTCCTTTGTTAAGAAGTATATATACGTTCCTGAATCTGCTTCTTTAAGCTTCACTTCTTTTCTGTGAACTCCTGTGCAAATAAAAATACTAATAAATGTATATTACTTTTCTCCTGTTAAGCAGCCTTTGTCAGTTAAATTAGCAGGCCCCTGATACTGAACTACCCTACAAGAGGGTAGAGGAAAAGTTTCTCCTCCCAGATAGGTGATTATCTTGTGGTTACACAGAAGAATTGTCCCTGGTGGTAGGAAATGCACACTAAATCATCCAGTGATAATTTATTTCAGAATGGCTCAGGAGTAAAAAGCTCTTTGTACATTTAGAAATTTTTGATAATTTTGAAATTATTTTAAAATTAAAAAAAAAACACTTAAAATATTAAACCTACAAAATAAACTCTGGTTTGATGCTTTAATTATCTCATGCTCAATGTAGGAATCATTTTATGAAAATGAAATTAGCATTTCATTATGTAACAGACGCTAAGACACAGGCCAATAAATCTTCTTTGAGATTTGTGAGATTAATGCAGACCAAAACAAAGATGATTAAGTGCTTTGTTTTACTTTTCTGAAAGAATGTGGAGGAAGAGCATTTGTATGAATCAAATTACTTTGATGATCTGTTCTAGCCATTCCAGAAAAACAAATGAGCTATTTTCACCATAATATTTAAAGCCCAAGTAGGAAAAAGCACAAAATAAAAAAACAAAACCCCCACATTTTGAATGTCTTCACCTTTGCTCTGTAATGGCTGGCATTTCACCTTCCTGTGGACTTAGAATGAACACGTCAGCTCTTTTGAATTCTCATATTATAGAAGCCTACTTTTGGAAATGTGGGTTAGTGTTAAAATCCATGCTCATTAGAAAAACAAAAGTCTCATAGAGACTTTTTTCTTTTAATTCAATAAATATTTCTTTAAAACCTCTTTGTGTGAGACCTCTTAACCTTCGAAATTAACCAAGACTGTCCTCATCTTTTTGGATGAGTTGTGAAAAGAAAGAAAGGTGCATAAAAGGGGATTTTTTTTTCCTTTCATTAATTACCTTTTTTTTTTTTCCACACAAGGGTATGACCTTTGACACACAGGGGTTGAAATCAATGTTTATCACTGTATTATTTTTAGTTGCAAAAGTTATAAAATAAAATTATATGGACCTTGTCTATTCATTTCTGAGTATAGAGAATGGGTTATTTATTTGTAGGTGAAATGGAAGAAACGCTGGTTTCTTTATGTTTTTACAAAATATCAAACCATTGAGTTCAGATGGGAATTATCAAGGGTCATGAATTATGTAAGAAACCAGCAAAGAAAAATAATTTTATTATTTGGTATAAAATTTGTTTTTGTTTTTCATATATCTTTACAGGCTTTACATTAAAGCAACCTCTAGTATTGTATAAATGCAACTATACGAAGACTAGAAAAGGAATGACTAAAATTGGGTAGGTCAGAATACATGGCAGTGGGAGTGAATCTCACATATAACTGGTATTTCAGAGATCCAGTGGAAAAAGGAAAATCTTCAAAGGCCAAGTGGCATTCTGTAATAAAAATACGGACCAAGAGGTGGATGAGGTGATAGTTTTTATGAGTAATGACAGGATGGATAGCAAACAGTATCATTCTGCTAGAGACAGGACATTCACCCTCACTCAGGGATGTTTGTTGAAATATGACAAACATAAAGTCATCCTGGCCAGGCTAGTCATAGAGATGGCAGCATTTATTGAGCATTTATTGAGCCCAGCATTACACCCAACATTGTCTATGCCTTATCTCATTCGATCCATAGACGTCTCTCCTGAGGTTGGAACTGAATCCCTTGTCTTACAGGTGAAGAAACTGAAGTTCACGGAGGATGAAATAATTTGCCCAAGTTGAGCTCTTAACCAATGCATTCCATTGGTCAGGGATTATGTGTAGACTGCCAAAGGTAAAATCTTAGATCATAGTGACACTGGCAGAGGTAGATCTTTTTTAAAAGCAGTGTTTGTTTGTTTGCTTGTTTTCCTTCAACAAATTTAAAAAAAGAAAAAAAAAAAAAAGACAGTAAGAAAGGAAAGAGCCAAATGTAAGATTTGGTCCTGAAACTAAAAAAAATTAGGAACTGGTACAGGAAATAATTGTGTGTGGTTGACCACATAATGGAGATCATAGCACAATTAGATTCAGAATTCCAACGAGATTTGGAAAGCCAAGAAATTGGTCAGATTATTTTTAGAAAAATGAAATTATAAATGTCCAGGGAAAAGAGTTTAGTTTTGTAGATGAAAAAAATTTAATTGCTTAAAAATACACATCCATACCAAATATAAGCATGAATATTTGGCACAGTCAAATCTCAACAATGCTGAATAAATAGGAAAAACAAGTATTTTAATACTTTGTAATAAATACTTTTATAATAACTATTAATAAGAATACAAATTTAATGTAGAAAATTTAGAATAAAATGATGGTAGACTTACTCTATTTTATTTATTTATTTATTTATTTATTTTTCAACGTTTATTTATTTTTGGGACAGAGAGAGACAGAGCATGAACGGTGGAGGGGCAGAGAGAGAGGGAGACACAGAATCGGAAACAGGCTCCAGGCTCTGAGCCATCAGCCCAGAGCCTGACGTGGGGCTCGAACTCACGGACCGCGAGATCGTGACCTGGCTGAAGTCGGACGCCTAACCGACTGCGCCACCCAGGCGCCCCAACTCTATTTTATTTATAAAGCCACATGCATTTTTTTTTTTTTTGCAAATTGGGATTAAGGGTATATAAACTTTTATATTTTACTTTTTCTGATTAATATATTGTCAGAGTATTAAAGGCCTTTCCTTCAGTAAAGAAATCTGTGAGTAGAAAAGGAATTCAATTCAAAGCATTCAAGAATAAACATGAACCATCTTGGCTCAAAGTAAGAGGCTTAATAAACATCAATAAAATACGATGTATTTAAGTAGACCAAGACAGGCAAAAACCAGTCAGAAGGCAGTGTGACTATCAGTACAATGTAAAAGCTGATTTATGGAATTGTTGAATCACTATATTGTACACCAGAAACTAACTATACGTGGACTAACTGGAATTAAAGTAAAAACTTATGAAAAAAAAATGAAAACAAGCAGATGGATGTTCGGAGTTACGAAACTTGATTTTCAACTTTCCTGTTAAAGATTTTGTGTGTTCCTCAACACCTAAGTCCAAGCTCAAGCACACATAGGATCTATTTTTAAGTCTAGCTATAAAGCTACACATAAACAAAAAATTGGGATTCACCCAAAGATTCTGAAGGAATTTGAGGGAAAATTTAGGAATCCTTCTCAAAAAATGTTAGCCGTCAGGAAAGAGAAATGAGGATTGCTAATATTATTTTAATTAATAAGAAGAACCATATAAGAAAGGCAAAGACTTTGCCTGTCAGCAATGTAATTTCATGATATAGATCTACTAATATGAAAGTAATTTAAGCTATAGAAAGAAATCTTTCTGTAAGGACAAATCTTGCTTCACTGAATAAACACACATGTGAAAACTTCACTAAGATTGTAGGTAGGCAAAAGCAATTTTAAAAATTGAGTTGCATTAAAAATGTTTTGTCGTGTTTAAAAACAACAGATTCTAGAAAAGAACTAAAGGGTGTAGAAAATAGATATATTTTTGGGTCAGTATAAATATTTGGTTTCTCTCAGGAATCTGGGTTAGGAAAGATTTTGTTTTGTTTTGTTTTGCATGTAAATTACAAGAAAGAAAAGTGAACAATGGCAACAACATTTTTAAAGGCTTTTCAAACCAAAATGCTAAAGCAAAAGCAATAAACTACAGGAAAGTTACACAAGCTTATGGAAATAGACCGAGAAGTAGTACACGACTTTCATTAGAAGGAATTACATTTAGAGAAAAAAACAACCCAAAACATATTATTTACTTATGAAATCATTCTCACAGCTCTATAGAGATTAAAAAAAAAAAAGACTGGATTTTTATCATTCAGCTATTCAGCATATAATTATTGAACACCTACTATGTGCCAGATGTTCTTCTTGATGGCTGGCACATTATATCAATGAACAAAAAAGAAAAAGAAAATCCCTGCTCTTGTGGAGCTCACATCCTTAAAAACAACAATAATTATCCGGCCTCCAAACACACTTATTAGTGAATTTGCTGTCAGGTTCATTAATAAACATGACTCAGAAGATGATCCAGTAAGGGCCAAATACTGATCAAGAAGATTAATTGCTTTAAAATAATTAAAATTTTAGTACATCTGTTTGGAAAATATGAATAGTTTCAAAGAGAATGTTAACAAAATCACGGAATGCGTTCTGAGAACAACCTGTCTCTTCAAAAGTGACTATGATCTGCATTATGGCCCTAGAGTTTATGTCATAAAACACATACCTCTGAAGTATTTAAATCTTTTTAAATAAAAAGGAAGAATTAGGGAGGTTCCTCAGAAAGATACTATCTTGAACATGTAAAACTTCTAAAGAGCTCTTTTGAAAAGGGTACAGATCCTATGATGGCTGGAAATACAAAGTTGTAAAAAGCTTAGGGGGTGATTTGGTGAAACTCAAACAAAATAAAAAACGCTGCCTGGGCATGGAGAGGGTCGTAATCGCAGGGACCCAGCAAGGGCAAGAGCTAGGAGAAGTTTAATAAAATGTAACAGTTCCTGACAGCAGTTTTTATTTAAAAGTAAAAGAATTCGGGCATGAAGCCTGTAAGAAAAGAATGTTGCTCCTCTTGTAGTTTGGCGATGCCCCTGGCTGAGAAACACAGACCCCACATATCCTGGACGTGAGTCAGGGGTCAATGAATTAGGGAAGTGGCTACTAGCAACCATTGATTAAAAATTTCAGCCCGTGACAAGTTGCGAGGTGTGAGATTAAACTTATAACTGAACTGATTATTATCTCCCCAATTCTCCCACACTCAGCTGGAACTGATTGTGTGTGCCAAGCTGCAACGCCTAGAGAAGAATGTTCTAGAGAAGAGAAAACAGAGCACGTAAACCCAAATTCACAGTGCTCAGAGGTGAAGCATCCCTTTAATACTCTCAATAAGAAAGGAAGCTAAGGGAGCTTGATCTTTTTGGGGTGACTTTGGAGCAGATAACTTGTCAGGGGAACTGACAGGGTGCAGTTGTTCTGGGTGCTGCTGTGCTGTGTGACATAGGAGGCAGGGGAGGCTGGAATGTCACCATTCCCCACTTGCCACGCCAACAGCTCTGGGGAGGTCTGCATACACCCAGAAGAAGGGGGCCCCTGTTTCTCAATCACACAACGCACTCTATGGGCTAGTGGTGCCCTGGCAACTGTGCCCCCTCTCAAAAACTACAGTCAGAGGCAGAGCCCCTCCCTGGCACCACTCGGGTGGAAATTTGGCAGCTCTTCTGTTTGTGTGTCGAGGCACTGAGACCACTTTGAATCAGTTCCTTTACTGCCCCCAGAGGGATACAGACATGCTAAAGGAACTTCCTCTGGCCAATTCTCACCCAAACAGGGGACACCATCCCCACCTGAGAGTACTAAGCAATGGCAGCAAGTTCCTAGGACCCCTGCAGAAGAATTTTTACAAAGAAGACATTTTACAAAAATGACAAATTCCCTTTGCATACTCTTTAAGAATAGGACTCTTAACAGTCCAAGATTTCTCAAAAACGATGTAGTAGGGCCCTCAGCAGTCTTTATTTAGACCCAATTTCTCAAAACCGTACCTAGTTAGAACTTGTCAGGCTGAGGGGATTTTCCACGCTTCTAAGCAACGTTTTTCATCTTTACACAGAGTTTTGGCCGTTGGCAGCTGCAGGGCCACTGGCAGTCTCTGGATGCATAAAGAGATCCCTGAGCGCACAAGCCCTGACCAGCAGGCTTCCAGTTCCTGTAGTGCTTTTGGTAACCACCAACGAACTGCTGATCAGAAAACATCCTTTTCCTATGACAGAACAATCTAATTCAAAAAGAACTCTGGCTGACACTTACTGCATGATTGATTTATTGACCAGGGAATTACTGGGGGCAAACAGGCACGCTGGCTATCCTTTCTTAAGCAGATTTTTGGTGTGTTTGTTTGGTTTGTTTTTATTCTGTCAGAGAGCTTTTTGTTTCTTTTCATGCATCAGATTTCTGGAACTCCAGCCTAGCCTGGTTGGCCATTCCAAGTCCTCTGCTCAGACTCTATTAAGAGAAAAACCAGAACCGTACTGGAAAATAATGTATCTGAGGTAGAATTAACCGGGAGGAGATTATCACAAAGTGAAACTGTTCTTTGGATCTGCTAGGTGAGAGTGAAAGTAAAGGTCACTTTTTGGTAAGAGACTCTGAATATTAGTAAAAATGGAACTGTGTGTTGGGGAAGAGAGTGGGAGTTGAAGGTCAAGGGGGAAATTTGGTGGCTGCAGTAACTATAGTTAATTTATGAATGGACTCTAAGCTACGTCAGTGGATGCTTCTGATGAGCCTGAATGAGTAGAGGGCAAGTAGAGGAAGTTTTGGGGTGTAAGGAAAGTCCAGAAAAGGTGCTAATCAAATGTTCCACAAAAGGGAACAACTGGGTAGCCGTGTTGATGCTTTATTTAGTGCTTGGAAAGGACCACAGGAGGACTCACGATAGAAACCATGCAAGACGGCATGTGGTCACTGGCCTGCTTCTGACAGAGCAGCAGGTTCCAGAATACAACATCTGGTTATTAGGTATTCTATTGGTATTGTGTCTCATATGTTTAAAATTAATTTCTAAGCATTATTTTGCATGCTTCAAGAAACAAAACACAAAAGCAAAAGAACCCAAAACAAACAAAAAAATAAGCCTTCTAAGAGGAAAACGTAACTAATGGTTCTTCACTATGATTTTTGTTGTAGGCAAATTTAGAGCTGGAATACTTGTAAGTTTTCTAGACAAGCTTATCACTGTTTCAGGCAACACGAACAACTTTCTCCCTATTGGTCTTCCAAGCCTATGTGGTCATGGAAAGAGCCCTGGACCTGGAATTGGAAGATCTGGATTCTAGAAGTGTCTTTGCCACTACCTACCTGTGATTTGGGCAAGTACTTAGCTCATTTTTTGCCTAAAAATTAATGCAGTTATTCATTCAGCCAATGGTCGTAAACAAGAAACTGCTAAGTGCATGTGGCTCTCATTTTCCTCATATGTAAGTTAAAGGAACAACCTTAGGTCAACCCAATATTGAAATCATATAATTGATTTTAAAATGTCACTTTTTTCTTTTTGAGAATGGAGATAAAAATCTAGGTTCTCTGGGGATGCCTGGATGGCTCAGTTTGTTGAGCATCCAACTTCAGCTCAGGTCACGATCTCACGGTTTGTGAGATCAAGCCCCACATGGGGCTCACTGCTGTCAGCACAGAGCCTGGAGCCTGCTTCAGATCCTCTGTCCCCCCCCCCCCATCTCTGCCCCTCCCCTGCTGTGCTTTCTCTCTCCAAAATAAATTTTAAAAATCTTAAAAAAAATCTAGGTCCTCTGGTATGATACATAAACATTGCATATTTATCAAAATATTAGGTTATGTACTTTTAAAAATTTTTTAAATGTTTTTATTTATTTTTGAGACAGAGACAGACAGAGCATGAGCAGAGGAGGGGCAGAGAGAGGGGGAGACACAGAATCCGAAGCAGGCTCCAGGCTCCGAGCTGTCAGCACAGAGCCTGACGTGGGGCTTGAACTCACGGACTGTGAGATCATGACCTGAGCTGAAATCGGACGCCCAACCTACTGAGCCACCCAGGCACCCCAAGGCTATGTATTTTTAATTAATAAACTTAAAAAAAAATTTACACTATAAAAGTACATCTATTTTAATAAGTATGCATTAGAGAAGATAAAAAGAAAACATTAATATTATTTGTATTCTTCCTTGAGTTCTACCTTACTGTGATAATTAGTATTAACATAAGTATTCCATATTTTTCCCTGTGCTCATAACAAATATGTTATGTGTGTGTGTGTATATATATATATATATAGACAATATTTCCTTTCTTTCTGTTTTAAAATAAAAATATATAAAAATAAATAAGTAAAAATATAGTCATATTATACATTACTCTGCTAATTATATGGTTATTCTGTATTACTCTGAACATTTTTTTCAGGTTCATACATATAGCTCTAACCAGTTATTTATTTATTTATTTATTTATTTATTTATTTATTTTTGAGACAGAGAGAGACAGAGAGCAACCAGGGGAGGGGCAGAGAGAGAGGGAGACACAGAAGCCAAAGCAGGCTCCAGGCTCTGAGCTGTCAGCACAGACCCTGACGCGGGGCTCTAACTCACGAACCATGAGATCATAACCTGAGCTGAAGTCGGCTGCTTAATCGACTGAGCCACCCAGGTGCCCCAATCTAACCAGTTATTTTTAATGGCCAAATATTATTTGAAAATTATGAATGGACCAAATTCATTTAATCATTTCCCTATAATGGAATATCAAGCTGTTTCTAATTATTTTTTTTTCTTTTTAACCTCACTACGATCAATATGTAATAGAAATATTTATCTAAATATATTCTTACACAATGATACTTTATTTATATAGAATAGATTTACCAAAGCCAGATTGTTGGGCTAAAGGGTTTGAATGTTCAAACTTTTAATAATGCTTCCAGGTTACTTTCCAAATTGGTTATAACAATTTTCTTTTCTATCATCTATGTGTAGGACTTATTTTGCTACAATGAGTTAGCTCTAGATGTATTAATATCTTTGTCAAAATGGGTATTCCATTGTTGTTTTAATTTGTGTTTTCCTAATTACCAATGATGTTGATCATATTTCAATATGGTTATTATTTATTTGCTTGTTCTATTCTATAATTGCTAGTCCTGGTTCTTCACTGACCTTCCCTATGGGCTGCTTTTTCTTTCCCATCTGCAGTAGTTCTTTGTCTAGCATTTTCATAGGTATAGGGGTCATAGAAAAAATAAAAAGCAAGTTAAATGGGATTGGGATTATGGGTGTTGGTTTGGGAGGTAGGAGTTGTAATTTTATATAGGTGATCAAAGGCAGGGCTCATTGAGAAGGTGACATTTGAGCAAGACTTACAGTGAGTATAGGAGTGACCCATGTAGCATACTGGGGAAGCAGTATTTCCGGTCAAGGTAGCCAGGGCCAAGACTCTAAGGCTTGAGCTTGCTTGGTATGTCCAACAAACAGCAAGGAAGAAGGTATGGCTGGAGTAGAGGGAGCTAGAAGGGGGACTGTAGCTGATAATACTAGAAGTAAAAGGGAGTCAACCCAAGGAGGGCTTATGGGTATTAAAAAAGATCTTGGTGTGTGTGTGTGTGTGTGTGTGTGTGTGTGGTGAGCATAAGTTGTTGAATCACTATGTTGTATACCTGAATGTAACATTGTGTATCAACTATACTTTAATTAAAGAAAAAAATCTTGGCTTTTATTCTGAGGAGATGAGGGTTTTGAGCAGAGAAGTGGTATGATGTGACATATTTTGGAAAGATCACTCTGATTGCTGTGTAAAGGGAGGTAAAGGAAAAAGGTATAGACCTATTTGGATAGAGTGGTAGTGGGGATGTGGAGAGAAAAGGATTGAATTTTGGGTGTAATTTAACCAGAAAGAGGAGGAAAGGAGGTGGGGGAGAGAGAGAAAGAGAGAGAGAAAGAGAGAGAGACAGGGAGGTAGAAAGAGAGAGAGAGAGAGAGAGAGAGAGAGAGAGAGAGAAGAGAGTTAGATAGTTAAAGGATGCCTCTAAAGTTCTTTTAGACTAAGCACCTGAAAAAAAAAAAAAATGGAGTTGTCCTTTACTGAGACAGAGAAGAATGAGGGAGGAGGAAATTTGAGATACTTAGAGAAATAGAGGTTTTTTTTTTTTTGAACCTCTTATTTTGGATGTCTTTAAGAAATCCCCATGAAGACATACTTTTAGTTATGTTGATATATGATATGTATCATATATTCAAATGATAGGAATATAAGACTTGATCAAATTTAATCCTCACCTTAAAATAATAAAGAAGCCACAGTTATTTCCTGATTTGCAGTTAAGTTAAATATAATGATGATGAACTTCTTCCTTAAAGATAATCTACAAATTATTCATTATTGTCAGAGGCATTTTATCACAGACACATTACTTAGTGTTTTGATTTTTTAAATACAAATGTATTTAAAGGTGTTGAAATGTTAGACTTGGATCTATTCTGGGTTTTTCTTGTACTAAGCCCCTGAGGGTACAGAACTATCTAATTTTGTATTTATGGGGTTGCCTCTTGACATTTTGACTCACAATAGAAATAAACTTAAGTATTAACTCCAAAGGGCAAAGAGCTAAGAACAAAATGAGGTGGTCAGGTAAAGGAAAATCTTCTCATTGGAAAAGAACAGTCATGGAGGGTCACATTAGTGAGAATATCTTGTGTATGTGGTCTGGGTTTGTGTTTTTTGTTTTTTGTTTCTTGTGTTTTGTTCTGGTGTTTGTTTTTTTTCCCCTGTTTTTTAGCATTGTTAACTACTGGCAATTGAAAAGATGACCCTGAATGTTCAGAGATTTGTTCAAAAGTACAATGAAAACAAGCACAGGATGAGTAAAAAACAATGGTCAATGATCTATTTTAACCTAAAACATAAAGAAGACATTAAATTCTGACAATTATAGAAGGAACTTCTAAATCACAGTGAAAAATTAACAAGTCTCAGAAAAATCAGAGAAAATTTAATTAAGGTTAAGCCTATTCAAGCCTGGTAGAAACCAGGACAGACCAATACATGATTTATAATAGTTAAATGTCATTGATTTACTCTTTTATTGACTAATTCTATGTAGGTGCTATGTTTCTTTAGATCTTACTCTCCACATTACTTCATAATGATTTTTAAGTGTTTTATTTAACTGCTTCAGCACTGAGTTAAGATGTTAGTGAATGAAAACAAGGATAACAAACATGCAGATTTGAGGCATAGTTGACCACACAGAGGAGCAGAGCAATTTACACAAGAAGGCCAAAAACTGGGTGTGGTATAATAAAAGTATACGTGGTCTTTGGCCTTTGTTCTTAGCAGACCTCCTCAAACCCTTGGAGTTTCCTGAGTGATAAGAGTGTCTTGTTATTCACAGGGAGCTCCTTTTGATCACACCTACATTTATCCCAGTGAGGTGACCCAAGGAGGGACTCCTAGAGATCTTTGGGCTGGCTTACTGAGAGGGCAAGGAAGCCCAGTCCGGGCTTCCCCCCACCCCCATACCTTACTTATGCATCTCTTCCTTTTGGCCTTTCCTGAGCTGTATGCTTTATAATAAACTGGTAAATGTAAAAATGTTTTCTTGTGTTCCGTGAGCCATTCTAATGAGTTATTGAGCCTGAAGAGAGGTCTGTGGAACCTTCAAATGTATAGCTGGTCAGTCAGAAGTATAGGTGGCTGTTGGGGTTTGTGACTGGAGTTCAAAGTGGGGTCAGTCTTGCAGGACTCAACCCTTAAACTGTGAATCTGTGCTAACTCCAGGGAGTTAGTGTCAGAATTGAATTGAATGAATTGAGTTGAACACCCAGCTGGTGTTGGGAGAATTTGGTGTGCAAAAAATCACTCATTTGCTGTCAGAAAGAAAGATGTCCACAAAGGGTATAAGTGCTGTTTATATTAACCCAAATATCATCATATATAGAAGGAATAGTGAGCCCAGAGGAAATAACAAGCCTCCATATTAGCCTTATACATTCAGATCGGTAAAATTATGGCAAATCTCACACATATTTATTTGTACTTCTGAAGTTCCATAAAATAACTGTAGAAGAATCAAGATCCTCTATTCTTTGATCCCAAATGGGGTGAGATAAATATCAGTTACGCATTTTGTTATATGATCTTTTATTTACTCACTCAACAAATATTTATTAAAGTTTACTATAGGCCAAGAATTGTCTTAGATGTTCCTTATATTTGTTATTGTAAGAAACAAATCCGTGACACATTTTTGGGTATTACGTATAATTTACACCTAATCTCACATGACTGCTTCTAAGCAAAAATTACTGAAAGTTGAAAATACTTTTAAGGCAACTGTTTTCTATACCATAACCTAATTTGGTGGCTAATTGGTTGTTTTAAATAGATCTGCATGTTGATTGAATGCTTACTATGTGTCAGAAGCTCTAAACGTATTATCTTATTTGATACTTACAACTATGATTATCCCCATTGGGAAGATGAGACAATGAAGATTTTAGAGAGATTAAGTAACTTACATAAAAAGTGTGATTTGAACTCAGGCAGTCTGACTCAAGAAACCACACTCTTAACCACAATACTGATTTTAAGTGGTGTCATTGAAATATTAGATGCCCTTTTCTTGTCAATAAATAAGACCTTCTGCTACCAGCTTTGCTCAGAAGGGTAGGTGTGCTGCCCTGAGCCATTGATGAGAAGGGGTTTCACCATCCTCTAATAAATTATGCCATATAATACTTTTTAAAAAGATCACCACTGTATAGAGATGAGGTAACTCCTTGTACACTCTAGAGCATTTCCAATAGTCTTCAATCGAACTAAGGTTGATAATAACAGCACTTGTGCTTCTCTAAGGAATACTTACCAATACGTTGCCTGGACTTCTAGATGCCTATTAGATATTAGCAGCTGCCTCATCCAAATTCCTCCACACATTCTCCCAAATCCTTACAGATCAACAAGGAGAGCAAATAAAATCAATAACAGGAACCTGCAGCATAAATAAGTATCTTAGGCTGCTCAGACTTCCATGACAAAATACTACAGATTGGGTTGCTTCAACAAGAGAAATGTATTTCTCAAAGTTCTGGAAGCTGGAAGCCCAAGATCTCTTAACAGTGGCAGCCCTGGGAAGGCACCACTGAACAGAGGGCATGAGATTTGGAAGAAAGAAGTGTCCTGTGGAATTTGGTGGTGAAAGGATATAAGCAAACAAGCGGTGGAACTGAACCCTAGGGAAATAAAAATCAGAATATACATCAACCTCAAATACATCAACTACCAAAGAAAAAGCAGTTATCTTTATCAACAGAAGAGGGTTCTCTTAGACTAAGAAACCTAGTAAGACACACTCACCATATCTACACAGAAACACCTGCTATATACCCAGTCCAGAAAAATGATTACAGAATGACAGGCAACATCCATTACAAACTGAAAGAAGAAAAAAGAAAATGACAATCAAAAGGTTTTAGCTGATGAAAATATTCTCCAAAACAACAAACACAGGGCACCTGGATGGCTTAGTCAGTTAAGTGACTGACTTTTGATTTTGGCTCAGGTCCATGATCCCATGATTTGTGGGTTGGAGCCCCACGTTGGGCTCTGTGCTGACAGTGTGGAGCCTGCTTCAGAGTCTCTCTCCCTCTCTCTGCCCCTTCCCTGCTCTGCCCTCTCCTTCTCAACAATAAGTAAACATTACAAAGTGTTTTTTAATTAAAAATAAAACAATAAACACAAAACAGAGGAAAAGTGCAATAAAACACCTCTCCTCCAACATTTCTAAATAAGTATTGTTAGATATAAAAGAGGACTTTAAATCATAAATTCAGAAAACTCAGGACAGAAGTGGACAAAAAAATTTTTTTTTAATTTAAAATGAGATATGACCAAATTCAGGAAAGAAATTGAAGACGATGATGAAAATCATCTCATAGATGAAGCCCAAATTACAAAGTATCCAAGGGAGAATAGATCTGATGGCAAGTCTAATAAGATGTTTTGAGTAGAGGAAACAAAAGTAAAATGAAAGGCTCAGAAAGAAAGTACTAAATATAGAACAGCAAAAAAGATCCTATATACAATGGATTTTCCTCAATTAAGAAAAATAAAATAATGGAGTAGAACTATTGTTAAAACTGTAATCAAAGGAAAAGTAAAACCTTAAAGTTGTTGTTGAAAGTGCCCATCACATACCTTGGAAATTACAAGTCAGAGTCTAGCAAAACTGCTTACTTTTAAAGAATCAGAAAAAAATATGTTCATCTGGGAAAAAAAAATACCAAGAAACTTACAAAGTTTCTTGACTGAAACATACAAAAACAAGACAAAAATGACACAGATTTTTTTTTTAACTTAGGAAAGTATGAGTAAAGAATTTTGCATCCAGTGAAGCTGTTTTATATGTATCACAACTGAAGGAAATTTTGGCAAAAGGACTGTTGATGAGTATTAAAATAGTAGACCTAAGAATACATCCAGAACTAAAACAAAGGCGAGGACGAATATGAAAAAGTGTTATGTAAATTGTATGTGCTCTTACAAAGTGAAAGTAACTTAGAAAAAGAAAAAAAATTGGAGAAGGGAAAAAGTAGATATTAGAATAAGTTCATTGATTGCTGCATAAGTTATAGATAGAAGTCAACAAATGTCATTTAAATCTAACAAATAGTAGAAGACTAATTAAGGAAAAAAAGATCAAGGGAATTTTAAGAGTTATTAGCACAGAGTTAGTCAACTACTAAAACAAAAATACAAGCTTTCCTAAGTGCAAAAATAAGTACCAAATCTAAACAAATAAGACAGATTAAGAGAAACAAAGTAAATCTGATATTAATGTTAACATCAAATAGTAACACAGAATCGAGAACAGATACACTGGTCTTATCAACAAATGGAAATGGGATTAACTCGGCTACTTAATAAACAGGATTTTCAATGTGGTTTACAAAGCAAAACAAATCTATGCTGAAGAAAAGACACTCCAAAACCAAGGGATTCAGAGAGGCTAAAAGTAAAGACTGGGCTAAGGCTGAGCAGAAAAATGAAAGCACCAAGAATGTTGGGGTTGTGATCAGTAAGGTAAAATTCAGAGGCAAAGCATTAAATGAGACAAGTTAACACTCTGAAATTAATTGGAAGTAAATACACTTGATCATTCACCTATCTCTGGCCATTAATTTGAAAATGTCAGATAACATTAAACACCAAGTCTCACTTATGAAATAATTCTTACAATGGATCTTGACATACTTTGTTTCAGTAACGAGCAGATAAACATTATATCAGTAAGGTATATAGCACATATGAATTTAACTCTTCTTTTCTTGAAACACTGTTAGAATCCCAAGAAATGAATTCTTGAAGCTATCATTAGCCCACAAGGACAAAGAGAACTGGAAAAGGAGACACCAGTAGCTGAGATTTTCTTAATCACTTTCTAGAAGAAGAAAAGAAGTTTCAATTGAATTATGGGGGCACAGGAAGTTAAAACCAGTCTCTTTAAAGAAAGATGCCAGCAAGAAGTGAGGACAATTTTCTCCAAAGAATTTCTGAGAGGCTAAGCACTTGAAAGGGCTGAAGAAAAAATGGGAAACAAGGGAAGTGATTCAGTGTCTGATTTTGGAGCACTTGAATCCCTCAGGTCTCTTCCCACAGGAACCATCTTTAACACTATATGCGTAGCCAGAGACTGATTCTTTTGGGAAGATAAAACCAAAAGCCTCTGGGCTTAGGGACAGAGGCTCAGAGGAGGACAGAGAGGGGTGAGGGTGAGGGGTTGCATGAAAATCTACATAGAAAACTGTAGTAGAAGATCTCTTCCCACGTTTTTGCTCACAATACCTATAACCAGCCATATGTCTCAAGACTGGAAAAGTCCTCGCTAGAAAAACTGAACAGCCAGAAAAGACCCAATGATCAGAAGTTCTGAGGTGGTACAGAAAATTCTAGGAAGTAAAGGTGCACTATAGGCCAAAGAGTAACAGTCCAGATTGGAGAGCTGAACAAGGAGTTCAAGAAGGGAGGGTGTTAGAAAAAACAGCATCTGAAGGGATTGACTGTAGAGAAAATAGCAGAGGTAGGGTGTCTCATTTACTGAGGAGGACTTCTCGAAAGTCAACCAACTAAAGCAGCAGAGCAACTTTTAACTCAAGTGAGGGAGAACATTCTTAGGAGAGAACTTTTGACCAGACTGAAGTAGTACTTGGTTCAACACTAAATAATATGTGGAGCAATACTAATAATGCAGAAAAATTACTCTCTGTATCCCTACAGGGAAGGTAAACTGGTGTTATTTTGCTTGAGAGCATTGTGAGTACATATAAAAAGTCTTGAGATTTTCCAAACTTTTATTCAACACTCCCCTTTTAGGAATTTATCCAAAGAAAACAAAAGTGAATGTGCACAAAAGTTTAAATACAAGTGGGCTCGTTGTAGCATCGTTTGTAATAGACAAAGATTGAATTCAACTCAAACATGCAACCAGTTAAATAAACGCTGAAATAGTTATATAACTGGATACTACTGAGAAATATTTACCTGAGAAAATATTTATAATATAACATTAAAAAAAAAAAAAATAAAGGAGTGGGGGCGCCTGGGTGGCTCAGTTGGTTAAGCATCCAACTGCGGCTCAGGTCATGATCTCGCAGTTTGTGGGTTCGAGCCCCACATCGGGCTCTTTGCTGACAGCTCAGAGCTTGGAGCCTGCTTCAGATTCTGTGTCTCCCCCTCTCTCTGCCCCTCCCATGCTAATGCTCTGTCTTTCTCTGCCTCTCAATAATAAATAAATATTAAAAAAAAAAGTTTCAAAGACAATCTTTTGCTATGGTCTTATTAAAAAAAAATTTTTTTTTTAATGTTTATTTATTGTTTTGAGGGGGAGAGGGGCAGAGAGAGAGGGAGACACAGAATCTAGAGCAGGCTCCAGGCCCTGAGCTGTCAGCACAGAGCCTGATGCGGGCCGGAACTCAAGAACTCTGAGATCATGACCTGAGCCAAAGTTGAATGCTTAACTGACTGAGCCACTCAATTTCCCCAACAATGGACCTATTTTTAAAGAAAAAAAAAAAATGGAAAGGTAGAGAGATATCTGAAATATTCAGTAGATATTTGGGAGAGTGGGTTTAAACCTGAGTTTTCTTTTCTTTCTTTTTTGTCTGTATTTTAAACATGTAAAGCCTTTTGCATAAATAAAGCAACTCTTAGAGTGGCCACACATGGAAAGAACTGACTTATAGCTCATGTTTTAATATTATAATTAGAAAATAAAAACTACTTTCAAATAGAAAGAAAAAGACAAGGAGGATAAGAAGATGGCATGGTGGCAGGTTATTTTGTAATGACCAGAAAATGGTTCCCCTTGGCATAAAAATAGAGCCACCTTACAGGCTAAATTAATCCCCAGGTGTCCCCTTACTCAGCAAACATTTTCAGGGCACTTACCATGCACGCTACTCACTGTGATCAGCTCTTTTCCTATTAGAAGCAACTAACTATTCAGCAGATAAGACTTGGAAGCAGTTGGAAATAAATAAGAATCATATACTTTTCCGTGTAGATTGTAACCTACTCTAAATTTAGACATGAATGTGTAAAGATGTTCTGAGCTGTGTAAAATAGTAAACAAGGGTAAGCACAATTATGAATAAAAGCACCCCAACAATGTCACATTCAAGTATTAATAATGACAGCATAGGGTGTGAAACTTAAGTTTTGCTGCTAATATTTATATTTCTTTTCTTGCTTGTGTTCTAAAATAAAGTGTGGTAAGGTATAGAGCAAAATGAAAACATTTTTTAAAAGGCAAGTAAGCCAAATGGTTTCAATCTTAAAATAAGTTTTATTTTGTTTTTTAATGTGCTGGTATCTTCCACAATGATTGAAAACACCACTCGGGTAACATAAAGAGAATGAGGGATCTTACATGGTTAAAACAATGGAAGCACTTGTGCTCGGAAAGCAGATGTCCCTGGTTTAAGAATATTTTCTAGACATGAAACGGAAAAATAAATCTCTAGTCCAGTTGCCTTGGAAAGTGAGGTGATGTGTGATGTAAGTAATTACAATCCTAACAGAGCAGTATATTCAGAATACAAAGTGGTAGGTAGAGTATTATATCAAAATACAAATTAGCAAATGATATAAATGTCTAAGAGTGGGGAGTAAAAATTTATAGCAAACAAATTCTGAACATAACATATCTACTCTCTAAAGTAAACCCATGTTTGAACAGACGTAGCTAGTTTTCGAAGCAGAAGCCTACCAGAGATGAAAAGAACCCAGTTTACTGAGGATATTAAATTTAAATTTTCAATTTATATTAAGGAATAAAAGAGAAAGATCTAAGCCGAAACCAAGCTGAACTTTCTAAACTCGAGTCCCTTCATTTTTTTTCTTCATTATTGTATCACGTAGTGTATTCACACAACTTCCTGTCTGAACAGCACGAAAGGAATTGTGAATTTGTTATTTCCAACTGCGCTGAAAATCAGAATTTTGCTAATGCGGTACCTTCCATCCTGTTATTGGGCTTTGAACTGTGTCAAGTTTGAGCCATGAAAACTGACTATACTGGCTTAGAAGATCTGTGTATTTAATTACCACGTTGGAGGAGATGCCTTTAGCTTAAATTCTGAAGCCTTCAGCACAAAACGGCAACTCTGAGAGCTGCCAAACAGAAAGAGTTGCCAAACGGAAAAACTTATACATAACTCATTCAGCTGGCTGTGTGTTGTCTGTGACCTGCCCAGGATCTGGTATAGACCTCTAAGCAAGCTCTGTCTCTCCACAGTTAATATCAAAGACATTTCTATTAAGATAAAAGCTGGCAGATCCAGTTTCCAGATACACAGATTTCATGCTGAGAGGCAGAGCTAGTCCTTCCCAGAGAACTGATAAGTAGATTCTTTGGAGGATTCTAATTTGGTATTCCTTCCAACAACATCTCCCCAGCACTTCCTAGCACATAGTAGGAATTTTACAAATGATTGTTGCATGGAATCAAACAAAGAATTTATGGACGTATGAGGTATTAAAAACAGGCAGAACAGAAGATATGCTACAGGCATCTTCTTAGGCATTCTATATAAGCTAGGCCTCAGAAAATGAAGTCTATGTTTATCCCATGGGTGTTGTTTACATGAAGAGCCTCTTTCAAAACGTGCTTTATAGAGTCTCGCTGAAAACACAAGTTTTCCAAAAGTCCCTTGCTTAAATCTCTGTGAATTTATCCATCCAATAAACATTAATTTTACTTAATGTGTTACACATAAACACATAGTTGAGATAGCACTTTCTTTTCTCAGAAAAAGACTTAGACTACTGTCCAGAAACCCAGTATGACTTTGGTTTTTTATTAGTTTGAATATCTATAATTCATGAAAAACTGACAAATTTGTTTTGTGAACTTTAATACTGAAACTGCTTAAAGCATGACTAAGAATTAGTAAAATTTATGAGAAAAAATGATGATGTGTGATGTTCTGTGAGTC
The DNA here is from genome assembly GCF_018350155.1 of Leopardus geoffroyi. Lineage (NCBI taxonomy): Eukaryota > Metazoa > Chordata > Mammalia > Carnivora > Felidae > Leopardus > Leopardus geoffroyi. The sequence goes on along the minus strand of NC_059327.1, from coordinate 103,080,417 downwards.
ATTAAAAATACTTACTCAGCACTTCAAGATCAATTTCTCTTCTACCCCATGAAACAATGTGAATGGACAGAGAATAATCTCTGTTTGTCTGAGAAAGTAGATGGTCCCATTGACTTGTCTGTAATGTGGACAGCAACTGTATAAATGGCCCTTTATTCTACCTTTCCAAAATACTTTAATTTAAGGTCAGGTAAGAAGGCAGTTAAAAACAAAGAGGCCAAAGGAATTGTAAAAATGCTGATGATATCATAAAAGAGATCACTTTAGCTTTTGCTCACCACATACATAGTCTTGCTCCAACAAAAACATCTGCCTGTCACCCCATAAAAGTCCCTACACTTCTCTTCCCTTTATGAGCAAAAAATGGAGCTTTAAGGGACACTTAATAGCCAGCAGCTGTTTGACTGCCAAATACTGCATCTGGAGGGGAGTGTAGTATTCATATGGAAAAAAAAACAAACCAAAACAAAACAAAAAACAAAAATCCCAGCAACTATCGCTTCTTTTTCTGTCCCTTCCCTCCCTCCCTCCTTCCTTCCTTCCTTCCTTCCTTCCTTCAAGAAGGATGGGGGGAAGGGCAGAGAGAGAGGGAGAGAGAGAATCCTAAGCAGGCTCCACACCCAGCAAGGGAGCCCGACACAGGGTTTAAGCTCACGACTGTTGAGATCACGACTTAAGCCGAAATCAAGAGTCAGAGCTCAACCAACTGAGCCAGCCAGGCATCCCTATTGGTTAATTTTCTTAAAGTACACCAGTGCTTTGAATAAAGAAATTTGAGCACTTTGAATATGTGGAAAGACACAGGAGCTCTTTAAGTGCATCTGAAACCAGTACATTGTTCCCAGAAAGCAACGAATAACTGAGATTGTATTCAATCGTGTTTAGTACGTAGGTTGAATGAGTGCTAACATGAATAAGTTTAAGGCCAGGTAAAAGACACTTCATGAGAATTTACCATTCACTTTATTTTTCTGAGATTACCTCTATTTGAGGCTATAATGAATCACAGTAGTTTTCCTTGCTAGGCTATAATTTTCTGAACACATAATTCATTTAAAAATATAATTCATAAAATAAAATGTGAAGACAAGGAAACATCTACCTTAGAAAAATTAAGATGAGGGCCCCTGGGTAGCTCAGTCGGTTAAGCATCCAACTTCAGCTCAGGTCATGATTTTGTGGTTTGTGGATTCAAGCCCCATGTCAGGCTCTGAGCTGACAGCACAGAGCCTGGAGCCTGCTTCGAGTTCTGTGTTTCTCTCTTTCTTTCCCTCCTCCGCTCAGACTGTCTTTCTCTGTCTCTCAAAAATAAATAAAAGTTATGGGGCGCCTGGGTGGCGCAGTCGGTTAAGCATCCGACTTCAGCCAGGTCACGATCTCGCGGTCCGTGAGTTCGAGCCCCGCGTCGGGCTCTGGGCTGATGGCTCAGAGCCTGGAGCCTGTTTCCGATTCTGTGTCTCCCTCTCTCTCTGCCCCTCCCCCGTTCATGCTCTGTCTCTCTCTGTCCCAAAAATAAATAAACGTTGAAAAAAAAAATTTTTTTAAAAATAAATAAAAGTTAAAAAAAATTAAAAAAAGAAAGAACAATTAAGAGGAGGAGCTAGCAGGGGGTGCCTGGGCGTCCGACTTCGGCTCAGGTCATGATCTCCCAGTTCGTGAGTTCAAGCCCTGCTGCAGGCTCTGTGCTGACAGCTCAGAGCCTGAAGCCTGCTTCGGATTCTGTGTCTCCCTCTCTCTCTGTCCCTCCCCGACTCGTGCTCTATCTTTGTCTCTCTCTCAAAAGTAAATAAAAACATTAAAAAAATTAAAAAACAATAAAGATGAGGAGTTGGCAGTATAAAAGTACTTTAAAACAAAGACCAATCCAGGATCATAATATGTTGAGTGGGATTGCTTTTAAAACAATATATGCTCTGAGATCCTGTTAAAGGGTAATGTAAAAACTATAAAATATTGTATTTACTTTGATAATCCCCCACTGGGATCAGAGTTGTTTCCTCGACTCTTTACTTTCACTTTGAAAAAGAAGCTTGGTATGACGTCCATAATATCAATATGTAGTACTTCAAAAGATGGAAAGTTATATCCCTGCAGAACTTATAATGGTTCAATTAGAAAGGAGTCCATGCAGAAAAGCAAGAAGAAAAGATGACTCAGCACTCACTATTCTGTTGTTGCCCTGTTGCCTCTCATCTCCTTTTTTACCTTTCTTTTTCAACTTGGCCTGAGACAAAAACAGACTACAATGTCCGCTTCATCCAGTCACCCTTCTTCTGGACCCTGAGTCATAGCCACCTTAAAAGGTTAACTTGAAAACCATCTCTTGAGCATTTAAAATTACTTACTCTCTCTCTTTCTCTCAGAAATACAATTTTTTTCTTACCGTAGAAAAAAAATATGTTAACTTCTAAATTCTGTGTAATTTTCATCATCGGTAAATAGAATCTCAGCATTAATGTGCACTGCAGGAGGAAGCAACAGAATTAGACTGAAGAGGCTACTGAGTTCATACAATTCTCTGCCTGAAGAAAAGGTTAGTCCCTACCTCTTTATAGAGTGGATATACTGAAGACAAAGCTAAAGATATACATATCTTCAAAACACACAAACAAGGGGCGCCTGGGTGGCGCAGTCGGTTAAGCGTCCGACTTCAGCCAGGTCACGATCTCGCGGTCCGTGAGTTCGAGCCCCGCATCAGGCTCTGGGCTGATGGCTCAGAGCCTGGAGCCTGTTTCTGATTCTGTGTCTCCCTCTCTCTCTCCCCCTCTCCCGTTCATGCTCTGTCTCTCTCTGTCCCAAAAATAAATAAACGTTGAAAAAAAAAATTTTTTTAAAAAAAATAAAATTAAAAAAAAAAAACAAAACACAGAAACAATGGATCTGTCTTCTTTCCTTCCTCTACTTCCTCCTTCCCTCCTTCCTTCTGTCCTTTCTTCGCTTTTCTTCATTCTCTTAAACTGTAAAAGTTGGCAAATATGGGCCTTTCTACCAACGGAGAATGGGTATCATCTTTCCTAGAAATCATTCAGCATCATAGATTGTATCTATGCTTCTATAACATCTGTAGTATCTTAGAGGTTGTCAATATAATCAGTTAATCCCCAGAGTACTCCTGTGATATAAATTTATATTTTACTTACATGCTGTAAAACTGTATGAAATGGATCAATGCTTGTTTGTAGACCTACTGTTAAAGCAGGTTATGCTGTTGTATGGCACGTTCTTTGTCTTGAAGTGGATAAAATGTTACAAGGACACGAGACTTACACGCCCAGCACCATTGTAGAATAATAAAGAGTAGTACAAAATAAAATGCTAAATTTATACAATTATAGGATAAAATGCTTGTTATAGACACTGATTGAGAGGGATAAGAGAAATCACCATTTCTATATTTGCTCAAGCTCCTACTCTTCCCCCTTGCCAGTTTTAAACACTGTAGCCAGATTCGCCTGTTGTCAGTCCCCTATTCAAAATTTGTAGTGGCTGCCCTTGTGTGTGGTCATGATTCTCATATTGGAAGTACATATGAACCCCTTTTCATGAATAGGTTTTCACAGATCCGGAACCCTGGACATATGCCTCAGACCGAGGGGCTTATGAGAACCCCAGTTTGAGAAACACTGACTTATTTCTTCAAATAAACTTTTACCTGAAAGAAGTTTTGTCTTTTTAGACAGAGAAACCTCAGCCTACAGAATAAGTTCTTGGCTATTTGGTGTCTCACTCAGGATGTGTTTTGTATTACATGCCAGATGTGGAAGCCGCAATTAACTGCTCCCTTGGTCCCTTCAAAAGTCCTCAACTTTCCTATGAGGACATTTACGCCTTCAACCTGGAACACCATTTCTTTCTCTTTCTCATCTTTTCTCCCATCTTATTTTTGCCAGAAGTTAGGCCAAACAACTCCTTCTTCATGCTTCTCTTTACGTCTGCAAAGAGGATTCTCACCTTCCTCTGATTGTTTAGAGCAACATATCTGTGCTTCACTTATGAGGCAAACACTGGATATATATTATCCTGAGGTATGTGCCTGGCTTTTTACCTGCGAACAGCAAACAGCTAGAGGATAGAGTCTGTACCTGATTCATCTTTTGCATGTAGCTAGCTAATATCTTGCACACAAAAGGTGCCAAATAAAAAGTCGAAGAAATAACTATACAGGTCAACGAATAGGATGAGGCTTGAGACAAGCCATAAGGGGTTGATTGAATGTGGAAAGTGACTGACAATGGGATTTTTTGCTAAAGGATTTAGTAAATTTCTCATCCTATCCATGAGCTAAGGATTTTATAACTAAGGAGTGAAGATACAGCTACCTCTTCACCTTATGAATAAAATAGAGTTGTTTTCAAGGAGGACATTTCTGCTATTCAAGAGAAATTATCTTAAGGTCCAAACTTGCCAAGGGAAATTTACCAAATACTTAAAAAAAAAAAAAAAAAAAAAGAAGAAGAAGAAGAAGAAGCAAAACCTCCATAAACTACCATAATTCTTGCCCATGAGATAGCAATGAAAGAAAATGTGTTCAAAACGTCCACACTGTTCTCCATCCTCTTTTTCTTATCTACTCTATATGGTTTGATCCAGATAGGTTCTCGTCTACTAATAATAGACTCATCATGTCTGACAGCAGAAGTGCTCCAGTTAGAACATTACTAGGAGAGGCACACACCATCTAAATAAAATGTCATGGTTACCTTTCAGAATCCTCTTGCTGATTGGTGAACATTACCAGTCTCTCTTCGTGTTTCTCGTTTTTGTTTATGCGTTGTCCACACGGAATCTAAAAGGAAAAAAAAATATGAAGGACATGAGGCTTGGATGTGTCTCAAGGGAAGATAACCATGTCAGTGACTGGAGGAGAAAAACCATCCGTTAAATGCATTTTTCATCAAAAATGTTTTTATTCTCATGTCTTGTTTTCAGCACTGCCAATTATGAGAAAACAGACCACAAACTTGCCTTCTGCCTAGTTTCAAGCAAAGGTAAAACGCTGGGTATAAACATTAAAGACTCAGTCTTTCAGTTAAAGAAGAGTCTTGTGACAGGGAGAGATTGTCCAGGAGCAGGTAAAAGAAGGCTGGACATTTCAACATAGGTGCCATAAACTGTTAACATTGTTAGACTGACATGTTTGTAGTTCAATTAGCCACAGCCCAGGAATGAGTTTTCCAGGAGTGCCTCATGACCCACGGACACCAAGAACTTTCTTCTCCCAACACCATTCATTCCAGCTTTTTCTCCAAGGAGAGCTGATGGTTATTTCTGATTTTCAGATAACAAGGGAACTGGTAATGTGGCCATTAAAAGAGAAGAAGGAGGTAAAAAGAAAACTGTATGTAAGACACAGAATTCCCCCCCCCCTTTTTTTTTCCTTATTAATTGCAACTTAAGCACCAAACTCTGGTCTAACATTACATAGACGTCATAGTACCTCATGGGGCTTATAGTAGATTCTTGAGAGTGAAGCATTTGAAGACTGTGTATGCTTTAAAAGCCAATCCCTGCAGGCACTTGACACATTTTAAATGCATCTGGAAACCACTAATTGCTGTGATCCCATTAGAAAATTCAGGCGGTTCAGGTCTGTGGGAAACACGAAGCCAGCTTGTCTGAGTTTTATGAGTGTCTATTTAATTATAACAATAACCAAAAAAAAAAAAAAAAAGTTTGTTAAAACGATCTTAGAAGGATTTGTTTTAGCTATTGGCAAGCTGTCTGTTCATAGTGTGGGAGGGTGGCTTTTTATTTTGTTTTGTTTTCAGCTTGTGACAGCTGTTTAAAAGTCATCTGTTACCACCATGGTAGCCAGTTACTAGATGAAAGCAAATGCCTTTCAGGACTGTTGTAGGAATTGGACCACCAACTAGTCCAGCTATCTCTTAACTATGCAATATTGCAAGAGTGCCCAGTTGTTTTATATGGCACTCTGGAAATATTACACAATTCTGCAAATGCATCGAACAGGCAGACAGAGGAGGTGCTACCTGACAAAGAGTGACTTGCAGAAAGTGCCTGTACTGTAATTTCTGGAATTTTTTTTTAATTAAATTAATTAATTAAAATAAGTTTGCAAAAAAAGTTGTTTAAAGTGTCTTCAATGCTTTCGTTATTTTTAAAATTACTTTTTAAAAAGCACTAATGTCACAGAAGACTGGAAATGATACAGGAAGTCTTGGAGTATCAGAGAGTCCTAGAATTTGAGACCTTAGAGAATACTCTGAGAATTATGATGCCATCACTTTACAAACCTGAAGAGGACAAATGATTTGGTTAATTAATGGCTAATCTAGGATTAGATGTCAAGCCGTTTGAACTCATAGTCTATGATTTTCTACTGTGGTTATAAATGAACATTATACAGATTAAATTTCAAGTTTGAAATAAAGAGAGATCTCATTTTAATACTAAAATATTTTGAAAGTAACATACAAAAATTTCACATTATGAATAAAACCCAATAAAAATATATTTCTCAGGCAAGGATACTGTATTAACTGAACTAATTCTGGTGGTAAACAACCCCAAAACAGCATATGGAGGGGTAAATTTCCAGATTTAGATTTTTTTTTAGTTTGAGATTCACAGATAATACCTCTGAGGCAGTGCAAACACACAAGACTGGTATTATCGCAAAGGTATTAGTTTACCGAACATTGTATTTCCTTTCTAAAGAAACCTTTCATCTGCTGAGATTTTACACTTGTAATTATTCTGTTTAGGAAGTCAAAATATCAAGTAGTGATAATCAAGAAAGCTAATAGCCTAACCATATTATAACTTCCAATAGTTTATCTGTTTCCACAGACAGAGATACTTTTCCAATGGAACAGACAGAGAAGACAATCAGAAAAAGATAGCAATTAAAGGACTTCTCTTTCAAGTGGAAGCAAATAAAATCAAGCCAACCCCAAGGACACAGTGCCTTTCTTAACTCCAGCACCTCATTTGTTTTAATCATAGAGAAAATGAACCATTTCTGAAGTCTCATAAGACTTAGCAAATATTTGTGTGCCTCTGAACTTCATCTCCACTAATTACAAGTCAGGGTGCCATGAAACTGTAAGATAAGGAGTTCTACTGAAGTTCTCTCTTCTATGGTTTTTTACTGAACAGAAGCACAAAACTGATCTAAAGGGAAGGAATGGATTTCCTGAATTTTTATTGGCCAGTGTGGAGACATAGAAGGGGCCAGAACAAAGCCATTACAACAAACCAGAAGACACCGCAGTCAGAAGTGCCAAGTCCAGCAGCACACTGCCGTTACCTTTGATTGTTGTTCATTGATTTCTTATAAAATGTGTAATTTAGGGGCACCTGGGTGGCTCAGCTCGTTAAGCGTCTGATTTGGGCTCACGTCATGATCTCATATTTCCTGAGTTAGAGTCTTGCATCGTGATCTCTGCTCTCAGCATGAAGCCTGCTTTGGATCCTCTGTCCCCCTCTTTCTCTCTCCTTCCTTCACTCACACTCTCTCTCTCTCAAAAATAAATAAACATTAAAAAGAATTTTTACAAATTAAAAAAAAATAAATAAAATGTGTAATTCAAATATTTTTACTATTTATGTATGTATTTCCTATTTGCATATATTTTTTACTATTTGCTAAACATTTTAAGTATTTGAAACACATTCTAAATGGGACAACCAAGTTAGACATAGAACATGGTGGACTCTCATTACACCAAATTGTATCTGAAAACCAAACAGTAGAAAGATAAAGGAAAGATAGGGTACCTCAACCCTCTTAACCTTAAGATTTAGGGTTTAAATCTTAACCAAAAGATTTGCAGTTAAAGACCATAGAAAATAACTGGCTGACAGCATCCTCTAAGCTAACGGCAAATACATTTCTTTGTTTCCCTCATTTGTTTACTTTCCTCTGCCTCTTCCTTTCCCCCTCTCTTACTCCTCTTTATAAGGAGTTTTTTTTTTGTTGTTGTTTTGTTTGTTTTTTTTTTTTTTCACCTGCTCAAAAAGCATCTGCTGCTCTGTTTAACATAACCAAAAGGTGTCCTGGATTTTTGGATGGATTTCAGCAAATCAGTGAAGATCATAAGTTGTTTGATTGTTTAAGCAGAAGTTTACACAATCCACAGTTCCAAAATAACCCAACTTTAGAGGATAAACTTACTTTTGGAAGTAAACCAAGTTTTATGAGATTTTCGCCATTTGTGGTGACAGCTTTTAATACACTTGGATTTCTAAACTCAAATTCAAGGACTAGAATGTGACTAATACCAGTAATAGTCAACTCTGCAAAAATAGGTTTCACAGACCTTGAAAATGTCACCTTAAAAATTGCCAAAGAATTCTTCTACCATTGTAGAAGTTTTTGTACTGGTCAAGCCTGTGCTATAGCATTGGAATGTATGAAAATACATGTGTAATCAAAGGCATGAAAGCTTTACTTAAGACAGAAAAAAAATTTAAGCTGACAAGGAATTTTTATCTATATAATGTGCTCTTTCCTCTGGGGTATAGAATTTAGAACTCATAATTCTTAACTAGAAACTCTGTTTCATTCCAGTATCCACCTATACTAAATTCAAAATCAAGTGTTAACCAGAGTCAATACGTTTAGGATGAAGTGTTTTAGGCAAGTACTAAACCATCATGAAAATTACTATTCTTATACCTACATATATGATGAATAATAAATATTTTATATGAAAAAATGCTTCCATACATACTTATACTTACATATAATAGAAATAATATTGATTTTTTTAGAAATGAAATTTTGGTGTCTAATACATAAAAAAGCTTTCTTACCAATCACATAAGAGATCTACAGGTAGACAGTTGACCAAAAAACTAGTTAAAGCTGGGACTCATGAAGATTAATGTATTGACACCATATTAATTTAGTGTAACTTAAAATACCCAGGCACACTTCAATTGCCAACCTCTCATTTCCAGGTAGGAGTCTACTGATAGTATTCCACATTGACTTTCTGGCCCACAACAAATCTGCAAATTCTAGTTTTAGTTTCTTTACAAGGAAATTAGATTTTCAAGATGTTTACAAAGCTATGTGAAAACAATGCTTTTAGATTTTTATGATATATGTCTAAACTTTTATGTTTCTCTCACCCACATCCAATTTAAATTTGGCAACTCACCTTTACTGGATGTTTCAGTTAGCTTGCTTAGGAACAGCGTTTATGTATCTTTTTTTGTACTCTTGTGTCATTAGCTTATATAAATTTTACTTACAGTATGTAGTTGGAAGAAAGTAAGACTGTCATAAATACTTAGGGGAACAAAGAAGGCTGGCTCTTGGTATAACATGCCACTCAACTTTCGAGGCAGAAATAAGTGAATAGCTTTCAGCAGCCTTGAGTTCCAGGCTGTAGGTTTTACACAGAGAATGGACAGCGTGGTTAAGCCATGCTGAGCTGGTTAAGCGGAGGTAAGAAAAAGAGCAATACTTTCAGTCAGGAGTGGGAAAATCGTGCAGAGTCAGGAAGCTAATATAAATTGGTGACACTTGGTGGTAGGACCTGTGAAGAATAAGTAAATGAATGTCCTTTAAAATTTAAAATTCTTTTAAAAATTCTAAAAATTTTTTAAAATTTTTAAAAATTTTTAAAAAATTTTTTAAATTTTTTAAAATTCATTTTTTAAAGAAAAAGTAAAATAAACAAAACACAATTCTCTTTAAAAATGTTCCATTTTCTGTCATCAATTATTGAGTGTTTTTTCATTACCTTTTGTAACTTCTAAAGTATGAGCTTATTGGATGCCAATATGCAGATAGTAATGTGTAACACTTTCAAGTTCCTTGTTATTATTAGTAAGAAAGAAATATGGGGTGGGGGGAAGCACCAAATGAGATTTTTTTTTTTTACTTTTTTTTTTCTCGTCCCAATTCCTAAATTACCTAGATGTGAAATCTTAAGCATAATAATTTTCTCTAGGTCTCAGTTGTCTTCTGTAGAATCAAGGCCTGATTGGGTTAGATCTAATATTCCTTGAATTCTAAAATTCTATGACCATGACTATCACTGCCAAATATCTACTGTCAGCATGGGATGGTGACCAGGATCACTACTAGATTAATGCTAAAGGGAGGAGTGCTATTGCCTCTGTGTTTGGCTCTCCTTAAAGTAGAATTAAGTGACTTATACAAAGCTCGAGAATAAATTTTGGAGCTAAAGGGCCAAAGGAAGTTTTCCTTATGCTTAATGTTTTATTATATTGGCTGATAAGAAATAACTTCAAGAATTTTATAGGTTTTTTTTTCCAATGCTGCAAACCACTGGTAAAAGCATTCCTTCTTACCTGGACCACTAGAGTATCATATTAACTGGTCTGCCTCTTCCCTTAGCTCCCCTCTATCTGCTGTCCACATTGTAGGCATAGTTTTTGGTTTTGTTTTCTTTTCTTTTGTTTGTTTGTTTTTCAACATATGCATCTGACCTTATCATCTCCCCTTTCTCCACCCCCACAATAAACACACCATCATGGTTTTCCATTACACTGACCAAAGTCCTTGTCATAGCTAAAGGGCTCTGCATGTCTTAAATGGGTTACATACTGGATATAGAAAGTGATGGTTCTTTGTTGTGTGGGAACAGTTCTGGTCTTGCAAAATGCTTAACATCACTGACCCCCCGTCATTATGATAACTGTTCTCTTCCCCCCCAGCATCACCTTCCAGCATCTTCTCTATCACCCATAAGATAATTTTGTCAGTTTCTTGAAGGTGCCAAGCTCCCATCTGTTATAATCTTTGAAGCAACTGTTCCTTCTTAGATTGTTCTTCTCCTTAAAGTCAATCTTTCTTGACTTCCCATATTATACAAATTCCTTTAACATATACGCTTACAACTCTATGCACCTTCCTTTCGCAGCATTTATCATAATTGTAATTTCCCTAGTTTGGTGTGTGAGCAATTATTTGCTTAAGGCCATTCTTCTCCACTAGACTGTAAATTTTGTGATTTTACACCTTTCTTGTTCAAAACTGAATCTGTAGTACCTAATCCAGTGCTTGTAATATGCTAAATGTTCCACCAACATTCAGTGAATGAATTGAAGAATATTAATTATGTCAGCAGTTAGTTGTACATGGAAGTTTAACATTTTTCATACAGAATCTTGAATATGGTTTCCTAATAATACCTTAGCTTTGTCTAAGTTACTCGTTATACCAGTTTCTATGTTCAAGAAGCTTTAGCCCCACAGCTCCCTATCAAAGTAATTGTATCTCCAAATTTTTAAAAAATTAAAAAAAGAAAATGGAATCCACTTAGCCGGGAAACAGGAACTATGAAACATATCAGGTGATTATAAAACCAACCTAAATTTATAAGCACAAACCTAATGTTCTATTAAAATATTTCAGAAAATTTCTATCCCAAATTAGACAAATGCTCAAGGTTTTTAAGAATATGATAATGTCATAAAAATGTAAGCATATGTTCTAGATTTTCCTTCATTTATATCCTCTAACAGGCAAGATTCCTATATCTAACAGATACTTAAGACTGATTGCAGCGTAGAAGAAATTGGAAGAGAGGAAAATTACACACCACTCTCATTTACAGTAATGGCTCAAGGGAAATTAAGAATAAGAAAGATTTTTGGCTACACATCGTTTGGCTAAACCAAAAGAAAGAAATACCCAAAAGAACTGCTGTTTTTTTTTTTTTTTTTTTTTTTTTTTTTTTCCATTTCATGTTTCTGAGAAAGGTGTCAAATCAGGGGACTTTTATCATCTATTTCCTTCTAAGAAGTCTTTTTGTTTTATAGCATTAAAGTAAAATTCTTTGCCATCACAGATTCTCTATTGCTCAGTCATATCAGGCCACCTGCACTACTTCTATATGAAAAACTTAACATCTGGACACTGAAACTGGAAAAGTTCCTGAACCAGTTGGTTCCAGAATCAGGAGACCAAGATTCTGTCACCAGGGTTGTCACTAAACATGCTTGTTCCTGGATAAGGTGTTTATCACCATTTCTGAAATGAGAAGAGATTGTGACTAGAGTGGCTAAGAGCCCTTCTAGTACTTAGGTGTTCTGGAACTGGTCATCCTAGGATTATATACATTGCAATATCACTCATGAAGCACGTGTCTTAATGATTCACCAAAATATAACCAATACCCAATTATTACCCTATAGAGAGGATTTTTTTATCCAAATAATAGTTCCTCATTCTGCAGCAAGATAAGTATATGCTTACTCTGGGTCTTTTTCTTGCTTAGTTTTAGGAACTATTCTTGGACTGTAGATTTCTTTTTTTTTTTTTTTTTTTAATTTTTTTTTTTCAACGTTTATTTATTTTTGGGACAGAGAGAGACAGAGCATGAACGGGGGAGGGGCAGAGAGAGAGGGAGACACAGAATCGGAAACAGGCTCCAGGCTCTGAGCCATCAGCCCAGAGCCTGACGCGGGGCTCGAACTCACGGACCGCGAGATCGTGACCTGGCTGAAGTCGGACGCTTAACCGACTGCGCCACCCAGGCGCCCTTGGACTGTAGATTTCTACTGAAGAACTTCACTGAGGTCCCCTAAGTGATAAATTCACCTTTTTAAACACATGTATTGTAAAGAGGATCGGATTAAAAGTCAAAAGATGTGTGTTCCAATCTATCTCTTACAGTTAATAAGACTTGTGACTTGCGGCAAATTATTTAAACTCTCTGAGCCCTAATATCCTCATTTGTGAAGGATAATACTTCCTGTCTTCAAAGGGAAGAACATAAATATTAAACAAGTGATTGGATTTGAAAGTCTTTCCAATTCACCTGCACTACAAGGACATCTGCCTAGAGTCATCTGTTCAGTACTATTAGAGTGCCTATTTAGTACTAAAGTAACTATCAGAGTGACTATTCAGTAAGTCCCAAATAAATATGGTGGAATTTAATTCTTGTTTAATATCTACAACTCACTGGAAAGCCTATAGAGAAAGTAATTTTTATGGAACATGAATGTTATTACATATGTTATTGTTTGTGAAAATTGATGCTTTTTCTGATAACCATAAAATGGGAGATTACGGATGTGTTATTTGTTTTATGGGAATTGGCTTCAGGTGAATGTGTTCTGACCTGCACCAAATTTTTAGCAATATAAGCCATATCAGAGACTATACTTGCAAAATATTATTATTATTGTTGTTATTGTTATTATTATTAAAAGCAAGCAATTGTGAGATAAAGGGAATTAAGAGTGCGCTTATAGTGGAGATCACGGAGCAATGTATAGAAATGTTGAATCATTATATTGTATGTTTGAATCTAGTATAAGACATTAATTATACTTCAATTAAAAAAATAAAATATAGGGGCACCTGGGTGGCTTGGTCTATTAAGCGTTCAACTCTTGATTTTGGCTCAGATCACGATCTCACGGTTTCATGAGTTTGAGCCCCTCCTCGGGCTCCATGTACTGACCTCACTGAGCCTGCTTGGGATTCTCCCTCTCTCCCTCTCTCTCTGCCCCTCCTCCCCTCTCTCTCTCAAAAGAATAAATAAACACTGAATGGTAAGCTTTGGAGGCCTGTTTGAGTTATAAACTATATATGTATATGATTTCAATAAAAATAAATTCAAAAATATATTTAAAATCAAGCAATTGCCATAACTCTAAATACCCCTGACTACATAAAAGATCACCTTGGAATTTTAGCAGGTGATTATCTCCAGTTTAGTAAATGTTATGTAAAGAACTATGCTATCTCAGTATGACTAAAATAGAAATAAATGAAAGACTTTAAGTATAATAAAAATTAATTAATGATGACTGAGCTCAGCCCTGGAATTATGATAAATGCTTTCTGTTAGTAATGAAACGTTGAGATGAGGCTTGACTCCTGAACCCTGGATTCTAGCCACAGAATCCAAGCTTTGGTTTTTACATGTGACACTTAAGATCTTCTCAGACGAATTACCTTAGTCTTAATGTTAATGTTTACAGTTATATTTTTTGATATTTTCTTCTTGTTTTTAAACAAGCAACAGAACAATCTCTAATTAGAAATTCATCTTATTTTTTGACACATATCTAAGTAGGACAAAATCTGTCTACATTAACACTTTAAAGTTGAAAATCTTTCTACTCATTTTTTTTCAATTATAACTCAAACTTGATTCTTTTGATGCTATCCCGACATTTTATGTTCGTCTCTTCAAGGAAAATTCAAAAGGAAAGCACATTTTCCTTTGGGTTAGGCTGGATAATTTTTTTTGCTTAATTTAGTATCCTTGGCTGTTTTTCCTTTTGTAATTCAAAAAATGAAAGTTATATTCCCAGAGGACTTTGAACACCTTCTCCTGGTAAAGAGTATTGAAAAATGATAATGTATTCTCTAAAGTTGAAAGTGAAAAAGTGAATATGGCCATCTATTAGAGAATATGCTGATGTAACTTGTAAGTGTACAATCTGTTTCAGAGTCACCAGAACATAACTTATTCTCTTTATCAATATTTATTCACACCAAAAGGAAACATTTCACCATATTTGTAAAGTAAGATGTAATTTAAGACTGTTAAAGGGATAATTTACCTTTAAATGTATTTTATGAATTATGCTGCTTAATATATTTCCTCTTGTAGAATTTATACAAAAGCATAGACTAATTAACTTTGATTACTTACCATAATAATCTATTAACTGTGTACTAACTGCCCCACTGTGACTATTTCTCTGCCATCCAAGGTTTTTTACATTCTTAGATCAATCAAAGGATCCATTTGTTTAAACTGCTTTGCGGCCGCTAGAATAATTTTCACCCATATATTGTTTTAATTTTAAAACGGTGGGGATATCTAATCTTGGCAGTGTTTTCAAATAAAATTAATTTTTTACTCATGCTCTGTGCAATTTAAGTAGAAATACATTTTTAATTTTTGCCTCTTTCTTAAAGACTTGAGGACATATGTGTGTAAATTATGTTTCTTTTATTCTAAGTCCTTCATCCTTCATGAAAACATGAAAGGTTCAAACTGTCACAACTCCAACCAGATGGGAGAAAAACTGTGACTAACAGGTTGTCCTCTGAAAGATCCTCATTATCTAATCTTAATGAGGATGCAAAGTTTAGAAAATGATAGTTAAAGCGCTAAAAAATAAAGCATTGAAGAGCACTTTTTAAATTGAAGTTTTATCCTCAGCAGGAAGTATTCAGCTGACGAAGAACTTAGTAAGCATCTTGGCTCTCCTCCCCGCCCTGACCCCGACTGGCTGGATAAAGAGGCCTAACCTCTCCCCACCCAGGAGTCCCCACGGTCAAGAGCCAGGGACCTCAACTGACTAGGCATGTAGAATGCCTGACTGTCCTATGTTATCCCATAGGTCCCTTTGGCACCTATGTGCTTCAGATTCTTTTAGCAGGAGGAATTGAATTTAACATTCAATTTCCCATGGCATTTATTATGTCTTCCTCCTTCATGTGTCATTTACCTCATTAAAATTGGGAAATGGTCCAGGGGCCACAAATTTCACTGGAAAAGTTGTCCTGGAAGCCAATAATACAGTAATGGAAATGTAGACTTAGTGGAGAGACAATAGAAACAAGCTGAGAGGGAGACAGAGACAGAAGTGAAAAGGAAAGGAGAAAATGAGAAGATACGTTTCCTCTTCTTTTCTGGACTTTAAAAATATATTACGATTCCTATTTTTAAAGAAATTTCCTCAAAAAATTGAGGAGAGCATATCTGAAAATAGTGAGCTAACACTGACCTGTTCTACAAATACTTGCTTGTCACGCATAATGTTAAGGTCCTATGTAAGCCTTATGCTAACAGGGACAGGTTTGTGGATGCTGTCATTTAAAAGAAGGCTTTTGGAGTTTTCGCAACAGAGCATGACCTAAGAAGAGATTCCTAAGAATGATGTCCCTCTGCATTTCACAGCAAGAAATTTTGTGGCCAAGACAGAAATCTAGTGTTGCTAGATTAATGAAACATTGTCCCTAGACTCGCAGGCATTTAGTCTCCCTTTGTCCACCTCTGGCGTTTAACAGGAACTTTCCTTGGATGTCAGTTTGCTTGCTTACACTTAAATTATGCCCAAGGAAGTTTATGCTTCAATTTCCTTTGGAAAATTTGACTATTTGAGTAAAGCAGTCCAGTGACTTTATATTTAGAAATATACTTTTAAAGATCTTTTTTATGTTTCCCATCAACATGATTAGGTGACACCGTGAAGAACAGGATGAAAGACACCTGCTACAGTGGTACACGCTGTGGGAATCCTCGCACTGATTATTGCTTAGTCAGGATTAATACCCATAATACACCAAAGGGGCAAAGCATAGTAAAATTATTCACATGAGTACTTAAATTTTGTTGCTACTTAACAAAATTGTTAGAAAGAATAAAGTAACTCGGATGACATCCATAGAGTTAAGTGTGTCATTTCAAAGCTTGTTTATCTGTTGTGGACAAAGGGGCTAACTGGTAAGAGCTGCATAATTTTAAAGGAGAACATCACACATTATTACATTTTATAAGTTCCATTTCCCACCTGGAATACATGAAGCCATATCTTAACTGCTAATATTACCAAGCTTATAATCACTCACACAAGGCATTTTAATATAAAAGCTTTAGGCATTTAAAAAAGAAATTAACTTACAGCAAACTCTGATAAGCAAGCGAAATGAAAGTAAAGGCACACAGCATTATGTTACTCACCGTGTTCAATACTGAAAGTCCCGCTCAGTCCTAGGTA
Organism: Leopardus geoffroyi; assembly: GCF_018350155.1. Taxonomy (NCBI): domain Eukaryota; kingdom Metazoa; phylum Chordata; class Mammalia; order Carnivora; family Felidae; genus Leopardus; species Leopardus geoffroyi. Next base: position 103,063,722 of record NC_059327.1, on the reverse strand, counting down.
AACGTACTACAAGGTCTAATAGAGACGTGAAGAGGCTGTCTTTCTGACTCTTTGAATCAAACAGTAACTAAGTGGTTTAAGTAGAAACATATATTTTGAAAGGTTAATCCACCCATACAGAGGGAAACCCCTTTTTTAAGAGTCACTCTGCTGCCAAGAGGCTATTAATATTCACCTCTCAGATACAAATACAGCCACCAGATAAAAGATTCACCACCTATGTGAAAATACCACAGAGGATTCCCTCTTAGTCTCTATGTTGTAATGGAAACACAAGAAAACAATGTATCTCTTCAAGCAACTGGGGGGACTACAGGAAATCAACCTGCCCACTTAATGGAAAAATTATATCAGCTTAATAGGATCACAACACATAAACATAAATGTAGAATTAGTATAATTTACTGTAAGGACCACATAGGTCACACACTCATTTCTAGGAATGTTCCTCTGTTTCATCTTCCTATTTCTTTCCCTCAGAGAGCTAGCACCCAGGTTAACATTTAAATACTCATCCTTCAAAGTAATTTAGAAATAAGCCCACTACCTTTAAAAAAAAAGTTGCTGAATGTTTTCCTACTTAGAAGGGAAATTGTATTTATAGTCTATATAGTCTATATTCCTTCACTGGCACAATAGAATAGGAATTGTGTATACTTTTCTCATCATATGAGAAAATAGCCTATACAACTATCAGCAGTGGCAAATCTCTCCAAACAATAAAGACATTTCTATCAGTTCAGGAATGAAACCATTGCTGATGAGGTCCCCAATAGTAATCACCAGTGGTTATTATACCATTTGTTTATGTTGAAGTATTTATTCTTCAGGTAGTCACAGTGAGGTTAAGTAAGCAGACAGGGTGTATCAGAGTTTGCCTGTTTGACTGGCTCCAGGTCTCATCACAAGGCACTGCACCTCAGGAAAACAGATTTGACAATGTAAGTTAATGAGGACCCCGCTTCTATAATTCCACTTCTACAAAAATACTTTGCAAAATTAATTAATCACAAAGGAAACTTCAACATTATACTTTTTACAACAGAATGTTATAAATATCAATACTGGGTGGTGAAGTCATGAATGTTCATTGTATTTTTCTTTAGTTCCTTCTGCACTTTCAAAAATTTTTCAAAAGAAAAAATAGTCCATAATGCAAGGTAGCTTGCATGTACATTCAACCTAAAAAAATTTTTTTGAACTTAAAACTAGGAAGTAAACAATCTGTCCTTAATATGAGTTATTAAACATTTGGTATAAAAATACCATTGTTGCAATGTCTCCTAAAGTCTTTTGAACCTGTTTTTTAAAAAAATATTATTAAATAACACAAAATGACATTTACCTTGTCAGTTTCTATCCATGTGAGAAAAATAATTACTTAATGTTTCACAAGAATATGTCATTTTAGTGTGATACCCAAAGAGCAAGGAGACATTAATCAGCAAACAGCAATAGGGTGATTAGGTCATTCTTACAGACTGGAATCTTTAGAATCTAATTAATATCTTCCTTTTCTGAAATTTCCTTTAAAATAACAGTTCTACACAAATGCACAATGTAATTTCTGTTATTATAACTCTAAAGTATTCTCAAAGTGTGTCCAATCTTGTTTCAAACCATGCACCTTTTCATTTGACAACCACATAAATTAAAGGGTGTGAAGAGAGCATAGAAGTGTATTTCAGAGCCTACTGAAGGTTTTGCAGGAAGGTTATTCTACTGAAAATTATGGGATGCACAATGGGGATGACGATGCTAGTCAATGGAAAATGAAATAAGACACCATTTTCATTTATCTCATGAAATCCTGGAGAAGAGAGAGTCCATAAAACACAAAGACAGATCTTGTTATCTCCACCTCTCACCACTGGAACCGTAAAACTGAAGCTGGACTGTATAGAACACCACCATGAAATAAAGGCATTATTAGTCATAAAGCACTGCATTGCGTCTAGCGTGCCTCTAAGCCACTTAGCATCAACTGGAAGAAAAATTTGCTATTTGCCGACCAAACAATTTTTACTGTTCACAAAAGAGTGTTTTGCTTAGTGATTTACCTTTAGGGAAAAACAAGGAAATGAATTGAAAAACATTTTAATAAAACTTGAAGACTGGTGTCTAAAGTGATTGATCCAAAATTAATTTCACATGGCTTAAGGGTACAGGTGTCTGGGGGAAAAGGGGAAAGAAGGAAAACATGAGACTGGTGAAGTAAGACAAGACCATTGAGAGTTGAGTTTGGAAAAAGAAAGTCACACTCAGTGATTCTTCCTTTATCTGGAAGTAATATCAAGATTACTTGGAATCTTGAATCTAGATTACTTTCTAAGGAAAGGAGGTTTTGAGGGTTTAGGCTTGGGAAAGGCAAATCCAACCTGCCTCTAAGGATGAGCTGAATGTATCACCCAGTAAGAAGGCTCCCCAGACCTCAGCTGTACCTCCTGGGTCAACCGCAGGTGTCCCTGGGAAGACCAGCCAAGTGCTTCCAAGTGCTTGGTTTCTGGCACCATTCCAAGCCAGCCGCTCTTCCTCTCTGCCACCAACTCAGCTTCCCAACATCCTAGATTCCAGATCATGGGTAAGAATGGAGTTTGAATGAAGACAATAATGTGGATACCACAGCTGAGGAATGTAAATTCCTCAAATACTTTCAAAGGTTTCACCACCTTAAGGTTTTCTAAGAAATATGGTAAAGTCAACCTGGCAATGTTTGTCCCATTATAGTTTCTTTGGGAGTTGTTCAAACTAGATTCTGCCTGTTTGGTGAGAATTTCTGTGGATTAGGGACATTTGATGGCCCTCTAGAGCCCTTCAACAGGGAGGCCGTGGTCCCCTGCCAAACTTTGGTCCTTATTGTTTCCATGAGAGCGTCAAAGCAGAGAGTGTATTTTTATTATAACTTAAGAACATCACCTGTAATATTACTTAAAGGACAGAGATGGTTGTGCCAGGAGCCTCAGCTGGGTGGATATCAAACTAGAAGGGTAATATGGCTTGTGCTCTACTGTCTCCTATCCTTCTTTATTGGTAATAAAACTTAGTGCTTAATTTGAGCTTTCTACTTCATAAAAAAGATGGTATTTTTTTCTCTCGGATTCAAATTCTCATAAGAGCCAGGAGTATAACTGACTTTGCTATTTGATGAAATCTCATCTGGATGAAAATTGACATAGAGAACAGACAATTTGTTGCCATTTTGCAAAACTGAATACCCATTCATAAAACTCTAGGAACAGTTATACTTATGATATAATGATTAAATTTTACTTTTTTCTCCACCTTTTTTTACCCAATAGAACTATTTTTTTTAATGTTTATTTATTTATTTTGAGAGAAAGAGAGTGCAAGCAGGAGTGGGGCAGAGAGAGAGAGAGAGAGAGAGAAACCCAAGCAGGCTCTGTGATGGCAGCACAGTGCAGAGCTTGAACCCAGAAACTGTGAGATCATGACCTGAGCTGAAATCAAGAGTTGGACACTTCAACAACTGAGCCACCCAGACACCCCCAATAAAACTATTGTTTTAAGGAATTGAGTAACTCTATACATTTTTGCTGAGTTCTCCCTCATTACCATGTGTGTGTGCATGTGTGTGTGTGTGTGTGTGGGTGGGTGTATGTGCATGAATGCTTTTTTTAAAACTCTAGTTATGGATAACGAAGGGCTAAACAACATATGATTTAAACCATTAAATGATCATCATTCTGCTTTTTCCTAAGAAGCAGAACCAAGTTTATTCTGAAGAATTCTGCCAAAAAGCGGATATATCAAGCAGACGATTGGGAGGGAAGAGAGGCATAAATCTCCTTTCTAAAGAGGATGAAAGGCTGGATGAGAATCACGGATGTAGATAAATCAGAAATGCAGCTGCTTGGGACCAAAGTCCAGTTATCGCTGTACACCAGGCCCAAAGATGTGGTGATCTTTACAAGACAACCCCAGGTGTTGACAAGTAGAGCCGCCCCAGGAGAACGCTGACACTCAACCCCTTTGACCTGTACCCTCACCACAACTGTATTCCTTCCTGTTTTCAATACACATGAATATATGTTTTCATCCAAATCCAGGAACCATACCTGTTTTCAATATTAAATTTGCTTTTGATCATTTCTATCTTAAGGAATTACCACCCAAAGAGCATTAACTTAGAAGTCAGGCATTCTGGACTAAATTCTAGAAGATCAACATTGAATAATTGACACATTCCCCATCTGTGGGAAAACTGAGTTTGGGTATTGGAAACCCTATACATCTTATTTCAAGGGACATTTTTCATATAGAAGTTTCTTGTTTTCAATTGAAAATCTAAAATGAAGAAATAACTTTTGATCTTAAGCTGTGATTTCCACCTCCTGTGACCCTTCTTTACAGCCAATTGTATTCATGTGATCTTCAGATCTTAACTCTACATCTACGGCATGGTGGAGTTTGTGCATTTGGGAATAGACAGGAACTTTAAAACTGTAAAAACAGTTACTAAAATGATTTGCTTTATGGTTATTTTAAGGAAAAGTCATTTACTGTGCTGAACTTTGGGAGGGTCCTCATTGTTTTATCCCAAAGGACTCAGGAGATTACATAACAAATGTAAAACTTTACCTCCAGCACATTGAAACTCACAAAAGAATTTTAAAGCTTGTATTGGAGGTCCTTTTATACATCAATGAAAAAAATGCTGAGATCTGTCCATTGAAATTTAATTACAATTTTTTTTAATGTTTATTTATTTTTGAGAGAGAGAAAGAAAAAAACAGAGCATGAGAGGCAGAGGGGCAGAGAGAGAGGGGAGACACAATCCAAAGTAGGCTCCAAGCTCTGAGTTGTCAGCACAGAGCCCAGTGTGGGACTCAAACCCACTAACTGTGAAATCATGACCTGAGCTGAAGTCGGAGGCTTAAATGACTGAGCCACATAGGTGCCCCCATAGAAATTTAACTTAAACCAATTCATTATTCTCCAGTGGCATTCATTCTAACAACCTTACTACAAATCAGATTCATTTAACCCCTGGAGGCTTCTATTCCTTTACCTAAAAATGAGATTTAGATACATGATGCCTAAAATCCCATCCCAGTTCGAAGATTCTATAATTTGGTATCACCCCAAATAGAAAATAGCACATTACCATTTTGATTGGTTTTATGGTTTTTAAGGTCCCCTGCATAGTTGAGAAAAAGATATCAAAAACACAACCTCCATATTTTCTATCGTGTGTCTATTTTGAGTCAATTCTACTCATGGAATTATATGAACTCATTCAGCTCTTAAACCAAAACATCGAAGACTTAAAAGAGTTGGACTCTCAGCACAACTAAACACTTATATATTTCAATGCCTAATTTACTGCCAAGAAGTAAGTAGGCCTTAGGAAAAAAACTGATGTCATCATGTTCTTCACTGTTCTGTAAAAATGTTTGACAGTAAGGGGAAGTACTTCACTCTTAAGAAAATTTCCTCTATATTACAAAATGTTAGGATTTCAGAAAGTCCACCATATCCAAGGACGAAAAGGAATAATTAATTTCCTTTAACTGTTTAAATTATAAATGTCAAACATGAGAATTATGCAAAGTTTAAAAGTATGAAATTATACCACATGGAAAGAGAAAACATGGAGAAATAATTTCTGATAGTAGGCTGTGATTTCCTAAGATAACACCATTTTCAGGTAATGTGCTGCATATTCCTCCTTTTTCTTTTTTTTCTATACACATAATAATTGGTATCATTATTAGGTATAATATTTTGTTCCTGATTGAAACTAACAAGTATTGCTATTGGCAATAATATTTCTGATTTGGTGAAGCTAAGAACACTTCTTATAGTTCAGTAAATTATAGTCTCTCCATTATCTACTAAAATGGAGGGAAAAATAAAAAATAATGTCATAAATTCAAGAGGTTTTCATGGTCGTTCTCTCTGGTTTTTAAAATTGTGAATAAAAAAAATCCATGTAATATAAAGAACAAACATATATGGACAGAGCCCATTGTTGAAATTAAGCCAAATTCATGATAAAAATTAGTTTGGATAAAATTTAATAACTGGTTATTAAAATTTAATAACCATCATTGTTGTGTTGCATGATAATTAACTCTAAATGGAAGCAATTCACATATATGAATTTTATGATGATGACTGGGAATAATGACCAGAAATAATTTCTGATCATCTATTATATATCAGATGCCTTACAAACATTATCTCCTGGCTACTTAAAGGGAAGTCTTTGGATCAGCAGGAAACTTGTTAGAAAAGAAGAATCTCAGACCCCACCCCAGGCTTACTGAACCAAAATCTGCATTTTAATAAGATCTCCAGGGATGAGAGGGAATCTCATTAATGAACATTAAAGTTTGAGAAGCATTGAGTTATCTCATTTATTCTTTATAGTAACTAGCAAACAAGGTATCACTAGCTCCTTATTATCCATGAGGAAAGAAGCTCAGAGATGCAGAAGTGATATTCAAAATATTTGATAACTGGTTCAACACAGACGTCAGCCAATGACAGGGGACACCTGAACTACAGTAGGTATAAGTATCCAACATCAGCTTTGTCAAGCAAGAACTGAAGTACTATCTAAACAATCTTATCTCAGCCAGCAATTAGCATGGCAAGGATTCAGACCCGGGTGTGTGGGTCTCAGAAACACATACTTTTCTTCCTATCCTACACAGAGATTATTGTATTTCACAAATCAACCAAGAATTTCTAAGGCCCACTGGGGCACAAGGTAGATCCAAAACTAAAGATAAAAGATTTCACCATTTCCAATTTCCCTCTGCCTATTCATTTCTTCATTTCAATCCCTTCTGCCGTACCACTCTACTTGAATATTCCAAGTGAGCCAAAATGGTGTCGTGTCTCAGTCAAGGAAACAAAGCCCAATTCCCTTGAGGATGGATAGAACCTGACATTTACCTCTGTGACATTGTTATTTATGGTAAGAAATATGTGTCTGGACTTTGTCTTCCTTTCTGGCACAGAACTCCTGAAACCCTTGGAAATTCCTAAGTGATGAGAGTGATAAAGCTACTTTCGTTATTTTAACAAAGTGACTTTTGGACCAACCTAAGGTTGCCTGGAGAACCAACCATGTGATTAGAGGGTTGGAATTTTCCTTTCTCTCCTTGACCTCCAGGGAGAGGAGTGGGGCTGGAGGTTGAAGCAATCGATGATTTAATCAATTGTGCTTCTATAATGAAGCCTCCATTAAAAACCCAAAGGATGGGGTTTGGAGAGCTTCTGTGTTGGTAAATATGTGGCGATTTGGGGAAAGTGGCATGTCATGTGAGGACATGGAAGCTCCATGCCCTTTTCACCCTTTCCCCATATCTTGCCGTATGCATGTCTTCCATCTGTCTGTTCCTGAGTTAGAGCCTTTTTATAATAAACCATCAATCTAGTAAAATGTTTCTCTGAGTTCTGTGAATTACTCTCTAGCAAATTAACCAAGGTTGAGGTGGTGGGAATTTCCCATCTATAGTGTGTCAATCAGAAAGACAGGTAAAAACCTGGACTTGTGACTGGTGTCTGACATCCAAGTTGGGGGTTGTTGGAACTCCCCAATCTATAGCCAGTCTGTCAGAAGCACATGTGACTATCTAGATTTGCAACTGGCCTCTGAAGTTGGAGTCTTGTGGGACTAAGCCCTTAACGTGTGGGATCTGACTCTATCTTGGATAGACAGAGTCAGATACGAGTTGAAATGTAGGACACAGCTGGTGTAGCAAAGAATTACTTGTTGTGGGGGAAAATCTCCACATATTTGGTGACCAGAAGTGTCTGAAGTGTCCTGTGTGAGTGTGATAGTAATTAAAGGAGACACAACAAAGGCTCACAGGTGGACAACTGGGGTGTTTTCTAATACACCCTCCAAAAGTGTCATGATTTTGTCTCTGTGACTGCTCTTCTCACAATAAATGATTATGGAATATTTCTGGTGACACCCTAGTAAAATCTATGTCACCTTCCATAATGTGGAAGTGTCTTTCTATTCACAGTCTTTCTATTCACAGTCTAGCAGGAACCCTTATCTCCTTCTTCCCTGTTCAATGTCACTGCACTCTGGGGCCTCTGCCAGGCTCAGCTAGGAGTGTCTGTGTGATTCCTTCTTTCATTCCAAAGGTTGTGACCATAGGTACCGTGAAAAGGAAAATTTGTTTCTCTGGAAGATATTGTGTGGTTACAATCTGTGACTGCATGTTTCTTCTTAACACAGCCAAAGCAAAGTCCAAGCCCCAATGTTGGAAGAATTTAGAAGGTAGTTTTTTTTTTTTTAATTTCAAATTGTTAAGTGATGTATAATATGTAGAAATAGTGTGTGTATCATAAATATATAGCTTGATGAATTTTCAAAAACTGAAATATACCTGTATAAGCAACAACCATTTTAAGAAACTGAACATTACCAAGGAGGTAAACTTTTAATTGCCTATCCATGGAGGGGTTTGTGAATGGCCAGGGTTAAGTATCTCTCTTGTTTGTGACTCATCTCATCCTGATGAAGTCAAATTAGTGAATGTAGTCTGTATACCAAGGCAAGCAAGTATGGAGTTGGAGAGTAAGTTGTTGGTGGGATGTTTGCTGATTATAATTGGGGAACCTGATTATTTCCACCACCAGGTTCTTATTTGCTGGGTCTGACTTCATAAGCTATGGCAGTATGTCTAGTACTCAGGCCACTGTATTTTCTAGAATTGGATCTCTCTCCTTTGGGAGGCACTATAGTGCCTCTGCAGGCTAATTTTTCCCTACTTCATCTCAGTGTGGGAATATCAAAATGGTTCAGACATCCTTGGCTATAAATATATTCCACTTGAACCTGACCTGTTTCTCCTTTGTCAAGCATCTTCCTATCACTTTTTCCATTGGATCTGTTGTGGTTGCCTTCAAATGAGGATAGGAAGCCATGGGAATCCTGGTTACTCTCTATTCTGGATCATTTGTTCTTGGGCGGTGAGGTCATTCTACATGGTTTGTATGTTTCTGAGGTCATGATGCACCTCCCCACCCCCACGCCTCCCCCGGCCAGAAATCTCTCCTTTGGCTCTTGATTTTTGTCCTGTCTCATATCACTGTTAACAAGACTCAAAGTCTTTTCCTTAGGATCTTAGAGGAGTGCTCTCTGTGAATTTCTCCAGTTTATGGTAGAAATCCCTTATGCCCATAGTTCAAAGTCTGCTTGATTACAAGTCACACAGTAATAGCCACCTTCATAAGGAATTTGGGCTCTATTAGTAAAGCAGAGCAAAAAAGCCTGCAATAGTCAAATCAAGAAGGATATCAACCTAAATACTTGTCATTTCTCAGGAAATGTAGTGCTTCGTGGATGTTGGGTGAAAAGTGAGATACTGAGTTTTCTTAAGTTATTGAACAACACGATATCATGCAAGTTTGATTCTGTACCTGATATAGCCAGTTTCGAACCATATATTCCCCTCCAGATTGAAATTCACATTTCAGTGATATTTCATTAATGTTTCATAGGTAACTGATAGAGTTCTGAAAAAGGACAGCAGAAACAAACGTGCCTCTTGAGGCCTAGGCTCAGAAATGACTTTGCTTCCAGTATATTATAGTGGTCAAAGTTAGCTAGAAGGCCAGTCCAGATTCAGGGAGTAGAGAAATAGACTTTATTCTCTTGATGGGAGAAGCAATGTGACTTTTCAGTTTTTCTCATCAAGAGGAGAGACTTGTGTCCCAGGTACCCCCTTTCCTCCACCTAGTTTAAAGGCCAGCCAAGCCCCCAAAGCATGATTGCCTAGCCTGGCCAGCTGCTGACTAAAACATATACATGAGTTCCACTGAGACCAAAACTGCCTCTCTGAGCCCAGCCCAAACTGACAATCCATGGAATTGTGAGCTAAATAATTGTTTGTTTATAAAATAACTAAGTTTTAGAATGAGTTGTTACACAGAAAAAATCGCTAGACTGCCCTATCAGATACTTAAAAATGTAGTGACTACTAAACTTTGTGATGCAATACTAGTTTTATTTTTGTCTTCTGAAAAAACATTAAAGAGTATCCAATGTACAGCCCACAGCTTCACTTCTGAGAAAAATAAACAAAACAATACAAACAATCCCTCTCCGGTGCTCTGTGATCTCTCAAGCAGGCCTGGAGCACTTCTGGCCTCGTTCTGGAGTCACTCTTTCTAATTCTAACAAACGTCCTGCACAGCCAGGTTCTTCACTTCCCATGTCTCAAAAAGCCACATTTCACTGCCATTCCCCACCCCGAGGGAATGATTCCAGGGGTCTGTCCTTTCCTCTCCCTGGGAGCCAGAACATCCAGCACCTGTCTGTTCTTTTGACCTCACTTGCTCATGGGACACCTGTGGTCTGTGCTCCTTGGAAAGCTGGGCTATTCACTCATAATTCTTTTCTTACAAGGGAATCTCTGAAAAATCTTCTAAAGAAAAGCATCTCCACCTTGTTACCTAGACAAATCCTTTTGGGGGATGATATGTGGAAATAAAGGAGCTTCAGAGTATGAAATTCATTCACACCTTCACATGGGGTGCTGCCTACACACTCTTCTGGACGTATTGCCAACATCATCTCTGAAGAATGGATCTGGACTAAGAATTTAAATGGGGAAAAACAGAGCAAGGTGAGGCTTTGTGGAAATAAAGTTTACAATTAGAAGATAACTTTTTAAGAATATACATAACTTCCTCAAGTTGGCAAGCAGTTCCCAAACAAGTGGAAATAAGAAAGCAAGTGTTATAATAGTTGCTAGAAATTTAATGGGAAACATCTCCACATAGGTTCAGTTTCAGCTGGTGGTACTAATAGAGAAATGTATGGGTGAACTGTGGGCATCAGGATGTTTTCTGTGGGAGGACAGGAGGTCTGACTTGCCAATTGGTACAGAAAACTCAGCCAAAACAATGAATCAGGATATTAGGTTACTGGAGAAAGTCAGCAGTGGGAACCAAGAAGTAAACAGGCCAATGCATTCACATAGTTTGTTGGATCAGAGTCAGTTAGAATCAGCCATTAGGGCCAGGAGTTTAAAAACAAAAACAAAAACAAACTATTCTCAGTTCTCAGGGCTTTTCTTGTCCTTATAACTTGGAATAAACGTGTTGGAGATCAGAGGTCAGTGGTCTTGGCTTACACTAAAAATTCTTTCTGAATCTTTACTGTGATAGTTATAGGTAGACAAAAAAACCAAGTTGTCCAAAAAGAAGAGGAATCAAGGTAAACGTGACTATGGTAGTTACAATAAAATAGACTTGAAAATATTTAGAAGGGATGGATGAAATCATTGTGTGCTTATTGGAAACTACCTTAAAAAGCGGGGGAGGTATGAGGAATGGATTAAGAATCACAATCTCTGACCTGGAAAAATTCTCTCAGTGAATACAATTTTGTCCATTTGCCATTTGTTAATAAGCTTGACAAATGAAAGGATGACTCAAGATCATGTACGAAGTGCCGTGCCGTTGAACAAAAGCACTAAATTGTATCGGATCACAATCTGGAAATTCAGTAAGCCTTAACTTCCTGGGAGAGGTTGTTTCAGGTCCAGCAGATTCTAGTATTACCATATGGACAACTGTTCTTGAGACAGGAAGGCTATTCGACTGGTGATGGTTCTGCAAGTCTGGAAGTTCTGAGTTGAAAATAGCTCCCTAGCTACTAGTCTGAGAATTTAGGATTATGAAGTCAAATTTAGTTACGCCTAGAGGGTGGAGCTAAGATACATTGTTTAGATAATTTGTACATCTTTAAGAATTATGTTTACACCCTGACTGGGGAGAAGTGTGCTATCTTAGGCCTGTATTCATCACCTTAAAAATAGTATCATGTTGTTAGGATAGAGATTTCTACAGTAAAAATCTTATATAGCATTCCATTTTCCCAGCTTAGACTTTAATTTGAGGATATACTTTATACATTCTACAGGAATTTTCACTATAATTGCTGCTAAAGCTTGCTGAATTTTGAAGGTAAAAGTGTTTTGACTTGAAGAGGAAGCTATTGCATCAAATAATTTGAGATAGGAGATAAAATGAAGTAACACACCATTAAAATTGTTATTTTTTTACAGTATTTGTAAAATCTACATGAAAATGCAAAGAACTATACCATCTTCCATGAGTTTAATTATGTCAAGCAAGTACAACTACAAATTGCTATCCACATTTTTAAAGAGTAGAACTTGCATTCTTGTTTGTCTTGCTGACAAGTAATTTGTCTTGACTTTATTGCTTGACTCTTAACTGCCCACCAGGTACAGATGCACTATTTTTTCTTCACCTCTGGCCTCTGTTCTCTCCAGTGGCACACATCCTCTTACAGAGCTTACCTATTGCCAGCCTTGGCTTGTGGGTCCTCAGGTTTTGACTTTGGGCTCTATAGTGTTCACATCATTCTCCATATATGTTTTTAACTTAATTTTTTTAATCTTTATTTATTTTTGACAGAGAGAGAGAGAGAGAGAGAGAAAGAGCCAGGGAAGAACAGAGAGAGAAGGAGACACAGAATCTGAAGCAGACTCCAGGCTCCGAGGTATCAGCACAGAGCCTGACGTAGGGCTTGAACTCATGAACTACGACATTATGACCTGAGTTGAAGCCAGATGCTTAACTGACTGAGCCACCCAGGCGCCCTTCCATATATCTTTAAAATAGCACTGTCACTAATTATATATATATAATAAACAGGTATAATATTATTATTATATATAATATATATAAATAATAATAAATAGATAATAAATAATAATAAATAGATAATAATAAAAAATAGATACTATATATATACATATATATATATATATATATATATATATATACACACATACATATATATATACACAGTTGACCTTTGGGCAATGTGAGACTTAAGGGCACCAAGCCCCCATGCAGTTGGAAATCCACACATAAATTTTTACTTTAATGTTTACTTATTTTTGAGAGAGAGAGAGATTATAGTGACAGAGCGTGAGCACTAGTGAGGGAGCAGCAGAGAGAGAAGAGGTCAGAGGATCAAAAGTGGGCTCCTCATTGACAACAGAGACCCCATGTGGGTCTCAGACTCATGAGCCATGAGATTATGACCTGAGCCAAAGTCAGACACTTAACCAACTGAGCCACCCAAGGGCCCCCCACATATAACTTTGACTCCCCCAAAACTTAACTACTACTAGCCTACTGTTGACCAGAAGCCTTACCAATAACATAAACAGTCAGTTAACACATATTTTGTATGTTATATGTCTTATGTACTGTATTCTTACAATAAAGTAAGCTAGAAAAAAGAAAATGTGAAGAAAATCACAAAGAAGAGAAAACACATTTACAGTGCTGTACCATATTTATCAACTTATAAGTAGACCTGCACAGTTCAGACCCATGCTGTTTAAGGGTCAACTGTATATACATGCACCTGTATATATATGCACCTGTATATATATGCACCTGTTTAAGGGTCAACTGTATATATATTCACTTTCATAGTTCAAGCCACCAAGCCATCAGATGAATCATAGCTTAGAATAGGAAGGAAGCTTTCTAAAGAACAGTGGCGATAATATCAGGTCTCTCTCTCTCTTCCTCCCTGCTGCACAGGATACTGGGGATACAGTATTAGGATCTGCTAGGATTTCTACTCAGGGTGAGGGAGGTATGGCAGTTCCCCCTGGGCTCAGAATGCATAAACTTTGATGCCATCATAGCTTGGAAGTCTGCAGTAGGAGGTGCTATTTCAGAGTCAGTGGTTCCCCCGCACCCCCCCCCCCCACCACCCGCAGCCCTCAGAATTTGGTTGCTGCTTTCCCTCACCTGACTCTTTCCCCAGGGCAAAGTGCTCTCTCATCTTCACTCAAGAATCTGTCAGAATTTCATTAAATCCTGTGTGAAGTTAGCGCTCTGACCGTTAGCAGAGTTTTAGTTGCCTCTAGATTCCTGGAATCAGACACTTTTGTGTTTTCAAATCCTGGCTTTGTGATCTTGAACCTTTAGCTTCTTGGGGCCTTATTTTTCTCATCTGTAAAAAGGATTATTCTGGTGGTGGTGGTTATTATCATTATAATAGGGTTGTTGTGAGGAGTGAAAAGGGTGCATTTGAAGTCCCTACATCTTCTCAGGCATGCTGCTAACCAGCTTGGGCAGAAAAGAACATTTCCCCTCAATGAGCCCTGAGGTGTGGATAGCTGAAACTTCCTGGGTCAGGGGTTACAACGTCCCTTACTGCAGGTCACCCAGAGTTATAAACGGCCATGTTTGGGTCTCTAGTAGCACTTGTAACGTACTTTCTGAGTTGTGTATCTGTTATGTTCAACTCCTGAGGAAATTCTTGATAAAAGTTACATCCTGGTCTTAGCTGCGATGTGGGAATTAGGTGGAGTAGCGATACAACTCAAGGCCATCCAGGGAGCACCAGCAGAGTTACACTGGAGGATTGGCGTTCTCAGAGAAGACCACAAACTTGTAAGGGTGAGCTCTGCCACAGCAGCTGGAATCTAAAAACCTGAGAAGACTTTGTCCTAGAGTATATGTGATATGGTTCCCTTGGGGTCTCGGAAATAATCAGGGTGATAATTGAAGGGGAGCTAATTTCTGGAAATTAGGCCAAAAAAGCTTGTACTGAAATTGTGGATAAAGAGGAAGTACCTCCTCAGATTATAGTGACAGGCAGTTAAGACTGGGGAAGTAAGCCTTGTACTCAGTTTCATTCACCTGTATTAATGAGGAGTTAAAGGGCTCCTAAAGTGACGAGGGGAATGGCTTCATCATCATTTCAAACTCTTCACGGGAACTATGGATCTGCCAAGTTTTCAGATTAGCATTACCTACCAGACACCTTTTCAGAGGTTGGTGGGATTACAAAACTGACAAAAAGGTTTTGAAAATATGCTGCTATGACTTCTGCTTTATTTTTTCATTTCATGTACCTCTGTGTATATGAATGTATGTGTGTGTTTATACACGTAGACACAAGTATATAGAAGGACATAGATACACATATAAGTTTACACAAAACATATAATGTAGACATTTTAGATTCCTTGGTCTTTGATAAAAAGAAAGCTAATTAAAACAATTTTATGAAGTTTTCGGTTTTAAGAGAAAAATAAATTCAGAATATCAATTTCTGTTTGGTAAGGGGAATGTATTCTCTATGGAGATAATTTTGACCCACAGTCTTAGATTGAGCAATGCAAAGATAGAAATTATTTCTTTGGTGAAAACTAGGAACAGTATGACCCAAGGCCTTGGAGAATTCCCAATGAAATGCTGAATTAGTTTATTGAAGGGTGCAGCAACTTTATTTTTAAGAGAAGGAACTCAATAAGATATTTACAGACACACATGGCTTGGATGATAGAATGTATGTGAATAAAATCTTAATAATTTAGTCCATTTGCTGATGCAAGTTGACACAAACTCAAGGATTGTTTTAATAAAAGCTATATGCTGGTTTTCAAACAAATGTGTTGGATTTGACAATGGGGTGGGGGAGGGAGAGAGAGAACTGGTCAACTAAACTGAAAAGTGGTTGGTAACTGCTCAAGCTAGAGGAATAGAAGCCCCATCTTGGACTAGAAGCTTCCCTGACAACTTACGCAGCTTCCCACGCAGATCGTAACCTTCTCCCTCTCTGCCCCCACCACTGCCTTATGTAGGAGTTTATCTTTTCTAGCTATCACTCTGGGTAGGGTAAAAACTACTTTTATAAAAATTACCTTCATGGTTACTGAAAGCTGAGGAGGAATACTTCATTAATCACGGGTCATGACTCATAGTTTAAAGACTTAACTAGTAAGCATTTGTACAATTTCTGTGGGGCTAGATTTTTTCTCGTTGCATAAAGATTGCTTTCATTACACTTCTTTTCATTTCATCCACATCATAGCATCACTTTCTGGATGAAATACTTCACGAACTCCCTGAATTAAACCCTTTGCAGAGATGTAGAGAATTTTGATGACTATTTTATTTATGTTTCCTCTAGAAAGGCACTTAAAAAGAAAAGGTTTTTCAAAATTGGCCACCTTGCAGAACACTCAAAAGAGTTTACAAAGATTTTCAAAGTAACAGAAGACATTCAGATTACAGAAATGAATCTATAATGATTTGAATTACACAAAAACCACTTCAGCTGTACATAAACTAGTGTATGTACCAAGGCCAGTTCTAGAAATTTGGAGACTTGGACAGAGCTGCCAAACTCCTATTCTGATGCATGAAAAAAATTAAGACTAGATGATGATTCTGTGGGAAACTTTTTATTATGACTGCCTTTATTACCCTTGGACAATTAAAATGCAGGCAATTTTATAAAAACTTGACATGATAAATGAGCCTGATGGCTAGATACGGGAATATGTCTATATTCCCTTTGAAGTATGAAGATGTTGTTTAGGGTATAGTTTTCATCGCATGGTGCCAATGACATGGGAAATGGTGTTCAAATTGTGATAAGCTTAGAAGCCACCTTGAATATTGCCTCAGAAAAACTAACACCTTCTCATGTAAACTTCCCTCCTGTGATTCCCCCTTTCACAAACTATATGCTTAAAAGCTCCTTGGGGCGCCTGGGTGGCGCAGTCGGTTGAGCGTCCGACTTCAGCCAGGTCACGATCTCGCGGTCCGTGAGTTCGAGCCCCGCGTCAGGCTCTGGGCTGATGGCTCAGAACCTGGAGCCTGTTTCCGATGCTGTGTCTCCCTCTCTCTCTGCCCCTCCCCCGTTCATGCTCTGTCTCTCTCTGTCCCAAAAAAAAAAAAAAAATAAATAAACGTTGAAAAAAAAAATTAAAAAAAAAAAAAGCTCCTAATATATTTACAAGTAGATTGAGTAAAACGTCAATTTGTACAATTTCCAGGAGACAGGAAAACATTTAGAGGAAATGAAGAAAAAATCTCATTAACAAAATTAATAAGATAAAGGAAACTTAAACCCACTAGAAAAAAGTTTCAACAAATAATATCCTCAAGTAGACTATAGTATATCACTTATTTTTATGTCCTAGCATATAATAACATTTCTTCAATGATTTGGAGTTCATAATTGTACATAATTAAAATCCTGCATTTATCTATCTATCTATCTATCTATCTATCTATCTATCATCTCTCTATCATTTATTTTTCAATTGAGAAATATATGGGTTTTTTTTTCAGGTTTGTTAAGGTATAGTTGACAAGTAAAATTGTAACATGTGTTGATTTTGTATTTCATTGTTCAGCTTCTGCCAATGTTGGTATTAGGGTGTATAAATCAGTTTACTGGTACTGATGTTTATAGAAGCACCATATATAGATATAGCATAAAATGTATACATGTAAGCATAATGTAGGATGTGTGTGTGTGTGTGTGTGTGTGTGTGTGTGTGGTATGTGTGTGTGTGTGAAGGGTTGTGTATGCATAAAATGCTTGTGTTTATTAAAATATGAGTGCTTCTGGAAGAATATGATTCTAGTGAGATGGGAAAGAGAAGGTAATGGGAGAGTAGAGTGAAGTTTAAACAAAGTAAGGAAACAGAGGGGAGCGGGGTTCTGCCTCACTTATTGCCAAGGTATTTTGAATTCTTGGGAGCCTTTGAGGTGGGCAGACAGAAATAACATGAGACAGATTTGGCAGTAAAAAGGAAGCAGGATATTTGTGGATGCTACTGTATGGTTTATCTGACATCTTCCCCTCATTATTAACAAAACTAAACCTACACTCAACCATTTCAGCCTCTGGGATTCTCAGTACCAACTTCAAATTATTGAAAACTATCACCTTGTGAATGATCTTAAATCCTCCTTTTGTGAAAGAAAAACAAATCTCTAGGATATATTTTACAAAATCATATTTCAAAATCTCAAATTGATTTAATTCATTTCTAGGTAAATTGTTGACAAAACACGTTCCCTAAACGAATTTGCATATGGCAAAGTAAAGTTTCATGTATCCATTGCTCAAAATGATACCTTAATGAAATTTCCCATTTAATACTGAACTTTCCCCTTGCTCAATGCCTTGGCTTATATATCATTAATGTATCAGAAAAATGGTTTCTCAGACATATCCCCAAACTTTGATAAAGTCAGTTAGAGGATGCTGCATGTCACTGTGATTGTCTCAAAACTTTTCCAATTGGCATTATGTGGATGAAATAAAGCAGTTCTTGGCTAAAGAAAAGCTCCCCTTGGCCCTGAATTATTATATTATGTATAATCTAAAGATTTCATAGCAGATCAATTACAGGAGTGAAAATTCACCATCTAACTTCAATTTTTAAAAACATGTTTATGTCTACCTGTTTAAAATTGTTCAGTGTTTGTTTTGACTAATATATTCCCCAAATGTGATTTTCCACAAGATCTTTTATAATAATTACACATTTTTAAGTTGTCTGCTTACATTTAATGTTTTGGAAACCTTAGCTCTTATCAGTGTTTTTTTTTTTTCATCAGCTTTGTTGTTTTTATTTTATTTTATATTTTAATGTTTATTTATTTATTTATTTTGAGACACACACACACACACAGAGAAGGAGAGGGGCAGAGAGAGAGGAGAAAGAGAATTCCAAGCAGGCTCTGTGCTCTTAGGGCAGAGCCCTCTGTGGAGCCTGAACTCACAAACCATGACATGGTGACCAGAGCCGAAACCAAGAGTCAGTTGCTAACCAGCTGAGCCACCCAGGCATCCCTGTTTATTTTTAGAACTTAAATGTCTTAAAACATGTAGGATAAAACCAAAATGCATACAAATGAGTGGGGGAAAACCTGTGTCTTTGCAACTGCCTACAGAGAGAGAATAGCACTATTAACAAAATTTCTCTCTTTGAGGGTATGGGGAAGGTAATATAATAGAAATATGGATTTATTTTTTGTCATTCATTCATTCATTCAGTCAGTCAATATCTACTGAACACCTAATCTTATGCCCTGGTGGAACATAAAATTAACATTAACAGGCAAGTAAGACATAGATTATGTCAGATAGTGAAAAATGATATGCAGAAACATAAAACCTAGAAGTGGTAGAGATGTGGGGTTTAGTACAGTAATTTCTGCTTATCCATGGTTTCACTTTCTGGTGTTTCATTTAGCACCTCTAACCTCTGATCAACCACGGTCCAGAAGCAGAGTTTCCTCCTTCTGACATATGGTCAGAAGGTCAATAGTAGCCTAAAGCCATGTCACAATGCCTATGTCATTCACTTCATTTCATCTCCTCATGTAGGCATTTTATCATCTCACATCATTACTAGAAGAAAGATGAATGCATACAATAAGATATTTTGAGACAGACCACATTCACATAACTTTTATTACAGTGATAATGTTATAGTTGTGATATTTTATTGTTAGTTATTATTGTTAATCTCTTACTGTGTCTATTTTATAAATTAAACTTTATCATAAGGACACATGTATAGAAAAAAACATATACAAGCATTGGTACTATCCGCAGCTTCAGACATCCACTGGGGCTCTTCAGACATATCTTCTGTGAATAAAAGGGGTTACTGTAATCAGAGATGGCTCCACTGACAAAATGATATTCAAACCAAAATATAAGGAGGTGAGGGAGTGAACATGTGGGTATATGGGGGATAGTATGCCAGACAGAGGGAAAGCAAGAGCAAAGGCCTTGCGTAAGGAGTGTGTTGAGAAAAGATACAAGTAAAGAAAGGGTGGAAGGGTAAAAAGGGACAGATTATATAGGGCTTCTTGGCCTTTCAGAGGCCATTGACTTTTACTCTGGGAAACACTGAAAGACACTAGATAGTTTTGAGCAGGGGAATAACATAATCTGACTTTGTTTTCAAAAGAATCTTGGTGCTATGTTGAAAATAAACCCTAGGAGAGCAAAGTGGAAACAGGGGACCATTGAGGATGCTATTTAGAACAAAAGATTCTGATGTCTTAAAGCAGTGTAGTGTTGGTGGGGTATAATCTGAAGTCAGACACAATAGGATTTGCAGATGAAATGGATATTAGATATTAGACAAAAAGGATTCAAGGATGACCTCAGGCTTTTTGGTCTAAGCAACTGGATGGTTTGGTGTTGCCATTTACTAAGATGAGGAAGCCTATGTGGGGAGGAGGTTTACACAGAAAGATCTAGAATTCAGTTTGTGATATGTTACAGTTATGCATATCCATGTCAAGCCAGCAAATGGGTGGTTGTATATATTAGCTGGGAAGCTATAAGGAAGGAAGTCCAGGTCATATATATTTATTTGGGAAGCATTTATGTATAGATACACTTAAAGCCATGAGACTAGATGAGATATCACCAATACAGTGAGTGTAGAAGAGAAAAGATCCAGTGACTGAGTTTTGGGGTGCTCCATTGTTAAAAGAATGGAGCAGAGGAGGAATTAGAAAAAAAAGGCTGAGAAGCATCTACTTAGTCTTAGAGATAATCAGAGAATGTGATGTCCTGGAAGCCAAGTGAAGAAAAGGAGGAGAGAGAATCTAGAATATAAATGCTCCTGACAAGTCAAGTTAGCTGCTTGAAAATTTCCCACTGGATTTTAAAAAAGTTGTTTATTTGCCAATCTTGGCACGACTTGTTTTATTAGAGGTGAAGACCAAATTGGAAGGAGTTACAGAAAAAATAGAATAGTTTGAGGGTTGAAACAAGTTTAATACTAACCTGGTATTCTGCTGTTCAGTTGACTTCCTCTTGAAGGAGGACTTATAGATGGGCCAGATAGAAGAGTAGAAAGAAACTAGCATGATGGCTCATTTTGAACTACTGGTGAAACATGACTAGAACTCTTCCATTAATTTTGGGAGATAGAATAAAGTACAACAAAGATTTTTTTTAATGTTGAAAAAGTAAAAATCAATATTATTAATAATTTTTAATTCTGTTTTCCCACTCTCTTCCAGGCTGTGTCTCTTTCTGCCCTTATAGTTACCCCTGGACTGGAGCATTCAGTTATTGCTACCCATAAGTCTCCACATATGACTTTTACAGTTTAGCAAATGGAATCAAAAGTTCCAAACAGCTGAAGTTGGTGCCCTAATATCATTTGGAAGACAAAATACTGTATAAGAATGGAGCAGATGTCAGGAATCTAGATGTGCAACCACAAACACTGCTAGAGAGAGAGGCATGGTTAGCCCAATGGCTGACAGATTCAGGCAGTAACAAGGGAGGTATGAGGAAGAAAGATTGAGCTAATAGGGTCAAGGATGGAAAAGGTGGCTTACTCCAGGGTCATAAATAGAAAGCATGTGCAGCTAATTGGGAAAAATTTGCTGAAGCATGGCCAAGGAGAAGTCAATACTAATTCAGGAGTAAGGGCCAGATCCTTAGTCTATAAGTGACCTTTATAGTTTATTGTGCACCTTTATACAGAATATTTGTTTCTTTCCTCCTCATCCAAGTTTGACCCAGCTACAAAGAACTTTCTCTTCTACTCATCCTCCACATCCACGTTAATATCTGGCTATCTCCTTAATACACAGGTACAGCTAAAGTTTAATAGAATGTTTCTCTCATTGAGAAACGCTTAGATTTCTTTCTCTGAGGTCAAGTCTAGTGTTGAAACTAGAGCTTGGATATTGATCACTCTGAGGCAGATAGAATGGCAAATTACCTTAGCTACCAGATTTTTTAACTGTACCTATTCTCCATCTATAATCCCTAGGACCCTCTGTCCTGACTGACCTTCTGATGATAAGCAGAAGCATTTGCATCACAGGCAGGAGATTTTATATTGCAAACCAACCTAAATGAAAATCACTGGTTCATGTAACTTAGAATTTCAGGGGTTTAAGTCACTCCAGCCACCATGCTTATATATTCTTGTCTTTAAGCCCTTGTTCCTTGACAAATCTAGGGGTGGTACACACAAATATGATCATTCTTTTTAAAATACTATAAAGATTTCTTCTTAGCAAATAAAAGGTTCTGCTCTATCTATGCAAATTATGAGAGATGTGGGGTCATAGATAAGGAAGTGATTCTCTAGCCTGAAAATCATATCATTGAAATCTTTTCTCATTTCTTATGTAATCTCTACAGTGGACACCTGCTTTCACCTCATACGAGCCTTGAAGCTGGATTCAGTGCTTCTTCAGTTTCTACCTTTAGGAATTCTTCTCTAGAAAGCATGAGTGAGCAATTTAAATTCACTAATGATTTTGTGGAGAAGACTATGGGAGAACTTGCATTATACAACATATGATATTTTACTCAGAGTTACATTAAATTATTCTCAATCTCTCTTCTCCATTACTTCTCCCTGAGCCAATCCCATGAAGTATCAAATCTCTTCCTGTAAATAGAACAGTAGAGCTTTCTGCCATCTCTCTCAATCCATCTGTGGTGCTGGCCAAACTACAGCACTGGAATCTCCAAATAGGCTTGTCAAAGTGTTAACTTCAAAACTGAATCTCTCCCAAGGGGAAACTTTTGAAATATAGCTAAGAAAATAATGTTTTCTTTATTATTTACATTTAAATTGATATTCTCAAGTCAATTCCCAAATATTATTTTTTTTTATTTTCCTAGATAAAACCAGGGTATAAAAACTTTAATTACTCTCCATGTCTGAAAAAGAACTTTCAGTTAAGGCTGGTATGTACAGTTAGTGAATTACCACATCATTGAAGATATAAGAATCTTTGGGAAGCTTTTCTGAAGAGAAACTCTAAATCATGAACAATGTAGGGAACTCACCTAATAAGCAATTTCTTTCTAGTTTTACTTCCATAACAAAAAAACTTGAAGTAGTGAGAAGGAACTTTATGGTTATATTTTATGGTGATTATGAAAATAATTAATGAGTCAGACTAGAATACATATGGTTTGGCATGAAAAATGCAGTGTTTCTCCCAGCCAAACGAATGAGAGGGGACAGCAAAAGAGGAAAATTCCCTCTCTCTATGGTTCAAGACTTTTCACTGCAGGGGCACTGGGTGGCTCAGGCAGTTAAGCATCTGACTTCAGCTCAGGTCATGATCTCATGGTTCACTGAGTTTGAGCCCCACATCAGGGTCTGTGCTGACAGCTCAAAGCCTGGAGCCTGCTTCAGATTCTGTGTCTCCCTCTATCTCTGCTCCTCCCTTGCTTATGTTTGTCTCTCTCTCCCTCTCTCAAAAAACATTAAAAATAATTTTTCAAATAAAAAAATAAAAAAAGACTTTTCACTGCAGAAGGAAAAATTTAGAAAACCTGCTATAACAATTTGCATATTATATTAATATTTACATCTCAGTCATATTTGATTAAAAGGAGTTAGGAATAAATGAGCAAAAGGAATTGAGGTTGTATAGACTTTATAGTTACCCATCTTTCTGTTGCTGGCAAGGATATTTTTAGCCATACTTAACCTTATTCATGCTATCCACTGTGTTCTATGCTTTGTTAAATCTACCCACTATATATTCAAGCTTGCCATAAGAAGACAAAAATAAAAATTCAAGCAATTTATATCACTCTAAATGGACACAGCTTCTTTCAGAAGGCTATTTGGAGGAATATGGTAGACTCATGACTTATTTTCCCAGTTTTATTAAGATATAGTTGACATATAACACTGTGTAATTTTAAGGGATACATATATATACACACACATATATATACATATATATATACACATACATATATATGTATATATATATATACACACACATATACATATATATATATGTGTATATATATATATACAATGTGTCTATACATACAAATACACACACTTGGAAATGATTGTCACAATAAATTTAATTAACATCCACATTTCACATAGTTACAATTTCTTTCTTGTGATAGAACTTTTAAGATCTACTTTCTTAGCAACTTACAAATATATAATATAGTACTATCAACTATAGTCATCATACTGTGTATTATATCTCTAGGACTTAGTTATCTCATAACAGGAAGTTTATACCTTTTGACCACCTTCATCCAATTCTCTACACCTCCACCCAACAAGATTTTTTTTTTAAGGTTTATTCATTTTTCAGAGATAGAGCGTGAGCGGGGGAAGGACAGAGAGAGATAGATGGAGACACAGAATCCAAAGCAGGCTCCAGGCTCTGAGCTGTCAGCACAGAGCCCGACTCGGGGGCCCAAACTCACAGACGGGAAGATCATGACCTGAGCTGAAGTCAGACACTTAACCCACTGAGCCACCCAAGTGCCCCCCAACAAGATTTTTTTTAAGGGGACAAAACTTATAGGATACTTAGGATGCACTCTTTAGTTTATCACTTGTTTTGCCAGCCAATGTTGCCTATTGTTTCCAAGGTAAATTTTTAGCTGTTCTTTGAGGAAATAATAGAAACAAGTTCTCAACTGCTTTATGTAGGATTCTCATTATCTTGGCACCATATTGTTAATGGATTTGACCTTAGTTTGAAACATATGAAAAGTAACAGAAGACAAGAGCAAAATTCTGGGTCATGGTTCCAGATAATTCTTCCATGTATTCTCAGTTTTAATAGAATGTTAAGATAATGGACAGCCAACAAAATGACAAGAAATGTGTCCTTGGACATGGATTTCTCATAGAAGTGGAATGCCTCTCAACTTTTCTTTTGGTATGAAATAATTGGGTTAACACTATAGATCACTGCCTAAAAAGACTGAACACAGTACTGTTTGAAATACTGTTTGAATTCAGCTTTCCTTTAAACATTTTTCATAGTTCCTCACAGGAAAGATTTTCTCTGTTACAGTTATTGTTTTTAAAAGGACAAGTATACTTTTAATACATAAACTTACAGAGAAATTAAAAATTAACCATAATTTCATCACCCCAAAATTCAAATTATTTTTTAAGAAATACATAAGTGTGTTTCAAAAATTCAAATAATGCTGTGAATAATAAAATTGAAATTAATAAGCCTTTATTTCCTTACCTTTTCTCTCACTATTAACTATTATTAAGTTTTTACAAATATTCTTCTAGTTATATACATATACTGGAAGAGTTCTACATTATTCTTTTTGCACTTAATAATGTTTTAGAAATATTTTTGTATGCACATACAGATATACTCACTAAAAAAAAAAAATTATATAGAGAAAAGCATTCATTGTCTTAGCATAGCCTCTGCCCAAAAGCAGAACCTGAAATAAATGCTTTTACAAGTAGTTTACTGGAAGTGATTCCAGGGATCATAAATGAAGGATAGAAATATGGCAGCCAATCACCATGAGAGCCCATTGTCCCCACCTCTTGGTATTCATACTCTTGTGTAGTCTCCTCCCACATTGCACCAGAATTACTCTAGGTCACTGAGAGCACACAGCAGAAGTGGTGGTATGACCCTTCCAAAACTAGGTCATAAGACATAAGACATTTCTGCTTGCACTCTCCCTTGGCTTCTCTCTGGGATCACTCACTCTGGGGAAAGCCCTCTGTCATGAGGTGAGCACCAGTCCACATGATGAAAAACTGAGTGCTCCTGCTCACAGCCAAAGGAGTAAATTCAGAGGTGGATCCTCCAGCCCCAGTCAAGCCTTCTGATGAATATGACCCTAGCTGAGATTTGAACTACATGCTCATGAGAGACTTTGAGCTAGAACCACTCCATTGAAACTGCTTCTGATTTGTGGACCATGGAAACTGTGAGAATAAATACTTGTTGTTTTAAGTCACTAAGATTTGAGGCAATTTGTTACACAAAAATAGATAACTAACACAGGAAATCAACTGCGGGGAGGAGGGTAGGCAATATAAAGACCTGTTGGTGCTATGATGAATTGATGCTCCACTCAGTAGGACCTTCCTAGAGTCTTATGAACTGTGTGTCAAGGGAAACGCATTTCTATCAGCCCCATTCTTCACTGGTCAAGCAAGCTCCATGAGTGTTAACTCTCCAGCCCTCCAGAATACATGTATGAATGTCAAGCAGATTCCCACAACTTTCTATGCCACACTGTGAGGCACATGACATGGCTTAAAGCAAGGTTGGCAGGTTTTGCCTGTGCAAACATTGTTGAAACCTGCCCTAAACCATAGCCTTCACAGCTAGAGGAGTAGACAAAGAGTATTTGATATAACCATACACATCACAAGGCATTTCTTATGTTCTTCCTTTCTATAAAACTATGCTACATGTGTCATTTTTAATGTAACAATTCTTTTTTGGTGTTTTATAAAATATTGAAACTGAATGCATTCACCACAACTACCTTTTTATTTCATGTGACAAGTCAAAGTTTAATAGCTAATGTGCCTATCTACTATTTAATCCCATGTGAATTTAAAAATTAAATTAAATTAATGATAATTTGATTATTTTTAATTAAGAAAATTAGCTTTTCTTTCAATTTTCAATCCATTAGCTTAATAAAGGGTCATATAGTCTAATTGATAGAACTAAAAGAAATCAAAAAGATTTTGAGTCTCCACATTATTAATCCACATTTCTCAGGTCCCTTTGGAGGCTGACTAAGTAAGAGAAATTTAGCACTTTGGAGGCCCATTATGAACTGAGATGAATCACCACTTCCTTCTGCACATCAGAAATTGCAGTTGAATTCAACTGTGAGAGATGTTGAAATGTTGGCATTTTTCTTTTAGTTTGAATATTGTAATAACTTTTTTGATTTATATAACATCTCAGAATTACTTTTCTACTTTTCCGAGGTCAACCTTAAATGTCTAATGGTATTATACCTGGAAAACAAGACACTGATCAAAGTATTAAAGGGCAATCACACTTTGTGAATCTTTATTTTCTGAAATTGGATGGAGAAATCTGTTGGCAGAAACAGCCTTTAAAATAAAGGCAGTGACTCAACTTCTGAAGGAAAGCCAGGTTCTCAGGCTGCAGGGTGGTGGGGTGGGCAGAAAGAGAACTCATTTCAGGAGAGTACAGGAAGTTACTTAATGCTGCTTATGAGTCAGAAGAGAGTAGAATCAGTTATGATTGAACTCTCTTATCTAGTTACACCTATATGCAGATACTTTAATATATGTGTATAAAACATGTATATGTGTATTTTTATTCATCTGTGTTCTATGGTTTGCTTTGATAGGAACCCCCCACCCCCATCCTTCCTTCATTTTTGAATGCTGTAGTAATGAGTCACTGCCTCCTATTGCTTTGAAAGTAAGAACTTTCTAGGTCAGAGATTTTAAAAAGTATATATCACCCACCATTCCCCTTTATTCACTACCCTTAATGGGATCTTATATAAGTATATGTAGTTAAGAGAATGCTCAATTGGAAAGAGAAAAATAAAATATACATTCACAATATCTGCTATTGCACTTTAGACACTATTTTATTTAATCCACAAACAGGTATTATGCTTCACTCTGTAAAATGTGAAAATGGTTAACAGGGGCTTAGTCATTTTAAGAGACTTCTCCAATATAATCTTGGAAATGGCAAACTGGAATTGGAGCCAAGCTTTGCCCAATCACATGACCCATGGTCTTCCCGCCACATCATACTTCCTCTAAGGCTTTGCAATCTGTCTATGCTGGAGTCTGACAGACTGGGCTGTCTGACTGAGGCATTGGACAGGTTACTACCTCCCTGTTTTATTTTTAATTTTGACACTAAAAAACTCTGAAAGCCAGCTTAGCTCCAACATCTTTTAATTTCATTTTATTTTACATCAAGGACTCTCAGAGTCTAGCCACTGATAATAAAAACACTGAATCATATTCATAAACCATGTTTGGGACTACATGTTTTATGTACTGATGTGCCCATGTACTGATGTGCCCCTATTCAGACATTAATTGCTGCCCCATTTTTCAGAGACTTTTCCGTTTGTTTGGATTATTTAGAAATATTTTCTTTAAGTACACAGGTCTCAGAGAGTCTGCACTTCAGGCTCTCCTTTGTCATCAGGCTAGAATGTCTTGGGAAAATTAGGGAATTCTCCTAGATAAAACTATTCCTTTCATGGGAACAGAGAAAGATTTGGGGCCTATATCTCTCTCTTTCCACTCTTGGGAGAAAAGAGAAATTGGCAAATAGCTGGAGAAGGCAGAATAGAATCCTAATAATCTTACAGTCACCCCTGCACTTACAAATTTTACCACCTTAATTCTAAAAGGTGTTTCTGCGTGTAAAAGTTAGGTGATATTTCTGGCAGTTTCAAGATAAGTTATTTTGTTGGAGGTGGTCTTTGACATAGCACTAACAGAAAATATTTCCAGATACCATTACTATTTTAATAGGACTTTAAGATTTCTGCTTTCTTTCCTGGAAGAGAAAGAACCCAATTTATAAGAGACACGAGAGTGACAGAAACATTCTTGAAATTGTTGGTATGAAGAGATGTCTTAAAAAAAATAATAATTCTGATCAACTCTATCTCTTTTGGTCCACTTCTTAATCCATATTAAAAAAAATCCATTTTTGAAAATCAAAGAAATAGAAAATGTGATCCACTGCCAATTTCTATTTGATAAGCCAGTGGACAAAGTTAAAAGGGCAAATAACAATGAAGTAAAAATTAGTATAGGATAACTGAATGCAAAGTTTATTTCTTAAGGCTTGGTATTCCTAGCCTTGTTTGGACTGAAAAAAAAAAAAATTAAGTAAGTATTAGATGTTGCATAAATTTTTGCTTTCAATTACTTTTCTCTCTTTGAAATTAGAAGCCGAAATTCAGGTTTCAGATTGTGAGGGAAATTTGGTTTAACACATGTTAGAATCAGGGGTGTCTGGGTAGCTCAGTCAGTTAAGCAGTCTGACTTCAGCTAAGGTCTTGCAGATCGTGGGTTCAAGCCCCATGTCAGGCTCTATGCTGATAGTGAGGAGTCTGCTTGGGATTCTATCCCTCTCTCCCTCCCCTCCCTGACTTGAGCTTTGTCTCTCTCTGTCTCAAAATAAATAAATAAACTTAAAAAGTTTTAAGATGTACTGGAATCAAAGATAACTTTTTACTAAATAGATTTGGATAGATTCTAACAGTAAAAATCTCTTCTTTCCAAGTGAAATTGTCACACCTGCTGAGATGACGGTAATTAACCTTCTAATTTGGTAAATGGATTTTTAAGAACTAAATTTGGTGGAACTACAGGAGGAATTAAATTGGCTTTCATGTTAAATTTGCCACTAAATAATTCTGTGGCATAAAGCAAAGGAATAACCAGAGAACCACAAAATAAAAAATAAATACGATCACTACTACAAATGCTACTAGTAACTACTACTATTAGTAATGATAATAACAATTGATTATGCCCAACCATGTGTCAGACACTGGGGTAATGAAATATTGTTTCTTGGCAGTGTGGAGTCCATTTTCTTTCTACTTTTTGTGTTTTAATTTGTGCTTCTGCATATATTTACAAGTTAGTCTGATGTTCTCAATAGTGGCATATGACTGGTGAGTAACATTTTGCAATGCTAATTCAACACTAATATTTTACGCTGGCCAGTAGCAGAATATTGAACTCTAAAATTTTTTTTAATATACAAAAATTTTATTGTATTTTCAAATAACCAAATAAAAAGTGAATCCTGATATAAATAATTTTGACATAAGTATTTGATAGTCATTAATTTTATTTTGCATTTTAATTTTCATGGTTATGAATATTTAAAAGAAAATAAAAACATTAGTGAAAAATAATTTTAATGTTTAAATTTTTTACATTTACTATAATTTATATTTGTATAAAATATATTAAAATTTTGTATACTTTGAATATAATTATATTAATTTTTTAATCATTTAGATCAGTAGAATACAAATTAAGGAGAAATTTTGATAACAATAACATTATTAGTAGCTTTACTGAAATGAGGCCAAAAAGTTTGGAATTAATATAAAATAACTTATAAGTTTTATATATATATACACATTTTATTACACATCCAAATATTATCAAAGTAACACTCATATATGAGTAATCATGATATCAATATCTTTGATATTTTGCCAAAACTATAGCTTTATGTATACTTTTCAGTTTGTTGTTATAAAGACATATTTGTTAGGGTAGGAATATAGAACTCACTTTATTTGGTTGTTACCATTATTTTTAACTTCTGAATATTTAGACTTATATTAAATTGATCTCCATGTGTACTCTTGCCCTGGGTCCTGCAAATATTAAGGGTAGGTCTGGGGAGATGCACTTCCACGTCAGTAACATTCTACAAATTCCCGACCCTAGTGATGGACTGATTCAGAGATCTAGTCTTGACTCCTTTATTTTACAGATGGAGTAACCAACCATGATGATTGGCTGCAAGCCTATGCCAAACCATAACACTGTCTGCAGAGGACCAGGAAATGGACCCTTCTCTCTCCAAAAGCAGGCAGAGTGGCATGTTCCTTGTGCAAGCTGGAGGAGTCCCAAGTCCTCTCTTAAAAAAGCTCATTCATCTGAAACTTAAAGTGTGGGCCCCAATAGCCAATTGTATGAGGTTAACTTATTCATGAGGCTGGCAGGCAGTTCATGTCAGCAGCGAGTCCCTGAACAAGAGCCCTCTCCAGTTGTCAGCTATCTGTCTAATCTATGTATCTTTTAACAAAGCATTGTGTTTTTATGCGTATCAGTAAAGGCTAATTCTAGAAAGGTCAGTTATAAGGAGGCTTAAACCCACCTCAGGAATAATGCAATATCCTGGGGCTAGAAGCAGCAAAATTGGTCCCAATGAGAGATGGTGACCAGGACCCAGAGAGAGACTAGTGTGGAGATGGCTTCCTGAGAGGAGCAGTGGCCTTTGGTGGAGGGACTAGGCCACAATGGCCTCACGAGGAAAAATGTAGGAGAATGATTTCCTAACCACATTTGTCTATTTTCCTCTCATCTCTGACAGGGGCTCCCCATTGTTCAAACCTAGCTGGAAGTCAGGGGATACAGAAAACCTGAACATGTACTCCTTTCCAGTCAGCCTCTGGGGCAAAGAGCAGGGAAAAAGGGGGTGGAAATGGATTTGTATGGGTAAATGGATGATACTCAGCACAGCAAGTGAGAGTTTTTATCATATGTTTGGATCTTTTTATCGTCTTGACAACGAAGAAGCAGTGAATGGAGGGACGAGTACATTCATGCCTGGGCAAGAAAGGCCCCTGTTCAGGTCTTGCACTTCAGGAGGCCCTAGGCTTTGGAATATCTTCCTCAGTTTCTAAGACCCTTCTGGTGCCTGAGACCAGCTGAAGCCAGCAGAGCCACCTGGGCAGGGTGCTCTGAATGTATATTGAGACTTGTGTGACCCTGGTTTTTGTTTCTTCCCACAAGAGCACTCCCTGGTGCTCTATCCCCCAAACAAGGGGCTCTGGGACTTGTGCCATGGTATTGTCCCCTATATTCCTGACCAGGCCCTAGTTCCAGGAGGGTGGCCAGACAAATGTTTTGTCCTATGGACTAGTGTATTTCTTTTATGGGATACTATGAAATTGGCCATCAGCATGATAGTGACACAGTGACTTGATGTGACTCTCAGGTCAGACACACGATAAGTTCAAGACTCTGATCGACTGCTGACCCTTGGTGTCAAGCTTCAGGTGTGGGCTGAGCATGGCTCTCACCTGTCCACCTTTCAGCCAGGGTGTCATCTCTCTTCTATAAAACTCGAAGGTGGCAGTTCATGGCAGAAAATGTACTTTAGCCTGTGTACCTCCTCTGGTGTCCAGGCCCATCTCCTCTGCAGGTTCCCTGCCATATATTGGTCAGTGTCCCAGAGCAGGCCACACCTATCTGTCTCAATGTGTTCAAGGCCAATGTGCTGTGATACCAGAAGGCCCTTCATTCCATGTTCTCTCTTGCCTCTGATTAATATTATGATGTTGTACTCTCAGATCTTTCTCAGACCATGCCAGATAAGGGTGGACCGTCCTTGCACAATGGGACTATTCTTCTTATTTTATTCACTGGTCTCTTGCCTGTCCTTCTCACTGGCACCAATGTGTGGAAGGCAAGGATGCAAGTGACCTTGAAGGAGAGGACATTCTAAGAATACAACGATTATGGCCTAACGAGTTCAAGAGAAGATTTACTTGGAAGATATGTAGTTCTATAGTTAAGGCACAAAGTTCTAGCTGGTAAATTTAATGTCACTATAAAACTAAAAATTAACTATTTTTCTCATTTCCTGCATAGATGGAGGAAAACTTTTATTTGTGGACTCCTTTGATAAAATACAGACAAACTTTCTGAGGGTCATTGGAAGCTAGCACTCATGGGCAGCATGATAGATCACACAGTGTCAAAAGTAATGATGTAACCAGCTTTAAAT
The DNA here is from genome assembly GCF_018350155.1 of Leopardus geoffroyi. Lineage (NCBI taxonomy): Eukaryota > Metazoa > Chordata > Mammalia > Carnivora > Felidae > Leopardus > Leopardus geoffroyi. Next base: position 103,031,577 of record NC_059327.1, on the reverse strand, counting down.
AAATGTTATTGGACAATTGCAGGGGCAAGAAGAGCTGTATTTTTTTTCCAGATGAGCAGGTTTCAAAGATCCATAGCATTTTGAGTTATAACAGCATTGCTACCATTTGCTTGTGGTGAGATGTCAAATTACCCAGAAGCCACATGTTTGTCAGTAAAGAACACGAAAAGGTGATTCCTGAATATGAACAGGAAGAGATGGTACTTGGACACCACAAATAATCTTCACTAAACTGATTACACAATGAACAAATACGTAAGTACCTCTTCTCTATCCATTATTCTAAATCCTCCTCAATAAAACACTATACTCCCCATGGGGCCATAAATCTGATCATGGATTTAAAAAAAAATTATGTTTATTTAATTTTGAGAGAGAGAGAGAGAGAGCAGGGGAGGGGCAGAAAGAGAGAGGGAGACACAGAATCTGAAGCAGACTCCAGGCTCTCAGCTGTCAACACAGAGTCCTACTTGGGGCTAAAACTCACAAACTGTGAGATCGTGACCTGGGCCAAAGTCAGACCTGAGCCACCCAGGCGCCCCAATCTGATAACACATTTTTAATCGAAATGTTAATATAAACAGGGGATCCACAAAAATTGTTTGCCTGAGGGTTACACACCTAAAAGGCGCTCTGGAAGGTCCAGTAAATAGCTTCCTCCCTTCGTGTCCAGGAACAGGACAAGGCTAATGCTGACTGCAGAAAGAGTCTGACGGTGATGTTAATGAAAAGATCGCTGGTGCAGAAGTTAGAAACTTGAGTTCAAGTGTGGATTTACTCCTTACTAGCTGTGTGGGTTTTTTTTTAAGTAAACTTGGCATCACAACTCCTCAGCTTCCTCGTATATAAACTGTAACTAACATATGAGCCATACTTATCAAATAGGTTTATTGTACTGATAAAAGAAATTTGTGTTTATGAACAAACTTTTAACTTTAAAGTGATTTTAATAGATATTTTGCAATAGCAAGTTTTGTATAAAAACAATAAAATATATTTTTTTAAATTTTATTTTAGGGGCGCCTGGGTGGCTCAGTCAGCTAAGCGTCTGACTTCAGCTCAGGTCACGATCTCGCAGTTCATGAGTTTGAGCCCCCCGTCGGGCTTTGTGCTGGCAGCTCAGAGCCTGGAGCCTGTTTCAGATTCTGTGTCTCCCTCTCTCTCTGACCCTCCCCCGCTCATGCTCTGTCTCTCTCTGTCTCAGAAATAAACATAAATAAATAAATAATTAAATTTTTTTTTAACGTTTATTTATTTTTGAGACAGAGAGAGACAGAGCATGAGCGGGGGAGGGTCAGAGAGAGAGGGAGACACAGAATCAGAAGCAGGCTCCAGGCTCTGAGCTGTTAGCACAGAGCCCAACACGGGGCTCGAACTCCCGAACCCTGAGATCATGACCTGAGCCGAAGTTGGTCGCTCAACCGACTGAGCCACCCAGGCTCCCCAATAAAAATATTTTTTACCTTAAAAGAGGCTCAATAACAATCACATTTGGTTTATTTTATTCTTATTAGACAGTGCAAAGAGTCTCTTCAAGGTTACCTTTTCCTTTTAGTGGTTCAAAGCAGCATTAATTAGGTCTCTGTATGTAATGGAATCAGTCAAATTGTATTAAAAATATTAAAAAGCCATTTTCCCTCAAAGGCTATTTGATTTGGGCTTTCCAAATTACTGACAATTTCACTGCTCTGTGTTTTCAGCAAAGCTCTACACTTAAGGCTGAGATATGCACTGAAATTCCCCACCCCCCAGGATACCAAGAACTCCATGAGGTTCCTTTGGTGTTATTTGTGTTATGATTTTAATTATTTCTTGACATTTCAGAAATGAAAGCTTTGGCCTCCACACCCTTTGGCTTCAAAAGATGGAATTCATTAGGCCAATAAGCGAGCCAAGGGACCGAGGGGGTAATTTATACTCCTGCCGGTATTCAATTCCTTTTTAGCCTGGGGTCTCTTACAAAGGAGAAGATGCAGTACTGTGGTCTAAATAAAAAGTCAAGTGGAGAAAAGACTGGGATCCATTTACAGCTCTTCATTGTAAAGTATTTCAAAAGATTGAAGTTCACAGTCCATTGGCCATTGTAGAGCGAGAATGCCTTACCTTCTTTGAACAAGTTTATCTGGTGTAGACGTCATGTTAAAAATCATAAACATACAACCATGAACTCTGGAAGGGAAGTCTTGGTGGTATTGGTTTTGAAGGTCTAACCAACTTACCCCTACATTGTTATGTATTGTGAAATTGGCATTGATGCAAGAGGGGCCATGTACCCCCACAGTATTATAGATGTAAACAAACACACTACTGTGGTTAACCAGTAGAAATGAAGTTCTCTCTGTTTCTGACCTTAGCCAGAGCATTATTAGAAGGTTGTGCAATAGACTCATTTGGAGATATGATAACTGAAAAGAAGAAACCCAAGAATTCATAAGTCAAAAGTAACTATAAGGTTAGAAAGACCCTTTGATGAAGGTCTGAAGGTCTACTTTGGGTTAACGGAGAAGTATGAAGGATTTAATAATAACTTTCAAATAATAGAAAATTTTAAATAGGAAGCAATGAATTTCTTTCTTATCTTCTTGATAGGCCTTCATGACTTTGCTTGAATTTTTCTTTTCATCCTCTCCCCCACTCTCTATTCTTTGCAACCTCAAAAACAGTTCCTTCTTAACTCTAAACTTGGATTTCAAATTTATAACAGGTTTAACTCACCACCAAGGAGCACGTAGGGCCTTACTACTGCATCACCAAAATCTGTAATCTCTTTATCCACTCAACCCACCCTTTAATCCCTGCTTCCTCTAGTTCACCTTCCTTCTCGGCTACTTAATATGACTCCCACACCAGTTATTTTCCCACTGGACTTCCAGGCCCAGCTGGCTTTCCAGTCTTTGTATCTCTCCTCTCCTCATAGTTGATGTTTAATCCGTGCCTGCAGACAGTCCTAGCTGAACCTCAGATCTTCCACACCAATTTATCCAGTGAGTAACAACTTAGTCAAAGCTTTCTTCCAAAAACCACTTCTTCTTTCCTATCACTAACTGTAGTTCAGGTTATGTTAAACCTTTTCTTGCAGCAAGAATCAGCATACAAGGGTGGTTAAAATCTTTGTGCTCTGAATTTAGACAGTGTGGGTCTGAGTCTTAGTTGGCCTCTTGCTACATTGTGGCCTGGAACAAATTACTTAATCTCTTTAAATCTCTCTGAACTATGCTTGGGCTTCTTCAGTTGTTTGGGCTCCCTTCAAAGCTCTAGGAGGAGGAACTTTAGAAATATGTTTACTTAGTCATACCTTTTTGAAGTTTTGCAAATATAAGGTATTTTTGCTGTCTTCCTCTTTTGTAATTCCCCTCATTTTATGGCATTTGGAGTGGCCACAGACATTTTTGGGATCCAGCTACAGGGAAGTTCAGTTGTTGATACATTTGAGTATAGAAAGATGTATGTATGTGTTTCATAATCATTTTGTCATATGTGATTAAATTTTGCTTGCTTTCCCCAATAGAAATGGCTGCCAGGAATATTCCTACTGTCCCACATGGCAACTCATCAGGTATTAGGAAATGCAGAACAGGGCCAGTGGTGATGGCAAAATCCAAATACATCCTATAGAGAGTGACATCAGAAGTACACGTATGCAGGAGGAAAATCAAGATCTTAAATGTACAAAACTAGAAGATAGTTTACATAAAACTCTTCCAATCAGATGTGTAAAATTGTAATTAGAGGCTTCAGATCCCATAGAGAGCTATTCAAAATGGAAGGTATTCCCTGTCAGGAACATTTTAAGTAATGCAGTAAATACAAATATCAATGTGCCATATGCTTTTTGCCTGTTTTGATAAGAATCATGCAAGATATATCTTTCCAGAATTCCCATGTTTGTAGGACACAAACCGATAAATAGTAGCAGTATTAATACAAGCAACAATTATATCTGTGATAAATATAAAAGAAATTTGATAAAGCCTTCCCCAAACTTGACAATGATCTTAAAAAGTTGTATAACCAAGATCAGTTGTCAATTTAACAAACAATGACATTATCAATAATAAGTAATGAGGTTGAAAAATACTTTTCTAAACAAGCAGTTGTAAAAGAAACAACAAATTTTGACCAATCACGCCAGAGGAAATTTTCTATTTTCTCTGTATCAGTTATTTATTGCCTTAAAATGTTGTGTACCAACTGCAAAATCTCAGTCGCATTCCACAATAAGCATAATTGTACATGAGACTGGAAGAAGATGGGGGTTGACCGATGGTTCTCTTGAGTTTGGCTTGGTTTCCTCATATGCAGCTGGCTGCATACTGATCTAGACTGGCTTCAGCTGTGACAACCACAGTGCCTAGGCTTCACTCCACATGTCTTTCATCCTCCAGCAGGGGAGTCTAAGTGTGTTCTTATTACAAAGGCAAAGGTGCAAGACAGAGAAGGCCGAATTGTGCAAGTGCTTTTTAAGACTTTATTGGCTTCCAATTTGCTAACAACTCACTGACCAAATCAAGTTATATGGTTAAGCCCAAAGTAAAAATTGTAGGGCACTGCAAAATTATGCAACAAATGCGAGGATATAGGCAGGGGTGAAGATATAGGCCATTTCTGAAATTTAATGCATTATTTAGATAACAACAATATAAATCTGCTTAAAATTTAGGTAACATGCTGATTACATAGAGTCACAGGAGAAAATGAATATATGCAAGATATTTTAAAATTAGGGTTTAGAAATAATATACATTCACTTTTAAACATCAAACATTACACAAATTGTCCCCGTCTTGACCATTATTTACCATCGAAATGTCTATCCTGTTTTATTTATTGTATTACTTACAGTCTTACCTTTAAACTGAAGAGGCAGTGTATGTGTAGAGGAGTTTGAGGGTTATCCAGATATTACTGTAGTATTATTATCTAAACTTTATTTCATAATTAGTTGTTAGCATCATGGCGACCATTATTTTTCATTCCTTACCATAATAATACCATCATAGCAGAAAGCAGAATTAAATAAAAGGCAGAAGGTGGAAATGAATGGTTGCATTGGTTTGTTAGGGCTGGGGATGTTTGGAAAAGTGCGGGGCTCAACAAGCACCCAGAATGTGGCATGATGTCACTGGACACAGACAAAGGGTAGCTGGGAGGGCGCTGAGCACTAAAGCCACCGCCATCCTCACTCCAGGACCTGAGGTTTGAGGCACCCACCAGCACCGAGGAAATCACCAGAGGCAGCTCTCTTTCTTATCAGCATGTAACCAATTAACTCCAATAACTCTCCATTTGAATCCAGCCTTTTCTAAGCTGGTCTCCATGCTGCAACCGGAGTGGTGGTGTTTTTGTTTTTTTAAAGCACAAGTATGATTATATTACTTCCTGATTTAGCTTCCAAATGGAAACTCTTGTGTACCCCATGATCAAACAGTCGTCCTCATATCTACTCTCATCTCTTAGCACGTCTCATTCTATTTTAAAAACCAAAGATGACCAACCAAACGAGGAATAAAAAGAGCTTTTCATTCCCTGATGGTACTGCAATGTCTTGCTTTTGATCGTATAGACACCGTATATCCTCTATATAGGAAAGCTCCCTTCCGGCCCTTTCTATTCTTCCTTCAGGGCTGGATTCAGATTGCACTTTTTCCAGAAAGTCCTTGTGAAAGCCAGCCATCCTCAAAACTGGCTTAGTGTCTGTTCTCTGGGAGGACAGTTGAATACCTCTGTATTCAACTCCATTACAGCTTTTATCACTCTGCGCCAAAATTGTCCATATATGTGTCTTTCTCTTCTAGATACAGGATTACTGTGGCCAGAGATTGTGCCCTGTTTAGGGTGGTAGCCCAAGTGCCTAGCACAGTGCCTGACACAGAAGGACCAATACTTGTGTTTAATCTGTGGACCATCACAGAAAAATAGGGATAGTTGAATAGTTATATTACTGTTGCCAGAGACTTTCTGAATGTATTCAGAAGAATCAGCACTACCTTCAACTCTTCTTGCTTAGTCATCCGTTCTTTCAGTGTAGCAAAGTGGGGACAAAATGCCTCCAATGTTCTAAAGATAAGGGAACAGACATTGTGCCTTTCTCATGCCCGAAGACAGAGTGAGTCATAACAGGATGCTAATGCTTGCTGGAAACATCATCTCTCTCTTCTGTTAGGTCCACTGTCATTCACAATCAGCTGTGTCATCTCCAGATGTGTTCTTTTGCTATAAATCATCAATATATAGCTTGAGCTGGGAAGCACATTCATACTGTTGGACCACCTGTTACCAGAACAGATCACGTTCAGGCAATTCTTTGTGGCTGATCTCAGTGTTTGTTTAGATCCAGACTTCAAGTAATTAAGATATTAGAACCTATGTGTGTGTGTGTGTGTGTGTGTGTGAGAGAGAGAGAGAGAGAGAGACAGAGAGAGAGAGAGAGAGAGAGAGAGACAGAAAGAACATGCAAAGAGGGAAAAATAACCAAAAATAATATGCTTTCTATTATAACAATACAAAAACATCTGTTGCCTTGAATCTATTTTTTTAAATGTTTAGTTATTTTTGAGAGAGAGAGAGACAGAGTGCGAGTGAGGAAGGGGCAGAGAGAGACACACACACACAGAATCTGAAGCAGGCTCCAGACTTTGAGCTGTCAGCACAGAGCCTGACACGAGGCTCAAACTCATGAACTGTGAGATCATGACCTGAGCTGAAGTTGGACGCTCAACCGACTGAGCCACCCAGGTGTCCCATGTTGCCTTGAATTTAGACTTAGGTAGTATCTTGTATCTTCCCCTCCCCCCCTTTTTTTTTCTCTGTAGCAAACCACCCCAAGACACGATGGCTTAAAACAGCAGCAACATGTATTTGCTCACTTGTATTTAGACAAGGCTCAGGGGGCACAACTTGTATCCGATTTACTCTCTCCTGCATTTTGAAGCTGGAGTGACTTCAAGGCTGAAGGGTCAAGTCATAAGAAGATTTGCTGACCCAAACATCTGGCAGTTATGGGGTGGGTACACCAACATGTGGCCCCTGTATGTGGCAGCTTGGCATCCTCACAGAATGATGGATGTTTTCCAAGGGCAAGCATCCAGACAGAGGGATAGAGATCCAGAGCAAAAGCCAGAGAGAGGCCAAAGCTATAACTCTTTTCTGAAAAAGGTTACCTTGGAAGTCTCACAGTGTCACTTCAAAATATTTTTTTTAATATGTAATATGCAAATATCAATCTAATGACTTTGCTAATAATCATTTTTTTCCTTAAATTTTATGCTTCTATGTAGCTTGATATGTTTCTATATAAAATAAAATTTCCAATTATTAATATTTTTAGGTCACAAGGAAATATATCTCAGTTTGCTCCTTATTTTATATATATAAATGCATATGTACATACATATTTACATTTTATATATTTGTAAAAGGACATCACTACTTCCTTTTATATGTATAAATACTATATATACTTACATTTATATATATGTATATATATAAGGATATCACATATAAAAGGACATATATATAAAAGGACATCAAATCCTATATTTACTTACATTTATATATATATATATTTATATATATATTTGATATATACATATATATACATACATATGTGTGTATATATATATACACACACACATATATATTTAAAAGGACTTCAAGTCCATTACCAAGATGATTACTTATGACCTTACTTGAAGATTATTTTGCCAGGGACGTGAGGCAGGAATTATTTCATCATTCAATAATATTTAGCATATCTACTAAAATTTGGATTCCTCCCCTTTTAGACCAAAGCATGTTTTAATTCATTTCAGAGTCCAAGAGACAAAGACAAGCCTAAAGGGTTTTACAGCCCTTTTATTTCCTCTAAAATATCATTCTAAGTAATATTTACATAATGCCAGTATTTGTTCCATTCCTCTTCCTATAAGTAAAATTACTCTGGCAAGAGGCACACAGATCTTGTACTTTGCTTAAAAACAATGAATGTAAAGTCTTTTTGCCACATCTGCCTCCCATGAGGAGAAACCAGTGTAAATATATATATGTATATGTGTGTATATACATATATATACACATATAGACACACACACACATATAAATGTGTGTGTGTGTGTGTGTGTGTGTATACAGAAAAATCTCCTATTTCTTCTATTTCTTTGGAGAATCTCGACTAACTGAAATGGAAAATTATCTTTTTGTACCTAACACTCATGATGATGAGTGATGTTGATCATCTTCTCATATGTCTCTTAGTCATCTGGATGTCTTCTTTGGAAAAGTGTCTATTCATGTCTTTTGCCCATTTCTTTGCTGGATTATTTGTTTTTGGGGTGTTGAGTTTGATAAGTTCTTTGTAGATTTTGGATACTAACCCTTTATCTGATATGTCATTTACAAATACCTTCTCCCATTCTGTCAGTTGCCTTTTAGCTTTGTTGATTGTTTCCTTTGCTATGAAGAAGCTTTTTATCTTGATGAGGTCCCAATAGTTTATTTTTGCTTTTGTTTCCCTTGTTTCCAGAGGCAAGTAGTAAGAAGTCTGGTAAAAAGCTGCTGTGGTCAATGTCAAAGAGGTTGTTGCCTGTTTTCTCCTCTATTATTTTGATGGCTTCCTGTCTTACATTTAGGTCTTTCATCAATTTTGAATTTATTTTTATGTAAGGTGTAAGAAAGTGGTTCAGATTCATTCTTCTTCATGTTGCTGTCCACTTTTCCCAAAGCCATTTGCTGAAGAGACTTTTTTTTTTTTTCTCCATTGGATGTTCTTTCCTGCTTTGTCAAAGATTACATGGCCGTACATTTGTGGGCCCACTTCTGGTTTCTCTATTCTGTTCCATTGACTGTGTATCTGTTTTTGTGCCGGTACCATACTATCTTGATGATTACATTTTTTAAATTCAGCTTGAAGTCCAAAATTATGATGCCTCCAGTTTTTTTTTTTTTTTCAACATTACTTTGGCCATTCAGAGTCCTTCGATTTCATATAAATTCTAGAATTGTTTGTTCTAGCTCTGTGAAGAATTCTGGTGTTATTTTGATGGGGATTACATTGAATGTGTAGAAATGCCATGTATTTTTTTGAAAAAGTTTATCTTTAAATCAGTAATAAACAAAAACACACCTATTACAAAAGATAAGAGAAATAAAGATAGAAAAACGACATATATTACAGTGTATGTCCATCTGGTCTTTTTTTAAACTCATAGTTATATGTGTACTTCTAATCCTATTGTATTCAAAAGTATATACTTTATTTTTAAAATTTAAGTTGTAACGCAGGTATTTCTATGTTAGCTCAAATTATTTGAAACGTGATTTAAAGAGCTGCATAAAACTTTACTTACTGTCAATATTCTTGTTTCCTAAGCCATTGTCCTTTTTTTCCAATATTTAAATTGTTTTAAACATTTGACTACTTTTGGGGCACCTGGGTGGCTCAGTTGGTTAAGCACCGAACTCTTGGTTTTGGCTTAGGCCACGATCTCTTGGCTTCGTGGGTTCAAGCCCCACATTGGCTCTGTGCTGGCAGCGCTGACCCTGCTTGGGATTTGCTCTCTCTCCCTCTCTCTCTCTGCTCCTCTCCCACTCATGTTGTCTCTGTCTCTCTCAAAATAAATAAATAAACTTAAAAAATAATTTAAAAATTTTACTACTCTTATTAATGTACAAGTCAGTGTCAATGAACATCTTCATGCACAGTACTCTTTTCCCCTTATGGTATATTTCCTTCCTGAAATCCTTAAAAGTTAAATACCAGGTCAAAAATTTTGAAGGATTTTGATATTCTTCCTATTATTAACTTAATGTTTATTTGTTTGGGGAAGGAGCGCACACAAGCATGTGAGTGGGATAGGGGCAGAGAGAGGGAGTGAGTGGATCCCAAGCAGGCTCTATGCTGTCAGTGCAGAGCCCAACATGGGGCTCAATCTCAGGAACAGTAATATGATGACCTAGGCTGAAATCAAGGATTGGAAACTTAACTGACAAAGCCACCCAGGTGCCCAGTAGACTTCTTATATTTTTAATTTGTCCCTACCCTCCAAAAAAGTGCTGAACATTCACATCTATTTTACCTTGAATAATTTACCCACCTTGAGCATTATTTTTCCAAAGAAAAATTAGTATTGTCTTAGCTTGAATTTTTTTTTGTTGCAAATGAGATCAAACATCTTTCTGTTGTTATTCTAACCAGTTCTATTTCCTATCCTACAGCAGTGCTCAACTTTTTAGTTTCAGGATCCTTTACCCCTTAAAAATATTGAGGACCTTAAAATTTTTGCTTATGTGGGTCATATCTTTTGATAAGTCACTATATCAGAAATTGAAACTGAGAAGTTTTAAAACATGTAGTTATTAATTCACTGAAAAAATAAGTCTATTACATATTATCACATATAACATTTTAATGAAAGATAATAATTTCCAAAACAAAAAACATTTTGATAAGAGTGGCATTATTTTAAATTTTTACAAATATTTCTAATGTCAGACTGATTAGAAGACAACTGAATTCTCAAACTTGCTTTGTTAATTAATCAGTCACAATATGTTGCTTTGGTTGAATTATATGAAAAAAATTCAGTCTCCCACTGATATGTACAGTTGACCTTTGAAATTTATGGGCTTGAACTGTGTGGGTCTGTTTATACACAAATTTTTTACACTACAGTACTCTAAGTGTAATTTCTTTTCCTTATGACTTAATATTATTTTCTTTTCCCTAGTTTCCTTATTGTAAAAACACAATATATAATGAATATAACATACAAAATATCTGTTAATCGACTATGTTACCAGTAAATCTGTCGGTCAATTAGTAGGCTATTAGTAGTTTCATTTGAGGGGAGTCAAAAGTTATGTATGGATTTAGGACTTCAGTGGGGATCAGGGTCCCTAACCTTCACATTGTTTATGGGTCTACTCTACTTGGTAAAGGAGGGATATTTCTCTTTTCAGAGAAAATAGAGGCATTCTTTTTTGATAATACACCAGACCTTGACAAGTGGCTATTTCTTGAGGATTACTTGCAAAGCATAATCTGAAACCATATCAATGAAGCTTTAGTGTTCTTTTCATTAAAATCCACTGATGTTTCTAGTCTTTGGATAGATTTTTTTTACTAATATTTAAAAATATTAGTTCACTGAGTACTGCAAATCTTCCAAATGTTATCATATTTTATTATAAAATGTCGAAAACTCATACTTGCTAATATTGCCACCAATATCATCAGAAAAGTCTTGAAGAAATGGAAAGATACCAAGTTCACAATGGTAGTTATATATTTTCCAGTATTCTAATTTTCACATGAAATCTCAGATTTCATCATTGGCACGTGACAGGCTCACTTCCTTTGGTTTCAAAAAAAAAAAAACAAAACCAAAAAACAAAAGTCTGCCAAATACCTAAGTATGGGTAGCTATAATTTGCCTGTCATTTCTTTCAAGTAAAAATCTTTCATGAAAAAAAAATGGCTGGTATAGCTTGCAGTTTCTACAATGACAAAGTGCTTCCCTGAGACACTATTTTACTTTGGTACTCACCAGAAGTGCTTTGTTCTATTTGCCATTTTGTCTCACAGAAAATTAACAATATGTGTGCTCAGCGATTAAGATTTAATAAGACTCATAACATCACTTTTACTGCTTCATCAAGGACATTTTTCAGTAAAATTGGCCTTTTTGTTTTGTTTTATTTTGTTTCATTCCGTTTACTCTGAGTGCATAGCAGTGAAAAATGCAATGATTACTACTTTGGTGCCATTGTCTTGCTTCATGCTAAGGCATTGTTTACCCACCATTACTTTGTACACTGTCAACATAGAGTGTCTTGGGGACTTCCGCAGGTCTGAAGACAACACAGTAGACAACACTACTACTAAAGCGAACTTTTTATTCACATCCTTTTCTCATTTGCCCCTCAGAGGCTTCTTGGGTGTGGCTTCATTGAACCTTTTGCTATAACATTTGCTATCAAAATTGTTTGTTTTCATATTAGAATTTTGGCCATGTTCTTATTTTGTATGCACAGGTTTTTAAGCATTTATAAACTCCTGTACACTGATCTTTTTTGTGTGTAATGTTATTTATTGTTTTCTTTTTTTATTTGAATTTTTATTGATATAATTGTAGATTCACATGCAGCTGTAAGAAGTAATACACAGAGATCGAGGTGCCTTTTACCAAGTTTTCTCCCAATGGTACCATTGAGCAAAACAAAACAAAAAAACTTACAAAAAAATAGTACAATATTTCAACCATGATACCGATATTGATATAATGCATTGGTTTTATTCAGATTTCCCAGTTTTATTTGTATTCATCTGTGTGTATGAAATGTATGCATTTCCTTCTTCTACATGATTTTTTCACAATCTTTTGCCCTTTGCCTCCCTTCTTTCCCTATCCCTAACCTCTGAAAACCACTAATCTCTTTTATATTTCTAAAATGTTCTCAAAATTGTTACATAAATGGAACCATAAAGCATATAACTTTTTGGAATTGGCTTTCTTTCACTCAAAATATCTCTTTAAAGATCCTTCCAAGTGATTCTGTGTACCAGTATTCAATTCTTTTTTATTGCTGAGTAGTGGTCCATGGTAAGTACATGCCACATTAAGGGGTATCTAGACTGTTAGCCAGTCACCCATTAAAGGGTATCTGGACTGTTTACAGGTTTTGGCTATTACAAATAAAGTGGTTGTGAACATTTGTATACGGTATTTTATTTACATACACGTTCTTATTTCTTTCAGATAAATACCCAAGAGTGTAGTTATTGGGTCCTATGGTAGTTGCATGTTTAATTTAGTTTGTGTGTCTGTGTGTGGTAAAAGATATATAGCATAAAATTTGCACTTTAAACCATTTTACATTAAGCATGTTCACATTATTGTGTAACAATTGACAACCTCCAGAACATTTTCCTCATCCAAAACTAAAACTCTTTATCCATTAAACAATAATGCTCCATTACTCCCCATCCCCAGGCCACTGTATAACCACTATTCTACTTTCTGTCTATAAATTGACCATTCTGGAAACCTCATATGAGTGAAATCATAAAATATTTGTTCTTTTGTGTCAGACTTATTTAACTCAGCATGTTTTCAAGGTTTACACATGTTGTAGCATCTGTCAGAATCTCTTTCCTTTTAAGGCTGAATAATATTTCATTGTATGTACATACCACATTTTATCTATTTATCCCTAGATGGACACTTGGGTTGCCTTTACATTTTGGCTATTGTGAATAATGTTGTTCTAACGTGGGTGTACAAATATCTCTTTAAGTTCTTGATTTCAGTTATTTTGGGTATATACCCAGAAATGAAATTTCTGGATCCTATGATAATTCAGTGTTTCATCTTTTGAGGAAGCACCATAGTGTTTGCCACAGTGGCTATACAATTTTATATGCCCACAGGGTTCCAACTTCTCCATATCCTCACCAACTCTTATTTTCTGCTTTTTTTTCCCTTTAATAATAGCCATCTTAATGGGGGTGCATATTTAGTTCTATTTGAAACTTCCAAACTGTTTTCCAGAGTAACTGTACCATTTTACATTCCTACCAGCAGTGTATGACTGATTCAGGTTCTCTGCACTGTCTTCAACATTTGGTATTGTCATTATTTTTTAATTACAGGAATTGTGATAGATGCATAATGGTAACTCATTGTGGTTTTAATTTGCATTTCTTGAATGGTTAATTATGTTGAACATCTTTTCATTTGCAATCTGTATATTCTCTTTGATAACATGTCTCTTCATGTCTTTTGTCTATTTTCTCTTTTTTTATTTTCAAAAGGCCTATTTTATTTTATTTATTTTTAATTTAAATCCAAGTTAGTTAACACATAGTGTAATAATAATTTCAGGAATAGCATTTAGTGATTCATCACTTTCATATAACACCCAGTGCTCATCTCAACAAGTGTCCTCCTTAATACCCCTTGCTCATTTAGCCCATCCCCCCAACCCAACACCTCTCCAGCAACCCTCAGTTTGTTCTTTGTATATAAGAGTCTTTTAGGGTGTGTTTCCCTCTCTGTTTTTATATTATTTTTGTTTCCCTTCCCTTATGTTCGTCTGTTTTGTATCTTAAATTCCACATATGAGTGAAATCATATTATATTTGTCTTTCTCTGACTGACTTATTTCACTTAGCATAACACACTCTAGTTCCATCCATGTTGTTACTAAAGGCAATATTTCATTCTTTTTGATGGCTGAGGAATACAATATTCCATTGTATATATGTACCACATCTTATTTATCCATTCATCAGTCAATGGATATTTGGGTTCTTTCCATACTTTGGCTATTGTCAATAGTGATACCATAAACATTGGGGTGCATTTGCCCTATGAATAGGCACTCCTGTATCCTTTGGATAAATACCTAGTAGTACAATAGCTGGGCCATAGGGCAGTTCTATTTTTAATTTTTTGAGGAACCTCCATACTGGTTTCTAGAGTTGCTGCACAAGTTTGCATTCCCACCAACATGTAAGAGGGTTCCCCTTTCTCTACATTCTTACCAACATCTGTTGTTCCCTGAGTTGTTAATTTTAGCCACTCTGACTGGTGTGAGGTGGTATCTCATTGTGGTTTTGATTTGTATTTCCATGATAATGAGTGATGTTGAACACTTTTTCATGTGTCTATTAGCCATCTGGATGTCTTCTTTGGAAAAGTGTTTGTTCATATCTTTTGCACATTTCTTCATTGGATTATTTGGGGTTTTTTTAGGTGTTGAGTTTGATAAGTTCTTTATAGATTTTGGATACTAAACCTTTATCCAATATGTAATTTTCAAATATCTTCTTCCATTCCATCCATTGCCTTTTAGTTTTGCTGATTGTTTTTTTTGCTGTGCAGAAGATTTTTATCTTGATGAGTAGTTCATTTTTGCTTTTGTTTCCCTTGCCTCTGGAGACATGTCAAGTAAGAAGTTGCTCCAGCTAAGGTCAAAGAGGTCGTTGCTTGTTTTCTCCTCTAGGATTTTGGTGTCTTCCTGTCTTATGTTTAGATCTTTCATCCATTTTGAGTTTATTTTTGTGTATGGTGTAAGAAAGTGGTCCAGGTTCATTCTTCTGCATGTCATTGTCGAGTTTTCCCAGCACCATTTGCTGAAGAGACTGTCTTTTTTCCATTGGATACTCTTTCCTCCTTTGTCAAAGATTAGTTGGCCAGTATTTGTGGGTCCATTTCTGGGTTCTCTATTCTGTTCCATTGATCTATGTGTCTGTTCTCATGTCAGTATCATACTTGATTATGTGTCTTGATGATTACAGCTTTGTAATACAGCTTGAAGCCCAGAATTGTGATGCCTCCAGCTTTGGCTTTCTTTCTTTCATAGCCATTACTTTTTCTTGTTCCAACCAAATTTTAGGATTGTTTGTTCTAGCTCTGTGAAGAATTCTGGTGTTATTTTGATAGGGATTGCATTGAATATGTAGATTGCTTTGGGTAGTATCAACATTTTAACAATATTTGTTCTTCTAATCCATGAGCATGGAAGGTTGTTGTTGTTTTTTGTTTGTTTGTTTGTTTGTTTTTGGTGTCTTCTTCAATTTCTTTCATAAGCTTTCTATAGTTTTCAGTGTATAGATTTTTCACCTCTTTGGTTAGGTTTATTCCTGGGTATTTTATGGCTTTTGGTACAATTGTAAATTGGATTGATTCCTTGATTTCTCTTTCTGCTGCTTTATTATTGGTGTATGCAACAAATTTGTCTATTTTCTAAATGCATTTTTTCATATTTATTTATTTTTGGGAGAGGGCAGGTGGAGAGGGACAGAGAGAGGGAGACAGAGCATCCGAAGGGGGCTCCATGTTGACAGGCTGACAGTGCAGAACTCAATGTGGGCTTGAATCTACAAATCATGTGATCATGACCTGAGTCAAAGTTGGATGCTGAAACAACTGAGCCACCCAGGCGTCCCATCTAATTGAATTTTTTCATGCTGAATTTTGAGAGTTCTTTATATTTGTAAATACTAATCCTTTATCAGATAAGTGGTTTACAAATACTTTCTCCCAGTCTGTAGCTTTATTTTTACATCCTCTTTACTTGGTATTTCCAAAGAAGAAATTTTTAATGTTGATGAAGTTCAATTTATCAATATTCCTCTTATGCATTGTGCTTTGATGTCAGTCCTAAGAACTCTTTGCCTATCCCTAGATCCTTAAAAAAATTCTCATTGTTTTTTAATAAAATTTTTAAATAAATTTTGTAAAACATAATACACATTATAAACATTTTATGATTTTATATTTATATTTAAGTTAACAAGTCATTCTGGGTTAATTTTTGTATAAGGTGTGAGGTTTTGGATAAGGTTTTTTATTTATTTACTTTGAGAGAGAGAAGGGGAGAGAGAAAAAAAGCATGAGCAGGGGAGGGGCAGACAAAGAGAGAGAGAGTCCCCAACACAGGGCTTGAAACCACAAACCATAAGATCATGACCTGAGCCAAAATCAAGAATGGACACTCAACCTACTGAGCCACTTACTTCACCAGTCATTTGTAATTTTCATCAGATGGATCCTAAAATGTTACTTTATGTACACCTAGGCATTTCATTTTTTAAAATAATTTTAAATGGCATTGAATTTCTAATTTTGGTTTTAACATGTTTAATTGTTAGCACACAGAAGTATGATTCACTTTTGTGTGTTGATTTTGTAACCTATGACCTTGCTGAATTCACTCATTAGTTCTAGGAGATTTTTTGGTAGATCCATGGGATTGTGTTTGTAGACAATAATGTCATCTCTAAATCAGAAAAGGTTTCTTTTTTTTCCCATTCCACGTTGTATGGTTTTATTTCTTTTTCTCACCTAATTGCAATTTGCTAGAACTTCCAGGACTACGTTGAATAAGAGTGAAAATTTACATACTTCTACTGCTTTTAAACTCAGACAACTTTGTTCTCTTTAGAGATTTGATAATGATTTCTATGTTCACCTAGTTTTGTTTCTCTTTTATTTTTTACACTACTTATGTGACCTTTAGAATGATTTAAAGTCTTTCAACTTCAACACTTTCTTCTATAAAATGGAGCTATTAACGTTGGTCACTAAAGTTAGTAAAAAGAAATGAGTAAAATAATATGAGTAGCTCAAACATAATTTGCTTCAACAAACAGTTGTTGGAGTTTGACAGGTGTAATAAAGCAGTGCTTTATCCAGCCCAAGTTTAGTAGCAATTAGAAGACAGTTGTAGAAGTCAGGCATATGAAATAAAAATAAAACCTTTACTACCTATAAAGCTTTATTGGTGAATATGGCTTGGGATGGAAGTCAAATGATACTATTGTTTTCTCTACAAGGCTCACCTTGGAATCTATCCTTCCTACCACTTCTGAAAGATATAGGAGCCTCCAGAATAGAAGCACTTATCCAGGGTTGTAGCCTTGTGTTGTTCTGTAGGAAAAAGGAAGAAAGAAACAAAGCACAGGACTTTTGATAGGTTACCACCATCTACCTGAGGGACATGGACTGATGGCTGTTAACAATCAACCAGGTAAGGGGCGCCTGGGTGGCTCAGTTGGTTAAGCGTCCAACTTCAGCTCAGGGCATGATCTCACATTCTGTGAGTTCGAGCCCTGTGTTGGGCTCTGTGCTGACAGGTCAGAGCCTGGAGCCTGCTTCAGATTCTGTGTCTCCCTCTGTCTCTTCCCCTCCCCTGCTCATGCTCTATCTCTCTCTGTCTCAAAAATAAATGAAAACATTAAAAAACAACAACAACAACAATCAACCAGGTAACTCAGAGGTTTGAGGGCTGTTTCCTGAATATTAATGATTATTGCCTCTGTTATTAATAGTAGTAATAAGCTAAATAAGGTTAGAATTTATATTGGAACATTGCAGAAGAAGGGGATGTAATAACTTTTTCTTATTTACAAATTGTTCTTTTTTTCCAGACAGATATATCTTAGCTCCCCTCAAAACAACAACAACAAACAACAATCTGGTTTAGGGCTTAGCTATCAATTTTGTAACTCTATCTCCTATTGTGTTGCTAATACTATATTCTTTGTCTTTATGTATTTTAGTAGCTTGTAAAACTAGCTTCTTCCACCCACTCTCATACTAATTTCATGATTTATTAAGAAATTTCTTTGCTACTATTTCCTGATTATTCTTTCAGATGATCTGTTTCTATAAAGAATATAACTTTCTATCAGTTAGAAAAGTTATTTTCTCTTTTCTAATAGTAGCTTTGATCCCTTGACCCATCAAATCTATTTGGTACCTGAAAGAGGACATTGGTTTTGTTAAGAGGAGCTGAAGGGCAATTCCATTTGTCTCACTATTAAAGGCTGCTTTTGAAATCTTTAATATATGTGTACAGTTTTCCATTTACAATGTGAACTCATTTATCACTCTCTTGTGCTTTAAAGAACCCTCAATTTTCTCTCTTGCTGTCAGTGTTTAAGGTCATTCTGGCACACAGAAATTCAAAGCTACTGTGATAATTCAGATACAACCACATTTGCAAGTACTACATGGTTGTCACTGTAATAAAAGTTAGACATACAAACACCTGCAACAACTGTGTTAGGTTAAGAATGTTACTGAAGAGGAAACTGATCCTCAGAAAGATACTTATAAGTATACTATACTAAGTATACTATAACTTAATATAGTGTATTTAGTATACTATAACTTATATTTATTATCAGTCCAATGGAGTGATAATAAAATGGACCCTTCATTGTGCACTTCAATTAAGCTAGAATTCTTGCTATCAATTTAGCTTGCCAGAATGTCACTGTGATAGGCAGAACTCTAATATTATCCTCAATAAGCCTTGTCCTAGTACATTTCCCTTCCCCTTGAGTATGGGTGGCCCCAGTGAATGTGACATCACTCCAGTGGTTATTATGCATTTTTCCTCCAGAAACCCCACCAAGTCTTCACAATAAAGACTCAGGAAAGATCCCTTTATGGTTCTGGCAGGGGGAAAGGAAAAATACTTCAAAATATGCTCACAGCATTCTCCATAAGAAAGAGCTATTATCCTGGTAAAAATGCTTTACCAAAGCCTTATCCTACTTAGAGGGATGAACATTAACCAACTTCGGCCCCCTCAAGTCATCCTGTCTCACCTAAAAAGGAAAAAATAAAATAAAATAAAATCTAAGAAACACTTGTGAAGGTCACAGCCTGGGGCACTAGCCCACTAGCAGATTGAGATTTAATCATAAGAGTATAGAATGCTTTCCCTTTCAATATTTTATGTCACAGCAATAAGACTGCAGAATAATAACAGTGGAGTACAACTAAAAGAGTTTCATGGCTCAGACTTAAAGAATTTCTAGGAAAGCCCAAAGACAATAGGGGGAGAAGATCAAGAACACTAGAGAAGTTTAAAGCTTCTCGTATCTACAGCTACAAAAAAACATTAAACATAGTTTGATTTCTAGCCATATTAACATAAAACAACACAATAAAAGGCTTTAGATCAGTTATTATCCTACACATCATATCTGGCTTTCAACAAAAAGCAAGGTATGTTAAATGGTAAAAAGAAACACAACTTCAAGAGATAAAGCAATCATCAGAGCCAGACACAAATATGACACAAGGGATTTAAAATAATTATTAATATTGTTAAGACCTCTAATGGAAAATATAGATAACATGCAAGAACATAAGGTTAATGTAAGCAGAGAGACAGAAACTCTAAGAAAGAATCAAAGAAGTGCTAGGAAAAACAAACAAACAAACAAACAAACTGTAGCAGAAATAAATAATGCATTTGATGGGCTCACCGGCAGACTGGCACTCAGCCAAAGGAAGAATTCATGAGCTTCAAAATAGGTCAATTGAATCTCCAAACTAAAATACAGAGAAGAAAGAAAGAACAAAAAACAAAAACCAGGACTTTCAAGAAATGTGGAACAATTTCAAAAGGTGTAACATATGTATAAATGGGATACAAAAACAGAAAGAAGAGATATTTAAAGCAAAAATGGCCAAGAGTTTCCAAAACTAATGACAGACACTAAACCACAGATCCAGGAAGTTCAGAGAATATCAAGCAGGATAAATACCATACAAAAACAAATTACACACATAGGCATACCATGTTCAAATTACAGAAAACCAAAGACAAAGAGACAGCCACACAAAGATACCACAAAACTACAGACCATTATCTCTGATGAAGATAGATGCAGAAGTTCTTAACAAATATTAGCAAACCAAATTGAACAAGATATTAAAAAGATTCATTTACCATAACCAAGTGGGATTTATTTCAGAGATGCAAGGATAATTCAACACCCACAATGTGGAGAAAAGGAAACCCTTATGCATTATTGGTGGAAATACAAATTGGTACATCCATTAAGGAAAAGAGTATAGATGTTCCCTCAAAAAAATTAGAAATAGAATTACCATATGATGCAGCAATTCTACTTCTGCATATTTATCTGAAGAAAATAAAAATGCTAACTTGAAAAGATATATGGAGCTGCACATTCATTGAAGCATTATTTACAAGAGCCAGGAAGTGGAAACAACCTGTGCCTATCAATGGATGAGTGTGGATAAAGATAATATATATAATAGTAATATAATACATAATATAATAGATATTATACATACACAATGGAATATTATTCAGTCATTAAAAATGAAATCTTGCCATTTCTGACAACATGGATGAAACCTGAGGGCATTATGCTGAGTGAAATAAGTAAGACAGAGTAAGACAAATACTGTATGATCTCACTTGTATGAGGAATCTAAAAACAAAACAAAATAAAACAAAACAAAACAAAAAACAAGCTTATAGAAGAGAGAACAGATTGGTGGTTGCCAGAGACAGGAATTGTGTGGGGGAAAAATGCATGAAGGGAGTCCAAAGGTACAAACTGCCAGTTAAAACATAATAAGTTATGATAATGTAATGTACAATATGGAGAGTGTAGTTAATACTTCTTTGCATATTTGAAAGTTGCTGAGAGAATAAATCTTAGAAATTCTCATTACAAGAAAAATAAATACTATAAATATGTATGGTGACTGGTATTAACTAGACTTATTGTGGTGATCATTTTGTAAAATATACAAATATTAAATCATGTTGTATGTTTGAAACTAATAATGTTGTGTGTCACCTGGGTGGCTCAGTCGTTAAGTGTCCAACTCTTGATTTAGGTTCAGGTCATGATCTGGTGGCTTCATGATTTGGAGCCATGTTGGGCTCTGGGTTGGCAGTGTGGAGTGTATTTGTGATTCTATCTCTTTCCCTCTCTCTCTGCCCCTCCCCCACTGGTGCTGTCTCTATCTCTTTCAAAATAAATAAATAAATAAACTTAAAAAGAAGAAACTGATAATGTTGCATGTCAATTATATTTCGATTAAAAAAAAAAGACCAGGTTTTTATATTTAAATATAACTATTAAATATATATTTAATATATATATATATATATATTTATATATTAAAGCAAAGTAGTGGGTTAGCCACCATTTAACTGGTGCTGATTTGTACAGGCTGGATTTCAGAATGTCCTCCAATGGTGGATCAAATAATGTCCTCCAATGATGCAGATAATCAAATACCGGCAATTTCCTAGGCATATATGTGGGCTCCATGGAAACCTCCGAACTGCAATTTCTTGACCAGAGCAATATACTTCCTAACTGACCTCCATGACCCCTACTGGGCTCCCATCTCTAGTGGTTTACAACCCCGGGAGTAATCTTGCCCTTGCACGGGATCACCACTGAGTGGAGTGGTTTCAAGAAGCTTGAGTGTAGGAGCACCTGGGTGGTTCATTTGGTTAAGTGTCCAACTCTTGATGTCATCTCAGGTCATGATCTCACAGTTCATGGGTTTGAACGACGGGCTCTGCACTGACAGTGTGGAGCCTGCTTGGAATTCTCTCTCTCTCTCTCTCTCTCCTTACCCCATTTGTGCTCTTTCTCTCTCTCAAAATAAATAAATAAATGTAAAAAAATAAAAAAAATAAAACAAATAAGGTTGAGTTTAGTTACCTTTGGGAGTACCTACCTGGACAATGAAAAACTCTTCCATATTATTACCATAAAATTTTCTCTGAATGGGGCTGATCTCACTACTGCCCTGTCTCCTTGCCTTGCCATTGTACACTATTCCCACCAGCTTCCTGACTTCAGAGTTCTTCAGATAGAAGGGACCAGTTCTATGCTCACATTTCCTAACCCCAGGTAATACCCATCACATTCTCTTATTTATGTATTTTGAGAGAGACAGAGAAAGGGAGGGAGCAGGGGAGGGGCAGAGAGAGAGAATACCAAGCAGGTTTCATGCCATCAGCACAGAGCCCAACACAGGGCTTGAACTCATGAACCATGAGATCATGACCTAAGCTAAAATCAAGAGTTGGACACTTAACCAACTGAGCCACCCAGGTGCCCCACCCATCACATTCTCTTAAGAGCTCTTCCACTGCACTCACTCTTTGCCTGGTGACTTCTTAGAGATGGTCCTCAAATTTCTAGAATTTAGGTAATTCTTTGAGAAGTCCCTATAGGCTTAAGGTAGGAATGGGAAGAAACATCTAAACGTTCTCCACTCCTCTGTAATCTCTTCACTGAATCCTCCCAAAGAACTAGATATCAGGGCGAAAAAGCAAAGTACTGGGTTAGACATCTCTGAGCAGGTCCATAGAAATATGTCTTGTAGTTTTTTTAGAAAGCAGGATTACTTGGGGGCACCTGGGTGCCTCAGTCAGTTAAGTGTGCAACTCTTTATTTTTTTTAATTTATTTTTATTTATTTTTTATTTTTTCCCAATATATGAAATTTATTGTCAAATTGGTTTCCATAAAACACTCAGTGCTCATCCCAAAAGGTGCTCTCCTCAATACCCATCACCCACCCTCCCCTCCCTCCCACTCCCCTAAGTGTGCAACTCTTGATTTCAGCTCAGATCATGATCTCACAGTTCATGAGTTCAAACCCCATGTCAGGCTCTGCACAGACAGCATGGAGCCTGCTTGGGATTCTCTCTCCCCTCTCTCTATGCCCCTCCCTTCTCCCTCTCTATCTCTTTCTCAAAATAAGTAAATAAAAAAAAAATAATAATAAAGTAAGGGTGCTTGAAACCCTTTTCCATAGTGTTAGAGCTGTACAAATATTCCAGGACAATAGAATAAATTCCCTTTCTCATGAGCTTTCTCTCCCTGAGTAATGCCTGCAACTGATAAGTAGTTCTAGAATATATACTGCTGGCAGCATTCTAAGAGCTTTCATGTATGAATACCTGATGCCTTCTTTTTCCAGACTATAAGGATTTAGATAAACTTATAAAGAGGAATACAAAGCAGAAAGATAACATAAATTGGAACTGATGTAAGGAGATAAGAAGGTAGAAATGAGATAAGAAATGGGATAAGAAAATGAGATAAGAAGGCAGAAATGAGGCTATTCTGCAAATGCACTCCATAAAGTTCTAAATACTTACAAAATGGAGAACTCAATTTTGGCTTTAATTTTTGTTGTGGGGAAAAAAAAAAGACAACAGAAAGGGAAGCATGATCAGCCCCATTTGTTATCTAAAAAAATCAATGTTCAGGAGCACATCTAGTACCAACAGAAAGGCCAACAGAAAGAAGTTTGTCCTCAGGGTTCTCGTTAAAAAGAGACTTTAAATTGCAATAAGTTTCTCCACAGCAAGTAAACACTTAGCTCCATGACTGGTATAGATGATTAATTAATGTTATTCCATTTCTTCCTGTTTTGTTCTATCATACTTTCCAGGCTCAGATTCAGAAAGGAAAGATACGGCATTGAAGCCTTAAGAAAAGTCAGGGAGAGTGCCATTGGGCACTGATTAAAATCAACACAGATCTTACACTTGGGAGTTTTTAAGTCTAAAAAGAGCTTTCTTAGGAATTAGTTCTTCAGGAAATGACAATTAAAATTGTCAATAATCTAACAGCTCATACAATTTTAATATGTAAACACAACTTTTGCTTCTTAAACTTAGAAAAAACTTTAAGAATTAAAATTTCCTAAAAATACTTTCACTATAAGTTGTAAAAGAACAAAAAACTTGCTACTTAATAATCATGCAAAAATGTAGCATTCTCTAAGTAGCAGAAAATGAGATTCTTTTATCTCTTGTTTATAAGTATTTTTAAACCCAGCTCCATAGATGAAATGTCAAATTACCAACCCAAATTATTAATAATCATAATTAAATAATGATAGAAACACATTTCCCTAAGGGAGAAAATGTTTGAAGTTCTCCCAGGATATAAAACAAAGCTATTAGAATGGGCTGCTCTGGGGCTAGTTGGTTGTTGTGATCTAGAGAAAAGATTTCTCTAGGTCTTAGCTTTCAAATCTTTGTCCAGCTGCCTACAAATACACCAGCTTCCTGAGAAGTACATGGTTAGAGCATATAGTAAACAACCTTGTTTGATTACCAGCTGGTGTGGAAACTGAATCACTATTTTCATGCCAATCCTAGTGATGTGGGCTCCATGAAATGTATGGAGCATGGAGACAGCACCAGGCTACTTATTTCATGGCTCTATTTCCCTGATCCCTTTTCAGTCCCTTCTTGATCTTCCAAGGACCAACCCAGCAATATACTGTAGCTATCTAAAGGAGCAGAAGTTTTTGGGAAAGAAAGGGATTTCTAAAGGAATAGTATTTGCCCTAGTCCAGTTTTATTCAAACATCCTAAATTCTATCTCCATATTGGTTGTCTAATTGACAGCTCCTAAAAGTTCAATTTTTCTTTGACTTGATTTTAGAGAGCTTCCCCTGTATGGTGTGGAAACAAGGCTAGAAGGAAAAGACTCACATGCCCCCTACCTGAAGGCTAGAGTGTGCCTCACACAATGTTGTCAGGAGAGTCTCACTTCCAGTATCTGCCAGCTCACCTATTTAGAGCATGACCATAAAAGGGGTAGGTGATAATAGTGTTTAGATCCCTTATGCAGCTGGTGAATTGAACGGGGATATCTCAGAGGGAGAACAGACAGGGATTGACTGCATTTTTCTCTCATCACAGCTCTTACACATCTTCACTGTCAGATATCACCCTTGAGACAGGCCCCATAGTTTGCTCTTATGCCTTTTTCCAGTACTTACAACTTGTTCTCAGGCTTTAAAACTTCCCAGTCCAATCCAATGCAGAAGTGTGATTTTATACTCTTGTAATCAATACAATCATCTCATAGTGTCCATTTTGTGCCGTGGCTTGGAGACTTCAGTGGGGAAGAGAGATGATTTGTTCTTCCTACTGCCTTTGCAACTCTGCTACTTGCATCTTGCTTCCTTCTCTTGTGTGTTGTGGCCAAAAGGTATGGGTAGGGGAAAGGCACAGAGCTCCAGAGGTTCCTATAATTGATGTGATAGTAGTGCCTTGCAGGGCAGGTGGAACCAGATGCCCTTTGAGCACATTTGTGATTTTCTTTGGGAGGGTCCCTGTGGAACTTTCCAAAATGGTGAACAACTCTCGGTTAATTTCTCTACTGTTTACTCAGTAGTTCCATCCCTGAAATATCAGACTTTGTTAAAGTGGTGCCAAAAGTTCCAAGTGTTTACATGTGTAATTCTGGGTTCAGAGAATTATAAAGAGGGTTTCCATGAATGGGACAGTTGAAGGTTGTGGGGGAAGTGGGGCAATTCTCTGCTGAGTGGGACTGTCCTATGCATTGCAGGATGTCAAGCATCCCCACCTCCTCCCACTAAATGTCAGAGACAGCACTCCAACCCCCTTTGACAGCCAAAATTATCCCCTCAAGTTTCCAGAAATTCCCCGTTGAGGAGTTGTACTGCCTTCATTGAGACCTCCAGCAGTTAAGTTTTGAACATGGGGACAATTACTGCCTCATGTCCTTAACTCTGACCCTTTAGCTAAATCTCGAAGGTAATAGTCCTGACTAAGAAAACCACCACTAGAGGCTTCAGATTAATCTATACTTAGGGTACTATGTGCTAAAAATATACATTCTCACAAAATTATCTTAGGTTAAACTTTTATAAGTGACTGAACTGAGAAAATTAGATAATTTATCTGAGGTCATTTAGGTAATAAATGGTAGCATAAGAATTTGAATCATACTCTTCTGATTCCAAAACATGAAAATAACTAGTCTTATGTAAGAAAAAGCAGAACAAGAAAAAACAAAGATCATGTTATAAAATGGAGTCAGGGATAAAGTTTATATTAATAAAATGTATGCCATAAAGTTCAGTATACTGCCTAAGGATGGACCACAAATTTTGCTCTGAAATAAAAAATGGAAACATTCACACCTGTCAGAACAACTAAAATAAACAATACAGGATACAACAGGTGTTGGCAAGGATGCAGAAAAAGGAGAACCCTCTTGCATTGCTAGTGGGAATGCAAACTGGTGCAGCCACTCTAGAGAACAGTATGGAGGTTCCTCAAAAAACCAAAAATAGAACTACCCTATGATCCAGCTATTGCACTTAGTATTTACCCAAAGTATACAAAAATACTGATTGAGAGGGATACATGCACCCTGATGTTTATAGCAGTGCTATCAACAATAGCCAAACTGTGGAGAGAGCCCAAATGCCCATCAACCCATAAATGGATAAAGAAGATGTGCATATATATATATATATATATATAAAGAGAGAGAGAGAGAGAGAGAAAGAGACAGACAGACACAATGGAATACTACTCAGCCATAAAAAAGAATGAAATTTTGCAATTTGCAACAATGTAGGTGGAACTACAATGTATTATGCTAAGTGAAATAGTCAAGCAGAGAAAGACAATATCATACTATTTCACTGATATGTGGAATTTAAGAAACAAAACAGATGAACATAGGGAAAGAGGGGGGTGGGGAAGAGAAGTAAAGTAAACCACAAAGGATTCTTAACAACAGAGAATAAACTGAGGGCTGATGGAGGGAGGTGGGTGGGTGATGGGCCAGATAGGTGACGGGTATTAAGGATGGCACTGTGATAAGCACTGGGTGTTGTAGGTAAGTGATGAATCACTGAATTCTACTTCTGAAACCAATATTGCAGTGAATGTCAACTAAAATATAAATAATAGGGGCGCCTGGGTGGCTCAGGTGGTTGAGTATCCAACTTCAGCTCAGGTCATGATCTCGCAGTTCATGGGTTCCAGCCCCATGTCGGGTTCTATGCTGACAGCTCAGAGCCTGGAGCCTGCTTCTGATTCTGTGTCTCCTTCTCTCTCTGTTCCTCCCCTGCTCATGCTCTCTCTCTCTCTCTCTCTCAAGAATAAAGATTAAAAAAAATTTTAATAATAAAATAAAATACAAATAATAACCAAAAAGTTGCTCAAAAAAGAGGGAAGCATTTTCACCTACATGATTCACAAAATCATGAGAAATTAAAGAGAGCCACCATCCTTAACTTTAATGCTGCCTTTCTTTCTGAATTCTGTGGCCCTAATTATCTAGTGTCTATCTATTAGTTTTTACAGTTGTCTATTTTGATACATGTTTTCTCTCCTCACCTGAACTGTAGGCTACTTGGAGCAGAGACCCTTCCATATTGTTTTGTATTTTCTAGTGTGTACATAATAGAAGGTCTATAATTCAGTAAGTCCTGTCTTTTGTTTTTTGTTTTGTTTTTATTATAAGAAACTCTAATATGTAACAACTAATGGAGCCACCCTAACTGAAGCAGTTAAGTAGAGGTAGAGGACTGAAGCAGAGGTAGAGGACCAAGCCCTTTCTCTCACCTACCTGTGTCCACACAAACACGCACACATGCACGCATGCGCGCACACACACCAGGGACCTCTTCCCCACTACGCTCCAGTTGCAGGGGCGTCAAACTCCGTGGAGCACACTTTCAAGAGGGCGCATGGGCGGTGCAGTTTCAGCAGGATGGTCAGAAGATGCATCCCTCTCCAGCAGTCCTCTTCCCAAAGGCAGGGCCTACCCCTGCAGGCCCAAGTGGAAAAGCATTTTTGCTACTGCTTGTCTCTTAATGCTTTGTCAGACCTCGCTGACTTTCATTCCTCTCTAAATCGTCCCTTCATTAAAGTCTTTCCAGTTCTATCCCAGGAATGTGCTATTTGCTCCCTGGGGGGTTCCAACTGATGAATAGCAATTCACCAAAAATCAATGAAAGCCAGTTGCCAAAAGCTAATTTGCTGAATTATTAAGGATTGTTGTGGTTTCCCCATTCCTCTTGCCTGCTCTCCCTGCCCCTCCAACTTTGCTGCGCCCTTTCCTCACACTAACTCCTGTGTCTGCCCCTGCATGTGGCCTTGCTTCTCCCTTTTCTGTATGTTCACAGGGTCCTGTACTCATTTTATACTATTGGTTAAGGAGAAATGGTGGTTTAGGGAGAAATGAATTATTTGGCCAATTGGCTTTAAATGAATGTGCCTTTGGCTAATTGATTTTCAAGAAGCTTATTATTCAGAGCAGTGCTTTGTCTGAATATTGGCAGTCAATAAATTTGACTTTTTGAGAACTTCCCCTGAGCTCCCTTAGAAAAGTATTGTAGAAGGTTGATTTTGTGAACAATGATGATGCTGTTGATGATGATCTTAATCCCACAACCTCTCTAGAGCCTGCACTCTCCTCTGTCCTCAGTATTGCTCAATGGTATCCAGAAACTTCTTGGTTTTGGCCTGGCTCCAAACTGGCCCCACACTGCTGTTAAATTCTTTCCAAAATGTGTATCTAACTATACCTCTTACCTGCTTAAACTATTCCAGTGGTTTCTTTTTCTCTTTTTTTTAACTTTTTTAATGTTTATTTATTTTTGAGAGACAGAGAGAGAGCATGAGCAGGGGAGAGGCAGAGAGAGAGGAAGACACAGAATCCAAAGCAGGCTGCAGGCTCTGAGTGGTCAGAACAGAGCCCGACGTGGGGCTCAAACTCACGAACCGTGAGATCATGACCTGAGCCGAAGTTGGACACTTAACCGACTGAGCCACCCGGGCGCCCCTCCAGTGGTTTTTTAACACCTATAGGATAAAGGCTAAACCGCCATAGCCTGGCAACAAACTCTTCTATGAAAGTCTGTTCCTGATTATTGCAGTCTAATTCTATGCCCCGCTCATGTCCTATATTACCATCTATTGAATAACTTCAGTGCACAGCAAGACTTTTGTGGACCTGGAGGAACTTGCTCATGCTGTTCCTCCTGCTTGGAATGCCATTCATACACCATCCACCTGACACATACATCTTCCTTGCTTTGATGAAGGATCATTGTATTACTGAAGTTTCAGTAGCTTTTCATCTAGCTATATGCTAGGTGATAAATAATCCCCAAATTTTTGGTGGATTACAACCATAGTCATTTATCTCATGCTGATGGGTTTTCAGATGAGCTGGGGAAGCTCAGTTTCAGGCTGTGGGTTAGGTTTACATCTATTCCTCATGTCCCTCATTGAGGGACATGTGGCTACCTAGGGCCCATTTTTCTCCTTGGTGAATGGCAGGTCTAGAAAAGCACTCAATCACTAACATAAATTTAAAGATTTTTAACACTCCATTACTTGATACAAGGTGCGTGGCCAAGGACAGAATTAATGGAGCAGAAAAGTACGCTTTCCTTATTCAACATTCAGAGTCACAGTGCAGTTGAGCCTTGAACAACATGAGTTTGAACTCTGAGGGTCCACTTATACATGAAGTTTTTACAATCAGCACTGTAAATGTATTTTCTCTTCCTCATGAATTTCCCCCTTTCTTTCTTTTTAGAGAGAGTGCAGACAAGTGGAGGAGAGGGGCAGTGGGTGGGGGGGGGGGGCAGAGAGAGAAAGAGAGAGAGACTCTCAGGCAGGCTCCAAGCTCAGCATGCAAAGCCCAACACAAGACTCAACCCCATGACCCTGGGATCATGACCTGAGCCAAAATCAAGAGTCAGCCACTTAACCAACTGAGCCACCCAGGCGTCCCTTCCTTATGATTTGCTTAATAACATTTTCTTTTCTCTAGCTTATTTTATTGTAAGAATACAGTATAAAATACATGTAACATACAACATATGTGTTAATTCTCTATGTTATTGGTAAGGCTTCTGGTCAACAGTAGGCTAGTAGTAGTTAAGTTTCTGGGGAGTCAAAAGTTCTATGTGTTCAGAGGTCAGCTGTAATGTCTCATAGAAAATGGTGTGGAGGCATAATTTTGTTATAGAGAGGCACTGAAGATCTGGGCACTATAATTCAATTAGTCCTAACCATCTTCTTTATGAAGCTTTCCCCAACTCCTTCCAGACCCTCCACAGAAAGACTGCTCCTTTCCTTGTGGATCCACTTTACCAAAGACATAATTTTATGACAGCATCTTTAACATATTTAACAAATTTAATAAATTTAAATTTAAACACCTGCCTTCCTCTATTAGATCATAAAACCATGTTTTATTCATCTTTGTGTTCTTCAGGTTTATCACAGACCTTGGCATACATTATAGTTATTGAATTAATTATTTAATTTTGTCCCTGCCTACTTTGAGCAAAGGAACATAAAGGAGTATAAAGATGACTATAAATGGATTGTGTAAACCCCTGACTACAAAAAGAAAAACACGTTGTAGATCATTAAATCAAGTCCATAAAGAAAGGAAGGTCTTTTATTACACATCTGTTTTTGAAAGTATAAAATAAAGATATCTGAGGCAAAGACTGTTGGGACAGTGTGCTTATGTGGAGTAAATACTCAAGACTGGTTTAATCCAGACATGGGTGGACTCACTGAGGGAGGGAAGGAAGCTCTCTTACAGGAAAAATGTGGTGAGGGCCGTTAGGAGGATGAATCCTCAAATGAAAAATAGTCTTCAGACCAGATTTCTGAGAATATTTTGTGTAGCTTTTTAAATGAGGAAGTAGCTACTTTTTAAATAAAAATCAGCCTGCTGGGGGAAAAAAAAGGGACGTTGATTACATGTCTTTGTACATAATGCAACAAAAATGATTCTGAAAAATTGTATGGTGTTTATTTGTAAGATGGGATTAAATAAATTTGTAAAACTTCATTTTAATTAAAATTATATTTTGTATTTTTAATAGTCCATAATGTATTATTCATGGATGTAATTACCAATGTTTAATCAACGCTTTCTTGTCAATATTAATTATGATTTCTGCTTTATACCAAGGCATCACTTGTTATATTTCATTAAACTAAAGTGGACTGTGCAAGATGGGGGAAAGATTTTTGAATCAACAAGAAACTAAAGATTAAAACATCAAATTCCTCTAAATTATTTTTTTCTTCACAAGACTTATTTTCACTCTATCTCAGGTCCAAGAGGGAAAGGATAAGAGTAGGAGAGAATTAATTTACTGTAATCCTGTCAGTCAAGGTTTAAGTATTTTTTTTTTACTACCATTTTTAAGTCTGAAAAGTTTTCCCCACAGAATTAGTTTCCCTAGAAGTCAAGAAAGAACTCAGAGTAAGGGTTCAGATTGCTTAACAAAGTCCCATTTTTCTTTGGGGTTAAGTTTTTAATCTTTCCTATTGAAAAAAAAAAAAAAACTAGCTTAGTATCCCCTAAATTTCCAAATTTCTAGCAAGAGTTTGCTTGCTTTTAGTGTTTACTTCCTCACCAATCATTCATATCTCAACCCTCCTGGATCTGATTTCCACTTTAATTTCACTGAATCTGATTTCATTGGAATCATCCCCAGTCTCAGCAGCCTCCAAACCTTGTCTATGCTGCTACTAGGGTTGTTCTCTTTAATATAGATCAAATTTTGTTATATCCCTGCTTTAAGTCTTTCCACAATTCCCCCTTGTCCTCACAATACAATCAGTAAGACCCTCATGATACAACTCAAAGGTGTCTCTTGTCTCGTTAGATACCATGCCTGCCAAGCCATTTCCCACATAAAGTTAATTTTTCCAGACATACTAAATAACTTTAATTCCTAAAATGCTTTCTCTTGCCAGGACTTTAAATGTGCTGCTTCCTTTGTCCTCCACACACTACCCTTTCTCCCATAAGCTCAAATGACCCCTACTTATGCACCCCTTCCTGACTCGCACCAGGAGTTAGCCATTCCCCACCTTGGGTGCCCACAGCTCTCTATATTTGCCCCTGTAGCACAGCACTTTTCACACTATTTTGATCATTTTACTTGATTATTTATCATCCCTGTTTACCTGTAAGTTCCTTGAAGGAAGGGAATATATCGTATTCATTGTTGAATCTCCAGTGCTTATTAAATATTTGCTGAATGAATACAAACATGAAGATAAAAAGATAAGAAGCTAGATGTATGAAAATGAAATTAAGCCCCTGTGGTAATCCTCTGAGAAAGTGAACATAGTGTTCAACATCTTGATGGCTTCTTTAAATTCCTTTATCTTATCGCTGTAGTTTAAAGAAATCAATCTAACTTTGCTTAAACACACGTGCTCTTAATACATCTCTTTACTTTGCTGCTCTGTAAAACGTAACTTTTGCTTTTATTCTCCATGTTAAATTAGTCTTGTGCATTTATCTACACTACCTAAGTTTTGCTATTGTTTACTCTGAGCTCCCGTGAACTCATGCATGGTGGCCATGTGGCATAGTTACTTAGGAGCACAGACTCTGAAACCGGACTATGGATTTCCGGTCTTGGCTTCTCCGCATACTGCTGTGTGACCTTTGGCAAATTATTGAAATTCTTTGTGTTTACTGTCTTCACCTGTGAAATGGAAATAATGGGATTAGTGTCAAGTTTAAACATGTGAAGCATCAAGAGCAGCATCTGGTAACTAGTAAATGTTGTATATGTGTCATTATTTATGCACAATTAATGCTTTCAATACACTCTCTTATTCTCTGACGCAACTACCTCTCTAACATTCAGCAGTAACTCCTTGCAGATAGGTGCCATGCTGTAAACTACTTTCTATGCCTAAGCACCTAAATGTGGGGCAGGAACATAGCAGTTCACTAAATCTTGATTATGGCTTGATTTGTAACCTAAGTGTACTCATTCCCCAGGTCAGAATACAAACGTGTTCATACCTCTTAGGTATGTACAGATCATCAAGTTTCCTTTCACTTGCTCCCAGGGACTTACACCATCGAGAAAGAGCTTCTCTTCCAAACACCAGGCGGTTGCTGCTGCATGGCTACTTGGATCCTGCATCTTCTGGTGGCTGTGATTGCATTAGTGCAGGATGTCCATTCTGGCCCAGGTCCCTGTCCAAGCCTCGATGGTGCTCTGCCAGACTCCAAGATCAAGCCTACAAGCTCGATCATTGTTCTCAAGCACTGTACTCTAGCAGAGGGCCTTCCTATATGGAGCAAGCCTCGTGCAAGAATCAGCCCCAGGTCATAACTTTTGGGTCACCAGCTTACATCATTACTCTTTCCCTGAAGGATGAAAAGATGTTCTTTTGTGCCTTCAGGTTCTAGGAAGGGCCACATCATTCCACCATGCCCTATTTCCCTAACTTCTAATTGTTAGGAGCAGATGGCTCTTTTCCTTCCAAGAAGACTTTTGGGCTCCGGATGCAAATTTATCCAGCCCTTTTTTAAGCTCTGCACACCAAAGGGCAGGTCCACATTTAAAAAACAAAACTAGGGGCACTTGTTTGGCTCAGTCAGTAGAGCATGTGACTCTTGATCTCAGTTGGGATTGTGAGTTCAAACCCCATGTTGAATGTGGAGGTTACTTAAAAAAAAAAAGAAAAAAAAAAAAGATTGCCTGTAAAAAAATAAAAACAAAACAAAACAAAATTACTCAAAAGTCAAAACAGTCTGACTCTGAATCATATCCTCCAAGGGCAAGGAGTATTGGCCATTTAGAATATTCTCACCTCTCCCTCCTCTCCACCCTCCATTAAAGAAGTTCTGGCCAAAATGACTTGGTACATCCTGGTCAGGGAGCTAATAGGTAGCTGCTAGATCTTCTCTAAAGGTTATTTTTAACAGCCATCTTTAACAAAATGTTTATTTTATTTATGGCTGGATCTCACAGTGAGAGCATGACCTGAGCCAAAATCAAATATGGGATGGTTAACCGACTGAGCCACCCAGGTGCCCCTTAAGAGCCACCTTTTAAAATGCAAGATGGTTCTGATTCTTCCCTACTGCTTCTCATTTAGTCTTTACTGCACCACAAAAGCATGAGAATTAGAAGACTATAAAATACTAAAAAGCAAAAAATAAAATCTGTTGGGGTGAGTTGGACCTGGCAAGGACTGCTCCAGTTTTAACAGTGTGAAATCAAAATGTAATTTTTGCCTCAATTCTGAGTTTTAAATTCGTCACAATATATATAAATGAGGACTCTGCTTCAAAGAGCTCTTCGTCTGTGAGTCTTGAAGTCCTCACTCCATTCACTTAGGAGAATTGTAATTACTGTTGTTTTTATTGGTGTTGGTATACCATGCATCTCTGTCAAACTGCACAAAAAGCACTGGAATTTCTGAACATAAGTATGAAATCAGTTTATAATATCACATTCCTGGTTTGATGACAGAGGTAAGAGAAGTATGGAAAGACTCTTCTGTTTTCACTTGCATGAAGACAAAGCATGAATTTACTTTACTATAGAAGGAAGGGCTCTCAAGAATAGTGCTGTCTGTGTACCTTTCTCGTTAAACACAGTTAAGATAGTGCTGAGGTTGTCTCTGGAAAACTGCACACTCATTTATACTTCCCATTGACATACTCTTCTCCGCATTCCTTACATTAATGGCTGAGGTCAGGTTTACGGGGACTTCCAGGCTTAAGGGGGGCCAGGGAAAGAAGAGGGGGTAGCCTAGGGGCTGTTAGAGGGCACATGAGCCCTCTAGAGAGGGAAGTGGGGAACAGAACAGATCCAGCAGCCACCCCCCTCCCACAGTGGGGATAGTATTTTGAGTAAAGCAGACTGATGTGTTTCATTTCCTCCTGTGAGTCCTGCTCCCTGGAAGTCCCTTGGCTGAGTCCCTCCAAGAATAGGAGGTCTACCATCAACATTGCCTCTCACAGGTAGATTTTTCTAGGCTCCAGCAAAACAATAGTACTGAAGCAGCCTTTTCAAAATACTAAAAGATGTTCTAACTTATTCTAACCTATTTATTAAACATATCAAAATCCTGGTCTGGTAGATCTAATCCTTAAGTTTATTGTAAGGGAATTCCTTACCTGAGAAGAAGAATGGGAAGGTCTGCCTCTTTTCATTTTGCTGGCTTGTGGGAGGAGGGTGGACATAGGAGACAAAACAGGTAGACACCTGTCTCTGAGCAAAAGTTTTGAATGTAGAAGGCATGATAAATAATTTGAAGGCAATGCACAACACACACACACACACCACCACCACCACCACCACCGCCGCCGCTGCGGCCGCTGCTGTCACCACCACCAACAGAGACTTTTGCACCTTTCTTGTTTTGGGATCGACAAACTTCGTGGCCACATGGCCAGACTGGAAGTTCTGAATACAACTTCCCAGAGTCCCCATTAAACTCTTTGTGGCACAAATGTATTAGAAACATCTTGAGTTCCCTCAGAAGGACACGGACAGTAGGCCGTGGTCCAGGTCGATCCGCTTAGGTGAAAGAAGAGTGTCACAGCTGCACAGGCAAAATGACCCTGGATCCAAGGCCACGAGCTGAGTTGGAGCTCAAACTCAGGGACAGAAATGGATCTGGTAAGAGCCAAGGTAGTGCCAAGTGCACAAGAAGGGACCCTGAGAAAGCTGAGTACATTTGCTGAAAAATTCAGCTTTATACGCCAATCGGTTGTACACTAATCAGATGCAAGGAGCATTGTATGGCAACAGAAGAGCTGAGGGATCCTCACTGACCTCTGCAGGGATCCCCAAGACCCCCCTCTTCTCTGTCACTGTGAGGCTATGCAAACTCTCCACTCCCCACCACACACTGCTGGGGAGTCTCTCTGTCTCTCCATTGGAGTCTACCTGTCTAGAGCCCTGGGGTGAGGAAGGAGGCAATTCCTGAAACACTGAGTGTTACTCAAGAGAATATTTATATTATTAGATCAAACTTGGTTTTCCAAGTTGTACTAAATACTTTTTTCCTCCTACTCAGAGGAGCAGGATCTCTTGAGGAAGATCAAGTGAGTTTTGACAAGGAGGAAATTACATTTTTCTTGAACACCTGAGTTAACCTGCATCTCTGGTACACTGCTCTGAAAATACCCAAAGAGCCATTTCTATGCTCTCTTAAAGGGATTGACTCTTCCCAGGTAACTGAATCTGCCTCCAAAAATGTCCTAGTTGCTTAATTGATGTGCCCATTTTCCCCCCAGTGAAGGTTATGGGGGGGGGGGGCATGAGGCCTCATGATTGGCCACTGTTTACTTCATATGCTTCTAAATTTCCTTCCCTCTTTGATGCATCCTATTTGCAAAGGGGCTAGCTGTACTAGGAAGAAAGGGATATCTACCAGTTCCACTGTTCATCAGTCAAAACAGTGCATGCAGAAGCCTTTTAAAAATAGTCTTCAGCTACTTTTCTGATGGAAACTGACATTACAGTTCTCATTTGTGGGACTGATACTGCAGACAGGGAGGAAGCCTGGTGAGGTTGACAGAGCCTGGCTAGGGCAGTCTGTGCTGGCTCCAGGCCACCTGCAGCTCTGTTAGTAGGGGAACTTTAGGGCTGTGGCTGATTGCTCCTTAGTGACATGGGCTCCCTGCTGCTGTGACTTTTACCTTCAGCAGTCTGAAAAACAGAAACCCCGATCCACTAGCTACATTGTCAGAGTGTGCTTTTCTTTTAGATTTTTATCTAAAATTTTGTTTCACTAAAATTTAGCTCCTTCAGGCAGTTTTCATTGACTTTGGTTGATTGACGAGTGAAACAAGGTCAATGGAATAGATTAAACACAGATCTATATGGCCTTCATTTCTGTATTTGGTTATTACAAAGTGTAGAAGAGTTGAGTCATGAAAAAAGCTCACAGGTTTGGAAAATTATTTGGGGGGTGGACATGCTCCAGTAATTGCCTGGTTATCACATTTTATCAGGGCTTCTTGTATGTAATAAGTAACAAGTTCTCTTTGATTGAGATGCTCCAGGCAATTCAACCTCACTAGGTCATGTTATTAGTGACAGCTATTCACTCATCTATCCTTCATGGACTTAAAAAATATCTACTGAGCACCACCTATGTTCCAGGCATGTGGTAGGCAAGGGACCTGCAGAGGTTGACAAATCTAATCCTAGCCTTCAAAGAGTGTTTGAAGTGTAAGGAGATGCGTATTCCAGGAATGATAGTGAACATCATGGATATTTCATTACAGCCAAATGGTGAGACACGTAAGCAATATACCAGCTCGCATCTGGGTCCATGAACCAGGTATTTTGATTCTGGAAAATTTGTACATAAAGTTTGGAGTCCAGATCAGAATCTTTGCCATAATCCCACCCCCTCAGTTTATAGATACCATGACAAACCATTTTGACTAATCTACAAAATATTTATAGAGTACACAAAAAAAATGTCATTGGTGTTGGGAGACAGAGTGTCAGGGAAGTTCCTCTAAAATATCATTGTCAAAGAAATAATCCGGGTGACGATGATGCATAGCAACAATGACCCTAATTGGTGGCAGGTGACATGTGTTTGTTGCCTTTAGAAATTTTCCTTTGAAATCGTTGTTGCACTATATGCTAACTAACTTGAATGTAAATTTTAAAAAATAAAAAAGAAAATAAAAAAAGGAAATTTTCCTTAATATTGGCTTCCTTATTCTCACTATTACCTGCTCCTTCCAGCCAAGGCACCACCCTTACTTTCTGATAACATGCTTACTTCCATTTCTATCATTTCTATGCTTTTTTCTAACTCCATGTTCCAAATCTGAAAATCCATTTTTTAAGTTTACCTCACTACCTCCCATGTTTTAGATTTCAAATTCTTTCCCCCCCCCCCCAAACAGTTCTTCTTACCCTCCCTCCACTGCCTTGAACAGGGAGTCAGGAGCACTGAGATCAACACTAGTTCTGCCGCTGTCTGGCTGTGTGACAACTCCAGACAACTTACTAACAAAGTGGGGCCTATTAGCTTCATCTATCAAGTGAGGGGATCTGGATCACTGGTCTCTAGGCTCCTTTCTGGTTCTCCGATCTCATGGTTCTATGAATTTTCCTGGAAGAGTAAAGTCCCCGACGCTTTGTTAATGTTTTTACAGTCATTCTCTGATGTTCCTAAACCCATCTTCCTCTCATTCTCTGAGTAAGACTTACAAACACACAGCTATCAGGACCTCTGTGGCCCTTAATCTTTTGGGGCTGTTTGCTCCCTAGAGCTGAGAAAGAGAAATGAGGGGTTTCTTAGATATTTGCAGACACATGGAAATATTCAATGTTGAAACCCACGCTTTTTCACTGTCTACTTGTTGCTATTCTCCCTTGTATTTTTATCTGTACAGAAATATAGGCCCTAACATACCAGGAACCATTTACAGATGCAGTCACACTCTCTCACTGCATCTTTGAATGAAAGACTTAAAACTCAGACTGTCTGAGTTCCTTTCACCCCAGCTGAGATGTTTAACTTCCTATCTCTCCTTCATCCTACCTTTCGGTCTCATTAAACAAAAGCACCACCTAGGTCTGGGCTCCTCTGAGGCCCAAGCTAATCCCTTGGATGTATAAAATAATCTGAGGCTGAAGCTTTCCTTCAGTTTGAAAACTTTTTCTGTATCCCTGGATGTTGATTTTTTAAACCCAGGGTTTCCTGAGGTTCTTTCTGCTGACTGATATTTATTCTACAACTTCTGTATGTACTTCTATTTCACATTCAGGCCATGATTCTTCAGGCCTTCATTTTTATCCATGGCCCTGACAGACCTAGTTCCACCTTCAGTCTTGATGGGTGCATAGATGGGCCTGAAACTGAGACCAGGACCCCAGAATACCTAGGAAATGTGAACTGGACCCCAATATGGAAATACCTAGCAGACTCAGTCCTGGGCAGGCTCAGACATTCTGACATAGTTCCTGCAGTAGATGCTCAGGCATCATTTCCTTGTTCCCAGTCTGCTGGTAAATTTGTTCACCTCCTCTGTAAGGTTTATTATCTTTATTATCTATATGTACTTATACACTAATATCAAAGGTCATCACCTAACTGTTAGAGCTACAGTTTGGCCAGGCATGATACAGACCTGTGGGAGAGTTTACAAGAAAACAAAACTCATGTTTTCCAGTATTTTTCCAAACTCCTAGGAGGGTTACAGTTAGAGTGGCCATACATCCTATTTAACCGGGGACAGTCTCTGTTCATACCTATTCTCATGTTATCATTATGAACAGAGCATCTTTTCATTCTTTAAAGTCACCTGATTTAGATAATAAATTATACAACCTACCTAGTTTTGCATTGTGTAGGTGTGCTGCAGATGTGTGGCTAAAATCCTATTTTCTTATCTTTGCATGTTGCTTAAAGTGGCCCACTTAATTACACGTTGAACTTAACAAATGATATAGTCGCTCATATTTCTAAAGCACATTTGGCTTCTGACAGAAAGCAAACGAGTAAAATGAGCCTTGCTAAATTTCTTCAATACTGTAAGGCATTACAAGCTGAAACTTGAAACAGTAGAGAATTGGTTAAACACAATAAACCATTCAGTTGAATCTGTTCATGAGAAGATTAGAAAGCAATTTTCCTGCTATAATACAAACATGTATTTCAACCTTGCAATCTTATACATCCCCCCACACACACCTGAGCAGGTTGTCTATGGAGGTTTATACAGGTTGA
Source organism: Leopardus geoffroyi (assembly GCF_018350155.1). Classification (NCBI taxonomy): domain Eukaryota; kingdom Metazoa; phylum Chordata; class Mammalia; order Carnivora; family Felidae; genus Leopardus; species Leopardus geoffroyi. The sequence goes on along the minus strand of NC_059327.1, from coordinate 102,991,912 downwards.
TAGATAGGCCGTGGGGAATTCATGTTTAATCCAGGAGTTACACATTTATCCATGTAGTTCACTCTTAATGTATTTCCACGTGATGATGAACTTAAGAGCCAGTTCCACCTTTGTCACAAAAATAAGGCATTCACTTGAAAAGACAAATTTAAAGCTTTCGTTTCAACAAGGGTAAACCAAGCATTCGAGAGAGTACAGACTTGGCTTAATTATGATATGACTGAATGATGGTGTGCAACTTAGCCACCTTTTGGAGAAAAGATGACTTTCTGATAATGGCCCATGTTTTATTTACAAACATTCTGGGACACACCAATGTCAAGAGAGAAATGGCTACGTGCTGAGCTGGCAAAAGCACGTCTAATATTAATAGTAATAGTAATAATAACTAAAATTGCTGGAGTTTCCTGAATGTAGGACCTCACACTAAACACTTTATATGCAGTAGCTCATTCAATCCACAGCACCTCTGCGTCAGGTGTGCTAGAGAGACATTGTGGGATCATATTTGTAGGAGGCTCAATCTACCTATCAATGATAAGTACTAACAATTTCTTCATGGATTTTTCAATGAAATATCCTAATGATTCTCTGCTCCCGTGCTGGGAAGTATTTTCATGAGTGTGGATTACTGTGTGTGGAAATTAAAATTATTTTTGGTAGTCAGAGGGTAGATAAATGGAGTAATAATAGGCAGGATATATTAAAGGTTTTCTCTATAAACACCATTGGATGATAGCAGAGAGGTTGCTAGTTAAAAATTTTGTGAATCTGAATCTGATGACTGAAATACCAATCAGAGGAAAATTGTGTGTATTGAGGCTTATATGTCAAGGCAGAGAACCAGAGTTTAAGAAGGTGGGTGGGTATTACTGGAAACCCTCAGAAAAATCCCCTACATGGGTCTGAGGCTGCCTTGACACTGCTGTCTCTGATTTTTTCTTCTACCAGAACAAATTGGGTTCAACAAGCTATGTCTTTTGTCTATTGTTCAACAAGGTGTGCCATATTTTTTCAATAGCAAAGCAAAACAAAACAAAATCAGTCTTCCTTTATAACCTGAGGGAGATGAATAAATAATTTCTGCAAATTTATTTAAAATTTGCTTATAAATCTTGCTTGCCTAGAATACACACACACACACACACACACACACATATGTAAAATCTAATGGAATCATAATCTTAATAAACTTTTATTATTATATGTGCTGTAAAAGGGTTATTAAGGACAAATAAATCTGGGGATATTTCTTCCGGAAGTTCAAAATAATGCTTTTAGGTCATGGTGACCCTAATAGAAGAAAGAATGCCTGTTTAGTGAAAATGTATTCTTTTATTCATTATTCCTGATAATAAAGGTTTTATAAAATATGTTAGAAAACAAATAAAATGAGTCTACTTTAAAATGTATGATATTTAAAAATGGGCTCAGGGATTAAATGCCCTAAATTAATTTCCCTTCCTTTGCTACAATTAAGTGGGTGTCCAATGTTTGATTGAGGCTCTTCAAGTACAAAACACATGTAGTATGTTTGATTTTTAGGAGGAAAATAAATGTATAGCTAAATAAACCATTCTGGCATTAGTCTATGCATAAGTAATATTTGTGTAGCTCACATGGCTATGAAGTAGTTAAATAAACTAACAATATTTGGAACATGAGAAGTGGAATTGATGATTTGGGAAGGAAAATGGATTATATGTGAGCTATAATTTTCAAAAGAAAAAGAGAAACTTTTTCATACTGGAACGAATCTAGAAACTTTTCTTTCCCCTTTTGAAAGTAAAAATTAAAATAAATACTCTTCTTGCCACTAATAACAATGTCACAGAGAGAAATATAGCCAGGAAAAATGAAGCTACTCTGGACTAAAAAGCTGCAGATAGCATTTTGTAGAATATATTAAGCAAGAACAGTCCTTAGATTCGAGCATTTCATGCTTCTGTGCAGTGACCAGATCACAGAAATTTTCTCAAAACACTATTCTCAAGGTGTGACTTTTCAACAATTTACAAATAGAATTTTGAATTTTCTGCCATTGAAAGTTATATTCCAACACAGGCTGCCTAAGAAATAAATGGTATAAAAAACAGGAATAGAATAAGAAGTACTATTAAAAATCCCAAATGAGGGGAGCCTGGGTGGCTCAGTCGGTTAAGCGGCCGACTTCAGCTCAGGTCATGATCTCACGGTCTGTGAGTTCGAGCCCCGCGTCGGGCTCTGTGCTAACAGCTCAGAGCCTAGAGCCTGTTTCGGATTCTGTGTCTCCCTCTCTCTGACCCTCCGCCATTCATGCTCTGTCTCTCTCTGTCTCAAAAATAAATAAACGTTAAAAAAAATCCCAAATGAACTGGTTGATGCACAGACCTCAGAAGAAATAAATGATCTCAGAAACAAAAGAGAATCTGAAATACTATAAAAACACAAAATAAAGTGGTGGATCCAAAGAGGACATGAGATAAAGTCACCAGATGGTATAAGCTGAGAGAGAATCCAGAAGTTGTGGGTAACAGGACTTTAAGTAACCATGATTAACAAGTTAAAGAAAGTTGAGGTAAATATAGACAAAATGGATGAAAAACCAGAGGATTACAATACAGAATTAGAGTCTGCAAAAAAGAATCAAGCATTCTAGAAATGTAAAAAGCAGAATTTGAAATTAAGAAATCTTTTGATAAGTTTAAGAGCAGGTTGAATACACAAGACAAGGTTTGTAGACTCAAAATGGCTCAATAGACAGTATTCAGGAGGCACAGTCACCAAAAGAGAATGGAAAAAACCAAATGCAACATATAATAGAGATGAGATATGATTAAAATGTCTAACATACACATAACTGGAGTCTCAAAAGGAGAAGAGAGACATTGACACAAGAGAACTATTTGAAGAAGTAATGGCCCAAACGTTTCAAATCCGATGATAAATACCCCACAGATTCAAGAAATTCAATGGATTCTAAGCAAGGTAAATACAAAGAAAAGTTCAACTCTTATTATTTTAAAGCTAATAATAAGAAAAACCCTTAAAACAGAGAAAAAGCCCACATTACCTTTATAGAAATATTAGTCAAAAACTATATGCTGAAAGATACTGTTAAAAAACTGAATGAGAAAAACAAAACAAAACCTTCTAACCTAGGACTCTAGGCAGAGTGAAAATATCCTTTGAAGAATGAAGAAGAAATAAAAACTTTCATATAACCAATGTTGAAAGAATTGTTGCTAGTAGATCTATAATAGCAGTAATACTAAAAGTTGTTTTCCATCTCAAAAGATAATGGCCCCAGATGAAAACACAGAAGTCCAGGAACAGAAGCTGAAGAGTTTATAACTTATTCAGAAGGAAAAAAAAAATGTGACAATAGCAAAAAAATAATGGTAAGGGAATAAGTGGAGTTAAACTATTATATTCTCCTTACAGTATTTAGGACATAGTAAAAGCAGACTGTAGTCATGGTTATGTTTTGTATTTCTAAGGTAATATCTACACTAGTGATGCAAAAATGTATAGCATAAAGCTACTAATAAAATTAATAATAAAATGTGGTTTATTAAAGGGTGCCTGGGTGGCTCAGTCAGTTAAGTCCTAGACTCTTGATTTCTGCTCAGGTCATGACCTCTCTATCATGAGATCTAGCCCTGTCTTGGGGCTCAGCGTGGAGCCTGCTTAGGATTCTCTCTCTCCTTCTGCCCCTCTCCCTCATTCACATGCTATCTCTCTCTCTCTCAAAAAAAATTATTAATGCAAAAAAAGTACTATCCTTAGTCAGTAAAGAATAAAAGGATGACATGACTCTGACTTTTAAAAAAAATTTTTTTAAAGTTTTTTAAATGTTTATTATTTTTGAGAGAGTGTGAAAGAGCACCAGTCAGGGAGGCACAGAGAGAGAGGGAGACGCAAAAACTGAAGCAGTTTCAGGCTCTGAGCTGTCAGCATAGAGCCTGATGTGGGGCACGAACCCATGAACTGGGGGATCATGACCTGAGCCAAAGTTGGATGTTTAAGTGGCTCAGCCACCCAGGTGCCCCTAACTTCTATTTTTATTTCTTTAAAAAAATTTTTAATGTTTATTTATTTTTGAGAGAGAGATAAATTCAGAGAGTGAGCAGGCTCCAGGCTCTGAGCTGACAGCACAAAACCCCATGTGGGGCTTGAGCTCTCAAACGGGAAATGATAACCTGAGCCAAAATCGGATGCTTAACGGACTGAACTACCCAAGCACCCCTTAACTTTTGTTTTTTAAATACAAGGTTGAACTATTTGAACTAAGAGCTTCTACATTGGGTTTTTCATGTTATTTTAATATGCTTTAGAAACAACATGTACCTTACTACAGTCTCCATTTTCTTTCCCACTCCATATCCGTATGCTCACAACTTGGGACTATGGTTCTCTATTAGTCAATTTAAATTACATACGGGTGTGTATTAGATTATGCTACCTTCTCCATTCGCTTGAAGCTTTATGTAATAGAAAATTTATAACACCAAGACACGTAAGGGTGCAGCATGCCCAATGGCCAAAGACCAGCTTCTAAAGAATTGGGCCAACACAAAGATTATTATTATATATATATTTTTTTTGCCAAAAATAAGTTCTATTCCACTATTAGATACCATCAGACAGTGAGTATGATTCTATTCTTAATGTATTAAAGTGAATTTGAGAGTAAAAGTAATTTTGATCAAGGTGTCATCAGAAGGCAGTAAAGGGATTTAGATTTCAGGGTTTCAAAATCCAAATTTTCACTTCTCACCTTCAGCCCATCTTTTTACTAATTTCCAGTTTTATAAATGTACTGATATTCAAATTGTAGCACAAGTCCTGGGAGTATAGCCATATTTTTTCTGGTTTCCAACATCAATTTTCTTATTCCTTCTTTACAAGCCAGACTTCCAAGACTTGCCAAATTCTTGGAGTGATTTATAAAGCATTTAGAAATACAGATTCTCAAGTTTTGCCTCAGACCTAATGCATTGTAATCCGTTTGGGTGGAGCTCAGGAAATATTTGTTCTAAGATATGGAAATCACTCTTCCAGGCTATGCTTTTTTTTTTTTTAAGTACAAACAAACAAAAATCTCTACCTACTAAAAATGTATGTATGCTGTACAAACTATATTCTGTGAAACCCATAGCAGATTATAGTGCTAAGAATACAAGGGACTTCCCTCAAAAGAACTCACCCACAGAGTCATGGTTAGGTGAATCTTTACCAAGCATGTCTGTTTGATAGTGTTATTAATGCAACTGTATTCTTTTCACAAATAAGTGGCTCGAATAGAATTCTAAGTAACTGGAGTTTTCTAGGAATTATTATTCTTCCACCCATTTTCAAATTTGCTAGAAGATTTTAAAAGTTGAAAGGAATCACAGTAGCTAAGGTTCCTCTTCAGTTACAGTGTCCGGCTTTTGAATAGGTTAATGAGCCTCAGCATTTATCTTTATTTGGGCTTTATCGCTCACATTCATATTCTACTTTTTGTTCCAAAAATAAAGTTTTGAAGGAATGATTTATTTCATAAAGCAAAAATCAGAAAGAGACAGAATCAATGTTTTCTCATTAAAGCAAGAAAGAGCGTCAGGGCAAGAGGAGGACAAAGCATGAATTTGAAAATGAAACAGTGTCATGGCTTCCTCTCCCAGGCAACTCCTAGCCCACCTTCCCACAGACTAAGATGACCTCTTGAGCAGGATGGCATATTTTTATACCAGCCCAGATGAGCTCTGAAAGAAGAAAAACAATACACAAACTGGGCTGTCAAAAGCATCCTACTAAAGGTTAAGGCACTGCACCTTGTCTCTTGCTGACAAACCCACTTGTGGATTAGGACTGCCAAACCCGTTTTTACCTTTACTTTCCAGACAGTAGAGGCAACTCGCCAACATTTAACCACAGACCAAACCTGAAAATACTTAGCTCTGACCCAACCATGTGCTGGAGTTCCAGACGATCTTTAAAATTAACCTGTTCTGAGCCTTCTTGAAGGCCAATTCTTATGCAACTGACCTGACACTGTGCAGCAATGGCGCCACCTGCAGAACAATGTGAAAAAAATAACAAATGCCTCAAAGATGGAGGTCAGATTTGGTGGAGAGAGCGGAATAACATTTTTTTTTTTAAACTATAGTATTTTACAGTGTATTTTCTATATGCACTTGGTCAGTTTAGGTTATATTTACATTAAACACAACTCTGCATTTTTCATTATCAACAAATTGTTTTATTTAAAATGTGAAAAGGGAAGAGATACAAAATAAATAGAGAAAATAATAAATTTGGAATGAACAAATCATGATCCATGTAGTGAGTGAATCATGATAAACGAGATGGATTCTTGAAGCCAACAAGTGTGGTGGTAGTCCTTGATTCCTTATCTTCCAGACTGTAGCAGAGAAAGTGGCTTCTCGTCAGGCCAGTTACACTTTATGAGAGTAATTCCTGCAAACTCAGTCTAGAGCTTGCTCCTCCAGCCCTTCCAAAAGTATTGGGAGTCACCACAAAACTGCTGTTTAACCTCTTTGACATAAATTGACTAAAGGGTGTTCTGTTGCCTTCAACCAACCCCTAACTCTACATGATGACATGGGACTGAAAAAGATTAGTGACAGAAGTTGAGTCAAGGCAACGCCTCTGCTGCTTCCACAGAAAACCAATCGCTCCCATGGCTGTATTTCTCTGCAGAGGTGGCAAAAACAGCAGAAGTGGGGCCTCTATGTAAGTTCCATCTATGCCCTCAAATAATGATAAGGGACAGTTATGACGATAAATACATAGATGCAGTAGGGTGTGCCTCCTAGATCCCAGGCTGATGCTAGATCCCAGGGAAGCCTGACCTCTAAAGCCATCTAGGAAATGTAGTTTTTTCTCTTCCCAGACTGTAGTGTGCCATAAGGTCCATTTCATGCAGGTGGGAATGGAGGTAGTGATCCAGTCTTCAGTACCAGCCTCATAGGATTGCAGCCTCAGAGTTTTTTCTGTGATTCACTAAACTCTTCTTTGAGAGCTTATCACCTTGTTATAACTATTATATTTTTTTCTAGGGCATATAAAATAAACACAGGACATTAAGTTTCAAAATGTTCAACTGAAAGCCACCAAAAATTCATCTTACGTGCCACTGTTGGGCACCCTGGCACATGAAGAGTGCAGACTTTAGATTTAGGTCTGGTCCTGCTCTACCTCTAGTAACCTCACCAAGCTTTGACCTCCACTTTCCCAGGAGGATTCAGTCATAACACATGTAGCACAACACATGTATGTGGTTGCCAGATCAACCACCCCGTGCTCTGAAAATGATAAACTATTAGATATTTTCTAATTTTTCAAAGGTTCTAATATAGTAACTTATCTCTCTGGAAATCTAAGGTATTTAAATATATGCTATTTGAACAACTATTTCCAATGGAATAAGCTGGGATTTCACTCAGTAAGGAAATGTGTAGCACAATATATAGTAAAGCCAACCTTGGTGTCAGTAGAGGAAAAATGCTAAAATTGCTTCCATTTTTTGAACTCTATGTTTATGGTTTGTGTACTTTTCTCTATATATATATTATACTCCAATAAAAAGTTTATAATAGAGAGAAGTGCCAAGAGATTTCATTCAAACAGATTTGGGCATAGGTTGATGAAATCAGAAAACAAGACACTTTCTATGGAACGAATGTGCAATGCAGACTAGGTATTCTGGTAGAATGAAGACAGCAAGAAAAAGATGTTTACAATGTTTTCTTAGAATCACAATAGAGGATTGTTTTTCAAATCCAAGAGTCTCCTATTTTATACCATAATACAGATGGATTTAAGTCAAAAGGGAAAAGTTGTTGAAAATTACTCTTCATTCAGGATTCTCACTTGGCTATTTTTCCTACTGATTTGAGTAAAGATTATGTTTTTTTTTTTAATTATGGCTTCCTCTCATGTCATATAATTTGTTTCTTCTCCTTATGGCTTCAAGTAAATGTTTGTTGCTATAGCACTATATCATTATAGTTCCAGACATTTTAAATGTAGGTGTTCTTCTTTCAAATACTTGGAAAATGTAAGTACTTTTTATCTCAGAAATGTGTAATGGTGGTGTAGAGAGGAAATTAAAATAAACTTTAACTCAGAGAACAAAAATGCCAATACTAGCAGTTATGCAAACGTGAATTATGTGAAGAAGAGTACAATAGAAAGGTTCTAAAAATAGGGGCACCTGGGTGGCTCAGTCTGTTAAGCTTTATTTAACTTGGGCTCAGGTCATGATCTCACAGTTCCTGAGTTCCAGCCCCACATGGGGCTCTCTGCTGTCAGCGGGGAGCCTGCTGTTGGGATCCTCTGTCTTCCTCTCTCTCTGCCCCTCCCCCACTCATGTTTTCTCTCTCTTTCTCTCTCTCTCTCTCTCAAAAATAACCAGATTTTTTAAAAAAAGGTTCTAAAAGTATATAAAAGCTGAAAGGAACAAAGAACACCTTTGAAAAGATATCACTGGAGACAGATATTGCATCTAAAGAGAAAATAAAACTCTTAGAAGAAAATATGCATCTAAATCTTTGTTACTTTGGATTAGGTATGTTTTTCTCAGACATGACATGAAACACAAGCAAGTGAAGAAAATATAGGTAAGTTGGACTTCATTAAATTTTAAATTTTTTATATATCAAAGGACACTATTAAGAAAGTGAAAAGATAACCCACAGAATTGGTGGAAATATTTTCAAATGATAAATCTGTTAAGGATCTAGTATCCAAATATATAAAGAGCTCTTTCAACTAAAAACCTAAATAATCCAATTAAAAAATGGAAAAATGATTTGAATCAACATTTCTCCAATAGTGATATAAAAATGGACAACAAACACATGAAAAGAACCACATCATTAGTGATGTGCAAATCAAGACCACAATAAAATATCATGTCACATTCACTAAGATGTCTATGATCAAAAAATTGGAGCATAATAAATGTGGAGAGATTGTGGAGAAATTTGAACTCTTGAACATTGATTTGGGGAGGGTAAAATGTATACTTTCTGTGAAAAACATTTTGACAGTTCCTCAAAAAGTTAAGCATAGAGTTACCTTATGATCCAGCAATTCCATCCTAGGTATATATACAGTAGAGTTAAAAATATATTGTCAGACAAAAACTTACACACGAATCTTCATAGCAGCATTATTCATAATAGACAAAATGTAGAAAAAAATGTTCACCAACTGATGAATTCATAAGAAGTGGTAGGTCCATTCAATGGGATATTGTTTATCCATAAAAAGGAATGGACTATTGGTACATATGACAACATAATAAACATTACAGTAGTCCCTCCCCCTTATCTACAGTTTTGTTTTCCTTGGTTTCAGTTACCTGTGGTCAACAGGGGCCTGGAAGCATATGTTTTTCCTTCAAAAGGTCAGTAGTAGCCTAAAACTATGTCACAATGCCTATGTCATTCACCTCATTTCATCTTATCCCAGAGGCATTTCATCACATCACATCATCAAAAGTAGGTTGAGTATAGTACAATAAGATATTTTGAGAGAAGCCACTTTCATTTAACCTTTATTACAGTATATTGTTATAATTATTCTATTTTGTTAAGAATAGGCAGAATACATAAGTAGGTGCCAGAATAGGGAAACCCATAGGGACAGAAAGTAGATCGGTGGCTTCCAGAGCTAGAGAAAGGAATAGTAGAGAGTGACTGCTAATGAATATAAGGTTTTGATTTGTTGTAATGGAAATATTCTGAAATTAGACAGTGGTGATAGTTGCACAAATTTGTGAATATACTGGAAACTCCTGAGTTTCATACTTTTAAGTAGTAAATTTTATGCTATGTCAGATGCATTGCAAAAAAAAAAAATCTGGGTGTCTTAAGAGCAAAGGCAATTTTTATTTTGCTAAAATAATCTTTTTTTTATGAAAATGAACCAAATCTAATTCTCTACATGCTTCTTTAATGAGTTTCTTCCCCTTCTCCGACAGAAAGAAGTTAAGTATTTCAAATTTTTCAGTTCCCAGAATCAATATCTTGGAATAAGTGAGTTCTCAAAAAAATTTCAGAGGTAGGATGAGAAAGGAAGGAAACTACTATAAGTGGAATGAATAAATGTTTTCATATGCATCACAGTGTTGGTGCATTTACATAGATGTTTTCTTAATCCTCACAACAGCATGATATATTGTTTTATTACTTATATTTATTTATGTATTATATTATTATAATTATATATTATAATTACTTATATATACTTATTCATTACATTTTACTAGAATTACAGAAAATACAAGAAAGGCTACATACTAAGATGTGAGCAGGAAAGAAGTGATCCAAGAAATCCCAATTGGATAAGTGTCCATTTTAATTTGAAGATCAAACAATCGTGTATAAAACATAAGGGGAAAATACTTCAGAAAAATCTTGAATAGAATTAAAAAATATAATTGAAATTTCTAGAAGATAAAAAACAACAATAATAACACACACACACACACACAAACACAACACATCTAGAAAAATGTTCAGGGCGTAAAACTCAATATCCCATAAATCAGCTTCTGATTAAAATCATTAAATACTTTCAGAAAAGATGTTGGGTGATTTAAGGCCTTTTTCTCCTTTCAATTTATGGTCAGTTCTATCATGGTTTATTCCTGATTCCTTCTCACCACCATCTGTAGCTTATCCCCCCCTCTGATTCCAAAACAGCTGATTTCTCAGTAGAATTTTGTTTTTTTCAACTTGTCCATTTTACTTGAATTTTTTTCTCCCTTTCCTACACTAATACAGACTGTAAGCCCCCAGAGTGAGCATTTATTCTGTGTTGCATGCCCAGTGTATTAGCCACTATAGGTATTTAATAATACATAATAAATTAATGAGTATATATAAAAGACAACTGCACAGTTTTGGTAGAGGGATAAAAATTCCAAGATGGAGTACAATTGTAATTTAAATATACTTGCATTCTAATGCCAAATATAAATGGATTTATCCATTTGCTATCTGTACCATTGTATTTTTTCCAGATGTAAGACAATATAGATTGATATTATGAGACAAGTAATACTTCAATTTTAGTGAGCAAAATAAGAATAATTACTTTCCTTTTAGGTCTTGAGTTTTATACTCTCAATGATCTGTAAAAGTAAGGTAATCACCAGATAAATAACCCAAACAGCTATTGGAGATAAAAATTGGCTTGGATTATTCCAATTTAAATTAGCCATTTACCTAAATTCCTTTATTTTTACTATGAAGTCCAATTCTCTTTTCTTTCTACCAAAAGAAAGCTTATAGTATGCCTCTTTTATTTTCATTTAATTATGTGTCTAGTTTTTTAAATTTGTTTTAGAAATCATGTTCTTAGAAAAACTTAGTTCTACTTGTGTAGGCATTTAAATTAAACCTACACAGTAAGGTACACATTTCTGTAACAGCAAAATATAAATAAATGTAATATTTGCAGAAGGAGGTTAGAACCAGTGACTCAATTCTTCAACCAGATTTCCAACCAACACAGTAAAATATAGACTATGGTTAGAATAATGCTATTAATTTTTAATAAAGTAATAAGGTATTCTTTACATTTCTGAATTTTAGGTTTAAAGTTTCAACGACCACAATCTCATTGAATCTTTATACCCTTACCTTGTCCTATAAATAAGAAAGGTGAGATTCAGAAAGATTAGGACTTACCTGAACCAATTCAGCTCCTGGGAGCTGGCAAGATAAAACATAAATGTAATTCATACAATATTGAGCATGAAATAATTAAATATGAATTTAAGTAAATGATATGACCATCTAACCTTACATTACATGGGAACCTGAGATCTCTCCCTCTACCCACTCCCCAAAGCCCATGCACTAGCAAATCCTGTCTATTTCACCTATGAAGTATCTCTTCAATCTCTTTAATTCTTCCCATCCTGATTTTGATGTGTGTCTCTTAATAATATCCAGCTTTCCCAGTAGATATCATTACCCTCCACTGATCAGAAACCATATCTCATTTAGCTTACCACTTTATTCTCAGAATCTAACAAAATTTCTGATACAGAAATGATACAGAATATGTCTCAATAAATGTGTCAAATAAATGAATGAATAAACACAGAGAAAATATCAGGGTATTAGCAAATCAGGATGCATTTTCATTTTGAACTCCAAGCAGTCAGTAACATATTCATTCAGTTGTTTTTGAACACTTATGTCTGCACAAAAACCTGCACACAGATGTTTAAAGAGGCTTTATTCATTCAATGCCTTATATCTTTTCAGTTATAAGTAACAAAAAGAAATTCTAAGAGGCTTCATCAAAATTGAATTTATGAACACAAATTTCAGCATCCCAGGAGCTGATTTCCCTTAGTGAAGCTTGATCCAAGGCCTGGTTTCTACTTTCCATTTTGTGCCTCACCTCTTCAGTGGAAGCCTTGTTATTAAGTCACTATTTGGCATTATTCAAAAGATGGGTGCAGCAGCACTTGTCTTGAATCCAACAAGAAAGTAAAAGTGTTTCTATTTCAAAATTGGCAAAAATGTCTTGGGCCTGATTCTTGTTGGCTAAAATTGGGCCATGTGCTCATCCTTAAACCAATCACCGTGGCCTATACTAATCATGGAACATTCTGGAGTTGCAAGTAGAGATAATTCCAGTCCAACACTGTAGTCTAATATGAGAAAGGGGTGATTCCCCAAAGGAATTTTTTTACCATAAAAAGGATGAATGTTTTCAGTCCAGCAAAAACAACAAACCAACGGATTCCCACTACAAGACCTTTACACTTTTTGATTATTGTTGCTACCAAGGCAGAAAAATACTGGTATCTACAGAAAGCTTGTAGAGCGAGAGAGAAAGAACTATAGCATACACCACATTTTTTCTATGGTGAAGGTGGCAGGTTTATTAAAATATAGAACTCAATATTTAGAACAAGTAAGATAAAACAAAGCCTCAAACCTATAAGTTTGGGCCCCCAACAAGATGAGAAAGCCTCAGTGGATGAGACTAGGAGGCCAGAGCAACATGGTACAGCACAGAATGTGTTTCTTTATCCACCCTGGACAGAGTTACTGTTGTCTTACTGAAAATATGGTGATTTGCTGAAAAATACTGCCAACATATATTCAGATTCTGGTCCCCAGAATGGGCAAAAACAGTGAACAGTTCACTCATCCCTCACTTTTATAGAAATCTGTCTGTATATATTTGTGTTACATGAGGACCTCAAAACAAGATCAAAACAAGATCTAAGACAACAAAAGGCAGTACAGGACTGACTGTCAGAGACATGTGTCACAGGCAAGAAGTGCCTTAAGAGTTGGGAAACAAACTGATTAGGCCAAACTCTTCAGGGAGACCTACAGAAAAAAACGTTTTGTCCTCCCCATAGGAAGATGACACAGGAAACAAAAATATGTGCTTTTAGTTGCTTCTCTCCCCCCAGTAAGTAGTAACTTCTTGGATGTATTTTAACTATATGTTTTTATCTTATCCGTCTTATGACATAGGCATGTTTTGATGAAAGACCAGCTAAGGATAAGGATGTCATCTAAAACCACGGAAACACAAAGCTTCAATCAGTTCTTGGGCAATATTAAGAGCTTCCATTTCTCCTACAGAATGTTGAAAGCCTCAGTGAGATTCCATTCTCAGAGGGCCTTATTACTAGCGAGGTCAGAGCCTCAAAAGAGAAAAACACCCTCCTCTTTTCCCACCCAAGGAGGTGATGAGGGAGAGGTGGTGTACAGATGTTCACTCACATCAAATTTTCAATTTTTTTTAACTTTTTTATTTTTTTTTTTGAGACAGAGAGAGACAGAGCATGAACGGGGGAGGGGCAGAGAGAGAGGGAGACACAGAATAGGAAGCAGGCTCCAGGCTCTGAGCCATCAGCCCAGAGCCCAACGCGGGGCTCGAACTCACGGACTGCGAGATCGTGACCTAAACTGAAGTGAGACGCCTAACCGACTGAGCCACCCAGGCGCCCCTCACATCAAATTTTCAACCAGAGTAATGATATCAGACAGTCTGAAATCTCATCTACTCACAGAAGTCCACCTACCAATGTTTTCTGTGTCACACTGCACATTTCCCACCTTCCTTCTGTATCTACTCCTATTATCTGTGTCTGATGACAGAGAGAAGACCTTTCATATCTACTCATTCCTGTCAAAATCAGTTCTCTTCCTCCTTACTGTTTTCTTTTGCTTTCTTAATCATATTTTTTCTGTTATTAAAAATAGAACAGCTGTTATATTTTCAAGAAAATACCCTTTATTTCAGTGTTCTTTTTGTGATCACCTTATTTGCTGATCTGAATTTCCCAGACAACCCCATTTACTCTTTGGCATTATTAGAAAATTTTATAAGACCATGCTGCTTTGATTGACCAATAACTTGTGAAACCTAACTTTTATCTGGCCCACCTGCTAACTCAGAAACCCTTTCAATCATCCCTTACTGACACATTTCCCATAGTTGACTATTCTGGACCATTTCCATACAATCTAACACTCCAACCACTATTCCCTACTCATAGGAGACGTCTTTGCTTTACAACAAATCTTATTACATTTTCAACAGAATTCTCCCTCAGCACCTCTATGAATCTTTATTTGCGCTACTTCTCTTATCTAGAACATCCTTTCTTCCCCAGACTATTTTAACCTCACAACTTGTCCAAACACTTCAAATTGCAGCTATTGCTGCCTCACTGTCTCCTTGACTATTCCAGGACCTTCTCTAAATTTCCACAGTAATATTTGAATCCCATTTGACACAGTTTTGTTGTCTACTGCTGTCTTTTCATATGCATATTCTGTCTTCTTGAGTAACAATAAACATCGACACAGAAATCGTAAGAAAACCCCTATTATAGTGTCTCAGAATTTGCACTTTAAGAAGGCTGCATTTGAAAGTATAAATAATTCTTTTACAGGTATAAATATTTTAGTTGTTGCACATTAAAAACATTTTTGCTTTACCACATACTTAAAGGTTTGGAAAATGGTTATTAGTAAAGTGATATGTATATACCTGTTTTCAAGGTGATCAGTTAGTTTTCTCCAAAGATACAGCCTATTCAATGGACTAATAACTAATAACTAGAGCTAACTATCTTGCAAATGCAAGGTTGGCATATAGAAGTCACTCAACAAATATATATTAGATGGATAGATAAATGGCTAGAATAAAAATGTGATGACTTCATCTTCATTGGAAAAAGGAATTCAGTTGACATCATAATAAAACGACCAGGATTACCTGAGGGAGATAGGAGTAAACGACGATAGTACTCTAAATTGGGGTGCTGGCAACTCTGCATCCTGAGGGACATCCTCTCTTTCTGTAAACTCACTAAAAGGGCAGCATCTGGATGTAGTCTCTCTTTCTTTAATTCCCCTTTATATAGTAAGCCAAGATCTCTATTTTTTAAGAGAAATATGAACTCACAGAGTAAATTAAGGAGACATCTGAAAAGCATAACTAATATTAAAGGACAGTGATAGAATAAATAATCTATGTAGCCATGCAAAATAAGTGGAATGAGGAGATCAAGAACTTAAAATAAACACAATAAATATCCTTCAAGAAATGTTAAGAGGTGTCTGGGTGGTTCAGTCAGTTAAGCATCCAACTCCTGATTTTGAATCAGGTCATGATCTCACAATTTGTGAGACTGAGCTCATGTGAGGCTCTGTGCTAACAGCAGAAAGCCTGCTTGGGATTCTCTCTCTCCCTCTCTCTCTGACTCTTCCCTGATTGCATTCTCTCTCCTTAAATAAACAAACTTAAAAAGATAGAAATGTTAAGGAGCTCAACTATACTTCAATTAATTTTTTAAATGTTATTTATTATTTGGGAGGGGAGGATAAGTGGGGAGGCAGAGAGAGAGAGAGAGAGAGAGAGAGAGAGAGAGAGAGAAAGAGAATCCCAAGCAGGCTTTATGCTCAGTGGGGAGCTCAATGTGGAGTTCAGTCTTACAACCATGAGATCATGAACTGAGCTGAGACCAAGAGTCAGCTGCTTAACTGACTGAGCCACCCAGGCACACTCAATTTTTTTTTTTAATATTAAGGAGGATTCCAGTGATATGAGAAAAAAAATAACAGTTACAATGAAAAATCAAATGGACATATTCAGTATGAAAATATAAAATTTGAAATAAAAATATTGTAAGTCAGGATCAAAAGGCAGAGTAGAGAAAACAAACAAATTGTTGAGCAAGAATATCAAATTAAGAAACTCTCCCAGAAGACATCAAGGAAGTTTAAAGGGATGAAAAAAAATCATTAATGAAAAATTGAGTGAAATGGGGAGTGGAAGTGGATATATAAAATCTACAGAAAAGAAATTCCAGAAGAAAAAATAAAGAGAGGGAAGGAAATATTTGAAGAAATACTAACCAGAGATTTTCAAAAATAAAGATTAGAAACCTCAGACTAAAAGTACTCAAAGAGTATCAAAGAAAAAAAATACACATCTAAACACAAGGTGGTAAAATTTTATAGGCTCTAATTCAAAGAACAAGTTTTAAAAGGTATCAAAGAGAAAGAGGATATCTCAGACTGACATCACAATTCTAAAGAGCCACGTTGAGCACTGGGTGTTGTGTGGAAACCAATTTGTCAATAAATTATATTAAAAACAAACACAGACCAAAAAAAGCCACATTGATATCAAACAAAACTTCACAGATTTAGATGTAACGAATGAAATGAATTTAGAACTTAGACTTTAATATCTAGCTAATCCATCATTAAGTATGAATGCAGGACTAAAGGTGTTCACGCATACATGTACTGGATATTTTGTTTGTCCACCCAGAACCATGCACCCTGCATCACTGTGCTCTGTGCCTGGATCAAAGGGCTCCCTTGCTGCTAGGCTGTGTCTGGGGAATGGAGACCATTTGCAGATTAGAGGGAGCTAGGGGTCAGGTCAGTGCATTAGTGCCCATGGCACCCACCACGAGGAGTAGCATGGGCTGGCTCATCATGCCTCCATCCACAGTCACAGCTCCAATAGGTAGCCCCTTACACACAGATCTTTCACTGTCTCTCTCCCTCAGTTTCTTCCTTTTCTTCTCCTGCTCTTCTTTGTCTTCCTCCTGTTCATCTTCCTCCATCTTCTTGGCTCCCCTTCAGGCCTAGGGATGGGAACTGTGCCTTGCTATAATGAACAGCTGATACTGCACTAACCCTTCTGCTTTTCTGTACCCTGCTCACTCCTTTGTAAATCGTCCCTTTATTAATTACACCTCAAATTACTCCGTTTGAATGTGCCATCTGTCTCCAGACAACACTCCAGATAATAAACATAGCCTCAAGAGGTTTGCTATACAAACATACTTTAGGAAATGCTTTTGAAGGAAAATGTTGGGGCTTTTCTTAAATATATGGGGGATAAAGATGAGTACATAGTCTGTTTTTAATTTCAGCAACGTATTTTTAATTTCTCAGAGTTTCATTAACCCGTTTTTCCCCATTTTGTAGCATGCTTTATTTATGTTTTTATAAAAACAGTTTTCTTAAATCTCCTTGAGAATAGTACTAATTAAATTTATTTCTCAGCCCTCTTTTATTATCTTGAATTATTTCGTTATTCTAGACTCAGTTTTCTATCTCTATCATAGTCTTATTCCTTCATTTTGTAGGATGTTCTAAAATGTCTAACAAGCCTTTAAGAAGGCAGAAATGATTGTTTCCTTTTCTGTGCAGAAGCTTTTTATCTTAATGAGATCCCAATAGTTCATTTTTGCTTTTATTTCCCTTGCTTCCGGAGACGTGTCAGGTAAGAAGTTGTTGCAGCCAAGGTCAAAGAGGTTGCTGCCTGTTTTATCCTCTAGGATCTTTATCCTCTTTTCCTGTCTCACATTTAGGTATTTAGGTCTTTCATCCATTTTCAATTTGTTTTTGTCTATGGTGTAGGAATGTTCCAGTTTCATTCTTCTATATGTCGCTCCAGTTTTCCCAGCACCATTTTCTGAAAAGATTCTTTTTTCCATTGGATACTCTTTCCTGCTTTGTTGAAGATGAATTGGCCATACAGCTGTGGGTCCATTTCTGGGATTTCTATTCTATTCCATTGATCTATGTGTTTGTTTTTGTGCCAATACCATACTATCTTGATGATTACAGCTTTGTAACCCAGCTTAAAGTCTGGAATTGTGATGCCTCCGGTTTTGTTTTTCTTTTGTAACCTCTGTCTCCCTCTCTGTCTGCACCTCCCCTACTCAGACACACACACACACTCTCTCTCTCTCAAAAATAAATAAACATTAAAAAAAAAAAAGAAACCTGTGGAGTTGGACCTATATTTCATTTACTCCTGTCTTCTCAGGATTCTAAAGATATAAATTGGAGCATTTTTATGTCATTTTATCTCATTTCTTTCTGATTTATTCTTTCATAGATGGATCATAATCTCAGTTCTAGAAAACAAAACTTTGAGTGAACAAGAAAACATAGGGCCTGAGATATAAGCCAGTAAATTTATGTATGGTTTTAAAATATACGGATTCACCTGATTTTATGACTTTCCCCTATTCTCTCATTTGCCAACCAACCCTCTTTAGCCTTATCTGGTTCAGAGTAAAAAGGATTTTTCTCCTTCTCCTTCTCCTTCTTTCTTTTTTCTTTTTTTTTTTTCTTTTTTTTTTTTTTTTTTTTTTTTTTTTTTTTTTTTTAGGATTTTCTAGATCCTGAAATGAAAACAGGGTGTCTCGGTTTTACACATAGTACGAACTCCAAAAATATTGTTGAATATTGTTGAATGAGAACAACATCTAAAAAGTGCAGCCAATCTACACTTTTTCATGAGTTGGGTCTGGTTTTGTTTCAACATTTCAAAAGCTCCTGCATGGCCCATAAAACCTACAGCTACTCCATTTGAAATGTAGTTGAACTGCTTTTTGACTCTCTGCTCATAGCAATAACTTCTCAAGATTGTATTTAAGAGCCTGCTAGCCTGACAGATAATGGAATTAAATGGCTCCAGGTTGATTTGGTAGCTATAAAGCAGAAAATCATGTTAAGGCTACTTTGATGAACTGAGAATGTAAAAACAACTCTTTATGGAGTGATGAAGAAAGGAATTGTACTTTTACAGACCATATGTGGAATGGAGACAGTCAGGTTGAGTATTAGAAGAAAATTCTTGAATGTGTGATTTTCACATTTTATTACCATAACTTCACCTGACACACATGGCAATAAACATGGCAATAAATAAAATATACGTATGTATAAAGTCACATAACCACGACCAGAATCAAGATATAGAACATTTCTATCATCCAAAGATGTCTCTCATGCCCTCTACATTCAGTTGCCTAAATTCAGCTAGCCTCTAGTACCACTTGCCTGTTTGCTATTCCTAGAGTTTTGTCTTTTCTACAACTCAGGTAAATTAAGTCATAGAGTATATAGTCTTTTCTGTTTTGCTTCTCTTACTTAGCATAATACTTTTGAAATGGATCCTTGTTGCATGTATCAGTATTTAATTCCTTTTATTGCAGAGTCATATTCAATTAGATAGCCTCAACACAATTTGCTTATTTATTCATTGGTTGCTAAATGTTTGGGTTATTTGCAATTTTTGGTTATTTTGAATTAAGCTGCTATGAACATTCATGTATAGGTCTTTTCTTTTTTCTTTTCTTTTCTTTTCTTTTCTTTTCTTTCTTTCTTCTTCTTCTTCTTTTTTTTTTTTTTTTTTTGGTTGAAGTTTATTTTATCAATTCTTTCTTTTAGGCTTCCTGCTTTGCTTTCAGTGCCCTGTCCACAAAATCTTTGCCTTGCCTAATCCAGGCTACAAAGATTTTATTCTGAGTTTTATTCTAGAAGTTTTATAGAATATTCTTATTCTTATTCTTATATTTAAGAATATGATGCATTTTAAGTTAATTTTTGTATGTAGTATAAGGCCTAAGTTCCCATTTTCGGTATATGGACATCCAATTGTTTCAGAACCATTTGTTTGAAAGATTTTCCTGTACCCATTGAATTGTGTTACCACTTTTGTCAAAATAAGTTGACCATATACTTGTGCATCTACTTCGGGTAACTATTCTTTTGCAGTGCCAGTGCCACACTCTTTTGATTATTATAATTTTGATTTTTGTAATTTTTGATTATTGCAATTTATAATAGGTCTGCGGATAAGGTAGTATAAGCCCTGCAACTTGGTTCTTCTTTTTGAAACGTTTTTGGACTTGGGGCATGTGGGTGGCTCAGTCAGTTGAGCTCCTGACTTTGGCTCAGGTCATGATCCTACAGTCTGTGAGTTTGAGCCCTGCATTGGGCTCTGTGCTGACAGCTCAGAGCCTGGAGCCTGCTTCAGATTCTGTGTCTCCCACCCCCCTGCCCTTCTCCCACTAGCTCTGTCTCTCTCTCAAAAATAAATAAAAACATTAAATTTTTTAAAACATTTTCAGGCTTAGAAATTAGTCAAACAAGTATGCAAAATGCTGATGTCCTGATCCATAAGAAACTAAGAAAAGAGAGATGTGTATTTTTTTGTTTTGTTTTGGTTTTAGTTTTTCTTGTTGTGTTTTGTTTGTAGAGTAGAAGAAAAGACACAGCTCTTTTTGGCATAATGATCCATAATGAAATAAAAGGCTTAGAGGTCTAAGCAGTGATGCATATCTTTTCACTGATTTCATAGACATTTTACCCAAATGCTAATGAATGGTTTTAATGACTAGCCTTCTGTACCCCTCCACAACCCTCCCTTCTGGATCCAAAGAGACTTTGTCAATTCTCACTTCAAGCACAAATTCAGGGGAAATCAGATGGAATAAAATGAGTGACAGCCTAGGGCAAAGAAAAAAAAGGGGAGAAAGCAGATGCCTGGGTGGAGGACAAAAGGCCCAAGAGACTCAGGGGGCAGGGAAGTCAGAGGAAACCAGAAGAAAGCTCAGAACCAGGGCTCCTTTTGCAAATCCAAGGTGAACTCTGTATGGGCTCATAAGCTGTGTTACACTATCGTCAGCGCTCAGTGTCCAGACTGGAGCTTCTTTGACTAATTATAATAGTTTCCCAATAATGGATTGAACCAGTTTTCTCTTCCAAACTCTTATAACAGAATAAAAAGATTACATGTTTAAAGGACCAAAAACAAAACTGCTCTATTTTTTATTTCTGAAATGGCATGAATGCAATGTGAGGGGTAAAAAATCTTTCACAGGTGTCTGGACATTTTACAGTAATTATTAAAATTGTTTAATATCTATATGTTTTTATTTTTTATTTTTTTAAGGTTTACTTATTTATTTGGAGAGACAGAGAGAGCAGGGGAGGGGCAGAGAGACAGAGAGGGAGAGAGAGAATCCTAAGCAGGCTCCAGCGCAAAGCCCGACCCAGAGCTAGAACTCACAAACTGAGATATCATGACCTGAGCCGAAACCAGGAGTTGGATGCTTAACAGATTGAGCCACCCAGGTGCAGCCAGATGTTTTTTGATCAATCTCTGCAATGTTTAGGAATTTTAAAAATCTCTAACCTTAATAATTAAATGGTCAGTAATAGTGTTGATTGATCCCATCTTCAGTAAGTTATATTGGGAACATATGTACATCAAATTTAGGAAGAGTCATATGGATATCTGCTGATTAAATAAGGATAACCAAAATCAGTGAATATGATTCATTTTTAATGGTTTAATGATTTAATGATAATTACTGTTTTGCTACAAGATAGCTAGTCATAACAGGAGAATGGCACACACACATAATCCATAGTAAGTCCATTTCAACACAAACCAAATCATCAGTTGTCTTCTCTTGACTTTGTTAATTTTCTGTGTCATATTGCCATTTTTTCTTAATACCACACACTGTTTCAGTTGTGTTGCTGTATCCATTTTATCCTGACACACCTAAAAGGTTAAATGTCTACATTTTGAAAGATCCGAATAGCCTGAGTTCTCTGGTTGCCAAACCTTAAAGCTTTACAAGTGAAATAATACCCTGATAATTCTTGAGCTTCTCTTCCTTTCTCTATTTCCTGGCAGAAAGAATAAGTGCTGCAAAACTGGAGGCAAAAGAAACACTTTAGCCAAGAGGCTGTGAATGGACTTTGGGAATCACTGTTGTTAAAGGGGAAGTGACAGGGCACTGGGATGTGGTCACTGGTTCCATGATATTTGAGGGTAAGAGGAGAAGACTGGAAAGAAGAGAGGTTATGATTAAGGGAGACTGAGGTAAGATAAGGAATACGAGTGGGGAACTCCATTCTTCCAAGCCTCGCTCTCTCAGGGGTCAGTCTTGGGCACAGTAAAATCATGGGCTTGGAGTTAATGCTCTCATCTGCTAACTACATCTAAAAGTCCTTTTATATAACAACCAGTCATTCATCCCACTACTAAAGTAAGGGATTTAAAAATATAAATATTTGAGATAGTTAGACTGGCTTACATATATTACAGCCAGCCTATAAATGAGGATCCCAGAAACATCCTTCTTTTGATTAGAGAAAACAGCTACAAAACAGGCATGGGTGGAAAGCTGGCAGGGTTGAGGGCAACTCTCAGGAAGCAAAAGGGAGCAGAAAGGGGAGGCCTGGAACATGGGGGCTGCGATGATGCTTCAGAACCTAAGGGTGCTGTACAGTACAAAGGGCTTTCCTGCTCACATCTCGTTTTCTTCTGGCAGTGACGCTGTGAAGAAGAGGTACCTCACCAGTATACACAGGAAGAAACAGAGGCTTAAAGAGGTTCAGTGGCTTGCCAGTCATCACAGCAGTGGTAGCTGGTAGGGCTAGAAGAAGCTCATACCCGGGCATCTGCCTCTGAATCACATTCATTGGTCATTTTGTGGCTTCGCCATCTTCTTTGACTTGATTATTGGACAGACCTCATTTGTAAGAGACTGTATTACCAAGCTTCAACAGCACTGAAAATTACATTACTGTGTTCAACCATTAACTTACTCAAAAAAGAAGGTATAATTTTTAAGTTATTTCCTCAGCTCATTTAGCAATACATAGAAAGTCACATTACATTGACTGCATTAGGGGAAAAATTACCAGCCAAAAACATTTATTTCTATACAAGTTTTTTTTTTTTAATAATCAACAAGGATCGTTTACTAATTTTTCAAAATTGTGTTTTCATGTATAATGTTATATTTTTATGAAGAAAATGATTTGTTTCCTTCTTTTCCTCATTCTGAGAATAAAAAAAAAAGTCTTCCACCTTTGCTCAAAATAATTTTCTCTTCCAATTAAGCTACGAACAGTCCTAATTATGCAGACATTGTTATAATTAGCGGCCACCACCTAAAGCAGAATTTTCAGAAAGTTCAGAATTGAACAGGGCAAGATGTCATTTGATGTATTTTTTCTCTTCTGATTGTTCACACAATTTGACTTCAATGTTGCCATCACTGAATGCTTCTCCTTTTGTCTCCTCCACTGGGTTCTGTCTCTGGGAAAACACTGCTTTCTTCTGCATCATTGTAATTCCTGAATTTCCATGCCTTTGCCCTGGAGATAAGGTTTCTTTTACTATGCAATAACAAACTGCAGACAAAAAATTTTTTTTGAAGTTTTCGTTCATAAATGCATAAACAATGGGATTACAGATGGAATTGGAAAATCCAATTATTTGCACGATAGCAAAAATCATCTTGATTGTGACATCATCATATTCCTTTTCAAAATTGCCTGAAATAAAAAGTAATAGTCTACCATGTATTATGTTTTCACGAGCATAAAATAAAATTTCTGTTTATCATATATCTTTACCAAACACTTACAAGTGGTTAAAGGTGTGAAAAATACTCAAGGCAATTTTGGGAAGAGCCATCTGATGTCTGAAGAAAAATGAGCTCTGTGTTGAGTTCCCATTCTTAGAGAATCTTGGCTTACAAGCTTAGCCTGGTGCCCAGCTCATATTAAGGGACTTACCGCATTTCGACTTGATTCCAAATGTCATGTAAACTGGGAAGCAGCAGTTACCATTCAAACGTTCACTTGTGTTATAGAAATACAATCTGTATCTGAGAATCATGTTAAGTCTCAGATTATCACAGGTAATACACCGGGGGTCTGGCTGAAATCCTAGGTGTTATCAAATTCATGTGGTTCAAGTCAGGATTCTAGATCTAAACAGAGAATGCTCATAGACCGTCACACCTCCTCCATGTTTGAATGGTTTAGGAAGAACAGGGGACAGAGCATGAAAAAAGATTCTCAAAAATGTTTCTGTCCCTTCTGCGATTATTAAAGGTTTGTTCAAAATTGTACATAATTAACCCACCATGTAATGATCTGGTAATCTTGAAAATATGAGAGAAACCCATTAAATGTTTGATATTTGATTACCCAAGGGAATAGCAACAAATTTTTCAACGATTCATGGTCTAGTATAGCAAGAAATGAACTAGAACTTCTAACAAATGAGAATGAAAAGCACTCACTGTATTCAGTCATCATGTGCACGATGTGGAAAGGTGCCCAGCATAGAGCAAAGAGAGCCACCACTGTCACCATCATAATGACAGCTCGCTTCTTCTTCCTGGACCCACAAGGACACATTGCATTAGTTAACTTCTCCTTGGCAAATTTGTCAAATTGATATCAAAGCTATTAAATAAAGTTTGAACCTAAATCTCTCAACCATAACTTTTCAAATATTAATAAAGTTCATGATAGGTTAATTGTGGGCTGTTTATCATCTCTTCCCATTGCTATTGCCCTCATCCCCAAATTTCTCATCTTATAAACATCATTATGAAAGAGGCTCATTATAGATCTAACTCTCTGCTAGATGCTTGGCATGGGTTATGTCATTAATCTTCTCAGTAAGCCATTTGACAGATGCAGAAACAGGCACGGAGAAGGTTGAGTAACTTGCAAAGTTAGATGACTAATAAGGGATTTAAACTGTAAGGGCTAGTTTGGACTTAAAGTTAGGCAGCTAAAGTCAAGTGTTTAAGCTCTTATTCATTTTTATGTTGAAGAACACTCTTCTGAGGAAGTGAAGTGGAGAGTGAAATCAGCAAGAAGTCCCAAAGAGCTGAAGATCCAGCCCCGGACACTGACAGGGAGGATTTCTTCATACAAACTGGACGCTAGAGGTCGCTACACACTTGAAGAAACGATAGAATTTCATCTAACCATTAAACTTCTAAGATTTTTGTTTTTGTTTTTAATAGCTGTTCCATGTAGATTATAAAATAAATGATATGGAATACAAGTACTATATCAGTAAATTGTGTTTTAAAATTTTTATTAATGAATATAATCAGAAAAGAAAGCCCTTATTATGATAGTATAGATAATAATAAATAGCATACTCTGGTCACCAAAGAATTTTCATACAGATTTCATGTATTTCAGCATCATCTGAGGATGGATATTTATTATGCTCCCTGTCACACATGAGGAAAGCGGAAGCCTTAGGCGTAAGGATACTTGTCTGCACCATGTGACTGCCGAGTGGTAGAGAGGAGAACACCACAGCTCTTCCTAGCATGTCATCTTGACATATAGATGAAAATTCAACAGTTTTCCAAATTGTCTAAATACCTGCTATTCCTAAAATCTCCAAAGTTGAACGTCAGCCCATTCTCTGAACATGAATTACAAATGGCACTTGGGCTAAAGTTCCCAAGAATTGGGAGAGCTCTAGCAACTTCCCCCTCAAGCACAACTAATTAAAAGTATTTTAAACGGAGGCGACTGCTTCATTAAACAGACCTGGCTATTTTTGACATTTCTTTTCCGTGAATAGTTCGAAACACTGAGCAGTCCCCCACTCTTTTCTTTATCCAAAGTTCATAACCAATTTTAGTGTACAGGATAAGCATCAGCATAAGAGGCAGGAGGAACAGGATGACAAGGATGAACGTGGTATAGATTTTCTGGTGCGCAGGGCTGGCCCACTCTTCCAGACAGCAGACATGCTCCTTTTCATATAAGAAGTCATACTTAATCTTTAACATAAAAACAAATCAGTTAGAGGAGGCAGAGTCAGCATCAAAAGAACAGAAAACAGCCACGTACTATTATAATGCTGCAGTTTTCAAACCCTCCTGTATTTACTGTGGATCCATATTGCAAATTAGATACGAGTTTGATCGTTTGTTGTAAGGTGTCATTTTCTCCACATCATTTCTTACATTCTTAACAGTTCTATACTTTCTTCTCTATTTTAAATGGAATTGAGGTCAATAGGCTATTTTTTTAATGTTTCTCAACTTTTTTTACACTGTAGTCAGAATTTTTTCAATTCGATGAAAGAGCTATACTCTTTGACCAAAGTATGTATGCATACTGTCCAGATGAGGATTATTACTTTTCAGAGGAAGAATACACTACATCAATCAAGGTGCATATGAAAAAAAGAAAACATCTTGTAATTGCACGCCATCTAGTTTAATGTTCCATTATTTTGCTTCCTCAATTGTTGAAGAGACAGATTTTGGCAAAGTATCAGCTATCTTTCAGTTCACAGTACTGAAAGCTTGCATTTTGTTACTGCTATTTCAGATTGCAATGATCAGGTTGCTTGCAAAGATTTTAGAAAGACAGCTGATAGCTTTAAGATTTGAGATGAATAAGAAATTGGGATTCAAACTATTGTCTATCTACAAATATTCAGACTCAGCTATCAGCCTTTGAGGTAATATTTTACAGAAATGCAATGTCTCTTTGTTAATACTATTTCTGACAGATGGTTGGGTTCAAAATATTATTAAAAACAATATTAATAACAGTATCAAATGCTAAGAAGGGACAAACTAAGCAAAGTCATTTATCTGGATAATAAGAATAAAAGAAAATTTATCAAAACTATTGCCATTTTAGTCACTTCAGAGATTTCCAGATGAAGTATCCCTAGGTGCTAGACATATTTCTGCCTCCATTCCTGCAAATTGTATTGCCAATCTTTAGTCAATTGAATGGGGGGAAAAAGCTTTCTGGCATACTTATCAAAGGCAAGAAAATTCAAGTTCTGATCTAGGTGTTATTTACAAATGCAACAAGGGATGAAAACACTTACTGAATAATATTTTCAAGATCCAAACTCCCTAGGAACGGGATATTAAGGTGAAATTCATGCTGACCCCATGTAGGCAGAGCCCACAAATGCCGACGTCCATGGGGGCAACATATTGGCACATCTTAAAACACAAAGCTAGACTGATAGTCTCCAAGGGGGTGCATGTTTCCTTGGGAACAAGCAAAGACTTTCTGAGTGCACAGGCACATGGTTTTATGGGAATCAATTTCAGATTGTCTCTTTGGAACCATACAGTTCTCTAAAATTCCACTGCCTAGGGGAAGCCAGAGATTGAGTGTTGTGCTGGCCCTGCACTCCCAGCTCACTTCTATCTCTCTTCTCCCCATCTATATAAGTCAGATGTCTCACTCAGTCCTACTCTTACTATGAGGCACTAAAAAAGGAGGTGGTTTGAACTACTGATGTCAGTGAAGCCACCATAATCAAGACACCATAAATCCATGATAGGGTTTTGTGTTTTCCCTATATCAAACATATTTCTATTCTGGCCTTAGAAGAAAGGTATTTTGACAGATGTTGAGATGTTGTGAATTTACATTTTTCATACAGTGAAGAGGCAGAAGTGATGATGACAATTTTAATTTAGCCACCTCTTTGCTTCCATCCCATGAAAATTGTCAAAATACATCATTCCTGAGAAAGAGCCCTTTGATAGCAAAGCAAAGAGAACATCAGTGGGTGGAAATGGTAAAGTTGGTGGTGTTTTATTTCATCCAGGTGAGAAATTCAGGCTTTATGCATGCTCACACACACTCTCTCTAATAGAATTTAGAAGTGAGAAGGTGGCCATGGGATGCATATTAATAGATTTATTTGATAGGAAAAATGAAATCACACTTTTTCCTGACAGAAAGCAAATCTGATTTAGCTGATTTGTCTGATAGTGAGGACCGACTCTGCCAATTACATATGTATTTCCTAAAAACTAAATGAGTTACATATTCAAAACATATTTAGAGCATATGATAAAATAATTTTATTTTAAAAAATAGACAAAACTCTTTGTGTTCTGTGGGCCAGAAATGGGCCCCACAAATGACTACTGGGTTGGGTCACGTGTGAAGCCTCCATCAGTATGGGATACCTGCCGGAATAAGGACAGCCTTAGAGAAAAGACCCAGCCACTTACAGTTGTGTGTGGAAGATACATGAGCACCCTGCTGGAGCAGCAGTCAGAAGCCTCAGTGGTGTTATCTTTGAAAAACCCATGAATAAGGAATCGATCATGGGCAGCAAAGTCACTCACAGAGGGCGATGATACCAGTACACCTGTCCCTTCCTCTCCCCATCCTTAACACCAGCTCCCAAGTTGCCAAGGGCAGCCATTTTCTTGGATGGGAAGAGAGAAAGAGAAACGCCCAGTAAGGAAGCAGAGAAGAAGGGAATCACCTCCCCTTTGCATATTGTAGGATTCTAGACCTAAAAACAGTTCAAGCTGAGCTGGGAGACATTTTGTGTTGATTGAGAATATGGACTTATGTGATTGTGACACCGGGCTGGAATTTTAATGACAGAATTAACAAGTTGTTGTGACTGAAAGTGACCATAGGAATGTTGCTATCTGAATGGCTGAAAGAATTACAGGGTCTGCTCAGAGCTTCATCCACAACATTTTGTCAGAGTGTTGGAAAGTTCTCAGGTCACATTTTTATAGGTAGCAAGGGATAGAATAAAATTACTTCCAGCTCTCACCTGTGGAGTCCAGCTCATTCAATATACCAATTACATTAAAAAAAAAAAAAAAAAGAAGAAGAAAGAAAAAAAGAAAGAAAGAAAGAAAGAAAGAAAGAAAGAAAGAAAGAAAAAATCAAGTCATGTTTTAAATGTACCCTTTCCTGAGGGCTCATTTGCTATCCTTGCCAATCAACATTTACCATCTAGTAAAGTTTCACTTTTGTCTATATCAATTTAAAAAGGTATAAAAGGATACAGTTAAAAAAAAATATCTAGTGATCAACCCACTACTGCCTTTGAAGACTACTGTCTGGGCTAGATCACCGATGCAGGACGTGTATGTATGCCCCATGGGATAGGCTGGGTCACCAAAAACAGCACAGTGTCCCCTTGCTGTGAATAGCCAGACAATGCTAGACCATCAGTTTAAGGTGTGGGGGAAGGGGAGAGATCAGATAAGATGATCCTGTCACACATTCCAATTCAAATTTCAATTTGTCAATGTATGGGAGGCAGAGAAGAAAGGACTTATGAGGGAGAATCAACAAATAAGCAGATGATTGATTACAATTTTTCGATGTGTTTTAAAAATAAAATAGAAACCTAAAGCAACCGTTGAACTCTTAAAATGTAATAAGACACAGGAGGCCACTAGGAAAATATGTTCGGCTGACAGGAAAATGTAGAAAATGACTCTGATAAGTTTTCTTTTAAGCATTAAAGTCTTAACCAAGGAAGAACTAGATAAAACAGAGGAAAAAATCTTAAAACAAATTATTTTATTTCATTTGATAATTTTTCAGTGAAATAATTGGGGTCACCAGAATTTGCTATAAAGCTCTTGCAGGAAGAAAAAATGATTGTAATTGAGAAGGCTGGGGAACATTTCAATAATATGATGATCAAGCCAGCCCCGAACCTACCTCAAGGCGTTGTACATGCCACATGGGTGATCCTACAATGACTGCCAGCAGCCAGACCACACCTGCCAAGACATTAAAATCATCAGAATCTGATTCAGTGAGTGAAGCAGAACACATGCATACTTAAGCATAAAGCATATGCTGTAAGCATGAAGACTCCTTATGTGGAATCATCTCTGCCCTAGAGCAGTGCAGTGGGCTACATGTTCCCACTGATGCTATTTCTCTGTCCTCAAAATTGTTGCTAGAATAGTCTTCCTGAAACATTTTTAAGTGTTTAATCAAAATCTTTAATAGTGTTGTACTACCTATAAGATAAAACTTAAACCCTTAACCTGATCCCCGAGGTTCTCTCACTTGCCTCTCTCTCCTGTTATATTTCTGTCCACGTTCTTCATTTCCCAGGACTTAACTCAAAAGTCACTGTCTCTAGGAAATTTTTGAAGGCCACCATCATTTCCTGATAGAACTAAATTCCCTGTTGGTTTCATTTGCCCTCTAGAGTGGCACCTTTGTTGCCCTTAGTTGTTTCTTTTCAACTTCTTCTAAGCTCATTAAGGGCAAACACAATGCAATTTATTTTTGTACTTGTTTATTTCCCTAAACAAGGGAAATTTTCCCCAAAGAAAATTCCTGGCCCTCAGAAGCACCTGCTGTTTGGTTGTCAAATGGATGAATAACTTAAACATGATATTGATCACCCTCTACAATTTCTTCTTAAAATTGAGTACATTTATCTTATGCATCATAATATGAGTATTATTTTCTTATTTACAAAGCAAATATTTGCTAAGAAACCAGAATCTCTTTCCAAATTTCCTGTCCTTCATGATTTTGTTGACAGAATTGCTTTAATGATGTGTCCTTAGTAAGGAACAAAAGAGAATCAGAACAGACTAGGATGAGGCCATAACCAAGAGACCCACCATCAATTCTGAGAGAAATATCCCAGCTCAAATTCTTCTTATTCTATCTGCATTAGGTACTATTAAGAAAACAGTATATTGCCTTGGATTTCAAGGAACTGGGACTCACTTAAGCCATAACTGGGGTTTATTATAAATACGTGAACTGGCACTGCCTATAGATAGTCATTATTATTCGATGATTCAAGACAGTTCTCAGACTCACAAATCAATCTCTCTCTATCCACATCACCATAAACATCTGCTCTAATCTAGTCCAATCATTATCTCACTATGTAATCTTATGTCCGATCACTTTTCCAATCTTTAGTAGAAATTCTGGATTCTAACTGAGTCTAATTGACTTAGCTCCTTGCCAATCCTTCTGGGTCTACTGCCTGTTCAGGGATAGAAAGGTTGAGGTTAGATGAATATTACTGGTGTAAATGAACCTTTGTGGGCAAATAAGTCTAGCAGGTCTCTGATGGTGGGGGCCTGGAGGCAAAGCAGTCTGAGCTAAGAGGTACTTGGCCAGAGAGAGACATCAGGCAACACTGTGTGAAAGCCCCATGGGATGCTGAGCCTTCTTGATTTAAAATCCTTTCTGTCTCCTATGAATTTTTTGAGTAGAAACTGCCTTGACTGCCTGTTATCGACTTTGCCCTCAGATGCTGAGACTCTCTACTTCTCTTTCCTTTTTTAATGACTTCCCTCCTCCATGTATTCCTTTCCTCATCCTCTTTCTACACCCACACACGCTTTTCAGATGTTTTGAAGGTGGGAAGATGTCAATTATTAAAAGCCAAGAGGTCTTTGAATTCTCGCCTGGGTGGCGCAGTCGGTTAAGCGTCCGACTTCAGCCAGGTCACGATCTCGCGGTCCGTGAGTTTGAGCCCCGCGTCAGGCTCTGGGCTGATGGCTCAGAGCCTGGAGCCTGTTTCCGATTCTGTGTCTCCCTCTCTCTCTGCCCATCCCCCGTTCATGCTCTGTCTCTCTCTGTCCCAAAAATAAATAAACGTTGAATTCTTTGTAGGGAGGATGTGACATAAATTTGAAAATAACTAACTAAAACTAATGAATATTTTCCCCGTTGGTTTATCTATTCATTTCATACTATGTAAAATGAGTTTGGCATGGCAAAACCCTTAGGAGTTCTTTCTGTAATTCTACTGTCCCATGCTGGCTAAACTCCTAAAGCAGAAATAAATGTTTACCTATTCCTCTCAAGTGAGATACTAGTAAAAATTGCTCTTTTTGGTTATCGCGTTAGTTTTTTCCTCAACCTTTCATTATTTAGCTGTAAGACATATGCTACGGCTCTACTTTAAATGGCTGATTGTAATTATCGAATAGAGAAATGCTTCCATCTTACTGTGCTAGGCTTTAAGACACCACTTACAGTTTGCCACTTATCAAGAGGTACATGCTCCTCATGTCTTGCTGACTCAGAAATGGTTACATCAAGCTGAGGATGCAGGAATGTCTGAAGCAAAATTATGAAGTGGATGGAATCTGTCTTCATCAGGCGCCTCCAGCACTCAGCAAGCACCTAGCGTCCCCATGAGCCCCGCGGCTATTGTGTCCTCAGCACTGGGGCCTCCTCTGAGCAGCACCCTCGTTCTCTACCCATCTAAAAACACCTTTCCTTCCCCCTGTCAAAATCTACTGGCCCTAAGAAGGGCATTTTAGGTTACACACCTCTTACCTCAGGATGACAGTTTACTAATCTAATAAATGTTAATGTGGTAATGCCATCGAAGGTTATCTTAAATCAACTAAAAGTAGTGCTTAAAAGTTTAAGACTTAAACTGAAGAAGTGAATCTGAGATAAGGAGATTTGAAGTGTGAGGTTAGGACTGAAAGAAGAAAAGGAGTGGAGGTCAAGGTAAAATGGGGAGAGGACTAAAACTCCGAAATTACTCCCTGATGCCTACAAGGCTAGACAGGAAGCTACTCGTCCGCTTCATCAATATAGTTCACATTGAAGAAATTCTTTTGTTCTGTACTGAAGAAGAGCATGAGTACTGCCACTGGCACACTCTCACCTAGCATGGTGAAAGCCCTTCTGTTGGTGTATTGCCACTTCATTTTAAAAGGATGCACAAGTCCCTGGTGCCTTTCCACAGCAATGCAGGTCATAGTAAGAATTTCTGTCACGATAGCAGTTGACTGGACAAATGGCAGCATCTTGCAAATGAAGGCACCTGCAGCAAGGAAACAGGACCAGTTAAACATCAAGATAAAAGTTTTATCTGTGTTTTTGTAATTGTTACAGTTGATTAATTCTGAGACTCTGTTCAAAAGTTTTATGATTATAGTGACACTATAGACTCAAAATAATTGAAAAAGATTGAACTGGCTGATATTATCTTTAAGTTCCTTAATTATAGGTAATTATGTATAAGAGGACAATGAGAGGACCAGTTAGTATCTGGTTATTGATAACAGGCAGGAAAAAAATCAATGTGAGCTTTGATCGAGAAACAACAAAGTCAGCGTGAAGTGGTCTCCTGGTGTCTCAACTACAGGTAGTCATCTTTATGTCTTTCTTTTTGGTTCTTTGTCAAATCACAGCAAAGGAAGAATTCTCACCAAAGACTCAGATTTCTTCTTTTATTTTTTATTCTCCTTTGCCTTTCTGTCCAAGACCTTATGTGTGGATTACATCATTACACTCATAACTGATTTCACTTTCTCTAGTGCAAAGATCTCAAATTGGTGGCCCCTGGGCAAGATTTGGTGTGCAAATAGACTTTGCATGATTTGCATAATATTTTTTACAATACTTGAATGCATTGCCAGTATTTTGAAATGTTTACACTATCTGCCTTGCCCCTTCACCATTCATTTGTAACCCTGGTCTAACATTTCTGCTCTTGACTCTATCTTGCTCATTGCTACCAAATTAGTTACTCTGAATTATCAGAGAATCAGAAACTCAGGGAATATGAAGTGTTGGAAGAGACCTCAGAAGTCATGGAGTCCAAGCTCTCACCAAAAACAAAAATCATCTTTTCAGCTTCTCTCATAGATTCTCTGCCAAGCTCTGCTTAAATATCTACAGAAGAGGCTTCCTTTCCGGCATACTCCCATCTCATGCTGATGTGTGGCTTTCCTTTTCTGCTTGGAATGCTTTTCCCCCAGAGAACTCCTCCTCTCTCTTACCCTACTTTTTTTTCCTTAACTTTTTCACCTTCCTAAAGACTACATAATTTACTGATTGGTTTCATTTTCATTAAAAGTTTCCCTATGTCTACCAGAATGTAAACAATCCAAGAGCAAGAATTATCTGTTTTCTTCCCTGATATATTTCAAGCATTTAGAATGGCACAAGGAGGCTCTCAACCAGAATTCACTGAATTGAAGATAATGAGTAACCAGAGGGCTTTTAACCTCTCAAAATGCCTCCATTCAGCTTGGGAGAAAGGCTGTCACTGGAGAAAGTGCTTTTCAGTAGTTCCACCCACTTCTTCCAGTTTCACTTTCTGCTTTCTGAGAGTTTCAGAACTAACCAACTATCTTTTCCAAACATCAGCTCTTCGTATCTTTGAAAGAGCCATGCCACTCCTAAGTCTTTTCTTTTATAGTTTCTCCAGTTGTTCTTCATTTGACATGTTTTCAAACCTTTCAATTCCTTGGATGCCTTCCATGGACTTTCTTTGGTTTAGTAACTACATGGTCCTGAAGGAAACCCACCATCCCAAGATGTGGTCTAGCTAAAGCAGAAACTGAAGGATTATATTGCTTCCTTTCCAATATCCCTCACATTGTTCTGTGACTGTGACTAGAATTTACAACAACTTTCAGTGCTAGGATTTTCAAATGGTTGGCTTCTGTTGCACTTGAAATCAACTTGAAACCAACTGGGCCCATTTAACAGAAAATTATTTTTAATAGAATATTTTTGTCCATCCAATATTGCTGAAACTAAGGGAAAAGACGTATTTACATATCACTCTAGATACTTCCTTTCCAACCCTTTTTGGGAGCTCCAAATTTCAATCCAAGAGCCAATCACACTCATTTATCCTCTGTTCCAGTTTCCCAAATCCAAACCCTGTTCAAAGTTAAGGCCTTTCCTTGTCTATCAGAGTTGTTTAAATGCTAAGTGCAGAAATTTGCTTCCCATACTAATATATTTCACTGTTTGAATACTGATCATACTATGAATGAATTAAATTACCTTTAATCCTATCTTGGATGTGATACTTGAATAAAGGTAAATGTGAATAAATTATTCATCTGAATATGTCTCCTTTTTTGTTTTTTAAAAAATCTGATAAGGATTTCTTCTACTCTTTCAACCAAGTTGTTTATTAAAAAATATTTGGATAGGCTGAGGTGAAGAAACCAGAAGAAACTTTCCATGAGATAAACATGGATTCATTATCAACAGTTTATGTGTAACTATCCAAAAGTAAGAATTATTATGGTAATGTTTACTGTAGTCTTATCTCATGGTGGTATTATCCATCCTAAATATATTCATTGTGTCTATAATAATAGCATGGGATATTGGTCAACTGATTCCCTGTTTTCAGGATACGCTCTGATCCTGATTCTTCTGATCTTTTACTTAGCCACTCTGAGTCTCAATTTCATCATTTGTAAAAAGGGATTAATAACACCCATCTGTCACAGGACTTATGGGTGTACTGATGTGATTATAAAATCATATAAATGCCCATCACAGGATGTATTCTTTAATAAATGGAAGCCGTTTTATCATCAAAAAGAATTGAGGTAATTTGGTACATTTAGAGCTAATAGATTCTTTGTGGATACATTCTAAACTACCATCAAAGGGCATCTAGTTTTATAACATTTCCCAAATCAAGATATGCAGCTCAAAACACTCAAATGATTTGCTCATGTCTAAACAGCTGTCTATTGACAGATGAGGGCCTGTGCTCAGGTCGTCTGACTCCAATTCTTTCTACTATGTCATCCTCACTTAACACATCCATGTTATGTGGCAGTTTTCTTGTCTCATAAATCATCTGTTTAATAATCCACTTGAGAATCTCGCACCGGGTTGTCGTAGTTCTATAATCTGTCATCTTACCCTTTTAATGCATCCAGACAGCATTTGCCCAACTCATTGCTTCTGACATTTCTTCAAACAATGTTTTAAGAAATTACTGGCTGTGTGTTCTTGATCACATTGCCAAGTTTCTTCAGTGTTATGGTATGGTATTTATCCAGGCTGAAGATTTGAGTTATTTTAAAAATAGGTAGATGTTCAGGTGTCCTGTGTGGCTCAGTCAGTTGAGCATCTCACTTGGGCACAGGTCATGATCTCATGGTCTGTGAATTCGAGCCCCGCGTCAGGCTGTGTGCTGACAGCTCAGAGCCTGCAGCCTCCTTAAGATTCTGTGTCTCTCTCTCTCTCTCTCTGTCCCTCTCCCACTCATGCTCTGTCTCTGTCTCTTTAAAAAATAAACATTAAAAAAATTTTTTTTAAATAGATAGATGCTCTTTTGCTATCCATTCACTTATCTTAGACCTTTATTTTTCATTCTAAACATCATTGGTATGCTCTTTTTAAATTTGGAGATCATTTTTCAAGGTCTAGAAGACTAAAGCAAAAAAGGCACTGAAGATTTTTTTTTTTTTCTGTCGTCCATTAAATTTCCTACCCTTGTTCTGGTACTCTCTCTGATGACTCTTCAGTCAGCTTGTACTACACTTTAGATTTCCTAGTGTAAAATTTATAGGTCTGAGCTACTTTGGAAGAATGTGTCCTTTGCAACATGTCTTCCTAACAGTGGCAATTTGAAACTGAAATAATCCTAGAATTCCCTATATAGGGCACTGCTTTCTTGGAATGTCCTTCCTTTTTTCTTTATGGGATTACCTGATTTTAATACCAGATTGTGTTTGTTTAAGCCTGCCTGGAATTCCTATTTCTCATATTTTTATTATCCACCATCCACCTGCATTTCCTAACAGCAACACAATATCCTCTAGTGTATAAACTCTACTGTATGTGGGCAGGTTAGGTAAGAAGTCCTCCTATAGAAGACAAAGAATTCTCACAATCTATCAGCTTCCAGTGTTCCAAATTTACTTCAATTCTTTTAATATGTTGAAAGAACACATTGAAGGTGGAAGGGGGGTTGAGGTGGTGCAATCCTGTGCTCACCAGATCTTGAGTGTTA
Organism: Leopardus geoffroyi; assembly: GCF_018350155.1. Lineage (NCBI taxonomy): Eukaryota > Metazoa > Chordata > Mammalia > Carnivora > Felidae > Leopardus > Leopardus geoffroyi. Next base: position 102,955,219 of record NC_059327.1, on the reverse strand, counting down.
ACAGACCACAGCTTAGTTACTGCTTTTGACCTCTGAGTTCCCTCAGTTCCTCTGTTACAGACCCATTCCTCAAGCTTCACACTGATCCTTGAGCCTCCCACATCCTTCCAGTACCTTCCCTTCTCTTAAGCCACTTAGCTATCAACAGTTGCTTGTAACTGAGTAAACTTATTTGATATAGTCCATTTTTATTATCATTTCTTTAGAAGATGGATTTCCCAAAATGTAGACTACTCTGATCAATGTTCTTTCTGTGTGTATTGCTAACTCTAAAATAACACAGTCGGATCCTACTATTACGGTTTTTCCATTGCTGCTTCTATTTCTACTATGTGTGACTCCTGCATAAGAAACTACAAGTCTCCTTTGACTACTAGATTAAGAAGAAATGTTTTTGTTTACTATTTATTGCCTTCTATTTCCAACCTTGACTTATTTATACAACCTTATTTTCCAGAACAAGAACTCTTGTGTTCTGACAGAATGGTGCCCATTCTATCTATTCAATCCTGCCCTCACTTCCCACCATGCATAATATTGGTCTTAGTGGTTCAAATAGAAACAAGACCTCATTATTTCTAAAATTGGTGCTTGGAAATTGAAAACATTTGGCCAGTATTTATTTTCATCCCAGTGTAATGGTGAGTTTAACAATGACCAAAGTGGAAAGGCAGAGTAAAAAGAACAGGGTATTTATATGTAGAAAAGTTTAAAACATTCTTTTATTAGTTTAGAAACTGGTACAATGAAGTATAATTGCATGAAAGTATCTAATGATAGCCATTCTCTGAAGAATCTGTTCCAAGGTTACTAAAACAAAAGCAAAACAAAACAAATAAAAAATGTGAATAAACATATACAGTTTATATTACCAAAAAAAAGGCTACTTTATATAACCACTATTTGAAACAATGGTTTAATGCATTATAAAACAATCTGGAAAAATCTGGCGTTATAATTACCTTAATTTTCTGTACCAAAACAAGCCATATTGAAACAATTGATACATTCTGTACCAATATAGCTTGTGAGTTTCTGGCTTTGTCCAATATGTTTCTTAAGCAACTGTTAATGAGAAAATTTACCAAATCCTGAAACATATCAGATAGTAGGAAAGTGAGGAACAAATGAAATATAGCCAAAATCAGAATTGTTATGCAAGCTGTGGCTGATAACCACAAAAGACTAGAACCATGGAAGGCCCTCCCAGAGATGAGCCAGGCTCATTCAGTATCCCACAGAGCTCTGTATTTCTGCAGGGGTTCTCAAGCAGCTGCCAATAAGGAAGAGAGGCAGGTCCAAAGCAGGAATGGAGAAGAGGTTCTAAGCTCTGACACTACCTTATCTGGAGCAGCTCCAACTGCATCTAGTTTAATTTGATGAGGTTCCAGCACACAAGTCATCTGCAATTTTAAAGAAGTTATAAAACCCTTAAGTGGTCTTATACAGTACCCTAGAATATTCTGCCTACTTAAAGCATACAAACTGAAGAGGAAAATAGTTGCTAAATATCTGAAAAGAAATGTGTTGCCTATCCCTGCTAGGATCTTGGCCCTTCTGATATTTATTCCTATTTAGCACGAGACTATGACAAAGCACTCTAGTTATTATTTTAAGACCTATGAAGTGTCCACTAACACTGCATTTGTGTAGCAGGATAGAACTTAGCCCAAGGGAAAGAAAGCTTGGTTTGGGGCAAAGGAGAAACCTAGGAGGAAGCAGAAGGAGCCTTAGCTCTTGCAGAGTGGAGGGAAAGACGGAAGAGCCCTACAGCTACCGGGTGCCAAGAGAAAAATTGGTAGAGAGGTTGCCATAGGAAACAGATAGAAGTTGAGCCATTTTTCTCCAGAATTGTTGTTCGACTTAGGGAAGGAGACAGAAACTGCCCAGCTGGCTCTGAGAGGAGGCACGTCTCAGTCCACTTGAGCTGCTATGACAACATACCACAGACTAGGTGGCTTATAAACAAGAGAAATTTATTTCTCACAGTCTGGAGGCTGGAGATATGAGATTAGGGTGCCAGTATGGGTGGGTGAGGACCTCTTCCAGGTCATAGACTTCTTGTATCCTTACTTGGTGAAATGGGTTAGGGAGCTCTGTGGGAGCTCTTTCATAAGAACACCAATTCCATTCATGAGGGCTCTACCCTCTCCACCTAAGCACCTCTCAAAGGCTCCACATTTTAAAACCATCACATTGGGCAATAGGATTTCAACATATAAACTTGGGGTGGGCACAAACCATAGCAAGGCACTTCCATAGCAAGGCACTTCCCCTAAGTGGAACTGAAGAGAAACCAGATGAAATGAAACACTGCTGGACCCTGTCTAGATTACAAGAGAGTGAGAGTTGTATCCAGCAAGGAGAGGTGTTGTGATGATTACATTTATGTCAACTTATATATACTGATTCATAAGTTTTGGCCAATTGTTCCAACTGTTGGAATTCATCAATAGTTTATTCCTTTGTATTGCTTAGCAATATTCCCCAGTTTGTTTCATCATTCATCCATTGAAAAATATCTGGGTTATTTCAGTTTTTTACTACTACAAATACAGCAGTTATGAATATTTGTGTACAGGCTTTGATGTGAACATAAGTCTTCATTTTTCTGGGATAAATGCCCAAGAATGTCATTACCTGGTTGTGTGGTAATTGCATGTTTACATTTATAAGAAACTGTCAAACTATTTTCCAGAGTGGCTGTATCATTTTACATTTCTGTTGGCAATGTATGAATGACTCAGTTTCTTCATATTCTTGTTAATATTTAGTGTCATTTCTTTAAATTTTAATCTTTCTGATAGCTGTATAGTGATATCTTGTGGGGTTTTTTATTTCTCCAATTTCTAATAATGCCGAACATCTTCTCATATGTTTCTTTGCCATCTGTATATTCCCTGAGATAAAATGTCTCCTCATATCTTTTACTATCCATTTTCTATTAGAATTATATTTTTATTGCTGAGTTTTAAGAGTGTTTATATGATCTAGATGCCAGTCCTTTGTCAGACATATGATACATGCTTTATAAGAATTTTCTCCCAGTCTGTAACTTATCTCCTCATCTCTTCACATAGGCTTTCACAGAGTAAGCGTTTAATTTTGATGAGGCGAGTTTCCCAAATTTTCCTATTATGCATTGTGCTTTTGGTGTCTGTTAAGAAGTCCTGGAGATTTTCTCATGAGTTTTTTTCTATAAGTTTTAAAGGTTTGCATTTACCTTTAAGTCTGTGATCCATTTTGAGTACATTTTTGTATAAAGTGGGGTTTTTAAGCTAAGGAGTTTTTGTTTGCTTTATTTCTTTTGGACTATGAAAATCAATTGCCCCAGCAATAATCGTTGAACAGGTAGTTCTTCCTCCTTTGAAATGTACCTTTGTCAAAAACAGTTGAGATATTTGTGTACATATATTTTTGAATTCTCTGTTCTATTCTATTCATCTAGATCTATCTCTCTGCCAATACTGTGTCTTGATTACTTCACCTACATAGGAAGCTTTAATATTCTGTAAAGGGAATCCTCCCACTGCATTCTTTTTTTTTTTTTTTTTTGTCAAGATGACCTTAGCTCTTCTAGGTCCTGTGTCTATTGATATATATTTTAGCATAAGTTTTCCAAAGCATATTGTTTTCAAAACTCCTTGAAGGGATTTTGATAGAAATTACATTAGACCTATTGATCAATTTGGGGAGAACTGGCATCTTTGATATGTTAAAGTTTTCCAATCCATGAACACAGTATATCTCTCCATATACTTATGTATTCTCTGACTTCATCAGCATTTTGTAATTTTCAGCACACAGGACCTGTATGTTTTTGGCTCACAGCATATCTAAGTGCATATTTCATTTTCTTTGGAGTAATTATAAAGAGCATGATATTTTTCATTTCAGCTTCTGAATGTTACTTGTTAATATGTAGAAATACTGTTGTATTTTGTGCACTGATCTGGTATACTGTGACCTTGCTGAATTCAATTATAGGAGATTTTTGTAGATTCCTAGAGATTTTCTATGTAGAAAATAATGTCATTTGCAGATAAAGGTAGTATTATTTCTTCCTTTCCAAACTGCATGTCTTTTATTTTCTTTCTTTGTCTCCCTGCAGTGGCTGGAATTTTGAGTGCTATGTTACATAAGAATGATGAGAGCAAACATCCTTGCCTTGTTCCTGATTTTAGAACAAAAGTATTCAGTCTTTTACCATTAAGTATGTTATTAGCTGTAGGCTTTTTACATTGTCTTTATTAAGTTGAGGAAGTTTATTACTAACTTGCTGAGAATTTTATCATGAATAGTGCTAGATTTTGTCAAGTTTTTTTTTTTCTGTGCCAATTGCTATGATTATATGGTTTTTCTTCTTTAGCTAATTATATTGATTAGCTATGGTGGATTACATGGATTATTTTAATCAACTTTAATATTGAGTCATTCTTACATACCTAGATAAATTGCACTTGATCATTCTTTTTATATGTTGTTGGATTCTGTCTGTAATGTATTAAGGATTTTTGTATCTAAGTTCCTAAAAGATAGTAGACTGCAGTTTTCTTTTTATTGTACTGTCTTTGTTTGGTTTATTAGAGTAATAAGGACCTCATGAAATAAATTCGTAATTCTTCCTTCTGTTTAAATTTTCTGGAAGAATTTGTGTAAAATTAGTGTTAATTTAAATGTTTCATAGAATTCTCCAGTGTAACTATCTGGGCCTGGATATTTCTTTTGGAGAGATTTTTCAGTTGCAAAGTAAATTTCTTCTTCTCTTTCTTTTTTTTTTTTTTTTTTTTTAATTTTTTTTCAACGTTTATTTATTTTTGGGACAGAGAGAGACAGAGCATGAACGGGGGAGGGGCAGAGAGAGAGGGAGACACAGAATCGGAAACAGGCTCCAGGCTCTGAGCCATCAGCCCAGAGCCCGACGCGGGGCTCGAACTCGCGGACCGCGAAATCGTGACCTGGCTGAAGTCGGACGCTTAACCGACTGCGCCACCCAGGCGCCCCATTCTTCTCTTTCTTTTAAAAAATGTCTTTTAAATCACAGAATTATGAGCAAATTGTTTAAAGTCAGAAGGGCTATAATGAAAACGAATAGGTCTCTGCCCACCCTTGCTCATCTGCTGTTCTAGTTCCCAACACCTACTTGTTTTTAATTCTTCTACCAAGTACCTTTACATCTCTAAACTAATTGCTTTATATAGCCTTTTCTTCATTTACTGATTTTACGGATATCTATTGACTTTCTTCTAGGATAGATGGGCTTTAGGTTCATTTTTACCACCTCTCACTCCTGCTTCTCTCCACAGCTTTTAATTTTCTTAGAATTATAACACTCTCTTCAATAACTTCTTTGGAAAGGTTTTGGGAGATTATTTCCTAAATTCTTGAATGGAGTCTTCTCTATCTTAGGCCCATAAAGTAATATACTTAAACCCCTATTCATTGGCCTATCAACTTCCAACAGCTTATCTTGTCCCCCACTTTGTAAGATAATGATACCCCACCTCCTTCCTCCTTTGCTTCCTTTCTTCTTCCTTCAAACTTCTATCAGCTCACGTTTGCATTTACTTTATCAACACGGATAGCTTTCCATTCTGTTTCATAGCCATATTAAATCTTCTTCACTTGACCTATATTATAATTATAAAAGATTAAAACTATAAATAGCTTTTTCATTATTTTATAATGGCAAAGCCAACATGTAAGTTCTAAATACATTTCTCTTCCTCTGATTTTATAATCATGATCCTTGTTAACTTATTTAATGCTCTAAAGTATGCCATATTTTAATGTGCTTTATATTTGGGCCATAATTTTCTTCTAGAGTATTTTTGCTTATTATTTTTTCCAGGTATTTTTTTATTGTATTTTTTCTAGTTGGAAGAAGAAACATGTACCTTCTTCAACATAGTCTAGTGGTTTAGAGTATGAGGTCTGGAATTACTGCCTGGATTTGGATCCTGGATCTACTACTACTTAACTGTGTGACCTAAAGCAAATTATCTTACTTCTCTGTGTCTTGGGTTTTCTTATTTTTAAATGTAGATGATGATAATAGTACTTGTCTCACATAGCTATAAGAGGATTCAGTGAATGGGGTGCCTGGGTGGCTCAGTCGGTTAAGCGTCTGACTTCAGCTCAGGTTATAATCTCACACTCCATGAGTTCGAGCCCAGGTCATAATCTCACACTCTGTGAGTTCGAGCCCCGCATATGGCTGTGTGCTGTCAGGTCAGAGCCGGGAGCTTGCTTTGGATTCTGTGTCTCCTTCTCTCTCTGTCCCTCCCCCACTCACGCTCTGTCTCTATCAAAAAATGGATAAACGTTAAAAAAATTAAAAAAAAAAAAAGAGGATTCAATGAAATAATAACAATAATGTGTTTAGGACATGCCTGGCACTGTGTGAAAGTGCATTCATAAATGTTAGCTATATTTTTGCTGTCATCATCACCATTATCACCATTCTTATCACTTTTATACTGTATCTCAACTTTTCACATAACATTTGCTGCTTAGAATAAATTACACACATGTTGAGAAAACTAGACAGCAATATGTAAAAGAATGAAACTGAACCACTTTCTTAAACCATACACAAAAAATAAATTCAAAATGGATGAAAGACCTAAATATGAGACAGGAAATCATCAAAATCCTAGAGGAAAACACAAGCAGTAGACAGAGGCCATAGCAAATTTTTACTAGATATGTCTCCTGATGCAAGGGAAACAAAAGCAAAAATAAACTATTGGGAATTCATCAATATTTGTTATTTTAGGATTCTTCTAGAAGACTACTGACTTCTAATTTTGATGGCTGCAGTTTTTATTTGTTTTTTTTTAATAGACTGCTGTATAACTGTTATCATAATATTCATTTTCAATGGATTCCTTCCCCACCTTTTCTTTAATTTCACAACTTCTTGGTTCTTGTGTTTCATGTGAATATTTTATAAGTAATTTCTTCAAAAATAATGATTTTTAAAGTAAGCTCTTTAAGTTCTTGTGTATCTGAAAATGGCTATAATTTGACTTTAAATTCAGTATCATCTTTCTTTGGAATATTGAAGACCTTTCTTTTTTTTTTTTTTTTTTTTTTTTTTTTTTTTTTTAATTTTTTTTTCAACGTTTATTTATTTTTGGGACAGAGAGAGAGCATGAACGGGGGAGGGGCAGAGAGAGAGGGAGACACAGAATTGGAAACAGGCTCTAGGCTCTGAGCCATCGCCCAGAGCCCAACGCGGGGCTCGAACTCACGGACCGCGAGATCGTGACCTGGCTGAAGTCGGACGCCCAACCGACTGCGCCACCCAGGCGCCCCTGAAGACCTTTCTTTATTGATTTTTAGCATCTTTATTGTCCATGTGATTTTTCCTCACTTACAAGTATCCTGGTTTACTATTTGGAAGACTTTATTGATCTCTTTGCAATTGAAATTCTGAAATATTGCAGGGATATGTTGGAGCATGTACCATTTTTTACTCTTTTTCTTTGGCCTTGTATGCACCTTTTGAAATTAGAGATTTCTAACTCATTTATCTCTGTGCTTTTCTTTGTGCATTTTTTTTTTTTTGTGGAACTCCTATTAATCAGGTGTTGGAATTGCTGGATTGATCTTACTATGTTTACCACTTTTGTTTATATATATATATATATATATATATATATATATACACACACACACACATATATGTATGTATATACATACATATATATATATATGTATATATTTGCTTTATAGATTCTCTTTGTCTTTTGCTCCACATTATGGAGATTTTCTTGTCTTTGTCTTCCACTTCTTATAATATTTATATAAATTCATCAATCACATTTTCACTTTTAAGAGCTTTTCCTTATTCTTGATTTTTTTTTTTCAGAGAAGCTTACTCATGATTTATGAAGTCAGTATCTCCTTAAATCCAGAGGTCTCTCACTCAACATCGGTAACTCATTCATGAAAATGAGACATTGTGTGAAATATGGACTGGTAGTCCATTTTCCATTTTTTAAAAAGCCAAATTAAACTCCTAACAGATTTCCTTAAGTGTAACTTGTAACTAAAACACAGTAAAACCATCATGTACTATATAAGATGTCTAAAATAATGCTCTTGGTTGAAAAACAGAGTGGTTGTTATCAAATGGTTTGTACCTATGCTGCTCTGCATGCAGCATTTTCACGCGCATCATTAATATCTCTTTTCAAACAAGGCATAGCAAATAGCACACATAAATTTAAAAATATATTAGAAAAATGAAGGTAAAATTTGCAACAAAACAGGGCAAATACCTGGGGTGTCCTGTTACTTATGAAGAAGGGAACAGATTGGAAATTTGAAAGAGGAGGAGGGTTGAAGTATAATCACTGTCACTGGTTGTGGTGAGTAAAGTCATGGGTAAGCTGGGTTGCAAAGGTGCAATTTCAGGCAAACTATCAAACTCAGAAGCTGACAGATTCTTTATCCTTCTTGTGTTGGTAGGGGCTACTAAACGGATCTTCAGGGTGGCAGATGACACTTCAGGATGAAAAAAGACAGAACAGTGCTTTATTTACTCTCTTCTAGCTCACGTTTATAGAATTCTTTGCGTGGCGCTATAAGAAATATTAAGCAATAATATCTCCACCAACTTCAAGGGTAATGATTAGCGTTGTATCTGTATAGCCCACAAGTTATTTTCAGCAAGCAATGTCTAGTGGTTAAATTGAATGTTTTCGAGCTTATCACTGTGATTAATTTTTCCAACAGATATTCCAAACAAATTCAGTACTTGTTAATTTATCAGCATGACATTTAAAAAATTCTTCAGCATCTTCCTCATTGACCTCTTCTCAAAGCCAGTCTTCTTTGCAAGTGTTAACAAAGAGCTGCAAAGAATGGCTCAATTGCAAAGAATGAATAAAATGACATGATGTTTCTCTTGGTGTCAGCAACATTTGGCATACGCATCTCTTTGTGGACACTCGGCATGCTTTTCAAAAAATCTATTTGTAATGTTGTTCTACCAATTATATTTGGAACATAGCTAAAGAATGTTTCTATGTATCGTTTTGCTTAAAATGTTTTATTAATTTGAGGGACATAAATTTTTTCTTATGTAAACATCAGCATGCAAATTGTGGTGCTGAATGATATATTTACTGTAGAAGTTTGAGACTTAAAAACAAATAGTAATTCCACTGGGAAAATATCAGGTGAGAAGACATTTTTCAGGGTTATGTCTGTAAATATAAAAATACTACTTAGAGTTTATTTCTAAATTAATCTATAAATAATCCATTCCTTCCAGTTTCATTTATCTGTCTTGTTCCCTTTTATTTTGCACATCTTCTTCAAACTGTCTGACAATCCTTAGTTGCCTTATACATATTTAAGAATGTGGCAATGTACAGACAACTGGTGTTCTGTGCATTCATGGGCTGGAGTGGCCCCAAGAAAGACTCTGATTTAGGATGAATAGGCCTACACCAGGGACCTCATGGATTATAAGACCTTAAGGTTTTTCTTGTGGAGCCAAAGCTCATACTAATATTGTAATTCTGCTCAGAGCACTTCCTTCAATTACCTTATAAGAAGAATCTTCTGGGTGTATATTTGTGCCAGAAAACAAGTCCACTACAGTAAAATTATGCATGTTCTGGTATTTTTCTTCTAATTTTTGTTATTCTAATAGCTATAAATACCATTTTAGCAAAATAACTGAATTGGCTTTTTCCTCTCCACTGATGGCAATAATTAGACTTTCAAATAATAGAATTAAATTAGCCCAGGTTAAACATTATGGAAATAAAGCAAAAAGAAGAATTAATGTGATTTCTTTATGCTAAAATGTTAAAATAACTGTCAAGTAATAAAGGAGGGTTTTTTTGTGTTCATAAATGATAAAAGATATGGAGAAGGTCAGGTTAGGCATCAGAAAAGAATTCTTGAAAATGAAGGTTATCGGCCAACAAAACACATTATGAAGTGTCCTTCCCAAGAATTGCTAAATGAAATTTTCAAAATATTCATGTAACTCATATACTCTTTTTCTCACCAAACATACAATAACCTCAAATTAGTATAAACTAATGTCAAAACAGGGAAATTGAGAAATAAATTATATGTCAATATGTTGTAAATTACTAAACTATTAAATCATTTTTCAAAGCATATTTTAAAATGAAACAGAAAACTGAAACAAGCAGTAAACAAACAATATACACATATGCACACATATACCCAAACACTAAAATGTTTCTATTTTTCTAAAAATATACATAGGAAAAAACTAAAATGTAACACACTAAAATGATCACTGTAATCACTTCTGGATGTTGGAATAAATAACTTTTATTTCTATTGATTTGTTTTACATATTAATTAATTAGGATATTTCAGACTGCAAATAAAAGAAAATTCTTCTGTGTCTTCCTCTCTCTTCCCCTTCCCTGCTCACACTCTCTCTCTCTCTCAAAAATAAATAAACATTTTTTTAAAAAGAAAATTCAATTCAACTGAACAAAAACATAAGGAAAATGTATCATTTCATATAAAAGGCATTCCATAGGTAGGGAAATAACAGTGTGGTAAATTCCACAGCTGAATGATTAAACCACAGATTGGGTTTTCTTCATTGGGTTACTTTGTCCTCCTCAGCATATTTCTGCTTTTGTTATTAGGATTGTCCCTTTGTCCAAATAAATGACTGCAGTATCTCAGACCATTTCAAAAAGCAAAAGGGTAAAGAAAAGTATATATATTTTTATAAGCCCTTTATAAAAATGAGGAAAACCTCAGACCCCATGGCCAAAATGGGCCACATGCCCATTTTTAAACTCATTATTGACAAGGAGAATGAAATTTAAAATATTGGTCTAAATTAATCAAATGCAACTCCTAGATCTGGGAAGGGGTCCTAACCTTCTCTTACAGAACATGCCCACCACCACCCCCCCTCCCCCAAAAAAAGAAAGGAAATGCCCACCCAATACCTGAACATATCAAGTTTTGGTTACCAAGGAATAACATCAAACAAGACCCAACAAATGGAGAGTTATTATATATGCCTAGGGTGATTGTGTTATTTTCCTATTGCTGGTATAATAAATAACCACAATCTCAGTGTCTTAAAGGAACACAAATTTATATCTTACAATTCTGTAAGTCAGATATTTAAAATGGGTCTTTAGGGCTACATTCCTTCTGAAGGCTTTAGAAGGGAATCTGTTTCCTTGCCCTTTCCAATGTTTAGAGACTGCCCACATTCCCTGACCCATGGCCCTGCATCACTCTGATCCCTGACACTAGTCACATTTCTTCTCTACCTTTGACACTCCTGACTTCCTTTTATAAGTACCCTGTGATTAATTGGGCCCACCCAGATAATCCAGGATAATTTCCCCATCTCCAGATCCTTTTCCCATGTAAAAGCCCTCTTGTCATACAAGGTAATATAGAAGAAGATTGTGGAGATTATAACATGGAAATCTTTGAGGGACTAATGTTCTGTTTTACCACATAAAATTAACATAACAATATCATACAGTGACTTAACATGGCAAAGATGTCAATTATCTCCAAAACAATATGCAAATTGAATACAATACCTATCAAAATTCCAGGGGGAGTTTTTAGGAAACTGACAAACTTATTTTTAAATGTGTATGGAATAATAAAAGTCCATACATAGCTACATCAACTCTGAAAAAGGAGGTGAGGGGCACCTGGGTGGCTCAGTCAGTTGAGCGTCTGACTTCAGCTCCTGTCATGGTCTTGCGGTTCGTGGGTTCCAGCCCCACACTGGGCTCACTGCTGTCAGCCTGTCAGCACAGACCCTGCTTCAGATCCTCTGTCCCCCTCTCTGTGCCTGTCCCCTGCTTGAGCTCCCCCAAAAGTAAATATTTAAAAAAGAAAGAAAAAGGAGGTTAAAGGAGTAGGAGACTTTCCTTATGCAATATGTAGATATGCTAATAACCTTTGCAACAAACACTATAGCACTGGTGTGGGCATAGGCAACTAGACAATGTTCCAAAATAGAAATTTAAGAAGAAGATAGGAAATTGATTTATAATTAAAAGGGCACCCAGATCAGTGGGTAATTATAAAACTGTTTGTTTATAGGTGGTGTAAAGAAGACTAGCTCTACGTGGAGAAAAATAAACCAAGTTGCCTATCCTACATCATATACAAAAGTGAACTCTCAACAGATAAATTATCTGCTGTACATAAAAGTATTAGATAAATATATGAACACAGATAGACTGCAAATGAGCGCATATCTGAAGACAGAAACAGTACCATCAGTTGGTTACACTGTCAGCAGGCACTTCTAGATAGATATTCAGACTCCCTTCCCCAAAACAGGGAATATGTGTGTGCTTGGAATTCTAAGATGTAGCCCCAGATTTCAGGCCCTAGGAAGCACTGGTGCTGAAACTTGGCTACATGTTGGGATTACCTGGAAATCTTTAAAAGAAATCAATGACTAAATCTCACACTGAGGGAATCTATTTTATGGGATATGAGTGAGGCCTTAGGGTTTTAAAAAGCTCCCAGGTGGTTTTAATATGTAGTGAAATTTGAGAACCACTGAGGTAGAAATGTATTTGAGAGTGAGCCTTCACTTCAAGGTCTACCTTTCCAACATAGCTTCTAACTGTGGGACATGGGGGTGGGGTGGGAAGGGCTTGGAGGGATATTCTCAATCTATCACACTGATTTTACATTCTATATTCTATCTTCTCACTCATTTACACATTTGTTCATTCATTCACCTATGGGTCATATACTGTTTAAGGCTTTTTTTTAAGTCTTTTTTTGAAGCTTATTTATTTATTTTGAGAGAGAGAGAGAGAGAAAGAGAGAGCTCATGCACATGAATGGGGAGAGGCAAAGAGAGAGAGGGAGAGAGAGAATACTAAGTAGGCCCCATGCTGTTAGCACAGAGCTGGATGCAGATGCAGGGCTCGAATTCATTAACCCTGAGATCATGACCTGAACCAAAACTAAGAGACGCTTAACCGACTGAGCCACCCAGGTGCCCCAAGGCTTTTTGGATTCAGACTAAGACAAAACATAAACACTCTTAGCTGTTCTTCATGGAAAGAGAACAGACATTAAACAATATCCCACAAATAAACATTTAATTACAAAGTAGTATTCCAAATAATTTTGCTTGGATACAGATAAGGATAAAGGAATCAAAATATTTAAAAACCAAAAGCAAAATGTTGGGGTGCCTGAGTGGCTAAGCCAGTTAAGCATCTGAATCTTGATTTGGGCTCGGGTCATGATTTTGCAGTTGGTGGATGGAGCCCTGCATGGGGCTCTATGCTGACGGCTTGGAGCCTGCTTGGGATTCTCTCTCTTCCTCTCTTTCTGTTCCTCTCCCGTTAATGCTCTTTCTCTCTCTCAAAATAGATAAGCATTTTAAAAAAAGCATTTAAAAATGAAGTAAATCTAATTGAGAAATGACAAAAGAAAAATATACATTACACCAATAGTGACAAGTAATACCTGGAATGCTGTCTATTGTTTATCATCTACATTACAAGGGATACAAGTGAAGATATGCTGATAATTATTAAAAACAAGCTTTCCAAGTTAAAAAGAAAAAAGATTATGATTGGTAGTGTTTGTGAATATCCCTCCTGTAAATACTCTCACTGTGGCCAATTCCAAACTACCAACATGGTATCAGTGGATGTGGAGTTGGAAAGAAATGCACACAGGTGGTTCTCATGAGCTGGTGTAAGCTAGCTCTAGCATACCATCAGATACATAATAATATTCAAATAAATTATAACTAAAAATAATGCCAATGAATATATGTTTAATGACTTCTGGTTTTGTTTTCTTCTTTTCTGTTCTTTCTCTGTTTTATCTGAATCACTATTCTTGAAAGGACTAGTTGTAAAAGGAGGTTTGTGTTTTATAGATGAATTCTTGTTAATTTGATGTCAATTTGACTGGATCATAGGATGCCCACATATCTGGCTAAGCAGTATCTTTAGGTGTGTCTGTGAGGTTGTTTCCAAAAGAGATCAGCATTTGAACTGGTGAACTGAGTAAAGCAGATGGCCCTTCCCAACAGGAGTGGACATCATTTAATCTGTTGAGAGCCTAAATAGAACAAAAAGGCAGAGGAAGGTTGAGTTTGCTCTCTGCCTGCCTGCTTGAGCTGAGAAACCAATTTTCTTCTTCTGCCCTGGACATCTCTGGTTCTCAGGCCTTCAGACATGGACTGGAATCTACACATTGATTCTCTGTCTCTCAGGCCTTTGAACTACCACCAGCAGTGGGTTTCCTGTGTCTCCAGCTTGTAAACAACATGTTGTGGGACTCTTCAACCTCCATAACTATGTGAGCCAATCATTATAATAGTATATATATATATATATATATATATATATATATATTATATACTATATATACATATATGTTATATACTATATATATTATATACTATATACTATATATATACTATATACTATAGTATATACTATATGCTAAATATATATACTATATATTATATATTATATACTATATATATATACTATATACTATATGCTATATACTGTATACTATATACTATATACTATTATATACTATTATATATTATATACTATATTATATATATACTATACACTTTATATATACTATATACTATACTATATACTATAGTATATATATTATACTATATACCTTAGTATATATACTATACTATATACTATATACTATATACTATAGTATATATATTATATATTATACATTATATATTATATATTATATACTATATTACATACTATATACTATATTATATACTATATATTATATACTATATATATATACATATATATGTATATGTATGTGTATATATATGTATGTATGTATATATATGTATATACATATATATGTATATGTATGTGTATATATATATACACACACATATATATATGTGTATATATATACAGTATATAATATATATGTGTATATATGCAATATATACATATTCAGTTTCCCTGGAGAACCCTGACTAATATGTTATCTTTCATCTCTTTCTCTGCACTGCTCTCATTAACTTCTAGAGTTTTGCAACAGCATGAAATTCCACCTCTGATCTCCCCTGCTCTCTCTTCTTATGTCACTGTTTAGTGTCCTATATCTTCCAGCAGTGTCTTTGGCTGAGAAACTAGTGATGATGTTCAAAGTTAAAAGACTAACTTCCATTCCAGTAATATTTAGTGAGCATTTGCCATATGCCAGGTATTGTCCTAGCAAGCATTAATTCAAGCCATAAACTCCATAAAATCCTCATAGCAACACTATAAGGTAGGAATTGCTAACATCTCCAGCTGTAGAAAGAAATGAGGACTAAACCAAATTCCCTAAGGTCATTCCAATATTCCACATGATGGAGCAAGCAGTCTGGCTCCAGACTCTATGCTCTTAGCCACCATGAAAAATAGCCCCTAGATCACAGGTTTTAAGTAATTAGTGAAGGCTTTACAAAAGAAGTGTGTATTCAGTGTGCCACACTGGTTTAGAAGCATCAATGTTATTTCTTTTAAATTCCTTTAAATTACTTCACTACTTGCCCAATTAATACAACTCTATTAGCTACCCGTGTGTGTATTTAGACTCGGAAGATGTTGATTATCTCCATTCCTTCTTTTCCACATCTCATCTCTACACCTTTCACATTTCTTATTGCTTTCCCACCCTGTTTTTCTAAACACTAGTTTTTTTAATCTTATTGGGGTAATATTTTCCTAAACTTTATTTGAGTGATGGGTCTCCTATGTTACAATTTACTAATATCTAACTTAACACAGTCCGAAAATTAAAATACATTATCCACAGAGAGTACGCCATACTTTTTTTTCAATAAAAGCTGTTTTTATTAATAATAGTAATGAAATTACTAATAAATAGTAATAAGTAACAGTAATACAAACAGAAAGCTAGGAGGCTCTAGGCAAAAATCATATGTAAGACAGCCATTCTTCTACTCAGCCAATGCTTACATCTTTTGGCATAATCTAAACAATTTGCCTTTGTCAGTCTCATTTATACCCACACATTCCAAAATGGATACAAAAGACTTACTACTTTATTAACAACCATAGGTAAATCGATTTTTTGATTATCTGTGTTCCTTATAAATTGCATCATCAATTCCTCCACACTGGATCTTAGCCAAAAGGCCGAGAAGTGGCAATTCCTCCAGTTTAGTAACCCAATCCTGACAGTTGGCCAAAACAAAGTATAGCCACTGTGTATCCACACACCCAAATCAAAGCGCTGCTGAGTTCTGCTGGTCTAACCTGTTTATGGTCAACTGGACTTGCTCTAGCCCGACTCCCTTTCCAGCAGTGGTTCTGACCTCAATAAGAAATACCTTTATATTACACACACACACACACACACACACACACAAAGTATTTCTTACTGTATGTATGTGTGTGTATATGTGTGTGTGTGTGTGCGTGTGTGTACACATGTAACCAAAAGTTTTATTATGTAAATGATCTTTGATATTCTGTATTCTAATATATTTAATATATTTGTATTTTTCTTCAGTTGCTAATCCTGACTCACCAAACGACTTCATGACTCATTAATAAGTTACAACTCATACTCTGAAGTTCACTGCCTTAGAACAGTGATGCCTCTGCTCCAAAATGAAGTTCAAACTCCTTAACATAGCAGTAGAAGGCTCTTCATGATCTGTCTTCCTTTTCTCTCTAGCTTTATCTCTCACCACTTCCCCTTTGAATGCTAAACTCCAGGGCTATGGAGCTACTTGTATTTTCCAGGAAGCCTGATGTCTCTCAAAATCTTTACACAGTCTACACGGCGTACTGTTCACCCTTGTATCTCAAGTTTGACATTGTGGCTGGCATCTACTAGGCAGTCAATAAACACTAGTTGGATGAGTAAATGAATGAATAAATGAATAAATGGTAAAAATTATATCAAAATCTATTTAAATAATATCTTTTGACAACAAAATCCCATCAATTTCACTCTGAAAACCCAAACCTAGGCTACAGAAAGCAGAAAAAGCACTAAATATCCTAGAAGTTTATTAAAGAAAAATGTAATTTCTGAAAAATCAGAGCAAACAGTTTTGTAAAAGCTTACTTGGGAAATTTTCACCCATTAAATTTGGATCAGCTTGGTTTTTGTCACAACAAATCAAGCAGATAAATAAAGTTGATTGTATATAAAATTCTGTACCCTTCTGGGTATAATGATGACTTGGAAGAAAATAATGGCATAAGTCCTGGTTACTGTAGTAACTGCCTCTATGGTACAATAGGTAATCAAAGAGGTGTATTTAGCCATTCTATTTGCTAATGAAAAGTGCTCAATAGTCTTTCACCTTTGGTCAAAAGAATCTATCCCATGTTCATCAGAAGCAAAAGTGGAACACAGCAATGGTATATTATAAACCAGCCTCAAACTCCCTTGTGCATATGGACCACATAGGTTGTAGGATGGGGTCTGAGACAGTTTCTAACAAGGTTCCAGGTGCTGCTGCTGCTGGTGGTCCATGGAGCAGATTCTAAACAGCAAGGAAAGTACACAGTATATTGAAGACTTTCTATTTTGCTGTTAGGGAATGCTCTTTCCCGGCCCATTTTTGTTACCAAGGTAACTGGGCCACGAGAGGTGGGTCCTACCACCTCTTGACCTAATGACCTCTTACGCCTGGCAGAAGAACTGTTTTAGCAAAGGAGCAGCGTCTCCTTTCCTTAGGCTCTTTCCAGACACTTACCTCCTTTTCCCTTTTCAAATTAAAGGAATCAGTACAGTTTACCCCCAAATAAAGTTCCTTCTAGTTACCAGTGAAGCAGCCACTTTTTATTTGCCCCTTTATTTCAGGAACTTAAAAAAAAAAAAAACAAGCAAGCAAACAAACAAAAAAACCCTTTGATTGTCTGTAATACTCTACCATTGCTACTACCTAGAGCTGAAAACATGTTGAAAAGATGTATGAAAACCATGCAGTACCCAAATAGCTCAGTATACAATTTTGACTTGTATGCTTCTCTCTGAATAAGTCTGACAAGGATAAAAAGCAAAGGCAATTGAAATAACTAACCAAGATTCATGCTTAGCTGACTTGAAATGTTCATCATTGTTATTGAAATAACTTTGCAAATATATTACAGAGAACTGTTCTTCCAAAAATTTGAGAATTTCACAGGTAGTTTAAGAGACATAAATTAGTCAGTTAACCTCTCTGGATTCCATGCAAACCTAGTGCATTTTGCAGCCTCTAGGAATTTCCTAAAGAAGGAGCCAAAACTATATTTTATCTCAGGCCAATCCTGCCAGGCTAATGCACTGCCTTTTCTCTCCAACTCTGTCGAAGGAGTGGTCCCATATGAACCCATGGGTCACATGAACCCACCTATTCCTCCTAGCCTTTTTCTGACATTTGGGCCCAAAGTCTAAGCCAGTCAAATTCCTTCTCTTTGGACTAAGACATAGGAAACAGAATAAGGACTGTGAGATGAAGCCGATAGATATATAGAAAAGTCATGAGTAAGAGTGGGGGCCACAAGGGTTATGAGAAAGTAGAAAATCTAAAGACAAACAAATATGACAGGGATAAAATGAGCATAAGAGTTCTCCTGGCTTCTTTCTCTCCTCTACCGTTTTCTCTTTAACTCAAAGACATGCCTGCTGGATGGTTATCTCTATGGGCTGTTTTATTAACCAGATTGTATGTAATAATTGGGGTCACATATCAGGATGGGATATTTGCATAAATAAGAATGAGATTTAAAGACAGAGAGGGAGAGGGTAGGAGGTGGAGGGAGATGGGTAGAGAAGGAATAGAAATAGGGAGACCTGAGAAAAGACTGATGAGGATGAATAGAAAGAAGTAGGTAGTAAGAATTCCCACAGGTAACTGAAGCATATATTCTTAACCAAGGGAGGCTTCCTTGGGATGGGATAGGGAAGTTGAGAGACCTTGACATCCTGCATTACAAGATGAGGGCACAAGTCAGTGATAGCTTTTGAATTAATATCACTGAGGCAGCAGTACAGTCTGGGGTGTTCTGAAAAGACACACGATCTTTGCAATGTGAAAAAAGTTTTGTGGGGCACTACTACGTGTAATATTAAAGACCTGAATGAAATGGAAGAGAGGGGTTTCAAGAAATAATTTTGTGAGTAATGAACTAAAATCTTCGAAAATTTCTTTGATCAAAATTATTTTACATTAGTGTTGGTCACTGGACTAAGTCTCTTTGAATGTGACACTGTACCAAGCCTGAGCCATCTGGAACCCTAGGATTTATTCGGCTTTCCAAGAGTAGAAAGCAGAAAGGGAAAGATATGCAATGGTAAAAAGATCGACCAAACCAACGATTGCTCACCATGGTAGTACAAAGCAATCAGACTTCATAAGCAAGTTTTTGTCCACTGGGGGACTGGAGCAAAGTCACATTCATGGCTCAGCCCTGGAGATTCATGAATTCTTCATGCTGAACTCCACATAGCTGCTGCTTTGGATCCCACTTCAGTTTTCATGAGACCTACCTGCTACTGTCCCTAAATTCAAAGGAGATCCCTCTATTCTTTACTACAAAATAGGCTTGTCGTAACTCCAATTATTTGAGGTAAATTGAATCTTCATTCCTTGCAACCAAAAAAAGCAAAAATATATACAAAAGATAAATATAATCTCATTCTTCCGCATGTTGCAAAAATAAATACAACTGATTCCTTTAAAGTCTCAAATATTAGTACAATGACGAATAAGGTGATATACTTTAATGCATCCAAAAATATTTATTGAGAAGCTACTAGGTGATACTGAGAACTATTACCGTGCAATTAACTAAATGATGGATAAACAAGAGAGATGAATTCTTTGACTTTATGGAGCTTACCTTCTAATGCAGAAGACCAAAAACAGGCAAATAGATTGTGTCTTCAAAGTAATAAAATTCACATGTATTATTTCCTCAACACTGAAAATCTAATTTGAATAATGTGTTCATTGAATAGACCAGCTATTTTTGCATCTTGCAAACACCATGTGAAGATCTATATTTTACACCTAATGATTCTATTTATAGGTGATATAAAATTTTAACTGGATCTTGCCCAGAGTGATGTTTTATGTCATTAAGTCTTCATTTAATTCATTTTAAGCATTAGACCAGTGCTAATTTTCAAAGCTCCATCACTCTGATTTTTTTTTTTAAAGTAAAACTGTTCTTCCTCAGAATCCACTGAAGAAATCACTGCTTGGATTAGGTCTATATTGATACTTGGATTCGATTTTGACTCAATAAAATTCCTCCTCATAAAAAATAAATCCCTTATTGTTTGTAGATATTGCAGTAGAGGAAAAGTTTTAAAAAGCCACACATGTTGCTCTATCTGTAGAATAACCTGACAGTACTTCTAAAGCTGAGTCAATATGGACTTCTGGGAATATGTGTTGTGTGTTAGGGCTCCAAACCTTAGTACACAGGTGGGTAGAACCACTGAGAGTAAATGTGCAGAAGTCTATTCTCGTGAAAGTTTCTGAGGAAAAGACCAGGACAACTTTTTATTTCAGAAATTTGTCCTCCAGATCCCAGAAACTAGCATGTGAGGTCTAACTATGTAGGCAAAACTGTGCACAAATGGGGCAGAAACAGGTGATGAAACACAACACGTTGCAGAAAGAGAAACCGTGCCCTATGCCAGTATAGCAGGACGTGTCTGTATTAATACTAGTGTGGCAACACTGTGCCTATGGTCTGCAGTGTCCTGGAAAGACACATGGGCCTTGCAAGGAATTACAAAATCTATATCAGCCCCAACAAGTCTTTTACCACTTAAGCCTCTTTTCAGGATATATTATTGCTTCCAAAATGAATGAAAGTAAGTACTCTTTTCTGTGTTTAGACTACAAATGACTAGTTTGACTTTTCATTGAGTATAGAAGTAAATATTTTCATGGTAATTATTCAAGACTTTATTAACAAAACTAAGTTATATGTGGATGGGACTATTTATAGTTGTTTTATATAAGTGCATATCATATGTCGTTGAGAAATTAATTCTGTAATTATAGTTTTTTTAAACTCTATCATCCTTATTGTCTATAAACCAAATTAAAATAAAATTTACATTTTATTTTATTTTATTTTATTTTATTTTATTTTATTTTATTTTATCTTAATGTTTATTTATTTTTTTGAGAATGAGAGAGAACACAAGCAGGGGGTAGGCAGAGAGAGAGGAAGAGAGAAATCCCAAGCAGGCTCCGCACCATCAGCACAAAGCCCGATGCAGGGCTCCACCTCAACAACTATGAGATCATGACCTGAGCCGAAATCAAGGGTCAGATGCTTAACCCATTGAGTCACCCAGGTGCCACCCTAACATTTAAATAGTAATAATTTGCAGCCGTAAGTCACAATTAGCTTCCTTTCCTTGGGTGCCCACTAAGTGCTGGGTCCTTCACATACAGGGTCGTTCACTCTCACATCAGCCCTATAAAGTATGCATACGCTTCCCAAATTTACAGATGAAGAAGCTACAGCAAGGAGAAATAAAATCATTGTCCCAGTGTGAAACACTGTGTTTGTCAACCTGCAAATAACACTGCAGATATTAAATGCATCTCAATTCTGCAAAGAAGAGATTTTTTAAAATATTTTTTATACATGTATTGAAAGAGACTTTCAACCTCATTTCACGTTTTATAGGTGAAAGGTTTTATAGGTGGAAATGTGTAAATATTGTATACTTCATACTGAAATACAATGGGAAATCATAAGAACTGAATATGCATTAATATTTTTGATAAAATATAGTGTGATGTAAATCTTGCATTTTGATGTAATGTATGCTGCTACATTGTCCACTGGGGGACAACATCAGACATTATTTTATAACTTCTCAGCTTATAACATCGTATAACATCTCCTAATAGGAGCAGATGGAATGCAAGGAAATGTAGTTAATAGTACAGTAACTTGTGAGTCATAAATGATGCGACAGGATTAAAACCCAGTATTGTCCACACTAAGGACCTACTCATTTTGATTTATATTAAATTTTTTATAATTTTTTAATGTTTATTTATTTTTGACCCACAGAGAGAGACAGCATGAGCAGGGCAGGGGAGAGGGAGACACAGGATCCGAAGCAGGCTCCAGGCTCTGAGCTGTCAGCACAGAGTGGGACGCGGGGCTTGAACATATGAACCGCGAGATCGTGACCTGACCCTAAGTCGGTCACCTGAGCGACCTAGGCGCCCCTGAACCAAACTGTCTTTTTACCTCTTTTATTTCTCCTGTGTTATAAGAACACATTACATTTTAAGGAGAATTCCACTAGTCCTTAATAATCTACAATCTTTCTGGTACTATACGCGACGTATTTCTCAGAAACAGCCACAAGAAGAACAAATTTTGTCTTGCCTAGATAGATAAGAACAATAAACACTTGAGTACTTAAAAATTAATAATTAGAAATCAATCTTCAGGGGCGCCTAGGCGGCTCAGTTGGTTAAGCGTCTAAGTTTCCGACTCCTGATTTCAGCTCAGGTCATGATCTCACCTTTCATGAGATCGACCCCTCTGGCTCCTTGCTAACAGCTCACAGAGCCTGTTTCAGATTCTCTCTCTCCCTTACTCTCTGCCCCTCACTCGCTCACACTTTCTCAAAATAAATAAACTTAAAAAAAATGAAATCAATACTTAATTTTAAAGCAGGAATCAAAACAACAAAATTATCTGTGGATACACATTTGAGTTGAGATAGGGAGTTTTAAAGAAAATGTGAGCCTATAGCTCCAGGACCATCTTTCATACTACCTGAAAAAGATAGTCCAAGAATGAAGCTGCAAAACAGAAGGAAGTGAGGCTGGGCACAGAGAGGAAGGATGGCGGGCCTCCGGAGTCACTGTCAGAGGACCTAGATCCAGCTGTGCCAGAAGCTAACCCTAATCCTGAGTTTTTCAGTTCCATGAGACAGAATACCCACCCCCCCCCACCCCCGCCGCCCGCTCCTTTTCTTAAGTTAGTTTAAGATGGGCTTCTCTAGTTGCAAACAAGAATTCATAATAAACCAACCACTGGCCAAAGAACATGCTAAGCTCTATTTTAGAAAAGCAAATGAAAAAGGGATTTTTTTATGCCTCTTAAGTGCCAATGAATTTTTCCATGTTTTATCATTGCCAAATCCTTTTGTGTCCCTTTTTAAAAAAAGTTTATTTATTGATTTTGAGCACGTGAATGGGGGGAGGGGCAGAGAGAGAGGGAGAAAGAGAATCCCAAGCAGGATCTGCACTGTCAGCGCAGAGCCCCACGACAGGGCTCAATTTCACAAATTGCAAGATCATGACCTGAGCTGAAGTCAAGAGTCAGATGATTAACAGACTGAGCCACCCAGGCATCCCTTTTGTGTCCTTATTTTAACCATGAAATGCTGTTGTCTCTACGTAGAGACGCATACAAGTCCCACTGCTTTTACTACCACCCTGCAGCCTTCCAAGAAAACTTAGTGAATTTCTTGACCATGGTATCTTTTCTTCTTAAAGTGTGCCCATAATTGATTTTAGAGAAGATCACCCAGAGGTTAGCCTTGGCACATTTTTTCATTTGAGTTCCAAACTACCATTGGGTCTCTCTTTGATTTCTTTCTTTTATTTTTTTTAGTGAGTCTACTCTTCGTCAAGAGCTTTCATCATTCCCATTAAAAGGTTTTTAAAAAGCCCCATAATACTGTTGATTTTGCATCAGTTTCACCATATTTAAATTTCCCCCAGAAACTCTGAAGTTTCTGAAATGCTATAGGAAAAGAGAAAATTATTATAACATGTGTAAGTGATGTTTTCTAATCACCAATCAAATAATGAAATAGTTCCAGTCTAATCCCTCTGCTCTGAGCTGGCCCCCCTAATTAAGATCTTTTCATCACATAATGTTCAACAATTTCCTTTAATAACCTATTTCACGATTTATCAAGCTGAAATCTCTAAAAACTCACCTGAATTTCTGTGTTGTGTACAGTGAGTGTTCGTTTTTTTCTCACCCTCCCTCCTTCCAGTTCTTTCTTCCAGTAAAATCCTTTTTTACAAATATGAAATGTTATGCAAAACCCCATTTATTAACAAGAGAGAAGGGGGCTATTTTGATAAAGCCTGGGAACCCGCCTGTTCCATACACACTGACACCAGCCACCATGGCTCTGGGTAACATGCACTGAAAACCTTGCTGTAGGGTGTGCTAAGTTTCAGGGGCACCCGGGGGCTCAGTCAGTTAAGCGTCCGAGTTTTGCCCCCATCATGATCTCATAGTTTGTGAGTTCAAGCCCTGCCTTGGGCTCTGTGCTGACAGCGCAGAGCCTGGAGCCTACTTCAGATTCCATGTCTCTCTCTCTCTCTCTCTCTCTCTCTCTCTCTCTTTCTCTCTCTCTCCCCCTCTCTCTCTCTGCCCCCCCACCCCCCCGCTCACAGTTGGCCAGTCTCTCTAAAATAAATAGACATTGAAAAAAATTTTTTTTAATTTAAAAATGTTAAATTAGAGTTTCATTCTCCAAGTGAGAGAATAATTCTTTTTGTCTTTTATCTTACATCAGCCCAACATTTTAATCATTTTTGACTTCTTTCTAAATCCACCATTAAGACTCCAAAAAAGTGTATGGCTTTAGTAAAGACGTGGCTGGGTACAATGGGAGAACTGTCTCAGAGTTCCATGTTGGATTCCATTTTATGCAGCTTACTTTTGCATTTTCCAAGCATTCTAATTCCGATTGCTTTTTTTTATACAACACATAGCAAACGTGTGCTGGCATAGGTGGCAGGCACTGTGCTATTTAAGCACTTTACATCCATTATTTCTTTTCACCTTCACAATAGCCCAAGCCTTGGTGCTGCCAACATTTACCCTACATCAGTGGTTCTCAACCTTGGCTACAAATTATACGATTCAGGAACTTCTGAAAATCCAGTACCTAGGTATCACATTCAGCCCAATTAAATCAGAATCTCTAAGGGGTAGGAACAGTCATCATTTTAAGAACTCCCCCAAGTGATTCCATCTGTTGGCAAGATTGAGAATCACTGCTCTAATAGGAATTTTCCTATCAGCTACTGAAAAAATTAATTTTCACATTTTTTTTTTTTTTTTTTTTTTTTTTTTTTTTACCTAAGCAAGTAGTCTTCAAATGTAGTAAGTGTATGTGAAAGTACACTTCTCCCAGTGAGGCTGCCATTACTTAGGGTATTTTTGGAACTCCTTTTTCGTAATTGCTTTTAGTCAATCTGCCAGTCATCATTAGAAAATTCTTTTCAGTGCCCACAACAGGACTGCAGGGAGATGCATAGAGCTCTGGGTGCACACTTCCCCTGGCTGTGACTACACCCCCAGCAGGATGAAAGCCAGCAGAGAGACCTGTGGGCTCTTGGCAAGGCCATCAAGGCCTCCCCATCTCAATTTATTAATGCTGAGAGCCATAAAGGAGGCTAAGATTAGAACTGATTTTCCACCTCCTTCTGGAAAGACTTTAGAATTAATCCCTTCATGTTTTAAGTTCACTTTTATCTCAGTCACCATGAGTCCTATTCTCCTAGACCATCCCTTGCCCCTGGACCCAATCTAGGCTCTTTATATCCCCATTATGGCCCAAGGTCCCATTCCCTAACACCCCCCCCCCCCCTGCTTTCTCCATAGTGCACTCTGGATCTCTGACATCAACGAAATCCCCTGCCTCACCCATGTTTTCTTTGAATGGCACCTTCCCCTTCTTGCTCTAACTGAAACCTGGCAGTTCCACAAGGACACAGCTTTCTCTACACTTACAATATTCCAGTGCACACAGCAGATATTCAGAGGATGCTGAATACAAGAATGACTCATAGTACTATTAATAATAATTTAGACCCTGGGCAGAGAGACAAAGTAAGGTGAGAGAATGGTGGATGCTAATTAGATATCCATGTGTAAATGCCTACTTTACAGATAAGAGAGATTATGGCTTACAATACTTAGATAATTAGATACTGGTTTCAGAATTATCACCAACAAAAGGAGAGTCCTGATTGTAGCCTCTATGCAGAAATGAACAATGGAAGAAAACAGATTGCGTACCAGGCTTCAGGTGACACACACTCAAAAAAATGAGAGAAAGTATGAGAATCACTGAAGGAAAGAATATAGAGAAAAAGACTGATATATAGAAAACAAAGTAAGAAGGAAAAAGAGAAGCTTATGGGCACCTAGAGAAGAGAGAAAAGTGTTCTGGAGCATTGTTCAGAAGCAAAATCTATTGTACTGAATTTAGTTGAAAAAAATTTCACCATACTGTCAGTAAATTTGGAGGAACATTTAGATATTTGGAAGAAATATATTAAAGAACGAAAAAAAGAGACAAAATGAGGAAGAACAGCCAGCAGATAAGGATAGGTAAATTCTATGGTGCCAAGAACACAAAGGGCAAGTTCACTGCTGAAGTTGAACCAAACAGATTGAGGACTAGAATGCACACAGAACTTCCAAGGCCTGACTCCTAATTGCTAACACAATAAAACCCCATCCTCACATTAGTGATTAAAAAAATCATAAGCAAATGCTATTTACTATTCTTGGGGGAAGTGAATCTCTACTCCTACCAGCTCCATGTTGGAAGTTCTGGGGAGTAGTGTGGGAGAAAATCAACTGTTGATCACAGAGAGTTGGCATTCGGATGGTAATGCCAGATATACAGAAGGATTGAACATACACTTTCCTCAATGCTGAGCAAACTCAGATGCTGAATTAAGATCTTCTAAATTGAATGTAACTCATATAAATAAACTAAATATTTATGGATAGAATTTGTTGCACCTGTCATTTATGGTGTCACCACTGTACAAATGGAAACTCAAAGTTTTGCTCAGTGGTATGCTGGAAGACAACTGTATGGTTTTGAGTTTTGGGGTTTTTTCTTTAAAAAAGAAACTGATCTGCAGCTGCTGATGTCCACAGTGTAAATACTCCTACCATGACTGACTCCTTTTTTTTTTTTTTAATGTTTATTTATTTTTGAGAGACAGAGAGTGTGAACAGGGGAGGGGCAGAGAGAAAGACACAGAATCTGAAGCAGGCTCCAGGCTCTGTGCTGTCAGAACAGAGCTCGATGTGGGGCTCAAACCCATGAACTGTGGTGAGATCATGACCTGAGCTGAAGTTGGATGCTTAACCGACTGAGCCATCCATGAGCTCCACCATGGCTGATTTCAAGCCAACAATATGATGTCCCTGAATGGGGAACTGAGTAAAGATGAACACAATGGTCTCTGTAAGTCAGTGCAAGCTGGCTCCAGAGAGTCAGATGTAATTAGTTTGGACTGGGGCCTGCACAGATCATTTTCAAAGTCTCTCAGGAGGTTCTCTAGGCAGCCAAGTCTAAAAATCATTACTTATAGTGGGCTTCTCAAATTTTCATGTGCTTATGAATCACCTGGAGATCTTGTCCAAATGCAGGCTTTGACTCAGTAGGTAACATTGGTCCCTAGCAAGGGAGATAAGTGGACTAAAGAAGAAAAAAACAGTCATTTATAGCTCTACCTTTGTCAGAAATGTTTGAGAGGGAGGCTTTGAGAAGTCACAAACTGGAGGTTCATGAATTATTCGTGGTCAAACCCACAGAGAGGTTTTCTTTTACACAATTCTACTTTTAAATTTGAATTATATGCCAAGATCATAACATTCCATATTCCCAGCTTCTCTGGAAAAAAAAAAAAAAAAAGGCAGTAACTACAACAACAACCAAAGAAGATCTGACACCCCTGCCTGCAGGGATCCTGCCCGCTTTAGGGGAGGTAGCAGACTTCCTTCTCCACTGTTTCCTCCTAGTGGTCTCTGCTGTTCCATTTATGTTTCCTATTTCACTTCTGAAGGAATTTGAGGGGTATTCATATTTTAGGTGTAGTATAACTGATAATATACCTTTTCTTCCCCATTTGCACTAGCCTACTCTTCTGTCTCATTTCCCACCATTGCTCACATATAAACTATATTCTTGAAATGGCTTACACAGCATTCCTGGAATTCATCACCTTTTCCTTTCCTCCAAACTTTGGATTGACCCCTGTTCCTAGAACACACTCCAACCTTCTTCCTTTGCTAGGAACAATCTGAATCATTCCTCAATATCTAGCTCAAAAGTCCTTGGTAAAGCCTTCCTGACTTCTGCGCTCTTGCAGCAGAATGGATCCTCTTCTATTAAATCCTGTATTTGCTTATTCTGGGATATTTCATATTCTCCGAGGCCCCAAAAGTCATCAGATAAGCTTTGTTCATTTTTTGTATTACCAAGGTAAAATGCTTTGCCATAAAGAAGATCCTCAATAGCTTTATGGAATAATAGACTGCGAACTAACTTTGAACTATTAGGTTACATTCCCTTGAAAGCTCTTTTGTTAATTTATCAAAGGAGTGTTGCAATTATTATCCTATCCCATAAAAGACAGGTTAAATCTGTTTGCATCACTTTCTCCAGAAACTCTGCAAGCTCTCTTCTTTCCCCTGAACTTCAATTTTGGTGTTACTTACTTGATTTATAAGAATATTTATTCTATAAATCTTGTCTCAGATAAACATAAGCCACCTAAAATCAAACAATCCTTAATAGAATTAATACCTTATACTTTCATGGAATAATAAATTGCTTCAAAGCACTTTTACTAACACATTTATCCTCACACTAACCTGTAAAATACATACCCAAAGTATTACTCTTTTTCAGCATTTAGAAGCTAAAGTGAAATGTCCTTCACGAACGGGGAAGCAAGGAAAACAGAAAGTTTAAGAAAAATCTTTGCAGTGCCCACATAAGTCCTCTGAAAGGAAGATCCACCCTATAATCTTTCCCAGGCTTGATTTCCTAGGATGGCTAGGGGCTAAACATCTGCTTTATTCCACTTCCAAGCTCCCAGAATTCCTAATATTTTATTGAGAAACTGAGGCTCAGATGTGTTGAATCAACATGTATCAGAGCCAAAGTAGTAATCCAGGTCTTTGAATTCGCAATATAACATCCCACTTTTCTTAACTATGTTTACCTTTACAAACAGAGCTATAATCATCCAGCAATACATATATGCTTCATAAATCTGTCTTCACAAACATGCAGAAATGAAAACTCCTGTACCATTGCCTCAAAAAATAAGTTATATATGATGACCAAAAGTTTACCCATTAGTTTGGCGGAGTTAGTTGCACCAGGCAACTTTAAAATGCCCAAGGACAATGATTTCATCAGAGTGCATAAGAAAGGCTATAACCCATAAGTCAGTTTGCAAATTCCTGCACTGTGTCACCCTCAAGTGGATGCTATGTTCTCTAATGTTTAATTTAGTTTTGGGAATATTTACATTACAGATGACGGGGGAATCAAAGATTGTAGCCTCTTGACCCACTAATGATAAAATCCAATGCAAATTAATGGGGGAAAAAAGCTATGCCAGGGAAAGAAAATCTCAAATTGTTAATGTAGGATGAAATGAACACCCGCAGTGAGATTTAAAGGAAGTAGCAAAGGAGTGGAAATGGCAGGGCTTAAAGGCATAATGATCCATTTCTCTCACATTCTCTCTGTATTTCCAACCACTTTCTAAGAATTTTGATGAGGCCTCAAGGATGCACCCATCCATGACAATGGGGTACGACACAACCTGTGCTTCCTCCCCAAGGCACACCAAGAACACTGGTGACAATAGAAGACAATATTGCTTACGGATTACAAGGATGCTCTAAAGCTGTGTCTCTGGAAAGACTGAATCATTTAGGGAAGTGAAGTGTCTATTTTTTTCTCAACCTCAACATATTGCTCCCAGTTCAATGACTCTGAATGGCTTTTCTGCCATTTCCACTCCCCTTTTAAGGAAGGAGGACAAATCTGTGTCTCCTTCATTATCAGTCAGCAGGGGGTATGTTATGTTTTCTGTGTTCTTTCTCCCTGCTTGACTGTTAATACAATCTTTAAAAAGAAGGACTATTCCAAGATTATATATATATATATATATATATATATATATAGTTTAAATCCTCATATAAGAGTTAGATCTACAAATACCTGTTTGGAAGCCACAGAGGCAACTGTGGAGTGAGCCTAGAGGTATGCAGGAAGAGCGGATATCGAGACTTTTATTATGTGAAATATTTTTATCTTACTTTTATTGGAAATAGGGAAAATCCTGGTAATTATGGAAAAAGGAGCTGAAATAACAGGAGAGAGGTGCAACTCCCCACCTCACTGCCTTGTACGTTTCCTAGGCATTTTCCTAACTATGTCTTTAAGCGACAAGGAAAAGAAACGTTGGGCTGAATTAAAAGTGGCAAAAAACTTCTCTCCAAGTGAGCACAAGTGAGGAAGTTCTAAGAAGGAACACTGGATTCATTTGGTAGAGACAGAAATGTAAGTAATAGAGGGGGCGGGAAGAGTCCCTTGGCAGACTGGGGTTTAGAGAAGAAGGTGCGCTCGCGGACTCACCCCCCAGCCAGGTGTCAGAGATGTTCTGTAGCATGGTGACCGGGATGCAGAAGAAGGCGATGAGCAGGTCGCTGAGCGCCAAGGAGCAGATGAAGATGTTCGTGACGGTGCGCATTGCCTTGCTGCGGGTCACCACATAGACCACCAGCGCGTTGCCAAAGAGCGCTAGGGCAAATATGAGCACGCTGGTGAGCACGAAGGCCAGCTTGGCGCGCCCCGGCAGCTCCGGGGTGTAGACAAGCGGCCGCAGCCCGTAGCGAGCGATGAACTGCTCGCGCGTCAGGTTATGGTCCCGTAGCAGCCTGGAGAACTGCTCTCGGGTGATGTTGAGAGACTGCATGCCGCGCGCTGCCCGAGCGCCAGGCACAGCCAGCTACCCCGGGCGAGCACCGCTGCGCGGCGGGGCGGGGGCTGCGAGGGGACAGGGCTGGCGGCCGCCTCCCACCCTCGCAGGTCCAGACAGCCGTCTGGCGCGCTGACGGGCTCCCGATTGCACCCCAGCAGGTTCGAGAAGGAAAGCAGCGAGGGATCAGAACCACAATGAAGAGGCGGGAAGCCAAAGCATCGGAGGCTATCCCGTTGACCAAAACTGTTCGCAGTTCAAAGAAAGTTCTCTTGGTCCTCTCAAGGTTTGGAGCCGCGGTGTCGGGAATGCAGGAGCGCAGCTCCAGAGTCCTCGCGCCTCCGGCTCCCCAGCCTTCTGCTGCAGGGATCGCACCGGCTCCAGGAGCCCGCGGAGGGTGGGGCTGGGACTGGGAGGCGCGCCACTCACCTCCCTGCTTCAGGCGCTCAGACGCCGCCTCCCACACCCTCAGGGAGAGGGAAACCTCTCTCTGGCTCCCCGCCTTCTGCAGCCCTGAGCCTTTCTTCTGCCCCAGGTCATGCTTGTGTGTAAAACTCGGAATTGGGGTTTGTACCGTCTCACGGTTTCTCCTTTGACTAAATAATGTAGGCCACAGCTACCCGAGGCAAAATGGGATTTTTAATTTTTTCCCTATATTTTCAAAAATAATTACAGCACACAGAAAATTGCAAGGATAATACAGAGAGGTCCCAAGCATCCTTCATCTACTTTCTCCCGTGATTACATCTTAGTTAATTAAGGTACAATACAAAACCAGGAATTTGACATAGCTACAGTGTGTGTGTAAAGTCCGTCTTTATCCCGAGTGTAGATTCCCGTAACCATCACCAAAATCAAGATACAAAACTATGACCAAAACGATCTCCCTCCTGCTACATGTTTGTAGTCATACCAAGTCCCCCTCCCTTCCCCCGCAGCCCTGAACCCCTGGCAATTACTAAGCTGTTCTCCATCTCTATGCTTTCGACATAAGATTGTGTAAATTGAATCACAAATTATACCTTTTGATACTGATTTTTTCCACTCAGCATAGTGCCATTCAGATCCACCCAAGTTGTTAGGTATACCGATACTTATTCCTTTTTTATTGCTGATAATGGACCAGGGTTTGTTTAACCATTCATGGAGACGAGGACATTTTGGTTGTTTCCAGCTCTATTAAAAATAGAGCTGCGGGGCGCCTGGGTGGCGCAGTCGGTTAAGCGTCCGACTTCAGCCAGGTCACGATCTCGCGGTCTGTGAGTTCGAGCCCCGCATCAGGCTCTGGGCTGATGGCTCAGAGCCTGGAGCCTATTTCCGATTCTGTGTCTCCCTCTCTCTCTGCCCCTCCCCCGTTCATGCTCTGTCTCTCTCTGTCCCAAAAATAAATAAACGTTGAAAAAAAAATTAAAAAAAAAATAGAGCTGCTATGAAGAATCATGTACAGGTTTTTATGTGAACGAATATTTTTATTTCTCTGGGAAATGCCAAGAAGTTTGGTGGTTGGGTCTATGGTTTATATAGTTAGGTTTGAAAGAAATTGTCAAATTCCTTTCCAAAGTGTACCATTTTACATTAGCCATAGCGACATATGAGAGATTCAATTTTTCCACATCCTTACCAGCATTTGGCATTGTCATTGTCATTGTTTTTTATATATGTTCTAATAAGTGTGCAGTGATATTTCCTTCATCCCTAATTTGCATTTTCCTGATAGTTAATGATTAGCATCTTCCCATGGGCTTATTTGCTATCCCAGTATTTTCTTCGGAGAAATAGTTTTTCATGTATTTTGCCCGTTGTCTTTCTTTTTTCGTATTTATTTTTTTTAAATGGACATTTGGGCTCTTTCCATACTTTGACTATTGTTAATAGTGCTGCTATAGACATTGGGATGCATGTGTCCCTTCTATCAGCATTGCTTTATCCTTTGGACAAATTCCTAGTAGTAAAATTGATGGGTAGTAGGTTAGTTCTATTTTTAATTTTTTGAGGAACCTCCATACTGTTTTCCAGAGTGGCTACATCAGTTTGCATTCCCACCAGCAGTGCTAAAGGGTTCCTTTCTTTGCATCCTCACCAACATCTGTTGCCTGAGTTGTTAATGTTAGCCATTCTTACAAGTATGAGATGACATCCCATTATGGCTTTGATTTGTATTTCCTTGATGATGAGTGATGTTGAGCCCTTTTTCATGTGTCTGTTAGCCATCTGGATGTCTTCTTGGGAAAAGTGTCTATGCGGGCCCTTTGCCCATTTCTTCACTGGATAATTTGTTTTTTAGGTGTTGAGTCTGGTAAGTTCTTTATAGATTTTAGATACTATCCCTTTATCTGATATGTCATTTGCAAACGTCTCCTCCCATTTCATTGGTTACCTTTTAGTTTTCCTGTCCTTCACCGTGCAAAAGGTTTTTATCTTCATGAGGTCCCAATAGTTCAGTTTTGCTTTTGATTCCCTTGCCTCTGGAGATAATGTCAAATAAGAAGTTGCTGCAGCCGAGGTTAAAGAGGCTGCTGCCTATTTTCTCCTCTAGGATTTTGGTGGCTTCCTGTCTTACATGTAGGTCTTTCATCAATTTTGACTTTATTTTTTGTGTATAGTGTAAGAAAGTGGTCCAGGTTCTTTCTTCTGCATATTGCTGTCCACTTTTTCCCAACACCATTTGCTGAAGAGACTGTTTTTTCCACTAGATATTCTTTCCTTCTTTGTAAAAGATTAGTTGGCAATACATTTGTGGGTCCATTTCTGGGCTTTTTATTGTGTTCCATTGATCTATGTGTCTGTTTTTGTGCCAGTACCACACTGTTGTGATGACTACAGCTTTGTAATACAGTTTAAGGTCTGGTTTTGGTTTTCTTTTTCAACATTACTTTGGCCATTCAGGGTCTTTTCTGGTTTTGTACAAATGTTACGATTGTTTATTCTAGCTCTGTCAAGAATGCTGGTGTTATTTTGATAGGGATTGCATTGAATATGTAGATTGCTTTGGGTAATACTGACATTTTAACAATATTAGTTCTTCTAATCCATGAGCATGGAATGTTTTTCCATTTTTTTTGTGTGTGTCTTCTTCAATTTCTTTCATAAGCTTTCTATGGTATTCAGTGTATAGATTTTTCACCTCTTTCGTTAGGTTTATTCCTAGGTATTCTATGGGTTTGGGTGCAATTGTAAATGGGATCAATTCCTTGATTTCTCTTTCTTCTGCTTCATTATTGGTGTATATAAAGGAAACCTATTTCTGTACTTTGATTTTATATCCTGTGACTTTGCTGAATTCATGTATCAGTTCTGGCAGTTTTTTGGTAGAGTCTTTTGAGTTTTTCACGCAGAGTATCATACCATCTGAAAGGAGTGAGTGTTTAACTTCTTCCTTGATGATTTGGATGCCTTTTATTTCTTTTGTTCCCTGATTGCTGAGGCTAGGACTTCCAGTACTATCTTGAAGAGCAGTGGTGAGAGTAGACATCCTTGTAGTATTCCTGACCTTAGGGGAAAGCTCTCAGTTTTTCCCCATTGAGGATGATATTAGCGGCGGGTCTTTTATATGTGGCCTTTATGACTTGAGGTATGATCCTTCTATCCCTAGTGTTTTGAGATTTTTATCAAGAAAGTATGCTGTATTTTCTCAAATGCCTTTTGTGCATCTATTGAGAGGATCATGTGGTTCTTATCCTTCTTTTATTAATGTGATGTATCACACTGATTGATTTGCTGATATTGAACGAGCCTTGCATCCCAAGAATAAATCCCACTTGATCGTGGTGAATAATTCTTTTAATATACTATTGGATCCAGTTTTCTAGTATATTGTTGATAATTTTTGCATCCATGTTCATCAGAAAAATTGGTCTGTAGTTCTTTTTAGTGGGGTCTTTGGTTTTGGAATCAAGGTAATGCTGGCCTCATAAAATGAGTTTGGAAGTTTTCCTTCCATTTGTATTTTTTAGACAGCTTCAAAAAAATAGGTGTCAACTCTTCTTTAAATGTTTGGTAGAGTTTCCATAGAAAGCCATGCAGCCCTTCTAGTATCCAAAATCTATAAAGAGCTCACCAAACTCCACACCCGAAAAACAAATAACCCAGTGAAGAAATGGGCAGAAAACATGAATAGACACTTCTCTAAAGAAGACATCCAGATGGCCAACAGGCACATGAAAAGATGCTCAACGTCGCTCCTTATCAGGGAAATACAAATCAAAACCACACTCAAATATCACCTCACGCCAGTCAGAGTCGCCAAAATGAACAAATCAGGAGACTATAGATGCTGGAGAAGATGTGGAGACACGGGAACCCTCTTGCACTGTTGGTGGGAATGCAAATTGGTGCAGCCACTCTGGAAAACAGTGCGGAGGTTCCTCAATAAATTAAAAATAGACCTACCCTATGACCCAGCAATAGCACTGCTAGGAATTTACCCAAGGGATACAGGAGTACTGATGCATAAGGGCACTTGTACCCCAATGTTTATAGCAGCATTCTCAACAATAGCCAAATTATGGAAAGAGCCTAAATGTCCATCAACTGATGAATGGATAAAGAAATTGTGGTTTATATACACAATGGAGTACTACAGGGCAATGAGAAAGAACGAAATATGGCCCTTTGTAGCAACGTGGATGGAACTGGAGAGTGTGATGCTAAGTGAAATAAGCCATACAGAGAAAGACAGATACCATATGGTTTCACTCTTATGTGGATCCTGAGAAACTTAACAGAAACCCATGGGGGAGGGGAAGGAAAAAAAAAGAGGTTAGAGTGGGAGAGAGCCAAAGCATAAGAGACTTTTAAAAACTGAGAACAAACTGAGGGTTGATGGGGGGTGGGAGGGAGGGGATGGTGGGTGATGGGTATTGAGGAGGGCACCTTTTGGGATGAGCAATGGGTGTTGTATGGAAACCATTTTGACAATAAATTTCATATATTGAAAAAAAAAAAAGCCATGCAGCCCTTGATTCTTGTTTGTTGGGAGATTTTTGATTACTGATTCAATTTCTTTACTGGCTATGAATCTGTTCAAATTTTCTATTTCTTCCTGTTTCAGTTTTTGTAGTTTATATATTTCTAGGAATTTATCCATTTCTTTCAGATTGGCCAATTTGTTGGCATATAATTGCTCATAATATTCTTTTTTTTATTGTTTTTATTCCTATGGTATTGGTTGGGATCTCTCCTCTTTCATTTGTGATTTTATTTATTTGAATCCTTTCCTTTTTCTTTTTGTTCAAACTTGCTAGGGGTTTATCAATTTTGTTAATTTTTTTCAAATAACCAGTTCCTGGTTTCATTTATCTGTTGTACTGGTTTTTTTTTTTTGTTTTGTTTTGTTTTGTTTTTTTTGGATTCTATATCATTTATTTCTGCTTTGATCTTAATTATTTTCCTTCTTCGGCTGGTTTTGCACTTTTTTGCCATTTTTTTCCCCAGTTCTTTTAGATGTAAAGTTAGGTTGTGCATTTGAGTTCTTTCTTCCTTCTTTAGGAAGTCCTATATTGCTATATAATTCCCTCTTATGACAACCTTTGCTGCATCCAGAGGTTTTGGCTGTTGTGTTTTCATTTTGATTGGCTTCCGTGTAATTTTTAACTTCCTCCTTAATTTCTTGGTTAACGAATTCATTCTTAAGTAGGATGTTCTCTAATCTCCAAGTATTCATGGTCTTTCCAAATTTTTTTCTGTGATTGATTTCAAGTTTCATAGAGTTGTGGTCTGAAAATATGCAAGGTATGATTTCAATCCTTTGGTACTAATTGAGGACTGATTTGTGACCCAGATGAGCACTCAAGAAGAATGTGTATTCTGCTGCTTTGGGATGAAATGTTCTGAATATATATGTTAAATCCATCCGGTCCAGTGTGTCATTCAAAGCCATCGTTTTCTTGTTGATTTTCTGCTTAGATGATCCGTCCATTCCTTTAAGTGGGGTATTGATGTCCCTTACTATTATGGTATTATTTTCAATGAGTTTCCTTTATATTTGTGATTAATTTATTTATATATTTGGATGCCTCCACATGGGAGACATAAATATTTACAGTTGTTAGAGCTTCTTGGTAGATAATTTTGATATAGTACCTTTCTTCATCTCTTGTTACAGTAATTATTTTAAAATTTGGTTTGTCTGATATAAGTATGGCTATTCCAGCTTTCTTTTGATGAACATTAGCATGATAGATGGTTCTCCATCCCCTTACTTTCAATCTGCATGTGTCTTTATGTCTAAAATAAGTCTCTTGTAAGCAGCATATAGATGGGTCTTGTTTTTTCATCCATTCTGATACTCTATGTCTTTTTATTGGAGAATTTAGTCCATTAACATTTAGAATGAATACTAAAAGATATGAATTTAATGCCATTGTGTTGCCTGTTGAGTTGGTGTTTCTGATGATATTCTCTGGCCCTTTCTAATCTTTGTTGCTTTTGGTCTTTTTTGTTTTGTCTCTTCTCCACTCAAAGGGTCCCCTTTATAATTTCTTACAGGGCTGGTTTAGTAGTAACAAACTCCTTAATTTTTTATTTTCCTGGGAAATTCTATCTCTCCTTCTACTTTGAATGACAGCCTTGCTGGATAAAGAATTCTTGGCTGCATATTTTTCCAATTCAGCACATTAAATATATCCTGCCACTCCTTTCTAGCCTGCCAAATTTTTGTGGATAGGTCTATTGCAAACCTGATCTGTCTTCCCTGATATGTTAAGGACTTTTTTCTCCTTTCTGCTTTCATAATTATTTCCCCTCTGTGCATTTTGTGAATTTGTGTATGATATGCCTTGGTGATGGTCAGGTTTTTTTTTTTTTTTATCTAATGGATTTTGATGTCTGTGTCCTTCAACAGATTAAGAAAGTTTTCCACTAAAATTTGCTCACATAAATCTTCTGCCCCCTTTTCTCTCTCTTCATCTTCTGGCACTCCTATGATTTGGATGTTATTCCCTTTTAATAAGTCACTGAGTTCTCTAAGTCTTGTGATCTTTTGCCTTTGTTTTCCTCTTTTTTTTCTGCTTCATTATTCTCCATAATTTTATACTCTAAATTGCTGATTTGCTGCACTGCTTCATTCATCCTTGCCCTCGTGGCACCATTCAAGTTTGCATCTGAGTTATAGCATTTTAAATTTCATCATGACTAGATTTGATTTCTTTAATCTCTACAGAAGGGGATTCTATGCTTTTTTGGTTCTAAATTCTAATTCAGACATCTTGCATATATCTGTTTATTAACCCCCTGGCACTCATTTCTTCCTATTCTGTCTTTTGGGGTGAATGCCTTTGTTTTGTCATTGGAAGGAAGAAAAAATTTAATAAAAAAATAAAATTAAAAAATTAAAAACAGCACAAATAATCAAATAAAGGAAGGTAGATCCTAGGTGTGCTCAGTCTGCCTGCTGAAAGAAGTTTGAAAGAATAGAGAAAAAAGGGAAGGAAAAGAAAAAAAATGGTAAGAAAAAATTTAAAATTAAGAAAGATTAAATAATAAAGTAGAAGAAAATGAAGTGAAGAAAATGAAATAGAAAAAAAAATTAAATAAAAAATAAAGTAAAAAAATAAAAACAAATTTTTTTCTTTCTGTATCCAAGAATGAGGAAGGAAAGAAAGGAAAAAAAAAAGAAAAATTAAGCAAAAACATAAATGAAGAAAATGAAGAAATAAATGAGCCAGCAAACAGAATGAAACCTGAATGAAGTTACATCCAGTTTCCCCTAGATCTGAAACTATGAAGCTTTCTATAGTCAGTACATACATTAAGCAGATGGAGTTCCTTGTGCTGGTCTTCGAGGGGATGTGTTTGGAGGGCAGAGTTGGGCAGAGCTTGTTGTAATGGCT
Source organism: Leopardus geoffroyi (assembly GCF_018350155.1). Classification (NCBI taxonomy): domain Eukaryota; kingdom Metazoa; phylum Chordata; class Mammalia; order Carnivora; family Felidae; genus Leopardus; species Leopardus geoffroyi. The sequence continues at coordinate 102,916,567 of NC_059327.1, read as the reverse complement.
CTGTTCTTCACTAGCTGGTGCTGCTTACCTTACTGGGGTGGATCACTGTGGCTCACATGTGCATGTGTGTGCACGGGAGTGGTTGAAATGGCTTCACCCAGCTCCTTAGTCTCTGGTACAGGATTTCATGTTCTCACTGACCCACAATCAAGCACCCATCCTTTGTCTCATGCCTCTATCCATACCCTGTCTCTACCATGTTCGTGTCCAAACTGTCCACCTGCCAAGCAGTACCTCCCTCCAGAATTTTATCTCCAATGGGGTTGTGTTTCAAAACCTCACTCTTCAGAGACCTCTGAGGCTTGGACACATGCCAACTCTCTGGGTGATAGTCTTGCTGAGCAGTGGCTGGGTGCTTACTTGCCCCAGAAAACATTCATGCTATCACACAGCAACACAGGTTCAGAGATTATGGCAAATCACAACACACAGCTGGCACCAGGTTTCAATGTACTTTGGCGTCTTTGTCCCAATACCAGCAAATGTGGCTGCTCTCCAGGGATCACTGGGGCCTCTGCCTATGGGGAGGCCATATGACTCTACCAAATGCTCTCTAAGCAAAGGAACCATTTCTCCCCATGTGGCACATGGACCCCTCAGACCCCACTGCCAGCTCCTAAGGATTCTCTCTGTTTCCTCATGGGAGCACCACCATGCACTGAGATCCAGAACTTCAGACTCTGCACTCCACTGTTTATAGAATCATGTTGGTATTGAAACCCTCTCCTTTCAGGGGCTCCTGGGTGGCTCAGTCAGTTAAGTGTCTGACTTCAGGTCATGATCTCATGGTTTGTGGGTTCAAGCCCCTCATTGGGCTCTGTGCTGACAGCTCAGAGCCTAGAGTCTACTTCAGATTCCATGTCTCTCTCTCTCTCTCTCTCTCTCTGCTTTTCCCTCACTCACACTCTGTCTCTCTCAAAAATGAATAAACATTAAAAAAAAAGAAAAGAAAGAAACCCTCTCCTTTCTTCCCATCAATGGTTTTGGGGAACAGATTTGTTATTCAGTCCCTTGCGAGTGTTTTCACTCTTTCTCTCTCTTTCTCTACAGCTACTTTCGGGGCAGTGCTTTTCTTGCACAGTCCCGATTTGCCACACTCTCCCCTTTCTCTCTCTGTCTTCTCTCTGCAAAAACAACTCCCTATCCTCCACAGCTTTTCTCTCCTCTGGTTCACCTCTCTGCACCTTGTACCTGCTGGGTTCTGTGGTTCAAGTTATTCAGGTTGTTGTATTAATACTGATATCAACTTCCTAGGTGTTCAAAATGTTTTGGTGCTGATCTAGCTGTGTTTCAGGGACAAGATAAGTTCAGGGTTTCCATGCTGCTCTGCCATCTTAACTCCCCCCTCAAAATCTCTATTTTTCCCATTTTCTAATTGAATTGTTTCACTTATTTGCTGTTAGTGTTGAGAGGTCTTTTTATATTCTAGATACCAATTTTCTATTAAATAAATGGTTTGCAAATATTTTCTTCTAGTCTATGTTTTGTTATTTACCCTTTTAATAGGGTCTCTCACGGATCAAAGTTTTTAATCAGTACTATTTATCAATTTTTCTTTTATTGATTATACTTTTGATGTACAGTCTAACAATTCTTCACCACATCCTATGTCCTCCAAATTTTGATTTAAAATTTTTCATTTTTCATTTTTCATTTCAGGCCTTCCATTCTATTTTAGGTGTTGATCTAAGTGTCTAACTTCTCCAATACCACACAGTCATAAATACTGTAGTTATGTAAGTATTGAAATCAGGTAGAGTGATTTCACCCACTATATTTTTCTTTTTCAGAAGCATTTTAGATATCGTAGAGCCTGTGACTTTTCATATAAATTTTACAATAAATTTATCTATGTCCTCAATAAAGCCTTGCTGGGATTTTGATAGAAATTGACATCTTTACTATGCTGAGTCTTCCAATCTGTGAATAGGGTATGTCTCGCCACTATTTAGGTCTTCTTTGATTTCTCCCATTAGCATTTTTTCAGTTTTTAGCATATAAGTCCTGTATATATTTTGTCAGATTTGCACTTAAGCATATCTTTTCTTTAAAGCATTTGTGCATGGTATTTTATTACTAATTTTCAGTTCCATGTATTCATTACAATAGAAGTGTGATTTATTTTGTATGTAGATCTTGAAACCTACCAAGTTGCTGAATTCATGTATTAGTTTTAGGAGATTTTGTTGTGTAAATTTCTTGGGATTGTCTACATAGACAATCATATCATTTGAGAAGAGGGGCAGTTTTACTTCTTCCTTTCTGATTTGTGTGTCTTGTATTTCTTTTTGTTGCCTTATTGCAATGGCTAGAGCTTCAATGACTATATTAAATCACAGAGATGAGAATGAGCATCCTTGCCTTACCTTCAGTCTTGGGGGAACCACTAAGTCTTTCACCACTAAGGACGATGTCAGCCAGAGGTTCTTTATCAGTTTGATGATACTCCTTCTATTCTTAACATGTTGAGAGACTTTATCATAAATGATGTTGAATTTTTTCAAATACTTTTTCTACATCAATTAATACAATCATATGGGTTATTTTTCCTTCAACCTGTTAACGTGGATTGCATTGATTCACTTATGAATATTGAACCAGTCTTGAATATCTGAAATAAACCCTATTTGGGCATGGTATATAGTTATTTTTATATATTGCTGAATTCTACTATTTTTAAAGGATATTCATGTCTATATTCAAGAATGATACTGGTCTATGAGTTTCTCTTTTTGTACTATCTTTGTCTAATAACAGGAAATATTTATTGGTCTCTGCCTCCAGTTCCTGGCACAGATCTTCTGAAATTCTTAAAATTTTCTAAGTGGTAAGACCATTGGGAGCATCTTTTGTTCTAATATTTGGTCTTTGATTCAAGTTCCTGAAACAGAGCATTTAGATCCCTTGGAATTTCCTGGTTGATAGGAATATATTTTTTCACTTGAGGTGACTCTTGGTGAGCTCCTAGACAGGAACTTGTCACCAGAAAGACCAAGCCATGACCAGAAACTTGGAATTTTCAGTCTCATCACCCATTCTCTGTAAGGTAGAAATGGAGTTAATAATTAATCATGCTTATATGATGAAGCCTCCATAACAATCTCAGAGTACAGGGTTTAAGAACTTCTAGGTTGTTGAATACATAAAGGTACTGGGTGGGTAACATTCCTGGCAAGGGCATGGATGCTCTGTGCCCCTTCCCTCATACTTTCCCTATTCATCTATTCCATCTTGATGTTCATATGCATTCTTTATCATATTTTGTATAATAAACCAGTAAATGAAAGTATTTCCCTAAATTCCATGAGCCATTCAAATTATCAAGCTCAAGGAGGGGGTGATGGGAATCCTGATGTTTAGCTGGTAAGTCAGTTAAGCATCTGACTTCAGGTCATGATCTCATGGTTTGTGGGTTATTTGCTGTTAGGGTTGAGGGGTGTTAGGGGAATTAGTGTCAGGGGACAACCTGAGATTTGCAATTGTCATCTGAAATGGTACGTTTTTGTGTGTGTGTGTGTGTGTGTGTGTGTGTGTGTGTGTGTGCAGGGGTGGGTGTCTTGTTTAATGGAATTCTTAAACTGTATGATCTGACATTATCTCTAGGTAGATAGTGTCAGAATTTAGTTAAATTGGAGGGCACCCCGCTTGTGTCAGAGAATTGTGTGGGAAAACCCACACACCTGGTATCAAAACTGTTCAGGTAGTAATAGTGCGAGTATAAAGGAGAGATATACAAAAGTGTGTTTTTCCTTTACAGGTATCCAGGTATACTGGCTTCATAGAGTGGATTGGAAAGTGTTCATTTCTGTTCTATTTTCTGTAAGAGAGTGTGTAGGATTGGTATTAATTCTTCTTCAAAAGCTTGATAAAATTCTCAAATGAAGACTCCTGGGTCTGAGAGTTTCTTTTCTTAGAATATTTCAAATATGAATTTAATTCACTTAATAGTATAGGGTAGTTCAAATTATTTTATATTGAATTGTAGTAGTTTGTGTTTTTTGAGGAATTGATAAATTTTATTTATCAAATTTATGTGTATAGGGTTGTTAATAGTATTCTTTTGTTATCCTTTTGATGTTTGTAGGATGAGTAATGATAACCTCTGTTTTATTTCTTTTTTTCAATATATGAAGTTTATTGTCAAATTGGTTTCCATACAACACCCACTGCTCATCCCAAAAGGCGCCCTCCTCAATACCCATTTACCCACCCTCCCCTCCCTCCCATCCTCCATCAACCCTCAGTTTGTTCTCAGTTTTTGGAGTCTCTTATGCTTTGGCTCTCTCCCACTCTAACCTCTTTTTTTTTTTTCCTTCCCCTCCACCATGGGTTTCTGTTAAGTTTCTCAGGATCCACATAAGAGTGAAAACATATGCTATCTGTCTTTCTCTCTTTGGCTTATTTAACTTAGCATCACACTCTCCAGTTCCATCCACGTTGCTACAAAGGGCCATATTTCGTTCTTTCTCATTGCCACGTAGTACTCCATTGTGTATATAAACCACATTTGTTTTTTTATCCATTCATCAGTTGATGGACATTTAGGCTCTTTCCATAATTTGGCTATTGTTGAGAGTGCTGCTATAAACATTGGGGTACAGGTGCCCCTATGCATCAGTACTCCTGTATCCCTTGGGTAAATTCCTAGCAGTGCTATTGCTGGGTCATAGGGTAGGTCTATTTTTAATTTATTGAGGAACCTCCACAGTGTTTTCCAGAGTGGCTGCACCAATTTGCATTCCCACCAACAGTGCAAGAGGGTTCCCGTGTCTCCACATCCTCTCCAGCATCTATAGTCTCCTGATTTGTTCATTTTGGCGACTCTGACTGGCGTGAGGTGGTATCTGAGTGTGGTTTTGATTTGTATTTCCCTGATGAGGAACAACTTTTGAGCATCTTTTCATGTGCCTGTTGGCCATTCGGATGTCTTCTTTAGAGAAGTGTCTATTCATGTTTTCTGCCCATTTCTTCACTGGGTTATTTGTTTTTCGGGTGTGGAGTTTGGTGAGCTCTTTATAGATTTTGGATACTAGCCCTTTGTCCGATATGTCATTTGCAAATATCTTTTCCCATTCCGTTGGCTGCCTTTTAGTTTTGTTGGTTGTTTCCTTTGCTGTGCAGAAGCTTTTTATCTTCATAAAATCCCAGTAGTTTATTTTTGCTTTTAATTCCCTTGCCTTTGGGGATGTGTCAAGTAAGAAATTGCTACGGCTGAGGTCAGAGAGGTCTTTTCCTGCTTTCTCCTCTAGGGTTTTGATGGTCTCCTATCTCACATTCAAGTCCTTTATCCATTTTGAGTTTATTTTTGTGAATGGTGTGAGAAAGTGGTCTAGTTTCAACCTTCTGCATGTTGGTATCCAGTTCTCCCAGCACCATTTGTCAAAGAGACTGTCTTTTTTCCATTGGATATTCTTTCCTGCTTTGTCAAAGATGAGTTGGCCATACGTTTGTGGGTCTAGTTCTGGGGTTTCTATTCTATTCCATTGGTCTATGTGTCTGTTTTTGTGCCAATACCATGCTGTCTTGATGATGACAGCTTTGTAGTAGAGGCTAAAGTCTGGGATGGTGATGCCTCCTGCTTTGGTCTTCTTCTTCAAAATTCCTTTGGCTATTCGGGGCCTTTTGTGGTTCCATATGAATTTTAGGATTGCTTGTTCTAGTTTCGAGAAGAATGCTGGTGCAATTTTGATTGGGATTGCATTGAATGTGCAGATAGCTTTGAGTAGTATTGACATTTTGACAATATTTATTCTTCCAATCCATGAGCACGGAATGTTTTTCCAATTCTTTATATCTTCTTCAATTTCCTTCATACGCTTTCTATAGTTTTCAGCATACAGATCTTTTACATCTTTGGTTAGATTTATTCCTAGGTATTTTATGCTTCTTAGTGCAATTGTGAATGGGATCAGTTTCTTGATTTGTCTTTCTGTTGCTTCATTGTTAGTGTATAAGAATGCAACTGATTTCTCTACATTGATTTTGTATCCTGCAACTTTGCTAAATTCATGTATCAGTTCTAGCAGACTTCTGGTGGAGTCTATTGGATTTTCCATGTATAATATCATGTCATCTGCAAAAAGTGAAAGCTTAACTTCATCTTTGCCAATTTTGATGCTTTGATTTCCTTTTGTTGTCTGATTGCTGATGCTAGAACTTCCAACACTATGTTAAACAACAGCGGTGAGAGTGGACATCCCTGTCGTGTTCCTGATCTCAGGGAAAAAGCTCTCAGTTTTTCCCCATTGAGGATGATGTTAGCTGTGGGCTTTTCATAAATGGCTTTTATGATCTTTAAGTATGTTCCTTCTATCCTGACTTTCTCGAGGTTTTTTATTTAGAAAGTTTGCTGGATTTTGTCAAAGGCCTTTTCTGCATCGATTGACAGGATCATATGGTTCTTATCTTTTCTTTTATTAATGTGATGTATCACATTGATTGATTTGCGAATGTTGAACCAGCCCTGCATCCCAGGAATGAATCCCACTTGATCATGGTGAATAATTCTTTTTATATGCCATTGAATTCGATTTGCTAGTATCTTATTGAGAATTTTTGCATCCATATTCATCAGGGATATTGGCCTGTAGCTCTCTTTTTTTACTGGATCTCTGTCTGGTTTTGGAATCAAAGTAATACTGGCTTCATAGAACGAGTCTGGAAGTTTTCCTTCCCTTTCTATTTTTTGGAATAGCTTGAGAAGGATAGGTATTATCTCTGCTTTAAACGTCTGGTAGAACTCCCTGGGAAGCCATCTGGTCCTTGACTGTTATTTGTTGGGAGATTGTGGATAACCGATTCAATTTCTTTGCTGGTTATGTGTCTGTTCAAGCTTTCTTTTTCCTCCTGATTGAGTTTTGGAGGCGTGTGGGTGTTTAGGAGTTTGTCCATTTCTTCCAAGTTGTCCAGTTTGTTGGCATATAATTTTTCATAGTATTCCCTGATAATTGCTTGTATCTCTGAGGGATTGGTTGTAATAATTTCATTTTCATTCATGATTTTATCTATTTGGGTCATCTGCCTTTTCTTTTTGAGAAGCCTGGCTAGAGGTTTATCAATTTTGTTTATTTTTTCAAAAAGCCAACTCTTGGTTTCGTTGATCTGCTCTACAGTTTTTTTAAGATTCTATATTGTTTGGGGCGCCTGGGTGGCTCAGTCGGTGAGCGTCTGACTTCAGCTTGGGTCATGATCTCACAGTCTGTGAGTTCGAGCCCCGCGTCAGGCTCTGTGCTGACAGCTCAGAGCCTGGAGCTTGTTTCAGATTCTGTGTCTCCCTGTCTCTCTGACCCTCCCCCGTTCATGCTCTGTCTCTTTCTGTCTCAAAAATAAACGTTAAAAATTAAAAAAAAAAAAAGAAAAAAAAGATTCTATATTGTTTATTTCTGCTCTGATCTTTATTATTTCTCTCCTTCTGCTGGATTTAGGCTGTCTTTGTTGTTCTGCTTCTATTTCCTTTAGGTGTGCTGTTAGATTGTGTATTTGGGAATTTTCTTGTTTCTTGAGATAGGCCTGGATTGCAATGTATTTTCCTCTCAGGACTGCCTTCGCTGCGTCCCAAAGCGTTTGCATTGGTGTATTTTCATTTTCATTTGTTTCCATATATTTTTTAATTTCTTCTCTAATTGCCCAGTTGACCCATTCTTTCTTTAGTAGGGTGTTCTTTAACTTCCATGCTTTTGGAGGTTTTCTAGACTTTTTCCTGTGGTTGATTTCAAGCTTCATAGCATTGTGGTCTAAAAGTAAGCATGGTATGATTTCAATTCTTGTATACTTATGAAGGGCTGTTTTGTGACCCAGTATGTGATCTATCTTGGAGAATGTTCCATGTGCCCTTGAGAAGAAAGTACATTCTGTTGCTTTGGGATGCAGAGTTCTAAATATATCTGTCAAGTCCATCTGATCCAATGTATCATTCAGGGCCCTTGTTTCCTTATTGACCATGTGTCTAGATGATCTATCCATTTCTGTAAGTGGAGTGTTAAATTCCCCTGCAATTACCACATTCTTATCAATAAGGTTGTTTATGTTTGTGAATAATTGTTTTATATATTTGGGGGCTCCTGTATTTGGCACATAGACATTTATAATTGTTAGCTCTTCCTGATGGATAGACCCTGTGATTATTATATAATGCCCTTCTTCATCTCTTGTTACAGCCTTTAATTTAAAGTCTAGTTTGTCTGATATAAGCATGGCTACTCCAGCTTTCTTTTGGCTTCCAGTAGCATGATAAATGGTTCTCCATCCCCTCACTCTCAATCTAAAGGTGTCCTCAGGTCTAAAATGAGTCTCTTGTAGACAGCAAATAGATGGGTCTTGTTTTTTTATCCATTCTGATACCCTATGTCTTTTGGTTGGCACATTTAGTCCATTTACATTCAGTGTTATTATAGAAAGATATGGGTTTAGAGTCATTGTGATGTCCACAGGTTTCATGCTTGTAGCGATGTCTCTGGTACTTTGTCTCACAGGATCCCCCTTAGGATCTCTTGTAGGGCTGGTTTAGTGGTGACAAATTCCTTCAGTTTTTGTTTGTTTGGGAAGACCTTTATCTCTCCTTCTATTCTAAATGACAGACTTGCTGGATAAAGGATTCTCGGCTGCATATTTTTTTCTGTTCATCACATTGAAGATCTCCTGCCATTCCTTTCTGGCCTGCCAAGTTTCAGTAGAGAGATCGATCACGAGTCTTATAGGTCTCCCTTTATATGTTAGAGCACGTTTATCCCTTGCTGCTTTCAGAATTTTCTCTTTATCCTTGTATTTTGCCAGTTTCGCTATGATATGTCATGCAGAAGATTGATTCAAGTTACGTCTGAAGGGAGTTCTCTGTGCCTCTTGGATTTCAATGCCTTTTTCCTTCCCCAGATCCGGGAAGTTCTCAGCTATTATTTCTTCAAGTACACCTTCAGCACCTTTTCCTCTCTCTTCCTCCTCTGGAATACCAATTATGCATATATTATTTCTCTTTAGTGCATCACTTAGTTCTCTAATTTTCCCCTCATACTCCTGGATTTTTTATCTCTCTTTTTCTCAGCTTCTTCTTTTTCCATAATTTTATCTTTTAGTTCACCTATTCTCTCCTCTGCCTCTTCAATCCGAGCCGTAGTTGTCTCCATTTTATTTTGCAGCTCATTGATAGCATTTTTTAGCTCCTCCTGGCTGTTCCTTAGCCCCTTGATCTCTGTAGCAAGAGATTCTCTGCTGTCCTTTATACTGTTTTCAAGCCCAGCGATTAATTTTATGACTATTATTCTAAATTCACTTTTTGTTACATTGTTTAAAGCATTTTTGATCAGTTTGTTAGCTGTTGTTATTTCCTGGATGTTTTTCTGAGGGGAATCCTTCTGTTTCGTCATTTTGGATAGTCCCTGGAGTGGTGTGGGACTGCGGGGCACTTCCCCTGTGCTGTCTTGAATAACTTGTGTTGGTGGGCGGGACCACAGTCAGAGCTGATGTCTTCTCCCAGCCCAACGCTGGGGCCACAGTCAGACTGGTGTGTGCCTTCTCTTCCCCTCTCCTAGGGGCGGGATTCACTGTGGGATGGCGTGGCCCGTCTGGGCTACTTGCACACTGCCAGGCTTGTGGTGCTGGGGATCTGGGGTATTAGCTGGTCTGGATTGGCAAGGTGCACAGGGGCGGGAGGGGCAGACTCAGCTTGCTTTTCAGCTCCCTTTTCCTTTGGTAATCCACTTCGGGAGGGGCCCTGCTGCACCAGGAGGGAGTCAGAGCTGCCACCAGAGGGATGGATCCGCAGAAGCACAGCATTGGGTGTTTGCAGGGTGCAAGCAAGTTCCCTGGCAGGAATAGGTTCCCTTTGGGATTTTGGCTGAGGGATGGGAGAGGGAGATGGCACAGGCGAGCGCCTTTGTACCCCGCCAAGCTGAGCTCTGTCGACCGGGGCTCAACAACTCTCCCTCCCGTTGTCATCCAGCCCTCCCGTTCTCCAAGCAGAGCTGTTAGCTTATAACCTTCCAGATATCAAGTCCTGCTTGCTGTTGGAACACACTCCATCTAGCTCCTCCGCTTTTGCAAGCTAGACTCGGGGGCTCTGCTTGGCTGGCCGGCCCCCTCCGCCCTGGCTCCCTCCCGCCAGTCCGTGGAGTGCGCACCGCCTCTCCGCCCTTCCTACCCTCTTCCGTGGGCCTCTCATCTGTGCTTGGCTCCGGAGACTCCGTTCTCCTAGTCTTCTGGCAGTTTTCTGGGTTATTTAGGCAGGTGTAGGTGGAATCTAAGTGATCAGCAGGACGCGCAGTGAGCCCAGCGTCCTCCTACACCGCCATTTTCCCTGGTATTTTATAGTTTTTGATGCAATTGTAAATGGGATTGATTCCTTGATTTCTCTTCCTGCCTCTTCATTATTGGTGTATAGAAATGCAACCAATTTTTGTACACTGATTTTATATCCTGCTACTTTGCTGAAGTTTAGATCAGTTTTAGCAGGTTTTGGTGGAGTCTTTTAGGTTTTCCATGTGAAGAGTGAAAGTTTGACTTCTTTTTGAAAGTTTATTTAACTTGTTGTTGTTTGTTGTTGTTGTTGTCTGATTGCTGAGGCTAGGACTTCCAACACTATGTTAAACAGCAGTGGTGAGAATGGACATCCCTGTCATGTTCCCAACCATAGGGGGAAAGCTCTCAGTTTTTTTCCATTAAGGATGGTTTCAGTTGTGGGCCTTTCATATATGCCTTTATGATGTTGAGGTACGTTCCTTCTACTCCTACTTTCTTGAGGGCTTTTATCAAGAAAGGATGTTGTATTTTGTCAAATGCTTTTTCTGCATCTATTGAAAAGATCATATGGTTTTTATCCTTTCTCTTATTAATATGATGTGTCACATTGATTGATTTCAAATATTGAACCAGCCCTACAGCTCAGGAATGAATCCCACTTGATCATGGTGAATAATTCTTTTAATATATAATTGAAGTCAATTTGCTAGTATCTTGTTGACAATTTTTTGTATCCAGGTTCATCAGGGACATTGTCCTATAATTCTCCTTTTTAGTAGGGTCTTTATCTGGTTTTGGAATCAAGGTGATGCTGGCTTCATAGAATGAGTTTGGAAGCTTTCCTTACATTTCTATTTTTCAGAACAGTTTGGCAAGAATACGTATTAACTCTTCTTTAGCTGTCTGGTAGAATTCCCCTGGGAAGCCATCTGGTCCAGGACTCTTATTTGTTGGGGGATTTTTGATTAATGATTCAATTTCTCTGCTGGTTATGGGTCTGTTCAAATTTTCTATTTCTTCCTTTTTCAGTTTTGTTAATGTCTGAGTTTCTATGAATTTGTCCATTTCTTCCAAATTGATCAGTTTTTTGACATATAATTTTTTATAGCATTCCTTCATAATTGTTTGCATTTCTGTGGTGTTGGTCGTGATCTCTCCTTTTTCACTCCTGATTTTATCTATATGGGCCCACTTTCCTTTCTTTTTGAGAGGTCTGGCTAGGAGTTTATCAATTTTGTTTATTCTTTCAAAAAACCAACTCTTAGTTTTATTTATCTGTTCTTCTGGTTTTTGTTTGTTTGTCTCTATAATGTTTGTTTCTGCTCTAATCTTTATTAATTTCCCCCTTCTCCTGGCTTTGGGCTTTATTTGCTGCATTTCTAGCTCCTTGAGGTGTAAGGTTAGTTTGTGTATTTGGAATCTTTCTTGCTTCTTGAGATAGGCCTGAATTGCAAGGTACTTTCCTCTTATGACTGCCTTTACTCCATCCCAAAGAGTTTAGACTGTCATGTTTTCATTTTCATTTGCTTCAATGCAATTTTTTCTTCTTTCAATTCCTGGGTAGCCAATTCATTCTTTAATAAGATGTTCCTTAATTTCCATGTATTTGAGGGCTTTCCAAATTTTTTCTTGTGGTTGATTTCAAGTTTCATAGCTCTGTGATCTGAAAATATGCATGGTATGATCTCAATCTTTTTGTACCTTTTGAGGGATGGTTTGTGCCCCATATGTGATCTGTTCTGGAGAATGCTCTATGTGTACTTGAGAATAATGTGTATTCTGATGCTTTAGGATGAAATGTTCTGAATATATCTGTTAAATCAATCTGGTCCAGTGTGTCACTCAAAGCCATTGTTTCCTTGTTGATTGTCTGCTTAGATGATCTGTCCATTGTTGTAAGTGGGATATTAAAGTACCCTACTATCCCAACCCTAAGAGACAACTTCTGATAGGCATAACACTGTAGCTTGTACACAGAGGCATAAAATATAGCTAGACTTTAGGCACCTCATCATCTAGTTCCAAAGTCGGCCAATTACAGCCTGTGCTGAAGACGGTTTAGTGCTTGCTTTTGTACAGCCCATTAACACAGAATGTTTTTTACATTTTTAGATGGTTGAAAGATAATCATAAGAACATATTTCATGATACATGCAAACTGTATGAAATTTAAATTTCAGTGTCTGGAAAAATACAACTGTTTAACTGGAACAGAATCATGCTCATTGTTGACATATTGTCTGTGGTTTCTTTCATGTTATAATGGCAGAATTGCATATTTGCAACAGAGACTGTATGGCCCTCAAAGAAGAAACTATTACCAACTGATCCTTTGCAGAAAAGAGTTTGCCAAACTCTGATCTTGTTAAAGAGACAGAATGGACACAAATATCCATAGCCCAAAGCAAGACGGTAAAAGTCACATCCATACACAGAAAAGACATTTTCTAAAAATTCAAGCAAGGCAGATCCACAAATGCTGAATAGAGAAAGTAGAGTGTGACTTAGGCCTAGAAGAAAGGTTAGAGATGAAAAAAGACTACTTATTTCACACTGAGGGAATAGCCTCTCCAAAGGCACTGAGGCTGTGGTAGGAATGGTTATCCTAGAGATAGGGACTGCTGAGAAATACAAAGTGGGGAAGGTAGGGTTGGCTCTGATACTTGTTGCCAATACTCATGACTAGAAGACAGCATTGAAAGAGGGTCCCTTTAAAAAACAAACAAAGGGGGGCCTGGGTGGCTCAGTCGATTAAGTGTCTGACTCAGCTCAGGTCATGATCTCATGGTTCATGAGTTCAGACCCTGTGTTGGGCTCTGTGCTGACAGCTCAGAGCGTGGAGCTTGCTTCCGATCTGTGTCTCCCTCTCTCTGCCCCTCCCCTGCTCATGCTTTGTCTCTCAAAAATAAATAAACATTAAAAAATTAAACAAACAAACAAAAACACACGCTGACTAAGTGAAGCAGAAGCATTGAAGAGCTCTCTACCCTTAGGGTAGGAATCACAACAAAAAGTAATGGATACATGTAAAAGAAGAGCTAAGCAATGCTTTTATGGGAATGTTCTAGAGTTTATCCTGCCAGAGAGGGTGTAATAACCAAGTCTTTCTTAGAAAATATTACAAAATTGTCAGAGATGAGGGATTAACTAGACATCAGCTAAAGGTATAAATAGTCTGAAAGCATAATATATAGTAAATGTTTTCTTCACCTGGCTGAGAATTCTGTCACTCAGAAGGAAGAGGTATCTGGTAGAACTGGTATTCTGTTCTTAATTCTGGCCAATATGGAAAGACTTGATGGTGAGGGTGGGAGTGACAGAAAGCTTGAGAATATTACTGTTGTCAACTCTGACTATGAGGTGAGGTAGGACATGCTACATACAGTTAGGTGGGAAACCTAAGCTTCCAGAAACCCGGTTAATAATGTTTAGAAATGTCCATATGATCTGGTCTGAATTTTTAAAATAGAAACTGGCTAAAGTGGGATGAGAAGCTCCAAATTTAAGCTTCCCACAACATAGCATTAGGTATCACATGAGAAAAAAACAAAAAGAAGCAGGCACAGAATATTATAAGGTTGCATAATATCAATATTCTGAACTCCACTATAGAGCAGAAATTCATTTGATTATAAGCAGAAATTTCATTTGATTATATCTAACAAGAGTGGTCTTGGTGAAGGCCTATAATAAACTAATTTTTGTGAAAAGTTCTTATAGCAAAAAAGAAAAAAAGAGAGCAACATAAAGATAGAGACAGAAAGAATTTTTTTTTCTTTTTTTAATTTTTTTTAACATTTATTTATTTTTGAGACAGAGAGAGTCAGAGCATGAACAGGGGAGGGTCAGAGAGAGAGGGAGACACAGAATCCAAAACAGGCTCCAGGTTCTGAGCTGTCAGGACAGAGCCCGATGCGGGGCTTGAACTCAGGGAGTGCGAGATCATGACCTGAGCTGAAGTCGGACACTTAACCGACTGAGCCACCCAGGCTCCCCAGAATTTTTTTTTTCTATTTTGAGAGCAAGAAGTTGAACAAGTAAAAGCTAGATCCACTAATTTGGAAATGAGATCATGTAACTGTGTATATTTGATATTTTTATATTAATCTTAATTACCATAAAAGAAAATTGGAGATACCTTATGCCTTTAAAAAATTGTATTTAACGATTCTACACCAAAAAAAAAAAAAAAAAAAAAAAATGTATGGGGCGCCTGGGTGGCGCAGTCGGTTAAGCGTCCGACTTCAGCCAGGTCGCGTTCTCGAGGTCCGTGGGTTCGGGCCCCAGTCGGGCTCTGGGCTGATGGCTCAGAGCCTGGAGCCTGTTTCCGATTCTGTGTCTCCCTCTCTCTCTGCCCCTCCCCCGTTCATGCTCTGTCTCTCTCTGTCCCAAAAATAAATAAACGTTGAAAAAAGAAAAAAAAAAGTAAGATTGAACATTTCAGCAAAGTTGCAGTATACAAAATAAACACACAAAAACCAATTGTGTTGTGCTTCTAAGCACTAGTAATGAACAATCTGAAAAGGAAATTAAGAAAACAATAAAAAAATTGATTTACAATATCATCAAGAAGAATAAAATACTTAAGGATATACTTAACCATGGAGACAAGTTAAGGGGCTCAACTGCGTTGTCCTACTGTTCAAGTGAACCCCTCCAATTGTGCATGGAGTCAGCAACAGATTGGTAAGCTTATAGTATGAGGAGGACTAACAACTGGTGTGGTAGAGGAACTGCTACTGAAAATCTTTAGGAAATAAGAAGACAAACAGTATACATTAGACATGGGTAAATTCTTAACTTCCCCAAGAAGGAAAATAGGGATTTTAAGCCTTAAATTTGAGGCCAGTTAAATTCTAGAGTGATGTAATAAAGGAAGGGAGATAAGCAACATAGATTTTTAGTAAAAACAAGTTTTGTCCAAACACTACATATTTTTTTGTGTTGCTAGACTAACAGCAGAACACTGGTCAGGGCATAACCTATTTACCCATGAATCTCAGCTCTGTTACTAACTGCAGAAGTCAGATGACTTTCTTAACCTATCTAAGCCTCAGTTTCCTAGACTATAATCTGGGGATTTTAATAACTACTGAACGCTTCTACGGAGAAGCAGTAAACAAAATAACTCATGTAAAATGTTTAGTACAGTTCCTAAAAAAGAGTGGTAGATAAGCTTTAGTTATTGTGATTTTTTTTTTCTGTCAAAATTTTTAAAGTAAGAACAGGTTTGAAAGAATGTTATAAATTTAAGACTCAAACCCCTCAGGAAATGTTTTACTTTTCATTAAAATACTTTTTTTGTCCCAATCTGTAGTCACTGAGGAGTAACTTTTTATATTTTATACTGTCCTGGGTTCATTTTTACAAACACAAATGTTTATGGATTTGACCGCTAGTGGAACACAAGACTAATATTGTAGCTGAATGTTAGAAAAGTCTTAGGGTCCTTCTAGGGAACTTTGACATTTATGTTTTAACCTCCCTAATGTTTAGCTGACTTGTCTATAAGTTACACTTTAATAAAACTAAGATTGCACACAGTATATTAGGGATTAAGCAAGGTATGATTTGATCTAATACATGCAGGAATGTGTGTACATATTAAATGGAGACATGATAAAGGATTAACAATGGTTATTTCTGGGTGGTACCAAGTACAGGTGTCTTTTTACTTTGTTTTGGTTATAAGTATTTTTTTCCTACAATGAAAAATATATATATATGCATATATATATATATATATATATATCTCCATATATGTGGGAAATATTTTAAAATTTAACAAGTGGGACAATCAGGAATGTCAAAATGTCAAAATCTAAATTGTTTATAATTGGATGTAAACACACTTGGAATGTATTTGTTTCAATTTTCTAGCCAGTTAGGTTTAGTGAACAGGAATCATGGCCTTTAGCCTCAGGAAAAAGTCAAACACATTTCAGAATATTTATTTATTCATCAAATATACATTGTTTCAAAGATATGCTACATGCTATGTTATATATTAGGGATAAAATGATAAATTGGATACAGTGCAATTCTGGGTGACAGAGCCTTTTGGCCTTCATAGAAAAGAACAGAAACCTATTTTCCTAAGTTAGGCTTAGAGGTACATTAGAATCATCTGAAGAGCCCATAATACCACCACTGCCAAGGCCCTGTCTGCAGAGATCCTGATTTAATTAAAAAGCGATTCAGGTGAATCTAATATGCAGCCACAGCCTGAGGAATAGGAATTGAAATTGATAGATAGTGGATATGAGGAGGGATGTGCAGGGGTGAAGGCAGGATGAGCTTGGGGTGGAAGTCAGATGGACAATGATGTTTAAAATGTTTTACTGAAAAGAACCTGGCCCCTTTAATAAAGGATACATCTTTGCCAGCCATCCTGAGACAGGTGGGGAAAAAAATGCTAGAATCCTGTGACATAGCTCAGTAAAAACAAAATTCCATGTGCATATAATTTATCACAAACCCCATTCTCCAGTGGAGAGAAGGCTGCCAAACCCCGAGCTTATATGGCACATGGGATGGATCAAGCTAAAAAAGACCAAAGAGCAGAAGCACACCAGAATCGAAGAGGCACAGAAGGTCACTGGGACAAGTCTCAGCAGCTGGCAATAAAGAAAACACCACCACCACCACCACCACCACCACCAACAACAACAACAACAACAAAACATCTGGGGAGATTGGCAAATAGATTCTGAGAGGCTGAGGGCCATGAGAGCCTGACAGCATCAGTGAGATCTGGCTGCTGGTGGCCAGTCCAGGCTGGGGGCTCTAGTTAGGGGCTTTGAGTACAGACCCCAGGGGGGTGAAAGCGAATAAGAAAGTGCCATTATCTTAGTTTGGGGACTGCATCAGAGGCTATAATGTGAAGGTAAGTGTATAGAAGAGAAAAATAGAGACACAGTTCTTAAAACTAAAATATAAAGAAAGATGTGATCACAGAAGTAAGTCAAAAGTCTATCTGACCAATGACTATGGATATGCCAACTTTACAATGATCTTTTGATGCTCCTCGTGGAGGAAAGATTCAGAGCCTCCAGCTAGGCTCAAGTGGCCTTCGCTACAGTTAAGTGGCTCCAGCTGCAGGTCCTCAAATGTGCCCCATATAAGCAAGGCTCTGATGATCATTATAAGGCGGAGTGGAAATAGGTTCTAGGGAGAAGGTAATGGAGGCTCCCCCCGCTTCTTGCGGCCTAGGGCCGGGAGAACACCTCTCTTCCTCCTCCAGCTGCACATCAGAGGAAGGTAAGTTCTCCCTGGATCTTGTGGGTTCATGAGCAGTTTGTTCCTGTGCTGAACTTGGGTGTCCAGAAAGCTGAAAGGAGGTAAATCAGGAACGTTGGAGAGACTATTAGCATGGGGTAAGAATGTTCACAACATAGGAGAGGGCTACTGGGGAACACTCCTCATGTTCTGTAACAGCGGTACTCGGGGGACGGCAAGAGACTCCTTTCTTTGTTTAGAAGGGGGAAGAATCACTTGTTTGTTTAAGAGAATGAAAGGCAGTACAACTATATTAATGAGATTTTCATAGCAATGGACATTGCCAATATTAACAAATGATTTTAAGCTAAAGTTCCTGGTACATGATATAAGGTTCAATGTCAGTTCTATAAACATTTGAAAAGAGGTTTATTCTGAGACCAGAACAATAAGCAATAGATCAAGCAGTTACCAATAAGACTAGCATTTATTGAGGAAGTTTTCATTACCAGCAATGTATTTCTGTATGTAAAAAGCACCCAGAAGTGTGCCTGCTGCTGCTGCTGCTGCACAACTGGTCTATTTAAAAACATAAAAACTAGGGGCGCCTGGGTGGCGCAGTCGGTTAAGCGTCCGACTTCAGCCAAGTCACGATCTCGCGGTCCGTGGGTTCGAGCCCCGCGTCGGGCTCTGGCCTGATGGCTCAGAGCCTGGAGCCTGTTTCCGATTCTGTGTCTCCCTCTCTCTCTGCCCCTCCCCCGTTCATGCTCTGTCTCTCTCTGTCCCAAAAAAATAAATAAACGTTGAAAAAAAAAATTAAAAAAAAAAAACATAAAAACTTAATAGGCAGAATAATATAAGGGTTAAGAGCCAAAATGACGGAGCAAAAAGCATTACTCTGCTGCTTTTTCACGTGGGTGATTTTGAACAAGTCACTTAATTTCTGTCCGCTGTTTCCATCAACTGTAACACCGAGGTAACGATAGTACCATAGGGTCATAGTGAGAATTAATTGGGTTTATATTCATAAAATGCTTACGGCAGTACCTAGAATGTAGCAGGTAAAAATATAACAAGTGTTCTCTATTATGGTAAGTTTTATTAAATAATATATTTTAAAATCTCCTAATTCAGTAGTTCCCGAACTCAGCTACTTATTGGAATCTCCTGGGGGGTACTTCAAAATGTAGGACAAATGGATCCCACCCCCTGAGCTACTGATGTAACTGATTTGGATACAGCTTGGGTCTTCGGGTTAAACCTCCCTAGATGATTCTAATGGCTAGTCAAGTTTGAAGAATGGCTAATATAAGTAACTCCCTTGCTTTAAGTAATGGGAGTTTTGTTTAATTAAATAGATCATTCTTATAATAAGTGAGTCTAATCTATTCATGAATGACAGCTAATCAAATGGCAGATATAGAACCAACTGGAAAGTGCCAGCTTTGTGGCCCAAATTTTGGAAGTGATAGCATTGAGTTCATAATGCTGATTTTATAGATTCTTATACTAGGAGAATGACCATAAAACCCATGCAAACCAATAAATTGTCAAGATGATGGAGCAAGAGATTAATTGAGCCAGATGCTTTCTCAAGGAGCCACAAAGGGGAAATGTCCCGTCTCATATGTATGTACCCCTGCAAAGTTTATACACAAAGACTATACTCAGAATCCTTTATTATTCCTGTGGGTTGTTTTATGACGAGGGTAACACCTAATTGCTGATGTTCTCATGATACTGTCATGACAATGTAGCCCACATGCCACTGGTTTAAACAGAAATTCTCCCCCAAACTACTTCTGAGTCACTTCTACAAAAAATAGTTACCAATGCTACATTTTCCAGGAAATATGAGCATGTCGTAGAATGGGAAATCAGTTTTTTATCTCAGAGTCTGAATAATAAGTAGTTCTTTTGGCCAAAGGGAGATCAAAGTGTTTTCATCGCCCATTAGCACAGCAGAATCTGATGATTGTAGAGCAACCACAGCCACGAAATAGCAGGTGGACGTGGGATGCTCAGGTTAGAGACTTAGCAAGCCACAGAATGCCTGAGGTTGGTAAAGCAAGGCAGCTAGCCAGAATTTTGTGCAGTGTTTGGAAGGAAGCAAAACTTCCTGAAGAAACTGATTGCCTACTGCTTAAGGACCAAGTTCTCTGATTTGTACTGAGAATTCTGAAGTACACAGGACCGGTACTGACAAGAGCCCTTCAGCGCTACATTGGTCAAAGGCTGTGGTCTTTAGTGAGGGGGTGGAGGCCATCCACACGTACTGTGTAACCTTCTGGTATGTCACCTATATGATTAAATGTGTAATTCCTACCACAGAACACGTCTACATGCAGTCTAGGCAAGTCCATGTGAGGCAGCACAATGAAGTACTACTAATCAGGCTTCCCAGTTTGAACCCTGACTCTGCCATGTACCCGCTGGGGAAACATGGGCAACTCCTTCATCTGTAAAAGAAACCACAAAAGTACCTTTTGTCAAAAAGCTGTTATGAATATTAAGGAAATTCATTTTTGTTAACCACCTAGAAAAATGCCTTCAAGCTGCTATAGATGCTTGCTTCTGGAATAAGTCTTCATCCAGCCTCAAATTAGAAATTACCTTCTGAGTGTATGTTTAGACACCTGAATCAAGAACATCCTATCTGATAAAAAGTCCCAACTCTGGCATTCAGAAGCAGAGAAAATAAGATAGGCAGTGCTTCTTTCAGCTTGTTTTGCCAGGATTATTTCTACCTGAATGAAGACTGTGTTACAACAGCCACTCAGAGGGTATTGGGATGTAAGTGATAGAATTTATGAATCTGAGGGCATAATTTGTCTATTACACTCCTATCAGGGAATGGGCTGTAAAATAAACTCCCTTGAGTTTCTAGAATACCAAACCGCACATATGATTCATGCATTCATTCTTAAAATTCTATTCAGTGATTTGTTGGTTTGCTAGCTTTCTTGCTGTTTTTTTTTTTTTTTGTATTTATTGTGTAGCTTTTTTACAGTCTGGACAAAAGACATGAAATTGTAGAAGCCTCTGCTGCTCAGAGTTTTCTGGGGTTGGGAATTCTCTGGGCAGAGATTATTCTTTCAATTACAGATTTTGGCCAGTGTCTGCCACCAAAAAAAATAAATCGTAACTAGGGCCACATAGGCCTAGGGGACCAGTATTTCTGTATCACCAAGATACCAGTCTTTGAATTGTTCTGGGTTCAGGCCAGTGGATCTCCCAAGGTGAATACAAATCATGAGAAAAATTCACATTTCTTGATGTCCAATATGGAAAGTCAAAGCATGGCCAGGTTTGGATTCTTAAGAAAACCTTCATGCAATCATACACCTAAACGTACATCCTCACCCACAAAATCACCAGAGTTTTGAGCTCCTTTTTAATAAAAAATAAGAAAACACGGGGAAAATTAAGATATCTTAATTTCTATTATAGTAAAACGTATTCTTGCTAATCCTGTTATGTTACTATTTCTATAAGTTTTCTTAGCATCTGGTGTCCAATCCTCAGCACTGGAGACCTCCACTCACTGAGGATGCCCGTGAGTTTGATGCTGACAAGCCTAAGAGCTCTGTGAACTCACTCTGCTTCCATTCTCAACCTTCTCTTCTATTTCCAGTTACTCACCTGAGACTGGTCCTTCAAGTCACCCCAACTAGCTGTCTGTTCTCCTGAGATTTAGTGGAATCAACTCAGATGGTTCTAATCAGCATGGGATTCTTGGAGTGAGTGGGAAAGGTAGGATCAGGCCCTGTGATCTAAACAACATCTGTTCTCCAGCCTCCTCTCTGCCCCTAAAAGATCTCCTTGTGTGAAAGGAGATAACTGGATGTATTGGATTGAATTTATTTAACTTCTTTTTTTTAAGGTTTATTTATTTTTGAGAGAGAAAGAAACCTAGAGAGAGAGAAAAACAAAGCACAAGTGGGGGAGGGGCAGAGAGAGGGAGACACAGAATCCAAAGCAGACTCCAGGCTCTGAGCTGTCAGCACAGAGCCCCACACAGGGCTTGAACTCATGAGCCATGAGATCATGACCTGAGCTGAAGTCAGACACTTAATTAACCGACTGAGCCACCCAGGCACCCCTGAACTTACTTAACTTCTATCTATACTGGTTTATGGTTGAAATTGATTCTGAACATAGTACATTTCTAATTTGAGAAGAGAATTTTGAGTAACTTCATGAGCATGAGGAGAATAAAGACTGCATAGAAACTAGATTTTGCGAACATTTCCAATGTTTTCTGTATTTCTAAGCACTCTCAGAGAGCCCACTTCTATTGGCCTTGCAGAGTGCCTGAAACAATCAAGAAAAAATTAGAGCCCAGCAAAGCAGGAAAACCCAGTTCTACGTGTTTCCTGACTTGATCCCTATCACTGCTTTAAAATTCCTTCTGCAGATAGATGTTTCCAACTTAAATAATAGTATACTGTTGAAATGGTACAAACATTTTAAATAGTACTATGGTGATTTCTTAGCCTCAACATATCTTGTTTTCATTTATAGTTCATCTGGAGTTTAAGTTTTAGTAGAAATTTCCCATGGTCTTATTTCTAAGATAAGGCAAAATAACCTGTCTGAGCCAGCCAGTCTCACCCAGCAATAAATACTACTAATAAACCATATACACAGCATTTATGTGGTCTGGTTAATAAGACCTGTCTTTAGCAGAACAACCAAACTGCTTTGTAAGGAACAAATCTCAAGGACCTAAAGTTTGCTTCTACTTTTGACTAGATAGCCATAGCAGGAATATTCTTTTGTCTGTAATCATCTTGATGTACATGCTGTCCCCAACTTAGAATGGTTCGACTTAAAAATTTTCAACTTTACGATGGTGCAAAAGCAATGCACGTTCAGTAGATACTGTACTTCAAATTTTGAATTTTGATCTCTTCCTGGGCTAGGGATATAAGTACAACACCCTCCCCTGATGGTGAGCAGGGGCAGCAAGTCACAGCTCCCGTCAACCACATGACCATAAGGGTAAACAACTGATACAAACACAATTATTCTTTTTCACTTTTAATGGAATGTTCAAGAAATTACATAAGACATGCAACACTTAATTATAAGCTTTTTTTTGTTAGACAATTTTGCTCAACTATAGGCTAATATAAGTCTTCTGAGCATGTTTAAGGGTAAGGGTAAACTATGATGTTTAGTACATTAGGTATATTAGGTATATATATGTATATCAGGTATATTATATGTATTAAATGTATATATTATATGTATTAAATATATATACCTTTTATTTATATTAAATATATTTTACCTTTTTAATCCAGTATAGTTAATGTAGAGTGTTATATTAGTTTCAGGTGTATAATGTAGTGATTTAACAATATTCAGTGCTCATCAAGAATAAGTGTACTCTTTAAAAAAAAAAATTAAGTGTACTGTTAACCCTCTTCATTTATTTCACCCATCCCCCTCACCAACTTCCCATCTGGCAACCATCAGTTCTCTATAGTTAACAGTCTGATTTTTTTGTCTTTCTCCTTTGATCATCTGTTTTTTAAATCCACATATGAGTGAAATCCTATGGTATTTATATTTCTCTGACTTATTTAACTTAGAATTATACTCTCTAGTTCCATCCATGTTGTTGCAAATAGCAAGACTTCACTCAGTAATATATACATATGTATACACACACACATACACACACACACCACTTCTTTATCCATTCATCTGTCAATGGACATTTGAACTGCTTCCATAATTTGGCTTTTGTAAATAATATTGCTTTACTGCATATATTAGATGTACATATATCGTTTTGAATTAGTGTTTTTTTTTATATTTTGGGGGTTAATACCTATTACTAGAATTACTGGATCATGTGGCAGTGTTTTTTTTTCATTTTTTGAGGAAACTCTGTACTTGTTTTCACAATGGATGCACCAATTTGCCTTCCTACCAGCAATGCACGAAGGTTCTTTTTTCTCCACAACCTTGCCAGTACTTCTCCTTTTCTTTTTTTGTTTCTTTGTTTGTTTGTTTTGGGGTTTTTTGGTGTTTTTGTTTTTTTTTGTTTTTGTTTTTGTTTTTTTAGTCATTTTGACAGGTGTAAAGTGATATCTCATTAGGGCTTTGATTTGCATTTCCCTAATGGTAAGTAATGCTGAACATCTTTTCATGCTGTTTGCCATCTGCTGTCTTCTTCAAAGAACGTCAGTTCATGTCTTTTGTCTGGTTTTTAATTGGATTATTCAATTTTGTGGTGTTCAGTTGTATAATTTCTTTATATATTTTGGATGCTAACCCTTTATTGGACAGGTCATTTGCAAATATCTTTTCCCATTCAGTAGGTTGTCTTTTAGTTATGTTGCTTATTTCCTTTGTGCAGAAACTTTTTATTTTGATGTAGTCCCAATTATTTATTTTTGTTGTTTCTCTTGCCTCAGACAACTTATCTAGAAAGAAGTTGCTATGGCTGATGTCAAAGGAATTTCTGCCTGTGCTCACTACTAAGATTTTTATGGTTTCAAATATCAGTTATGTCCTTAATCCATTTTGAATTTAGTTTTATGTATGGTGTGACAGAGGGGTTCATTTTCATTCTTTTACATGTGGGTGCACAGTTTTTCCCAGCACTATTTGTTGAAAAGATTTTCCCCATTGTATATTCTTGCCTCCTTTGTTGAAGATTGACCCTATGACCATAGGTTTATCTCTGGGCTCTCTATTCTGTTGCCTTGATCTATGTGTGCACTTTTATGCTTTATACCATTTTATGTTTTATACTGTTTTTATTACTTCAACTTTGTAGTATAACTTCAAATGGCATCATGATACTTACAGCTTTGTACTACTTTTTTAAAGATTTCTTTGGCTATTTGGTGTCTTTTGTATTTCCATATAAATTTTAGGATTATTTGTTCTAGTTCTGTGAAAAATGCTGTTGGTATTTTGATAGGGATTGCACTGAATCTGTAGATTGCTTTGGGTAGTATGGACATGTTAACGATATTCTTCCAATTCATGAACATGGAATATCTTTCCATTTCCTTGTGTTGTTTTCAATTTCCTTCATTAACGTTGCATAGTTTTCAGAATACAAGTCTTTCACCTCCTTAAGTTTATTTCTAGGTTTTTCATTCTCTTCGGCATAATTATAAGTGGGATTATTTTCTTTTTCTGCTGATTAATTATTAGTGTATAGAAATTCAACAGTTTCTGTATATTGATTTTTGTATTCTCAGACCTTACTAATTCATTTATTATTTTCAGGTTTTTTTTTTTTGATGGAGTCTTTAGGGTTTTCTAAATATAGTATTATGTCACCTGCAAATAGTGGGAGTTTTACTTCTTCTTACCAGTTTGGATGTCTTTTATTTATTTGTTTGATTGCAGTTAGGACTTCCAGTACTACATTGCATAAAAGCGGTGAGAGTGGACATCCCTGTCTTGTTCCTGACCTAAGGAGAAAAGCTTCAGTTTTTCACCAGAGAGTGATGTTTTCTGTGGGTTTTTCATACATGGCCCTTATGATGTTGAAGTCTGGACCTCTAAACCTACTTTGTTGAGGGCTTTTATCATGAATGGGCATTGTACTTTGTCAAATGCTTTTTCTACATTTATTGAAATGATAATATGGTTTCTATCCTTTTGTTGATGTGATGTATCACATTGATTGATTTGCAAATATTGAACCACACTTGCATCCTGGGAATTAATTCCATTTGATCATGGTAAATTATTTTTTTAATATATTGTTGGATTCAGTTCACTAATTTTTGTTGAGGGTTTTTGTATCTGTTTGTTAGAGATCTTGGCTTGTATTTTTTTTTTTTTTTGGTGGTATCTTTATCTGGTTTTGGAATCAGTAATGATGGCCTCATCAATTTTGATCTTTCATCTTCAATTTTGGAAAAGTTTGAGAAGAATAGATACCAACTCTTTTAACGTTTTGTAAAATCACTTGAGAAACCATCTGGTCTAAGGCTTCCATTTTGGGTTTTTTGAGAGTTTTTTGATTATTGATTCAATTTCATTGCAAGAATCACTCTATTTAAATTTTCTTCCTACTTAATTTTTGGTAGGTAATATGTTTGTAGGAATTTATCCATTTCTTCTAGGTTGCCCAATTTTGGGAATGTATTTTTTCATAACATTCTGTTACAATCTTTTGTATTTCTGTGATGTCACTTGTAATTTCTCCCCCCTCATGTCTGATTTGCTTTGAGTTCTCTCTCTCTCTCTCTCTCTCTCTCTCTCTCTCTCTCGTTGTTTTTGATGAATCAGGCTAGAGGGTTATCAATTTTTTCATCATTTCAAAGAACCAGCTCCTGGTTTCATTGATCTAACATTTTGTTTCTATTTTATTCATTTCTGTTCTTTACTGTTTCCTTTTTTCAACTGATTTTGTGTTTTCTTTGTTCTTTTTCTAGCTCCTATAGGTGTAAGTTTAGGGTATTTGAAACTTTTCTTGCTTCTTAAGGCAGTTCTGTATTGTTACAAACTTTCCTCTTAGAACTGCTTACGTTGCATCTCCAAGATTTTACACCACTGTGTTTTCCTGGTTATTTATTTGTCTCCATGTTATTTTTTCCTTTTTTTTTTTTTTTAATTTGAATCAAAGTTAATTAAGATACAGTGTGATAATGATTTCAGGAGTAGAATTAGTGGTTTATTACTTACATATAATACCAAGGGTTCATTCCAATAAGCATCCACTTTAATACCCAAAACCCATTTAGCCCCTTACCCCACTCACCTCCCCTCTAGCAATCCTCAGTTTGTTCTCTATATTTAAGGGTCTCTTATGGTTTGCCTCCCTCTCCATTTTTATCTCATTTTTGCTTCTTTTACCCTATGTTCAACTGTTTTGTTTCTTAAGTTCCACATATGAGTAAAATCATATGATTTCATATTTGTCTTTGACTTATTTTGCTTAGCATAATACACTCTAGTTCCATCCACATTGTTGAAAATGGCAAGATTTAATTCTTTTTGATTGCCAAATAATATTTCATTTCATATATATCACACCTTGTTTATCCATACATCGGTTGATGGGCATTTGGGCTCTCTCCATAATTTGGATATTGTTGATAGTGCTGCTATATCATTGGGTTGCATGTGCCCCTTCAAATAAGCTTTTTTTTTGTGTCCTTTGGATGAATACCTGGTAATGCAATTGCTGGGTCATAGGGTAGCTCTATTTTTTTATTTTTTGAGGTACTTCTATACTGTTTTCCAGAGTGGCTGTACCAGTTTGCATTCCCAACAATAGTACAAAAGGGTTCCTCTTTCTCCAAATCCTTGCCAACATCTGTTGTTGCCTGAGTTGTTAATTTTAGCCATTCTGACATGTGTGAGGTGATATCTCATTGTGGCTTTGATTTGTATTTCCCTGATGATGAGTGATGTTGACCATCTTTTCATGTGTCTGTTAGCCATCTGGATATCTACTTTGGAAAAGTGTCTATTCATGTCTTCTGCCCATTCCTCCATTGGATTATTTGTTTTTTGGGTGTTGAGCCTGATAAGTTACTTATAGATTTTGGATATGGACCTTTTATCTAATATGTTATTTTCATCTGTCTTCTTCCATTCCATCAGTTGTCATTTAGTTTTGTTGATTGTTTCCTTTGCTCTACAGAAGCTTTTTATCTTGATGAGGTCCCAATAGTTTATTTTTGCTTTTTTTTTTTTACCTTGTTTCCAGAGATATGCCAAGTATGAAGTTGCTGTGCCTGAGGTCAAAGAGTTGCTGCCTGTTTTTTTCTCTAGGATTTTGATGGTTTTCTGTCTCATATTCAGATCAGATCTTTCATCCATTTTTAGTTTATTTTTGTGTATGGTGTAAGAAAGTGATCCAGTTTTATTCTTCTTCATGTCGCTGTCCAGTTTTCCTAGCACCATTTGCTGAAGAGACTGTCTTTTTTTCCATTGGATATTCTTTCCTGCTTTGTCAAAGATTAGTTGGCCATACGTTTGTAGGTCCATTTCTGGATTCTCTATTCTATTCCACTGATATATGTGTCTGTTTTGTGCCAGTACCATACCATCTTGATGACTGAAGCTTTGTTGAAGTCCAGAATTTTGACCCTTACAGCTTTGGGGCATTTTTCAACATTGCTTTGGCTATCAGAGTCTTTCTGGTTCTATACATGTTATAGAATTGTTTGTTCTAGCCCTTTGCAAAATGCTAGTGCTCTTTTGACAGGGATTGAATTGAATGTGTAGATTGCTTTGGGTATTATCAGCATTTCAACAATATTTGTCCTTCCAATACATCACCATGGAATGTTTTTCCATTTCTTTGTGTCTTCTTCATTTCATAGCTTTCTATATTTTTCAGTGCATAGATATTTTACCTCTTTGGTTAGGTTTATTCCTCGGTATGTTATGGTTTTTGGTGCAATTGTAAATGTGATTAATTCTTTGATTTCTCTTTCTGCTGCTTCATTATTTGTGTATAGAAATGCAACTGATTTCTGTCCATTGATTTTATAGCCTGCAACTTCGCTGAGTTCATATATCTGTTCTGTCAGTGTTTCGGAGTCCTTTGGGTTTTCAACATAGAGTATCATGTCATCTGTGAAGAGTGAAAGTTTGACTTCCTCCCTGCTGATTGGGATGGCTCAGACTTCCAGTACTATCTTGAAAAACAGTGGTGAGAGTGGACATCCCTGTTGTATTTTTGACCTAAGGGGGAAAACTATCAGTTTTCCCCATTGAGGATGATATTAGCTGTGGGCCTTTCATATATGGCCTCTATGATCTTCAGGTATGATCCTTCTATCCCTACTTTCTTGGGTTTGTTTTATCAAGAATGATGCTATATTTTGTCAAATGCTTTTTCTGCATCTATTGAAAGGATCATGACCTTATCCTCTCTTTTATTAATGTGATGTATCACATTGATTGATTTGTGGTTAATGAACCAGCCCTGACCCCATGAATAAATCCCACTTGGTGGTGAATAACACTTTTTTTTTTTTTCTAAATTTTTTTTTTTTTAATATTTTTTTTCAACGTTTATTTATTTTTGGGACAGAGAGAGACAGAGCATGAACGGGGGAGGGGCAGAGAGAGAGGGAGACACAGAATCAGAAACAGGCTCCAGGCTCTGAGCCATCAGCCCAAAGCCTGACGCGGAGCTCGAACTCCCGGACCGCGAGATCGTGACCTGGCTGAAGTCAGACGCTTAACCGACTGCGCCACCCAGGCGCCCCAAATAACACTTTTAATATATTGTTTGATCTGGTTTTCTAGTATCATGTTGAGAGTTTTTGCATCCATGTTCATCAAGGGAATTGGCCTATAATTCTCCTTTTTAGTGGGATTTTTGTCTCATTTTAGAATCAAGGTAATGGCTGGTCTCATAGAATAAGTTTGGAAGTTTTTCTTTCATTTCTATATTTTGGAACAGCTTCAAAAGAATAGGTGTTAACTCTTCTTTAGATGTTTGGTAGAATTCCCCTGGAAAGCCATCTGGCCCTGGGCTCTTGTTTGTTGGGAGATTTTTTATTACTATTTCCATTTCTTTACTGGTTAGGGGTCTGTTCAAATTTTCTATTTCTTCCTGTTTCAGTTTTGGTAGTTTGTTTCTAGGAACTTGTCTCTTTCTTCCAGATTGTCTAATTTGTTGGCACAGAATTGCTCATTCCCTTATGATTGCTTGTATATCTGCAGTTTTGTTTTGATCTTTGCTCTTTGATTCATAATTTTATTTATTGGGTTCTCCCCTTTTTCTTTTTGATCAATCTGGCAAGGGGTTTATAAATTTTGTTAATATTTCAAAAAATTGGCTCCTGGTTTCATTAATCTGTGTTTTTTTTTTTAATTTCAATATCATTGATTTCTGATCTAACCTTTATTATTTCCCTTCTTCCGCTGTTTTGGGGCTTTATTTGCTAGTTTTGGGCTTTATTTGATCTTTTTCCAGCTCCTTTAGGTGTAAGTTTAGGTTGTGTATTTGAGACCTTTCTTCCTTCTTTAGGAAGGCCTGGATTGCTGTATACATCTCCCTTCTGTTTGCCTTTTTGTATCACAGAGGTTTTGGACTGTTGTGTTTTCATTTTCATTGGCTTCAGTGTACTTTTTAATTTCCTCTTTAATTTCTTGGTTAACCCATTCATTCTTTGGTAGGATGTTCTTTAATATCCAAATATTCATGGTATTTCTATTTGTTTTCTTGTGGCTGATTTCAAGTTTCATAATTTTGTGATCTGAAAATATGCATGGTATGATCTTGATCTTTTTGTACTTGTTGAGGGTTGATTTGTGACCAAGTATGTGATCTATTCTGGAGAATGTTCCATATGCACTCAAGAAGAATGTCTCGGGGCGCCTGGGTGGCGCAGTCGGTTAAGCGTCCGACTTCAGCCAGGTCACGATCTCGCGGTCCGTGAGTTCGAGCCCCACGTCAGGCTCTGGGCTGATGGCTCAGAGCCTGGAGCCTGTTTCCGATTCTGTGTCTCCCTCTCTCTCTGCCCCTCCCCCGTTCATGCTCTGTCTCTCTCTGTCCCAAAAATAAATAAACGTTGAAAAAAAAAAATTAAAAAAAAAAAAAAAAAAAAGAAGAATGTCTCTTTATTTAGTACCATATTATTTCATCTCCATGTATTTGTGGTCTTTCCAGATTTTTTCTTGTATTGACTTCTAGTTCCATAACATTGTGGTCAGAAAAGATTCATGGTATGACTTTAATCTTTTTTATTTGTTGATACTTGTGTTGTGACCTTATATGAATCTATTCTGGAAAATGTCCATGTGCCCTTGAAAAGAATGTGTATTTCACTGTTATAGGATGAAATGTTCTCAACATATGTGTTAGATCATCTGGTCCAATGTCTCATGGAAAGCCATGGCTTCCTTGTTGATTTTCTATATAGATCATTTGTCTATTGATGAAACCAGGGTCTTAAAGTCCCATGTTACTGTTGTATTTATTTCTTCCTTTATATTTGTTAGCTGCTTTATGTATTTGGGTGCTCCCATGTTAGATATATATTTACAGTTGTTACATCTTCTTGTTTTTCCCCTTTGTTATATAATGTTATTAATGTTATTATTATTGTCTCTTATTATAGTCTTTGTTTTAAGGTCTATTTTGTCCAATATAATTATTGCTACCCTGGCTTTCTTTTCATATGCATTTGTGTGATAAATGTTTCTACATCCCCTCACACTCAATCTGCAAGTGTCTTTAGGTCTGAAATGGGTCTCTGATAGGCAGCATATAGATGGGTCTTTTTTTTAATCCACTTACTCTATGCATTTGATTAGAGCATTTAGTCCATTTATATTCAAAGCACTTGTTGATATGCACTTATTGCCATTTTGTTCCTTATTTTGTGATTGTTCTAGTTCCTTTCTGTTCTCTTGCTGTCTGCTCTCATGGTTTACTGGAATTCTTTAAATACTTGGATTCCTTTCTCTTTTGTACATGTATTATGCGTTTTGATTTGTGGTTAATATAGCGGTCCACATTACGTTGATGAGAACTTATATTTGAACACATTCTTTATTCCTCCTCCCTTGTTTTAGGTATATGGTGTCATTCTTTACAACCTTTATTTTGTGAGTGCCTTGACTGATTTTTTTATAGGTATATTTAATTTTACTGCTTTTGTGCTTATTACATTTTTATGCATGCTTATGGTCTTTCCCTTCCACTCTGAGTCCTTTAACATTTTTTGTAAGGCTGCTTTCATGGTGCTGAATTCCTTCATTTTTTGTTTGTGTTGGAAACTGTTTATCTCTCATTCTATTCTGAATAATAGCATTGCTGGATAGCTGCATTTTTTTTTTTTTTTTTCCTTTCAGCCCTTTGAATATATCATGCCACTCCCTTCTGGCCCACAAAGTTTCTGAAAAAAAAATTAGCTGATAGCTTTTTGGGGTTTCCCTTGTATATAACTGTTTTCTTTTCTCTTGCTGCTTTTAACATTCTCTATCACTACTCTCTGCCATTTTCATTGCTATATAACTTGGTACAGACCTTCTTGGGTTGTTTTTGTTGAAGGATTTCTGCATCTTGGGTCTGGATATCTGTTTCCTTCCCCAGATAAAGATTGTTTTTAGCTATTATTTCTTCAAATAAATTATGGCCTCTTTCCTCTCTTCACTAATTATTCTGCTTCCTCTGGCCTGCTATTTATTCAATCTAGTGTGTTTTTAATATTATTTATTGGCTTCCTCATCTCTGGTTCTTTTTTTTTATCTCTTTGTTAAAGGTCTCATTGATTTCCTGCACCTTCTTCTCAAGTCCAGTGAGGATCTTTACCATCATTACCTTAG
Source organism: Leopardus geoffroyi (assembly GCF_018350155.1). Taxonomy (NCBI): domain Eukaryota; kingdom Metazoa; phylum Chordata; class Mammalia; order Carnivora; family Felidae; genus Leopardus; species Leopardus geoffroyi. The sequence continues at coordinate 102,884,839 of NC_059327.1, read as the reverse complement.
ATTCTCTATTAGACATATTACTTATCTCAATTTTGCTTGGGTCTCTTGGTTTGATTTTTGTCTGGTTCTTTCATTTATAACATATTCTTTTCTTTCCTCATTTTGTCTAACTCTGCGTCTGTTTCTGTTTGTTGGGAAACCCAGCTGTATCTCCTGCTCTTGAAAGTAGTAACCTTATGAAGAGGTCCTGTAGTGCCCTGCAGTGTAATGTCTTCTGTTCACTATAAACTTGTGCTTCAGGGGTGTCCCTTGTTCATGTTGCACATGCCCCGTTCTTGAGTTTTGGATGCTTTTTCCTTCAGTCCAATTGTCTGTAGTAGCTCTCTTGGACTATTGTGGCCAGTTTTTGGTCCCTGTGTGGTTAGTGTTCCTGTCTGGGACCACCTTAGGCTTGAGTTAAGTCCGAGCAGGCATTTTCCAGAGCTGCCATAGCACCAAATTGCAGGGTGCTTTCCCTGTCTGTCCCTGCCCACTCCTGGGTCTGCAATCTGAGTGGTGTGTGAGGTTATCTTCCACCCATCCCAGGAGAGGAGTCAGTTTGGAGTGGTGCTAGTGCATCAGGGATGCTGGCATACTGCCAGACTGGTGGCCTCAGTTTGAATGGATTTTGGCCAAGATTGTACTGGAAGGGGTGAGGTGCATAGTGCCCACATGTTTTATGTGTTCATGAGAGGAAACCTACCACTGCCATAGGGACTGGGCTGGCTAGAGCAGGGCACACACTTTTAACAAGGCTTGTGCTAGTCTTCTGCAGTGCCTGCTGCTGCCACCACTATAGGGACTGAGGCCCTGTTAAGTGTGTCATTGGGGAGTCCCCATGTTGGCAAAGTTTGTGCTGGTCTTCTGGGCGAAGGGATCTCTAGCACATGGACTGAGACATGTGTGACTAGAAAAGGCAGATCTGCCAAAGCCAAGGGGGTGGTGGTTGGTGTAAGTAAGTTAGTGAATGTGGGTGAAGCACTGGCTCTTGCAAGTGGCTGTGTGTTTATGCTGGGGGATATGGGAGGGAAATTGTGCCTTCCAGCTTCTTTGTTCCTGGGCAGTCTCTGAGAAATCTTTTTCTGGACACCTCTGAGATGAGGTAATTACTCTCCTTCCACACATCTCAGACATTTTTCAGACTATTACTTCCATGGTATATGTGCAGGCTATTTGTTGTGTTGTGTGAGGACTCAGCTTTCTATTGCCCTTCAGGCTCTCCCAGAACCAAGCCCATTGTCTTTTGAAATTCTATTCCTTAAGTTCCGCTAGTTGTAAGAATTCACAAAATTCTGACCCTCTTATTTTCAAAGCCAAATGTTTTAGGGATTTTTCTCCTCTGTGTGGCTCTCTAGTGTGAAGGTCTGTTTCATTCCCCTCTCCACACCCTGTGGCTCTTTCCCTTCTGTGGAAAGATGTGCAGGTCCATTTAGCTCCCCATAATGTCTCCACCCTTCCTACCCTCTTCATTGTGGCCTCTTTTGTACATTTAGTTGTGGAGTTTGTTGTGCCAGTCTTTCAGTCATTTTCTGGGTTATTTACACTGGTGCAAGTACTATCTAGGTGTTTCCATGGGATGAGGTGAGCTTAATGTCCCCCTACTATCCATCTTTCCCAGGTCTCTGGGAATGGCTTTTAAAAGTAGACTGACCAAATTTTAGTTTTCCCTGTTAGATGTGGTCTTTGGTTAAATCACTTAAGCACTCTGGGCCTTATTGTGTATTGGTTGTATTAATTCATGCACATAGAACATTTAGCACTGTTCCTGGTATATAATAATTACTTCATAACATTATTTTCTTCTTGTGGATTTTGCATCTTGTCAGAGCAGTGAATATTTCAGATATACTTTAATCTTTATCTGTGCTCTAGAGTTCTAGAAATCCCAAGTGGAAAAGGAAGGTCAGTAGAGAATATATCTTGATCATCCAACAAAAGATATTGTATCAATTTCCCTATCCAAGTGCAAAAAGCCTCAGACTTTAGATTATGGAATCCTTTAATGTTAGAGGTTCTAAATATGCTAAAGTATTAAGCCCCAAAGATTTCATTTTCTCATCAGTAAAATGGGAATAAAGCCTATTTCTTAAAGTTGATGGAAGGATAGGACTACCTATTATATTTTTATATGCTTCCATGTAGGGTCTAGCACATAATAAACATTCAATAAACAATCACTATGATCAAAATATTATGATTATGCCAATAAATTTCATAAGTAGCATTTATTCCAGTTCTACTCAATGATCCCCCTTTTGAATCTGCATAACAAAGCAGAACAGAACCTATAAGACTCGACAATATTTAAACTTTTCTGTGTCTTAGAAGTCTGTGACTTCTTTAGCTGGATGACTTTGGGAAGTCTCTTAAAATTATGTCCTGTCTCACTACTGACCCTATTCTTGATGGATCACAAGCAATCTTCGCCTCAACAAATCCAATGGTTAAGTCTTCCCCCTCATTTCACTCAACCTTTTAGCATCATTTTATAAAGCTGGTTAACTCTTTTTAGCTGCAGTGGCATCACTCTTTCCCTTGGTTCTCCTTCTATCATTCTCTTGTGAGTACTATTACTTCCTTTTAAATTTTAACCTCTCCATGTTGAACTACTCCCGGTTAGGCACCCTTTCTTTCTCCTTTATCTATAGTGTTTCCCTGTGGATTACTTTCAGAGCCCTGGCTTTCAATGTAATTATATACAGACAACTACCAAGTGTCCAACTCTACCCCTGCTCTCTCCCCTGAGCTACAGACCCCTCTTATAGAGCATATCCAATTTTTTAGGGCTGCTGTACCAAATTACCACAAACTTGGTGGTTTATAACAAAAATTTTGTCACTGCTCTACAGGCCTCAAGTCTGAACTCAAGGTGTATTGGTAGGGCTGTGTGCTCTCCAAAGGCCATAAGATAGAGTCCTTCCTCATCTTTTTCAGCTGCTGGTGACTCCAAGCCTTCCTTGGCTTGTGGCCATGTAACTCAAATCTCTGCTTCAATCATCATGTGGCTCACCCCCTCCCCACCTACATTGGATTTAGGGCATTCCTGGATAATCCAGAGTGATCTCATCTAGGGATCCTTAATTATGTCTACAAAGACCCCGCTCCCCTCTCCACCCTAAATAAAGTCCTATTTCCAGGTTCCAGGGGTTAGGATGTACATAAATACATATCTATATATATTCTCTCTTTCTATATAGATAGATAGATCTACCTAGATCTACCTGGATCTATCTATCTATCTAAAATATACATTTTAGGGGCGCCTGGGTGGCGCAGTCGGTTAAGCGTCCGACTTCAGCCAGGTCACGATCTCGCGGTCCGTGGGTTCGAGCCCCGCGTCGGGCTCTGGGCTGATGGCTCAGAGCCTGGAGCCTGTTTCCGATTCTGTCTCCCTCTCTCTCTGCCCCTCCCCCGTTCATGCTCTGTCTCTCTCTGTCCCAAAAATAAATAAACGTTGAAAAAAAAAAATTAAAAAAAAAAATAAATAAAATATACATTTTAGCAGCCACCATTCAGCCCACTAAACAACTCATATGTGGGCTCTACTTTCAAATATGGGTGGTTTACTCAGTTAAGTATCTGACTCTCAGTTTTTGGCTCAGGTCGTGTTCTCACAGTGGTGAGATCAAGCCCTACATCAGGCTCTGCCCTGAGTATGAAATTTGCCTGAGATTCTCTTTCGCTCTCTGTTCTTTCCCTGCCCACATGCTCCCTCTCCTTCTCTCAAAAAAAAAAAAAAAAAAAAAAAAAAAATTATATATGTATGTATGTATTTATATAATACTAAAATTTTTATTTTATTTTTATATATCTTTTCCCTCTTCAAATTTTCAAGTACTTTCCCATCATATTAAGAAAAACAAAAATCCAAAGTCCAAGGCTTTGTTTTAAGAAAAACAAAAATCCAAAGGCTCCAAGGTCCTACAGGGTCTGGCTCTGCCCATCCCTCCAAGCTCCTCTCCTACTACAATCTCTTTGATCACTCTGCTTCAGTCACAGTGCTTTCTTGCTCTTCCTTCACTACACCAACTATTCCCCTGAAGGAAGGGGCATCTTTCCTGCAGATTTCTACCATGTTCTCTCCCTTACTTCTTTCAGATTGCCATTCACATAGCATCTCTCTCTCTCTCTCTCTCTCTCTCTCTCTCCCTCTCCCTCCTCCCCCCCCCCCCCCGTCCCTATCCCTCCCTCCCTCCCTCCCTTCCTCCCTCTCTCTTTCTCTCTCATATATATTTTACATTATATATCCAGGACTTATAACTAGAAGTTTGCACATTTTTACCACCTTATCCATTTTGTGCACCCACCCACCCTATCTGGCCCCTGCCTCTAGCAACCACCAGTCTATTCTCGGTATCTAAGAGTTTGGTAAGTTTTTGTTTTTGTCTTTTTTTTTTTTTTTTTGTCTTTTTAGATTTCACATATAAATGAGATTGTATAGTATTTGTCTTCCTCTAACTTATTTAGCATAATGCTCTTAAGGTTCATCAATACTCTCACATAAAAATCTTATTTTTTTTTAAATTTATTTATTTATTTATTTATTTATTTTTTAATTTTTTTTTTCAACGTTTATTTATTTTTGGGACAGAGAGAGACAGAGCATGAACGGGGGAGGGGCAGAGAGAGAGGGAGACACAGAATCGGAAACAGGCTCCAGGCTCTGAGCCATCAGCCCAGAGCCTGACGCGGGGCTCAAACTCACGGACCGCGAGATCGTGACCTGGCTGAAGTCGGACGCTTAACCGACTGCACCACCCAGGCGCCCCTAATTTATTTTTTTTTAATGGCAGAGTGCCTAGGTGGCTCAGTTAGTTAAACGTCTGGCTCTTGATCTTGGCTCAGGTCATGATCTCACAGTTCGTGCGTTTGGGCCCTATGTAGGGCTCAGCACAGAACCTGACAGCAGAGAAGACAGCACAGAACCTGATCAGGATTCTCTCTCTCTCCCTCTCTCTGCCCCTCCCCTGCTTACATGCACTTTATCTCTCTCAAAACAAATTAACATTAAAAGTCTTTTAAAAAGTTTTATGGCCAAATATTCTGTATGTGTGTGTACATTTTCTTTATCCATTTGTCTATCAATGGACACATAGTTTCCTTCTTGGCTATCGTGAATGATGCTATGATGAATGTGTAGGTGTGCATATATTTTCAAGAATGATTTTGTTTTCTTTGGATAAATATCCAGAAGTAGAATTGCTAGATCATACGGTAGTTCCATTTTTTTTAATATTTGGAGAAACCTCCATACTTTGTTTCTACAGTGGCTGTACCAGTTTATATTCCTACCAACAGTGCACAACAGTTCCCTTTCTCCACATCTTCACCAACACTCTTATTATTTCTTTTGTATGGTAACTATTTTAAATGGTATAGGATGATATCTCATTGTGGTTTTAACTTGTATTCCCCTGATGATTAGTGATATTGAACATCTTTTTATGTACCTGTTGTCCCATCTGTGTGTTGTCTTTGGGAAAATGTCTGTTCAGAACCTTTGCCCATTTTTTAACCAGATTTGATTTTTTTGCTATTAAATTATAGAAGTTCTTCATATTTTGGATATGAACCCCTTATCAGAATATGATTTGCAAATATTTTCTCCCATTCTGTACGTTACCTTTTCATTTTGTCAGTGGTTTGCTACATAGAAGCTTTGTGGTTTGACGTAGTCCTACTTATTTTTGCTTTTATTGCCTTTGGTGGTGGTGTCAAATTTATGAAATCATTGCCAAGACCCACATCAAGGACAGCCTCTTAAAGAGGCTCTCTCAGAGCACTCTTTCTAATAGCATTGTGTGGGCACTCTTTATTACCTTACCCTGCTTTATTTTTTTGTGGAGCACTGATCATTACCCAGCATTGTATGTGCCCTTTCCTGCCTCTTGTATGTCCACTCTTCAAGGACTGGAGCTTTATGTTGTACACCTGTTTCTCAGTACCTGCAGCAGTCTCTGAAAGATTATAGAAACTTTAAAATTACTTGTTGAATAAATGAATGAAAGAATGGTTCCCATAAAAGCCAAAGAAGCAAGAGATTTTGAGGTCGTGTTGCAAGACCTACTTTCTTTGTGTCTATTTAATCTTGAACTTGCAAAACAGGTAATTTCCTTCCCTGTTCCCTTTCTTTTTGTTTGTGAATAAGACAATGCCTTAGACATTTACTGTTGATCTGAACAATGAAAGTAAAATGAAAAACTTGAAGTAATTAAGTAATCCAAAGTATAGGTATATATGTCATATAAACTATCTGAATATTCAGGAGTGTTTTAGAGAAGCTTAAAATATTTCGATAGTGGCTCAGATTGGCTTAAAATGCTACCTTAGAAAAAGAACACACATTAATTAATATGCTCTTTCATCTACTTCTGCCTTTTTACCAGTTTCCTTTCATGCAGGATTCAGGCATTGCAAAAGAGAGGCTCATCTCTGTTTAGAAAAATTGACTTATATTTCCATTCTCACTAAAAGCAATGATCCCAAGGTTACATTATGAGTCACTTAGGAATGGAGTCGACACATAAATGCAGATAGCCTAATGGTAATGTGGACACAAATCCTGACATTTAACAAAGTCTTATTTTTCATTTTCCCTGCAATTAGTCTGTAACAGGGCTACCAGTGTCCTTATTGTGGGTGAATTAAAATTCTTTGTCCTCACAGTGCTATTTTGATGATAGGTCTGTGCTAGGTGGCTAAAATGGGGCTGTGAACTAAGATGAGGCTTATGCATTTGAGAATGTGCATCCCTACCTCTCACCACTCATATAGTAACAGGTCTCAGGAGGAAGAGTACAGCCATCTGAACTCCATTCCGTCTTCAGGGTTTTATTTTTTTCTTCTAGTGATAAGTACCTTAAAAATTTTACAAGAAGTTTTAGGAATTCTTAAAGACAGAATCCATATTTCGAAGATACCGTGCACATGTAATGGGCCTCAGAGTAGCCATATGCTGAGATACACTTTTCTCTGTGGGAAGTAGTGTTCCCATGGAGACATTTGAGCAACACTGGAATCACTATGTTCCAGAAGCTTTGGTCCAGCAATCATTATGTTCCAGAAGCTTTGGTCCAGAGCATAATTTGTACCTGAATTTCCACTTTGAATGACTACCTCATTAAAAGCTTTAAGTTAGTATTTACAGAAAGTTGTAAAATACCTACCTGGCATCTGTAAACTGAAAAGCAATCAGAATCAGAACAAGCAACATTTGATCATGAGGCATTTTAGATATTTTAGAGCTTGGAGATACAATCCAGAGGTTCTTAAACTGTGCTTCTTTAGAATCCCAGTCTTCAATATATTAGACAAAAGGGTTTAAGTCTAATGATGGACACTGGCATTTCCTTCAATGTAAAGAAAATATTTAGTCAGAGGATAAATATTTGGAATTTTAAGCTTTTTGCCAACCATTTTTTTCATAAATTTTTGGTTATGTTATTTTTTCATCCACTGTTAAGTATTAGCCTACAATTAATTGAATGGGCATATTAAATTGCTTTTAGTGGTTGTGATTTATTATATAACCTAATTATAAATTTGGTACCCATTAGTTTAATGGAATTAAATCCTTATTCTACATAATTACACTGATCTCTATAAACTCTGCTGTATGAAATTTTGAGAACAACTTACCAAGTCCAGTCACCTCGTTTTATGATTAACTCAGATGTTACAGAAATAAGGTCAATAATGATAACAATCTGTCTTACACCTAGTAATAATTTTTTATTGCACTTATTTTTCTGGACTACTTTTTATTTCTTATGCTAGATTTCAAACTTACAGTGCATTATAGCCTTTTGTGTATAAAAAGTGGGAGACAAAAACGCAGCTACATTTGCCACAAAAAACGGTTGTGCTTTTTCTGCTGAATTTATAACTTAAAAAAGTCAGCACAGCTTACATCTTTTTTAGACTTCAAAATATAGCAAATATAACCATTTGTGGACACAAGAAGAAAAGAACATGGTCACACTTGCAACTACGCACACATGCCATGACATCTGACTAAACGAATAATCAAGACAGCCAATGATAAACAGAATAGAAAGTCCAGAAATGGACACACAACTATGTGGTCAATTTTTGACAAAGCAGTAAAGAATATCCAATGGGAAAAATACCATCTCTTCAATAAATGGTTTTGGGGAAACTGGATGGCAATATGCAAAAGAATGAAACTGGACCATTTTCTTATAGCACACACACCAGTAATTTCAAAATGGGTTAAAGACCCAAATGTGAGACCAGAAACTATCAAAATCCTAGAGAACCCAGGAAGCAACCTCTTGGACATTGGCCATAGTGACTTCTTTCTAGAACTGTCTCCTCAGGCAAGGGAAGCAAAAGCAAAAATAAACTATTAGGACATCATCAAAATAAACTTCTGCCCAGTAAAGGAAACAGCCAACAAAACTAAAAGGCAACCGATGGAATGGGAGAAGATATTTGCAAATGATATATCTGATAAAGGGTTAATATCAAAAATCTATAAAGAACTTATCAAACCCAGCACCCAAAAAACAAATAATCCAGTTAAAAAATGGACAGAGGACATGAAAAGATATTTTTCTGAAGAAGACATACAGATGGCCAACAGACACATGACAAGATGCTCAACATCACTCATTAGGGAAATACAAATCAAAACCACAATGAACTATCACCTCACACCCGTCAGAATGTCTAAAATTAATAATACAGGAAATAACAGATATTGGTGAAGATGTGGAGAAATGGGAACCCTTATGCATTGTTGGTGGGAATGCAAACTAGTGCAACCACTCTAGAAAACAGTATGAAGTTTCCTCAAGAAGTTAAAAATAGAACTACCCTATGATCCACCAATTGTACTAGGTATTTATCCAGAGGATACAAAAATACTGATTCACAGGAGTGCATGCGCCCCAATGTTTATAGCAGCATTATCAACAATAGCTAGATTATGGAAAGAGCCTAAATGTCCATTGACTGATGAATGAATAAAGAAAAGGTGGTATGTGTATGTATATTTATGTGTGTATATGTATATATGTGTATATGTACATAAGGGGAATATTACTCAGCCATAAAAAAAGAATAAAATCTTGCCATTTGCAGCAACGTGGATGGACCTAGAGAGTATTATGCTAAGTGAAATAAGTCAGAGAAAGACAAATGCCATATGATTTTAGTCATATGTGGAATTTAAGAAACAAAATGAACATGGGGGAGAGGAAGAGAGGCAAACCAAGGAACAGACTCCTAACTGTAGAGAACAAACTGATGGTTTCTAGAGGGGAAGTGGAGAGGATGGGTTAAATAGGTGATAGGGATTAAGGAGGTAACTTGCTGTGATGACCACTGGGTGATATATGTAAGTGATGAATCACTAAATTCTACACCTGAAGCTAATATTATACTATATGCTAACTGGAATTTATTTATTTAATTTATTTTTTTAAATAACACTTTATTCTTTCTAATTTACATCCAAGTTAGTTAGCATATAGTGCAATAATGATTTCAGAAGTAGAATCCTGTGATCCATCCCCTACATATAGCACTCAGTGTTCATCCCCACAAATGTCCTCCTTAATGCCTCTTGCACATTTAGCCCATATGCCCATCCAAACCCCTCCAGCAATCCTCAGTTTGTTCTCTGTATTTGAGAGTCTCTTGTGTTTTGTTTCCCTCCCTGTTTTTATATTATTTTTGCTTCCTTTCTCTTATGTTTATCTGCTTTGTATCTTAAATTCCACATGAGTGAAGTCTTATGATATTTCTTTCTCTGACTACTTTCACTTAGCATAATACCCTCTAGTTCCATACACATTGTTGCAAATGACAAGATTTCATTCTTTTTCATTGCCAAGTAATATTCCGTTGCATATATATACCACATCTTCTTTATCCATTCATCTGTCGATGGACATTTGGGCTTTTTCCATACTTTGGCTATTGTTGATATTGTTGATAAACATTGGGGTTCATGTGCCCCTTTGAAACAGCACACCTGTATCCTTTGGATAAATTCCTAGTAGTGCAATTGCTGGGTTATAGGATAGTTCTATTTTTATTTACTTTTTTTTTTTTTTGAGACATAGAGAGACAGAGCATGAGCAGGGGAGGGACAGAGAGAGAGGGAGACACAGAATCTGAAGCAGGCTCCAGGCTCTGAGCTGTCAGCACAGAGCCCATCATGGGGCTTGAACTCACAAACCGTGAGATCATGACCTGAGCCGAAGTCAGATGCTTAACTGACTGAGCCACTCAGGTGCTCCTCTATTTTTAATTTTTTGAGGAACTTCCATACTGTTTTCCAGAGTGGCTGCACCAACTAACTGGAATTTAAATAAATATTCGGAGAAGGAAAAAAAAAAAAAAAAAAAAGGCAGCCAGGGATAAAAGAAGGTTAAAAAAAAAAACAAAAACAAAAAACACTGCTCTGAAGGAGCAAAAAGACACCAATGAGTTCTTTGGTTTCCCAAATTTAGAGAAATTAATCACTAATTCTCAAAGAATTGGACGGTGCCTAGGTAGAATTTTGAAGCATGTAGCAAATATCAGGATCAGAGATGGACTAGAGCCTACCCTCATCCTGTTCTCTAAGTCACACTTTGGAATTTGTCTTCCAGCAACTAAACAGGAAAGAACCACCTTCAGTAGACAGGGTGATATCCGTGTTCTGCCCCAGTACTGGGACCAAATCAAGACCTTAGTCACTTGGGTCTAGCAGGTAACTCTCACTAGCTAGTTTTGCCAATGAAGGCAGATGAGTTCCCTGGGCTTCCATTTTTACATCTGAGGGCAAAAAAAGATTCCAAAAACATCTCTTACAGTTCTAGAAACTATAAGGAGAAAAAAAAAAGAATCTCTTCTTTTTCCCAAAGATAATTTATTATCTTTTGGTTCAGAAGAGTAAAATCTATTCTTTACTGAGGTCAAATAATCAATGTTCAAGAATAGTGATGTTGAACAAGGAAGGGCAAGGCTGTAAAATACAACTTTTATTTGGGGTCTTAGGAATTGCAGTTTGGGAGACAAACTCCAGTAGTAATCCAGAGTATGCTCTCAAGAGACAAAGGGACTTGTGGTTTTTAAAGGCAAAGGAGAAATTCTAGTCATGTTATACATTGTTTAGTTGTACACTGTTTTTAAAGCATTATGGTTGGTATTGGCAGGGTTACAGTAACACTTTTTCTACATGACTGGTTGCTAAAGTTAGTGTTAGGTTGAAAGTCCATTTAAGTCCATTCTTTCAGGCAGCACATGTTCATTAAGGATGTTTGCAGTTTGGCAACAAGCCATATTCAGTGTTGTTCCAAGAATTGAGACAGGAGACATGCATAGGTCCTACCTCCTTAATGTCCTTCAGACTCCATTTTAAGTGACTTTCTTAGCAATGCTTCACTTTATTTTTCTTTTATCAGTGAGTATACTCATACTTCTGTTTATGAAAAAGATCACCCTAAATATACATTTATTGATCTGAAATATAATTACTAGAAGTAAAATACCACTAGATGATACTATATTCCAAGGGGTCAAAAAAAGTTGCATTAAATACTAACTGGATGTCAAATGTTTGAGGAAAGAACAAATCTGAGCTGGCAATCTTGGGGAGGAAAGAGGAGTTGCGCTGAGTAAAGGAGGGTCTGCATTATGTGCAATACTAACAGCTGACATGTATTGAGTATCTATAACCTATCAGAGGCTTTATATACATTCCCTGTCTCTCTCAAGCCAGAAAGTGTATTTTCTTTTTAGCTGAGAAAACAAAGTCTCATATCCTAGCTCAAGCCCAGGTCTGTGTGGTCTCCAAAGCCCTTCCCACCTTAGGATAGTGCTTCCCCTACTCAGAGGTAAAATGGGAAAGAGGCTGGAGGAAATCTAGAAAGAGGGAAGAAAGAGCTATGGTGGAGACAGAAGCCTCCAAATTTCAAAAGCCAAAGGAAGCAGACGGCTTCACTCTATGTGCTTCCTGGGAACTGATTTCTTTTTCTTTTTTTTTTTTTTTTTTCATTGTGGTTTTGATTTGCTTCATTATTTTTTTCAATATATGAAGTTTATTGTCAAATTGGTTTCCATACAACACCCAGTGCTCATCCCAAAAGGTGCCCTCCTCAATACCCATCACCCACCCTCCCCTCCCTCCCACCCTCCATCAACCCTCAGTTTGTTCTCAGTTTTTAAAAGTCTCTTATGCTTTGGCTCTCTTCCACTCTAACCTCTTTTTTTTTTTTTTTTCCTTCCCCTCCCCCATGGGTTCCTGTTAAGTTTCTCAGGATCCACATGAGAGGGAAACCATATGGTACCTGTCTTTCTCTGTATGGCTTATTTCACTTAGCATCACACTCTCCAGTTCCATCCATGTTGCTACAAAGGGCCATATTTCATTCTTTCTCATTGCCACGTAGTACTCTATTGTGTATATAAACCACAATTTCTTTATCCACTCATCAGTTGATGGACATTTAGGCTCTTTCCATAATTTGGCTATTGTTGAGAATGCTGCTATAAATATTGGGGTACAAGTGCCCCTATGCATCAGTACTCCTGTATCCCTTGGGTAAATTCCTAGCAGTGCTATTGCTGGGTCATAGGGTAGGTCTATTTTTAATTTTCTGAGGAACCTCCACACTGCTTTCCAGAGCGGCTGCACCAATTTGCATTCCCACCAACAGTGCAAGAGGGTTCCCGTTTCTCTGCATCCTCTCCAGCATCTATAGTCTCCTGATTTGTTCATTTTGGCCACTCTGACTGGCGTGAGGTGATATCTGAGTGTGGTTTTCATTTGTATTTCCCTGATGACGAGCGATGTTGAGCATCTTTTCATGTGCCTGTTGGCCATCTGGATGTCTTCTTTAGAGAAGTGTCTATTCATGTTTTCTGCCCATTTCTTCACTGCGTTATTTGTTTTTCGGGTGTGGAGTTTGGTGAGCTCTTTATAGATTTTGGATACTAGCCGTTTGTCTGATATGTCATTTGCAAATATCTTTTCCCATTCCATTGGTTGCCTTTTAGTTTTGTTGGTGGTTTCCTTTGCTGTGCAGAAGCTTTTTATCTTCATAAGGTCTCCTGGGAACTGATTTCTAACAGTGCAGGAGTTATTCAGTGAATTTCACCTGCCCCTCCAAGTGTCTCCCTACATGCTTATAGATGTCCAACATAGACTGTACAGAAAAAATTAAAGATGAAGGGGCTCCTGGGTGGCTCAGTTGATTAAGTGTCCAAGTCTTGCTTTTGGCTCAGGCCATGACCTTATGGTTTATGGTTTATGAGTTGGAGCCCCGCATTGGGCTCTGGGCTGACAACTCAGAGGCTGGAGCCTGCTTCAGATTCTTTGTCTCCCTCTCTTTCTTCCCCTCTCCTGGTGTGTGTGTGTGTGTGTGTGTGTGTGTGTGTGTGTCAAAAATATTAAAAAAGAAAAACTTTGAGACAAAAGTTACAAAATAAAATTTAAAAACTACAGTTGGGGGTGCCTGAGTGGCTCAGTAGTAAAGTTCCTGACTTTTGGTTTTGGCTAAAGTCACGATCTCAACAGTTTGAGATGGAGCCCTGCGGTGGGCTGTGTGCTGACAGCACGGAGCCTGCTTGGGATTCTCTCTACCTCTCTCTCTCTCTGCCCCTCTCCTGCTCATGCTCTCCCTCTAAATAAATAAATAAATAAATAAATAAATAAATAAGCTTTAAAAAATTACAATTTTGTCTAGTTCAAACTGGTGAATGTTCAGCTGGGGATGGCTACTGGAATTTACACAGGGGCTTGACCATTCAGGGCTATGGATTGTGCAACTTTGCTTCAGTAGTATGTTCCTTTTGAGTTGAGCTGTTTTTAAAACTTTTTTGATAAATGAATTTAATTCCTAAAAGATCTATTAAGGTTCCATTCTGTTTTTAATGTCCTTGGAACTATGGGCAATATTAAAAGAGCAATCAGATATTAAATACAGTGACTTCTTGTGGGAATAATTTTAACAGCTGTGATTACATAGTCTCTGATTTTCTCACATAGGAAGCTTACATACAATAAAATTCTGATTAACAGTTCCACATATTTGAGAATCCAAAAACAATACCAAGGTTTATTAAAACCCCTTCTCCCTGAATTATTATAGGAAAAATTAATATCTTTTGAGCCTAAAAAGCAAAGAAAAATAGCTGACACATTAGTTCAGTTTTGTATACTTTGGTAAAAAAAACTTTAGTATGTGATGATTTGCTGGAATGCACTGCGTAAAGACGTGAAATAAGTCAAAATAATAACATCTTTAAAGCAACCTCTCATCCTTCAGCTTAGTTTGTTTTGCACTAAAAAGAAAAATTATATATCCCTATTTCTCCATCTGATCCGAGACGTTTAGAATGTCTTTCATAAAAGCAAAAAGTATTAAGGTCAACAATTTAAACTAAGAATGTTTTCAGTATTTTTTGCCTCAAAAAAGAACTTCTGTCTAACTAGTAGCTCATTACTGTCTGGGATCTGTACATCTTTTAATTTTATTCCTTCATGTGTGTTTTGTTCATCTCACTATTTTCCAACCTAAGAGGCTGACTGAGAGGAGCTTCTTTGGTTCTCAGCTCTAAAGGGTGGAGCAAAGACCAGATCTTCCTCTTTGACCACTTAAGATCAGAGATATCTGAAAAGAAGCACATATTAGCAGTATTTTTAATACCTTACTGACAGCTAGTGGTTGACCAATATCTGTTATGCTAAGAGCAAGACAGAGATCTAGAGACTGAAGCCCAAGTGTATGTGATGGCTATTCAAAAGGGCCATGTTGGAAAATGGCCAAGCTGGAAATTCAGGAAGAATTTGGCCATGTTTTACTCCACTTGTTTTAAAAAAATAGTATCTTTGTGGATCTAATAAACAAAGCAAGATTTAGCTAGTGTTTTCAAATACTTTATATCCTATACTTTTTATAAGAAATATTTGAACATGTATAAAGGTGATAGCAGTTTAACAGTAAAGTAGAATGTGTAAAACCGCAAGCAAGTTAGGAATTTGATCATTTTCTTCAAGCCCAAAAGGTAAGAATTCCAAGATGTCCAGGAAAGGTCTTGGGGAATACCAGCACATCACAAGATGTAGGCTAACAATCATGTACAGAAAATTGCAAGTGCAGTGGCGCCTGGGTGGCTCGGCTGGTTGAGCATCCGACTTCGGCTCAGGTCATGATCTCACAGTCTGAGTTCGAGCCCCGCATCGGGCTCTGTGCTGACAGCTCAGAGCCTGGAGCCTGCTTCAGATTCTGTGTCTCCCTCTCTCTCTGTCCCTCCCCTACTCATGCTGTGTCTCAAAAATAAATAAAAACATTTTTAAAAAATTAAAAAAAAAGAAAAAACTGCAAGTGCATAAGTGTGTCATCCTTTTCCCGCTATTCAGAGACCTATTTGAGCTGGGAGCAGCTGGGCATATCATGGAGCTAGGCCCCAGTGAAGAACCCTAGAGTTTTTCTTCTTCCCATTTTGTAAACAACAACAAAAAGGCCTGCAAGTGTTCATGTAGATAGGGAATAAACAACTTAGGTTTGCATGTGAACAGCCCAACATCTGGGGACCTAAGAGAAATTGAGATCCACGTGCAACCCCTTCCACTGGCCATGAAGGGGTGAGGAGTGGGGAGACACTGACCCATCTAGTTCTAACTCCTTGTCTATGGGCTTATTAACCAGGCAATCCTGTTTGACTTAACACCTTATAAACCTACTTCCATTCCTTTTGTTCCTTTCTCTAATCCATCAGGTTTTTCAAACTTGAGTATTCACAAGAATTTCCCTATAGGCTTACATATATAAAACAAAAAAAGTTTACTGGATATAACTGAACAACATGGATGATAAGAATGTACACAAACTGAATTAGACATCATTTGCATAGTACCTAATACCATGTTCATCTCATGGCTGCTGCCTCATCAACTGAACTTTTATTACCAGTCCAGGTCACATCACTTAGTGACATGGCAGGAAGTTGAACCAGGTCCACATAACTTGAAAGCCCAATCTCTTTCTGATTGCCACTTTTCCTAGGCATATAATGGCCTTAAGGAAGTGACTTCAATAAAAGGAAAAGAGATAATCAAGTGGTGCATAAAAAAAACATGTGTGAATTTTAACTTCACCTCATGATTTTGCCTTAAGTGGTCTTCAATCATTTGGAACACATTTGGAACAGAGTTTGGTCTAGGTAGGTTTTCTATGTATAAAATATCAAAAAAGATAGATGCATAAAATCGTTTTACCCACTACATTTCTCAAATACTAACAAGCTATTATAATTATGAATTTTTTCTTTGGTTCTCAGCAGGTCAAATCAGAGTTTTGTATGTGTCTGCTTAATCAGAGTAATAATTATATGGTATTAAGTAGCTGTTCGTAGCTGTGTTTTCATATTATTGCAGTTCAAGATAGAAAACACTCATATTGATAGCTTTTTAAAATGTGATCTAAATTTTCCATACTGTGAAGTTAAAAGAGAAAAATTTTTAAAGGCTAATAAAATCACAACTCTCCCAGAGATATAAAATGGACATATCAAAGATTTTAACTCATTAAATAAACAAAGAAAGAAGCCAAAGAAACATTAATTTATATAGAGGAAGAAAATGTTGTAATGAATTTACAAATGGACTCAAAAGTAGCTCTCTCCGCCAGATAGCTGATAGCAATACAATAATTTTTGTAATTCTATCTACAATTTAGAGAGCTTTAAAATAGTTCAAAGGCAACAAAAGGTGCAGAGTTATTTAAGAATCTGATAATCTGCTGGAGGTTCTAGTGTGCTACTGAAAGGATATCCAGTAGTCTCTTTAGTTTATTACAAAGTTTTCAATCTTTCCCTATAAATGATACCTGGTAAGACCAGTTCTTAAAAGAATATCCTATTTCTGCCTAACTGTTGTTGTGTTGCTTAGTTTCCTCTAGCAGCTAAAAACTATGCTAAATAATTAGAAAGTATCCATGAAGAGTATTTAACGCCTATTTAGACCTCAGTGTATAAGTTTGTTTTCTAAGCTGTTCCTATACTTTCATAGAAATGTACAAGAATATTTGGCCATTAGGGGGTGGAGTAGAGAAAGACAACATTCCAAGTCCCCACCTGCGATGTAAATTCACTGGAAAGACACAATTTAAAAGATGTGTAAATATAGGGGCATTTGGATTTGGTTTGCTGAATTTGGTCAAGGATTTGGTTAAAGCTATTGGTCTATAGTTTTCTGTGATGGCTTTACCTCGTTTTGGTATCAGGGCAATGCTGGCTGGCCTCATAGAATGAATTTGGAAGATTTCCTATACTTTTTGAAATAGTTTGAGAAGAGTAGGTATTAACTCTTCTTTAAATTTTTGATAGAACTTACCTGTGAAGCCACCTGGTCATGAGCTTTTGTTGGAAGTTTTTTTCATTACTGATACAATTGCATTGCTAGTAATTAGTCTGTGCAAATTTTCTATATTTTCATGATTCAGTTTGAGGAGGTTATATGTTTCCAGGAATTCATTCATTTCTTCTAGGTTTAATTTTTTGGCATATAATTTTTCATAACATTATTTAAAAATCCTGTGTATTTCTGTAGTGTCAGTTCTCTCTCCTCTTTCATTTCTGATTTTATTTATTTGAGTCCTTTTTCTTTGTTTTTGCTTTGGCTAAAGATTTATCAATTTTGTTGATCTTTTTAAAGAACCAGATCCTGGTTTCATTGATCTGTTCTATATTTTTTAGTCTCTATTTCATTTATCTCTACTCTTTATTATTTACTTTCTTCTTCTTCTGGCTTTGGGTTTTGTTCTTTTTTTCACTCCTTCAAGTGTAAGGGTAAGTTGTTTATTTGAAATTTTTGTTCTTGAAGCAGGCATGTATTGTATAATCTTCCCTCTTAAAACAGCTTTTGCTGAATCTCAAAGATTTTGGACTGTAGCATTCTCATTTTCAT
Source organism: Leopardus geoffroyi (assembly GCF_018350155.1). Taxonomy (NCBI): domain Eukaryota; kingdom Metazoa; phylum Chordata; class Mammalia; order Carnivora; family Felidae; genus Leopardus; species Leopardus geoffroyi. Next base: position 102,866,937 of record NC_059327.1, on the reverse strand, counting down.
TTGTCTCCATGTGTTTTTAATTTCCTCTTTGATTTCTTGGTTGACCCATTCATTGTTTAGTAGCAGGTTATTTAATATCCATGTATTTGTGTTCTTTCCAGATTTTTTCTTCTGATTTCTAGTTTCATACTTTGTGGTCAGAAAAGATGTATGATGTGATAGGTTTCTTTTTTAAAATTTTTTAAATGTTTTTATTTTTATTTTTGAGACAGAGACAGAGCATGAGCAGGGGAGGGGCAGAGAGAGGGGGAGACACAGAATCTGAAGCAGGCTCCAGTCTCTGAGCTGTCAGCACAGAGCCCGATGAGGGGCTTGAACTCAGAGTGTGAGATCATGACCTGAGCTGAAGTTGGATACTCAACTGACTGAGCCACCCAGGCGCCCCAAATCTTTATTGAATCTGTTAAGACTTGTTTTGCGGCCTGAAATGGGATCAAGTTTGGAGAACATTCCATGTTCATTTGAAAGGAATGTATATTTCATTGTTTGGGATGAAATGTACTGAGTATATCTATTAGATCCACCTAGTCCAATGTGTCATTCAAAATCACTGTTTCCTTATTGATTTTTCTGTTCAAATGATCTCTCCATTGATATAATTGGGGTGTTAAATTCCCCTACTACGGTTGTATTACTATTGATTATTTTATGTCTGTTAATAGTTTCTTTATGTATATGGGTGTTTCATGTTGGGTGCATAAATATTTACAATTGTATCTTCTTGTTGGATTCACCTTTATATTATTATATAGTGTTTTTTTTTTGTCTCTTGTTACAGTTTGTTTTAAAGTCTATTTTGACTGATTTAAGTATTATTACCCAGCTTTCTTTTCACTTCCATTTGCATGATAGTTTTTCCATCCCTTCACTTTTAATCTGCATGTATCTTTAGGTTTAGTATTAGTCTCCTGTAGACAGGTTATAGATAGCTCTTGTTTTTTATCCATTCAGTCACTACACCTTTTGATTGTAACATTTAGTCCATTTACATTCACAGTAATTATTGATAGGTATAATTGCCATTTTGTTACTTATTTTACAGTTGTTTCTGTAATTCCACTCCTTTCTTCTCTTACTCTTTTCCCTAATGGCTTGATGGCTTTCTTTAGTGATATGCTTAGATTTTTCTCTTTATTTTTTTGCATATCAATTACTGCTTTTTGATTTGCAGTTACCACTAGGTTTATATAGAACATCCTAAGCATATAGAAGTCTATATTAGGTTGATGGTTGATTAAGTTTGAACACCTTCTAAAAGCACTAAATTTTTACTCACCTCCCACACATATAAACATCTTATATATATGATGTCATACTTTTATTTTGTGAATTCCTTAACTGATTTTTATAGGTATAGTTTTAACACTTTTGTGCTTTAACCTCCATATTGGTTTATAACTGATTAATCTGCTACTTTTATTGTTTGTATGTACCTGTGACATTTTTTCCTTATTTTTCTTACTCCTCTAATTATAGCCTTTCCTTTCCTCTCAAAGAATTCCCTTTACCATTTCTTGTATGGCTGTCTTAGTAGTGTTGAATTTCTTTAACTTTTGTTTTTCTGAGAAATTTTATCTTTCCTATCCTGAATGATACCCTTGCGGAATAGGGTATCCTTGGTTCCAGGGTTTTTTTCAGCATATTGAAGATATCATGCCACTCCTTGTTGACTTACAAAGTTTCTTCTGAAAATCAGCTGATAGCCATATGGGGTTTCCCATGTGTGTAACTGTTTTCCTTTTTGTAACTGCTTTTAAAATGGTGTTACTTTTTATCACTTAAATTATATGTGTCTTAGATGTAAGTCTCCTTGGGTTGATTTTGTTTGGGACTCTTTGTGTATAATAGGTCTGGATTTATGTTTCCTTTCTAAGATTGGGGAAGTTTTCTATCATTATTTCTTCAAATCTCCTGCCCTCTTTTCTCTCTGTTCTCTTCCTGGAATCTCTCTAGTGTGAATGATTTTACACTTGATGATATCACTGAGTTCCCTTAACTATTCTCATTCTTCATTTTTCTTTTTTTTTTTTTTTAATTTATTTTAAAGTTAGTTAACATACAGTGTAGTCTTGGCTCCAGGAGTAGAACCCAGTGAGTCATCTCTTACATGTGACACCTAGTGCTCATCCCAAAAGGCGCCCTCCTTAATGCCCACCACCCATTTAACCCAGTCTCCCCCTACACCGCTCCCTCCAACAACCCCCAGTTTGTTTTATGTATTTAAGAGTCTCTTATGTTTTGCCTCCTTTCTCTTTTTGTCTTATTTTTCCTTTTGTTTTCTATGTTGTCTCAAATGACAAGATTTCATTCTTTCTCATCACTGAGTAGTATTCCATTATAGATATAAACCACATCTTCTTAATCCATTCATCAGTTTATGGATATTTGGACTCTTTCCATAATTTGGCTATTGTTGATAGTGCTGCTATAAACATTGAGGTACAGGTGACCTTTCAAATCAGCATTTTTGTATCATTTTGATAAATTCCTAGTAGTGCAATTGCCAGGTCATAGGGTATTTCTATTTTTAAATTTTTGAGGAATCTCCCTACTATTTTCCAGAGTGGCTGCACCAGTTTGCATTCCCATAAATGGTGCAAAAGAGTTCCTCTTTCTCCACATCCTCACCAACATCTGTTGTTTCCTGAGTTAATTTTAGCCATTCTGACAAGTGTGAGGTGATATCTCATTGTGATTTTGATTTGTATTTCCCTGATGATTGATGTTGAACACATTTTCATGTGTCTGTTAGCCATCTGGATAACTCCTTTGGAAAAGTGTCTATTCATGTCTTCTTCCCACTTCTTCACTGGATTATTTGTTTTCTGGGTGTTGAGATTGATAAATTCTTTATAGATTTTGGATACTAAACCTTTATCTGATATGTCATTTGCAAACATCTTCTCCCATTCTCCCTTTTAGTTTTGTTGATTGTTTCCTTTGCTGTGCAGAAGCTTTTTATCTTGATGAGGTCCCAGGACGTTATTTTTGTTTTTTATTTCCCTTGCCTCCAGAGACACGTCAAGTAAGAAGTTGCTGTGGCTGAAGTCAAAGAGGTTGTTGCCTGTGTTCTCCTCTAGGATTTCGATGGTTTCCTGTATCACATTTAGGTCTTACATCCATTTTTAATTTATTTTTGTGTACGGTGTACGAAAGTGGTCCAGTTTTATTCTTCTGCACGTTTCTGTCCAGTTCTCCCAGCACCATTTGCTAAGAAACTGTCTTTTTCAAATTGGATACTCTTTCCTGCTTTGCCAAGGATTAGTCAGCCATATATTTGTGGGTCCATTCCTGGGTTCTCTATTCTATTCCATTCCATTCTATGTGTCTGCTTTTGTGCCAGTATTATATACTGTCTTGATGATTACAGTTTTGTAATACAGGTTGAAGTCTGGAATTGTAATGCCTCCATCTTTGGTTTTCTTTTTCAACATTACTTTGGCTATTCAGGGTCTTTTCTTATTCCATACAAATTTTAGGATTGTTTGTTCTAGCTCTGTGCATAATGCTGGTGTTATTTTTATAGGGATTGAATTGAATGCATAGATTACTTTAGGTAGCATTGACATTTCCACAATATTTTTCTTCCAATCCATCACCATGGAGTGTTGTTCCATTTATTTGTGTCTTCCTCAATTTCTCTCATAAGCTTTCTTGTTTTCAGTATACAGACTTTTACCTCTTTAGTTAGGTATATTCCTAGATATTCTATGGTTTTGGGTGCAATTGTAAATGGAATCGATTCCTTGATTTCTTTTTTTTTTTTTTTTTTTTGCTACTTTATTAATGGTGTATAGAAATGCAACCGATTTCTTTATGTTGATTTTATATCCTGCAACTTTGCTGAATTTGTATATCAGTTCTAGCAATTTTTTGGTTGAGTCTTTCAGGTTTCCATGTAGCATATCATGTCATCTCCTAAGAGCGAAAGTTCAACAACTTCTTTGCCAATTTGGATGTCTTTTATTTCATTTTCTTTTCTGATTGCTGAGGCTAGGACTTCCAACACTATGTTGAATAACACTGGTGAGCGCAGACATCCCTGTCATGTTCCTGATCTTAGGGGGCAAGCTCTCAGTTTTTCCCATTGAGAATGATATTATCTGTGGGTCTTTCATATATGGCTTTTATGCTGTTAAGGTATGTTCCTTCTAACCCAACTTTCTTGAGGGTTTTCATCAAGAAAGATTCTGTATTTTGTCAAAATCTTTTTCTGCATCTATTGACAAGATCATATGGGTCTCATCCTTCTATTAATGTGATATATCATGTTGATCGATCTGCAAATATTGAACCAGCCCTGCAGCCCTGGAATTAATCCCACTTGGTCATGGTGAATATTTCTTTTAATGTACCATTGAATTCGATTTCCTAGTATTTTGTTGAGAATTTTTACATCCAGTTTCATCAAGGATATTGGCCTATAATTCTCCTTTTTAGTGGGATCTTTGGTTTTGGAATCAAGGTAACGCTGGCTTCATAGAATGAGTTTGGAAGCTTTCCTTCCATTTCTATTTTTTGAACACTTTAAGAAGAATAGGTATTAACTCTAAATGTCTGGTAGAATTCCCCTGGGAAGCCATCTGGCCCCAGACTCTTATTTGTTGGGGGATTTTTGATTAATGATTCAATTTCTCTGCTGGTTATGGGCATGTTCAAATTTTCTATTTATTCCTATTTGAGTTTTGGTAGTATGTGGGTGTCTAGGAATTTTTCCATTTCCTCCAGATTATCCAGTTTGTTGGCATATAATTTTTAATAGTATTCCCTAATAATTGTTTGTATATCTGTGGTGTTGGTTGTGATCTCTCCTCTTTCATCTGTGATGTTACCTACTTGAATCCCCTATCTTTTCTTTTTGAGAAGTCTGGCTAAGGGATCAATTTTGTTTATTCTTTCAAAAATGCAGCTCTTAGTTTCATTGATCTTTGTTGTTGTTATTGTTGTTGTTCTTTGTTCTATATTGTTTGTTTCTGCTCTAACCTTTACTATTTCCCCCATGCTGCTGGCTTTGGACTTTATTTGCTTCCACTTTTCTAGTTCCTTGAGGTGTAAGGTTAGGTTGTGTATTTGGGACTTTTCTTGCTTCTTGAGATAGGCCTGAATTGCAATGTATTTTCCTCTTAGGACTGCCTTTGCTGCATCCTAACATGTTTGGACTATTGTTTTCATTTTCATTTTCTTCCATGTATTTTTTAAAATTCTTTCTTTAATTTCCTGGTTAACCCATTCATTCTTTAGTAGGATGTTCTTTAACCTCCAGGTACTTGGGGATTTCCAAAGTTTTTCTTGCGGTTGATTTCAGTTTTCATGGTGTTGTGATATGAAAATATGCATGGTATGATCTCGATCTTTTTCTACCCGATGAGGCTGATTTTGACCCAATATGGGATCTATTCTGGAGAATGTTCCATGTGCACCCAACAAGAATGTGTATTCTGCTGCTTTAGAATGAAATGTTCTGAATATATCTGTTAAGTCCATCTGGTCCAAAGTGTAATTAAAGGCCATTGTTTCCTTGTTGATTTTCTGCTTAGATGATCTGTCCATTGTTGTAAGTGGGGTATTATAGTCTCCTTCTGTTATGATATCAATTAGTTTCTTTATGTTTGTGATTAATTGATTTATATATTTGGGTTCCTTCAAGTTGGGGCCATAAATATTTATAATTGTTAGCCCTTCTTGATGAATAGTCCCCTTAATTATGATATAATGCCCTTCTTCATCTTATTACAGTCTTATTTTTAAAATCTAGTTTGGGGGCGCCTGGGTGGCACAGTCGGTTAAGCGTCCGACTTCAGCCAGGTCACGATCTCGCAGTCCATGAGTTCGAGCCCTGCGTCAGGCTCTGGGCTGATGGCTCAGAGCCTGGAGCCTGTTTCAGATTCTGTGTCTCCCTCTCTCTCTACCCCTCCCCCGTTCATGCTCTGTCTCTCTCTGTCCCAAAAATAAATAAAAAAACGTTGAAAAAAAAATTAAAAAAAAAATAAAATCTAGTTTGTCTGATATAAGTATGACTACTGCTTCTTTTGACCTCCATTAGCATGATAGATGGTTATCCATCCCCTCACTTTCAATATGCAGGTGTCTTTAGGTCTAAAATGAGTCTCTTGTAGGTAGCACATACATGGATCTTGGCTTTTTTTTCTTTTTTATCCATTCTGATGCCCTATGTCTTTTGGTGGGGCATTTAGTCCATTTACATTCGGGGCAATTATTGAAAGGTATGAGTTTAGAGCCATTGTGTTATCTTTAGATTTCACGTTTGTTGTAATATCTCAGCTCCTTTATACTCTTTACTGCTTTCCTCTCAGAGTCCCCTCAGGATCTCTTGCAGGGCTGGCTTAGTGATCAGGACCTCCTTCAGTTTTTGTTTGTCTGGGAAAGTCTTTATCTCCCCTATTCTGAAATTACAGCCTTGCTGGATAAAGGATTTTTGGCTACATACTTTTCCTATTCAGCACATTGAATATATTTCCTGCCACTCCCTTCTGGCCTTCCAAGTTTCAGTGGGCAGGTCTGCTACTACCCTTATGTGCCTATCCTTATGGGTTAAGGACCATTTGTCCCTAGCTGCTTTCAGAATTCTTTCTTTATCTTTGTTTTTTGCCAGTTTCACTATGATATGTCATGGTGTTGACCTGTTTTTGTTGATTTCGAAGGGAGTTCTCTGTGCCTCTTGGACTTGGATGCCTGTTTCCTTCCCTAGGTTAGGGAAGTTCTCGGCTAAAATTAACTCAAATAAACCTGCCCCTTTCACTCTTCCTCTTCTGGAACTCTTAAAATTTGGATATTGTTTCCTTTCATGGAATCACTTTTTTCTCTAAGTCTGCCCTCCCAATCTAGTAATTTCCTTTCCCTCTTTTTTTCAGCTTCATTATTTTCCATAATTCTATTTTCTATTTCACCTATTCTCTCCTCTGCTTCTTTCACCCTCACTGTATATAGTTTATTTTGCATCTCAGTTATAGCATTTTTTAATTCATTGTGACTATTTCTTAGGTCTTTGATCCCTGCAGCAAGAGATTCTCTGGTTTCTTCTATGCTTTTTTAAAGCTCAGCTTTTAAACTTATTACTTTTATTCTAAATTATTGTTCAGATATATTGTTTATATCTTTTTCTGAGGAATTCTCTGGCTGCAATTTCTTCCTGGATTTTCATTTGGGGTGAATTCTTCCATTTTGTCCTTTTGGCTAAGTTTCTGTCTTTTACATGTTTTGAAAGCTTGTTATTGTCCTGTACCTACAAGTACTACTAAATCAAAAAAGGGTCATACACTTTCAAGGGCCTGGCTCTTCAGGAAGTGTTTATGGTGTATGTTGGATCCACTCTGTTTTTGCATTTTGGCTACTCTATCCCACTGGTGAGTCCTCTGAAAAGCTCCTCGTTGCTTGCAGTGGTAAAGTGTTTGGATTTTCAACCAGATGTGCTATGATTTATTTGTTGAAATAATCCTGGCAAAAAAAGGAAAAGTGGGGAGACAAGCCTGATCCCATAAAAAGATAAAAATGAGACAAAAGAAGACCAAACAGAAATCAAAACTATAAGGTTAAATCTAAAGAAAGAGAAAGGAAATAAGAAATAGAAAAGGTATAAAAATAATATAATAAAAATGCCTGATCAAACAAATATATATGAACCTGATTCTAAAAGAAAAAAAAAAGAGGATAGAAAGAAAAAAGAAAAGAAAACAAACAAAAGAGTTGTCTGCTCATGGTTGGGACCAGTGACTGTGCTGGTCTGGAGGAGAGTCTGGCTACATTGGGTCAGTCAGACTTGCTCCAGTGGATAAACAATTGCTAGGCATTGGAGGGGCAGGGTTTGGTGTAAGCGGGTCCTGCCTCAACTGGGGGCCAATGTTCTGCTCTCTGAAGTCCCACCATGTTGATGTTGGGGAGAAAAAATGGCGACACCCCAATCTCTCCTCACTGGACTATGTGTCTCATACCACGCTGTTCAGGCAGCACCCACAGAATAATGAGGGTGGTCAACTTGCCCTGCTTAAGTATCCCAGACCTTCTAGGCACTCATCTGGGATTCAAAACCCCATGTCTTAAAGGACCCGGCTCTGTGCGGACCCTGTTCTTATATAGAGCCACTCTGCTCTGATGATAAAAGGCCTTTGGCTGGCACCTGCAGGACCTTTTGTCCTTGGAGAGACAATAAACCCTCTTCCCACAGTACTCAAGGAAGGAGACTGTTCTCTCCCAGTGTGCCCTTGAGATTGCTACATTGCACTATGCATTCCAGGGCCAACTCTCTCCTCCCCAGGAGCATGTAACATGGCTCCTAGCTTCACTCCAGAGAAAGTCACCCACTTTTGAAACCAAAAGTTTCAAAAACCTCCAAGTTTCAGCTCCTAAGGCTGTTTGCAAAATAGAAACTGGCACTTTCCATAGTTCTCATTCCCCAGTCCATGGTCTGGAGAGGTTTTCTTCTTCTGCTAACTTAATGCCGACTTTACCAGCCCTCTTTCTTTCTTTCCCTTTTGTCTCTGCACAGGAAGGGTTCCCTCCCCTCTGTGCCTATGCCATTTTATCTCCCCCAATTCACATATATGCACCGTGATTCTGGCAAAACTGTCTCCTTCCAACTGTGGAGATCTTTCTTCCATTCCACAGATTGACTTCCTGGGTGTTCCAAGTGATTTGACCTCAATACAGCTGTGTTCAAGGGATGAGGAAAATCCTGGTCCCCCTATTTCTCTGCCATCTTAACTCCCTTCCATTTTTCTTATTTTCTTATTCAGTTTGGTTGCTTTCCAATATTGTCTTCCAGCTTACTGATCCATTTTTCTGCTTCTTCTAACTTACTATTAATTCCCTCTAGTGTGTTTTTAATTTCAGTTACTATTGAGTTCTTCATCTCTGATTCACTCTTTGTTTTCTGTCTTTTTGTTGAAGGTTTCAATGAGACCCTCTTTTTTCTCATCTAGTGAGTATTTTTATGACCATTACTTTGAAATTTCTATCAGGCATATTGTTTATCTCTGTTTCATGTAGCTCTTTTGCTGGGTTATTGTCCTATTCTTTCATTGGGAACATATTACTCTGTATCTTTATTTTGTCTTGATCTCTGTGTCTGTTTCTATGTATTAGGAAAGTTAGTTACATCTTGAAAATAGTGGCCTTATGAAGGAGAGGCCTATGGGGCAATGTCCCCTGTTCACCAGAACCTGGAGCTTCAGGAATGTCCCCTCTGTGTACGTATACACCCTAGTGTTGTGGTTTAGCCTCATTTGCCTTCAGTCCAATCATTTACAATGGCCATCTTTGCTTGTTGAGGGCAGGGCTTGGTCCCTCTGCTGTTAATGAAATAAACTAGGCTGTCTTGGGCCTGAGTTGGGTCAGGCAAGATGTCTTCCCTCAGCTCATCTGCCAGAACTGCAGTCTCCTTGAACTTTAGGGTGCTCTCCCTGCATTAGTCACTGAGAGGCTTTCATTGGTAGACAAGGCTTGTGGCCAGACCAGATATCTGCCCCGTCTGACTGTTGGGTTTGCTGGCCCCTGTGAAGTTTCTGTTAGTGGGCATGTCCATCAGTCAGATCAGATGTCTGCCTCCAGTCCACTGCTGGGGCTGCAATGGAGCTGGTGTCTGTGGTTATCTTCCCCTCTTCCCAGGGCAAGAGTCACTTTGGAGTGGTTTTAGACACTGCTGGGACTGCTTGCAGAATGAAATTAACCTGGCACAGCTGTGAAGAGACTCCTGCTGAGTGTGGTGGGTTCGATGGGGCAATTTTCAGGAGAACATGGTGAGGGGGTTGGTGGGAGAGGGCGTGCGGTGTTTGCAAGCCAGATGGCAAGAATTCATACTGGCTCCTGCAGGTGTCTGGGTATCTAGGCTTGGAGACGGGTGAGACATGCTGCCCAACAGCTCTTTCATTCTTGGAGAAGTCTCCCAATGATCCCTGTCCCTCCAGTGTACATTGTGAAATTAGTAAATAAATCTCCTTCCAGTATACCACAGGTGTTTTCGAACTTCTGCTTCTATGCTGTATCTTGGAGTTATTCATTATCATGTCTCTTTAAGAGCAAGAACTGTTTGCTATTACCCTCAGGCTCTCCTAGAGCCAAGCCCACTGATTTTTAAGTTCTCACTGTTAAGTCCTACTGATTATAAAAACTCATGAAATTGAGCCTCTCTGTTCTTTAAAGTCAAATGTTATGAGGACTCCTCTTCCTACTGCAGGTATTCTATGTCAGGGGTGCCTGGTGGGTGTCTTCCTTTCCCTTCTCTATTCTTGAGGTATCTCTATCATCTGTGGTTAGTTTGGTTCTTAACCATGCCTCCATCCTTCCTAATATTTTTGATGTGGCCTCTTCTATATGATTAACTATGGAGAGTCTGTTCTGCCAATCTTCAGGTCATTTTCTGGGTTAGTTACACTGATGTGACTGGTATATAGGTGTCTATTGGAGGATGTGAGTTTAGGGTCCTCCTTTTCAGCCATCTTCCCAGGCTATGGCCTATTTTGAATCTGCTCCTAATCTCTTTCCTATTGCCTTCTGTGATATTGCACATTTCCCCCCTTTTCAGCACTCTGTTCACTCCATTTCATTTTAGTAGTTTTCTGCTCTGAAGCATCATAAATTGTTTTCCCTCAGGGTTTGCCCTAGGCAACTTTGTCAGTCAGAATTCATTGCAGAAAACAATTTTCTCTAGCCAGCATAAACAGGAAAAGATTTATTAGAGGGCATTAAATTACCTACAGAATTATTGTGAAAGTTCAAGAGACACTCAAGTTTGAGTTTTTAGGAACCGACTCAAGGACACAAAGGGAAACACTGTCTCTTAAAACTATAAAACCATTTTTCAAATTAAGGTGTCCCTCCATCTGCTGGCTCCAGAATTAAGCCCCACGACCACAGTCAAGAAGTTAATGATACAAATGACACGTAAAGGGGCTTGATAGGAAAGATTGCACTGCCAGATAGTGCTTAAAACTGAAACCACACACACAGCAATATAACTGTCCTCATCTTCTCCTTTCTAAATATCACAGAAGGGCATCCAATTGGTGTAACCTAAATCATATCCAAATTCTTAATTACACAGGGAAAAGGGAAATGTACTTTTGGCCTTTGCACTTCAGCCTCTGAAGTAAGGGCAGCATATTGAACTGGGATCTATATTCCATTGGCTACTCCACACCCAGACACATTCTTCTATCCACTAGAACCAGTAGAATAGAAAACTAGAACCAGTAAAATAGAAAAGAAAGAGATAACCTGATTTAAAAAAATGGGCAGAGGATCTGAATACACATTTCTCAAAAGAAGACTTATAAATGGCCAACACGTACATAAAAAATGTTTCAACATCCCTAACCATCAGGAAAATGTAAATCAAAACCACAATGAGATAGCACCTCACTCTTGTTACAATGGCTATTATTAAAAAGACAAAAGATAAAAATATTGGCAAGGTGGAGGATGATGGAGAGAAGGGAACCCTTGTGCACTGTTGGTGGAAATGTAAACTAACATAACAACCGTTATGGAAAACAGCATGGAGGTTCCTCAAAAAAATTAAAAAATAGAACTACCAAATGATCCAGCAATATATACCCCTTCTGAGTATATATTCAAAAGAAATCAATATCTTAAAGACAGATATCTGCATTTTCATAGTCATTGCAACATTATCTATAACCACCAAGATATGGAATCAGTCTAAGTGCCGATTGACAGATGAATAAAGAAAATAGGGGTATATATACAGAATATAACTTTATTCAGCCTCAAAAAGGACATCCTGTCAATTCTTATTTGTGACAAGCTGATGAACCTAGAGGACATTATGTTAAGTGAAATAAGCCAGGCACAGGTAGACAAATACTGCACGATCCCACTTACATTGTGAAATATAAAAAGGTCAGACTTACAGAAGCAGAGAGTAGACTATGTATGGCAGGGAATAGGGGAAATGGGGAGATGTTGGTTAAAGTGTATAAACTTTTAGTTGTGCATTAGGGCCCCAGAACTTATTCTGCATACCATGTTGACTAGAGTTAATGCTGTATTATATACTTAAAATTTGCTCAGCGAGTAGATCTGAAATGTTCTCACCACACATACACACAAAAGGTCCTGAGGTGACGGATATGTTAATTAACTTGATTGCAGTAATCAGTTCACAGTGTACATCAAAATGTCCTCTGCTTCAGACACATGAAAGCAAGTTTATTTTTCCTCACAAAGGGGAGACCCAAAGTCCCATGCATAACTGTATCAATCCTGGCGTGATTCTTAATCCATTTTTAGTTCAAAGTACTATTTTAATATCCTGTACCAATGGGCAAAATTTTATTTGTAATAAATGAGAGTCGTATTAAAAAAGAACGTAAGAAATTATATATAACGTACGTTTTATACTTTATTGTGTTTAATTGTATGTTGAGTCACTACCACCGTTCTTAATTCGACAACTGTTTACAAGGTTCTAGTTGATATTTTAACTTTCCACCACCATAGTCAGGAGTTCCTGTGATGGGGAACAACATATTCAAGGCACTAACGTGGAAGCCAGACTCTGCCCACCCTCTGTTAGCATGGTCACCAGAACCAACTGCAGGAGTGTAGTTTCCACTTCACTTTCTTCTTCTAAATTTTGCAGAAATGCTTCTACTTTATGAAATTACATCCCAGGGCAGCTCCTAAGGAGAAAATAGGTTTATTCTTCATACAGTGTTATATTATTTTCAGATGTACAATATAATGATTCAACAGTTTTATACATTACTCAATGCTCATCACAATAAGCATGCTCTTAAGTACACTTAAGACAGTACACTTAAGAGAAAATAGTTTTTAACTTTCAAGTTTCTGTAGAGTAGGATGGAGTTTGGAATGTATATGGAGTGATATTTCACAATATCCATCACAGAACTTTCAAACTCTCTCAGGGATGTTATGTACTCATAAGACTTCAAATATAGTCCACAAACACTTAAGACAGATAAGAATTTAGATTTTCTTTTTGGATCTTAGAAATCTGAAACATTTTCATATACTATATATTAACACCAATAGCAGGACTTGGGCAGCACCTCATAACTGAACACACTAACATTTCTACAGCAAAAGGTATAAATAATACTAATGGGATGAAGATTAAAAAGGTTATCAATTTAGGGGGTGGCTCAGTTGGTTGAGTGCCTGAGTCTGGATTTCAGCTCAGGTCATGAACCCCACTTAGTGAGATCAAGCCCCACATCAGGCTCCGTTCTGACAGCATGGAGCCTGTTTGGGATCCTCTCTCTCTGTCTCTCTCTCTCAAAATAAATAAAACTTTGTTTGTTTACAAATATATTTGCATGAAATTTCAAAATAAAAACACTTTCAGTTTTTCAGAGTTTGAGATTTGAACTTGTGGATCAATAATTATCAATTATTGATAATTCCCAAATCTGTATTTCCAGTTCTGAGATCCAGATCTTTATATACTTATCTCCACTTCCATCCTTCATACAAATAAACATGAACATTTTTCAAACTGAAATTAAAATCCAGTTTTCCTCAGTTGTTCTGACTCAATAAAAGGCATCAACAACTACTTGTTTGTTGAAGCCAGAATGTACATGCAGAATTAGTCACTAGTTCTGTCAGTCTTACCACTAAAATATCTCCAATATGCTCACTGCTTCCCAACATCACTACTATCTTTTCAGCTCAGACAACCAGCACTTCTAAACTAGATTATTTAAATCAGCTTCTTATTTTGTCTCCCACACCCAATATCCATTCTCAGTTCAATAACCCAGTGATCCTATCACTTCCATACTTATAATACTTCCCCTTTTTATTAGAGACTATTTTCCCTCAGGAAAAAGTCCTACCTTCTGAACAGTTGCTTATGATACCCTTCTTTGCTTTCTACTCCAGCCTCAAAACCTATGCTCCAATATCACTGCACTTCATTAAGAAGTTTGAATTCATCATGTCCTGCCTCAGATCAAATCTCTCTTTCTTCTGGAACAATCCTTTTGACTTCACCAAGCTAACTCCTACTCAGCTGTTGGGTTTTCACTTACATGTTATTCCCACTGAGCAGCCATCTCTCACTCCCAGAGCCTGGTTATATGTCTGTGTTTTTAAAACAACTTACACATCCCTTCCCAGTTACTAAACTGTATTCACATTGATTTTAAAAAATAATGTCTGAGAGACTTGAATTTAATCTCAAAAAAGCAGAAATAGAACATCACAACAAAACCAGAGACAAATCAGTTACCAAAGTAGTCACTTCTCCCTCTGAGACCTATGAAGTGCGTAGATAAAAGTTTTCTTGACAAGAACATAGAAAAAAATCTGAGAAGCAGCCACAGAAAATATGTTCAGAATCTCAAAATAGCATTTACTATAGGAAGACAGTGAAGGAAACTACAGGGGGTCATAACACTTTTTAAATATCACTTATTACACCAACACCAGCCTTTATACAACCAAGAGAAGCCAGGGCTCAGAGAGGCTGCTCAGAGACTGAGAAGAGACCTGAATGCCAGAGTCTGGCCCCAGGCAACTCCTTCACAAGTGTGGCTGAATAATTATGGAGAAAAATATTTATTCATGGGTGGTTAAAAAATGTCAAAAGGTATCTTTCATATCTTTGAGACCTAGAATTTGATAAAGTCTCCAAAGAAATTATCCTATGTGAAGATAAATATGCAAATTAATATTCTAATCAAAGCACATCTTGATCCATATCTTCATCTTCCTTTCACACCTCTTTGCATGTTTAATAACCTATTCAGAAGCACTAAAAGCTGCACTGGATGCTAACCTGGGCAAATGAAAAAAAAAAAAATGCTTTTAACTTAGAATGAGATATCGGGCAATTTTTGTCTAGATTTCCCTTATCTTAAGTTTTGTTTTGTTTTGTACAAAAAGGTGGTTTTATTAAAGCACAGGTACAGGACCCATGGGCAGAAAGAGCTGCACTGGGGTCCTGACAAGTGACTGCTTACATACTATGGAGTTGGAGGAGGTAAAGTCAAAAGGGAGGCCTCCAGAAGAACTTTGATATGCTAAACAGGACTCCTGAGATACCAGAGACCTAGCTTTTGTCAAGCTAAGGTTGTTTTCCCTCCAGTGAGGCATTAACTTTAGGTCCATAGGGGGTTCCTAGAGAAATGCTAGACTCTGTTATTTGCCTCAAGTATTTGTCAATGGCCTGCAGGTGATAAAGAAATTTAATCTTACCTGCCATTTCCTTCTTGCCTTTGTTCCCACATCACTATGGAGAGGAGGGTGATGGTGGGGCTCCAGGAAACTGAGTCTATAGGTTTCTGGAGACAAGTCTATTGATAAGATTGCCTTTCTCTTGTAATTTACTAAGACATTTGTAAACTGATGGAGACTCATGTCCTGCAGGACTGTGATTTCTATCAGTTAACCATTCGTTTTCCTCTTTCCTGTGTTCTTGGGCAGCCAAGAGTGCCAGAGAAATGTCACACACATGTCCCACTTGGGGCAGGTGTTGTTAGCTGGTGCTTTGTCCTCCGCTTGACTTACGCTCCCTCATCAATATTACTACTACTAATAATAACAATAATAGAATTATTATCACAACTAGGAGCTCACACTAGTTCATATAATCATGTTGATAATGCACACTAACAGGTGCACACATGTGGAGAATTTCATTCCATAATGGCAACCATAGGATGTCAGCCCTGAGTTTAGCCTTGGCTGTGGAAACGCAGAAAGTAAGTACGTGGTTCTTAGCTTGGATTTGAGATGTAAGACAGATGCCTCTTCCTTGGCCATGGTGGCCAACATTTCCTGCGAGTTACTGGGCATGCATCTCTTTCCCATTGGCCAACCCCAGGAGCCAAGAATTTAAATATAAACTGTCAGGCAGTTAAGAGTTCTTGCCCGGCTTTGTTTTCACTTCTCTCAGTAATGTTGCCATCTGTCATCCCTTTCTGGTTGGAGATATGGCATCTATTTCCTGGTTTCTGGACTGGAGAGAACAACTTTTTTTAATATGAAATTTATTGTCAGATTGGTTTCCATACAACACCCAGTGCTCATCCCAACAGGTGCCCTCCTCAATGCCCATCACCCACTTTCCTCTCCCCCAACCCTCCATCAACCCTCAGTTTATCCTCAGCATTTGAGTCTCTTATGGTTTACCTCCTTCCCTCTCTGTAACTTTTTCCCCCCTTTCACCTCTCCCCTGGTCTTCTACTGAGTTTCTCAGGATCCACATAGGAGTGAAAACATATGGTATCTGTGTTTCTCTACCTGACTTATTTCACTAACATAAGACTCTCCAGTTCCATCCACGTTGCTACAAAAGGCCAGATTTCATTCTTTCTCATTAGTATTCCATTATATATATAAACCAGAACTTGTTTATCCATTTGTCAGTTAGTGGACATTTAGTCTCTTTCCATAATTTAGCTATTGTTGAAAGTGCTGCTATAAACATTGGGGTACATATGCCCTTATGCATCAGCACTCCTGTATCCCTTGGGTAAATTCCTAGCAGTGCTATTGCTGAGTCATAGGGTAGATCTATTTTTAATTTTTTGAGGAACCTCCACACTGTTTTCCAGAGTGGCTGCACCAGTTTGCATTCCCACCAACAGTGCAAGAGGGTTCCCGTTTCTCCACATCCTCGCCAGCATTTATAGTCTCCTGATTTGTTCATTTTAGCCACTCTGACTGGTGTGAGGTAATATCTCATTGTGGTTTTGATTTGTATTTCCCTAATGAGGAGTGACATTGAGCATCTTTTCATGTGCCTATTGGCCATCTGGATGTCTTCTTTGGAAGAGTGTCTATTCATGTCTTCTGCCCATTTCTTTACTGGATTTTTTTGTTTTTCAGGTGTTGAGTTCGGTAAGTTCTTTATAGATTTTGGATACTAGCCCTTTGTCCGATATGTCATTTGCAAATATCTTTTCCCATTCCATCAGTTGCTTTTTAGTTTTGTTGACTGTTTCCTTTGCAGTGCAGAAGCTTTTTATCTTCATGAGGTCCCAATAGTTCATTTTTGCTTTTAATTCCCTTGCCTTTGGAGATATGTCATTTGCTGCGGCTGAGGTCAGAGAGGTCTTTTCCTGCTTTCTCCTCTAGGGTTTTGATGGTTTCCTGTCTCACATTCAGATTCAGGTCCTTCATTTTGAGTTTATTTTTGTGAATGGTGTAAGAAAGTGGTCTAGTTTCATTCTTATGCATGATGCTGTCCAGTTCTCTCAGCACCATTTGTTAAAGAGATGGTCTTTTTCCATTGGATACTCTTTACTGCTTTTTCAAAGATTAGTTGGCCATACATTTGTGGGTCCAATTCTGGGGTCTCTTTTATATTCCATTGGTCTATGTGTCTGTTTTTGTGCCAATATCATGTTGTCTCGATGATTACAGCTTTGGAGTAGAGGCTAAAGTCTGGAATTGTGATGTCTCCTGCTTTGGTTTTCTTCTTCAATATTACTTTGGCTATTCGGGGTCTTTTGTGGTTCCAAACAAATTTTAGGGTTGCTTGTTCTAGCTTCCAGAAGAATGCTGGTGCAATTTTGATTGGGATTTAATTGAATGTGTAGATAGCTTTGGGTAGTATTGACATTTTGACAATATTTATTCTTCCAATCCATGAGCATGGAATGTTTTTCCATTTCTCTGTATCTTCTTCAATTTCCTTCATAAGCTTTCTATAGTTTTCAGCATACAGATCTTTTACATCTTTGGTTAGGTTTATTCCTAGGTATTTTATGCTTCTTGGTGCAATTGTGAATGGGATCAGTTTCTTTATTTGTCTTTCTGTTGCTTCATTGTTAGTGCATAAGAATGCAACTGATTTCTGTACATTGATTTTGTATCCTGCAACTTTGCTGAATTCATGTATCAGTTCTAGCAGACTTTTGGTGGAGTCTATCGGATTTTCCATGTATAATATCATGTCATCTGCAAAAAGTGAAAGCTTGACTTCATCTGTGCCAATTTTGATGCCTTTGATTTCCTTCTGTTGTCTGACTGCTGGTGCTAGAACTTCCAACACTATGTTAAACAACAGCGGTGAGAGTGGACATCCCTGTTGTGTTCCTGATCTCAGAGGGAAAGCTCTCAGTTTTTCCCCATTGAGGATGATATTAGCTTTGGGCTTTTCATAAATGGCTTTTATGATGTATAATTATGTTCCTTCTATCCAGACTTTCTCGAGGGTTTTTATTAAGAAAGGATGCTGAATTTTGTCAAAGGCCTTTTCTGCATCGATTGACAAGATCATATGATTATCTTTTCTTTTATTATTGTGATGTATCACATTGATTGATTTGTGAATGTTGAACAAGCCCTGCAGCCCAGGAAGGAATCCCACTTGATCATGGTGAATAATTCTTTTTATATGCTGTTGAATTCGATTTGCTAGTAACTTGTTGAGAATTTTTGCATCTATATTCATCAAGGATATTGGCCTGTAGTTCTCTCTCTTTTTTTTCTTTTTTTTTTGGTGGGTCTGGTTTGGGATTCAAAGTAATGTTGGCTTCATAGAATGAATCTGGAAGTTTTCCTTCCCTTTCTATTTTTGGAACAGCTTGAGAAGGATAGGTATCATCTCTGCTTTAAATGTCTGGTAGAATTCCCCAGGGAAGCCATCTGGTCTTGGACTCTTATTTCTTGGGAGACTTTTGATAACTGATTCAGTTTCTTCACTGGGTATGGATTTGTTCAAGTTTTCTATTTCTTCCCGTCTGAGTTTTGGGAATGTGTGGGTGTTTAGGAATTTGTCCATTTCTTCCAGGTTGTCCAGTTTGTTGGCATATAATTTTTCATAGTATTCCCTGATAATGGCTTGTATTTCTGAGGGGTTGGTTGTCATAATTCCATTTTCATTCATGATTTTATTTATTTGGGTCATCTCCCTTTTCTTTTTAAGAAGCCTGGCTAGAGGTTTATCAGTTTTGTTTATTTTTTAAAAAAACCAACTCTTGGTTTCATTGATCTACTCTACTGTTTTTTTTTTCTTAGAGTCTATATTGTTTATTTCTGCTCTGATCTTTATTATTTCTCTTGCTCTGCTGGGTTTGGTGTGTCTTTGCTGTTCTACTAGTTCCTTTAAGTGTGCTGTTAGATTTTGTATTTGGGATTTTTCTTGTTTCTTGAGATAGGCCTGGATTACAATGTATTTTCCTCTCAGGACTGCCTTTGCTGCATCCCAAAGCGTTTGGATTGTTGTATTTTCATTTTCATTTGTTTCCATATATTTTTAAATTTCTTCTCTAATTGCCTGGTTGACCCATTCATTCTTTAGTAGTGTATTCTTTAACCTCCATGCTTTTGGAGGTTTTCCAGAATTTTCCTGTGGTTGAATTCAAGTTTCATAGCATTGTGGTCTGAAAGTGTGCATGGTATGATCTCAATTCTTGTATACTTATGAAGGGCTGTTTTGTGACCCAGTATGTGATCTATCTTGGAGAAGGTTCCATGTGCACTCGAGAAGAAAGTATATTCTGTTGCTTTGAGATGCAGAGTTCTAAATATATCTGTCAAGTCCATCTGATCCAATATATCATTCAGGGCCCTTGTGTCTTTATTCTCTGTCTAGATGTTCTGTCCATTGTTGTAAGTGGAGTATCAAAGTCTCCTGCCATTACCACATTCTTATGAATAAGGTTGCTTATGTTTGTGATTGATTATTTTATACATTTAGGGGCTCCTATATTCTGTGCTTAGACATTTATAATTGTTAGCTCTTCCTAATGGATAGACCCTGTAATTATTATATAATGCCCTTCTTCATCTCTTGTTACAGCCTTTAAAGTCTAGTTTGTCTGATATAAGCATGGCTACTCCAGCTTTCTTTTGACTTCCAGTAGCATGATAGATAGTTCCCCATCCCCTCACTTTCAATTGAAGGTGTCCTCAGGTCTAAAATGAGTCTCTTGTAGACAGAAAATAGATGGGTCTTGTTTCTTTATCCATTCTGATACCCTATGTCTTTTGGTTGGAGCATTTAGTCCATTTACATTCAGTGTTATTATTGAAAGACATGGGTTTAGAGTCATTATGATGTCTGTAGGTTTCATGCTTGTAGTGGTGTCTCTGGTACTTTGTGGTCCTTGCAACATTTCACTCCCAGAGTCCCCCTTAGGATTTCTTCTAGGGCTGGTTTAGTGGTGATGAATTCCTTTCAGTTTTTATTTGGGAAAACCTTTATCTCTCCTTCTATTCTGAATGACAGACTTGCTGAGTAAAGGATTCTTGGCTGCATATTTTTTTCTGTTTGTCACATTGAAGATTTCCTGCCATTCCTTTCTGGCCTGCCAAGTTTCAGTATATAGGTCTGCTACTACCCTTATGTGTCTACCTTTGTATGTTAGGGCCCATTTATCCCTAGCAGCTTTCAGAATTCTCTTTATCCTTGTATTTTGTCAGTTTCATTATGATATGTCATGCAGAAGATCGATTCAAGTTACATCTGAAGGCAGTTCTCTGTGCCTCTTGGATTTCAATGCCTGTTTCCTTCCACAGATCAGGGATGTTCTCAGCTATGATTTGTTCAAGTACACCTTCAGCCCCTTTCTCTCTCTCCTATTCTTCTGGAATTCCTATGATACAGATATCGTTCTGTTTGATTGCATCACTTAGTTCTCCAATTCTCCCCTCATACTCCTGGATTTTTTTATCTCTCTTTTCTCAGCTTCCTCTTTTTCCATAATTTTATCTTCTAATTCACCTATTCTCTCCTCTGCCTCTTCAATCCATGCTGTGGCCGCCTCCATTTTATTTTGCACCTCATTTATAGCATTTTTTAATTCTTCATGACTATTTTTTAGTCCCTTGATCTCTGTAGCAATAGATTCTCTGCTGTCCTCTATGCTTTTTTCAAGCTCAGAAATTAATTTTATGACTATTATTCTAAATTCTTGTTCTGTTATATTGCTTAAATTGGTTTTGATCAATTTGTTAGCTATCACTACTTCTGGAATTTCTTTTGAGGTGAATTCTTCCGTTTTGTCATTTTGGCTAGTTTTCTGTCCCTTATGCATTTTATTTTTTTATTTATTTTTTATTTATTTACTTTTGAAACAGATATAGCATGAGCAGGGGAGGGGCAGAGAGACGGGGAGACACAGAATCTGAAGCAACCTCCAGGCTCCAAGCAGTCAGCACAGAGCCCAACGTGGGGCTCGAACTCAGAGTGTGAGATCGTGACCTGAGCCGAAGTCAGACACTCAACCGACTGAGCCACCCAGGTGCCCCATGTCCCTTATGCACTTTAAAGTTTGTGTGCTCTGCACTTGCGAGCACTGCTATATTAAAGGAGGGTCATACACTAGCTAGGGCCTGGCCCTTCAGGAGGTGTTTTTTTCTGGTATTGTTACTTGCTCTCTGTTGGTATGATTTTGGTTATTTTATTATCCTACTTGTAGTAATATTTTGGACCCTTCACCAGGTGCGTTTTGATTTGTTCCTTGGAGTAGCCCTGTAAAGGAAAACAGACAAACAGGAGATAAAACATGCAAACACACAAATAACACAAACAAAAACCTTAAAGACTAAAAACAAAAAAAACCAAAACACTGACTACAAGTAAAGAAGATGGTAGCATTAGTGCTGATGGAAGAGACCTACAAAGACAGAAATGACAGGAGCGGGGTGGGGGTGGAGAATAAATATTGATTAGGCAGAGAGACTAAAAGGCTTAATCCAGAGAGAGGGAAAGGAAAATAAATAAGGAGGTGGGGAAAATGAAATGAAGATAAAATTACCCAGACAGAGAAACTCTATGGCTTGATTATTCCAGAGAGAGAGCAAGGAGTGTAAAGAAGGAGGTGTAGAACATGTATCAAGACAATGGATTAAAATGTCTGTTTAGACAGACCAATAACCAGAGTAACCAGCCTAGAGGAGGGAAGAGATAAGTAGGAGAAATGGGGGTGGGGGTGGGGAGAATATATCTATATATCCAGAATTGACCTAGAGCTAATCCAGGCAATGCTGCATCACTTGTCTGGAGTAGCTGTCAGCAGGGTCTGTGCTACTATGGTGGATATGCAGTTACCCAGTGCAAGGGGGTGTGGTTTGGGGTTTTCTGGACCCACCTCCACTATGGGCCCCAGAGTGATCCCTGAGGCCCCACCTTGGTGGTGGTGGTGGTGGGGGCGGGGGGTGGGGAATGGTGATCTCCCAGTCTCTTCTCCATGGAGCCTGACCGGTGGACTCAATTTGAGTCATCCTCACTGTGCTTTGGGCGCAGACAGGATGGTCCTTCTATCTCTGCCAACTCCCCTAACCCTGTACTTTGCTAGGACTCAAAGTCCTGCTCCATGTGCTCTGGCTCTGGGGAAGCGCCTCTCAGTGTGGTGGTATGTGTTCCCAGCTGGCTTTGTGCTGCTGTACTTCAGGGAGGACCGCCTTCTCCTACTGCTGTCTGGGCCACCACCCTTGCTGCGAGCCCCTGGGGTGGCAGATACAAGCAGGCTTTGTCTTTTCCCACAGCACTCTAGGGAAATGGCAGCTTTATCCTCCTACAGACTGAGCCCTCTGCCCAGCCACCGTGCCTGGGGGTGGCAGATGCAGGCAGGTTCTGTGCTATCCTGCCACCCTGCAGGGGAGGGAACCACTTTCTCCAGCTGCAGACTGAGCCCCTGACCTACAACCTCACCCAGACCTGGCTCCCCCCTCCCCAGGTGCACGAACAGGCACTCAGCTCCAGTCTGAAGAAAGCCCCACAGTTAGAGATCATCAGATCCTTCTCAGTCTCAGTCCAAGCTCTTTCTCCTGTCCAGATATGGTCCTGCACTTCCCTAGCCGCTCTTTCTCTTCCCTTTGTCTCTCTGAAAAGAGGGTCCCTCCCCTCCATGCCCACGTGGCCTTTTTTTTTTATCTCCCCCAGTTTGCAGTTACCCACCTATCTTTTTTCCAGCTTTCCCACTTTCTTCCTAGTAGATTCAGTCTCTTTTCCTCCCAGGCTCTGGTGTTCAAAGTCCTTTGGCTTCTACACTTTGTTTGAGAGAGGCGGGTGTATGGATTCCCCCTACTTCACCATGTTGACCGCCTCCCTCTAGAACCTCTTAAGTATTTTCAACAGAGTAATATTTTTAACAAGAAAGAACATTATGCTTTAATGTTCCCTACTCTTAACAGATTTTAATTCTGACAGGTTAGTTGAATAATCTACAACAATGTTCACAAGAATGGGGACCTGTTGGAAAGGCATGTTATTCCTGCCATATAAATTAACAGGTAGTTATTTATCTCAATGTAGAAAGGTGGTCCCATCTGAGCCTGACTGACAGCACCTACCCCACCCAATACCTATCCACATTAGTTGTTAATATGCATACAGGCAAGGCCTGTGTTTGTTCCTATGTTGGAGAGACTGAGAAATAGAAAAAGCTGACCATTTCTATTCTTCAACACCACAGGACAAAAGACAGCTTGCTAGAGAAAGAGCAGAAGCTAACAGTCTTCTAGAAAACTTAAAAATCAAGTGTTGCTTTGGGGCTTAAAAAAATAAACAAATACAACAGACTTGATGATGCAAGAGAGGCTCTTTCCCACCCATTCTGCTCTGAGAGGAAGCCACAGTGGAGAAATACATCTGAGACTCACCCTGGAGAAAGACCAGGAAGGCATGCAGAGGTGGCCTCAGGGACAGGATGGAGTCCTAGGCAGCAGATGGAGACTAATGAACCAAGGAAATTCAGGTCTATAATGTTAATGTGGCCTTATTTGTAACTTCTGTTTGAGGAAGCCTGGGGACATTCTGGTTATATAAAGATAAAGTACTTAAAATAATCTCAAATTCTAGGAAGTTGACATTTCTGAGAAGAATATTAAAGAACTGATGATTTCTCTCACTAAACAATAGAATACTGCAAGTTTCCCTTATGAATTAAGGAAAGTTTGGATTTTAACAGAACTAGGTGGAACTTTATCAAAATTAAAAAAATAAATAAAATTATTTAGGTAAAAGAATCATTACAGAGAATAATTTCTAGTTTACCAAAGGATGGTAGATGTAATAATAATTTCAAGAATAATTGATTCTTTTAAGTCAGACCTGTGGAATAAATTTAACTGTGAAAATATCATGTGCCTTTTAAACAATTATTTTATCAGTCCTAAATAAGAGTCCCTGAATTTTAGAAACTAGCACTAATTGCTATCTATTTACTATGAAAGTAAAGTTCTAATATCCAAATTTAATTACCTGCAATTTAAATGCAAAAATTATATGTAAAGTCAGTCAGACATAACATGGCTTAGAAGTTAAAGCACTAGAGTAGGGTATCAAGCCAGATTCTGGTTGTAGATCAAATGATGCCTGTGTGACTTTGGGCAGGTTAGTTACTCTGTGTGTTTGTTTATTCATCTATATATTATCATGGTTGGATTAAAAAGAATGTCTAAAATTCTTCCCTCTCTTAAGGTCTAAAGGCACAGACTCTATAGTGAGCAAACATTCAGTGAGTTAACATGTGTAATCTACAGAACAAATCAAACAACAGGGGTACAAACCTTTTCAAACATAAGGAAACGTCTGACCTGTGATGAAACACAGCCACGTGGCCCCCATGACATTTAGTCTCTTTGCTTTTTGGATATAGTTGATGGTTCACCAGATTCCTTTTGACATTTACTCACATGATAATAGATTTGTGTTGTAAGCCACTAGTTTGTGATAAATTATTAGAGCAGCAATAGAAAGCTTGCATACTCCCTATAAACAATACAGAAAGCATCAACTCTTCCCATCTCACAGACAGAAAACAGAATGAGCAGTGATGTGTAGATCACAGTTTAATAGGTTTTCCCAAAGCTCAATTTTAGCTTTGAAGGTAAAGCAAGTCTGTTTATATTAAAGCCTCATAGATCAGACAAACTGTGTGGAGGTGCTGGATGTTTCCATAAAAGGATGATGATCTTCCCATAAATCATGTCCTCTAATGTGTGTTCTGTTGAGACCTATCTCTTTCTAAGTTAATATTAAATAAAAGGATCCCCATGAAAACAAACAAGGGCTATTATCAAAACAAGTTGTGGGCCAAATCTTTCCTTATAGAACAGACATTTCTCTATTGTAGATACATACAGAAAAAGAGCTATGGAGAAAATACAAGTACTCACAAGATGTACATTATTCTTTAAATAGCTCTTGTGAGGAATCAGCTCTAAAATACCTGTCTTTGGTAAAACAGCAGAATCAGTATTTATAATAATTATTTCATCCTGACATAATGTGAGGACGTTGTTCTGAACAGTTCTTGACCAGATGACTAGAATCTTCCCTGGGAAAGCCATTATCAGGTAAGTGCTCTGCCAGAAATCTGGGCTGGAGCCACGCAGTCCTTAGGTAATTGGCGTGAAATAGATTTTCTGAAGAGCATTTAAAATCAGAATCAGATTGTTTCATTAGAAGTAAAAATCTGAAATTAAAGCATAGATTAACAAAATTTTAATATAGCTTATTACGAGGGGATATTTAGCATGGCATCTGTGCAAAATATTTCCTACACAACTTATACACCCTATTAACTTTAGTTACATTAAAATTCATCTTTTTTGTTCTTTTATCAGACCAGGTCATCTTTTTTGTTCTTTTATCAGACCAGGAACATGACTGAATCCCAAGCATTACATTTCAAAGGGCATATACGCTAATATTGCTCCAGTCTAATTAAGGAACTTAACCATACTATATATCTTCTCATCTTGAAGGAGCCCATAATTAAAAGGACTACTGTTTTTCTTTCACAAACTTCTAAAACTTTCTATTTTGCTGTTACTTGCTGTGTGACTCACCTTCCTTTACCAGGTTCTATATGCAAAATCTCACACCATCTGAGTAACTTAGAGCATACCACTTTAACATGCATTTTCTTACCTGTGAGAAGGGGATTATAAGAGTAACAATTCCATAGCGTTATTGTGAGAATTAAATATGATATTTACAACATCATTTAGCATGACTTGATGTCATATTAGGATGCTGCTATCAGAAATTTTCATATATACACCTCAGAAAATATTTAGAAATATTTCATAAATTAGAAGGGACAAAGAAGGACATTAATATTTATGTTTGTCAACTACACTCCAGACAAATTATATACACATCTGATTTTTTGTGCACATCTGATGAGGTAAAATTATTTTTTCCAGCTGTATTGAGATATAAGGGACATATAACATTGTGTAAATTTAAGGTGTGTAATGTGATGATTTCAAATACATGTGTTCCAAAAACAATTACCACAATAAGGCTAGTTAACACATCCATCATCTCACTTAAATATAACTCTTTTTTTTTATGGTGAGATCTTTATTTAAGATCTACTTTCTTCACAACTTTCAAGTATTTAATACATAGTTGTTAACTGCAGTCACCATGCTATACATTAGATTCCCAGAACTTATCAGAACTTATTCATCTGCTACCTGGAAATTCCTACATTTTGACCAACATCTCCCCATTTTCCCCACTCTCTCGCTCAGCCCCACACACCTTCATTTTCTTCTGTTTTATGAATTAGGCTTATTTATTTATTTATTTATTTTAGATTTCACATATAGGTGAGATCATACAGCATCTGTCTTTCTCTGACTTACTTCACTTAGCACAATGCCCTCAAAGTTCATCCGGGCTGTTACAAATGGCAGAATTTTCTTTTTTATGAATGCATAATATTCATGTACATACACACATATATGTGTGAGTATGTATACATAAATGGATATATATGCACATATTACATTTTTAATTCATTCATCACTCAGTGAACACTTATATAGTTGGCATTATCTTGGCTATTGTGAATAATGCTGCAGTGAACATGGGAGTGCAGATATCTCTTTGATCTCTTGTTTTCATTTCCTTTGTATATACCCACAAGTGGAATTGCTTAATCACGTGTTCTATTTCTATTTTTATTTTTTTGAAAAAAACTTCATACTGCCTTCCATAGTGACTGCACCAATTTATATTCCCACTAACTGAGCCCTAGAATTCCCTTTTCTCCACACCCTCCCCAACCTATGTTTTGTCTTGATAATAAACTGTACCAAATGGCATGAGGTGAAGTCTCATTGTGGTTTTGATTTGCATTTTCCTGATGATTAATGGTGTTGAACAACTTTTCTTGTATCTGTTGGCTGCTTGTATGTCTTCCTTGGAAAACTACTCACTTTCTCTGCCCATTTTTAAAATCATGTTGTTAGTTTTTGTTTTTGTTTATTATTTATGCTATTGTATGAGTCCTTTACATATTTTAGGTGTTAAACCCTTATCAGATACATAATTTGAAGTAATTTCTCTCATTCTGTAGGTTGTATTTTCATTTTGTTAATCGTTTCTTTTTTTTTTTTTTTTTTTTGCTCTGTGGAAGATTTTAGCTTGATGGAGTCCCACTTGTTTAATTTTGCTTTCATTATTTGTGCTTTGCTGTCATATCCAAGAAATCACTAACGATAATGTTGTCAAGGAGATTTTTCCTGTTTTCTTCTAGGAGTTCTATGGTTTCAGGTCTTAAATGTAAGTCTTCAATCTATTTTGACTTTGTTTATATGAGTGGTAAAAGATTGGAGTCCAATTTTATTCTGCATGTGGTTATCCAGTTCTCCTAACACCATTTATTGAAGAAACTATTTTTCCCCATTGAGTATTCTTGGCTCCCTTGTCAGATATTAGTTGACTATATATACAAGTATTTATATCTGATCTCAATTCTGTTCCATTGTTCTAGTTTTATGCAAGTGCCATGCTGTTTTCTTTACTATAGCTATATAGTATAGCTTGAAATCAAGAAGTGTGATGTGTTCAGCTTTGTTCTTCTTTTCAAGATTATTTTGGCTATTCAGGGTCTTTTGTAACTCCATACAAATTTTAGGATTGTTTTTTCTATTTTTGTGAGATTATTCCTAACATTTATTTATTTTTTTATTGGGATCTTTAGGAATTTTTACTTTATTTTATTTTTTATTTTTTTAATGTTTAGTTTTGAGAGAGAGAGAGAGAGTATGAGTGAGGGGCAGAGAGAGAAGGGGATACAGAATCTGAAGCAGGCCCAGGCATTGAGCTGTCAGCCCAGAGTCCAACATGGGGCTCAAACTCCTGAGCTGTGAGATCATGACCTGAGCCAAAGTCAGATGCTTAACTGACTGAGCACCTGGCACCCCAGGAATTTTTATATACAAGATCATATCATCTCCAAACAAAGACAATTTTCCTTCTTCCTTTCCTATTTTACTGGGTTTTCTTTCTTTTTCTTGCCTGATTGCTCTCACTAGCATTTTCAGTAGTATCATGATATCTTATTCCTGATCTTAGATGAAAATATTTCAACCTTTCATCATTGAGTATGATGTTGGCAATGGGTTTGTCATATATGGCCTTTATCATGTTAAGATATGTTTCTTCTACACCCAATTTATTGGTTTTTTATCATGAAATAAAGGAGTATGTTGTCAAATCCTTTTCTGTATTTATTGAGATAATCATATTACTTTTTTATTTTGCCAATGTTATGTATCACATTTATTGATTTGTTTATTATGAGCCATCCTTGCAACCCAAGGATAAATCCCACCTGATTGTGGTGAATCATTTATTTAATCTTTTGTTGAATTTAATTTGTTAATATTTTGTTGAATTTTTACATCTATGTATAATAGGAATTTCAGAGAATAATTCCCTTCCTTGTAGTGTCTTCATTTAGCTTTGATGTTAGGATAATACGTCGTAAAATAAGTTTGAGAGTGTTTCCTTCTCTTCAAATTTTTGAAAAACATTTGTGAAGGACTGACACTAATTCTTCTTTAAATATTTGGTAGAATTCACTAGTGAAACCATCTCAGCCTAGACTTTGTTTTGAAAGGTTTGGGAATTCAGATTCAATCTCTTTTTTTGATATTGGCCTATTCAGATTTTATATTTCTTCATGATTCAGTTTTGGTAAGTAGTATGTTTTTAGTAATTTATCCATTTCTTTTAGTTATCCAGTTTGTTGACACATAGTTATTTATAGTAGCCTCTTATGATTCTTTGTATTTCTATGATGTCTATTGTGTATCCTCTTGCATTTCTAATTTTATTTCCCTGAACCCTGTCTGTTTTTCTGAGTTAGTCCAGGTAAAGATTTGTAATTTCGTTTTTATTAAAAAAAAAATCTCTTAGTTTTATTGAGCTTTTACGTTGTTTTACTGATCTTCATTTTTTTATTTATCTTTATATTTTTCATGTATTTATATTCACTTATGTTCTTCTTTATACTAACTTTTGGCTTCATTTCTTCTTTTCTAGTTTCTTGAGATGTAAAGTAAGGTTGTTGATCTCTCCTCTTTCTTGATGTGGTATTTTTTGCTACAAACTTTCTTCTTAGAACTGCTTTTATAGAATACCTTAGGTTTTGATACATCATAATTCAATTTTATTTTGTTTCAAAATATTTCTTGATTCCCTTTTGGTTTCTTTGACCTTTTGATTTTCAGGAACATGTTGTCCAATATCTATATATTTGTGAATTTTCCAGCTTTCTACCTGCTAAAAATTACTAATTTATATAATTGTGGCTAGAAAAGATACTTCAGGGGTGCCTGGATGGCTCAGTCAGTTAAGCATCCAATTCTTGATTACATCTCAGGTCACACTTTCACAGTTCTTGGGATTAAGCCCTGTATCAGGCTCTGTGCTGACAATGTGGTGCCTGCTTGGGATTCTTTTTCTCTCTCTCTCTTCCTTTTCTCTCTGCCCCTGCCCTGCTCCTGTGGATGCTCTCTCTCTCAATCTCTCTCTCTCTCTCTATCTCTCTCTCTCTCAAAATAAATAAAAACATTTAAAACAAGAGAGATACTTGGTATATCAGTCTTTTAAAATTTGCTAAGATTTCTTTTGTGACCTATCATGTGCTATTTCCTTGAGTATATACCACTGGAACTTAATAATGTGTATTTTAATCTTTTGAGGAACCTTCATACTGTTTTCCAGATGATTGCAAAGTTTGCATTCCCACCAGCAGTACAAAAGAGAACCATTTTCTCCGCATCTTTATCAACATCTATTGTTGCCTGACTTGTTAATTTTAGCCATTCTGACTGGTGTGTGGTGGTATCTCATTGTGGTTTTAATTTTTATTTCCCTAATGATGAGTGATGTTGAGCATTTTTCATGTGTCTCTTAGCCATCTGGAAGTCTTCTTTGGAAAAGCGCCTGTTCATATCTTTTGCCCATTTTTTCACTGGATTATTTGTTTTTTGGGTGTTGAGTTTGATAAGTTCTTTATAGATCTTGGACAGTGACCCTTTTTCTATGTTATGTCATTTGCAAATATCTCTCCCATTCCACTGGTTGCCTTTTAGTTTTGCTAATTGTTTCCTTTGCTTTGCAGAAGGTTTCTATCTTGATGAGGTCCCCGTAGTTCATTTTTGCTTTTGTTGCCCTTGCCTCCAGAGACATGTTGAGTAAGAAGTTGCTGTGGCCAAGGTCAAAGAGGTTTTTGCCCGGCTTCTCCTTGAGGATTTTGATGGCTTCCTGTCTTATATTTGTCTTTCATCCATTTTGAGTTTATTTTTGTGTATGGTGTAAGAAAGTGGTCCGGTTTCATTCTTCTGCATGTCACTGTCCAGTTTTCCCAGTGCCATTTGCTGAAGAGACTGTCTTTATTCAATTGGATATTCTTTCCTGTTTTGTCAAAGATAAGTTGGCCAAATGGTTGTGGGTCCATTTCTGGGTTCTCTATTCTGTTCCATTGATCTGAATGTCTGTTTTTGTGCCTGTACCATACTGTCTTGATGATTACAGCTTTGTAATACATCTTGAAGTCCCAGGATTCTGATCCCTCTAGCTTTGGTTTTCTTTTTCAACATTACTTTAGCTATTAGGGTTTTTTTCTGGTTCCATACAAATTTTAGGATTGTTTGTTCTAGCTCTGTGAAGAATGCTGGTGTTATTTTGATAGGGATTGCATTGAATGTGTAGATTGCTTTGGGTACTATTGACAATTCCACAATATTTGTTCTTCCTATCCATTAGAATGGAATGTTTTTCCATTTTTTTGTGTGTGTCTTCTTCAATTTCTTTCATAAGCTTTCTGTAGTTTTCAGTGTATAGATTTTTCACCTCTTTGGTTCAGTTTATTCCTAGGTATTTTATGGGTTTTGGTGCAATTGTAAATGAGATTGATTCCTTGATTTCTCTTTCTGTTGTTTCATTATTGGTGTATAGCAATGCAACCAATTTCTGTGCATTGATTTTATATCCTGTGACTTTGCTGAATTCATGGATCAGTTCTAGAAGCTTTTTGGTAGAATCCTTTGAGTTTTCTATATAGAGTGTCACATCAAATGCAGAGAGTGAAAGTTTGACTCCTCCTTGCCAATTTGGATGTTTTTTATCCCTTTGTGTTGTCTGATTACTGAGGCTAGGACTACCAATACTATGTTGAATAACAGTGGTGAGAGTGGAAATCCCTGTCATGTTCCTGATCTTAGGGAGAAAGCTGTCAGTTTTTCCCCATTGAGGATGATATTAGCATTGGGTCTTTTATATATGGCTTTTATGATCATGAGGTATGATCCTTCTATCCCTACCTTCTTGAGGGTTTTTATCAAAAAAAGGATGTTGTGTTTTGTCAAGTGCTTTCTCTGCATCTATTGAGAGGATCATGTAGTTTTTGTCCTTTCTTTTACTCATGTGATGTATCACATTGATTGTTTCACAGATCTTGAACCAGTCTTGCAATCCCAGGTATAAATTATACTTGGTCATGGTGAATAATTCTTTTAATGTATTTTTGGATCCAGTTGGCTGGTATCTTGTTGAGGATTTTTATATCCATGTTCATCAGGGAAATTGGTCTCTAGTTCTCCTCTTAGTGCGGTCTTTGTGTGGTTTTGGAATCAAGGTAATGCTGGCTTCGTAGGATGAATCTGGAAGTTTTCCTTCCATTTCTATTTTTTGTAACAGCTTCAAAAGAATAGGTGTTAAGTCTTCTTTCAATGTTCAGTAGAATTCCCCTGGAGAGCCGTCCAGCCCTGGACTCTTGTTTTTTGGGAGATTTTTGATTACTGTTTCAATTTCTTTACTCGTTATGGATCTGTTCACATTTTCTATTTCTTCCTGTTTCAGTTTTGATGGTATATATGTTTCTAGGAATTTGTCCATTTCTTCCAGATTGCCCAATTTATTGGCATATAATTGCTCATATTTTCTCATTATTGTTTGTATTTCTGCAGTGTTGGTTATGATCTCTCCTTTTTCATTCTTGATTTTATTTCTGTCCTTTTCTTTTTCTTCTTGATCAATCTGGCTAGGGGTTTATCAATTTTGTTAATACTTTCAAAGAACCAGATCCTGGTTTCATTGATCTGTTCTACTGTTTTTTGTTTGTTTGTTTGTTTTTGTTTTTGATAGCATTGATTTCTGTTCTGATATTTATTATTCCCCATCTTCTGCTGGTTTTGAGGTGTTTTTTTTTTTTTTTTTGCTGTTCTTTTTCCAGCTCTTTAAGGAGTAAGGTTAGGTTGTATATCTGAGATTTTTCTTCCTTCTTTAGGAAGCCCTGGATTCCTTTTTTTTTTTTTTAATTTTTTAATGTTTATTTATTTTTGACAGAGAGAGACAGAGCATGAGCAGGGGAGGGGCAAAGAGAGAGGGAGACACAGAATCCGAAGCAGGCTCCAGGCTCTGAGCTGTCAGCACAGAGCCCAATGCGGGGCTTGAACTCACAGACCGTGAGATCATGACCTGAGCCGAAGTCAGACGCTCAACCGACTGAGCCACCCAGGCGCCCCTGGATTCCTAAAGCAATATATATTGCTATATATTTCCCTCTTATGACCATCTTTACTGCATCCCAGAGGTTTTGGATTTATAGTGTTACCATTTTCATTGACTTCCATTTACTTTTTAATTTCCTCTTTAACTTCTTGGTTAACCCATTCATTCTTTAGTAGAATGTTCTTTAGTTTCCAAGTGTTTGCTGTCTTTCAAATGTTTTCTTGTAGATGATTTCAAGTTTCATAGCATTGTATTCTGAAAATATCCATGGTATGATCCCATTCCTTTTGTACTTGTTGAGGGCTCATTTGTGTCCCACTGTGTGATCTACTCTGGAGAATGTTCCATGTGCACTGGAGAAGAATGTGTATTCTGCTGCTTTAGAACAAAATGTTCTGAATTTATCTGTTAAGTCCATCCGGTGTGTCATTCAAAGCCATTGTTTCCTTGTTGATTTTCTGTTTAGATGATCTGTTCATAGTTATAAGTGGGGTGTCAAAGTACCCTACTAGTATGGTATTATTATGAGTGAGTTTCTGTATGTGATTAATTGATTTATATATTTGGGTGCTTTAGTGCTTACAGCATAAATTTTTACAATTGTTAGATCTTCTTGGTGGATAGACCCCTTAATCAAGACATAATGCTCTTCTTCATCTCTTGTTACAGTCTTTTATTTTAAAATCTAAATTGTCTGATATAAGTATGGCTTCTCCAACTTTCTTTTGGCAACCATTAGCTTGATAGATGGTTCTCCATCACCTTACTATCAATCCAAAGATGTCTTTAGGTCTAAAATTTGTCTCTTGAAAACAGCATATAGATGGATCTTGTTTTCTTATCCATTCCATTACCCTATGCCTTTGAATGGAGCATTTAGTCCACTGACATTTAGAGTGAGTACTGAAAGATATGAATTTTTTGCCATTATGTTGCCTGTAAAGTTTGAGTTTCTAGCAGTGTTCTCTGGTCTTTTCTAGTCTCTTTTTGCTTTTGGTCTATTTTGTTTTTTTTGTTTTTTTTGTTTTTTTTCATATTTTCTCCTCTCAGAGAGTCCCCCTTAAAATTTCTTGCAGGGCTGGTGTAGTGGTCATGAACTCCTTTAGTTTTTTTGTTTGTCTGGGAAGCTTTTTATCTCTCCTTCTATTTTGAATAAGAGCCTTGCTGGATAAAGAATTCTTGGCTGCATATTTTTCTGATTTAGCACATGGAATATATCTGGCCTCTCTTTTCTTGCCTGCCAAGTTTCTGTGGATAGGTCTGCTGTGAACCTGATCTGTCTTCATTCCCTTGTAAGTTAAAGACTTTTTTTTCCCTAGCTACTTTCATAATTCTTTCCTTGTCTGTGTATTTTACTATGGTATGCCTTGTTGATTGTCAATTTTTGTTGAACCTAACAGGAGTTCTCTGTGCTTCCTGGATTTTCATGGTTATGTCTTTCCCTGGGTTAGGAAAGTTTTCTGCCATGATTTGCTCACATAAACCTTCTACCCCTTTATCTCTCTCTTCATCTTCTTGGACTCCTATGATTCAGATGTTATTCCTTTTTGATGAGTCACTGAGTTCTCTAATTCATGTATCCTACTATTTTGCCTTAGTTTCCCTCTTTTTTTATTCTCCACAAGTTTTTCCTCTATATTGGTGATTCACTGCTCTGCCTCATTCATCCTTGCCTCTGTGGCAGCCATTCGATATTGCATCTCAGTTATAGCATTTTTAATTTCATCCTGAGTAGATTTTACTACCTTTATCTCCACAGAAAGGATTTCTATGTGTTTTTTTTAATCCCAGCTAGTATTCTTATTATCATGATTCTAAATTCTGGTTCAGACATCTTGCTTGTAACTGTATTGATTAAGTCCCTGGCTGTCGTTTCTTCCTGTTCTTTCTTTTGTGGTGAATTCCTTCATTTTGTCATTTTGGAAGAAGAAAAACAACTAATAAAATAAAAACTTAAAATTAAAAAATTAAAAACAACACACAAAAAAATCCAATAAAGGATGCTAGATCCTAAATGTGTTTTGGTCTGGTTGTTGAAAGAAGCTTCATAGAATGGAGAAAATAAGGGAAAGAAAAGGAAAGGAAAAAAAAAAACAACAGGAAAATGTTTGAAATTTTAAAAAAATGAATATAATAAAATAGTATGAAATGAAATGATGAAAGTAAAATAAAATGAAATAAGTTTACAAAAATAAAAAATATTGTAAAAAATATTAAGTCTTTTATAAAAACAGAAAATAATTTTTTTCTTTTTGTATTCATGAATAAGAAAAGAAAAAAAATTGAATAGATGCACCAGTGAACATAATGGAATATGATTGAAATTACATCCAGTTTCCCCTAGAAGTCAAACTATGAAGCACTTAATAGTCTGTACACTAAGCAGGCAGAGAGACTTATGGTATTCCTCTAGAGCACTGTTGGCACAGTTGGGCAGGGCTTGGTGTAATGGCTCCGTTTTCCACTAGATGGTGCTGCTTAGCCTACAGGGGTGGATCATTTGGCACATGTATGCATGTATGTGCATGCATGGGAGAGATGAAAATGGTGTCCTCAGCTACCCAGTCTCTGGTATCAGCTCTGCGTTCTCACCAACTGGCAATCAGGCGCCCCTCCTTTGTCTCTGGCTTCCATCCACTCCCCGCTTCCAAGCTGTCAGCCTGCCAGGTGGCACCTCCCTCCCAAATTTTATCTCAGATGGGGCTTTTTTTTCAAACCCATCACTTCTGAGGGCCCTGTGGCTTTGACCAATCTTCTGGGGGAAGGTCTTGTCAAGCAATGGTTGGGTACCTGCCATTCCCCAGGAATATTTTCATGATCTGCTGCTGCAGATGCCCAGAGACTGCGACTGGTGCCAGCTTGTCCTCGAAAACATTCGCAGGGTCATGTAGCAAAAGCATTTCAGGGATTATAGTAAATCAAAATACACATCTGGCTCCAGGATTCACTGCCTTTTAATGTCCTTATTCAAAAACCAGCAAATGTGCCTGTTCTCTAGGATCTGCTGGGACCTTTTCCTGTGGGGAGGCAGCATAGCCTCTACCAAATGCCCTCTCAGCAAGCAATCCACCTCTCCCCACAAGGCCCATCTGCTCCTGGGGATTTGCCTTTCCCACCAGAGCTCCACCAGGTATTGAGCTAAAGAGTTTCAGACTCTGCACTCCCATATTTATAGTGACTTAATAGTATACAAACCGTCTTCTTTCTCCTTTCTCCTTTTTTTGTTAACAACCTTATGGGTGTTTCCACTTTTTCTTTTTTTCTCCAGCTGCTTTTTTTGGGGGAGGGGGTTGTGCTTTTCCTGTACTCTCCCTCTGTCTCTGTCCTCTCTCTACAATGAAAACAGTTCCCTATCCTCTGCGGCTTCACTCTCCCCCAGTTCTCCTCCCCTCATAGCATACCTGCTGAGTTCTGTGGTTCAAGTTGTGCAGATTATTGTGTTAATCCTCAGATCAATTTTCTAGGTGTGCATGATGGTTTGTTGTAGATCTAGTTTCATTTCAGGGACAAGAGAGGCAAAAACAACTTCCATGCTGCTCTGCCATCTTGTCCCCCTCTATTGAATTTTCTCAACTGCTTTTTCTGTATCTAATGAGAATATCATATGATATTTACCTTTCATTTTATTAATGTGTTGTAGCACATTGATTGATTTGTAGATATTGAACAATCCTTGTATTCCTGGAAAAAATATCTTTTGATTGTGGTGAATGATTTTTAATGTATTTTTGAATTCAACTTGCTAATATTTTACTGAGAATTTTCACACCTATGCTCATGTTGGTTATTGTGCACAATTTTTTCTCTAGTGTCTTTGATTTTGGGTGTCAGGGTAATTCTGGCCTTATAGAATGAATTTGTAAGCTTTCTAACTTATTTTGGGAATAATTTGAGAAGAATGGGTATTAACTCCTCTTTAAATTTTTGGTAGAATTCATCTGTGAAATCATCTATTTCTGAACTTTTGTTTGTTGGAAATTTTTTGTAATCAATTTCCTTACTAGACTGATCTACTCAGATTCTGTATTTCTTTTTAACTTACTCTTGGAAGATTGTATATTTCAAGAATTTATCCATTTCTTCTGGGTTGTCCAATTTTTTTGACATATAATATTTTGGAATCTTTAATAACTTTCCATATTTCCATGGTGTCAGTTATAACTAAATTTCATATCTGATTTTATTTTCATCCTCTATGTTTTCTAGATAGGAGTTTGACTAAAGGTTTATCAATTTTGTTTAACTTTATAAAGAACCACCTTTTATCCTCATTGATCTATTCTATTTTTTTAAGTCTCTATTTTATGTTTTTCTGTCCTGATCTTTAACATTTCCTTTCTTTGGCTATCATTGGATTTTGTTCTATTTTAGTTCCTTTAACTGTCAGGTTAGATTGTTTCAGATTTTTGTTCCTTGAGGTAGGCCTGTATAACTAAATACTGCTTTTGTTGCTTCCCAAAGTTGTTTTTTTTTTTTTAATTGGTCAGTTTTTCCTCTATATGCCAGTAAAATTAATGTACAGTCTTACTAGTTTTAGATGTACACTTGAGTAATTCAACAATTCTATACATTACTCACTGTTCATCACAATAACTGTACTCCTAATACCCTTCAATGGTTTCATCCATCTCCCCAACGCCTCCCCTCTGATAGGACCAGCTCGCTATATTTAGTCTGTTTTTTGTCTTTTTTTTTTCCCCTTGTTCATTTATTTTGTTTCTTAAATTACATATATAACTGAAAACATATGGTACTTGTCTTTTCCTGACTGACTTGTTTCAATTAGCATTATACCATCCAGAAACATTTATGTTTAGCAAACAGCAAGATTTTATTTTTTATGGCTGAATAATATTCCATTGTGTATATATACCATATCTTATCTTATTTTTAATTATTTTTAATTAATTTAAATTCAAGTTAGTTAATGTAAAGTGTAGTATAGGTTTCAGTAGAACCAAGTGATTTATCACTTACATACAACACCCAGTGCTTATCCCAAAAAGTGCCCTCCTTAATGCCCATCACCCATTTAGCCCTTCCCTCACTTACCTTGCCTCCAACAACCCTCAGTTTGTTTTCCACATTTATGAGTCTCTTATGGTTTGCCTTCTTCTCTGTTTTTATCTTATTTTTGCTTCACTTCCCTTTTGTTCATTTGTTTTTCTCCTTAAATTCCACTTACGTGAAATCATATGATATTTGTCTTTCTCTGACTGACTTAATGCACTTGGCATAATATACTCTAGTTTCATCCATTCTGTTGTAAATGGCAAGATTTCATTCTTTTAGATCACTGAGTAATATTCCATTGTTTATATATAACACATCTTTATCCATGCATTAGTCAATGGGCATTTGGCCACTTTACATAATTTGGCTATTGTTGATACTAATGCTATAAACGCTGTCCTGCATGTACCTCTTCAAATCAGCATTTTTTATCCATTGGATAAATGCCTCATGGTAAAATTGCTGTGTCTTAGTATAGCTCTATTGTTAATTTTTTGAGGAAACTTCATACTGTATTCTACAGTGGTTGCACCAGTTTGCATTCCCAACAATATTTCAAAGGGGTTCCTCTTTCTCAGCATCCTTGCCAACTTCTGTTGTTGCCTGAGTTGTTTGTTAATGTTAGCCATTCAGACAAGTGTGAGGTGATATTTCATTGTGGTTTTGATTTGTGTTTCCCTCTTAATGACTGATATTGAGCATATATT
Organism: Leopardus geoffroyi; assembly: GCF_018350155.1. Lineage (NCBI taxonomy): Eukaryota > Metazoa > Chordata > Mammalia > Carnivora > Felidae > Leopardus > Leopardus geoffroyi. Next base: position 102,828,492 of record NC_059327.1, on the reverse strand, counting down.
CATGTGTCTCTTAACCATTTGGATGTCTTTGAAAAAGTGTCTATTCATGTCTTCTACCCATTTCTTCACTGGACTATTTGTATTTTGGGTGTTGCGTTTGACAAGTTATTTATAGATTTTGGATACTGACTCTTTATCCAATATGTCATTTGCAACCAATTTCTCCCATTACATCAGTTGCCTTTGGTTTTGTTGATTGTTTCCTTTGCTGTCCAGATGCTTTTTATCTTCATGAGGTCCCAAATAGTTCATTTTTGCTTTTATTTCCCTAGCGTTGGGAGATATGTCTAATAAGAAGTTGCTCCAGCCGGGGTCAAAGAGGTTGTTGTTTTTTTCTCCTGTTTCCTGTCTCACATTTAGTCTCTCATTCATTTTGAACTTATTTTTGTGTATCATGTAAGAAAGTGGTCCAGTTTCATTCTTCTACATGTTGCTGTCCAGTTTTCCTAGCACCATTTGCTGAAGAGACAGCTTTCTTTTTCCACTGAATATTCTTTCATGTTTCATTGAAGATTTGTTGGCCATTCATTTGTGAGACCATTTCTGGGTTCTCTATTCTGTTTAATTGATCTATGTGTCTGTTTTTGTGCCAGTACCATACTAGCTTGATGACTACAACTTTGTAATATAGCTTGAAATCTGGAATTGTGATGCATTCAGCTTTGGTTTTCTTTTTCAACATTACTTTGGCTATTCGGGGTCTTTTCTGGTTCCATACAAATTTAGGATTGCTTGTTCTGGCTCTGTGAAGAATGCTGGTGTTATTTTGATAGGTATTCCATTGAATGTGTATATTGGTTTAGGTAGTATCGACATTTCCACAATATTCTTCCTATCCATGAGAATGGAATGTTTTCCCATTTATTTGTGTCTTCTTCAATTTCTTTCATAAGCTTTCTATAGTTTTCAGCATACAGATCTTTTATCTCTTTGGTTATGTTGATTCCTAGGAATCTTATGGTTTTTGGTGCAATTGTAAATGGAATTGATTCCTTGATTACTCTTTTTGCCACTTTATTACTGGTGTATAGAAATGCAACCGTTTTCTGTATGTTGATTTTATATCCTGCAACTTTGCCGACTTCATGTATCAGTTCTAGCAGTTTTTTAAATAACTAAATAATATTTTATGGTGCTTATGAACATTTTCAAAACACCTTTCCCATACTGAGCATCATTTAAGTAGCAAAACAACCTTATTGTTTTGTAGAATTCAGTAGTGATTGATAGTATTTTATTTTTAAAAATTTTTTTTAATTTACATCCAAATTAGTTAGCATATAGTGCAACAATGATTTCAGGAGTAGATTCCTTAGTGCCCCTTACCCTTTTAGTCCATCCCCCTTCCCACAACCCTTCCAGTAACCCACTGTTTGTTTTCCGTATTTATGAGTCTCTCATGTTTTGTCCCCCTCCCTGTTTTTATATTATTTTTGTTTCCCTTCCCTTACATTCATCTGTTTTGTCTCTTAAAGTCCTCATATGAGTGAAGTCATATGATATTTGTCTTTCTCTGACTAATTTCGCTTAGCATAATACCCTCCAGTTCCATCTACATAGTTGCAAATGGCAAGATTCCATTCTTTTTGATTGCCGGGTAATACTCCATTGTATGTATATACCACATCTTCTTTATCCATTCATTCATCGATGGACATTTGGGCTTTTTCCATACTTTTGCTATTGTTGACAGTGCTGCTATAAAGATGGGGGTGCATGTGTCCCTTCGAAACAGCACGCCTGTATCCCTTGGATAAATACCGAGTAGTGCAATTGCTGGGTGTGGGATAGTTCTATTTTTAGTTTTTTGAGGAACCTCTAAACTGTTTTCCAGAGTGGCTGCACCAGCTTGCATTCCCACCAACAATGCAAAAGAGATCCTCTTTCTCTGCATCCTCGCCAACAACTTTTGTTGCCTGAGTTGTTAATGTTAGCCATTCTGACAGGTGTAAGGTGGTATCTCATTGTAGTTTTGATTTGTATTTCCCTGATGATGAGTGATGTGGAACATTTTTTCATGTGTTGGTTGGCCATCTGGATGGCTTCTTTGGAGAACTGTCTACTCATGTCTTTTTCCCATTTCTTCACTGGATTATTTGTGTTTTGGGTGTTGAGTGTGATAAGTTCTTTGTAGATTTTGGATACTAACCCTTTATGTGACATGTCGTTTGCAAATATTTTCTCCCATTCTGTCGGTTGCCTTTTAGTTTTGCTGATTGTTTCCTTCACTGTGCAGAAGCTTTTTATTTTGATGAGTTCCCAGTAGTTCATTTTTGCTTTTGTTTCCCTTGCCTCCAGAGATGTGTTGAGGAAGAAGTTGCTGCGACCAAGATGACAGAAGTTTTTGCCTGCTTTCTTCTCAAGGATTTTGATGGCTTCCTGTCTTACATTTAGGTCTTTTATCCATTTTGAGTTTATTTTTGTGTATGGTATAAGAAAGTGGTCCAGGTTCATTCTTCTGCACGTCGCTGTCCAATTTTCCCAGCACGACTTGCTGAAGAGACTGTCTTTATTCCATTGGATATTCTTTTCTGCTTTGTCAAAGATTAGTTGGCCAAACGGTTGTGGGTCTATTTCTAGGTTTTCTATTCTGTTCCATTGATCTGAGAGTCTGTTCTTGTGCCAGTACCATACTGTCTTGATGATTACAGCTTTGTAGTATAGCTTGAAGTCCGTGATTGTGATGCCTCCTGCTTTGGTTTTCTTTTTCAATATGGCTTTGGCTATTCAGGGTCTTTTCTGGTTCAACACTAACTTTAGGATTATTTGTTCTAGCTCTGTGAAGAATGCTGGTGTTATTTTGATAGGGATTGCATTGAATATGTAGATTGCTTTGGGTAGTATCGAGATTTTAACAATATTTGTTCTTCCTATCCAGGAGCATGGAATATTTTTCCATTTTTTTGTGTGTCTTCTTCAATTTCTTTCATAAGCTTTCTATAGTTTTCAGTGTGTAGATTTTTCACCTCTTTGGTTAGATTGATTCCTAGGTATTTTATAGTTTTTTGTGCAATTGTAAATTGGATTGATTCCTTGATTTCTCTTTCTGTTGCTTCATTGTTGGTGTATAGGAATGCAACCGATTTCTGTGCATTGATTTTATATCCTGCAACTTTGCTGAATTCGTGAATCAGTTCTAGCAATTTTTTGGTGGAGTCTTGGGTTTTCTGTGTATGTCATCTGTGAAGAGTGAAAGTTTGATTTCTCCTTTGGCAATTTTTATGCCTGTTATTTCTTTTTGTTGTTGGCTTGCTGAGGCTTGGATTTCCAGTGCTATCCTGAAAAATCGTGGTAAGAGTGGACATCCCTGTTGTGTTTCTGACCTTAGGGGGACAGCTTTCAGTTTTTCCCCATTGAGGATAATATTAGCTGTGGGCATTTCATATATGGCTTTTGTGATGTTTGGGCATATTCCTTCCATCCCTCCTTTCTTAAAAGTTTTTATCAAGAAAGGTGCTGTAATTTGTCACATGCTTTTTCTGCACCTGTTGAAAGGATCATGTGGTTCTCATCTCCCTATTTCTCTGCCATCTTAACTCCTCTGTAAATTACTTGTTTTTAAAAAAGAGCGGAAACAATCATTTGACTATTCCATTAATATTTATGGAGCATGATGGAGAGAGACCTTAGGGAGTGTACATACCCTTGAGGAATTTGCAGTCTCAGTTGATAAATGAGATTCCAACCTATACCATATCTTCTTTATCCATTCAATTATTGATGGACCTTTGGACTATTTCCATAACTTGACTATTGTAAATAATGATCCAATAAACTTGGGTGACATATATCTTTTTGAATTATTGTTTTCATATTTTTTGAGTAAATACCCAATAGTGTAATTACTGGATCATACAGTAGTTCTATTTTTAATTTTTTGAAGAACCTCCATACTGTTTTCCACAGAGGTTGCAACAGTCTGTATTCCCACAAACAGTGCATGAGGCTTCCTTTTTCTTCATAAGTTCACCAACACTTGTTTTCTCTGTACTTGGTTTTAGTCATTATGACAGGTGTAAGGTGATAACTCATTGTGATTTTATTTACATTTCCCTGGTGATTAGTAATGCTGAACATCTTTTTATATGTCTTTTGGCCATCTGTATGTCTTTGTAAAAATATCTTTTCATGTCTTCTGCACATGTTATTATTATTATTAGTATTGAATTGTATATATTTTTTAATATTTTGGATACTAATCCTTTATCAGATATACCATTTGCAAATATCTTCTCCCACTCAGTAGTTTTCCTTTTTGTTTAGCTGATGGTTTATTCTGCTGTTGTGAAGATTTTTTTCTTTTGATGTATTCCCGTTTATTTTTACTTTTGTTTTTCATGGCTTAGGAGACATAGGTAGAAATTATTGCTATTGCCAATGTCAGAGAAATTACTATCTGTGCTGCCTCCTATATTTTTTGGTTTCAGGTCTCATATTAAGTCTTCAACCCATTTTGACTTTATTTTGGTGTATTGTATAGGAAAGTGGACCAGTGTCATGTTTTTTTGCATATAGCTGTCTACTTTTCCCAACAAAATTTGTTAAAAAATACTGCCTTTTTATCATTGCATGTTCATGCCTCCTTTGTCATAGATTAATCAACCATATAAATCATGGGTTTATTTCTGGGATTTCTATTCTATACCATTCACTTGTCTATTTTTGTGCCAGTGTTATATACGGTTTTGATTACTACAGCTTTGTAGTGTATCTTGAAATCTGGGATTGTGATGCCTCCAGGTTTTTTTCTTCTTTTTCAGGATTGCTTTTGCTATTTGAGTCTTTTGTTTCATACAAATTTTAGGATTAGTCTAGTTCTGTGAGAAATGCTGTTGGTATTTTGATAGACTACATTAAATCTGCAGATTGCTTTGGGTGTTATGGACATTTTAACAATATTCTCCCAATCAATGAGCATGGAATATCTTTCCATTTGTTTGTATCATCTTCAGTTTGTTTCATCAGTGTTTTATAATTTTCAGAGTACAGACCTTTCACCTCCCTGGTTAAGTTTATTCCTAGGTATTTTATTCTTTCTGGTGCATTTGTAAATGGAATTGTTTTCTTAATTTATCTTTCTGTTATTTCATTATTAATGTATAGAAATGTAACAAATTTCTGTATATTGATTTTTCTATCTTGCAACTTAATTCATTTATCAGTTCTAGTAGTTTTTGTGGAGTCTTTAAGGTTTTCTATATATAGTGTAATGTTATCATCTGCAAATAGTGAAAGTTTTTCCTCTTTCTTACCAATATGGATGCTTTTCATTTCTTTTTGTTGTCTGATTGCTGTGGCTAGGACTTCCAGTAATATGTTGAATAAAACTGGTAAGAATGTACATCCTTGTTCCTTATCTTAGGGGGAAAGCTCTCAGTTTTTTACCATGTGATATGATATTGGCTGTGGGTTTTTCATATATGGTCTTTATTATGTTGGTATATTCACTCTAAATCTACTCAGTTGAGGTTTTTTAATTATGAATGGGTGTTGTACTTTATCAAATGCTTTTTCTTCATCTATAGAAATGATTATATGATTTTTATCCTTTCTCTTGTTATATGACATTTCACATTGATTTGTGAATACTAAATTATCCTTGCATCCCCAGGATAAATCCCACTTGATTGTAATGAATTATTTTTTAATGTATATTTGGATATGGTTTACTAATATTTTGTCAGAATTTTTGTATCTATGTTTATTAAGCCTACTATCCTGTAGTTTTCTTTTCTTTTTCTTCTTTTTTTTTTTTTTTTTTTTTTTTGAGTGTCTTTATCTGGTTTCGGTATCAGCTTTGTAATAATTTGGAAACTTTCATTTATCTTCTATTTTTCAAAATAGTTTGAAAAGAATAAGTATTAACTGTTTTTAAATGGTTGGGAGAATTCACCCGTAAGCTATCTGGTTCCAGGTTTTTGTTTGTTGGGATGTTTGTTTTTTTTTCTTTTTCTTTTTCTATTCAACTTTATTCCTGGTGATTGGTCTGTTAAGATTTTCTATTTCTTCCTGATTCAATTTTAGGAAGTTATGTGTTTCTAAGAACTTATCTATTTGTTCTAGGTTGTTTAATTTTTTGGAATATAGTTTTTTCATAACATTCTTTTATAATCCTTTGTATTTCTATAGTGTTGGTTATTTCTCCTCTTTTATTTCTGATTTTGTTTGAGTCCTCTTTCTGAATTTGGCTAAAGGTTATCAATTTTGGTGATCTTTTCAAAGACCTGCTCCTAGCTTCATTGATCTATTGTTTTGTTTCAGTTTCTATTTTGCTTATTTCTGCTGTAACCTTTATTATTCCCTTCTTTGTACTGGTTTTGGTTTTTGTTTGTTCTCCTTTTTCTAGTTTTCGCTTGTCTCTGTATTTTTTTTATTTACTCTTTGATTTCTTGGTTGATTGTTTAGTAGCATGTTTGTCTCCATGTATTTGTGTTCTTTCCAGATTTTTCCTTGTGGTTAATTTCTAGTTTTATAGAGTTGTAGCCAGAAATGATGCATGGAATGACTTCAGTCTTTTGTCAAGACTTGTTTATGTGGCCTAATGTGATCTATTCTGAAAAATGTTTCATGTGCACTTGGGAAGAATGTATAATCTTCAGTTTTAGGATAGAATGTTTTGAATATATCTGTTAGATCCATCCAGTCTAACGTGTCATTCAAAGTCACTGTTTCTGTTTTGATTTTCTGTTTGGATGATCTGTCCCTTGATGCAAGTAGGGTTTAACACTTTGTGGACTTAAAGTCCACTACTATTACTGTATTATCAGTTAGCTCCTTTATGTTTGTCACTAACTTTTATTTATTTGGATTCTTTCATGTTGGGTGCATAAATATTTACAATTGTTATATCTTCTTATTGATTTGTTCCCTTTATAATGAATGTCCTGTCTCTTGTTACAGTCTTTGTTTCAAAGTTTATTTTGTCTGTTATACATATTGCTACCCTGGCTTTCTTTTCACATCCATCTGCATAATAAATGCTCTTCCGTCCCTTCATTGTCAATCTGCATGTGTCTTTAGGTCTGAAATGAGTCTCTTGTAAACAGCATATAGCTTGGTCTTGCTTTTTTTTTTTTTTAAATCTATTCTGTTCCCCTGTCTTTTCATTGGAGCATTTAGTCCATTTACATTCAAAGTGATTATTGATAAGTAAGTATTGCCACTTCGCTTTATGGTTGTTTTTGTAGCTCTCTATTCATTTCTTCTCTTGCTGTATTCCCTCATGGTTGGCTAGGTTTCTTTAGTGATATACATAGATTTCTTTTTTTTTTTTTTGCATCTCTATTACTGGTTTTTTGATTTGTGGTTACCATTAATTTTTAATATAACATCTTATGCAGATAGCTGTCTGTATAAAGTTGATGATTTCTTTAGTTTGAACCCATTCTAAAAGCACAGAATTTCCTCCCCATGTTTTAGGTATATTGTGTCATTCCATACATCCTTTTTATTTTGTGGGGACCTTGACCAATATTTATAAATATACTTAATTTTACTGCTTTTGTGTTTTCACTTTTTTACTCATTCCTATGGTCTTTTCTTTCCACTCAGAGTCTCCTTTAAACATTTCTCATAAGGCTGTGTTAGTGGTGATGGAATTCTTTAACTTTGGGAAACTCTCTATCTTTTGCTCTATTCTGATTGATAGCCTTGCTGAATAGAGTATTCCTGGCTGCAGACTTTTTCTTTTTAGTGTTTTGAATACAGCATGCCATTCCCTTCTGGCCTGCAAACTTTCTGCTGAAAACTCAGCTTATAGTTTTATGGCGTTTCTCTTGGATGTAACTATCTTCTTTTCTCTTGCTGCTTTTAAAATTCTGTCTTTATCACTACTTTTTTCTATTTTCATTGCTATGTATCTTGGTGTGGATTTTGTTGATTTTATTAGGGACTGTCTGTACCTCCTGAGTCTGGATTTGTTTCCTTTCCTGGATTTAGGAAATTTTCAGCTATTATTTCTTCAAATACATTTTCTGCCCCCTTTTCTCTCTCTTCTCTTTCTGGGATCCTTATCATGTGAATGTTTTGCTTTATTAGTTGGTAAGTAACTTTTATTTATCCTCATTGATTATTTTTTCTTTCTCCTGTTCAGCTTGTTTTCTATTACTTTGCTCTGTAGGTCAAAGATCCATTGTTCTGCTTTCTGTACTCTACTATTTCTTCCATATAGTGTATTTTTAATTTCAGTTATTGAGTTCTTCAACTATGATTGGTTCATTTTTGTTTTCTATCTCTTTTTTTTGAGGGTCTCACTGAGGTTCTCCACTCTTTTTCTTAAATCCAGTGAGACTCTTCATTACAATTGCTTTAAATTCTCTATCATGTATATTATTTCTGTTTTGTTTTGGCTCCTTTGCTGTGATGTCCTGTTCTATCATTTGGAACATATTACTCGGTCTTGTCATTTTGTCTAACTCTCTGTGAATGTTTATATGTGTTAGGAAAGTCAGCTATATCTTCTCCTCTTGAGAGTAGTGGCCTTATGAAGAAGAGGTCCTGGAGTGCCCTGCAGTGCAATGTCCCCTGTTCATCAGAACCTGGCATTTCAGAGGTGTCTCCTATGTCTGTTGCATACACCCTACTTTTGTGGCTGAGCTATATTTGCCTTCAGTTATTTGCAATGTTTTTTGCCTGTTATTGTCAGGGTTTGGTTCCTATTTTGTTACTAGGCCAGTATGGGGCCACTTTGGGCTCTGGTTAGGTCAAACCAGGCATTTGCCAGAGTTTCAGTCACACTGAACTCTGCAAGGTTATCTCCCTGTATACCCCCCTCTCTTTGAGAAGCTTTTGTTGGGCAGGACCTACAGTCAGATCAGATGTCTGACCCCAGCCCACTGTTGTGGGTAGTTATCTTCCCCCTCTTTCCAAGGCAGGAGTCACTTTGGAGTGGTGCTGGCCCCTATTGGGGCTGCTTGCACACTGGCAGCACTTGTGGTGCTGATTTGGATGGACCCCTACTTAAGGGCATGTTGGAGGAGGAGGGTCTGCAGAAGAGTACTGGGGCTGGATGTACTGTTGGAAAGCTAGGGGGAGTGTTTGCACTCAATTGATTCTTGTATGTGTCCATGTATCTAGGTTGAGTTGCAGGGGCAGGAAATGGTGCCTGCCCGCTCTTTTAATTTTGGGGGAAGTCTCCTAAAGATCCCTGCCCCTCCAGTACATGTTCTGAGATTAGTAAATAAATTCCTTCCCGTATACCTGGGGAATTTTTCAAACTGCTGCTTCTATTCTGTATCTCAGTGAGGCTGTTTGTTGTACTATCTTTAAGGGTAGAGACTCAGTTTCTTATGACACTCCAGCTCTCCCAAAACTGAGCCCACTGATTTTTAAAGTTCCATGTGTTAAGCCCTGCTGATTGTAAACATGTACAAAGCTAAATCCCTCTGTTTTTCAAAGCCAAATGTTATGGGTATTTGTCATCCCAGTGTGGGAACTCTGTACTTGGGTTGCCTGATATGTCTGCTCTTCTCCCATCTCAATGCCTTCAGTGTAACCTACCCTCCCACTTACAGTCTCACAAGTCAGTTTGGTTCCTAAGTCTCTGTCTTTTCTACAGTTTTCAATGTGGCCTCTTCTCTACATTTAGCTCTGGAGGGTCTATTCTGCCTGTCTTTGTGTCATTTTCTGGGCTATTTGCACTGATGTGGATGATATGTAGATTTGTATATCCATGGCATGAAATGAGCTTAGGATTCTCCTACTTTGCCATCTACCCCAGAAGTCTACTTCCTAAAAATTTTGAACTGTATTGTTTTCATTTTTCTTTGTCTTCATGTATTCTTTAATTTCCTCTTGACTCATTGGTTTATTTGTAACATTACTTATACTTCATTGAAATGAAATTTCAATTTCATTCTAGCTTCATACCACTGTAGTCAGAAAAGTTACCTGATACAATTTCAGTCTTCAATTTATTGAGGTTTGTTTGTGGCCTAACGTGATCTATCCTAGAGAATGTTCCTCACACACTTAAAAAGAATGTAAATTCTGGTCTTTTGGGGCAGAATGTATATGCGTTTTTCAAAGCCATTGTTTCCTTATTGATTTTCTATATGGCTGCTCTATCCATTGATGTAAGTGAGTTGTAAAAGTCCCCTATTATTGTAGTATTATTGGCAATTTCCCCCTTTATATATGTTAAATTTTGCTTTATATATTTAGATGTTCCTATATTGGGTGCATAAGTTTTTACAATTGTTATATCCTTTTGTTGGATTGATCCCTTTATCATATGTAATAACGTTTTTTAATCTCTTGTTACAGTCTTTGTTTTACTCTATTTTTTTTCTGATAATGAGCACTGCTACCCCAGGTTTTTTTTTTTCTTTTTATCACTTTCGTTTGCTTGGAATATCTGTTTCCCATTTCTTCACTTTCCGTTTGCATGTGTTTATAGGTCTGAAGTGTCTGTTATAGGCAGCATATAGACAAGTCATTTTTTTACACTAAGTTACTCTTTTGATTGTAGTTTTTAGTCCATTTAAATTTAAAGTAATTATTGTTAGATGTGTACTTTTACAATTTTGTTAATTTTTTGTTGTTTTGTAGTTCTTTGTCCTTTCTTTTTCTGCTCTCTTCCCTTTTGGTTTGGTGGCTTTCTTTAGTGTTTTATTTGGGTTACTTTCTTTTTATTTATTTATTTTTTGGTGTGTGTACCATTATAGATTTTTAGTTTGTGGTTACCATGGGGTTCATATATAACATTTTTAAAATTTTTATGTTTATTTATTTTTGAGACAGAAACAGCATGAATGGGGAAGGGCAGAGAGAGAGAGAGAGGGAGACACAGAATCTGAAGCAGGCTCTAGGCTCTGAGCTGTCAGCACAGAGCCCAACACGCAGCTTGTGAACACAAACTGTGAGATCATGACCTGAGCCAAAGTCAGACCCTTAACCAACTGACCCACCCAGGCACCCCTATAACATTCTATATACATGCTTGTGTTTCTTAGGTTGATGGTCGCTTAAGTTAAAACATATAAAGGCACTAAAGTTTTACTCCCTCCTCCATGTTTTATGTATATGATGTGGTATATTATATCTTTGTAGTTTGTGTGTCCCTTACTAGCTTTGTAATTGATTGGCCTACTAATATTATTATATGTTTATTTCTATAAGTAACATTATTTCTTTCATAATTTTCTTCTAGTTATGGACTTTTATTTCCATTTAAAGAGTTCCCTTTAACATTTTTTGTAAGACTGGTTTAGTAGTAATAAACTCCTTTAACTTTGGGAAACTTTTCATCTCTCCTTTAATTCTGATAACATTGCCTGGCAGAGTGGAGTTGGTTGTAATTTTTTTGTTGTTGTTGCTGTTGTTTTTTGTTTTAGCACTTTGAATATACCATCCCACTCCCTTCTGGCTTGTAGTTTCTTCTAAAACATTACCTGTTAGCGTTATGGTGTTTCCCTCATATGTAACTGTTTTTCTCCTGTTGCATTTATGATTCTCTATCTTTAATTTTTGCCATTTTAATTACTATGTGTTTTGGTGTGGACTCCTAGGATTCATTTTTTGGGGGTTCTCTGTGATTCCTGGACGGGGGTCTCTGGGGTTTTTTTCCCCAGGTTAGGGAAATTTTCAGCTATTTCTTCAAATAAGTCTTCTACCTCCTTGCCTCTCTCTGTTTCTGGAACCTCTATAATGCAAATGTTATTATACTTGATGATGTCAGAGGTCCCTTAACCTATCCTTGTTTTTTGTTATTATTTCTTCTTTTTGCTATTTAGTTTGGGTGATGTTCACTACCCTGTGCTTCAGATCACTGTTCTGTTCTCCTGCACCCTCTAATTTTCTGTTTATTCCCTCTAGTGTATCTTTCATTTCAGTTATTCTTCAGCTCTGATTCGTAATTTTCTATAATCTTTGTTGAATTTCTTCCTTTATTTATCCATTCTTCTCTCAAGTCCAGTAATAGCTTTATGACCATTACTCTGAACTCTTTATCAGGCATATTTCTTTGTTTCACTTAGCCCCTTTTTTGTGATTTTTGTCTTGTTCTCTTTGGGACATATGCCTGTGTCTCCTTTCTCTAACTCTTCATGTTTTCTTCTATGTGTTAGGTTGGTAAGTTGTGTCATGTGGTCTTGAAAATAGTAGCTTTGTGTGGAAAGGTCCTGTGCTGTCCTGTAGCACAATCCCGCCCTTGCCACCAGAACAATGTGCTCCAGGGATGTCCCCTATGTGTGCCTGCATGTGCCTTCTTGTTGAAGATGAGCCATGACTGCTATGGGTACCATAGTGGGCAGGGCTTGCTCTCTCTCTGGCTGGCTGTGAGGACCTGTTGTAGCTATTCTGGGTATACTGGTGGGCAGGGTTTACTCTCTGAATTGCTGTTTTAGGGGCCTGGCTGTTGCCACTATGGGCTTCTTTGTGGGTAGGGCTGGCAGTCCGCCTGGATGTCTACAATGAACCACTGTGACTGCTACAGGTGCAATGGTGGGCCATGTCTCTTCTCTTCCTAGGGAAGGATTCACTTTGGAGGGGCTCTGGTTCTGGGTGGGGCTGCCCTCTGGATATGGTGGTGTGGAAGCCACTTTGGGGAGATACCTGCCAGAGAAGGTGCATTGGACATGACAGATCCACAGGAGAATGCTGGGGCAGGGAACTTGGTGCTGTCAAGGTAGGTGGAGAGTATCAGAACTGACTCCTAAAGACTTATGGCTATCTAGCATGGGAAGAGCAAGAAAAATGACAATCACTGGCACTTTTGCTCCCAGAAAAAGCTCTTGCAAATCCATGTCCTGCTGGCACATGTCCTAAAATTGGTCAATAAATCTTCATGTATACAACATTTGTTTTCAAACTACTGATTCTGTGCCATGTCTCAAGCCAAATTACTTAGTATGCTGGCTCTTTAAGGATAGGACTCAGCTTCCTATAGCCTTCTAGCTCTTCAGAGTTAAGTACCATTGATTTTAAAGCCAGGGATTATGGGGGCTTGCCTTCCCAGTGCAATGTCCCCAGACCTATAGTTGCCCGGTGTGTTTTCTGATCCCTTCACTCTTCCATGCTAATGACATCTCTCTCATTTGTGTGTAGACATGATGGGTGTTTGGTTCTTAATTTGTCTCTGCCCACCCTGCCCTTTTTGTTGTGGCTGTCTATGATTAGCTATAGAAGATCTGTTCTTCTAGTCTTCAGGTTGTTTTCTGAGTGAGAAGCAATACATGTAATTGTTGCCTTGGTGTGTCTATCAGAGGAGGTGACCTCAGGATCCTCCTACTTTACCATCTTTCTTATAATCCACTTTGTATTTTTTTATTGTAATATAGTTACATTTAACTTTACAATGATTTCAGATGTGCAACATAATGATTTAATATTTGCACATATTGCAGATGATCATCACAATAAGTGTAGTTAACATCCATCACCACATATAATTATAAATTTTTTGTTGAGAATTCTCTTTGATAATTTTTTTTTCAACGTTTATTTATTTTTGGGACAGAGAGAGACAGAGCATGAACGGGGGAGGGGCAGAGAGAGAAGGAGACACAGAATCGGAAACAGGCTCCAGGCTCTGAGCCATCAGCCCAGAGCCCGACGCGGGGCTCGAACTCACGGACCGCGAGATCGTGACCTGGCTGAAGTCGGACGCTTAACCGACTGCGCCACCCAGGCGCCCCTCTCTTTGATAATTTTAAGATCTACTCTGAGACATTTCCAAATATACAATACAGTATTATTAACTATAGTCACCATGCTATACATAACATCCCCAGGACTTATTTATCATAAGGAGTTTGTTACCTTTTGACAACCTTTACCCATTTTATCTACTCCCTATTCCCCACCTCTGGAAACCATCACTCTGTTTCTATGACTTCTATCTATGATTGGGGGGGGAGTCATGGGGGGGTACTTTTTCTGTATCCATATATAAATGAGATGATACAGTATTTGTCTCACTCTGACAGAATTATTTCACTTAGCATAATATCTTCAAGGTCCATTCGTGTCACAAATAGCAAAATTTTCTCTTTTTGTTCTGGCTGGATAATATTCTATTGTGTGTGTGTGTATAATTTTATGTATTATATATAATGTAACATATATGCCTATGTATATAATATAATATATGCAGATAATGTGGAATATATCTAATATGTTATTATATATGTTATTATTAGATATATATTTTATACATAATCCACATTATCTTTATCCACCTATCAGTAACCCTTAGGTTGTTTCCATGTCTTGGCTGTTGTAAAAAGTGCTGTAATGAAAATAAGGGTGCACATGTGTTACAGTTAGTGTTTTTGTTTCCTTTGAGTAAATATCTGGTAGTAGAATTGCTGTATCATATAGTAGCTCTATTTTTTTTTTTATTTTTTGAGGAACTTCCATATTGTTTTCCATAGTGGTTGCACTATTTTACATTTTCACCAGGAGTGCATAAGTGTTTATTTTTTTTATTTTTTAAGTTTGTTTATTTTAGTAATCTCTACACCCACTGTGGGGGTCAAACCCATGACCCAGAGATCAAGAGTCATATGCTCTTCCAATTGAGCCAGCCAGGTGCCCCAAGTGTTTCCTTTTCTCAATATCCCTGCCAACACTTCTCATTACTTATCTTTTTGATAATAGCCATTCTAACAATATTAGGGGATATCTGGTGATTCTGACTTGCATTTCCCTAAAGATTAGTGAAGTTGAGCACCTTTCATTGCAGCACTTTTCATTGACTGTTGGCTATCTGTGTCTTATTTGGAAACATTTTTATTCAGATATTTTACCCATTTTTAACTAGGTTGTGTTTTGCTATTGAGTTGGAGGAGTTCTTTTTCTATTTTAGATATTAACCCCTAATTAGATATAAAATTTGCAAATGTTTTCCCCCCTGCCAGAGGTTGCCTTTCATTTTGTTAATGGTTTCTCCTCTACTGTATAGGAGCTTTGAAGTTTGATGTGGTCACACCTGTTTATTTTAGCTTTTGTGTTTTGTGTTTTTGGTATCAAATAAAAAAAATTACCAAGACTGGTGTCAAGGAGCTTACTGCCCATTATCTTCTAAAAATTATATGGTTTCAGGACTTACATTCAAATCTTTAATCTATTTTGAAGTTTTTTTATGTTTCTGGTATAAGATAGTGGTTCAGTTTAATTTTTTTGCATGTGACTGTTCCGTTTCCCCAACACCATTTGACCTTTTCCAATTGTATAGTGTTGATTCCATTGTTGTAAATTAATTGACTATATATTTGTGGGTTTATTTATGGGTTCTCTATTCTGTTCCATTGACCTATGTGTTTATTTTTAAATTTTTTCCTATCTCTAGTTTTATGCCAATACCATAGTTTTGATTACTATACCTTTGTAATATAGTATGAAATCAGGAAGTATGATGCCTCCAGCTTTTCTCTTCTTTTTCAGGATGGCTTTGGCTATTCAACGTCTTTTGTGGTTATATAAAAATTTAGAATTGTATCCTTTCCCTCTGTGAAAATTTCCATTGGAATTTTGATAGAGATTGCACTGAACCTGAAATTCACTTTGGGTAGTATAGACATTTTTACAATACTAATTCTTTCAATAAATGACCATGGAGTATCTTTCCACTTGTGTCTTATTCAATTTTTTTTTATCAATGTCTTTTAGTTTTCAGGGTACAGGATTTTCATTTCCTTGGTGAAATTTTCACTTTCTTGAAGATTTTACTCTTTTTGATGCAATTGTAAATGGGACTATTTTCTTAATTTCTATTTTTGTCAGTTAATTATTAGTGTATAGAAACACAACAGATTTTTGTATCCTACAATTTTACTGAATTTCTTTATTAGGTGTAACAGTTTTCTGGTGGAGTCTTTATGTATTCTATACATAATATAATGTCATCTGCGAACAGTAACAGTTCTACTTATTATTTTCTAATTATATGCTTTTTTTTCTTGCTTAGCTTCTCTGTGAGAACTTCCAATGCTATGTTGAATAGAAGTAGTAAGAGTAAGCATTTCTATCTTATTCTTGATTTTAGAGAAAAAGCTTTTAGCTTTTTACCATTGAATATGATGTTAGTTGTGGGCTTGTCATAATATGACCTTTTTAATGTTGAGGTATATTCCCTCTATACACACTTTATCATAAATGGACATTGAATTTTGTCAAATGTTTTTTTCTGCATCTATTTTAGATGATCATGAGTTTTATCCTTCATTTTGTTAATGTGGTATATAAATGATTTATTCTCAGATATTGAACCATCCTTATATCCCTGGAATAAATCCCACTTCATCATGGTTCATAATCCCTTTTGTATTGAAATCAGTTAGGTATTATTTTGTTGAGGAATTTTGTATCTATGTTTACTAGGGACGTTGGCCTATAATTTTCTTTTGGTGTACTTTTCTGTGGTTGGTATCAGGGTACTTCTGGCTTTATTAAGTGAGTTTGGAAGTGTTCCCTCCTTTTACTGGGGTTTTTTTTGGGGGGGAAGCTTGAGGATTAATATCCTTATTTAAATATTTGTAGAAGTTACCAGTGAAATCATCTGGTCATAGACTTATGTTTCTTAGGAGAATGTTGAATACTGATTCAATCTCCTTACTCATAATTAGTATGTTGCAATTTTCAATTTCTTCAAAATTCGGTATGTAGATTGATGTTTCTAGAAATGTATCCATTTCTTCTAGATTGTCAAATACTTTGATGTATAATTGTTCTAGTAATCTGTTATGATCCTTTGTATTTCTGTCATATTAGTTGTAATGTCTTCTCTTTCATCTGGTTTTTATTTGAGTCTTCTCTAGTTTTTGGTGACTCTTGCTAATGATTTATCTGTTTTGTTTATCTTAAAAAAACATAACACTTAGTTTCATTTTTTTCTACTATATTTTTACTCTTTATTTATTTCTGCTTTAGTCTTTATTGTTTCCTTCCTTGTAATAAACTTGGGCTTCATTTGTTCCTTCAGGTACAAAGTTAGGTTATTTATTGAAATCATTCTTGTTTCTTAATGTAGACATTTATCACTATGAGTTTCCATCTTACAACTTCTTCAGCTGAATCCCATAAGTTTTTGTATGTTATATTTCCATTAAAATTTTTTTAATGTTTTTTTTTTAATTTTTTTTAACGTTTATTTATTTTTGAGACAGAGAGAAACAGAGCATGAACGGGGGAGGGTCAGAGAGAGGGAGACACAGAATCTGAAACAGGCTCCAGGCTCTGAGCTGTCAGCACAGAGCCTGATGCGGGCTTGAACTCATGGACCGCGAGATCATGACCTGAGCCGAAGTCGGACGCTTAACCGACTGAGCCACCCAGGCGCCCCTAAAATTTTGTTAATGTTTATTCATTTTTGAGAGAGAAGGGGAAGGGGTAGAGAGAGAGGGAGACACAGAATCCGAAGCAGGCTCCAGGCTGTCAGCACAGAGCCCGACATGGGGCTCGAACCTACGAACCATGAGATCATGCCCTGAGCTGAAGTCAGATGCTTAACCAACTGAGCCACCCAGGAGCCCTGTTATATTTACATTTTCATTTGCCTTAAGACACTTTTTTAACTTTCCTTTTGATTTCTTTTTGAAGCATCGGTTGTTCAGTATGCTTTTGTCTTTTAACCTTTATTCTATGATTAAATATTTAGTTCATCACCATATTACAGTATTTGTGTATTCTGATTTTGAGTCTATGTTTACCTTGACCAGTGTGTTTTATATATTTTCACTTACTAATTAACATCTTTTTGTTTTGGCTTGAAGAATTTTTTCAACATGTCTTTTAAAGCAGGTTTACTGGGCGATTTTCTTCAGTTTTTATTAGGGAAATCTTTATTTTGCCTTTGATTCTGAAGAATAACTGCTAATAGGCTTATTGGGGTTCCCTTACAGGGGAGATTTTTTTCTTTTGATCTTTTCAAAATTCTGTCTTTGTCTTTTAGACAATTATGTTTCTTCAAGAAGAATATTTTAAATTGAAAGTTTTAAGTGATTTATTACTTTTTTGAAATTGTATGTCCAATCTCTCCCTGTGTTTGGAAATTATCAGCCATTGTTTCCTTAAATAAGCTTTCTATTCCTTCCTCCTCATCTTTTACTCCTTGAGCTCCAGTACTGCATACATTTCTTCTTTTGACGGGGGGTCCTATAACTCCCATAGGCTTTCTTCTTTTTTATACTTTCTATTTGCTCTTCTACTTGTATAATTTCAATTAATCTGTTTTCTACTTCTCTAATTCTCTCTTCTTGTTGTACAAGTCTGATGCTACAACTCTTTACTAAATTTTTTATTTAGCCATTGTATTCTTCAACTCCAAAATATCTTTTGGTGCTTTTTTTTTTATGTTTTCTATATCTTTGTTGAGCTTCTCATTTTGTTCTTGTAGTGTTTTCCTAGTATTGTTAAATTGTTTGTGTTCCCTTATACTCTTGGAGCATCTGTAGGAAAATTATTTTGAAATCTTAGGCAAATCCTGTATCTCCTTTTCTTTGGGGCCAGTTCCTGGAAGTTTGCTGTATTCTTTTGGTGGAGACATGTTTACCTGATTTTTCATGATTTTTGTGGCCTTGTTAAATGTCTGCACATTTGAGGAAACAGCCACTTCTTCCAGAATTTATGGGCTGATTTTGGTAAAATAAGCCTTCTACCTGAAGATGAGGGCACATTGACTTGTCCTCTGACCCTGGATCCAGTGGTGTAGGATGCCAAGGGTGGGGAGACGTGACAGCATTGAGTCAGAGCAGAGTGTGATTTCTCTTAAGCTCAGGCCACTGAGATCCACAATATCAACAATTTGTGTGGTCCTTGGTGAGCACTATAGGGGGACTCCAGTGGCTGCATGGGTTATTAGGCTCCTATGTGACATCTCTAGGACTTGTTGCTAGGAACTAGGGCAGGCAGCATTGGTGGCTGGAACCGGTGATGTGCACATGCTCATTTACAGTAGCCAGATACAGGCACTTATATGTTGGCAGAGGTCACTTGCCAGTATACTTATAGTCATGGGGGCAAGGGCATGTAGCAAGTGCCAGGGCCCACTATGAGCTCACTGGTGTCTGCAGAGGACCTGAGTGTTAGTATATTCTCCTATGGCTTCATACTCTATCCTCAGGTATGGAATTTGCAGTGGAGGCCAGTGATGGGGTTTAGGCTGGGGGGCATGCAGATCCACAGCTATAAGGACTAGGTACAATTATACACAGTGGTGCCAGCTAGTGACAGAAGGCAAGATATGGTCTGGACCTGAAAGCAGTTATAGGATTCCTAGATATAGATGTGCTCTCCTGTGACTGCACACTCTTCCCTCTGGATATATGCAGCGTTGTAAGGACCAACAATGGGGATCAAGCAAGTATGCTTGAGTGAAGTTGGAGTGGCTATACACAGTTGGGTGTCATGCTGCTGGCCATTGACAGCAGGATCTGATTCACATCTATAAGCAGCTGCAGGGGCTCCTGGATATCAGTATATTTGCTCATGGCTAGACACTCTACCCTCCATGTATGTGTGCTACAGTGGAGGCCAGTGGTGAGCATCAGGCTGGTGGCATGCAGGTACACAGCTGCAGCAGCTAGCCCAAGCGTGGACACACTGGTGGGGATCAGCCAATGGTGCCTAGGCTGGTTTCTTGCACTAGTGGTTGGTTGGAGGAAGCATAAGGGGTGGGAATGGGGGGAGCAAGAGGGACAGAGGCGTGGCTAGTATTAGCAAATGTGTTGTTTGTCAAGATCCACATTCCAGCTGGTGACTTTGTTGGTGGTAGAAGCTACTGAGTTTGACTGCAGAGCAGGTTTTTGTGAACTGCAATCATGTTCACTATGGATTTGCTAATAATAGCCTCTGCTTTTCTTCCTTTTTCTGAGCTGGCTCTCTTTGCTGATCTGAGTAGGGTGAAACAGAAGCTGGACCTTCATGGGATGCCAGGAGAGACCAAAGAAATTGGCTACTCACCCCAATCTCCTTTCCTGGCAAAGAAACTCCTAGTGGCTGGGAAATTCCTTAGTGCTGAGCAATGCCAGCTTGAGTGATGGGATGATGCAGGTGAAATGAACTTGTGTTCCTTCTGTGATTATACTGATTTTTTGCTTTGTTGTTTTTGTTCCACAGTGTTGCTAAAACTAAGTTGTCTGGAGCTGTTTTTGTTCATTGGTAGTTGTCTAATGGTCATCTTTGGGGGAGGAACAGGAAAGCTAGGATTTCCCATATCACCATTTTGTTCTGAAATATATCAATATATTATTGGTTTTGGATGCTATTGTAAATGGAATTGTTTTCTTTATTTTTCAATTTTTTTTTACATATAGAAATGCAACTGACTTTTGATTTTGTTGATTTTGTATCTTGCAACCTTACTGAATTCATTTATTAGTTCTAAAAGATTTTTTGATGGATTTTTAGGGTTTTCTATATATAATATCATCATCTGCAAATAGATATAACTTTACTTCTTTATTTTCCAATTTAGATCCTTTTTATTTCTTGCCTAATTGCTCTTCATAGGACTTTCAGTTATATGTAGAATAGGTGTGGTGAGATTGGTCACTGTCACCTTATTCCTGATCTTAGAGGCAAGGTTTTCAAACTTTCACCATTGAGTGTGATGTTAGCTGTGGGTTTATCATCCATGACCTTTACCCAGTGACAGAACTCTTTCAGAGTCTACAGTCTGACCCAGTATTATGGGCTTACCTCTAGCGCCTCCCAGACCATGGCTGACAGAGGCTGGAGCTGTTTCATGAGCTACTTCAGGGTCCAGAGCTGAGAATGAGATTTGTATGTTTATTACCCAATGTTTGAATAGGCATTACTCCTCCTGGATCCCTTGGAATATGGTGCTAGTGACAGGACCACACCAAACAGGATTATAGCCAAGTCCTCAGGGGTATGGAGTTGTTTCTCTTTCTGTAGCTGGGACCATAGTTGATGAGTCAGCCACCTGAGTGCATGCCCGCTTTCTCAAAATGACTCCTTGATTTTGTACTGTACTAGGGTTTCAGAATCTCATACTTGGATCCCAAAGCTCAAAGGAAAACACTTTTCCTATGGATAGGTGTTAAATTGTTGTTGGTGAGGAAAACATGCAGTGGACATGTTATTTGGCCATTCTGGTGACTTCACTCATACTAATGAGTCAAAAATTTTTAGCACTCTTTTAGGTAAGAAAGTGGAAAGGTTAAATAAGTTGTTCAAGATCCCAGAGCTAGTTAATAATGGGAGGAAGCATCAATCATTGTCTCTCTGAAATGAAAACCTCTATTTTTATCATGCAGCCTCCCAGCTTCATATCAAAATTACAGTGTATCCTCTTCCAGTGATGATAGCACAGAGACTTTAAATGGGTTTTCTTTCCCAAAGCTGTATTCTCAAAGCCAACGTACTAACACGAAAATGCAATATTATCAAATAAAATAGCATGGTTTGATTTTCTTAGGAAAGGCAGCATCTTTTCAGAGAAGAGCTTCTTCTTGGTTAAGTCATGTAATAAGCCTTGTTTGTCATGCCCTTAAGAGGAGGCAGTGGGAGGGTGAGAGTAAAAACGAGCTGCAACTGCTCGGGATCATTTTGTGGACAAGGTTCTCTTCACAGGGTTATGGAAATCTTTATATATTACTACTATTTTTTTAAGTTTTATTCACTTTGAGAGAGTGTGTGTGCAAATGGTGGAAGGGCAGAGAGAAAGGGAGAGATAGAGAATCACAAGCAGGCTCTAAGCTGCCAACAGAGAACCCAATGTGGGGCTTGAACTCATGAACGGTGAGATCATGACTGAACTGAAGTTAGATGCTTAACTGACTGAGCCACCCAGGTGCCCTATCTTTGTATATTACCACTCATAATTAGCATGCCCTGTAGTAAGGCAGTTTCATCTTACTGTTGTTTATGCTCTCTTTTGAGGTGTCCATCCTTGGGAGGTTGGAGGTATGTCTGTGATCATGAGAGTGTGGGAGAAAAGAAAAGAGAGCTGGACACCCACTTAAGGATTACCACAAGAGGCCAGAAGCAGATTGAGAAGGCCATAGAAGCAGGCAGTGACATATTACAAATCCCACCAGGCTTGCACCTGACTCCACAAGTTTTCAAAATAGGAACTCCCAGGTTCTCTGGGAAATATTTTGCAAGTTATTGGGTCCCATAGTCCTGGTCGGGAGTAAGAGGAGATTGAGTGGATTCTAGGAGAAGGATTCTAACATAGGACAACAATATATTTCTGCAATTGGCTGAGAATTTATTCTGTGAAAATAAAGAGATCATCTTTCTTAAGACAGACAAAAAAGAGGATCCTAAGACCCAAAATAGATATGCTTATGAGAAGGCATCCCTTAGGGGCTTATGTTTTCCTTGGATTGTGAGAATCAATCTTAGTTAAGATCAAATATTAAGTTGTTTCCTCCTCTATTGTAATTTCCTCTAGTTATTGTCCAGTAGTTGCCTGGTAAAGTCTATTTTCTGTGCCACCCTGTGTTGGTCAGTGGTGCCTTGAAAATTAATGGAGGGGCACTGTGCCTATTTAAGTAAAGAGTAGTGTACCCTCCCCGTACCATCCTCACAGGGCCCACCAGGCACCCAAAATAGCACATTGAAATGTTTTAGACAGGAAGAAGCTATACAGTGAGCACACGCCTGAAAATGGTAGGAGCAAGTGACTCCAGAGAAGCAACCTACATCATGTTCTCACACAGGTATGTGCTAGAAGCAAATGTTCTTCCCCCCAAATAACTCAGGAGAGATGATTCTGGAAAAGTCACCTGGAAAGAAGAGAGAAGGGGTGGGAGGAGGTGTCTGGAGAGAGGCTAATTACACATAATCTATACAAGATAGACATTTGGGTCATAATAGATGCTTACTGTATGAGATTACTTATTCTTTCCCCCATGGCTTTGTTTGTATTTAGAATCTATAGAATATTTGAGTTCCCACCTACAGTTTATAGGCTTGTCTCTCCAGAGTTTCAAGGAGAAAATTATTATGCCTTTTTCCTTCCTGCAAAGCACTGAGCAGTATAGTGATTAAGTATATAGCCTCTGGTGTTAGATTGCTGGTGTTATTTCCAGGTTCTTAATTTAATTGCTATGTTGCTTTAGGCACTTTACTTGGTCTCCCAAAACCCCATTTTCTCATCTATAAATAGAGATAGTAATGGTACCTATCCTATAACATTTGGCATGATTAAATGAGAGAATTAATGTAATTTGTAAAGTGGTTGGCACACAAGAAGTGCTCAGGAAATTTTATCTCTAACTGTAATAATCATTATTTCTAAAGTGCTAGGAATCTACCTCTCCTTGCACAGGACAGTGAGGGAAACTGTAAGAAAGGATTATAAGATCAGTGATGTCTGACATGTTTTTGATGCTATATTAGAAGGAGCCCCAGGCTTTCACTCAGTGGTTCTTAACCTTGACTGCACATTAGAATCTCCTGAGGAGAGGCTAGAGACCCTGATGCTAGACTACCCCCAGACCAATTAAATCAGAATATCTAGGGATGGCATCATTGTTTGCAAAGGTCTCTAGCTGATTCTAATATGCATAGAACAAGTATGCTAGCTAGCTCCTAGTTACTATTAGTATAGTCTGAGGAGCAGCAGCCTTGGAGTGATTTGGGAACTTATTAGAAATATTCAGTCTTGCCCCCACCCCAGCCCCAGATCTATAGAATTGGTCTATAGACCCCATGGTGATTCATTTGCATATTCAGATTTGAGACACACAGCCTTAACTGGATGTTTCCAGCAACACTTCTGAGAAGTTCCCCTTGGTGGCAAGTAACCTCACCAGCTGCAGAATCTTCTGGTGATCATTTCTTTCAGCATTTATCTGGCCAGCAGCTCCCAAGAATGCTTCCAGTTCTGCCTTCAGCACATGCTCAGTTTGGAGGATTGAGGACAGCCCAATTCTGTTTCTTGTTCAGAGAGGGCACTTCACTTGGCCCTTTGGAGGAACTTGTTCAAAGACGTATTACGTCTCCTAAAGCATGCAATAACCATGTTTGTAGTTGTTCCTCAACTTTTTTGCTCTTTAGTTATTAAAAGTAGAAGTTTATCAGCATTCCTTGGCTTAGGGAGAACTCACATACTCCCTGGAAAGGCATCTAAAAAGTTGCTAGGTATAACCCAACAACACTCTGAAGTCAGGTAATTAGGGAGAGGACCTAGCAAGACTTTATATTTATTTTCTAGGGTTAGCCCTTAAGGAATAGAAATAAATGAGGAAGGGGGAGGTCTTAGAAATAAACCCATTACAATGCAGTGACAACCAATTCCAAGACTATGTACAGGGTCATTCCCTACGTACAGGGTCCTTTTGCTACCAACAAGTTTTGGTGGTGGGCTCTGCTCATCATAGCTCTTCAGGTTCCCAGGATGACCAGGACTCCATCTCCATATATACTTCATCAATTGCTAAGGCAGGGAAAAGGAAGTTGCAGTGCCTCCCACTGAAAATGAAATATTTTTGGCCAGGAGCTATGCATGTCATTTCCATTCTTGTTTTGCTGCCCTGACAAGCTATAGGGCTAACTTCAGGGAATGAACCCTTATTGTGTCCCTTTAAGGAAAGGAGCATCAAAAATGAATGGACATATTTATTTAGGCACCCATTTTGTTTCTTTTGAATCCTTTCTTACATCTAAAACAAACAAACAAAAAAAGTGATAGCTATACTGACACAATAAGACGAGCAATAGTTTAATCCTACGTCTCTTTGCCCTATTCCTCAACCCTCATCATGTTGATATTTTGTAGACTTTTAAGTCTGAGTTGTTGCAGATTTATTTCTTCTTTTTCTTAGTCTTAGATACTTCTTCTAAAGATAACATAATTTATCAGGTAAAATACATTCATATTATATAATCTTCTCTTGTCATTCTCCTGGATTTGAATCATCTTTGATGTAAATACTTCATCAAAAACCATTTTCAATGGAAGTCTTGGTGTGGCAAAATTTCTGATGCTTTACTAGGCCTGAGAAAATTGCTATTATGTTCTGACCTCTGACAGTTTGGCTGGATATACAATTCTAAGTTCAAATATCATTTCCTTCTTTGAAAAGACAACATTGTCTTCTTACTCCCAATGTTGGAAACTTTATACTTTGTTCCTTTGTGTGTAACTGGTTCTTTCTCTATCAGCTTTTAGAATTTACTCTTTATCTTTGATGTTTTTACATATTACTACAATTTGTATAGGTTTGACTTTTCTCTTTATAATTCTATGATCTCTTTAATCTGAGGGCCTTAATTTTGTTTTTTAATTCCAGGAAAATTTCTCCATTATCTGTTCAAATGTTATATCTTCTCTATTTTTATTTCTCCCTTTTCTGGGATTCCTTTTAGCCAGATATTATTAGTACTTCTCCATGAAAAAAGAAACTACTTTTCTTTGTCCTTTCCTTCAGAAAGATTTCATCTTTCTGATCTTCTAATTTGCTAATTTTTCCCCAACCATATCCATTCTGCTATCTAGTCCATCTATTATGTCTTTTACTTCAAATATTGTTTACATACCTAGTATTTATACTTCATTCTTTTCCGTTTCCTTGTTTTTATTTCATATTAATGACATATCCCCTTATCTCTTCTAGCAGGTTTTTAAATATAATTCTAAATTCTTGGTCCATTTTTTAATATTTCTACTTCTGAAATCTAGTATGTCATTTTTTTTTTTTTGATGCGGTCATGCTATTTTGGCCTCCAAGTACATTCCCCCCTGGAGAATGGGCTACTCTGTGAGGCAATGTGTATGGGGGAGACAAACTTCAGTCCTTATCAGTGAGTTCCCAATGTACGTATTTGGGGATGGGATGGTGTAGATGAGTTCTCAGGTGGAGTCTCAACCACCAGGAAATGCTAGCCAATTATGTCTTACTCCATAAAAGTTTCTCAGATAAAGGTCTCACCCTTTGCAGAGGAGACTCCCTAAATTGTTTATCTGTTATCTTTTGGAGCTTTGGGGAAGAAGTTTTGGTAGTGTGCTGATTTTACTCTTAAGAAAATAGGGCTAGAGTGTGATTTGTTGAAGGTATGGAGGAAAGTACTACTAGTCCCATGGTAGGGGCAGGGGTGGGGTGATGAAAGAACAGATCTCCAATTCTACTTTTGTTCTGTTTTTCTACTAGCTCTGCCTGACCTCCTTCCACTCCCCACAACTAGTTCACTCCACACTGGTAACCCCAGGGGATTCTTACGGTTTTTTTTTTTCTGGTTTCCTAGTGTTTTCCTTTATAGTATGTCTTCAGTTGATCTTCAGAATGGGAGAGAGTGAGAAGTTCTACTAATTCAGCCTGTTGGTTAGAATCTAACATTAAAATATAATTATACACCTATCTTAGATTTAACATATATGTTTATATACAGAGTCCCTAGGCTCATATTTATTCATTTTAAATATTAATAATATTCTGATTATACTAATAAAAATGAATACTAGGACCATAACATTATTTAAAGTAAAAGTTTAGAATTATTAATATAAAATAACTATAATCTGCATAACAATTATATTTTCCATCAGCCAGACTTGAGTCCCAATATGCCCAAATGAAAAATAACAATCCATCCAAGGAGGTCCAGCAGAAAGAAAAAGGTCATATAAAAGCAAATTCCATGCTAATGAAATAAATGAAAACTTAAATTTAAAAAAGTACCTTTGAAAGAATAGTGCACTTAGAATTTGAGCAGCAGAAAAATTATACATTTGAATTTAACCTAAAGAATAAATATTCATGAGACATTTTTAAAATAAGTGAATAAATGGGAGAGAAGGCACAAGCATCCCTTACAGAAGAATTCCAATTAATATATATAGAAGAATTGAAGGCAATGAAATGAAATGAAAACTTGAATTTGAATGGATTGAATCTTGGGATAAAGAATATTAGTGGAGGTGTGACTGGATGGCTCATTTGGTTGAGGATCTGACTCTTGATTTTGGCTCAGGTCACAGGGATGTGAGACTGAGCTCTGTGTTGGGCTCCATGCTGGGCTCCATGGTTAAGATTCTCTCCTTCTCCCTCTGCCCCTATCCTGCTTGTTGCAGTGCACATGCTCACTCTCTCTTGAAACAAATAAACAAAATGAGTATTAGTGAAAAATTTATGAAATCTAAGAAAAGTCTATAGCTTAATTAATAGTATCATAGCAGCTGTTTTGTGGTTGCCCAGAGAAGGCACAGTTGACTTTCTCCCACACGAAATCAGATATTGAGGATGATGATGCCACATATACCAAGAGGGTATGAAAGGTTTATTATTCACGGACTGGAGCTTTCTGGGGAGAGCAAGGCAGGCACTCAAGTTGGTCTAAAGTGGTTTAAGCAAGTGGGGAACAAGTGGTTTTGGTTTTTGTGTGGTTAGGGATGAGAACGAGGTGAGGATTCCCTTGCAGTGTCCAGGGCTTATGTGCTGTTTAAACTTCCTATTGGTGCAAAAAGAAAAAGAAAAAAAAGTACTCAGATTATCTTATCAGCTCACCCAGATGTGGAGCAAGAGGGAAAGAGGGATGTGTGGTCTTGAAAACTATCAGTGTCAGCATGAAAAATGGAGTCAGATACTTTATTACACCAATATTCATTTATTAGTAATGGTAATTATACCATGGTTATTTAAGAGGTTAACATTAGGAAGAGCTGGGTAAAGAATAAACAGGAACTTTCTATACTATTTTTGCAACTCTTCTCTAAGTCTAAAATTTCAAAATGAAAAATAAAAACTAGTTCACCTAGAACTTCATTTCTTACAATATGGATTAGATATCTGTTTAAAAAGACTTTCTGATATAAACGCTACACACTTAAGAATTTTTTTAATGTTTATTTTTGAAACAAGAGCGAGACAGAGTACAAACGGGGGAGGGGCAGACACAAAACCCAAAGCAGGCTTCAGGCTCTGAGCTGTCAGCCCAAAACGGGGCTCAAACCCATGAACCCTCCAGCCGACAGATCTTGATTGAGCCAAAGTGGGATGTTTAACCAACTTGAGCTACCCAGGCGTCCCTTCACTTATGAATTTCTAAATTGAGAGGCACCTGGGTGGTTCAGTTGGTTAGGGATATGACTTTGGCTGAGGTCATGATCTGGTGGTTCGTGGGTTCCAACCCCTCGTTGGGCTCTGTGCTGACAGCTGAGAGTCTGGAGCTTGCTTTGGATTCTGTGTTTCCCTGTTTGCCCCTCCCCCACTCACATGCTCCCTCTCTCACGAAAATAAATAAACATTAAAAATAATTTGAAAAAAAAAAGAATTTCTAAATCAAATAAAACCAACACTGAGAAAGCAATGAAAATCTCAGAGGCAGAAAACACGAAAAGTTGTGAGCTACTCCTCAGCATTTACTAATCCTCACCTATTAGTTTTGAATTGCTACTGTAACAAATTATCATAAACTTGATGGTCTGAAACAACACAAATTTATTTTAAGTCAGAAGTCTGAATGGATCTCACTGGGCTCAAATCAAGGTGTCCTCAGGCTACCTTCCTTTCCAGAGGCTCCAAGAGTGAGGAATCTGTTGCCTTGTTTTTTCCAGCTTCTAGAGACTACCTGCATTCTTTGCCTCATAGTCCTTCCTCCACTTCAAAACTACAAATTCTCTGGTCCTGTTTCCATCATCACACTTCTCTGATTTTCCACTCTTCTGCCTGCTTCCCACTTCTAAGAAAACGTTGTGATTCGATGGGTGCCATCCAGATAATCCAGGATAATTTCCCTGTTTTAAGATGAATTGATTAGCAACTTTAATTCCATCTTGAACTTTAATTTCCATTTGCCAGGTGCTCTAACATATTAATAGGTTCCAGGCATTAGGATGTGAACATCTTTGGGGGCCCTTATTCTGCTTAAGATGCTTTGTAATTAAATGCAAATTCTAATGACCATAAGGGGAAAAAAGGCCTTTTCTCCACAAAAGGCAGGGAGTCCTTACATAAATCGAAGGCCTTGAAGTACCAGTAAAAGACTGGAATAAAAGTATGGACCAAGAAAAGTTCACCCCTTGGCATGTGGTCATTTTCCTATTAACTTTTTGTATTTTGGCTAATAGAATAGTGCAAAAGTTCTCATGTTCCCTTCATTCAGATATCCAAAATGTTAATATTTTACATTTGTGTTTTCATTTTATTTATGTGAACATATAATTTTTCTAATGTTTGTGTAAAAGTGTGCAAAAATAGTGCAAAAAGTTCTCATGTTCCCTTCATTCAGATATCCAAAATGTTAATATTTTACATTTGTGTTTTCATTTTATTTATGTGAACATATAATTTTTCTAATGTTTGTGTAAAAGTGTATTAGAGGCATGTTGCTTCTTTTCTACTAAAGTACTTTTAAGTGTGCAAACAAGGCCATTCTCATATTAAGCAGAGTAAAGTTATAAAAATCAGGGAATTAATACTTTCACCAAATATGGAAGAAAAGCCTTAAGTAAGATAAATAAAAGTATATCCAAACCTATGGTTTGATAGTGAAATTGAACACAAAGACAAAAAGGATATCATAAAGGAGGCTGAAGAGCAAAACAAATATCTGTAAAAGAATGATAGAAATAAGAGCTAATGTTTATTTTTTGATGTAATTGACATACAACATTATATTAGCCTCATGTGTACAATATACTGATTCACTATTTGTATATGTGGCAAAATAATCAGAGGAGTAAATCTAGTTAACATTCATCATAATAATTTTTATAAGAAAATGTTAAGATCCATTCTCTTAACAACTTTCAAATAAGCAATACAGTAGTATTAACTACAGATACATACTCATCGCACCATATAGTACATCCCCATGACTTAATTATTTTATAACTAAAACTTTGTACCTTTTTTCCTCTTCATGCATTTTGCCCGTTTTACCTCATGCATTTTACCTCATGCATCTGGCAACCACAAATCTGTTATCTGTATCTGCCAGCTCATTTTATTAAACTGTGATAGTTAACACACATTACATTTTAGATTTACAACATAGTGATTTTACAACTCTGTATGATATGCTATGCTCACCACAAGTATAACTTGTGTGTCTGTCAACATCCATTGCTATTATAATACCATTGACAACATCCCCTGTACTTTACCTTTTGCTTATTCATTATATGACTGAAAGTCTGTATCTCCCACTCCTCTTTACCTTTTTTGCCCGTATTCCCACCTGCCCCCACTTTGGCAACATCAGTTTGTTCTCTGTTTTTGTGTGTGTTTCTGCTTTTTTGTTTATTTATTCATTTGTGTGGTTTTTGTTAACTTCCATGTATATGTGAAGTCATTTGATATTTATCTTTCTCTGCCTGACTTATTTCACTTAGCATAATACCCTTCAGGTCCATCCATGTTGTCGCTAATGGTAAGATCTCATCTTTTTATGGCTGCATAATACTCCACTGTGTTTGAGAGTGTGTGTGTGTGTGTGTGTGTGTGTGTGTGTGTGTGTGTATGTATCATCCTTATCCATTCTCCTATTAGTAGACTCTTGGGTTGCTTCCAATTCTTAGCTATTGTAAATAATGTTGCAAAAAACATAGGGGTGTGTATATATTTTTTTGAATAAGTATGTTTTTATTTATTTTGGGTAAATACTCAGTAGTAGAATTACTGGATCATATGATATATCTAGTTTTATTTTTTTGAGAAACTTCCATACTGTTTTCCACAATGACTGCACCAATTTACATTTCTACCAATAGTGCATGAGGGTTCCATTTTCTCTATACCCTTGCCAGTACTTGTTATTTCTTGTCTTTTATTTTTATTGTTTTGAGAGAGTGCACACATGAGCGGGGGAGGGGCAGAACAAGAGCGAGAGAGAATCTAAAGCAGGATCCATGGCTGGCAGGGAGCCCAACTTGGGGTTGGATCTTAAAACCATGAGATCATAACCTGAGCCAAAATCAAGAGCCTGACACTCAACCAACTGAGCCACACAGGCACCCCTCTTCTCTTTTTAATTCTAACTATTCTGACTGGTATAAGGTGATAGCTCATTGTGGGTTTAATTTGCATTTCCCTGATAATGAATGATGTTGAGTGCCTTTTCATGTGTCTACTGACCACCTGTATGTCCTCTTTGGAAAAAGCTCTATTCAGTTCCTCTGCACATTTTTAATTGGATTATTTGTTTTCTTGGTATTTAGTTCTGTGAGTTCTTTACACATTTTGGATATCAACTTCTTATCAGAATATTATTTGCAAACGTCTTCCATATACTAATGTTGCCTTTTCATTTTGTTGGTTTCCTTCATCTTGCAGAGGTGTATTTTTGCTTTTATTTCCCTTGTCTTAGGAGCCATGTTTAGAAAAATGTTTCTAAGGCTGATGTCAAATTACTGCCTATGTTTTCTTCTATGAGTTTTATGGCTTCATGTCTCACATTTAGGTCATTAATCCATTTTGAATTTATTTTTGTATATAGTGTAAGAAAGTGATCTAGTTTCGTTCTTTTGTATGTAGCTTTCCAGTTTTTCAGCACCATCTATTGAAGAAATTGTCCTTTTCCCAATTGTGTATCCTTGTCTCCAGTGTCACAGAGTAATTGACCAAATAAGCATGGGTTTATTTCTGAGCTCTCTGCTCTATTCCATTTATTTATGTGTCTATTTTTGTGCCAGTACCACACTGTTTTGATTGACATGACTTAGTATATCTTGAAATCTGGGACCTTGATACCTCCAAGTGTGTTCTTTCTCAAGATTGCTTTAGCTATTTGGGGTATTTTGTTGCTGCACACAAATTTTAGTAGTATTCTAGTTCTGTGAAAAATGGTTTTGGTATTTTAATAGGAATTGCATTGAATCTTTAGGTTGCTTTGGGTAGTATGGACATTTAACAATTTTGATTTTTCTAGTCAATGAGCATGAAATATCTTTCTTTGTTATCTTCAATTTCCTTAATCACTATTTTATAGTTTTCAGTGTACAGGTCTTTCAACTCCTTGGTTAAATTTACTCATAGGTATTTTATACTTTTTAGTGCAATGGTAAATGGAATTGTCACCTTAATTTCTTTCTACTACTTTGTTATTAACCTATAGGAACACAACAGATTTCTATGTATAATTTTATATCCTGCAACTTTACTAAACTCATTTATTGCTTCTAATAGTTTAATTTCTTCCTCACTAGTATGAATGCCTTTTCTTTTTCTTGTCTGATTTCTGTGGCTAAGACTTTTAGTAATATGTTGAATAAAAGTGTCAAGAGTGGACATTCCTGTTTTCGCACTAGTCTTAGAGGAAAGCTTCATTTTTACCATTGAGTATGATAATAGCTGTGGGTTTGTCATATATGGCCTTTATTATGTTGGGATATGTTCCCTTCAAACCCATTTTATTAAGATTTTTGTTCGCAAATAGATGTTCAATTTTGCCAAATTGTTTTTCTTCATATATCAAGATGGTCATATGATTTATAGCCTTCATTTTGTTCATATGTTGATTAATTTGCACATATAAATAAATCCCACCTAATGGTGAACCTTTCTTATGTATTGTCAAATGCAGTTTGCTAATATTCAGAAATTGTGCATCTGTTTATCAGGGATAATGTCATGTAGTTTTCTTTTTAATTCTTTATTAAATTCTTTATTTTATCAGTAATTCTTTATAATTCTTGTTGAGTCCGGCTAAAGGTTTACCAATTTTGTTTATTTCTGTTCTGATCTTTATTGTTCCTTCCTTCTACTCACCTTGGGCTCTGTTTGTTCTTCTTTCTCTAGTTTCTTTAGGTGTAAGGTTAAATTGTTTATTTGAGATTTTTCCTGTTTCTTGTACAGTTTCTTCCTATACTACTATACTATAGCAGTATACCTGCACTACCATCAATATCCCTCTTAGAACAACTATTGCTGTGTCCTAAAGACTTGGGGACATTGTGTTTTCATTTTTATTTATCCCCATGTATTTTTTTTTATTTCTTGTTTGATTTCTTAATTGAAGAAATCCATTGGTTATTTACTAGTGTGTTGTTTAACATCCACATATTTGTGTTTTTTCCAGTTTTTTTTATTGTAATTGATTGCTATTTTCATACCATTGTGCACTCCAAAAATTCATGATGATTTCAATCTTAAACTTATTGAGACTTGTTTTGTGGCCTAACATGTGATCTATCCTGGAGAATGTTCCATGTGCACTTGAAACGAATATATGTTTTCCTTTGGGGTAGAATGTTCTGTTTATATCTATTAAGTCCATCTGGTCTAATGTGTCATTCAAAGACATTGTTTCCTTATTGATTTTCTGCCCAGATGATCTATTCTTGGTGTAAAGGCAGTGTTAAAGTCCCCTACCATTATTGTACAACTATGAATTTCCCTCTTTATATCTGTTAACAAATATTTACAATGTGTTTAGGTACATCAGTATGAGTGCATCAATATTTAAAATATTGTATCTTCTTGTTGGATTTTCCCTTTTATCGTTATACAATGCTCTTCTTTCTCTTTTTTAGTAGCCTTGGTTTTAAAGTCTATTTTTTTCTGATATAAGTATTGCCACCCCAGGTTTTTTTTGTTTTTTGTTTTTTTGTTTTGTTTTGTTTTTTGCTTCCATTTGCATGGTATATCTTTTTACATGCTTCACTTTCCGTCTGTATGTGTCTTTGGGTCTGAGGTGTGTATCTTATAGGCAGCATTTAGATGGCTTAAAAAAAGTCCATTCTGCCACTCTGTCTTTTGACTGGGGCTTGAGACCATTTACACATTTAAACTTAATTATTGATAGGTATGTACTCATTGCCATTTTGTTCATTGTATTCTGGTTGTTTTTTGCACTACTTCTTGTTTCTTTTCTCTCATGCTCTTTCTTTGTGGTTAATGACTTTCTGTAGTATTATGTTTGGCTTTCTTTCTCTTTATTTTTGTATATCTTTTATAAATTTTTGGTTTGTGGTTACCATGAGTTTCCTGTAACATCCTAAGTGTATAGCGGTCTATATTAAGTTGATGGTCATTAAAGTTCAAACACATGCTAAGAGAACTTATTTTTTATTCCCTCTTCCACATCTTATGTATACGTTGTCATATTTTATATATTTTTTTTTTAATTTTTTTTTCAACGTTTATTTATTTTTGGGACAGAGAGAGACAGAGCATGAACGGGGGAGGGGCAGAGAGAGAGGGAGACACAGAATCGGAAACAGGCTCCAGGCTCTGAGCCATCAGCCCAGAGCCTGACGCGGGGCTCGAACTCCCGGACCGCGAGATCGTGACCTGGCTGAAGTCAGACGCTTAACCGACTGCGCCACCCAGGCGCCCCATATTTTTTCATTCATAATTATTTTATGAATAGCCATCACCTTTTTCACTTAAAGAAGTCCCTTTATCCTTTCTTATAAAGCCAGGCTGGTGGTGATAATCTCCTTTATTGTCTGGGAAATTCTATTTCTCCTTCAGTTCTGAATGATAACTTTTCCAGGTAAAATACTGGTTGCAGATTTTTTTTCATATCAGCACTTTAAATATATCATGCCACTACATTCTGGCCTACAAAATTTCTGCTGAAAAATCAGCTTCTAGACTTATGTGGTTTCCCTTGTATATAATTGTATGCTTCTCTCTTGCTGCTTTTAAATCCTCTTTATCTTTAAACTTGGATATTTTAATTATTATGTGTTTTAGTGTGGACCTCCTTGGGTTCATCTTGTTGAAACTCTGTGCTTCCTGAACCTGGAGCTTTATATACTTCCCTAGGTTAGGATAGTTTTCAGCTATTATTTCTTTAAATTAGTTTCCTGCCTTTTTCTTTCTCTCTTTTCCTTCTGAAACCCCCATAATGCAAATATTTGTCTGGTTGATGTTCCAGAGATCCCTTAACCTATCGTCATTTTTAGTTTTGTTTTTTTTTTTCTATTTCCTTTTGCTGTTCATCTTGGGTGCTTTCCATTACCCTGTATTCCAGATTGCTGACCAATTCTTTTGAATCTGCTAGTCTGTTGATTTCCTCTAGTGTATTTTTCATTTTAGTTATTATATTCTCAACCATGATTGGTTCTTTTTTATATTTTTTATCTCTGTGTTGAAGTCTCATGCAGTTCTTCCATTCTCTCCAATCTAGTGAGCATCTCTATAATATTACTTTAAACTCTTCATCAGGCATATTGCTTTTCATCAGGCATATTGCTTATTTCCATTTCATTTAGTTCTTTTTTCTGATATTTTGTGTTCTTTTGTTTGGAGAGTATGCCTATCTCCACATTTTCTTGGTTTTCTGTGTTTGTTTCTATGAGTTGGGCAAAACTGCTAATGTTTTTGTATATGGTCATCCCCTCTGTAGACTATACATGGTGATGTTTGCTGGCAGGCTGGAGCTGTGGCTGGCATAGGCTGAGGGTCATGAGGCACTCCATGCTGTAACTGCACTACTGGGATGGCTGCAGCTAAATTGGGCATGTCCAGATGATCCTGAGGCTTTCCATGCAGAAGGTCCCTGGCAGGACAGCTCAGGTTTATGGAATCCAGAAGATCCTGGGGCTAACTGTATGGTGGGTAACTTGGGGAGACAGCTAAATCTGAAGTGTGTGTCGGCCATTGTGATTCCTGGGCTCATACACATGGGGTGCCCTTGTAGGATAATTGAAACTAAAATGGGTACAGGTTGGTAAAGTCCTTGGGTACTCTGCACAGAGTAACTTGGCAGGATAGTTGAAGTTGAATTGGGTACAGGCTAGGGTTTTGTGTGGCTCTCCACAAAGAAGGTGCTCTAGCAGAACAGTTAAACCTGAAGTGGACATGGGCCACTGTGGTCCCTGGGCTATCCATGCAGAGGGTGCCCTGGCGGTGTGGCTAGAGCTAAGGCAGGGTATGGGCAAGGAAGTCCTGTGGTGCTCCATGAAAGAGCCACACTGGCAGAGTATCTGGAGTCTAGGTGGGGGCATGGAATGGGGGTCTTTGTGCAATTTGCTCAGGGGGTGCTCTGGCAAGCCTTCTGAAGCTGAAGTGGTACAGTCCTGGAATGGTCTGGGGTGCCTCACGACTGTGTCACCTTGGTACTATATTTGGAAGCTACAGTAGGTGCCCACTAGGGGGTCTGGTGTGTACTGTTCTGGGGATGGCTGTGGCTGGTGTGGGCTGGGAGTCGGAGGCTCATCGAGGCATAGGATGGTTACAGGGCCCAAACCCTGCTCACATCCATGCTATCAAGGTGGAGGGGGAATGGAAACTGTGGTGCTCACTAATCCTTCTGACCCAGAGAGAGTTCCAACAAATTTCTCACCATCTGGCAGGGTTTTAGGGCTAGTTTCTTTATATTCTAGTTGCTTTTTAAAACCACTACTTTTTTCTGTGTCTCAGGGCATCCAAGGTTGGAGTGGGCTGGGGCCTGGGGCTCACTGAGGTGGCAGGATGGCTATGGTACCAACAACCCTGCTTCAAACTTCACTATCAAGATAGAGGGGAAACAAACATGGCACTTCCTAGTCCCTCCAACCCAGAGAGAGTTTCAGCAGGTCTCCTGCTGTATGGCAGTGTCCTAGGGGTGGATCTGCTATATACTGGTCGCTTTCTTAAACTGTGGCTTTTTTTTCTGTGCCCTAGGGCAGAAAAATCTGCTCATGGTTCCTTGGTACTAACTTCACAGGGTCAAGGATGGGGGTTCCCTTTATTACCAAGTCTCCATCTCTCTTGCTGTTTTGTCTATCTTTTGTTGTCTGAAACCTGTTTGGCCAACCCTTAGTTATTATTCAGGAGGGATTGCTCTGTAAATAGTCATAGGTGTAGATTTGGTGTGTCTGTAGAGGGGGGGAGTTCAGGATCTTTCTACATGGTCATCTTGGGTCAGAACTCATTTTTTTGTGATGCCACATATAAGTGAGATCATACAGTATTTGTCTGACTTATTATGTATATATCACTCTGATCTTTGTAATTTTTTTCCTTCCACTAATGTTGGGCTTCTTTTGTTCTTTTTATAGTTCA
The DNA here is from genome assembly GCF_018350155.1 of Leopardus geoffroyi. NCBI lineage: Eukaryota > Metazoa > Chordata > Mammalia > Carnivora > Felidae > Leopardus > Leopardus geoffroyi. The sequence goes on along the minus strand of NC_059327.1, from coordinate 102,791,647 downwards.
TTGAGATGTAAAGTGAGATTGTTTTGTTGGAATTATTTTTGTTTCTTAAAGTAGGCATTTGTTACTATAAGATTTTAGAAATGTTTTTGCCGCTTCTCATAAGTATTGGTATACTTTATTATCATTTTTATTTCTTTCAAGCTATTTTTAAATTTATCTCTTGATATCTTTGGCCCAGTTGTTGTTCAGTAGCATGTTAAATCTCCATATATTTGAGTTTTCCAGTTTTCTTCCTGATTTAACTAGATTTCTACTTTTATACCACGAAATTGGTTTTTAATTTCATGTAATTGTCAGAAAAGATATTTCATTTGATTTCAGTCATCTTAAATTTATTAATAGTTGTTTTGTGGCCTTAGGTATGATTCTGGAGAAGGTTCATGCTCCATTTGAGAAAAGTGTGTATTCTGTTGCTTTTGGATGGGATGTTGTCTCTACCTCTTTAAGTCCATCTGGCCTATTGTATCATTTAAGGCCAATGTTTTCTTACTGATTCTCTGTCCACATGATCTATCCATGGATGAAAGTAATGTATGAAGTCCCATATTGTTGTATTGATGTCTTTTTCTCCCTTTAGGTCTATTAATATTTGCTTCATTTAAATGTTGCTATGTTGGTTGCACAAATATCAACAAATGCTTATGCATCTTTTATGCATAAGATAAAAAACAGTCACCTCTTTCAGTCTTGAAGGAAAGGCTTCTTATAAGAGATGAATCTTAACATTCAAGCCTGCCCTAGCTCTTGGTTGTTTCTCAAAACCTTGTCCAAACAGCCGATTTTCTTTTAATTGGCTTCCAGTAGTTCAGGGTGTGCCAAAACCTGTCAGTGTCCCAAAGGGGAGGATTTCATTCAGCAGCTAGTTTCGGGCTGATTGGAAGCCAGAACATCAAACAGCAGCTTTCAAAGTACGTAAATATGTACAGAACTTTGGGACTACAAGTCCCACTGGCCATCAGAGTTAGGCATTCTAGGGCAGCAAACCACAAAACCTGGGGCACCAGATATAAAAACTGGGGTAACAGATGTGTACGCAAGCTCCCTTCTGGGAGATACTGGCACTTTGGACTGTGGAAAAGGGAGACTACAAAGATAGTGTCCACCCTATAAGGTCTCTAGAGAAGGTCACATCTAAGGTCAGACCTTAAATGTGTGTTTTAAAAAAGCCTGGCTTGGGTGCCTGGGTAGCTCAGTCATTTAAGGGTCCAACTTTGGTTCAGGTTATGATCTCATGGTTCATGAGTTCAAGCCTTGCATTGGGTTCTGTGCTGACAGCTCAGAGCCTGGAGCCTGCTTCAGATTCTGTGTCTCCCTCTCTCTCTGCCCCTCCCCTGCTCACACTCTGTCTCTCTCTCAAAAATAAACATTAAAAAAGTTAAAAATTAAAAATAAAAATAAATTAAAAATTAAAAAAGCCTGGCTCTCAGGCTGCACCTCTGAAGACAAGGTAATAGGCCTCTTTCACAGAAAGACTAGGTGCCTCAAACTGTTGCCTCCTGCTGTGTGCAAGGTGGTAGCTAATTAAGGACTTTTTCTCTGTTATAGTCCTGTGAGATTTGTGTGCATAAGCCCTACTGTTTTCCAGAGCTAGGAGACCTAGAGGTGTCACTCAGATGGCAGCCACAAAATTCAGGTGCCAGATGACATTACAAGCTTCTTTCCACAAGATAAAAATAAGCTAAAGTGAGACAAAGGGATAGTGCAAAGATGGTACCCATAAGCCTCTGTTCCTGGACAGAAAATACTTTTCAGTAGCCCTCTAGGTGTATGTCAAATTCAATGCCTGACTCTCAGGCCCATACTTTAAGATAAACAAAAAAAGTAACTTTCACATAAAGTCTGGTTCTTTGTAGTAAGCTACCTTTGTGCTGGGCTTGGGGCAGGTGAGTCTGAGTGTCCACACCCCATTACTCAGTTTACTTTATCTTGGTGGGTATCATGGATGTAAGCTCCATTGACTTTTAAATTAAAGGCAGATATTTTTGGTATTCCTCTTTCAGTTGCAGGTGTTAAAAGTTTGGATGCCAGATGTAGGGCTCAAACCCTTTGCTCCTCAAGGAGAAGCTTGGGGTTTTGAGTTCTCTTCCAGTTGTGGTTTGCCTTGCCAGGGGAAGAATTTACATGAGATTGTTTCTCAGGCTCTCCTACGTGATGCAATATTTTTTTATTTCCTGTCATTTGCTCAGTGCATAGATGTCACTCAGCTAGTTTTGGAGTTTTTTTCAGAGGAAAATTTTTCATATGTTGCTGTATATTTGGTGTGTTCACAGAAGGAAGTGAGTTCAGAATCTTCCTACATTTCCATCTTGAACTGGAATCAAGCAGCTAATATTTATTGCTTATTTACTGTATTAGGCATTTCTGTTGTTTACCAATATTAACTTATCTTCTAAAAAACACAATAAAAGAAATACAGTAATTCTTTTATTTTTCAAACATCATTTTTTAGATGACAAAATTAAGGCCATGCTTAGACTCTGATCACCAGTCCTGTTAAATTTCATAATGATGTTCTTAGGTGTAGGTTCATTCTCATCCATTTGGTAGAAACCTGTTAATTTCTTCAAAATGGATATTCCTGTCCTTCAAATCATAGAGTTTTCTTGAATTATATTATGGTTTATTCCCTCTCCTATGTTATTGGTTCACTATATTGTGATGAAAATTCATCCCTGGTGAATTCAAAATTGCCCCCCCAATACACAAAGGGATAGGAGAGACCAAAGAAAGAGAAGGATCACTTCAGATTCATAAATGGCAGCTTAGGGTACTTGGGTGGCTCAGTGGGTTAAGTGTATGATGTTTGGTTTCAGCTCAGGTCATGATCTTATGGTTCATGTGATTGAGCCCCTTGTCATGGTTTTTTGCTGACAGCACATAGCCTGCTTGAAATTCTTTCTTTCCTCTCTCTCTGCCCCTCTCCCGTGTGTGTGTGTGTGTGCACGCACACATGCACATGCTCTTTCTCTCTCAAAGAAATAAACATTAAAAAAAAAATAAGTGGCAGCTTTAATAAGGACACTTCTATATAGAAGCTTATTTTGGGTGGCTGCAAGATAAGCAGGTCTCCACATCTGCCCACTAGAATCTTGAGTTTATATACAAGACTTAATGGGATTCAATCATGTATACAATTCAGATGGTCTCAGGAGTAAATTACTCTCTAAAGGCTGTGTCCTTGAAATGACTCAGAGTGGGTGAACAATGGGCAACATGTCAATTCCAAGGACCAGGGAGAAAATAATGAACTTCTAATTGCCCAGGTCCAGCTCATGGGTCATCATGTCCTCTTGATGACCTTCTCCAACACTCCACATCTCTTAGCTGGCTCTTACAATCTTATATAACCTACCCTTCTGCAATGTGCCCTGAATAGTCAACACGCATTTTCATTAGCATAGAGGTGGTTCATTTAGTGGCTATATGGCTGCACTAGAGGCTGATACCTCAGCAACAATGTAGGCCCATGTCAGAGACAACATGGACTATGGTTTTGATTCCCAAAGTCCCCAAAGTAGGTAACAATTATTTTCTTTCAAGAGCCCCACAGTCCAAGCCACTGATTTATTAAATTTCCTAGGTTGAGGGTTAGATCACTCAGAGTATTTATTTGTGTCTTCATGTGATTCAATAAAGATGATACATTAGCAGATTCATCAGGTACAAAAACAGAGCATTCTGCTTGATTACTGGCATAGGTGCCTCCTTGCAAGGAGGTAATAATATCCAAGTTTATCCTATTTTGTAGGACTGTTGGCCAACTTTGTTACCATGGGGTATATTCTTTTCTGTACCCTGGGAAAACCCAGAGTGCAACAATCCATTTACTCAGGTGGAAGACATAGTCAAAGATTTTTGCCACATAACCACTGAGTCCTATTTGAGACTATAAAATACCTGGGTGGTGCAACCTGACAGTGCCAAACCAGTCATCCTTCAGTGTGACAAAATGACTACACAGTTCTGGTGATACACATCTTATTTCCCTGGTACAATTCAGTTGGGTTCTGTTTAGAGTGATTTTTCTGTTGCCAGTACAGAGAGAGGTCCATGAATGCTCAAATGTCCATTTACCCAAGGTAAGTCACATGAGTTCATCCTAAATATGAGTGTAACCACTCGTGGCTCTGATGATGGTATTCTTAGGACCCTGCCAGTCATCAGTTTGATGAGCAGCCTGTGTAGTTCAATTCATAGAAAGAGTGCCTATGCCTACTATTACTGATAGTGTATGCTACACTCCAGGTTTGGGGATCAGTTTTGGTAACATGGGATGAATTAATGGAACTAATTTTATCTTGTTGTTCCTTAGTATACTGCTTTAGGGTCTTTCAGTCTCCTCCCTGGAGTGCTGATGACCACCATGGCAATCCTGAGTAGCTAAAGAGAGAGGCAGATGCTCACATTCCTAACATTTGGATTGATTCCCTTGCCAGACACATAAGTGGACCCACTATATAATGGTATTTTCATCAGGTGCCCATCCTATGACCAGACACCACAGGTGTCACAGAAGTCTGAGTTCAAAAAGACATTATTTTAAATGTTATTACAAAAAAATTAATGTTTATTTTTAAGAGAGAGAGAGAGAGAGAGAATAAAAGTGGGATAGGGGCAGAGAGAGAGAGGGAGACACAGAATCTGAAGTAGGCTCCAGGCTCTGGGCTGTTAGCACAGAGCCCAACATGGGCTTGAAGCTATGGGCCATGAAATCATGACCTGAGCTAAAGACATTTAACAGGAGCTTGTATGGAAAACTCTTCCCCTTCTCTAGGAATTTCACTTGTTGTCGGATCCTTAGATGTTAATGTGGCTTCAGCCTTAGGAAAGCTTTTATCTTTTCCAGGCTTCACCTAGTTGTGCATTCCATACATATTGGCTGGGGAGGCAGCATTGTCATAAGAAGATGGGCTGGAGGGTGGTATATACCAGACCAGGACTCTCACTTTTTCCCCTCTTTCAGTGGTGTGTATTCCATTCCAGGTATAGTGTTTCAACCAGTTTGGATTGTAGTAAACAATGGGATCCCAGTGAAGATTGAATAGTCACCTCTCACTTCTGGGTATGAAGTAACTCAGTCATCCTGGTGGGATACTTCACTGCAAATTCCAGTAAGTAGCATCGTTCCCAGACATGGTGTTCTTATCAGCATAGTACATTGATCCACCGTGGGAATCAGGGCAATGGCTGTCTCCTGCATATTCCATTCTTTTATGGAATTGGATGTTTTGGCAGGGGTCCCCAAGCTTTCATATGGGGTAACTTTCTCTACTGGTCCATCATTCCAATGTATTAAAGCCTGGGGTAATACTTTAACCAGTCAATGTGGTTTTACTTGTTAGTAATGTAATCTGGTACTTTAATATTTCATTCTTTCTTTCTCTCTCTACCAATGCTGCTACTTGTGCACTATAGGAGACATAGAACTTCCATTCAATGTCCTCATTTTTCTGCCCAGTCTTTCACATAATAACTTAAAAATGTAACATCTGATCACTGTCTATTCAATAAGCATACATGATACTCAGGTTTTCTCTTCCCTTAATGCCAGGTTCCCGGATGTGTGACAACAAGGGAAGGTTTGGGTTGGACCAAAGTGTTCACAGAAACCAAGGCATTTTTAGAAGGCTCAAAAGTAAGGGGGCCAATGTAAGAAAATTGCCGATTTCTCACCAAACGGGAACTCAGGAGAATGGCCCAAGACTTCTTTGGCAGTGACCCTAGATGATGTTTGTAATACATAGGACATGTTACTTCATTACCAAGTCATGATATTTCTTTTTTCTTTTATTTTAACACCTTAACTGATTTATTTTTCTTCCAGTTTTACTTATACAGTGATGTATGCCAATTATGTTTAAGGTACACAGCATAATGATTTGACTTACATATATTATAAAATGATTATCACTATAATTTAGTTAGCATTTATCATCTCATAAATACAAAAAAAAAGAAATCTAAAAAGGTAAAAAAATATTTTTTCCTTGTAATGAAAACTCAGGATTTACTCTTTAAATAATTTCCGTGTGTGTGTGTGTGTGTGTGTGTGTGTATCATGTAGCAGTATTAACTATAGTCATCATGCTGTACATTATATCCCTACTAATTACCTTGTAACTAGAAGTATCTTTGACCACATAACTCCTATCATCCCCCTCCCCTGCCCACTGTCTCTTGTAATCACAAATCAGCCCCTTTCCTCTGAGTGTATTTTTGTTTCTGGATATCACATAGGTGAGACCATATAGTATTTGTCTTTCTCTGTCTACCTTATTTCACTTCGATTAATGCCCTCAAGGAGTATCCATGTTACTGCAAATGGTAGGATTTCCTCAGTTTTTATGGCTGAAAAATATTCCTGTATGTATATAATATATACCACAAGTTGCATATTTACTTATCCGTTGATGGACACTTAGGTTGTTTCCATATCTTGGTTATTGTAAAAAAAAATTCTGCTATAAACACTGAGTCATTTTTGACTCAGTGTATTTGTTTTCTTTGAATATATTCAAAGTGTATTTGTATTTGTTTTCTTTGAATATATTCCCAGAAGTGGAATTGCTGGGTAACATGGTAGTTATATATTTTTTTAAATTTTTTGGATTCTCCACACTGTTTCCCATAGTGCTGTACCAGTTTACAATTCCAGCAATAGTGCACAAAGATTTCCTATTTTCCACATCCTCACCAGCATTTGTTACCTATTTTTGATGATAGCCATTATAACAGTTATGAGGTAATTTCATTACAGTTGTGATTTGTATTTCCATGACTAGTGATGTTAAGCATCTTGTCATGTACCAGTTTGCTTCTGGCATATCTTCTTTGGAAAAATGTTTATTAATGTTTGCCCATTTTTAAGTTGCATTATTTGGGGTTTTTTGCTTACTGAATTATGAGCTTTATATTTTGGATATTAATTTCTTATCAGATAAATCATTTCTGAAAAATCTCCTCCCATTATATGGTTTGCTTTTTCATTTTGTTAATTGTTTTCTTTGCCATGTAGAAGCTTTCTACTTTGATATAGTCCTCCTTGCTTATTTTTTTATTTTGTTGCTTGTGCTTCAGGTGTCCTGTGCAAAGTGTCCTTATCAACACTCATGTCAAAGAGATTTTGTCCTGTATTATCTTCTAGGAGTTTCATGATTTCAGGCCTTACACTTAAGTCTTTAATATATTTTAAGTTAATCTTTGTGAGTGGTATATGATAGGGGGTTCAGCTTTAAAAAAAAAAAAGTTTATTCATTTTGAGAGAGAGAGCGCTAAGGAGGGAACATGCATTAGCGGGGGAGGGGTAGAGAGAGCTAGAGACAGGATCCAAAGCCAGGCTCTGCGCTGACAGCAGGGAGCCAGATGTGGGGATCGTACTCACAAACTGTGAGATCATGACCTAGCTGAAGTTGGACACTCAACTGAGCCATCTAGGTGACCTCATAGGGGCCTAGCTTTAATTTTTTACATGTGGATATCTAATTTTCTTAGTGCCTATTTATTGAAGAGAATACCTTTTCTCCACTGAATATTCTTGGCTCCCTTGTCAGATATTAGTTGACCATATATGCTTGGGTTTATTTCTGTGTTTTTTATTCTCTTCCTTTGATCTATTTTTTTGTTTTGTTTTGTTTTGTTTTGTTTTTGCTTTTATGCCAGAACCATATAGTTTGAGGTCAGGAATTGCAATGCCTCCTGCTTTATTCTTTTTTGGGGATTGATTTGGCTATTCAGGGTTTTTTGTGGTTCCATATAAATTTTAGAATTGTCTATTTCACTCCTGTAAAAAAAAAATCATTGGAAACTAGATAGAAATTGAATTGAATCTATATATAGCACTTGGTAGTATGATCATTTTAATACTATTGATACTTTTAATCCATGGCTAATTTTATTCTAGGTAGTTTATTGTTTTTTATGCTACCATAAATTGATGCTATTGTAAATGGGACATTTTTATTACTGATTAATATTCCTACTAGTAATTGATCTATTCAGATTTTCTGTTTCTTCCTGAGTCAGTCTTGTTAGTTTGTATGCTCTTAACAATTCTTCCATTTTTTACTAGGTTGTCCACTTTGTTAGCCTATTAATGTTCTTTGTAGTTTCTTATAATCATTTGTGTTTGTGCTGTCAGCTGTAACATATTCTTTTTCATATATATATATATATATATATATATATATATATATATATACACACATACACACACACATATATTTTTGGGGGGGGGTCCTCTTTTTTCCTTTGTTAGCCTAGCTAAAGGCTTGTTAATCTTTTTTTTAAATGTTTGTTTATTTTTAGAGAGAGAGTCTGTATATGCATATGCATGCACATGCATGGGACAGAGAGAGAGGGAGAAAGAGAAACCCAAGCAGGCTTCATTCCAGTGCAAATCTCCATGTGAGACTCTATCTCACAACTGTGAGATCATGGCCTGAGCTGAAATCAAGAGTCCGCCACTTAACCAGCTGAGTCACCCAGGCACCCCAGTTTGTTAATCTTTTCTATTGTTTTCCTGTTCTCTATGTCATTTGTTTTTTCTCTAATCTTTATTAGTTTCTTTCTCGTGATAACTTTGGCCCCAGTTTGTTCTTCTTTTTCTAGTTCCTTAAGGGTAAAGTTACATGTTTACTTAAGATCTTTTTTGTTACTTAATGTAACATTTATTACTATAAACTTCCCTCTTAGAATTGCTTTTGTGGCACCATGTAAGTTTTGGTATATTGTGTTTCCATTCTTGTTTTTCTCAAGTTATTTTTTTAAAGTTCCTATTTAGTTTCTTCTTTGATCCATTGATTGTCCTGGAGAGTGTTGTTTAATTTCCATATATTCATGAATTTTTCAGTTTTCCTCTTGTTATTGATTTCTAATTTTATACCATTATGGTCTGAGAAGATACTTCACATGATTTTAGTCTTCTTGAATTTGCTAAAACTTGTTTTGTGGTCTAACATATGGTCTATTCTGGAAAATGTTTCATGTGTGCTTTAAAACTGTGTATTCTGCAATGGAGTACTATGTGGCAATGAGGAAGAATGAAATATGGCCCTTTGTAGCAACATGGATGGAACTGGAGAGTGTGATGCTAAGTGAAATAAGCCATACAGAGAAAGACAGGTACCATATGGTTTCCCTCTAATGTGGATCCTGAGAAACTTAACAGAAACCCATGGGGGAGGGGAAGGAAAAAAAAAAGAGGTTAGAGTGGAAGAGAGCCAAAGCATAAAAAACTCTTAAAAACTGGAGAACAAACTGAGGGTTGATGGGGGGTGGGAGGGTGATGGGTATTGAGGAGGGCACCTTTTGGGATGAGCACTGGGTGTTGTATGGAAACCAATTTGACAATAAACTTCATATATTGAAAAAAAAAGAAACAGAATATTAGCATGAAAAAAATGTGTATTCTGTTGTTGAGTAGAATGTTCTGTATATATCTCATAGGTTCATTATGCTATAGTGCTGTTGAAATCACTGTTTTCTCAGTGATTTGCCGTGTGGATGATCTATCTGTTGTTACTAGTGAGGTAGTAAAGTCCCCAAATATTGTTTATTGTATTACTTGTTTATTTCCCCTTTTAGCTCTATTAGTTTTTATGTATTTAGATAATCTCATGTTAGGTGCATAAGTCTTCACAATGGTTATATCATCTTCATAGATTGACCCTTTTATTAATATATAATGATCTTTGTCTTTTTATTTTAAGGACTATTTTGTCTGGTGTAAATATAGCTACTCCTTCTTTATATTAGTTACCATTTGCTTGAAATATCTTTTTCCATCCCTTTACTTAGTCTGTGTCTTTAAAGCTAGGGTGAGTCTCTTATAGGTAGCATATTATTGAATTTCATTTTTTTTAGCTGCTCATCCATTTTGTCTTTTGATTACAGAATGAATGTGTTTACTTTTAAAGTAATTATTTAGTAAGGACCTACTGCCATTTTGTTGTTTTCTGGTTGTTTTGCAAGTCATGGTATTTCAAGAACAATCCAGCACTCTTGGCTATACACCATTCCACCCAGGCACTACTGTTACTGCTCTTTATATACATCCAATGCTTGTAGGGCATCAATGTCCCGATTGTCAGGGGCTATGTTAGTACCTTAGCTGGGAAGTGAAAAACAGGACTGCCTTGGGTTCTTGCAGGCCAACCCAGATGTCTTTTCATATATCCTGACCCCAGAAGTGTTTGTTCATAATTATCTCTTTCTTCCCATTATCCAAGCCATACAGTTAATCCTTTCAGTACAGCCTTATTGTCAGTGTGAAGGGATAATGACCAGGACTCCTGAGCTATTCCCAGCCAAACTGCTCTGAGTTCAGACTACTGGCTATTGCAGTTTGTTCCTTTCTCCATTCAAATGGTGCCAGAGTTGGGCAGAATAGCAACTGCAGTCCCTGTGGGTGGGTTGTGCTAACTAGACCCATCTGCATGCCAGGCATCAGCGGGAATTTCCTTTACTCCCTTTCTAGAGGCCAGAGGAGCCACCACAGAAACAGGAGTGAGGGTATTTGGAGGATCTATATGTTTCAAAGCCTAGTGACACCCACATTTCTGGAGATAGTGGACTAGAAGACAGAGTGCTCCTCTGCTGCAAGTAGGCATGCCACTTAGAGTGGGAGTTTGAGCCATGGCAGACGTGAGTCAATGGAACATATTTTCAGACCATACCTTCACAGGAAGAGAAGTTCTTTTACAATAGGCTGTTTCTTCAAGATATCTGGTCATATCTGATTCTATGTACATTCTCAAATATGGCATTATAGTCAAAGCTTTGGTAGTGTAACCAATGTCTCCAACTGTGTCCTGTTAGAAAGAGAAGAGATTCTTATTGAACTTATAAAAATAACTATATTGCCACAAAAGTAAAAGTACTCACTAAGAATAGCCAAATTCAGGACAGATGAGATAGGGAGAAAAAGATATGTTTCATTTTTGTTTGCAAATGTATATGTTAACAGATTGCTGATAGCTTAACAAAAGAGAAAAATATGTTCATGAGTCAGGGAAAATCAAAAATAAAAGATGCTTTCCAAGATGTTTTCTATTTATTTTTCCCAGATCCATCAGAAATACGACTATCTATGGCAGTTATAGCTTTACAAAATGTATTTCTTAAATGAGACCTGTAAGTCAAAATTATTCCTTGAGCCATGGGCTCCAGAATGGATGTTGTGTTATTAGGAATGAAAACATTAATCTCATTGCACATCTCCATCAGAGCTCTTGGGTGACCAGATGCATTGTCAGTAAGAAGTAATATTTTGAATGGAATGGTTTATTTTTATTTTTTTTTATTTTTTAATTTAAATCCACATTAGTTAAGATACAGTGTTGTCATGGCTTCAGGAGTAGAACCCAGTAATTCATCTCTTACAAAGGACATCCAGTGCTCATCCCAAAAAGTTCCCTCCTTAATGCCCACTACCCGTTTAACCCATCCCCCACCCACCTCTCCTCCAGCAATCCTCAATTTGTTCTCTTTATTTAAAAGTCTCTTTTTATCTTATTTTTTCTTCCCTTTCCCTATGTTCATATGTTGTCTTTATAAAATTCCACGTGAGTGAAATAATATATCATCTGTCTTTCTCTGACTGACTTATTTAGCTTAGCATAATATCTCTAGTTCCATCCATGTTGTTGCAAATGGCAAGATTTCATCCTTCTTCATTGCTGAGTAGTTTATAGTTGTATATCCATTCATTAGTTGATGGATGTTATAGATGCCATTCAGACTCATGGGAAAAAGTCAAAATATCAACAAAAACGAAGTTTGGAAGAAGTTTATTGCAACCCTCATGGGTGACTTTGAAGGATTTAAGACTTCATTGGAGGAATTAACTACAGATGTGGTGGAAATAGCAATAGAACTAGAATTAGAAGTGGAGCTTGAGGACAGGACTGGATTAAAGAAATCTCATGCTAAAATTGAAGTGATTAGGAATTGCTTCCATCAATGGGCAAAGAAAGCAGTTTCTTCAGATGGAATCTACTCTTGGGAAAGATGCTGTGAAGATTATTGAAATGACAACAACAGATTTCGAGTATTACATAGACTTAGTCCTCTTAAATTCTACTGCTTGTCAGCTAACTCCAATTTTGAAAGAAGTTCTACTGTGGGTACAATGCTATCAAAAGCATCATAGAGAAATCATTTATGAATAGAACACTAAGTTGATGCAGCAGACTTCAGTGTTGTCTTATTTTAAGAAATTTCCAGTACCTTCAGCAAACACCACCCTGATGAGTCAGAAACCGTGGACGTGGAGGTAAGATTCTCCACCAGCAAAAAGATTGACTCACTGAAAGCTCAAATGTAGTAGCATTCTTTAACAATAAAGTAGTTTTTTTTTTTAATTTAAGCAATAAAATATTTTAAAATTTAAAAAAACTGTTGGTTCTCTTATGTTTTTTAAAGAAGTCTTCATGAGTTCTTAGTCTCATGTAATTAATTCTTGTTGATCTTGATCTTTTGGTATCAGTTTTATAATTTCATCACTTTTTCCATTAGAGTTCTGTAAATTCTTATTGTATTCAATGATATGATCTTAGTTATATGAAACTTGTACTTGTCAGTGTTTTTCATGAATCTCCTTGAAGATGAAACACTTATGCAGGAACACTTTTATAAAAGTATCCAAGTAAAGCACTGTCTTTAAATGAAAACAGACTTACTTGAAAATAGCTATGGTTGAAGACCTGATGAGAGTTCATGATAATGCAATTACAAGGAAATTTGGTTATTTATGTAACATACATTTTAAAATGCATGTTTAATATGATTTCTTATTTGACAATGCTTTCCATATAATATAATATTTCAAATAAGCCTAACTAGTTTAATGTTTCTCTTTTACAAGGAGAGAGAGCAAATCCTTTGGGGTGTTCTAGGGACCTTCTGAATATCCTAAAGTTACTTTGAGACCAAGAAGACTTCATTTAGAATTTGAATTTAGAGAATGTTATCAAAGATTTTCAAAGGTTTGAAAAATGTGATTAAATAGGATATCACTGTGAAACAATGCTTAGTTATCCATTTAACCAAAGTGACAATTAAAGACTCTCAAGGCAAATACACAACTATATGGTCAACTAATCTTCAACAAAGCAGGAAAGGATATCCAATGGAAAAAAAGAGTCTCTTCAACAAATGGTATAGGGAAAACAGGATAGTAACATGCAAAAGAATGAAACCAGACCACTTTCTTACACCATACACAAAGATAAACTCAAAATGAATGAAAGACCTAAATGGAAGACCTGAAATCATAAAATTGACAGAGGAGAACATAGGCAGTAACCTCTTTGACATTGGCCAGAGCAACTTCTTTCTAGATATGTCTCCTGAGCAAGGGAAACAAAAGCAAAAATAAACTATTGGGACTTCATCAAGATAAAAAGCTCTTGCACAGCAAAGGAAACAATCAATAAAACTAAAAGACAACCAAAGGAATGGGAGAAGATATTTGTAAATCACAAATCTGAAAAGGATTAGTATCCAAAATATAAAGAACTTACAAAACCCAATACCCAAAAAATGAATAATCTAATTAAAAATTAACTGAAGATATGAATAGACATTTTTCCAAAGAAGACATCCAGATGGCCAACAGACACATGAAAAGATGCTCAATATCACTCATCATCAGGGAAATACCAAAACTACAATAAGATATCACCTCATACCTGTCAGAATGGCTAAAATCAGAAACACAAGACACAACCGGTTTGGGTGAGGATGTACAGAAAAGGGATCCCTCTTACACTATGGGTGGAAATGCAAACTGGTGCAGCCACTCTGGGAAAATAGTGTGGAGGTTCTTCACAAAATAGAACTACCTTACAATTCAGCAATTGCACTACTAGGTATTTATCCAATGAATACAAACATACTCATTCAAAGGGATACATGCACTCCAATGGTTATAGCAGCATTACCAATAATAGCCACATAATGGAAAGAGCCCAATGGACATTAACTGATGAATGGATAAAGAAGATGTGGTATATATTTACAATGGAATATTACTTGCTATTTTTGTGACTTGGTTGGAGCTAGAGAGTATTATGATACGCAAAATAAGTCAGTCAGAGAAAGCCAAATACCATATGATTTCACACATTTAGAATTTAAGAAACAAATGAACATAGGGGAAAAAGGAAAGAGGCAAACCACAAAACAGACTCTTAGAGAACAAACTGATGGTTACTGGAGGGGAAGGTGGGCAGGGTGAGGTATAGGTTAAGTGAATAATGGGTGTTAAGGGCACTTGTTTTGATTAGAACTGGGTGTTATATGTAAGTGATGAATCACTAAATTCTACACTTGAAACTAATATTACACTGTTAACTGTAATTTAAATAAAAACCTGAAACTACAAAAAAAAAAATACTTCTGCACAACAAAGGAAATCATTAACAGAATAAAAAGGAAAACTATTAGATGGGAGAAAATATTTGCAAATTCTGTATCTGATAATGGGTTAATATCCAATATATATAAAGAACTCTAGGAATTCTATTGGATTTTCTTGTTGGATGCTATTTCCTCGTCAGTTATTTTGTTCATGCATTGTTTTCCTAATTTTGTCTATTTTCTTGTAGCTCCCTAAAAAAGATAAATATTCTGAATTCTTTGCCTGAAAGTTCATAGGTTTCCATTGCTTTAGGGTCAATTGTTGGAGCTTTATTAGCTATCATATTTGACCTAGTTTTTCATGATTGTTGATTTATTGCAATGGTATCTCCACATTTTGAGTAGTAGGGATCCTCTTCTAGACTTTTTAGGTTTGCTTCAGGAGAGACAGTTCTTTACCAGTCAAGTGGAGCCTAATATTATGGCTTACGGAAGTGAGACTAAATTGGCTCCATGGTTGCCCGGATTCTCTGGTCAGGCTTACCAGATGGTTGGAACTGAGTACAGATATCCATAGACAATGGGGCTATAAATTAAGTTCCCAGCCCCAGGAAAAACCTGTACAACTTGATGTTTAGGGCCCTGAATCAGGACCAAGTATGCACCGAATTCCATGGTCTGGTGAGGCCACCAGTTTTGCTCTGCAGACAAGGGAAGCTACAGGCTATGCTCTCTGTTAAAGTGCTCTTGTATGTAGGAATTTTGGATGGGCCTTGCAGTTTCTTTTTTTCTGGGCTCTCTGTCTGGTTTGGGAATCAAGGTAATTCTCACTTCATAGGATGAGTCTGGAAGCTTTCCTTCTGCTTGTATTTTTTTTTTTTTTTTTTTTTTTTTTTGGAACAGCCTGAGAAGGATAGGTATTAGCTCTGATTTAAATGTCTGGTAGAATTCCCTTGGGAAGCCTTCTGGCCCACAATTCTAATTTGTTGGGAGATTTTTGAAAACTGATTCAATTTCTTCACTAGTTATGGGCCTGTTCAGATTTTCCATTTCTTTCCGTTTGACTTTTGGTAGTGTGTCAGTGTCTAGGAATTTGTCCATTTCTTCCAAGTTGTCTAGTTTGTTGGCACATAAGAACTTATCAAACTCAACAACCAAAAATTGAATAATCCAATAAAGAAATGGGCAAAAGACATGAATACACACTTTTCCAAAGAAGACATCCAGATGGCTAAGAGACACATGAAGAGATGCTCAACATCACTCATTATCAGGGAAATGCAAAACACCACAATGAGATACCACATCACAACTGTCAGAATGGCTAAAATTAACAACTCAGGAAACAACACATGCTGGCAAGGATGTGGAGAAATGGGAACCCTCTTGCACTGTTGGTGAGAATGCAAACTGGTGCAGCCACTCTGGAAAACAGTAGGGAGTTTCCTCAAAAAGTTAACAACAGAACTACCCTATGACCCAGCAATTGCACTATTACGTATTTATCCAAAGGATACAAAAATGTTGATTTGAAGAGGCATATTCACCACAATATTTATAGAAGCACTATCGACAATAGTTGAAGTATGGAAAGAACTCAAACATCCATCGACTGATGCATGGGTAAAGAAGAAACGGTATAGACATACAATGGAATATTACTTGGCAATCAAAAATGAAATCTTGACATTTGCAGCAACATGGATGGAACTAGAGTATATTATGCTAAACAAAATAAGTCAGAGAAAGACAAATATCATATGATTTCACTCATATGTGGAAGTTAAGAAAGAGAACAGATGAACATAGGGGAAGAGAAGGAAAAATAAGATAAAAACAGAGATAAGCAAGCCATAAGAGACTCTTGAATACAGAGAACAAATTTGAGGGTTGCTGGTGGGGTGTTGGGTGGGGGGATGGGCTAAATGGGCAATGAGCATTAAGGAGGGCACTTGTTGGGATGAGCACTGGGTGCTATATATAAGTGATGTATCACTAAATTCTATTCCTGAAATTATTATTACACTATATGTTAACTAACACTAAAATGTTTTGTATTCTATATCTCTCTGTGCTACAATCTATGGGGAGATCTATTTTCCAGACCTATTTTCCATATCCAAAGTCTTTCTCCAGTTGAGTCTTTTTAACCCACTCATTGAATTTTTAAATTTTAATGAAATTTTTCTTGTGTAAATGTTTTATGTCATTTTTTAAATATTTATCTTTGGTATTTAATCCTGACCATTTTCTCAAATTCTCAGCTTCAAATCTCTGTCATTTTATTTTTAGCTTGAGTTCCCTTTTTCCTTTCTTTTCCCTGAGATTTGTCGTTTCTTCTTCTGAACCTTGGCTATATATTGAGCGTTCTTTCAAAAATTTTCAATGTATCTGTTTGTAGTCAGTTGAAGCCCTGCCTCATAAGCTCTTCTTATAAATGTTGTTTGAAATAATGAATACCTTAGTAAGAGTATTTTTCCCCCTAAGGCTACTATAACAAAGTATCATAAAGTCAGTGGCTTAAAACAACAATATATTGTCCCTCAGTTCTGGGGGTTGCTCTGGGCCATGCTCTCTCTGAAGGCTCTAGGGAAGAAATCTCACCATGACTCATCTAGTGTCTGGTAATTACCAATTATTCTTGGTGTTGCTTGCCTTGTAAATTCAGAACTTCAATCTCTACCTCCATCATCCTATGGTACTCTTCCCTGTTTTCTGTGTCCAAATTTTTTCTCTTTTTTTAAAATGTAATTTATTGTCAAGTTAGCTAACATACAGTGTATACAGTGCGCTTTTGGTTTCGGGAATAGATTCCCGTGATTCATTGCTTACATACAACACCCAGTGCTCATCCCAACAAGTGCCCTTCTCAATGCTCATCACCCATTTTCCCCTTTCCCCCATCTTGCCCATCAACCCTCTGTTCTCTGTATTTAAGAGTCTCTTATGGTTTTCCTCCCTCTCTGTTTGAAACTATGTTTCTCCTTCCCTTCCCCATGGTCTTCTGTTAAGTTTCTCACATATGAGTGAAAACATAAGATACCTGTCTTTCTCTGACTGACTTATTTCACTTAGCATAATACCCTCCAGTTCCATACACATTGTTGCAAATAGCAGGATTTCATTCTTTCTTATTGCCAAGTAGTATTCCATTGTATATACAAACCACATCTTCT
The DNA here is from genome assembly GCF_018350155.1 of Leopardus geoffroyi. Lineage (NCBI taxonomy): Eukaryota > Metazoa > Chordata > Mammalia > Carnivora > Felidae > Leopardus > Leopardus geoffroyi. Next base: position 102,774,113 of record NC_059327.1, on the reverse strand, counting down.
TTATTCATCAGTTGATGGACATTTAGGCTCTTTCCATAATTTGGCTATTGTTGAAAGTGCTGCTATAAACATCAGGGTACATATGACCCTATGAATCAGCACCCCTGTATCCTTTGGATAAATTCCTTGTAGTGCTATTGCCAGTTCATAGGGTAGTTCTATTTTTAATTTTTTGAGTAATCTCCAAATGTTTTCCAGAGAGGCTGCCAAATTTTCTCTTCTTAAATGGCACCAGTTGTTGGATTAGAACCCACCTTAATCCACTATTACTTCATCTTAATTGATTTCATGTTCAAAGACCCTATTTTGAAATAAGGTCACATTCACAGATACGGGAAATTAGAGTTTCAACATATCTTTTGGGGAGAACATTTTAAACCATAACAGTAGATGTACCTTTTCTATTTTATAGGGCAATGAGAAATTTTTTAACATACATCGCTGACATATAAGTGTTATCTTAGATTATAAAGCTCAGCAGTAATTGAGGGCATTGAGATGTTAGGAAAAACCATCGTGCAGGGGCACCTGCATTGCTCAATTAAGCATCTGACTCTTGATTTTGGCTCAGGTCATGATCTTGCAGTTCTTGAGTTTGAGCCCCATATTGGGCTCTGTACTGTCAGTGCTGAGAATCCTGTTTGGGATTCTCTCTCCCTTTCTGCCCTTCCACCAGATTTTATTTCTCTCTCCATTTCTCTCAAAATAAGTAAATAAACTTTTTTAAAAAGGACAAACCATCTTCTAGAATGTAGAAATAATGTCCAGCCGAGAAGGAAAGAATAAATGGAATTAAAGGAATAAAATTAGTAAGTCAATAAAATATGGACCTCTGAAAACCTAACAAAATTAGAGTTAATATATTAACCTGTATTTAAGTGATGTTTATTTATCTGCCATCCTAGACTTCTGTTATATTTTTATTTGAAGCTTCAGATAGCAAAAACCTGCTTTTGCCATGATTATATATATATTTTTACCTTTATTCTTTTTATTTTCATCTCTTAAAATGAGAGCTGTTTAGTTGATAAAAGCTATACTCGGGGCGCCTGGGTGGCGCAGTCGGTTGAGCGTCCGACTTCAGCCAGGTCACGATCTCGCGGTCCGTGAGTTCGAGCCCCGCGTCGGGCTCTGGGCTGATGGCTCGGAGCCTGGAGCCTGTTTCCGATTCTGTGTCTCCCTCTCTCTCTGCCCCTCCCCCGTTCATGCTCTGTCTCTCTCTGTCCCAAAAATAAATAAACGTTGAAAAAAAAAATTAAAAAAAAAAAAAAAAGCTATACTCCTAAAAATGTCTCTTTATATAATTAGGACGGCCCTAATTTCTGAGAATTTATCTTAATGGCATAAAATGGGAAAGAAAGACATTGATGCATAGTTATTTCACTAAAATTAATCCATTTTAGATGCCAGAATGGAGCAAAGGACTGCACAGTTTATATGGTTTTTTTTTCTAAAGAGAAATCCATGGGGTTGGGGCTGTGTGCATAATGGCACCGCACAAATAATAAATTAAGTGTAACAGTGTAAACATAGAGAAGAAATTTAGTAAGAAAGCTTTTTTTTTTCTTTAGATGTGGTTATAAAGTAAAAGAACGATTAAGATTTTTTTAAACAATTAACTGAAGAATTTGTAGTAGAAAGATGAGGGGGAATTAATAGCAGGCATTTGAGAAGACATTAGTGCCTTTCTAAATAGAATATTCATTTTATGAAAGTTCATAAGGCAATTACAAATACTTAGAATATCTGTACACAACTTTTCACTAGTGAGATGAGTTATTGTATCATTTTCTGTGGTACTGAAGCTTCATATTTTACTATGTTCATTTTACATTATTTTTGCTATCCTAAGTAGCTATACAGTTTAATTTTCTAGTGGTGTCATCGCATAAAATCATATTCTGTCTGCTTGGAAATTGACAAAGTGACAACCAAAAAAGCAGGGTTAGTTTGAGTTAAAATTATGTATTTGAAAAATAGAACACGTGAGTCTTTTAATATTACCAGTGACTTTTTAGCACTGAATGTTATATTAGTTTTGATATGCAACATAGTTACTCAACAACTCTATATACTATGTTATTCTCACCACAAGTACAGTTACCATCTGTCACTATACAATTCTATTAAAATACCATTGACTATATATTCCCTATGCTGTACCTTTCATCCCTGTGACATCCACTTCATAACTAGAAACCTATGCTTCTCACTGCAATTCATCCCTTTTTGCCAATTCCCAACCCCCTCTACTCTGGCAACTACCACTTTGTTCTCTGTATTTGTAGGACTCTTTTTGCTGTTTTTGTTTGTTCATTAATTTGTTACATTCCATATGTAAGTGAAATCATATGACATTTGTCTTTCTCTGATTTATTTTATTTAGCATAATATCCTTTAGGTCCATCCGTGATTTTACAGATGGCAAGATCTCATTTGTCTTTATGTTTAAAATATTCCATCATGTATATACAACATATCTTCCTTATCCATTCACCTATTAATGAACTCTTAGGTTGCTTCCATATCTTGGCTATTATAAATAATACTGCAATAAATAGAGGGATGCATGTATCTTTTTTAATTAATGTTTTTGTTTTCTTTGGATAAATAGCCAGTAGTGAAATTACTGGATCATATATTTCAATGTTTAATTTTTTTGAGGAATCTCCATACTGTTTTCCACAAAGTCTGTACCAATTTATATTCTCACCAACACTGCACAAAGGTTCCTTTTTCTCCACATCCTCACCAACAATTGTTATTTTTTTCTTTTTGCATTTCTGGTCTTAGTCATTCTGATAGATATGAGGCGAAATCTTATGGGTTTTGTTGTTGTTGTTTGTTTGGTCCTCTCCTGCACACTCTCCCTAAAAACAGAGGGAGACAGAAATAGGGAATCTTAAGCAGGCTCCATTCCATGCATGCAGCCCAATGAAGGGCCCAATTTCATGACCTTGAGACCATGACCTGAGCTGAAATCAAGAGTCAGACGGGGGCGCCTGGGTGGCGCAGTCGGTTAAGCGACCGACTTCAGCCAGGTCACGATCTCGCGGTCCGGGAGTTCGAGCCCCGCGTGGGGCTCTGGGCTGATGGCTCAGAGCCTGGAGCCTGTTTCCGATTCTGTGTCTCCCTCTCTCTCTGCCCCTCCCCCGTTCATGCTCTGTCTCTCTCTGTCCCAAAAAATAAACAAACGTTGAAGAGTCAGACGTTTAGCTGAGTCATCAGGTGCCCCTCATTGTGGTTTTTATTTGCATTTCCCTGATGATTAATGATGTTAGTGATTAGTGATTTTTCAGGTGTCTATTAGCCATATATAGGTCTTCTTTGGGAAAAATATTCATTCATATCTTCTGTCCATTTTTAATAGTATTATTTGTGGGGACTTTTTGGTGTTTTTTGGTTATACACACACACATGTATATAATGGATATTAACCTCTTATTGTATATATCATTTTCAAATATCTTCCTTAATTTATTACATTGCCTTTTTGTTGTGTTGATGTTTCCTTTACTGTGCATAAGCTTTTTATTTTGGTATAGTCCTAATATATTTACTTTGCTTTTGTTTCCCTTGCCTGAGTAAACATACCTAGAAAAATTTTTCTGAGGCTGATGTCTAAGAGATTACCGTTTATGTTTTCTTCTAGGAGTTGTATTGTTTTAGGTCTCACATTTCGGTCTTTAATTCATTTTGAGTTTACTGCTGTGTATAGTGTAAGAAAGTAGACCAGTTTGTTCCTTTGTATGTAGTCTTCTCAGAACGAGTTTTCTCAGCACCTTTAATGGAAAAGACTGTCCTTTCTCCATTCCGTATTCTTGCCTTGTTTGTCACAGATTAATAGCCCATATAAACATTGGTGTATTTCTGGGCTCTCTATTCTCTTCCATTGATCTATATGTCTGTTTTTGTGCCTCTAACATACTGTTTAGATTATTAGAGTTTTGTAGTATGTATTTCCCTTGAAATTGGGAAATGTGATACCTCCAGCTTTGTTCTTTCTCATGACTGCTTTGATTATTCAGAATCTTTTCTGCGGGCGCCTGGGTGGCTCAGTTAGCTGAGCATCTGACTTTCGGCTCAGGTCATGATCTCACAGTCTGTGAGTTTGAGCCCCACATCCGGCTCTGTGCTGACAGCCTGGAGCCTGGAGCCTGCTTCAGATTCTGTGTCTCCCTCTCTCTCTGCCTCTCCCCTGCTCATGCTGTCTCTCTCTGTCTCAAAAATAAATAAAAACATTAAAAAAATTTTTTTAATAAAAATCTTTTCTGGTCACATAAAAATTTTAGGATTATTCTAGTTCTGTGAAAAATGCTATTAGTATTTTGATAGAAATTACATTAAATCTGTAGATTACTTTGGATAGTATATTTTAAGTCCTCCAATCCATGAGCATGAGATAGCTTTCCATTTGTTTGTAATCATCTTTGATTTTTTTCATCAGTGTTTTATAGTTTACAGAGTACAGGTCTTTCACCATCTTGGTTAAGTTTATTCCTAGGTATTTTATTCTTTTTGATGCAATTATAAATGAAATTATCTTCTTCTCTTTTACTTTATCCCTTGTATATAGAATTGCAACTGATTTCTGTATATTAATGTTCTATCCTGCAACTTCATTGAATCCATTTATCAGTTCTAGTTTTTTTGTGGCATCTTTAGGATTTTCTTAGTATGTCATCTGTAAATAGAGACAGTTTTACTTCCTTATCAATTCAGATGTTTTTTTTCCCCTTGTCTGATTGCTGTGGCTAGGACTTTCAGTAATATGTTGAATACAAGTGCAAAAATGGACATCCTTATCTTGTTCCTGATCTTAAAGGAAAAGCTGTTTTTCTCCATTGTATATGTTAGCTGTGAGTTTTAAATATATAGCCTTTATTATGTTGAGCTGTATTCCCTCTAAAACCACTTTGTTGAGGGTATTTTTTTTAATGTTTGTTTATATTTTTGAGAGAGGGAGAGACAGAGCACAAGCTGGGGAGGGGCAGAGAGAGAGGGAGACAGAATCCAAAGCAACCTCCAGGCTCTGAGATGTCAGCTGAGAGCCTAATGAGGGGCCCGAACCCACCAACCTCAGGATCATGCCCGGAGCTGAAGTCCTACGTTTAACTGTGAGCCATCCAAGTGACCTAAGAGTTTTTATCGTAAATGGATGTTGTACTTTGTCAAATTATTTTTCTCCATCTAACAAGACGATCATGATTTTTAGTCCTTATTTTAAAAGTTTTGATGTATCATGTTTATTGATTTGCAGATATTAAATCCCTGCAATAAATCCCATTTGATCATGGTGAATGACACTTTTAATGTACCATTGAATGCAGTTTGTTAATATTTTGTTCAGGATTTTTTTGTTCCTACATTCAACAGGGATATTGGCCCATATTTTTCCTTTTTTTTTTTTTTTTTTTTTTTTTTTTTTTTTTGTAATGCCTTTGGTTTTGGTATCCGGGTAACACTGGCCTTGTGGAGATGTATTTGGAAACTTTTCTTCCTCTTCTATTTTTGGAATAGTTTGAAAAGAATAGGAATTAATTCCTCTTTAAATGTGTGGTAGAATTCTCCTGTGACTCCAACTGATCTTGGATATTTGTTGGCAGTTTTTTGATTACTGATTGAATTTTGTTAGTAGTATTTAGTCTGTTCAGATTTTATTTCTAATGCAGTTTTGGAAGATAGTATGTTTCTAGGAATCTTTCCATTTTTTCTAAGTTTTCCAATTTATTGGCATATAATTTTTCATTGTAGTATCATAATCATTTGTATTTCTGTCATTTTGGTTGTTACTTCTTTCATTTCTGATTTTGAGTCACCCCACCCCTGCCCTTTTTTTTTCTTGATGAGTCTGCTTAAAATTTGTCAATTTTGTTGATATTTATTTTTATTATGTTTATTATTTATTTTTGAGAGAGACAGAGTGAGACTGAGGGAGGGACAGAGAGAGAGGGAGACACAGAATCTGAAGCAGGATCCAGAATCTGAGCACTCAACACAGAGCCCAACACGGGTCTCGAACTCACAAACCACAAGATCATGACCTGAGCCGAAGTCGGACGCTTAATCAACTGAGGCACCCAGGTGCCCCTGTTGATATTTTTAAAGAGCTAGATATAGGTTTCACTCCTATTTTCTATTGTTTTCATAGTCTTTATTTCATTTATTCTTGCTCAGATCTTATTTTCTTCCTTCAACTACTAACTTTGGGGTTTATTTTTTTTCTCATTCCTTTATGAGATTGTTTATTTGAGGTTTTTTTTTTTTTCTTGAGGTAGTAATTTTCCTCTGAGAACTGCTTTTGCTGAGTTCCAAAGATTTTGACTTTATGTTTTCATTTTCCTCCATGTAGTTTTGAAAATTTCCTCTTTGATTTCTTTATTGACCTTTTAGTTGTTTAGTAGCATGTTGTTTAACCTCTTTGTATTCAAGTTTTTTCTTGTAATTAATTTATAGTTTTATACCCTTGTAGTGGAAAAGAAGTTTGATAGGATTTCAATCTTCTTAAATTTAATGAGACTTGTTTTGCAGGCTAACATGTGATCTATCCTAGATAATATTCCATGTGCACTGGAAAAAAATGTGTATTCTGTTGTTTGTGGATGGAATGTACTGTATATATCTGTTAAGTCCTTCTTGTTTAATGTTTTATTTCAAAGACACTGGTCCCTTATTGATCTTCTGCCTGATCTATCCATGATATAAATGGAGTGCTTAAGTTCAATGCTATTATAATTTATTTCCCTATATATGTTAATATTTGCTTTATATATTTAGGTGCTCTAATGTTGGATACACACACACACACACACACACACACATACACACTCTTATTGAGTCAACCCTTTATTATTATGTAAGGCCTTCCTTTGTCTCTCATTAGTCACAATAGACTTAAAAACAAAGGCTCAGATACAATATAAATTTAGCAATTTGAGGTTTATCCTGGTTTTTGTTGGCATGGAACATCTCTTTCCATTCCTTCACTTTCAGTCTTTATGTGTCCTTATATGTAAAGTGAATCTCTTGCAGGCAGCATATAGATGCGTCTTGTTTTTCCATCCATTCTGTTGCCCTATCTCCTTTGATTGGAACAATTAGACCAAGAGTAAGTATTGATAGGTATGTCCTTACTGCCATTTTGTTAATTGATTTCTGGCTGTTTTGTAGTTCTCTGTTCCTTTCTTCTTCTTTTGCTTTATTTCCTTGTGGCTGATAACTTTCTATAATGCTATGTTTAGCTTTCTTCTTATTTTTTGTGTATCTGTTATACATTTTTGGTTTGTGGATACCATGATATATAACATTCTAAGCATATAGCAGTCTATATTAAGTCAATGATCATTTAAGTTTGAACACATTCTAAAAGCTCTTCATGCTTACTCTTTTTCTCCATGTTTTATGTATATGTTAGATTTTCATCTTTTTATTTTGTGAAACAAATTTTGAAGATATTTAGTTGAGATTTGTCTTTCATTTGTAACATATGCCTCTTTCATTTTGCTTGACTTTGTGTTGATTTTGATGAATCAGAACTTCTTCTCCTACACTTGAAGGAATGGTATTGTGTATGGTTGTTCCCTGTATAGATTGTGTGCCTGGTGACTTTGGCTGGCTGCCTGGATCTGTGTCTTTCATGGGCTGAGGGTCCCAGGGTGCTCTGTACTGGGCCCACCATGATTGGTTGGCCTGATCTAAAGCGGTTGTAGGCTGGGTTGTCCTGGGCTCTCCACAGAGTGGATGCCCTGGCAGGACAGATGATGCTGAAATGGATGCAAGCTGGGAGTGGGGATCCTAGGGTTCTCCACACAGAGAATTCTCTGGCAGGAAAGTTGAAGCAAAGGCAGGCATGGGCCAGGGGTGCCTTAGCAACTCACTGGAACCAAAGTGGTATACATCTGAAATGTTCTGTGGTGTTTTGCAGTATTCTTTAGCAAGATGGCTACACTGTAGTGAGCAATGACCCAGGGTGTCCCAGTGTATGCCACACCAGGGGCATCTTGCTAGAATGGCTGGGGCTGGTGTGGTCTATGGCCCCAGAACTGATAAAGTAGGTCAGCCAGGGTGCCTGAACCCTGTTCCTGTTTATTCTATCAATGTGGAGGAGGAATGTAAACCTTGGTATTAGCCCCTCTAACCCAGAGATACAGCAGTTCCCCCATTATTTGGTGGAATTGTAGGTCTGTATGGTTTATGTCCTAACTGCTCTTTTAACCTATGGGGTTTCTTTCCCTATGTCATAGGGTGTTTGTGGCTAGAGGCCCAGTGTTCACTGATGTGGCTGAGTGGCTATTGCACTGCACTCTGCTCCCATCTATGCTATTAAGGTGAAAGGGGGAAAGTATACAGTGGTGCTTGCCAGCCCCTCCAACCCAGAGAGTTCCAGGAGCTCCCCTGAAATTTGTCAGGGTTTTAGGATTGGTTTCTTTATATTCTAGGTGCCCTTTAAAGCCACAGCTTTTTTTTTTCTGGGCCTAGATCAGGTGAATCTACTCAGCTTCTCTGTAGTATGCCTCTCTACTATAGTTTACTGTGAGAGGGTGGGGGTTCTCTTACTATGTTTTTGTGTCTGTTGACATTATCTATGTGGTCTGTGTGTGTGTGTATGTGTGGGCACTGCTCAGTCAGCCCTCAGTTCATCAGGAGGAATTTATTCTATAGATTTGCTATGTCCATGGAAGGCTTTATTGCAGGGTCTTCCTACATTGCTGTCTTGGACCAGAACTCACTAGCAACTTTTTAATAAGGTTCTGAAACTTTGATCCCTTTAGAGGGTTGTTATAACATCATTTTTTGTTCATTCCTAGCTAATTTGGAGTCTCTGAGTAGGAAACAGGTGGCTAACACGAAAAGTCACCATTAAAATTTTCCAATGTCTAATTTGGAATTCTGCAAACACTATTTTGCTTCTCTAGGGGCCAAACAGGCACTCAGTTCACTTCTATTAACTTTTGATGTTTTTTAATCTTCATTAAAATGGAGCTAAAAATAACTACAGAAAACATGCTTAGAAGGAACTCTTATAAATCCTATTGTGTACAAAAGTGCTAGAAACAAAGGTGGAATAAAAGAACTTTATTCCTTTCTTTAAATATAGTATTTAGAATTTCTTCATTACTATTATTTTATCTGTTAGTATCCTTAAAGATGTACACACATATTTGGAACTTTACATTAAGCATATATATGATCATATTGAACATACATTTTAATGCCTCCTCCTACCTGTTCTGTTTGACTTTGATTTCTCCTTTCTACTTCCTCCACTCTCCTTTAACAAGTCTCTCCCATCCCTATAATCTACATTAACTTCTAAAATTTTCCACATTTTCTCTATGTTTATGGATGCAATGATTTTTGTCCTTTCTTTTAAAAGATGAGATCACATTGCATACAACTTCGCACATGTTGCTTTGTTTACCAGTAACTCATGGACAATCCTCCAAACACACAATTGTATGAGATCTATATATTTAATGGCTACGTTATATAATACTGTGTCTGATAATTATTTAACCACTTGTGGTTATTCATTTTATTTCTCATTTTTTTGTCAAGATGAACAATGCCTCAGTAAACATCTTTGTACATATAGATGTGCTTTTACACTGGTTGATTAAAATAAGGTAGAGTGCTAGGAATGGGATTGCTGAATCAAAACCTAGATGGAGTCTAAATAGAATAGATATTGCTAAATGGCTTTTTAAAAGGGTTTTACAGGGTACCTGGGTGGCTCAGTCAGTTAATCATCCGACTTTAGCTCAGGTCATGATCTCGCAGTTCCTGAGTTTCACCCCATGACAGACTCTGTGCTGACAGCTCAGAGACTGAAGCCTGCTTCAGATTCTGTCTGTCTCTCTCTCTCACTTAAAAATAAACATTAAAAACAATTTTTTTAGAGTATCACAATTTCCTCAGCAATTAAAGATGATATCTTTCTTCCAACTCTCTACTAGCAGCTTTATTACATTTAGATTTTTATCTGATGGATGTAAAGTGATAGTTTGCTATCAATTTATTCTGTATATTCCTAACTATCATTTTTCACACACAGACACACACACAACTTGGCCATTTTGATTAGCTGTTCTGGATGGTTTGCCTATTTTTTTCTTCATATTATTTGGAGACTTCATGTATCAATTTGCAATAAGCATAATGTATAATATACATATTAACTCTCTGGTTCTACATATATTAAAATATTTTTCCAAGTATATTGTTTTTATTTATTTTTTACTTTCATAATATAATTTGTTGTCAAGTTGTCTAACATACAGTGTACAGAGTGCTCTTGATTTTGGGGGTAGTTTCCTGTGATTCACTGCTTATATACAACACCCAGTGCTCATCCCAACAAGTGCCATCCTCAATGCCCATCACCCATTTTCCCCTCTCCCCCACTCCCCCATCAACCTTCAGTTTGTTCTTTGTATTTAAGAGTCTCTTATGGTTTGCCTCCCTCTCTGTTTGAAACTATTTTTCCCCTTCCCTTCCCCCATGGTCTTCTGTTAAGTTTATCACATATGAGTGAAAACATATGATACCTGTCTTTCTCTGACTGACTTATTTCACTTAGCATAATACCTTCCAGTTCCATCCACATTGCTGCAAATGGCAGGATTTCATTCTTTCTCTTTGCTAAGTAGTATTCCATTGTATATATAAATCACATCTTCTTTATCCATTCATCAGTTGATGGACATTTAGGCTCTTTCCATAATTGGGCTATTGTTGAAAGCATTGCCATAAACATTGGGGTACATGTGCCCCAATGCAGCACTCCTGTACCCTTTGAATAAATTCCTAGTAGTTCTATTGCTGGGTTGTAGGGTAGTTCTATTTTTAATTTTTTGAGGAACCTCCACAGTGTTTTCCAGAGTGGATGCACCAGCATGCATTCCCACAGCAGTGCAAGAGGGTTCCCATTTCTCTACATGCTCACTAGCATCTGTTGTTTCTGAGTTAATTTTAGCCACTCTGACTGATGTGAAGTGCTATCTCGGTGGTTTTGATTTATATTCCCCTGATGATGAGTGATGTTGAACATATTTTCATGTGTCTGTTGGCCATCTGGATGTCTTCTTTAGAAAAGTGTCTATTCATGTCTTGAGCCCATTTCTTCACTGGATTATTTGTTTTTAGGCTGTTGAGTTTGGTAAGTTCTTTATAGATTTTGGATACTAACCCTGTATCTGATATGCCATTTGCAAATATCTTTTCCCATTCCATCAGTTGCCTTTTAGTTTTGTTGATTGTTTCCTTTGCTGTAAAGAAGCTTTTATTTTAATGAGATACCAATAGTTCAATTTGTTTTTATTTCCCTTGTTTTGGAGAGGTGTCAAGCACTAAATTGCTGTGGCTGAGGTCAAAGAGGTTGTCACCTGTTTTCTTCTCTATGGTTTTGATGGTTTCCTGTCTCACATTTAGGTCTTTCACCCATTTTGAGTTTATTTTTGTGTATGGTGTAAGAAAGTGGTCAAGTTTCATTCTTCTGCACGTTGCAGTCCTATTCTCCCAGCACTATTTTCTAAAGAGACTGTCTTTTTCCATTGGATACTCTTTCCTTCTTTGTCAAATATTAGTTGGCCATACATCTGTGGGTCCAATTCTGGTTTCTCTATTCTATTCCATTGGTCTATGTGTCTATTTTTGTGCCAATACTATACTATCTAAAGTCTGGGTTTGTGATACCTCCTGCTTTGGTTTTCTTTTTCAAAATTACTTTGGCTATTTGGGGTCTTTTATAGTTCCATACAAATTTTAGGATTATTTGTTCTAGCTTTGAGAAGAATGTCAGTACAATTTTGATTGGGATTGCACTGAATGTGTAGATTGCTTTGGGTAGTATGGACATTTTAACAATATTTGCTCTTCCAATCCATGAGCATGGAATGTTTTTCCACTTCTTTGTGTCGTCTTCGTCTTTTACATCTTTGGTTAGGTTTATTCCTAGGTATTTTATGGTTCTTGGTGCAATTGTAAATGGAATCAATTTCTTGATTTCTCTTTCTGTTGCTTCATCATTGGTGTATAGGAATGCAACTGGTTTCTCACATTGATTTTGTACTCTGAGACTTTGCTTAATTCATGTATCAGTTCTAGGAATCTTTTGGTGGAGTCTTTGGGTGTTCCATGTACAGTATCATGTCATCTGCAAAAAGTGAAAGTTTAATTCTTTGCCAATTTGGATGCCTTTTTTTTTGTTTTTGTTGTTGTCTGTCTGATTGCTGAAGCTAGGGTTTCCAACACTATGTTAAATAACAGTGGTGAGAGTGGACATACATCCCTGTTGTGTTCCTGATCTCAGTGGGGAAAGCTCCAGTTTTTCCTCATTGAAGATGATACTAGCTGAGGGCTTTTCATATATGGCTTTTATGATGTTAAGGTATATTCCTTCTGAATATATCCTGACTTTCTTGAGCGCCTTTATCAAGAAAGGATGCTACATTTTGTCAAACATTTTTTTTTCTGAATTTATTGAGAGGATCATGTGGTTTTCATTCTTTTTTTTATTATTAATGGGATGTATCAGATTGGTTGATTTGTGGATATTGGACCAGCTCTGCATCCTAGGAATAAATCCCACTTGATCCTGGTAAATAATTCTCTCAATGTATTGTTGGATCCAATTTGCTAGTATCCTGTTGAGAATTTTTGCATCCATGTTCATCAGGGAAATTTGTCTGTAGTTCTCCATTTTTAGTGGGGTCTTTGTCTTGTTTTAGAATCAAGGTAATGCTGGCCTCAGAGAATAAAATACAAAATATTCTAAGAGTTCTCATTGACTGTTTTTCCTCTATCCATTCTCTATAATTCCAAATACATATTCACATACTATAAATACATATACACATATATAACAATATATGCAGGTATATATATATATATATATATATATATATATATACACATGTGTGCATATATATACAAATATATGTGTATGCATATACACACGAATTTTCTAGAATTGAAGAAAGGTGTGGATCTTCTTACTGAAAGATAAACTAAAATAAGAGTAAGATACATAATAACCAATTTTATCTGGGTTTACTGCAGTAAAAATGCAGAACTCTAACATAACAAGAAAAATTTTAAAAACATCCCCAAACAAAAATCTGGTTACCTACAAAAGTCTTATTACTAACAAATAACTATTAGACTGTCACCAAATTCGCTATCAGCAACAATAGTTGTCCAAAAACAGTGGAAGAGTTTTAAAGTGCTGAAAAAAATAGCCATCAATCTGGAATTCTATGCCTGGATAAACTATCAACCAAGAACAATGGCAAAGATGTTTTCAGACAAAAATTCAGAACATTCACCATTCACCCAATTTCACCACAATTATAAATAAATGATTTTTTTTAGTAAAATGGAAAATGAAGAAAGAAGGGAGTTATGTACAAGAAGCAACAATGATCAAAGACATTTTAAAACATGTTAATTAAGCCTAAGTGAGCATCCACTGGAAGATGATGATTCTAGTGGTAGGGCATTAAAACAAGGTAGAACTAAAATATTATTCATCAATAGCCTCATAGATGGGAGAGAAAGTTGAATTGAAAATTTCTAATGTCCTTGAGTTATTTAAGAGACTATAGATATTGGTTAATTTTAAACTTTAGGTAAATGTGCCTGCTAAATAATCTCAGAGTAGCTCCTAAAAATAAAAAATGGAATTGTATAACTTTATACAATTGTGGGGGGAAATATTATTAGCTAATAGTACACAGGAAAGGGAAAAATGTGAATAGAACTTTGCAAAGAAAAAAAAAAGATAAGATACAAGGTATCTTGTAAAACAAGAGAGACCCACCTAAATTAAAATAGAGGGGGAACAATGAAAGAACAAAAAAAAAAAATGGAAAAGCTGTAGTAGGCAACTATTAACCAAAATATGCTAGTGAATTAATATTAAACAAAATAGTCTTTAAGGAAAAAAACTATTATTGAATTTGGGGTGAACAGATTCCAACATACCCCCCTACCATGATCCCTGCCTCCTAATGTCTACATCTTTGTGTATTCATTCCCTTCTATGTAGATGGGACCTGTGAGTTGCTTCTAATAAATAGAATAAGAGTGAAGGGATATTATACTCTTGATCATTACCATTATGTAAGATTCCAACATACTATTTAACTCATTCTAGAGACTCTCTCTGCCAGCTTGCTAAATTAAGAAGCTATGTAAATGTGGGGTGGAGGTGGGGGAAGAAGCCCTGTAGGAAGTCTTCGTGGCAAGGAACTGTGATCAGCCTTTAAGAACTGCTGGAAGCCTCTAGCCAACAGCCAGAAAGAAATCAAGTTCTTCATACCTGTAACTACAAAGGAATGAATTCTTCTAACAACATGAGTGGGATTGGAAGCATATTTTTCCACAATCAAGCCTCCAGAAGATAATTTATCCTAGTTAACACCTTTACTACAGCCTCATGAGATCCTAAGTAGAGAACTCAACTAAGTCATGCCAAACTTCTCACCCACAGAAGCTGTGAGTCAAAAAAAATGTGTGTTGTAAAAATTTGTTATGCAGCAACAGGAGTCTACTATAAGTCTGAATTAGGTCATTACTTCATGATAAAAGAAGCAATCTATTGAGAGATATAATAACCCTAAACTAATATGAACTTAAAAACTTATTTAAATATAGGGAGGAAAAACATGGCAGAGAAGTATGGAGATCTGAAGTTCCCTCCCAAAGCAGTGTTGAAGCTAAAGGACTTTGAATTCTGGGAGTCCAGGAGGCAGAGTCATTTCCAGGCACCCATAGGGACAACCTTATGTACAATAGGTGCATGATTGCAAACTGGCAGAGATAAAACAAATGGAGGGGATGGATCCCCTTCTGTGGGGAGACAAAGGGAAGAGAAAGAGTGGCAGGGAAGGAGAGGACTATATCTAGACAAGAGAAAAACCATGGACCAGGATGGAGAAAGATTCAATCTCTAACTGAAGGGCTTTCTTTGGACTGGGGCCAGCTGTACCGATCAAGCACCTGGGGAGGAGGGGAGCCAGCCCCAGTCTCAGTGGCTAGGTCAAGGGCTCAGTCCACAGTAGGAGAAAGTGATCCCCTCCCTGGAGTGCTGTGAGACAGGACAAAGACTGCCTGCATCTGCCAGCCAGAGACCATATATCAGGCAGCGCTGAACGGCACTCCCACAGTACCAGGCACACAGAGTGGGAGTTTGAATCCCAGCCAAGCATCGGGACATGGGAATTGGCAGAGCAGGACAAACTGCCTCGCACCTATGGCACAGTGAGGACTGCTCAGAGTGGTAGGGGACACCTAGTCTGTGGAGGAGAGACTGGGGTGTCCTACCATTTTTCTCCCTATCACCAACAAGGGGGGACTTTGGTGAATGGACAATGAGCCACAGTGAGGGTGGGACCCACGTACACCAAACCAAAACCCTCTGTGCCTGGTAAGTGTGTACCTACTGAAATGGGATTGATGCTGACGAACCAGACAGCCCCTGCTCCAGACCAGCACTGTTGCATTGCCTTGTTTAATTCTTGGAGAATTCTTATTATATATATATTCTTCCTTCCTTTTATCCTTCTTATCTCTTTCCTCCTCCAGTCTAGTTACTCTGGTTGTTGGTTTGTTTAAGCAGACATATTCCATCCATTCTCTTGATATGTGTTTCATACCTCCTCCTTTAGTCTCCTTTCTCTCTCCCTGGATTAAGCCATATAGTTTCTCTGTCTGGACAACTTTCTTTTCTTTTTCCCCACCTCCTTCTTTATTTTCCTTTCCTCTCTCTGGATTAAGCTGTATAGTTTCTCTGGTCAATTTTTATTTTTTCTTTTTCCCCCCCACCCCTGAATTTTCTCTTTGTATGGGATAAGGCCTCTTCCATCAGCACCACCTCCACTCTGTTGTTGACTTATAGCTGGTGTTTCTGTTTTTTTTTTTTTGTTTTGGAGCTTTTGTTTGTTTGTGTGTTTGTGTATTTTTGTTTTCTGTTTTGTGTTTGTTTTCTTTTCCAAGGCTACTTCAATGAACAAGTCAAAGCACACCTGGTGGAGGGTTCAAAACATCTCTATAAGTAGGGAGATAAAGTAACCAAAGTCACAACAACAGAGAGCAAGCAACTCCAAAAAACACCTGCTGAAAGCCAGACCCTGGACATCATATGACCCCTCTTGAATATAATAGTACTTACAGGTGCAGGTCACATAACAAGCTTTTAAAAGAGACATAAGGGACAGAAAACTAGCCAAAATGATGAAATGGAAGAATTCTCCTCAAATCCCAGGAAGAAATGACACCTAAAAAATTCCTCAAAACATATATAAACAATATAACTGAACAAGAATTTAAGATAATAACCATAAGATTAATCGCTGGACTTGAAAAAAAAGCATAGAAAACTGCAGAGAATCTATTGCTGCAGAGATTTAGGAACTAAAAAATAGTCATGATGAATTCAAAAATGCTGTAAATGAGGTGCAAAATAAACTAGAGGTGGTCACAGCAAGAATTCAAGAGGCAAATGGGAGTATAGGTGAAACAGAAGATAAAATTATGGAAAAAGATGGTGAGAAAAAGATAAAAAATTCTGAATCATGAGGGGAGAATTAGAGAACTAAGTGATTCAATGAAACAGAACAATATCTGTATCATAGGTGTTCCAGAGAAGGAGAGAGAGAAAGGGGCTGAAGGTGAGCTTGAACAAATCATAGCTGAGAACTTCCACAATCTGGGGAAGGAAACACATTGAAATCCAAGAGGCACAGAGAACTCCCTTCAGATGTAACTTGAATCGATCTTCTGCATGACATATCATAGTGAAACTAGCAAAATACAAGTTCATAAAGAGAGAATTCTGAAAACAACTAGGGATAAACAGGCCTTAACCTACCAGGGTAGACATAAAACAGTAGTAGCAGACCTATCCACTAAAACTTGGCAGGCCAGAAAAGGAGTGGCAGGAAATTTTCAATGTGATGAATAGGAAAAATATGCAGCCAAGAATCCTTTATCTGGAAAGTCTGTCATTCAAAATAGGAGAGATAAAAGTTTTCACAAACAAAAACTGAAGGAATTCATCACCACTAAACCAGCCATACAATAGATCCTAAGGGAGACTCTGTGAGTGTTTCAAGGACCATAAAGGACAAGAGATATCAGTATAAGCATGAAACCTACAGATATCACAATGACTCTAAACCCATATCTTTCAATAATAACACTGGATGTAAATGGACTAGATCTTCCAATCAAAAGACAGGGTATCAGATTGGATTAAAAAAAAAGACCCATCTATTTGCTGTCTACAAGAGACCCATTATAGACCTGAGGACACCTTCATATTGAATGTGAGAGGATGGAGAACCATCTGTCATGCTACTGGAAGTCAAAAGAAAACTGGAGTAGCCATACTTCCATCAGACAAACTAGATTTTAAAGTCTGCAACAAGAGATGAAGAAGGGCATTTTATAATAATTACAGGGTCTATCAATCAAGAAGAGCTAACAATTATAAATGTTTATGCACCAGATTCAGAAGCACCCAAATATATAAAACAATCACAAATAGAAGCAATCTTATTGGTAAGAATGTGATAATTGTGGGGGACTTTAATACTCTACTTACAACAATGGACAGATCATCTAGACACAAAAACACTAAAGAAGCAATGGTCCTGAATGATACTCTGGACCAGATGGACTTGACCAATATATTTAGAACTTTTCATCCTAAAGCAGAATATACATTCTTCTCATGTGCACATGGAACATTCTCCAAGATATATTACATAATGATTTACAAAACAACCCTCAATAAATACAAAACAATTGAGATCATACCATGCACACTTTCAGGTCACAATGCTATGAAACTTGAAATCAACCACAGAAAAAAGTTTGGAAAACCTCCAAATGCATGGAAGTTTAAGAACATTCTACAAAGGAATGAATGGGCCAACCAGGCAATTAAAGAAATTAAAAAATATATGGAAATAAATTAAAATGAAAATACAGCAATCCAAACGCTTTGGGATATAACAAAGGTAGTCCTAAGAGGAAAATACATTGCATCCAAACATATCTCAAGAAACAAGAAAAATCCCAAATACAAAATCTAACAGCACACCTAAAGGAACTAGAAGCAGAATATCAAAGAAACCCCAAACCCAAAAACTGAGAGCTTTCCCCGACATTGGGAACACGACAGGGACGTCCACTGTCACCACTGTTATTTAACATAGTGATGGAAGTCTTAGCATTAGCAATCAGACAACAAAATGAAATAAAAGTCATCCAAATTGGCAAAGAAGTCAAACTTTTACTTTTTGCAGATGACATGATACTCTACATACAGCACCCAAAAGTCTCCACCAAAAGATTCCTAGAACTGATACATGAATTCATCAAAGTCTCAGGGTACAAAATCAATGTGAGAAATCAGTTGCATTCCTGTACACCAATAATGAAGCAACAGAAAGAGAAATCAAGAAATCGATCTCATTTACAATTGCACCAAGAACCATAAAATACCTAGGAATAAACCTAACCAAATATGTAAAGGACCTGTATGCTGAAAACTATAGAAAACTTACGAAGGAAATTGAAGAAGACACAAAGAAATGGAAAAATATTCCATGCTTATGGATTGGAAGAGCAAATATTAAAATGTCAATACTACCCAAGGCAATTACACATTCAATGCAATCCCAATCAAAATTGCACCAACATTCTTCTCAAAGCTAGAATAAAGAATCCTAAAACATGTATGGAACCACAAAAGACCCCAATTAGCCAAAGTAATGTTGAAGAAAACCAAAATGGGAGGCATCACAATCCCAGATGTTAGTCTCTATTACAAAGCTGCAATCATCAAGACACTATGTTATTGGCAAAAAAATAGACACATAGACCAATGGAATAGAATAGAGAACCCAAATTGGACTCACAAATGTATGGTTCAACTAATCTTTGACAAAGCAGGAAAGAGTATCCAATGGAAAAAGTCTCTTTAGAAAATGGTGCTGGGAGAACAGGACAGCAACATGCAGAAGAATGAAACTAGATCACTTTCTTACACCATACACAAAAATAAACTCAAAATGGATGAAAGACCTGAATGTGAGACAGGAAACCATCAAAACCCTAAAGGAGAAAGCAGACAACAACCTCTTTGACCTCAGTCACAGCAATTTCTTACTCGACACATCTCCAAAGGCAAGGGAATTAAAAGCAAAAATGAACTATTGGGACCTCACAAAGATACAAAGCTTCTCTGCACTGCAAAGGAAACAATCAACAAAACTAAAAGGCAACTGACGGAATGGGAAAAGATATTTGCAAATGACATATAGGACAAAGGGCTAGTATCCAAAATAAAAAGAACTTAGAAAATTCAACACCTGAAAAACAAGTAATCCAGTGAAGAAATGGGCAGAAGACATGAATAGACACTTTTCCAAAGAAGACATCCAGATGGCCAACAGACAACATGAAAAGATGCTCAATGTCACTCATCTTCAGGGAAACACAAATCAAAGCCACACTGAGATAGCACCTCACAGCAGTCAGAGTGGCTAAAATGAACAAATCTGGAAACTACAGATGCTGGCGAGGATGTGGAGAAACAGGAACTGTCTTGCGCTGTTGGTGGGAATGCAAACTGGTGCAGCTGGTCTGGAAAACAGTGCAGAGGTTTCTCAAAAATCTAAAAATAGAGCTACCCTATGACCCAGCAATAGCACCACTGGGAATTTACCAAAGGGATACAGGAGTGCTGATGCATAGGGGCATGTGTACCCCAATGTTTATATCAGCACTATCAACAGGAGCCAAATTATGGAAAGAGCCTAAATGTCCATCAACTGATGAATGGATAAAGAAGATGTGCTTTATATATACAATGGAATATTCCTTGGCAATGAGAAAGAATGAAATCATTCCATTTGCAGCAACGTGGATGGAACTGGAAGGTGTGATGCTGAGTGAAATAAGTCAGAGAAGGATAGATATCATATATTTCATTCATATGTGGATCTTGAGAAACTGAAGAGAAGACCATGGGGGGAAGGGAAAGAAAAAAAATAGTTACAAACGGAGGGAGGCAAACTGCAAGAGACTCTTAAATACAGAGAACAAACTGAGGCTGGATGGTGGGGTGGTGGAGAGGGGAAAGTGGATGGCGTGCATTGAGGAGGGCACTTGTTGGGATGAACACTGGCTATTGTATGTAAGCCAATTTGACAATAAATTCATTTAAAAATTTATTCAAATATATAACATAAAGGTTGACAGAGAATTAGAGTTGGCCCCTTGAAGTCTGTGCTCAATTAAAAGGTTGTCCTTCAAGTCACAGATTATGAAGATAGGCTATTTAGTTTATTTCATAGAAGGACTAAGTATTTCTGTGTTTTACCTCTAGGCTATGCCCTGTGGCATAGCTAGTTAACACTTTCTCCATGTTAAAGTCCTTTGGCACCTACATATGTAACTCACACCAGACACTGGAACCAGGTGATCAAGGAGCATCCCCTAGGTAGCAGCCATAAAGACCAGAGCATTAGGCATGTACACAAGCTTCTTTCTAGGACATACCAGCAACCTGCAATAAGGCAGAGAGAGAGCACAAAGGTGGCACATGCTAGATCCTCCTTGATCTTTGAAAAATGTTTCACCAAGTCTCTAGATGTGTGTTAATTTAGAAGCCTGTCCCTCAGGATGAATCTTTAGGGTCATTAAATAAACCTCTTTTACAGAAAGACTTGGGGTGTTTCAGTTAGCTGTCTCTCCATTGTGCCCTGAGGGTATAGCCATGGTAAGTCCACATGAGTCCTTTAAGGACTGTTTTTCAGTTGATTATAACCTTGTGGGTCTTGTGGGTACAAGCTCCATTGGCTTTACAACTAGGATGTTTGGAGACCTCTTACATATAGTTCTTAAAAGTTGAGGCGCCAGATATAGGGTTCAAATCCTTTGCTCTTTGGGAGAAGCTGGGAATTGTGAGTTGCCTCCTGATTGTGGGATACCATGCTGAAATTTGCAGGCATTGTTGCTGCAGCATAATTTAGCAGAGTTGACAAATACAATCAGTTCTGAAATCAGTTTAGCTTATGTAGTAATTAGAAGATATACATATCTTATGAATTACTGATTTTGCTTGTAATTATAGACCCTAGAAAAATTCTCATTCATGGGCACAAAGAGATACATACAAGGTTGTTATTAAAGTATTATTTGTAAGAGCTAAAAATTATAAAAAATCTAAATATTATCAATAAAGGGATGGATACATCCATTATAGTATATTTATGCAATGTGATACTATATGAAAGTTAAATGAATTGAGTTTAATCAAATTAATGCAAATCTCAAAAACATAGTGTATGAAAAAAACATATTGCTAAAGTATGATACCCTTTAAAGTTTTAACACAATAAACAGTTCTGAATATTATATATATATATATATATATATATATATATATATATATATAGCTGTATCTTTACTCCAATGAATAACAAAGATACATCAACTTCAGGATAGTCACTACCCTTGGAGAGAGATGGAGAACAGGAAAAGATTTAAAGAAAAATTCAACTATGTCATTTTTTTCTTTCAAAAATCTGATATTCCAGTTATCAAAATATTAAAATTTGTTTAAAACTAGATCTCAGGTATTATTATTTTCTGAACATCTGTATATCTCATTAGAAAAGTCTTGGGTAAATTTGATGCCCATTTCATACTATTTTGAAATCTTCCTTCCCAAAATAATTCTTTAGCTGTCATATAGTTGTTCTGCCTTTACTATACTATTAATATTAAAGATTAAGTCTGTTTGTTATATTGGCCAGTGAGGCAACATGGGTAATGAAAATATTATGTGCTCCAAACTCAAGGCAGCATGATCTGCACTGTTGGTTCTGACAGTGTAAATACCTAAGCTTTCTGTGCTTTGATTACTATTCTCCAATGTTACAATTAGGATAAGGGAAAAAATTCACTACATCAAAAGCAGTTAATAAATAAAAATAACTATGTAATAATATCTAAAATATATTATGAATGCTTCTCTACCTAACATTTATTTCCCATTCTGTAGATTAGAAAATCAAGAATCAAAGAATTTAGCCATCTGATCTCAGTAACTTAATATAATACTGTTGTATGACTTGTTAGAAAATCCTAGATGGCCCTAAAACAGTATAGATATTAATAGTCCCCCCCCAATTCTCTATTACAAAAATAACCTGACTTATGCACATTTATCTTAATATTTAGGAACTCAGAAGACATTGATCCAAAGATGTCTTCAGCATAAATGACACATTATTTGCTGTTTCTTGAGTGTCTCCTAAGCCAAGTTACAGGGCCCTATACATGTTACAGTTTCAATAAATATAATGAATATTTACACATTGATATAGTACAAAGAGTGAAATTAATATCTGTCAACAATATGTAATTGAGAAGAAAGCATACAAGATCAGATTTCAAAGGACTAAACCAAATTGAAAAGAACAATCCAAATGACAGCCCTACCTTAGTTTAGAAGTCTGTTTTGCTTGCTGTTTCCACGAAAGGCCATTTATCTCTCAACACCTCAAGTGGAACAGTTACAGGGACACGACCTCTTAGTTGTTTCCCTGAATCATTTGTGGTTTTGAAGAAAAGTGTTCGCCTGGGTCCGAGGTGCCAGGAAGGGGGCCAAGAGGGCCTTAGAAACCCATGCCTTATACATCCTCAGACAGACAGTGCACCTAGGAACCAATGAACCATTCTGTACTTTAACCGACTAGGTTCAGTCATCATCTGGCATGCCTCCTGGGGGCCAAGTGGACCCAGGGGTCAGAGGGACCTGTATTGTGGATCTTTGACAAGAAATACAATTGCTGAGAAGTCTGTTTTGCTTGCTGTTGCTATGAGCATTGTGAGACCTTTCCTGGATGTAACCCGCCGTGTAGTAGAATGGGTTGTAAATCTCCCTAAATGAATGTAGTCTGATATGTAATGAAATGAGTAATTGTAGTAATTGTACACAAACTAACTGGCGTCCTTCGCTTCTGTAATCTTGCTTGCTTAACACATTCCTCCCCTTCCCCCTTTTTCTCCTCCCACCACAAGTAACGGACAAAGCCTTCTCGCCGAAGGACAGACAAAGGACGCCCAATCAGAAAACCACAAATGTCCTTACTTTAGAATTTACCAATCAGGACCCTCACTCACCTATGCTGTTTGTCCCTGTCTATAAAAACCCTATACCAACTCTGATCGAGGCCTCTTAGCGTCACCGGCAACGAGTGCGCAGAGGTCCAGGTTTGAACCTGCAATAAACGCCCCTTGCCGCTTGGCTTTGACTCACGACTCTGGTGGTCTTTTGTGGGAGGTTTAAGAACTTCGGGCATTACACAAATAAACCTCAGGATTATTATTTCTCTTCGTTTGGTTTAAAATTTTATCATAGCACATAGCAATGAAAGAAGTCCACAAAATTGTTGTCACTCCAACAAAAAATAAAAACCTAAGATGTTTGCTTCAACTTATTTGAACTATTTTATATCCCACTTTTACTATTGGTCATCACATTAAGTCTAACTCTTATATTTTTTCTTCATGGAATGCTGACATGTTTTAAATTACTAATTTACTTTTAATAAAAAGTTGTTTGGAAGCTGTGAAAAAATATTTTATACCTTCCAAGGCTTTGAAGATTATCTTGTGTTAACAAGGCAGCAAGACTTTCAAATAACTTGTTCTCTTCAAGTGATAAAGAAATTACCCTAATCACTAAACAAATTAGCCTTCAAGCCCTATATTCCTTAGTAAAATTTAAAATCACTGAAAAACTGATAGTGACTTCTTTATATCTTTCCAGTCCAGGCTAAAGTCCTATGTGAATAATTGTGAAAACAGGCTCACTTTATTTTGTTTAGAGAATAAAAAGTAAGTATGCTTTCATGTATCTGAATTTTATTAGAATTTTCAAATAAAAGGAATTTTCAAATAAAAGGAAATTCACCACTTTTTTGAATATTCAATCAGTTACATAGCATTTTTGATACATAGTCATTTGAAGATTTCATTTAGGTTGTTAAAAAATAAAATTCAACTAAGTAAATGTAAAGATCTAATTGACTTTATTCAATGATTCATGAATCTGGCAGCATCTCATCTAGCAAACAGAAGAGAGCTACAAAGAGCTCTACAAAATGGAATGATTTTACAGACAGAAGGAGGGTGGGACAAGGAAGTTAAGAGTGACTTTAGGCAAGCTCACCTGCCATGAGAAGGCAAGGGGTGGGTTCAGGAAGATGATATTATTAGTGCTGATCAGGAAATTCCAGATTGATTGGATTAAAGTTCCATCTGGAACAGGCTGAAACCGCAATTAGCTAAGATACTAAATCTTGATGGGGTTTATCATAAGTGACTCCATTTTGGCTGTTTCTTTTTAACAAGGTAAATACACCGCAGGCAAACCAGTCCAAACTAAGAAGATTTCTGCATTTTATGAGTTCAGTTTTCCCCCCCCACAGTGAATAATTCACCAACATTGTTAATACCAGCAGAAAACCTGAACATGATGATATATAATCTATAATATTTCAGAAACTTAGGAAATAAAATTAAAAACATGTTATTTTCTGCTTTTCTAAGTAAGGAACTCTTCAGTCTAACTTGGACCCAACAAGAAACTAATAACGGACTACATTAATTTTATCAAAGGCCTAATTTCAGTTGCTAATAGTCACTAATAAAAGGAACAAGCTAGTACCTCCTAACAAACCCTCATACCGTCCAGCCTAGAATTTATATATAAATAGATGCAAATAAGTTGAGAAACAAAGAATTTGTAAAATGATAAAAATAAAAATAAAAAAATTTAAAAGCCTGATTAAAATCATGCCAAAGGGGAGGCAGCCTGGGTAGTTCAATTGATTAAGCCTCTCACTCTTGATTTCATTTTTTTCTTTATTTTCTTTTATTTTTTTTCAATATATGAAATTTATTGTCAAATTGGTTTCCGTACAACACCCAGTGCTCATCCCAAAAGGTGCCCTCCTCAATACCCATCACCCACCTTCCCCTCCCTCCGACCTCCCATCAACCCTCAGTTCTCAGTTTTTAAGAGTCTCTTATGCTTTGGCTCTCTCCCACTCTAACCTCTTTTTTGTTTTTTCCTTCCCCTCCCCCATGGGTTTCTGTTAAGTTTCTCAGGATCCACATAAGAGTGAAAACATATGGTATCTTTCTCTGTATAGCTTATTTCACTTAGCATCACACTCTCCAGTTCCATCCACGTTGCTACAAAGGGCCATATTTCATTCTTTCTCATTGCCACATAGTACTCCATTGTATATAAACCACAATTTCTTTATCCAGTCATCAGTTGATGGACATTTAGGCTCTTTCCATAATTTGGCTATTGTTGAAAGTGCTGCTATAAACATTGGGGTACAAGTGCCCCTATGCATCAGTACTCCTGTATCCCTTGGGTAAATTCCTAGCAGTGCTATTGCTGGGTCATAGGGTAGGTCTATTTTTAATTTTTTGAGGAACCTCCACACTGTTTTCCAGAGTGGCTGTACCAATTTGCATTCCCAACAACAGTGCAAGAGGGTTCCCGTGTCTCCACATCCTCGCCAGCATCTATAGTCTCCTGATTTGTTCATTTTGGACACTCTGGCGTGCCACTCTTGATTTCAACTCAGGTGATGATGGTGCAGAGCCTGCTTGGGATTCTCTCTCTACCCACCCTCCCCACCCACTCATGCTCACACACACGTGCATTCTGTTTCTCCTCTTTCTCAAAATAAACTTAAAAAAAATCATGCCAAAGGGAATGTAAGTCTTTAGATCATAAGAGGGAGCTGAAAGATTTCTAAGACCATTCTTTCTGTCTATGATAGCTATACTCTTGGAGTATAATCTAATGATAGCTATACTCTTAACTTAGAAATTACTTTTGTTTGAAGAACAAAGACTTTTCAGAAGCAAACTTAGGAAAGATAAGTAAATGGAAAAACTAATAGCTCAAGTACCCAAAAAATAACTCCATCAGACAATTTGAGAAAATTAAAGACTATTCCAGTTATTTCTCTAAATTCAGTAGTAATAGGCAGTAGAGAATTACAGTCCAGGACTACCTATTCCAAATAGCTATATGATTTTTAATATCTCTGAGATTCTCCTTAGCTGTCTTTTGATATGAGTTATAAGCCCAAATCCTTTTAATAAGAAAATTGTAAATTAGTACACCCTGAATTTTGTTTTTGGTCATTTTAATTAAACACATCAATGCTCTTTCCCTTTAACAGAAAAATAGGGAATGTATTTGGGAAACAAAAGTTTCATGGATATTATGAGACAATTATTTAAGCCTGTTTCAAATCTATGTGGAAATAGGCAAAGCATAAATTTGAATAAATCAATTTATATAAAGCCTATAAGAATGTCAAATATATTGATTTTCTGAAGAGTGTTTCCAAAGCAATATGTTAAAATACCATCTGAGGGACTTCTGGGGAAGGCGGCAAAGTACAAGGACCCTAAGTTCACCTTGCCCCATAGATACAACTAGACAACACTTGCATCAGTGTAAATAACCTGGAAAACAATGCAAACTTCATAACTAAATGTAGAGAAGAGGTCACAGAGGGGAGCTAAACGTATCTACAGGACTGTCTGCAGGAGGGAGGGACACTATGGGCATGGAATGGGGAGAGAAACAAACCATCACACTGAGAAGCCCACATGGGGAAAATAAATCCACATAACATTTGGCTTTGAAAACCAGAGGGGCTGAATTTCATGAGTTTTACAACCAGTGGGACTTGAAACCTGGAATTTTAGAAATCTGCAGGCTCAGCACTGGGAAAGCCAGGAAAATAGAGGAAACGGAATCCCTGCCCTTAAAGAGACAGTACAATACACAGCCCAGAGAGATAAAGCATAGAAGCAGCAGTTTGAAAAATGCCTGAGGCATACAGGAGGGATAGTAGTTTATTAATCTCAGAGTGTATCCAGGAGGGATGGATATCTTTGGGAGACTTCTCCAGGAACACAGGAACTGGCAGGCACCATTTCCCTCCTCCATCCACCAGCATAAATGCATGATCACTTGTGGGAACCAGCAATGAACCAACACACACTATCTAACATGTTAACACTGCACATCCTTTCCTCCCAACTTTCTGCAGACATGCCCTGCCCAGCCAGGCCAGCCCTAGTCCCAGTGCTATAGGCCCCCTCCCCCAAGAAAACCAGCACAAACCTTGCTAACACCACACCTCCTGTCCTGCAAACTTTGCAGATCCAAGCCCTCCAACCGAGCTTGTCTTAGTCCTGGAAGCAGTGGCAAAAGTTCTCCTTTTGCAGAGGACTAGCACACAAACCTTGCTAACACTGTACACCCCACCACCATACATCTGCTCCCTGTAATACGCTCTTGACCTGAGACCATCCAAACTGGTGCCACAAGCCTAGCAGTGTGCAAGCAGACTCAACAGGGGCCAGTACAACTCCAAAGAGACTCCTGCTTTGGGGAGAGGGAAAGATAATCACACACACCAGTCATACCGTGGCCCCAGCAGTGGGTTGGAGGCAGACAGCTGGTCTGAATACAGGCCCTCAAGGGACAACAGAGGGAAAGGGATCTGCATTTTGGTGCTACTGCATCTCTGGAAAACGCCTGCTCTGACTCAACTGAAAACAAGGCAAACCCAGACTGGCCCAATACCAAACACTTCTCACAATAAGCCAGAGAGCCACTGCAGACAACTGGACTGAAGGAAAACACAGCCCAACCACAATAGCAGGGCACATACCACACACATAGGAAACACCCCTGAATCAAAAGGTTCCAGTGAACAGGGGACACTGCACTGCAGGGCACAAGTTCTCTTCTTTACAAGGCCACTACAGGGCACCTGGTTGGCTCGGTTGAGCATCCAGCTCTTGATTTTGGCTCAGGTCATGATCCCACAGTTTGTGAGATTGAGCCCCACACAGATAGTGTAGAGCCTGCTTTGGATTCTCTCTCTAAGTAAATAAGTGTTTTGTTTTTTTTTTTTTTTAATCCACTACTTTCAAGAGCAAGAGATGTAGCTGACTTTTGAAACACATAGAAACAGACACAGAGAGTTAGACAAAATGAAGAGACAACATAAAAAAACAGGACATCACAGCAAGACAGCTAAATGAAATAGACATAAGTAATATGCCTGATGGGGAATTTAATGATCATAAAAATAGTATACTTGAGAAAAAAGTAGAGGACATCAGTGAGATCCTTAAGGATATTTTTTTAGGAGAATCAGAGTTGAAGAAAACAATAAATGAAATTGAAAATACACTAGATGGAATAAATAATACATAGAGAAAGCAGAAGAATGAATCAGTGACCTGGAAGACAGAATAATGGAAAGCAATTAAGCTGAGCAAGTGAGGGGGGGAAATATGCAAAATAAGAATGGACGTAGGGAACTAAGTGACTCCATCAAGCATAACATTTGCAATACAAGGGCTCCAGAAGGAGAAGAGAGAGAAGGGGGATGGGGCATAATGTTTAATAACAGTGGAAAATTTCTTAAATCTGTAGAAGGAAATAATTCCAGCCCTAGGAGGCACAGAGAGGCCCCAACAAAACCCAAGGAGGTCACACCAAAACATAGCAATTAAAATGGCAAAAAGTAGTAATAGAGAATTTTTAAAGCAGCAACAGAAAATAAAAGTGACATACATAGGAAACCCCATAAGGCTATCAGGTAATTTTTTAGCAGAAACTTTATAAGCCAGAAAAGTATGATGTATTCAAAGGGCCAAAAGGAGAAAGAAGAAAAAAAAAAAAAAACACTGTAGCCAAGAACATTCTATTCAGCAAGCCTGTCATTAAGAATAGGAGATATAAATAGCTTCACAAACAAACAAAAGTTTAAGGAATTCATGACCACTAAACCAGCCCTAAGAGAAATGTTAAAGGGGACTCTTTGGAAAGGAAAGGCCAGGGGTATTTGGGTGGCCTAGTCTGATGAGTGTTCAACTCTTGATTTCATCTTAGGTCATGATCCCAGGGTCGTGGGATCAAGCCCAACATCAGGCTCCGTGTTTAACATGGAGTCTGCTTAAGATTCTCTCTCTCTTCCCCCTTGTCTGTCCCACTCCCTTGCTTGCTTTCTCTAAAATAAAAAAAAAAAGAAAGGTAATATCATAATTAAGAGAAAATAGGAAGCACAAAAGCAGTAAAAATAAGTATAACTGTAAAAAATTAGCCAAGGAACTCGCATAATAGAAGAATGTAAGGCATGACACTATATACCTAAAATGGGGGAGGGGGGAAAGGAATAAAAAATGGATTCAAAATTCAGTTACCATCAACTTAATATAGATTTCTATATGCCAAAAATGTAATACACAAACTAGATAGTGACCACAAATCAAAAACAAGTAATAGACATGGAAAAATAAAGAGAAAGGAATGCAAGAATATAATAAAACTACAAACACAACCACAAAACAGGTAACAAAATGTCAATAAATATCTATCAATAATTTATTTGAATATAAGTAAACTGATCCAATCAAAAGACATAGGTGATGGAATGGATAAAAAAAAAACACATCTATATGCTGCCTATAACAGATTTACTTCAGGCCTAAAGACACATGCAGATTGAAAGTGAAGGGGTGGTGAAACATTTATCATGTAAATGGATGTCAAAAGAAAGCCAGGTAGCAATATTTATATCATAAAAAATAGACTTTCAATCAAACACTGTAACAAGAGACAAAGAAGGACACTATATAATAATAAAAAGAACCCAACAAAAAGATATAAGACCTATAAATATTTATCGACCCAACATGGGAGAAAACAAGTACATAAAGTACCTAATAGCAAACATAAAGTAATTGATAGTGATACAATAATAGTAGGGAACTTTAACATCTTACTTACATCAACAGACAGATCATCCAAACAGAAAGTCAACAAGGAAACAGTGCCTTTTAACAACACATTGGACCAGATGGATTTAACAGATATATTTAGAAAATATCATCCTAACACAGCACAATACACATTCTTTTCAAGTGCACATGGAACATTCTCCAGAATCAATCACATTTTAGGTCACTGAACAATTCGCAACAAAATCAAAAAGATTTAAGTTATATATCTTTTCTGACCACAACATTGTGAAACTAGAAACCAACCACAAGAAAATATATGAAAAGAGCACAAAGACACAGATATTAAATAACATTCTACTAAATAATTAATGGGCCAATCAAGAAATCAAAGAGGAAATAAAAAAATACATGGAGACAGATGAAAACACAATGATATAAATCTTTGGGATGTAACCAAAGCTGTTCTAAAAGAAAAGTTGATAGAAATGCAGGCTTACCTCAAGAAGCATGAAAAATCTTAAGTAAACAACCCCACCTTACACCTAAAGGACTAGAAAAAGAAGAACAAATAAAACCCAAAACAGTAGGAGGAAGTAATAAAAAATTAAGTAGTAATAAATGATATAGAAACTAAAACAAAAAACATAAAAACAATAAAACAGATCAATAAAGCCGAGTTCTGGTTCTTTGAAAAGATCAACCAAATTGATAACCTTTAGCCAGGCTTATCAAAAAAGGAGAGAAAGAACTCAAATAGACCAAATCAGAAATGAAAGAAGAGAATTGGGAGAAATCATATGCCAACAAATTGGACAACTTAGAAGAAATAGATAATTTAGATAATAGATAAATTCCTAGAAACATATCAGCTCCAAAACTCAAATCAGGAAAAAATAGAAAATTTGAATAGACTGATTACTAGCAAGAAAATTGAATTACTAATCAAAAAACTCTCAACAAACAACAGTCCAGGACAAAATGGTTTCACAAATGAATTCTACCTAACATGTAAAGAAGAGTTAAGGGGCACCTGGGTGGCTCAGTCAGTTGAGCATTTGACTCTTGATTTCAGCTCAGATTATGATCTCAGGGTCATAGGATCAAGCCCCATGTCAGACTCCATGCTGAGCTTGGAGCATGCTTAAGATTCTCTCTCTCTCTCTCTCTCTCTCTCTCCCTCCCTCCCTCCCTCCCTCCCTCCGTGTGTGTGTGTGTGTGTGTGTGTGTCTCCCTCTGGCCCTCTCCATTTGTGCACTCTCTCTCTACAAAAAAAAAAAAAAAAAAAAAAAAAAAAGTTAATACATATTGTTTTTAAACTATTGCAAAAAATAGTAGAGGAGGGGAAGTTCCAAATTCATTCTGTGAGGCCAGTATTACCCTGGTACCAAAACCTGGTAAAGACACTACAAAAGAAAAAGAAAAAGAAAAAGAAAAAGAAAAAGAAAAAGAAAAAGAAAAAGAAAAAGAAAAAGAGAGAGAACTACAGGCCAATATATCTGATGAACATAGATGCAAAAATCCTCAACTAAATATTATCAAACAAAAACCAAAATATATATTTAAAAAATCACCCACCACAATCAAGTGAGATTTATTCCTGGGATGCAAGGGTGTTTCAATATTCGCAAATCAATCAGCATAGTACATCACATCAATAAGAGAAAGGATAAAAACTATATGATAATTTCAGTAGATGTATAAAAAGCATTTGACAAAGTACATTTTTGCATGACAAAACCTCAACAAAGTAGGTTTAGAGGGAATATAACTCAACATCATAAAGACCATCTATGAAAAACTCACAGTTAATATCAAACCAAATGGTGAAAAAAAATGAGCTTTTCCCCTGAGTTCAGGAACAGGCAAGGATGTCCATTCTCTCCAATTTTACTCAACATATCCCTGGAAGTCCTAGCCACAGCAATTAGACAACAAAAAGAAATAAAAGTGATCCAAATTACTAAGAAAGAAGTAAAATTTTACCTATTTGTGGATGACATGATACTATATATAGAAAATCCTAAACACTGCACTGAAAACACAGAACTGATAAATGAATTCAGTAGGATTACAGAATACAAAATCAATGTACAGAAATCTTTTGCATGTCTATACACTATTAATAAAGCAGCAGAAAGAGAAACTAAGAAAACATTTTAATTTATAACTGCACCAAAAGGAAAGAAAAACCTAGGAATAAGCTTAGCCAAGGAGGTGAAAGACTTTTATTTTAAAAACTATAAAACACTGATGAAAGAAATTGAAGATAACACAAATGGAAAGATATTCCATGCTCTTGTATTGAAAGAACAAATATTGTTAAAATGTTTGTACTACACAAAGCAGTCTATAGGTTTAATGCAATCCCTATCAAAATACCAACAGCATTATTCACGGAACTAGAATAAACAATCCTACAATTCATATAGAACCACAAAAGACCCAAAGAGCCAAAGCAATCTTGAAAAAGAAAAAGAAGGAGGTATCACAATTCCAGATTTCAAGTTATACTACAAAACTGTAGTAATCAAATCAGTATAGTACTGGCAAAAGAAATGATACAGATCGATGGAACAGAATGGAGAGCCCAGAAACAAACCCGTGATTGTATGGTCAGTTAATCTTCAACAAAGAAGGAAAGAATATGCAATGGGAAAAAGACAGTCTCTTTAGCAAACGACATTTGGAAAACTGCAGTTACATGCAAAAGAATGAAACTGTACCACTTTCTTATATAGTACACAAAAATAAAATGTATTAAGGACCTACAGTGAGGCCTAAAATCATAAAAGTCCTGGAAAAGACCACAGGGAGTAATTTCTCTGATATCAGGCACAGCACATTTGTCTAGATATGTTTCCTGAAGCAAGGGAGACAAAAACAAAAATAAACTATTGGGACTATGTCAAAATAAAAACCTTCTGTACAGCAAAGGAAACAGTCATAAAGCTAAAAGATAAGCTATTGAATGGGAGAAGATATTTGTAAATGACATATCTGATTAGAGGTTAGTATTCCATATATATGAAGAACTTATACAACTCAATATCAAGAAAACCAAATAATCCAATTTAGAAATGGGCAGAAGATGTGAACAGACATTTTTCTAAAGAAGACATACAGATGGAAAACAGATACATGAAAAGATGCTGAATATCACTTATCAGAGAAATATAAATCAAAACCACAATTATATATTACCTCAACCCTGTCAGAATGGCTAGAATCAAAAACATAAGAAACAAGTATTGGTGTGGATGTGGAGAAAAAGGAACCCTCATGCACTGTTGATGGGAATGCAAACTGGTACAGTCACAGTGGAAGGCAGCATGAATATTCCTCAAAAAATTAAAAATAGAACTACCATATGATTCAGTAATTACATTACTGGGTATTTTCCCAAAGAATATGAAAATACTAATTCTAAAGGATATATGCACCCCTGTGTTTATTGTAGCCTTACTTATAACAGCCAAGATATGGAAGCATCCCAAGTTTCCATTAGTAGACAAACGGATAAAGAAGACGTGGTGGGGGCACCTGGGTGGCTCAGTCGGTTAAGCGTCCAACTTCAGCTAGGGTCATGATCTTGCGGTCTGTGAGTTTGAGCCCTGCATCGGGCTCTGTGCTGACGGCTCAGAGCCTGGAGCCTGTTTCAGATTCTGTGTCTCCCTCTCTCTCTGACCCTCTCCCGTTTATGCTATGTCTCTCTGTTTCAAAAATAAATTAAAACATTACAAAAATATTGAAAAAGACATGGTGTATGTGTGTGTATATGGTATGTATATGATATTTTACACACACACACACACACACACACACACACACATACACACACAATGGAATATTGAACCATAAAAAAGAATGAAATCTTACCATTTGCAATAACATGGGTGGATCTAGAGAGTATAATGTTAAGCAAAATAAGTCAGAGAAAGACAAATACCATATGATTTCACTCATATTTGGAATTTAAGGAGAAAAAACAAATGAACAAAGGGAAAAAGAGACAAACCAAAAAATAGACTCAAGTATAGAGAACAAACAGGTGGTTACCAGAGGGGAGGTGGGTGGGGGTGAAAATAGGTGAAGGGAAATAAAGGTACACTTCTCTTGATGAGCACTGAGTAATATTTAGAATTGTTGAATCACTATATTGTACACTTGGAACTAATATAACATTATGTTAACTATACTGGAGTTAAAATTTTTAAAAATTTAAAAATCTGAAATCAGTGCCTCTAGATTCTGACTAGCTATCTCCTCATACATTTTACCCTTTTTTTTTTTTTTACCTATTTCTAAAAAAACATGTTATTGTAGAGGTCTCCAATCTGGTTAACAAAATTCAGCACATTAAATGTTCTAATTTATCTGACTTATCTTACTAAGGATAATAAAACAGTTAAGTCAATAATAATTAAATCT
Organism: Leopardus geoffroyi; assembly: GCF_018350155.1. Lineage (NCBI taxonomy): Eukaryota > Metazoa > Chordata > Mammalia > Carnivora > Felidae > Leopardus > Leopardus geoffroyi. Next base: position 102,739,799 of record NC_059327.1, on the reverse strand, counting down.
CTCTTCCTATATCACCAGGTCTTTAGGAAAACATAGCCATAGGAAAGCTAAGCCCCTCACAATGTGAAGGCCTGAGAAAGAAGGATCAAGAACAGCTAGTGTTCAGTGCCAGATTGCTCACTGAGTATGTATTCACACAGAAGATATTCTATAAAAGATCTGATGGAGGCCTGTTCACAGGATCTAGCTGCTGTGATTGACTCCACATCTGTTCAATTCTGATGATGCCTTGAGTCATAACTGTACACTTCCCACCCTCATACATTAGGTAACCATGTCAGCAAACACCCTCCAGAAGGAACCAGTAACAAATCATATTCATATTCTATATCCCTTCCAAGAGAAAGATATTCCGCTATTATAGAAACCCTTCCCGGCTTAAGCATTAGAAAGGAATTACTCCAGATATACATGAATATTTAACTGAAATGAAGTACAGGTATGAAAATAGCCCCAAGAGCTACTCATGGAATTACACAGCCATTACCAACCAAGGAACCTATCCTCTCTAGCTGTTTTTGGTACGGAATTTTTAATTTCTCTTTCTCTTGAACTTTCCACCTACCTGTTTCATTCTGTGATTTTTTTTTCTTTTGTGGATTGAAGTTTTCTGTTATTTTCATGTACATGCTGAGGGAACACCCTATGACTCATAAATGTCTGAGATACCTAGTTTCTTTCGCTTTCAATTTCAAATTCACTAGTGATAGAATTCAATAAAGCAGCTAGCATCAGGCATTCATCTCTGGTCCAATAATTTATGGTCATAGAAATAGGGTTTCATAATGCATAATGGCAGCTGGGACTCATCTGTAGGTTAGCAGTAGCTCATAAATAATGGATGTTTTATGTGGGAAGACAACCCAGAAAAGTATATACTGAGACATAGAAACCTGCGTCAATGTGAAATTTTAGGCTTACTTACTTACAGTTAAAAAATTTAAGAGTCAATGTGAACTTTTAGGCTTACTTACTTACAGTTAAAAAATTTAAGATGATAATACCATGTAGTATTGTCTTATAGGCTGATATAAATATCTGATTTACATATTTATGTCTATATCAATTGATCTAGGTAGGAATACCTATGTGATCTATACTAGTTATATATTATCTATACCCACCAATTGATCTATATAGATATATATACTAGATAGATATATCTAGTATAAATATCTATACAGATATGTCAATAGATAACATATATCTAATATAGATCGTATCACAGTTGCTTCAAGTTCATTTCTTTTTCCAGTTAAACCAATTCCAAGGACCCATTCAGAGGATTCTTTGTGGTAATCCTGTAGTGGGTGACTACTACCACCCCAGAGGAAAGAAAAGCCAATTATATATGCAAGGACTGGCAATGGCAGTGTCAGGCAACCTTGAAGCACTTGATACAGCTTGGTAGCTGATAATCGTGGTGCCCTCTTAGGAAGCATCCTTGCTTGGCTTGATCATTATCGCAGAGATACAGAGCTTGAAGTAGCAGAGTAAGAGTTTTAAAGATGCTTGGAAAGAACTACAATGTACCAGGTGCTACCCAGTGCAAATAGAAATGTAAAGAGCCCCTTCTATGCGGGCATGCATCTAATTCAGGACAAAATCACTTAGAAGAAGAAGAAGCTCTTCCATCAAGCTTTACATCATACAGTACATCAGGTGAACATATCAAGTGACTTTCTACTTGAAGGCTCTTTTGAGCAACACTTGCTGGATATAATTTCTGAAGAAGCAAGTAAAACTATTATGCAGTCCATATTTTGCCTTTGGTCCACAAGAATGATTCTTCAGAGAAAATTTTGTGACAGTTGTTATTTAAGTTGAAATATACCACATGTCAAAATTAAAATAAATATGAATATTTAATATTAATCAAAATTAAAGGCATATAAATATATCAGTAATCATATTACATGCAAATGAAATAAAACTCCAAGACAAAGTTTGCCAAGCTGGGTTTAAAAAAAAAAGGCTTATGTGGCTTATACAACTAGATTACAGGGTCTAGTCATCAGGAAGAGCTAACAATTATAAATGTCTATGTGCCGAATATGGGAGCCCCAAATATATAAAACAATTACTCACAAACATAAGCAACCTTATGGATAAGAATGTGATAATTGCAGGGGACTTTAATACTCCACTTACAACAATGGGTAGATCATCTAGACACACAGTCAATAAAGAAACAAGGGCCCTGAATGACACATTGGGTCAAGTGGACTTGACAGATATATTTAGAACTCTGCATCCCAAAGCAACATAATATACTTTCTTCTCGAGTGCACATGGAACCTTCTCCAAGATAGATCACATAATGAGTCACAAAACAGCCCTTCATAAGTATACAAGAAATGAGATCATACCATGCACACTTTCAGACCACAATGCTATGAAGCTTGAAATCAACCACAGGAAATGGTCTGGAAAACCTCCAAAAGCATGGAGGTTAAAGAACACCCTACTAAAGAATGAATGGGTCAACCAGGCAATTAGAGAAGAAAATTAAAAATATATGGAAACAAATGAAAATGAAATTACAACAATCCAAACGCTTTGGGATGCGGCGAAGGCAGTCCTGAGAGGAAAATACATTGCAATCCAGGCCTGTTTCAAGAAACAAAAAAAATCCCAAATACAAAATCTAACAGCATACCTAAAGGAACTAGTAGAACAGCAAAGACACCCCAAACCCAGCAGAAGAAGAGAAATAATAAAGATCAGAGCAGAAATAAACAATATAGAGTCTAAAAAAACTGTAGAGCAGATCAACGAAACCAAGAGTTGGTTTTTTGAAAAAATAAACAAAATTGACAAACCTCTAGCCAGTTTTCTCAAAAAGAAAAGGGAGAGGATCCAAACAGATAAAATCATGAATGAAAATGGAATTATGACAACCAAGCCCTCAGAAACACAAGCCATTATCAGGGAATACTATGAAAAATTATATGCCAACAAATTGGACAACCTGGAAGAAATGGACAAATTTCTAAGTACCCACACACTTCCAAAACTCAAACAGGAAGAAATAGAAAGCTTGAACAGACCCTTAACCAGCAAAGAAATTGAATCAGTTATCAAAAATCTCCCAACAAATAAGAGTCCAGGACCAGATGGCTTCCCAGGAGAATTCTACCAGACATCTAAAGCTAAAATAATACCTATCCTTCTCAAGCTATTGCAAAAAATAGAAAGGGAAGGAAAACTCCCAGACTCATTCTATGAAGCCAGCATTACTTTGATTCCTAAACCAGACAGAGACCCAGTAAAAAAAGAGAACTACAGGCCAATATCCCTGATGAATATGGATGTAAAAATTCTCAATAAGATACTAGCAAATCGAATTCAACAGCATATAAAAAGATTATTCACCAAAATCGAGTGGGATTCATTCCTGTGCTACAGGACTGGTTCAACATTCACAAATCAATCAACGTGATACATATTAATAAAAGAAAAGATAAGAACCATATGATCCTGTCAATAGATGCAGAAAAAGCATTTGACAAAATTCAGCATCCTTTCTTAATAAAAACCCTTGAGAAAGTCGGGATAGAAGGAACATACTTAAAGATCATAAAAGCCATTTATGAAAAGCCCAGAACTAATATCATCCTCAATGGGGAAAAATTGAGAGCTTTCTCCCTGAGATCAGGAACATGACAGGGATGTCCACTCTCACCGCTGTGGTTTAACATAGTGTTGGAAATGCTAGCATCAGCAATCAAGCAACAAAAGGAAATCAAAGGCATCAAAATTGACAACAATGAAGTTAAGCTTTCACTTTTTGCAGATGACATGATATTATACATGGGAAAATCTGATAGACTCCACTAAAAGTCTGCTAGAACTGATACATAAATTCAGCAAAGTTGCAGGATACAAAATCAATGTACAGAAATCAGTTGCATTCTTATACACTAATAATGAAGCAACAGAAAGACAAATAAAGAAACTGATCCCATTCACAATTGCACCAAGAAGCATAAAACACCTAGGAATAAACCAAAGATGTAAAAGATCTGTATGCTGAAAACTATAGAAAGCTTATGAAGGAAATTGAAGATGATATAAAGAAATGGAAAAAATTCCATGCTCATAGATTGGAAGAATAAATATTGTCAAAATGTCAATACTACCCAAAGCTATCTACACATTCAATGCAATCCCAATCAAAATTGCACCAGCATTCTTCTCGAAACTAGGGCAAGCAATCCTAAAACTTGTATGGAACCACAAAAGGCCCCGAATACCCAAAGTGATTTTGAAGAAGACCAAAGCAGGAGGCATCACAATTCCAGACTTTAGCCTCTACTACAAAGCTGTCATCATCAAGACAGCATGGTATTGGCACAAAAACAGACACATAGACCAATGGAATACAATAGAAACCCCAGAACCAGACCCACAAATGTATGGCCAACTAATCTTTGACAAAGCAGGAAAGAATATCCAATGGAAAAAAGACAGTCTCCTTTACAAATGGTGCTGAGAGAACTGGACAGCAACATGCAGAAGGATGAAACTAGACCACTTTATTACACCATTCACAAAAACAAACTCAAAATGGATAAAGGACCTGAATGTGAGACAGGAAACCATCAAAACCCTAGAGGAGAAAGCAGGAAAAAACCTCTCTGACCTCAGCCGTAGCAATCTCTTACTTGACACATCCCCAAAGGCAAGGGAATTAAAAGCAAAAGTGAATTACTGGGACCTCATGAAGATAAAAAGCTTCTGCACTGCAAAGGAAACAGTCAACAAAACTAAAAGACAACCAACGGAATGGGAAAAGATATTTGCAAATGACATATCGGACAAAGGGCTAGTATCCAAAATCTATAAAGAGCTCACCAAACTCCCCACCCAAAAAACAAATAACCCAGTGAAGAAATGGGCAGAAAACATGAATAGACACTTCTCTAAAGAAGACATCCAGATGGCCAAGAGGCACATGAAAAGATGCCCAAAGGCGCTCCTCATCAAGGAAATACAAATCAAAACCACGCTCAGATATTACCTCACGCCAGTCAAATTGGCTAAAATGAACAAATCAGGAGACTATAGATGCTGGCAAGGATGTGGAGAAACAGGAACCCTCTTGCACTGTTGGTGAGAATGCAAACTGGTGCAGCCGTTCTGGAAAACAGTGTGGAGGTTCCTCAATAAATTAAAAATAGATCTACCCTATGACTCAGCAATAGCACTGCTAGAAATTTACCCAAGGGATACAGGAGGGCTGATGCATAGGGGCACTTGTACCCCAATGTTTATAGCAGCACTTTCAACAATAGCTAAATTATGGGAAGAGCTTAAATGTCCATCAACTGATGAATGGATAAAGAAATTGTGGTTTATATACACAATGGAATACTACATGGCAATGAGAAAGAATGAAATCTGGCCTTTTGTAGCAACGTGGATGGAACTGGAGAGTGTTATGCTATGTGAAATAAGTCATACAAAGAAAGACAGATACCATATGTTTTCACTCCTCTCTGGATCCTGAGAAACTTAACAGAAGACCATGTGGGAGGGGAAGGAAAAAAAATGGTTAGAGAGGGAGGGAGCCAAAACATAAGAGACTCTTAAAAATGGAGAACAAACTGAGGGTTGACGGGGGGATGGGAGGGAAGAGAGGGTAGGTGAGGGGTGTTGAGAGGGCACCTGTTGGGATGAGCACTGAGTGTTGTATATAAATCAATTTGACAATAAATTTCATTTTCAAAAAAAATTAAGAAAATGTATACAATAAATAATATAAAATTGGAGAAGTTAAAATAGAATAAAAAATACATTTCCAAAAAAATTAAAAATTACTAAAATATTTTTTTAATTTTATATGAAAATGGAAAATATTTTTTTCTTTCTGTATCCAAGAATAAGAAAAGAAAAAAAAAGAAAACAAAAAATTAATAGATGGACCAGCAAACAGAATGAAATATAAATGAAATTGCAACCCTTAGAAGTCAAACTATGAAGCACTTTAGAATCTATACACTAAGGAGGCAGAGAGACTTGTGGTCCTCCTCTAAGGCTTGGTTGGCACAGTTGGACAGGGCTTAGTATAATGGCTCTGCTCTCCACCCAGTGGTGCTGCTTAGCTTACTGGGGTGGAATGGTGGGGTGCGCATATGCTTATCTGTGCATGCACATGAGAAGTGAAAATGGCTTCATCTAGCTTCCCAGTCTCTAGCATCAGAACTCTGCTCTACACAACCGGCAATCAAGCACTCCTCTTTTGTCCACTCCTCACTTCTACACTGTCCTCATCCAAGCTGTCAACCTGACATGTAGCACCTCCCTACCAAATTTTACCCAGGTGGGGCTGTTTCCAAACCCCTCACATCTGAGGGCCCTGCAGCTTGGATCTGCCCCAACCCTCTGGAGGAGGGTCTCCCGAAGCTATGGCCACATGACAGCTTGCCCCCAGGAACATTCCTGTGATCGTGCTGCTGTAGAGGCTCAGAGAATGTTACTAGATGCTGGCTTGCACCAGAATAAGTTCATCTGATCATGTAGCAGCAGTGTTTTAGGGATTATGGTAAATCACAACACACAACCCATGTCAGGTTTCACCGCACCCTGGAATTTTTGTTCCAATACCAGCAGTCATGTTCTCTGGGGCCTGCTGGGACCTTTGCCCATGGGGAGGCCCTATGGCCTCTACCAAATTCCCTCCTAACAGGGTGGCAGGGGAACTGCTTCTCCCTGTGGGTCCCGCAGACCCAAGCACCCCTCAGACCTTGCTGCTTGCTCCTGGTGATTTGCCCTTCCCACCAGAGCACCGCCAGGTATCAGACTGCAGAATTTATGATGCCACTCTGCTCTGTTTGTAGAGTTCTAATTATATTGAAACTCTCTCCTTTTTTCTTTCTCCCTTTACTGTTCAGGCACTTGTGGGTACTTCCACTCTTTCTCTTTCTCTCCTGCCATTTTCAGGGCAAGTGCTTTCCCTATACTCTCCCCCTTTCTCTATCCTCTCTCTGCCAATACCACTCCCTACCCTCCATGGCTTCTCTCTCTCCCAATTCACATTTCCTCATCATGTACCTGCTGAGTTCTGTGGCTTAAGTTATGCAGATTGTTGTGCTAATCCTCAGATCAATTTTCTAGGTGTGCAAAATGCCTTAATGCTGATCTAGCTGCATTTGAGGGATGAGAGAAGCAGAGAACTTCCATGCTGCTCTGCTATCTTACCCCCCCGCTCTGAAAATCTTAAGCATGCTCCATGCTCAGTATGGATCCTGACATGGGACTTGATCCCATGACCCTCAGATCATAACCTGAGCCCAAATCAAGAGTCCTATGCTGAAATGACTGAGCCACCCAGGCACCAGTAAGCATTCTTTAATAAGAATAAAAACTTCAAGGCATTAAAACATATCTGGTATTTATTTGAAATTAATACAAAAATTTAAAATATATACTAGAAAATCACCTCATTATTTTGAAAACAGGTATATAAAAGGAAAGAATCAACCATTCTCTTTTATATACCTTTGTCTTTTATATAAAGCCCATATACAAGCATATTTTACTGCACTTCACTTTATTGTACTTTGTAGATTTTATGGTTTGTGTGTGTGTGTGTGTTTGCTTTGTTTTGTTTATAAATTAAAGGTTTGTGACAACCCTGCATTAAGCAAGTCTGTTGGCACCATTTTTCCAATCTTTGCTCACTTCATGTCTCTGTGTCACATTTTGGTACTTCTTTGGTAATATTTAAACCTTTTCATTATTATTATATTTGTTATGGTGATTTGTGATCAGTCATCTTTGATGTTATTATTGTAATTGTTTTAGGGTGCCACAAATGTGGCCATATAACATGGTGACTTGACTAGACAAATGTTATATGTGTTGTGCCTGCTCATCAGCCATCCTTCCCTGTTTCTCTCCCTATCCTTAAACCTCTCTTTTCCTAGAGACACAATATTGAAATTAGACTAATTAATAACCCTATAATGGCCTCTAATTATTTAATTAAAAGAAAGAGTCACACATTTTTCTTTAAATCAAAAGCTAGAAATGATTAAGCTTAGTGAGGAAAGCATGTCCAATGCTGAAAAAAAACTAAAAGCTAGTCCTCCTGTGTCAGTCAGCCAAGTTGTTGATGCAAAGGAAAGGTTCTCAAAGGAAATTAGAAGTGCTACTCCAGTAAACACTCTAATGATAAGGAAGTAAAACAGCCTTACTGCTAATACAGAGAGAGTTTTAGTGGTCTGGATAGAGAATGTAATCAACCACAACATTCCCTTAAACTAAGGCCTAATCCAGAGCGTCTCTAACTCCCTCCAATTTTATGAATGCTGATTGAGGTGAGAAAGCTGCAGAAGAAAATCTGAGACTTGCTGAGGTTGGTTCATGATATTTGAGGAAAGAAGCTATGTCTATAACAGAGTTATAAATGAGTTTAGTGTTGCCATGCCTGCTAACACAACACCCATCCTGCACCCAGGGATAAGGAGTAATTTTATGTTTAAAGTCTTATTATTTAAGAAATACATTTCACAAGGCTGTAGCTGCCAGAGATAGTGATTCCTCTGGTGGGTCTGGGAAAAAGTAAATGGAAAACCTTCTAGAAAGGATTCATCATTCTAGATGCCATTAAAAACATTTGTGATTCATGGGAAGAGGTCAAAATATCAACATTAGCAGGAGTTTGGAAGAAGTTGATTTTAACTTTCATGGATGATTTTGAGGGATTCAAGACTTCACTAGAGAAAGTAACTGCAGATATTGTGGAAATAGCAAAAGAACAAGAATTAGAAATGGAGTATGAAGATGTGACTGAATTGATGCAAGCTCATGGTAAAATGTCTACAGAGGAGGAGTTGCTTCTTATAAATGAGCAAAGGAAATGGTTTCTTGAGATAGAATCTACTCCTGGAGAAGAGGTTATGAAGACTGTTGGAATGACAACAAAGGATATAGAATATTACATAAGCTTAATTGACAAAGTAGCAGCATGGTTTGAGAGAATTGATTACAATTTTGAAAAAAGTTCTGTAGATAAAATGGCATCAAACATCATCATATGCCACAGAGAAATTATTTGTGAAAGGAAAAGATAATTAATGTAGCAAACTTTATTGTCTCATTTTGAGAAATTTCCACAGCCACCCTGACCTTCAGCAACAACCCTGCTTAGTCAGCCACCATCGACATCAAGACGAAACTCTCCACAAGCAAAAAGATTATGACTTTCTGAAAGCTCAGATGATGATCAGCATTTTTCAGCAATAAAGTATTTTTTAATTAAGGTGTGTACATTCTTTTTTTTTTTTACATAATGCTGTTGCACACCCAATAAGCAACAGTATAATATACATGTAGCTTTTATATGCACTGGGAAACCAAAAATTCACTTGACACATTGTGGTATTTGCTTTATTGTGGTGGTCTGAAACTAAACCTGCAGCATCTCCAAGTTATGCCAGTCTCAGAGTAACCCAAAAGTTAATAAAAATTTCTCTTTCAACTGATAAAGATTAAATAATAAAACTTGAATATCATCATTTTGAACCTCTAATGAATATGATCATTAATGGCTAAAATTTGCAAAAAGAGTGATGAAATATTATATACTTCCTGAAGGAAGTATAGACCACCAACTGAAACATAGCCTTGCAAGAACAAGGAAGAGAATCTGAATCTAATCAGTTTAGAGAAATTCAAGGGACAAAGAAATATATTCAACTACATGAGGTGGATGCAATCAATAAACATCAGATCATGAGAAACTTCTAGGAACAAAAAACTTAGTTTCTTCAAAAACAAAAACATTGCAAGTAAAAAAAAACCAAGATGTAGGAAAAACATAGATTAAAAGAGACTTAAGATATTTATCAACAAAATATATATGAACCTAATTTGGATCCCAGTTCAAACATTTACACAATATATACATATATATAACTGGAGAAATAGGAACACTGATTGGCTATTTGAGAGTATTAGGAAATTAAATTTTTTAAAAACTAACATATTTGTAGATGAAATTATATCACATCTTAAATTTGCTTCAAAATAATTTAAAAGGATTGTGGCTGGGGTACAGCTAAAACAAAATTGTCCATTTATTGGTAGCTACTGAAGCTGGATGATGAAGCCATCAGTTCACTATACAGTTCTCTCCTCTATATATGTTTGGAAATTTCCATATTAAAAGTTAGTCATAAGAAAAGAAATGGTCATAATTCAACAATAGAACTTGGGGGATCCAATGCACAGTTGACTTTGTCAGTTTTGTAGATGTTTGGACTTCATGAACCAGCTTAAACTAGTGCCAAAGTAAATAGTTAAATAGAGAAACTTACTGTGAAAAAAAGGATGAGAAGGGCAAGACAGGACAAAATACACTGCAAAATGCAGCATAGACACATACCAAGCAGAAGAACAAAAGATGGCTACAGGAGACTGAACAGGATGTTCAAGGATCTTGGAATAAATAAGCCCTTGGTAAATAGAATTTCTTACCCTGTAATAAGGGAATAGAAAGACCCTATGTCTTTTCAACATTCAGGGACTAATCACGTAAAGGCATTAGAGTTTTGCTAAGTGCTGTGGAAACAAGATCGCAAAATAACCTCTGCCTGCAGAATGGAAGTAGGAAAGACACTACCACCACTTTAAGAGACATACAGTAAGTGCAAAGCATCACAACAACTCAGAGAATAAAGTAATGAAGTTTTGCCAGAAGAGTGAAGACTGTTTCAAAGCAATAGTTGAACTGTTCTTAAAGAATCAGAAATTCACCAGAATGATAAAGATAAAGAACTGTGTATAACTTCTCATTTATTCAGGTTAAAATATTTTTAAGTGAAGTAGGTAAAGTATACAATTTTCCAATATACAAATTTTGTTTAAAAACATGTTCTCATAATATTTCATGTACATAGTAAAAATGCAAGCAGTAAATAAGACCATAAAAAAAAAGTAAAATGTTGTTATGTGGTGCCCTATATACTAGTCTCAGTTTCCAGAGGTGACCACTTTACACTATTTCTGTTTTAGGTTTTTTTGGTAGATTCTCAGTAACTCTAAAATGTTACTGATATTTCTGCTTATTGATATATCAACTTTAAAACATATTAGTTGATTTCCTACTGTGAAATGTGAATTAGCTCACTTAAAATTCTATTCACTTATTGGCTATGTTCTTTTCAGTATTCTTTTCATAATACTTTAATGATTATAACACACACCCTCATCTTATTACACTCAACCCTAAATTAGTAAGTCCTTTTATCACTTCCTGAACAGTTTAAGAAACTTAAAACAGTTTAACTCCACTTACCGCCACCCTTGATTTTTGTACTGTTATTATATATTGTATTTCTACATGTGTTAAATGTATGAGACATTATTCTTATTGTTTAAAGCCATTTATAGCATTGTATTTATAAAAATACCCTTTCTGATGCTCTTCCTTCTTTCATGAATCTCTATGGTTCCATCTAGTATATTTTCCTTCTGCCTGAGTAACTTCCTTGTAAGAGCAAGTCAGCCAGCAACAAATATTTTTTTCTCTATATATACCTCACTTTTGAAAAGTATTTTCACAAGGAATAGAATTATAAGTTGGCAGTTATTTTCAACATGTTAAAGATGACAATTTATTGTATTCTAGCTTAATTGTCTCTGTTTAAAATTCAGTTGACATCTTAAATGTTTTTTTTTAAGTTTATTTATATGTTTTGAGAGAGAGCATACACGAGCAGGGGAGGGGCAGAGAGAATGGGAGAGAGAATTTTAGGCAGGCTCCGTGTTGTCAGTGAAGAGCCCCACATGGGGCTCCATCTCACAAACCATGAGATCATGACCTGAGCTGAAATCAAGAGTCAGATGCTTAACCAACTGAGCCACCCAGGTGCTCCTTAACTATTTCTTCTTTGAAGGTATCTTTTCTTCTACCTTTGGCTTCAGAGATTTTCTCTTTGTTTTTAGAAGTTACACTGTGATGTACCTGCCTACAAGAATTTATACTTGGGATTTGTAGAGCTTCTTGCTAATTTGATATTTATGTGGAAAATTCTAGGCAAGTTTCTTTTAAACATTGTTATGTCCTATTTTCTCTCTCCTCTCCTTAAGAAGACCTGCTTTTACATGTTGACCTTGACACTGTTTTCTACATCTCTTGTGCTCTTTCCTAAATTGTATATCCCTTTTTACTTTCTATACTTAAGTCTGGGTTCCTTCCACTGGCCTCTCTTTAAGTTCACGAAACTTCTTTTCTGCTATGTGTAATCTGTTAGTGAATCTATATATTGAATTATTAATTTCAATTTTGATAGTTTTATTCTAGTATTTCTGTTTATTCTGTTTTATAGCTTCTGGGTCTCTGTTAATATTCTCCTTATTTTCCCCCCTATTTTCTTGATTACCATAGTATCTGAAACATCTATATTGTTTCTTTCTAGGTTACCAAGTTTTTGGATCTATTCCTTTTATGTATGCATTATAATTTATGAATTGATACAAGACATAGTATATTAAAAATTTCATTAGTTTGATTACATTTTCTACCATTAAGCAGAAAAATTATAAGCATATTTCCCCTAATTTTGTTAAGGACTGGCTTGTTGTTTTGTTAGGACAGGTGTATTTTACTAGTGCCAACCCTGGGTTGAATATTGCCCATTTCCCACCACCAAATTCACGTCTGCCTGGAACCTCAGAATATGAGTTTATTTAGAAATAAGATCTTTGCAGATTTAGTTAATTAAGATATCTTACTTGGCTATAGTGGGCTCTAAATCAAATGAGTTGTGTCCTTATAAGAAGGCCATAAAAAGATACAGACACACAGAGAAGAATGCTATGTGAAAACAGAGGCAGAGATGGATTTTTGGTCTTTAGGCCAAGGAACACTGAGGATTGCCAGCAACCACCCAAAGCCAGAAGAAGCAAAAAAGTATACTCCCACTTCTGAAAAAGCCTAGCCCTGCTGACACCTTGTTTTTAGACTTCTGACATCTGGAAATGTGAAAGAATACATTTTTGTTGTTTCAAGCCACCCAGTTTGTGGTAATATGTTATGGCAGTCTTACAAAACTAATGCATGACCTAACTTCTATGGGTTGCCCTTCAGTAGATCAAATCAAAGCCTGAGGTTTTTATGGAGGTTACCCTTCCTAGGGTTCTCTTGCCCCAGCACAATGTGGCTGCTAAGATATTTGCCTGGGGCTTTAGCTTCTTAGTTACTACTTTCTACTGCAGTTACTTAGAGTCTTGCCCTTCACCTGCACAATTTAAGAGTTGAAGAATGTTCTGAGAGAAGACTCCACAGATACTTTGAGGTTCTCTTTCCTGTGCTGCTAGCCTTATTAGGATTTTGCTCCTCAAGTCCTATGTACTCTGGCAGCACCAAACTCCAACCTCTTCGTTTTAACCTGGTGGGATTGAAGTTTTCTCTTAGGACTTTATTCTCCCACACTGTTAATTAGCCCATGTACTCAGGTAAAATCTTTGGAGTTCAGTATGGAAATATATATTCAACAAACAGATGGTTGACAGAAGGGTGGGGAGTGTGGGGTTGGGCCAAATGGTGAAGGGGAGAGGGAGATACAGTTTTCCAGTTATGGAACGAATAAGTCATAGGACTAAAAGGCACAGCATAAGGAATACAGTCAATGATATTGTAATAGCAATTTAACAGGACAGATGGTAGTTACACCTGTAGTGCACATAGCATATACACTTGTTGAATCACTATGTCATACACTTGAAACCATTATAACATTGTGTATCACCTATACTGAAATTTCAAAAAAAGAAATATTCAAAATTATTTTTCCTCAGTACTTTGGAGGCATTAGCCCACTATTTTATAGTTTCCTGACATGAAATTTTGTGCAAAAAACAAACAAACAAACAAACAAACAAACAGTGCTTTGGCAGCACATACACTAAAATTGGAATGATACAGAGAAGATTAGCATGGCTCCTGTGCAAGGATGACATGCAAATTCATGAAGTATTCCATATTTTTAACCTTTATTAAAAATATTTTTCTTAAATTTTTCCTACTATATTTTTTACTTTTGTGTAAATTTTTTTAATTCTATTTTACTTCCTTTATTTCATTTTAGTCTACTTCAGTGTATTCATTTTTCCAAATTTTTAAATAATTTTTTTCCTTTTTTTCCCTTTTTTTTCTCTAATCTATCAAGCCACTTTCAACACCCAGATCAAAACACACCTGGGATCTAGCATCATTTATTCGATTTTTGTCTATGTGTGTATTTGTTTTTAACTTTTTAATTTTAATATTTTTTAAATTTTAATTTATTAATTTTAATTTTTCCAGCTCATTAACTCCTTTTCTCCCTTCAAAATGATGAAACGAAGAAATTTACCCCAAAAGAAAGAGCAGGAAGAAAGGACAGCCAGGGACTTAACCAACACGGATACAAGCAAGATGTCTGAACCAGAATTTAGAATCACGATAATAAGAATACTAGCTGGAGTCGAAAATAGATTAGAATCCCTTTCTGTGGAGATAAAAGAAGTAAAAGCTAGTCAGGACAAAATTAAAAAATGCAATAACTGAGCTGCAATCTCGAATGGAGGCCATGGCAGCAAGGATGGATGAGGCAGAACAGAGAATGAGTGATATAGGGGACAAACTTATGGAGAATAATGAAGCAGAAAGAAAAAAGGAGATTAAGGCAAAAGAACACAATTTAAGAATTAGAGAAATCAGTGACTCATTAAAAAGGAACAACATCAGATTCATACGGGTCCCAGAAGAGGAAGAGAGAGAAATAGGAATAGAAGGGTTATGTGAGGAAATCATAGCAGAAAACATTCCTAGCCTGGGGGAAAGACACAGACATCAAAATCCAGGAAGCACAGAGGACTCCCATTGGAGTCAATAAAAACTGACCATCATCAAGGCATATCATAGTCAAATTCACAAAATACTCAGGCAAGAAGAGAATCATGAAAGCAGCAAGGGAAAAAAAGTCCTTAACCTACAAAGGAAGACAGATCAGGTTCACAGCAGACCTATCCACAGAAACTTGGCAGACCAGAAAGGAGTGGCAGGATATATTCACTGTGCAGCCAAGAATTCTCTATCCAGCAAGGCTCTCATTCAAAATAGAAGGAGAGATAAAAAGTTTCCCAGACAAACAAAATTTAAAGGAGTTTGTGGCCACTAAACCAGCCCTGCAAGAAATTTTAAGGGGGACTCTCTGAGGGGAGAAAAGATTAAAATAAATAAATAAATAAATAAATAAATAATAAATAGCAAAAGCAATGAAGACTAGAAAGGATCAGAGAACACCACCAGAAACTCCAACTTTACAAGCAACATAATGGCAATAAATTCATATCACTCAGTACTCACTCTAAACGTCAATGAACTCAATGCTCCAATCAAAAGACATAGGGTAACAGAATGGATAAGAGAACAAGACCCATCTATATTGTGTTTACAAGAGACCCACTTTAGACTGAAAGACACCTTCAGATTGAAAGGGGATGGGGAATCATCTATCATGCTAATGGTCAACAAAAGAAACACGGAGTAGCCATACTTATATCAGACAATCTAGACTTTTAAATAAAGATAGCATCAAGAGGTGAAGTATCAAAAAGCATTATGTCATAATTAAGGGGTCTACTCACCAAGAAGACCTAACAGTTGTAAACATTTATGCACCAAATGTGAAAGGACACAAATATATAAATCAATTAATCACAAACATAAAGAAACTCATCAATAGTAATACAATAATAGTGGGGGACTTCAACACCCAACTCACAACAGTGGACATATCATCTAATCAAAAAATTAACAAGGAAATAATGTCTTTGAATGACACACTGGACCAGATGGACTTAACAGATATATTCAGAACATTTCATCCTAAAGCAACAGAATATACATTCTTTTCCAGTGCACATGGAACGTTCTCCAGAATAGACCACATACTGGAACACAACTCAGCCCTCAGCAAGTACAAAAATATCAAGATCATCCCATGCATATTTTCAGACCACAATGCTATGAAACTTGAAATCAACCACAAGAAAAAATTTGGAAAGACAGCAAACACTTGGAGACTAAAGAACATCCTACTAAAGAATGAATGGGCTAACCAAGAAGTGAAAGAGGAAATTAAAAAGTATATGGAAGCCAATGAAAATGAAAACACCACACCCAAAACCTCTGGGACGCAGCAAAGGCAGTCATAAGAGAAAAGTATATTGCAATCCAGGGCTTCCTAAAGAAGGAAGAAAGACCTCAGATACACAACCTAACCTTATGCCTTAAAGAGCTGAAACAAGAACAGCAAATCAAACCCAAAACCAGCAGAAGACAGGAGATAATAAAGATTAGAGCAGAAATTAATGCTATTGAAATGAAAAAAAAAAAAAAAAGACACTAGAACAGATCAATGAAACCAGAAGCTGGTTCTTTGAAAGAATTAACAAAATTGATAAAACCACTATCCAGTTTGATCAAGAAGAAAAAGGAAAGGGCCCAAAATAATAAAATCAAGAATGAAAGAGGAGAGATTACAACCAACACAGCAGAAATAAAAACAATAATAAGAATATTATGAGCAATTACATGCCAATAAAATGGGCAAGCTGGAAGAAAGGGACAAATTCCTAGAAATATATACACTTCCAAAACTGAAACAGGAAGAAATAAAGAGTTTTAACAGACCCATAATCAGTAAAGAAATTGCATTAGTAATCAAAAATGTTCCAAACAACAAGAGTCCAGGAGCAGATGGCTTTCCAGGGAAATTGTACTAAACATTTAAGGAAGAGTTAACTCCTATTCTTTTGAAGCTGTTCCAAAAAATAGAAATGGAAGGAAAACTTCCAAACTCTTTCTATGAGGCCAGCATTACCTTGATTCCAAAACCAAACAGAGACTTCACCAAAGAGGAGAAATATAGACCAATTTCCCGGATGAACATGGATGCAAAAATCACCAAGATATTAGCCAACCAGATCCAACAGTACATTAAAAAAATTATTCACCACAACCAAGTGGGATTTATACCTGGGATTCAGGTCTGGTTCAATATCCACAAAACAAACAATGTGATTCATCACATCAATAAAAGAAAGGAATAGAACCATATGATCCTCTCAATAGATGCAGAGAAAGCATTTGACAAAATACAGCATCCTTTCTTGATAAAAATCTTCAAGAAATTAGGGATAGAAGTATTATACCTCAAGATCATAAGAGCCATGTATGAAAGACCCAATGCTATTATCATACTCAATGGGGAAAAACTGAGAGCTTTCCCCCTAAGGTCAGGGACAAGACAGGGATGTCCACTCTCACCACTCTTATTCAACGTAGTATTGGAAGTCTTAGCCTCTGCAATCAGAAAATAAAAAGAAACAAAAGGCATCCAAATTGGCCAGGAAGAGGTCAAACTTCCACTCCTCACAGACGACATGATACTCTACATGGAAAACCCAAAAGATTCCACCAAAAACCTGCTAGAACTGATTCATGAATTCAGCAAAGTAGCAGGATACAAAATTAATGCACAGAAATCGGTTGCATTCCTATACACCAACAATGAAGCAACAGAAAGAGAAATCAAGGAATCAATCCAATTTACAATTGCACAAAAAACTATAAAATACCTAGGAATCAATCTAACCAAAGAGGTGAAAAATTTAGACACTGAAAACTATAGAAAGCTTATGAAAGAAATTGAAGAAGACACAAAAAAATGGAAAAAGATTCCACGCTCCTGGATAGGAAGAACAAATATTGTTAAAATGTTGATACTACCCAATGCAATCTACATATTCAATGCAATCCCTATCAAAATAACACCAGCATTCTTCACAGAGCTAGAACAAACAATCCTAAAATTTATATGGAACCAGAAAAGACCCGGAATAGCCAAAGCAATCTTGAAAAAGAAAACCAAAGCAGGGGGCATCACAATCCCAGACTTCAAGCTATACTACAAAGGTGTAATCCTCAAGACACTATGGTACTGCCACAAG
The DNA here is from genome assembly GCF_018350155.1 of Leopardus geoffroyi. Taxonomy (NCBI): domain Eukaryota; kingdom Metazoa; phylum Chordata; class Mammalia; order Carnivora; family Felidae; genus Leopardus; species Leopardus geoffroyi. The sequence goes on along the minus strand of NC_059327.1, from coordinate 102,721,790 downwards.
AACAGACACTCAGATCAATGGAACAGAATAGAGAAACCAGAAATGGACCCACAAGCATATGGCCAAAGAATCTTTGACAAAGCAGGAAAGAATATCCAATGGAATAAAGACAGTCTCTTCAGCAAGTGATGCTGGGAAAACTGGACAGACACCTACAGATGAATGAACCTGGACCACTTTCTTACACCATACACAAAAATAAACTCAAAATGGGTGAAAGACCTAAGTGTAACACAGGAAGCCATCAAAATCCTTGAGGAGAAAGCAGGCAAAAACCTCTTTGACCTCAGTTGCAGTAACTTACTCAATACATCTCTGGAGGCAAAGGAAACAAAAGCAAAAATGAACTACTGGGACCTCATCAAAATAAAAAGCTTCTGCACAGTGAAGGAAACAATCAGCAAAACTAAAAGGTAACCAACAGAATGGGAGAAGATATTTGCAAATGACATATCAGATAAAGGGTTAGTATCCAAAATCTATAAAGAACTTATCAAACTCAACACCCAAAAAACAAATAACCCAGTGAAGAAATGGGCGAAAGTCATGAATAGACTTCTCCAAAGAAGACCTCCAGATGGCCACCAACACATGAAAAAATGCTCCACATCACTCATCATCAGGGAAATACAAATCAAAACCATGGTGAGATACCACCTTACACCTGTCAGAATGGCTAACGTTAACAACTCAGGAAACAACAGATGTTGGCGAGGATGCAGAGAAAGAGGATCTCTTTTGCATTGCTGCTGGGAATGAAAGCTGGTGCAGCCACTCTGGAGAACAGTATGGAAGTTTCTCAAAAAACTAAAAATAGAACTACCCCACACCCAGCAATTGCACTACTAGGTATTTATCCAAGGGATACAGGTGTGCTGTTTCAAAGGGACACATGCACCCCCATGTTTATAGCAGCACTATCAACAATAGCCAAATATGGAAAGAGCCCAAATGGCCACCGATGGATGAATGGATAAAGAAGATGTGGTATATACATACAATGGAGTATTACTCGGCAATCAAAAAGAATGAAATCTTGACATTTGCAACTACGTAGATGGAACTGGAGGTTATTATGCTAAGCGAAATTAGTCAGAGAAAGACAAATATCATATGAATTCACTTATATGAGGACTTTAAGAGACAAAACAGATGAATGTAAGGAAAGGGAAGCAAAAATAGTATGATAACACGGAGAAGAACAAAACATAAGAGACTCTTAAATATGGAGAACAAACAGAGGGTTACTGGAGGGGTTGTGGGAGGGGAGATGGGCTAAAAGGGTAAGGGGCATTAAGGAATCCACTCCTGAAATCATTGTTGAACTATATACTAACTAATATGGATGTAAATTTAAAAAAAGACGAAATAGAAAAAAAAAAAACACCTCTTGTTCTATTCAGTCCAGAAACATGCAAAATTTTAGTTTTCTGTCATGTTTTGACATTGATACAGGTTTGTTTAGAAATAGCAGCATTTTCCAATTCATCCTAGCAATTTTTTATTCATCCTGCTCAGTCTTTGATGCATGAAAATTTCAAATAATTTTAATATGCATTTTCTTCTATTCTCTTATCAGTTTTTGTAAGGAAATTTGGATTATTGGTTTAAAATATTAGAACTCCTGGAGGTGCCTGGGTGGCTCAGTCAGTTAAGCATCTGACTTCAGCTCAGGTCGTGATTTCACGGTTCATGAGTTTGAGCCCCACATTGGGCTCTGTGCTGACAGCTCTGAACCTGAAGCCTGCTTCAGATTCTGTGTTTCCCTCTCTCTCTGTTCCTCTTCTGATCATACTCTGTGTGTGTGTGTGTGTCTCTCTCAAAAATAAAAATAAACATTAAAAAAGTTTAAAACATTAGAACTCCTGGGTTGATCATCTATAGCCCTCAAAAATTTTCTCACATTTTCCATCTTTTAAGCCTCTAATTCCATATTCAATAAGACTTCAAATTTTGTTCTAGACTCTACTATATCTATATCTATCTATCTATCTATCTATCTATCTACTGATATTTATATTTTATTTTGGATAATTTGTTTTTTTTAATTTCCAAAAATTATTTATATTAACTGATCTTTACTCATAGTAGGCTGTTACTATTTTATTTCTCAAATATTCTGAGGCATAATTCTGAACAAAAGAATAAGACACAGTTAAAATACTTGTTTCCAGGAAGGAAAACTCAGACCTAGATAGGAGGGAAACTACTGTACAGTTTGAAATTTTACTATGCATATATATTACTTAATTTTTTTTAATTATCCAATAAATATCTCTCTGAAAATCCTAATTTAAATTATTTGTTTTGTCCTTTGATTTTTTTTTTCTTTTGGTGGTTGGATCAGGTATCTCATCATTCATCTTGATCTCTCTCATTTGTACTGCTTATTTTCCTCCAACATTTGATATTCCATGGTAGTCTATTCACAGGTATAAATTAAAGCTATGCTAATTAAGACAGGTAAATCATGTGGATTTCTTCTGCCATTGTTTGAATGTGTCTACCCCCAAAGTACTCTCCCTTGAATGGGAGTGTGACTGTGGCTTGAAGCACATGGACATGACGTATTGATTGAAAGGCTTCCCTTTATGATGGGTAGGTAAAGAAGAATCAGAGAAGAGGGACACATAGTAGATTATTTGCCAAAATTACTGCAATCATTTCTCTTTTTGTACCTACACCCTTTGTAACACGGCATTGTAATTTTTCCCACCAAGAAGCAAAGTCAATTTATTTACCCTCTGAATCTGGGCAGAAGTTGTAATTTAATGTGGCCAATAAAATTCAACAGATTTAGTGAGATGCCAATTGCAACTTAGCCCTCTAAAGGCAATGCAAACTTTTGCATATTCACCTGGAAACCTAGCCAACTTCCTGTGAACATTCTAGAATAGCCTGACTCAGGATAAGAGATCAAAAGGACCACTGATGAGTCATCCCAGCCTAGGCCATCTTCATGCATTATGTACCAAAAGACATAAAAACTAACTGTAGATGTATAAATGCACCCAGTCAAAATGAGAAGAAGTATCCAGCTGAGTCTATCTCAAATTATCAAACCACATAACCATGAGTTAAATAAATGGTTGCCATTTTAAGCCAAAAATTTGGAGACAGTTTTTTATACAACAATATTTAACTGATATACTTTTCCCACTCACCCCCAAGTGCCAGAATAACAAGAATGTTAGTATTATGAGATGCCAATGGCTAAGCCAAAAACCCTAGACTCCAGCACACAAAGCTTTCCATTTCTTTAGAAATCAGGTTTCTTCCCACACTGCCAGTCATTCTGTACATTGTAGGGAGGAACAGGGGTGGACTTTGTCAATCTACTACCCACTTTTTTTTCTCCATTCCTCACTCATTTTCTGGCTACTGACACCAATTTAGTAACGTTTACTCGAATTCCATCAGGAAGATGAGTTCTTATATCCACAGCAGACTTGGTTATGCAAATTCACAATAGAAATCCCCCTTTACTCTTCACTTTGTTAGGAATTTTCTCTCTTTTGAATTTATTTTGCCATTTTAATTTAATTTATATTGGATAATATATCACATCTAAAGAAGATGGTAAAAATATTTACATACAGCTAAAGACTAATAAAATCAAAACCCAGGAGTCTATTACCCAAGTAAAGAAATAGAAGATTACTAATACCTTAGAGGCTCCCTATGTGCCTCTTAAATGTATACTCCACTCACCCCTAGGAAATAACCACGATATGATTTTATCTTAGTCATTCCCTTGCCTTTGCTTATGGCTTTTACTAACAATGTAAGAATCTCTAAGTAATACATTGCTTAGTTTTTTAAAAAATGAATAAAAATGATAAACCCAGTTGTGTAAAAAAAGGACAATATTGCCACCATTGGATAAAAGCTCTCAGGAGATATATAAGTTGAACTGTGTCTAGGTTGTAATCAAATTTTAGTTTTACTACAATTTTAACATATTTAAAAGCTGCTAAAACTGTAAATTTTTTAATGTTTATTTTTGAGAGAGAGAACGCACAAGCAGAAGAAGGGCAGAGAAAGAGGGAAACAAAGAATCACAAGCAGGCCCTGTGCTGCACAGAGCCTGGCATGGGGCTCAAACCCACAAACCACAAGATCATGACCTGAGCTAAAATCAATTCAGATGCTCAACTGACTGAACTATCCATGCACCCCTGCTAAGACCATAAACCTCAAGAATTTTCATCCCAAGAAAAAAATTCTGTAATTTTGTATGATGGCAGATGTTAACTGAGCATACTGTGGTAATTATTTTGCAATATATACAAATTTTGAGTGATTGTGTTGTGCACCTGAAACTAATATAATGTTGTATGTCAATTATACCTTAATTAAAACATATTTTTCAGCTTTATTGAGAGTTTATCAGCGCTGAGGAATACAATGGGCAAGATAAAGTGAGTTCTGGGAATCCTTGGGCTTCTGCATTTGGGTTATGTGGCAGGATTATAATGAGAACCAAGATTAGACATCTGGCTTAAAGATGGTGAAAAAGAGTAGATTACTCTATATTTATTCCTTCGGGTGCACTACGTCTACCACCAGTCCCCAGTAGGTCAGGCCACAACAATTCTGTTCAGTGAAATGAGTGTCCTCTTGTCAACTGATCCAGGCTATAAGACATGAGGAGGTTACTAGGAATGATATCCATGGCATGGGGGTATTGCTGAAATAGATGAAGGGGGTTAAGAGGTATAAAATTCTAATTATAAAATAAATAAATTGCAGAGATAAAAAGTACAGCATAGGGAATACCGTCAATAATATTGCAGTAACATTGTATGATGACTGATGGTGACTAATGGTAAGTACTGAGTAATGTATACAATTGTTGAATCAATATGTTGTACACCTGAAATAACACTAATAGAACACTGTATGTCAACTATTCTTCAATAAAAAAAATAAAAGACAAATTAAAGAAAAGAAATGACATCTACACTGCTCAAGACATACCTAGTACAGATTAAAAGTGGGGTCAGGATCATCCGAACTTTGTCTTCAGCTTAAAGAGATATACAATGAATAAAAGATTTTTAAGGTAATACAATGGCAGTGAGAATATCAATGATGACAGCCTTCAATAAATTCATCTCTGGGTCAGACCTCTCTCAAACTCCTGACTCATACCCTTCTTGGCAATGCAACTTAGATTTCTAATGGATATCTGAAAATCAGCGTTGAAGATAAACTTCTAACCTCACCTCCCCACCCACAGAATCTTCTCCAAATGCAGCTTTCTCCATTTAAGTTGATAGTAACCCCATCCTTCCAGGTGCTCTTACAAAACTTTGAACTCATCCTTAATTCCTTTTCCTCACCTACTACATCCAAGTTATCAGGAAATCCTTTTGGCTCCACCTTCAAAATATACCAGAATCCAACCAATTCTACTACCTTCACAGCCACCATCCTAGTAAGGGACACATTGTCTCTCACCTGGATTATTGCTGAAGTCTCCCAGTTGGTCTCTCTGGTTTTCCCCTTGTGCCTTACAGTCTATTCTCAACCATTCACATTGAAGCAGCGTGATCAAAAAGATGGACATGTTTATTTCTCTATTCACCAACTGTACACTGAGCCCCTACTATGTACACTCTGCTAGGTACTTGCCATGTATCAGTGAACAAAACAGACAAAGACATATGTGCCCTCATGGAGTTTATGTTCTATTGTCAGGGAGAGGAAAACAAACAATAAACAGTAAGCAAGTAAATTATAGTAACATGTAGTCCTTTTAAAATTTAAGTCAAATCATGTGACTTGTCTGCCCAGAGGCTTCCAAAGTCTTTCTATTTCACACAGGAAAATAGTTAATATCTTTACAGTGGCTCACAGTCTCCCCCTTTTCTTCTCTGGCATCCTCAAAATACTTGCAGTTCATGTCATGCTAGTCACCATGGCCTTTTTGCAATTCCTTAAATGTACCATAATTGTAGACATGCTTCCACTTAAGATATTGTTCTGGCTATTTCTTCAGCCAATATAATTTTATCCCAAATAACTTATTGGCCAAATCCTCACCTCCTTCAAGTTGTTACTCAAATTTTGTCTTCTCAATGAGGCCAACACAGACCACCCTACTTAATATTGCAATGCCCCTACCTCCTACCCCAGACACCCAATCTCTTTACACAGTCCTGCTACTTTTTAAATTTTTTCAGAAACACCTTCTAACACATTATATAATTTACTTGCTTACTGTTTATTGCATTTTCCTCTCCCAAACAATAGAACATAAGCCCCATGAGAGTACGCATATCTTTGTCTGCTTTGTTCACTGATGCATGCCAAGTATCTAGCAGAATGATAAATAGTAGGGCTTAGGGTAGAGTTGGTGAATAAAGGAATGAACACGTTCATCTCTTGGATCACCCTGTTTCAATTGGACTGATTGCTCTCTGTGTCTGGTATACAACCATATACATAATATCTCAGGATCCTCCTAGAGATTCCTTCTGACTGTTTTCCACATTCCCTTTCTTGGTTTGCTCTCTTATTTAGATAAAGCACATCCCTTTTTAGCTTCTTAATAAAAGGCACGTAAAAGGTACATTTTCAAGAACTTGCATATATGAAAATGTCTTTATTTTATCCTCATTTTGAAATAGTATTTTGGTTATAAATTCTGTATTGGAAATTTTTTTTCAAAATTTTGTCTGCATGCTTACAGTGTTTCTGATATCCAAATCATTTGGCGATATCTAAATCATTTTGATTCCTGGTCTTCTGTATGTGACTTTTTTTTTTAATTTGGAAGTTTATAGAATATTTTCTTTATTTCTTTATTTTTTGTTCTCAGTGTTTCAATAATTAAAAACTATGGGCCTTGGTATGTGTGCATTTTCATCCACTTTTCTGGCCTTTTAGTAGAATCTTTCACTCTGGCAATTCATGTGTTTCAGTTCTGGAAGAATTTTTGAATTGTTTTCTTACTGGTATCACCCATTGTTTTACTATCGTCTCTTTTTAGAACTTCTATTATTCATATTTTAGACTTTCTAGATTGAGTTCTACTTTCCTTATGTTGTATGCCCAATTTCCTATCTGTTGGTCTTTTTTTAATCTTATTTCTTAAAGATATTCTCAGTATAATCTTCCAACCTTTTATTTAGTTGTTTATTTCTCCTGTTTTTACTCTCAATGAGTTCTCCTTGTTCTCTGAATTTTTCTTTTATATTTCATTCTGTTCTTGTTTCATGCATGTAATATCTTCTGTTATCTATTTGTTAAAGCTTCTTTCTTCTTGCTGAATTGTTTCTTCCCAAGTTGCTTCTTTTGTTGGTTGGTTTGTTTGGGTTTTTATCTTCCATGTTGAAAGCCTTTCCAAGGTATCTGTTAGTCATTGGCAATTCTCTTATGATGAAGAGTGCAAGCCTAAAATTCTGCTTGGAATCTGAAATCACATGGGTGGTGTTTGTAGATTTGGGTTATTAAAAGGAATTTGAGATATTTAAATATTTTCTTGGGATGGTCAAATTTCTAAGGGAATTTTTTGTTTTTTTTTTTTATCTCTTTCCCAGAGGGTAAAAATATGGCTTGCAACTTTCTGGGAGCAGAGCAGTATTTCTATATTCAGCATTAATTATTAATAAGGTCAGTTAATCCTTCCATTTTGTGAATGAAACTTATTCTCTCTATATAAAGGCCCATATTTTTATATTTTCCCAAGAAAAGAACTCCACCAAGAATAGAACTCCAGACTTCTGCCAGGGTAGGTGGTCAAGGGAAGGTTCTGGTAGTGTTTAGTGGGTACATAAACTAAAGGTTCCAGAAAGAGAGAATTGAAAAACAATGGGTAAAATCATTAATAAAATATTTTTTAATGTTTGTTTATTTTTGAGAGAAAGACAGAGCATGAGTGGGGGAGGGGCAGAGAGAGAGGGAGACACAGAATCCAAAGCAGACTCCAGGCTCTGAGCTGCCAGCATACAGCCAGATGCAGGCCTCAAATTCATGAACAGTGAGATCATGACCTGAGCCGAAGTCGGACGCTTAACAGACTGAGTCACCCAGGCACTCCATTAATAAAATAATTTAAGAAGAATCCTTCTAGAACTTAAACACATGAGTTACCAGAATTAAAGGCCCCACTGAAAGTCCAGAAAAGTGGATAAAAATATATCCATACCAAGACCCTGAAACAACTTCCACTCAGGTTTCTTAATTTCAGACCCCAGACCCATCTCTAGTTTCAGAGGTACCTGATACTGCTTTCCTGGGACTTATGAGGATTCTGCAGTGTATCTTGGACTGGTTCTCAGTTATTCCCATAGGTAATATGATTTTGCATTTATTGGGTCTGCTAAATCACTTATTATTTGTATATCTGCTTTCTAACATCCCAAAATTTATGATTTTTTCCTTTCTTTCAGAGTGTAGGGGAAAGTGATTGGGTTAATCATGAGCTCAAACTGCCAGCTTTAACCACAATTAGATATTAAAACTTTAAAAAATATTAATATTTATTTTTGAGAGAGAGAGAGAGAAAACGAGAGAGAGAGGAGCAGAAAGAGGGAGACACGGAATCCGAAGAAGCAGGCTCCAGGCTCTGAACTGTCAGCACAAAGCCCCACATGGGGCTTGAACTCATGGACTGGAAGATCATGACCTGAGCCAAAGTTGGACACTTAACCAACTGAGCCAACCAGGTACCCCAAACCTTTTAAATTGCAATTGTAACTTTTAAGTATTTTGAATTAAAGGCATATATTTTAAAATTTGAGATATAAATTCTAAGAAGGGGCACCTGGGGGGCTCAGTTGGTTAAGCATCCAACTCTTGATTTCAGCTCAGGTCATGATCTCATAATTTGTGAATTCGAGCCCCACATCAGGCTCTGCACTGACTCTGGAGCCTGCTTGGGATTCTCTCTCTTTTCTCTTTCTATCCCTACCTCACACACTGTCTGTCTGTCTCTCAAAATAAATAAATAAACTTCAAAAAGAAAGTGATATGAAAAATATTGAAATACATAATTACACAATATTAGAGATAATTTAGTCACATACACTTCAAAATGTTTATATGAACCTCTGTTTCCAAATTACTTTTTCTAGTTGATATTCTTAATACTCAATGCCAGAGCAAGTTCTTTAGGATAAATAGAAAATAGCTAACCTTGACATTGTCATCCTACTATAACATCACTTAGAATATATTTCAGGGTTAAGGGTGGGTCATTCAAGACTGACAAATATACTGATTCTGTTTTAAAGTATTCTGGTAGAAGCTACTTAAGTAGCTGAATTCATTAAAGTCAAATAAAACAAAAGAGCTTTCAACAATCTATTCTTTTGCTTTTGTAGAAATTTTTCTTACTTTAGAGTCACTCATTTGAACTTGAAATTTAATTGTGGAATTATAAAATTGATAAAATGTCTTTTTTTCTGAATTTACTAATGAATATGAAGATACAGCAAAATTTACATTAGATCCTTAAGTGTGTATTTAAAATTTTACATGTTGACCTGCATAGGGTGTTAGTCATATTGTAGTTGCTTAGTACACAATTAATTGCTACAGGAGCAAAATTTATGTGAAAAATTTAAACACTGCTTTTAAATTAAATATCTCTAACACATAGTAGTAGAAGCACATAGTAGTAAGTTGTAAATTATATTCAATATTGCTACAGTAAAAACTAATAACACTTTCAATTGTTAAAAATTATTAAATTGGATCTTTTGGCATTAAATTGGATCAAGTGGCATAAATCATTTCATTTAAATTGAATTTACCCTCAATAATAATATTTGGTTTCTTTTTATAAATTACCTTTATTTTAGTGATGTTGCTTTTTAAAAATGAAAAGGCCAAAATGTTCCTTTGATCACAAAGAAAGGCTTCCATCACTGCTTTAAGGGTATCTTTTTTCTGCAACTACTGTTAAATTACAGTACAATTAAGTACTGCCTTTACTGAAACCTAAAATTAGTTTTCACAATTATTTTGTTTTCTTACAAGTATCTAGAATTCACAAGAAGACATAATGGTAGGCAATTCATCTCTCAAATCAGTAGCAAAAGTATTTCTCATAGACTGAAGCATTAAAATATTTAACTTATCCTAAAGTTGAATACACAATAGAGTGTAAATAAGGCAGGCTCCAAAGTCATTCATTTAACAAATATTTATTGAGCACCTGTGATACACCTGAGGGATACAATGGTGAGTAAAAATACTGTGACCTCAGAGTTTCTAGTCTGTAGTGTAGTGGCCTGTGTTCTGTAAAGCTGTGTTCTATTTGGGGATTTGTTGCCGTTTCATTTAATTTGCCATGTTTTTTGACAATGGATTTTGCCCTCTGGTTTGGCTATGGTATCTGCTGCTCCATTTATATCATACACAGAGGCCTTACATATTCATATTCTCTGCCCAATTCCTGCCAACATCAGGTTGTGTGTTCTGTGAGCAAGTGACTCATACCAACCTGGATTTAAAACCCAACTCTGCTTGCATGGTGTCACCCTGGGCAAGTCAATTTATTAATCTAAACCTCAGCTGTCTCTTATGAAAAATGAGAATAATATCGCCCATTTCATAGTGTTATTGAGTATAAAAATAATATCTAAAATATTTAGCACAGTAACACATAGGCCAACTAGTATAATTATAGGTAATGTATTAATTTAGTTTAATACATTAATCTAGTTTCATAATGAACAAAAGCACTATATCTTCTTTTAAAATTAAGGCAAGGATTTTAAAATAATTTGTAAGATAGAAGATAAAGCTTTTATAAAACCTTTAGGTTTTAGATAAAACCTTATCTAAACATAAGGTTTTATAAAACCTTTAGGTTTTAGATAAAATCTTATCTAAACATAAGGTTTTATTTTTTATTGCAATTTTCCCAATTCTATGATAAAGGACTATCTTGCCTAAAACATTTGGCAATGATATAGAAAGACTTGGGAGGAATATCAGGCACTTGACATCATATATTGATATATATGATATTTATACCTATTAACTGAATTTATTTTACCCATAATAACTCAGTAACTATAAACCATGTTCCCTAGGACAATTTATTAGGCCATAAAAGATTTTTTCCAACTAATCATGACTAAAGCAGATAGAAAGTACTTACGTAGTGTCTGGTTTATAGTGAATTCGGTCTTAGAGGTTTACAAAAACGATTTTATTTCACACTGACATCATTCCTTTGAAATAGGGAAGGAAGAATTTCAAACTTAATCTCATATGAGACAAATCACAAGTTACAGAGAGCCCAAATGGCTTTGAATATGCTTGAAAAATAATGGGCAGAACCTGATCTCCACCATCATTCCGTGTATTAGACTGTTCTGTCTCCATCAAGGGCATTGAAAATAACATTTTGTACTACAGAGATGCAATTATAACCTAACATTGATTAATAAATTAATTAATTTGCTAGATAAGTATTTACTGAAGTTTTACTATGCACCAAGCACAGCTTAAGACACTTAAAACATAAGGTTCAACAAATTAGGTCCCTGCTCTTGTAGAGCTAATAAGTTTTTAGCGAAGAACAACAAAGTAACCAAGTATATTCATGCACGAGCAGGTTAATTTGAGATGGTGAAAATAGCTATGAAGAAAATAAAACATGGCAATATAGCACAGAGTGGCTGGCAAAGGAATAATGTCAGCAAGACAGCAAAGTAAGAAGCCCTGGACCTCCATTCCTCCTATGAACATACCAATTTAGCAACAATTCATGGACACATTTCCTTCGAGAGAAATCCATAAACTAATTGAAATTTTCCTTCACCCTTGGCAAACACAAAACCAGAATGAAGCCATCAGGGAAATTCAGGAAATGCTCTGTTCAGAGTTGCCATCCTGGTACAGCACCATATAATCAGGAAGAGATCCCTCAGGTCTCACCTTCCCCCAGAGGAGGGAAGAAGTTGGTCATAATGAGGGGGCTCCCCCACAGGACAGGCTTCTGTCTTTCATAAACCAAACAGTCAAAGCAAATAAGAATTAAACAAAGATGCTCTAAAGGAACAAGATAAATCTCCAGGAACAAGATAAAACTCCAGACCATAGTGAAATAAAGTTATATGATTTACATGGCAGAAAATTTTAAATTACTGTAATAAAGATGTTCACTAAGGCCAAGAGAACAATACATGAGCTAAATGAGAATTTCCACAGGGAAGTAGAAAACATTAAAAAGTACTAAACAAATCATGGGGCTGAAGAGTACAATAATGAAACTGTAAAATTCACTAGAGGGGTTCAACATCAGACTAGATGATTAGATCAAGCAAAAAAAAAAAAAAGAAAAGAAAAGAAAAGAAACTGAAAATTCAAAGATAGGTAATTGGAAATATTCAATTAGAGGGGAAAAAAAGAATGAAAAAAGTGAAGTGTAAGAGATTTATAGGACACCATCATGCATATCAATATGTGCACTGTGGGATTCTCCAAAAGAAGAGAAAGAGAAAGGACCCTTATTCAAAGAAATAATGGTTGGGGCACCTAGACGTCTCAGTCAGTTAAACATCTGATTATTGGTCTCAGCTCAGGCCATGATCTCATGGTTTGTGAGATCAAGCCCGCCATCGAGCCCCACACTGGCCTCTTCACTGACAGCACAGAATCTACGTGGGATTCTCTCTCTCTGCCTCACCCCCACTTGTGCTCGTGCTCGCTCACTCACTCTCGCTCTCTTTCTGTCTCTCAAAATAAATAAACTTAAAAAATGGTTGAAAATTTCCTAAATCTGGGGAAGAAAATGGACATCCAGATGCAAGAATCTCAAAACAAACCAAATAATACATCAAATAAGTTTACACCAAGACATTATAATCAAACTGTCAAATGACAGACAAAGAGAAATTTCTGAATGCAGCAAGAGTATTATTCTCTACAAAGGAACCCTCTCCCCATAAGACTACCATTAGATTCTTAAGTAGCAACCTTTCAGGCCAGAAGAGAGTGGGATAATATTTTCAAAGTACTAAAAGAACAAACTGCCAAATGAAAATGCTATAGTGAACAAAATTGTCCTCCAAAAGTGAAAGATAAAGACTTTCCTGGACAAACAAAAGCCGAGGGAGTTTATTACCAGTAGAACTACTTTATAAGAAATGCTAAAGGAAGCTCAAGTTGAAATGAAAAAACACTAAATATATATATGATAGCATGAGAGTGTATGAAACTTATTGGTACAAGTGAAATATATAGACAAATATAGAATGCTGTATAATTGTAATGGCAGTAGGTAAATCCCTTTTAATTCTAGTATAAAAGTTAGAATTCAAAAGTATTAAAAAATAACAACTAAAAATATATTAAAATATACAATATGAAAAGATGTAAACTGTGATAACAGTAACTATAAAGGGGGAAGAGGAAGTTAAGGTATAGTTTTCTAATACAATTGAACTTGTTCCTAGCTTAAAATAAAATGTTGCAACTATAAAATATTTTGTGTAAGCCCCTAGATAACCACTCACATGAAAATAAAACTATGTAAGTTACACACAAAAAAAGAAAAGGGTATCAAAGCATAACAACACCAAAAATCAACAAAACATAAAGGAATATATCAAGACAGGAAAAGACAGAAAAAGAACTATAAGACTAATGGAAAACAATTTTTAAAATGGCAATAGTAAATGCTTTTTTATCAATAATTAAATGCAAATGTATTAAAATTCCCAATCAAAAGACATGGAGTGGTTGAAGGGATTTAAAGAAAAAAAAAATGACCTAACTATATGTCATCAACAAGAAACTTACTTTAAGGACATACATGAGCTTAAAGGGAAGTGGTGAGGAAGAAAAGATAATTATGAAAATAGTAACCAAAAACCAGCACTTGTGGCTATATTGCATCGAACAAAATGTCTGAACTTATGTCTAGATTGTCAAAAACTGTCACAAGAAGCAGAGGAGGACATTATATGAGGATAAAAGAATCAATTCACCACGAAGTTATAACAATTTTAAATACTTCTGCCTTAATATAAAGCAAACAGGACAGAACTAAAGGGATAAATAGAAAGTAATACAATAATAACAGGGGATTTCAACATCTCACTTTCTTTTTTTATATATTTTTATTTATTTTGAGAGATAGAGAAAGAGTGAGCAAGTGGGGAAGGGGCAGAGGAGAGAGAGAGAGAGAGAGAGAGAGAGAGAGAGAGAATCCCAAATAGGCTCCATGCTGTCAGCACAGAGCCTGATGCAGGGCTCAATGCCACAAACCATTAGATCATGACCTGAGCCAAAATCAAGAGTCAGACAGTTTACCTACTGAGCCACCCAGGAATCCCAATATCTCACTTTCAATAATAGGTAGAACATCCAGACAGAATATCAATAAGGAAACAGAGGACTGGAACAATACTATAAACCATATGGACATAACATATATGTATAGAACATTCCACCAAATGGTAGCAGAACACACATTCTTCTCATGTGTATACATATCTTTCTATAGACTAGATCACAAGTTTAGGCCAAAACACCTCTTAACAAACTTAAGAATAAAATTATATCAAGTATTTTTTTAATCACAATAGAATGAAACTAGAAATCAATAACAGAAGGAAAACTGGAAAATTCACAAATATGTGGAAATTAAACAGCATACTCTTAAGTAACCATAGAGTCAGAGAAGAAATCAAAATGGAAATTAGAAAATACTTCAAGACAAAAAAAAAGGGGGGGGGCACAATATACCAAAACTTATGAGATGCAGCAAATTACATGCCAACAAACTGGATAGCCTAGAATAAATGGATAATTACTAGAAACACAACATGCCAACACTAAGTAATGAAGAAATAGAACATCTGAACAGACCTATCACTAATATAGAGATTGGATCAGTAATCAAAAACTTCCAAAGAAAACTTCAGGACCAGATCACTTCACTGGTAATTTCTACCAGACATTTAAAGAATTAATGCTTTTTTTTCCCAAATTCTTCACCAAAACTAAAAAGAACAGAATACTTTCCAAATCATTTTATGAGCTAGAATTACCATGATACCAAAGCCAAAGAAAGACTGCATGAGTAAAGAAAAAGGAATCCCAATATCCCTGATGAACATAGCTGCAAAAGTTCTTAACAAAATACTAACAAACTGAATCCTATAGTATGTTAGAAGGATAATTCACCATGACCAAGTGGTATCTATCCTGGGATTCAAGGAAGTTCAACATATGAACATATGAATATGCATTAATTAATGCAGTATTACATGTTTAAAAAAAAGGATTAGAGACACCTGGGTGGCTCAGTCAGTTGAGTCTCTGATTTTTGGTTTTGGCTCAGGTCATTATTGCATGGTTTCATGGGTTTGAGCCCCAAGTTGGGCTCTGCACTAGCAATGCAGAGCCAGCTTTACAATCTTTCTTTCCTTCTCTCTTGGCCCCTCCCCCACTCGTTCTATCTCTGTCTCTCTCAAAAAAAATAAATTTTTAAAAAATAAAATAAAGGATTAAAATCACATGGTCATCTCAATGCAGAAAAAAAAGCCATTTGACAAAGATTCAAGAATTTTTCATGATAAAAACTCTCAACAAACTAGAAATAGAAGAAAAGTATCTCAACAAAATAAAAGACATATGAAAATCCCACAATTAACATTATCATCAACATTGAAAAACTGAAAGCTTTTCCTCTAAGACCAGGAATAAGGCAAGAATGCCCATTCTCATCATTTCTATTCAACATAATACTGGAAGTCCTAGCTAGAGTAATTAGTCAAGAAAAAGAAATATGTGTCACCCAAACCAGAAGTAAAACTTTCAGTTTGTAAATGAAATGAATTTTATGTGTAGTATACTTGAAAGACACCACCAAAATCTATTAGAACTAATAAATGAATTCAGTAAAGTAGCAGGATACAAAATCAATATACAAAAATCCACTTGCTTTTCTGTATACTAGCAACAAATTACCTGAAAAAGAAATTAAGAAACTAATCTCATTTAAAATGGCACCAAAAAGAATTAAATATTTTGGTAATAACTTGGCTTAAGGAGAGGAAAGAATTATACACCAAAATCTACAAAACATTGATTAAAAAAACAACTAAAAAAGACACAAATGGAAAGACATCTGGTGTTCATGGATTGGAAGACATAATATTTTGTAAGTGTCCATACTACCAAAACAACCTATAGACTCAATGTAATATCTACCACAATCATAATGACATTTTTTACAGAAATAAAAACAATTCTAAAAAGTGTACCAATGTAGGTAGGAATTAAAATGGTGGAGCAGTATGGGAACCCTGAGCTTGTCTCATCCCTGAAATGCAGCTGAGTCAGGATAAAACCATTTTTGAACACCTAGGAAATTAATCTGAGGACTAATGCAACAATCTGAATAACTTGAGTCACAGAACTTGGCAGGTGTGCAGTATGGAGAGTTGAATTGGGAGAGAAAAGCCACAGAGCTGAGGAATGTTGAGAGCCATGTTCATGGAGAAAGGACAGAGAAAGAGAAGAGGATAATGCAGCATCCCATAAGAAAAGAATTCCCCATGAAAGTAGCTGGAGAGAAGAGAGAGAGAAAGAGTGAAAACGTTCACAGAAGATCAAACAAGAAATCTATTCCCAAAGACTATTGATGAGGAACAAAGAGAGGGTTGCAATACCACCAGTGTATAAATAGTGGAGCACAGAGTCTGAAGGTTCAAAGCTCAGTGCCAGGTGGTGCTCTTGTGGGGAAGTAGTGTGAATCCCCAGGAGCAGGCAGGTCAGTATGAGGGGTCCATATACCACACAGGGAGAGGCTGTTCCTCTGCTTGAAGTGTACTTGGTGGAGGCCATATAGCTTCCCCAAGGGCACAGGTCCCATTGGACCCCAGAGAGCAGCCACGTTTTCTGGTATTGGGATAAAGACACCAGAGTGCAGCAAAACCAGGTGCTGGCTATGTGTTGTGACTTACCATAAACTCTGAAGCTATGCTACTGTGCAACTGTGTGAACTGTTTTCTGGGGAGAGCTGGAGCTCAGCCATTGCTCAGCGACACCCTCCACCAGAGAATCGGCATGGGTCCAAGCCATGGGAGTCTCTGAAGTGTGGGGTTTTGAAATACAGTCCCATCTAAAATAAAACTCTGGAGAGAGGTGCCACCTGGCAGGCAGACAGCTTGGACAAGGACAGGGTAGAGGCAGGGAGTGGACAAAGGGCTAAAACAAAGGTTGGGTGCTTGATCACGGGTTGATGAGAGCACAAAGTTCCTGGGCCAGAGACTAGGAAACTTGGTGAAGCCATTTTCACCTCTACTGCACACATGAACAGATCTACCCCAGTAAGGTAAGCAGCACTACCAAGTGGAGAATGGAGCTGTTACACCAAGCCCAGCCCAACTGCACCCTCCAGACACATCACCCAGAATACCAGCACAAACCCCTCCACCGGCTTAGTCTACAGACTACAGTGTGCTTCAAAGTTTCAGTTCTAGGGGAAACTGTATTAACTTTATTTGGGTTTCATTCTGCTTGCTGGTTCATTTGTTCATTTTCTTTCCTTCTATTTTTGCTTAAATTGTTTTCTTTTATTCCTTTCTGTCTTTCCTCTTTATTAGAACCAGAAAGAGCATTTTTTTTTATTTTTAAAAATTGTTTTAATCTATTTTATTTTATTTTATTTTATTCTATTTTGCTATTTGTATTTTTTTAATTTTTACATTTTTAAACTTTTTTTTTCCTTTCCTTTCTCTCTTTTTCTCTATTCTATCAAGCTTCTTTCAACAAGCAGACTGAAACACACCTAGGACGTAGCTTCCTTTATTTTATTTTGTTTTGTTTTTAATTTTTATTTTTTACTTTATTAAGTTTTTTTTTCTTCCTTCAAAATGACAAGATGGAGGAATTCACCCAAAAAGAAAGAAGAGGAAGAAATGACGGCCAGACATTTAATCAACACAGATATAAGTAAGATGTCTGAACTAGAATTTAAAACCACAATTATTAGAATACTAACTGAGGTTGAAAAAGCACAGAATACACCATAGAATCACTTTCTGTGGAGATAAAAGAACCAAATGTAGTCAGGCAGAAATTAAAAATGCTACAACTCAGATGCAATCTCAAATGGATGCCATGATGGCAAGGATGGATGAGGCAGAGCAGAGAATAAGTGATACAGAAGATAAAATTATGGAAAATAATGAAGCAGTAAAAAAGAGGGAAACAAAGGCAAAAAGTCATAACACAAGGCTTAGAGAACTCAGTGACTTATTAAAAAAGAGTATCATTTGTATCATAGGAGTTCCAAAAGATGAAAAGAGAGAAAAATGGACAGAAGTTTTATGTGAGCAAATTATATATGAAAATTTTGCTAATTTCCCCCTTGTCTGTGGGAAGGACACAGACATCAAAAAGAAGCACAGAGAACTCTCACAAATTCAACAAAAAACAACCATCACCAAAACGTATCATAGTCAAATTCACAAAATGCACAGACAAGGAGAGAATTATGAAAGCAGAAATGGGGGGAGAAAAGTCCTTAGCATATAAAGGAAGACACATCAGGTTCACAGTAGATCTGTCCACATAAACATAGCAGGCCAGAAAGGAGTGTCAGGATATATTCAACATGCTGAATGGGAAAAATATGCTGCCAATAATTCTTTATTCAGCAAGGCTGTCATTAAAAATAGAAGGAGAGATAAAGAGCTTCTCACACAAACAAACAACAAACAAACAAACAGAAAACTAAAGGAGTTTGTGACCACTAAATCAGCCCTGCAAGAAATTTTAAAGGGGACTCTTTGAGTATAGAAAAAACATAATAGGGGCACCTGAGTGGCTCAGTTGGTTAAGCGTCAACTCCTGACTTTGGCTCAGGTCATGATCTCATGGTTTGTGAGTTCAAGCCCTGCATTGAGCTCTGCACTGATAGTGTGCAACCTGCTTAGAATTGTCTCTTTCTTCCTCTCTCTGCCCCATCCCAGCTTGTGTTCTTTCTCTCTCTCTCAAAATAAATAAATAAACTTTAAAAAAATGAGAGAAAAATAAAATTAAAAAAGACCAAAAGCAGCAAAGACTAGAAAGGACCAGAAAACATCATCAGAAACACCAACTCTACAGGTTTCACAAAGGCACTAAATTTGTATCTTTCAATAATCACTCTGAATGTAAATGGACTAAATGTTCCAATCAAAAGACACAGAGTATCAGAATTAATGAGAAAATAAGACCCATATATATGCTGCCTACAAGAGACTTATTTTAGACCTAAAGACACCTGCAGATTGAAAGTACAGGGATGGGAAAGCATCTATCATGCTAATGGACATCAAAAGAAAGCCAGAGTAGCCATACTTATATCAAACTAGATTTTAGAATAAAGAATGTAACAAGAGATGAAGAAGGAGATTATATCATAATTAAGGGGTCTACCCAACAAGAAGATCTAACTATGGTAAATATTTATGCCCCCAACTTGAACACCCAAATATATAAATCAATTAATCACAAACATAAAGAAACTGATTGATAATACTATAATAGTATTGGATTTCAACACCCCACTACAGCAATGGAGAGATAATCTAAACAGAAAATCAACAAGGAAACAATGGCTTTGAATGACACATTGGACAGGATGGACTTAACAAATGTGTGCAAAACATTTCATCCTAAAGCAGCAGAATATACATTCTACTCAAGTGCACATGGAACACTCTCCAGAATAGATCACATACTTGGTCACAAATCATTCCTCAACAAGTACAAAAAGATCAAGATCATATCATACATCTTTTTATTTTATTTTTTTAATATTTATTTATTTTTGAGAGACAGAGTGAGACAAAGCACAAGTGGGGGAAGGGCAGAGAGAGGAGACATGGAATCCAAAACAGACTTCAGGCCTTGTGAAAGCATTCAGCACAGAACCTGACGTGGGTCCCAAACCCATGAACCATGAGATCATGATCTGAACCGAAGTCAGACACTCAACCAATGGAGTCATCCAGGTACCCCTTGTGCATATTTTTGGAGCATAATTCTATGAAAGTGGCAATCAACCACAAAAAAAAATTGGGAAAGACCACAAATACTTGGAGATGAACGAACATCCTACTAAAAAAAAAAAAAAGAAAAAGAAATAGAACATCCTACTAAAGAATTACTGGGTTAACCAAGACATTACAGAGAAAATTAAAAACCACATGGAAGCCAATGAAAATGAAAATACAACAGTCCAAAACCTCTTGGATATGGCAAAGGTGGTCATAATAAGGAAGTATATCTCTATACAGGTCTTCCTAAAGAAGAAAGAAATGTCAAAAATACAAAACCTAACCTTATACCTAAAGGAGGTAGAAAAAAAAAACTGGAAGAAAAAGGGAAATAATAAAGATTAGACCTGAAATCAACAATATCAAAATTTAAAAAAAAACAGTGGAACAGATCAATGAAACCAGGAGCGGGTTCTTTGAAAGAATTAACAAAATCGATAACCCCCTAGCAAGATTTATCAAAAAAAAAAAAAAAAAAAAAAAAAAAGTAAAGGACTCACATAAATAAAATCACGAATGAAATAAGAGATATAACAACCAACATTGCAGAAATACAAATAACAAGAGAATATTATGAGCAATTATATGTCAAAAAATTGGGCAATCTGAGAAAAAAGGACAAATTCCTAGAAACATACAAACTACCAAAACTAAAACAGGAATAAATAGAATATTTGAACAGACCCATAACCAGTAAAGAAATTGAATCAGTTATCAAAAATCTCCCAACAAACAAGAGTCCATGGCTGGATGGCTTTCCAGGGGAATTGTACCAAATAGTTAAAGAGTTAACACCTATTCTTTTGAAGCTGTTCTAAAATATAGAAATGGAAGGAAAACTTCCAGACTCAATTCTAAGAGGCCAACATCATCTTGATTCCAAAACCAGACAAAGACCCCACCTAAAAGGAGAACTACAGACCAATTTCCCTGATGAACATGGATGCAAATATTCTCAATAATATACAAGCAAACCAAATCCAACAATACATTAAAAGAATTATTTACCATGATCAAATGGGATTTACTTCTTGGCTGTAGGGCTTGTTCAGTATTCACAAATCAATCAACATTATATATCACATTAATAAAAGAAATGATAAGAGCCACATGGTCCTGTTAACAGATGCAAAAAAAAAACATAATATGCTTTCTTGAAAAAAAATCGTCAAGAAAGTAGGGGTAGATAGAACATACCTAAACATCATAACACCATTTATGAAAGGCCTACAGTTAATATCATCCTCAATGGGGAAAAACTGAGAGCTTTTCCCCTAAGGTCAGGAACACGACAGGGATGTCCACTCTCACCACTATTGTTCCACACAGTGTTGGAAATCCTAGCCTCAGAAATCAGACCACACAAAGAAATAAAAGACATTCAAATTGTCAAGGAAGAAGTCAAACTTTCACTCTTCACTGATGACATGATATTCCACATGGAAAATCCAAAAGACTCCAGCAAAAAACTGCTAGAACTGATACATGAAATCAGCATAGTTGCAGGATATATAATCAATGTACAGAAATATGTGGCATTTCTATGCATCAACAGTGAAGCAACAGAAAGAGAAATCAAGGAATTGATTCCATTTACAATTGCACCAAAAACCATAAGATATTTAGCAATAAACTTAACCAAAGAGGTAAATACCTTTATGCTGAAAACTAAGAAAGTTTATGAAAGCAATTGAATAAGACACAAAGAAATGGAAAAACATTCTATGCTAACTGATTGGAAGAACAAATATTGTGAAAATATCTATACTACCCAAAGCAATCTACACATTCAATGCAATCCCTATCACAATAACACCAGCATTCTTCACAGAGCTAGAATAATCCTAAAATTTGTATGGAACCAGAAAAGACCTGAATACCAAAGCAATCCTTAAAATGAAAACCAAAGCAGGAGGCATCACAATCCCAGACTTCAAGCTGTATTACAAAGCTGTAATCATCAAGACGGTATGGTACTGGTACAAAAACAGACACATAGATCAATGGAACAGAATAGAGAGACCCAGAATAGAGAATAGAGAATAGAGAACCCAGAAATGGACTCACAAATATATGGCTAACTAATCTTTGACAAAGCGGGAAAGAATATCCAATGGGAAAAAAGTCTCTTCAGCAAATGGCATTGAGAAAACTGGACAGCAATATTCAGAATAAACCTCAACCACTTTCTTACACCATACACAAAAATAAACTCAAGATTGATGAAAGACCTAAATGTAAGACAGGGAACCATCAAAATCCTAGAGGAGAATACAGGCAGCACCCTCTTTGACCTTGGCCACAGCAACTTCTTACTTGACATGTCTCCTGAGGCAAGGGATACAAAAGCAAAAATGAACTATTGGGACCTCATCAAGATAAAAAGCTTTTGCACAGCAAAGGAAATAATCAACAAAACTAAAAGGCAATTGATGGAATGGGAAAAGATATTTGCAAATGACATATCTGATAAAGGGTTAGTATCCAAAATCTATAGATAACTTATCAGTCTCAACACACTGAGAAAAAACCAAATATCCAGTGAAGAAATGTGCTAAAGACATGAAAAAACACTTTTCCAAACAAGACATCCAGATGGCAAGCAGACACGTGAAAAGACACTCAACATTGCTCATCATCATAGAAATAAATATCAAAACCACAATGAGATACCACCTCACACCTGTTAGAATGGCTAAAATTAATAATGTAGGCAATGACAGATGTTGGTGAGGAGGTGGAAAAAGAGGAACACTTTTGCATTGCTGGTGGGATTGAACACTGGTGCAGCCACTCTGGGAAACAGTATGGACGTTCATCAAAAAATTAAAAATAAAACTACTCTACAACCCAACAATTATATATCTAATGGATACAGGAGTGCTGATTCTAAGGGGCACATACCCCCAATGTTCATAGTAGCTGTATCAACATTAGCCAAATTATGGAAAGAGCCCAAATATCCGTCGACTGAAGAATGGATAAAGAGGTGGTATATATATATATATACAATAGAATATTATTTGGCAATAATAAAATCTTGCCATTTTCAATGGTGTAAGTGGAACAAGAGTGTATTATACTAAGCAAAGTAAGTCAGTCATAGAAAAACAGAGATCATATGATTTCACTCATGTGGAATTTAAGAAACAAAACAGATGAACATAAAGGAAGGGAAGCAAAAATAAGATAAAAACAGAGAGGGAGATAAACCATGAGACTCTTAAATACAGAGAACAAACTGAGGGTAACAGGAGGGGAATTGGGTAAGAGGATGAGCTAAATAGGTGATGGACGCTAAAGAGGACACATGTTGAGATGAGCATTGCGTGTTATGTATAAGTGATGAATCACTAAATTCTACTACTTAAATAAGTATTACACTATATGTTAACTAAATTTGATTTAAATAAATTAGAAAGAAATAAAATAAAAAAGAAAAATAAATAAAATAATAAAAAAGTAATAAAATAAAATAAAATATGCATGGAATCACAAAAGATCCCTAATAGCCAAATAAATTCTGAGAAACAAGAACAAAGCTGGAGTTATCATACTTCCTGATTTTAAATGCATTACAAAGTTATAGTAATCAAAGAAGTGTACTTGTGTAAGAAAGACACGTAGTCCAATGAAACAGAACAGAGAGCTCACAATAAATGCATACATACACAGTCAGCTGGTTTGACAATATATAAAGGAAAAAGGATAGTCTCTTCAACATATGGTGTTGAGAAAACTAGATATCCACATGCAAAAGAATGAA
Organism: Leopardus geoffroyi; assembly: GCF_018350155.1. Lineage (NCBI taxonomy): Eukaryota > Metazoa > Chordata > Mammalia > Carnivora > Felidae > Leopardus > Leopardus geoffroyi. The sequence goes on along the minus strand of NC_059327.1, from coordinate 102,698,000 downwards.
ACAGATCCTTATACACAGAAATAAACTCAAAATGGATTAAAGACTTAAATATAAGACCTGAAACTTAAAAATTCCCAGAATAACCTATAGAGGAAAAGCTTCATAACATTGGTCTTGGCAATGGTATCTTGAATATGAGATTGAAAGTACAGGCAACAAAAACAAAAATAAGCAACTTGAGCTACATCAAACTAAAAGTGTCTGTCTAGCAAAAGAAACAAACAACACATGAAAATGTACAGATGGGAAAAAAATACTTTCAAAGTATATATTCAACAATGGATTAACCTCCAAAATATACAAGGAACTTCTACAACTCAAAAAACAAAAAGTCAATAACTTAAGTAATGGACTAAGGGCTCAGAGATTTTTCCACAGAAGACAGAAAAATGGCCAGCAAATAAATTAAGAGGTGCTCAACATCATTAATCATCAGGGAAATGTAATCAAAACCACAATGGGATATCACCTCATATCTGTCAAGATGGCTATTGTCCAAAAAAAGACAATGTGTTAACAAGGATGTAGAAAAATTAGAACACTTACATGCTGTTGTTGGGAATGCAAAATGCTATATATACTTCTATGGAAAACAGTATATACATTCCTCAAAAAATTAAAAATAGAACTACCACCTGATCTAAAAATCCCACTTTTGGGTATTTAGCCAGAAGAACTGAAATCAGGATTTTGAAGCAATATTAGTACTCCATGTTCATAGCAGCACTATTCATAATAGCCAAGATATGGAAATGACCTACATGTCCATTAACAGATGAAAAGATAAAATATGTGGTATACATGAAATGGAAAATGATTCAGCCTTTTAAAACAGGAAATTCTGTCACATGTGGCAACATGGGTGAACTTGAGGACATTATACTAAGTGAAAGTAGTCCATCACATAAAGATAAATAATGCATGAATCGATTTATATAAAATATATAAAATAGTCAAATTTATAGAATTAGAGTGTAATGGTGGCTTCCAGGGACTAAAAGAGAGAGGGAAATGGGAGATACTAATCAAGGGACACAAAATTTCAGTTAAGTAAGATAAATAAGTTCTATAGACCTGCTGCACAACATTGTACCTACAGTCAACACTAATGTGTTACACTTAAAATTTTGTCAAGAGAGTAGATCTCGTGTTAAGTGTTTCACACTTAACAAAGCGATTTTCAAAAAAAAAAAAAAAATGGCTGGCTAGAGAAAACAGGCACATGTAAGAAAGTCAGAGAAAGGACTCTCTGAAGAGATGTTTGAGCTAAGTGGGATCTGAATGAGAAGAGCCAGCCAAGCAAATGTCTGGGAAGAGACTGTTCAAGGCAAGGACATAAATATACAAAAAGATCTCAACATGTTTGAAAATTAAAAACATAAAAATAAATAAAAGCTAGAATGTCTTTTTCACTGAGTACCAGCTGTATTATCCAGGAATACTGTGATCAAGAAGCATGATAGGAGATAAAGTCAGAGTAATAAGTGGGAGCTGAAATGTGGAGGGCCTCCTGTTCTACAACAGTGTAAAGCTACTAAAAGTTTTTTCACAGGAGAAACTCCAGGTCTGATTTTCATTTTTTAAAAACTACCCAGGCTGCTATGAAAGAGAGAGAATATGTGTGCATGTGTGTGTAGGGGTATGGGTGGATAGGGAGGTGGTATCGAATAAGAGTGGAGCAGGTTGGGCTCCTAAGAGCTATTTGCAGCAGACCAGATAATATTGTCATGGACAGCCTTTGTGCAGAAGGTGGGGAAAAGCAGCTGTATTCAGGATATATTTTGGATTTAGACCTCAAAAGATATGTAGATGGATTATGTGATAAGTTAGTTGCCACAAACTTCTTTTATCCCAGTATACATACACCCTTGAAAGATGAATTTTTTTCTCCTCCCATTCAGAAAAGGTGTCTATTCACCTCCTTAAATCTGGGCTGGTTTATGACTTGGTTTGACCAATAAGATGTAGAGAAAGTAACTTTATGCAAAACTTAAGACTAGGCCTTAGACATTGCAGATTCTAGTTTGGTTCACTTGAAATGTTTCCATGAGACCCTATATGAGAAAGTCTATTTAGCTTATTACTAAATGAGGAATTATGGAAAAGAGACAAAGTACTTCAACTGACAACTAGCATCAACTCCCAGACATGTAAATAAAACCTTGTTGGTGCTTGCAGTTCAGCCAGCTTGTCAGCTAAATTAGCCATATAAGTGAACCCAGATGAAACTAGCAAGAGAAGCTCCCACCTACAACATAGTACTAGAAGTCTTGGTCACAGCAATCAGACAAGAAAAAGAAATAACTACATCCAAATTGGATAAGAAGACATAAAATTTTCACTATTTGCAGATGATACAATACTACATATAGAAAACCCTAAAGACTCTGCCATAAAAAAAAAACACTAGAACTAATAAATTCAGTAAGGTGTCAGGATACAAAATCAATGTACATAAATCCATTGCATTGCTATGCACTAATAATGAAGCAGCAGAAAGAGAAATGAAGAAAACAATCCCATTCACAACTGCACCAAAGATAATAAAATACCTAGGAATAAATTTAACCAATCAGGTAAAAGACTTATACTCTGAAAACTGCAAGATACTGATGAAAGAAATTGAAGACAACCCAAACAAATGGAAAGATATTCCACGTTCATAGACTGGAATAACAAATGTTGTCAAAATGTCCATACTACCCAAAGTCATCTACACATTTAATGCAATCCCTATCAAAATACCAATAGCATTTTTTCACAGAACTAGAACAAACTATCCTAAAATTTGTATGTAACCACAAAAGATGTTGAATAGTAAAAGCAGTCTTGAAAAAGAAAAACGAAGCTAGAAGTATCACAATCCCAGAATTCAAGATATACTACAAAGCTATAGTAATCTAAATGGTATGATACTGGCACAAAAATAGACACATAGGTCAATGGAACAGAATAGAAAGCCCAGAAATACACTCACAATTATATTGTCAATTAATCTTCAAAGCAGGCAAGAATATGCAATGGGAAAAAGATAGTCTTTTCAACAAATGATGTTGGAATAACTGGACAGCTACATGCAAAAGAAAAAACCTCAATCGTTTTCTTACACCTTACACAAAAACAAACTCAAAATGGATTAAGGACTTAAATATGAAACCTGAAACCATAAAAATCCTAGAAGAGAGCACAGGCAGTAATTTCTCTGACATTGGCTGTAACATCTTTCTAGATATGTCTCCTGAGGCAAGGGAAATAAAGGAAAAATAAACTATCAGACTACATCAAAATAAAAGTCTTCTGCACAGCAAAGGAAACAACCAACAAAACTAAAACACAACCTATTGAATAGAAGAAGATATTTGCAAATGATATTTCCAATAAGGGGTTAGTATCAAAAATGTGTAAATAACTTATATAACTCAACATCAAAAAAAATCCAAATAAAAATGGGTAGAAGACATAAACAGACATTTCTCCAAAGAAGACATATAGATGGCCAATAGACACATGTAAAGATGCTCATCATCACTAATAATCAGGGAAATACAAATCAAAACTACAATGCGATATCAACTCACACTTGTCAGAATGGCTAAAATCAAAAACACAAGAAACAAGTGTGGGCAAGGATGCGGATAAAAAGGAACCCTCATTCACTGTTGGGGCACAGTGAATTCAAACTGGCACAGCTGCTGTGGAAACAATATGGAGATTCCTTAAAAAATGTTAAATAGAATTAATATATGATCCAGTAATTGCCCTACTAGGTATTTACCCAAAGAATACAAAAACACTAATTCAAAAGGATAGTACACACTATGTTTATTGCAGCATTGTTTACAATAGCATATTATGAAAAAAGCCCAAGTGTTTATTGATAGGTTAATGGATAAAGAAGAAGTGATATATATATATATATATACACACACACACATATATATATGTACACACACACACACACACACACACACACACACTGGAATATTATTCAGCCATAAAAAGAATGAAATCTTGCCTTTTGCAACAACATAGATGGATCTAGGAGGATAAGGCTAAGTGAAGTAAGCCAGTCAGAGAAAGACAAATACCACATAATTTCATTCATATGTGGAATTTAAGAAGCAAAGCAAAGAGGGAAAAAAGAGACAAATCCCAAAATAGACTATTAACTATAGAGAGCAAACAGTTGGCTACCAAAGGGTAGGTAGATGGGGGGATGGGTGAAATAGGTGAAGGGATTAAGAGTGCACTTGACTTTATAAGCACTGAGTAATATATGGAATTGCTGAATCATTATATTGCATTCTTGAAATTAATGTAATAGTGTATATTAACTTCAATGAAATTAAATTTTTTAAAAATTGTATTAATTTTTTAATGTTTATTTTAACACTCGTGTTTAGAGCACAAGTTGAGGAGGGTCAGAGAGAAAGGGAGACACAGAATCCAAAGCAGACTCCAGGCTCTGAGCTGTCAACACAAAGCCCGACATGGGGCTCAAACCCACAAACCATGAGATCATGACCTGAGCCAAAGTTGGCACTCAACTGAGCTGCCCAGGCACCCCAAAATTTAAAAAAAAAATTAAAAATAAAAAAGAGAAACTTTCAGCTAACCCATAGAATTATGAGATATAATAATTTTCTTTTTTTTAAGCTACTATATTTTGTGCTATAGTTTGTTATGCCATGGTATGTCACTGAAACAGATGATATCTGGAGCAGGAGAAACAGAAGAATTATAGATAGGTTTTAAATGATTGGCCTCAACATGGTTAAAAAATAGTACACATATTGAGTTGGGGAATACTGAAGGGGAAGAGTTTAGAGGTGAAAACATTAAAATTTTTGTTTTGCCTATATTGAATTTGTAAATGTCTGTTAGCCATGTATTTGATGTGGAGAAGCCAACATTGGGTATAATTTTGAAATCCATCAACATATAAATAGCATTTAAAACCACAGGAATAGATAAGACCCACTTAAAAACCAAGGTGTAGATAGTGAAGAGTATAACTGGGACTCTAAAATATTCAAACTTTTGAAGGTTAAGCAGAAAAGGAAGAACTAAAAAGAACAACAACAAAGGCAGAAAAGCCAGAAAGGAGAATGTAGTCCAATGGAAGCCAAGAGAAGAGAGTATTTCAAGATGAGCATGATCAAACGATGGTAGCAGGCAGCCAAATGACCACAGGATGTGTCAACATGGCAGTCATTGGAAGCCATGAGCATCTTCAATGGAGTAAAGACTGCCCTACAGACCACTCTTTTTGGAAGCATTGCCATGCTTTTTAGGAGCAGAGAAATGCAGGAGCCAGAAAAAGCCAGGGAGCCTTAAGTGAAGAAAGTATTATTTGCTTGCTTTATTGTTTTACTGTTTTTTAATAATTTTTTTAACGTTTATTTATTTTTGAGACAGAGAGAGAGCATGAATGGGGGAGAAGCAGGCTCCAGGCTCTGAGCTGTCAGCACAGAGCCTGATGCAGGCTCGAACTCAAGGACTGCGAGATCATGACCTGAGCTGAAGTCTGACGCTTAACCCACTGAGCCACCCAGACACCCCGCTTTGTCTTGTTTTTAAACCCTGCTAACCTCTAGTCATGTCATGGAATCATAAAGCCAAAAAGTATCACACTTTCCTGTTATTCTCCTCAATTTACAGATTAAGAAACTAAAGAGACACAGAGAGGGCAATTGTCCTATGTATAATCCCACAATAAGCTATTGGCTGAATTGTAATTGACTACTTATAATTTCCATTTGAATATGGACTGGATACTAGATGATATAATGAAACTACTATTAAGTACAGTAAGGGAATGGTGGTTACCTAGGAGAATGTGTTGTCCTTTTTAAAAAATTTTTAATGAATTTATACTCCCACCTGCCACTCCCTGCCTCTTGCAAGGACCAATCTGTCCTCTGTATCTTTGAGCTTGATTTTTTTTGTTGGTTTGTTTTTAGATTCTACATATAAGAGAAATCATATGATATTTATCTTTCTCTGTCTGACTTATTTCACTTAACATAATGCCCTCAAGGTCCACGCACATTGTTGCAAATGGCAACATTTCATTCTTTTTGATGGCTAATATTCTAGTGTGTGTGTGTGTGTGTGTGTGTGTGTGTGTGTGTGTGTATCACACCTTCTCTAGCCATTCATTTATCAATGGACACAGGTTGTTTCCATATCTGAACCATTATAAATAATTCTGCAATGAACATAAGGGTGCATATATCTTTTCAAGATCGTGTTTTCACTTTCTTTGGGTTAATACCCAAAGTGGAATTATTGGATCATGTGGTAGTTCTATCTGTAATTGTTTGAAAAACCTCCATACTGTTTTCCATAGTGGCTGCACCAATATACATTCCTACAATGCATGAGGATTCCCTTTCCTCCACATCCTTACCAGCTTTTGTTGTCTACTTGGTAATAACCATTGTAACAGGTGCAAGGTGATATCTTACTGTGCTTTTGACTTGCATTTCCCTAATGATTAATGATATTGAGAATTTTGTCATGTACCTGTTGACCATCTGCATATCTTCTTTGGAAACATATCTATTCAACTAATCTGCCAACTTTTTTAACCAGATTTTGTTGTTGTTATTGAGTTATATGAATTTTTTATATATTCTGGATATTAGCCCCTTATCAGATATATGACTTGCCAATATTTTCTTCCATTCAGTAAAATAGCCTTTTCATTCTGTTGATTTTTTCTTCTGTGTTGAAGCTTTTCAGTATGATATAGTCCAACTTATTTATTTTGCTAGTGTTGCTTTTGCTTTTAGTGGCAGATCCAAAAAATCATTGCCATGACCTATGTCAAGTAGCTCGCTGCCTATGTTTTCTTTTAGATGTTTTATTATTTCAGGTCTTACATTCAAGTCATTAATCCATTTTATTAATTTATGTGTATCATTTAAGACAGAGATCAAGTTTCCGTCTTTTGCATGTAGCTGTCAAATTTTCCCAACACCATTTATTGAACAGATTATCCTTTCCCCATTGTATATTTTTGGTTCTTTTGTTGTAAATTAATTGACCATAATGGGGTGCCTGGGTAGTTCAATTAGTTAAGCATAGGACTCTTGGTTTTGGCTCAGGTCATGATCTCACATTTCATGAGTTCAAGCCCTGCAACAGGTTCCACATTGACAGTGCCTGTTTGGTATTCTCTCTCTTTCTCTCAAAATAAATAAACTTAAAAATATATAAATTAATTAACTATATATACATGGGTTTATAACTGGGGTCTCAATTCTGTTTCATGGATCTATGTGTCTGTTTTATGTCAATACCATACTGTTTTAATTACTTTGGCTTTGTAATATAGTTTGAAACCAGGGAGTGTGATACTTCCAGCTTTGTTCTTCTTCTCAGGGTTATTTTTACTCTTTGGGTTTTTTTTGTGTGTGATTCCATACAAATTTTAGAATTACTTGTTATATTTATTTGCAAAATGCTTTTTGATAGCAATTGCACTGAATTTCAAAAATGCTTTGGGTAACATCAACATTTTAACAATGTTGATTCTTTTAATCCATGAACATGGGCTATCTTTTCACTTATTTGTATTGCTTTCAATTTCTTTCATTAATACCTTATGATTTCAATATACAGGTCTTTCACATCCTTGGTTAAATTTATTACTAGATATTTTATTCTTTTTGATACTATTGTTAATGGGATTCTTTTATTTTTCTTTCATATAGTTATTGGTGTATAGAAAAACAATATATTTTGTGTATTAATTTTGTATTCTGCAACTTTACTGAATTTGTTTATTAGTTACTACAGTTTTTTGATGAAGTCTTTTGAGTTTTCTATATACACTATCATGACATTTGCAAACACAGTTTAACTTCTTCCTTTCCAATTTGGATGTCTCTTATTTCCTTTTCTTGCCTAATTGTTCTGGCTAGTACTTCCAATACTATGTTGAATAGAAGTGGTGAGAATGGGCATCCTTGTCTTGCTCCTAATCTTAAAGGAAAGGCTTCCAGCTTTTCATTGTTGAGTATGTTAGATGTAGGCTTATCATATATGGCTTTATTATGTTGATGTAGGTTCTCTTTATGCCCACTTTCTAAATCATAAATGGATATTGAATTTTGGATATTGAATTGGATATATTTTTTATTATAAATGGACATTGAAGTGTGTCAAATGCTTTTTCTGTATCTACTGAAATGTTCATGTGGTTGTTATCCTTCATTTTGTTAATATGGTTTATGACATTGACTGCCCTGCAGATGTTGAATGACCCTTACATCTCTGGAACAAATCCCATTTGATCATCATGTATGATCCTTTTAATGTATTATTGAATTTAGTTTCCTCATATTTTACTAAGGATTTTTGCATCCAAGTTTACAAGGAATCTTGGCCTATAATATTTTTCTCTTTATCATACGTTTATTTTTAACTATTCCCAAGCACCCACTCCCCACTGCCACCTTTGCTCTCAGCCTAATATTATATATAAGCACAAAACAAACACTGATTGGTTAATGCCAGAATGTATGTTTCTGGTCCTGGGAGTTGATGGTCCACTTTACATGAAAAACTTTTACCAATCTGCTTTATTATTTTTTTTTAGTTTCAAGTTTTTATTTAAATTCTAGTTAGTTAACTTATAGTGTAATATTACTTTAAGGTGTAGAATTTAGTGTTTCATTACATACATACAACACCCAATGCTCATCACAACTAGTGCCCTCCTTAATATCCATCACCCATTTAATCCATCCCCCGCTCACATCCCATATCCCCTCCAGTAACCCTCAGTTTGTTCTCTACACTTAAGAGTCTGTTTGATGGTTTGCCTCTCTTTGCCCCTATGTTCATTTGTTTTGTTTTTTAAATTCCAAATATTAGTGAAAGTTATTTGACTTTCTCTGACTGACTTATTTCACTTAGCATAATACTCTCTGGTTCCATCCATGTCATTGCAAATGGCAAGATTTCATTCGTTTTTATGGCTGAGTAATATTCCATTGTATTATTTTTTGTTGTGGTGGTGGTGTCCTTGTCTGGTTTTGGTGTCAGGGTAAGACTGGTCTCATAAAATGAGTTTGGAAGCATTCCTTCCTCTTCTATTTCTTACAAGAGTTTGAGAAAACTGGTATTAATTTTCCTTTGAATGTTTGGTAGAATTCACCAGTGAAGCCATCCAGTCCTGGACTTTAATTTGTTGGGAGATTTTTGATCACTGATTCAATCTCCTTACTAGTAATTGGTCTGTTAAGATTTTCTATTTCCTGGTAGGTTATGTTTCTAGAAACTTATCCATTTCTTCTACATTGTGCAATTTGTTGGTATATAATTTTTCATAGGTCTCTTTTGATCCTTTGTATTTCTGAGGCATCAGTTATAACATCTCTTACATTTCCAGTTTTGGGCCCTCTCTTTTTCTTGGTAAGTTTAGCAAAGGTTTGTCCATTTTGTTTTATCTCTTCAAAGAATCAACTCTTACTCTGATTTTTTCTATTGTCTTTTTAGTCTCTATTTCACTTATTTCTGCTCTGATATTTGTTATTTTCTAACTGTATTTAGACTTTTCTGATTAGATTTTCTAGAAATTGTTCATTAAAGAATCATTGATTCTGCAAGAGAACCTTATGAAAAGTACCAATTTCAATAATTATCTACATAGTCAATGAATTACACATTTAAAAAAGTATAGCACCTCCCATTACTCATATAACAGAATCCTACATATGCCTCTTTGATCCCATCTATAATATATGACCCCTTCTACTAAGTGTATTACCTAGCAAAATCCTCTTAGAAGAAACAGCTGGCTATCTGTAAAGTAGGGCATTTTTTTTATTGCAAACCATAAAAGTAGAGCTTTTTAAAAAGAGGCTGGAGACCTGAAATGATAGTTATACTCTTCTACTTTTCTTCTAAATCTCTGATGATTGTTAATCCCTAGTGAAAGATAACCAAGGATTTTAAAGTTTTGTCTGCAAAGAAAGGATAAATACAATTATTTAAGAGTAAAAGATGGATTTGTTACAACAGGACAATATTTCATTCTCTTCTTTACCTATATAAGTTTGATAAACCAAAGTGCTACATGTCACTATGAGACATACATAACATAAATATCCAAATAAATGAAATAATAATGAATACCCTTACAGCACTCTTTAAGAACAATACCTCTAGAATAGGGTTCCACCTTTGGTGATATGCATGGGTTTCTATGCTAGAGAGCCCTGGAAGCACCCAGGATATGCCTCTGAGGTTTCTGTACTCCAGGGTTATCTGCTCTTATTCCATCATATCTCCAAATAGCTATGTAGACACAGTGAGTATCTTTCAGAGCTGAATGATCAGAATGCTCAGATATACCTGTCACAAAGAATATGCAAGTCAAATTTCTTCCAAGTTTTCCTTAAGAGCCTGGGGTAGAATACTGTGATAAACCAACCTCTAATCTTGCCACAATTACCTCATTAATTCAAAAAGCATTTACTAGTAATGTATTTTTGATAGATGTTGCAGGATGCAAAAGTTGGTAAAGTAGAAAATCATCACAATAAGGCCTTACATTTTTCTGTTGTCCATCTACAAGTGACATTTCTCCAGGGCTTGCACCAGGATCCCATTTGTTCTCACTTCCAACCCTGATTTTCACCATAACAGTAGTTTCTTTTATGCTCATCCTCAGCCAAACATTTGTCTTTTTTCTTCTTTCACATATTTTTTTAAATAAACATTTTACAAAACTGTAGAGGAGAACATAGGCAGCAACCTCTTTGACCTTGGCCACAACTACATCTTACTAGACACATTGCCAGAGGCAAGTGAAACAAAAGCAAAAAATGAACTATTAGGACTTCATCAAGTTAAAAAGCTTCTGCACAGTGAAGAATACAATCAGCAAAACTAAGAAGCAACTGATGGAATGGGAGAAGATGTTTGCAAATGGCATATCTGATAAAGGGTTAGTATCCAAAATCTATAATGAATTTATCAAACTCAACACCCAAAATCAAATAATCCAGTGAAGAAATAAGCAGAAGACGGGAATAGACATTTTCAAAAGAAGACATCCAGATGGCTAACAGACACATGAAAAGATGCTCAACATCACTCATCATCAAGAAAATACAAATCAAAACCATGATAAGATACCACCTCACACCTATCAGAATGGCCAAAATTAACAACACAAGAAACAATAGGTGTTGGTGAGGCTGTGAAGAAAGGGGAATTCTCTTGCACTGTTGGTTGGAATGCAAACTGGGGCAGCCACTCTGAGAACAGTATGGAGGTTCCTCAGAAAGTTAAAAATGGAACTACCCTTTGATCCAACAATTATATTACTAGATATTTACCCAAAGGATACAAAAATACAGACTCAACGGGGTACATGCACGCCAATATTTACAGTGGTATTATCAACAATAGCCAAGCTTGGAGAGAGCCCAAATGTCCATCAACTGATAAATGGATGAAGAGGATGTGGTGTGTATGTGTGTGTGTGTGTGTGTGTGTGTGTGTGTGTAGTGGAATATTACCCAGCCATCAAAAAGAATGAAATTTTGCCATTTGCAATGACATGGTTGGAGCTAGTATGTATTATGTTAAGCAAAATAAGTCAGTCATAGGAATACAAATATCATATGATTTTACTCATGTGAAATTTAAGAAACAAAACAGATGAACATATAGGAAAGGAGACAAAAGAGGGAAACAAACCATGAGGGTTTGAAAACAAACTGAGGGTTCTTGGAGGGAGGTGGGTAGGAAATGGGTTAAATGGGTGATGGTTATTAAGGAGTTAACTTGTTATGATGAGCACTTAGTACTGTATGTAAGTGATGAGTCACTGAATTCTACTTCTGAAACCAATATTGTACTGTATGTTAACTAGAATTTAAATAAAAATTTTAAAAATAAATAAAAATTTTATTTTCAATATGTTTTCCTTTACATTTTTGTTTCATGTTATCTACCATAGAACAAAGAAAATTTTATTCAAGTTATCTTTTAATTTTTTTTCATTCAAGTAATCTTTAAAAGCATCACTTTTTTTCAGAAGTCAACATGGTATAAAACAATGATGGACTTTACAGACTAATAAACTAGAGGGTGTAATTCCAGTTCTTCTTTCTTACTGACCTAAAGCAGGTAACTTCTCTGAGCCTCATTGTCCTCCCTCTACATTACAATATAGAGTAATAATATAGTAGTTCTCCCTTACCCATGGTTTTTGCTTTCAATGGTTTCAGTTACCCATGCTCAACCCTGGTCCAAAAGAAGATAATCCTCCTTCTGACACATCATCAGAAGTTCAATAGTAATCTAATGCTACATAACAATGCTTACATCATTCACCTGACTTCATTTCATCACATAGGCATTTTATTATCTCACATCATCACAAGAAGGATGAGTACAGTACAAGATATTTTCAGAGAGTCCATACTGACATAACTTTTATTATAGTATATGTTTATAATTGTTCCATTTTATTATTAGTTATTGCTATTAATCTCTTACTGTATCTGGTTTACAAATAAAATGTCTTAATTGTTATGTATATATAGAAAAAAGTATGGTATCATAGGGTTTGATACTATCCATGGTTTCAAGCATCCACTGTGAGTCCTGGAACATATCCCCTCTGGATAAGGTGGACTACTGTACCTGTCTTGTGGAACTTTATGTATTAAATAATATATGTAAAGAATCTTGCACATTGTTAGTATTCAATGAAAATTTTATTCCAATCTCTCATTTTAGATGTAGCATTCCTACAGTTTTGGCAGGTGAACACCGGCTATAACAATTATTATATAGTACTTATCTCTTCCTTAGAAACAACTTCCAGTACTTCCTTTTTGTATGCTGAGTGAATTGCATGCTTTTAGATATCCTCAATGGGTCTCTTGGTAGCTGTGAACTGGAGAAAGTTCTTGAGCCTACTGTATTTGCCCTGCAGCCCTGCTCTCCCTAGAGAAACCCTGAAAAAAAGATTAAATAGTAATAGTGAGATGCCTGATCATTTACCATGTGCCTGCAATCACTAGCATGTTTGGCCCATGTCTTACCCCTTGCTTTGTGCTTCAAAGTAGGAAAGAGAGTCCCCTGGCTACCAAAATCTTGAAATACTTTGGTAAAAGCCTTTGAACTAGAAGTTAAAGCTTCTGATCTTCATATAAAACGCTGTGTAGAGGAGTGGCTGCATCAAAGACCCAGCAATAAAGACAGCTTGTTTTATAGATAAGGCAGATAAGGCAGGCAGTCCAGAGAGAGACAGGTGGCCTTAATTCAGGTGAGACTTGTCCAATTTAAGTTTCTTGTTATGAAGAGGGGACACGGTGCTGATATAATCTGCAACAGATTACATGCACTGACCAAGAAGCATTTGTAAGGCTTTTTCTTGATTCAAAAAGTCATTCATTCATTAGCCTAGCCCTTCAGATGATTTAGTTGTGAAAGAAAGGAGCAGAAACTCCTTCCCCTTGCTTATTTTTATCTTTAATGATGATGACATAATGATACATTTAGTTTAACATCTATGTTAAGTATGTAAGGACGGGAGAACAAATGTAGGAGTAGATAGATAGATTTGTGTGTCACCTGTTTATGGGATGTGGTTTCATCAAACACATATTACAGCTCAGTGTCCTGCTATAGAGAGGACCTGGGAACAGTGATGGCACCTTCAAAGAGGAGGTAGGATACCCATCTCTGGAGGAAACACAGTAAGAGGGGCCGGGTGAAGAGTATATACCTAAGGTCAGAAAAGCTCACTCATGGAATAATTATAGCTCTCCAGCCATGAAGGAAAAATGCTCCATTTGCTCTCTCCTGAATAATATGCCTATATTGAAAGGAACAATCCAAATGACAGCCCTACCTTAGTTTAAAGCTAGGTTCTCTTTTCTGCTTATTATGGATCTTTGATAAGAAATACAATTGCTGAGAAGTCTGTTTTGCTTGCTGTTTGCTACGAGCATTGTGAGACCTTTCCTGAATGTAACGCGCTGTGTAGTAGAATGGGTTGTAAACCTTCCTAAATGTAGTCTGATATGTAATGGAATGAGTGGTTGTACATAAACTAACCGGCATTTCTCGCTTCTGTAAACCTGCTTGCTTAACACATTCCTCCCCTTCCCCCTTCCCCCTTCCCCCTTCCCCCTTCCCCTTTTTCTCTCCCGCCACAAGTAACGGACAAAGCCTTCCCGCCAAAGGACAGACAAAGGACACCCAATCAGAAAACAACAAATGTCCTTACTTTAAAATCGACTAATCAGGGCCCTCATAATTTGAAACCTCCCCTGTGCTATTTGTCTCTGTCTATAAAAACGCTGTACCAACCCTGATCGAGGCCTCTTGCGTCACCGGCGACGAGTGCGCAGAGGACCAGGTTCGAACCTGCAATAAACGACCCTTGCCGCTTGGCTTTGACTTACGACTCTGGTGGACTTTTGTGGGAGGTTTCGGAACTTTGGGCATTACAATATAAGAGAAAGAAAAATAGCCCTTTGCTTAGCTATGGCTGCTCTTGTAAGGAAACATTGCATCTTCCTTTCTCTAGGTTTTCCTCTTCTTTCCTGTGTATTTATTTTGCTGTTTTTCTCTTACATGATGCTTCTATATGGTATAAAACAAACTGAAATCATCTACATAATTACTTATTCACCATCCTGAACAATTTTTCAGTAGAGGACTGTTTCAAGAACAAAAATGTCCTTTTACTCCTAGGAAATGATTGATCATTCTTTAGCCTTGGTAATAAACAGTAGAGCTGGTTTAACTTGTCTAATCGATCAATGACAACTTGCTTCAGTGAACAAGGTTCTGAAAGCCAACCAAGTAGTGACACCCCCACACTTTGAAAGTCAGCCAGTCGGTAACCAACTTACTTTAGGATACATGCTTCTAAGACTGATGCCAACACACTGCAAATCCATTTTCTTGTATAAGTAACACAACCATGTCTCTTGGACTGACATCAACTCACTCTTGCCCCTGAAGTCAACACACCCTAAACAAACTTTTCCCAAGCCCCTGAATAACATTAGCAATTTGCTTTGCTTAATAAGACTTTGCCTGTTCAGTCTAGTTCTTCCTTACTTAAGTAAGCAATAAGTTTAGTTTTGGTTTTTATTTCAGATTTTGAGTTGTGGCCTCACCAATTCACAGTCTTCATTTGAAATGTTGTGTAATGACACCTCTGTTATGACACGTAGAGCCTTGGAAAGACTTAGATTTGGTTATTGATGGCTCAGGGTTCTAGAATATACTGTGGCAATAATTTGTTGTATAATGGTAGACACATCTCTTTCTCCCACAAACATTTGTTTCTTCATCTGTAAAATAAGGGAGTCAACCAGATGACCTTTAGCTTCTTTTTAGCTTAAATATTGCCTGATTCTACTTCTTGTAAAACCCAATAAGACTTTTTTCTCTACTATTACATGTTTGTTTAAAAGGCCAATTTCTGATATCTTAACATCAACATGTATCAACATGTATCTCAAAGTAGTAGCAAAGCTCACACATTATGAGGCCAATTTCTGATATCTTAACATCAACATGTATCAACATGTATCTCAAAGTAGTAGCAAAGCTCACACATTATGAATACTTATGTGTCAAACACTGTTCTGATTAAATACATTATATGTGTTAACTCATTTGATTATAATAAAAACCTTAACAAAACTATAATCATTACCACTCTATAGATGAGGAAGTGGATGCACAGATAAGAAACATGCCCCAAAGTACATAAGTAATAACTGGTAAAACCAGGATTTAAGCCATGCTGTCTAGATTCAGAACCAGATCTATTAAAATAACCTAAAGTATAAAAATAGAGAATGGTGCTTAACTATTTATAGCCTACAAAAATGTAGATTTTTATTCTAGAATTTCTTTATTTTGAGCTTTTTATCTGTTGTTCCCAGCTCTCTTCTTGAAAAATCAATCTAATTAATGTCCATTATTATCATATATTCATTAGGTTTATTATTTTGTACACTTCAATCTTTAAATGTTTTATTAATTTAATAGATTTATTCTTTTTTTTTAAATTTTTTTTTCAACGTTTATTTATTTTTGGGACAGAGAGAGACAGAGCATGAACGGGGGAGGGGCAGAGAGAGAGGGAGACACAGAATCAGAAACAGGCTCCAGGCTCCGAGCCATCAGCCCAGAGCCCGACGCGGGGCTGGAACTCACAGACCGCGAGATCGTGACCTGGCTGAAGTCGGACGCTTAACCGACTGCGCCACCCAGGCGCCCCAATAGATTTATTCTTAATTAAGACTGTGTGTATATATGTGTATAATTACATGGTCTCCAAACCAATTGCAAAAAAGAACAAAAAAAGGAATGAACTGAAGAAATCAATATTTCTAAATTCCTCTTTCAAAGCCCTCAAGCAATAGTTTAACATGTGAAGCAATTCATTTTGAAATAGCTTTACTTTACTTTCTAGCTGTATGTGCTGCAGGAATGTGAAGTGTAGTTACTTTGCTTTTAATAAATGGCACTGATGGCAAAGGGAGAAAAAAGTCAGCTCTCTGCAATAAAAATTTCGGATTATGCTCAGAGCATAGTACTCTTCTAGGCTACATCAGTCAAAAGGGATCTTTAAAGGTAGCACTAGAAGTTTAGTAAGATCAGTGTATTTTGGTCCCATTCCTACCCTAGCCACATTTATAAATTTAGCTTTCTGCCTTCACTATTTCAGAGAAATCTTTTGGCAAACTTACTAATGATTTCTTCAAATAACCTATATAATAGGACAATGCTATTCATACAAAAATCACTATTAATCTATAGACAGGGAAATTAAACATTCTGGTTACAATAACTGAAATCTTGTTTCTCTCTTCATAGCTACTCTTAAGTACCTGAATACCATGTATTCTTTTATGTTTCAAACCAAGCTGCTACCCAATACTGTCCTAGACAGTTCTCTGTGGCCTTAGAAATGGCAGCTAAATTCACTATTAACCTAAGCAATCAATGAACACAGGTAAATACACAATATGCATTAAAAAAAAAAAATAGAAGGATACCTGGGTGGCTCAAACACCCAACTCTTGATTTTGGCTCAGGTCATTATCTCATGGTTCATGAGTTCAAGCCCGTGAGGGGCTCTGTGCTGTCAGAGCCTGCTTGGAATTCTTTCTCCATCTCTCTCTGCCTCTACCCCACATGTGCTCTTTCTCTGTCTCAAAATAAATAAATAAACTTAAAAATTTTTTAATAGAAATTAACATATGGGACTTTGTGAAACTTAAATTTAGCATGATGTGCCTGTGCAGAATGTATGTCAGATGATTCCTTTGTCTTAATCAGACATCTTAAAACACAGCAGCAGTTAGTACATAATAAAAGGCCAGGTGCATAACAAAACACTTCCTGGGTTTCTGTGTGAAACTGAATCTGAATAAAGTAGCATACTTAGTTCATTGAACGTAAATTCCAATGATTATCAAATACATTCCATCTTCAAGTATGTTAAAATACACTTTTTAATGTGTATATTAAAATGATGAAATATGGTATTTAAAAAATCCAGAAAACAATGTAGATCTTTCAAAGGGCTGGAACAAGTGTCACACTTACAAGATATTTTTATCAGATGGATCACTACAGAAATAATATCTTGATCTATTAGGAAATTATCCCATGGCTTTCTCTAGTTAGAAGAGCTGTACTTTATCTGGGACATGATGATTATCACTATTTTTTTTAAGGATGTCATAAATGATTTATGACATTTATCTCTTTAAAAAAAAAAGGCAAGAACCAAGAACTGTGCATGTGCCCCAGCCTGCTGACCTCCTCTTTAGCAAATTTCCATGTGCCTTGTGAACTAAACTCACTTATGACCTCCCCTTCCTTTTGACCTACACATCTCTTCATTTATTTTTTTTCCTTGTAGCATTTTATGTCTTTGATATGCCTTCTTAAATCTTGTTTTGTTACATGAGATATAAGCAAAGACATACACACTAAGAATATATTTTCCTCATAATGAATTGTAAATTTTATGAAGAAGCCTCCAGGTCAGAATATCAGAAATGAATAGAATAAATATGTAAGCCATTATGAAAATGGAAACAGACGTTCACTTTCAGTTTTATTCTATTATTTTCTACCTGTTTCCCTCCTTTTTAAGTTTATTCACTTTTGAGAGAGAGAGACAGACAGAGCTTGAGTGGGGGAGGAGCAGAGAGAGAGGGAGACACAGAATCCGAAGCAGACTCCAGGCTCTGAGCTGTTAGCATGGAGCCCAACGTGGGGCTGGAACTCATGAACCTTGATATCATGACCTGAGCCGAAGTCAAACACTCAACCAACTGAGCCACCCAGGCACCCCTGTTTCCCTCCTTTTCAACAGACAGCCCAACTCACACATTTTGAAAAAAGCAGCAAAAGCCAATTAGAAATTTCTATTTGTTAAGATGTTAACAGATGCTGTAAAAGAATTAACTAAATTTCCTTCAATAATTACAGAATTATAGCAGTTATATTGCTTAAAATCCTTCCCACAGGAAAAAAAAATGTTAAAACACTGAGATTCTCTGAATGTATTCTTTCTTAGCATGCAATTTCTAAAGCTGTAGAAATTACTTCTATATGAAGAGTCATAAGCCAATCTCTATAATAATTTTTGCATTTTATGTTCATCTGGAAAAAACTGGAGAATAAAATAGTATAACATAAATAACGAACATTGGATATCTATAAGGTATGAATGTTTTACATACATAATTTAATTCCTCACATCATACCTATAAAATTGTTACCATTGTTGGGGTGCTTGGGTGGCTCAGTTGGTTAAGCATCCAACTCTTGATCTTGGCTCAAGTCATGATCTCACAGTTCATGAGTTCAATCCCCACATTGGGATTTGCATTGAAAGTACAGAGCCTGCTTGGGATTCTCTCTCTCCTCCTTTCTCTCTGTCCCTTCCTTGTTCATGCTCTCCCTCTCTGTCTCTCTTGAAGTAAATAAACTTTTAAAAAAAATGTTTTTAAACATTTAAACATTTAAAAAAAATTGTTTTCACTTCACATACAAAGAAGCAAGTGTTGGGGGATTAAGCAAAATCACACAGATCAAAGTGAGTGAGTGATTTAACAAAATTTCAAGCCCATAGCTATTTGACCCAACATCTACATTCTTTGTTCTTCAACACATGAATAGCCAGTACAATAATGGTGTTAACTTCCAGGAGGCATCTCTAATTTGCTCTCATTTTCCTAAGAAACATATTTAAACTATTATTTGGCTGGCAGATCTTAGGGGATTTTTTTTGATGACATGGTACCCATAATACTAAGAAAGTTCCTGAGACAAATTCATTAGATTTTAGACCTTCTTAAAATTTCTAATATAAGCATTTAGAGATATAAATTTTACTCTAAGCATCCCATAAATGTTGGTGTTGTATTTTTATTCTATGATCCATATGCTATGGGTTGAATATTTGTGTCTCCACCCCCCTCCCCAGAATCCGTGTTGAAATCCTAATTCCAACATAATAGTATTTGCATGTGGGACCTTCAATAAGTAATTAGGTAATGAGATGGGGTCCATATGAATGGGATTATTACCCTTATAAGAAAAGGCCAGAGAGATAGCTAGTTCTTTCCACCATGTAAGTTGACAGTGTTCAACCCAGAAAAGGGCTTTCACCAGAACCCAATCATGTTGGCACCCTGATCTCGTACTTTCAGCCTCCAGAACTGTGAGAAATAAATGTCTGTTGTTTATGAGCCACCCAATCTACTTTGGTATAGTAGCCAAACTTACTAAGAAAAGAAAACCTTTCATTATTTGCAGATGATAACATTATCTACACAGTGCTTCTCAAATTGTTCATGGAAGGATCAGCTTTTTTCCCCCAATCTGTCAGACTAATATATTTGTAAAATACAATAGAAATGAATATCTAAAGAAAGAAAATATAAAGATGTACATCATACAAATCAGAAATTTTGTTATTAAGTTCAGTAGATATATAATTACCTTATCAACTTACTATAAAAATTTCTAACCTAATAGTCTCAATTTCTTACCTCATTGCAGACCAGTAACAGTTTAGGAACTGGCACTGGTTCATGGAACACACTTAGAGTAACACACATATTTTTTAAAAACTATGTCAAATTTGGGGCACCTGGGTGGCTCAGTCAGTTGAGCGTCCGACTTCGGCTCAGGTCATGATCTCATGGTCTGTGAGCTCAAGCCCCACATTGGGCTCTGTGCTGACAGCTCAGAGCCTGGAGCCTGCTTCAGATTCTGTGTCTCCTCCTCTCTCTGCCCCTCCCATACTCATGTTCTGTCTCTCTCTGTCTCTGTCTCTCAATAATAAATAAGCATTAAGAAAAAAAATTTTTTTTTAAAAACCTATCTCAAATTCTTAGAATTATTAAAAGGATTCAGCAAAGCTTATAAAATCAACATATAAAATCAGTCATATTTATATACATCAGTAGCAAAAACATATAAGGTACATACAAATAAGTATAATGAAGTTATCTAGAGAAAAAAAGATAATATTTATTGAAATAAATTAAAGAAGAACTAAATAAAGCCACATTTATTGATACAAAGAATGCATTTTAATGTTATTATTCACAAATTGACTTATATTTTAAATGCAAATCTCTTCTCTAATTTCTAGTATTGATAATTTGGGTGCTCTCTCTCTCTCTTTCTCTGCCATCTTCCTTCCCTCACTCCCTTCTTCTTTCTCCCTCACTCAGCCAATCAGCCCACCAGGTTTTCTTAAGTTTGCTAAATTTTTAGAAGTATCATATTTTGGGGGCTTTTAAAGTTTTTCTCTGTTGTTTGCTTTCTGTTTCAATGGTTTCTGTATTTATTATTATTTATTTTATTTTTACTTACTCTGGGTTTACTTTGTTCTTCTTTCCCTAGCTTCTTAAGGTGTGAAGCTCAAATCATTAGATTTTAGAGCTTTTTTAAAATTTCTAATGTAAGCATTTAGAGATATAAATTTTACTCTAAGCATCCCATAAATTTTGATGTTGTATTTCTATTATCTGTATTCATAGATTATTCAAAGTATTTTGCAATTTCTTTTGATTTTTCCCTTTGATTCATAGATTATTTAGAAGTATGTTTAATTTCCAAATATTGGGTGGTGTTTTCCTACATATTTTAATGTTATTGATATTTTATCTGATTTCAAAGTGGTCAGAAAACATACTCAGTACTTACTCTGTTACCTACAATATAACCATTCTTGCATGATGCACCACGTGCACTTGAAAAGAATGTGTATTTTGCAGTTACTGAAGATAGTGTTTCATAAAAATTATTAAGGTCAAGGTGGCTGGTGGTGTGATTCAGACCCTCTATGTCTTTGCTGATTTGGTGAGTCCAAATGGAAACATTTGGTGAACATTCACATGGAACACAAATGTCCTTCTATACTGGGCTGATTCTGAGAGGTTCATCCACATGATACTCTTACCCAGATCTCCATGTTGTGAATCCTCAAACCTTATTCTTTCTACCAAAACATAGTCCGCAGCCCCTGAACTGGTGTGGACTTATGCTTTTGCACAGCTCTTCCTCTAGGCATAATAGTAAATCAGAGTTACTCCTTGAAGTTAAGCCCATGAGAGAGGATTTTCTTTTCTCTAATATTTTTCAGAGCTACCCCTAAGTGGGGCTGTAACATTGCAACAGCTCACTTTTGGATAGAAGATGGAACATCCAAAAACTATTCTCAAATTGTTCTTGCTAAGCCAATTGGTCATATGGAACTCCACAGGAGGCTATAGGCTGAGGATGAGATAAGAATATAGCACAAGTTGATGCCCTGAGAGTATGAACTACATGATCATGCAACTGACTTGTGTCTGAGTCCTGCTTAGCTTCCACTTGATAGTAGAGCACTGTCAGACACACCAAATCCAAGGCTTTGTAAATAAAATAATTTCCATTTGGTGATGAGCACTTCAGTTCACATGGTTATTTGAGGAGCCATGATCAGAGGGTGTGCTTTGTAGCAAACCAGAAGCAGTTTCTCAAGACGAAAATTATTCTTTGACTAATATGGCATATATTTACTCCGAAACCCTAGGGACTCTCACTGTGAGTTTTCTTTTAGGCCATTCCCAGACTCAAGAAAGCATTGTGACCTGCCACAAGCATCTGAAGATGTAGGACCCACTACGTCATCAAGATCAATCTACAGAGCATTTTCCACAGCAACACAGAACACCTGAAGAGGCTTCCCTCATTCTAAGTGCCATTCAAAACTGGAATCTTCATCTATGTCATTGCTAGTTCATCCATACACCCTAATATGGCAGGCATTCCTTAGAATATCCAAAGAGAACCAAAAGGGTTTGGACTCCTTTCTTAATGGTAGAGGACTCAAGATGCAGCAAATTCTCTTTCATTTTGGAGAAGATGTCACAGCTTGTTGTAGACTATTGGATTCCAAAACACTTCCTGATGTGGAAGGCAGCTAAATTTTCATGAGTCTATTCCCACTCTGTCAAGTGTTTTACTGAGGTGTGAAATATCCTTTCTAATTCCCAATTGCCATATCCAGTCAGCACCATTTCATCAAGACAGTGGATACACATTATGTTCTTTGGGATACTGAGGTAAGGCTCTTGCAAACCAAATAATGGCTGAGAATTAAGAGTTTACTTAGCCCTGGGGAAGATTGTGAAGTCCTTGCCAAGAAAAATCAAAACTCCACCAGTGATTCTCCACTTATTAGAATAGAGAAGAAAGAGGGAAAAAAAGGCCTTTAAGTGTCAGGAACCATGTTGACTTGTTCCGGTAAAAGATCTCAACTGACACAATAGATTATTTCATTTTAGTCACCACATAAGTTTATAATAAGCCACTAAATTTCCCCAGGATCCAAGAGTATTCTCCACAAGTCAAAAGGCAAACTAAATGTAGATATTACAGAAATAACCACTTCCATAGCATTTTTTTTAATGGTGGCACTAATTTTCAATGAACCTCCCTGTGTTGGAGAATTGTTTTGATTTACTATTTTTGTAGGTAAGATAATTTCAGAGGCTTTCACTGGACTCTTGCTACCAAAATAACCCTTACTCCATGGGTCAGGAGTAAATAGGAATAATTCAGTGATTGCTATATCTGTTTAATCCAGCCATACATCCTGGAAAATGGGAAATTATGATAGCATAACAAAGCCACTCAGTCTTTTATAAAAAATAACCAATTTGGGGCTCCTGGGCAGCTCAGCCAGTTAAGCATCCAACTCTTAATTTCAGCTCAGATCATGATCTCTCGGCTCATGAGATGGAGACCTGTGTGGGACTCTGTGCTAACAGCATGAAATCTACTTGGGATTCTCTCTCTCTCTCTCTCTCTCTCTCTCTCTCTCTCTCCCTCTCCTCTCTCTCTCTCTCAAAATAAATAAGTAAACAAACAAACAAACTTAAAAAAATAACCATACAAAATGTGTTTTAATCATCTGACCCACACAGGTGCCCATCACTGATGGACCACAGTGGTATTCCAGGTCCTCAATAAGCCCCCAGAAGTTGTAGCTATTTTTCTTTCTTTAGGGTTGTAATAATTGATAGTTATATCAATTAGTGGCCTTAGATCTCTTTGGGGAAAGCTAGAATAAAGATTTACATTATGTGCTAGAGGTATATCACAGGACCTTTTTATCCCACTTCCCCTTTATTCAAGGATCACTGGGTCACTGTGAATCACTGTGAGGGGCCATGACTTTTATATCCTGATGACTCAAGCAGACTTCCGTTTACCAAAGCAGGTCTAGTGCTTCTAGAATACAATATCCTGTACCTTCCAGGGTTTGGCCTGCATCCAGTAGTTTAAAAAACTTATAACTATTTTTGAGTGTAAGCCTTATACTCAGGAGGTACACTCTGCTTGCCCCCTGAGGCATGCTAGACTGGGACTGCAGTTACAGGTAAATGACAGGTGGAATGGGAAAGCTATGGTGTGGAACTGCATCTCACTGTGAGGAAGTCAGCCCAGCTGAGATCTTTAAAGTTCTTCAGGAAATAGAACAACTTATCAGACAGGGAGGGTGATCTACCCATGCTCATAAGGCAGGCTCTGTCCAGCTGGAAAGTTTGGGACCCTCAGGTACAACTGAATTTTCAAATGTCCATCTTCCAATTCTTAGGCTCTCACTTTTTCCCAAATTATGTCATAAATTTCACATAAGAGAACTGGCAAATTGCTGAATTAATGTGCAGGTTGAATTCATACACTGCAAGATTAGATTCTGCAGCTGACTTATGGATATGTCGGCTCTGGAGCTAAAGGAATGAGATTCTTTCAGTGCAACAGTGGAGTCTCACTAGCCCTAGAGATCATGCTTTGAATTTAAAACCTTAGCCTTATCATTTTTTTCAAGTTCTCTAGGAGAATTATAAATACACAGCCCACCTATAGTCTTTGTATGCCTCATTCTTGTCGTAGTGGTTCATCTCAGAAACTATTATTATGATAAGGCTAGTTTTTTTTTTTCAATACATACTTCATATTAGGTGTTCAAGTACATGTTACAGTATACTGTAATTTCTGGTGTCCCATTTTCTAGTTTCAATGATATATTTAAGGCCTTAAAACACAACCAAATCAGAAAACTAGTTTTATATTCACATATCCTTGAGAGTTTGTGGCCTGTACTTTTCTTGGTATAGATTATTACATCATCAGTGTTCCAATAGAAAGAGGTAAGTTCACACAGAAATTGCTTACTGGTTAATAAGTGGCTTATATAATCATTGAGCTAGGAGAAGAAACAGACTGTAGGCTCAGTTTCCAGGAATGGAAAGTCATAACATACAACTAAACTGACCCAGCAGGAAATCACTTCTCAAGCACCTCAGGAGGCTTCACCATGCTACTTTTGTACCACAAGGAAATCATGTGCTAGATTAGAAAGCTACCACCTCTAGAACTCTGCAGCCTCTGTGGAGAGCCACTGATGAAACAGATCTCTCCACCAACTTCAGTTCTTAATTGAAGTCTCCTGTGAGTACCTGATACCCATCCCAGAACTCTGACTGCAAGGAAATCTAGGAAATATAATTGTTTGCTTTACAGGCTCTGCCAAACAAAAAGGCACCTTAAAAGGTAGATGAATAAAAGTTAAGCAAAATTGGCATGCCTGGGTGGCTTAGTCAGTTGAGATTTTGACTCTTGATTTTCGCTCAGGTCATGATCCCAGGGTCGTGGGATCAAGCCCTGCATCAGGCTCTGTGCTGAGTGTGGAGTCTGCTTAAGATTCTCTCCCCATGTGCCTTTCACCCACTCACATGCTCTCTGTCTCTAAAAAAAAAAAAGTTAAGCAAAATTATTCATAGTATCTGCCCGTATACTTTTGGTGGGGGGGGGGGGGGAATGGGCTAGGATATATGTTCAAAAATGTTCATAAAATTGGTTGTAATATCAAAAACATGGAGACAAATAGGAAATAGGTATATGTCCAATTATGTTTTTAGACAGGAAAAATAAATTCTCATATAGTAGTAAGTGAATGAATTATATAGCTACATGCAAATATGGATGATTCTCAGAACATAATATTGAGAGCAAAGCAAGTCAAAACTAAAATACACAATGTAATAAAATTTTCATAAACTTAAAAGCAAACAAATTATATTGCTTAAGGATACATAGTTATGCAATATAACTATACTTGAAAAAGCAAATAAATGATAACCATCAAATTCATGAGGGACAAAAGAGACTGAAATTGGGAAGAACACATTTAGCTTCAGTGGAACTGGTAATATTCTAATTGTTATATGGCTGTGGGTTACTGGTGTTCTTTTTATTATTATGCTTCAAACATGTTACTTTCCATATTTATGTATCATATAGATACATGTTAAAAATTTTAAAGCTTATGCAATCTTGGGTTACATTAAAGCCAGCATGAGTTTCAAATAAAAGAAAATAAAATAGTAGCTTTTCTACTTTAGTGGTCAGCATATGAGCTATAATCACTTCGGATGATAAAGTTTAAGTAGGATATTGGCAAGCTATAGGGTCTTTATAACAGTGCTACCCAACCTTGACTGCACATTGGAATCGTGTGGGAGCTTTAAAAACAATTTTGATGACAGCTTCCCTCCACTGGAGATAATAATTTACTGGGTCTGGGTTATAGCCTGGGTCCCAAATTTCATAAAGCTGTCCAGGTTATGACATTTGTATGCAGAACTGCAAACTGTCACTTTAGAGGAATATAATCGGGATTTGGTGGGTCCATCAAAGAGGCATAAAATGAGTATTGATCCCTAGAGAAGACAATGGCTGCACTGGGGGACAACGATGGCAGGGCTGTTGTGTGAAAGGAGGAGTGGATTTATTCTACTTCAGACAATCTGTAGTACCAGCCTTCCATATCTCATGTTTTTCTCAAAACACAAGCCTTCTGACTAAGAGATTTGAAGGTTCCTGAAGGTCATGTTTTCATGGTTCTGAGGTCTTAAAGAAGCCAAATATGTTCAATAAAGTGAGTTACACATTGCTAGAATTTTACATAGGGATACAAGAAACTAGGATTCCCTTTGTGGTGAAGGTACCTGTTATCAACCAGGAGAGCAGACACATGGAGGAAAACTGTCACAAAAGCAGAGTAAGTAGGGACCCAGCCCAGGGTGAATTTTCTCAAACAATGAGGACACTTTACCAACCTAAACTAAAGGCCTGGAATCTGTGTGTGTTTATGAGTTAGGCAAAGTTTAGGAGAAATGACAGTGTACCTTTGGAGAACCGGTAAACCTATGTTATTGTGTTCCTATAAATACCCTTAATAAAAAAAAAATTTTATCTTAACACCAAAATAACCTGATATGGTAAGGATATGGATCAGTGATTCTCTCATTCCCTTGGATACCCACCTTGCACATACTTATATGCACATAGATCATGTATAGCAGTTTAATTGATTCAGAAAATAATATTAATGCAGTCTAGTCCAGGTCCTGGCTTCCATTCCCATATTAGTGTATTAGCCCCATTTAGTCCCACAGAATTCACCTCAAATCTAGCCATTGTGAGCCTCAGACAATAATAAGTAAAAGAAACTAATCCAGCAGACACCTTGATTTTGGACTTCTAGCCTCCAGAACTATGAGAGAATAAATTTCTGTTGTTTCAAGCCAGCAGTGCTTTGTTACAGCAGACCTAGAAAACTAATAGGTATCCAATCTTAGAGTTCTTTACACTAGGTCACTGTTCTTTACTTGACACTTATTTCTGCCACTAAACAGCAAAGTCCTGCACAGGAAAGCTTTTCCCTGTTTGTTCCATACCTTACTTTCAGTTTCCAACTTTCCAGTTCACCAACCACAGTTCCTGGCACTGGTAGGTACCAAAAACCACAGAATAAAAGAAAAACGGGGGAATATCAGAAGGAGGTTGAGAGAAGGTGGTGGCAGCATCATCACCATCATCATCATCATCATCAGATCAGATCATTTAGATCATTGTGCCTGGGGTCTACAGCCTTTCTGGCCTGCCAAGTTTCAAAAGAGAGATCAGTCACGAGTCTTATAGGTCTCCCTTTATAAGTTAGGGCACGTTTTTCCCTTGCTGCTTTCAGGATCTGTATGCTGAAAACTATAGAAAGCTTATGAAGGTAATTGAAGAAGATATAAAGGAATGGAAAGACATTCCCTGCTCATGGATTGGAAGAATAAATACTGTCAAAATGTCAATACTACCCAAAGCTATCTACACATTCAATGCAATCCCAATCAAAATTGCACCAGCATTCTTCTCGAAGCTAGAACAAGCAATTCTAAAATTCATATGGAAACACAAAAGGCCCCAAATAGCCAAAGTAATTTTGAAGAAGAAGACCAAAGCAGGAGGCATCACCATCCCAGACTTTAGCCTCTACTACAAAGCTGTAATCATCAAGACAGTATGGTATTGGCACAAAAACAGACACATAGACCAATGGAATAGAATAGAAACCCCAGAACCAGACCCACAAACGTATGGCCAACTCATCTTTGACAAAGCAGGAAAGAACATCCAATGGAAAAAAGACAGCCTCTTTAACAAATGGTGCTGGGAGAACTGGACAGCAACATGCAGAAGGTTGAAACTAGACCACTTTCTCACACCATTCACAAAAATAAACTCAAAATGGATAAAGGACCTGAATGTGAGACAGGAAACCATCCAAACCCTAGAGGAGAAAGCAGGAAAAGACCTCTCTGACCTCAGCCGTAGCAATCTCTTACTCGACACATCCCCAAAGGCAAGGGAATTAAAAGCAAAAATGAATTACTGGGACCTTATGAAGATTAAAAGCTTCTGCACAGCAAAGGAAACAACCAACAAAACTAAAAGGCAACCAATGGAATGGGAAAAGATATTTGCAAATGACATATGGGACAAAGGGCTAGTATCCAAAATCTATAAAGAGCTCACCAAACTCCACACCCAAAAAACATAACCCAGTGAAGAAATGGGCAGAAAACATGAATAGACACTTCTCTAAAGAAGACATCCAGATGGCCAACAGGCACATGAAAAGATGCTCAACATTGCTCCTTATCAGGGAAATACAAATCAAAACCACACTCAGATATCACCTCGCGCCAGTCAGAGTGGCCAAAATGAACAAATCAGGAGACTATAGATGCTGGAGAGGATGTGGAGACACGGGAACCCTCTTGCACTGTTGGTGGGAATGCAAACTGGTGCAGCCACTCTGGAAACCAGTGTGGAGGTTCCTCAGAAAATTAAAAATAGACCTATCCTATGACCCAGCAATAGCACTGCTAGGAATTTACCCAAGGGATACAGGAGTACTGATGCATAGGGGCACTTGTACCCCAATGTTTATAGCAGCACTCTCAACAATAGCCAAATTATGGAAACAGCCTAAATGTCCATCAACTGATGAGTGGATAAAGAAATTGTGGTTTATATACACAATGGAGTACTACATGGCAATGAGAAAGAACGAAATATGGCCCTTTGTAGCAACGTGGATGGAACTGGAGAGTGTGATGCTAAGTGAAATAAGCCATACAGAGAAAGACAGATACCATATGGTTTCACTCTTATGTGGATCCTGAGAAACTTAACAGAAACCCATGGGGGAGGGGAAGGCAAAAAAAAAAAAAAAAAAAAAGAGGTTAGAGTGGGAGACAGCCAAAGCATAAGAGACTCTTAAAAACTGAGAACAAACTGAGGGTTGATGGGGGGTGGGAGGGAGGGGAAAGGGGGTGATGGGCATTGAGGAGGGCACCTTTTGGGATGAGCACTGGGTGTTGTATGGAAACCAATTTGACAATAAATTTCATATATTGAAAAAAAAAAGTTAGTTTGAATAATACTAGTAAACATCAATAAAATACCTAAAATTTGCTACCAAAAAAAAAAAAAAAAAAAAAAGATAAGTAAATTCCTAGTGTTGTCCAGGAGATTCAGACTTTGGGATTCTCATTTCATTGATGAAACTGTCATATTGCCAGAGGGTGTGACATTTAGTCTTCTTCTCTCACTCTTCACAACAATCCAACACTGAGGCAAATGAAAGGGCACAGATAGTACATTTGCTATTTGCATAACATAAATGGCCTCAAACTCAGGTTGACAGTAAATGCTCTCATGGTATTTATTTTAACATTTTGAAAATAAGTTCAAGAAGAAAAGTGGGTAACTTTAAAATGCCCTTTACATCACAGCATTAGCTCACAGGTACCACAGAAAAAGCTTGTTACGATTTACATGCACTTTTCTTCATTCTGCCTTCTCTTCATGATTTCATTTTCCCCTGGAGAAACCAGAAGCACTGAACTAAAGTCTCAGGCCAAAAATTAAAGGCAAGAGAAATCTTCAGATAAAAAAAAAGTTAACACTCTAAGTCTTAGTTCCTGAAAGATATGTTTCTGGAATTGAACAGCATTGGTTTTTGCCAATTTAAGATTTTTTTTTCTACTTTGAGATGGCTGTCTGCAAATGTGCACCATCAATAAATAGGGTTTCTTCTTTACTTATAAATTGTTAAATGTTTATTTATTTTTTTTAATTTTATCATTTATTTATTTTTGAGAGAGGGAGAGACAGAGTGTGAACAGGGGAGGTGCAGAGAGAGAGGGAGACACAGAATCCAACACAGGTTCCAGGCTCTGAGCTGTCAGCACAGAGTCCCACGCAGGGCTCAAACTCACAGACTGCGAGATCATGACCCAAGCCCAAGTTGGAAGCTCAACGGACTGAACCACGCAGGCGCCCCTAATGTTTATTTATTTTTTTAAAGAGAGATAGATAGAGCAGGAAGGGGCAGAAAGAGAGGGAGACAAAGGATCCAAAGTGAGCTCTACACTGACAACAGAGTCCAATGGGGGCTCGAACTCCTGAACTCCAAGATCACAACCTGAGCTGAAGTCTGACACTTAACAGACTGAGTCACCCAGGAGCCCCACACTTACACATTTTTAAATGAATTTTTGTGGAAGAAAAGATCCCCTTAAAAATCATCCTATGACTAACCTGCTCCTGAGGGAATAACTTGGGAAATCAGGATCTCAAAATCCCTTCATAACAGATATGGCTACTAAAGAAAGTGTTATCTGAATTCATTGGAAATGCTTTTCACTGGGATGTTAGCCCAGGAATCTCATTTTATTCGTATTGAATATTAATATAACTTTGTAGGCATCTTTGAGATTTCCATTTTTTCAGAGAAAAATAGAATAAGGCAAAAGGCAAATCGCAAGAAGGACCAACTTAGATTTTCAAAATTTGCTTCTCAAATGTTTTGACAAGGGATCATTTATATGTGCCTTTTTTTACCTAAGTCCTTCCTAAGTTACCCATTTCTAGTCCTTTCTAAGTATTACTTTCAGTGGTGTGCTGATGAATTAAATGAAGGTTGGGGGTGTGGCTGCTTTACAAGACCTTTAGAGACCACAGTCTCTCTGTTTACTAAGTTCCCCAAACCAAAATACTTAATAAAGTTCAAATGTATAATTTCATTACAGGTACATACAGAAAAAAGAAACAAAAAATAAAGGAAATTTCAACCCAAATTATTTAAAAGCTTCTTGTGGCAAAGGATAATTGAATTTCAAGACATGGAACAGTTAACATGAAAAGAAAGCTATTAATGCATGTGTACAGAAGCCTGATGGGTGTACTCAGAAAATAGGCCATGAGCGGTTATATACAGAAACATCTGCTTCTGATTCTCTTTAGTATTTTTCACTACCTACATGACAATTCTAATCAGACAGATTGTTTTGTCTGAAGGAGATAGGTGGAAGATGGATAATTTCCTATCCTTAAAGAACTTACCCTGTACATTAGTCTAAATCATATCCCCTTTGCAACTGGCCTAGACAGAACTAGACAGCAGCCTGCGGTGAATCAGAGAAGTATACCTCAGGGTGGAGGCAATGAGGAGAGATTTGGTCCATGATGCAAGAGTCAGGAGGGTAGGGTAAGGCCAGGCACGAGGGTTCTTCTGAAAGACCTGACAAGCTGAGAGTCAGACACAAGGCTAAGACTGGGCAGTAAATATCAGCTAGTCACCAGAGGGAGCAAAGATTGGAAAACATGCAAACAGCAGTGGCCAGAGACCCTATGCATAAAAACTACAAAAATAGCACTGACCCCTAAGAAACTGTAAGATTGGGGCACCTGGGTGGCTCAGTCGGTTAAGCATCTGACTCTTGGTTTCAGCTCAGGTTATGATCTTCAGGTTCGTGAGTTTGAGCCCCACATCGGGCTCTGCGCTGGCAGTGAGGAGCCTGCTTGGGATTCTCTCTCTCTTTCCACTCTCTCTGCCCGTCCCCCACTTGTGCTGTCTCTGTCTCTTTCAAAATAAAATAAGCAGAAAGAAAGAAAGAAAGAAAGAAAGAAAGAAAGAAAGAAAGAAAGAAAAGAAAGAAAAGAAACTTAAAGACTTCCTTGACCATTTGTGGTCTGTGATTTTGACCAGCTATTGTCCTTGGTTGAGAATTTGCTGGGTCCCTGTGATGAGAAGATGTATGTGTTCAAAGAATTCAACATTAGGGTGAATTTTATATAAACATATTGATTCATCTGGCAGTACTAATGACAGCACCAAACTATTTGATTATTGAAGCCTTATAGGACATCTCATTAATAGTTTCCCTCTTATTAATCTTCTATTTCTTGACTTTCTTAGGTATTCTTACTCATCTTCTTATTCATCATTCTTATTCTTAGGAATTCTTATTCATCTTTTCAATGATATTTAGGACAAATGAAGGCTGGGGAGTGACTCCTTTGTAAGACTTTTAAAGATCACTCTCCCATTAAAAGAGGGAACTTGGGTCAAGTTTCCCCAAAAAAATTTCCACTGGAATTTTTCCTGGAATAGCATTTAACTTAAAAATTAACTTGAGAGAAATTGATATGCTCACAATGGTCTTTCCTTTAACTTGCCATATTTTATATCTTTCACTGAAGCTCTGCTGAGTTGTTTTCGTAATTCCTGCTAACGTTATTTCTTAGTATTTATATTTCCTTTGTAGCACTGATTCTTTTTGATTTCTAATTGGTTTTAGCAAGTTTAAATGAAAACTCTTGATTTTTATGTATTCACTTTATATATGGCTGGTTTACTGATGCCTCTTAGTCCTATGAGATTTTCAGTTGAGTCTCTTGGGTTTTCTACATAGACTATTTTACTATCTACAATAATGAACATTTTCTTGTCTTCAATGGCCATACCTTTTACTACAACTCTAATTCATTGAAATTCTCACTCTGTATTTTGGTGACTCTGCTCTTTCTATCTGGTCTGTTTCTCTCTCCTTTGTTGTTTTTATCTTCTATCTCTTAACTGGATAAACCTTAAGTCCATTCTAGCCTCCAGACTGTTGTGAGCATGGTGAATATGTCCCAAGTCTTTAGCTCCAACTTTATGCCATAAACCCATACTTCCAAATATTTAAAGATACCGATACGTGGATGTCTTTCCAGTTTCTCAAACCCAATACATTCAATAATGGACTTCCTTTTCCAACCATATTTGTTTTTTTTATTGTTAGCAAAATCAGTTCTTTTTTTTCTCTAAGACTAGAAACATTACTTCTTCTTCATCTATTATGTCCAGCCTCACATAAAGTCAGGCTTTTATTTACTGAGCATGGTTCTCAGATTCCTCACTTCTTTTATCTTTTTAAGGTTACCACTCCAGTGAAGCCTCCACTGTAGAATGTGGGCTACCTTTACCCTTCCTCCTCCTTTTTTTCTTGAAGAGTTTATTATTTTTTGAGATATAGTTGACATAACATTGTGTAAGTGTATACAATGTGTCGATTGGATTCATTTATATATTGCAATATGATTACACCATAGCATTTAGCTAACACCTTTATCATATGACATAATTATCATTTTTAGGGTAAGAACAATTAACAATTAAGATTTGGCCCCTTAGCAACACTGAAGTTTATAATACAGTATTGTTTACTATAACCATCTGGTATACATTAGCTCTCCAGAACTTATTTGTCTAGTAGTTGGAAGTTTTTACCCTTAAACAACATCACCCCACTTTCCCCATGTCTCAAGTGTATGGTAACCACCACTATACTCTGTTTTTGTGAGTTCAGCTTTTTCAGGTTTCATATATCAATGATATCATAAAGTATTTGTCTTTTTCTGACTTATGTCACTTTTTCCTTCTTTCTGGTAGCTGAATAATTTTCCTGTGTGTGTGTGTGTGTGTGTGTGTGTGTGTGTGTGTGTATACCACATCTTCTTTATCCATTTATTCACTGATGGACACAGGTCGTTTCTATGTCTTGGCTATTATCAATAATGCTGAAATAAACATGGGAGTACAGACATCTTTTTGATATTGTGTTCATCTACTTTAAATATATATCCAGAAATGAAATTGCTGGATCACATGGTAGTACTATTTTTAATTTTTTGAGGAATCTATACATTGTTTTCCATAGTGGCTCCACCAGTTTACATTCCCATCAACACAAGGTTCACAAGGGTTCCTTTTTCTCCACATCATCACCAACACTTGTTATCTCTCATCTTTTTGATAGCCATTCTAACAGGTGTGAGGTATTAGCTCATTGTCATTTATATTTGCATTTTCCTGATGATTAGTGATGTTGAGCACCTTAACATGTACCTGGTGGCTATCTATGTTTTCTTTGGAAAAAAAGTCTATTCAGATCCTCTGCCCATTTTTTTTCATCAGGTTTTTTGGCTTTTTGCTATTGAGCTGTATGAGTTCTTTATATATTTTATGTATTAATCTCTTCTCTGATATATGATTTACCAATATTTTCTCTAATTCTCTAGGCTGCCCTTTAATTTTGTTGTTTCTTTTGTGTGCGGAAGTTTTTAGTCAATAAAATATTAGTAAACCAAATTCAAGAACACACTAAAAAAATCAGACATCATAACCAAGTGGAATTTATCCCTGGGATGCAAGTATGGTCCAACATGTGCAAATCATGTGATACACCATATTAATAGAATGAAAGATAATAATCACATAACTATCCCAGTACATGCAGAAAAATCATTTAACAAAATTCAACACCATGTCATGCTAAAAACCCTCAACAACTTGGATATGGAAGGAACATACCTCAACATAATAAAAGATATATGCAACAAACCCACAGCTAACATCATACTCAATGGTAAAAGATTGGAAGTTTTTGCTCCAAGATCAGGACCAAGGTAAGGATACTCACTCTCACCTTTCTTATTCAACATAGTACTGGAAGTTTTAGATAGAGCAATTAGGCAAGGCAAAGAAATAGAGGGCATTCAAGTCAGTAGGGACAATGTAAAATTGTCATTATTTGCAGATGGTAAGGTCTTATATATAGAAAATCCTAAAGACTCCATAAAAAAAAACTGTTGATACTAACCAGTGAATTTGGTAAAGCTGCAGGATATACAATCAACATACAGAAATCAACTTCTAGAGACTAACAAAGACATATCTGAAAAAGAAATAAACAATCCCATTCACAAGAGGACCAAAAATAATAAAATGCTTAGAAATAAACCTAACTAAGGAAGAAGAAGTACAATGAAAACTACTTTAATAAACGAAATTGAAGAAAACACAAACAAATGGAAAGATATTCCATTTTCATGGATTCGAAGTATATTGTTAAAATATCCATGCTACCCAAAACCATGTGTATATTCAATGCAATCTCTATCAAAATTCCAATGACAGGGGTGCCTGGGTGGCTAAGTCAGCTAAGAATCTTACTCTTTTGGTTTTTTTGTTTGTTTACTTATTTATTTGAGAGAGAGAAAGAGAGAGTATGGGAGGGGCAGAGGGAGAGGGAGAGAGAGAGAGAGAGAGAGAGAATCTCAAGCAGGCTCCATGCTGTCAGTGCCGAGCCATGCAGGGCTGGATCTTACAGACCATGAGATCATGACCTGAGCTGAAATCAAGAGTTGGTCACATAACCATCTCAGCCACCCAGGCACCCCAAGTGTCCAACTCTTGATCTCGGCTCAGATCATGATCTCATAGTTTGTGAGATCCAGCCCCATGTTGGGCTCTACACTGACAGCACAGAGTCTGCTTGAGATTCTCTCTCTCTCCCTCTCTCTGCCCCTACCCCACTCATGCTTGCCTTCTCTCTCCGTCTCTCTCTTTCTCTCTCAAAATAAATAAATAAACTTTTAAAATTTAAAGACAATTCCAATGACATTTTTAACAGAAATGGAAAAAACAATGCCAAAATTTATATGAAACCACACAAGCTTCTAATTAACCAAAGCAATCCTGAGGAAGAACAAAGCTGGAGGCATCATACTTTCTAGTTTCAAACTATATTACAAAGTAATTAGAACAGTATGATACTGTCATAAATATAGACATATAAACTGATGGAACTGAACTGAGAGCCAGGAAATGAACCCTCACATACATAGTCAATGAATAGTTAACAAGGAAGCCAAGAACATTCAATGGGGAAATGGTCTCTTCAACAAAGGATGCTGGGAAAAGTGGATAACCACATGCAAAAAAAATGAAATTGGATCCTTATTTTATATCACAAAAATTAACTCAAAAATGGATTAAAGACTTAAACATAAGATGTGGTACTGTAAAACCCCTAGAAGAAAAAATACGGAGCACCTGGGTGGCTCAGTCCGTTAGGCATCTGACTTTTGCCAGGTCATGATCCTGCAGTTTGTTAGTTTGAGCCCTAAATCAGGCCTCCACTCTCAGCATATAGCCCACTTTGGACCCTGTCTTCCTCTCTCTTTGTCCCTCCCCTGCTAGAAGGAGAAGGAGAAGGAGTAGGAGACTGAGATGGAGATGAAGATAAAGACAAAGGCGAAGAAGAAATAGGGAAGTAGCTCCTTGACACTGGTCTTGGCAATACTTTTTTGGATCTGACACCAAAAGCACAAGCCAAAAAAGCAAAAATCAACAAGTGGGACTACATCAAACTAAAAAGCTTCTTCCTTCTTCTTAAAACACCACTTTCAACCTGCTGCTCTCATACTCAGGATAAGTAATATGTCCCTATTCTTTCCAACGTCAAGCCCAAACTCCTACCCATGAGACCTTTTGCAGTCTGTAAAATGTGCAAATAATACCTGCCTCATATGGTTGTATAAGGATTAAATAAAGCAATTTTCATCAAGACTACTTCAACAAATGCTTCTTCAGAACAAATTAAAAAATTCACCCTGGCTGTAGCAATTTTTTCTAGATAGGTCCCCTGAGGCAAGGGAAACAAAAGCAAAAATAAATTATTGGGACTACAGAAAATAAAAAGTTTTTGCACAGCAAAGGGAGGAATCAACAAAACGAAAACTCAGCATATGGAAAGGGAGAAGATATTTGCAAAAGACATATCTGATAAAGGGTTAGTATCCAAAATACATAAAGAACTTACACAACTTAACACCCAAAAAACAAATAATCCAATTAAAAAATGAGAAGACATGAACAGACATTTCTGCAATGAAAACATCCAGGTGGCCAACAGACACATGAAAAGATGTTCATCATCACTTATCATCAGGTCAAGGTCACACAGCTAGTTAACCATAAAACTTGGACTCAGGTCTGTCTCCAAAGTTCTTGATCTTAATTGCTCCCCTATTCTGCTTTAGCATAGGAACTTGCAAGTATAATCCAAATTTATTTTAAAATAATATTTCAATAGAACATAAGCCTTTTTAAAATAGACATAAAATGGCTTCTCCATCAATCCTGCTGAGATTAAAATTGTTTACATATAGAAGTAGCAATTATATTGTCATAATATAAAGATTATACTATATGAAATACTTGATAATGAAAATTAATTTATAATTATCAAATTCGTTTGTCTGCCACTGTGAGGAGCTTCATAAATAGTACTTAATTTTACAAAGATACAAAAGTCCCCTCTTTCACTGTTCTTGCTAAAGATACTCTTCCTTTTACTGGATCCCTTCATTTATTCACCCATTACTGTGGTACCTTGCATGGAAGTTGTACTTATTACTCTTAATATAAATGTGCTAATTTCTCTTTCTCTGTACAAAGAAAAAAATATTCCCAAAGGACAAAAGAGAGGAGACATTTTTTCATTCCTTATTCCACATACTGAAACCAATATTAATGGAGCTAGGTGTCCCAACTCAAATTCTAATTAGGGAGAAAAGTAACTAAACACAAACTCTCCATGATATCCAGCTTGGGCAAAGTTATCAAGGGTTTTAATTCATTCAACAAATATTTTCTGGGCCCTATTCATTCCAAACACTGTGCGAGGGACCAGGGATGCAAAAATGAGTAAATATGTCCTCAAGAAAGTCTCCTCTACTGAGTAGTTTAACCTACAGGCCAGGGAAGGTGATAGAACATTTTTTAAATTGCTTTTCACACTTTGTTTTATGTTCTATTGTGTTTCCATGCTTTTTGTACATTGCAGGTATTTTGAATCATGAGAATAAAGGTGCTGATTGTGAACTCACTCTGTAATATTCATACAGTGGCCAAATGCAAAAAGTAAATAACTATGTTTAAAGTTGTAGATGAGTTCCAGCTTAAAAATACATACAAACACATAAATACATTATACATACCAGGGGGTTTATTTTAAATTAAGGAGAAAAGAATAAAGCAAATAGAGGGTATTAGAAAATATATTTACAACATGTGGAAAAATACAAGATATATAAAATGCTAAGTATATCTAAATCATTTTCCATTTCCTCTAATATTTATTATCTTCTCTCCCACATTCCAAATAATATTTTCTATTTGCTTTTTGAAATTAAATTTTTACAAACTAAAACTTGCAATTCACTTACAATTAAGTCATGGATATTGTTTCACGAAAGCTTTTTGATGTCTAAAATTTTTGTCGTAAATGTTTTAAAGTGCTCTAGCCTCATTTCCTTTCTCTGGAGAAAGAATGACAAACTTCAAAAGATTCAAATTTCATCTGAAGTGGAAAAATCCAGGTTTGGAAGTTGTTTCGCCTTGGTAAAACAATCCTCAACGGAACCAACAGAATGTCTGAATACTCACCTAAACATTCAAGACTTATCACAATGGTCGGACGTTTCCTTTTGTCTTGAAAGGTAGTCTGTGATCTCTATAGGGGGCTCAGATTTATTATCTCTGCTTTGCACTGTATCCTGTGGCTCACTCCACTGCCCTGGTGATTCCAACTAGGACTCCACTCCAAAGCCACTCCAACCACTCCAAAGCCCTGGTGATTCCAACTAGGACTGGGAAGCAGGGGAGAAAGACTTCATTCTGCAGAGTTCTTGCAAGGTGATGATTAAAAAGTCTTTGCTGACCTCCTGCCTTTGGTCTTCCCCAGAGAAGCACACATAGGACTATGAAGGAGGCACACAATGTATTTTGCCAAAGGACCAGTGCATCTCAGAAAAGCAAAATCATACCAGGCATGCAAAGTCTTAGAGGAGGTATCCCATGTGGCTGTTCCTTCTCTCTCCAACTCATTTCTCCTCCATCCCTTTAGTTTGCTTTCCACACAGCTCACTTTTTCAAGTCCTTTGACCAATCCTCTCTCTCTCTATCCTGGAAAAATTCACACCTCATCACAGGAAGAAAATGTTTTTCTCTGACACTTTACCTTCAGTTCCTCCCTGAACATTGAAAATATTATTCTGTCGGGCAATCAGATGCTAGTGAGGGTTTTCCTCTTTTCATTGATAAGGGTTTTTTTTTAGCTGAAAGTGAAAATGTTTCTTCTACTACAAAACTTCAGCTGGTTTCCTCACTAGTAAGTTGATCTGCTGTTATGGGTTGAAATATTTGGAGAATTATTTTGACCATTTTTGATGACAGGCTCTTCACAAAACTAATCAAGTTAAGATGGAGTCATGTGAGTATCCCTAATCCAATTTGACTGGTGTGTTTATAAATAGTGGATATTTGTACACAGATACACACAGAGAGAGAGAACACAATGTGAAGATGGAGTCAGAGATCAGGGTGTATCTACAAGCCAAAGAATACCAAAGATTGCCACCAAATCACTAGAAGCTAAGAGAAAGGCAAGAAACAGATTTCTTCATTGCCCTCCATAGGAACCAATCAAAGTATACCTTGATCTCTTAGCCTCCAGAACTGTGAGACAATAAGCTTCTATTGTTTAAGCCACTCAGTTTCTGGTTCTTTGTCACAGCAGCCCTTACAAACAAATAAGACCTACTAAAGATAGTCTTCTTTCTTGAAGGCAGCACACCCTGATCTCCATCTCATCTGTTAATGAGTCTGGTCATGCTGATGAGTTTTTAAAGCCTCACTGCACTGCTTTTAAAGCTTACAAAAGGACTTTCAGAGGGCTTCTTTTCTGTCTTAAAAGGCTGATGCCAGCTCTGGAGTTTTATTCCAAAGCTCTTTCCATCCCATCAGCCCCTGGACTCACAATTTGGCCATTCCCCTTCCAGGTCTTTCCCCTCCCAGGCTCTATCATGGGAGCAGGGTACACAATCTCTCCACTTCAGACCCACAGTTCCCATTTTCCCCTCATTTTCCACCTTTCAGTTAGTAGGGAGTATTTTCTAAATTCTGAGAAAGTATTCCTTTGATATTTCTGGCTTAGAGATTTTATTTGCTCCTGAGATTCTTCTCTAATAATGGACTTTAAGCTTCAGCAAAAAAATAGGAATAAAAGCTTTTACTTCACCCCTGATTTCCTCCCTGACATAACCCTTCTCTAGCTCTAAGCACAGAACCAGCTGGAAATTGAACATAAGGAATACAGAGATAAAGTAATGGAGAAAAATGAATTAAACCTTAAAATATTATCTTACTATTCAAAAATATATAATAAACTCTGAAAAATGCTGTCATTAGAAGTATAGCCATGGGAGCATAAAATGTGGACATGAACCAAGACAGACTAGGGGTAAGACCCCTGCACAAACCACCTTTAAGCCAAGATGATTGTTCCTGTCATACAGGTGCCTCAAAGGCAGAAAGCAAGAAATGGCATTCCCATGGATGGCCTGGATCCCACAGCAGCAGCCACCACTTTGTCAACGTTTCTAATAGATTCCCACCAGCACACTGAGATATTCCATCAAACTACTCAAATATGCTGTTCCTTCTTACTCAAATATGCTGTTCCTTCCATTTGTGTGTGTACAAGTTTCTTTGTGATAATTATATTGAAAGAAATCTATATCATGAGGTAACAGCTATGGGTAGGACAGTCCAGCCCTCCTGTCTTGCTTTTTCAAATTCTCCACCTGTCTTTCATCATTCATTTATGCTCAGCTTCATGCTTTAGTCTTTTTCATCTCCTAATCAATCCCCCACAAGGCTTGGTCATGAAAGAATCTCAGGAGGAAAATGAACTTGCCTCCCCCACACACTCACAATGTTTCAAATAATTTATTGTGCTCCTAAAGAGAAATCTGAAATTTTACAACCATCTGGAACTGTCAAAGTCAGCTACAAAAACTGAAACATAAAGAGGGCTATGTATGTTCCAAGATTATGTAAATAAATCTCAGTATTTTTAAAGATATAGAATAAACCAGACTATGTATACTATCTCTGAAAGAGCTCTACCATCACCATATCTCCAAACCTGCTTTCTCTTCCCCAGATCATTTTATTTATGCTAGGCTGTGTCCATACCCATAAAACCGTGGTACCCCAAATGGGATGCTCAAAGACCCACAGTACCTAACCAAGAAGCACTGAATCTGAATCTCTGTATTTCAGCTCCTCTTTTAGTTCTGAGTACTGATCAGGTTAGGAAACCACTGCTAAAAAGCCATTATGGAAAATATGAATTAATCA
This sequence comes from Leopardus geoffroyi, assembly GCF_018350155.1. Classification (NCBI taxonomy): domain Eukaryota; kingdom Metazoa; phylum Chordata; class Mammalia; order Carnivora; family Felidae; genus Leopardus; species Leopardus geoffroyi. Next base: position 102,656,689 of record NC_059327.1, on the reverse strand, counting down.
CACTATTTTTTTTCTATCATGAACAAATCCATAATTTCTAGCACTCTTTTAGTCACTCCACATCCACCATTTAAATTACAGATCAGTGTCCCGGGAATCAAATAGGCAATGGAGTACTTCTGTGGCCAGAATCAGTGTGGTCCCCAGGGTAGCAGCCCAACTTTGAAATTGCTCTCTGGTTCAACACACCAGCTGTGTCTGCAGCAAAAGTAGCCCAGGCAGGAAGCCAGTGTCCAAGGCAAGGCATTTCCCTGAGGTTGACTGTTAATCACCACAAGAAAGAGCTGGTAGGTAAAAGGGAAATGGTAGATACACACATTCTGATATTTAGTAAGCAGTGCAACTTGTACTGGAATTTGTTTCTTCAGGTCTTGTTGCTAATTTCCCCACTGGAGTTTCTAAACAGCTGCCAAAATGCTTGTAGCTATGGCCCTAAGCCAGTGTAGGCCAGCCATATGGCTGCTAGCACATTTGCCCTGGGCCATCTCTAAGGATGACTGAAAGGACACACTTTCCTCACTCTAGCCTTAAGCCAGACTCACAAGAGTAGCCTAGGGAAAAATGTACTAGCAGTTATCTACCCTGTGGGGGTGCAGTCATCTGGTTCCCAACATAAGTGTAAATTACTCATTATATATCCAGAGATCTGGCTTAATAGTTATTATATAAACTGGTACTCCACTGTTATTTGGAGCAATTCAAGTGTAGTCATGGCTTTAGAGTATTGGGATAGCAACATGCATATCAAATATGGCCTTGAACTGGAAATCATGATACACATTGAAATAACGCAGGAGAAGCAGAATGTTCTTGATCATTCCAATAAACTGGTTGAAATAGTGCTGCATTAATCACATAAGACTTGTGTTCTCTAAGTTGCTCTGCCAAGGAAGCAAAATTACTTCATTTGACAAGGCACTTACCTCAGTGAGGGGGCTGAAGTGATCACAGAGGCATTTTAGTTAGAGTGTTCTGTGCTTTTATAAAATAAACCAGATTCCAACTCACAAATCATGTTAGAAAGTTACATGCAAAAGACTAAAGACAAAGTATGCTAATCTACCTAAAACTGATACCTCTTTCTATACCTCCTCTGGAATCAACTCCTATGTTTTTTCACCATTTCAGAAAATATGGTAAATGAAAGCTTTTAATAATTTAATTTCAATGGCAATAAAAAAAAAACATTGTCTTCTCAGGAAGAAATTTCCTTTCACATAGCACAGGCTTTACTCTCATGAATCTTTTATGCTTAAAATTAACCAAAGTCACCTTGTAATAGAAAGCTCAGTTAATGGCCTGATAGAAATTACAGTTCTCAGACTTAGCAGTATTTCTAATTTCCTTTCAATCTGTGCATGGCTGACAAAATTAAGTACTCTTAATACCAACATTCTTAAGAAGAACCATTTACCACACCAATATTCAGGATGGTGATACAGGTTAGCTATCCTGTTCCCTTCCACATAAAACTGGCTCCAAGGATTGGGACTTTTGAGGGATGTCGGTACCTACCTTAGCCTAAGTGTCCCTTTAACATGACAACAGGGAATATAATCAAAATAAGCCTTGTCATACTAATAGTGAATTTGTGGCCAGTTGTTAAAATTTCATATTTATTTTTCCAGGAAACTCACCTATAGGTAAGTTTTGGCTGGCAGTCATATCTAATATGATAAAAAAACTCCCATCCTGATCATCACCCCAAATCCTGACCAGCCTTGGCCGGGAGACTTAGCTTGTAATATTCTTGACACCAGGAATTAGAGAGTTCATCCCTCAGAACATTTTCAGAAATGAAGGATGGCCCCTCCTATGCTGCAATCCCTTCTTCCTCTGGTTTTTCACAGAGTATTTGTGGGCCCAGTTATTAGCCCCTTTCATGTACATTGTCTACTGTTCCTTTAAGAGAATTTCCAAATGTTTTACATCAGAGATCCAGCTTTCTACCATGTCCTCACTCCTCTCTTTTCACTTATCTTCTCTAGTGTCTTCTCTCCTTCACTTTCTTCCTCAGGATGAAGGTAAATTCCTCTCCTTGCTTCAAGCAGAACAGTCTATCCACTTTGTTTACCAGCCCTCGTACATGCAACATCTGTGTTTTTAGGTCTCATTTCTAACCCCAAGTAGCTTTTCCCAAATAAAAAATAAATGTTAATAAGATAACAAAATGTTAATTTCCATTCACAATTGAGTCAAATTCTAGAATAGAGAATTCCCTCTGTTACCGGCAGGGTAGGGTAGAGAGAGGCACTCACTTCAAGGTCTTGCAGTCACAATGGTTTCAACTAGTATACCCTGGCACATAGGGAAATAGGTTCTACTTACATAAATGGGTTAGAAGAAAGTTTAGGATGGAAAGCAGCCACCATGGGGTGAAACCACCTGAGGTTAGCTAGCAGGATATTTTAATGGGATCATAAGTATTTTCCATATGATGCCAATATACTATTGTACTTTGATCACAAACTCCACTTGTCCTCCTAGACTCTTTGCTTCTTACACAGGTTAATGATTACTGTCTGATTGTTTTCTCTATGTTCACGTGTATAAGACTTTGTTTTCTTTATGCTCATCATGTGGGTAATATCTTGCGAGCTCAATAAATAACAGAGATGAAACCCCTGCAGAACTTTTGTCTCTTCCCGGACATTAGCCTCTCTTGTATTCAATTGTGCGTCTGCTCTCTTGCTGGACAAGAGAGAACTCCAAACTCAGTCTGTGACAGATGGTGACCCCGATGTGCTAGAAGGCAACGTGAACCCAACATGATAGAAAGCTGATGTGATAGAAGGCAACGTGAAGGTAATGTGATTAGAAGAAAAGTCGACGTGACAGAAGTGGACATGACCAGGAACTGACATGGCTAAGAAGCCAACATGGCTAAGAAGCCAACGTGGCCAAGAAGCCCACTTAACTCAAGAACTGCAGAATGCAGTGGAATTACCAGAGTTCTAAAATAGAAAAAGTACACCAGACTACAATCTCTCCTGATGAGGTAAGAGAAAAACAGAACTATATTAGAATGAGCTGCCACAGAACATTTGAGAGAATCATTATGGGAGGTTCCCTATCCCCAGAACAGAAACAATACATTTGCATAGCACTCCTTATATTATTGATGATTATCCAGCAGCATTGCCGTTGGTTTCCTGAGCAAGGAACCCTCGACCTGGACATTTGGGAACTAATAGTGAAACACTAAAGGCAAGCCATATGGTAGGCACCAATGTTCTGCCTGAGGTTATTCTTACATGGTCTGTTGTCCCTAAGACAATTATCCCCCTGGGGGTGGATGATGTTTACGAAGATATAGATACACCCAAAGTAAATAAAAATTTTTCAAGGAACCTAAGCCTCCTTATTGTCAGCCAGCCCCTTCAGCACCCCTACATACAGAGAACGCCAACTCCCTCTTTTGTCATTGGGAAAAATCTAACCTTTTAAAGAGACAAAAGATGACCTCTGACAAAGTCCTTACCCCGATGCTACAACCTATTAAGAATGCCCTTACAATGTTTACAGACACCTCAGGTAAAACTCACAAAGCTTCTTGCCTTTGTAAAACTGGAAAAAATGGGGTACATATATTATACCCAACATTCAGAACTGTGAACCATATTATTAGCTATAGCAACCTTTTCCCAACCCTTAGACACTGTCTCCGAGATGTCAAGAAGCAAAGACCACCCACTTCAGATTTCCCCACCAGTGTTCCAGGTAAAAATTAACCATGGGGAACAAATTGTCTTAGATGGACCCCTATGTAAGTTTGTTGGTTTGAAATAGACCTGTGTATCAAAGATCAAATAAGCTCATGTTATGACTTAAAGTAATGGTTAATTTTGTCTCATAGTTTTCATGGATAACTGTTAAGATAGCTTTCAAAGGCTTTAGTAACCTAAAAAGTTTTGCTTGCATGATAAATTGGGATTAAATTTGTTGGACATCAAAGCTTTTTCTAAATAGGATGGAATGCTAAAGCATTGACTACTAAACAAGATTTATCTGCTTTTGTCTCCTTATCACAGAGAAACTAAGGATATTTGGGTCTGATGGTAAACATGCTTTGTGTTTTATAACTTTTTAAACAAATTTCCCAAGATTTAAATTGTAAATGAAGTCTTTTTGACCAATTAGTCTTCTTTGGTATGCTCTTACTTTGGAAGTACTGTCATTTCCCCTGAACTCTGTCTTTCCCTTTCATAACTCCCCTATGCCTAACCAAACTGAGCAATGTTGACCCATAGGTAGGAACATCTCTACGCACCTATTCAGCAGGAAGAAGTTACAGAAAAGAAAACCATCCACCCTCAGCAACCTTAAAGATTTTAAGAGCCAAAATTTTTAAGGGGGGGGGGGGATAATGCGGGAAACAAAGGCAGAAGGAAATGGCAGAAATTAAATTAAATTTCCTTATAATCCACAAGGTCAAGCAATTGCAGAATAAACACATAATAAACTTAAAAATATGCTTAAAAAAACAAAAAGGGGGGAAGTGCCCATCACTGTCTACAACCTTGACTTCTCTTTGATCATTCTATGATCACTCTTAAGTTTTTAAATCTTGACCCTCAAAGACTAACCACAACTGAGCTACATTCTTCTAAATTAGATTAAACCTCCCATCCTATGCCTCTGGTTCAAACTTCTCACCTGGGGTGGAGGAAATGCTTGTGTATATAATCAGAATCCCAATTTCTGTGGATTCCCTCTTGGTTGGTGAAGCCATACCATGGCAAGGTGGAAATCCCCAGAATATCTTCAAATCAACCAGGACTTCCAGAGAATGACTCTGAATGAGTTACCACTCCTCCAACTTTTCAAGATGGAAGAAGTCTCTTCATTACTCCTCCTCCTGAAGCCACTCCACAAATGCAAGTCTTTGCCCCTGATATAACATTAGGGAAGTCATAAACACCTGTATAACCACTCCAGCCTTCTCTTACAACACAATGGTATTGCATATACCCCTGATTTGCATCTTATGGCCATGATCTCCATCACTGGTATTCATTAACCAGGCAAAGGTGATTCATAGGCTTCTTAATCATGGGGATCCTAGCCGTGGTAAGCATTATGACCTCTGCTACCATTGCTGGAGTTAGTCTTCACCACACTATCAAACTGCACATGTACTTAATCAATTTATGGCCAAATCCTCCATTCTAAGCTCCCCTATGATAGAAAATTTAGATGTGACATTACACCAGCAACTACAATACTCCAAAGAACTAAGACATGAATGGGTCAACTTAAGGTTCTTTTGTAAATACTTTAACTCTCTCTATTAGCTAATGCCCATCTCAAATTCTGGATAACTCTTGGAAGTGGAATACTTCTACTATGTCTTTTATGCCTTTTCAGAATCACCCTCCAGACCACCCAACAGCAAAAGGCAGATCAGGAGCTCATCATGACAGTCCTTGCATGTAAACTTAAGAAGATGAAGAAAAACAAAAAAGGGGGAACTGTAGGAAAATAGGTTCCACTTACTTAAATGGGTTAAAAGAAAGCTTAGGGTGGAAAGCCACCACCCTACATATTACTAGACTTCTCTACAGTATTTAACATAGTTCATGGGAGAAGATTGTATTTTCCAAAGTGAAAACGCTGAGGTTTGCTAGTGGGATAGTATAATGGGACCATGAGTACTTTCCATCTGATGCCAATATACTATTGTACTTTGATCACAAACTCCACTTGTCCCCCCAGGCCCTTTGCTTCTCATACAAGTTAATGATTACTATCTGATGGTTTTCTCTATGCTCACGTGTGTAAGATCTTGTTTTCTTCATGTTCACCATGTGGGTAATATCTTGTGAGCTCAGTAAATGCAGAGATGAAACCCTTGTTCAGGGCTTTTGTCTCTTCCCAGACATTAGCCCCTTCTCATATTCAATTCTGTATCTGCTCTCTTGCTGGACAAGAAAGAACTCCAGACTCATCATCTTCAACCCTGGCATAGATATGGACACTCTACAATGAGGAAGCAGGAGAGGGGAATAGGAGTCAAACAGATATGCAATTCACCCACCGATTTGGAACTCTAAAAAATAGAGCTCCAAGCCCTATACCAAACTAGTAAACTTTGGTGGCCTGAACCAGTATGGTGATACTATGATCCAACAAGAGTTGACACATTTCATACTAATTTTAGAATACAATTGATAGAATGTTGGATTAGATTAAATGTGAAAAATAAAAAAGAAGGGCGACTCCAGAATAATTTTGTTTTGGATTGAATAAGTGGAAGTGAAAGTGCCATTAACCAAGATGTAGAATATTAGGGTAATTTTGAAGCAAAAATTCAGTATGTTGGTTTTGGATACATCATATTTGAGATATCCATAAGATATTCAAGATATCAAGTTAATAATTGGAACTTAAAAAAAAAGGAAAAGCCTACAGCTGAAAGTAGAGGTCTGGCCTCAAGATATAGATTTGGTGTTTCTCAGGATGTGAACAGTACTTCTAGCAAAGAGAATGGAAAAATATCTCCTAAGGAATAAATGTAATAGAAAAGAGACCAAGGACTAAGGTTTTGAGAGAATTTGAAAAGGAAGAGAATTCAGCAAAGAAGACCAAAAAGGATGCACTAAAAAGATAGAACAAAAGTCAGGAATAATCTACTGGGCCAGTTACTGAATCACACACCATCACAAATCTAGTAGCTTTTTTATTGTGCTCATGGATTCCATCAGTCAGGAATTCAGAAACAGCACAGCAAGAGGGCCTGTATCTGCATAATATCTGTGATTCAGCTGAAAACACTTGGAGGCTGGGCTCACTAGTTGGCTTAGTGTTGGTCAGCTGGAATCATCTGAAGCTTTCATTTACATGTCTAGTGCCTGGGCTGAGAACACTCGAAGACAAAACCTAATGACAGGAGCATCTACATGTAGCCTTTCCATGGGGCTCAGCTTTCTCCCAGCCTAATTGAAATGGCTTCAATTAGTCCATTTTCATACTGGAAGCTTAGGACTCTATGCCAAACTCCCAACTAACAAAGGAGAAATTGCTTTACCCTTTGTGACCTAGCCTGGAAAGTCAGGCAGCATCAGTTGCTACATTCTACTATTTAAACCAAGTCCCAAGCATACTCAGACTCAAGAGCATTGGAAGTAAACTCTACCACTTCACAGGGGAATGGCAAGATTTCAAAAGAGCATGAGGCATGGACATGCGGCATTGTTGCAGCCAACTTTGGAAAATACAATCTTCTCCCATGAACTATGTTAAATACTGTAGAGAAGTCTAGTAATATGAAGACCTTAGGATGTCTAAATGAATTTGCAACACTCTTCCCTGACTTCCTAAATAATCTTGTCTTCTTTTTGTCCCTTATTTTATCACTTATCACAGTGTAATCTAAGTGTTTCTCCTACTTAACTGTTTACTAGTGAGTAGTAAACAGGTCATTTTAATATTAATGAATAAATTAATATTAATATTCATTTAATATTAATGAATAAATTAAAATTAATTTAATATGAATTTAATATTAAAACAGGTCATTTTAATATTCTTTGAGACTTGATACAGTGCCTGACACATAGTAGAGGCTCAAGAGATGTTTGTTAAATAGAGGACTCTGAATCTCTCTGTTTTCTTACCTGTCTCCCAGTCCCCTATTCTAACTACTTATAGGACAATTCTGGAAAGCCTTCCAGCTATCTCCTCAAGCTCAAAACAACCTAAGTCTCATGCTATTTATATCATGACAAATTGTTTGATATTAGCTTTGTCTGCACATAGCAGGGGGAAAAATCCAAAACAATAAAAAAGAAAATGTTAATTCTTTATCATATAAAGGATGTCCAGAGCTGGTGTGTTTTTACAGTGATATTAGAGAACCAGGCTCCTATTTTTCTGTTCTGCCATCCTTATCACTTCACTTCCATCCTTAAAGTCAGTTTGGCCCAAGATGGATGACACATTCCAGATTAGCAAAGAAGGAGAAGGGAGAGAACAAAAGGAATACCTCTTAGCTGAGTCAACTCCCTTTAAGGAGTCTTTCCTGAAGTACCATAGATATTTTCCATTTATGATTTTGTGGTCCAAGCTTAGTCAAAACCCACCCCTGGCTACAAAGGAGGATAAAATATATCTTCATTCTGACAAAAAAAATGCCCAACTAACACAGGATTTTATTATTAGGGGCAAAAGATATAATGGATATTCTCATGTCTCTGAATTTCTTATTCAGCATTTCTATTTCAGTTTATGCCATCATTTCAATTCTTGGACTCCACTTGATTTGAACTCGAGAAAAAGAACTCTAGTAGCTGAAAAGAAAATGAGTGGGAAGTGGAACAGATGGGAGATATAGAGACCAGTGATTTACATGACCATTGGACAAATCCAAGACAGGAAACATAATGCCGAAACCAAGGCAGTGATGGCAGGGATAAAAAGGAGAGGATGTGAAAGAACATAAAAGGAACAAAGATTTACAAGGCTGCTGACAATCTAAATTTTTAAATCAATCTGAAGAAAGAATATATGACGTCCATCAAGAGTTCTACCAACATAAAACACCATAGCACTGGCAGAAAGCCAATTACTTAAATGGATTATTCAGGAATAAGCAGGCAGATAAACTTATGAAAACAGTTTGCAATTTACTAGGGGTCTTGACAAATACTTGGATGTATTACATGTTTACTCATGCATATTTGCACATGTTATACACCCAATGTCATGTACAATTAATAGAGGTAATTTCTGTGAATGAGTTACAGTAGTTCTGAACTCAGTATTTATGAGATGGTGTGTGTGTGTATTGATATAGCATGATGTATATGTGTAAAACATTGTGATTCATAAATATGTGCCCAATGATGCTTTTTTTTTTCAATATATGAAATTTATTTTCAAATTGGTTTCCATACAACACCCAGTGCTCATCCCAAAAGGTGCCCTCCTCAATACCCATCACCCACCATCCCCTACCTCCCACCCCCTATCAACCCTCAGTTTGTCCTCAGTTTTTAAGAGTCTCTTATGCTTTGGCTCTCTCCCACTCTAACATCTTTTTTTTTTTTTCCTTCCCCTCCCCCATGGGTTTCTGTTAAGTTTCTCAGGATCCACATAAGAGTGAAACCATATGGTATCTGTCTTTCTCTGTATGGCTTATTTCACTTAGCATCACACTCTCCAGTTCCATCCACGTTGCTACAAAAGGCCATATTTCATTCTTTCTCATTGCCACGTAGTATTCCATTGTGTATATAAACCACAATTTCTTTATCCATTCATCAGTTGATGGACATTTAGGCTCTTTCCACAATTTGGCTATTGTTGAGAGTGCTGCTATAAACATTGGGGTACAAGTGCCCCTATGCATCAGTACTCCTGTATCCCTTGGGTAAATTCCTAGCAGTGCTATTGCTGGGTCATAGGGTAGGTCTATTTTTAATTTTCTGAGGAACCTCCACACTGCTTTCCAGAGCAGCTGCACCAATTTGCATTCCCACCAACAGTGCAAGAGGGTTCCCGTTTCTCCACATCCTCTCCAGCATCTATAGTCTCCTGATTTGTTCCCAATGATGCTTTTTTTTATCACACCTCCAAGGTTTTGCATGAATAAAATTACATTTATTTTTTGCTTTCATCTGATGAAAACAAATAAAAGGAGATGTGGAATAGGCAGAAAGATTAGGATAGAGAAAAAATACAAGTTCCTCCATCTTTCTTCAAAGTCATCTTTTCAACTAAAGAGTTAGTTCACTTGCTGCAGGGATGTAGGAGAGTGAAAAATGTCTTGTAATTTGATATTTTTATTTTGAAAACAGAGATCTTTTAAATTAAGAATATCAGTTTCATCTACCATGTAATATAAATGAAAAAACAATATCCTCTTATTTAAACATAATTAAGGTAGAAAAGAATTAAAAGCATGGCAAAAGAATCCAATAATGGCCTCCAATTCAATTGACTCTTAACATCAGAGCTCATTCATTCTCTAACTAAAGGTTTAGTCTTGCCATGGTTCCCACATTCACTCATCCATTCACTTATTCATCCAACACATACTTATTTGGTATCTACTTTGTGCCAAGCACTATTGTAAGCATTGAGGATAAAGCAGTGATTGAAACAGACATTAGACATTTCCTCATAGCACAAATTTGATTTACATTTTCAGTCACCTAGTTAGGTAAGACCATGAGACTAAGTTCTAACATATAGAATGCCCTCCAATAAATCTCTTTTACAATCTTCCGTGTACTTTTTTCTTTTTATATCCATTAGCAAATAAAGTAAGAAGATAATCAAGAAAGACTGGAGCTGGCCTCTGAAGTCAAGTGAAGAAAGCATTTCAAAGAGGAGGAAATAATCATTAATGTCAATTTCTCCTTAGAGACCACAATAGTTGAGGACACAGAACAGGCCATTTGACAAAATGGAGGTCATTTATTATTATACAAAGAATTTCAGTGATGAACATAAAATCCTGACAGGAATGAATTTTAAAAATAATAGTAAAAGCAGAGACAGGTAACATAGAATTTGCTTTTGAGGAATTTTACTGTAAAGCTGGACTGCCACCAACATTTATAAGGCTGAGGACAAGAGTTCATATGGAGACTCCAGTCTTTAGGCTCACCTCCCTCTTCTTCCCACTCCCCACCCCACACCACACACATACATGTGGGCACCCCAGGCAGCTCACTTAATATTGGCCCACCCCTCCTGCATAGAGTTGCCTTTCCACCACTCCTCAAGCCTAGGATTATACACACTGGTTATGTCAAGAGGGATGACCAGGGAAGAAGCTCACAGAATCAAAATCAGAACCATTGGGAACAGTAAATTTTGGGGTCTCAAGTACCCAGAACATAGGCAAGGAATAAGACAAAGGGCATGAGTAGAAAAAGACAAAGGTAGGACTATCTAAAGTGCAGGGGCTCCAGTTGTCCTTATCTAAGGGCAAAATAGGCAGCTTTCACTTTGCATAGTAGTGCAAGGCCACAAAAATGAGCATCCAAGCTGAAACCATGCAAAATGATCTTAATAATCATGGAGAAAATTAAATGATTGTTGCATTACCTTTAAAAATCTTTTTCAGAGGAGGAGTTAAGATCGTAGAGAACTAAGGAGATCCTAAGCTTGTCTTGTCCTTTGAACACAGTTAGATAGTTATCAAATCATTCTGAACACCCAAGAAATCAATTGGAGGTCTTAAAGAGCCAAACTGCAAGTCTACCAGTACAAAAGAGATCACTTTCTGGAAGGAAGGAGTGCAGAGAGTTGACTTGGGGGACACATAGCATTCCAGTATGGCAGCATGGAGGTAGTCTGCTTAGAGGGGCTACTGCAAAGTATTAGAAACAGCAGAGCACAAAATCTGAACTTTTAGAAGTCTGCTACAGTGGGGATGTGCCTGATTTAAAGGCGTTCAGGTGGCAAAATGGGGCAGAAACCCAGGAGTGACCACATGGTCTGAGGGCCTCTGGGTCACAAGAAGGATGTGTGGTACCAATGTGCTTCATTGCTTCCAAACATAGGAACAGGGACTCCAGCTGAGGGCAGCAAGCAGGTGTGTCAGCTTTCTGCTCTGTTTTGACATAAACTCTGAACTGCTTCACAGTCATGCCACCAATTTCCTCACACAGCCAGCAAAAAGCATGGTGAGACCCACCCGCAGAGGAACACAGCCACATCAATCCCTAAAAAATGGAATTTTGAAACCCAGTCTCATCCCTAAGATAAAGAAGCTAAGACACAGGCAGATGAACATCAGGTTCTGATGGAAACTGAAGACACAACAGAGGTGATTTATTGTTCTTCTGTGAGGTTTCCCTGAAGAGTGAGGGGCCACAATCTTTCAGCTCTGGGGCTAGAGACCATTCATCACCATATTCATCCCACCCATCACCAATAAAGGCCTTCAGGGAGCAAAACAGCACCCCCAGCAGAGGCCAAAGCCCCTTATACCAAGCTCCACTCCCCTGATGCTATATATACTGGGGTGCTGTGCCCCTTTGAAACAGCACACCTGTATCACTTGGATAAATACCTATTGGTACAATTTCTGGGTCATAGGGTAGTTTTATTTTTAGCTTTTTGAGGAACGTCCATACTGTTTTCCAGAGTGGTTGCACCTGTTTGCATTCCCACCAGCAGTGCAAGAGATCCTCTTTCTCCACATCTTTGTCAATATCTATTGCTTGAGTTGTTAATTTTAGCCATTCTGACTGTTGTGAAGTGACATCTCATAGTAGCTTTGATTTGTATTTCCCTGATGATGAGTGATGTTGAGCATTTTTCATGGGTCTGTTAGCAATCAGGATGTCCTCTTTGGAAAAGTGTCTATTCATGTCTTTGCCCATTTCTTCACTGGATTATTTGTTTTTGTTTGCTTTTTGTTTTTTTGTTTTTTGCTTTTTGTTTTTTGTTTTTGATGTTGAGTTTGATCAGTTCTTTATAGATTTTGGATACAAACCCTTTATATGATATGTCATTTGCAAACATCTTCTCCCATTTCTTTGGTTGCCTTGAGTTTTGCTGAACGATTCCTTTGCTGCACAGAAGATTTTATCTTGATGAGGCCCCAATAGTTCATTTTTGCTTTTGTTTCCTTTTCCTCCAGAAATGTGTTGAGTAAGAAGTTGCTGTGGCCAAGGTCAAAGAGGTTTTTACCTGCTTCCTCCTCTAGGTTTTTGATGGCTTCCTGTCTTACATTTAGGTCTTTCATCCATTTTGAGTTTATTTTTGTGTATGGTGTAAGAAAGTGGTCCAGGTTCATTTTTCTGCATGTCACTGTCCAGTTTTCCCAATACCGTTTGCTAGAGAGACTGTCTTTATTCCATTGGATATTCTTTCTTGCTTTGTCAAAGATTAGTTGGCCATACATTTATGGGTCCATTTCTGGGTTTTCTATTCTGTTCCATTGATCTGAGTGTCTGTTTTTGTGCCAGTACCATACTGTCTTGATGATTACAGCTTTGTAGTGTAGCTTGAAGTCTGGGATTGTGATGCCTCCTGCTTTGGTTTTCATTTTAAAGATTGCTTTGGTATTCAGGGCCTCTCCTGGTTCCATACAAATTTTAGGATTGTTTGTTCTAGCTCTGTGAAAAATTCTGGTGTTATTTTGAGAGGGATTGCATTGAATATGTAGATTGCTTTGGGTAGTATTGACATTTCCACAATATTTGTTCTTCCTATCCATTAGCATGGAATATTTTTCCATTTTTTTGTGTGTCTTCTTCAATTCCCTTCATAAGTTTTTGATAGTTTTCAGTGTATAGATTTTTCACGTCTTTGGTTAGGTCTAGTCCTAGGTATTTTATGGTTTTTGGTACAATTGTAAATGGGATCGATTCCTTGATTTCTCTTTCTGTTGCTTCATTATTGGTGTATAGAAATGCAACAGATTTCTGTGCATTGATTTTATACCCTGCAACTTTGCTGAATTCATGGATAAATTCTAGCAGTTTTTTTGGTGGATCCTTTTGGTTTTCCATACAGAGTATCATGTCCTCTGTGAAGAGTGAAAGTTTGACTTCCTCCTTGCCAGTTTGGATGACTTTTATTCCTTTGTGTTGTCTGATTGCTGAGGCTAGGACTTCCAATACTACGTTGAATAACAGTGGTGAGAGTGGACACCCTTGTCAGATTCCTGACCTTAGGGGGAAAGCCCTCAGTTTTTCCCCATTGAGGATGATATTAATCGTGGGACTTTCATATATGGCTTTTATGATCTCGAGGTACGATCCTTCTATCCCTACTTTCTTGAGGGTTTTTATCAAAAAAAAGAATGCTGTATTTTGTCAAATGCTTTCTCTACATCTATTGAGAGGATCATGTGGTTCTTGTCCTTTATTTTATTGATGAGATGTATCACATAGATTGTTTTGCAGATATTGAGCTAGCCCTGCATCCCAGGTATAAATGCCACTTGGTCGTGGTGATAATTCTTTTAATGGAGTGTTGGATCCAGTTGGCTAATATCTTGTTGAGGATTTTTGCATCCATGTTCATCAGGGAAATTGGTCTGTAGTTCTCCTTTTTAGTGGAGTCTTTGGTTGTGGAATCAAGGTAATTCTGGCCTCATAGAATGAGTTTGGAAGTTCTTCTTCCATTTCTATTTTTTGGAACAACTTCAAAAGAATAGGAGTTAACTCTTTTTTAAATGTTTAGTAGAACTCCCCTGGAAAGTCATCTGGCCCTGGACTCTTGTTTTTTGGGAGATTTTTGATTACTAATTCAATTTCTTTACTGGTTTGGAGTCTGTTCAAATTTTCTATTTCTTATTTCAGTTTTGGTAGTTTTTATGCTTCTAGAATTTGCCCATTTCTTCCAGATTGCCCAATGTAATGGCATATAATTGCTCATAATATTCTCTTATTATTGTTTGTATTTCTGCGGTGTTGGTTGTAATCTCTCCTCTTTCCTTCTTGAGTTTATTTATTTGTGTCCTTGAATTTTTCTTTTTTACCAATCTGGCTAGGGGTTTATCAATTTTATTAATTTTTTCATAGAACGAGCTCCTGATTTCATCGATCTGTTCTACTGGGTTTTTTTGGTTTTGATAGAATTGATTTCAGCTCTAATCTTTATTATTTCCTGTCTTCTTCTGGTTTGGGGTTATTTGCTGGTTCTTTTTCCAGCTCTTTAAGGCGTAAGTTTAGGTTGTGTATCTGACACCTTTATTCCTTCTTTAGTAAGGCCTGGATTGCTACATATCTCCCTCTTATGACAACCTTTGTTGTGTCCCAGAGTTTTGGGGCTATGTTGTTATCATTTTCACTGGCTTCCATGTACTTTTTAATTTCCTCCTTAAATTATTGGTTAACCCATTCATTCTTTTGTAAGATGTTCTTTAATCTCCAAGTATTTGTTTTCTTTCCAAATTTTTTCTTATGATTGATTTCAAGTTTCATAGCATTGTGGTCTGAAAATATGCACAGAATTATCTTGATCTTTTTGTACTTGTTGAGGGCTGATTAGTGTTCCAGCATGTGATCTATTCTGGAGAATGTTCCGTGTGCACTTGAGAAGAATATGTATTCTTCTGCTTTAGGATGAAATGTTCAGAATATATCTGTTAAGTCCTTCCAGTCCAGTGTGTCATTCAAAGCCATTGTTTCCTTGCTGACTTTCTGTTTAGATGATCTGTCCATTGCTGTAAGTAGGGTGTTGAACTCCCCTACTATTATAATATTATTATCAACGAATTCCGGTATGTTTGTGATTAATTGATTTATATGTTTGAGTTCTATCGTGTTTGGGGCATAAATGTTTATAATTGTTACATATTCTTTGTGGATAGACACCTTCATTATGATATAATATCCTTCTTCATCTCTTGTTACAGTCTTTATTTTAATATCTATGTTGTCTCATATAAGTATGGCTACTCCAGCTCTTTTGGCGACCATTAGCATGAGAGATGGTTCTACATCCCCTTACTTTCAATCTGAAGGTGTCTGTAGGTCTAAAATGGGTCTCTTGTAAACAGCATATAGATGAGTCCTGTTTTCTTATCCATCGTTTTACCTTATGTCTTTGGACTGGAACGTTTAGACCATTGACATTTGGAGTGAGTACTGAAGATATGAATTTGTTGTCATTATGTTGCCTGTAGAGTTGGAGTTTCTGGTGGTTATTCCCTGATACTTTCTAGTCTTTGTTTCTTTTGGTCTTTTTTGTTTTGTTTCCTATTTTCTCCACTCAAAATGTCCCCCTTAAAATTTCTTGCAGGGCTGGTTTAGTGGTTACGAATTTTCTTTAGTTTTTGTTTATCTGAAAAACTTTTTATTGCTCCTTCTATTTTGAATGACAGCCTTGCTGGGTAAAGAATTTCTGGCTGCACATTTTGTTGATTCAACACATTGAATATATCCTGTCACTTCTTTCTGGCCTGACCAGTTTCTGTGGATAGGTCTGCTGCCAACGTGATCTGTCTTCTCTTGTAGGTTATGGACTTTTGTCCCCTGCTGCTTTCATGATTTTTTTCTAGTCTCTGTATTTTTTGAATTTTAATATGATATGCCTTGTTGATGGCTGGGTTTTTGTTTGTTTTGTTTTGTTTTTTCTAATAGGAGTTCTCTTTCTGGATTTTGATGTCTGTGTCTTTCCCCAAGTTAGGAAAGTTTTCCACTATGGTTTGCTCACATAACCCTTCTACCCCTATTTCTCTCTCTTCCTCTTCTGGGACACCTATGATTCTGATGTTGTTCATTTTTAATGAATCACTGATTTCTGTAATTCTTAAATCGTGCTCTTTTGCCTTAATCTCCCTCTTTCTTTCTGCTTCATTATTCTCCATCAGTTTGCCCTCTATATCACTGTTTTGCTGTTCTGCTTCACCCATGCTTGCCACCTTGGCATCCATTTGAGATTGTATCTCAGTTATAGCATTTTAAATTTTGTCCTGACTAGATTTTACTTATCTTATCTCTGCAGAAAGGGATTCTATGCTTTTTTCAACCCTAGCTAGTATTCTTATTATCATTATTCTAAATTCTGGTTCAGACATCTTGCTTGTATCTGTGTTGATTAAGTCCCTGGCTGTCACTTTTTCTGATCTTTCTTTGGGCTGAATTCTTTCATTTCATCATTTTAGAGGAAGAAAAAGAATTAACAAAATAAAAAACATATAAAAATTAAAACAACACAAAAAATAAAATAAAGGATGCTAGCTCCTAAGTGTGTTTTGGTCTGGTTGTTGAAAGAAGCTTGATAGAATAGAGAAAAAAGGGAAAGAAAAGGGGGGGAAAGGGAAAAAAAGGAAAACATTTGAAAATTTTTAAAATGAACACAATAGAATAAAATGAAATGATAAAAGCTAAATAGAATTTAAAAATTTTAAGTAAAAATATAGTAGAAAAAATTAGGGAAAATCTTTTTTATAATAATGGAAAAAATGATTTTTTTCTTTCTGTTAAAGAATAAGGAAAGAAAAAGAAAAAAAGTGAATAAGTGGATCAGCGAACAGAATGAAATACGACTGAAATTACATCCAGTTTCCCCTAGAAGTCAAACTATGTAGCACTTTATACTCCATATATTAAGCAGGTGGAGAGACTTGTGTTCTAGAGCACAGTAGTTGGACGGGTCCTGGTGTAATGGCTCCATTCTCCACTAGATGGCACTGCTTAGCTTACTGGGGTGGATCATTGTGGTGCATGTACATGTGTATGCGCATGTGTGGGAGAGGTGTCACCCAGCTACACAATCTCTAGTATCAGAACTCTGTGCTCTTGCTAGCCGGCAATCAAGCACCCCTCCTCTGTCTCCAGTTTCTGTCCACTCCCTGTTTCTACACCATCCGTGACCATGCCGTTCGGTCTGTCAGGCAGCACCTCTCTCCCAAATTTTCCAAACCCCTCACTTCTGAGAGCCCCTCAGCTATGACCCACTATGACCCTCTGGGGGAGGGTCTCCTCAAGCAATGCCTGGGTGCCAGCCTATCCCCAGGAACTTTCACATGTCCATGCTGTTGCAAGTGCCCATAGACTGCAGTCAGGTGCCAGGTCACCCCGGAAAGTTTGCAGGATTGTGTAGCACCAGCATTCCAGGGATTATAGTAAATTACAACATATATCTGGCTCCAGTCTTCGCCACCTCTTAACATCCTTATTCCAATACTAGAAAATGTGACTGTTCTCCAGAGTCTGCTGGGACCTTTGTCTATGGGTAGGCCACACAACCTCTACCAAATGTCCTCTCAGCAGGGGAACTACCTCTCCCCATGTGGCCCAAGGACACTGAGGACTTCGCTGTCTTCTCCTGGGGATTTGCTGTTCCCACCAGAGCTCTGCCAGGTATCTAGCTGCAGAGTTTCAGACTCTGCACTCCCCTCTTTATAGAGTCTTAATGGTATTTAAATCCTCTCCTTTCTCCTTTTTCCTTTTCTTGTTAAGTCCCTTATGGGTGTTTCTACTCTTTCTCTCCAGCTGCTTTTGGGGGGAGTGTTTTTCCTGTACTCTCCCTCCTGTCTCTGTCCTCTCTCCACAAAGCAAAAACAACTCCCTGCCCTCTGCAGCTTTTCTCCCCCCCTCCCAGTTCACCTCTCTTCACATCCCTTCTGAGTTCTGTGGTTCAAGTTGTGCAGATTGTCATGTTAATCCTCAGATCAGTTTTCTAGGTGTGCCAGATGGTTTTGTGTTGATCTAGCTGCCTTTCAGGGACAAGAGAAGCAAAAAGCTTCCATGCTGCTCCACCACCTTGGCCCCTGCCCTGTTGTGTGTTTTTCTATAGTCATTTTAATTCTGCCAATTCTCTTTCCCCCATTTTCAACTAAACCCTCCACAACTAATGGGTGTATCACTGGAGATTGTGTGTTCAGAAAATCAAATGGACCCAGGCTCCTGTGGCCAGCTTCTAGGACAGAGTTTCTCTGTTGTCCCCATTAAGTACATAATAGCCTAAGAAATGAAAAGCACAACTCAAGAAAGTTAAAACTATAACAGTACATCATTGATTTTCCCTGTTCTAGTTATTTAACATCAGACAGAATAAAAAATATTTCTTACAGAATTTTAAAACAAGATACCCACAAATCAAGTAATAATTCCTTTGTTCTTTCACTTAAATTTCTATGGCTTTCTGACTTCATTTTCCATACCGTGACTTTCATATACATTTAAAAGTTCATAGTGATTGAGTAGAATTTGAGTTGAAGGCAAAGTGAAGTAAAATAAGTCAACTCAAAGAAAATTCATAAGTCAGACTACTCCAAAGCATAGACTGCATGGCAAAGAGCAACCATATCTCTCTTTCTTATAACAATAACCACAAAAATATTGAAAATGCAGTAGACTTTGATGTCCTAACAAAGAAGTTACATTTTCCTTCTAAGAGCAAAGTAGGGTTTAAATAAAAGAATAAACCTATTCAAAGAAGTCAAATTAACAAATTGTTCATCTATAAACAAAACAAAACACTCACTTTTCCTTTTTTTAATGTTTGTTTATTTTTGAGAGAGAGAGATATGGAGAGGGAGAGAGAGAGAGACAAAGTGTGAGCAGGGGAGGGGAAGAAAGAGGGAATCAAAATCAGAAGTAGGCTCCAGGCTCTGAGCTGTCAGCACAGAGCCTGACACAGGGCTTGAACTCACAGACGATGAGATCATGACCTGAACCAAAGAATAAACTCACTTTTCTGATTTCCACCCATTTCCTCTATTCCACATCACACTTATTTTTAGCATCCCTAAGGGAAGTCCAAGAATATGGTCACCCTACCACTTGCCACTCCAAGCTTTTCCCCACCTCATAGTTTCCCATACACATTGCTCTCTCTGACTCTAACACTTTACCACACTTGTTCTCTTAGCTGGCCCCTACACAACTTTCAGATCTCACTTTAAATGTTATTACTCCAAAAACTTTTCTTTCATTATCCAACCAGTTTATGTTTCCCTATCCTCTCTCTAAAAACACCTTATACTTTTACTTCATAGAACGTACCATAATTTGTAATCAAATATTTATTCAACATCTGTTCCTTGATCCTGCCCTGATTACAAACCACATGAGGGTAGGACTATGATTTCTTCACCATAGTGTGGACAAGAGCTTTCTCAGTGCCAGGAACATAGTAGTCAATAATAATTATTCACGGAATAAGAATATTATTCAGAAATAAGTACAATACCTTTCACAGAAGACCAGTATCTGGTGCAAGGGATTTTTTCATGTGTTTGAAGACACTGAAGAACAAAAAAATAAGAAGAGGAAGAACAGAAGTCACTCAACTACTGCTTGAGAACAAAAAGTTAGCATGTGGCTCTGAGAAATGGCTAGAAGATATGGCTGGGACTTAAAGGACCTCATATTCATAGCTCATGGTCCTGCCACTTAGTCATTGTGACTCTGATAAAGAGACAACCTTGCTTGACCTCAAATCTTATCATCTGAAAAATTATAGAGGGCACCAGATGATATCTAAGCAGAAGATACTATCTGGCATCTTCTCTCTCATTTCTTAGATGCAAATTGCCACAGAATAGCTTAACAGTTCTTGTGTTTTGAGGGTCAGAAAAACGTGATTTGCACAGGCACATAGAGAATAATTTTTCAAAAAATCTCAGGATTGCCCCTTGATTATTAAGTGCCCCTGGCTTTATCTTACAAAACTAAGCTACCCATCTGGCTGCATCTTAAAATGTTTGAATACTGAGTTTCCTGTTCTGTCCTTTTATTTCATGTTTTAATGAGGTTCTTCTATGGAAAAAAAAACAAAAGTTAAGCGCCCAACTCTTGATTTCGCCTCAGGTCATGACCTCACATTTTGTGAGATTGAGTCCCGCATTGGGCTCTGCACTGACAGCATGAAGCCTGCTTGGGATTCTCTCACTGCCCTTCCCTGCTTTTTCTCTCAGTCTCTCAAAATAAATAAATAAACTTTTAAAAAATGGGCAGAAGACATGAAGACATTTCTCCAAAGAAGACATACAGATGGCCAACAGACACATGAAAAGATGCTCAGCATCACTTATCATCTGGAAAATGTAAATCAAATCTACAATGCAGTATCACTTCACATCTTTCAGAATGGCTAAAATGAGCAACACAAGAAACAACAGGTGTTGGCAAGGATGTGATGAAAAAGGAATCCCTGTGTACTATTGGTGGGAATGCAAACTGGTGCAGCCACTCTGGAAAACAGTATGAAGGTTCCTCAAAAGGAAAAGGTTCTATTCTAAAAATAGAACTACTCTATGATCTAGCAATTGAACTACTGGGTATTTACCCAAAGAACACAAAAATACTAATTCAAAGGAATACATGCACCCATATATTACAGCAGCATTATTTACAACAGTCAAAATACAGAAGCAGTCCAAGAGTCCACTGATTGATGAATGAAGAAGAAGTGGTATATGTATATCACACACACACACACACACACACACACACACAATGGAATATTATTCAGCCATAAAAAAGAAAGAAATCTTGCCATTTGCAATAACACAGATGGAGTTAGAGTATAATGCTAAGTGAAATAAGTCAGAGAGAGACAAATACCATATGACTTCACTCATATGTGGAATTTTAGAAACAAAACATATGAGCAAAGGAGTGGGGGAAGGAGAGAGAGAGAGAGAAAAACCAAGAAACAGACTCTTAATTATAGAGGACAAATAAATGGTTACCAGAGGAGAGCCGGGGGTGGAGGGATGGGTAAATAGGTGATGGGGATTAAGGAGTGCAGTTGTCATGATGAGCACTGAGTGATGTATGTATGGAAAAGTTGATTCACTATATTGTACACTTGAAACTAACATAACACTATATGTTAACTAACTAGAATTAAAATAAAAATATTTTTAAAAGACACCATTTAGAGAGTGAAAGGTAAGCCACAAAATGGAAGAAAATGTTTGAAATACGTACACACAGCAAAGTTTCCATGCTACAATATATAAAGAACTCCTACAACTCATTTTAAACAATAAGTGAACAATCCAATAGAAAAATGGGCACATCACAAAAAAAGATATCTAACTTGCCAATAAACATAAAAAAGTATTCAACTTTATTGGTTATCAGGGAAATCAATATTAAAACTACAAAGAGTCTGGGTGGCTCAGTTAGTTGAGCGTCAGACTTCGGCTCAGGTCATGATCTCACGGTTTGTGGGTTCGAGTCCCGCATCAGGCTCTGTGCTGACAGCTCAGAGCCTGAAGTCTGCTTCAGATTCTGTCTCCCTCTCTCTGCCCCTCCCCAACTCACACTCTGCCTTTCTCTCTCCTTCAAAAATAAATAAACATTAAAAAATTTTAAAAAAGAAAACTACAAAGAACTTCACTAGGTACTTCAGAATAGCTAAAGTTTAAATGTCTTCCCAAACCAACTATTAACAAGGACATGAAGCAAGTGAAACTTTTTCATACGCTGTTGGGAGTGTAAGGTGAGCAGAAACTGGGCAACCATGTCAAAAAAAAACTGACACTAATTCAAGCAGAACCTAGGTGTACCCTGTGATCCAGCAATTGCACTCTATTTGTGTATCAATACAAATGCATATACAGGTTCACCAAGAGACATATACAAGAATTTTAACAGTAGTATTACTTTGAAATAGCCTTAAATTGAGAAAAAAGAAACAAATTTCCAACAATACTCATTAATATAGTCACCCTTGGAATGCCACAGAGCAATGAGAATGAACAAATACAATAAAGGCACACTTTGTTTTATTGTCAAAAATAAAATGGATTTCTCTGGGAAGCCTGAAGATGTTATTTAGAGCAAACACAATGATTATGAGGACAAATGAGATGAAGAGAGTCCCACTGTGGTCGAAGTTCAGGTAGAGAGACAGTCCGTATGTGTCCCAGGGACAAGAAGTGTTAAGTACAACAATATTTGACACTGAGATTAAAATTTTCTATCCTTCTCTTCTGATATCCTTACATAATTCTGTATTTTGAAACCCAGAGTAATTTATGCTTCTGGGAATGAGGATGGGATGCAAGTTGTCCCCTGGAGCATTGTGGCTGGGAAGAGAAAGGAAAAGATGAACAAATTGCTATTCCAAATAAGAAGTGACAATCAAGCAAATGTAAACATTCCCCAGGAGTTGTCAGAAATATTTGGTTGACTGAAGAAGCATGGGATACAGGCTCTTTTATTTGGACATTGAAGCAAAGGTTAATCCTGGGTAGATGGGGAAAACTTAGCAATACTCAGGACTACTTTGGAATTTCCTGTGCCTTGGCACATAAGGGGTATTAAAAATACAGGAAGTCTTAACAGTCAAGAACAATGGTTACAGAGATAGATTTAAATCTGAATCCCAGCTTTGCCAAGTGACCTCTAACACGTGACTGAACATCTGGAAACCTCTGTTTCTTTCCTGTTTAAAATGCAGATGATAAGAAGGACTGAGTGAAATGATGCATGCAAAACATCTGGCATGCAGTAAGTACTTAATAAGTATTTTGATTTGGGCTTTTATTTTATCTTAATTTAAGCGAGAGAATAGCGTTAGATATATTATATAAAGTGTTATTATAAGTCACTTCAGTAGAGTGCCTAATACCTGATCAAAAATCCAGAAGTGGGTCTGTAAAAGGTGGTCAAAAGCAAATTTCCCTCACCATGCTCTAAAGTAGCTCTATTTGTCTCTGACAAAGCAATGTCAAACAGCTGGTTCTGTTGGGATATGATGACTTCCTTCATTTTCCTCCTGCTTCTAGACAGGACAGCATTTGAACCACTCTACAGTGCCTTCATCTATTCTTAGAGTTCACCAGGGGAAAAGATTCCATCCGTTTCAGGCCTCCATTCCCCACTGTAATCCTCCTTTTCAGAAAGAGCTATTTTGTGTTTAAGTTATTGTTTATGTTTATATAAAGAAAACATATTGCAATAGGAGATCTAAACATGCCCAGATTCAGCCTTGTCAATCACCTTTTATTTTATTCAAGACTCTTTCAAGGCAAGTGCTAGAAAGCCAACTCAAATTACTGCAAGAAAAA
Organism: Leopardus geoffroyi; assembly: GCF_018350155.1. Lineage (NCBI taxonomy): Eukaryota > Metazoa > Chordata > Mammalia > Carnivora > Felidae > Leopardus > Leopardus geoffroyi. The sequence goes on along the minus strand of NC_059327.1, from coordinate 102,633,243 downwards.
AAAATGGGGAAGTGCTGGCTTATGTAATGGAAAGTCCAGGAGTTGGTCTACATTCAGGCACAGTAGGAGCAGATATTCAAAACAATATCTCTAAAGAATGTTTCTCTCTCCTTTCCTATCCTTTGTTCTGCTTCCCTCTGTGTTAGTGTCAGTCTCTGGAATGTGCTTGCTTTCCAGCATCTGACCTCAGAAGAATAGGGCCACTTCTGTCTTCTCAATGTCCACATCAGACCAAATAATAAATATCCCACACTCTACTCATTTCCACATAATCCCCGACTAAGGGAGGTAGATGCAAGAAACAATAGTAAAATAAGAAAGAAAATGCCAGTGTCCCCTCCCCCACAATAAACTAAGATAAAGCTCTTTGGGAAAATCTGAGTTAGAGGATACAGCTTAGTCCTAGAGGCCTCAGTAAGGTTTTCTGCTTTCTTCCCCCTAGATGAAGATGGTGGATTCTGAAAAGTGAACCCTGTCTTATTGATCCAATTGATGAGAGTTAGAAGGAGAAAAATTCACCATTACCCCAGAAGACTTACCTATAGGCTGCATAGTTCTAATAAGGATCAGATATGGGCTGGTTGCTACATTCTTAAAGGGCCTCATGACTGCCTGTACATCTCACCAATAATTAATATTGAACTGAATGATAAGCACCAGAGAAATCTTTTGAAAGTAGTTTCACAAGTGGAAATTCAAAGAAACATTTATGATCTAATACTCCCCGCACATCCCTTCCCCCTTGAGTACTAAGCATATAACCACTAGCTTCATACAGCAAAAGCACAGCTCTTTCTGCCCCTCATGTCCTGTCCTCATGCTACTTAAATAAACTTACTAAGTTGCACCATACAACATTGCAAGAATTCTTCCTTGACGGTTGTGCTCTATGACCCTGTGACACAATCATTTCCAGAGACAGAATATGGAAAATAAAAACTTGGCTGACCTCAAGTAAGGAAGTGCTGTGGACACCGACTCTGCAAAGTATAAAGTGGGGCCTAAGGATCAACCTTATCAGCACCTGGTAGGGAGAGATGAGCAGAATTGATAAGGCACAAGAAGAGACAGGGCAATGCCCCTTCAATAGGTATGTACCTCTTCCAGGGCTTACCATGATTTTGACCTGAAATAAAGACATCCAAGTTTGAACTGCTTGAGGATACACAGTAAGAAAAGCAACAGAGGAAATTTCCTTCCTGCAGAAGAGAACTTGAACTATCCATGCTGGAAGAGCTCCCTTCCACAAAAACTCCCCACCAAGTGAAGACTCTGTCCTAGGGCTAGATCCCACCACAGTTCGCTTCCCACTTTGTTATAATTCAGCCTTCAAAAGAAGTAATTTGCCCTCAGAGCCTAGCACTCCATAGTCCCTGCCTGCAGAGACATCCTGCCATCTAATTTTGTGTTGATTTTGTTCATTAGCATCAGGCATGGCATTTCCACTTCAATAAGTAAACTGGCAGATCTGCATTTTCTCACTGTTTGGAATCTAAAAACTATGCCAGGCACATCTATGAAATGCACATTTCTTAATATACTTCCCCTCTCTTTCTTATCCCCTCTTTATTTTTTCTTAATTTTCACACAATAATTTCTGTGACTGACAGTGCCCACCTGGTCCACTTCACAATCTGACCTCTCCCATCTCAGTACTGTTCAGTGGCCATCCCTAGGGTCTAGCCAAAGGTTTTTATTCCAATACTTGTTTCTCTTTAAACCTACACCCAGTCCTCTCCCTCTCAGCAAACAACCCAACTCTCTGCTTTTCAGAATAGCTAGATGTCATTCATTCAGTATAAACGCTTTCAATTTCTCTTTCCCCTGTCTCAAAATTTGATTAACATTCTCCTTGTGTCCTCTTTCCTTTCTGTCTCAGAAGGACCTCCTTTCCAAGGCTGGTGACTCCTTGTGGGCTGTTGATCTCATCCTCCTCATTTGTTCTTTTTCTTCACCCTTTGCCCCTTCCCTCAGCCTTGAAATATGCTCCAGTCTCTCCACTGTAAACAAATAAATAAATAAATAATTCAACAAGTATGAAATAAAATCTTTCCTCAGATATTTTTTCTTCAAACCATCATTTTCTCTTTCCTGTAATTGCCAGACTGCTTAATATGTCAGACTTCCTTTGTTCTTGACCACTTTTCACCTCTGGTTTTGTCTTAATTAGTGTAACCTAGCTTCTACAAATCTACTGTGTCTCTTAATTCTACTCCTCATTCCACTCTTTGTTCTACTTAACTCTTGTGAGGACAGAGACTTTATGACCATTTTATCCCAGCACTTCTAAATACCTAACACAGATCTGATACTCAATTAATATTTGTTCAATTAACAAATAACTATTTGATGCTATAAATTACTCCTTTGATTTCACCACTCTTCTGGCTTATAATTCTCTTCTATTTATTGTCTTCCTCATTTTCTTTATCTGGTTTATACCCACTGAAAGTAGACATTTTCTGGGATTCTTTTGTTTTCCTCATCCATCTTCTCTATACACAATCATCATTCTCAAGATCTCAGATCTCACATATATTTGAAGGACTCTCAAATTTAGCCTCTCTGAACTTTTCTTTAATTTCCAATCATTATTTCCTACAATGGATGTTGTGTAGGAGACTTAAGCTGAACTTGCCTACACCTAAAGTCATTATCTCCCCTTAGCCAAAACTACCCAGTCTCCCCTACATCCATTACTGCTATCACCACCATTTACCCAGACAGTGGATTCCTTTTTCATATCTCTTGTATCTATACAAACTATAAACCTGGCACTGTAATAGGCACTAAAATGCAAATATGAAAATGATTTGGTGCCTGTCTGCCTTCCAAGATTATTGTACTCTATTCAGTAGACCAAAACATAAATGCATAATTTCAATGTGAGATGAAGATGGCAATGAGGGAGGTATTCCCAGAGTACATAGGAGAAGCTGATAGCCTCATATAATAGAGGGAAGAAAGTAGTGTTGAGCAGGACACTCATTGGAAATTTTCCTACAGGACCTCTGAGGTTTCCTCTGAGTCTTGAAGGAGGAGTACCAATTAGGTAGGCAAATGGTTGGTAGATAGAAAGGACAGTTCAGCAGTGTGTGACAAGGTCTTCCATCAGTATAGGTATGCAGGAATCTTGCCTAAGAGGTCAGAATTTGAAATCAAATCTGCTGTACCTAATGTGTCTTGTCCTGTTGTTCTCTGATGGAGAACCTTTACATCCTTCTATCATCACTCATGTACATATCCATTATATAAGGCTATCCAGAGATAGCCTGTAATCATAACAATAGCTAATATTTATTGATTATGTACTATGTGCCAACCATAGGCTCTATGTGCTTTTCTTCTTTTAATTAATTCTCAGGACAACCCTGTAAGATAGGAAATATCATTATTTTCACTTTATTATTAAGGAAACTGAGATAAGAGAGGTTTAGTAATTTGCCTAAGACACCTCTAACAGACAGTTGGGCTAAGATGTGAACCCAAGCTTTCTAGCTAGGGGTCTGTGCTCTTATTCACTATACTATATTGCCTCCCTTTTGCCTTAGAATACTTTACCTTTTCTTCTACCTTGTAGGATTATATAATTTTGGTATTTGTTCATTAGATGGTATGAATATGAAAAAGGCCCAAGAGGTATCCTTTGTGCCAACATATCAAAAACTTCTGGCCCTAATTGGAAATCTAAGGGTTCAAGAGAAGGTTCTATATGCAACATATACCACGTGACCTAAATAAGGATGATCTAAATAAAAAAAATAACTACAAAATATATGCAAAAATTAGCATGTTTATCCTCCTATGTCCTCTGATATTGGTCATGGATTGTGGGTTGTTATAATGAGGAAAGAAGGCTGAATTTTGAGGGAAACATAATATGGTAAAAAGTGGAAAAGTTTTTTTAAAACTTATATAACTAAATGTACCTTCTTCAATGGTATCAGCAAATATCTTTACATCAAAAAATAAAATAAAATTCTCTACACAAACGCAAATTGGTTTTCTCTTCTTATGCATAAGAACACAAATAGCCAGAAGTAATGTAAAGGAATAGAGCGTTAGGAACCATTTTTAAAATTTGATTTTACTGGAGTGTCAAGTACAAAAGATGTGGCATGAGAGCAGAAACAGAAAGAGTACCTTCTAAGGTATACAAAGCAGCTTGGGCTCACAAAATTGAGACCAGTTAAATTACTTCTCTAAGATCACACTGGTTAGGGACAGAGCAGGACTTCAATTTCAGTTTTTTTATATTAAGTCCAATGTTCTGTCTACCATGAATCCTATATCAGAGTCCAGAAGCTGAGAACTGTAAGTAATTTTAGAAATCAAGTTTGCTTCTCCCCTCATTCTGGTTTTTAAAAATATATGTCATGGGGCACCTGGGTGGCTCAGTTGGTTAAGAGACCAACTCTTGATTTCGGCTCAGGTCATGATCTCACTGTTGGTGAGATTAAGCCCCTCGTCAGGCTCTGCACTGACAGCATGGAGCCTGTTTGGGATTCTCTCTTTGCCTATATCTGCCCTCCCCCACTCGTTTGTTCTCTCTCTCTGTCTCTCTCTGATTCTTTCTCTCAAAATAAACATTTAATATATAGATACAGATGATATAAAAATATAGATATAGATATAGAGATAGAGATAGAGATAGATGATATAGATATAGATATAGATGGATATAGATACATGTCAGTAAGGTATAAAAGGTGAAATGGCTTACCCAAGGCCTCATTAGTGACAGAAACAGGTTTCTTAGTTCTCCTGACTCCCATGCCAATGTTTTTCTGCAATTGAATACTTGCTAATCTAGGTTCCAATGTAGCAAAACTTGATTGTATGAAAAACTATGGTTATTGTCCTCATCTCTTTTTGTTCCAGAAATTTATGATGTGATTCCTTCAAAACCAAAAAAAGGAACCAATGTCATGATGTGGGGTGAAAGGGAGGATTGCTGGGAGAGGTCAGTCCCAGTGAAGAAAAGTGTTTACTACTGACATTATTTAGAATTGTCAGCATATGGTAATAGTAGAAACAAGATGTTATTTCATCAGTTTTATTATAATTTTTCAACTCAAGACAATACACCAGCTTATTGCCTGCACCTGGGATAACAATTCAAAACAATGTCAGTGGTAGAATACCCTTCCCTGAGCTCTGAAAAATACAAAAGGGGATGAAAAAGCAAATATGCCCATGGAGAAGATTATACCAAATATGAACTGACCTCCATTTTCCTAAAGAGAAGATCCTCCAAATAAAAGATTTTGGCCACACTGATTATATAATCTTTTAGGGATATAGATGAAATAATTAAACCAATCTATAAAATATAGAATTTAACCATTATATTACATGCATATTTATAATTGCATGTTACATAAAAATCACCTAAAATGAAAATTAACATGGCAATTTTAAAGCATTGATTTTTCCTTCACCCTTACATTTGCATGAAACTATTCAAGCATTTCACATGCTATCTTGATATCAATGTCTTCTTCACCAAAACCACTGAATACAGTTCCTGGAGCATATCGTCTTTATTTCCTTCTAAATTATTTAAGATTCATTTTCTTTGAATACTTTTAAAGTACCAGCCCCAGACACCTTGTACAAAACAGAATTAATCATTCCCAGAAGCTGTGATAGTGGTTTTGTTTTCTTTGTTTTGTTTTCTTTGATACTGTAGTTGAGTATTTTTTATGGAAATTTTTACTGTGTTTTTTAAAATATTTTTTTGAGAGACAAAGACAGAGACAGGGACAGAATGTGAGCAGGGGAGGGGAAGGGAGAGGGAGACACAGAATTGGGAACAGGATCCAGGCTCTGAGTTGTCAGCAAAGAGCCTGACACGGGGCTCAGGCCCATAAACCGCAAGACCATGACCTGAACCCCTCAGACGCTTAAATGACTGAGCCACCCAGGCGCCCATACTGCATTGTTTTTCAAAGTGATCTTTAAAAAGCTTATTTTAGGCAATAGCCAACCTTAAAATTGCGAGGTTAGACCCCGGGAATACTAAATATTTGAATGTCATTGCCTCCTTTTTAATCTAATCCATAGGTGACCTCACATCAGCTTTGGGCATAGAGTTAAATAACTCAGTCTCAAGCTGGTATTGAGAAGAAAGCAGTGATGCCAGTGCCATGCAGAAGGCTGACATTCAGGGTCAGTGCAGCCTTATAGTCTTTGGCTGCAGAGTAGTGCATCTGTGCCCTTGATCGTGAAAGGATGAACTTCCAAAATAAAATTCAACCTCCTGAAGAGATGGTTTTGCAAAAGTGATGACCTGAACACCAATAAATCCACCAACTAAGGCAATCACCAATCAAGGAACATGAGTACCTACTGTCCATCCAGTAATATGATAGCCCTGTGATCAGACTCCAGGTGGAGTCTAGGCCGTGCCTAGGCATGGGACCAGTAGATCTGTAGAACGTGGTTAGATTCTTCTCTTAGACATTAGTTGTTCAGAACTGTTTTAATGCTGTCACATCCCTTGGCTACACATTTGGGAAGGAGCAAGTAGTTCACATTTGGCCCTCTCTGAACTTGATGGTCTCCATGTTGATGGGGGTACATAAGGCAGGCTGAGGGAAAATACAAGCTATCCCCCCTACCCCACAGGTGGGATATGTGTGACATTCCTCAGGCACTCATGACTGCCCAAAAACAAAGGAAAGGAAAAAAAATGGTTAACTGATAGACATCACAGTCCTCCAGGACATGGGTCTCTATCAGTTTACAAATATCTTAGTAAATTATGAGAAAAAGTCACTCTTATCAATAGCTTAATCTCCAGAAATTTACAGACTCAGTTTCCTGGAGTCCCAACATCACCCCTCCATAGTGATATGAGGAACAAAGGAAAGAAGGAAATGGCAGATAAATTTCCTTATAACCTGCTGCCCATTGACAACTATTTGAGGCTAGCAGAGTAAAACTCCAGGAACTCTTTACTGTCTTAAAGCTAATGCTTTGCTAGAGGGAAAAGCAACCTTAGCTTGATAATAGCTAGGCCTCCAGTATCCTGTGGGTCTTCTTTAGCATATGAAAATCTCTTTGGATAACCCCCCCTTGACTTTACCTCCCCCAACTCCCAAGTATATAACCTGTGTCTCCACAGGGTCCAGGGGAGCTCCTCCTGCCCGTGGGTCCTGTCCCCATGCTTTAATAAAATCACCTTTTTGCACCAAATACGTCTTCAAGAATTCTTTCTTGGCTGTCAACTCCAGATCACCCCACCATCACCCCAAAACTTCATCAATGTGAGTTCCTCTTAATTATCAATTATTTTTCTGGGTTTTTAGATTTTCATTCTCTGGTGAGTGTTACTAAAGATCCAGTTGCACATTTGTGTAATCCCAATAATGACAAAGAAGGTTAAGTGTCGGTCTATTTTATTTTGAGAAGTGGCAAGGGTTGGGGGTCTGGAAACATTTTGTTGTGAGGATCTGCCTGAGTACAGAGCTAGTTTACAGATCACTTCTCTCCCCAAAGGTTATATATATAAAGCACTATCAAGGACAACAACAAACTACAAAGCTGCTGCTTGAAGCAAATTTTCCCATTTAAGAAAATCTTGCTTCATGCAGTTTATCAAATAAATGAGATTCAAGAACTATTTCTTGGGTTATATTTTTCTTTTTTGGGAAAATAGAAGATCTCTCTGCTCTTACTTTAAGAAGATTGAAAGTAAATTTGATAAGAGCCTCAAGATTTGGACTAAATGAATAAAAAAAGAAAACAGATCCATGTATCTGTAGACCTAAGATAGTGTTGCGAAAACTTTCTATGTTGATTAAATTATTTACTTTTCATTTTTAGGACAGGCAGAGCATTAGAGTCAAAATAACATGAGACAAAATAATCCTAACTCTTATCTCTAGCTCACTATAGCACCTTGGGCAAATCATTTGAAGTTGCTAGGTCTATTTCTTTAAGTGTAAAATGAGATAGTTAAATCCCAGGTTCCTCTTAAATTCTGTGAAGATGACATTTTTAAAAGTTATGTGAAAAAGACATTTGAACTTGACTGTCAAAAGACATATTCAGGATACATAAAAATCGTAAAAAGCAATAAAAAGGAGAAACAATTCACTGTTTTCACAATAGGCAAAAGACTTGAAAAGATGTTTCATTTAAAAAAAAAGACACTCAAATAGTCAATAAGCATATGAAAAAATGCTCATCTTTTATGTTAAGAAATGCAAATTTGGAACTGCAATGTGATAACACTACACCAACTAGGATGACTTCTTTTAATTACCAAGTATTGACAAAGATGTAGAGCAATTGGAACTACTGCTAAGGAGAATGTAAAGTGGTACAGTTACTTTTTTTCTTAATATTTATTTATTTATTTTGAGACAGAACGCAAGTAGGGGAAAGGCAGAGAGAGAGAGAGAGAGAGAGAGAGAGAGAATTCCAAACACGGATCCAAACGGGAGGCTTGATCTCAGGAACCCGTGACATCATGACCTGAACCAAACTCCAGAGCTGGACACTTAACTGACTGAGCCACTCAGGCACCCCAGTACAGCCGCTTTGTAAAACTGTAGTATCTTCTAAAGGTGAACACATACACAAGATATAGATAAACAGATAGACGATAGACAGATGATAGTCTTATCTAGATATTATGCACACACACACACACACACACACACACACACACACACAGATTGAGAGAGAGAGAGAGAGAGAGAGAGGGAGAGAGAAATGTTCACTAAATGCTAATGATGTTTTCCAGAAGGTAGAATTGAAAGGAGAGCTTACTTTTTGTCATGGACTTTTCTATATTGTTTGATTTTTTTGTAATGGTATATATCATTTGAACAAATATTATACAGCCATTATTCTTTAAGAGGAATGAATAAAACTATATTGGTAACTTGATTAACAACTGGCCCCAGGAAGGATAATCAGTGGGGTTGGGCAATTCAATATTGTCAACAAAACCCATACGCAGCAACATTTTGAAATCCCTGCATCCTTTTTGTCACATTTTGTCACCAGATGCACTGCTGATAATGCCCAAGGATACTGGGCAAGGATGAGCTTTAGCTCATCTCAGGGGAGTATCTTCTCCATGAGCCCATAGGTACCATCTACACCCCTTTGGCTACTCTTTCCCTACTGATCTCACCATTACACTTCTCCCAGTCACCTCTCCATCAGCTGTGATTATGATGGACTTATTCAGCCCCTTTTGTCACCCACATTGCTTTGGACATTATGCATTTCCCCATTATAAAGGCCCTAATGCAAATATTTCTTCTCCACCCCAGGCCAAGCTGAATACATAAAGATTATGGGCAGCTGAAGTGTATGATATTTTCCCCCAACAGAGGACAGCTATTGACACCCCAAATGGTAGATATTTGTCAAAGTTGATGCTATTACTTTTAATTTTGTAGTATCTGATTATCCTTCCTATCTGGGAAAAGGAATCTTCCTTTGCAAATCTTGTCAGGAGACAAGGTCTCACACCCCACTGTGAAAACCAAAAGTCCTTGGCAGCTCCTGGTAGAGCATATAGACTCCACTCTGCTAGTAGGAGCTTCCATACAAGACTTGAAATCCTGAGGGAGTGATGTAAAGAGCAGGGGCATCCAATTATACATAAGGGTAACTGCAGAGTTGAGTGTCCATGGGGTGATGGCAAGTATTGTCCAGGGGCAGCACCAGTGGCATTCTACCAGACCTTTCTGAGACGTGAATTTGGCCATCCTCAGGTTCCCAGACTTCCTTGGCTCATGACTATTTTCCAAGCCTGATGCTTCTGTAGGCTATTTAACATGTTCCCAATACATATGTTTTCTCTCAAAGCTATCCAGATTTGGTTTCTATTGTTGGCAACTAGTAACTCTAATCCCCTTCTCACTACCTTCTTTTTTCTCTCCAGGTGAAATCTGAAGAAAACTAGTATTTCTCCTTGAACTTACTTCACTGAAGCAAGTAAATTTCAATCATTCCCATCTCCCCACATTACCCACAATATCTCTAGTATAATTGATTTCTATCACTCCCAGATTCCACATACACTGGGTTTAGTTGAACATTTCCAATTTTTGTCTGTCATGGTCTTCACAAAATCCATTTAGAGAACAAAAGTCTAATTTCATTCTTTTGCATGTTGCTGTACAGTTTTCCCAACACCATTTGCTGAAGAGACTTTTTCCCATTGAATATTCTTTCCTGCTTTATTGAAGATTAATTAACCATATAGTTGTGTGTTCATTGCTAGATTTTCTATTCTGTTTTATTGATCTATGGGTCTATCTTTGTGCCACTACCATACTGTTTTGATCACCACAGCTTTATAATATTACTTGAAATCTGGAATTGTGATGCCTTCAGCTTTGGTTTTCTATTTCAAGGTCACTTTGTCTATTCAGGGTCTTTTGTGGTTCCATACAAATTTTAGGATTGTTCTAGCTCTGTGAAAAATGCTTATTGTATTTAGATAGGGATTGAATTAAATGTGTAGATTGCTTTCAGTAGTATAGACACTTTAATAATATTTGTTCTTCTAATCCATGAACATGAAATGTCTTTCAATTTCTTTGTATCATCTTTAATTTCTTTCATCAGTGTTTTATAGCTTTCAGAGTACAGGTCTTTTACCACTTTGGTTAGGTTTATACAGTAGGTGTCCACTCTTACCCCCAAACCAATTCTCTAAAACATACAAACACCCATATATAAGTAGCAAACTATTGTGTTAAAATGGAAAATTCTTTAAAACTTGACTTCCTGATTGGCAGACAATTAATGCATTTGTTGAAACTCTTTATTTGTATGAGATGACATGACCCAATGCCTCTGCACCAGCAATACTCATGGCCTGTGCCCTTTTGTTAACCTTTAGTGTTTTTTTCAAAGAATATATGATTCTGATCTTTTATCCATTGTGTTTGGAATGTAACTTGAGATTTATCCCACTTGTAATTTTATTAGAGGATTTATATTGAGATTTGGGAATACACATATAGAATTTTCTTATATAAACTGTGGCTGAAAAATGTTGCACCAGGGGATATACACATTATATATGTGTTTGGAATTTGATTAACTAAAAACCAAAAGTCATTCTATTAAGAAAATGTTAACCAGGGATGCTGTCTGCAGGATATGCCTATAATAGCTTAGGCACCACTGATAATTTGTCATAGGGATGATTAATTTCTAGTTGTAATAAATAAATAAATAAATAAATGTCAACCTATATTTTCTACACTACCTTGAGGTTTTATAAAAAGGTGAAATTTATAAACATATTAGTATCTGGAAATAATTTTTTTAAGATCTTCCTTCTATATTCCATTGTTTTACCAAATATTTTGTGCCTTGATTACTGCATATTAGGCACATCTATACTTGACATACAAATTCATAATCATAAAGTTAAAATAAATTGATATCACAACATCCAAGAGCCACTAACATTGTTGCATTAGTTTTTCACTTCTGAGCTTCCTTAGAAAATATTCTGAATAGGAGGACAAAATGAAATAAGATCAAAGATTCAGAAGGAATTATATTGTCTGTGACTAACTGCTTGATTTGCCAGAGGATATAATATAGCAGATGTTTGTCATATGTTGAGGCTGCATAAACTGTGCATATCCTTGCAGTGTATGAGAATTTCCCACTGTAAAAACCCTACCTCACCCATGTAAAAGCCAGAAAATACCTCCCAGGTCTCTTGCAACCAGGAGTTAGGAAGTAAATTAGGGTCCTGCAGATTAACTGTTCAGTGCAAGACTAACAAGAAGGAAGAGCTGGGAGAAATACATTGATCCAAGGGAAACACATGACCAACATTCATGTTTTGAAAGGGTCCCCTAGGAATATCATAAGCCAGCCTTAGATGATGTAAGCTGCCACCCCTTAACCCATTAGCAGGAGCACAGGATTTAAACAATGCTCCTGGCTGTTCAGTCTCCAGATCTGTCAGAGATTTCTACAGCTACATAACTCCTATTAATAAATTTATGTTCTGTTTAAACTAGTTAAGGAAGGTTCTTTTTTGACCACTGAGAATCCTGAATGAGATAAAGTTGTAAAATTGCTTACATAATGAGTTCCTTTTATTTCCCTCCTGTAAAATAAAGAAATCTATCATGATATAAAATACTCTTTCAAATCCTAGTATGTGAACTATACCTATTATAAATAATCCTTCCTACATAAAATGCCTCAAAAAAAGCAAGTATTATTCATGTGGTGATCAATAACCATCTCTCAGACTGCAAGAAGTTTAAAAAGGAAAAAACAAATCTCACTGAATGCTGTTTACATTCGTCTTCAGAGTAGGGAGCTAGTACCAACTGTTTAATCTGAATTGAACTATATAAAAAAGATTATGTGTTTTGTGTATATATATTTGTGTATATATATTTGTGTATATATTGTGTGTATAATGTTTTATAACACTTAGCATCATATTTTTGTTTATTCGTGTAAATGACATGGAACTAAAGTTTATTTATTGTTAATCATCTTTGTGAGTCTCTTGTACACTGCCAAAGGACAAATAGACACTTCATTATCTTGCTTTTGGGTTTATTGGATTCTTGAGCCCCACAATATTTAGAATGTTTTTGTGGTATCAGAAACTTATTATATATTTGTATAGATGGAATAGAATAAAAAGAAAGCTCACTCTTTTCTACACTGTCCATATTTCTAAGTCAAGGTAAAGATTCAGTACTGATCATTTTTCCTTGACAATTTGATTTAGTATAAAAGGGACATATGTGAGCATTATACCTACAAAAAATAATTCCATATAAATAATTAATAATAAACCTATTATATGCTTTCTATCTTTATCCATCTATCAAATTCTACTGCTACCCCCTTAACTTATCCCCCCACTAGTTTGGTCAGGTTTCATAGTCCCAGACCATAGAATCTTCTTTACCTGGTTAATGCAAAAAGGAATTACTAAATGATATGAATCACTCAGAGAATTATTGGGGGGTGCTAAACAAACTATATGGTGACTTCATTAACTATAACATACATGGAACTGGGCCTCTTAAGTAGTTTCTACTTCTGCTCCCTTTCCACTCTGTGGATTCATGTTTGAATCAGTAGACTAGAACTAGGGCAGTCCCAATAACAATAGTTCTAGCTCCTGGATTGTCACCTCAGCCCATTTTCTATTCCAGCAAAATAGATTTCCATAGTCTGTCTCTCTCTCCTGAAACCCAACTACATATTAGTTTTGTGTGAGTGCATCTATACATGGGATGAGCCCTAATTCATATGCAATACTCTAGCTGTAGGGGACTCTGGAAATGTTGGTTTCGGTTTTCCAACCTCTGCATTACAAAAAGAGATGACAGAATGGAGTTCAAAGGAGAATGTATTAAACCTAACCAATGGTATGTCTAATAACAACTTCCTCATGTTTCCACTGTGAAGCTAAAGTGATCTTTGAAATGAAACCCTAATATTGATACTGCACTACATAAAATTTTTCTGGAATTCTAAAAACATTCAACCTGGGAACCCTTAACATGGTTTGTAGGACTTTTATGATCTGACTCCTACATAGGTCTCTAGTCTCATCCCTTTATTCTCATATGTCACCTTTCTTTCATCACATTGAAGTCATTATGTGGTTTCAGGTATCCCAATCTTTACATATTCTGTTCCCTTTGCCTAGAATGTCTTTCTCTCTCTTCTTTCCCTAGCTAATTACTCCTTGTCCTTCAAATTAGCTTTCATATTATCAGTTGTTCCCAAATATTTCCAGCCCTAATAATTTGTGCAGATAGCTATCCACATGATCTCTTTAAATGCCCTGTGCATATTGATTTATAGTATTCATTTCATAGAACCTTGCCCTGAGCTATTTTTCAGACTTCTATATTAGACCATAACTGAGACAAGGACTAGAATCTATCTGCCTCTATGTCTATCTGATCTCAATACTTTCCACAATGCCTAACATATAATAAGATTTTAAAAGATAAATGGAGAGAGGCAACTGGGTGGATCAGTTGGTTAAGTGTCTGACTCTTGAATTCAGCTCAGGACATGATCTCACAGTCATTGGATTGAGCCCTGTATTGGGCTCTGTGCTCACAGCATGGAGCCTGCTTGGGATTCTCTCTCTCCCTCTGTCTCTCTGCCCCTGCCCTGCTTGTGCTCTCTCTCCCTCTCTCTCTCAAAAATAAATATTTTTTTAATCTTAAAAGGTAAATGGAGAGATAAATGAATAAGTGTAGTTAAATAATAATATCTTTATGGTTGCAGGGCTAAGGAAGGGGATTTCTAAACATGCACTTAGGAATGCAGAGTTAGAGACAACAGTGTTTTCATAAAAGCATATGGAAGAAGTGTTAAAAATCAGTAATGTTAGTCTCTGTTTTACAGAAGAGGAAATAGAGAAGCATAGAGTTATTCTCTCAAGATCACACAAATAAAATCTGAGTAGGCCACACAAGTATTTCATTCCCACCTTCTTCCTTGAATGATCCTTGAATGATCCTTGAATGTGATGTCAAGCATCACAAAGTGTTGATATAAGCCATTCCAGAGTCTAAAGAATTAGACTTTAAAAGACAGGCAGGGCCTTAAAAATTTAATTCTATTAAGAATGAACTCATGTATTTTCAAGCAAATTATTTTCATGAAAAAAACTATTTTTTTCAGAGTCCTTTCTTAAAATGACTTTTACGTTTTACAACTAACCTTTGTGAAATTTAAACAATAAAATAAAGCTGTTAAAAGATCAAGTGATATAGTGCATGAGAAAGGAAATATAAGGCATTATTATGATTAAAGAATGTTTCTTGGTATAACAAAGTATCTGCCCTATGCTAGAAAGTACATAAGCAACTTTAAAATAACTAAATTGCAGTTTCATAATGTATTATGAGTCTCCATATATTATGGCTTAAGAGAAAAGGAATGAGGAAAACGTTGTCTATCCTGGTAGTGGCTATGATTCAATATTTCTTTTCCTAAGAAATAATTTTGCGAGCCTCCAAAAGGAAGGAAAAAGAATTTTTAAATATAACTAGTTTAATATTACTAAGATACGACACTTTAAATTGCTGTCTTAGAGAAATTTAGAGTGTGTTTAGTATCATCACCATTTGTCCAACTCTGTATTTTGACTCTTAATAAGAAAACTTGTAAAATGTCATTAAAATATCTTAAAACTTACATAAAATTAACAATCCTTAGAAAAATATAATTTACCAGAATTAACTAAAAAGAAACAAAACATGTGAACAGACATAGAACCATTAAAGGAATTGAATTAGTAATTTATAATCTTCCCACAAAGGAAATAATAGGCCCAGAAGATTTCATAGACAGTCAATAAACAGATCATTGTTATTTAATATAATATCTCAATTTCTAGCAGTTTGGTCTAAACCTTATACCAAAGCAAGACAAGGACAATAGGAGAAATAAAAATTTATCAAGCTCATTAACATAGGTGTAGAAATCTTAAACAAAACACTAGAAAACTAGAAAACCAAATCCAATCTATAGCCTATAAAATATCAAGTCAGGGCTAAACTGGATTTCAAGGGAAGTTGAACATTAGAAAAAAAAATCTATTGTTAGTCACATTAGCAAAATCAAGGAGATAAATCATATAATCATGTCTGTAGATATAAAAGAGCATTCAATGAATTGAACATTTTATTCTTGAAAAAATAGATAGCATTTAGTAAGAGAAGAGAACTTCAATTTGGCAAATATATATAACAAAAAACAATGACAGACCTCATGCTTGGTGACAACACATTAAATTTATTGCCTAAAATTCAGAAAGAAGTGTAAAAGACACTCCATAACTTCTTCTATTCCATATTACTATAGAGATAATAACCAGCAATATATGGCAAGAAAAAGAAATAAAAGTTATTAAAATTGGAAAAGAGGACACCAAACGGTTATTATTTGTAAAGATACAGCTGTCTACAAAGAAAACTTATGTAGACATTAAATTGCTGTCAATTGGGGGAACTCAATAAATGAGAATAGAATATAGAGATAAAAAGTAATAAATAATAAAGCAAGCAGAATGAACTATCACAGATTGAGGGATGTGATTAATTTAATCACCTGGGGTTTTTAAAATATACTGTTATTTGAATAAACAAAAGAACTTAGCAATGAGATAAATTTCAAAATCAATTGCATTCTAGTATACCAATAACAGAAAGATATGCCATATAATTTGCAAAGAAATACTATTTAAAATAGTAATATAAGAATATACTTTAAAATATACATGAGAAAATACAAATTTTTATTGAAAGATATCAAAGAAGACTAAATAAGTGGAAAGAGATATGTTCAATCTTAGGAGAAACTTAGTGTTGTAAAAATGTCAATTCTCCCCAAATTGATATAAATTAAACTTTCGATGAATATTGCACAAGCCTTTTTCATGGAATATAACAAAATGATTATAAAATTTATACTAAGATACAAAATGTCAGCATAAGACAAGACACTTGCAAAGAATAAGCAAAAGGTGGCAGCAACATATTCTCTCAAATGCCAAAATTTATTTTAAGGTTACGTTAATATAGTGTAGGTTTATGTTGGGGATAAAGAGACCAATCAACTAGAGTAGAAAGTCAGGAAGATATTCACACATACATGTGAACTTAACCCATGACAGAGTTGGCATTGGAAATCATTGAAAGAGGATGGATATTCAATAAATGGTGTTTGGACAACTGATTATCCATATGGAAAAAGATAAAGTTGAATTGCCCACACATAAAGTAATAACGAATTCTCAATGAAATTATTTTAAAAAGCAAAACTTAAAGCTTTTAGAAGAAAACACAGGTGACTATTGGTTACCTTAGTGAGAAAGAATTTCCTAACCAAGAAAGAAAAGTGCTTCCCAAAACACAAACCTACCATAATTGAATTGAGAAGAAATAGAAAGCCTGCAAAACAATAAAAAAAAAAAAAAAAAAAAAAAGAGTTTGAAGGAGTAATCAAAAAGCTCCCAACAACAACAACAACAACAAACCCAGGACTAGATGGCTTCACAGATGAGTTCTTTTTTTTTTAATTTTTTTAACATTTACTCATTTTTTAGTGGAGGAGGGGCAGAAAGAGAGGGAGACACAGAATCTGAAGCAAACTTTAGGCTCTGAGCTGTGAGCACAGACCCCAATGAGGGGCTTGAACTCACTGACCACGAGATCATGACTTGAGCTGAAGTTAGACACTTAACCAACTGAGCCACCCAGGTGCCCCACAGATGAATTCTAACAAACATTTAAAAATGAATTAATTATTCTTAAACTATTCCAAAAAATAGAAGATAAGGAAACCCTTCCAAACTTATTCTATGAGGCCAGAATCCAGACAAAGACACCACAAGAAAAGAACACTACAAAACAATATATCTCTGATGAACAGAGATGTAAAAATCTTCAACAACAACAACAACAACAACAACAACAACAACAAAACCTAACAAACCAAATACAACAGCACATTAAAAGACTCATATATGATGACTAAGTAGGATTTGCCCTTGGGATACCAGATGGTTCAACAGACACAAATCACTGAATACATTACGTTACATTAATAGAATACAGGATAGAAATCATGATCATCTCAATAGATGGAGAAAAACCATTTGACAAAATTTAACACCCTTTCATGATAAAAATTCTCAACAAATTTGATACAGAAGAAATTTACCTCAAAACAATAAAGGCTATCTATGAACAGCCTGTGAGCAAACTCCAAGGCAAGGATGCCCACTCTCACCACTTCTATTCAATATAGTACTGGAAGTACTAGTCAGAGCAATTAGGCAATAAAAAGGAAGAAAAGTCACCCAAATCAGATATAAAGAAGTAACTTTTTCTCTGATATACGACAGCTTATATCTAGAAAACACACACACACACACACACACACACACAGGAAAAAAAAAAAAAAAAACCTGTGAGAACTAATCAGCAAATACAGTAAAGTTTCAGGATACAAAATCAACATATGAAGATCACTTGTGTTTTTATACATTAACAAAGACCTATCCAAAAAGGAAATTAAAGAAATAATCCCATCTATAATAGCATCCAAAAAACAAACAAACAAACAAACAAAAAACCTTAAATAAACATTTACCAAACAGGTAAAAAACTTGTACACCAAAAACTATAAGACATTAACGAAAGAAATTTCAAAAGACAGAAATAAATGGAAAGATATCCCATGATCATAGATTGAAAGAATAATGTTAAAATGTTCATGCTTCCCAAAGTGACCTACAGATTCAATGCAATCCATATCAAAAACCTACTGAAATTTTTTAAAGAAATAGAAAAAGCAATCCTAAAATTCACTTGGAACCACAAAGGACCCTGACTAGCCACAGCAATTTTGAGCAAGAAAAACAAACCTGAAAGTTTCACACTTATTTTTTTCAAAAAAATATTACAAATCCACAGTAATCAAAACAGTATGACATCAGCATAAAAATAGATATATAGACCAATGGAACAAAATAGAAAGCCTAGAAATAAAACCATGCATATATGGTCAATGGATCTTTGACAAGAGTGCTAAGAATACACAATGGGGAAAAATGCTCTCTTCAATAAATGGTACATGAAAATTGGATATCTGCATGCAAAAGAATGAAATTGAATCCATATCTTTCAACATATAGAAAAATAAAACAAAATGCACTAAAGACTCAACATAAAAACTGAAACAATGCATTTCTTAGAAGGAAACATAGGGGGAAATCTTCTAGATATTGTACTGGGCAATAATTTCTTGGGTGTGACACCAAAAAAACAAAAGGAAAAATAGACAAGTGGGATTACATGAAACTAAAAATGCACAGCAAAAGAAATAATTAATAAAATGAAAAGGCAACCTACATAATGGGACAAAAATTTTGCACACCATATATGTGATAAGGGGCTTAGTATCCAAATTATATAAGGTATTCCTACAACTCAATAAAAAAAATAAAATAAAATAAACAAACCAAAAACAAACAAACAATTCAAGTAAAACACAAGCAAAGGACCTGAATAAAGATTTCTCCAAAGAAGACATACAAAGGACCAATAGGTACCTGAAAAAAATGTTGAAAATCACTAATCATCAGGGAAATGGAAATTGAAACCACAGTGAAATGTCACCTCACACCTATTTCGATGGCTATTATCAAAAAACAAGGGACAAGTGGTGAGGATGTGAAAAAAAGAGAACTCTTGTATGCTGATAGTGGGAATGTTAAGTGGTATATCTACTTTATTATATATAGAAATATATTTTATTTATTATAAATATATATTTATTAAATGTATAATACTTATTATAAACATATATAGAAATATATATTGTGTATTATAGAAAAAATATGGAGTTTCCTCAAAAAATTAAAAATAGAATTATCATTTGATCTGGCAGTTACATTTATGAATATATATCCAAAGGAATTAAAATCTTTATCTCAGAGAAGTATCTGTACTACCATGTTTATTGCAACACTATTCGCAATAGCCAAAATGTTACAAAAACCTAAAAGTCTATCATCAAAAAAATGGGGTAGGAAATTGTGGTGTGTAAACTAGATATAGATATCTACACTCACACACACACACGCACACACACACACACACACACACAATGGATTATTGCTCAACCTCTAAAAAGAAGGAAATCATGCCATTTGCAACTACATGGATAGACATGGTAAGTAAAATAAGCCAGACACAGACACATACTGCATGATCTCACTTATATGTGAAATCTAACATAGTCAAATACATAAAAGAGTAGAATGTGTTTTCAAGGGACTAGGAGGAAGGAGAAATGGAGACATGTTAAAAGGGTACAAAGTTTCAGTTATGCAAAATAAGTACATCCTAGAGACCTACTGTGCAATACTAAGCCTATGACTAACAATACTGTATTGTATAATTTAAAATTTGCTAAGAGGCTACATCTTATGCTAAGTACTTTTACCACAAGAGTTAAAAAAGGAGGTGGAAAGAAACTTGTGGAGGCGATGGATAAATTTATGTCACTGATAATGATGATGGTTTCACAGGTGTATACTTATTTCCAAACACATCAATGTATATTCATTAAAAAAACTACAGTTTTTTCTATATCAATAATTATTCAATAAAGCAGCTTTAAAAAAGAAAAGAAAAAAAGTCTACCAAAAAGAAATAATTGTTAAATGTAACTATATGAAAATCAAGAACTTTTCTTTATTAAAAAACAACAAAAAAAGAATTTTTAAAATAAACTATGAAGAGACAACTTTTAAAGCATGTATTATCTATGGAGGAATATTATCAAGATTTTATTATCAATATTATAAAGAAACTTAATAAAATTTAACTATCAAGAAACTTAATAAAAACACAAAAGGCCTATAATTTAACATGAACACATACTCAAATTCATTACTAATCAGGAAAGTGCAAATTACACTTCCCAGATTACTTAAATATGAAGTATTAGCTACAGTGGGAGGGACAGTAACTGTCACATGCAGATGGTGAGTGTAGAATTGGTATAACAATTTGGAAATTGACCCTCCTAACGACCCTCCAAAAAATTCTTAGGTAATTTTCTATTTTCTAGGAAAACTCTTGTAGATGTACATAAGGAAACACAAGAATGTTTGCAGCATCTGTAGCTGTCAACTCTCTCTTCTACAAAAAGCCTGTCTTGCCAGAATGATAAACAGATGTAAGGCAAAAAAAAAAAAAAAAAGCAACGGAAAAATTTTAGCATAATCTCAAGGGTGCAGCATTATGCTAAAAATTGAGCAATCTTAGCAGACCCTGGCAATGAATAAAGGCAGACAAAGATTCCGTCAACATCATAAGGCATTAAGGTCATGCAGTAAGAGAGTTTGTGTTAGCAGAACAGCTTATTCTCCTTGTATGCTTGTCACCCTGAAGTTGGATGAGGAAGTTGTCTCTTTCTTTGTTCTCCTCTCCTACCTGCTACATCTGAAACACCCTTGTCCCAGGTGCTCCATGGAAAAAAACAAGATGAACTGAACAACTGATGGCTCAAACCAAAGCTTGAGAAAATGAAGAAGCAGAACTGTGTGAGTGTGTGTGCATACAGAGGCGGGGTGGGGAGGTGGATGAAAACATCCAGGGCTGGGTTGGTGGCTGGGAGGAGAGAGCAGCATCTGCCCATGTGCAACTATAGGAAAGAAGCAAAGAACTCTCACACCTCTTCCTGTTTTTCTCCTTTGTGTTGGATTCTTTAATAGGGAGGGTTTTCAAAAACCCTCTAAATTTTTTCACCCTTCTGAAAGTGAAAGGCATACTAAGGGGCCTTATAAACATTTCCTTTGTGGATTACATAAGCAGGCCATCACGGCTTTATGTTGCTACAAAGAGGAAATGATGCTACCTCACTGTTTCGCCTTTTACAAGATAAGGCTAGAAATAACTTCCTACTTATTTTCTCTTGATTTTTTTTTCCTACCACTTTCAGATCAATAAAATGAATGGTGGTGGTTCACAAATTTCCTATGGGAGTTTCCATCAGGTAATACTTTAGGAATGACCTCATTCTAAATAAGTGAACTTTCACCTTTGTACTTCATCTGCTCATTAGATTCCTGTTTGCTCATTCAATCAATCATTCAATTGATAATCTGCTATGTGTCATGCTCTGTGCTAGGATCATGTCCAAAGTCTCTATTCGTTCAGTGCTTCAGAAACTGGCATAGCATGATATTTGTTAAAATGAACTTTAGAAAAAAATATGAGCTGAGTCTTTGTGCTATTATTGCTTCTCTGCAGAAATACCCTTATGCTCTAAATTAAAACTGATAAAAATGAATTCTATAATTCTGTGGTGTTTATTTTACCTTTCATCATTCCCCATTCCCAGCTCTCTATTGTTTTTGTAAATCTTCTATTATCATTAATGAGAAAAATCCTACTGGTATCTCTTATATCACAACCAAAATTTATTTTACCCACCCCTTTCATTCTAGAGGCCCTCACATCATCATATGTGATTAAGAATGCTCCAAAGACTCTCATCTGCCTTATGAAGGCAATTCAGTAGCAACAACTAAACTCTCATTTTGAATTTTGAAAGTTGAACCGGAGTAACATTAGATGGTAACTCATGGAAGCAGAAAATAAAGAGCAATATTTCTAGGCTACTATATAGAATTAAAAAAAAAAAACAGAAAACAACTCTGCCTACATTAATAAGTGAATTTATCCTAAGGATATGGATATCAAGGATCAAGGCAAAAATTGAAGAACCAGACTCAGAAAAAAATCTGAAAGTAGGCATCTCAGGAGAGTCCCAGTGGCAGGAAAGAACGGACAGGCACCCGCTAGGATGAATCGGCTCTAGCTATCCTTAGACCTTTTTGCCTCTGCTTGTAATTCATGCTTGGGGTAGGAGTTGGGTAGCAGGGAACATCCAACTGCTTCAGCTGAGTGCTTTAAATAATGTTCACCAGACTGATTCCAGTGTGGCACAGGCAGAGCATTCTATCCCTGCAGCTGCTGTAACAAATCACCACAAACTGGGTGGCTTAACACAACATAAATCCATTCTCTGGTAGTTCTGGAGGCCAAAAGTCCATTATCAGTTTCACTGGACTGAAAGCAAGATCTAAGCAGAGTCACACTCCCTCTGGAGGCTGTACGGAGAATTGGTCCCTGCCTCTCCCAGCAGTCTCTGGTGGCTTGCCGGCATTCCTGGGGTTGTAATCACCCCACTCCAATCTCTCCCTCCACTGTCTCATCCTCTTATCTTCCCATTAAATCTCCTCTTGCATCCTTCTTATAAGGACACATGTGATTTCATTTAGTATAATCCAGGCTAAACTGCCATATCAAGATCTTTAATTTATTGCCATCTGTAAAGTCCTTTTTTACCATAAAGTAACATTCACAAGATCCAGAGATTAGGACTTGGATATCTTTGGGAGGACACTTTTTAGGGAAGAGTGTGGGTGCTGGCATCGAAAGAATAAGATAGCCAAAAACTAGAGTCGATCAAGATGCCCTTCAATAGGACAATGGATAAACTGTGGTACATCCTTACAATGGAATATTATCCACAGTAAAAAGAAATGAGCTCTTAAGCCACAAAAAGACATTGAGGAAACTTATATGTAAATTCCTAAGTGAAAGAAGCCAGTCTGAAAAGGCTAGATAGTGTATACTTTTAACAGCTGGACATTCTAGAAAAGACAAAACTATACAGTCGGTAAAATCGTCTTGGTTGCCAGGGGCTCAATGAGGATGGTGGGAACTGGAGAGATGAGTTAGGTAAAAGCACAAGAGATTTTTAAGGCAGTAAATCCATTCTGTATGATACAATAGTGGTGGATACATGATGTTATACATTTATCAAAACTCACAGAACTGTCCAACACAGAGTGAACCCTAGTGTAAACTCTGAACTTTAGTTAATAATGATGTGTTAATATTGGTTCAGGAATTGTAACAAATGTACTGCACCAGTAAAAGATGTTAATAATAGGGGAAACAGCTAGAAGACAGCAAGGGGAGGAATAATATATGGGAACTCTCTGTACTTTTTGTTCAATTTTTCTGTAAACCTAAACCTAAAACTGCTATTAATTTTTTTAATTAATTCATTTTTAAAAACATATATTGAGCAGCAAGAATAATAACAATAATCAACAGTCATAAAGTCAAATCATTACAGCAGTCAATCCAGGTCTTTCCCTGATTCTGATGAGACACTGAATAAATCAGTGAATTTGTCATTGAATATCATGAGAAGATACTATGAATACCCACAGACTATAACTAATCAAAAAGTATTATTATTTAGAAACTATTAAAGCATTTAAATAGTAAACAAGCTGTCCTCTCCTGAGTCTGATCTCATCCTCTAAAACACAATGTTAAGAAAATATCATGCAGATAAAAAAAAACTCATGCAAATATCATATTCTTTCCATTCCCCAACCTACCTGTTAGAGAAGTGTTAAAAATGAAAAGAGAATTAAAGAGTTGAATGTAAGATCTGAAACCATAAAATCTATAAGAGGTGATAAGCTCCTTGACACAGATCTGGGCAAAGGCTTTTTTGGATTTGACACCAAAGCACAAAAAAACAAAAGCAAAAATAAACACATGGGAATATATCAAACTAAAAAGTTTCTGCATGGCAAAGGAAACCATCAACAAAATGAAAAGGCAGCATATTGAATGGGAGAAAATATGTGCAAATCATATATCTGGTAAAGGATTCGTGTGCAAATATATAAAGAATATATAAAGAACTCCTACAGCTCAACAGCAAAAACAAACAAACAATCAGATTTACAAATGGGCAGAGGATGAAAATAGATGTTTCCCAAAGAAGACATACAAATGGTATATGTAAAGGTACTCAAAATGACTAATTATCAGGGAAATACAAATCAAAAACTACAATGAGATATCACCTTACACCTATTGGAATGGTTATCATCAAAAAGACAAGAAATAAGTGTTAGAGAAAAGGAAACCCTAATGCACTGTTGGTGGGAATGCAAATTGGTGCGGCCACTATGGAAAACCGTATGGAGTTTCCTCAAAAAATTAAAAATAGAACTACCATACTATCCAGCAATTCCACTACTGGGTATTTACCTGAAGAAAATGAAAACAGCAATTCAAACAGGTATTTGCACCCCACATTCATTGCAGCATTATTTACAATAGCCAAGATATGGAAACAACCTAAATGTCCATCAATGAATGAAGAAAATTTGATGGGCGTGTGTGTAATGGAATACTATTCAGCCACAAAGAGAATGAAATCTTGCCATTTATGACAACACAGATGGACTTCGATGGCATTATGCTAAATGAAATAAGTCATACAGAAAAATATAAATACCATATGACCTCGCTTATGTGCAGAATCTAAAAAACAAACAAAAACAAACAAAACAATGAGCTCATAGATATAGAGAACAGATTAGTGGTTGCCTGAAGTGGGGGGTGAGGTGGGTAAAATGGGTGAAGAAGGTCAAAAGGTACAAATTTCTATTTTAAAATAAATAAGCAATGGGGATGTAATAGACAGCATAGTAACTATAGTTAATATACTGTCTTGCATATTTGAAAGTAACCAGGATAGTGAATATTGAAAGCATTCACCATTAGGAAAAAGAATTTTTTGCTACTATGTACTATAAGAGATGTTAGCTAGACTTACCGTGGCGATCATTTTGCAATATATACAAATATGAAAACATTATGTTGTACACCTGATACTAATAGAATGTTATGTCAATCATACCTTAATTAAAAGCAAAATAAAAGAAAAAGACATAATGCCAAAAGGGAGACAAAAACAATGAATGAAATAATGGATATAAAAAATGGGCTTGAGAAATTTATAAATCGTACCCTCATTCCCAAAGTTAATTATTCTTTAACAACCCCCTTGCCCCATTCTAATATCAGAGGACTGAAGGGAAAAAAATAGCTTTTCAGTTAGTACATGAATCTCTAACCCAGAAATGCATGAACAGCAATATGATATTGCATGACATAATTAGTTCACTCCCACGGTCAAGTCACTCTGATAGTCCTTCATCAGAAGCCAGAGAAGATGGGAAGAAAGAGTTACTGAAAAGCACCAGAAAATAAATTCTTGAAATTAGGATAATTCTGTCCAGTAAAAATTGATTGAGTAAATCATTTCTAATGATTGAATTGTCCTGGCACAT
Source organism: Leopardus geoffroyi (assembly GCF_018350155.1). Taxonomy (NCBI): domain Eukaryota; kingdom Metazoa; phylum Chordata; class Mammalia; order Carnivora; family Felidae; genus Leopardus; species Leopardus geoffroyi. The sequence goes on along the minus strand of NC_059327.1, from coordinate 102,607,496 downwards.
TTGTGTTACTGAAATTTAAGCAAACACTAATTCTAAGCCTTTGACATGCTCACTTCTTTTAAAATGAAATTAGAGTTCCATATGCTTCAGAAAACTGTTGTATCAGTCATCTCTGTGGCCTCTGAATTATACTTTACCAATTCAGGTAAAGTATAATTAATCACCTGGGAGTATTTTTAGAGGGATAATAGTTGCCCAAAACTCATTCCAAAAGGAGACATTCATTCTTGACCTTCTCTATACAAAGTATTTTATGTACAAGTGAGATCCAGCACATTTCCTCCACAGTCCAGGCCAGATTTAAATCTGAGTGGTTACACTCTGCTATTTCATTAAAATCCTGCCAATTCAAGTGAAGTAGCACTTTCTCAAGGGAAGAAAAACAAGTACAGGGTTCCTACAGCAGACTATTTTGACATTCAATCTCCTGTGCCTGCAGTGTATTATGAAGAATACATTTTCAGAATTACATACCAAGAAATACTATTTTCAGTTCCCTCTCTTAATTCTCTGGAGTTATTATGTACATCTCTTGAAGACTGCCTCCCCCTTAATCTGCCTCACTCATAGGCAGATGCAAGAACCATTAGCCCCTAATTCCATCACTTGCCCCAGAGACATAATTAATCAACCTCTTGGTTATTTTACATTTCAGCTGTGTTAATTTATAGATATCTATTTTTAAAGCTCTCATTTCCCATCATCATTGTTCTAGCATGCCTGAGAGTATCTGAAATGCCAGGAAAAAAAAAATTCTTTCTACATGGTGTATCAGAAAACACATCAGATTACATATTTCAAATGCTGTATGTCACTTGTTTATGAACACAGAGATTTCCTGGGCCACCATAGACTTTGAAAGCCTGGGTACCTCGAACACAGGCAAAAATGTGAGGTGCTGCTTTGTGATTCTAGACACAGCTGTGGTATTACTGGATGTGTGGACTCTGGTTCTCTCCGTGGTAGTGAATGAATATCAGTGAACTAGAAAAAAGGTTCACGTGAAGGTCCAGTTTTTCTTCACTCTGGACCAGTAATGATATTTAATAAGCATGATTAGGGGAACACTGAGCTTCATTCTGCGGATCCTGCTCTCTGCACTGACGGCATCTATTTCTCGCTTCACTTTCTCCATTGCTACAATTTTAGTCTTCGGTTATACCCATATGCTAAATATTTGCGTAGCCAGCATTTTTCCATTGATTTTCTGCAAAAGGCTTTGCTTCCTCTAATCCCACATTTAGAAGTATCTATTGCCTACTACATGCCTGTTCTAGATAGTGAGGATAGACCAGTAAACAAAACAGGCCTAACTTTTGTCCAGTATGTTCTGAAAAATAGATGCTTCTTGCTTCCCACATTATTGCTGGTTTCGGAATCTTCCTTAAACCTGTCCTACGTCTGCACTCTCTTTCCCAGCTAAATTCCTTCCTGCATAATACCTGTCACTGTGGAAATGTAACTGGATTTAAACTCTTTTTAGCAGGGATTTGGAAGTTTGTAATCTACACTGAAAGGAGACCTCCCTCCTTCTGCAATCATGTATGCCCCAACATTTTGTATTCATGCTATTACATGCTTCTCTTCTCTTCAAGCATTGATTCACCTCAGGAGGTGTTTCTGTCCAGCCATTGTAGGCCAACTTTCCTTACTGGCCACCCAACTGGTTTATTCAATTTCAAGGAGGTCTTAATATAGATTCTTGATTTAAATGATCAAATTTTGCTACATGGATAAGACATGCTTTCCCTAATTTACAGAATGGAAGTAATCCCCATGTTTTAGTCATTTCTCCATCTTCATATAGTTTGGTTTGGCAGTGCTTAAATTGGGATACAGATTTGGGGTAAAGGAAGGGAGAATTTTACAAGATATCTAATCCATGCTGTTTTGCCATCAACAATACTGCCAGGTAATAATAACACACACAATTTCTGTCATTTGTTCTTAAGACTTAGGGCACTTTACTCTATCACATAAAGACAATACATCTTTGAAGATAGACTACTGTTAAATTCAAACAACCAATAGTTTAGTACCACTTAAAATGGACCCCCCCAAAAAAAAAAAGTAAAAAGCCCAACTTTCCATTTACAGTAGATGCATGAATAAATTGTGGATTTCTGTAGTGGAAAACTATACAGCAATGAGAATGAGCAAACTATAAGTATACTCTACAATATGGATCAATTTCACAAACAAAATGTTGAGCAACAGAAGTCAGAACCAAAAAGAATATATACTGTAACAATTTCATTTACACAGAGTTCAAATATTGACAGAACCCATCTATAGTGTTAGAAGTTAGAATAGTGGCTACCATGGTTGGGGGTTCGGGGCAGTAACTAGAAGGGTATGAGGGAACTTTTAAGCCTGCTGGTTATGTTCTGTTTCTTGACCTGAAAACTGGTTACAGAGTGTTCTTTTCCTGAAAAATCACTGATTTGTAAACTTAAAACATGTATTTCCCCACATGCATTTCACACTTCAGTAAAGTTTACAAAAATAAAACCCTCATTAAATAACCTAAACAAATTTTCTAATCTAAGGTGATATAATGATCAGCTATAGATGAGAAACAACAGATGCTACTTTAAAGATTTCTCACAACAATCCAAATAACTTGGGACATCTGCAGCAGTGAAACTAAACCTTAGCTAATGATTGAAAATCAGTGACTGTGAAGTAATTCATCCACCAAAAGCCTTTATAATAATAGTCAAGAAAACAGAAAAGTTGGATGGTGTGAAAATTAATATAAAAGTGGAGGCAATTTTCACTGCATTTTTATATTTGACAACTAATTCTAAAATTTATAGATTAATAATTTAAGTAGCTATAGGTCTTATAATGGCATTGATCATCAGACCTAGATCAACTGTCACACATTACCTATTAACTCTAACATTAAGAATAAACTTGAAGAATGGCTGTTTTGGTGTGCAATATTATAAAAGAGAATTTAATCAAATTCTACAGCTAAAATAAAAAAGGCTTCCAGAAAGAACATTGCTAGGTACAAGGAGAAGAAACTAGAAGAACAGAGTGAGAGACGAAGAGATGATAGGAAAACAGAAGATACCAGGATTCTAGCACTCAGAGACCATGCTCAGCCTCCTCTCTTGCCACATTTCCCCTTCCACCAAGTGCACTTGATGCTCCAAATCTACCTGGGCAAATTCATTTTCCCAAACTTACTATGCTGTTTGATGTCAAGTGACCCCTCTTTATTACATTTATCTCCCATTCCTAGCTACCTGACAAACATTTGCTTTTTTTTAAATTTTTTTAATGTTTATTTATTCCTTCATCTCTCTCAAGAATAAACATTTAAAAAAAATTTTTTTTAATTAAGAGAGAGAGAGAGAGAGAGATTAAAATTAAAAGAGAGAGAGAGAGAGAGAGTGCAAGCAGCGGAGGGGCAGAGTGAGGGAGACAGGATTCCAAGCGGACTCTGTGCTGACTGTAGAGAGCCTGATGCAGGGCTTGAACTCACGAATGGTGAGATCACGAACTGAGCATAAGTCAGATAACTGACTGCGTCACCCAGACGCCCTTAAACATTTGCTTTAAATTCTGACTCCACTTGGCTTTTCCGAAGGGTTTTTCAAACCTCTACATTTCTCTTCTTACTTTGCTGGAATGCACAACTCCTCCTTCTGTGCCTGCCCACACACCACTCTATGAACATTATTGTCACCACACCCTTCACTATACCTATGGCACTTATTTTTATACTTGCTTTGTCCCAGGTCATTAAAGTGTTACAGTAATAGTTAGCAAGCACCTCTGATTCATCTTTGCATCCATTACCACTGAGCACAGTGTCCATGTCACCTAGCCATAGACAGTGTTGAGCAAATATTTCTTGAATTCATGAACTGGTTATCAGAACACTATTCAACTGAAAATCTAACATGCTAAAATTAAATCTACTATGCCAGAGAACATGATTTTAGTAAGATTTAGCACAAAGTTTTAAAAGACGCTGGGCTTTTAAGAACTCATTCCAGAGTTATGAGTGTTAAGGAATTCTTTCTGACACACATCTGTCAATTAAGGATGGTGAGCTGGATAGGGGGCTGAATCTTCACAAGCAAACAATGTCACCTGTCACATCAAAATTTATACCTGAAGAGATTTGAATGCATCACAGAATACAAAACAGCTCTGAGTTCTCTGAACCATCCTGGGATGTAGCTTAGAACCAAAAAACATCTAATTTTTCTTTCTCTTTTAAGCCTGTTTCCCAATGCAATCCTTCAGCTCCAACCACAATCATTCTCTTTTTTTTTCCATGCTAAAAATGATAAATTATATTGTACAGTAAATAAATATCAATAGTCAACACAAGTTCAAAACCAGCCACCGGTCCCTGGGACTGAGAAAATGTCTGGGTGACACCCCCCCCCACCACCACCACAGAGCCCATCAGGAGGGAGCATGATGACATATGTATTACATGTGTGGCAGCAGCCGACAATCATTCTTTTAAGTTTAAAGTATAACTGTGTGCTCTTGACATAGGTATGAGCTTATTTCATGTGCATATGTTTTTATTTCACTAAATGAGATACATATATATCCACAAATAGAGGTATACACATGCATATATATATATGTTTCCTTTTTCATTCTACACATGTTTTAAGGTCCATCTATGTTACATTTAACAACAAAACAAACGGCTGCATAGCACTCCATGGTTGCATCTACCACATTCTACCTATCCACTCTACCTGCTATTATCAACCAGTTTCCACTAACACTCAAACACCACAAACAGTCCTGCAATGAACATCCTCATACATGTCCCCTATCACATGTATTTAGAAATTTAAGATATATACCCACGAAAATTGCTACATCATAAGGTAGATATACATATATAATATATATTTAATGTGATTAAGGGTAGCCTTTTGCTTCCAAGAATGCACGTCCCAGTCTACACTGCCACTATCAGTGCATAAAGATTCCTATATCCCCACATCGCTGTCAATGTTGGCACTACCCAACTTTATTTTTTAACAGCTTTATTGGGATATAAATGATGTATAATAAAATGTGTGTTTGAGGTATACAATTTATTAAGTTTAAAAATATGTATACACATGTGAAATTATCATAATCAACTATAAATTAGTAATTATAAATTACTTTTAAAAGTATTCTCATTAAAAAAAAGTATTGTCACGAAATTTTGTTGCCTTTTTGCTTTCTATCTCATGGATTTCTGCTCTGAACCTTATTTTTCTTTTGCTCTTTTTATAGCTTCTAAATCCAAAACTGAGGTTTTTGCTTGGAGTCCTTTTTTTACCCCTAATATAGGCACTTAGAACATTAAATTTCATCTAAGTGCTACTTTAAATATAGCCCACAAATTATGATATACTGAGTTTCCATTGAAAGTGTATTATTTAGTTTCTAAATATTTGGAGATTTTTTCAGATATCTTTCTGTGATTGATTACTGATTAATCAGTAACACTGTGGTTAGAGAATATACTGGGTATATCTTGGATCTTTTTTTTTTTTAATTTATTAAGACTTGTATTATGGCCCAGTGTATACTCTACCTTGATAATTGTTCTTTATGCACTTGAAAAGGATGTGGTTTCTGTTAGCTTGAGTATTCTATAAATGTCCATTAGGTCAAATTGGTTGATAAAATGATTTAAATGGTTTATTTCCTTATTGCTTTTCTGTTTGTTCTAGCAATTACTGAAAGACAGATACTGAAATTTACAACTATAGTTATTGTTTTGTCTATTTCTCCTTGCATTTCTGTTTCTTGTTTCATGTACTTTGAAACTCCGTTACTAGCTGTATAGCCATTCAGGATTGTTCCGTCCTCTTGATGAAGTGACACCTTTATCATTTTGAAAAGGCCTTCTTTATCCCTGATAATGAGTTAATCTCAAATCTACTTTATCTGATAGGAATATGTCAAGTCCAGCTTTCTTTGGATTAGAGTTAGCATGGCTTCTCTATCTCATCCTTTAATCTATTTTTGTCTGTATATTTCAAGTGGGTTTCCTGTAGGTAGCATATAGCTGGGTCTCCTATTTTTCCAATCTGACAGCTTTACCTTTAATTTGGGTGCTCAGACCACTTATGTTTAAGGTGATTATCAATATGGTTGGATTTAAATCTATCATCTTCCAGTTTGTTTTCTATTTGTATCAAGTCTGCCTCCACGAGATACTATCCTTCATTGTGCATGCTATAAGAATCTCATAAAAATATATTTCTCTGTTCTTGGGATTTCACTTTGTTGTCATACACCTTCCTTCTACATGTGTCAGCAACCCCAAAATACATTGCATCACGTCTGCTTTAATCAGTGAATTATCCTTTAAAGAGATTTAAATAACAAGAAAAATTTTATATTTACCCACATTGTTACTATATCTGTATACTCCATTTATTTGTGTAGCTCCAAATTTCTATCTGGTATTATTCTCCTTCTGCCTCAAAGATTTTCTTTAACATTTTTATTCTGTAGATCTACTCCTGATAAATTGTTTCAGTTTTTGTATGTTTGAAAAGGTCTTTACTCTGTTGTCATTTTTGAAAGATATTTTCACAAGTATCTAAATCTAAGTTGGCAATGTTTTGTTTTAGCCTCTAAAGTTTTGCTCCACTTCTAGCTTGCATTGTTTCTGATGAAGAATCTGCTGTGGGAGCACCTGGGTTACTTAGTCAGTTGAGTGTCTAACTTCGGCTTAGGTCATGATCTCACGATTTCTGAGTTTGAGCCCCACATTGGGCTCTCTGCTGTCAGATCAGAGCCCAGTTTGGATCCTCTGTCCCCCTCTTCCACTCTGCCCCTCCCCACTGGTGCTGTCTCTTTCTCTCTCAAAAATAAACAAACATTAAAAAAAAAAAGAAAAGAAAAATCTGCTATGAACTTATTGTTTCTCTGTATATAAGGAGTCTTTTTCTTTGGCTGCTTTTTAAAGATTTTCATTTTTAAGCCATTCGATTCTAATGTGTCTTGCTGTGGTTTCCTTTATGTTTCTTGTGCTGAGGGTGAGCACCTTGGATCTCCTCAGCTTAGGGTTGCCCCTGGGGAGCTTTCCCCGCATGGTGGCCTGGAAACTCTACCTAGTAGAATGGAGAAATATTGGGGGCTTGCCTCTTGTTTCCTACCTTCCCAGGATTACTGTTTTTTGTTTCAAAGTTTTGTATCTTAACATACTGTATATGCTTCAAAGTGTCTTGAAACAAAGTTTTGAAAATCTTTTTCTCATACATTTTATCCCAACTGTTAGTTGTTTCAGGGGAAAAAAAGGTAAATCTAGTACCTGCTACCCTACCTGGTTGCAAGCAAAAGTCCCATCTTTATGGTCTATAGCAGCATAACGACATGTCATTTCAGAGTCAGATGCTTAACCAACTGAGCCACCCAGGTGCCGAGCTTCTAATATTTTAGATATTAATTCCTAATCAATTTTATATATCCAAAACATTACTCTCCTTCCATCATCTCTTCTCTATCCATTTATTAATAACTATTCCTTTCCTCAACTGCTTAACAACTGTTCTTCATCATTGAAAAACTCTTAATTTTTATTTAATTAAAATCATAAATTTGTTGCACAATTCACTTTTAAGGGTTTAACAAATTCTCTGATTTGTCCCTAGTTTACGAAGAATCCCCAACATATTCTCCTGTTAATTCTAATTTTGTCTTCACATGTAAGTCTTTAATCTACCTTGAATTTGTTATATGTGGTGTCAGATATTTTATTCCATATAGTGCTTCCTATACCATTTTTTTAATGTATGTCTCCTTTCCACATTTAGTTCTGGTGCCATGTTTTTGTATCTTAACTTACTGTAAATGCATGCACTTTTGTTTTAAGAAGTCTTTGTAGGTTGTTTTTTTTTTTTGTTTTTTTTTGTTTTTTTGTTTTTTTGTTTTTTTGTTTTTTTGTTTTTTTTTTTTTTTTTTTTTTTTTTGGTCTACTGGTCAGTTGCTGAGCCAATACCTCACTATTGCTATTATGCTGGCTTTGTAGTTTTTCAGTCACAATAGCTAATAGGTATCAAGAACCTCAAATAAATCCAAGTGGAATTCAGAATGTGGAGATTTTACTTCTTTATGTTGTTGAACCATCCCTTTAAAGACCACGTTTCCCTCTATTCAGATCACCTTTGTGTCTGTTATTAGTGTTTTAACACTTTACTCAGAGTTTTACATCTTCTTGATTAAATAAATTCTTTGATATATTATTTTTTATTATGATGTTATTTCAGCTTTATTGCATTTTTATTTGGTTCCAATTGGTATAGAGAAATTCTGTTGGCTCTGGGGGTGGGGAGAAGGGTAACTTTTTATTTTGAAATAATTCTAGATTCACAGGTTACAGCCAGTCTCATGCAGCCGTTCTGCCATCTTTCCCAATGTTAACACCTTACCCAACTATAGTACAATATCTAAGCTAAGAAACCGACATTGGTACAATCCATATGGCTTATTTACACTTTATTGGTTATACCTAAACTCATGGTGTATGTACCTCCACTAAACATTATCACCTTACACAACTAGAAGACTGTAAGTATAATATTTGCTATAAGGTTTTAACATATAATTTTTACCATGTTAAGGAAGCTCCCTTCTCTTCCTAGCTTACTTGTAAAATTTTATTTTAAGGGCACCTGGGTGGTTCAGTTGGTTAAGCATCCGACTTCAGCACAGGTCATGATCTAACAGCTCGTAAGTTTGAGCCCTGCATCAGGCTCTGTGCGGACACCTCGGAACCTGGAGCCTGCTTTGGATTCTGTGTCTCCCTCTCTCTCTACACCTCCTCACTCGCTCTCTCTCAAAAATAAACATTTAATAAATTTTTAATTTATTTTAAATAACTCCATATTGAGTGCATTTTTTTCTGTATCAACTGACGTATTTATTTTTCTATATTAATGTGGCGAATTACATTGATAGATTTTCTGATGAAAATCCTCCTTGCGTAACTAAAAGAAAGCTACTTGATCATGTATTCTGGTTCACACAGTTGGATTCAGTACCACAAGACTGCCTTGCATTACCTTTTTAAGCCACAACTATTCCCTCCCCTGACAACAACTAATATGTTCTCCATTTCTATAATTTTGCCAGAAGGATATATAAATGGACTCTAGTCCATTTATAGTATGTGACTTTTTGAATTTTTTTTTACTTAGCATAATACCCTTTAGAGCCATCCAAATTTTTACATGTGTTAGTAATTTAATCCTTTAAATTGTGGTGTAGAATTCTGTGGTATAGATGCACCATAGTTTGTTTTTAACTATTCAGAGTTTTGTTGTTGTTGTTTTAATCTGTGAGTAGTTTCCAGTTTGAGGATCCTATGAATAAAACTGCTATAAACATTCGTGTACATGGTCCTGACTGAAAATAAACCTTAATTTCTATGAAATAAATGCCCAAGAGTACAATCACTGGGTCTTCTGGTAAACCCATTTTTAGTTTTAAAAATTATTGCCAAACTAACTTCCAGCACGGCTATACTATTTTACATTCTCCTTTGTAATGTATGAGAGATGCCATCTCTCCACATGCTTGACAGCATTTGGTATTATCGTTGTTTATTATAGCCATCCTGATAGATGTGTAGGGATATTTCACGGCAGTTTTAATTTTCATTTCTCTAATGGCTAATGATGTTGAACATCTTTTCACTTGTTTATTTGGCATCTGTATATCCTCTTTGGTGAAAAAACTGTTTCTGGTCTTGTGCCCATTTACTAATTGGATTATTTGTCTTCTTAATGTTGGGTTTTGAGAGAGTAATATATTCTAGATATTAGATCTCTGCTGGGTATGTGACTTAGAAATATTTCCTCCCTGCAGTTTGTCTTTTTATCCTTTTAACAGGGTTATCCACAGAGCAAAAGTCTTTATATTTTTGATGAGGTACAACTTGTCAACTTTTCCTCTTCTGGATCATGCTTTTGGTGTCAAGCCTAAAAACTCTGCCTAGCTCTTGGTCTTGAATATTTTTATCCTATAGTCTTTTCTAGAAGTTGTGTAATTTACATTTTGAGTCCTTGATCTATCTTGAGTTAATTTTTGTGGAAGGTGTGAGGTTCAGATTGAGGTGTGGTTTTTTTTTTGTTTGTTTTTGTTTTTGTTCATTTGCCTATGGATGTAAAATTGTCTATTGGCTTTTTAAGTTGATCATATATATCTGGCAAACTTATTGAATTCTGTTATTAGTAATAAAAGTTTATTGTCAATTCTGATGCTTTTCTATGTAACATTATAGTCTGCAAATCAGAAGCTTAGCTTCTGCCAATTTTTACTTATTTTTTTCCCTTGTAGCATTAGCCAAGACCTATCCTTCAATATTAAACTGCCACAATGAGAACAAGCAGATTTTTCTTATCCCTGATCCTAAAGAGACAGTATCTACATTTCTCCCTTAAGTATAATATTTGCTGTAAGGTTTTGATAAGTAACTTTTACCACATCAAGGAAACTACCTTCTATTTCTAACTCACTTCTAATTTTATTACAAATAACTGTTGTACCATAGCAAGTGTGTTTCCTGTATCAGCTGAGATCATTACTTTTCTATGTCAATATTTTAATATCATAAATTACATTGATAAATTTCTGATGCAAAATTATCCTTGCATAACTAGGATAGAGCCTATTTGATAATGTTTTTTGGCTCACACAATTGGATTCCTTTAACTAATATTTTATTTAAGATTTTTTTCTCTATATAAGTGATAAGGGCCCATAATTTTCTTGCATTTTTGGAATTATGATTTTATTTACCTCATATTATAAAGCAAGAAACTTAGCTCCTTTTTTATTTTCTAGAATAATTTAAATAAGAAAATACTTTTATTTGCAAAATCAGTAGAAGACATCTGTAAAACATTTGGGTTTGAGGTATTTTTATTATAATCTCAACTTAAAACTTATTGGTCAACTCAAGTCTTTTTTTTTTTTTTTTTGGCACCAATTTTGGTAACACTGTGTCTGCAGGAACCTTCCTTGGATTCAGCCTGGTTTGCAAATATAATAGATCAATAATAAAGTCCACTCTTCCAGGTTTCCATGAAGATTACCGAACGTATGAGAAAAATGTGTCCCCATTTACTCTGCCAAGACTCTGGACTCATCACCAGGGACATTCTCAAGGGTTTTGGTTGGACCAGGCAAACCCAAAGACCTGCAGGATTTTACTGGTCCCTAGCTGTTGAGGCATGTAGCTAACTGGCTATAAGCATGACATGTGCTTTTATGTTACTGTTCTAGTATAGTGTGCTCAATATTTTATTTCCCCCACTTAGAATTAGTTTCTAAATCTCTTTCCTGTTTTCTACAACTTTTTTATCCTGGATGCTTTAATATTTACCTTCTCCTAGTTTACTTTTCATAGATTATTTACTGCCAGCAATCAATAACTTCCTTCAAGACCAAAATGTCTTCGCCTCTAATTATATCTGGACAGTGGCTATAAGAAGTTCCCAAATGGAGAAGGTATGCAACTTAGTGTGATTGCCTCAGATTCTCATCTGTCTACCCTGATCATTGCCTATTCTCCAATTCCACTCACTTATGTACAAATTACGTACACACACACACACACACACACACACACACACACACAGAAAGAGAGAGAGAGAGAAATTTGATGGAATGGTTTTGTTCAAAGTAAATTACTTCTCTTCAATTCTCATTTTTCTGGTAGCATAATTGAATACCATAGCAACTTGCCCATACAGTAGCTTGTCTTTACCTTATTATTTATAATCTGAAATCAGGTTAAAGCACCATATTTCTCCCTGGAATTCCCTCAAATAAAAAGCCATGTGTAGTACAAAATGGAATTTGGGGTATACACATTTACTTGGCCTGTTTTATAGTAAAGAAAACACAATTTAAAATATAGTACTGTCAAATTGCACCTTATAAGTAAATTTCCATGCATTAAGCACTATCAAATTGCAGTTGGACTCCCAGCACATGGTAAAATTCTCCTGACTGCCACTGGATGCATTAGATTATTCATAAAATAATGATAAATAAAATAGAAGGTGTCTGAAGCTGAGTAGAGAATAAAATAAACTGGAATCCTTGTGATCTTTTGTTTTCTGCTCTTTGACCTCTGGAATACAGCTTCCTTGAATACACATTAAGAAAAAAACTAATTTTGGATAGATAACATTATCCATTGATTCAAAATTTTAAAATATTTCTTATTATCAGTTAATAATATATATTATAAAATTTTCAATCCTGCTGATAATTACTCATTCAACATTATATTAAATGTTAACTATTAGGCACTGTTCTCCATTTTATTTTTTATTATTTTTTTTTAATTTTTTTTTCAACGTTTATTTATTTTTGGGACAGAGAGAGACAGAGCATGAACGGGGGAGGGGCAGAGAGAGAGGGAGACACAGAATCGGAAACAGGCTCCAGGCTCCGAGCCATCAGCCCAGAGCCCGACGCGGGGCTCGAACTCACGGACCGCGAGATCGTGACCTGGCTGAAGTCGGAAGCTCAACCGACTGCGCCACCCAGGCGCCCCTGTTTTCCATTTTAGAAAAAGTTCAAAGATGAACACATCATTATTCTGCCTCTAATGAGTTTACAGGCTAATTAAGGAACAAGGCTAAGGAAAAAACACTTCTGATAGTGTGCTGTGTTTCCAAAATAGGATGCAGTGACAAAGTAAATTTCATTTCTTGATGGAAAATACAAATTCAAGATGATCATAACTAGACAACTATACATCGTAGCAAACTGGCAAAAAATATGCAGAGAATTTGTCTCCTATTACTGCAAATGCAAAAAACAAGATCATGGTCCATATGCAAAGCTGCAATTGAGGAGCTCCAAATCCACAGGTAATCCATAGGTAATAATGAATACCTATCAATTCCATGTAGCTTGCTTCCTGGAGTTACTCAAATTCATTCAGAAAAACAGAAAAGCTGCACAAAATCCTTCTGAAAACATAGTATCAAAACCACAGACGGTCATTCAGATAAGCTGCTGGGCTGATAGTGTATATGAAGAATGATAGCATTCGCTGAACACAGTAATGAGGAAGTCAAAATTGGTATTCAGAAATAAGAAAGGATTGCAAGGTAGTCAGGATCTAGGAGAACTTGTCTGCTGAAGACTGAGGACCACTACTGCCCACTTGCCCAAGTTCAGCTTATCTGGGGAATTTTGAAAGAGGATTATCCTTAACCTTAGTCACTAACTTTATTAGTCAAGGTTCTCCAGAGAAACAGACCAATATGAGAGATAAAGATAGAGAGATAGACAGACATAGAGATGAGAGAGAGAGAATTTTACTTTAAGGAATTGTCTCATGCAGTTGCAGGAGTGGGCAAGTCTGAAATTTGTAGGGCAAGTCAGTGGGCTAGAAATTCAAGTAACAATTGATATTACAGTCTTGAGTCCAATTTCCTTAGAGCAGTAGGCTATCAGGTTTCTATGCTATAGTCTAGAGGAAAATTTTTTCTACTCTGGGAAACCTCAGTCTTTTTTCTCTTAAGGGTTGGATGAGGTTCACCCACATTATGGAGGATAGTCTGGTTTATTCAATCTACTGATTTAAATGCTAATCATATCTAAAAAATACCTTTACAGTAACACCTAGACTGGTATTTTACCAAACACTTGAACACCATAGCTTAGGCAAATTGACACAAAATTAGCCATCACACTAACTCATATACAGTAAAACCTTGGGTTGCAAGGAACTTGTTCTGTTAGTGTTCTGCAAGATGAGCAAACATTTCTAATAAATATTAACTTGATAAACAAGTGATGTCTTGCAATACAAATAGTACCTGATGCCAAATGTCACATGATCACAACTGAGCCAATGGTTCTTGAAATTCACTTCTATCTATGAGTGCTTTGGATTAAAAGCATGTTTCCAGAATGAATTATGCTCACAAACTTAGGTTTTACTGTATTTGGTTTATATAGTATTTGGGTTTTAGATGCCCTGGCTACTTCTTAGGCATGGAACCATTTCACAGTATTTAATTAGTGCCTCAAATTTATCTGCAAGGGAAAGAATTAGATTTTTTTTTAATGTAGATCTGATATTTAGCCAGTATTCACCCCTCCATCCTGTCATTCCATCAATTATTGTTAATATTTGTTAAATATTTTGAATATCAATCCTGTCTTACAAGATACTTGCAGAGATATTTGTGTTAACATTTAAATTCTTCTTTTAAAAATGGTAATTGCGTAAACTGTTATTAAAATGAAGAATTTTAGGGGCGCCTGTGTAGCTCGGTCGGTTGAGCTTCGACTTTGGCTCAGGTCATGATCTCACAGTCCATGGGTTCAACCCCTGCATCCGGCGCTGTGCTGACAGCTCAGAGCCTGGAGCCTGCTTCAGATTCTGTGTTTCCCTCTCTCTGCCCCTCTCCCATTCACACTCTGTCTCTCAAAAATAAACATTAAAACAAAATTTTCTAATGGAGAGTTTTAAGTATTCCTCCAGTTTGATAGTGATGAAGTTTTGATGTACACAGAAGGATTGGACTTGTACTAAACTTCCAATTATATAGATAGGATTTCTTTCTTCTGTTAAAAACAAAACCACAGACCAAAATAATATCACTTAAGTTAAGGCCTCAAGTCGGTAAACCAAGACTTAATACTTACCTTCACTGCAGTTTCAACACTCGCCTTCCAGAAATGTAACCTTTAACCAGTCAACATGGGAATTTCCTGGTCAGCACAAGGAATTTACCAATGGACCCCTACTGCTCCCCTCATGAGGGCAACCTTGCCTAAATTCATGGATTCTTTGCTAATAATTTCCTTTTTTCTACTTTCTCTCTACCTTCAAAATCCTTTCCTTTTCTGTAGTCCTCTGAAGCTCCCTTCTGTTTGCTGCCAGACTGACAAATTGATTAATATAAATATTTAGATATTATAGTGTACTCAGTTGAGTTTTTGTTATTTAACAGTTCTTTTTATTTTTCTGGCTTTTTTTGGTAAATTCCTTTGAACTAGAATATATTTCATTTTTATTCAGAAAGAAGTCCATTTCTATTCGAGGAAAAGATCATCAGAAAAAGTTGAAGAAAATAAAGAAGGTACAGAAGCAGATGAGTTGAGAAACTCAACAAGATTAGAACTGACACAGAATTACAAAATAAATATAATTATGACTTGGTTCTTGTTAACAGAAGAAACACTAGTCAGCAAGATTTCTTGCCCTTTTTTGCATACTTCCTGAGTGTTATATTCTTACCCAACAAATGATGAGGCTTATAGAATACCTATAAAGTAGGGGCGCCTGGGTGGCGCAGTCGGTTAAGCGTCCGACTTCAGCCAGGTCACGATCTCGCGGTCCGTGAGTTCGAGCCCCGCGTCGGGCTCTGGGCTGATGGCTCGGAGCCTGGAGCCTGTTTCCGATTCTGTGTCTCCCTCTCTCTCTGCCCCTCCCCCGTTCATGCTCTGTCTCTCTCTGTCCCAAAAATAAATAAACGTTGAAAAAAAAAAAAAAAAAAAAAAAAAAAAAAAAGAATACCTATAAAGTAATTTTAGTGACCTTGAACCACACAGTGTACCCATTTATAAACATTTTATAATTTGCTTCATTTCTTTGTGCAAGAAATGTTGCCGAATTACCAATATGTAGTTTGCTTTTAATGGAAAGATTTAATATGGAGAGAAAGATGTGGCAAATGCTGAACAATGGCAAATCATGAGCTAATTTTAAAAGAACAGAGATCTCAGCCCAGAGTCCAGGTGCTTGCAACACATATAGACCTTCCAATGGCTGGTCATTAAAAACTTAGGCACATGATTAAGGCTAAAACTTTGTCTTCAAGAGGAAGCTCCAGCCACATCTTCAGACAAGATGAAAAGAAACTCCTATACTGAACTACTTCAGAGTTCTAATTCATAACCACACATTCTGGAACCCAAACAGGAAGCAGAACTGATCCAGTGTTATTACTGTAGAGCAATGCTTCTTCAAAGATAACCCTGGAGCACTAAGTCAGTGTGGAACACAGACCTGCCTGTCAAGAAGCTCCTGACAGCTTGTTCCAATAGGATTTCCAGGCAGCCCACCATACTGCTCCGTAATGAATAAATAATTCCCTTTCAGGGGTTCTTGGGAAAGTAGCAAATTTTTAAAAAGAGCCCTGCAAATCAGAGATTGATTGTGCCTTTTACCAGAGAGTGGTTGTACTCAAATGAAATGACTACTTCTCCCTCTAGGCCACAGATCTGAACAGTCCAACCATCAGCAACTTGCAACCATCCAAGGAACCCACCCACAAGGAAGAGTAATGGAAATATCTATGAAGCAGAAAGGTGAATGTATGTTACTTGGCCACAGGTAAAAAAAAAAAAAAAAAAAAAAAAAAAAAGAAGAAGAAGATTTATCCAGGGGCAATCTGCTGAGGCTGCAATAAACAATCCATGATTCAGCAAGTTCACCCTCACTGTGCTCATTAAATTCTGCAGCAAAGTATAAAACACGATGACACATCTTGAGATATAAACGGTGGTAATGAGGTCTTGTACTTTATGCTTATACTGCTTAAATTGGACTCATAGTATATTTCCCACATAGAAACACCAAGAAAAATTAACTGACACCTGTACTTTGAAAGTGCTATGATAACATAAGGGACAGTGGGATTGAATGAAATTTAGTGAAAAGCACCAACTACTAGAGAAGGAAACAAGCTCAAGTTCTCATCCAACATATTCTATTCAAAGGAACCTCAGTGTTGTGTGTGTAGTGGGAGGAGAGGGGGAAATGGCTTTATCAAATATTTGGCTGTTGGCCTTAATAGTGCTTCATCTTCAAGCTGGGACCACTTCAACCCCATCTACAGATACAATCCTATTCTATCCTCCAGAATCAATGCCTGCCATAGGGAAGAAAGAAGGAGAAGGAGAAGAGGAAGGAAGAAGAATAAGGAAGAAGGAAGAAGAATAAGGAAGAAGGAAGGAAGGAAGGAAGGAAGGAAGGAAGGAAGAGAAGCAACAATGAATTATGTATCATCACCTATGGTTCCACTTGGATCTTCTTTAGCAGAAAGAATTAATGAAGATGGAGCCTAACACTGAATCTCTGACCTAGTTGTGCTATCATGGACAAGGTGACTTTGGAACAAACATCCCTTTGTATCCCTTTGCTATATTTTTCATCATATATGAACTAGGAAAAACATACCCAATTTTATGACACAAATGATTTATGAGGTAAATGAAAATAATGCATAAATTTCCAGCAAATTTTCTACTTATTCACTAATATAAAATTCTCCATTATATCTGATATTCGAATGTCTCTGGAATTAGGATTCAAAATCAATACTAACAGGAAAGGTCTTTCTTCCCTGCCCTTTGTCTACCTGGGTTTCACCACCAAAGACTTTCTTCAATATTCCTCCTCTGACTGAGTCTTTCCCCATGACCTGCTTCTGGACTCTCATGAACATCTGCTCAAATTCTGTGGGAATCAATGTTCCCTGATTGTGGATGTCCCCAATCCCATTAGCCAAAAGTCAAAGTATCTTTGACTCTCATTTTATTTACACAGCAGGATCTACAGCACTGCTCAAGCCAAATGAGTTCTAAAGATTTCCTGGACTCTGATTACTAACTTCTTCTTCCTCTCTGACCTAAAGCGTGCTCAGGGAAGGGGGAATTCTTCCCAAGATTCAATAATTTTACTTAAGAGATGTAACAAAGTAAAAATGAGGCCCAGTATATACCTTTTGATATCATGCTACTATAAGCCCATAGGCCTCAATAATAGAGTGATTAAGCTCTCAAAATCCCAGATGGATGCATGATTTCTTCTGCCATTTTCTTCACTGATTAAAGATGTAACAAGAAGCAAATACTATTAAAAAGAATGTCCAATAAAACTTCCTGCAGGATCCACTGCCTGCCCACAGGAGCCAAAGGAATTTGTCAGGAAGAATCACACAACAGAGAAGTTTAGGATTATATATAACAACTTTAAAATTAAGAGATAAATGGGGAGCCTGGATGGCTTAGTGGGTTAAGTATCTGACCTCGGCTCAGATCATGATTTCACAGTTTGTGAGTTCGAGCCCCGCATCAGGCTCTGTGCTGACAGCTTAGAGCCTGGAGCCTGCTTCGAATTCTGTGTCTCCCTCTCTCTGTGTTCCTCCCCTGCTCATGCTCTCTCTCCTTCCAAGATAAAAAAAAACATTAATAACTTTTTATAATTAAGAGATAAATTGGACATCCATATGTACCATGGGCAAAATTTTAAATGAATTATAGATCTAGGGGCACCTGGGTGGCTCAGTTGGTTAAGTATCCAGCTCTTGCTTTCGGCTCAGGTCACTATCTCACATTTTGTGGGATTGAGCCTGGCATCAGACTCTATGCCTACAGCTAGAGTCTGCTTGTGATTCTCTCCCTCCCTCTCTTTCTGAACCTCCCTCACTCATGTTTTCTCTCTCTCTCAAAACAAATAAGTAAATTTAAAAAATAAATAAAATGAATTATAGATCTAAATATAAAGTCTAAAACTGTAAAACTTCTAGAAGAAAACATAGGAGAAATTCTTTGTGACCTTGGATTAGGCAGAGTTCTTTGCCTTTCTAGGCAAAAGAACATGAAACATAAAAGAAAAAAATTCATAAATTAGACTTTATCAAAAGACACTGACTTTATCAACAGATATTTTAATCAAAAAGGAAAATACAAACCAAGAAAATATTTGAAAAACACATTCCTGATAAAGGACTGGTATGCAAAATTAATATTTAAAAACTCTCAAATCCCAGCAACAAGAACTCTAGCTTTGCAAGTAAGCTGTTTGTTCAGCTATTTTGCCTATTAAAAAAAAAAAGTTCTGTAGCACCTGGGTGGTTCAGTCAGTTAAGGACTGACTTTAGCTAAGGTCATGATCTCATAGTTTGTGGGTTCAAGTCCAGCATCAGGCTCTGCACTGACAGCTCAGAGCCTGGGCTCTGCTTCAGATTCTACGTGTCCCTCTCTCTCTCTGCCCCTCCTCTCCTGTGCTTACTTGCTCTCTGTCTCAAAAATAAGTAAATAAACATTTTTTAAAATATATTTTTAAAAAGTTCCTTAAAATAAATATTACTATATGTTAACCAAGTGGAATTTAAATAAAAACTTAAAAGGGGGGAGGGGCTATATGGTGGGGGTTTCTGAAGATGGTGGAATAGGAGGATCCCAAGCTCATCTTATCTCATGGGTGCACCAAGATAATAGCTACATTAGTACAACTAACTCTGAAAATTACCTGAATGCTTGCAGAACAGCCTTTCCATAATTAGTTGTAGGAGGAGGCTAAATTGAAAAAGGGTAAGAAGGTTGGGAGACAAGGTTGGAAATCAAACTCCCACTAAGACCAACCACAAAGAGGAAGGACACAATAAAAATCAACAGTCTTGGGGCATCTGAGAGTTTCAGTCAGTTAAGCATCTCTCTATTGGTTTCAGCTCAAGTCATGATCTCCCAGTTCATGGGTTCAAGCCCCACATCAGGATCTGTGCTGAAAGTGTGGAGTCTGCTCAAGATTCTCTCTCTCTCTCTCTCTCCCTCTCCCCCAATATCCCTCCCTCCTTCCCTCTTTCTAAATATATATATATATAATTTATAATTTTTAATATATATGTATAAATTATAATATTTAAAATTTATATATATTATTTATAACATATATATAATAAATTATTTTTTAATTAAAATTAGAGGAGGAGCCAAGCTGGAGGAACAGCATGAAAGTTTTTGTGTGTCTTGTGTCCATGAAACACAGCCAGACCAACATTAAATCATCCTAGAAAACTGATCTGAGGATTAACACAACAATCTGCACAACCTGAACCACAGAATTCAGCAGGTATGGAGCGTGAAGAGATGAACTTGGGGAGAGAGAAGCTGTGGAGGGCAGGGAGCCACTTTTGCATGTGGAGAGAGGACAGAGATGGTAGGGGGTGGGGGGAAGAGTACAGGTAAAGCACTCCTCCCCAAAAGCAGCTAAAGAGAAAGTGTAAACTTGGAAACAGCCACAGGGACTGAACTAAAATGGGAGAAAGGAGAGGGTTTAAATTCCATTAAGACTGTAAACAGTGGGAGTGCAGAGACTGAAACTCCACAGCTCGATACCTGTCAGTGCTCTGGTGGGAAGGGCAAATCCCCAGGAGCAGAGTGGGGTCCAGGAGATTCTCGAGCCACATGGGGAGAAGCAGTTCCACTGCTAGAAGGACATTTGGTAGATGCTGTGAAGCCACCTGGGCCCAGCAGACCCAAGAGAATGGCCACATTCCCTGGTGCTGCAACAATGTTGTTGTGGGTGAAGCCTGGTGCCAGATGTGTGTTGTGATTTTCCATAATCCCTGAGGCACTGCTACTACACTGTCTCATAAACTTTTTCTGAGGTAGGCTGGCACCTGGCTGCAGTCTCTGGGCATCAACAGCAGCACAGTCCTGCAAGTGCTCCTGGGTGTGGCCAACACCCAGCCATTGATCAGTGAGACCCTCTGCAGAGGAGCGGAATGGGTCAAAGCTGCAGTCCCTCAGAAGTGAGGGGCCAGGGAAGGCAGCCGCATCTAAGACAAAACTCAGGAGGGAGGTGCTTTCTGGGGCTTGGTCATGGACAGTGTGGAAGCAGGGGTTGACAGAAGTCCAAGACGAAGGACAGGTGTGTGATTGCGGATCAGGAACAGAGTTCCAATGCTAGAGACAGGGTAGCTGGGTGATGCCATTTTCACCGCTCCCACACATGCACATAAGCATCTACAAGTATCACAACAATCCACCCCAGTAGGCTAGCAGCACCATCCAGTGGAGATTGGAGTCATTACACTAAGACCCGCCCAACTAGGACAACCTTGCTCTTTAAGAACACAAGTCTCACTGCCGCTTAGTATATGGACTACAGAGCACTTCATAGTTTGACTTCTAGGGGGAAATGAAGTAATTTCAGTCATATTTCAGTCTGTTAGCTGGCCATCTATTCAATTTTCTTTCTTTTTTTTTCCTTTTTCATTTCTTTTCTTTTTCTTAAATACAGAAAGAGTAAAAATTCATATTTATTTTCAATTTTTACTAAAAATACTTTCAATTTTTTTCTACTACATCTTTACTTTTGTGTAAATTTTTCCAAATTCTATTTTACTTCCATCATTTCATTTCAGTCTAATTCAGTTTATTCATTTTTTCAAATTTTCAAAGGATTTCCTTTTTTCCTCCTTTTTTCCCTAATCTATCAAGCTACTTTCAACACCCAGACCAAAACACACCTAGGATCTAGCATCATTTGTTCAATTTGTGTGTGTGTGTGTGTGTTTAATTTTAGTATTATTTTAGTTTTACTTTTTTAATTTTACTTTTTCTATCTCATTAATTCCTTTTCTCCCTTCAAAATGATGGAACAAAGGAATTCACACCAAAAGAAAGAGCAGGAAGAAATGACAGCCAGGGAGTTAACCAACACAGATACAAGCAAGATGTCTGAACCAGAATTTAGAATCACGACGATAAGAATACTAGCTGGAGTTGAAAATGATTAGAATCCCTTTCTGTGGAGATAAAAGAAGTAAAAGCTAGTCAGGATGAAATAAAAAATGCTATAACTGAGCTGCAATCTCAAAGGGATGCCATAGCAGCAAGGATGGATGAGGCAGAACAGAGAATCAGCGATATAGAAGAGAAACTTTGGAGAATAGTGAAGCAGAAAAAAAGAGGGAGATTAAGGCAAAATCATTAAAAAGGATGACTCATTAAAAAGGAACATCAGAATCACAGGAGTCCCAGAAGAGGAAGAGAGAGAAATAGGGGTAGAAGGGTTATGTGGGCAAATCATAGCAGAAAACTTTCCTAACCTGGGGAAAGACACAGACATCAAAATCCAGGAAGCACAGAGGACTCCGATTAGATTCAACAAAACTGACTATCAACAAGGCATATCATAGTCAAATTCACAAAATACTCAGGCAAGGAGAGAATCATGAAAGCAGCATAGGAAAAAAGTCCTTAACCTGCAAGAGAAGACAGATCAGGTTTGCAGCAAACCTATCCACAGAAACTTCGCAGGCCATAAAGGAGTGGCAGGATATATTCAATGTGTTGAATCATAAAAATATGCAGCCAGGAATTCTTTATCCAGCAAGGCTATCATTCAAAATACAAGGAGAGATCAAGAGTTTCCCACACAAACTAAAACTAAAGGAGTTTGTACCACTAAACCAGCCCTGCAAGAAATTTTAAGGGGGACTCTCTGAGGGCAGAAAATATGAACATATAAGTGAATAAATAAATAAATACCCAATGCAACAAAGATTAGAAAGGACCAGAGACACCACCATAAACTCCAACTCTACAAGCAACATAATGGCAATAAATTCATATCGTTCAGTACTCACTCTAAACATCAATGAACTCAGTGTTCCAACCAAAAGACATAGGATAACAGAATGGATAAGAAAACAAGATCCATCTATATGCTGTTTACAAGAGACCCACCTTAGACCTAAAGACACCTTCAGATAGAAAGTAAAGGAATGGAGAACCACATATCATGCTAATAGTCAACAAAAGAAAGTCAGAGTAGCCATACTTATATCACACAATCTAGACTTTAAAATAAAGACTTATCAAGACATGAATAAGGGCATTATATCATCAGTAAGGGGTCTATCCACCAAGGAGACCTAACAATTGTAACCATTTATGCACCAAATGTGGAAGTACACAAGTATATAAATCAATTAATCACAAACATAAAGAAACTCATTGATAGTAATACCATAATAGTAGACTTCAACACCCTACTTACAGCAATGGACAGATCATCTAATCAAAAAATCAACAAGGAAACAATGGCTTTGAATGACACACTGGACCAGATGGACTTAACAGATATATTCAGAACATTTCATCCTAAAGCAGCGGAATATATATTCTTCTCCAGTGCACATGGAACATTCTCCAGAATAGCCCACATACTGGGACACAAATCAGCCCTCAGCAAGTACAAAAAGATCAAGATCATACCATGCATGTTTTCAGGCCATAACACTATGAAACTCAAAATCAACCACAAGGAAAAATTTGGAAAGGTAACAAATACTTGGAGACTGAAGAACATCCTACTGAAGAATGAATGGGCTAACCAAGAAGTTAAAGAGGAAATTAAAAAGTATATGGAAGTCAATGAAAATGATAACACCACAACCCAAAACCTCTGGGATGCAGCAAAGGCGGTCACAAGAGGAAAGTATATAGCAATCCAGGCCTTTCTAAAGAAGGAAGAAAGATCTCAGATACACAACCTAACCTTACACCTTAAAGAGCTGGAAAAATAACAGCAAATCAAACCCAAAAATAGTAGAAGACAGGAAATAATAAAGATAAGAGCAGAAATCAATGCTATTGAAACAAACAAACAAACAAAACAACATTAGAACATATCAATGAAACCAAAAGCGGGTTCCTGGAAAGAATTAACAAAATTGATAAGCCATTAGCAAGTTTGATCAAAAAGAAAAAGGAAAGGACCCAAATAAATAAAATCAAGAATGAAAGTGGAGAGATTACAACCAACACAGCAGAAATAAGAACAATAATAAGAATATTATGAGCAATTATATACCAATAAAGTGGGCAGGCTGGAAGAAATGGACAAATTCCAGAAACATATATGCTACCAAAACTGAAACAGGAAGAAATAGAAAATTTGAACAGACCCATAGCCAGTAAAGAAATCGAATTAGTAATAAAAAATGTTCCAAACAACAAGAGATCAGGGCCAGATGACTTTCCAGGGGAATTCTACCAAACACTTAAGGAAGAGTTAACACCTATTTTCTTGAAGGTGTTCCAAAAAATAGAAATGGAAGGAAAACTTCCAAACTCTTTCTATGAGGCCAACATTACCTTTATTTCAAAACCAGACAGAGACCCCACTAAAAAGGGGAACTAGAGACCAATTTTCTTGATGAACACGGACGCAAAAATCCTTAACAAGTTATTAGCCAACCGGATCCAACAACACATTAAAAAAATTATTCACCACGACCAAGTGGGATTTATACCTGGGATGCAGGGCTGGTTTAATATCCACCAAACAATTAATGTGATTCATCACATCAATAAAAAAAAAGGACAAGAATCATAATATCCTCTCAATAGATGCAGAGAAAGCATTTGACAAAATACAGCATCCTTTCTTGATAAAAACCCTCAAGAAAGTAGGGATAGAAGGATAATACCTCAAGATCATAAAAGCCATATATGAACGACCCAACGCTAATATCTGCCTCAATGGGGAGAATCTGAGAGCTTTCCCCCTAAGGCCAGGGACAAGACAGGGATGTCCACTCTCACCACTGTCATTCAACACAGTATTGGAAGTCTTAGCTT
Organism: Leopardus geoffroyi; assembly: GCF_018350155.1. Lineage (NCBI taxonomy): Eukaryota > Metazoa > Chordata > Mammalia > Carnivora > Felidae > Leopardus > Leopardus geoffroyi. The sequence goes on along the minus strand of NC_059327.1, from coordinate 102,583,082 downwards.
TTGCAACTAGACAACACAAAGAAATAAAAGGCATCCAAATCGGCTAGGAGGAGGTCAAACTTTCACCTTTCGCAGATGACATGACACTTTATGTGGAAAACCCTAAAGATTCCACCAAAAAACTGCTAGAACTGATTCACAAATCCAGCAAAGTTGCAGGATATAAAATCAATACACAGAAATTCGTTGCATTCCTATACATCAACAATGAAGCAACAGAAGAAATCAAGGAATCGATCCCATTTACAGTTGCACAAAAAACCATAAAATACCTAGGAATCAATCTAACCAAAGAGGTGAAAAATCTATACAATGAAAACTATAGAAAGCTTATGAAAGAAATTGAAGAAGACACAAAAAAATGAAAAAAGATTCCATGCTCCTGGATATAAAGAACAAATATTGTTAAAATGTCTATACTACCCAAAGCAATCTACATATTCAATGCAATCCCTATGAAAATAACATGAGCATTCTTCACAGAGCTAGAATAAGCAATCCTAAAATGTGTATGGAACCAGAAAAGACCCCAAATAGCCAAAGCAATCTTGACAAAGAAAACCAAAGCAGGAGGCATCACAATCCCAGACTTCAAGCTACACTACGAAGCTGTAATCGTCAAGACAGTATGGTACTGGCACAAGAACAGACACTCAGATCAATAGAACAGAATAGAGAACCCAGAAATGGACCCACAAATGTATGGCCAACTAATCTTTGACAAAGCAGAAAAGAATATCCAGTGGGATAAAGACAGTCTCTTCAGCAAGTGGTGCTGGGAAAGCTGGACAGCAACATGTAGAATGAACCTGGACCATTTTCTTACACCATACACAAAACTAAACTCAAAATGGATGAAAGACCTAAATGTAAGACAGAAAGCCATCAAAATCCTCAAGGAGAAGCAGGCAAAAATCTCTTTCATCTTGGCTGCAGCAACTTCTTATTCAACACGCCTCTGGAGGCAAGGGAAACAAAAGCAAAAATGAACTACCGGTACCTCATCAAAATAAAAAGCTTCTGCACAGCAAAGGAAACAATCAGCAAAACTAAAAGGCAACTGACAGAATGGGAGAAGATACTTGCAAACAACATATCAGATAAAGGGTTAATATCCAAAATCTATAAAGAACTCATCAAACTCAACACCCAAAAAACAATTAATCCAGTGAAGAAATGGGAAAAAGACATGAATAGACAGTTCTCCAAAGAAGACATCCAGATGGCTAACTGACACATGAAAAAATGCTCAACATCACTCGTCATGAGGGAAATACAAATCAAAACCACAATGAGATACCACCTTACACCTGTCAGAATGGCTAACATTAATAACTCAGGAAACAACATATATTGGCAAGGATGCAGAGAAAGAGGATCTCTTTGGCATTGCTGGTAGGAATGCAAGCTGGTGCAGCCACCCTGGAAAACAGTATGGAGTTTCCTCAAAAAATTAAAAATAGAACTACCCACGACCCAGCATTTGCACTACTAGGCATTTATCCAAGGGATACAGGTGTGCTGCTTCAAAGGGACACATGCACCCCAATATTTATAGCAGCACTATCAACAATAGCCAAAGTATGGAAAAAGCCCAAATGGCCATTGATGGATGAATGGATAAAGAAGACATGGTGTGTGTGTGTGTGTGTGTGTGTGTCCACACACACACACACACACACACACACACACACAATGGAGTATTACTTGGCAATCAAAAAGAATGAAATCTTGCCATTTGCAATGACATGGATGGAACTGGAGGGTATTATGCTAAGCGAAATTAGTCAGAGAAAGACAAAAATCATATGACTTCACTCATATGAGGACTTTAAGAGACAAAACAGATGAACGTAAGGGAAGGGAAACAAAAATAATATAAAAACAGGGAGGGGGACAAAACATAAGAGACTCTTAAAATATGGAGAAAAACAGAGGGTTACTGGAGGGGTTGTGGGAGGGGAGATGGGCTAAATGGGTAAGGGGCATTAAGGAATATACTCCTGAAATCATTGTTGCACTATATGCTAACTAATTTGGATGTAAATTAAAAAAAATTAAATTAAAAAATAATAAATATAAAAAGTCAAAATTAAAATTTAAAAAATCAGCAAGCCTAGCTCCAGAAGAGCTGGAGGATGATAGGAAACTGAGCCCCCACCCTTAAAGAGACAGCATAACAATCCCACCAAAATATTAGGAACAACAATTTGAAAAGTGTCTGGGATACGTGGGAAAGAGATTTATTTACAAATCTCAGAACATGCACTGAAGGGTCATGGATATTAAGAAGACTTCTCCAAGAACAAAAGAGCTGGTGGGCACTATTTCTTGCTCCAAGGGATACAGGTATGCTGGTTCAAAGAGGTACATGCACCCTAATATTTGTAGCAATGCTATTGACATTAGCCAAATTATGGAAAGAGCCCAAATGTCCATTGATTAATGAATTGAAAAAGATATATATATATATATATATATATATATATATATATACACACACACAATAGAGTATTACTTGGCAATCAAAAAGAATGAAATCTTTGAAACAACATGGATGGAACTAGAGGGTATTACATTAAGAGAAATAAGTCAGTCAGAGAAAGACAAGTATCCTATGATCTCACCCAGATGAGAAATTAAGATACAAAACAGATGAACATATGGGAAGAGAAGAAAAAGAATATAAAAAGGAGGGGGACAAAACATAAGAGACTCTTAAATACAGAGAACATACTGAGGGTTGTTGGAGGGGTTGTGGGTGGGGGGATGGGCTAAATGGGTAAGGCACATTAAGGAAGACGCTTGTTGGGATGAGCACTGGGTGTTATACATAGGGGATGAATAGTTGAATTCTACTCCTGAAATCATTATTGCACTATATGTTAACTAACTTTGATGTAAATTCAAAAATAAATAAATAAATAAATAGATAGATAGATAGATAAATTAATCAATTAATTAAATTAAAAATAAACAATAAAAAAATAGAAAAAATAAAAATTTGTGGCATTTCTATAAACTAATAATGAATTATCAGGAAGATAAATTAAGAAAACAATCCCATTTACAATTGTATCAAAAAGAATAAAATATCTAGGAATAAATTTAACCAAGGAGATAAAAGACATGTATACTGAACTAGAAAAACTTGATGAAAGAAATGGAAGATGACACAAGTAAATGGAAAGATAGTCAATGCTCAGAGATTTAAAAAAATTAATATTGTTAAAAAGTCCATATTACCCAAAAACAATATAAGGAGTCAGTCCAAGGCCTTTAAAAATTCCAATGGCATTTTTCACAGAACTAGAACAAATAATCCTAAAATTTACATGAAACCACAAAAGACCCTGACTAGCCAAAACCATCTTAAGACAGAAGAACAAAGCTGTAGTTATCATGCTCCCTGGTTTAAAAGCACACCAGAAAGTTATATTAATTTTTAACTTATGGTATTGATATTTTAAAAAGACACAGATTGACAGAACAAAATTTGAAGCCCAGAATTAACCCCACACATATATGGATAATTAATTTGCGACAAAGGAACCAACAACATACGATGGGGAAAGGATAGTCTACTCAATAAGTGCTGATAAAACTGAACATCCACATGGAAAAGAAAGAAACAAGACCACTACTTTATACCATATATGAAAACTAACTTAAAATGGATTAAAAACTTTAATGGAAGACCTAAAACCATAAAATTCCTAGAAGAAAATATAGGCAGTAAGCTTCTTGAAATCTGTCTTGGTAATAGTTTCATGGATCGGACCCCAAGGGCAAGGGAAACAAAAGCAAAAGTGAACAAATGGGATCAAAATGAAAAGGCAACTTCCTGAATGGGAGGAGATTTTTGAAAAACATATCTGACAAGGGATTAATATCCAAACTTAACAAAAGACCATTGGGGAAGGGAAGGGGAAAAAATAGTTTCAAACAGAGAGGGAGGCAAACCATGAGACTCTTAAACACAGAGAATAAACTGAGGGTTGATGGGGGGGTGGGCAGGGAGACAAGGGAAATGGATAATGGGCATTGAGGAGGGAACTTGTTGGGATGAGCACTAGGTATTTTATGTAAGCGATGAATCATGGAATCTACCCCCAAAACCAAAAGCACACTGTATGCACTGTATATTAGCTAACTTGGCAATAAATTATTAATATATATATTTATATATTATAAATAATGCTTCTAAATATACTTATAAATATATAAAATATGTATGTATGTGTATATATATATATATATATACATATATATATATATGTATGTATATTTATACAGATGGCCAACAGGTATAGGAAAAGATATTCAATATCACTAATTATTAGAGAAATGTAAACTCAAACCATAATGAGCTATCACCTCATATCCATTAGAACGACTTTTTAAAAATTATTTGACACAGAGAGAGAGGCCAAGAGGGGCAGAGAGAGAATAAGAACCTTAAGCAGGCTCCACGTGAAGCGTGGAGGCTGATGCAGGGCTCAGTCTCATGAGCCTGAGATCATGACCTCAACCAAAATCAAGAGTCAAAAGCTGAACCGAGTCACTCAGGTGATCCTAGAATGGGCTATTATCAAAATAAAAATAGTGATGGAGAGTATATGGAGAAAAGGTAATCCTTGTTTATTGCTGGTGGGAATATACATTGGTGCAGCTACTATTGAAAACAATATAGACATTCCTGTATGAGCACAGAACTATCATGTAATCCATTTATTCCACACCTGGATAATTATATGAAGAATACAAACATTCTGATTTGAAAAGATATATGTGCTCCTATGTTCACTGCAACATTGTTTACCATAGAAAAGAAATTGAAACAACCTAAATGTACATCAGTAGATGAATGGATAGAGATGACTGTATATATATATATATATATATATATATATATATATATATATATATGTATATATATATATATACACACACACACGTATATATATATGTATATACATATACACATATATATATGTATATATATATATATATATACACACACACACACACAATGGAATACTTCCCATCATCTATAAAAAATAAAATCTTACCATTTACAATAGCATGGGTGTACCTTGAAAGTATGCTAACTGAAATAAGACAGATGAAGACAGACAAATGCCATATGATTTCACTCATATGCAGAATCTAAAAGAAACAATATAAGCAAACAAAATAAAAACAAAGTTAAAGATACAGAGAACAGATTGGTCGTAACTAGAGGTAACAGGGGTGGGAGGTGGGCACAGTGCATGAAGGGGATCAATTGTATACTGATGGATGGTACCTAGACTTTTAGTGGTCATCACTGTGTAGTGCATACAAATGTTGAATTATGTTTTCCACCAAAAACAATATAATGTTACATGCCAATTTTGCCTCATTAGAAAAAAAGGAGGAGTAAAAGGAGGAAATCCTGGTGACAACATGGATGATCCCTGGAGCAAGTATGCTAGGTGAGATAAGCTGTCACAGACAGAGGCTGCATGATACCACTTATATGAGGTATATAAAATAATCAAATGTATAGATGCAGAGAGTAGGATGGTAGTTGCCAGAGGCTTAGAGGAGGGAAAGTTAGGGAGTTGCTATTCAAGGTGTATAAAGTTTTAATTATACAAGATGGTTAATTTCTAGATATCTTGCATATAACATCATGCATACAGTTTATAATACTCTATTGTATGTTTAAAATTTTGCTGAGACAGGGTAGATCTCATGTTCAGTGTTCTTACCACAAGAAAAAATAAATTTAAACTACTAATAACTTATTGTTTTATTGTAGAGTGTGGGGGAGAAGGAGAGAGACAGAGACAGAGAGAATGTTAAGCAGGCTTCATGCTCAGTGCAGAACACAACATGCAGTTCGATCCCAAAAACTTGGGATTATGACCCGTGCCGAAATGAAGAGTCGGACACAACCAACTGAGCCACCCGGGTGCCTCGAACATATTTTTTTTTTTAAAGGAATATGTTTGAGTCCTTACAGAGTCAGTTTCAATATGTGAAAGTGCTTCAGAGATTAAGAACACAAACAAGAGTTAGAAAAATGGATTAGGGTGAAGGAATTCTTACAAAAGACCTTGTTATGTTATGACCTATTTACCAAGATAATTAAAACATACTAGAAAAGAGATGTAAACACCCTGGAAGAAAAAAAGGTAAAATTGAGAAAAATCTTAAAAGACCCAAAAAATTAGGAAACCTATCTAAATGTAGTACACCTTCACTTTAATCCATTTTCTCCATTCCACATGAAGTTAAAGGTGAAAACAAAGCAAAACAAACAAACAAACAATAGCTAACTGATCTTAAAGATAACCACAATCATGAAATCACAATGGCAGTTTCGCTCAGGGCTCTGACCTAGCAATGTACTGAGGAAAAAGAAAAACTTCTTAATATAAACACACAATATTTTAAACATCCAGCAAAACCAAATGCATGTAGTTCATATGAAAATCAAGTCAAAGATAATTTCATCACAGATAAAATTTAAGAAAATCAGAGAGTAAGAGGAGGGAAGAGTTAAGATGGCAGAGAAGTAGGGGGACCCTGGGCTTTCCTTATCCCTCAGACACCGTTGTGTTGAGGTCTGACCACTAGGAACCCCAGGGAAATGAATCTGTGGACTGGCAGAAGGATCTCCACAGTTGGAAGGAGACAACTTGGCAGGTATGAGGTGCATGGGTGTGAATGGGGGAGAGAAAAATGGTGGTGCTGGGAAGGAAAGGGAAACTTTTCTGACGAGAGACAAAAAGAAAAGAGAGAAGAGTTGAGAAAGTGTAGCATTGAGTTAGCACAAGAGGAAAACCTCTCTACACCACAGACGAGGGAGCAAGAAGTACGGAGTGTCCCAGTTCTTTTGCAAACAGCGTTTGGAGCTCAAATCCTGACGTTGTGAAAGTGTGTGACTTTCTCCAGAGTGGAGCGGTGGCACACACTCCTGGGGAGTAAGGAGCTGGTCCCAGAGTGTATAGTATTGTGTAGGGATCTCTGGGGCTCACTGGGAGATAACAGTCCCCTTTTTGGAGTACTTTTGGAAGAGGGTTTATTGCCTCCAAGAACAAAAGACCAAAGGTTCTAGCCAAAGGCATTTCATCAGCAGGGGACAGGTGCACACAGAGGGAATATAATCTTTGCTGCCTTTGGTGGTGCTACACCATAGATTCCATTCACTGTGCAGGTGTGGGACTGTTTCTCAGGGACAGATGATTTCACACAGTGGAGAGGCTCTACTCTGGAAGAGGGGAGTGGATCCACATGGGCCAAGTCCTTTAAGACTTTGGGTTTTGAATGCCAGCTGTACGCCAAAGAAAAAATTCAGGAGAGTTGTGGCACATTGTGAGCCGACTGCCCTTGCTATTCTGTGAAGGCTGCCGGAACAGTGGGGGAATGCCAGATCCCCAGCCCAGGGACAAGAGATTGGGGTGGTGCCATTACCCCAACACCAACACTGTGAGACTTCAGGGAGCAACACAGCAGCCCCCAATGGAGGCAGGACCCATTTACACCAAACCCTGACCCCCATGCCTGGCAACTGCTTATTTACTGGGGAAATACTGACTCTGAGCCAAAGCAACAGACCTCTCCTCCAGAACGAGCACATCGAACATGTCCCATGTACCAAATGCAACACAAACTATAAGATACCTAGGAATAAACCAAACAAAAGAGGTAAAAGATCTGTACACTGAAAACTATAGAAATGTTATGAAAGAAATGGAAGAAGACAGAAAAAAATGGAAACACATTCCATGCTTATGGATTGGAAGGAAAAAAATATCGTTAAACACCAATACTACCGAAAGCAATCTACACATTCAATGCAATCCCAAAAAAATAACACCAGTATCTTTCACAGAGCTAGAACAAACAATCCTAAAATTTGTATGGAACCAGAAAAGATCCTAAAGAGCCCAAGCAATCCTGAAAAAACAAAACCTGGAAGCATCACAATCCCAGACTTCAAGATGTATTGCAAAGCTGTAATCATCAAGACAGTATGGTATTGGCACAAAAACGCACACTTAGATCAATGGAAGAGAATAGAGAACCCAGAAATGGATCCACAAATGTATGGCCAACTAATCTTTGACAAAACAGGAAAGAGTATCCAATAGAAAAAAAGACAGTCTCTTCAGCAAATAATGTTGGGAAAACTGGACAGCGACATGCAGAAGAATGAACCTGGACCATTTTCTTACACCAGACACAAAAATAAATTCAAAATGGATCAAAGACCTAAATGTGAGACAGGAAACCATCAAATTCCTAGAGGAGAAAACAGGCAGCAATATCTTTAACCTCAGCTGGAGCAACTTCTTATTAGACATGTCTCCAGAGGCAAGGGAAATAAAACCAAAAATGAACTATTGGGACCTCATCAAGATAAAAAGCTTCTGCACAGCAATGAAAACAATCAACAAAATTGAAAAGCAACCAACGAAATGGGAGAAGATATTTGCAAATGACACATCGGAAAAAGGGTTAGCATTCAAAATCTATAAAGAACTTATCAAACTCCACACCCAAAAAAAACCCTCAAATAACCCAATGAATATATGGGCGGAAAACATGAATAGACATTTCTCCAAAGACGACATCCAGATGGCTAACAGACACATGAAAAGATGCTCAACATCACTCATCATCAGGGAAATACAAATCAAAACCACCATGAGGTACCACCTCACACCAGTCAGAATGGCTAAAATTAACAACACAGGAAATGACAGATGTTTGTGAGGATGCAGAGAAAGGGGAACCCTTTTGCACTGTTGTCGGGAATGCAAACTGGTGCAGCCACTCTGGAAAACAGTATGGAGATTCCTCAAAAAATTAAAAATAAAATTACCCTATGACCCAGAAATTGCACTACTAGGTATTTATCCAAAGGATACAAAAATGCTGATTTGAAGGGGCACATGTGCCCCATTGTTTAAAGCAGCACTATAAACAATAGCCAAATTATGGAAAGGGCCCATATGTCCATTGACTGATGAATGGATAAAGAAGATATGGCATATGTGCGCGCGCGCGCACCACACACACACACACACACTGAAATACTACTCAGCAATCAAAAAGAATGAAATCTTGACATTTGCCACAATGTGGATAGAATTAGAATGCACTAGGCTAAGCAAAATAAGTCAGTCAGAGAAAGACAAATATATGATTTCACTCATATGTGGACTTTAAGAAAGAAAAGAAATGAACACAGGGGAAGGGAAGGAAAATAACATAAAAACAGAGAGGGAGCCAAACCATAAAAGACTCTTAAATACAGAGAACAAACTGAAGGTTGCTGGAGGCAAGGTGGGTTGGAGGATGGGCTAAATGGGTGATGGACATTAAAAGGGCACTGGTTGGGATGAGCACTGGGTGTTATATGAAAGTGATGAATCACTGGGTTCTACTCCTGAAATCAATACTACACTTTATGTTAACTTGAATTAAAAAAAAAAATTTAATGGGGCGCCTGGGTGGCGCAGTTGGTTAAGCGTCCGACTTCAGCCAGGTCACGATCTCGCGGTCCGTGAGTTCGAGCCCCGCGTCAAGCTCTGGGCTGATGGCTCAGAGCCTGGAGCCTGTTTCCGATTCTGTGTCTCCCTCTCTCTCTGCCCCTCCCCCATTCATGCTCTGTCTCTCTGTGTCCCAAAAAATAAATAAACGTTGAAAAAAAAAAATTTTATAAAAAAAAAAAATTAAGAAAAAGAAAATCAGATAGTAAGAATTGAGCACAATGAGTTCAAAGAAACAAAGGCAGAAATTCAAGTCAGACAATGAAAGACAGTAACTCAGTATATAAGACAGAAAAGTAATGGTCTAAGAGCTCTTTCTAGGAATCTGGTAAGCAAAGCATTTGCTCCAGATGTAAAGGAACAGTCACAGGATACCATATAAAGAGTGGAGTTTGATGCTATGACCAAGACCTTCTGAGTAGGGTACTTGTGTCATTCTTGCCCAGGACTAGAACTTTTCATATTAGAACTGACCTGAGTGTATTAGTGCAAATGAATAGGCACAGTGAACTGGACAGAGTGCTGAGGAAGAGGAAAACGAGCCTTTTTTGAGCCACTGTTTAGACTTCTGCCAAACTTGAAAGGATAAAAAGAAATGTCTGCTTTCTGAGCCTTAATGGATATTTAAAATAAAGAGGTAATTCTATTCTTGAAATTCACTATTCTTACTTTTACACTGAGTTGGAGTTCTTATAGACTTTACATTTTGGGCACATGAGAACCTCATCAACCTGCATTTAGTTGACCAACCTAGAGAATTCAGGATTGATTTAGGAATGATTAAAGACAAAGGGAAAACAAAAAAACAATTGAGTGACCTACATATCATTTCAACTGGGGAAAAAAATAAAGAAAATTGATTTTAAGGACAACCTGTATATTGTGCATTGTAGTCTAAAATGTAGAAATTGATTAGAAAATGACAATTTGATAACAAAAGAGAAGGGAAGTAATGTTCTTGCAATGAGGCCAGAGAAATGAATAGGAAAGCTGAAATGACATTAATATCTGACCAGGAGGTATTGAAAAAAAATCCTGCTAATTGCCTATCCACTATTGATTCTCCCTTTCTTACAAGGGAACCACTGTATTGTTGGGGTGACGTAGCAGAAAATAGACTGCACTATTATTTTCAGACATGTTATTTGAGGCTTATCACAAATGGCTGAAAGAAATAATCTTGTTTGGTGAGAGGCTTCCAGAAAGCTATCATATATCCTTTCATGTAAATAAATAAATAAATAAATAAATAAATAAATAAATCAAAAGCATATAAATAATAATTTGGGAATCAAATTTTATACAAAGCACCAGAAAATGTCTGTAACAACAGCAATAAGCTTGGCTAAAAATTAATTACTGTCCCAAATCTCCCAGAATCCCTTGCTAATATGGTCTGTGGTATGTAAACACAGGTCATTGGGTGTGGCTTCTAGAAAAGTTCATTAAGCAGGCCTGACTCATCTAGAAGGCATGCATCTTTTCTTTTACCCTTTAATCCTTCTACAATTCAGATTTAATAGCTAGAGCCCCTTTGTGGTCATGGAATGATTTTTTTTTTTTTAAGTATTCTCTACACCCAGTGCAGGGTTCAAACTCACAACCACATCAAGAGCCACATGCTCTACCAACTAACTGAGCCAGCCAGGCACCCTGATCATGGAATGATCTTAAAAATGAAGCTACAAATCAATACAAAGAAACAAGAAGGTTGCTGATGAAATCATGGAGTCACCCATCCAGTCCAAGACTGGCTAATTACAGCCTTCATACCACATGAGAAGAAAGCAAGCTCTTATCTTCTTTAAACCATTGGTTTTCAAGATTTCTTCTATTAGCAGATGTTCGCAATTCCCAATTGGCTGACAGAGTTTGGTGGGGCTAATTGAACTAAGTAAGAGCATGGTTAGATTCTCATTCTTGCATATATTATAATAGGCCAAGTCACAAGCAAATGTCCTTTATAATGAAAAAGAAGTTGAAAGAACCCACCTGAACATGTGGAAGTTTTCCTTTTATTTAAGTCAAGGTAATTATATTAATAAAGTGTACCGAATTTTTTCTGTCAATATAAACATATACTGCCAAATCCCCTCCTATACTTGAAAATGGGATTTGAGTGGCGGTCTGAGTTTTAGAATAAGCCAACCCAGCTTCAAAACCTGGCTTTAGACACCAGACAACAAAAGAAAAACTACATAAATTGGATTTCACCAAAATTAAAACTTCTGTATAACAAAGGATACTATCAAGAGAATGAAAAGACAACCCACAGAGTAGGAAAAAAATAATTGCAATCATATACCTTCCTGGACCCTTACGGATGGAGTCTTTGAAAGCTCCTACCCAAACTCAAAATGAGAATTTTGAAGCCTCAGCCCAACAGTGATGAGGAGACTGGAATAGTCTTAACTGCCATCATCTATGTTATGGGGTGAACTAGGAGTCAGCCACAGTCATGGGTTCCACTACTGCCATCCTGTGGGCCTGGTTTGTATACTTATCACCATGTAGGCTTTGGTTCTCTTGTTTTTGTTGTTATTGTTGTTTGTTGTTTGTTTTTTTTTTTTTTAACAATGTTGACTAAGGTAAAGCAAATATAGTATATGAAAACTTTGTTTGTTCTGGAGTTTCAAACAACAGAGTTCAGTTAGCCTGACTTCTCAGAAGCAATTTATACGTTGTTTTATTCTATTTGTTCTAAAAGATCAAAAACAAAGTTCAGCAATGTTAGATAATGTGTTTCTTGCTTGATCTAAGTCAGCTTATGGCCAACTCTAATTCAGTTCATTTTGAATTATTTCATTTGGAAAATATGAAAGGTTAAACAGAACAGACTTCAGACCAACAGTATCAATTAAAATTTCTTTTGCTTGGAAACCAGGTGATAATGAAAAGCACATGTCTCCAAATCACTAACAAAAGAAAGATGCATGTACAGATAATATCAAATGGTTTATGAGGAACATAGATTCACAAAGACTGGTCAATTAAGGTTTCTGAATTTTTAAAGAAGTCTACTCTGTTAAAATCAGTGAATATAGTACAGGCATATTTTGGACATGTTGAAAGTTTGGTTCAGACCATTGCAATAAAGTGAATAACACAATAAAGTGAGTCGAATGAATTTTTTGGTTTCTCAGCACATATAAATGTTTATACTATACTTTAGTCTACTAAGCATGAAATATCATTATGTCTAAAATAAAACAATGCACATACCTTAATTTAAGGATACTTTATGGGTAAGAAATGTTAACCTTCAACTGAGCTTCCAGCAAGTTGTAATCTTTTTGCTGGTGGAGATTCCTGCCTGGATGCTGATGGCTGATGACTAATCAGAGTAGTGGTTGCTGAAGGCTAGGGTGGCTGTGGCAATTTCTTTTTTTTTTTTTAAATATATTAAATTTTTTGTCAAATTGGTTTCCATACAACACCCAGTGCTCATCCCAAAAGATGCCCTCTTCAATACCCATCACCCACCCCCCTCCCTCCCACCCCCCATCAGCCCTCAGTTTGTTCTCATTTTTTAAGAGTCTCTTATGCTTTGTCTATCTCCCACTCTAACCTCTCTTTTTTTTTTTTCCTTCCCCTCCCCCATGGGTTTCTGTTAAGTTTCTCAGGATCCACATAAGAGTGAAACCATATGGTATCTGTCTTTCTCTGTATGGCTTATTTCACTTAGCATCATACTCTCAGTTCCGTCCACATTGTTACAAAGGGCCATATTTCATTCTTTCTCATTGCCACATAGTACTCCATTGTGTATATAAACCACAATTTCTTTATCCATTCATCAGTTGATGGACATTTAGGCTCTTTCCATAATTTGGCTATTGTTGAGAGTGCTGCTGTAAACATTGGGGTACAAGTGCCCCTGTGCATCAGTACTCCTGTATCCCTTGGGTAAATTCCTAGCAGTGCTACTGCTGGGCCATAGGGTAGGTCTATTTTTAATTTTTTGAGGAACCTCCACAATGTTAAATACAAATCAAAACCACTCTCAGATATCACCTCACGCCAGTCAGAGTGGCCAAAATAAACAAATCAGGAGACTATAGATGCTGGAGAGGATGTGGAGAAACAGGAACCCTCTTACACTGTTGGTGGGAATGCAAACTGGCGCAGCCACTCTGTGGCAATTTCTTAAAGACATCAATGAAGTCTGCTGCATTGATCAACTCTTTTATATATATATATATATATATATATATATATATATATATATATATATATATATGCCATGTGATACTATTTGATAGTATTTTACCCACAGTAGAACTTCTTTCAAAATTAGGAGTCAGTCCTCCAAAACACTGCCACTCTTTTATCAATTAAGTTTATATAATATTCTGCATCCTTTGTTGTCATTTCAACAATCTGCACAGCAACTTCACCAGGAGTACATTTCACCAAGAAAGGACTTTCTTTGTTCATCCATAAAAAGCAACTCCTAATCCATTCAAGTTTTATCATGAAATTGCAGCAAGTCAGTCACATCTTCAGGCTACACTGTTTGTTTGTTTGTTTGTTTTCAATAATTTATTTTTTATAATTTACATCCAAGTCAGTTAGTACATGGTGCAACAATGATTTCAGTAGATACCTTAAGCCCCTTACCCATTTAGCCCATCTCCCCCTCCCACAACCCCTCCAGCAACCCTCCATTTGTTCTCTATATTTAAGAGTCTCTTATGTTTTGTCCCCTTCCCTGTTTTTATATTTATTTTATATTATTTTAAATTATTTTATATTATTTTTTATATTATATATTATCTTCCCTTCCCTTATGTTCTCTGTTTTGTATCTTAAAGTCCTCATATGAGTGAAGTCATATGATATTTGTCTTTCTGTGACTAATTTCACTTAGCATAATACCCTTTAGTTCCATCCACGTAGTTGCAAATGGCAAGATTTCATTCTTTTTGATTGCCAAGTAATACTCCATTGTATATATACACCACATCTTCTTTATCCAGTCATCCATCAATGGACATTTGGGCTCTCTCCATACTTTGGGTATTGTTGATAGTGCTGCTATAAACATTGGGGTACATGTGTCTCTTCAAAACACTTAGGCTCCACTTCTAATTCTAGTCCTCCTGCTGTTTGCACCACATCTGCACTTACTTCCTTCGCTGAGATATCAAACCTGTCAAAGTCATCAATGAAAGTCACATTCAACCTCTTCCAAGCTCTTGTTTCTTTTGATATTTTGACTTCCTCTCATGAATTGAAAATGTCCTTAATAGCATCTAGAATGGTGATTCCATTGCAGAGGTTTTCCATTTACTTTTTTAGATCAATCAGAGGAATCACTACCTATGGCAGGTATAGCCTTACAAAATGTATTTTTTAAATAATAAGACCTGAAAGTTTACATCACTACTTGATCTGTGGAGTGCAGGTTGGATGTTCTGTTAACAGGCCTGAAAACAACATGAATCTCATCGTACATTTCCATCAGAGCCCCTGGGTGATGAGGTACATTGTCAATGAGCAGAATGATTTTGAAAGGCTTCTTTTTTTCTGAGAAGTAGGTCTCAACAGTGGGCTTCAAATAATCAGTAAACCATGTTATAAACAAATGAGCCGTCATTCTGGCTTTGTCGTTCCATTTTTAGATCAAAGGCAGAGAAGATTTAGCATAATTCTTAAGGACCCTGGGATTTTTGGAATGGTAAATAAGCACTGGCTTCAATTTAAAGCCACCGCCTACATTAGTCCCTAACAAGAGTCAGCCTGTCCTTTGAAGCCAGGTATCTCCTCTCTGGCTATGACAGCCCTAGATGGCATCCTCTTCCAATAGAAGGCTGTTTCACTGACACTGAAAATTTGTTGTTTAAGTGTAGCCACCTCCATGAGTTACCTTAGCTAGATTTTCTGCATAACTTGCTGCTGCTTCCACATCAGCACTTCCTGATTCACTTCACATTTTTATGTTATGGAGAAAGCTTCTCTCCTTGAACTTCATGAACCAACCTCTACTAGCTTCATACTTTTTTTCTGCAGCTTTCTCACCCTTCTCAGCCTTCATAGAATTGAAGAGAGTTAGGGACTTACTCTGGATTAGCCTTTGGCTTTCAGGGAATGTTGTGGCTGTTTTGATCTTCTATCCAGACCACTCAAACTTTCTCCATATCAGCAATAAGGCTACTTCACTTTCTTATCATTCATGTGTTTATGTGTTTACTGGAGTAGTACTTTTAATTTCCTTCAAGAACTTTTTCTTTGCATTCACAACTTGGCTAACTGGTGCAAGAGGCCTAGTTTTAAGCCCATCTTCGCTTTCAACATTCCTTCCTCACTAAGCTGAATCATTTCTAGCTTTCAGGTTAAAATGAGAGACACGTGACTCTACCTTTTATTTGAACACTTACAAGCCATTATACGACTATTAACTGGCTTATTTTTTTTTTTTTTTTTGAGAGAGAGAGCATACAAGTTGGGTAGGGAGAAAGGGGGAGGGAGAGAATGAATCGTAAGCAGGCTCCATGCTCAGTACAGAACCCAACTCGTTGGCTTGATCTCACAACCATGAGATCATGACCTGAGCTGAAATCAAGAGTCAGATGCTTAACCAACTGAGCCATCCAGGCGCCCCTGGCCTAATTTTATTACAACAGTAACATTAATGATCACTAATCACAGTTTGCCACAACAAACTTAATAATTTAAGTTTGAAATATTGGGAGAATTACCCAAATGTGATACAAAGTAAATAAATCCTGTTGGAAAAATGACACTGACAAACTTGCCTAATGTAGGATTGCCACAAACTCTCAAACCTTAAAAAGAAAAAGAATAAGCAATGACTGCAAAGCACAATAAAGCAAGTATGCCTCTACTGTTTTCAGATACTGATCTTTGTTAGGAGACAAAAAAAAATATTACTTATGTTATTTTAGCAGAAAGGGTTTAATATAAAGATTAAATGAGGTAATAGATTTTTCTTTTTTTTAATTTTTTTTTAATGTTTGTTTATTTTTGACAGAGAGAGAGAGACAGAGCATGAGTGGGGGAGGGGCAGAGAAAGAGGGAGACACAGAATCTGAAGCAGGCTCCAGGCTCTGGGCTGTCAGCACAGAGCCCGACGCGGGGCTCGAACTCACAGACTGCGTAATCATGACCTGAGCCGAAGTTGGATGCTCAACTGACTGAGCCACCCAGGAGCCCCGGTAATAGATTTTTCTTAACTGGAGAACTGAAAACAAAAAAATTAAAAGAACAATAAGGTATCATGGGGCACCTGAGTGGCTCAGTCAGTTAAGTGTCTGACTTCGGTTCAGGTCATGGTCTCACAGTTTGTGGGTTCAAGCCCCATGTCAGGCTCAGTGCTGACAGCTCAGAGCCTGAAGCCTGCTTCTGATTCTGTGTCTCCCTGTCTCTCTGCCCCTCCCCTGCTCATGCTCTGTCTCTCTCTGTCTCTCAAAAGTGAATAAATATTAAAAAAAATTTTTTTTAAACAATAAGGTGTCATGAAACTAGCAACTGCAGGAAGCATCTACCACCACTAGTGTTAGGAAAATAAAGAGAAGAGGTTGGAACTATTAAAATTAGAACTTTGAACAAAAGGCCCCATAGAGCAGATACTCAGAAAAGGGAATATTCCTTAGCTGGAGCAGGTGTCTCTGAATTTGGCAGAGGAAGCCCAAAGGGCATAGAATCAGACTTCTCAGAAGGGATGTTTAATGGCAGCTTTGGTGTCCCTGAGAGACATGGTGAGACCTGGTTCTTCAAAGGTTGGAAAATCTGCAAACTGAATTCAATTGCTTCTCTAAAAATAAAGTCTCACTGACAGATTGAAGAAATGAGACTGTCGTGATACTAACAAGAACCCAATTTGACAGCAAATAGGATGGACCTTTTTCTTCTTTCTCCTTCAGCTTGCAGTTACCTCTAGTGCCTCCTTTTGTCAGAGTCTCAGAGCCAACTAGCAAAGAAATCCTCTTAGCAGAATCCAGCCTTGATATCACAAAGCAGGGATTAAATGTGAATTTGGACCTGAGACATAATTGCTGAATAACTGCTGTCATCTCCCCCTTTGGCCACTCAGCATTTATTCACACTCTTTCTACATATATTTGAACTTTCATGCAACAACAAAAGCGAACTCCCTATTTGCACCTAACATCATGGAACTATCCCTTAGACAAATGATATCATTTTCATCCTCTCCCCAAAATAATGAGATTCAAAGTTCCATCAGTCATTGTATTCCTCTCTGAGCTATGTTAATTACACTTCAAATTCAGTCACAGCCACATGTAAACATTCTATATAAAGACTAAATTGTAAATTTTACCTCAAAAAAAACTTACATACAATTCTAAAGAAAAGGAAAATAAAGGAAAGTGTGTATGTAACACACACAAGAAGATATATATAGCTGCTGCAGTCTTCATTTCTGTAATGGTCATGCAGCTCTCGTTGATATTTATAACCCCTTTCTTCTACATCTCATTCATGTTCCTTTGTCCCCATCAGGGCCTCGGCTGGTCAGGATCAAACCTTCATTTATCAAGATTCTCAATCTCTATTTGTCCTATCTTTTTTAAATTTCTGTAGTTTGCTATCAACTTAACCTTTTACTCTTGGACAGGAAGTACCAATAAAACTCCAAAGAATTTCCTTGGTTCCATATGCCTCTGCCATAGTCTGAATTTTTATTTCACACTACAAAACTCACACACTGAAAACCTGATACCCAAGGTGATGATATTGAGGGGGCGGGAGACCTTTGGGCGTGATTAAGTCAAGAGGGCAGAACCCTCACAAATGAGATTAGTGCCTTTATAAGAGATAACCCTTGCTTTTCTGCCTTGTGAGAACACAAGAAGTCTGCAGTTCTAAAGAGGACTTTCACCTGCCCATGCAGACATCCTAATTTCAGACCTCCAGCCTCCAGAAATGTGAGAAATAAATTTCTGCTATTCATAAGCACCCCAGTACTTCGTATTTTGTTATAGCAGCACAGAAAGACTAAGAAATGTTCATTGCCCCTCTTGTGTAGCAAGAACCCAATTTTCCATTGAAAATCAGGATTAGTGTCCCCCAAACAGCAGAGTAACCTCCTTCTTGGCCTGTTAATTCAATGACATAAGGACCCAAGCAGCTAAGTGACAGTCTCAACTTTTAGTTTAATAGAACCATTGTTGGTTCCCCCTTGGGAATCAAGACCACCAACCCATCTGTAAGCCAGGCCCAAGGTTTTCTCCTCCTCAGACATAAATTCATAAGGAATTCTCCATGAATCCATAGGTATAGAAGAAAAAAAAGACAATACAACAGCAGTTAGTGTTGAAGAGTCAGGTATCTGCTCACACAACTTCCTTGTGTCTTTTGGCATAAGCTCAAACTCAATTTCTTATTTACCATTTCTATTTAATAATTGATTTCTGTGGCTCATGCCTAAATTTATGGCTTGGTAGCTCAGAGAACACCAAGTTTATAATGGGAATCTTAGGGCACCCATCACTTGATATCCAATGATTAGACATTCAGTTTCTTTGGAGGCCTGGTAGCAAACCTGGAGCTATTCCCCAAAAGAATAGTTATCCATAAAAGAAAGCACGGATTTTCTCAAAACTCTAGACTTTTGCCCTATAATTCTCCTAATAGTACTTGCCAAAGACCCCACAGTGTATCCCTATACTCCACAGGCTTTTCAAGTATCATCAGATCTGCTTCATAAAGCTTAAGCGGAAAAGAAGTTCTCATTGCAGCCTGGACTTGTTGCAGAGCCTTTTTCTGCACTCCCCATTCAAAACCAACAACCTCCAGGTTACTCATTAGGAGGTATCATAAATACTCAAACATGTATATGTTGCCTCCAAAATCCAAAAAATTCTATCCAGCATTGTGCCTCTTTTTGTTGGTTGCTGGTACAAGATGCAGTAACTTGTCATTTACCCTTGAGATGGTTTATCTCAGAAATTTCACTGAGCTGGTGAGTCTCTGAATTTTCACGGGGTTTATAACATATTCTGTTTCTCAGGTGTCTTACTAAGGCATCTAAAGAACTTGCTATTTCCTACTCATCAGAGACAATGATCTCACCAATGTAGTGGAGAAATGTTAGGTTGTTTAAAATGTCAAGACAATCACTGTAGAAGATACTGTAACAGAAAGCAAGAAAATTAACATAGCCCTGAGATAGGAAAGTATATTGTTTTTCCTGCCATTTAAAATCAAACTACTTTTTTGTGTGGTTCTTGCAAATTAATATGGAAAGAAAAGAGCATTTTTCAGGTCAATAGCTTCCCACCAATGTTGATTTGCTTCAGTTAAAGACACCACATCTCAAGCAACAGCTGCAATTGAGCTGATTAAATACATGATATTCCAAGGTCACTTTCCAAGATCCACCATACTTCTACAGAGTCTAAACAAGAAAATTAGAAATCTGATTTGTTTCATTACACTGGCATGTTCCAAGTCTTTGCTAGTGGTAATAATCCCTGAAATTTCTGCAGAGATGTATTACTTTTGTTTACCATCCTGGCAGGGAGGGGCAATTCTAGAGGAATCCATTTGATTCTTCCTACCTAATGTCTTTACTTCATGAGTCAGAGAACCTTTGTAATGATTCTTCCAGTTGACAAATGTATCTATCCAAATTAGACATTCAGTAACTTAGGAAAGAACCATAGGAGTCTGTGGGTCTATTGAGAAGAAAGTAATTCAAACTTAGGCCAAAATTATAGAGATAGAGAAATATCACTTGACCACCATGAGCCCTACCTTGACTAGTGGACCACAGTGGCATTTTGTTTCCCTTGGATTTAGCATCAATTCAGAGCCAGTGTATGACAACCTCTTCAAAAGTCTGGGTATTTCTTTTTTCCTAGTGTCCATTCACTCTAATAAAATGCTACAATTCCCTTTAGAGAAAGCTTAGAGGAAGATTCACACTACCTATCTGAAAATTTTTCTGAAGTGATTTTATAGCTCAAAAATATGTGGGTTTTTTTTGTAAAAGCATTTATGGTAGAGCAAAAAGATGACAAAATGTTCATTTTCTTTCATTGAAAATGTATTTGTTGAGTGCCCCCTGTGTACCAGGCCTTGTTAACGTTGATGGATATAAAGAAATATCCCCATTGATCTCATGTTTTAGTAAGCAGAAAAATAAAATATCTCAGATAATTTTAGATTATGATAGGTTCACCAAAAGGAATAAACAAGATGATATGATAGAGATATCAAAGGGAGATTTGGGAGGAGACACATCAGATAAAATGGTTGGCAAAGGCCAATCTGAAAATGTAAAATTGAGGTTAAAATGTGAAGGAAACAATGGAACCAGTCATGAGAACTGAAAGAGGAGGTTCCCAGGCAGAAAGACCAAGTCTCTCAGAGACCCTGAGTGGGGATGTGTCTGGGTCCCTCAAGCACGGTGAGCCAGAAGAGTAGTATGAGGTGAGGTAAGACAAGCTGAGGGCAACATGTAGGTCCTTGTAAGTAAGAAACTTATGTAGTTAATTCTGGTATAATAAAACATATGCATTTCTAAAAACCACTCTGCAATGCAAATCAGACAAAAAAAAACCATGGGAAAATACGGGGCGAGAGGTAAAATATTTAAAATTTTTGTGACACGTTAAAAACTGATTAAAACCTAATAATAACAGCACATTTTTGCACACTTGTAATGATTAACTACATAAATACTACAGTAACCATAGCATACTACCTTATAAAAGACCTGAAGCTTGTTCATGGAAGCGGGCATCGGAAGCATTGCAGCGCTGAATTTTGGGTAGCGGAAGGAGGGTCATCCGAAATCCAACGGCAAACAGTAACACCTGATGTGGACAGATGTGGCCTATAACACACAGTGAACTGAGGAAGCTGGTCGGGGGTGATGAGCTTGCATGCGTGCTCCATTCACCGAGTGCAGCATCTGCTTTGTCTGGTGTTTTTCAAACATTAGCAAATGTGAAACTCACAATGCTCAAATTGTTCCTTAATATATGTCACTTTTTCAAAACAAGCATTATAGCAGAACGAACTGTATTTTACTCTAATTGTGGGAGACGCCACTGGAAGGTTTTAAATAGCAAAGTGGCTTCCTGAGAAACTTAACAGAAGACCATGGGGGAGAGGAAGGGGAAAAAAAAAAAGAGGTTGGAGAGGGAAGGAGCCAAAACATAAGAGACTCTTAAAAACGAGAACAAACTGAGAGTTGATGGGGGGTGGGAGGAAGGGGAGGGTGGGTGATGGGTACTGAGGAGGGCACCTGTTGGGATGAGCACTGGGTGCTATATGGAAACCAATTTGACAATAAATTTCATATTTATAAATAAATAAATAAATAGCAAAGTGGCATGATGTGATTGTGTTTTTAAAAGATCACTGGCTGATCCCTGGAGATTGATTACAGACCAGGATGAATGGCATTTTTACTGAATTGGAAAAGACTGAGAGAAGAGCAGACTTCAAATGAAAGGGTAGTGAGAATGGTAAGTCGGCAGGTGGATCTGCCTCCAACCTCACTGCAAAAGTCAGAGCTAGAAATATAACCTGCATCTGTAGAGTATCTAATGTAATGGGACCACCTGAGATAATCTGGGGGCGGAGGATGTAAAAGGCCCAGGGCCTTTCTCATAGCCACAAGTATGAATTAGAGATGCTATGTAGTTCTACTTCTCTTATTGTGTTTGGGTGTCCAGTTTCTACATATGGTCACACCAAAACACAGAAAAAAGAGAGAAGGAAAGACTGAAGGGGACAGAAGTAGGGAAAAGACAGGAAAGAGAGAGAACACTGTAAGAACCAGGTCTCTGATGTATAATACAGTTTATAGAATAAAGCTGCAGCAATGGCATAACAACATTAATTGGTAACGGTCAATGCATCTACTATGCCTTCCTTCTATACACAGTTCTTTAACCCATTATTCAGTCTGGGATATTTTGTGGGGTTTTGAGAGAAATAAATACTGTTGTAGAATAAATAAATATATATGTATATATAATATGATATATAAACATATACATTTTTAGTGAACATAGGTGAATTTTTTGCCTTGAAACCTTTTCTTACACATTTGCTTATTCCTAAAGTAATCAGTATTAAAAGTTTCTGAAAAAATAAAGCAGTCACCTCAAAAAGTTTGTAAAATGAACCACTGTCTCCTGAAATAAGAGCTTAATAAAATAACAATATACCAATTTCATAAATTGTTTCAGAACACTTATTTTGTCACTGATGATGTTGCAAACAGCCTCCATTTTTGACAACCATTATCATGACTACAACCACCCAGATAAGCCTGTTGCCCAGTTCATGCACTAGTACATCTGCTCTATCTCCAGCCCTCTCCCTAATACTGGTTTCATCCCATCCCAACTTGCTCCTCTTCTCCCATTCCTATGATACTTGACATTTTTTAATCTCTTATTTGTTTTTACTAACTTTTTATCTTAGAATAGTTCTAGAGTTTCAGAAAAATTGCTAAGATAGTTCAGAGAGTTCCCATATTTACCATATATTCCAGTTCCCCTTTTATCAATATTTTGCATTGGTTTGGTATCTATGATGTAATTAATAAACTAATATTGATATATTATTAGTAACCAGTGCCAGTTCTTTATTCAGACTTCCTTAGCATTCACCTATTAACCTTTATCTGTTCCAGAATTCCACCAAGAATACCACATTACATTTAGTTGTCATGTCTCCCTGGCAAATTTGAGGATTATTGATCAGGTATTTTATAAGATGCCCCTTCACTGAAATCTATCTGATGTTTTTGTCATGACTGGAGTTATTGATTTTGAAAAGGAAGAGCACAAAGGGAAAATTCCATTTTCATCCCATCCCATCACGAGTATATACTATCAACATGACTTACTGCTGTTAATGTTGACTTTGATCACCTGGATGAAGCAGTGTGTGTCAGATTTCTTCACTCTAATTTTTTTTTCCTTTTTTCCATACTGTACTCTTTGGAAGGAAGTCACTCTGTGCAGCTCATACTTAAGAAATGGGGGATTATGCTCCACCTCCAGGAAGAGAGGGCAAAGTGGTACTTTTTAAGCATGGCCACCACCCTCTTCTAATACTATCCCCCTGTAAGTCCTAGGAAAAAGTAAAATTATGTTTTTCTCTGAAAGTTGGTCCATTGAGAATAACAATGAATGGAAAAGGCAGCCATGTATTGCTAAGAGGGTAGGTCTGGTATGTGATGCCAGGTGACAAGATGAGAGCACTTATGTTGTTACATTACCATCACTAATGACAAGTGCATCACATTTTCAGACTGGCTCCCTGCATCTAGTCTTCAGCCTTCCTTTCCCCATAGCCAGAATCATTTGACTTCTTCTACATGCTGGCTGTCCCCTTTCCATCTCTAGGTACAATCCAGACCTTGGCATTCTGGGGCAAGCTGAACCTCAGCATTCAGTAGCAAGCCAATCTTGCCACCAAGCCTGGTTTCTTTAGCCCCAATTCTAGTCACTGGTCACTATCTCATGTCTATTCTGTTTTAGGATCTTCCCTTGTGACCCAAACTCTCTAAGACAGGTGGTCTGTTTTGCTACTATCATTAGATTCTCCTTTCCAGGTACTTTTCCTCATCAATTCAAGATTGTTAACACAAGTCTCTAATATCTATCACTCATCTCCCTTGACTTTTAATAACCTCCTATTTCTAGATTCCATATTGATGGCTTGTATACAGCTGCTGGGATACACAGTCTTCCTTTAATATGATACAGTCTCCCTATTTTATACCACTCACAAAGACTAACTCAAAATGGGTTAACTCAAAAAGACTTAAATGTAAGACTGAAAACCATAAAACTCCTAGAAGAAAACCTAGGAAAATAAAAAGCTTTTTGACATGGATTTAAGAAATACATTAAAGCACAAGAAACAAATTAATCAATAAGTATGTGAGACTACATTGAACTAAAAAGTGTCTGCATAGCAAAAGAAATAATGAACAAAATAAAGACAATGTATGAAATGGGAAAAAAATATTTGCAAACCATATATCTGATAAGTGGTTATTATCATCCAAATTATATAAAGAACTCACGTAACTTGATATCAAAAAGAAAAAATCTGAATAAAATACAGGCAAAGGAACTGAATAGACATTATTCCAAAGAAGTTATATGAATGGCCAACAGGCACATGAAAAGGTGCTCAACATCACTGACCATTATGGAACTGCAAATCAAACCACATGCCTGTTAGAATGGTTCTTATTAAAAAGACAAAAGATAACAAATACTGGTGAGGATGTGGAGAAAAGGGAATCTCGTGCACTGATGGTGAGATTGTAAGTTGGTGCCATTACCATGGAAAACAGTTTGGAGGTTCCTCAAGAAATTAAAAGTAAAACTACATGATTCGGCAATTCCACTTCTGGAAATATATACAAGGGAAATGAAAACATTATGTTGAAGAGACAACTGCACCCCCGTGTTCATAGCAGCATTATTTATTATAGCCAAGACATGGGAACAATCTAAGTGTCCCTTGATGGATGAATGGACAAAGAGGATTATTTACACACACACACACACACACACACACACAATGGAATACTACTCAGCCACAAAGAAGAATGAAATCTTACCATTTGCAACAACATGGAAGGACCTAAAGGGTATTATGCCTAGTGAAATAAGTCAGACAAAAACAAGTATCATATTTCAATCATGGGTGTCATCTACAAACAAATACTAAAAAAAAAAAAACAAAAAACAAAACAAAACAAAAAAAAAAACCCTCATAGATACAGAGAACAGATTGTGGTTACTAGAGGGGAGGGGAGTGGGGTTTGGGTGGAGAGGGTCAACCCTCCACCATCCAATGGTGATGGATGGTAACTAGACCTTCGGTGGCGATCACTTTGTAGTGCATACAGATGCTGAATTATAAGGTTGAATACCTGAAACTTACATAATGTTTTATATATAATTTTATCTCAATTTTTAAAAACTTGTTGAACATATACTGGCCAAGAATAAGATAAATAAAAGTAGTAACCACTAATATAGGAAATCATATATAAAAAGATTCATGAGTCCTTGTTGGAATTAAATTCCAAATTCGGGAATGTAGTTGGACTATCTGTGCTCAAGAGCATTCTGCCCTCTAAGAGTAAATCTTGGTGCTTCTCTCTGAGTTCCTCTTCATTCATCAAACAAATAATTTGTAAGCACTTCCTTTGTGCCAGGCACTGTGCTGGGCCCTAGGGATATAGGGATGATCAGACAGTTGTAATTACTTCCCTTAAAAAGCTTGCAGTGTAGCTTTTTACTTCTGTTCCTTTCTCAGTAGGAAAGATAATTATTCAGTCACATTATTCATTCCAATCACTAAATGTGACTATTTTTTTTTCATATGTGCTGTCTGCTTATAACACTTGTTATTATTTTAAGATAGTTAAATTATTTTATTTACTGTGAGAGAAGAATTATACTACAGAAGATCTTTTTCCCCCCTCCCCACAAAGGCAGAATTGCACAGAACAAATTAATAGCCATTTTCATTGTCAAGAAACTCAAATGATTTTCTACCTCTTTAAAAATTATATTTAATGAAAAGAGTCATTTGGATTTCTTAATTGGAAAAAATGCAGGCATTATTTGTTACCAAGTGTGTTTCATATTGCCTTACATCCAAAACCCAGGACTGTTTCTTTGTTGATCATACTTTAAAATTAACTCTTAGAGCAAGTAAATACATGAAAATATTCATGGAATTTATGGAGGGTCTTAACTGAACTTGGCCTCATTGCCCTCTCATTTCAGTATCTTTTTCCCAACAAGAGCTTGGTACCAAGGCCTGGAATATTTCAATGCAATTTTCTTCCTCTCTCCCATGCTTGTAGTGCTAGTAGTCCAGATCTAAACAAATGAAATAGAAAAAACAGAATTGTACATAACAGAGTGTACCAACACTTAACATAAAATTAATATTGCAGAGAGATAAGGGTTATTTTCAAAGTTAAATTCAACTTCACAAATCTCTTTTCCTTTTAAAATAATTAGACTGCCCAAATACTTTTTGTGTCAAAAATTCAGGTCTATAAATTATGTCGAACATGCCCAATGCAAAATATTTTGCTTCCACTAAACATATTTATACAAACAATTGACCTAAGTGTGAGGGGAACTGTAATAATGAGGGTTTGACTGGAGAGGAAGATCCACTAGTACAAATATATAAAAAGCTTTTATTTGGAGGGTTTATCCCTACACAATTGTTGGATCTGGTTAAACAATCTATGTGAGGGGTGCCTGGGTGGCTAGGTCAGTTTAAGCGTCCGACTTCAGTTCAGGTCATGATCTGACAGTTCATGGGTTCAAGCCCTGGGTCAGGTTCTGAGCTGACAGCTCAGAGCCTGGAGCCTGCTTTGGATTCTGTGTCTCCCTCTCTCTATCTGTCCCTCCCCCGCTCATGCTCTCTTTCTCTCTCTCAAAAAATAAATAAGTGTTAAAAAAAAAACTGTGAGTCTGTTGTTTCTGTGGTTCCTGAAGTCCACAGGGTGGGCAGTTGGGAAGGGAAGATGGACATGAAGTGGGAGAAGTAAGGACAAACTAGAACCTGCTGTCAGAGTCTAGGATTTTAACCCACTTTCAACTAATAGCTTATTGTTCCATGGATTGTAGTAGAAGAACCTATACTCCAGGGTCAGAGATAAAATACTTGTTACTCACAGTACAGCAAGTAGCAGAAACATCACGTTTGTCTCAGTTCCTCTCGCTGCCCCCCAATTCCTGTTGTACCTTTGGGTGCAACACAAAGGTACTCAGATGGATACTGCACAGGCAGTGAATTTGCTTCACAGGTGAGAAACATTGAATGTGGAGAATTCACCAAAGCACATATAATAAGCAGTAAGCAAGTCTGTTCTTCATCTCAGAGTAAAATATTGTCTAATCATCAAGGTTGCTCACAGTAAATAAACCCAACCCTGAGAAATAGCCAGGTAGGAGGAGACTTGTATTCTTGGAATACTCAGCAAGAACATCAAGGGACACCCAAGCCCATTGTGGATTGCCTCTTCCAATATTTTTAAGGCTTAGCTAGAACCCATATAGATGGGCTGGAACGTGCCTTGGTCTTTCACTACCTCTGGGTCTTCAATTTTGATGGTGAATGTGTCCTGAAGAAGACACTGATGTGTTTCATCATGAAGGTAACCAACTATTTGGCCCAGGAGTTGAGGAGGGTGAGGCAGGAGCTACAGTTGAGCAAGCCCCACTGCTGACCTATGCTAACCAGATGAACCAAGGGATAAGTGATAACATGCTTGATCTACAACAGCACCTCACTAAACTTTACAGCAGAAAAAAATCAAGATAACTGCTGTTCCGCTTTTGCCTTCCAAACCTTGTACAAACTATTTCTCCTGACTCGTGATAACCTAAAACATACAGGAAAGGGAATTCTAAAAAACACAATTTCAGACTAGCTAATACAATCTACCAGAGTCTATTGACAAATGGCCTCCATGTTACCTTCCGTCCAGGTCTGTTAAGTCTCACTGTCCTTCTTCGGGCAACAAGACTCTTATCACTCTCGTTTCATGAAGGAATGGCTGAGAATCAAAGAGGTAGTTGAAACCACTAGCTATGTTATTTCCTGGTCCCTGGCACCACCCCCACTTTCAGTGATTCTCTAGGGAGGATTCATAGGTCATACTCACAACTAGGATTAAGTGCAGTGAAAGGATACAAAGTAAAATCAGCAAAAGAAAAGTATGGGAAAACATGTGGAAAAAAACAGGCACAAACTTCCAAGAGTCTTCTTTCAGTTCCAGTGGAGTCCCACAGGATGCATTTAATTATCCCAGCAATTAGTTGTATCAATACATGTGAAGTATTGTGTGCCAGGGAAGCTTATTAGAAGCTCACTGACCAGGGTTCTTACTGGGGCTGCTCCTGTAGCACTCTCTGCCTAGCATGTACCAAAATTTCACACTGCCAGAAGGAAAGCGGGTGTTCAACATAAACCACATTGTTTGCATGGTTTAGGCAGAGTGAACAATTCTTATCAGCTGTAGGCATGATGGGAACTCCCAAACCCAAGTTACCAGATGGTAGTCAGAAGCCAACCTTGCAAGCAGCCCTTTTTAGGAGAGTAGTCTCAGTGCTGCTATATTAACTCTTTTTCTGTGCATGTGTCTTGATACAACAATAACCAGCTCCATCAAAACACTGAATTGTTCTGTTTGAGTTTTGAAATACTATAATCCTCTTTTTTTAAACTTTTAAAAATAAAACACTTTTTCTACTCCCATTTTCCATAAGAAGGATTTTTCTCTAAGCTCCCATTAACTTCCCCTTTTCCCTTTACTCAACACTGGCCCTAAAGAGGTAGAGTGAGTTATGTGATTGCTAGATTTAGGAAGAATAACTGGGTGTGCTTGGCTTGCACCACCGTTGGTACCGTCCTGGCTCCAGGGCAATGATGCTCCTCTGATGTACCAGGGACTCTGCCCCTTCCTGAGAAGGACTTCTCCATCCAGTATGACTGGTTTGCCTGCCTAATTCTGGGGTTCAATATTAGCAAACCCATGTGGCATGTGAGGGGCACATGCAATGCTTATAGCAGCACTATCAACAATAGCCAAAGTATGGAAAGAGCCCAAATGTCCATCAACAGATGAATGTATAAAGAAGATGTGGTATATATATACAATGGAGTATTACTTGGCAATCAAAAAGAATGAAATCTGCCATTTGCAACCACATGGATGGAACTAGAGGGTATTATGCTAAGCGAAATTAGTCAGAGAAGGACAAATATCATATGACTTCACTCATATGAGGACTTTAAGACACAGACAGATCAAAATAAGGGAAGGGAAGCAAAAATAATATAAAAATAGGGAAGGGGACAAAACATAAGAGACTCAAATATGGTGAACAAACAGAGGGTTACTAGAGAGGTTGTGGGAAGGGGGATAGGCTAAATGGGTAAGGGACATTAGGGAATCTACTCCTGAAATCATAGTTGTACTATATGCTAACTAATTTGGATGAAATTCAAAAAATAAAATTAAAAAAAAGAAATGCTCTTGGAGGACAGTCTATTGGGGAAAAGATCTAAGTAGATTAAAATCACAAAGTAATAGCGGGGCGCCTGGGTGGCGCAGTCGGTTAAGCGTCCGACTTCAGCCAGGTCACAATCTCGCGGTCCGTGAGTTTGAGCCCCGCGTCAGGCTCTGGGCTGATGGCTCAGAGCCTGGACACTGTTTCTGATTCTGTGTCTCCCTCTCTCTCTGCCCCTCCCCTGTTCATGCTCTGCCTCTCTCTGTCCCAAAAAAAAAATAAATAAATAAACGTTGAAAAAAAAATTAAAAAAAAAAATCACAAAGTAATAAATACCCATCTGCTTCATGATATAGGTAAGATATACTATTGAAACATAGAAGAAAGGGAGGTTCCTTTTGGCTGAAGTGGTTAGGAAATATTTAAATACAGAGCTGGGGTTTACCTGGGTCTTGAAAGCTGAATGGATTTTCATAGGGAAGAGATGAGGGAAAGGCAGTCGGGTAATAGACTGGTAACAACAAAGTAAGAAAGCAGGGGCTGTGGTTTGGAGTTAGAAATAGCAATTTAACTAGAGACGATGATTTATGTAGGGACAGAAGCGGGAGCTAGGACTGGAAAGATAGTTGGGAGCAAAATATGAAGAGCTGCAAACAACAGAATAAGGAATTCAGGCTTTATAGACTTGATCATGAGAACTACTGAAGGTTTCTGGACAAGTGCGCACATAATGAAAATGGTACCCGAGTAGTAAAGTTAAAAATTATAGCAGTGTTTGTGGCACCTGGGTGGCTCAGTCGGTTGAGCGTCCAACTTCAGCTCAGGTCATGATCTCACAGTCCTTGAGTTCAAGCCCCACATCAGGCTCTGTGCTGACAGCTCAAAGCCTGGAGCCTGCTTCGGATTCTGTGTCTCCCTTTCTCTCTGCCCCTCCTCCACTAATGCTCATGCTCTCTCTCTCTCTCAAAAAGTAAATAAAAAATTTTTAAAAAATTATAGAAGTGTTTCTTTTTTTTTTTTTTTTTTTTTTAAGTAAGCCTCACTCTCAGTGTGGAGTCTAATGGAGAACCCAACTTGAGGTTTGAACTCACGACCCTGAGATTAAGACCTGAGCTGAGACCAAGAGTCAAATGCTTAACCAACTAAGCCACCTAGGTGCCCCCATAGCAGTGTTTCTTAACCTTTTTAAAAAATTATTGCCTCCTAACACACAAGGAGCTTTCATAGACATTTTTTTCCTCATGGCCACCTGTGAAATTTTAATACTGCTGATATGTTGTTTATCTATTCATGTACTGTATGTATATATCTGTGCTGTATATTTAAAAAGAGTAAATTTTTTTGGCTCCCAAAAACCAATTTCTACCCTCTTAAGGGTGTTAGTGTCCCCACTCAGGACACATAGATTGTAGAATAGGTAGAATTGGAGAGTGATATATGAACAGATGAAAGTACAAAGAGTCTGTTTTCCTCATAGCAGTCCAAGCAAGCAAGAGGTGGAGAAGTTGGTGCCTAATGAAAGAAAATACGCTATGTCAGAGCACAGTTGGTGGCAGATTGAACTAACAGCAGGAAGGGCAACCAGGAGGATAAGGAAGCATTCAAAGAGGTGGCCACCTCAGGGGACATGCAGACAACAGTTTGTAGATAGATTTCCGGGAGAAAATATTGAGGGCCCAGTAACACAGATAGTACACAGTATCAAGGAATCTGCGATGGTGATTGGAGCCTGATAGCCCTGATTACTTGCAAAGTGACTCACAAGACCACCAATGGGCAAAGAGAAGAGGCCAATGCAAAGTTGCTAGAAACAAAGAAAGCAGATGTGAAGTCCCAGGAGTCCCAGGAGAAGTTATGTCCTCTGGACAAATCTGGGATCCAGAGATCAGAACTAGGACTCCTGTGCACAGCCCAGCAGGACAACTATGATCATCCTCAGTGAGGGAGGTACAAAGGTGGTTTAAATACTACAGTTGTCCCTTGAGCAATGTGGGGGTTAATGGTGCTGATCCCTGTGCAGTCAAAACTGTGTATTAACAGTGTATTAACTGTGTATTAACTTTTGACTTCTCAAAAACCCAGAAGACTTACTCCTAACAGTCGATTAGCACATACTGTATATGTTTTATGAATTGTATGTTGTATTCTTACAATAAAGTAAGCTGGATAAAAGAAAATGTTATTAAGAAGATCTAAGCAAGACAAAATAAATATACACTACTGCACTGTATTTATAGAAAAAAAATAAACATATAAGTGGATCCACACAGTTCATACCCATGTTGTTCAAGGGTGAATTGTACCTTGTTTTGGTCAACCTCATTGGCATGATAATAGGAATAGGACTGAGGCTTCTGGAAGGAAGTCACACCAGTCACACAAAGGGAAATAAGGTTGACAAGGGGATGGGAAATTAGGCAGGACTAGTAGAAGACACTATAAACAGCATGGGCACTTAAGAAGTCATTTTAGGACATTCAGTTCAAGATGGCAGTCTGAGCAATTATAAGCCCGGGACACTATTAAAATGAGGATGAATGCATTGAAAGTCTGACCGTAAAAATAATGACAGGGAAACCATCAGCACAAAAGAAATGTCATCAGATTTCTGGGAAATGGAAAACTGAAGGAAAAGTGATGTCTGATGAAGCCCTAACTGAAAACACACATAAAGGAGGCTACAAGTGAAGGTTGTAAGTGTGGCTCTCCAGAAAATCTTGTGACATAGATATTAAGTAGCATGGAGGTAAGAATGACACGCAGGACCTAAAACAGAAGAATTAACTGAAAATTCATATGTGAAACAAGGTTTATATACATACACACTATACCTTGGAGCTTAGAAACTCTCTTGCCAACCTTCTACCCCTGCCCTTAGCCAGAAAGAAAGAAAAGAAAGAAAGAAAGAAAGAAAGAAAGAAAGAAAGAAAGAAAGAAAGAAAGGTGGAAGGAAAGAAGGAAGAAGGGAGGGAAGGAGGAAAGGAAAGGAAGGAAGAAGGGAGGCAAGGGGTGTGAGGTGAGGGAAAGGAAGGGAAGGGGAGGGAGGGATGGAGACAGGCAGGCAGGAGGCCTAGAAAGAAAACAGTCAAATCAAAGGATTGAACTACAGGAAAGAAATCCCAGGAGGAGAAATTTGGCGAAGGTGCCATAGACTTCACAAAATGCTTATATATTACAGTGTATTACAAACACTTAAGGAACAATAAAGACTCATATCATGAGTGTGGGAAATACAAGGACAAAAGAAGAGAAATGAGGGGCGCCTGGGTGGCGCAGTCGGTTAAGCGCCCGACTTCAGCCAGGTCACAATCTCGCGGTCCGTGAGTTTGAGCCCCGCGTCAGGCTCTGGGTTGATGGCTCAGAGCCTGGAGCCTGTTTCTGATTCTGTGTCTCCCTCTCTCTCTGCCCCTCCCCCGTTCATGCTCTGTCTCTCTCTGTCCCAAAAATAAATAAACGTTGAAAAAAAAATTAAAAAAAAAAAAGAAGAGAAATGAAATTATAAGTTAGCTATGAGTTGATAATCTGAACTTTTCTAATTCCAAATTGTAGAATCAACATATTGACAAATAACTATACTGACTTAATTGAGATTATAGAACAGAATATAAACAGAATCAATGCTGACAATTTAAAAAGCAAAATTACAGTTGACCAAAGTTGGAAGATGGAAAGGGGAGAGGAGATAGGAAGGGTAGAGTCTCTAGTACCATAGCCTTTCAAAATGAGGAGTCGAAAGATTCTTTCCATAATTGTTGGAACAAGAAATAAAATTGCAAACATATTGCTTAAAGGTACAAAGGTAACCACGAGAGCAACTAAGAAGAATAAGTGTGCTGAGAGGAGGTAGAAGAGAAGATGAAAGGTGAGTACAGTAAATTAATTAAGATCTATTATAGCAGGAAACCAACTTGAATTGGATGAAACTTGAATGAAGAAGGAAATCATCATTTCTATATATAACATAGAAATATAGGTAGAACCACCTGGAAGAAAATTAAAATGGAAATAGATAAAAATGTTTAAACTTTTGACACTTCCCTCCTCCCCTGAGTGGGTAATGGAATGGGGATGAGGAAGTAAAAACATATGGACTTCCCCTTTTCCTTGTGTTTCTATGCTAACTGGCTTTTAAAACTGGTGTGTTTATTGCCCTGATAAAAATAAAATTTTTCAAAAAAAAAGTCATTCATGCAGTTCAAATAAGGTAATTGGTTCCAGAAATAGGGGAGTAGCAGGAATGGAAAAGCAGATGTAATAGACATAATGAAGGAAGAATTGTCTAGAATTGATAATTAATTTAACATGAAGGACAAAGAAAGAGTGAATATAAAATGCTCCCAAAGTTTTGAGACTGAATGAGCAGAAGAATTTTAGAGCTACTACCAAAACTGGGGAATTTGGAAGGGCAAAATGTTCTGCAGGTGATACGATGAGTATAGTTTGAGACATCTGTGTATGAGAAGATAACAATGTTTAAAAAAAGGTGAACTTAAAATTTTAAAATATTCCTTCATTTTGAAATTTTTTTAATGTTTATTTTTGAGGAAGAGAGAGAGAGACAGAGTGTGAGCAGGGGAGGGGCAGAGAGCAAGGGAGACACAATCCGAAGCAGGTTCCAGTCTCTGTGCTGTCAGCACAGAGCCCGATGGAGGGCTCAAACTCCCGGACCACCATGAGATCATGACCTGAGATCATGACCTGAGCCGAAGTTGGACGCTTAACCGACTGAGTCACTCAGACTCCTCAAAAACATTCCTTCATTTTGAATATCAAAACCCAAAAAGCAAATTCATTCTTCAAAAGCGGATACTTTTTCCCCTATGTGTACCTCTGGTTGTCTAGAATTGATAGGTAGCAAAAATTGAGAAAAATACATCATCCATTAAAAATATCCAAAGTTTTTACAAGAGGAGGAAATGTGCTCTGTGCTCCATTGAAAGGTTGGGAGCAGGAAAGAAGGTGGGAATGAGATTTCAAAATATCTTGGGGAAAAGGACAAACCAGTGCTTTGGAGCGGGGAGAATGCTCTAAACCGGAGAAAATAGGATGATACTAAACCACAAGCAACAGATGATAAATCAAATAAGGGATTAAATTTTAGATTGAGTTTTTATCTGAGTGGTAGCATGAGGAAGACTGTATAGGAATACCATGTGACACTGAAAAAATTTAAAGTTTGCTGCTATTAAATGGAAGTGGTTTGAATGTGATGGAAGTTAAGTTTATGCCAACAGCACCACCCACTGGGCATAAGAGAGACTGCTGCTGGTTTGGCAGATTCTTCAGAGCGCGCGCAAACACCCACACAGCCCCCCCCCCCCCCCCCAGAGGTATATGAGGAAGGAAAAACTTGTCCCCGGAGGGTTTTGATGATTGAAATGAAGTACAAGTAAAAAATAAAGTAGAGAAATGCTTTTCCTTACTTATGTTAACAGAATTAGCAATAGTACACTAAATGGCAGTTCTGCTTATACCTAGAATGTAGGGCAGAATTACTACTCTAACAGAGACTGTGTAGATTACAAAATCATTTTCTGAAACTATCTGTGGAAGGCACTAAAATGTCCCCCACCCTATATATATAGGGTTTATGGCTCCATGGCTTATATATATATGGCTCCATGCCTTAATCCTCGGAATCTGAATATGTGAGCTCCTATTGACAAAAGGGAATTTACAGATATGATCCTGAGATGGGGAGATTACCCTGGATTATCCAGATGAGCCCAATATAATCAACAAGGGTCCTTTAAAAGGGAAAGAGTTAGAGTTGGAGAAGATGTGAGGACAGAAAGCAGAAATTAGACAATGAATTGATTGTGGGCTTTGAAGATGGAGGAAGGGCCCCAGAGCTAAGGAATGCAGGTGTCCTCTAGAAACTGAAACAGAAAAGGAAATGGATTCTCCCCTAGAATTTCCAGAAGGGAATATAGCCCTGCCAACACCTTTATTTTATTCTTTATCTAACACCTTTGTTTTAACCCAATGAGACTGATTTTAGACATATGACCTCTAGAACTATAACTGCGTTATTTTAAGCCACTAACTTTGTGACCTATATAGATATATGTTTGATGTCTACATATTAAAAATTATATACATTTGATCTTTCAGTTTAAAACTTCCAAAAGAAACCAACACCCAAATGACTTCACTGGAAAATCTACCAAACGTATAAAATTTTTATGCCAATTCTACACAAACTCTTACACAATTCAGAACAGAAATGAACACTTCCCAACTCATCTTATGAGGTTAGCATTACTCTGATACCAAAACTGGACAAAAACATTTCAAAAATCAAAACTGCAAGCCAGTTGCCCCGTGAATACAGAAAAAATTTTTCAAAAACATATTAGCAAAACAAGCCCAGCAATATTTTTAAATGATAATACATCATAGCAAAGTGGAATTTATCCCGAGAATGTGAGATTGCTTAACATTGGAAAATCAGTGGATATAATTCACCTTATCAATAGAAAAAAGAAGAAAACTCGCCTCCTTCCACAGACACACCAATCTACAACTATGTATGGAACAATTTCCTCCAAAAAACAATCTCAACATCAAACAAACCTTCAGCACTGCTCCCTAGATTTGATCCCCAGTAAAGGATTTGAACCCCACATTTGACACCCCAACTTTTAAGACCTGTGCTTGAGAGATGTGCTCCCAGGACGTCTAGCTGTGAAAGCCAACAGGGTTGCATCCCCAAGACCCACAAGGCTACAGCGAACTGAGAAACACTTCTTCAAGGGCTCATGTGGACTCACCCATTCCAGGGCCCAGAGTGGAGGCAGCCAATGGAAAGGCACCCAAACTTTCTGTGAAAGAGGCCTATTTGTTGATCTTAAAGCATCGGCATGGAGGGGCAGGGATCTAACTGAACACACACCTAGGGAACTACGGAAGAAATCTCCAAATATGGAGGTCTATGCTCTCCTTCTGCCTCACTCCAGGTCACCAGTAATCCCAGAAAGTCACTTGTACACTCGCGTGGAGCCCCGATTTTTGCTTTGTCACCCAGGGGACACCCTTAGTTCACCTAGCTCTGGTGGATAGCAGGGCTTATGCTCACAGGTCCTCAAGGTCTATAATCAACACAGAAGGAATTCTTACTGGGGACCACCCCCAGGGTACAGTAGAGAGGCAACAGACTGGGGAGCCTAGACTCTGCTGAAGAGGCCTATTAGCTTATCATCACAGCTTCAGCCTGAGTGTTGGAGATGTGAATAAAGTACGCCAAAGAGGGCCGACGAGGCTAAAACAGACTCTAGTCTCTAGCGTAGAGACCCCTCCTCCGGGTTCTTCTTCCTGTTTGCTGTGTGCACAAAAAACCCCACAGATATGGAAGCTGACGACTATAAGTTACCCTCCCCACTTGCATTCGGCACTCAGAACTTTGGAGAAACAGTCTCCTCTGAGCCCACCAGTGTTAAATAAATCTCTGATCCACCAAGATCTCCGAGTGCCGCTTGGTTTTTCCGCCAGTGTTCCAGACTGGTTCCGTAAGGTACTTGGTTCCCTGACCGGGAAACCCAACCGTGCTGGCCCATTGTTGCCACCGGTTTGGGAGAATGGCAAGGTGGTGATGGAGAGAGGGATCGCAAGGGTGAAGGCACGCCCTGCCTGAATTTCGGCAGTCTCCTTCTCGATTGCCTTGGGCCAGCTCTGCTCCATTGGGCCTGCCGGACTCAAAGAGACCTGGTAGGTGAGGACCTGGACCCGACGTCAGAACCGGTAAGGCCGGGGCCCCAAAGAAGTCAGGCCCAACCAAAAAGGTAGAAGGGGACCTGATCAATTCCCGGAGGACTTAATAGGTCTCACAGGTAGAAAATTTTGCAGGAGGGAAGACTGGTGTGTGTGTGTGTGTGTGTGTGTGTGTGTGTGTGTGTGGCTTGGCCAGGCTTGCCAGTCGAGTTCGAGTTTGTGGCTCCACGGACAGGCACCCTTAAAGTCCCCAAAAGTCTATGGAGTCTGAAAGGGCTCTCTTGTGTCGTGGTGAGACTATAAGGTCTAGGGCAGTACCAGATCAGATTCCGAATGCAAGTCACAAAGCTGAGTCTGCTACAGCCAAACCTCACCTAAAGTTTCCCTTGGGAACGCAACCAGAGGAGTATCTGATTAGTCTTCTCATCCAAGGGGATACCCTCCCCTTGTCTGTCTTTGTGACACCAAACACAAGAAAGAAATTAATAATGGGATAAAAACAGAGTAAGCCTACGATTTTAGAGGTCATTCTCAAAAATTTTAAAAAGGGATTTTCAGGCAATTACAGGATGAAAATGACACCCAAGAAGTTAAGGAACTTTTGTGAACTAGAATGGCCCATATTCAATGTAGGATGGCCCCCAGAAGGGACATTAGATTCTCAAATAGTACAGCAGGTTTGGCTAATAGTCACTGGGAACCCAGGCCACTCTGATCAATTTCCATACATCAACTCCTGGCTTGAAATTTCCCAAAATCCCCCGCCTTGGGTGTGATTCATCGTTAGCAAACAGAGCCAGGCAAAGGTTTTAGCCACTTTATCTGGAGGCTCACCCAGGGAGCCAAAGAAGCGACCCACCACTCCTCTAAATTTAAAGGAGATGCAAAGGAAGATATTGTCTTTCCACCTCCTTATGACTTGCCAACCTCCCTCCCTGCTCCCCCTGAGCTTGAAACTCCTCCCCCATCTGTCTCTCTGCCCAGGCTGCAGCCCAGCCTGAGCCCCTGCCTCTGCATTTG
Source organism: Leopardus geoffroyi (assembly GCF_018350155.1). NCBI lineage: Eukaryota > Metazoa > Chordata > Mammalia > Carnivora > Felidae > Leopardus > Leopardus geoffroyi. Next base: position 102,544,783 of record NC_059327.1, on the reverse strand, counting down.
GTGCCGCCCATCTCCCCACCCCTCTCAGACCCAGAGAATCCTCCCCCACAGGGGCCAGCAGCCAGAGTGCGCCCCAGACCCAGACCTAACACTCTCCAAATGCCTGCAAGGGAGACAAGAGAGCCTGAAAGATAGAATGAGGACAGAACAGTCCAGCCCAGCCATTCCATGATGTATTATCAACCTTTCTCTACAACTGACCTCTTCAATTGGAAACACAACACTCTATCATACTCTGAAAAGCCACAAGCAATGGTCAACTTGATGGAGTCCCTCTTCCAGACCCACTGACCGACTTGGGAAGATTGCCAACAGTTACTCCACACTGTGTTTAAGAGAGAAGAAAGAAGAAGAATGAGAGAAACACAACAGTACCTAAAAGATCACTTACCTCTGGGGATTAATGACCCTGCTGTCTGGGTTCGAGCTGCTGCACCTGAAGAACGCCCAACATGGGATTTCACCACAGAAGAAGGACAGGCCCACATCCGATGATACCAGGAAGCCCTCCTTCGGGAAGTCCAAGCTGGAGCCAAAAAGCCCATGAACATGACTAAAATATCGTCAGTCACACAGCACCCTGGGCAGTCTTCCGGAGACTACTATGAAAGATTATGTGAAGCATACCGCGTATACACCCCATTTGACCCCGAGGCACCAGAAAGTCAACAGATGGTAAATACCTCTTTTGTGGCACAGGCTGCCCCAGATATCAGAAGAAAACCAGAAGTTGGAGGGCTTTGATGGGATGAATATCGCTCAGCTGATAGAGGTCACCAATAAAGTTTTCATGAACAGAGAAGTCATAGCCAAAAGAGAAGCAGAGAGAAGACTAAAAAAGAAGGCCACCCTTCTCGCAGCAGCAGTAAAACAAACAGATGCCGCTAAGATGGGAAGGTCCCAACCACCAAAAGGGGGAAACCCAGAGCCTCCTTAGCAAGGGACCAATGTGCATGCTGCAAAGAGAAGGACTGGAAGAATGAATGCCTGAATCGGAAGGGGTCCTCAAAACCCAGCCGATATCAGGAGGAACCTCGAGGCGAGAACCTCGTTGGTCTGGCCAGGGTACAATCAGACTGAGGGAGACTGGGCTTTTTCTCTCTTGGCCCCCATGAGCCCACGGTTGAAATGAAGGTAGGGGGCCTAACAATAATTTTCATGGTTGACACTGGGGCTGAATATTCCATTGTTACTTCCCTGGTGGTGCCCTTAAGCTAAAAGACGGCAACCATACTTGGGGCTACTGGGACACAGGCAATGCAGCAGCCCTTGTGTCAGGCTCGACAATGTGAACTTGGGGGTCACAAGGTCCAGCATGAGTTCCTCTACTTACCTGACTGCCCAATTCCTCTCCTGGGCCAGGATCTGCTCTCCAAACTTGGGGCCCAGGTAACTTTTGAACCCACTGGACACACTAGCTTCCAATTAAACCCAAGGCAGAAGGAAACCCTGGTCTTGGCGATTACCCTGCCAAGAAGAAGAATGGAGACTATTCTGCACCCAGGGTTTACCCTGGGATTCAGAATTCAGGTTTACATTCCCCTCTGTATGGGCTGAAGATAACCCACCTGGACTAGCTTGGAGTCGGGCCCCCATCATTGTTGACCTGATCCCTGGAGCTCAAACTCAGAGACAAAGGCAGTACCCCCTTCCACTCAAGGCTAGAATGGGTAAACAAGAGCACCTGACCAAGCTCAGAGAAGCAGGTATTCTAATTGAGTGCCAATGGGCTTGGAATACCCCACTCTTGCCAGTCAAGAAGACAGGAGGAAGAACTGACCAGTACAGGATTTGAGGGCCATTAACAAAGTGACTGTTTCCTTACACCCAGTGGTTCCCAACCCGTATGCTTTCCTCAGCCAAATACCAGGGTCAGCCAGATGGTTTACATGCCTCGACCTAAAGGATGCTTTGTTCTGCCTCCACCTGGCTCCTCAAAGTCAACCATTGTTTGTCTTTGAATGGGCTGAGCCTGTTACAGGCTCCAGATGCAGCTGACCTGGACATGACTTCCCCAAGGTTTCAAGAACTCACCCACTCTTTTTGGGGAAGCACTAGCTGCAGACCTCACCGACTTTCCAAGGGAAACCACAGGGTGTGTCCTCCTCCAATATGTAGATGACCTTCTCCTTGCCAGCAACACCCAAGAAGACTGTATGAAAAGTACCAAGGCCCTCCTGCAGCTCCTGTACTACTCGGGGTATCGGACCTCTTGGAAGAAGGCACAGATTTGTCAGCAACAGGTCCAATACTTAGGCTTCCTCCTTACAAAAGGAAAAAGAGAACTAGGACCAGAAAGGAAGAAAGTTATCACCACACTGCCTCAGCCCCAAACAAAACAAGGCTTGCATGAATTTTTAGGGGCTTCAGGGTTCTGTAGCATTTGGGTTCCCGGATTCTCAGCCATAGTGAGTCCAGACCAGGAGCCCCTCGCATGGACTACAGAGGCAAGGGCCGCTTTCACAGAAATAGAGTTGGCGCTGGGATGAGCCCCAGCCCTGGGTTTGCCTGACATAGAAAGGCCCTTTAACCTCTTCTTACATGAAAAGGACAAAATAGCCCTTGGAGTGCTCACTCAGAGCATGGGGCCTTGGCAATGGCCAATGGCCTACCCGTCAAAAAAAAACTTGATCCTGTGACTAAAGGATGGCCACGGTGCCTCAGAGCGCTGGCAGCCACAGTCCTGCTCATCAAGGAGGCAGACAAACTCACACTGGGACAAATGCTTAATGTTAAGGTCTCACATACAGTCATGTCCCTCATGAGCACCCAAGGATATCGTTTCCTCTCCAATTCTCAGCTGACACAATACCAAGGCCTTCTCTATGAAAACCCAAGGGTCACTCTCAAAACAGTAAGAACACTAAACCCGGCCACCTTCCTTCCCATGGAGGAGGGAGAACCCGACCATGACTGTTCTGAAGTAGTGGATGAAGTCTACACCAGCCGCCCAGACCTCCAAGACTAGGCTATAACAAGCCCGGAGATCACCCTGTTCAGCAATGGGAGCAGCTATTTACAAGAGGGCAGTCAAAGAGCAGGATATGCGGTAACCACAACCACCAAAATTCTGGAAACCAAGGCCTTGCCAGAAAGATGGTCGGCACAATGAGCTGAACTGTACGCCTTAATCCGAGTCCTCATCTTTAGCAAAGGTAAACAAGTTAACATCTACAATGATTCCCGGTATGCCTTTGTTACTGTGCGTGTACACAGGGCCATCTATAAAGAAAGAGGCTTCCTTACTGCTGCAGGGAAAACTATCAAAAACAAGGAAGAAATACTAAAGCTTCTTGAGGCTGTATGGCTGCCAGACAAGGTAGTTATCCTACACTGTAAGGGACATCAGAAAGGAGACGACCCCATAACTCAAGGAAATCACCTGGCTGACAAAACAGCCAGAACGGCCACCTGTGGTGACCCAGGCAAAGCTCCTACCTACTATGACTCTTGTGCCCCAGAGGGAAGACTCCCCTCCCCATACATAAACGAAGAAAGAAGTTGGGCCTCAACAGAAGGGGGCACACTAAGCAAAAAGGGATGGTGGGTCATGCCAAATGGACACATCTTTGTCCCGTCATCTATGGGAAAACACATAGTGAAGAAATATCACCAACTCACGCACCTAGGGAAAACTACACTAGAAGCCCTCCTCAAAAAGAACTACTATATCAGCCAGCTGCCAGCATTATGCTGAGCTGTCAGTGAATAATGTGTAATGTGTGCCAAAAACAATGCTTGGTCTGCCCCACAGCCCCCACCTGGCACACAAAAGATGGGGGCTGCCCCTTTCAAAGACTTAGAGGTGGACTTCACTGACATGCAACCAAATAAAGGGTTCAGATACCTTCTTGTAATAATCGGCACATATTCGGGATGGGTCAAAGCATTCCCGACCAGAACAGAACAAAGGCGCGAGATGGCCAAAGCCCTTCTATGGGAGATTGTGCCTCGGTTTGGTCTATCTTTAACCATACACAGTGATAACGGACCTGCATTTGTGGCAGACATTATACAAACCCTGACAAAGTCCCTCAACATTACCTGGAAACTACACACTGCTTACCGACCCCAGAGCTCAGGGAAAGTAGAACGGATGAATAGCACCCTCAAGGAAACCCTGGCTAAATTCCACCAAGAGACTAATCTCCCATGGCCAGATTTACTACCGCTGGCCCTCCTGCGTGTCCGATGCATGCCTGGGGCACTGAGATTCTCCCCTTTTGAGTTATTATATGGGTGACCCCCCTCCATGTTTAGGAAAACTCCCAGGAGACCTACACCAGCTTGGAGACAAGGGAATAAGAGAACAGCTCCAGACCTTGGGGGCAGTCCTAAATAAATTACAGAGATACACCATAGAGAGGGCCCCAATTTCCTTAGGGACCCCTGTTTACCCCTTTCAGCCAGGAGACTCTGGGTGGGTTAAAGATTGGAAGAGGGAACCTCTTAGACCACAGTGGACAGGGCCTCATACTGTTATTTTAACAATTCCTACAGCCTACAGGCTGTACAGGTGATACTCCTACAGGTATCATCCCATGGGTCCATCGCTCCAGAGTTAAGAAGGCCAACTCAGAAGAACCCACAACCTGGCAAAGTGATCCAGATCCAATCAACCTGCTTAAACTGACCCTCAAAGGGGAAACTGGCCCCTGAGACCTCCAGCCCTGCTCCAGCCACACCCCGGAAGCTGGCTGGCCTGCACACGGCAGAAGCTTGAGAAATCAATGCATGAACCTAGCCCAGGGGTTTGGATGCAGCTCTGCCAGCCCTTGCCCCTTACTGGTGTAATAGCCCTAATCTTACTTCTTACTGTTTGGGCTGATAGAGACTACATCAACAAGCTAGACGTGGGACAAAAGATGCATACTGGGTCTTACATACCTCCTCTGGATGGGAGGATTATTAAGTATTTCCTGTATATTATGATAACTTCTCTCACCCTTACAACTGCCGCTTACCTACTTTGCCCCCAGGATTGTTATATGACAATAATGGGGTCAAGGGCGTTCAGCGCCTTCACCTCCCTCCACAAAGATTGCTTCAAGGGAAAAACACCCACTCTCTGTCAGTCACCCGGTGCCCCAAGGACTAAGTATTGGACCATAACGATAACCCAAAATGTCAGGAACCCACATCACAACAAGGGCCTCCAGAGAGGAAAGCAAGCTTGCTACACTTACCTTCCTCAATGGGGGATCTCAGACAGGGGAGGAGTGCAAGACAGGGCCCTTCAAAAAGTTATATAAGATACCCAGGATAGGGTAATACAAGCCATAAAGGTGACCACTCCCCTGGCAGCCTACCAAGGTTTGAACCTTTCAGCCGTCAATCAGATGCTTACCAATTCCCCATTCCAGCATTGGGCCAACACTACTCTAGAAGTCCTCCATAAAATAGATAATCACACCCAAACCTGCTGGATGTGCTTGCCCCTCAGCCAGAGGGCTTACTTAGCCATTCCCATCCCTTTGACCTGGGAAGCTCCTGAAAATCTCAAAACCAACACCTCTGTCTTAATTGGACCCCTGGCCACTGGGATCTTTCTCACAAATGCCAACAATCTAGTCTGTACAGTCCCTGAAGGTATGAACAGTACCTCTCTATGCAGAAGAAATATAACCTTAAAGAGGAATGCAACCCTCTGTGTTCTAATTCAGCCTACCAATGCTTAGAGGCCAACTGGACTCAGATATGTTATTCCAACTTCCTAACTCCAGAGATATCCGTATACACTGTAGATCAGCTCCTAACAGCCTTTAGCCCCAAGTCCCAGGCTAAACAGACAGTCCTGCTACCCGTTCTGATAGTAGCAGGAATTGCAACAGGAATAGAAACCACAATAGGAGACATAGGTTCATCTGTAGGACTATACCACAGACTATCTCAAGAGATAAATGAAGACGTGGAATGGGTGGCAGATTCTCTGGTAACCTTACAAAGCCAAATAAACTCTCTTTGGAGGGCGGCAGTGACCCTCCAAAATAGGCAAGTCCCTCTATCTCCTCACCTCAGAAAAAGGAGGGACTTGCATCTTTCTGAGGGAGGAATGTTGCTATTTCGTAAACCAGTCAGGAATAGTTACAACTAAGGTTAAGGAACCCAAGGAAAGAATTCAACGTAGACAATAGGAAAGTATCAATCAATGGAAAGGATGGGATCTCACGGATTGGGCATCCTGGCTTCCTGCTCTGGCAGGGCCCCTCCTCTCCATAATTTTACTTGTATCCAGCAGCCCCTGTATACTGAATGCCCTGGTATGTTTTACTGAAAACACTTTGGTGTTGCTCACCAAACTACTGCATGTATGTTAGCCTTCCGAGAGTACCAACCTGTAAAACTGAAAGGTGATGCCTTCTAAAAGTTTTTTTAAAAGGCATCAAAGGGGGGAATGTTGGAGAAGTGAATAAAGTACGCCAAAGATGGCCGACGAGGCTAAAACAGACTCTGGTCTCTAGTGTAGAGACCCCTCCTCTGGGTTCTTCTTCCTTTGTTTGCTGTGTGCACAAAAACCCCCACAGATATGGAAGCTGACGACTATAAATTACCCTCCCCACTTGCACTCGGCGCTCAGACCTTTGGAGAAACAGTCTCCTCTGAGCCCACTGGTGTTAAATAAATCTCTGATCCACCAAGATCTCCGAGTGCCGTTAGGTTTTTCTGGCAGCATTCCAGCCTGGTTCTGCAACATGAGAGCAGGTTTGCAAATGAACACACATCCTAAAGGCTGACTGTAATCCTCTCCAAAGACCAGTCTTCTCATTCTCCCCTTGTGTGACCCAGATCGCCAGTGTCCCTCAGAGAGGAGTTGCACACGTGTCTGGTGCCTGCTTTTAAGGCTGCCACCCAGGAGACACCCCTTGGTAACCTGGCTCTAGGGACCAGCAGGGCTTGCATTCGTGGGTCCCAGGAGACTGGGACAAAGGGAGCAATGGTGCATGACTGGCTACCACACCCAAACGCAGAGACACTAGACCGAAACACACCCCCAGGCTTTTTGTTAAAGAAGCCTATTTGCTTGTCTTGGAGCTTCAGCCTGAGGGGCAGGCTTCTGGTTTAACACACACCTAGGGGCCTGCTGAAGTGCTCTCCAGTGACAGAGGCCAATGGGCACTATCATTGCAGCTCCCCTGCCTTGCTGTGGTTCACTGGGACTCCTGGATGGGAGCTTGTGCACTCGTCTGATTTTTACAGCTGCCACCCAGGGGACACCTCCCAATTACCTGGTTCTAGTAGTCGGCATGGCTTGTGCTCATGGCTGAAGGGCTGTTACAAATGGTGAAGTAGTTCTTACCCAGCCACCCACCCCAGGGCATAGCACAGAGACAGCAGAGTGAATAGTGCCCAGTCTTTCTGTGAAAGAAGCCTATTAGCTTATCTTCATAGCCGGGGCCTAACAAGTAGGATTCTCTCTTTTTTTTTTTTTTTTTTTTTTTTTTTTTAATTCATGTTTGAGAGACAGAGAAACAGAATATGAGCAGGGGAGGGGCAGAGAGAGAGGGAGACACAGAATCCCAAGCAGGCTCCAGGCTCCGAGCTGTCAGCACAGCGCCCAATGCTGGGCCCCGTGCAGGGCTCGAACTCAGGAGCCGTGAGATCATGACCTGAGCCACTTAACTGGCTGAGCCACGCAGGCGCCCCATAAGGGGTAGGATTCTAATCAAAAATACACCTAGAGGCTGACTAAAATTCTCTCCACAAACCAGGGAGGCTGGCAGGTGCCATCTTCATTCCCTCCCTTGCCCCACTCCATGTTCCTGGTGTCCAAGAAAGGAGTTTGTGTAGATGTATGGTGCACCGGCTTTTGTGACTACTGCCAGAGGACACATCCCTTGATAGCCTGGCTCTGGAGGCCTGGAGGGCTCTGTTCACCAGTTCAGTGAGAGTGTACCAAACTAAGAAACAGTTCTTAACTGGCCATCACTCTAGGACTTAGTGTAGAGAAAGCAAACAGAAATGCCCATCTCTCACTCTTCCCCTAAAAAGGGGATTTTTACATGCTTTAAAAGCTTCTACCTGAGAATCTGGATTCCAATTAGCCTGAATCTAGGTAATGACTGAGATTCACCCCCACCACCCTTTAGGACCCTAAATGGTCTTGGTGCACCTTCAACTCCTGGGAGCCACTAAGAATAAAAGTAGGCTGCTTGAACAATTACAAAGATTTGAGAGACAAGTCCATATTCATTGCAGAATTATTGACAAATTGCGAAGACACGGAAGCAACCTAATTTCCATCAGTGGATGAATGGATAAAGAAAATGTGATATATATAGACAGCACACTATTATTCAGCCATAGAAAAGAAGGAAATCTTGTCATCGGTGACAACATAAATGAAACTTGAGGACATTATGCTAAGTGAAATAAGTCAGAGAAAAGATAAATACTCTATGACTTCTATGACATGTGGAATCCAAAAAATGACAACAAAAAAACAAAGTTATGGAAAAAGAGATCAGATTTGTGGTTACCAGAGGTGGGGAATGGGGAACGGGATAATTGGGTGAAAGTGGTCAAAAGGTACACACTTCTAGTTATAAGATATGTAAGTACTGGGGATATAATGTACAACACTTAACACTGTGTGATCTCACATATTTGAAAGTTAAGAGATCCTAAGAATTATCATCAAGGAGAAAACTTTTTTTTCATTTATATGAGATGATGGATGTTAGCTAAATGTATTATGGTAATCCTTTTGCAATATATATGTAAGTCAACTCATTATGCTGTATACTTTAAACTTACACAGTGATGTATGTCAATTATATCCGAATAAAACTGGAAAAAAAATATGTAGGCAATTGATTCTCAACTTGGCTCTGCTTCAGAATTGCTTATGGAAAAAAAAAAAGCAATGTTATATGTACATATAATTTTTAAGGCTCCATGGTTATTCTGATTAGCAGCCAAGGTTATAACAAGAACAAATTACTACTTAAAAATTTTCAAAGGGAGAGCAGTCCATTTATAAAAATGTCTTATTATTAGCAATCACATGCTTTAAAAAAATGCTTACCTAAGGGTGTCAGTGCAAAAAACGAAACTGACACCAATTCAAGAAGCAGTTTGAAAGCAGAAAACTGAAAGGTAAATATTATAAGAAAGAAAGAAACTGCTTCTTTCTAACAGATGTTGCCTGCTTTTTTATCTCAAAGAAGGTAGCAGATGAAAATAGGAAAAACAAGTTAATAATAGGAAAGAGAAAAGTATGCTCTGAATTTTTAGGTTGTTTTATTTTATTTTAATTTTTAGGCTGTTTTAAAATAGCTTTTCTACTAAGCAACTAGCATCCTAAGCATCACCTTAACTGATGCTATATATGCTATAAATCAATCAGAGACCCCTTAACCTCTCTCTCGTTCCACATGCAGAGGGATGCAGCTGCAATTCACGTTTATCACCCAAAAGTCAACTGCAAATTCAGCTGTCAGGTGACACCATTGCCAATGACTAGCTTAGAAAAAGATATCATTGTTAATGGTATTACGCTCAGTGAAACAAGTCAGAGAGAGAAAGACAAATACCATATCATTTCACTCATATGTGGAATCTAAAAAACAAATGAATAAACAAAGAAACAAAAAGCAGCACCAGACCTTAAGTACAGAGAACAAACTGATGGTTACCAGAAAGGAGAAGGACAAAGGGATGGGCAAAACGGGTGAAGGGGAGAGGGAGATACAGACTTCCAGTGATGGAATGAAGAAGTCATAGGAATAAAAGGAACAGCATAGGGAATATAGTCATTGGTTTTGTAATAGCGTTCTATGCTAACAGTAGTAGCTACATGTGTGGTGAGCACAGCACGACCTGTAGAGCTGCTGAATCACCATGTTGTACACCTAAAACTAATGTAACATTGTACCAACCATACTCAAATAAAAATGATTTTTAAAAAATTTTTCTGAACACATACAGATAATTCAGGAGGAAGGAAATGTTTATTTTTCATTAATCTTTTGAATGCAATCTTTTGAATTAAACCAGGTTTAATTTAGTAGCAAACTTGATTAGTAACACTTCCAGGAGTTCATAATTTCAAAGCTAGAGTTCCGATTAAGGAAATACGGTTATCAATTTAATATAAATGAAGTTTTTTAAAAAGGCTAAAAGCAGTCTCATCTTTTAAAAGAAAGTATAAATGACACAGACTTTAGACTTTAGTAACATAAGTACACTTCAGTACTATAATAAACAAAGAGAAAGATCTTAACTGAATATCAGAAAGAAGCACCACTATTTTTCTTCTGCAACATGTATGTTTTGGTCATTAGCATACTAGTATGAATAAGGCAATGTGTCAAGCACCGGCATACAGAAAGTGCAGCGAGATGTGAAGGAAGGTCATAGCGGCGGTGGCAGGCACGGCACAGGAATCTCTTTCCAGCTGGTACCTCAGTCATCTTCTCCCCCACACAGCAGCAAGAGGGCTTTCTTATAGTCCCCAGACGTATCACCCTGAAACCCAAATGTACTCCGTTAAGCTCTGTGAGTCACAGAAGTCTCCGAAAATAAAAAACTAAATGTCTGGCAAAAAGTTTTATTCATGTGACTTTTCTCTCAAGTGGATAATCTCTGTGTATGTGACTTTCACATCAGGAATGTTATACCAGGAGTTTCCTACCAATGTAACATATGTTTAATTTCTAATTGCACCCCTTAAAGGCACAGCTCTAAGACAATGAAGTACGCTCTTCTTCAGTTAGTAATACAGAGAAAAGGAAGATTTTACAATGATATTCAAATCAAGGTTTCTAAACCTCTAAGTTTCTATCATATACTATGTGTCTGGCTAAGGGAAGCAATCCTGGGACTGTGTGGCTGTTATGTTTTTGCTTCAAAGACAGGGGAGCAGGATAAGCTTTACCTCTGCTTATTTCATATACAGATATGTAGGATAAATTAATCTTTCAAGCTCAGAGTGCATGCAAGAACTCTCCAGTGTCCTTCAACCCAGCCACACCACACACACACACACACACACACACAAAGTTCAAAGCTTGCTCAGTTGAGATCCTGCTTTGCATATGGCCCACTTTCCCCTTTATTAAAAGAAAGAAAGAAGAGAGAGTGAAAAGAGAGAAAGGAAAGAAAGTCAAAAGGCCTTAAGCCAACTTTAAATTTAGGCCACAGTCTCCCTTGCTTTTAAAGAGACAAAAATGATAGTAATACTCAAGCTCTTTACTTATTTCTGATATAACCTGGTTGGTTCTTTCCTGAACTATGAACCAATACCACAGACAAGCTGATAACAGACAATAAAGAAAGGAAAGTCTGATATGGGAGGAAGGAGGAACTAATAAAGACAGCTGGAACTGATAAAAGAGAGAAAGAACAAACACCTTATCATCAGGGGCAGGGGTTGGGTTTGTTGAGTCATCTGTCACCACTACTAAATAATGCTGCTAGGCTCAACAAAAAGCCTCAAGCCTTACCAAGGGCCAACTTTCACTTGGGAGCCATCATCCGGACTTTAGGAAACATTATGCCAAGTTTCGTAAGTCATAGCTCTAATCACACGACTAAAATTGTAAACTTTAACCAAGAACTGGGTTCTCTCATCCATGTCTTACCTGCTATCTATTGGTCTGCTCTGGATTTCTGAACATAAGTTAAAGAAAGATTCTACTACCTTAATCATGGAATAAAGAGAGGTGGCAAAATTCTTCCGGAACTCCTTCCTAATGTTAAACAAATCAATCTCGCTCCTGGACACCACGACTCTGATGAGGGTATGATCATCTGTCCCAGCCCCCTTTAATAAGGAAAGAGAGGCACATTGTTTAAAAGTGTCAAATATGGCATCAAACTCTCCTGAGTTAGGATGAATCAATAAAGTAAAACAATTTGGTAGCATGTTTTAAGGGGAATAAAAAAACCCAAAGTCTATCATTTAAATCATAATAATATGCAAAGATAACTAGAAAGATAAATTAATTAGATGGAAGATTCCAGGTATGCACTTACCTTCATAGCATAGTAGAGGGTTTCTGCAAGGTAGGCAGGTATGCTTCGAATAGATTTCACTAAGAAAATAAATAATACAACGGTCAGATGCTATTCTGATAGGAAAAGAATTAAGTAATTAAAAACCAACAGTTGCTTCATGCTTATTGCTCTACTTATTTACAAATATAAAAGTAACATAGGTTAAAAAACTGCTCATTTGCAAGCTGATCTGATCTCCTTATTCGCCAAGTATTTTCTTAGCAACTGGGTTGAGATTTACTTAAAGTTCTGAGTTCTACATAGAAAGGTGTGTAGGACAGGGCACGTGAGTTTTTCAACTCCCCTTTGTTCTATGAGTACCTGTCTGCTATCACAGTTTGGGTGGCCTGGGCTATTACCCACAACTTTCTTCATCTTCAATAAATATACAGGCACCCTAGAAGTTTTAAATCCAACACATTCAAGCAAACAAAACAAGGTAACCACTCTATCTAATCTTCGACAAATCTTAGACTATCTTTCTATAGTCTTAACCTAGGTATTCTCTCCATATTCTTTAATATCCATGATTTACATAGAGCAGCATGAGACTTACCCAATTCAGTAGAAACACCCAGATAAACGGATAAGAGAAAAAGAGTATCTTCCCTGAACATATATGTATCTACTCTGTTTCAGGGCTGCTCAGACTTCAGTTGGCTCAACTTCAGAAACTATCCATATGAAAATTTCTTAATATACAGAAATAACGATCCATGAATTGGGGGTGGTGGAGTTATTCTCTCTTTTCCAACGCTTAAACAAAACAGCCACCAGTAACTAAAAATGTCATTATGTCAAATCTATTGTAATTATGAAGGGGCTGTCTAAAAGTTTTCTTTTAAAATTCATTAACTGCGGAAGTCAAATCAAAGGCTACTATTAGTGGTGGTTCATGAACGTCATTAGCTTATTCTCCAGACAACAGCACAGAACTTGAGATCAATGCCAAATACTCAGAACAAATAGCAGACAGGTTAACTCCAAACCCATATGAAAACTAGGGCCACTGGGAGCTCACAAACTAGATTCTCCCTGGATTTAGAGAGTATATACAAACTCAGTTCTTCAATGTTCCTAGATCATTCTGAATATTTAGCTGAAACCAATTTCTAAATTAATTTGAAAATAACCATTATTATATCTTCCATCATACAAAAGATACTTTTTCTAACTCAGATTCCAATTTCTCAGTCAGCCTCAAAGTTGTGAGGACAGTATTCAAAAGAATACAAAAATTCCACAAGAATCTCAAATATTTAAAAGCCTCTGAGATAATGCTCACACTTCAGATTCATAATAAAATAGTAATATTTTTAATGCAGCTTCAAAATGACTTTCAAACAATTGTTTCAGTATTTCCATGGGATTAGATGAACTAACCAGATTAATTCATTTCCAACATCAAAACAGACTTTGAATTGGAAATTGAGGAGTTTGCTTCACCCAAATATCATAAGACCTTCTTTTCATAAAGAAAGAAGTGGTTCCTTTCAGATACACCTTCAATTGAATAAATGCTTTAGCTCTTAACACCATAAATTTTATATACATTGTAAAACTACCTACCAACAGCAAGGAGTAGTTGCTCCAAATTACCAGAAGTCTCTCGGTCAATAGTTTCCTCAATTTGGAATCCTGATATAGTCATGTATTTATCAAACACTATAAGAAAGGAAAATAATTTCTTAATCATGTAAAGGAAAGAAGGTATTTACTCTAAGCATGTATTGTCCTACTGAACACAAATCTCCCCTTTTTCCTTGCTGACAGAACCTGGACTTTGTTGTAGAGCCTCAATATGGCAAGCCCTCAACAACGGATTATAAATGTTCTTTGTTCACTGATTTTCTGGCCTCTACTTACTAGTTACAACCAATGAGACCGAAAGGTAAATCTGCTGGAGAGGATTCTGAGAAATTTTTCTTTCCTTATTAAAAAGTGATAAACAGGGGCCCCTGGGTGGCTCAGTTGGTTAAACATCCAACTTCGGCTCAGGTCATGATCTCATCGTTCATGAGTTCGAGCCCCACGTCAGGCTCTGTGCTGAGAGCTCAGAGCCCACTTCAGATCCTCAGTCCTCTCTCTCTCTGCCCCTCCCCTGCTCGTGCTCTGCTCATGCTTTCTGTCTCTAAAAAATAAACATTGAAAAAAGAAATTTGTTTTAAGTGATAAACAGGTATGATTGGTTTGTCCCTTTCTTCTTGCTATTAAAGTGGTTGATAAATTTGGAGCTTCAGTAGCCATCCTGTGACAATGAGGTACAGAGCATGAGAAAGAAAACCCCAAAATACCAAGGACAGTGGTGCAGAAACACAAAAAGAGCCCAGGTCTTGCCAAATCAGCCAAGGAATGCTACCTATAGAAAAGCCAATTTTTAAAGCCCCGATTAGTAAGGCCACTGAACTCATTCCCACTTGATACCACAAGAACTAATGAATGTCTAGAGATGAGGTCATGCATCCCACTACTTAGGAGGAAATACTGAAGTGAACCACACACAGCTCAGTGATTTGTGACAATGAGAGTGACAATCTAGAGGCCTAGCTCCCTCCTCACCCTCTGATTGCAAAGGGGGAACTAAGGATCTCTAGTTCTGTAAACACAAGAGCAGCAAAGAGAATTGTGAGATTTCTCATGGCTACCAAAAGGAAGAAATACAAAAACTGATTGACTCAGTGTCTGTTAAACAGTACATATTTTGGCACACTGGCTCCTGTACTTTCAAAATTAACCAAAGTACCAGCAGCATACACAATTTTTTTTCACTCACCCCTTCTCAAATGAGACACACTTCGTGTTCCAAAGATGGTGATAAACTTTTCTTCATCTGTCCCCCATTTCAGTTCTCCAGCTTGAAACAAAGCCTGTGAAAATTTCAACCTCAATTAGTATATTGTCCCTCCATTTCCAGGTTCTGAATCATACCTGTGTTTTATTCCCTGTACATTAATGTGCCCGATTCACCATCTTACACTTTTCATTTCTGTTTCCTAAACTCAATGAGGTGAGTATGGAGCTACTTTGGAGCTTGCCACTGAACTGTGCCACAGATTAGTGAGTCAAAGGAATAAAGCACAACAATGGGGCAAGGTTAAACGGTCTCAAAATGTCTACCATGCTGTGTCTTTCAGGGGCAATGGTGTGGTTGGCAGAAATTTCTAATCACTTCACTCTTGACACATCCACTTACAGACTGGGAAAGAATTTAACTAGAAGCTAAATGGTCTACATTTTCTGTTTTGCTTACTCAGCAGCTATTCAGGAACACATGATAAAAAAATAAACTCCATATTTTCCCTTTTCAACTGCAGTTTAACCAAAATTAGCTACAAAGAGCTTTCACATTTCTAAAAGATCACAATGGGGGTGGGGGGTGAGCCTGGGTTGCTCATTCAGTTAAGTGTTCAACTCTTGAATTCAGCTCAGGTCATGATCTCAGCATTCGTGGGTTCAAGCCCCAGGTCGGGCTCTGCACTGAAAGCGTGGGGCCTGCTTGGGATTCTCTGTCTCTCTCTCTCTCTCTCAAAAATAAACAAATGCACATTTAAAAAATAAAATAAAAATAAAAGATCACAATGACTTTTTAAAAGGTTGGGGGTAGATCACAACACTTGGCATACAGCAGGCAATTAACATATACTTGTTGAATAGTTTGTCTGGATTTACTTCTTAAATGGAGACTATATGGTTTTTAGTATTCATATAATTGCTAAAAAAAAATAAAATAAAATTATATATAAACATCATCATTAAACCTGATCCCACTTATTGAGATGTGGATAATTTATTAAAACCCAATGCATGAATCTTTAAAATGTCTATACTACCCTTTTATTCATTTCCAGGTAAGTATACCTATTAAGCCAAGACAAATGCAATTTGCTGAGCCTTCAGCTGCCTTTATGCTCACAAGTGGCATACCACATAAGGACAGAAGGTGATGAGATCACAGCACGTGTTTAAATGTAGAAATTTCGATCATAGTGTGTTTAAAAATGTAGATTATGGTGAGATAGATCTAGTTTTTGTTACCTTTCCAGGAAATTTTAAAAAATGAGTCACATCTTTACACTCAATTTTGAAAATGATTTATTTTAATGATAAAAATAAATAATACCAATCCTGGTCATGCGAGCATGTTCTTCAGAACTGAAAAGAGTTACAACGAAAGTTGTGCAAGTATCTAAATTTTAGAACTACATCATGGTGTTATAGACCTGTCTTAAAATAACTTTTAAACCTAATTACAAAAATAACACAGGTTCACTGAGAAATTTTATATAACAAAAGAAAAAAAAACAAATAAAAAAAATTACCATGAATGCCAATATCCTAAAGATATCGGTTACTACCTCTACAACGTTTTCTACACATAGATAAGATATACATACACATTGACACCTAAAAGAGGGGGTGCATTCTACACAATCCTGCAAGTATTACTGAAGTACTCCTTTCTGAACAACTATTCCATATTTCTAGAAATTTTCTCTAGCAGGCATGGCAGAGTTAGGCCTGTAATATGGAAATCATTTGCAAAATGGCTATTTAAAATCTCTTGGAGTGCCTGGGTGGCTCAGTCGATAAAGTGTCCGACTTCAGCTCAGGTCATGATCTCACAGTTTGTGAGTTTGAGCCTCACATCAGGCCCTGTGCTGACAACCCAGAGCCTGGAGCCTGTTTCGGATTCTGTGTGCCCTTCTCTCTCTGCTCTTCCCCTTCTCACACTCTGTCTCTCTCTCTCTCAAAAATAAGTAACATTAAAAAAAAATAACTAGAATCTCTTAATTTTCTTAAAAGAATTATGTTTTAGATCAATACATATTCTAAAACTACTGAGTAAATCATATGCAGTAATAATAATCTTCACATGGAATAATGATTTTAAAAAAAGTTTTTTTAATGTTTATTTATGTTTGAGAGAGAAAGAGAGAGAGAGAGCACAAGCAGAGAAGGGGCAGAGAGAGAGAGAGGGAGACACAGAATCCGAAGCAGGGTCCAGGCTCCAAGCTGTCAGCATTAGAGCCCAACGCAGGGCTCGAAGTCAGGAGCCATGAGATCATGACCTGAGCTGAAGTCAGACGCTCTACTGACTGAGCCACCCAGGCGCCCTGGAACAAAGATTTTTTTTAAAGTTTTGGTTTTGTCTTGTTTGAATGTAAGAGTCCTTTCTTCTAAATGAGGATGGCAAATATCCACGGAGCTGCTCTGGATGAAGGACCCTCACACCTTTTCATCCTCCCCTCTTCCCTCAGAGTGGGCTTTACAGTTTAGCTCAGTTTGATAACCCCTGGTTCAGTGCAAAGGTTTTAGAGTCAAAAAGATTTGGTCCTTGTCCTTATCTGTGAGATCTTAGATGAGTTATTTAATCTCTTTTTGAGTCTCAGTGTTTTCACCTACAGAGTAGGAATAATATTTCTACAGAGGCGTTAATGCAGATTATGTAACTTATATAATGACTACATCAAATAGTATCAGGTCATCAAAAGCAGATACTCGGTAAACATTGATTCCTTCTCCTTCCCCTCTCTTCCCCCTCCTTCCCCTAAGAGCATAGCTTTTTCTCTATGAGCATGAAACAAGAATTTAGAGTGGGGGGTGGGGGGTGGGGGGAAGAGGTAAAATCAGTTTAAAGCATTAAAAATGTAAGAGAGTAAAGTGGATTATCTACAACAATGTTAATTTCCCAGGTGAATGACTCACTGTGACTTATCAAATTCCTGAAACAGAATGAATCCTCTTAGCGCCAGGTATCGGTAGAGAAAAAATCCAAAAGCTTATAAAAGGGCCAAGTGCCCTTTGTTTGTCTCAGCTTACTCTCAATTAAGAAATCTTAAATTCCCATTAGTGAGAACAGTCCAGCTGCCCTTGCTACAAGAATTAGGTGTGTTCTGTTTCCTATGGATGAAAGGATAATTATTTTTAACAGGCTGAATTAGTTAATAATAATACATTTCAAAGAATCAAAAACTGGGGTGCTTGGGTAGGTCAGGTGGTTAAGCATGGGACCCTTAATTTTCACTCAGGTCATGATTTCCTGGTTCACGAGATTGAGCCCCCTATCAGGCTCTGTGCTGACAGCATGGAGCCTGCTTGGGATTGTCTCTCGCTTCTTCTCTCTCTGCCCCTCCCTGCTCATACTCCCTCTCTGTCTCAAAATAAATAAATTAAAAAAAAAAAAAAATAGAATCAAAGACTGATGGCCCGTATAGCATGTTCTATGTTGTTCCTAATCACCGAAAGTGTAAAGAACCTGGATTCTATTTCAGGGATATTTTAAAGTAACTTCATAAGACAGTTTTCGGAGGTATAAAGTTTCCCCTTCAGGGTTCTGAATGGTCGTATCTTCTGCACAGCAGTTAAGTGACACCTATATAGACCTGGTACTCAAAATGTGGTCCCAGAACCACAGAGGTATCACCTGAGAGCTTGTTAGGAATACAGAATCCCAGGCTCCACCCAGACCTACTGAATCAGAATCTGCTGTTTTAAGGACATCCCCAGGTGATTCACATGCACTTAAAAGTCCAAGAAGCAATGCTATACACTGAGTACTCTGAGGAGAGAAATCAATGAAATTGAGGTAAAAATGCACTGTTTCCACTCCCTAGCCTCACACTGCAGCAATGCTCTCATTACATCACCAGCTATGCTGAGAAATCAGCCTACTGCTAATGTAAGACTCACTGCATTCATCTGAGACTACTAGAGTTGGCTTCTTCCACAGTGACCACTAAAAAGCATCTAGCACTCCTACTCTTGAGAGTAGGAGTATGAGAATCACATTGTTTCCTACAAAACCCACAAATAATTAATGCTTGGAAAGCAATAAGGTCATTTCTAACAGTCAGGAGTACAAGTTTGAAGGGATGACTAGAGCTTTCTCCTCAAGGAGCCAAATTTCTTCCTTCAAGAATGCAGAGTTAAGCTAGACCTGTGCTTCAAATCTATATTTAATAAACCTTTTACATGGTACAGGAATCAAGGGAGAGGAACTAACAGGTAAAAACACAGACTGTTGTCTAGTTGAAAGAGAAAGAGCTTGAGGGTTAGACTGGCACAGGTATGAATCCAGTTCCACTAGTCAGTGGGAACCACGGGATTGATTCTCAAATCCCTGAGCCTCGGTTTCCTTATGGATAAGAGGAAAATCATCCCCTCTACTTCACAATTATGTACTAATCCATTCACCAGTTATATACTGCATGCCTACTAAATGCTAGATCCAGAGGATACAAACCAAACTGACAGCTCAGAGTGCCCTGGGTAAGCAGACAAGTGAATAGGCAGCTTCAATATAAGTTGGGTGGACTGTGACAGGAAGCTGGAGACTCTACAGTCTTTCCTAAGGGCACCTGACATACACTTGGAGGGGTCAGGCAGGGAGACCTGAAAAGTAGCTAACCTGAAGACTGACTCCTGAAGAGGAAATAGGTGAATGGGTGGAGGAAAGGGCAGGTGGAGAAAGAAAGCAAGAGAGGCTGGAGGCATAAGAAAGCAAGGGATAACAAAGAGGCTTATAAACCATATTTAGGGCTTGAACTTTACTCTGAAGATAATGGACCCACTGAAGTTTTAATGTTTTATATAGGGCTGTGACACAATAGGTTTGCATTTTATGGAGGACAGACAGTAAGGGAAGCATCAAATACTGCATAGACAGTCCTCAGTAAATGATCATTTGCTTTCCTTCTGTCTCCAGATAGACAAAAAGATGCTAACATTCCAAAGCCATTACAAAATCAACCCACCCAAAAGAATACTAACGCCTTCTCTTTCCCATTACCAAAGTCAGATTACACATCCAATGGTTGTTTCATAGAGAAGTCAACTGGAGGAGTGAATATGACCCTTCCTTTTTCAATGGTGTAGGACCAACAATCAGAATTGTATATTGAAACATGTGACCAGAGAGACAGGACTATGGTATATGATTCTAAGAATACAAATAATTCTTTCATTACCAATTTTCAGTTTTCTAGTCTCATGTTTCAAAAATGTCCTAACGCTATTTCCTACATTTAATTACTTATGTTTTCTTTAAGTTTTTTATTTTAATTCCAGTATAGTTATCATGCAGTGTTATATCAGTTTCAGGTGTACAATATAGTGATTCAATAATCCTATATATTACTCAGTGCTCATCATGATAAGTATACTCTTTAATCCCCTTCACCTATTTCACCCATCCTCCCACCCTCCCATTCACCTCCCCTCAGGTTACCATCAGTTTGTGTGATTACTTATTAACCACAGTAAGACTATACTGGGGTTTAAAAGCCATTTGAGTATAGAATTTCATTTGGGAGTCACTAAAAAGCAGCTGACAAGACAACAATCCTATTCAGAATTCTATCAAAAGAAAGGTGGGTGAATTCCCAAGTACTACAATAACTTGTAATCTATGTATTCAGAAACCATTTATCACTAAAACACCTTATTTTCTCTTTTTTATCCTCTCCTGTCAAGACACCTCCTGCCTCACTGGCAGTGGAATCAATAATACCTGTGCTTTTTGGTAAAATTATCTATTTTATGAATTTCCATAATCACACAAAAAAATACCATATCTAGGTGAAATTCACTATATGTAATTCATTTTATTTCATTTCAGTTTGGGGACAAAATATTTTATTGGCCAGATCAAAATCAGAGAAATATACTTACATGGGCCTTATGATTTATATAGGGCCCATAAATAAGATTATTTTAGATGCTATCACAATATATATTATGATTTTCCATTAGCGTGGATTCTTTTTTCATTTATATGTCATTATAAAGTCACCACATATCACATCTCACCTGAGCATCTTGTTCAACTTGTGCTTCATCAATTCTAGCATCAGGGTCTCTATTAGCCTTTAAGAGATAATATCACATTATTGAATTACATGAGCATTTTTATTCAAAAGGCAAATTGGTTCCACCTGATGGGTGTGCACACAAAGCTCTTTCTCTTAGGAATAATGTGATTTTAAGATACCAATTTACAATATTTCACTCATCACACAGTAGTGTCTAAAACCAATACGACCCTCTTGATTTTAAATCCTCTGAATGAAAGAGAATAGTGATAACTTAAAAAAGCAAACAAACAAACCTGTAAGTTAGCTAGCTATTATAAGTTTAGGTCAGATATTCTGAAACACAAACACAGGCAAGCAAGTACTAGAAATCTATTTAACTGGATTCAGACCAGTCCAGCTTCAGATTTTTTAATCAAACTCTAAAATATTCTCCACCCAATACCTGAAGGAGAACCACCAACATCCTCTGGTAGTACCCTGATGTATCCCCAACCACGTCATCTTCCAGGCTTGAGCCATATTCTGCAACAGAATTATTTCATACTTATTTATAGCTTCTTTCAACTAAAAAAAGATATCCTGCCCCATTAATCAAATAGAAGAGACATAAAGAAAGAAATACTTGATTAGTATAAATGTTCTCCACCTCTGAGTGCTCTAAAGACTAAAGGCAAATGCTTTAGGAGTGGCTGGTAGAAAACAAATTAAAGTCTCCCAAAAGTTCTTGATTCAAGCTAAAATCCATGACTCAGCCATTTAGAAATGCTCTCAACCAATGCAGTTATGTAGACAAGCGATGGTACAGGAAAGCCTCCAAAACACAACTGATCATAATTTTAAACTTTGTATTGCTTTCTTTCAAATGTTTTACATAATTAGTTTCCAAAGAAGCTCTTCTATAATCTAAAATTCTGAGTTGTTTTTTTTTTTCTTCTGGCATGGCCATTCTTTCCCCTAATAAGATATTTTTCCTCTATAGCAAATAAAGTTAATAGCAGTGATATTTTAAAACATGCCCCTTCCTGCCTCTATTTCCAGTTATTTAACATAATGCCATAGTAAAGAGGAGAACTGGTATCTACAAAAGTCTACAAGCCCTTTTCACTAACTTTCAAACAGCTGCTATTGAAGGCAGCTCAAAGACACTTAAATACTTAATCATTATCTGAAAGCAGACAAACGTTAAAAGCTCGGCACTACTTCTAAAGGTCTAAAAGCTCTAGGGGTGCTTGGGTGGCTCAGTCAGTTAAGCATCTGACTTCAGCTCAGGTCATGATCTCACAGCTGTGAGTTCGAGCCCTGCGACAGGCTCTGTGCCAACAGCTCAGAGCCTGGAGCCTGCTTCAGATTCTGTGTCTCCCTCTCTCTCTGCCCCTCCTCTGCTCACTCTGTCTCTCTCAAAAATAAATAATAAAACATTAAAAAAAAAAAAAACCCTCAAATGTGATTTTCTGCTGTTAAGATACATGTATCCCCTCTGCCTTAGTGGTTGGGACCTATCCAACTGTAAAAAGAGAAGCAGGAAAGAAATATCCAGCACTGAATAGGTAACTATTCAGTTGCTATAAATTTCACACTGTTCTGACTTGCTGAGTTACAACATAATCTCCAAGATTAATAAACTAATTCCAAGATAGGGACCCATTTTCCTAGCTGAAGGCATTCATCTTGTTAGTCTGTTGACTAGGCTGACCATCTGGATAGTCTGCTCCTGCTCAGTCAGGACAAAGAGTCTGATACAGAAACTTTGAGGAGATGAGAAAAGAACACTCTACCTTTACTTTTTATTTCATTTTCTTGGTTCCATTCACATTCAGATTGAAATACAGATTATTTTTTCACACACAAAAAGGTACACCAAGGTAAAAAATTAAAATGCAGAGTATTCAAGCATTACCATTAGCTAAAATGACACGTTTACTCAAACATTTTTATCAATTCCAATTTGGACACAGTTTCTTTTCCAAAATTCCAAAAGGGCCTTTTAGAGAACTCTTAACTTCTAGTAACTTAAAACTAATTTTCTCCAGGAAGCAAACCCACATCCATCTTGAAGTTAATGTAAAAGAAAAGCAAACTGTAGGTCTCTACGCTAGTTGCAAGTTCAAAGTAAAAGTAAACTTCCATCTTCGTCAGAAGATTCTCCTAAGTACCAAAACAAATACAGGTATTGTAAAAAGCAGTCTTTTCTTCACTGAAGAAGAAAACTATCTTGAATTGTTGCTCATTCATTCACGCACCCATTCCTCTAGCAATCATGTACGGCCTGCCTCCTGTAATTGTGAAGAACTGTGCTCACTTTAGAAAAGTGAAAAAATGACAGTGGAGATGAAGAGGAAATAACATTCAAAACACTTACCTTCTTCGTAGACTTGTTTTATGGCTCTCAGTTCTTCAGGTGTCCTCGAAGCAATAATTTCTGTCAGTACCTTTTCATTTGTCCCAGCTCCCTGTTTGGAAATTTATTTTTAATAGAGAAAATATGTTAATAAGATGAAAGAAATTTATTTTCTAGAATAGATGTTACCCAAATTGCATAATTACATAAATATAACATATAAACTATCCAATATCATATTCATTTCTCTGTATACAAGTTCTATTAGTTATAGAAAGAAAAAATTTCAAATTAACTTTTTCTCCAAAGACATGTTTTTCCTTTTTGGTCTAATGAAAAACAATGGTTATTGCATGTGTGTGTGTGATATATGACATGTAACAGATTCTACAAACTCGTAATCCTATCAGTTTCACTCCAAATAGTTTAAAAGCACATGCGGATGAACATGAAATTAAAAAGACTAAAATAGTAAAAATGAAAACTCTACGTAAATTTACAAGGAGGAGCAGTGATACTTAAACAATCTGTACCTCAAAACATAAACCCTCTACCTCAAATTAAATTCTCAGTGGAATTTCCGAAGGGAAATTCTGTACCAAAGGAAATAATAAATGTAGCATTGCTTAGTTATTAGGAACTAGATCAGTACAAAAGAATTACAATGTGCTTTCTGGATTTTAGGAAAATACAGTTGACCTTTGAACAATGTGGGGGTTAGGAGCAATGACCCCATCCCCAAGTCAAAAATCTGTATATAACTTTTGACTCTCCAAAAACGTAACTTAGTAGCCTACTGTTCACTGGAAGCCTTGCTGATAACATAGAGTCGATTAACACATATTCTGTATGCTATATGAATTATATATTGTATTATTACAATAAAGTAAGCTAGAGAAAAGAAATGTTATTAAGAAAATCATAAGGCAGAGAAAATGCATTAGCCATACTGTACTATAACAAATCAATGTATACACAGTTTAAACCTGTGTTGTTCAAAAGTCAACTCTAATTTTAGTTGGTTTTCCTTTTTCTGATTATAAAAGTCGTATCTAAATTAGAAGATACAGGAAACAATAGAGCTGAACTTAATTTTAAAAGATAGCATATTTGAGCCTTACTCTCTTTATATCTGTTTCTTTCCCAAAAACCAAGCACTGAAAAATCTACGTTTATGCTCTGGCAGAATTTCAATTACTGCTGAGATTTCAGAAGTACTCTGCAAAAAGGCCCTTTTTCAATAACTTGAGATTTTGTTTATTCCAAAAGAAGCATGATAGAAAAACAAAGAGAAAAAGCACAGAAAGCCTCCTAACTTGATAAGCCCCCTTCTTTCTTCCACTCCATAAGTAAGAATCCCTGTGCTACATTATCTCCTTGTTGTTAAATCTCACTTTGTCCATTCAAAATCTACTACCAATTGTACTATTTCCTTCCCCAAATTTCTAAACAAAGGTTTTAATGTAATCATATTTATACAATATTCCAAACATCAGTCAAGGGAATACACATTTAGTTATTTGCTACAATGAAATTATAACAAGTTTACCAGCTACTATTTTAGTATTATCCTAATTTAGTACTTAGAAGTACTACAGGAAAGAAGGAAAGGGTATTAGAAAATCTTTCCTATATGAAAATTTGCTCTGTAGCTTTATTTTTTTTAACCTAAAATCATTAACAACATTGTTATTTCATAATCAGGAATTTTTAAAACACATCTCAAAATCAGAAAACAGGCATGAAAATATAAAAAGCTATAAAATATTAAAATTTTAAATAACCACTACTACTAAGTTAACTATACAAAAAGATTAAATGATACACTTGTAATTTTCTCCCTCCTTTTCTTCTTATTGCCTCCTACACAATTTTGTCCCCCAAGAAACCCTCACAGAAATAACTCAAAAAATTATAAATGTAATTACCAACACAAAATAATATTATTCATGACAGGAATGTCCCTCTCAGTAAACGTTTTACCTTAAGAGCATGCTTTAGTTCATAGGCATCATAAAGCCGAGAGGGTTTCATCAGAGCCACGATTAATTTTTCAAATTTTCCAGTCAGTTCTGATTTCAGGTCATCCAGAAGATCCTAAGTCACAGAAAATACAAATGTGCTAAACAGGCAGAAATTTTAAGGAGATTCTTCTTAAATATAAAACGTAGCCCTTTGCTCTAATGAATTGTTTGTATTGCCATCTCCAAGTAGAAAAGGGCACGAGTTAAACAAATCCCCATAGTTTTGAATATGCACCTTTGACCTCTGACCTAAAGCTTATGCTAAAGCAAAGCCACTTCTGTATCAAGGCATTTGTTCTTATGAGATGTTTTTCTTAACATCAATAGTTAAAAAATTAAAACTCTTAAAAAGTAGGTTAGAGATATTTTTAAAATGTTGTTCTGAGAAATGTGTATCTTTAAAAACCATTTCCCCAAAACAAAATCATAAATGCATTTTTACAAATGACAAAATCTGGCTTATCATAACTATACAAAACAATTTTTTCTCTCAGTATCAAATAATATTTTAATACATAAGGAATTATGTTTACAATTATGCTCCTGACCACTGAGAGACAGCTGCTACTATGGAGAAATTGTGTATATAATGATGAAAACAAAAGGAGTAGTCCCTACCCATTTCAGTGTCAGCACACAGGCAACTAGAAATTATATTTAGAATACTTTTTGTGTGTGTGCTTTGCCTTTATTTTGCAATGAAATGATGAACACAAATTTGCAGAATAACAAAACTGTGTTTAAATAGGCAATAATTCATTTAAATAACAAATGTGATTTTTATGTTAAATTGTTAATCAAATAAGAGCATTTAAATCAATGAATTAGAAGCTCATTTATTAAGATACCACTCCAAAAGGGAACTGAGACTGTGACCGTGTCACAACAAAACATACTGTAATACAGGTTCACACCTAGAAACTAGATAATAAGACAGTCCTCAGAGGGGAAGCAGAGAAGGATAGAGGCAGCTATCACCTTGGGATCGTGGGGCACTTGCCTTGCATCAAGCAAGGAAAAACAATTATGAGGATAAGTTGGGTGAGCACTGTAAACCAACAGCTGATATTAAGAAACTAAAAAAGAAAAAGGAATAGTAAAGTCAGAATAACAAAATGATGTTAACAAAAGAATACTAATAGAGTTCAAACTAGTCTTAAAATCATAGAGGGGCTCTACATTCTAACTTCGGATGAAGTGCAGTCTTACCCTGCCAAACAGAGTTTTAAAAGCTGTGGCGATTTCCTGACGTTGAGCATTGCTTCGGGATGTCAACAGAGTCAAGATGCTCTCCTCATCGGTGCCTGCAATTTATGTTCAAAAATTATATCTTGGCTCCCACACACCCACTGTCTCAATAACCTTTGTGACCAGCCCCCCCGGTCACTTCCTTACCTCAAAAAACAGATTTTATTAAATAATTTATTAAACTATAAAATGTATAATTTATAACATGTTATATTTTCAATATAAACTACCCCCTATTCTTGACGCATTTTTGTGAAGTAGGAAATACTCCTGAGTTGTTAAAAACATAGTGCATTGAGTTTTCTTGCAACAGATAGTTACTCAAATAATGGCTATTCACAAGGCACAATTGTTGGGTGTTACAGGAGATTAAGAGGGGAGGAAAATAGATCCTGGTTTCAAGTTCTAATTTAGGGTAAAAAGAAAAAAGAAAACGCAGAGACAACCTTGAGCTAAGGCAGAATGTGACAAATGCCTCAGGAGAGGTCTAGGTGTTAAATGGGGTTTCAAAGGAGGTTCTCATAGTCGACAGGTGGAAGGAGGTTTGGGAAAAGCTTCATGGAGAAGGTGACCCCCTAAAGAGTCTTGAAAGATGGAAAGGTTTTGTCAGGCAGTGATGTAAGGAAGGAGCATAAGCTTTTAGGATGACGGAAAAGCTCAGCAGTAGAAACATAGGGCTTTCACAAATAGCAGATAATACAAGGAGTGCTAATGTGAGCTGAGTCCGACAAAGTGCGCTGGGATACTAAGGAAGGCCTTGCACAGCTAGAAAGCTAACGCTAATCCTGCTACGACAGGAAATCTCACAAGATGTTCAGCATGGGAAGTGATGGGGTCAAAGCCAAGTGTGGAGAAGGCAGATCCCCACACACAGACACTAGTGCAGAAGGAGGCTGAGGACGGTGGATGAATTCTGTCTAGAAATCCTCGAGATGAGAGGTTTATTACACGTAGCTAGAGAGGAGTCCAGGGAAAGAGAAGACAACTGAATGCAAGAAGCCTGCAGAACCAGACAGCTGATTGGGCAAAGCGAACAAAGACCTGCGGAGCTGACCACTCTCAGGAATATCTGTTTATCTACTCAATCAGCTGCCTTCCAGGTAAACCTGAAAAGTTGAAAAACAAAGGGGCTGGATTTAACTTTCCGTTCAGTTCTAGAGATGGATTATATTATTATATTGTATATCAGTCATACTATTTTGTTACTTTCACCTATCTTTTCTCTTTCTACACATTTCAGATAAAAATATTCTAAAATTAATCTTATTGTAAATCAGCGACTTTTTGTTTCGAAAAACAAATGTCATGTTTTTTTTAAGAACAAAAGAAAGGTTGAATTTACCCAGGCCTTTCATGGCCTTCCGAAGAGTTTCTGCATCAGCCCGCTCATCAAATCCAGGGAAGGGAGTCACAGTGCCCTTAACCTGAGACAGGAAACACAGTGATATTATTCATGGCATGACTAATATGACAAAGCAAATGACATACAGAGCAAGCCATTGCTCTAGATCTAGATCATGCTCAGTCTTTAAATAAATTTCCGTTTGATAACCCCATTTGAAATGGGAAGAGGACCACTTACAGTTTGGATTAGCAGGACCAATTCAGTACATGAGCTATCCCGGCCCACCTGCAATACCATTAATGGGAAGCCTGGCTCCCAAGGCTCTCCTCCCAGGGGCATCGCCCCCAGTGATCAAGCCCCAGTGATACCACTTGATTCTCAGAGGGCACTTCCTTGCAGGATTCCTTCCATTAAGTCTGTTGCCACTTTGCTTGAGAAGCATGCTAAACCTGCATTAAAACTTGATGTCCTAACCTAGACACTCAACTCCAAGCAATGTTCTTACTGCATAATTTTAAACCTAGTCCTGTTTCTTTATATTTACTTAGGGATTTTAAGACAACCTGGTAAAGCCTGAAAAGATGTTTGGTAATTCATATGCCAAATCTTTAAATTTATAGCTTTATATATAAAGTATACTGGAAGACATTCTTCAAAAGGTTTCCCATTATACTTACTTTGTCATATGTGTAGTGCTTTTAATCAAAATGTTTTAGTATTTCCCCCTCAAAATTTGTAATAGCACTAGTTCTTTATAATCAGAAGCCTTTATGAATACTCAGTCATAGATTTTTATGTTCTGATGAAAGGAGGATGCCACCATTTACTTTACTAATAAATGTTTTTGAAGTCCTTCAAAACTCCTATTAAGGTTCTACCTAAAACTGAGGAAAAATCAGTTATAAGGGGGAAAGGGTTGAGAATACTTGTCTGGTTTATAATCATGCGTGTTTTATTATGAATGCATGGAAGCACAATCACCTACAAGGAAAAAATTTCTGACAATTTCACATGGTTCAACATAATTAGAAGGAGCAATAGGTTGAGAGAGAAATTAATCAAGATTTGAGAAAATGGTCCTTCAAAACTGGCATGGATTGGGAAAGCCATATCTCTCAGGTCAAACTGCAGTCTCCCTCTGTTTAGTGGGACCACTTCAAATTGATTCTGAAAACACCATCAATATATCATCATAAAAAATTAATAAATACCACAGGTTCTCTCAATGGTGAGAACTTAGGATATACAGATGACTTAGTTCACCAGTCTGTTTATTCATTCACTCGATAACCATTCTTTGAATGCTTTCCACATGCCAAGTATTGTACTAATCACTAGGAAAAAGTGATGATGTCTAAAATCAAAAGGAAATGAAAGGTACATAATTAACAAGTGCAGTTGAGTACACACACACACACACACACACACACACACAGGTTTCATCAGGGTACATATACACATAAAGGAGGGACTCAGCTGGGAAGGATGCAAAGAAATCAGAAAAACTTCCCAAAAAATGTCTTGAAAGTTGCCTGTGATTTTCCAAGGCAGGTTCAGGAAAGTAGAGAAGTACAGGGAGGTGTAGTCCAGCATGCATGAAAACATAAGAGAATGAAAAAATCTGGTGCTTTGGACACAGGGTTGAGTTTGAACAGACTGCAACAAGAAGTGTTTACATAGATAAACAAATGAGGGGAAGGTTTTGGTGGGGGGGTGAGGAGGAGCTGGAAAGCCACTGTAATAAGTGCAGACTTCATCCTGTAGGTGAGGGGAAGTCATAGAGGATCACAGAGGACATCTACATGGGGAAGAACAGCATCAATTCTGCACAGTAATATTACTGGGTCCGCAGTGGAGACAACAGAATGGACTGTGCAAGAGTGGAGATAGGGACACTATTTTAAAAACAACTAACACAGGAAGAAGATAAGACCTGATCGAAGTAAGGAGCAGTGGAAATGTAAAGGAAAAGGACATGGGAAGGAGCAGTGGACATAGAACAGGATCAAGGCAGAAGGGAACCAACTGCAATGATTCCTTTCTTGGATGGGGAATAGGATCACTGGTTTTACATTTCTCCCCAGTAGGCATACTGGAAGAGAAACAGGCTTTGTCAGTTACCAGGGCACACTGGTGGTAAGTGGAGCTGTGTGAGAAGGCTATCACAGAAGCAATATTAGTGGGGTGGAAAGGAGGGCTGGCAGAGAAGAGGTCACCTACAATCATAATGGCAGCTAATATCTGCTGAGTGTAGCAATGGGTCAGGCACAGTGCTCAGAGCTTCTCACGGATCATCTCACTGAAACTTCATTTTACCTTAGAAAGGCTTAAAGAATCAACCAAGGGACCAGGAAGCAAGTACCAGAGCTCGTACTTGAATACAGGCCATGGGACTGGGGGCTACTAATCATGAAGCTGCCTAGCCTCCCAAAGACAAAAAGAAAATCTCCAAAGAGGGTGATGGCATGGAGAAGACAAATGAGAAAAATGTACTAGGAGGAAAGGAAGAAAAGGCAGTGTCCTTTACCACAGGGAAGTCAAACAGGTGGTGCGACTGAAAAGGGTTCCCTGGACTTAGTAATGAGGTCTTTGGTGGCAGTAAGAGCCTGATTGGAGAACACTGAAAAGTGAATTGTAAGGCAAAGCATCTCCATGAACTCCAATTTTACAAATAATGGGGTTTTTTAAAACATGCTTTTATATTTTTTTCATGTTTTTTTTTTTATTTTACAACCAAGTTAGCATATAGTGCAACAATGATTTCAGAAGTAGATTCCTTAATGACCCTTACTCATTTAGCCCATCCCCCCTCCCACAACCTCTCCAGTAACTCTGTTTGTTCTCCATATTTAGAAGTCTCTTATGTTTTTCCCCCTCCCTGTTTTTATATTATTTTTGCTTCCCTTCCCTTATGTTCACCTGTTTTGTATCTTAAAGTCCTCATATGAGCGAAGTCATATGATATTTGTCTTTCTCTGACTAATTTCACTTAGCATAATACCCTCTAGTTCCATCCATGTGGTTGCAAATGGCAAGATTTCATTCTTTTTTATTGCTGAGTAATACTCCATTGTATATACATACCACATCTTCCTTATCCATTCATCCATCGATGGACATTTGGGCTCTTTCCATACTTTGGCTATTGTTGATAGTGCTGTTATAAACATTGAGGTGCATGTGCCCCTTCGAAACAGCACACCTGTATCCCTTGGATTAATACCTAGTAGTACAATTGCTAGGTCATAGGGTAGTTCTATTTTTAATTTTTGGAGAAATTTCCATACTGTTAAACAAGCTTTTAAATACTCACTTTAAAAAAAATACTGATCACCTGGGTGGCTCAGTCGCTTAAGCATCTGACTCCTGATTTCAGCTCCAGTCATGATCTCACAGTTTGAGTTTGAGCCCCACATCTGGCTCTGTGCTGACGGTGTGGAGCCTGCTTGGGATTCTTAGTCTCCCTTTCTCTCTGCCCCTCCCTCATTCACATTCTCATTCTCTCTCTGTCTCTCTGTCTCTCTCTCAAAATAAATAAACATCTAAATAATATTTTATCCAGTTTATAGGCTATGAAGTTACTAGTAGATACAGAGGTTAAGAACAGGGGAGACGAGAGATTTGCCTTAAAAATACATCTGACCCCTGAGACTGAAGGAAATGAGGTGAAAGATAGAAGGAAGAGGAGTACCCTCAGAATCTCAGCTACTAACTATGAAGAAATAACTGCTGGTTGTATTTTTGAGAGCTTTCTAGAAATTGGGAAACACGTGCTACATTCCACATGATCCGAGTCATTGTCAAAGCTAGCCAAAGCCACGTAGTGGTAGTAACGGACCAGATGTGAGTCAGATATGAGTCACAAGGGCAGAAACGCTGCTTGGACATCCTGTCCAAACTCTATCCCTGCCCACACAAAAGTGTCTATCCTGGGCAAATGTGACTTTCCATGACTCATATCGGAGGGCTTCTCCTTCTTCCCATTAGTACCCACTGGCCTTCAGTTAAACATTTATACCTTACCCAGGTTAACTCCAACTATAAGTAAGTACTGTTCCCTTCACCCATTCCCCAGCTTGTGCTCAATTACCTTCACTCCCAGCCACCAGTGCCTTATCAAGGAAATTATACATCCTCGGATGATACGTGGCCAACACATATAATTCCCTCTTTTAACTCTCACCTTCAAAATTATCCACTCTTCTAGCTCTATAATTTTGTTGGCTTTTTTGTTCATTTATTCTAAATGAATAAGTTCTTTACCTTCAAAGACTAGGCATGCCAAAATAAAATGAATACAATTAAACCAAAACACAAGTGAAGGGTTGCTTTTCTAGATAGAATTTAAAGAAACAGGAAAACAACACAGAAATAACTTCGAATTTAGGGGCGCCTGGGCGCTTAGTCGGTTGAGCATCCGATTTCAGCTCAGGTCATAATCTCACGGTTCATGGATTCGAGCCCCACACTAGGCTCTGTGCTGACAGCTCAAAGCCAGGAGCCTGCTTCAGATTCTGTGTCTCCTTCTGTCTCTGCCCCTCCTCCACTCACACTCTTTCTGTCAAAATAAATAAGTGTTTAAAAAAAAAAAGAAAGAAAGAAAGAACTTCAAACTTAAGGATGAGAAAACATTCACCTGTCTGGAACATTTTAAACTGAACCTTTTCTGAAGGCACAGAAGAAAACTTAAAAGCCCTCTTTAAATCTGTCTTCCAGTTCAGTGTTATCAATACTTAATCAAACACCTTACCCAACATTCCACATTAATACTAATTAGGAAGCAAGAATCCATGAAGCACACCACTATAGCCGAGCAACTGCTAAGCAGCTGTACAGTAATTTTTAAGTATATTTCTTCTGAGGCTCAGGTTTCACGAAAAGCCCCTGGAGGCCCCCAAGAATGTTGGGGAAAAGGAAAGTCAAATGGCAGAACTCTGCCTTCACTCCCCAGTCAGAGCAGTCCAGGTCTTATCTGATGCACACTGTGCAGGCCCATT
The DNA here is from genome assembly GCF_018350155.1 of Leopardus geoffroyi. NCBI lineage: Eukaryota > Metazoa > Chordata > Mammalia > Carnivora > Felidae > Leopardus > Leopardus geoffroyi. The sequence continues at coordinate 102,512,021 of NC_059327.1, read as the reverse complement.
AATATTTCCTATGATAATGGGTCCCACTGATGAGCAAAGAAAAAAATTAAAAATCACCATACCAAGAAAGAAATGAGACGAGCAAGAAAAAAGGGAAAAACCAGTATGACAGACATGATTCAGATCTAAGGTGCAAAGTAAAGTAAATATCAGAAAAAAAAAAAAAAAAAAAAAAAAAAAAAAACCTAGAACCTCCAAGAGGTACAAACACAATCGGGGGTCAGAAACAAAATCTCAAGCTCTAATTCTAAGCCTTGCTCCAATTCCATCAAAAAAGGTGAAAGTTCAGGGTGCCTGGGTGGCTCAGTCGTTAAGTGTCCAACTGACGGCACAGAGCCTGCTTGGGATTCTCTTTCTCCCTCTCTCTTCCTCTCCCCCATGTACACATGTGCAAGCACTCTCTCTCTCAATAAATAAATACACATTTAACAATAAAAAAAAGTGAAAGTTAAATTCAAAGACTTAAATTCAAATTGGCCTTTGACCATTACCTTTGACCCCTTTCTTAAAATCAAGTGTAAGGGAAAAAAGTATCACTATAAATAGTTTAAGTTATACGCACAGAGGTAGAAAAGAAGTTTTGATAACAAAATAAAGGTTTTCAATATGATTTAGGTTTTTGTTGTTTCTTTAATGCTCCCATGAGGGGCGCCTGGGTGGCGCAGTCGGTTGGGCGTCCGACTTCAGCCAGGTCACGCTCTCGCGGTCCGTGAGTTCGAGCCCGGGGCTCTGGGCTGCTGATGGCTCGGAGCCTGGAGCCTGTTTCCGATTCTGTGTCTCTCTCTCTCTCTCTGCCCTCCCCCGTTCATGCTCTGTCTCTCTCTGTCCCAAAAATAAATAAAAAACGTTGAAAAAAAAAATAATGCTCCCATGACTATGACTACTTCCCACCTGGATAAGAACGCCTTCCCTTGGCAAATACCAACAAATGGAAAGTTAAACTGTCCATCAATAATGGTGATGCCTTGAGGTAGCTGAAGTGGGCAAACGCATTAGCTCCCAATGAGTATACGTTTGGTTTGGGGTATGTAGGGTTCCATTTTACCTAACTGTTCAACTGGGAATTCTGTGAACAGTACTTGAAAAGCTGTATCACTAACCAATTCATTCACCAATGCTTCAGAAAATAAGCTTATAGATTTTTCATATTAGAGAAGAGTATGCATGGATTCACAACTTTATTTCCTTTTGTATCTAAACAAGGGGCAGAAACCTAATAAACATGGCTGGTCCTACACAAAGGTAGGAAATGTTAGACTCAAACCATTTTTAGTCATAGGAGAGAAACAGTACATAAATAAAAGACCTACAGAAATGAAAGAGGATTTAAAGATCATATATATCCTGCTGTTTACTAGACAGCATCTCCTAAATGTTTATAAAGAACTCGAATTCAACAAATTCACTACTAACTCCATCTTTTCCCGCACCTCAAACCTGCATTCCTCCCTCAAAGAAAAAGACAAACCACTCAGTGAAGCAAGCCACTCATCTTGACCTGACCAAGCCCTTCACCACCTACCACCACCCCACTCATGCACCCAATCTGCCAACTCTCTCCATCAATCCCCTATCTAAAGCCCCAGCCACTGCCTAGTTTAAGTCTTTAAGATTTTACTGGGACCATAGCAGCAGATTCCTAAGTGATTTTCCAACATCCAGCTTCTCTCTCCTTCCCTCCCTCGCCCCCTGAAACACCATGCGGTCTCTGCAGCCCTCAAATGCAACATCACACTGGCACCAGGGTGATTTTTGTGAAGTGTAAATCTAATCATGGCATGCCCCAACTTACAACCTTTTGACAGCGCTCCTTATCTACAAACGGTTCCTACTCTTTAGCTCTTTCTGGCATCTGTTTCCAAGACAGGGCTCCATGTCCCCACCTGACTGCAGCTTCACTCAAACAATACCATACTGCCTGCTGCTCCTGGCCATGCCAAACTCCTTTACACCCCTGAGCATTTACTTTTGCTGCTGTTGCTTCTACATATAATGCCTTTCCTCCTTGTCCCATCTGACTAATGCTAGCTAGGTAACCTCATTTTTCTCTTCTGTGAAATAGTAATACTTATATCTGAAATAGTATTATGAGCACTAAATAATGCAAACAATGGACTTGGCGATGCATCTGTTATTTCACTAAACTTTCGTTCCATTTCCTCTTTAATTCCCATGTCTAACGATACCTGGCACATAGTGGGAACTCAGAACTTTCATATGTTCATGAATGCATGCATGAATAGGAAGTAAAGAGAACAGTTAGGAACAGGTGTTCAAAGAAATGATACCAACTGCAATATGTATTAATTTCCAATAAATCAATTATATATAGGTTTACATATTATATAAACTACTGAATTGAAAGGCTGGGTCCAAAAAAAAAAAACACTTAAAACAAAGGCCTTAGGAGCACAAGTTTTTGTAAAAGATCAACTAATGTGTTTGTGAGGTTTTAGAATAGTATTCAGGTTGGGGTGCCTGGGTGGCGCAGTCGGTTAAGCGTCCGACTTCAGCCAGGTCACGATCTCACGGTCTGTGAGTTCGAGCCCCGCGTCAGGCTCTGGGCTGATGGCTCATGATGGCTCAGAGCCTGGAGCCTGTTTCCGATTCTGTGTCTCCCTCTCTCTCTCTCACCCTCCCCCGTTCATGCTCTGTCTCTCTCTGTCCCAAAAAAAATAAATAAACGTTGAAAAAAAAAATTAAAAAAAAAAAAAAAGAATAGTATTCAGGTTATTTGAATTTATATAAATTTATATTGAATATAATATTGAATAATATTGAATTTATATTTAAATTTATATAAATAAATAAATTTATATAAATATATATTTATATTTATATTTCCACCACAGATTGCCTAACTGTCACTAGCTTGCCACCTATAGCCAAGGGGTACCAGATCTAGATAAGGGAATTAAGGTTTGCTGAATCCCAATGAATTGCTCAGTCAGTGGCTTGCAAAGCAGCCACGCAGTTTTGGATCTAGTTCTTTCTCAGCATGCAAAATGTAAACAAGATTGCGCTCTCAGACAAAGGAATCAGGAACTGAGACACTAACCCAGAGCAGTACAGGTCATAAGTAAACAGGTAATCCTGACCTAGGATCCCAAGAGGGATCACTACAGACAGATTTGATTTTAAGATGAATGGTGGAAAAGATGCAATCAATATCTGACCGACCCCTCTAGCATGAAACTCATCTCAAATCTATTTATTTACATTGATCCTGCTGTTCTTTATAAATTGTCACAGTACAATGATTTCAAACCAAAAAAAAAAAAATATGTACAATTTAAATATGTATAGGAGAGAGAACTCTGATGTTCATGAAGTCTCTAGTGAAAAATTATGTAGCCTGATTTTGCTTCATGACATGCCTGCTGCTCTAAATTAATTCTTTATTAACATTATAAATAAAGCTAAGTTCAGATTGGCCAAAATCTATATTTTTAAAGTTGCAGTCTCATAAAGAAAATTAGAGATATAAAAGACTTAAATTGTATTAAAATGTATTAAATGGATCATTCATCTTTGAAATACATCCAACTCTTGATTTTTTGAAACCAAAGAATATAGAAGTACAGAATGTACTTTTAAGTACCTAAAATAAATTAGAATATCTGTGAAATAATTTGGCTGTAGCTAAATAGTGATATTTTAAAAACCTGCATGAGCAAGTTAAGCAATAAGAAATAGGTCAGCGTCCAGTTTAAGAAACCCACCCCAAGATATGGTTAAGTCAGATTGAGGAAATAACCCTAAAATCTAATTAAAAATTCACATTTATATAATCACAAGCTGACCATTGCAAAGATGAAAGGATTCAAAAAATATTTTACTATATATAAATAACTCAGGCAATTAACAGCTCTTTGGCCATTCCTTAGTAAATATCTTGAGCTAGCTTATACCCAAATTTAGCATAGAAAAATGTTAGTGGTCCAATAATCATAAAAATTTACTGGTTAGCAAGGTTTATTCTAAACACGGAAGTTGTGGTTTTAAGCCATATAAATCCAAAGCCCTTCAAATGAATGATTTCAAAGATAAAATATATATATATATTGTCCAGGAACTGTTTACATGCAGGTACATTTGTAATTCAGATTTTTCTTGTATGTCATGGAGAAGATACAGTTAATCAGTGTGTTACCTTTGAGAAAGCCTGGGAAGCCTCATGTTAGACTCCTTCTCTCCATAGTAACAATCAGTTGGTAGACTCCCACATGTTTCAATGCTAGTGGATGAGGACTAGGACCAGAGAGAGAAGGGTAGAGCTCAAGTGGTGGTTATCCCACAAACACCACCAGCTCTGAATGTATTCACCCAACAAGACAATATAAATCACTTTTTTAAAATTTTTTTAATGTTTATTTATTTTTGAGAGAAAGAGACAGAGTGTGAGTGGGAGAGGAGCAGAGAGAGAGGGAGACACAGAATTGGAAGCAGGCTCCAGGCTCTGAGCTATCAGCACAGAGCCCGACCCAAGATTCGAACTCACAAGCAGTGAGACCATGACCTGAGCCGAAGTCAGACGCCCAACCCACTGAGCCACCCAGGTGCCCCTAAATCACTTTTTATGTAGTTCACAATAGTTGTCATGGCTTTGTCCCCCTAGACTGACATCATCAGGGTAAAATTTAACTAAAATTTTTCATTGATATAAAAATATTAATATAAATATACACAAGAGTATAAGTATTCCTAATATTTATTTATAGAAAAAAAGAAACTCCAATTATCTATCAAAGATTAATCAATGCTTTCTCATTAAATTCTTAGCAGGACAGTCATACCCAGAAGTTACCTATATAATTGATTTCCTGGATCTCTGTAAACTCTGATTGGCAAGGAGGTGGTCCCAAGGTCAAATAAAAAGACAAAAACACCAGTATGGAAGGTACAGCTTATAAACATGAAGAATAACTGCTGTTGGAGGCGACATTTTAATTCCTCAATAATACATTTTAAATTACTGAAATGTACACCTCTATGTCTCAGGCATCTCATTTCACTACTCTACAGATGGCCACGGAGTGGAGGTCTCTGGCTCCCATAACCACAAGGCAACGAAACTACTACCATAGAAACCGTTTGAAACCTAACACTGAAGCAACTTCAGCCTTCCTACAATTACACTGGGTCCAAGGGAATTTTTTTTGACAGTAAAAGTGCAATTTCTTATTGTGGGCATTCTGCACACCATCAAATATAAGTATAAAGACAACAAAACGTTATCCTAGTAGTAAACATTTTAACAAAATGCTTTACTTCCATGGTTTCCAAGGATAACTAATAACAAAGTAAGTGCAAAATGCAACACTGTAGCTTTCTTAACACTACTTATAACTTTTATGATGACCAAAAACTGTGGTTTTGACAGAAAACAGTCCTGGTGTTATACTGTGATAGAGATCATGCACATAATTTTGTAATATAAACCACCATTCTCCCAGATTATATATGTATAGCAGCTTTTATACTTTTCATTATTTTAAATTATTAATGTCCACAATTGGAAAAATGTGTTCCTTTATGCTACCTGGAATCTACATAATTAAAAGGAATTGATTGAGGGGTGCCTGGATGGCTCAGTCAGTTGAGAGTCCAACTTCAGCTCGGGTCATGATCTCCTGGTCTGGTGCGTGGGTTCGAGCTCCACGTCAGGCTCTACTGACAGCTCAGAGCCTGGAGCCTGCTTCTGATTCTGTATCTCCCTCTCTCTGCCCCTCCCCCGCTCACACTCTGTCCCTTTCTCAAAAATAAATAAACATTAAAAAAAATTTTTTTAAAGGAATTGATTGAAAAACTTCAGACATCACGGGGTAAACTTACAAAAGAGATGCAAGAAACAGCCGAATGAGCAAGTATAAAGGGAATTATTCTTTGATGCTTGTTTCATCGCCATTTACATCACCACACCAACAATATCAAGATTAGAAAAATAATTCTCAATGAAGGAAAGTTAGTTCCACATAAAAGTATCCTTTATGTGGGGAAGAACCTAAACCAAAGTTTCCACTTGAAGTAACAGGAGACTCAGTTTATTGTAATATTCCTTAAGTGTAATAGAGGAAGTAAGAATGGAAGCACTGTATAAATTAATAAAGTTACCAAGTCATCATAATCCTCCCATTTTTCTCTTGGAAAGAACCGTGAAACCTTATTCAATTTTGATAAGAGTTTTTGTTTTCGTTTTTTAATAAATGAAGAGTATAAAGAGAGGGCTTTGTCTGAGCAGTTAAAACACTTGTTTAAAAAAATGTTTGAAAAAAAAAAAGGGATCTGGACTCTGACAAGCCAGTTAGATTGTTGAGATCTGTAAAATTAGTTTTGGGGTGGAGTTGTTAGCACTGATATTTTATTCACAAAAAAATTGTCAATTTTTATTCACAAAAGATTGTCAATCTTTTAAAGTCTGCTATATAAATTAAACTATTTTTTTTCTTTCCTACACTTGTTTAATGTGGATTTATTTTTGAGAGAGAGAGAGCAAGAACAGGGGAAGGGCAGAGAGGAGGAGACAGGATAGGAAGCCTGCTCCCACTGACAGCAGAGAGCCCCACATGAGTCTGCAAGTCACATCCCCTGAGATCATGACCGGAGCTGAGCAGGAGTCCGACGCTCAACCTCTTAGCCATCCAGGCGCCCCTTCCCTGCAATTTTGATAAATGTTAAGAACAGGAAAAAAAAAAAAAAAAAAAAAAAAAAAAAAAGGCTAATAATACTAGGAAATGGAGTTCTGAAACAATCCCAAGGCAAATTCAATTCAGAACTCGTTCCACGAGTTCCTTACTTAAGAAAAGCACCTCTTCTGTTTAATCTTTTGCATGAAAAAAAAAAAAATCCTACCTACAACTAACAATAAAATTGGGTTGAGCAACTGGAAAAAGCTCACTAGAGTTCTACTGGAAAAACACCAAGGCCCACTCATTGTATTAAAATAATACAGGAAACGGCAGGGAACGGAAAGGGGAGGAAAGGAAAGAAGGAAAGGAAGGAAAAAAAATGAAGGGAAGGGAGGGAGGCAGGCAAAGAAAGAAAGACAAGGAAAGAAAGGCGTTGGGCTCACATGACCGCTACGCGCTGGTTCCTGCTCTGGTTCTAATTTTAGCGGTTCTTTGGATTTGGGAGGGCGCACTTTTACACACTCACTCACGAAAAGGGAGTGCACCCAAATCCGGCCACGTCACCCGCGGCAGCGCCCCACCGGCGGCTACCAGGCAGGTTCCGGCGGGCACTCCGCGGAATAAGCCGGGGCACAGCGAAGGGGTCGGGGGGACGCAACGAGAGAGGAAACAGGAAAGGTGTCCCAGATTTCTCCCAGGCAGATTTCGCTTTCTCCTAAACTTTTTTGGCTTCCAGACGAATTCTACAACTCCCTTGACACAGCTTACGAAGTTGGCAAATGCGAGCGCTGCGCGGGGGCGCAAGGCCCTACCTGTGCCATGGCGACTGCTCAGGTCAGGAAAAGGTGATGCAAACCTGCAAGAGAAGAGAGGTACGGAGGGTTCAGCGAGCCGCAGACCGGCCCTCCCCGCAGCGCCCCTCTCCGGACGGAGCCTCCACTCCGGCTGGGCGAGCACTCACCCAAGCGTGACAGAGGGACCCAAGTGCTCCGAACCTCCGGGAAAGCCGCGGAGCGCGGGGCGGCGGCGCGCAGGGCAGGGCAGGGATGCAAGCGCAGTAGGCTCCAAGCAGCTGCTCGCAGCCCAACTCCAAGCAACGGAAACACCACCCGCCCTGCCCCGCCCGCCGCCTGCCACGGGGACCGGGCCCGCCCCTTCCCCGGCCTCACTGCGCCTGCGTGGGGCGCCACTCGTCCCAGTCCTCGCACACCGGGTGGGGCCGGGCTGCAGCTGCGTTGGAAGCGGCAGGAGGCGGGCTCCCCAAGGGCCGCTGGACCGCCCTGTGTTCGCGCGCGGGAAGGGCTTGGGGACTCTGACCCAGGCTCTGGTTTGGGGGTCGCTGGGACCTTTCTTCTCTCCGTGGCCTCACAGAGCTGCTCAGACAGCGTGGCCGAGTCGACTTTTTGCAAGGCGAGAAAGTCACTGCGGCCAAGGACAGTGGGTCTTTGACCATGGTATAGAATAAGAGTGAAGTTTTGAGAGCCCTTTCCCAAATTTGTTTTTAAGTAAACAAACAAGCAAACAAAAAAGTGTCAGTGGTTGCTTCCTAGATAATGTATATGGCTTGAATGTAGGTACCTCTTTGGTAGCTTATGTGGGAAATTTCAAAACCTCTGCTTGGATCAGTTCCTATTTTACAAACCAGCCTAGAACTTTACCAAAACTTAAATTTCAACTATACTCTGTACTCGTTCAACATAAAATCTGTAAGTACATGAGAGAGACACACAAACAGAGACTGACTCCAAGATATTGTACTAGGCTGGTACAGAAAAAGCAAAGAGACAGTGCCCTTCATAGACTTCCTGGTGTGGGGGAGGAGAGGCAAGAGGACAACCTTGCAACACTAGACGGCATGAGATATTCTCAGATGAGAAGAGCAGTGCTGTGGAGATTCAGGATAAGAGATTAGAATCTAGTCCGCTTTGGGGAATAAAGAAGAGGTCTTGTCAAATTAAATGGAGAACAAATATGATTCTTGTATACAACATCTCATTAGCTGGCACCTCCGGGTGGCCTGGTCACTTAAGCATCCGACTCTCATTTCTGCTCAGGTCAAGATCTCATGGTTTCTGAGTTCGAGCCCTGCATCGGGTGGGCTCTGTGCTGATAGACCAGAGCCTGTTTGGGATTATGTCTCCCTGTCTCTCTGCCCCTCCCCCACTTGCGCACGTGCTCTCTCTCTCAAAATAAAAATAAGCTTCAAAAAAATTATTAATAAAAAACAAAACGAGCATCTCATTTGCTTTCACCTGTTAAGCCACATGTTTAATAGGCCCTGACAAAGTCCCAGCAGAGTGGTTGTTTACTGGATAGAAAGGCAAAACTGAAAAGTTGTGGAGCTTGCAACATACACATACCGACCCCTTTCAGCTTGCCTTCCCTCTTCTCTGGGAGCCTCTTTTCAACCAGCCCAACATCTCTATGTGGCCTCCAGTCCCCCCAGAATTCTTTCCCCCCCCCACAGCATTCTTGACAGGCCCATGCACCTGAAGGCAGCCCTTTCTCTGCATCTCTCCCTCCTCACACGCTCTTTGCTTTCTCTCTGCCTTTTGCCTCCAGCATTCTTTTTCCCATACACATCTACTTGAACTCCATTTCTTTTTTTTTAATATAAAATTATTTATTTATTTAGAAAGAGGGAGAGAGAACATGAGTGGGGGAGGGGCAAAGAGAGAGGGAGAGAGGGAATCCCAAGCAGGCTCAGCACCATCAGCCCAGAACCCCATGCAGGGCTGGAACTCAGAAACTGCAAGATCCTGACATGAGCCAAAACCAAGAGTCAGATGCTGAACCAACTAAGCCACCCAGGAGACCCTTGAACTCAACTTCCACATTCCCTGTCTCACTTCCTACTCTCAAAGTAATGAAATTCCATCAGATCTTATTGATTTTATAGGGAAATGCCCAGCGTGGGTTAATGACTTGCTCAGTGTCCTACAGCTAAATAGTGATAGAAATAATCAATTATTAGATCCAGAGTCTTGATATATGCCAGTTGATATTCCTTTTACTTCCAGTCACATCAATTTATTCAACTCCTGCTCTGGACCAGGCACAGGTCTTGATGCTGAGGAAAGGATGATGTAGTAAATGAAACAAAGTAGGTCATACACTGGGTGGAAGAGACAGAAAATAAACAAATATCTATTATGTCAAGTATGATACATGCTATAAAGAAAATAAAGCAGGGCTAGGGACCGGGGGTGTGGGGAACACTATTTTGCAAAGGCAGTCTGAAGGCACTTCTTGAGAAGAAATCTGAATTATTAGAATTTAATTGTATTTGACAACTATTTACTGAGCACCCAAAAACGAAAACAGGAGAAACACTGTATATTATGAAAGAAATGCAATCAAAATGCAACTGGTTTCAATGGAGGGACAGCTAATATTTTCCCAAGGGATTTTAAAAATGGATGTGACATTTGAATTAGGCTTTGAGGGAGGATATTTTACCAGGCAATGAAGAATTGAGAAAGAAAGGATGATCTGGTTAGGTGTACAGCAAACCAAAAGAAGGAAAGTACCTTTTTGTGCATGGAGTGAAAAGTGCATAAAGAGAAACTGCCACTTAGATGCTGCTTTGAATGGTATATTTAACTGATGAATTTTGAATGACCGATTTTTTTTTAACTCCTGGGTATTATAAATAATGGGCACTCAGGAAATTTCCTTTATTATCTCTTAAAAACAAGTTTCTATCATTCATTTCCAAAAGTCCCTGATCAGTGTCCAAAAGTCAACCTCAGAATCTCTACCAGATGGTCCAGTGAACTCTCTCATCTTCCTAAGTTTTCTCTTTCATGCATTTAAAATCAAAATCCTTCTCACTCAGTGTATTGTCTTTATGTTGTGTTAAATTTAAGTATTGCATAATAATTTGGGGTTGTTTGCTGTACTGTTCTTGGATACAAATAATAGATGCCAGCTATTTTCTGATGAGATAATCATGTTGCATTCCTACCTAAAATTTTCTTTTCATTGGGGAAATATACCAAATGTCAAATAACTGATTTACAAACGAACGTTTGAAACTCAATTTATTTGTAAACTCAGGATTTTCCCGCTTTCACTCTTGTCCTCAATTATTTGGATCACTCAGGAACTAGCCAATTTATTGTAAACAAGTCACTGAGCTTGTGTGTGTTGCAGTTTCTGCATCTCTCAACTCTAGTGTTTTGATCATATATCCATTGACCTACTGTTACTCTTAAATATAATGATTGATAAAGAGAGAACAAATGGGTAATTGGCTTTGCACAAGTAAGTACAAGTTTTCCCTAATTTTAGAAGAGTGGGAGTCTTGTGTTTTAAAGACCATAAAACTTTCAACTACTCTACTTTTAAAATTAATTTTGTTTAATAAATATAGCTGTTGCAAACTGTAATTATTTAAAGAAGAAAGAGAGAAAGGAATGTGAATTTGCAATAGGCAGAAAGAAACAAGAGAATGCCTGAGGGGTAAAGTAGGGGATAGATACAAAGGGAAAGCAGGAATGTCCTGCCTCTCAGACAAGAGCTGGAAAGAACACACCCCCTGAGGTCAGAGAGACCTGGGTTCAAATCCCCACTGTGCTGTGCAGCAGGTGTGTGATCTTAGGTTTCCTTATCTAAAGTGCTGGTTAGGGGGAGCACCTGGGTGACTCAGTCAGTTGGGTGTCTGGCTCTTGATTTTGGCTCAGGTCATGATCTCATGGTTTGTGGGTTTGAGCCCCACGTTGGGCTCCCAGCTCCAGCTCCACGCTGGCAGTGGGGAGACCCTCTCCTTCTCTCTCTTTCTCTCTCTGTCCCTCCCCCACTCATGCCATCTCTCTCTCTCTCTCTCAAAATAAATAAATAAATACTCTTAAAAAAAAATAAAGTGGTAGTTAGCATTAAATGAACTACTTTGTGAAAGTGTCTAACAACTGGTTTGAAAGATTGGTTTCATTCCTCATGTTCCTTCCTCCTTCCCAAAACTTTATAATTCTCAGCTCCTATTCTGATGATTCAGCCTCCACCCTCCTAATGAAAGCAAAATTAACCTCCTTTGGTGCCACCGCTCTACTGCAGCAAGGCCTGTCTTATCAGGTCTGTCAGGCCCCAACTTTTGGGGGCCAACCTGATGATTCCTGGTGCCATTTCCCTTCTGTCCCCCATTCTTCCTCATCCAGAGTCTTCTGTCAGTGGCCCCCACTGACATACAGCTAACCTAGTCTCCTGACATGCAAGCCCCCACAGTCCCCATCTGATGGTGCCAAGGACTCCAGAAGCACCACTTGGAATTTAGTTCAAGCCACCTACCTGGCCTCGGCTCATCCATCCATGAGCATCTTTGGGTGAGAAGTGGAGGTGAGGCCACACTCCTCTGGAGATTTTGCCCTGTTTGCCTCATCACTTTGGCATTCCAGCTGTGATCCTGGAATGCAGAGAGCATTCCAGTGGCTCCTCACTCATCCTTGCCCTTTATATTTAAAGTGTGTGTAGTATCCTTAGGGAAAATAAGTCCAGATTTACTTTCAGAACCTTTTCCTGAGCCAACTGTGCTATATTATTAGAGGACTCTAATCTCCCCTTATTGAGATTCATGTGCTCACCAGAGAATACAAGCAGAGATTCCTCAGGAGATTTTTAGCTTTAGATGTCCTTCCACTCTATTTATTCAAAACAATATTTGTATTTACCCAGTAAAATGCAAATCAACTTCCTTAGCAGGAGATGGGAATGTAGGTCTTGGATAAATAGGTAAAAAAGATTCTCGTAGGAATCTTTCAGACAGAATGTTTTAAGCTTGATTGAAATCTTCAGAGCTGTTAGCAATAACAAGCAGTAAAAATACTCAGCCTACTTATAAAAGTACAAGTATCCTGTCTCTCTTTTTCTCTTTCATTGCTGAACCCCCAGCACCTAGCAGACCGCCCAGCACTTAGTAGCTGAACATTGAATATTGTGAAAGGGTGAGTGAATGGATGAATCAATCCATTGTGGTGTGGGGTTTTTATGTTTAACAATGGTTACTATTAACTGCAAACCATTGATATTCAGAATGATGAGGAAGATTGAAAAAAAATTAAAAGGAAACCTTGTAAGAGAATTTTGTCAAAAGAATAGATAATATTCTCAGACAAGGATTCTGAATTCCGGAGAGGACTCATCCTTGGGCGGGTAAGGTTTTGTTTTGTGATCTTATTAGTTTGTGACCTCGGAAAACGATTTGATTTTTCCTAATTTGGGGTGGTGGATAGGATGAGATGAGATCATTTATTTAATGCCTAAAAATAACAGGAAGACTGGTTTCAATTTCTCATCCCTCATTCTGCCAAAAACTCTCACCACTAAACCCCACCCTCATCTTCCATGCTGATGATTCAGTCCCCACCCATCCCACTCAAAAACCAAAATTAAGTCCCTATGAATCCATTGCCCCACTGCTACAGGCCTTTCCTATCAAAAGCTAATTTCTCAGCACTGACCCCACCCCCACCCCAGCGTGTTCCCCACACCTGGGGTCAGTTTATGGTTTATCTGGGGCTTTTCTTTATTCAACAGATTTATTGTGTCAGACCCTGGCATAGTGAGTATACAGTGATTAAAAACAAAAAACAAAAAACAAAAAACAAAACAGATACACAGGATCTATCCAGTTAGAGCACTCAATCCAACAGAATAAATGAGATGACACAGCAGAATCCCATTAACATTCGGGCAGAGGTCAGAGAATAGGAAACAGGCTCTTACAAGGAAAGCCTTTGTGGGGTGGGTTTGTGTCCATCCCGGAAGTCAGCCTAACGAGGATTGAGGCATGTGATGGGTGGAACTACAGTATTCCTTTTTTCCCCTTTATGCAATCTTACTACTTGGATAAGATGAGAAAGGATATTCAGGGAAGAACAACTGAAGAGGGATTTTGCCTGAGAAAGGGGATAAAGAGGGAAAGGGGATAAAGAGAATTCACCGTCTGAAGGATGCTGTAATTGTCACCCTCACACCCTGGACACTGCCGTTCTCCTCTAAAATCTTCCAATCTGATTCCCCCTTGCTGGTAGCTTCCTCCTGTCCTCCACATTCCCTCACCACCCCAACCACATCTCCTATTACTCTCTGACATCATGCAAACTTCTAGTTCCTCTCTTTTCACCCAGCCTCCCAATCTTCCTCCTGCTTCCACTGTCTTCTCTGCCCAACCCCTGGCCTATCAGGAATCATAACAGCCACCTTCTTGTCATTATTCCCACCCTCCTCAGTCCAGCCTACCGTCCTCATGTGTCGCGCTGACCTGATCCCACCATCACCTGCCCCGATGTATGGGCTGCTGAGTGTCACTGGACACAACCAATCATACCACAGATTGGCCCTGCAGCAAATTCGGGGTCATCAGTCTCAGTGGGACCCTCAGCATTTCTTAGCAACTCTTTAAATATGCTCCTGCTCAGTTTTCTCCTGATATTGATTTTTGTCTTTCACTGTTCTCTTTAAGATCCTAACCTTCCCCTTTCTCCCAGTAGATGGCCTTAATTCCTACTTAACAAGCCTACTTGTCCTGAATTCTCAACCTTCTCCTACAAACTCATGTGTCCACACTCTTTCTTACTTCCTTTCTCGCTCCGAGAGTGAGAGGATCTTTTTCCAATCTGAGGCTTAAGGTTCATTCTCCAGGATTAGGATCTTACTCTTACCTATATTTAATTTTTTTTTCCCCTCCACTAGCTTCTTACTCTCAGCCCAAATTAACAAAGCTGTTTGCATCAGGACTCTCTTAGTTTCAAGTGACAGAACCCAACTCAAGCTAGCTTAGGTAAAAAAGAGAGAATTTTTTTTTAAGGTGTCTGGCAGGATTTTTAACTGTAAACAATAGAACCCATTCTAACTATCATAAGAAAAAATATTTTTTTTACAGTTTATTTATTTATTATGAGAGACAGAGAGGGGGAGACAGAGAATCCCAAGAAGGCTCCATCCTGTCAGCACAGAGCCCATCATGGGGCTCCATCTCATAAACCATGAGGTCATGACCTGCCAAAACCAAGAGTTGGGTGCTTAACCAACTAAGCCACCCAGGCACCCCAGCAAAAAAAGAAAAAAAAAAATTAAAGGATTTTAGGTACCTTGGCACAATGTCTGGCAGGATTAGGAAATGATCCTTGATGGGCATGCAGGCTGGACAATGCCCAAATCACACTGCCAACTTCTCCAGTGGAGAAGCTACCGCTGGTAAACTCTCCATGCATGAGACAAATCTGTAAGAAGCTCAGATCTATTGCCTCTGAAAGCTTAGATCTCTCCACCCTATTCTACCAAGAACTCTAAAAGGTGGATTTTGTGGAATGTTTTCTGTGCTTACCTTGCTAAAGTGGTCACACCACACACACTACTGGAGTGTGGGGCACCATCCACACCTCTTTACAAGGTCCCCTTATCCACTGTGGATGAGAAGCCTGGAACTACATTTCCCAGAATCCCTTGCTAGCATTTGTCAATGAGAAGCATTTGCCAATATTTGGAAGGCAGTAGAGGTGAGAGTTGCACTCAGAGGCATGGGCCAGACAGGAAATTCCCAACAAGTTCCTGAAAAGGTCTGGTGAACCAGTGGCTCCCAGTAGAAAGCTGCAGAACAGGACAGTTAGTGGACTTTCTGAGGATTGCTGTCACTTCCTGGCCATCTCTTGAGAATCCCTACTGTCTTTGGCACTTCAGACTCAGCTATTCAGTGGTAGTTTCCCTGATCTGTGCTGCTGTTTTTCTAGCAGTTGGTGAAGCCACTAATACCCTATATTAAAATTTTCACAACTGTACTAAACAGAGTGGTTTTTCTTTTCTTAACTGAACCCAGACTGATACAGTGAGTTGGAGCCTTAGCAAAAATAGGCATGCTGCTGCATAAGTTTGGCAGTTACAGTAAAATAATGTAAAGGACATGTCATCAGCAAAACATACTGGCAGACATCAATTTGAGGGATGTCTGGGCAGGGGTGACTTCTCAAATCTCCCCAGGTTTCATGGGAGACATGCCTGGATTCGTGGTAATGGTATTTTTTCTATTTAGGGTGAGACCCTGCCAGATCGATCCAACAATACCACTGTGACACCACAGCACATTACCTTTCCCTTTCCCAAACCACATGGCTCTAATCTTTAAGCTCTGAATGATTTCTTTTTTCTACCACTATCATTAGCCTGCTACTTGGTCCACGATTTTCCTATAAGATACACAGTTGCCTTGCAACCATACACAGTGTTTAGTAGCCAAGGGGGCTGAGGATGGCAGGCCTGGCCCAGCCCTGATAAAGTTACCCTCTCCTGAATCAGTCTTCCATGGTTGGTTCTGAGTGGTAGAACCTAATCACAGGCCCTCAACTTTACGGAAGCAGGAAACTGCATTCCCCCATTAAGCTCATAGGAGGGAAAAAAAAAAATGCCAATAAAGGGAAAGTATGCCGGATGACATGCACATAGCTCTCTGTCTCATTTTTTCTCTCTCCATAGACCAGCTTTCTCCTTGTGGCAAGAACATGGCTACAATTATCTCAGGATCACATTTTTCCACCTCCAAGAAAGCTTTCTTTCCCGAGTTCAACTTGGAAAAATCTGATTGAACCAGCAAGGTCACAGATCCTAGTCACAACCCCCACTATAATCACATGATCTGTGGGAGAATATCGTAGAAGAGATTATTTTTGTAATCATGGTTTCTCAACCAGGGCACTATTTTTTTCTTTCTTTCTTTTTTTTTAAGTTTATTAATTTTTTTTTTTTTTTTTTTTTTTTTTTTTTTTTTTTTTTTTTAGTGATCTCTACAACCAACATGGGGCTTGAACTCACAACTCAGATATCAAGAGTCGCATGCTCCTCCAATTGAGTCAGGCCGGTGACCCTCAACCATGCCACTATTGACATTTGGGGCCGGATCATTTTTTGTTTGGGGGGACAAGGAAAGCTGTACTATGCAATACAGAATGTTTAGCAGCGTTTCCAGCCTCTACCCACTATTTGTCAGTAGCACCTCCCACACACACATTGTGACAAACAAAAATATCTCCCAACATTGGCAAGTGTCCACTGCGGGGCAAAATTGTCCCTACTTGAGAACCACTGATCTATATAAGGGATTCCTTGCTGAGCCACAGCTCTGGATTCCACTTGTTACCGAGTCACCCAGCCTGCAGCAGGCCTGCCCATGGCAAACTATACTTCTAAATCATCAAATGATACTAGACACATTTATCTACCTGTCTGTTAACTCACACGGTTGCAGGATTTTTTTTTACCTCAACGCCCGGGGTGCCGTTGTCACACTGCTTCGAGGAATGAAGAGGGGGACACAGAATAAAAAGTTTTATTAGAGTACAAGGTCAGAAAGTAAGAATAGTATGAAAGCTTTCTTTACAGAGAGGGGACCTTTGAAAGTGAATACCTGCGACTATAGGCAAGGGTCCTTGTTTTATAGGATTTTGGTGGGCCCGTCTCCTTGCCCCGTTCCTTCTCAGGTTCTACCCTTATTGGCTAGGTAACTCGAAATGCCTAGTCATTCCTTTTTGACTGGCTAATTTTCATTGTATGAGGGGTGGTCTATGGCCATACTGGTCCTTGTGGGTCATATATTTTATGTTCTACTTATTTTCAGTCAGGTCTTTTGCTTGTCACATTTCCCAGGGAAACCTGAGGAGCAGGAGGTCGTGTCTGTTGCATTCTTAAAGGGAACTTTATGCCTGAGGGAGTTTGCCTGAGGTAAGACATTCCTAGAAGAAATGTGTTAAAATAAGTATTTTTCCCCACCCAGGGACCTTCAAGCCTTAGCCTCTCCTTTTCTGCCTACAGAATCCTATCTTTCCCTATCATAATATCTCAACCAGGACATCCTTTAGCTAACTTTAACTCACCATTTTCCCTCTGAGATCAACTCTTTCTTTCACATCCCCTGGCCTGGTTAAAGACATTAGTGTTAATCAGTCACTCATGCAGAATCCTCAGAGTATTTCTCGATCCTTCACTCTCCCATCCACCACCACATGTGAGGGGAAGGATTCTAATAACACCTCTCCTTGTCTTATATCAGTTCCCTCTCCCCACTTGCTTTTACAATAGTTTTCTACTAGCCTCTTAGTCTCTCCTCTAATTTACCTTCTAAATGCAAATCTGAGGGTGTTACTCCATGCTTAAAATCAATATTTCAGCAGATCCAAATTGCTGTGGAATAGTCAGAATTCTTTAGCAATGTGAACAGTGACCTTCCTGAACTTTTCCTCCAATTTTACTCCCTCTGCTTTATTGCTAACAAACTACTGAAAAGTTCCTGGTTTTGCATTTGTTATCTCCCCTGCCTGCCTCTACCTTCTGCCACATTCTCTTAGTTCAGGTGATGAACTGCTAGTCCTCCTTCAAAACCCATTGTAAATTGGGCACTTGGGTGGCTCAGGTCATGATCTCAGGGTTCATGAGTTCAAGTCCCATAATGGGTGAGCTCAAGCCCTGTCTCTCCCCCCCTCTCCCCCTCCCCCCACCCCTCCTGGGATTCTCTCTCTCTCTCTCAAAAAAAAAAAAAAAAAAAAAGCCCATTTTAAGCATATTTTCTCTTATTTTTCTTTCTTAAAATTCCTCTTAACCATATGTCCTGACATCTTGACTGCAACCTTGGCCCTGGGCCACTTCTACCCAACTAACCAGCTCCTGAATTTCTGGCCACAGAAATGATGACATTAAAAAAATTGTTTGCTGTTTTAAGCTACCAAGTTTTTGGGTAATTTGTTACAGAGCAACAGATGATTAATTCAAATAGTTAGTTGCAGAAGTCAACAGGAATGAAATTCTACACCCAAGTTCCAAGTTTAGGGGTCTCAGTCTTTCTAATTTAAGCTTCACCTGGCTTTTGAACAATACCCACAAACTATTTTATTCTCCACTTTCATTCTGAAACACAGTAAAAATAATTGTGTTAAAAAAGGTGTTTGAGTGAATTAGCTGCTCAATGTTCACACAGTAATATGTAAAGGAAGAGTTCAAATTCTAGCATTATTTAATGTGGCTTTAAAGACTCAGAATGGGAATTGAGGGACCATCAAGATGCATTTTTTTTTTATATTCAAATATCTATCTTTCCAAGAATCAGAGTCTACAGAATACAGAGAATCTAATTCCAATTTTGTAGGTAATCAGAAATTTAATTTTGATTTCATAAAGAAAAATCTCCAGTATAAAGAAAAGTTCTAAAGTGTTTTAAACAGTTTACGTACATTAAAATTTAGTGTGTAGGAACAACTGAAATGGTCACCAAAATGAGAACACATAAATAAATTGTATATTCATGTAATGGAATGGTACTCAGCAATAGAAAAGAACACAACACAATAGAATAATGTCAAAAACATGTTGAACAAAAGAAACGAGACACAAAAAAAAGATACATTCTATCTGATTTCACCCATATGAAGTTTAGGAACATGGAAACTAAGCTACAGTGATAGAATTAAGAGAAGTTTTTGAAGGGGTAAAGATGAGTAAAAGGAAGAACAGGAGAACTTCCTGGGAGTGATGGAAACATTCTTTATCGTGATTTGGGTAATGACTACATGTGTGTATATAGTTATCAAAACTCACAATTTAGGATTTAGTTATGTTCATTTCACTACATGTAAATTTTACTTCATACTAAAAAAGACAGCATTAAAAAAATAGTGCATAATACCAAAATCTAATTATGTTTCCCCGTTAGGGTAACTTCTCTTTTAGAAGAGGGATTCAGAAAACCAAACTGAAAGAGCCTTCACATCACACAAGTGAAACTAAGTAAGTATTTCCAAATATTTCCAAAAACTACCATTGAGGAAAATAAACCTCAGCCACCTGAGCCATGATAAATACCCGCTGATTCTTAGCACGAGCCCCGTCCTCTCTGAAGCTGGGCTTGGGCAGAAAAACATTCAATTCTCCGCCCTTCTGAGACTGCCGGGTTCAGCAAACACACTGCGCAGGGAGGGGAGCCTCCGCACAGCAGAAAGGCCCCTGGAGCGGAGCTCAGCAAACAAGTTGAGGGCAGTGGGCAGGAGTCCGGGCCGCTCCGCTTGTGATTCAGCGTCCAGGCATCCCACACGTGCAGAGGGGGAGGGGTTCTGGCACAGAAAGGAGACCAAAAGGGAAAACACATATTGACAAAGCCTTCACAGTTGTGAACCAGGGCTGCAGACAGCTGCTGCTGGAACAGAAAGGGAGCATTTGACACACTGAGCCCAGACCGGGGAAGGCCAGGGGCCTGCGCCACAAAAGGGGAAAGCAATTAAGAACAAATGCAGTGTTCTGCCGTCTGCAAAGGGGAAGGCAGAAAAAGCAAACCGGTAGGCCCAGTGAGACAGTTAAAGGCATCTTTTCGGGGTTGGGGGGAGGAGGGGTGGGGACCATTTTGTAGAAAATTCCAGATTCTATGAATTAAATACAGATCCTGGATTCCTCACCTGGTCTGCCAGGATCCGCTTGTGCCCTGCTGCTCAATACCCTTTAGGATTCACCCTTACCTCGGGATGTCTAGACTCAGGAAACATGATTTATAAGGGTCTTTGTGATTTTCCCACAACACACATATCACAAATGCCCCTTAATTTCTTAGGGAAACACAGCTCCAGGGCTACCAATGTTTCCCTCAGGTGGTAGCTCGGATGTCAGTTGCTTTGGGAAGTCTTTCCTAACCACCTCCCCACCGCCCCCCCCCCCCACCAGCCCCTTCACCCTCTTCCCCCCCACTCCAATCTGGGTTACCCTTCTCTGGGCTCCCTGGCACTAGTACTTTCTTCCACTATGGTAAGCCTTGCCTCTGTGTATTGTGGCTGTCTATTGGTTTTCTTTTTTTTTTTTTTTTTTTTTTAATTTTTTTTTTCAAACGTTTATTTTTGGGACAGAGAGAGAGCATGAACGGGGAGGGGCAGAGAGAGAGGGAGACACAGAATCGGAAACAGGCTCCAGGCTCTGAGCCATCGCCCAGAGCCCGACGCGGGGCTCGAACTCACGGACCGCGAGATCGTGACCTGGCTGAAGTCGGCCGCTTAACCGACTGCGCCACCCAGGCGCCCCTGTTGGTTTTCTTTTTAACTCTTAAATATCTGAAACTACAGAAAAATTTTAAAACCTACTTTGTTACCAATGAAAGCCTTGTTACAGTTAATACCTTGTTAATTACACATATTTTTTAAATAGGGATATAAAATGTTACAGATACAGAATAGTACTACCATTGTTATTCTCTGCTTATGTACCTTAGTTATCTATGTTTCTTTCTTTTCTTTTTTTTTTTTTTTTTTTTTAGTTTATTTACTTATTTTGAGAAAGAGAGAGAGCATGAGTGGGGGAGAGGCAGATAGAAAGGCAGACACTGACCATCTCAGGAATGTGAGACCGTGACCTGAGCCAAAATCAAGAGTCCAATGCTGGAAACCAATGTGACAATAAATTGTATTAAAAAAAAAAAAAAAGAGTCCAATGCTTAAGGGACTGAGCCACCCACGTGCCCCAGTTACTTATGTTTCCAATCAAAAACAAAACACAGTATTTCTTGGTATGTTTCTAACATAATTAGTAATATACTACACATACTCTAACAATTCTTTCACTGTGTCTTGTGTTTTGACATCACATTCATAAAGAAATTAAGACATCGGAGAACAAATCATTAAAAAAACTAATCCATTTGACTACATTAAAATGTAAAAACTCTGAATTGTAAAATATTGCATAAATGAAGTTAAAAAGATAAGATGCTGACTCTAATTACTTCTTTTAAAAATAATTATTCTCTCAAAGACATTCATGTTCATAATTTTAAAAGTCAAGTTTTTCTAATATGTTTACAATTTAAAAGTTTTAGGGCACCTGAATAGCTCAGTCAGTTAAGCATCCAACTCTTGGTTTCAGCTCAGTCATGATCTCAACAGTTTGCGGGTTGGAGCCCTGCCTCAGGCTCTACACTGATGGTGCAGAGCCTGCTTGGGTTTCTATGGTCCACTCTCTCTGTCTGTCTCTCTCTCAAAATAAATAAATAAACTTAAAACAATTTTTTTAATAAAATGAAATCAAGAAGTTTCTTCCCTTACTTGCTTTCATTCTTCAGAAGCAGATTTTTTCAACTCTTGTAACTATTTTTTTTTTTTTTTTTCTGGAATTGACCTCCATGTTTTTAAATAACATGCATTTTTTTTTTTTTTAGGAGACTAAAAAAATACTATTGAAGACAATCATTTATGAACTTTCTTCACACACATTCTTCCTCCCTCTTTCTCCTCCATTTTGATAGATAGAACTGGTTGGAGCAATAGTCCGTGCTTACATTAGCAGGGTTATGTAAATATAATCCACAGAAGAGCCATGGTAATGTCCCAGCTTCACTTTCTTTCATCTATAACTTTTTGTTTTCCCTATTGTCTCCATTACCCTCACTGGTTTCATTGCCAGTGTGCCTTTATTTTTTTCTAAACTCCCCCCAAAAGAGGAATTTCTTTAATTTTTAATACATTCAAACTCACCAGGAAATACATACACACACATATGTAAGTATATATATGTATGTCTTTTCCCCTGGATGTATTTTCCAGATAACCCATCTGAAGCGCTCTTGTGGGGCACCTGAGTGGCTCAGTTGGTTGAGCCTCCGACTTCGGCTCAGGTCATGATCTTGTGGTTTGTGGGTTCCAGCCCCGCATCCGGCTCTGTGCTGACAGCTCAGAGCCTGGAGCTTGCTTCAGATTCTGTGTCTCCCTCTGTCTGACCCTCCGCTGCTTGCACTCTGTCTCTCACATTGTCTCAAAAGTAAATAAATATTTAAAAATATATATATTTTTTGAAGCACTCTTGCCTTCCCATCTGGTCCAGTTGTTCCATATCTGCTGCCAGCTCTCTGCCTGGGACTTCTCTTCACTCTTATCCTGGACATCGGATGACCAACTCATCCCAATTTGCCAGGGATCGGCCCAGTTTTAAAGCTGAAAGTTCCACATTTGGCACCACCCTCAGGCTCAGGCAAATTGGAACTGGTCAATCTACCTGGACATCCCCTTGCCTTTTTCCTGGTTCAAGTCCTGTTTCCTGGATCCTATGTGATCTTCTTCTCGGTTTCTATCCTTATTTTGTGGAATCCATTCTCCAGTATTTTCCTGAAAAGGAGGTAAAAAATTTTTAAACTTGCATATCTGCAATGTCTTTATTCTGCCTTCACACTTGTTAGAAAATTTGGCAGAGAACAGAAATCAAGATTTGAAACAATTTTCCATCTGAATTTTGAAAGGATTGCTCCACTGACTTTCCATGTGGCAGGTGAAAAGCCTGGTGCTTTTCTGATTCCGGATCTTTTGTATATTTTTAATCTCTAGGAATTTGCAGGATTTTTATCTCCAAGGTTCTGAAATTTCACAATGGCACACCTGAGTTTTTGTCATTGCAGGCATCACGCAGGACATAAGTGAGCTCTCTCAAACTACAAACTCATATCCTCTATTTAAGGAATTTTTCTTCAAAAATACCCTACCCTATCTTTTTGCAGTCTCTCTTTCTAGAGCTCCTGCTTACTAGAGTGTTGGGCCTCCTGAATTCTAATATTTTCCTTTTCTCTTCCATTTTCCATTTCTTTATTTTTGATTGACTTTCTGGAAGATTGCTTCAAATTTATCTTCCAGACTTTTTTCTGAGAATTTACTATTTAACTTCAAAGAGCAATTTTTATTTATTTATTTATTTATTTATTTATTTATTTATTTATTGTTCTCTGAATAGTTTTATTCTATAGCCTTTTCTCATTGTTGTCAGATGCTACATCTCTTCTGACCACCTGGGGAAATGAACTATCAAGTTTGTTCATTTTTGAGTCTTATTCTGCTCCATACATAATTTCTATTTTCTTCAGGTGTTTTTGATTTGGTTTTGTCTGTCCTGGCATAAGCTTTCCTTAATTGCCTGGTAATCCTTGGCTGTCTGTGCATATTTAAAAATAAAGTAATAAAAGAACCTGATTGGAACAGGCAGGTACACATCCCTGTAGGGTGCTCTGGTGAGGTTGATTTATTATTTTTTCTTTGTTTCTTTGTTTTTGTGTTTAGCTGGCTTCCCATAGCAGACTCAACCACACTCTCACCTGGAAAGCAGAAATTTGGCTGACGATTCATTTCTCTTACACACCTGCAACTAATCCTCCTGCTGTCAGCACCACCTGCACCCCTATTCTGATAGTTCTAAATATTTCTGAGCTCCTATAGTTCGTTCAGCCTTCTCAGTTTCCCTTACTGTCCACTTTGGTTTTAATTGTTAATTTCATTTTGACACTTCCATATGCTTTCTAGTTTCCAATATTCCAATGCTGCCATATTCTCTACTTGTAAATATTTCTTTTTTGCCTCTATAGGTTTGTGCCTTAAAAGAAACAAAACAAAACAAAACCCTATACTGTCACTTTTATGTAATTTTGGCAGGGAGGGTATTTTAGATGTGTGTTTACCATATTTCAGCAGAAGTCTGTTGGATCTGGAGGTGGCTGAGGTGAGGACTGCCTCTCATTCATCATTACAGTCTAGTGTCCAGCATATTCTAGTGTATTGCCTGGCATATATTAGGAGCTCAATAAGTAAAGTCTTACTGAATGAATGTAGTACAAAAATTTTTTTTTGGAAATATTAACTATTGTTTTGCTTTGTTTTTCTCACCAGTATTTCATTTTCTCCTTTCCAGCTAGGCTAATCTGTCATTTTTTCAGAGAATGCTTGGGACAACAGAAAGCAAACTATTGCTGCAGTGTTTAGGAGAATTGAAAGGACTCATAGCATAAACAAAAATATTGGAGCGAAACATTGTGAATCATTGCTCTATCTCTCCCCGGAATTGGAAGACTGATCCAAAAGAGAGTCAGAGCTTAGTTCCAGGGACGCAGCAAGCCCTGTAAAAACAAAACGAAACAGGTAGTGTGTCTAGACAGTTGGAACAATTCCATCCATCTAGAAAGGCTCCAGAAGTTTCTCACTCATTCAAGAATGAAAACAATGTAAATGCAGAGAGTCAGCAGATCTAAAAGAGCTGTGAGGACAAGAGTGAAGGTGAAGAAATGCCAGGCTGGACCACTGAATGGAGAGACAGGATGATGCTCATGTCACTGGATATATCATGGACAGATGACAATCTCTCCCCCCTAGATTCTTTGGAACTATTTGTGTCCCTTGTTACTTAAACACAATCCTGGGGAAATCTACAAATTAATTGAGATTAAGTTTCTGCCACCCAAGTAAAATGAGAGCTCAAGATTGAAATTAAATTGGCTTATGAAAACAATATTATATTTCTACAATATCTCTACTAGTTAGTTGAAATTCATATATACTACACAAATGTAAGTATGATCACCAGATTATTTTCAAATTTATTTAAAAATTCTCAAGTTTTACACAAGAGATGATCAAATATGTTAATGTAACAACAAGCTAAAGACCAGATTTATTACACCCAGCAATAGCACTACTAGAAATTTATCTACAAGATACAGGAGTGCTGATTTGAAGGGGCATATGTACCCCAATGTTTATAGCAGTGCTGTCAACAATAGCCAAATTATGGAAAGAACCTAAATGTCCATCAATTGATGAATGGATAAAGAAGATGTACACACACACACACACACACACACACACACACACACAATACAATTCAGTGATGAAAAAGGATGAAATCTTCCCAATTGCAAGAACATGGATGGAACTGGAAGGTATTATGCTATGTGAAATAAGTCGGCCAGAGAAAGACAGATATCATATGATTTCAGTCATATGTGGAATTTGAGAAACTTAACAGAAGACCATAGGGGAAGGGAAGGAAAAATCAGATACAAACAGAGAGGGAAGCAAACCATAAGAGACTCTTAAATACAGAGAACAAAGTGAGGGTTGATGGGAGTGGGAGTTGGGGGAGTCGGGAAAATAGATGATGGGGATTGAGAAGAGCACTTGTTGGGATGAGCCCTGGGTGTTGTATGTAAGTGACGAATCATGGGAATCTACTCCTGAAGCCAAGACTACACTGTATGTTAGCTCACTTGACAGATAAATAAATAAATAAATAAATAAATAAATAAATATTAAATAAAGTACAGATTTATTCTTGTGAATGACAAATCATCCATAAAATCAAGGATGTGGTTTATAGAATAGGTAGATTGCTTGGCTAAACTGTTTATATTAGTATTGTTAATCTTAATAGAATAATTAAGGAATACAGAAACATCTATCAGGAATGTATGTTAGGACCTCTACTTTCAGCCAAGATGAAGGCCAGCACTCTCACCAGGAATGGCTACAAAAGCTTAAAAAGCTTACAAAATACACAAAACAATATCTGCTTGAAGGCAGTGAGGAACTTCTGGGGAAATTCAGACTTAAGCACCAAGATTCTGGAGAAGGAAGAAACTTGGAGAGGAGAGTTGGCATTCTGCAACTGATTTTTCCTCTAGCAAAATAGCACTTCCTTACTCTGAGCACTAAGCAAGAGGCCAAGGACAAGGTCATGGATGTGGGCTGGAGGTCACTAACAGGCAGAGAAGGCAACAGGATTTTTGGCAGTTTTGGGAAGTGGGAAAATGGGAATTTTATGAGTCTGGGATGCCAGTGAGAAGGGTGTTTGGAAAATCAAGCTTGACACTTGACCTGTTTTCCCAAATTCCTATGCTGCATGGAACAGGATATTAAGAAACTAAGCAGAAAACCTGTGTAAGTACAGCTGAGGTTTTTCAGTCTCAAAAAACTCACCAAGAAGAAAGGGTCACCCAGGTCCTTAGGTGGAGTCTTTGGAGGGTGTTTTGCTATATCAAAAAGATAACACGTTATTTCTCATAATTCTGGAGGTTGCAAAGTCCAAGATCAAGGCATTGACAAATTCAGTGTGGTGAGAGCAGGCTTCCTGGTTCATAGACAACCATCTTTTCACTGTGTCTTCACAAGGTGGGAGGGACAAGAGAACTCTCCAGGGTCTCTTTTCTAAGGGCACTACTCTCATTCATGAGGACCTCTCCCTCATGACCTAATTACCCTCCAAAGGCCCCACCTATAATACCACATAAAGGGTGACAATTTCAACATATGAATTTTGGGGAGACATAAACATCAGTCTACACAAGAGGCATCCTCTCTAAGAACAGGGATGGATCAGAGATGGAAAAGAACCTCATAAAAACTACAATGCACTCTATGACATTCTGGAAAAGGTGAAACTATGAGGACAAAAGTAAGATCAATAGTTTCCAGGGGTTTGGGCTTGGGAGGGATAAATAGGTGGAGCGTAGAAGATTTTTAAGGCAGTGAAACTGTTCTTTATGACACTATGATGGTGGGTACCCATCATATACATTTGTCAAAACCCACAGAATGCACAGTACCTAGAGCAAACCTAAAGCAGACTACAGACTTTGGTGCATGATGATGCATCACTGTAGAGTCATCCTCGGTTTAAAAAAAAAAAAAAAACAAAGCAGCATTCTGGTAAGGGATGTTGATAATGGGGAGGCTGTGCATGTGTAAAGGTAGGGGCATACAGGAACTCTGTACTTTCTGCTCATTTTTTTCTTCTGTGAACGTAACACTGTTCAAAAAAACAAAAAAAAATCTAAAATCAAAACAAAACCCTGTAATGCAGCCTGCAGTCTATCTCTGTTTGGATTAAAGTAGTCAACTCCCTCAAAGAGGAAGGGGGAAAGCCTCTCTAGAGAAATATTTCATCCCTAAGCCTCTACAATGTTTAAGAAACCATGTCTGGCACTTTCAGGAGATATTTATCAGACATTCCAGGAGACAGAAGCAATTACTAAAAGCCATAAAGAAAAAACAGAAATGGACACATTGATCCAGATATTTTAGTTATCAAAAAACATTTAAAATAAGTATGATTAATACACTGAGGAAAAATAGATGAAAAAATGGATGCTATTAGTTTAAATATCAGAGTACAACATATATCAAAAAGCTAGCAATTTCACAAAGCTAGTATTTCACATTTATTGAATGCTTATTTTGTGCCAGGCATTGTTGTAAGTGATTCTTAAATTTCTCACAATAATCCTGTGAAATAAACACTGTACTATTATTGCCCCCACTTTACAAATGAGAAAACTGAAGCACAAGATGGGTAAATAAATGCCAAATGACTTATAAATGGCAGAGTTAGAATTTGAACTCATGTAGTCCAACTCGAGAGGCCTCAGTTTTATCACCGTGCTATCTAGAGAATCCATCTCCAACAACTACAATAGCCACAGATGATAATGTTTTGGTTAAAGAGATGTAGGACCTTGACAGTTCAAATTACTCAGGTCACCAAAATGTTTTCTGTTTTCTCATAGCCTCAAAAGATGAGAATGTGTGAGTTCTAAACCTTAACCAAAATTGCTCAGAGATGTATTCTTGAAGCCATGCTCCCAGTAATAATCATCAGAAAGTACTAAACTCAGAAGAAATGTGTCTAATTTTAGGTAGACTAAAAATAGAAAATAAAAACAAGGATGTGAAATTCGATAAAAAATAGTGCTTAATATTAACCACCACCTAACTTACTTTTGCACACTTTTGCCTGGACACACTTTAATTATTATAATTGCCACCTGTGAATTCTTCAGTGCAGAACTACAGTTAATTCATTCATCCCACCCATGGGGAGATAATTTGGAACGAAATTCCACCACATTCGTAGGTCTCAACTTTTTCTAGCAGTAGTCACTCCCTGAATAAACCAAGTCTCCATCCTTGGGTACACACTGTTCTTGTTGACAGACAGGATGGTTTACTGTCTTACCAGGCAAACGTTTAAGAAATGTACTTGAAAGAACAGTAGACTCCTCAGCAGGAAAACTCTCCCTGTCTCCTGTACTCCTTTTCCCAACAGTTTATTTCCACTGCCAGAAATATTTATCATTTGATTTGATTTCTCCAGGTCTCTTCTAGACAGACCAAACATTTCTCATCATTTTTACCTTAGTATGAATTAATGAATGACTCAATTTCATGGACAGCCAGCTGTGATCAGAGACATAAAGAAGTTGGTGTTTCCACTGGAATGTAGTAAGTAAAAGTCATGACAATTTTCGATAATAAATTACTGGGCTGTTATTTCTTAACCACTACAAAATGAAGTGTAAGGTAATCTTCCTCTTAGAATTGTGGTGAAGACTTCATTAGAACAATGAGAATAAATATGCTTAGGATAATATTAGGTGCCTAATAAATGCTGGCTTTTATAATTAATTATAATGACTTTGTCAATAATGGAGAAATTTAAAGGAATAAGATATATTTTAAAAGATGGCAAGATGGTTACGGTAGTAGATCTGAATAAAGTTTAGTAAAAGAGTACAAATAAGGCCTCAACTCACAGAGCTACATTTCATTGTTCAACATCATTTTTGCTGCTTTGGATGATGTACATGAAAGACTAGGATGCATCTTGTGATCCGTTTAGCATGCAAACTTAAATATTCATAAATTTATAAATCCATTTAATACATTTAAGAAATTTTTTGGGGGGCGCCTGGGTGGCTCAGTCGGTTAGGCGGCCGACTTCGGCTCAGGTCATGATCTCGCGGTCCGTGAGTTCGAGCCCCGCGTTGGGCTCTGTGCTGACAGCTCAGAGCCTGGAGCCTGTTTCAGATTCTGTGTCTCCCTCTCTTTGACCTTTCCCCGTTCATGCTCTGTCTCTCTCTGTCTCAAAAAATAAATAAACATTAAAAATTTTTAAAGAAAAAAAAAAAGAAATTTTGTGGAATCAGAATTTCAGGTTTATAGTTAAAATCTTTTCTCTCCACTTATCCAGTAAACTATTATCTCTTCCTATGTCCATTTGCTTCTGAACAAAGTAATCACTTAACATAATGCCCACTCATGCAGGCTTAGGTGCCCTATGGCTTTTCTTATATGAAAATTATCTTCCTGACTTAGTATCAGCAGGATATGCGCCAGTGAGCTATTTTTTTTTTCCAATAATAGCAGTAGATTATACATATACTCCAACATTTTCTCAGTGAGTTCCATTTGTGACCAGAAGCAAACCCTTACAAGCTTGTTAAGAGGTTTTATAAATGCAGTTGGGCTACAGAGTAAAAAGAAGCCAATTAATTGTCTCCCAGGGTGCAAGAATTCAGGAGTTACCTCATTAGTGCTATGCTCTTACCAACCTGGCCTCTCAGAATGATTACTCCCGGTCTAGTTTCCTGGTTAACTTTGTGGATGATGAATGTTTACTCAATCACCTGAGAAATATGTATGTCAATGAATTAGTGTGGCTGGAGAGAAAGATCTATAAAGGCAGAAATCTGTGTTTAAACTAGAATAGCATGTAGAGGGACAGGCGTGGCTGGAGTACTCATAGAGTCACTGATCATTGGTCAGTGGCTTGATCACTTACCAACTATTTGACCTTGAGCAAGTACTTCATGGGCCTCTTGCTTTTTCACAGGACAAACAATATTGTTAGACTGCAGGGTTTCTAACTTTTCTTTCTCACCCTAACATTCTGCTAATCTTATGTACTGAAGAGGAAATTGAAGTTAAAGACTTTCTGTTTCGTATTAAGAGGTGCCACTTTCAAAGGCTACTATACTAGCTACATATGTGGACATAAAATATTTCAGTAAAATTAAATTACACTGAAGAGCGTCTGTCTGGCTCAGTTGGAAGAGCATGGGACTCTTCATCTCCAGGTCATGAGTCCAAGCTCCATATTGGGTGTGGAGATGACTTACATACATACATACATACATACATAAACTTAAAAAAATTAAATTACAGGGGTGCCTGGGTGGCTCAGTCGGTTGAGCGTCTGGCTTCGGCTCAGGTCATGATCTCATGGTTGGTGAGTTCGAGCCCCACATCGGGCTCTGTGCTGACAGCTCAGAACCTGGAGCCTGCTTCGGATTCTGTGTCTTCCTTTCTGTTCCTCCCCTGCTCAAACTCTGCCTCTGTCTCTCAAAAATAAATAAAGATTAAAAAAATTTTAAGTAAAAAAAAAATTAAATTACACAGACTACCGAAATAAAAGCCAACTAATTTTCTCAAGAATCACTTTCAAATGTACCTTCAAAGTCACATGAATGGGCCACACAAATATAGTTAATTGATTTTTACAAAGGCACAAAGATAATTCAGTGGATAAAATGGATAATTCAGTCTTTAAGTGGTGGTGCAACAGGTGGACATTCATACACAAAATGAATAAATAACACTAGACACAGATGTTACACATTTCACAAAAATTAACTTTAAAAATCTCATAGAAGGTTGAGTATAACTCCTTATCTCTGAAGTGTGGGCTGCATATAGTAGTGACTTCCTTCCAAAGAGTAGAGATGGAAAACAGGAAAAAAAAAAAAAAAGTAACTTTCTGGTGGAAAAACCTGACAAACACCACCTCAGTCATGTGATCAAGGTCAGCATCATCAGCTATAGGTCATGTTGATAGCATATACTCCTGATACAATTGTTGTTGGTCTTCCTCCATAAAACTCAAAAACCCAGTCTAATCATAAGGACAAAAATCAGACAAGTCCTAATTGAGAGACCTTCTACAAAATACCTCATCAACACGTCTCAAAACTGTGAAGGCCAGCAAAAACAAGAAAAGTCAAAGAAACTGCCATAACCAAGAGGAACCTAAGAAGACATGATGACTGGGGCATCTGGGTGGGTGGCTCAGTCGGTTGAGAATCCAACTCTTCATTTCGGCTCAGGTCATGATCCCAGGGTCATGGGATCAAGCTCCTAGTCAGGCTCCTTGTTGAACACATGGAGCCTGCTTAAGATTTTCTTTCTCTCTCCCTCTGCCCCTCTCCCGCATGCCCACACATTCTCTCTCTCTCTCTCTCTCTCTCTCTCTGCCTGTCTCTCCCTCTAGAAAGAAAGGAAGGAAGAAGACATGATGACTACATGTAATGTTATACATTGGACTGAATCCTAGAACAGAAAAAAGACATTAGCTAAAAACAAAGGGAATATGAATAAAGAAAAGACTTCAGTTAATTATAACGTATCACTATTAGCTCATTAGTTGTGTTGTGGTTACCATATTAAGGTAAGATGCTAAAAATAGGGGAAATTGGGTTGGGGTATATGGAACTCTCTCTACTATGTTTGTAATTGTTCTGTAAACCTTAAACTATCCTAAAATTAAGAGTTTATTAATAAAAAAAACATATGAACTGTTTGTGTATTTCTAGGCAAAATGTTCATACCAATAATACTGTTTTGAATTTTTTTGTCTCACTTTCCTTCATAGTAAATGGTATAGCTGCTACATAATATTGTTGGTCCTTTAAGGATCCTTCGATTTTGGAATTAAGTTGCATCCATAGAATTACATCTTTGAAGGTAGAGTATTACCAACCAAAACTAAGAGAAAAACAGTTCACTTTTTGTGTATATTTTATCAAACAAAGCAATAATAACAAACCATTATCTTTTTTTTTTTAAGTTTATTTTGAG
The DNA here is from genome assembly GCF_018350155.1 of Leopardus geoffroyi. Lineage (NCBI taxonomy): Eukaryota > Metazoa > Chordata > Mammalia > Carnivora > Felidae > Leopardus > Leopardus geoffroyi. The sequence goes on along the minus strand of NC_059327.1, from coordinate 102,479,947 downwards.
AGAGACAGAGACAGAGAGACAGAGAGAGAGCAGGGGAGGGACAGAGAGAGAGGGAGAGACAGAATCCCAAGCAGGCTCCACACTGCCAGTGCAGAGCCCAATACAGGACCCTAACCCACAAACCGTGAGATCATGACCTGAGCTGAGATCAAGAGTCAGATGCTCAACCGACTGAGCCACCCAGGCGCCCCAACAAACCATTATCTTAAGAAGAAGAAACAAACAGGAATCCCCACTGATTTGGGGGTGATCTTATTCTGTAAAATTAAATGATATGGAGTGTGCTTAAATAGGCAAAAAGCTACAGGAGACTGGATTCTCTATTGTACTGTTAGTTTCTCCCCGGTTAGTTACTCTTTGATGTGTTGCCTGTTAAAATGTTTCCCAAGAATGTGGTCTGGCACACACCTTGCTGTGTTGAGTGCTCAGACACTTGCATTTTTGTCCTAATTTACCCACCAACAACTTGTGTGACAGGAAGTCTCTACTGTTTTCTGTGTCAAAATGTGGAATTGGGTAAGCTGACCTCCAAGCTCTCTTCCTGTTTTGTGACTGTAGACATAAGAGTAACTTATTACCACGAGGTGACACAGTAGCATGCATTTGTTTTTCAGATTATCTGGTTTCACCTGGCACAGAGTGGGGACGTCAGGAAAAGATGTGGGATGGGCAAGATAAAAAACAGCTGAAGTTTAATCTAGAAACGCGAAGTGTTTGAGGGGATCCGGCTCCAAATATTTGAAGAATTGTCGTGTGGGAAGGGATAGCAGACATGTTCTGGGAAATTCCAGAGAACAAACTTAAGTCCAACAGAGATGTAGGAGTGGCCTACATCTGAACCAGAGTAACCTTTGAGGATGGTGGCATCAGTCACAGATGTCCCAAAGGAGAGTGGCTCACTGGAACAGCGGTGGTGTCTCCTCACAGCTGAGGATGTAAATTCCCACTCACCTGCCTCATTTGTTTTTAAAACTGCCTTGCCTTCCTCACCACATCCCTTCCTACCAACCTTATTCCTCTCCCCCAAAGTTTCTGATCCCAACCCTGCAATGGTTTCTACTGCAAATATTTCATGACTGTCAGGTGTTTAGGACGGAGAAAAACAAGCTTGAGAGGCACTGCCCTAGATCATTGAAAAGCCCTCTGCTAGGCTAACAGTCTGCAACTACTAGAGAAAGCATCACCTCTGAAGAGCTTCGCCCCTCAGCGGTGCTCTAGTCCCCGGACAGCCCCTCCTCTTTCCAGGCCACCAGCACATCCCCGTGGAATATCTCCTTTCACACACAAGACCTTATTTCATAATTAAGGCCATTTCATCGTACTTGGAATCAGCTCTTACTGGCTTTTTTAAATGCTTAAAACTCCTCCTACATATTTTAATCCAGCTACCTAGGAGATCTATGTAAGAACTCTCCCTAAATTCACAATCTATTTTGGTGGGGAAAGGCCTGTTTTGCCAAATTGCAACATTAAAATCTGGGGAACTCATTTCTCCCCTCAGCTGGGAGGAAAGCCACAGGCACCGAGTACACATTCCAGTTATCCATCTTTAAGTGATGTATTGGTTGAAAGCCACAATGCATTCATTACAGACGGGCCTTCCTAGGATAATGGCTTTTTCTCTGAGACCACACTTCCCTTCCAGGCCATCAGTGAAAATGAGAAAAGCACAAATACACTTGGCAGGCAACCGTCCTGAGGCATCCTGCCATTCACATCTTCCCTAACAACTCAGAAAACAAGCATATGAAACATAGGAAACGTCCTCAGGGAGCAAGGAAATAATCTGAAACCTTTCTTTCTAGTTTCCTCCTGGTCAGAGCAAAGCTTGAGATCACCACACTTCAGTCTAATACTGAAAACACAGTCTTGTCAGAAGACATAAACATCAAAGGACGGCATCTGTTAATTTTTATAGACTAAGTTGAGTGTCTGCTTCACATTTTATCAGTTTTATTGATAATAGGAACACATATAAGCAACCGCCTAGCTTGTAAGTCACATAATATTTTATTGTCTTTTTGTTGTTGTTGTTTTGTTTTGTTTTTCCTAAAGAAGAGATCCAGGCAGTAAAATAATGGGCTGAGTGATGAAAACCTAAATTATGTCTAGCTAGGTTTCAGGCCAAGTTTATCGGAAGTTATCTGCTTCTGACCAGCCTCACCTGTTGCTGAGTATTCATTGCTATAGCAAGGCTATTCATGTATTTAATTCCTTCAAGGGGCCCCTTCCTCTCTCAGGGGGACATCACCCAGACAACTGTCACGTTGTGCTCCTGCTGTACTTAACAGCAAACTCTATTGTTGTTCTTATTACATTACATGGACGTCATCTGTTTCTACATGTCTGTCTCACATGCTACAGTGTGAACACTTTGAGGACTACCAGTAAGTCTTATTTGTCTTCATTCAGAATAACTGTTCAAAGTATGTTTGTTGAGGGAGTGACCAAAACAATGAACTGCCATCAGACAGTGAGGCCAAGTGGTTATGAAGATGTACTCTGATGGCAAGCGTCTATGTTTTTCAACTCTGGTTCCCCCATTTTTCAACTGTGTGACATCACACAATTATCCCATTTGCACCTCAGTTAATCTGTTAGATGGGGTAATAATAGGATTTCCTTCGTAAGGTTGTTGAGTTAGTATATATGAAGCATGCAGAAGCATGGGTTTGTTGTGGTTGATATTGTTTTAATAAGATTATTATCACTAGGGAACAATAATACCCCTATTAATAATACTGGAAGAATTTCTCACATGGGTTCATGGTTCTTTGCATCAGAGCCTTTGATAGTAAGGAAGCAAGCCAGATATATACCACATGGTAGACAGCAGAATGATATATAAATGTTCTCTGTCATCTGTGAATGAAATATAGCTAATATTGGGCAAGTACTCCCTATGTACCAGGAATCTATTAGATATTTTATACATATAACATCTATTTTTTAGTAAACTTTATTTTTTAGAGCAGTTTTAGGTTCACAGAAAAATTTAGGGGACGGTACAGAGATTTTCCACTCATGTATAGCCTTCCCCATTATCAACATCCCCCCAGAGTGCTACATTTGTTACAATTGATGAGCCTACATTGACACATCAAGTACTCAAATCTATAGTCTACACTAGGGTTCACTCTTGGTGTTTTATATTCTATTCTATTCTGGACAAATGTATAATGACATGTATTCACCATTACAGTGTCATACAGAGTAGATTCATTGTCCTAAAAGTCCACTGCAAATGACCTCTTTACATTTTCAAAAAAATTGAGAGATATTATTAATATTATTATTTTTATTATTATTCTCATTTTTAAAAGATGAGGAAAATGAGGCTCAGTGAGTGTAAACAACTTATCAAGGATTATACACTAACAAGTGGATCATCTGGCCCCAGGACCCATTATCTTTCTGTTCCACTGCTCCCAGTGGAACATGCAGAAAGCAGATGAGTCACAGGAATGTAATTAAATGTTCCCTACAGCAGTGACCAACTTATGAGGATATAATCCAGTGTCACCGGGCCTTTTCAGCCTATGATGCTAATGGGGTCTCAAGAACAGTAATATCCAAATAATGGTGGGTTTTCAGCCCTGAATGTAGTCCACTGGATATATTTCTGGAAGTCAAAGTAGAATTAAGAAAAATATAGGAGTGCCTGGGTGGCTCAGTCAGTTAAGCGTCCAACTTTGGCTCAGGTCATAATCTTGAGGTTTACAAATTCGAGCCCTGCATCGGGCTTGGTAGTGACAGCTCAGAGCCTGGAGCCTGCTTCGGATTCTGTGTCTCCCTCTCTCTCTGCCCTTCCCTGGCTTGTGCTCTATCTCAAAAATAAATAAAAACATTAAAAAAAATTTTAATATATTTTAATGAAAGTCATTATTAAATTATTACATAGTCATAATAAAATAACAAATATTGCATAAAATTTCTCCTGGGAGTCCTCAGTCAAAACTACACTATGCCCAACTACAAAATTCTAAGGATGGATTTCATACTTTCTGGTCTACCACAGGCTACAGTTTATTTCCCAAAGAAGCACTAATATAACTTAGTGTTTTAAAATCACAACACTACCTATCAAGTTTAAATAGTATCATATATTTTTTAAGTTTATTTATTTATTGGGGTGGGGGGTGCATGCAAGCAGAGGAGGGGCAGAGAGCAAGAGGGGGAGAGAGAATGCCAAGCAGGCTCCCTGCTGTCAGCACAGAGGCCAACACACAGGGCTCAATCTCAAGAACTGCAAGGTCATGACCTGAGCCAAAATCAAGAGTCAGGAGCTCAATCCACAGAGCCACCCAGGTACCCCTATATACTATTATCTTCATTTGACTGAAGAAGCTGATTTTTGAGGTTAAATTAAGTTAAATGACTTGTCCAAAGTCATATAGTGAATAAAAAGCAGAAGAGTGAAACAATTTTCAGCTTCCACGCTCTCTCTCTGACAATCGGCTCTTAGCCATTTACCGTGGCTTTGTGACAGGCACTGTGCCGAGTGAAGGCTGGAAGTGGAAAAGTGAATAAGACATAGTTCCTACCCTTGTTGAGGAGATAGACTCATAAATAATTATAATGAAATATAAAAATGGTGGTAGAAGATATACATAAAATGCCACTGGAACACATGGAATTCTTTAAAAAGGATGTGACATCTGAGCTGGGCGTTGGAGAATGAGTAGGAGTTTGCCCAGGAAGGGAAGTGCATTGTAAGCAGAAGGCAATGCTTGGGCGTGGAGTGTGTGGGAAATGTGAGGGAGAGATTTCTTGATTCTTGCTGTATTTTAAAAGGTGGGACGTTTTAAATTATAATATTCATAATACAATAGTAATAAACCTTGCAAAAGTGTCCTTTAAGATGGCTACTTGTTAAGTACATACACACACACACACACACACACACACACACACACACGGACATATAGATTATTGAGATCCAAACATATATATTTAAAGTCACTTAATACTGGTGTGCCATAGGACTATTATCTTAACATCTGCCCTTAATCTATCTTAGTGGTTCTTGTCTGGGGCCATTTTGACCCCAGGGGACATTTGGTAATGTCTGAAAACATTTTTGATTATTACAACTTGAGCAGCGCAGAGATGTTACTGGTATCTAATGAACACAGACCAACACACTGCTAAACATCCTACAGTGTATAGGCCAACCCTGCACAATAAAGAATCATCCTACCTCAAATGTCAACTGTTGAGAATCCCTGCTCATCTGCCTAGAAGGCCATGATTCTCTCTCAGACTGCCAGCAAAGCCCAGAGCAGGAGGCCCCTGAATCAAACCACAGGCATTTCAATTTCAGAGGAAGCAGCATGGAGCTAATGGGCCTGCTCCCGCTTCCCAACCTGGCATAAAGCCTGCTCTGCATTATCTGGGTATGGAGATAGCATGGAGAAGACACAAAAAAACAAGTGGATCAGGGGGCCTGAGAACCAACATATCACTTAAAAATAGTTCACTAATGGTTTACCTAATAAACAGAACCACCAAACTAAGTTTTAAAGGCCCTGTCTCATTCTGTGAAGGGACACAGTATATTTTTGTGTATTGTTTTGTCTCTCCTCTGCTTCCTCAATAGTAATAAGAGCATCAGCCAACATTACTGAGCACTTACTGGGTACCAAGCACTGCGCTGTTGCTTTATGTGAAGTATCTGGCTGAACCTTCCCCTGTTGCAATATGACTTCCAGAGTGTACATTTTCTCCCATTGGACACTTGCCCTTATTCTGAGAGAAAATACTGGAGCAGTTCCACAAAGAGGGCAGTTATCCACTGGGGTATCAGTTTTCACAGGGCGAGGCAGGACAGAAAATCCAGTCTTCAGACCGGGGGAGCTCAGTAAGCAGTTCCGGAGGAACTCTATCTCTCAGGTTGGGTGCTATTCTCTCAGAAGGCTCTTACCCTCAAGGACCTAAGCGAGAGGGGGAAAAAATATAGATGATATAGATGATATAGATGATATAGATGATATAGAAATAGATATATAGATATAGATATAGAAATAGATATAGATATAGATATAGATATAGATATAGATATAGATATAGATATCAGCTTCTATTCCACAGAAGTCCATATTTAGATACCCTTGTGATAGATGAACCACTTATATTCCTCAATGATTCCAGGCAAGAACAGTATTATCTTATAAGCACTATGTTTCAGGGCACTTGGCTTAATCCAGGCCCAGTGCTGGGGTTCAAGCAGGAAGAGTTTAGCTATAAGAGTCGTTTTGTTGGAGAAGTTTAGGGCAAAAGGAGACTGTGTAGGTGAGAAAAAAGGAGAAGGAGAAGGAAAACATAATGGCCTTTCCCAAGGCTCCCTCTACAGATTAGTCTGAGCCCTAGAAAGAGATGATTTTTCAACCGTTTTTGTCTTTGACTCCAGTAAGAAACGTGTTTTACCTGCTCCCAGCAAAAGTTTCATGAAACACTGTATTTTCAAAAGTGACACACTGATCTTTTCTCCCCTGATTCCAGTTTATTTTCTTTAATGTTGGCCTTGAACTAGTGGGCAAGTACATGTCCTGCTTTGTCCAGAGCAGTTCCAGTTTATACCTGTTGTCTGTGTGCAATTCTTTTTTAAAAATTTAAAAGTGTTTTCAATATTTATTTTTGAGAGAGAGAAAAACAGTTCAAGTGGGGGAAGGGACAGGGAGAGAGGGAGATAAAATCCAAAGCAGGCTCCGGGCTCTGAGCTGTCAGCACAGAGCCCAATGCAGGGCTTGAACCCACAAATCATGAGACCATGACCTGAGCCTAAGTCAGATACTTAACTGACTGAGCCACCAAGGCATTTCTGCCCTTGTGCAATTCTTAATGCCACCCTCTTTCACTGACTAAATTGATTTTATAACCCATCAGCTTCCATTTGGAAAAATCCTTCTATAGAGAAAGCCTCAAGCAGCATGTGAAGGAACAGGTTTCACAAGGAGGAAGAACTGCCTCAGGGCTGAGATAACAGAAGGGAAATAGCTCAGTAGGGGGCTGCCCACTCCCAATTTCCAAACCAAGGTTTGGGGCTTTGGGGACACAGACATCAGGGATGTCTGTGAGATGTCGCCCCCAAGTGGTTTCTCATGAAGTCACCATGGGACTGGGTCCCTCTTCCATCACTCACAGAGGTTATAAAGAAGGCTTGTTGCCTCAACCCAGAGATTCACTGAGACACTGATAAAAGCTCATGAAAGGACTTAGGTCCTATAGAATGCAGGTTGGGGCAATAACTCAGTAACATGGAGTTATTTCCGATAATATTTAAGCTCAGAGTTTTAAGAAATTAATTTTCACAAACATCTAGCAAAAATATGCTAGAAAGAGATGAGTTGCTTAACAAAGCTGCTTACTCACAATAAGCTATTCAAAAAAAATTTTTTAACATACATTTTGTTTCCTTTACCTTTAAAAAGAAATTTTCTCATAGGTACAAAAGTTACAATAACTTTCCTGTGAATAAAATTTAAATTTGAAATAAACAGCACTGAACACTTTTAAACTTTTAGTTACTTTAAACCGCTTTGGATATTCACTTATTTTAATCCTTCCTCATGCTTCCCCTGTCTTAAAATATATTTGAAATGAGTGAAATCAGACAGAATTTGTCATGATGTTGCAATTCAGGAGGAAGTATTTGGAAAGAGGACCGATCCATACTCTCCCCAAATATTGTATTCTTATCAGGAAAAGAGTCCTACATTTTTAAAAAGAGATTTTACATTTCTACTTGAAATATTAGCAAAAAGCATCAATTCTTTTTGTCTTCTGAAAATATTTGTTTTAAAATTCTTATTGCCACTTCTCTCTCCTCAAAAGTCAAATTTTAAAAAACAGAAAAGCATTCTCAAACAATAAAAAAATTTTAAAGTTAAAAAAAATAAAAGCATTCTCAAAATCGATTGGTAATGAATGAAATTTCCACCTTCTTTTTATTTGCTGGGGCTTCTGTGAGAGGCTTTAACAGCACCCCAGCATGAATCCGGCAATGTGTGCAGACACGTTCTTCTCATGTACCGGGTGAGGCTGGAGGCTTAAGACAACAGACAGCTTCTGGCTTTTTTTAGCTTTCCAGGCAAGGGCCCAAAAGCAACTTGTTAAAATAGGTGTTTTAAGAAAGATAGAAATGAAAGAACTACAGTCCTGACTGAGTGCTTTGAAATGTCTTCTATACCTGTGGGTCCCTCCTCTGGAATACCAGACTTGCTTTGAAAGTGGTAAGCTGAACCTTTATTGTCCAAGTTCCAAAGGGATGCAAGAACACACGTTTCTCTAATGCTGCACTTTATTCTCCAATGTTACACTAAGTATGGAGAGTAAAACAGTCTAGGGAACCAGTTCTGGTTGGTTCCAGAGACCTTATGCCTGGCTCCTTCATTCCTTCTGCAGCTCTTCTTCAAGCATCCTCTTTACTTGGCTCCCAGATGGCTCTGTGGCCTGGATTTCTTCCATCTCTCTGCTCCTGCTCCATCTCTTTTGCTGGGTCCTCCTCCTTTCCCCAAATTCTGAACATGGAGTGCATCTGGTTCAGTCTCTGGCTTGGTTCAGTGTCCTGTTTCTCTTTACCCACACTCACTCCTTAGCTCATCATTTATTCTCACCACCCTTAGTAAGTAAACTGTCTCCATTCTCATGGCTTCAAATTCCATCTATGTTAATGATTACAAAGTATGGAACTCAAAACACCTCCCATGGTTTCCAGGCTCACATATCTAGCAGCTGACTGAGTGTCTAATAGGCATCTCAACCTTAATGTGTCTACAACTGAGTACTAATATTACCCCCCCAATCTGCTCCTTCTACTGTCTTCTTCGTCTCAATTCATGACAACCCCAACTTCTCAGTTGCTCAGGCTGCAAACCTTGAAGCCATGCTTCATACTTCCTCTCACATTCTTCCTCTCACATTCTGTATCTTCCTCTCACATTCTGTATCAGCAAACCTAGTTGTCTCTGCCTCAAAATGTAGCAAGAATATGACTAACCCGTACTGCCATGTTATACAAGTCTAAGAGACCCCTCTGACATAGAACATATTGTGACTGGTGCCTCTGGAAGTTCTAATCTGTGAGACCTCTCCCACTGTCACCATCCTAGTCCAACCACCACGCTCTCTTACCTCATATGAGGGTAACAGCCTTGTAACTGGTATCTCTGCTTCCCCCTTCTGTCTATCCTCAAAATAATGCCACAGAGATTATGGTAAAACCTAAGTCATAGCATATCATTTCTTACCTCAGAACTTTCCAGTGGTTTCTCAGTTCACTCAGAGTAAAAGCAAATATTTTACATTGACCTCGAAGACCCTACATGATATGGTCACGTATCACCACTCTGACATCATCCTCCAACACCCTGCTTCTCTTTCTCTACTCTTGGTACTCTGACCACTGTTCCTTGAGCATTCCAGGAACACTACTACCACAGGCCTGGCACTTTCTGCTCCCACTGTGTGGAATATACTTAGCCTATATTTCTCTCTTCCTTTAGATCTTTACTCAAATGTCACCGCTAGGTGAGGCCTGCCTTAGCTACCCTATCTATAATTTTAAACATCCCATCCTACACTTCCCTTTGCTTCTCTTCTTTCTTTCTTTCTTTCTTTCTTTCTTTCTTTCTTTCTTTCTTTCTTTCTTTCTTTCTTTTTTTCCTCATCAGCACATATCACTATCTAAAGTTTTGGAGGCTACAACATTATCCTCCAGGATCCTGCAATAAATATTATCAGATGACTTTGATATGGTGCTGTGTCCCCAGTAGGTACAATACATGGGTCTAGGAATCAAGTGATGGAAGTGGAAATGGCCCATTTACTACAACTCCCAGTGATCTAGTTGGAGAATTTGTGCTTCCTGTCCTGTCATCTCTGGAATCTGTGGGTTTAGAGGTCATGGTTTATAAAGGGCATACACTCTCTCCAGGGGACACAGCAAGATTCCCATAAATTAGGGCTGACACTTCGGGCCCCTCTTGCCAAGAGACTAGCAAACAAGAAATGAAGCATGAACCTGGCTGGGATAATTAACCCTAATCATCAGGAGGAGGTAACAACCTCTGCTACACAATGAGTACAAGAAAGAGTATGTCACATCTGGTGATTGACATGGACACCTCTGTATATTTCCTTGTTCCATTTTGATAGTAAATGGACAAATAGTCAAGCTACAGCCTGAGAAGGGCATGGTTACCAGAGGCAACATCATGATGCTAGGTGGGCCACAGAGACATGCAGGGAAGCTGAGGAGAGTAACCTAGAGTGGATCATATGGGAGCAAGAGTGAATTTCAGTGGCAGTTCTGAGGCCAACAACAGCAATAGGGGCTGTGATTCACATCCCACCAGTCTTCTTCTTACAAGTAGCCCCAGGAAAGAAGCCCAACAGGAGCACCTGGGTGGCTCAGTCGGTGAGGGGTCTGACTTTGGCTCAGGTCATGATCTCACAGTTTGTAGGTTCAGGCCCCACGTCGGGCTCTGTGCGGACAACTCAGAACCTGGAGCCAGCTTCAGATTCTGTGTCTCCCTCCCTCTCTGCCCCTCCCCTGCTCGTGCTCTGTCTCTCTGTCTGTGTCTCTGTGTCTCTCTCTCTCAAAAATAAACATTAAAAAAAAAGTTAAAAAAAAAAAAAAAAAAAAAGAAGCCCAACAAAATTCTGGAAGGTCTGCTCCCAGAACTTTAGTAATGAAATGAATCTGAGCAGCAAAAGGGGAGGACTTCAGTGGAGGCTGTGTTGTGCCACCCAGATCCCCTTCGAGACAAAGGACTTATCCCCTAGGCATTCCTCCATTCAGGAGAGCAGTCAGCAGAGTCCTCAGCCATCAGTCCTCTATGGGGATTGTCTCAGCTAAGGAGATGCACTACATAAGTTCATACACCCTTAGGAAGTCCACATCCAATGACTGCTTAATGTACAGTATAAAGCTTGTGGCCCCCACCCCCATCCCAACTTGGGATCACTCTGAAGGGCCAGCCCAGCTTTAGAGCTGCCTGTGAGGTTGGGTGAGTCCTTTGTTCAGACTGCATTATAGCCCAGCTTTTCTTTCTGCCAAGCCATGCTCCTTTCCCTTTCCTTCCTTTTCCTTCTCTTCCACAGGTATTAACCCCAAGGGTTCTCCTGGGTAAACTTCTTACTAATATCCACCTCAGATTCTTTCCAGGGAACCTAACCTATGGCCCGTTGAAACGCAGGAATCTTGACTGCTTCATCATACCCTATAACCATACTGAGAAAACCAGTTGATTGGACCATGTACTACATGTCTGTATACCAAGCCTAGTTATGGGGCTTCTCTAATACTTTTATTGGAAGAGGAAGAATATGGCAAAATTAAGACTCTACATGTCCTTATTTATTCAAAAGCAAAACTTAAGAGAGAATTTTACTGAAAATAATCAGTGGCTACTGGTCTCCAGCTAAATTTGCTCTTGCACTGACTAATATATAACACAGATACACTGTATCAAGGACAAACTACCATTGTTTACAGATCGATAAAATTGCCTGATAAAGATTTCACTGGTATGTCCCACAGCCATTGTTAGGTTACAACAAATGACCCCAGGAGCCCAGTGGCTAACAAAAGAGATTTGTTTCTCACACATAAGGGTATGCTGTGACTCTGTTTCACATGATTTTCTCATCCCAGGATCCAGATGGAAGGAGCTGCCCCTAACTGGGGCATGTTGTTCTCATTGCGGAGGAAAAGAGCAATGAGGAAGCTGTGGGATGGCTCTTAAAGCATTGTCGTGAATGAGGCACATGTCACTTCCGTTCACAGTTCATTGGCCAACGTAAGTTATGAGGCCAAGCCTGACCAATTCAACTCCTTCTCCAGGGAGGCATTCTGCAGGAATAAATCCACTGAAGAGGGGCAGACAATGTTTCGAACAAATAATAAAACCTACTACAACTGGTAACATGTAGGTCACAGAATCTGACATCTTAAATAGATGTTTAACCTCCCTGAGTTAATCCTATACTGACATCACATGAAGATAAGTTCCTGTGTTAATCAAGATGACAAAACATTCAGCAGCACACTTCCTGCAGGTGTTTACTAATTCTAATATCTCAAAGATGTCAGTAAAGAATATGGGGGGGGGGGGGGGGGGGAGGAGTAGAAGAAAGCTTAAAATAAAACGGTAAAGCAGTAATGCACTTCTAAATTCACCAAAATGTTTTTCTAGTAATCAGAATCATTTCTACTCTGAATTTGGCAAAAATTCAGGATGTCTGAAGATAAAGATAACGAAGATAAAGATCATTAAAGATAATGAGGATAAAGATCCTAGGGACTACCATTCTCCCCGGCTTCTTTACTATTCTTTGTCATCATCATCATCATTATAAATATTAATAGTATAATTTTTATTAGTTATGCTTTTGTCCTTCACCCATTTGTGATGATCTTGAACAGGAAGAATTTTTAGTTTGTTCTAAAAGGTGTGGGACTGCTATATATATTATTTAGTTATTTTTTTTTAATTTTTTTTTTCAACGTTTATTTATTTTTGGGACAGAGAGAGACAGAGCATGAACGGGGGAGGGGCAGAGAGAGAGGGAGACACAGAATCGGAAACAGGCTCCAGGCTCTGAGCCATCAGCCCAGAGCCCGACGCGGGGCTCGAACTCACGGACGGCGAGATCGTGACCTGGCTGAAGTCGGACGCTTAACCAACTGCGCCACCCAGGCGCCCCAATTATTTAGTTATTTTTAAAACAAATAAAACACATTACAAAGTGAACAGTAGTGAAACGAGAAAGTGAAAGAATTAAGACAAACGCAAGTTATCTCATCAAAAAGTTTGATTTGAGAAGGAGTCTGGGAGTTATCATGAAAGAAAGAGTAAGTGTAATCCTGGGAATTGAAGAAAGGGCATTGCTGAAGGCCAAAAATTGAGCCAAAATGTTAATAAAAATAAATATGAAGGCCCAAGATGCAGAATAAAAGAAAATCTAAGCAGCAAATAGGAGTCAAACACCACAGCAGATAACAACCAGAAAATCTCAAGGGAGACGGACATTGAAGAGCTCCCTACTGGCATGTCTAGTTCTTTCTTGTCTTCCAGAAATCTAAATGCCAGGCTCCCCAAACTGACTGTGGGACAAGCATGTCACATTTCCCAGCGATGACCATATTACTTAATGTTATTTTTGTAGTTAAAAACACTGATATGTATTATGGAATAGAAAGTGCCTGGTGGCACAGTGGGTTAAGCATCTGACTCTTGATCTCTGCTCAGGTCATGATCTCATGGGCTGGTGAGTTTAAGCCCCACAGCAGGCTCTGTGCTGACAGTGTGGAGCCTGCTTGGGATTGTGTCCCCCCTTCTCTCCGCTCTTCCCCCACTTATGCACGTGCTCTCTCTCTCTCTCTCAAAATAAAGAAAAACAAAAAAAATTTTTTTAAAGAACTATTAAGAAACAAAGAAAGAACGAAAGAAAGAAAAATACACACAACCTGTGAAGTGAAACCTGAGACTTCAAAGGCATTGTTTTTCCCAAGGGGCCATTTAAGGCCAGTCTGCTGTTCTTGGGGGACATGTTTACTGTCTCTCTTCTGCCAGTGGAAGCAAGCATGAGAAGTGCCAGCCTAGAAAATCCTAACCTATGTATTTACAGAAACCATTAGAACTAATATTAAGAACTGTATATCTAACAATGTTTGTGCTAAAAGGTATGGGTGTGTGTGTGTAGAGTTATAACATATAGAAAATCTTCAAAACAATGTAATGTTATTGATATACCCCACTTTGTGGTACCTTAAAATAGTTAAAATGTGTTTTTACAAAAGAAGTTTGGCTATGCTTTAGAAAATCATTCTAGGTATTAAAATCACAAGCAAACCTTTTGAGGTCGATCTCCTCACATTTGCACTGAAATCTATTTTCTGGAGAGTTCTTTATAATCACAATACTCCCATCTGGTGGCCATAAGAACTCATGGACTGCATAAAGATTTTAGATCCGCTTTGGCAATGTGTTCCCCAAAATGGGGCCGCTGAGTCCTGTGGTCACAACAGAGGACCACGGGACCCAAAGGCAAGGGTGATTTGGGGACACCATATGCTGTAGGAGCAAAGTATGAAAAGGAAGGGAGGCATGGGGAAAACAAAACGGGCATAATATTAGCACCCTCTTCAGGGGTGTTGTCGGGGTTAAGTGAGTAACTACACATCAGCACAGTGCCTGCTACATGGTAAACACTTAACATTATTACACACTTTTATTATTATTATTCCAAGGTGAAGACATGTGGTGGGTGCCAGCAGACATAATCAAAGGACTACTCAAATGTCCACTTTTGAAGGGAACTGTCACTCATGAGGGCAGATCTGAGAGGTAAGATGAAATACTAAAGGCAGACTCCCTCTCCTAGCACAAAAAAATTCACATATAAAAATAGAGTGAAGCTAGGAATTTAATGAATGTGGAGAGAAACTCACATCTGAGGTCTTAGTTCACATCTTGTTATATATCACAAATTCCTGCAGGAGAAAGGACTCAGTTAAGATTATACATATGGAAAAGGTATCTATTATGATTCAGAGACTCTCTACATGAAATAAAGTCTCCAGGTATAATGAATATGAAAAACACTGCAGCCCCTGCTGCTCTTGTCCTTCATCACAGAACCTACCCCGGAGAGGGCAGATGCATAGAGACCCTGGGAGCATCTTCAGCCACCTTGGTGGGCAGAAACCTCACCAACATAATGAGTGTATGACCTTTCGGACCCTCCTGAAGTATCAGAAAGTTCACACTGGGAATATTTAGAGTCTAATCTTGCATCTCTCTCCTCCCTGACTACTCAGATACTCATTAGCGGTGAGCCCATATAGTTTTGGCTCTTGATTATATCCGAGTTAGGTCAAAATCTGCCCACTTTGATCAAATCTTCTTAGTACTACTAACTTCTAATGGTTCAACTGAGCACATAGGAAATGGGTGGAACTCTCCAAAATGTCTCTCTGTGCATTTTGAAGTTCTGGGCAGAAAGCTAAAGGTCCCCAGGGCACAGGATGTGTTTTTATCTTGCCTTCCAGGAAAAGGCTGTGACTTTGCAAGATAAAGAAGGATGTGAGATGTGACCAGCCAGCTTTCTTTATGAGTAGGGATGTATTTAGATTTCTGGGACAGAGGGCTCCTGCAGAGGCTGGAGTGTGTCTGCATGGGCTAGAAGGAATATACTTGGCAGGAATGTATGAATCTGACATGTGTAGGAAAGAAAAAATTCCCTGATAAAACTGTACACATACAGAGAATAACAGATATGACATGCAAAGAAAAATGGCATTGGAGGGGACTAATAAATCTTGGCAGAAAACAAGGATTGGATTAGGGACAGTACCACGAACTCACATGTCTATACATAAACTAACAAAATATAGGTTATAAATTAACTTGAAATTTTGGTAAAAGGAGACCAATACTATACCAGACAAAAGAAGATATTGTGAAATGAGACAATGACCTATAATAAAGTGGTGGAAGAAGTACACCTTGTTGAAATATTAGATAACATATATTGAGCACTTACTGTATATCACATATGGTCACATATGTTCAAGGCATTTTACAAGCATTAGTATCTGTTTTTTCAGATGGCAAACTATAGCACAGAGAGATGATGCACCTGGGATATAAATGCAGGAGTCTGGTCACAATATCTACGTTTTCAGGCAATGCCTCTTTAACAGATTAGAGCTAGCCAATAGAGGCTGAGAGAAATTCATAAATGATCATTGTAAGATCATTTCAGTGGAAAGTAAAATGAGAGAGAAAAAAAATGAAATTCTTACAAGATAGGTATCTTGGCCTACTATCAGATATAATAATACAGTGTAATTCAGAGGAAAACCTGGCACAGAGACAAATATAATAGTGATTGGTGATTTCAGCTATCAGAAAAGCTGTAATCCAAATGCCCTCCCTTCCCCTGCTTGGGTTCTGAGAAGCCAAGACTGGCAGAGGCAGTTTCACATTAAGGCTGCAAGGGATGCAGAGGAATCACAGGCAATAGGGTGGGAACTTTGAGTTTGGAGGCAGGGAAAGGCTCTTAAGTGGGCAGTGTGGGTAGGGGTAAGGAGATGATTCTGGAAATTATGAAGGAAGGCTTAATGTCAGTCCACATCAAAATTCTGTATTTAAAAGTATAGTTTTGCAGCATTTAGAAATGAAGCCATCTGAAAACCACTGAATCATGTTTCATATTTTGCACAGGTGGTGATAATATTCTGGACGTAGGTCAATGGTTTCCAGTTCCTTCGACTCCAGCCTTACCTGGCAAGAATCTACTGTGGTTAGAAAGTACACCAGCTATTTCAGCATGCCAACTTTTGTTGGCAATGGGGAATCTGGAATTAGCTCTTCTGTTACCAACCAGACAGCCAGAGAGCCTGAGGTAGAACTCTGTTTCCCAGCCTATTTCTACTCATCACTGTGTTGGCCTAGACTACACGACTAGGTTTCTGACTCAGTTTCTTTGCCTTGCTCTCTAATTCTGGTGAGTCCAGGAGGCTTACCCTTTGCTCTGTTCCACTGGGCCCAGCTTCCTTTAGTTCCAGCTGCTGACCCATACTAAATGACCCATGTTCCAGCTAAATGCTGACCCATCTGATTGCCAGATACGCAGTGTTACCTATTGCGTGTCTATGTGTTTCTCTGTAACAGATACGAAACCATGGAATTCTTGTTTGTATGCAGTTTAAATGTGAATAGATAGACCAAACTGCCCTCCAATGTATGTATTCCAATTCCAACTTCTACCAGAGTATATGAGAGGACTTGTTTTATCCACACGTACTACTTTTTAAGTGGAATATTATCAAATTGGAGGACTTCCAGAAGAGAGGAACCAGAATGGTAGAGCTTTATTCATAATTACCAAAACTTTGAAGCAACCAAGATGCCCTTCAATAAGTGAACAGATAAACAAGCAAATTATAGTACATCCATACAATGGAATATTATTCAGAACAAATAAAAATAAATAAAATTTTGAAATTATCAAAAAAGAGTAAGTTTGAAAAAATATTTCCTCTTTTATATATTCCAAATTTCTATAACAAAATTTTACACAATACACATACCCAGAAATTCCACATCTAAGATTTTATCCTATAGCTACATGGACATATTGATTAAGGATTTGTGTCAAAAATTATTCAGTGTTGTTAGGAATAGCAAACGCCTGGAAAGGAATAAATATCTATTAAGTAAGAGTTGGATAAGTAAATTATGCTTCCTTTCCACATGGAATACTAGAAAGCAGTTAAAAAGAGGCAGCCCTACATGCAGAATGTAAGTAAGCTCCATGAAGAAAGGAATTATCTTTTTTGCTCGTGAATATATTCCCAAATAACTAGGGTTGTACCTGGTACATAGTGGGTGCTCAAGAAGTATTTACTGAATGGGGCACCTGAGTGGCTCAGTCAGTTAAGCATCCAACTACAGCTCAGGTCATGATCTCATGGTCCATGAGTTCGAGCCCTGTGTGGGACTCTGTGCTGACAGTTCTGAGCTTGGAGCCTGCATTATAACTGTGTCTCCTTCTCTCTCTCTCTGCCCCTCCCCTGCTCATGCTCTGCCTCTGTCTCTCAAAAGTAAATAAGTGTTAAAAAATTTTTTTAAAAAGAAGTATTTACTGAATAAATGAATAGGGAATATTTGTTGCATTTTTTAATACAAGGTACAAAACAATGTACATATAATGTGGCTTTATTTGTGTGAATAATAAAGATAAATACACATGGGTACATATTTCATAAGTTTAGAAGTACAAATAAGAACCTGGTAACCATGAAGAAGAAATGGAGGCTGGTAGTTAGGGAGGGAAGTGCAATTTAACCTCATCGTGTTCCTATTTATGAATAAAATAACATTCTCCAAGGGAAGAAAAGAAAATATCAACAAAAAAATCAATAAGGAACTAAAGAATGCCCTAATAGAAAGAAAGGGCAAGATGTGAATAGGAAACTCACAAAAGAAGAAAGAGAAATTAACAATGTTCAAACTAAACAAAATGAACGCTAATAAAAGCAACACATGAACACTTTTTTACCTATCAAATCTGTAGACTAAAAAGATCCTCAAAACACACAGTTGGAAAGGGTGGAGGGAAATGGGAACACTCATTCACTATTGATGGCAGCGTAATTTGGTATATCCTTTCTGGAGGATAATTCAGCCTCAAGAATTTGTAACAAAATGCACACTAAAGTTAGTTAGATACCTCCCTTACTTTAGCACAAGCTATCTAACTTCCAAGAATCAAACAAATGTAAAGGTTGTTTGTACAAAAAGATTCAAAGCAGTGTAGCTTATATATATATGTGTGTGTATATATATATAAGCAATATATATATATATGAGCACACACACACAAACATATTAAATATATATACTTGTTTACCACTGGAAGACTAGGTAAGTAAATTTTAGTATGTATATTCAATGAAATATTATGCAGACATTTAAAATTATTTATCTATATGCTTCTGGATTTGGAAAACTGCTCAAAGCATGTTGAGAAAAAGAAAACAGGTCAGAAGAGAAAACAACAATCATTCACATTAAAAAATGAAGAGAAAAATATACGAAACTTCAGCAAATATAATAAAGGTTAAACATTAGAAGTATAATTATTTAAATTAGTAATAAGATAAAAGACAAGAATGCCCATTATCACCAGTAATATTCAACAACGTACCAGCTGTCCTGGCCATTATTATATGAAAAGAAATGAAATAAACTGCATAAATGCAGATTATAAAGCAACAAGACTCATCATTTACATAATATGATTGACCGCCTAGAGAATCCAAGAAAATCACTGAAAAAATAGTATTACAATACATAGAACAGTTTAATAAGTTTGATTCTTAACTTCTTATGTGAAACACACACACAAACACACCCCCCCATAACAATAGCCAAGAAATTTTTGAAAAATGAAGATCAAATGAGAGAGACAATTGTTCTATCATAGTATTAGTTATGGACATTAAACAGTATGTATATATAATTTTAAACTTCAGTAAGATGAAATAAAAAACAAAGTTAAAACACATACAACTCACCAGGAGAATATAGTTTCAACTTTCAACTGACAAATGATTAATAACTGTATGCATGTAGTTGGTGATTTTATATATACAGCCATCAGATAGATGCATTATGTATATAGTCATTATATATCTGTAGTAAACATAAATTACATATAAAAGGATAAACAACCTATTTTAAAAATGGGTAAAGGATATGAATAGGCACATAGAGAAGAGGAAATTAAAGTGGCCAATAAACATAAAACAAGAGGAACAAACTCCCTTATAATTTTTCAAATTAAACCTATAAGGTTTTATTGTTTTTTGTTCACTATAGTGGCAACTTTTTTAAAGACCCATAATGTCACATACTGTGGAGAAGTGGATAGATATATTCTGGCACCGTCATTTAGGATAGAGACTGTCCATATCTATTGACTCTTGAAATTTCTAAACCAATTGACCCAGAAATCATAATTCTGTGAGTACAATCTTAGAAAAATTTGCAACAAACTTAATGTTCATCAATACTATACATCTGTTAAATAAATTGCTGCAGATTCTATATAATTTAAAACAATAAGGATGATTCTATTTTTATTAAAACTTTTAAAACATATGTTCCAGTTCCTACTGCTAGAACGAATCTCCCAAGCTTAGTGACTTAAAACAACTAGGATTCAGACCAGGCACAGTGAAACTGGCTGATTTCTATTCCATCAAGTCTGGAGCCGCAGCTGGGAGGACTCAACACCTGGGAGTTATTCACCAGCAGAGGCCCTTGACTAGAACATCTACATAGGGCCTCTCTGCCGAGGCTTCTTGATAGAATGATGATGGCTGCCAGGTAATCCTATCTTACATGGTAACTCAGGGCTTCAAAAGTAGGTATTCGATCAAACAATGGAGAAACTGCATTGCTTTTCTGACCTAGCTTCATGAGTCAGACAGTATCATTTCTGCCACTTTCTGTTGTCACAAGCCTGCTCAAATTCAAGGAGAGGGGATCTAGACTCTCCCTCTCAATGTCAAATCACATTGTAAGAGCATGTGAAATGGGAGACATAATGGTGACCATCTTTTTGAAAATACGGCCTGCCACAACATATTAGAGAAGAAAGCAAATTGCAAGGTATCCATGGTCTGATGTCATATATATATATATATATATATATATATATATATATATATGTGTGTGTATCTGCACGCAAATGTGCATAAATGTGACTGGATAACGATGCATGGCGAGTACACAGAAAATCGTTTCAAAAGATATGCCTCAAACTGTTAACGACAGTTAGCTCTAAAGAAGGGAGTGGGATTACACAATTGGAGATGGAGGGAACCATTCACTTTTCTTCTAATGGGTTGAGACTCTGCAGTGAGTTCCAAGGTGAGATGTGTAAAGAACAAAAAGTAGTATGTCTAGAAAACTGCACGCAAGTAAAAATGGGACATGAGACATGATTTGGTGCCAATCAAACCATCCCAGCTAAATTTCTAAAAAGCATGATAAGATATAAGACGGTCAAATGTCAGATACCACTGAGGGAGGGGAAAACATCAAAATGGATGGCCTAATACTTACTTGAGCCAGGCAGTTCAATCTGTGGCTAATACTAGGTTGGTAACAAAGATGGGACTTTAGCAACACATGAGCTTCTGTGCTGTGTTTTTTAGCTTTCTAGCAAAAAGCCCCTTTTATAAACTACAGTTTGGTCTCAACTGTAATAACAGGAAGAAAAAGCTTATTTCCTAATTATCCAGATATGTAGAAACACAAGGACATCCCTTTTCACCAAGGGCTACCCCAAACCTAGATTCAGATTGTGGGTGGAACTAGGATTGAGAATAAAAAAAGCACGGTATTGGGGTGGGGTTCTCTTATTGAATTTGACTATTTTCAACTAAAATTACTGAAGCTCCTTTATTGTGTGTAGATCCAGACTTTAGTAGTTTATTATGAGTTCAGTTTCGATAACGTTTTGTAGTGAATACCAAGACTTACAGTAATCAGGACAGTGTTTTATTAGCATAAGAATGGCCTTACAGAGCCCAGAAATACTCCCACACTTATATGGTCATTTTGTTTTTGATGAGGACGCTCAAGCAATCCAATGGGGAGGGAAAAATCTCTTCAATAAATGTGTAGAAAAACTGTGTATACATAAAGGGGGGGAAAAAGAACCTTTTTTTTTTAATTTTTTTTTAACATTTATCTATTTTTGAGACAGAGAGAGACAGAGCGTGAACAGGGGAGGGGCAGAGAGAGAGAGAGACACAGAATCTGAAACGGGCTCCAGGCTCTGAGCTGTCAGCACAGAGCTCCACATGGGACTCGAACTCACAAGCTGTGAGATATGACCCGAGGCCAAAGTCGGAGGCTTAACTGACTGAGCCACCCAGGCGCCCCTAGTGTTTATTTATTTTTGAGACAGGGAAAGACAGAGCATGAACGGGGCAGGGCCAGAGAGAGGGAGACACAGAATCCGAAACAGGCTCCAGGCTCTGAGCTGTCAGCACAGAGCCCGACGTGGGCCTCAAACTCACAGACCCCGAGATCATGACCTGAGCCGAAGTCGGATGCTTAACCGACTGAGCCACCCAGGTGCTCCTAAAAAGGAGCTCCTTAATCCTTACTTCATACTGTATACAAAAATTAATTTGAGATGGATAATAGACATCCTAAAAGTTAAAACTATAAAGTTTCTAAGCTAGAAAAAAAAGTACAAGACAATATTTTTGTGACCTAAAGACAGGCAAAAGTCTCTTAGAGAAGGCAAAGAAAATAAAAAAGATAAAAGGAAAAAGTGGCTAAATCTAACTTCAAAATTAAAAATACCTCTTTTAAAGACATCGCTACAAAAATGAATAGGCTAGCCACAAACTAGGAGAAAACTGCTGTAAAGCATACATCTCATAATTCAATAGTGTCTAGAAATAAGCATTTCTATAACTCAGTAATAAAAAAACAACCCCAAAGAAGGCACAATAGAGAAACAAAATCTAAGTGATTCTCAGTATAGAAGAACCAGATACTTGAGGAAAAAACTATCCCAATACCATCACCACCCTCGTATTTTATCCAAACTCCAAATACAATGAAAATATTATTTAATATTTCAAAAGGACATTAATTGGCATACAGACATGCCCACTAAAAAGGAAATCTGATATAAAAATAAATACTTCCTTCTATCCATTAATCTCAACCTAATTAACTCTTTAAAAATTATGCGTAATAATAATTCACACACACAAAAAGCTGAGTTACATATAATTATTTTTTTTTATTTCACAGCCTTTTTAAAAATATAAATCACTAAGTAGTTTGAAAAACATACATGGAATAATCATTTAGCAGCCACGATACTACAAGAATAAAGTAAAACAGAATTAAGCATAACAGAAGAAAATAATTCCCACTGACTCACCCTCACTAGGAATACATAATGTTCACCAGGAATGCTAAATGGACCATCACCACCATTTTTCCATCACCAATTATCACAAAAATCAATCACAGGACCTATTCCCAAGAGATCATTGCATTTATACAGAAATATGTGCAATGTGCAGATATCAAGTTAACATCTTGAATTTAGTTCCAAGATACCATTTTTCCTTTTCTCTGGGAGACAAGTTCAATGGCAAGGTAGAACAGTGAAGACCATGAAACACCAAACACATGACTGGCCCAAACCCCTCCCAGGTGGTTGGTGAAACACAAGAAAAAGAAGGTTGAATACTGGAGCTGTACAATACAATAGCCACTAGTCACATATGGCTATTTACATTTTAATTATTTAAAATTAAATAAAATTAAAATTTACTTCTTCAGTCACACTAGCCACATTTCGAGTGTTCACTAGTTACACATGGCTAATGGCTACCATAATGGACAGTGCAAATATAGAACATTTCTGTCACCACAGAAAGTTCTTTTGGACAGCCTTGGATGTGGGAAGTGTTTCTTCTCCCTTTGCTTAGGCAGGATGTAGGCTGATTACGGAAGCAGCTTTGAGAAGCAAGTCTTCTCCCAGGATATTCCTAGGTTGGTGGTGGAGTCACAGAAGGGAGTAAAGTAGCCTTTCTTTACATAGATTACCTTCTCCTATATATGAAAGGGATGATCCTTTTAGGGGATCAAACAAAAACTAGACTCCACCAAAAATCTGTAAGGAAAATTAGAATACGTGAAGCAGATGGGAAAGCAGCAAGGTAGAATATTCTTTATCCCATTCCAAACCTCCATAGATTATGTCCACTGAGGAAGCATACAGGTTCCCAGGGTCCTCCTCTAGAAAATCCTGATGTGGGGCAAACCAATGGCTGATTGTGAAAGCCAGTCCTGGCAGGTGTTTCATGAAAAAACCTAGCATGTCTTCACTCTGCTTACTGTCTGAGCAGAGCAGTGTTGCCTGGAGTGTTGTTAGTTGTGAAGGAGTTGCAGTTTTGATCTGTTTCAAACGTTATGCTCCTTTACAACCGTATTTTGTAGCCAGAGCACAGACTGCTACTCTGTTCCCCAAAGATCCACAATCATCGTTTTCCTTAGATTTCCTCAGATTTTTTGTTGAAGGCTATTTTATGTCCAGCTACAAAAACTACATTTCTCATGCAACCTTGCAGATATAACACAGTCTGGCCAATGAGATGTAAGTAAAAGTTGCTGGGCTGCTGAGAAAGCTCTTTAAAAGGAAGCCGACTCAAAATGGTGTGCCTCATTTCCTCTTTCAGCTTCCTTCATCTTCTTGGGGGGGGGGGGGCTGCAGCAACCATCTTGGGACCTATGGGAAAAGCCAAGGGAACCTCAGGGGCCACCTTGGCCCTGACATCTGTGAGCTGCTGAACCAACACCAGCAATAGTTTACCCCCGACCTCCTTGTCACATGAGAACGAAACAAAATCCCTACTTTGTTTAAGCTACCCTTAAGTCCAATAACTTCCTACTGTATTACCGAGAGAGCAATCCATCTTGGTTCCCAATAGGAAAGCAAGATTTCCATCTTAATGTAAAAAATAAAAAAAAACAAAAACAAATAAACCAAGGGGTGCTTTGGTGGCTCAGTCGGTTAAACATCCGACTTCGGCTCGGGTCATGATCTGGGTTTGTGAGTTCGAGCCCCGCGTCAGGCTCTGTGCTGACAGCTCAGAGCCTGGAGCCTGCTTCAGATTCTATGTCTCCCTCTCTCTCTCTCTGCTCCTTCCCTTTTTTTTAATTAAAAAAAAAAACTTGCCAGAAGAATCCATATATATATTCAATAAAGTTCAAGTAACTTCAGAGAGTCATAAAAAAAATCAAGTTAAGTATAAAAATTTTAACTTCAGGGGTGCTTGGGTGGCTCAGTGGGTTGAGTATCCGACTTTGGCTCAGGTCATGATCTCACGGTTCATTGGTTCCAACCCTGCATTGTGTGTTGCACTGACGGGACGGAGCCTGCTTTCGATTCGCTCTTTCTGCCGCTTGCCCACTTGTGCTCTAGCTCTGTCTCTCTCAGAAATAAATAAACACTAAATTTTTTTTTTTTAATTTTAACTTCAACCCATCCACATCTACACAGCACAACAGTGGAAGAAAATTATTAGGCTTATTACATAAAATAGCTGCTGTTAAGGAAAACAAGAGGATTTTTAGCTGAATTCATCAGGAAGTTTTTTCTGAATGCCAATTATATTCTAACTACTGTTCTAAACATAGGTCGGCCCTTCTGATCACCCAAATTCTTATGTGGTAAGATGCTAACTACTCAGATAATTAACCACATTATTATTTAATCTGTAACTTTATTTTGTGTGGACAAAGTAAGAAATGTAGAGTTGATAATTCATTTCACTGATTCGAAACAAAACAAAACAAAAACAAACAAAAAAACAAACACATAACAAAAATCAACTGCAAGGATCTGCAACTCCATTTTTAGTTAAAAATTGAGTAAGTGACACAATTTGCCACTTGTAAGTGACACAGATGCCTGACAGTGATTTCCTAATGATCCCAGAATTTTAATTGTGGTTTTAGCTATAATAAGTACACCTGCCCCAGAGTAGTTATAAAAATTAAAACCAAAGTATAGTACACTGTAAATACTTTCTATGTATTGCACTAGCACCATTAGTATTCTAAACGTCCCTAGATTAGCAGGTATGAGTTAGAAGAAGTAAATATTTACCACTATCCTAAATGGTTAACTATATACAATGTTTAAATTTGGGGCCATTAAAAAAAATTAGCTCTTTTGCACTTATTTTGAAACTGTAAACAAAATTGGAAATATGAAATGTCAAGCTATAAATGGGGATGTTGCATGTAAAACAACTCACCTAGTTCCAAGTTTCCACCCCTGCAAGTGAACCAAAAACAAATCCTGGCAACCTGTCATTCCCAGAAAAGCCAGTGCATGGCACACTCTGGGTAAATTTTCTCTCTTATTCTGTGGAACTGCACCAGATGGCATCAGTCCTGCATGTACAGCTGTGCCCTAAAATTGAAGTTCAGATATAGGAGTCTACTTTATTAGACATTTTAGATTTTGCAGGTGTGAGTGTGATGTCATTCTCATTCAACTTAAAATGGTTATCTTTCAAGTGGAACTGCTGATTCACTGCATTGACAGGTTTGGAAATCAGTGAAACAATCAAGATTATTTACCCTAATAAAATTCGAAGTCATTTTAAACAACTGAAATTTAGACACAACAATGAAATAAGAACACCTGACATAAAATACTAACATTTCATAATAACTGAATTATAGCTCATTTCCTTACAATGTAAGAAATTCAACTCAGCTTCTAACATGGCTGAAGAGTCACTAAACACCTTCTATTTGAAATAGAACATAAGAATCTTCTATAATCAAGTTACATTTGAATAATGAGCCGTTATTTTAAATGTTCCTTATTTTTCAAATGTTTTAATGTTTAACCCACATGCATAGCATCTTTGAAAATTAGTTTGGGATAGTGATAGGATCGGAATGTGGTCAGCGGATGGAGCAGCCAGCATGTACAAACTGGGAAACTAGAGCATTGTGGGTGTTAGAGCATTAGATCAAGAATTACATACAGATAGAAAAAAAAGTGAGTTCAGAGTAGTTCTAATTTGGGAGGTCAGTCTTTGTTGAGTTTTGGAAAAATGATGATTGAATAAATGAATAGAAAAAGGCAGTTCAAGTACAGGTGTCAAAGTTTCAAAAGCAGAGTGCCTAACCAAGCAGGGGTGAGGCAGGAGAACAACAGCTGCAAGTTCTGGGAGCAAATGTGAAGAAGCTTAATTCCCAGAGTTTAGGGCCACATTCCAGGCAGGCAGTGATGGAGTAACAGGAATAAATAGTTTTTTGGTTTTTGTTCTTTTTTTTTTTTTTTTTTTTTGCCTATTAAAATGGCAACTTAGTAATTAATAGATTACAAGGAGAGTATAAAATGGCACTGGGCACAAGATAGAAAAGTAACCATTCCTTTCATGTCCTTTCATGTCCTTTCAAACAAAGTCAGTAGAACCACACCCAGATTAATCCTGGGATGGCAGCACACTACTCACCCTCAGTTCTCCAGAGTCTCCTTTCTAGAAGAGTCGGGGCTCATTTACACCTCTGGACACCAGTGGCACTGCTAGGAAGATTAAAGGATTACAAAATCAAGAAGTCAAGGAGGCGGTTAAAATAATTTTCATTCCAGTTATTAATAAAGTACGAAGCGATTGTTTTCCATCCTTGTAAACAAGTATAATTGCTAATTAACTACTCCTGCACTCATCTTCAGTGTCCATATTAACCATATAACCCTCTAGTTAAATGCCACTATGGAGGTGTCAACCAATTAGAGACCTATTGTTTAAAATACAAGATAGAGTCACTGCAGTTGATTCTGGGATTCAAACTGGAAATTCAAATGAAGTCATACTATAGCTCTGATAAAGAGAAGGATGGATAGACAGATAGAATTATATATATTTATATAGAGAGAGAAATATATGCGTATATATACACATACATACACACACCTATACTTCATTAACAACAGGTCTGTTCAAGCAAAGTGAAATAGAAATATGGGAAAGTATCTGAATGTCTCAGCCAAATAAAAAAAAATTTTCCCCATAATTATGTTTACCTACATGAGACTATTTTTCCTTACCTTGAATTAACAAAGTAATTGTCTTCTGCTTCACTTTCATATTATCAACTTAGGCAAAACTTAGTTATTTTGTTGTTTTCATCCTCTCTACATGGTCATTTTACCTCAAATTAATAAATATTTTCAAAATTCAGTCATGACATGGACAGCTTATCCCACCTTAATGTGACTAATCCTAACCCTTACTGAAGACAAAAGATACCTGCATTACATATTTCAACTCCTAGACCCCCTGCACTGTTTTCCAAAAGAGTAGAATGTTTATTAAAATTGCAAACACTCCTCACATCCCATTCTAATTTCTACGCTCCTCTACATAGACACTGATTCTTGCCCTGAGTTAGGAATCAGTTTGGCTCCTCAGTTCTAATAGAAGTTCATCAGTTCTAAGTGGGAGAGAGTTCTTTCATTGCTCCCATTTCCTCCATCTTAACCTCTCACTTTTTCAGGCCCTGGGTCTTCACAAGTTTAGCTGTAACCAGTGACAAAGTGTCATCCGGGGCGGTGCCCTCTTACCATTGGCAGAAGACGTCCATCTCGGGTTGTTCAGGTCCCCTCTGTGAAGGGTTTCCCATTACCAACCGGAGCTGCAGTTGCCGCCTTCAAGGCACCAACCCAGGGCAGCAGCTTGACTCCAGAACTCGAGACAGCAAATATCGAGCAAAAAGCATCTGGAAGATGAAACTCTTATTTCCCCAAAGTGACATTGCCTGGAGAGTGCTTAGGGCACATTAATGAAAAGTTTATTGCTGCCGGTCAATCTTCTCGCAAATGGTCTAGTCACGTATTCTGAAAAGACATCCTTGCTCCTCCGGTCCTCTTTTTCCTATTGCCCTAAAACGTGTAAACAGTACCTCTTTTCACCGGCCCTCCAGAGCAACTCCAAGGCACCTCTCAAATGACTTCTAAGGCTCGCCGTCCCGCTGTTCCAGATTCTAAACCCACCCGGTGTGGCAAGTCTGTAGCCATCAACCGGGTCGGTGGCTAGGAGAGGAGCAAGGATTTAGGGGAAGATAGGCCGCTGCCAGACGAACCCCATTTAGCCTCTACCAAAGGGCAAAGATATTTAAAGCAGTATTCGGCATACTTCAAGTGCGCACTGTTTCCTCCTGCTCCTTGTCCCAAAGCCCATACTCTAAATAATTTGGACATTTAGGTTGACATTCGATTTTTGGAATCAAATTTGGTATGGAAGGTTGGGCTGAATTATCCGAATGATTTAGCTTGCCATCCTTTGGGAACAAGCTAAAATGCAGTGGGACTGGGAAGAAGAGCTTGCAGGTGCCCAAAGCCATTCCGGCTCCAAAGGCTGAACGTCTCTCTTTCTCCCTCTCTCCCCACCCCGGAAAAGCTGAGAGTCCATTCCTAAGAGCACAGCGCTAGCCCAGACCCCATACACCCACCGTGCCTGGCAACAGAGCGTGCTTCAAGCCCAGAACCTCCCCGAGGGGCCGAGAAACTCGCCCCTCCGCAGGCCCCTTCCACCTCCGAACGAACCTGCCAGCGCTACCACGGAGCCTAGCAGTGGAACCTGGGTGGCCACGCGGACAGAGAGTCGAGGCTAAGACCCAGCCTGGCGCCCGCGCAGCTCCGTGCCCTCCCGCTAGTGCCCGCGCCTTACGGGTCACACCGCTTGCTCTCGGGAGAAGCCCCAAGGCTCCCGGTGCAGTGAGAGACGCCCGGGCTGGAGCGCCCCAGCCGTGCTGGCCACAGAGTTCTTCAGCTGCTTGATGACCACGAAGAGCAAGAGGAAAAGTAAGAAGAGCAGGAAGAAAAAGAGCGCCAGGTAGAGCAGAAAGTTGAGCTCCCACTCCATGCTGGAGGCGCCGGCGCTCGGTGGTTGTGCGCGCTAGGCGCGGATAGCAGCTGGCGGACCAGGCTTGCCACCCGCTCTCCCACCTCCGAGTCTCCTCCGCCCCCTTACGGGCGCCCGGCGTTGGGCGCCTACTTCTCGGTCCGTGCTCGGCCTCCCCCAGTTCGGAGGAAAAGCGCCAAGGAGCTGGTTAATCCCAGCTCCGCCTCTCCCAGCAGGCACGAGAGCCTCCCGCCTCACTGAGATCCTCTCCTGCGCTCTTGGGGACGTGAGCGGATTTTTCTAGGAGCGAATTTAGCGGGCGGGGACGCCAGGAGAAGAGGTCACGGCTCAGTCTCCCAAGGGATGTTGGGGCTGGTGCTTTGCAAATGATTTTAAGATTTCCACCCCCATCAACCAATGGGTCCCTAATCCCCTCCCTTCCTAATTAATTGATTTCTGGATATTTTCCCCTGTCCTGGTTTTCCCAGAGGGAAAACATGCCATGGCCCAGAAACCCAAAAGAATTAAAGGTAGCAGTGAAGGTGGGGTCTAAAGGGCTATTAGATGACTTCCTTCTGTGAGACGACTTCATGGTGCCTGCGTGAATTCCAGTTCAACCTGCCTTGCTCTTCAGAGTCGCACACGTACTCAGTCCAGAGTGCTCTTTTCTATGGACAACAACAGGCCACTTAGAGAAGCATTAATAACAGGGGCACCTGGGTGGCTCAGTCGGTTAAGCCTCCGACTTCCGCTTAGGTCATAATCTCATGGTTCCCGAGTTCAAGCCCTGCGCTGGGCTCTGTGCTGACAGCTCAGAGCCTGGAGCCTGCTTGGGATTCTGCCTCTCCCTCTCTCTCTAACCCCCAACTCTCCCCCCCCTGCCCCGCCCTCTCCCAAAAATAAACAAACATTTAAAAAAAGGAGTAACTGGCTGGCTCAGTAGGTAGAGCCTGAAACTCTTAAAAAAAAAAAAAAAAAAAAAAAAAGGAAAGAAAAGAAAAGCATTAACAACAAAACGCATTTCAA
Organism: Leopardus geoffroyi; assembly: GCF_018350155.1. Classification (NCBI taxonomy): domain Eukaryota; kingdom Metazoa; phylum Chordata; class Mammalia; order Carnivora; family Felidae; genus Leopardus; species Leopardus geoffroyi. Next base: position 102,449,931 of record NC_059327.1, on the reverse strand, counting down.
AAGCTATATTGTACAAAGCTTCACAGAATGTTGACTTGAAATTGAATTTCCTTGGTGGAAAGCAGAAACAATACAATAAACAATTACTTGAAATGTTCGTTTAAGTCCCTAACACCTATCTGTATTTGGTTAAGATCACCCATAGTCTATATGGTGTAGCTTTTAAAGAAATCCACTTTATCCAGAGCTGTGTAACAAATTACCCCAAAACTCAATGCCTTAAGACAACAGAAACATTGGTCCTCTCTCATAGTTTCTGTGAGTTAAGAGTTTGGTAGCACTTAGCTTGGTGATCCTGGCCTGGAGTTTCTTACGAGGTTAGGGTCAGATGTCAGGCAAGGCCACAGTCACCTGAAGGCTTGTCCAGAACTGGAGGATCCACTTCCAAGGTAGCTCACTTTTATCACCAGAACAGTGCTGGCTGTTGGTGAGAGGCCTCAGCTCTTTCCCATGTGGACTTCTCCACAGGCCTGCTTGTGTGTCCTTATAACACTGCGCTGGCTTCTCCCATAGCAAGTGGCCCAAGAGAACAAGGCTAGCTCTTTGTGGCTAGCTTAAGAAGTCATATATCAACACTTCTGTAATGTCCTGTTAGTCACACAGGTGAGCCTTACAGTGAAGGAGTCCAAGGACATGAACATCAGGGGTAAGGATCATCGGGGGCCATCTTGGAGTCTTGCCATCAAAGCTGGTAATGCAGCATGTTGTCATTGTCCATTTTATGGGCCTCCGACTTATTTCATTTTTTATTTGTGAAGATACAGGAGAGCCCCCTGGGCTGAATTCAGGGAATAAGTCTTGACATACACATTCCAGATTATTTAATAGTCTGCCTGTAATAAATGGCTACTCTAGGGATGGCAAGGGTTCAAAGAAACAGGATGGTATGGAAAAAGCTGTGAACTGGTAGTCTCGAGGACCCAAATCTAGTTTCTACTCCACCTGTCAGAGGTTACTTCAGTTCTCTGACTCGGTCCCCTCACCTATAATATACCTTGCTTACCTTTTCCCTGGATTTGTTGTAAGGATAAAAAATAAATTAGGATGTTGAATAAGAATGTGTTTTGCTAGATAAATGTCAGATACTATTATTAATCTGTTGCTGAGGATTCCCAGTGTATAAAAATATACTGTGCAAAATTTCTAGCTCCTAGGCATCTCACCAAGCATTGTACTATATAAGAAATCTCTCTCTTGATTATTAATCCATCTCATAGGCAGTGGTGTGCTGGCTCATAAATTATTTGGAAAAATTTTGCAAGCCATTTGTTAAAATACAGCTATTGTTAAAAATTAAATCATATAGGGGTGCCTGGTTGGCTCAGTCCAAGAGCATCCAGCTCTTGATTTCAGCTCAGGTCATGATCTCACGCTCTGTGGATTCAAGCCCAGAATTGGGCACTGCACAGACAGTGCAGAGCCTGCTTGGAATTCTCTCTCTCCCTCCCTCTCTCTCTCAAAATAAATACAAAATAAAGAGCAAAAAAATCATATAAACTTATAAATTATGTTAACAACAAAGGTAATGAATACTCATAAATAAATACTGATAAATAAAAACTAATTACTTCTGAATTATTTTACTACATTTCACTATTTTCTATGCACTTGAGGTTATTTACATCTGTTGTAGCTGTATGGCTGAAATATTATATAATAGTATATTACTGTACATCTTTTTAAAATTTTTTTTATGTTTTAATTTTATTTTTGAGAGAGAGAGTGTGAGCAGGGGAGGGGCAGAGAGAGAGACGCGGAGACACAGAATCCGAAGCAAGCTCCAGGCTCCCAGCTGTCAGCACAGAGCCCCAAGTGGGACTCAAACTCACAGACTGAGATCATGACCTGAGCCAAAGTCAGTCGCTCAACTGACTGAGCCACCCAGGTGCCCTGAAAATCTCTTTTCAGCTGTGTTCAGATGTCATGTGGGTAGCCTGAAATTGGCCACAGTGGGAGTGTTTGCCCTTGGAAATGTACAGATGTTACAAATCAGGGCCAGAGAGCCAGTTGTTAAACAATTACCACCACGCTATGGCTCATGGAGCTACTGACGAGAATTTAAAGTCTTACCTGAAAGCAGAGATTTGTAAGATTTGTGAAGCACCACATGTTCTTACTGGTAGCATACTCCATTTTACCTAATCTTGATAGGAGGACAGAATCCAGTGACTGCTTTCCACTGCCACCTCCCATTATGGAAACCAGGAGGGCCAGATATATCTTTTACTCACTCCTGATACAATGCAGGAAGAAGGGCGGAAAGAGCCATGCCAGAAACTCAGCCAAATATCCTCAATGCCACAACTCTGAAGTTTGGGAGCAGTCAGAACAGGAGGAAATGTTTGGAGGTTAGATGCGTCCCAGTGGCAGAGAAACTCCAAGACCCAGACCAGTCCTGGGAGTGACCTGGGTGTGGCTCTCATTGGCCGCCTCCGTGATGCCCTTTACTCTGCCCTTTTGCCAAACTTGACTCTCCTGCCTCTCTTCCATTCTGTGAGCTGCCACTGGTTTTCCAGTAGATCTCCTTATTGTATCCAGGAGTAGTGTTTAATGGCAGCTTGCAGATGGGAATACTGACTGGGAAAGCATTACTTACACACTTTACATATGTTATATGCTTACAATCAATAAAGTGTTTGAAATATGCCATTTGGCACATTGCCATCCAGATAGCCAAGCTATCAAAGGATGGAAATTGAAACACAGAGAGGTTACATAACCTCCTTAAAGCCACACAGCTAACAAGTGGCAAAACTGGGATGTGAACCAAGGGAGTTTGGCTCCAGAACCTTCACTCTCAACCCCCATGGTATCCTGTCTCCCAGAAGAAAGTACCCTTTTCTTGTGTATCACCATCAAATTAATGATCATACTTTTTTTTTCTTTTGAGTGTCAAACTTAAAGAAAACACATTTCAAGAAATACATACCTTTTGTTTACTTACATCTCAGCTCCTTTCTTTGAAATCTTGAAGGTAAAAGCTTCAAATGAGCCAGTGTTTGCCTGGAGATGCTGAGGAAAGAAGCCAAGGGATGAAAGTTTTAGGTCACCACGTTCAAACCCATTTCAGCCTTCCTGACCATAACTATTTAGATTTTCCATTTATCTAAGCAGCTTAAATAGATTTATAAATATTAACTAATATATCCTCATAGTCACTCTCAGTAGGATCTATATTTGAAATAATGTTGCTACAACAAAAAATAAGTTATTACATTTATTACATGTTCCCAGTACTTTTAAGCCTCTGGTCATATTTATACACCTCATAAGATGGTCTGAATTCAGTTTCTATTATATAAATGACTCCATAGAAATAAGACACAATCTTTCTCTACCTAAATATGCATATTAATGGAAATCCATGGAAAGAAAACCTAAGAATTTAAAGGGCAGAAAGGACACTTACTATAGATAAGCATTTGTCTGGTTCTAGCACCTAAAAAGAAAGCCCTTGTATGCAAACTGGTAAAGTAGATGGAGGCTACGTCATTACAATCCCATACTACCGTCCACAAAGTTGACCCTACATATGCTTCCACATAACATGGCACTACTCAGAGTCAGACTTTATGTATCATTCAACTCCTCAGTCCACTCCTTACAAGTCTCAGAACAACTGGATATTGACCCAGGGCTGTTCCAGGTCCTGGCTTATGGACAGCTATGGTGTATATTAGAAGAGGGTTCTCTCTCCCTTTGCCTGCTCTGTTCCTCCTCACCCTCACCTCTGATAGGGAGGGATCTTTTATCATAACAAGCATCAAAGCTATTTATGAGAAGTGATTAAGGGTAGCAATAGAAGAGTTTGTCTTATAAATAAGTGTGCTTCTGTAAAGAAGCACCTGGGTGACTCAGTCTGTTAAGCATCAGACTCTTGGTTTCAGCTCAGGTCATGATTTCATGGTTTGTGGGTTTGAACCCCAACTCGGGCTCTGAGCTGGCAGCACGGAGGCTGCTTGGGATTCTCTCTCTCTCCCTCTCTCTCTCTGCCCCTCCCCGCTTCTCAAAATAAATAAATAAACTTAAAAAAAAAAGACTCTAAAGACTTAAGAAAACACCATGGAAGGGCTGTAAAGTTCTACTGTCACCACCTCAGGGTGAAACCTGCCAGGACTTACCTGTTGGGAGTAAGTGCAGGATTGAAACAGCTTCCCCAAGCAGGGAAAGGATAAAAGTGGGAGAATAAGAAAAAGAGACTTCCAGGCACCTTTATTTTTTTTTTAAGTTTATTTATTTATTTTTGAGGGGCGGGGGATGCAGAGAGAGAGGGAGAGAGAGAGAATCCCAAGCAGGCTCCATGCTGTGGGGGCAGAGCCCAACATGGGGCTCAGTCTCATGAACTGTGAGATCAGGAACTGAGCCAAAATCAAGAGTTGCCTTATTTCTTTTTTAAGAGTTGCTTTAAAGAAAGAAAGAAAGAAAGAAAGAAAGAAAGAAAGAAAGAAAGAAAGAAAGAAAGAAAGAAAGAAAGAAAATATGCATGAGACAAACATGGTAATCTGAACACAGACTAAACAAGATAATGTTCACAAAATCAAGAGTTAGACGCTCAACCAACTGAGCCACCCAGGTGCCTCTCCAGGTATCTTTCTAAGGCTAACTTAATTTGTCCTGAAAGGCACCCAAAAGAAATGGAAGAAATATTTTGCACCATGCTCTGACCTCAAAATATGCTGTGGGCCATGATTATTAACATTGGGTTCTTAAGTCACTGCACACCTTTCTAGGTGGCTAGGACCTTAAAAACTGGGTTACAGGTAGATAGATGGTCTCTGCTTAGATGGGATCTCCTGTAAAGCACTGATGCATGTGCTGAGGATGAGATCCATATTCTATGGAAGTTTCCAGGCCCTAAGAAGCTCTGTCCTAGCTAGTCAGGACCTTTATCACCCCAGTGATCCTGGCAACTCTTAAAGGCCCCAAAATACCCCAGCCATACTATACATGTCCCTCTGACACCCCATATCCCCTGCTTCTTCCCCATATACAAATGTACCACCATGTTGATTTCTACATAATACAAGCTGGGCTTCTTTGGAATTGCCCCTTATTTACACTCTTCACAACCCTTACAAACCCTCTAGGTTAGAATTAGAACATCTATAGGAATGTTTACTGCTGCAGAAGAGGAGAAAAGTGAGTTGTTCTACCTCAGGGAGTCCTCTTAAGTTAACCAACAGTTATTGTAACACCCTGACAATAGGACTTGCTCTCCACACCCTCACCTCTTTTCCTACTCCATCCCAAAAGGATGACTTACGCAGTTTTGCAATACTTACAAAATGAGATCCTGTTCAAGAAATAAGTAAAGTGTAAATGGTAAACTGCTTAAATCTCACATAACCATTTAGGAATTCCAGTGGGAAGGAAGGAAAGGAGTGCGGGAGGGAAATCTAAGGAAGAAACTTATTTGAGGGGTATGTGGGAGATCATATTATGTGGGTAGCCTTTGAAATCCAGAATTCACCACTAAGAATAATTCTACAAAAAAAAAAAATCTAGACCCTGTCCTTGGTTTATAATGTTTTAAAACATAACAGAATATACCCAAGTCTGTGCAATATTGAGAAAAAAAATTAAGTGACAGATTGTGCTAACAGCCAACCACTATTTCTTTAATTTAGACTCTTTCCAGTAAGTTAGCAGGAACACTAGAAAAAGTCGATGTGACTGTGGGTGCCTTTAGACTTGATCAATACTATGTCATGTAGCAAAATAAAAAATCTGAGCATTATAGAGCAATATATCTTTTGTTCAGCACAACTTCAATAATGGCAGCAGTGAAACTGTCATCTCTAATGGAAGGTTTGCAGACTTCTATATGAGCTGATAATAATCACAGCCATGGGCTTGCAGATGTACATGCACATACATAGGACTAAAACTGAACTGCCACAAGGGAAAAAGAAATTGGAGAAAAGTAGAATTTTTCTGTAATCCATACTCCTTTACTAAAATGGCAGCTTATAAGATCTGGTGACCCCAACAATTAGGGCCCGCATTCCCAGATCTAGGCGTCCACGCTGCCCTCAAGATATACACAGGCAATGGCTGCAGCAACTTCTTACTCAACACATCTCTGGAGGCAAGGGAAACGAAAGCAAAAATGAACTATTGGGACCTCATCAAAATAAAAAGCTTCTGCACAGAGAAGGAAACAATCAGCAAAACTAAAAGGAAACCAACAGAATGGGAGAAGGTATTTGCAAACGACATATCAGATAAAGGGTTAGTATCCAAACTCTACAAAGAACTTATCAAATTCAACACCCCCAAAAAAAATAATCCAGTGAAGAAATGGGCAAAAGACATGAATAGACACTTCTCCAAAGAAGACATCCATTGGGGCGCCTGGGTGGCGCAGTCGGTTAAGCGTCCGACTTCAGCCAGGTCACGATCTCGCGGTCCGTGAGTTTGAGCCCCGCGTCAGGCTCTGGGTTGATGGCTCAGAGCCTGGAGCCTGTTTCCGATTCTGTGTCTCCCTTTCTCTCTGCCCCTCCCCCGTTCATGTTCTGTCTCTCTCTGTCCCAAAAATAAATAAACGTTGAAAAAAAAAATTCTTTAAAAAAAAGAAGACATCCAGATGGCCAACTGACACATGAAAAAATGCTCAATATCAGTCATCATCAGGGAAATACAAATCAAAACCACAACTAGATACCACCTCACACCTGTCAGAATGGCTAACATTAACAACTCAGGCAACAACAGATGTTGGCGAGGATGTGGACAAAGAGGATCTCTTTTCACTGCTGGTGGGAATGCAAACTGGTGTAGCCACTCTGGAAACCAGTACGGAGGTTCCTCAAAAAATTAAAAATAGAACTACCCTATGACCCAGCAATTACACTACTAGGTATTTATCCAAGGGATACAGGTATGCTGTTTCAAAGGGACACATGCACCCCAATATTTATAGCAGCACTATCAACAATAGCCAAAGTATGGAAAAAGCCCAAATGTCCATTGATGGATGAATGGATAAGGAAGATGTGCGGTGTGTGTGTGTGTGTGTGTGTGTGTGTGTGTGTGTATGCGGTATATGTATGTATATATATATACACACAATGTATATATACACAATATATATATAGTATATATATACAATGTATATATATATATTACACATGTGTATATATATACAATGTATATATATATTACACAATGTATATATACAATGTATATATATATACAATATATATGTGTGTATATATATATACATATATATGTGTATATATATATACATTGTGTATATATATGTGTATACATATATATGTGTATACACATATATATTGCATATATATACATACATTGTGTGTGTATGTGTATATATATATATATATATATATATATATATATATATAGTATATATACAATGGAGTATTACTCGGCAATCAAAAAGAATGAAATCTTGCCATTTGCAACTATGTGGTTGGAACCAGAGGGTATTACACTAAGCGAAATTAGTCAGAGAAAGACAAATATCATATGACTTCACTCATATGAGGACTTTAAGAGACAAAACAGATGAACATAAGGGAAGGGAAGAGAAGCAAAAAGAATATAAAAACAGGGAGAGTACAAAACATAAGAGACTCTTAAATATGGAGAACAAACAGAGGGTACTGGAGGGGTTGTGGGAGGGGGGATGGGCTAATTGGATATGGGGCATTAAGGAATCTACTCCTGAAATCATTGTTGCACTATATGCTAAGTAACTTGGATATAAATTTAAAAATAATAATAATAAATAATAAATAAAAAATTCCACCAAAAAAAAAAAAAAAGACATACATAGGCAAACTGGTAACGAACAGCTTTGGGTCCTAGTCCCAGCCCTATACACTCTACCCTACACTGTATTGTAGTGATGAAAGAGTCTTGAGTCCTTTGGACTTGGACATGTATCTTGGCTTTATCCCTTGCTAGCTGGGTAAACTTGAATACCTTTGGTTGCCTAACCAAACCAAGCACCTCATCCCTCTGTCTTCCTCATTAATAGTGTCCTGACTTTATTCAGGTATCTACCTCTTTTCTGTGTATCTCATATGACTTAGAGGAAACTGTATTGGGGATGTGGGTCCCAGTCATCTAAAAGTCATTTAGGGAATACAATGATTCTTTTCTTTTTTTTTTTTTTTTTTTTTTGGTCCAGGAGGGGGCATATGACCTAAATTGACCTAATCTAATTGAAGAAAAGTATTATCAGTTTCCCAAAAAGAAAACAAAACCACCGTAGGTAACCAACACAGGGAAATTTAATACTGGGAATCGGTTACACAGTTGTTGAATGAATATAAGGAAAAAAAAGGAGAAGGTAAAATACCACAAGATTATAGCCCCCTGGGCTAGAGGAGTAAAAGGGAACATGGAATTACAACAGAGTTGATGTGACCCAGAGCTCACAATCACTGTTAGTTAGAGCCTGTAATCCCTGATACGATTATTTAGGTCCAAACTTCTGGAATTGCAAGCCTGCTATAGACTCCAAAGTTCTAAATTAGTTGTATCGGACAGATCATGCCACCAGTGCAATTGTTGTCTAAGTGGGGAGACAGATTCCTAGTGCTTGCTAACCCATCATCTTCCCAGAATCCTCCTTCTCTTTTTATTTTTAATTCTGGTAAAACACACTTAAGATAAAATTTATCATCTTACCCATTTTTAAGTGTACAGATCAGTGTTATCAAGCACATTCATAATGTTGTGCAACCATCACCACCAGCCATCTCCAGGACTTTTTCATCTTGCAAAACTGAAAGTCTGTACTCATTCAATAATAACTTCCCATTTACCACCTGCCCTTCCACCCCAGGCAACAACCTGTTCTTTCTGTCTCTATGAATTTGACTACTCTAGGTATCTTTTTTTTTTTTTTTAACGTTTATTTATTTTTGAGACAGAGAGAGACAGAGCATGAATGGGGGAGGGGTAGAGAGAGCAGGAGACACAAAATCAGAAGCAGGCTCCAAGCTCTGAGCCATCAGCCCAGAGCCCGACGCGGGGCTCGAACTCACGGACTGCGAGATCGTGACCTGAGCTGAAGTTGGACGCTTAGCCGACTGAGCCACCCAGGCGCCCCTCTAGGTATCTTATATAAGTGCAATCATACAGTATTTGTCCTTTCCTGCCTAGCTTATTTCACTTATGATAATGTCCTCAAATTTCATCCCTATCATAGCATGTGTCAGAATTTTCTTCCTTTGTAAGCTGGATAGTATTCTGTAGTGGTTAATTTCATTTGTCAATTTTATTGGACCACAGGGTATCTAGACATTTGGTCAAACATTATTATGGGTGTATCTGTGAGTGTTTTTCTGGATGAAATTAACACTCAACCAGTAGACTAAGTAAAGCAGATTTCCCTCCCTCCCTATCTATCTATCTAATCTCCTTATAGGTTTTGTTTTTCTGGAGACCCCTGACTAATACATATTTTATTGTATGCATATACTACTCTTGTAGATACCTTTTATTTTGAGTAAAATAGGAGCTTTACCATAAGGTCTAAATCGTTAAAATAATCTACTTTGGCTACCGGTTATAGGAAGGCATACTATACCCCCCCCCCCCAAAGAACTATTTCCCATAGCGTGTAAGTATGCTTAATGCAGAAAGCCACAATGCTATTTAATATATGAGAAAATTACTTTACCTGGGATCTTCTTATTTAGAGAGAACAACTCCATAGTGGTTAAGCTATAGGTTTGGTATTATTGCCTCTACAATATGTCATATTAGAAGGCCCATTGTCATAAATACTGGTTAGAACCTAAACAGAAATTCTTAGTGAAAGAGACTGAGAGATTCTAAGGCCTCCAACAGAGAGTAAATCTGGATATTCCTTTTGTAATCCCCACCATAAAGCAGCCAACAATGACTGCCCCCCCAACCCTCCCTCTGGTTTTTTATCAGCTGTCTGGAAGCCACTGGAATCCGTCTAAGGAAACTTCTCATCCTTCCCACTGAAATTATTACCTCAGACTAGAGGCTGCTGGCTTGGGAGAGGCAAAGTCTCTTTTTACGGCTCATGTGTGTTTTCTTTTGGCTTAATGGATATGAGCATTTAAACACCAAGATGAACAGCACCATAGATACAGTAACCTTCAAAGCATTTGTCAAGAATCCAAAAAGTATAGATTATAAATTCAGCAATGAAGAGATTGTCCCACCATTTTCTGTGACCTGAAAAACACTGCAAAAAGAGAATGTACAGGGTGTTTTTGAATTAGTGGTATTAGAATATTGCCACTGTCATGAGGTGTGTGTTTTTTTTTTTCTCTATCGTGGATACTGTTGGTTGAAATAAGTGATGCTATTATAGTGACTACTCAGTAATGAATACGAAGCTTTGTGACATCTGAAGAAAATGCATATTCCTTGTAGTCTATTGCACACCTGGTTCTTCTGTGTGGCCCTTCATAATCACGACCTCTTCATGTGTTCTATGGCTGAGATGGTGGGCTATGATTGAAACTTATGCCACCAAGAATTTCCTTTCTCCACCCACCCGGCTGGTGGTTGAACCATTTCTCACCTATGAGAAAAGATGAACACACAACTCAATGCACAAAACTTAGCACCTGCTACCTACATTTTTGTCTCTTCGTGTTTTCTTCTATCTTGTGTATTTTTTCAGATGAAAACTCAAAAGTCTATTGCAAGAGGAAAACAGCCATGTATCAGTTTCAGCATTTCGCTGATGCCTTAGCTATATTTGCCAGTATGATTTTTCCTCCTTCTTCTCCAGATTTCTTCAGATTTTCTGGTGTCGTGGAAAGAACACTGGTTGGAAACTTAAGAAGCCTGGATTCTCACCATCCCCTGCTAGCATGAGCCATAACATTAGGCGTGTCTTTAATTTCTCTATACTTCTGTTCCCTAAATTAGGGAATTGAACATAATTATCTCCATGTCCCTTCTAGTTCCAAAATTCAAATGACTTATGATTTTTCCTGCCAAAACCAGGGGTGGTGGAAGAGTGAGAGTATCTGTGTGAATTGCTCCCAGCTGCCACAACGACAGGGTAGGCTTGGAATCCAGAGCGCCTTCTTTAAGGAAAGCAGTTTGTTCCCGGAAGGGCCTGGGACACATTAACAGAAGAAGTTAGTTAGCCACTGCTCACTGTTCACCCCCAGCCATGACATACTTCCTTCAAGTAAGCAGAGTTGTTCATGTGTAGCCTACATATCAGCTGCTCCCAAAAGCAATCACGTTTTCACTATATGCAAATCATAAGCAGGACTCAGCACAACATGGGTTCCTCTAAAAGAGAAAAATCACTCCACAAAGCATGACTGAAAAACAGAGAATTTATGGAAGGGAGACTAAAGGGAGAATTTAGACCACAGAGCAAACAAATATCCATTAGACAGCTCTGTGGCTCCCAAAGGCCCTGGTTGGCTATTTGCACAAGTTTGGTGTTCTTTCCTTTTAACAGTGTCTTCCCAACCAAATTATTATTTTCTTTCCTTTGCTTTCTTTGTTATGCAGGAAGCCTGAGCACCAACCTAAGCTAGCTTCTACCAGTTTATCAAACTCCCTTTTAAGTAAAATCGACCCCACCCATAAGAAAGTCTACAAGCTGCCAAGAGGTTATTTTGCCCCTGCGTACTACACATAGTTCTTCAACTTCTCTGATTAAGCCCATATCATTTCCAAGTAAGAAAGAGTATCAGAGAAAGACTGTTGTATTACTAAGACCTCCCAGGTAGGCTGCTAAGGACAGTACTTCACACACAGTGTGACCATACGCAATGTTTATATTCCCTCTCAGATTAGAATAAATAAAACTCCATTGTGGCTAAAATCAACAACACAGGAAACAACCGGTGTTGGTGAGAAAGTGGTGAAAGAAGAGCCCTCTTACACTGTTGGTGGGAATGCAAACTGATGCAGCCACTCTGGAAAAAAAAACAGTTTGGAGGTTCCTCAAAAAGTGAAAACTAGAACTGCCCTATGATCTAGTAATCACAGTAATACAAAATACAAAAACACTAACTCAAAGGGATACATACACCCCTATGTTTACGGCAGTATTATTTACAAGAGCCAAGATATGGAAGCAGCCCAAGTGTCCAGCGACTGATGAATGGATAAAGAGGAGGTATATATACACACTGGGATATTATTTGGCCATCAAAAATGAAATCACCATTTGCAACAGCATGGAAGGAACTAGAGTGTATTATGTTAAGTAAAATAAGTCCATCAGAGAAAGACAAATACCATGCAATTTCACTCATATGTGGAATTTAAGAAACAAAACAAATGAACAAAGGGGAAAAAGAGAGAGAGAGAGACAGAGAGAGAGAGACAGAGAGAGAGAGAGAGACAGAGAGACAAACCAAGAAACAGATACTTAACAAACTGATGGTTACCAGAGGGGAGATGAATTAAATAGGTGCTGGGGATTGAGGAGGGCACTTGTGATGAGCACAGGGTGACATATAGAAGTGTTGAATCACTATATTGTACACCCGAAACTAATATAATACCATATGTTAATTAACTGGAATTAAGATAAAAACTTAAAAAGCAAAAGCAAAAACAAAAAACAAAAACAAAAAACCTCCATTGTACAGGCTTAAAAATGAAGTTTTATACATCCCCATCACCATAAGAAAATAGCTTCACAATTTTCATCTAATTTTGAACAAAAATTGATCTCATCTTAAAGATTATTTAATACTAAAGAGCTTTGAGTATTTTTGTCATCAAGCACTTGACAATCGATTATTTTGTATCTTTTGTAATATCACAATAATCATTTCATGACAGTATTATAAAGCTAGAACTGTTTGGTACTCATACCTTTCTAATAAGTTTGCAGACTCACTCTGCCAAGAAACTAATGTGACAACATTTGCTTTCAACTTCAACACAAGCAGAAAATTGATTTAAAGGACAACTGTTTGCCCATAATTCCATGATAAACTATTGATAATCATGTTTGTAAAATAACTCATGCATGATAACAGTGTTTCTAAAACTATGTACACACTATAATTTTTTTAAATACCATGAATTAAATTGTGAAGTAAGCCTGCAAAGATGTGAAAATTATACTCTTCAGTCAGTGAAAGGTAGAAGGGATACAGTAATTCTGTTTTTTCACTGAACTATTAATGAAAAGCAGTCTTTCTTTAAAGTTTTTCTAGGGGTGCCTGGGTGGCTCAGTTGGTTAAGCATCTGACTTCAGCTCAGGTCATGATCTTGCGGTTCATGGGTTCAAGCCCCACATCAGGCTCTGTGCTGACAGCTCAGATTCGGTGTCTCCCTCTCTCTCTGCCCCTCCCCTGCTCACTCTCTGCCTCTCTCTCTCTCTCTGAAAAATAAACATTAAGAAAAATAAAGTTTTTCTATAGGAAAGTAAATGTACAAATTGTTTAAACCTATCACTGTAGATACAACTTGTCAAAATTTAATACTCCTTAATCTGTAAATCTAACATTTTTTACAAACACATAGAAATAAGCATTGCTTCATAGCAGAATATGGTGATTGAGCCCCTGGGTGTAGAGCCAGGCTGTCTGAATTAATAAATCTTGGCTTCCATCCCAAGCATCATGTGACTTCAATATTCTGTGGCTCAACTGGCTCATCTGGAAAATGGAGGTAATAATAATACCCTCAACACTGGCTTGTTGTGAAGATCAAATGCATTAATACATGTAAAGAGTTTAGAATATTGCCCAGAACATTGTAAGTGCTCAATAAAAGTTAACTATTATCATTATTATTATTATTATTTCACAAGTCAGGTATTAACACACCATTGACAGTGCTGATGAGCTCTCTCATCATTATATAAACCAGCTGTATGTTTCATTGCCTGCCTCACTAATCACATCTACCACTCTCCAGATCATGTTTCTACTATTGCATTTATAGGGCTTTAAAAAAATTTTTGATACATTCAGAATTTAATTTTGGGGAAGGTAGAGATCCACCCTTATTTTTTTTTATATGTCTACCCTGTTTTTCCCCAGACCATTTTTTTCAATGAATAACCCATCTTTCCTACATTTTTCTTGTCTATTAGCTCTCCCATAACCTTAGACCAAAGGTCTCCAATGTAGGTTTCAGATATACCTGACGGTATATAAAGACTTTCTAAAGAGCAGACAAGCATGGTTAGTTTTATGGGTATGTCGAAATCTTCAACTTCCATGTACTTTTTCCTAAAATCATCTGAGTCACCAGCAGTCTCTTTTTTATTAGACTTTATTTTTTAGAGAACTTTTAGGTATACAACAAAACTGAGGAGTAAGTATAGAGTTCCCATATACCCTCTGCCCCTACATACACACAGCCTCCCCCACTATCAACATCCTCTACCAGAACGCTACATTTGTTGTAGTTGATGAACCTACACTGACCCACATCATAGTCACCCAGAGTCCATAGTTTACATTAGAATTCACTCTTGGTGGTTTACATTCTAGGGATTCTGACAAATGTATAATGACATGTATCCACCATTATAGTATTAGACAAAGTAGTTTCATTGCCCTAAAAATCCTCTGCTCTTCCTATTCATTCCTCCCTCTCCAGTAATCCCTGGCAGCCACTGATCTTTTTACTGCCTCCACAGTTTTGCCTTTTCCAGAATGTCATATAGTTAAAATCATACAGTATGTAGCCTTTTTAGATTGGATTCTTTCTTTTTTTTCAATGTTTCTTAAAAAAAAATTTAAGTTTATTTATTTAACTTAAGAGAGAGAGAAAGAGAGCACGAGAGGGATAAGGGCAGAGAGAGAGGGAGAGAAGGAGAATCCCAAGCAGGCTCCGCACTGTCACTGCAAGACCAATGTGGGGCTCAAACTCACAAACTGTGAGATCATGACCTGAGTCAAAATCAAAAGTTGGACACTTAACCGACTGAGCCACCCAGGTGCCCCCAGATTGGGTTCTTTCACTTGGTAATAGGTCAAGGGTCTCTATTCATACTCCTCTTTCCAGATTTCCTCCCACTTTAACAAGAAAGACTTACCTCTTACTTATTCCTAATCTAAATATTGTGCATTGCCAAATTCAAAAGTAATCCTTTAAACAATTTCTTTAATCATGGCACCATAAAATATCCTCCCCCATCCATCTCAGTAAGAGATATATTTCCAATGAAGTTTGCTTTTTAGGTGACAAGAAACAAAAACCCCAAAACAAATTAGTTTACATATATGGTCATAGGATATATATTTCATGTGAAGAAGCACAATAATATTGCCAATAAAAGACTTTAAAAAAATTCTTTAACATTTACTTATTTTTGAGAGAGAGAGAGAGAGAGAGAGAGAGACAGAGTCTGAGCAGGGGAGAGGCATAGAGAGAGGGAGACAGAGAATCTGAAGCAGGCTTCAGGCTCTGAACTGTCAGCACAGAGCCTGACACGGGGCTCAAAACCACGAACTGTGAGATCATGACCTGAGCTGAAGTCAGACGCTTAACTGACTGAGCCACCCAGGAGCCCTATAAGACTTTCAACATGAAAGCCTATTAGATTAGGATAAGAGTCTAGAGAAGTGAAATTAGAAAGGAAGTTGAACGAGAGAAAGAAACAACATGAAATTTCTGTTAGCGAGGAGTTTATTAATGTTTTAAATGGAAGATGATGTTTCAAATCACTGTAGAATCTACATTTCCATTGAGTAATAAAATAGCTTTATTTTGAAATATAGATACTTGCAACATCCATAAGCAACATCCTTTCCTGCTATTTAAATTTATAATAAAAATTTTACTTTAAGATACAAAACAGATGAACATAAGGGAAGGGAAACAAAAAGAATATAAAAACAGGGAGGGGGACAAAACATAAGAGACTCTTAAATATGGAGAACAAACAGAGGGTTACTGGAGGGGTTGTGGGAGGGGGGGATGGGCTAAATGGGTAAGGGGCATTAAGGAATCTACTCCTGAAATCATTGTTGCACTATATGCTAACTAACTTGGATGTAAATATAAAAAATAAATAAATAAAAATTTAAAAATTTTCTAAGATTAAGAAGGTGCATTTCAAAAATAAAAATAAAAAATAAAGAAGGAAAAGTATTTTAGGGAAAATATACTTTTTCAAAAAGCTTTTAGGGGGATTATGATAAAAAATATCCTTAGAAGCACACTAGGCTGCTTATTCTCTTACATCCCGACTACCTTCTCCTCCCACATCAAACTTGATTGGGATTATTTATGTACTTTTAGGTGCGTGTGTGTGTGTGTGTGTGTGTGTGTGTGTGTACATGCATGCGTGTGGTTAGGGGTGCAAAGTACCAAGGTTATATAATATGAGCCCATTATAGATGGACGGCACTTCGAAGAACATAGTCTTTAGCTTTATCCTCTTTCCTTTTTATTTTTTCTTCCTAATCAGAAACTTTTATGAAGGCTAGAACCTTGCTGCTCCAAGTGTTTTCTGTGGATCACTAGTGTTGGCATCACCTAGAAGCTTGTTAGAAATTAAGACACTGAAACCTGAGTCCAAGCTTTTGAAGAAGCATTTTTTTTTTTAATTTTTTTTTTTCAACGTTTATTCATTTTTGGGACAGAGAGAGACAGAGCATGAACGGGGGAGGGGCAGAGAGAGAGGGAGACACAGAATCGGAAACAGGCTCCAGGCTCTGAGCCATCAGCCCAGAGCCCGACGCGGGGCTCGAACTCACGGACCGCGAGATCGTGACCTGGCTGAAGTCGGACGCTTAACTGACTGCGCCACCCAGGCGCCCCTTTTTTTTTCAACGTTTTTATTTATTTTGGGGACAGAGAGAGACAGAGTATGAACGGGGGAGGGGCAGAGAGAGAGGGAGACACAGAATCCGAAACAGGCTCCAGGCTCTGAGCCATCAGCCCAGAGCCCGACGCGGGGCTCGAACTCACGGACCGCGAGATCGTGACCTGGCTGAAGTCGGACGCTCAACCGACTGCGCCACCCAGGCGCCCTTGAAGAAGCATTTTAACAATATATCCAGGTGCTTTCTTTTTTTTAATTTTTAAATTTTTTTTATTTTTGAGACAGCGTTAGCAGGGGAAAGGGGCAGAGGGAGAGAGAGAATCTTAAACGGGCTTAAGATTAAGGGACTCCTTAAGATTAAGGGGCTCCATCCATGATCATGGGATAATGACCTGAGCCGAAATCAAGAGCCAGACGTTCAACCTACTGGGCCACTCAGGCACCCCTCCAGGTGATTTCTATGCACAATAAAGTTTCAGAAGGACTAGATTGGTGGCACCTAGTTGTCTAATTATCTCGTGAGTGTCAGCCACACCCGGTGAGGTCCCAGTTCCTCACTACCTAAATTTATTTTGGCTGTTCCATAATGACCATCATCATTACTCATACTAATGACATATATTTATAGACCAATTAACAAGCACTTTCACATACATAATCTAATATGATTCCAACTACAATCTTCAATTTAGAACAAAGTGCTTTCTGCAAAGAGCACAAATTCAATTCCACCAATGTGAAGAGACACGAGTACAGCTTCCTGAATTGTTTTCAAAGATGAGCATACTCTAAGTCCCAAAAGTCATTTGGAGCTATTTTCAAATTTAGCAACATCAATATTATTCATTCAAATATAGTTTGTTGTTATATTCCAGAAGATTTTAGGAAAAAAACATAATAAAGTAGTGGTTTGGGGGTGGATTGGTTTTATTGTTAAATCATAAAAATTTAGATCTGGAAAATATATTAATAAAACTATGTTGAAAGAGGCCAAACAACCTGTTTAAGATAGATTCACAAACCAAACCACAAACAGAATAATCTGATAAATCAACAAAAGGTTTTTAAAGGTCTAATTGCACATGTACTGTCTCAGGTTCTAAGTAAAGAAATAAAAACCCTTGCTATTAACTATCTGTGGTGTTCTCAGTTCATCCTTTATGTATCAGATAAAATAATAAATAATAAAAGATGCATCCCCATCTTTAAGGAATATTTATTTTCTGCTTACGAAGAGACTAAAGTAAGAGATGAAAGAAACAGGTAACATTTACAGGGCAGAAGATGGAAAAGAGCTATGTAATTTAATATTGTATGTCTCAAAGTGATGTGAACAAGCACAGTGAGGTGGGATTAGTAAAATAAAACTGAGAGAAACATTTATTTCAAGGCTTTGTAGTTGGTTCGTTTTGGACCCACCAGTTTTTATCAAGCTGCCAAAAAAAAAAAAAAAAAAAAAAAAAAAAAAAGACTGCAAGCAGGTGTCTAGAACAAAAAGGCATTGGGGAAAAAAAGCAATGAAGAAGGCGCCTGTAGAGATGTGACACTTAGTGGCCGTTCTACACAGAGGGTCTGTATGAACTACAGATAAGGAATCGATATACTAAATACTGATATTTCATCCCTCCTCCAGGAAGTTGCTCATTCATATTTAGACAAGTTTATTTTCAAGGGATCATATCTGGTAAATTGGACTACTTAATCTTCTTTGGAAAGCCTGGTGGATCATTGAGGTTCTACCAACATGTCTTCCTGAAACTCAAGAAGCCCTCTTCTGGACCAGAAGTCACACAAGAGACTTGCAGTTTTGTTTTGTTTTAATGTTTATATATTATTGAGAGAGGGGCAGAAAGAGAGGGAGACACAGAATCTGAAGCTGTCAGCACAAAGCCTGATCGGGGCTGGAACTCACAAACAGAAAGATCATGACCTGAGCCTAAGTTGGACGCTTAACCAACTGAGCCACCCAGGCACCCCAAGAGCCTTGCAGTTCTAATGAGTTGTTTTTTTGTGCCAAGACTGAGCTGTCACAGAGACGCTAGGAGCCCTGTACTAGGTTCTAAACCTCTTGTGTGGAGCCACCGTGAACTCATGAACAAAGCCCATCTTTGACTTCATTGAAAGTTTATCACTGAGTGTCAAGTACACAGCTCCTCGAGCACAGCAACCTTACCTTATCTGTAACTCACTTAATACAGATTGTGACGACCCCCTCCCTCCCACACAGAGTAGGTATCAGCATGTCACAGCTCTGAGGGCATCTTCTCCATCGCTTATTTCCCACCCCTTCTTGGAAATGGGCTTGCACTGTTCTCTTCACCTCTTTGCTCTACCCACCCACTCACAGTCATTCGCTTTTGGCAGCTGGAAAGGACCTGGCACTCCTGATGTAACTACCAACGGCTTTCTGCTTCACCAAATTGGGTTCTGACACCACGCTCTGTTGCCAAGGGCCCTGCCTCGCTCCAGCTGTTCCCGTATTTCTTCCCCAGTGGCATGACACCCACAGTGAGGGGCGGGGGAGAACTCATCCCCCAGCATCTCTGCTTCTATCCATGGGCTCCACTGGAAGCTCTTAAGTATTCAACACAACTATGTGCTTCTGAGAACAGGGTTTTAACAGAGTTTGGGCTAATCAAATGAGCACAGTTTGTTTTGTGCTTTGGGACAGAATGAACCTTGTTAACTGGTGTCACAAGTCTTGAGCCAAAATAGACATCAGAGCCTGTGGGGAGTAGCCACAGGGTGACAAGGCTGCTTTCTAGGAGTTCAGGTAGACATGAGCCCATGCTTGAACCTGCCACTGGCACAAGTTGCTAGACAGACCTTGTATCTCTCCCTGATTTTGTCTATGGCACATACAACATCTCCACAAAGTTAAGGGGGAAAGAATCCCACCACTCTAAATATATTCATTGGTTTAGGTTTTATATAATTCTTCCCAGTGCTTATTGCCATGGATTAATTTTTACACAAAGTTAATCAACTGGCTTATAGGGCCTTCAGAATAAAGCTTAAAGTGTTGCCATTTAAAAGCACTCCATCAACATATACCCTGATCACCTTCTCTGTGAAAAGCAGAGCTTCAAACTGCCTGCTGAAAATCTGATTGCCAAAATATTGACTAATCTCTTACAGAAAAATAGAATGCACTGAGCAGCTTGTGAAATACAATTTGGATGGCTAAATATGTTGTGGGTTTTTTGGGATTCTGTAAAGATTCCCAATTCTGAACAAATTTCTTTATGCATCTTAAATTAATGGCCTGGCTCTATGAAACTTGGTACTTTGCCTCACCTCAACTGACTTTAGTATTCTTCATATTATTGTAGATGATGAAAACACCATCTGTCCTTGAGAAGGCTTTGAAACTATTTTGAATAAAGAAGGGTAGTTTCATTGAAGTTTTACATTATTTATATAATGTTGGCAAAGGATCTGAAAAAATAATTTTAACAGTTTTATCATAAAAAGGATGCATGGTTATTTAAAATGAAATGATATTTTCTAATTTAAAGATTTTAAAACTTTGTTTCAGAGAACCTGAAGCCTCAAACTTGAAGTCTGTCATAATCATGTTAGTGATTCTTTCATGCAAAATATGATTAGTAATATATTTTGTTAGACATAGTGAATACTCACAGCTCCCCTACCAAGGAGGAGAAAGCATCAAATTAATAAATGTCTTACCTTTGGTAAGTTACTTCGTTTATGTAAGCATCAAAATCCTCATCTACTTAGGGTTGTTGGGAAAAGCACATGTATGGAAGTTGCTTTGAACAGTGCCTGGAACACAGTAGGAATGCAGATGTGACTGTGAAGATTACTCCTGCTAACCAGGTAAATACACGTCCATTTTCATCCTGGTCTTGATTTTCTCTCACTTATTAAATATTGACTAAGTATGTGCTATGTTTTGGGCTCAGGCGCTGTGCATAGAAAAGTGAATGAAACAGATTCTCCCCATGGAGCTTTAGGAGAGACACATCCAGGCAAACAGACCACTTAAAATGCATGCCATAAGTGCTCTAGAAGCATAGAGTGGGGACTCGGCCCAGTCTGGGGTTTCAGGAAAGACTTCTTCCTGAAACATGAAGAATGGTTAGGAGTTGGCCAGATAGACGTGGGGGAAAGTATTTCAGGCAGAGAGAATCCCAATGAAAATGCCTGGAGGTGAGAGAGAACTTGGAGCCTTTGAGCAACAGAAAATAATTCAATAAAGTTGAAAATTAGATTTAAAAAAGTGTTTACAGATGGGACTGGGAAATTAAACAGGGACTAAATTATAAAAGGTATTGTAAACCATGGTGTAGAGTTTGGAATTTATCTTAAAGCAACATGAAATCATAGAAGAGCTGTATGTAAAACAGCATGGTTGGCTTTTCTTTTTTAAATTTTTTTCTTCATGTTTATTTATTTTTGAGAGAGAGAAACAGAGACAGAGCATGAGTGAGGGAGGGCAGGAGGGAGAGGGAGGGATGGAGAGAGAGAGAGAGAGAGAGAGAGAGAGAGAGAGAGAAGAGAGAGAGAGAATCCAAAGCAGGCTCCAGGCTCTGAGCCCCAACACAGGGCTCACAAACTCACAAACTGCGAGATCATGACCTGAGCTGAAGTCGGATGATTTACCCACTGAGCCACCTAGGTGCCCCTTGGTTGGCTTTGTTTTAGAAGCATCATACATAATGAGGAAAATGAAGTGGAAGAAAGGAAGACTGGAGACTGGGAGGCTAAGTTAGTAGCCAATACAGTAATTTAGAGAAAAGACGATAGTGACCTGAATTATGGCCATGACAGTGGGACTGGAGAGACCACATGGGTGACGTGTTTAGTAGGTAGCCTCAGCTGGAGGAGGTGATTTATGAGAAGAGGTGGGTGTGGTAAGAAAGGAGTCAAGAATGATCCCCTGATTTACTGGCTACTGAGGTGCTGCCACTCACTAGACAGAATGTAAGAAAAAACAAGTTTGGGAAGAAAGATAATGAGTTCAGGTGAAGACACAATGAATTTGAAATGTCTACAGAACATCTAGAGAAATCTAGAATCCAGAAGAGGTCTGGACTGGCACAATAGCTTTGGGAATAATCAGCACATAGCTGGTAATTAAAACGAGGGAAGTGGAAAACCAGAGATAGTGTAAAAAGGGAGAAATTTTCTGAGACAGGATTCAATGAAACATTGACATGTGAGAGATGAACTGAGGAAGAGGAATCCCCAAAAGGGACTAAAAAGGAATGGTCAGGGGTGCCTGGGTGGCATAGTCGGT
Source organism: Leopardus geoffroyi (assembly GCF_018350155.1). Classification (NCBI taxonomy): domain Eukaryota; kingdom Metazoa; phylum Chordata; class Mammalia; order Carnivora; family Felidae; genus Leopardus; species Leopardus geoffroyi. The sequence goes on along the minus strand of NC_059327.1, from coordinate 102,427,936 downwards.
TAAGCATCTGACTATGGCTCAGGTCATGATCTCACAGTTCCTAGTTCCAGTCCCCTCCATTGGGCTCTCTGCTGTTAGCATGGAACCTGCTTCAGATCCTCTCTCCCCTCTCTCTGCCCCTCCCCAACTTGCACACATGTGTGGGAATTCTCTCTCAAAATAAATAAACATTTAAAAAATTTAAATCCACAAACATACATGCAGACACATGCATATACACACTCATATGTACTTTATTTATTTTTAAAATGTTTATTTATTTTTGAGATAGAAAGAGCCAGCAAGGGAGGGGCAAAGAGAGGTGGACAGAGGATTGAAGGCAGGCTCCCTACTGACAGCAAAGAGCCCAGTGCAGGGCAGAACTCATGAACCATGAGATCTGATCTGAGCCGAAGTGGGATGCTCAACAAACTGAGCCACTCAGGCGGCCTCACATGGACTTTAAATCCTCAAATAATAGATTAGTTTTCCTCTAAGATCCACCAAGTTCTGCTCTGTCTTGTTTTCCTTCTCTTACCACCCCCATCCTCTGTAGTTACACTACAACTCATCCTCACTTCTCAGCAGACCAAACTAAAGGAAGAAAGAGAACAGGGAGTGGGTGCAAACTCAGGTTCTGTTACCAAAGCTAAACCATTGTCCATGTGCCCTGATTGTAACTGTTGTACCAAAACTTCCCAATGGAAGCAACTTATTACCATTTTAAGTGTACATTGTAGAAATGAAATACAATTTGACCAACTTAAGTTATGAAGTTTAATTTTCATCTCCTAACAATGTCATTGACCTTTAGAAAGTTTAAGAAGGGAGACCACGCACTATACATTTCAATATTTCAAAACTTTCACTACTAGCTCTTGCTATAGACAATACGTCTAGAGAGAAAACAAAAGCATGCATAACTTAATTTCTTTTCTATATTTAAATAATCAGAAATCATTTATTAAGAACAAATGCAGTTGGAAAGGTTTGCTGCAAAGAAAAATGACCTATTTTTAAGGTCCAACTATAAATCAGAAATTCAAATGTATAAAATATCTAATTGGTCAAGGGGTTGAATGTACAAAAATTTTGCATTTTTAGTTTTTCTTTACTCTTTTAAAACATATGGTTTAGTTAAAAGAAATAGGATTTATTTAGATAGCAGAAGAATGTCAGATTATATGACTCATATCCTACCTAAATTTTCCTGTTGGAAAATTTCCTCTAACAGATGAGTAATCTAATTTTATGCTGGATCAGCCCCACAATCTGATACAGTTATGGGTTTGAAATAGAAGTGATTTGCTAGTTGTGTGATTCAAATGCTTTTCTAGTATAATGCAGTCATCCCATTACTTTAACAAAAAATTGAAACTAGGTAGAAAATTTCTAATGGTCTTTATCACTAATGAAGCATGTCAGTAATATAAACTAGATTTTCATCTTGAAAAGAACTAGAAGTTCCCCAAGTTCCAAAAATGCAAAGAAGGCAAATATGTAAATGATGAGCTTGACACTGATTGCAGGCAAAATTCTAAAATAGATTCTCAAACAGATGGTTTGTGGGCATTTAGAAACATAAGAGGTGACCATCAGGAGCCAGCATGGGCTCAGTACAAACAAATTTTGCCAGGTAATCCAATGGAGTTATTAGACTACAATGGATTTGCAAAGTTGATGTAATATATACAAGGTTACCTAAAAGGTAAAAAAACAATTGAATTATTCAGCCATAATAAAGTATGCATATAGATTATTTACTATGATATAATTTACTATGACTTTGCATAATCAATCATTCAACAAATATTTATTGAGCACTTACTTAGCATCTTGCACTTGGCCAAGGGCTTATACACAACCTCTTTTAATATAGTTCTGCCTATGAGGTAGGAGCTGTTATTACAGAGGAGTAGAGTATAAGGGTTTTAAGTACACAGACTTGGAGCCACAGAATCTATTCAAATCCTGACTCTGTCACTTACATGGCTGTGTGACCATGAGAAAGTCACTTGACTTCTTCCTCAGTTTGCTCATTTGTAAAATGGGAATGATAATAGTAACCATTTTGCAAAGGGATTGTGAAGATTGAATGAGATAATGTATTGTAAACATCTTAGAAAAGTATCTGACACATCAGAGTAAATGCTACTAGAGTATCAGCTATAACAACTCCATTTTAGAAAAGTAGGTTGATGTGTTCAAGACACCACTGTTTCCCAAGCCAGGATCTAAACCCAAGGCTGCCTGATGCCAAAGTCCATGCCCTGAATCACTATAAAAATTACATTTAAAAAAAATGTGTGACTTTCTTAGATGATTTCAAAGAACCCCTGACACCTACTTCTTTATACCTCTGTTTTAACAATGTATATTATAACTAAGGTGTCTGGAAAGATATTTCTGGGCTCCTGTGCTGAAACTTTCCTACAGGCCAGGAAAGCTACTTAGGAAATTGGGTTTACAAATTTGAAGGCTAGAGTCCTCACGTTATAAAAGGCAGATCGTTTTACCTCTGGAGAATGATTTTCTTCACAAAGAATAAATATTGTAATCAAGGAAACTCATTAAGAACAGTAGCTAATGTTTATTATTGCTAAATATGCTCAGGCCTGTTCTAAGTGCTTTTCACACGTTATTTAACCCCCATGACCACTTGACAAGGATGTAATTATTAGCCTCATTTTTTTTTTTTTTCAGAGAGGTTTACAACTTGCCCAAGGTCACCCAGCTAATAAGCTACAGAGCTGGAATTTAAACCAGGAGGTTGGCTCTGGAACCTAGGCTTTTCAAATTCCCTCTTATAAAATCATGTCCAGCTGTGTATGGTACACACCATAGGACCTCAAAGAAGTCGTTTGTTTCCAGCAATCTCCCTCACAGCCTATTTGGTCATTTGGTATACTTAAGTCCACTTACTTAATCATCCATTCCCCACATTTCCAGGTTTCCTCAAATGCCTACTCATCAGAGATGCCCCTTCTTGAGTATGTTATCTGCATAGTAACATTCTGGCCACTCTCTCTCATCCAAACCTACTACTTGTCATCGACAGGCATTATTCATTTGCTTGTTTGTTGATTATTTCCTGTCCACTCATCTGTATAACATAAGCTCCAGGGAACTTTGTCTACTTTGTTTACTACATTATTCCAGAGCTTAGAACAGAGCCTGGCACATACCATGCTCACAAAAATATTTACATAAATGACTAAATTCTTTCAGATTCTTATTTGCTACATAATCTAATTTTTATTAGTAATATCAGAAACAAAAATAAAAGAAAAATGTCACCATCAAACATAATGCACAATCTCTGTTAATTGTGGCCTTCATATCTAGTCTCTGTTTATAAGCAGATACTGGTATTCCTTTTTACAGGTAGGTACTCATGACAGAGATTCCAACATGCATCTGCCTTTTCAGAGAATATTATCAGATCAGATAAAAATCCACTGTTGGTGGGGCACCTGGGTGGCTCAGTCGGTTGAGCATCCGACTTCAGCTCTAGTCATGATTTCATGGTCCATGAGTTCAAGCCCCACATCGGCTCTGTGCTGACAACTCAGAGCCTGGATCATGCTTCAGATTGTGTGTCTCCCTCTCTCTCTGCTCCTCCCCCACTCACACTCTGTCTCTGTCTCTGAAAAAAATGAATAAATCTGGGACATCTGGGTGGCTCAGTCAGTTAAGCCTCCGACTTCGGCCTCGGGTCATATCTCACAGCTCGTGAGTTCGAGCCCCGTGTCGGGCTCTGTGCTGACAGCTCGGAGCCTGGAGCCTGCTTGGGATTTTGTGTCTCTCTCTCCCTCTGCCCCTCCCCTACTCATGCTCTGACTCTCTCTGTCTTTCAATAATAAATGAATGTTAAAAAAAATTTTTTTAATGAATAAATGTTAAAAAAATTTTTTTTTTTTAATCCACTGCTAAATGGATTTTTGCTTGTCAATGACTTTCAAAAACTACATGTTCAGGGGCCTCTGGGTGGCTTAGGTGAGCATCAGACTTCAGCTCAGGTCATGATCTCATGGTTTGGTGGGTTCTAGCCCCATGCCAGGCTTTGTGCTGACAGCTCAGAGCCTGGAGAGGGCTTCAGATTCCGTGTCTTCCTCTCCTTGCCCTTCCCCCGTTCTCTCTCTCTCTCAAAAATAAAGATTTATAAAACTTAAAAAAAAAAAAAAACCTCACATGTTCAGGCTCAGTTTTTTTCTTTTAAGTAAAAGCAAAGCTGGTCAAGGCTTTTACATCTGCATATTAGAAGTCATTTTACCCTGAGGCACCTGGGTGGCTCAGCCGGTTAAGCTCAAGTCATGATCTTGCAGTTCATGGGTTTGAGCCCTGCATCGGGCACTGTGCTGACAGCTCAGAGCCTGGAGCCTGTGTCTCCCTCTCTCTCTCACCCTCCCTGCTCATGCTCTGTCTCTGTCTCTCTCTCTCAAAAAATAAATAAACGTTAAAAAAATTTTTTGAAAAGAAAAAAGTCATTTTACCCTACATTTTATATTGCCAGAGATGAACATTACAGTCCTAATCCAGTAGTACTTAACTATAGCAAGATTCTTGAGATACAAACCATGCTTTCTTTTCAGTTAACCTCTTAGAGATCATCAAAAAATTTAGTGGTCACTAAAGAAAGCACACAGATACAGAATTAACATTTATGTGCTACAAATTCCTTCACAAAATATTTTCGCACCATTTTGATAAACTCAGAGGTTGTAAAAATGTTAAATGTAGATTTTCCTTGCATTATCAACAAGATGAGACTAGGTCAGTGGAAATATGAAATCCACTTAGGTATGAAATGCTTACCTAAGAGTTTGTGCTAGAAATTGCATTAGCTTTTTATTACTTCTTAACAATACACATTTATTATCTCACAGTTTCTGTGAGTCAGGAATCCGGGTACAACTCAGTTGGGTCTGCTTAAGGCTGCAATCAAGACCAGCCAGGGCTGAGGTCTTATCTGAAAGCTCAATTTGGGAAGGCTCTGTTTCCAAGCTCACTTATGTGATCACCAGCAGTATTTAATTCCATCTGGGCTGTGGAATGTGGGCTTCAATATCCATAAGGCTGTTGGCTGGAGGACCCTTACTTCCTTGCCATATGGGCCCCCCTAACATAGAAACTTGCTTCATCAAAGTCAACAAGGGAAGGAAACTGCTAGGAAGATGGAATTTATATTCTCTTGTAATCTACTCACAGGGGTATCATTCCCTCAATGTTAAGGTAGTCTATTTGTTCAAGGCAAGTCCCTCAAAGGGAGAGAAGTATATAGGCCCTGAATACCAGAAAGTGGGGATCAATGGGGGCTATCTTTGAGGCTGCTTATCACTGAAGTACTATCTCAAAATAATACTTTATTTCTTGTTAAAGAGACATGCCCACACGAAACCCCCTTCTTGTCTTAGCTGTCCACTATTACCTCTCTTGAGAGTCACCATCATCTGGTATTCTCCCACTTCTGCTGAAGCTGCTGCTTCTGAAACAATCTAAGACTTCCTAGGCAACTTTAGGTAGAAGTAAACAAGGTGAAAACAAGAAATAAAGTAGACTCTTTTCCTCTTAAATCATTAATTTGAATAAAGAGTTGATCTATTATACAGGTGCAGCATCCCTGGACTTCACAGCCAAAGGAGAGTAGCTAAGGTTGTACAAATGACATATTCTGTAAGAGTCTCTCAATCAAGAACCAACATCACTTTTGCACGTACAAGTTCTCCTATTGGTTATTAATAAAAGCTAAATTACAATTTCACTCCTGTCTGTATGCAAGCATTGGGATTACAGTTAGATCTCATCATGTCTCTTTGCATTAATGAGCCCTACTTCATGATTGGACTTCTAATTGCATGTCAAGTCTGAGCAGAAGAAATTGAGTTTGGGTAAACTAATAATATCAGCTTTCTTCTCTATGTACAGTTTATCTTTGAACAATGCAAGGGTTAGGAGTGCTGACCGCCCCCCTACCCACCACACTGTCGAAAATTTGCATACAACTTTTAACTCCCCAAAACTTTACTACTAATATCCTACTGCTCACCAGAAGCCTTACCAATAACATAAACTATAGGCTAAATATATTTTGTGTGTTATATGTATTATATACTGGATTTTTAAAACAAAATAAGCTAGAGAAAATAAAATATTAAGAAAATACATTTACAGTACTGCATTGTATTTATCAGAAAAAAAAATCACATATAAGTCAACCCATATAGTTCAAACCCATGTTATTCAAGGATCAACTGTAGACATTAATGCAATCATGAGAGGGAAGTTAAGATCCTCAACGAAAGAAGAAAATAAATTGATTCACTGTTAAGGTGAAGATAATACACGTGGCATAGAAGTGGATTCCCATTTATAAGAAGCAGCACAGGGTAGTGGTTATAAACACAGTCACTTGAGATAGACTGCCTGCAAATAAATCCTGGTTATATGAATTACTAGCTGGTTATATGAATTACAGCAATCAATCTCAGCAATCAAATCTTGGATTTCCCCATCTGTAAAACAGAGATAATATTTTCACCTACTGCATAGGGTAGTTATTAGGATTAATATTTATAAGTGCTTAAATCAAGACCTGGCACACAGTAAGTGCTACATGCATGTTTGTTAAATAAAAGAATATCTTTTAAGTTTTTACTTCATGTGACTTCCAGTTTCTGGTCTAGCACACAGTCATCTTGGAAATGATCACTCCTGTCCACAGGAAAAGAAAAAAGCTGAACAAACTAAAAACCAACAACTTTCTTAGATGTGTCAGAGAAGTGAGGTCACAGAACAAACCACTGCCGCAAAATCTAGAGAGGCAGACAGGCAGATACAGAGAACCACAACTTACCAGAACAGAAACTCACACTTAACAGAAATCTCCACAGGAACCTTTGTGGTAGGAAACCTAAGCTGTAATAGACTAATTGTTGGAGTTTAGTGTAGACAAGTCTGAGAGTTAAAAACTCCAGTTGGGGGCCCCTCATAGGATGACTCCCACTCTTTTGTAAGTTTTACCTCCAAAAGCCCTACCAGACTCTCACAGTGAGGTTTGGGAAAAAACTTTTCTCATGCTTCTGGCAAGGGGAGGGAAACAGTAGCCATTTTAATATAGGGCAGAACACTCTGCTCTTCTTAATAAGTCCTGCCATAAGAGAAACTATGTCACCAGAGCCCAAAAGACTGGGGTTTTGCCAGAGCCTACCTGACCTAGGAGAAAAAAAGACCCAACTCCATTTCCCACTAGTTTTCCTGTCTTACCTAAGGAAGGTGGGGGTGAGAAACTGAGAACCACTTGTAAAGGTCATAGCCCAGGCTCACTGAAAGAGTGGGACCAAATCATAGGACTATAGAATGCTTCCCCTTCCCTACACCTCACCAACACTGAGGGCCTATCGACTCCAGTTCCTTTTATCCAGTACAAAAAAAAAAGTTTTCAAAAAAAAAAGTTACAAGGCACACTAAAAAAATATATAGTTTGAAAAGACAGCAAACATCAGAACCAATAGCAGATATGGCAAGGATGTTGGAATGATCAGATTAGGAATTTAAAATAACTATGATTAACATGCTAAAGGCTTTAATGGGAAAAGTAGACAACACTTAAGAACACAGGAGACAATCTAGATGACCTTGGGTTGGAGAGGATGACTTTTAGATAGAATGCCATAGACACAATCCATAAAAGAAACGTTGACAAGTTGGACTTCATTAGAATTAAAAACTTCTGCTTTGTGGAAGACACAGACAGAATAGAATGAGAAGACAAGCCACAGACTGGGAGAAAATATTGCAAAAAACATACCTATCATCCAAAATATACAAAGAACACTTAAAAACTTTTTTTTTTTACAAAGAACTCCTAAAACTCAAAAGTAAGAAAATATAAAACTCAACTTAAAAGTGGACAAAAGATATGGACACCTCAGCAAAGATTTGCAGATGGCAAGTAAGCATATGTATTTGCTCAACATATGTTAATATCATATGCCATGAAGGAATTGCAGATTAAAATAACAAGGTATCACCATACACCTATTAGAATGGTCAAAATCCAAACACTGACAAAAGGAAATGGTGGTGCAGATGTGGATCAACAAGATCTCTTATTCATTGTTGGTTGGAATGCAAAATGGGATAGCCACTCTGGAATACAACCTGACAGGCTTCTTACAATGCTGAACATATTCTTACCATGTGATCCAGCAATTGTGCCCTTTGCTATTTACCTAAATGAGTTGAAGACTGATGTCTACACAAAAACCTACAGTGAATGTTTATAGTAGCTTTATTTGTAACTGAAAACTTGGAAATCAAGATGCCCTTCAATAGGTGAATGGATAGACAAACTATGGTACGTCCATAAAATGGATTATTCAGTGATAAAAATAAATGAGATATCATGCCACAAAAAGACACAGAAGAACCTTAAATGCATATTGCTAAGTGAAAGAAGCCAATCTGAAAAGGTAACATACTGTATAATTCCAACTACATGACAATCTGGAAGAGGCAAAACTGTAGAGGCAGTAAAAAGATCAGTGTCTGCCACGGGTTAGGGGAGAGGGAGGCATGAATAGGTGGAGCACAGATGATTTTTTGGGCAATGTAAGTATTTTGCATGATACACTATTAGAGAATACATGCCATTATACACCTGTCCAATCCCATAGAATGTACACTACCAAGAGTCAAGTCTAATGTGAATTATGGACTTTGGGTGATAATGATGTGTCAACGTTCGTTCATCAATTGTAACAAATGAAGCATACTGATGGGGGATGTTGACTGTGGGGGAAGCTGCATGTATGTGGCAGGGGTGGGAAAGGAGGGGTATATGGGAACTCTGTATTTTCCACTCAATTTTGCTGTGCTCTAAAAAATGTCTATTGATTTTTTAAAATCTATGCTGTTGAAATATAGCTCAAGTTTAGATTGTAATTGAAAGCTCTCCTATAACATCAGTGAAGAGCAAGTTGGAAATCTTTGCATGGCAGCACAACTTTGCTGGCACCAATCATACTGCCTAGCACACATTAGGAATTCCATAATTCCTTTTCTGCCTCCACTTCACTCCAGAAATCTGTAAGCCCTCAGCAGTGTCACCTGGGGGAGGGGAGTGGATGACAGCTGTAAGCACATTTGACGTAAAACAGATTGGCAATCCCAGAGCTATGGACAAGAACGAGCTAACCTCTTCAAGAAATTTAGATCAGTGCTTCTCCAACTTTAGTGTGTATAAAAATCATCTGGAGGAATTTTTTTAATAAAAACTGTACAATACCTCCTGCAGTTTCTGATTCAGTAAGTCTGGGGTGGAAACTAAGAATCTGAATTTTCAACTGGTACCCTGGTGATGCTGATGCTGATGGTCAGTGGATCATGTTTAAAAGTTGCAAGAGATACATGAATTCAGCAAAGTTGCAGGATACAAAATCAATGTACAGAAATCAGTTGCATTCTTATACACTAACAATGAAGCAACAGAAAGACAAATCAAGAAACTGATCCCATTCACAACTGCACCAAGAAGCATAAAATACCTAGGAAAAAATCTAACCAAATATGTAAAAGATCTGTATGCTGAAAACTATAGAAAGCTTATGAAGGTAATTGAAGAAGATATAAAGAAATGGAAAGACATTCCCTGCTCATGGGTTGGAAGAATAAATATTGTCAAAATGTCAATACTACCCAAAGCTATCTACACATTCAATGCAATCCCAATCAAAATTGCACCAGCATTCTTCTCGAAGCTAGAACAAGCAATTCTAAAATTCATATGGAACCACAAAAGGCCCCGAATAGCCAAAGTAATTTTGAAGAAGAAGACCAAAGCAGGAGGCATCACAATCCCAGACTTTAGCCTCTACTACAAAGCTGTCATCATCAAGACAGCATGGTATTGGCACAAAAACAGACACATAGACCAATGGAATAGAATAGAAACCCCAGAACCAGACCCACAAACGTATGGCCAACTCATCTTTGACAAACCAGGAAAGAACATCCAATGGAAAAAAGACAGTCTCTTTAACAAATGGTGCTGGGAGAACTGGACAGCAACATGCAGAAGGTTGAAACTAGACCACTTTCTCACACCATTCACAAAAGTAAACTCAAAATGGATAAAGGACCTGAATGTGAGACAGGAAACCATCCAAACCCTAGAGGAGAAAGCAGGAAAAGACCTCTCTGACCTCAGCCGTAGCAATCTCTTACTCGACACATCCCCAAAGGCAAGGGAATTAAAAGCAAAAGTGAATTACTGGGACCTTATGAAGATAAAAAGCTTCTGCACAGCAAAGGAAACAACCAACAAAACTAAAAGGCAACCAACGGAATGGGAAAAGATATTTGCAAATGACATATGGGACAAAGGGCTAGTATCCAAAATCTATAAAGAGCTCACCAAACTCCACACCCGAAAAACAAATAACCCAGTGAAGAAATGGGCAGAAAACATGAATAGACACTTCTCTAAAGAAGACATCCGGATGGCCAACAGGCACATGAAAAGATGTTCAACGTTGCTCCTCATCAGGGAAATACAAATCAAAACCACACTCAGATATCACCTCACGCCAGTCAGAGTGGCCAAAATGAACAAATCAGGAGACTATAGATGCTGGCGAGGATGTGGAGAAATGGGAAGCCTCTTGCACTGTTGGTGGGAATGCAAACTGGTGCAGCCACTCTGGAAACCAGTGTGGAGGTTCCTCAGAAAATTAAAAATAGACCTACCCTATGACCCAGCAGTAGCACTGCTAGTAATTTACCCAAGGGATACAGGAGTACTGATGCATAGGGGCACTTGTACCCCAATGTTTATAGCAGCACTCTCAACAATAGCCAAATTGTGGAAAGAGCCTAAATGTCCATCAACTGATGAGTGGATAAAGAAATTGTGGTTTATATACACAATGGAATACTACGTGGCAATGAGAAAGAATGAAATATGGCCCTTTGTAGCAACGTGGATGGAACTGGAGAGTGTGATGCTAAGTGAAATAAGCCATACAGAGAAAGACAGATACCATATGTTTTCACTCTTATGTGGATCCTGAGAAACTTAACAGAAACCCATGGGGGAGGGGAAGGAAAAAAAAAAAAAAAAAGATGTTAGAGTGGGAGAGAGCCAAAGCATAAGAGACTCTTAAAAACTGAGAACAAACTGAGGGTTGATGGGGGGGGGGGGTGGGAGGGAGGGGAAAGGGGGTGATGGGCATTGAGGAGGGCACCTTTTGGGATGAGCACTGGGTGTTGTATGGAAACCAATTTGACAATAAATTTCATATATTGAAAAAAAAAAAAGAAAACTTCGCCTAACTGGAAAAAAAAAAAAAAAAAGGGAAGAAATAAAAAATAAATAAAATAAAAGTTGCAAGAATTTGTATGTTTTTTTTTCATTTTTATTTTTTACTGTTTATTTATTTTTGAGAGAGAGAGAGAGAGAGAGAGAGAGAGAATGTGAGCAGGGGAGGGGCAGACAGAGAGAGGGAGACACAGAATCCAAAGAAGGCTCCAGGCTCTGAGCTGTCAGCACAGAGCCCAATGATGGGCTCCAACTCACAAGCTGTGAGATCATGACCTGAGGTTAAAGTCCGACGCGCTTAACCGACCAAGCCACCCAGCTGCCCCTGGATGGTTTTTTTTTTTTTTCAACGTTTATTTATTTTTGGGACAGACAGAGACAGAGCATGAACGGGGGAGGGGCAGAGAGAGAGGGAGACACAGAATCGGAAACAGGCTCCAGGCTCTGAGCCATCAGCCCAGAGCCCGACGCGGGGCTCGAACTCACGGACCGCGAGATCGTGACCTGGCTGAAGTCGGACGCTCAACCGACTGCGCCACCCAGGCGCCCCCCTGGATGGTTTTTAAAGATGAAGTCAGCTCAGCAGACATTCTGGAATTTATAAAGGAGGAGTTTGGGACCAGAAATCTGGCTGAAAGGGACTAAGGAACTCCTCAAAAGGGTGAATTTTTTTGGCAAGCACACTGTACTTTGAGACTTTAGATGGATTGAGGTGATGAAAACTGAGAGAAGGCCTAAGAAAATTCAGTCTATGTTTTGTTTTGCTCTCAGGGAGCTATAACAATATTTGGGTCCTCTTAGAAAGGGCATGTGGTGTGTGGGTCACCATAGATCTATTACTTCCTATGGTCCTCTAACGGATCAGCTTCACTCATTTATAATCTGCCTGGACCTTTAAGTCATTTGACTTTGCAAGTCCTGTACTAGATAATCTTTCAGACCCCCACATAGCTTTAAAATTATGAGATGTTAGGGGCGCCTGGGTGGCGCAGTCGGTTAAGCGTCCGACTTCAGCCAGGTCACGATCTCGCGGTCCGTGAGTTCGAGCCCCGCGTCGGGCTCTGGGCTGATGGCTCAGAGCCTGGAGCCTGTTTCCGATTCTGTGTCTCCCTCTCTCTCTGCCCCTCCCCCGTTCATGCTCTGTCTCTCTCTGTCCCAAAGATAAATAAACGTTGAAAAAAAAAAATTAAAAAAAAAAAAAAAAAAATTATGAGATGTTATCTGTAGACTTCCCCTTTTGGTGCCAGAGAGGAAGTTCCTAACACAGAATATTGGCACATTGGCACATAACACTTTTAACTATAAATCCTCACACTGCAATGAGGAATTTTCAGGTAAAATTTGCTTCATGAATATTATAATTTCCTACAACAATATAACATAATAAATAGTCATCTTCCTTTAGGAAAACTTCATGTATACGGGGCGCCTGGGTGGCTCAGTCAGTTGAGCGTCCAACTTCGGCTCAGGTCATGACCTTGTGGTCTGTGAGTTCAAGCCCCGTGACAGGTTCTGTGCTGACAGCTCGGAGCCCGGAGCCTGCTTCGGATTCTGTGTCTCCCTCTCTCTCTGCCCCTCCCCCGCTCATGCTCTGTCTCTGTCAAAAATAAATAAACATTAAAAAAAAAAAAAAAGAGGGGCGCCTGGGTGGTGCAGTCGGTTAAGCGTCTGACTTCAGCCAGGTCACGATCTCGCGGTCAGTGAGTTCGAGCCCCACGTCGGGCTCTGGTCTGATGGCTCAGAGCCTGGAGCCTGTTTCTGATTCTGTGTCTCCCTCTCTCTCTGCCCCTCCCCCGTTCATGCTCTGTCTCTATCTGTCCCAAAAATAAATAAACGTTGAAAAAAAAAATTAAAAAAAAAAAAAGAAAACTTCATATATAAAACTAGAGGTAGAAATTAATATGTAAGTGAATAAATAAGGCACCTTATAACAGTTTAGGGTTTCCAGACTTAGTAAAAAAATAAATAAATACAAAAAAAACCCACAGGATTCCCAGTTACATTTGAATTTCAGATAAACAACAAATAATATTTTAGTATAAGTACGTCCCATGCAACATTTGGAACAAATTGGATACACTTATACTAAAAAAATCATTTGTTGTTCATTGAAATTCAATTGTAACTTAGCACCTACATTTTATCTGACAATCTCTAATACTTTCCTATTGCTGCTGTAACAAATTACCACCAACTTAATGGCTGGAAGCAACATAAATTTATTATGTTACAGTTCTAGAAGTGAGAAATCTAAGATATATTCACATGACTACATTCCTTTTGGAGGTTCCAGGGGAGAATCCATTTCCTTGCCTTTTCCAGCTTCTGGAGGCTTCATATATTCGTGCTCATAACCTCCATCTTCAAATCCACTAGTTATAGCATCTTCTCTCCTCTCTGATCTCTGCTTTTGTTGTCATATTCTCATATTGTCTCATTCCCTCTCTCTGCCTCTACTGCCTCTTCCCTCTTATAAGCATCCTTGTGATTACATTGGGTCCACATGAATAAAGTCCCTGTCTCAAAATCCTTAATTTTGTCACATCTGCAAAATAACTTTTGCCATACAAGGTAACATATTTACAGGTTCTTGGGATAAGGATGAGGATACCTTTGAGGGGAGGGCATTATTTTGTTTACCATATATCTCACAATAGTTATTGGAGTTACAATGAGTTTAACCCATAATAACAAATTCTACTTTCATTATTTTATCTTATTATTTCTAATTCTACTTAAGATATGATCTTCTTTGTAGAAGTCTAATTGGCACAGAACTTTTCTGGAACATATTTATTTTTTAGACATTAAACCATGTAATTTCCTACAGAGTTTTATCAATGAGCATGAATTTTCTTTTTTACAGATGAGAACAGATCAAAGAGCTTTAGCCATTTGCTGAGACAGAGTGATATGCCTAATATTGTTGTGTCCAGGATTACCCACATGTTACAACTATCTGGGTGCAACATAAATCAAAATGTCCCATTTCTCCCCCCCCCATTTTGTTGTACTTATATGAAGATATAATTTTTTATTCCTCTAAAAATACAGAAAGAGCTTAAAATAATATAAGATCATATCTAGATATCTGAGGATAGCAAATGGTAAGAAAAGGAAGCTCTTTTAACTATTCCATAGAAATTAGAGATGAACTTGATAATATAAGTTTTTAAATTTATATTATCAAATTAAAAATATGGAAGGGAAATACATACTACACGTGACTTATAGTGTTCAGTCATTTTTGTCTTTGTTTGGACTGCTATAACCAAAATACCACAGGCTGGGTGGCTTGTAAACAGTAGAAATTTATTTCCCATCATTCTGGAGACTTAAAGACTGAAATCAGGGTCCTGGCACGGTTGGATGAGGGCTCTCTCTGAGTTGCAGACCTCTTATGGCATCCTTATGTGGTAGAGGAGGCCAGGGAGCTCTGTGGGATCTCTTTATAAGAGTATTAATTCTATTCGTGAGGACTCCACCGTCCCCTTCCAAAGACCCCCACCTCCTCAAACGATCTCCTTTGGGGATTAGGATTTCAACAGATGAATTTAGGGGGGGGCACAAACATTCAGACCACAGCAGTTATCAATGCATAAAATCTTCTCACATATTAACTAGGTGGTTTCCAGTTTGAGTCTTGAACAACAACAACAAATGTCTTTGTTAAAATGTAGTTGAGGGGCGCCTGGGTGGCTCAGTCGGTTGGGCGGCCGACTTCAGCTCAGGTCATGATCTCGCGGTCCGTGAGTTCGAGCCCCGCGTCGGGCTCTGTGCTGGCAGCTCAGAGCCTGGAGCCTGTTTTGGATTCTGTGTCTCCCTCTCTCTGACCCTCCCTCGTTCATGCTGTCTCTCTCTGTCTCAAAAAAAATAAATAAAAAAAAAAAGAGCCTATTTCTTAAAAAAAAAAAAAAAAATGTAGTTGAAAGCCAAAATCTCTTCAAAGAAAAAGTTAAATGCATCAGAACAAGAAAAGGAAAACACATTTTTATTTTTACTTTTTGTGATAATAAAAGCTACTCATATACCTTAGAGAAGATCTGGGAAATTCATAAAGAACAAAGTTCAAAAAGAAAAAAAAAAAAATCCCAGAATCCCACCACCCAGGGATAACCATCTTAACATTTTGCATTATTTCTTTCCAGGATAATTTCTAGAAAACCAATTTCTATATAGACAAATTGTATAGCAGACCTGTATGGTAAATAAAATTGTAAGATTCCATTTGTTCATTTATTTATCTACCTATCAATTTCTTTCACCAGATGTGCTATGATAGACCATTCATCCACTTACATGGTACACTGCCCATTTCAGTGGGTGCTGTAAAGGTTAATAAGACATGGATTTTTATACTCTAGTAGAAGTATATTTAGTCTGGATTCTTCTGGACACACTAAACCAAAGACCAATTCAAAAGTATTGGCTCATCAAATGGAAAGTCCAAGAACGAGTGCAACTACTCCTACATAAGGGCTCCGCTTCTCTCCCTTATCTCTCAGTGTGCTGGCCTCTGTCTGACTTCATTTTCTTTCTTTTTTTTTTTTTTTTTAATTTTTTTTTCAACGTTTATTTATTTTTGGGACAGAGAGAGACAGAGCATGAATGGGGTAGGGGCAGAGAGAGAGGGAGACACAGAATCGGAAACAGGCTCCAGGCTCTGAGCCATCAGCCCAGAGCCTGACGCGGGGCTCGAACTCACGGACCGCGAGATCGTGACCTGGCTGAAGTCGGACGCTTAACCGACTGCGCCACCCAGGCGCCCCCCTGACTTCAAACACGTTCTGTTCTCTCCATGTGGTGGCAACACGGCCCCTGACAGTTCCACACTTGCGTAGTTCTTAGAGTTCATAATCCTAGAGAAGGAAAGACCTACTCTCTCCAAGACTTCACACATCAAGACTGATGACAGAACTCTGTTTAATCCTGCCTGGGTGAACAGGAAATGAGGGAAAAGGGACGGGGTTTCCATGATTAATAGAGCCTGGTCATACTTATGCCTGCATTAACATTAACACCAGAATAATGTGGGATCAGGAAAATAATGTGGGCATTTCTTCAAAAAATAGAAGGGTGCTGGTCATACAAAGCAACATATGTCCAATAAAGAGGAAAAGATGTGTATTCAGATATTTTGTTGAAAAACAGGTTATTTTTAGACAGATAATCCAGGTTAATATGTTGATTCAAACGCATTCCTTTTTAAGAGTAGAATGTACAACATTATCTGAACCTCTTTTCAAACTTCAAAAACTTTTTTCCCCTGAAAACATGAAACAAAGTTTCCTTGGGTGTTTCAAAAGTTTTTTTTTTTTTTTTTTTTTTTTTTTTTTTTTTTACTAACAATGAGGTTATGGGGGTGCCTGGCTGGCTGAGTCGGTAAGTGTCTGACTTTGGTTCGCTCATGATCTCACAGTTCATGAGTTTGAGCCCCACATCCAGCTCTGTGCTGACAGCTCAGAGTCCGGACTCTGTTTCAGATTCTGTGTTTCCCTCTCTCTGCCCCTCCCCCGCTCACACTCTCACAAAAAATAAACGTTAAAAAAGATTTTTTTTAAATAAAAAACTGAGGTTATGAAGTAAACGAATTTTGTGATGATATGTAGATGTGAGTGGAGATGGATTATATATCTTTGGACTAACTCCAATAAAAGGCAGATGCTGCAGTGTTAAAGTTACACTAATACGATAATGAAAGAATGGTGGAAATTCTACCAAAGTGGAGGAAAGCAAAGGCAAAGTAATCAAGCAGCAATCTCAGAACAGCAATCTGAGATGGTGAATCTGGGTGGTTTCAAGGGAAGCCCTTACCAAGTCAAAAAAGGAAGGAAACTAGTATTTGAATAGCTATCCTGTTCAAAACGCTGTTAGATTGTTTTATTTTTTTTAATTTTTTTTTAACGTTTATTTATTTTTGAGACAGAGAGAGACAGAGCATGAACGGGGGAGGGTCAGAGAGAGGGAGACACAGAATCTGAAACAGGCTCCAGGCTCTGAGCTGTCAGCACAGAGCCCGACGCGGGGCTCGAACTCATGGACCGCGAGATCATGACCTGAGCCGAAGTCAGCCGCTTAACCGACTGAGCCACCCAGGGGCCCCTGTGTTAGATTTTTTTAACTTTACACAAAGTAATTATTATTTCCAAACTAAGATATGGAAGTTGAAGCTCACAGATTACTTAACTCATCCAAAGTCCATTTGAACTGAAGTTTACCTGAAGTCGAACTCCACTCTATTTGCACTACCAAGGTGCCCCCGCCCTCAGAAAAGGATAGACTACCTCAATTAAAGGCCCTTTTCATTTCTGACAGGAAGAGAAACTAGTAAATGCCCACTAAAAGACCGTAAGGATTTAAATGATGAATTTAGCCAGGAGTTCTGTTGTGAAATTGTGCTATGAAAGAACTTAAGTTGTTAAAAGAACTTGAATGGCCTACACTCTGTAAGCCCCTTGCCTGTTTTGAAAGTCAATCAACTGTCTGAGCATGTGGACATAATTTCTGTCCACTTTCCTCCTTCACAATTCTTGTCTCCAGGCCATGTTAAGCTCATCCTATCTAATTCTTGGCTCATGCTGCTCCTTCTGCTTCAAACACTTTTCCTTTCCTCCAGATGATATCATGGCTGCTCCTTCTCATCACTGAGGATTTACTAAACTCAACTGCCACCTCTACAAAACGACCACTTTCTGCAATTACCCCTATTACTATAGCATCACCATTCTCAGATAGCATTAGTATGTCAACTTGTTTTATTTTTTTGTTTAAGATTTATTGCTTGCCTCCTCCAAAGAGAATATAAATTTGTCGAGGGACAGATTTCTGTCCACCCCAGTTCTGTAACACTTGAATTATTCTTGAGACACAGAAGGCCTGACACACACACACACACACACACACACACACACACACACACACACAATGTAACTAAATAATTGAGTACATGGATTGCAAGTGGTACAACTGGGACTACAATGTATCAGTGGTAGTAAAAAACGTAAGAGACAAAAGTAGCAGAATGGAGCCTGAAAAGGAGTTACAGTGCCTATTACCTCTGAATCGAATGTTAACAAAATAATATGCAAACAAAATAATATGCAAAAAAATATGCATTACTCCATGCCAGGCACTTGTTCTAAGCATTTTACCTGTATTAACTCGTTTTTATCCTTCATAATAAATAGGTTTAACACTCCTTTGTTGCAGATGAGTAAAGTAATGCACAAAGGCTAACTTGGCCAGGGTCACAGAACTAGTCAGAGGCAGAATCAGAATTTGAACCTAGGTAGTTTGGAGTTCCTGCTTTTAACTACGCTTCAAAACGCCGAATGGTTGGCGGCACGAGTATGCGGTTCCTCTATGAGCATAAAAATAAGTTTATCCGCTTAAAATACTGGGGAGATTGAAAAAATAAACACATTTTGTTTCAGCTAGTGGTGGTTGTAACACTGTTAGTTACAAGTCGGCAATATTCTCAATTCTTGTCAACTTCTCAAGTCTACCATATTTCACCTTCAGCCTGCAACAACCCCACCTCACCGTCTCAAAGTTTCCTCCCCTCCCTCCTCTCCTCTTACGCCCATTTATTCCAGCGTTTCTCCACTGAAAATGATACAAGCTCTGCCTCTGCAGCTTTCTACTGGCTAAATCTCAACTTCCTCATCTGTGAAATAACAATACCCGTCCAGTCTATCCCGCTAAAACTGAGGAAAGGGTGAAATGTGAAAGCCCTCTACTGATATTAATTTCTATCCTTGACCGTTATTTTCGTGTCCTTTTCTTCCCTACACTTCATGATAAAAGAAATAGACTTTCCCGTTCAGAAACTCGCCTCCTTAAACTCACTTGCTTCTCCTAGCCAGCTCCGCGGGTGCCAACCTCGCTGTGAGCTTGCGCACTAGCGACGGCGGTAGCCTTGGCTTTTCCACCTTCAGCCGCCGAGCTTTGATGACGTAAATTTCCTGCGCGTCCGAGCGAGCCGAGACGCGTGAAGAGGACCAAGTTCACTTTTCCCTGCGGATTCCGGTGCTAGTGTGTCCTGTGCTCCTACAGCATGAAGGAGACGCCACTTTCAAACTGCGAGCGCCGTTTCCTACTCCGCGCCATCGAAGAGAAGAAGGTAAACGGCCCCGGGGAACTTCGCGGTGCGTGGATGCTCTGGTCGCCCGGCCGCTCCTAGCCTTCCGGCTTAGACGCGCAGAGCTGGCCTTCGCAGGCTCAGGGAGGCCCTGGAATGAACCGCCGGTGCGTTCCCCCAATCCCTAAGGCTCTCCCCGCCCCCTCCAGTTCAGTTGAAGGCTGGAGTTACCCCAGCGACTATTAGTGCCGGGGCACGTAGTTTCCACTCTCCTATGGGGAGTGGTTAGTATCCCACGTTTCTCCCAAATGTTAGGCCGTGGCATAAAGTAGCTGCTCAGTAAATATTTGATGAAATAATAAACGAATGAATGTTGTGCTTGCAGCGGCTGGATGGCAGACAAACATACGATTATAGGAACATCAAGATCACGTTTGGAACAGATTATGGATGCTGTATTGTGGAACTTGGGAAAACAAGGTATAACAAAGGATTCAAATTATTTAAAAGCGCAATAAGGAGAAGTTTAAAAGAACCTTATTGTTTGTTGTTTACAAAGCAGCTAAGAAGTGTTGACAGACTTCTTTGTTTCGTTGCCAAGATAAATATATTTTCTTTAATGCAAGAGTTTTTGGGTTTTATAGTTACATTTAAATTTTTAATCATATATTAAAAAAATTTTTTTTTAATGTTTTTCAATTTTGAGAGACAGAGAGACAGAATGTGAGCGGGAGAGGGGCAGAGAGAGGGGGAGAGAATCAGAAGCAGGCTCCAGGCTCTGAGCTGTCAGCACAAAGCCCTATACGGGGCTGGAACTCAGGAACTATGAGATCATAACCTGAGCTGAAGTCAGACACTTAACCGACTGAGCCACCCAGGCACCCCAGTCATATTTTTTGTCACATGAGTGTCACATGGTTTTCTTATCTTTTCAAGTCATATATACAGCCAGCAGTAATTGCCCTGAGTTTGTAGTCCTACTTTTCTCATTTTCCTGACACGAGAATTAGGTTTTTAATACTCGTTTGGAAGCTGTGAGGATATTGCTCAGATGTTAGCCAGATGTGCCATATGAAAACTAAGAAATCTCAAGTTTTCATGCCATCTTGTTCAACAGATATTTGTTTTAGAAAAGAGAAGTAAAGATCATTGATCAAAAAAATAAAGTATATATATATATATATATATCGTAATAAGATGTTTTTTCTTGTTATTTTTGGGGGTATGCCAATATGTGTTTAATTTCTGTATATACTCTATTATACTTTATACATAATTTCAACTTCTAATAACATACTGAGTATGTTATCACTCAGAGTAAGATTTAAACTTAATTGATATCTGTTTTAGGTTTTATTGTTAATTGGAAAGGAGATATATTTAGTTAACAGATTTGTACTTTATCTTTGCAGAGTTCTTGGACAGGTTTCCTGTGAACTTGTTTCTCCAAAACTCAATAGGGCAACAGAAGGTATTCTTTTTTTTAACCTTGAACTCTCTCAGATGGCTGCCCCAGCTTTTGAACCTGGCAGGTATTTAATTAAATCTTCTTTTAAAGCTGCTTTAGCCAGATGAGAACCTAACAGCAAGCTATTGTTTTAATACCTGGTGTTATATTTCATGACTTTATCCCATTCCTATTTTCATAGGCAGTCAGATCTCTTGGTGAAGTTGAATAGACTCTTGGAAAGATGTCTAAGAAATTCGAAGTGTATAGACACTGAATCTCTCTGTGTTGTTGCTGGTGAAAAGGTGGGGAATATGCCCAAAATTATTAATCTTAGTTGAGTATTGTAGATTCATGGATTCCTATATCTATAGTCTTATTCTCAGCTTCTGTTAATTTAGTTTTATACCGATTCACTTCACTTCAAATGTCCCTGAGTGCTACCCATAGAACTTCATATCGTCTCTCTGAAGGGACAGTAAACATTGGTGAAAGCATCAACTTGGATGTGTGTAAAAATTTCTTATTCAAAGAACTTGTGGTTTTTCATATATTCTGATTTATTTTCTTATGTTCTTTAAGTGACTTGATAGAAGCAGGTAATGTGTTCCTTTTTCATGAATGAAGAACTGAAGAACAGATTAAATCCTTTTGTATAGGTTTATTGACATAAAGGGTTACATAGGGGGGCAGTGGTAGGCGGACACTGGAAATAATACTCTCAATAAATTGTGCTGCATAATGATTTTAGAACTTTATTCTTGATTAGGGTATTTTGACTATCTTTTTGACTATCTTTGAATAGGATTCTTCCTATTTGGATTACTTGTAGTGTTATTAAAATATTAAATATTTTTGACAATATTAAAATATTGTCAATAAAACCTAAGAGTTTGAGGTTTTAAAGTTAGGAGACACAGTAAAAACATTTAGGCTTGGGGGTGGGGAAATTTTAGTTTTAATTGTATAGTGGTTCTATTTATTTAGAGTATATATTTTACTGTTGTCAGATGACTCAGAAAAGTGAACAATTGGTACGTCAGATGTTGGCTAGGCTTAACATTTTTTAAGTATTTTTTTATTGATAGGAGGAGTAACTGCATGTTTTAACAGCAAGAGAAAAATTTGCACACAATGTTACTTTTCCTTATATATAGCCACTGGTTGTGATCAGTTAGGATTTATTTTTGTTTTAAATTCACATTCAGGTTTGGCAGATACGTGTGGACCTACATTTATTAAATCACGATGGGAATATTATTGATGCTGCCAGCATTGCTGCAATTGTAGCCTTGTGTCACTTCCGAAGACCTGATGTCTCTGTCCAAGGAGATGAAGTAACACTGGTAAGCTTCCATGATATGAGCTAGGCTTATTCCTGTCATTGAGTGAATATCCTTGAGGTGCAGGCAACTTATTAGTGAATTCTTACTATAGATGGTAATTAGGGATGTCCTAAAATTGATAAGGCCCAAATGATACATGGTCAAAATTGTCCTTGAAATCTCTTAAATCTCTTGTATTAAAGTGTCAATAAAAGCACACCCTAACTTCGTATCTAGAATAAAACCAGATGACTTTTTCTTGGGATTGAGCATTAGATGAAGTAGTTGGCTTAGGGACCACATGTGTGAAAAAAACCATGATTCTCAGCACACTGAGATACTTGTGATTGTTACTCTGGCCAAAGTCCTTCAGAAACAACTGGAAGGCTTATTAAAACATATGCTAAGTTCTACCCTCAGCAAAGGGGAGGGGTAGGATCTACAAATTTGTACTTCTAACAAAGGTCCCAAGTGATACTAATGCTACCAGTGTAAGGGCCACATTTTGAAAACTGTTAACTTTTACTATTTCCGTTGCCTTTCTTTTTTGCTCGATATGTCAACTTCAGTTCCTATGAATTCATGCTGGAATGATAAAGGTACACTGTGGATGGTTTGAGTCTTGAAGTTGTGAAAGTAAATATCACATGCCTAAATTTCTGAGCAGTCATTCATGTGCTGCTTTTACGCATTAGACTAGAGGAGACTCTTTAAAGATTTAGAAGTAGAGACAAAGGTTTATTAATAGAGACATGTTCCCTGAGATAAGGGAATTGGTATAAGAAAGTAAAATAGAAAGATTAAAAAGTACTGTAGAGTTATTGCTGGTGGTAAAGTAGAATGGAACAGCCACATTGGAAAAGATTGGCAGTTTCTTAAAAACAAGTGTCAACCTATACAGCCCAGCAATTCCATACCTAGGAATCTACTCAGGAGGAATGATAATACGTTTTTAGTAAAAGACTTTTGTGTGAATGTTCATGGTAGCATTATTCGTAATAGCCCCAAATCAGAAACAATCCAAATGTTTATGCACTGATAAGTCTAAAAACAAAATGCGGTGTCCATGCAGTATCCATACAGTGGAATACGATTCAGTAAAAAGAACCAGACTGTTGATACGTACTACAAGATGGATGAAACATGCTAACTTCAGAGGAAACTGATGTAAAAGACAAAATTACTTGATTCCACCTAAATGGAAAGCTTGGGGCTGGGAGTAGGAGTGAGAAGTGACTGCAGACAGGCTCAAGGAGATTTGGGAGGTAATGGACAGGTTAAAAAACTGGACTGTGGTGATGTTACATAACTGTAAGTTTACTACAAAGTGAGTAGATATATACTTAAAATGAGTGGATTTTATGGTATTTATACCTCAATAAATTTTTTTTGTTTTGTTTTTGCATAAAGTTTTAAGGAACGAGTGGCAAAGTCAAACATAATTGTAAAAGAGTTACTTAAGTACTGAGGATTAAAGGGATTTCATTTTTTATTTTAATATTTGATGTGCCAGATATTTTTTATATGTTTATCATTTAGTGACTAATTATTAAACTTCTGTTTCCAAACAGTATACACCTGAAGAGCGTGATCCTGTACCGCTGAGCATCCACCACATGCCCATTTGTGTCAGTTTTGCTTTCTTCCAGCAAGGGTAAGTCTCATTCTTATCGTGGACTGAAATTATAAATGCAGCTAGGACTTTTATGTTCTGTTAAAATGTGCTATGGACAAATGAACAAATACCTCCTCTAATATTAAAGCACCTTGTAGGTTTTTTTTTTTTCTTCTTTGTAAGGGCATTAGTTGACAAAGAGCCTTTTCAATAGAATTGACAACACTTTTCATAGGATACTTAAAAATTTACTGCAGGATGGTGATGCTAGAGACACAGGTGTTAGGAGAGTTGTGTGCTAGGCCGTAAGTAGGGAAAATGGGGTGAGAATTACTGTGGATTAATGGAAGACAGAGGACTTTGGAGCATGTTAGAGGAGCATATTAGATGGAGTGGTTATAGCAGCAAGTCATAGGGGGAATGGTTCACAAATGGGGAAAAAAAATCTAGTTTTCTTCATTTCTCTAGTAGTTTCTTCACAACTCACTGCTAATTCTTCCTACAACAGAAAAACTGGAGTTGTAGGTCCATGTAATGGTACCTTTAAATGAAAGCTTGAGCCTTAAATCTCTTCAGAAACAAAGGGAGATATAAGTAAGGTATTTGAATAATTTTATGAATAAAACTAGAGAAAAGCTTTCAACTTTTACTCATTGTAGTGTAGAATTTCATTAGTGGGAAAATAGACTGTCCAGTAGAAATACAACATGAGCCGTATATCTAATTTTAAATTTTCCAGTAGCCACATTAAAAGTAAAAGGAAACAGGGTTGCCTGGGTAGCTTAGTCGGTTAAGTGTCCGACTTTGGCTCAGGCTGTGAACTTGCCGTTAGTGAGTTCGAGCCCTGCATCAGGCTCTGTGCTGACAACTCAGAGCTTGGAGCCTGCTTCAGATTTTGTGTCTCCCTCTCAGTTCTCCACCTGCCGCCTGCCCCCCCACTTGCACTCAGTCTGTCTTTCTCTCAAAAATAAACATTAAAAAAAAAGAAGAAACAGGTAAAATTTTTATATATATTTTACTTATATCGAAAATATTAATATATAATATCTTAAAAATTATTCGTGAGATGTTTTACATTCTTTTAGCTCTACTAAGTCTTTGAAATCCAATATTTTTCACTCATGTACATCTCAATTTGGACTAGCTGCATTTCAAAGGCTCAATAGCCACATGTCACTAGAGACCAACATTACACAGTGAGGAAATAGTATTTTTTTAAAGAGACATTAGCAGAACCTGGAAAAACTTCAGAGTATAGGATACCAGGGAGGCTTTAAAATTAACCAAATTAATGTTATCTAAGTTTTTATTAATGAGCCACAAGTCATTTCATCAAAGTGATAGCATTAGGTTTAGAATATATATTATTTAAATAAAACCAATATGAATTTAAGTGGTTTTACTCTAATAGTTATTGATACTCACTTACCATTCATTTTGTCCATTAAAAAGTAGAATTCTCATCTCATTTCATTAAAGTGACTCAAATCCACAGGCTCAGACCTTCACTGTGTTAAACTTTATTAATGCTATCTTTTAAAAATGTTCATTATCTTAAAATTGACAGGCATTCAGCCTCAGATTTGCTTAGGTCTATTTAACATTCATTTCAGTACATATTTATTGGTGGATCCCAATGAACGAGAAGAACGTGTAATGGATGGCTTGCTGGTGATTGCCATGAACAAGCATCGAGAGATTTGTACTATCCAATCCAGTGGTGGGATAATGCTGCTGAAGGATCAAGTTAGTGCTTTGATTAATGTTTTATTAATAGGTCTTGGGGCACCTGGGTGGCTCAGTCGGTTAAGCATCCGACTCTTGATTTCGGCTCAGGTCATGGTCTTGTGGTTCATGAGCCTGCTTGGATTCTCTCTTCCTCTCTTTGTCCCTCCCCCACTCTCCCATCTCTTTCTCTCTCTCAAAATAAATAGACTTAAAAATTAAAAAAAAAAAAAAAAAAAAAAGAACAGTTCTTTTTAGAAGCTTTTTCTTGTTTAACTAAAATCCATCAAGGATGTTTTCAATGTTTGATTCTAGGGTATGTTAGAATCTGGTTTCAATATTATCATTATGTTCCTTTGACTGGTGGCTGCAAGGGATCCTCCTTTCTTCCTTCCTGCTCCATTTATGGCCGTCCAGAGTCTAGCCCTTCTATGCAGAGGAACATTTTTTTCCTTCCAGTGAGGAAAGAGATTCATATCCCTATTCAAAAAAAAAAGTGTCCAAAAAGTAGAAATTAGGTAAAAAAGATAGTTTTACTCTCAGAAGTTGGGTACAATAAGCAGTAGTTCTCAAATACAGCTACATATCAGATTCACATGGAGGCTTTTAGAAGATAGATCAACATATAGCATATAGCACAGGTGGGGCAGAGGCTGCTTTAGTTGGAATTCCAGTTCTGCTTTATACTAACTGATCTTTTACAAATGATTTAATATCTTTGTGCCTTGGCTCCGTTATCTGTAAAATAGGGAATATTGACACCTTGTTAAAAAAGAATGCAGTAAGTACACATGGATATATCGCACTGTGTAGCATTTCTTAAGTATGCTGTAAATGTTAGTTTCTATTACCATTATTAAGACCATTACCAGATCCCTATTTCCAGAGATTCTAATCCATTAGGTCCCTGAGGTCTTGGAATCTCTGCTTTATAGAAGTTTCCCTGGGGACACTGTAGCCATAACTTGAACTAGTGCTTTGTGGATCACTCACTCACACAGCAAGGTAGTTAGTGCATCCCTGAGTATATAATATATGTCTGTGGCTTTTTCAGTGGTGTCTTTTACACTGTCAGGGAAGTTTTTGGTCTGTTTTCTTAATATGATAATCCTTCAGATATTTTAAAACAATGCTCACATTTTGCATTAATTTGTGTTTACATTGTATTTTCATATTTGAAAAGGTCAGGCTTATAAAGGTAGAAAAACTGTTCTCATATGCATAGTTTTGTTAGAGAAAGCTATGTAGTTTGGTGTCTTTAAATAACAGAATTCACTTTTATAAATAGGTATTGAGATGTAGTAAAATAGCTGGTGTGAAAGTATTGGAAATTACAGAGCTAATACAGAAGGCTTTGGAGAATGACCAGAAAGTTAGGTAAGTTTAATTTTTTTAGAACTAAACGTTCTAATCTATTATTTTTATTTTTATTTTTATTTTTTTAATTTTTTTTTTCAACGTTTATTTATTTTTGAGACAGAGACAGAGCATGAACGGGGGAGGGGCAGAGAGAGAGGGAGACACAGAATCGGAAACAGGCTCCAGGCTCTGAGCCATCAGCCCAGAGCCTGATGCGGGGCTCGAACCCACAGACCACGAGATCGTGACCTGGCTGAAGTCGGACGCTTAACCGACTGCGCCACCCAGGCGCCCCATAATCTATTATTTTTAATAGATTTTTCCATTAATGACTTTTCTTGCACAAGGGTAACCATGTAATTTTCACACTCCATCATCCATTATTTGTTAATCTAATTTGAATATACATACTACTTAATATTTTTTGAAAGTTGATGGAACTGTTATATTGTATTCCAATTTAAACATAATCTGTATTGAGAAGCCACAGAATATTTTTCTGTAAAAAATGAACATTTTTTTCAGAAAAAAGAATCTAGTAGCCCAAATTAACAGAAGGAACACAAACTGGGGTTGGTTACCATCTCTGTTTCCTACTGTGTGACATTAAGCAAGATCTATAACTTATCACTTCAGTATTCTATAATATGGGAGGTAGTACCTATTTGGTTAATACCTATTTGGTAGAACTGGTTTGAAGATTCGAGAACAATATACTTTTAAGCACTTAGCATTTGCCTGGCACATGGTTCAGTAAATGGTAATTATAGTAACTTTTTTATTTCTCTTGATAAGCATAATAAATTGGTGAGGTTAAGTTAGTCAAATAGCTTTTTTCTAATTTTTCTCCTCCATCAAAAGGATAAAATGGTTAACTTTTCCCTTCCTGTTTTCTCTTCCCTCTCTCATTCCCCCCTTTTCACTTGTCTTCACCCCCAAATACAAAAAAAAAAAAAAAAAAAAAAACAAAAAACACCCACACAGGAAAGAAGGTGGCAAGTTTGGCTTTGCAGAGTCTATAGCAAGCCAAAGAATCACAGCATTTAAAATGGAAAAGGCCCCTATTGATACCTCTGATGTGGAAGAGAAAGCAGAAGAAATTATTGCGGAAGCTGAACCTCCTTCAGAAGTGTATCTTTATTGGGTGGTTTTTTCAGGAACAGAATTCATACCACTTTTGGCGTCATTAGGTATATGGGAAGGTGTGCATACTGAAGTTTGTTTTCTGAAACACTGCTTTGTTAGAGAAAGCATTTAAGATACAAGACAGTGATTAGTTATATTAAGCCCTTGGTGTAACATCCACCTCTTTAGCTATCCTACAAAAACAAGAAATCTTCTATCTTGACGAGTTCACACCATTTTATTTTTCCTTTGGAAAATGTTTTTCATTTATTTTGAGAGACAGAGGAAGCAGACGAGCGAGAGAGAATCCCAAGCAGGCTCCACACTGTCAGCACAGACCCCTATATGGGGCTTGAACTCATGAACCAAGATTATGACCTGAGCCAAGATCATGACCTGAGCCGAAGAGTCGGACACTTAACTGAGTCACCCAGGTGCCCCTGGAAAATTGTTCTTTAATCTGAATGGCATGGTCAAGCATTTTATATACTATAAACATTGTTCTTGGAAATTATTCATCCAATTGCCAAATTTATTACTACAACTGTTAAAAGCCAGTATGTCTTGGTGTTTCTCACCATTGTTTCCATAAAATCTTATCTGTGTTACATGTTTTTTTTCTTTATTGGTCAGCCATCCCGTAGCGTAGCTATTAGTAAAGTTTTTACATACAAACTTGAGGAACACTTCAGTCTTGAAACCTTTATTCTCATCTTTTTTAACACTGCATCAAATAGCAGTAAAGTTTTCTTAACTTGTTACGTGTTTCTAAACCTGTGCTTTGGACTCCTGGAACTGCCCAAATTGGAGAGGGAATAGAAAACTCCTGGGGTGATCTTGAAGACTCTGAGAAGGAAGAGGATGATGAAGGTGGCAGTGATGAAGCTATCATTCTTGATAGTATAAAAATGGACACTAGAGAAGTCTCCAATATTGGAAGTCAAGGTAGGTAACACTTTATTTACGGCTTTTATGTAATACATGTGAATCTTCCTATTGTAGGGATCTTATTTTTGTATTAGCAGTTCTTTTTTTAAAGGGGATAAATATTTTGTGATTTAAATCTCAGTTAAGCTGTTGATGCTAAACTACTATATTACTCCAGTTCTTTTCTAAAACAATGTGCTTATCTTTGTGGAGTAGTGGTATTCTGGTATGTAGTGGCATTTTTAATAATTTTTTTCTTTTGTATATATATCTGAGCCAGTTTTAAAGGGAGGCTTTTCTTAAAGATTTCATTACTACATGCAGTTTTTCCTTTGTAGTTTCTAGACTCAAACATAAAAAGTCCGTATCGTTAACATCTGTTAGAGTAGTACTTTCCAAATAGAACTTTCTGTAATGTTAGGAATGTTTTATATGTACACTGCTCAACAAATATAATAGCCACTAGCCACATGCAGATACTGAGCATTTGAACTGTGGTTTGTGACACAAGAATTTTAAATTTTAATTTTAGTTAAAATTAAATAGCCGTATATGGCTATTGTATCAGAGCGGTATTAGAACATACAAAACTCTAGAATTACCTGGAATACTGTAGAACTGAAGAAAATTGTTTTTAACCTGTGGTTATTTTTACTGTTAGGAAAGCCAATTTCTTGCTTGGCCCATAATAATCACAAAATTTTTTTTTTTCTTAATGTAGTAAAAACAAATCATACAAGTTTGGATGTAGGAAGTAGGCTGGCAGAGAACTAAAGGGTGCATTTACTAAATCTGGCTGAAAAAAATAGTGAAGGGGATACTGTTTACGTATATAATATGCATAGCTGCCTACTGTCAAGGAATGAAATTGCCTATCAACGTTGCTAAGAGCCTGCTAGGGTTTTTATAAGGAAAAAAAAATCCCCATTGATTGGGACCCTTAGGTTTTTATTTACTGTATTTTTACACCAATATAAGCTGCTTGAATGCAGGGACTGTGAATGAATCGGTAGAATTTCATGTCATTGCATATAGATCAGCCACGCTTTTAAATGCTGCATAGAATTGTAGGTTTGACAATAACTAGGTTGGCCTAATCATTCCCTTATGGATAAATGTTACCACTTTCTGTTATAGTGCTCCAGTAGGCATCCTTGCATATGCCTCTTTATAGATTTGTGAAATATTTTTCTAAGATTAATAAGGTTAGTGCTAAACATTCAGTTGCTGCTTTGAAGAATAGTATTTTCAACTGAATAATCAAAGTGGACCTAAGATAATTGGGAGGATAAAGCAGGTAAAGCCTTTCTGAAGCCTTTCTCCTTGTGGAACACAAGGAGAAACTAATTGAAAACTCAAAGACTTGATATGCCAACTGGGAAAAGGGTTAATTCACATTTTATATATATCGTTCATTAACTAAGGCTTAGGAGAAAAACTGGTCAAAGATAAAGAATACAAACGGCCAGTAACATTATTTCATAG
The DNA here is from genome assembly GCF_018350155.1 of Leopardus geoffroyi. Classification (NCBI taxonomy): domain Eukaryota; kingdom Metazoa; phylum Chordata; class Mammalia; order Carnivora; family Felidae; genus Leopardus; species Leopardus geoffroyi. The sequence goes on along the minus strand of NC_059327.1, from coordinate 102,397,552 downwards.
GCAACCCTAGTAGTAACAAAGGAAATAAATTCAAGGCAAAAGGGGATGTTTTCTGACTACTGTATTAGGCAATATTAAAAATGTCACCATTGGCAAGTGTGAATAGGAAGATGGCTTCTTCATATACTTATTTCTTGGGGTATAAATTGGAACAGTATTTTTGCAGAATTTGGCAAAATATCTTTTAGAATGTGTATGCCTTTTGACCCAATAATTCTGCTTCTAGGTATTTTCCTTCCAGTGTTGTTTCTAATAGGAAGTTATATAGATTTTTTTCTCCTATTATGACATGTATGAAATGTAATTATATTGAACACATATAATTGTCATGTAATTACAGAATTTTTAGGAAATAAAGTAATGTTATTTTTCAGAGCTCCAAGGAATTACTTAAGGAAAAGAACCAAGTAGTTCTGTAAGCCTCCACTCAGAGTAGTTTGGGATATTTGTACAGAAATAGAATGTTAGAACTGCTGACCTAAACCCATGTGGAAAATTTCTAAGAGATTATTTATATTGTTTCCTTAACATTTTCTTAAGATGCCCCCATAGTACTCTCAGACAGTGAAGAAGAAGAAATGATCATTTTAGAACCAGACAAGAATCCAAAGAAAATAAGGTAACAAGTTTCTGATTTATTTCAAGTGTATACACATACTCAAGACTTTTCTGGTTTTATTCTCATCTTATCCTACTATAAACAGACACCCCCTTTTTAATTTGAAATCCAGCTGTTCTTTCTGTGGTTTCTTCAAACTGAGATTTAAAAACATTAGGACCTAATTCTATAAAACTGGATTACTTTTAAAGTAATACTGCATTTTATTCTCATAGTTGGCAAGTGTTCTATATTCTACTGGAAGAAATAAGGCCTCCTATTTTGGAAAAAATAAGGCCTCCTATTTTGGTAATCCAAAATTAACGAGCAAAATATTATGAGTGTGGCAAACCACCCATGGTATCAGCTTGTAGTGCTAATACTGTTAGTAAACTGTTAATTTATTTTATTCACAGAACACAAACCATCAGTGCAAAACAAGAAAAAGCACCAAGTAAAAAGCCAGTGAAAAAGAGAAAAAAGAAGAGAGCTGCTAATTGAAGCTCACATAGTTGTATATTTGTGTATATAACTATTAAAAGGATATTTATTCAGTGCTAATAACTTTGGGTATTTTTCTCTTCACAAATCCATTATAAAATCTAGTCAATTCCATAATAGTTTTTTACATTATGCTTTAAAATAAACCTTTTGGACAACTTAACAGGTTTTAAATAACTATCACTTCAGTAAAGTGTAAAAGTTGATGAGGAATGAAAAAGCATTTTCATAGTGTGTACAAAGAGCTGAAAGATTCTCAGGATCATCACAACAGATAAATAAGCACAGATTTATTCCAGATATGCTTGGATTATGCGCAAGTCACCAAATTGATCCAGTGGCTTAGGAAAATGGATGCTCAAACTTTTATCCGTTTTCCTACACAAGAGAAGCCTTCCCAGTCCCCTTCTATAGTAAATGAAATTAATTTTTCTGAGTGGTACCGTAGTCAAATCAAATTTGACTTACAAAACCAAATTTTCTAAATCCATTTATTCTTATTCTTATTATTGTGCTGACAGCTGGCATCATTAATACTTTAAACCACTTAAAATTAGCCAAATATCTCAGATAGTTACATGTACAAAAGATATACAAATTAAAACCATTTAAAAAGTAATAGATACCATAATTTGTACTTTGATCCTAACTTCTGTATTCAGAAATGATTGTAAAGATTAAAACCTTAGAAAAAACTGTACACCATATACTTGGAGTGATTTACATCTTAGAAAGCAAAGGCAGTCTTTCACTGTTACACATTTAGTGTCTCTGGTGGGTTGAGGAGAGAAACACCATGATACCTGGAAGTAGGGAAAAAAAAAACAACTGTAAATATTCATTGGGTAACGGGGCTCATGGAATGATACATATACTAGGAACTCAAAAATGCTGTTTGTATGCTGATTGAGTTAATGGTTAAAACATGCACGCATACCCGTTCCTCTCCCCTCTTTTCCCTCAAATGCAGGACAGAAAGGGTAACTACAGCATACTCAGAACACCTGGCCTACTAAGAGAACAGTTTCTTTTTTTTTTTTTTTTTTTTTTTTTTTTCAACATTTATTTATTTTTGGGACAGAGAGAGACAGAGCATGAACGGGGGAAGGGCAGAGAGAGAGGGAGACACAGAATCGGAAACAGGCTCCAGGCTCTGAGCCATCAGCCCAGAGCCCGACGCGGGGCTCGAACTCACGGACCGCGAGATCGTGACCTGGCTGAAGTCGGACGCTCAACCGACTGCGCCACCCAGGCGCCCCTAAGAGAACAGTTTCTTAGGGAGGCTGTGTCTGTTTTGTGAATCCTTTGATAAAGTTAAAATGTCAGGCGTCCCAGAATCATGCAATAGCCTGGAAAAGCAAGCTTCTTTAGTACCATGTTAATTCTTACTTTGAACTTTTATACTTTTCCCTTATTGACTGTTGTGCGTGCTGTGGTGCTCTGAGGTAGGTCTGGTGAAGGTCCATGAGGCAAGGCTTAAGACTTTCCAAGGTATATCCAGTCTTTTGAACTAAAGATTCAGGCTGCAGAGAAGTGGGTAGAGAAGCACTGAGTTTTTTTTAGGAACAGACACCAAACACAATGAGTTAGTAGTTGGCATTAAGCTGGAGTTTTGTTAAATTTCAGGGCTGACACCTCCAGTTAAGAAATCTAGTTTTCTCAAGTCATTATTCCATCTTTTATGCTGACTTTGGTCAATTTTTACTACTTTCCCTGCCAGCAGCAGGTCCTATGGCCTGATCCTTTAAGCACACCTTTCAAATCCAAGTAATAACTAAGCTTTCTACCTAACAAACATACATTACCAAGCAGGTAAGACACTTTAAACAGTGCAGAGTTTTTGAAGTTTTTCCAGGTTAGTACCTCTAGTCCACCATCTCTTGTATAGGACAATTATCTGACTTAACTGACACAAATATTTAAGTTGCAAGGCAGAAGTGTGAAAACATCGAAATACATACCCAGCTTTGTCCTGTGACTGTGTAGAGTGCTAAATGAAAGGCTGCTGCAGCAATAACTGATGGCAAATACTTTAGGTATGGGTCAGCATCTATCAAACTTAATTCTCCCAAAAACTGCAATGAAAATGTAAATATACTTTATGATCACAAGAGCTCTAGAATTCAAACCTCAAATCCTTGCCTTCTGTCCTAATATTTTCCTGTTTTGAAGACTGGCTCTATGGCAACCATAGGAAAAAAAAATTGTCACAGCCCTTATTATCTTAGTGTTTTGCTCCCTCTTCATTCATCCTGTATTTTTTCCTCTTTTAATAATTTTTAAAACTCTTCTGGCTACCATTTCCCAAGACTCAATCCTCATTCCACTACTCCTACTTACTTTCCCAATTCATGTTACCTTTCACCAATGGTAGGTTCTCTTTATACTATAGCATTAATTTGTCCCCTAAATACTAAATCCCTTGACCAAAGCTATGTAATTAAACTGTGTGACCTAAGAATCTTCATTCAACAAAATGAAAAGAACTTACCATTGCTAAACTTTCAACTTTGCAGTTGGCAGACTGCTGATGCAGAAAGTATTGGGTAAGAAACTGATTTACTGTTGGTGCAGCTAGGTCAAAAGCAAGCACTTTCAAAACTAGATGCTCCATTCTCAGGACTTGTTTCTTGGTATAGGTATCATCTGTAATGTACACAAACTCTGCTACTTCTGGGGGGTATATTTCTTCAAACTTTCTACAATGAAAGAAGTTTTAAGTAATCAGTCTTTCCAAAAGAGAAACAAGCTGTTTATCTAATTTTGAAGTCCCTTTAGCAGAATACATGGAATGAGTCCCAAACCTACACTCCACCAGTTGCCTGTTTCCACTGATTTTGACCGTTACCAGCAGAGACTAGATAGATGCTAAATGAAAGACCCAAATCAATACAGGACTCATGGGATATCTGTCCCAATGCAGTCAAATAAGAGGCCTAAGAGTTCCCAAGAGGGTAACAATGCCAGAGTTCAAGTAAATGAAAATTTAGGAAATTCTTAAAAATAAACATTTTTAGTTTTTAAATTTAATTTCCATGTCTTAAGAAGATATGATTTTATGCCAGAAAGCACTTTTTGATGGAAGGAACCACACTTTTTTAAATTTGGTAGTCTAGTCCAAGTGTATTAAAAAGTAGCCAGTCTCCATCTTTAAGGTACCCTGGAATCTAGATCTGGGAAAATTAATATCCTCAACTAGTTTCCACACTGTTTCATGCTGCTACCCCTAAAGTAGTTTCCAACTCTGCCTTGTGTATATTAAAATGTCAGTGTTAAAAATCACAACCTCTTCCTTACACAGAAAGGTACCAATCACTTAATCCAACAAACCAAGTTGGACTTACGAGGCTAACAGCATAGCAGCAGTGCCCACAAGCTGAAGTTTTCCTCTCAACACAGACATCGATGAAAGGAACCTATCAATGTAGTTCACAGCCAAATGCAGGGTCTCATTCTGTAGTTTATATTCTTCTCCTACTTCAACTAACCAGTCCACAAGGATAGCCCTCATACTGTTAGTGATGTCTGGCTGTTTCTTCATGTAACCCACTTTAGGCTTACATTTAACCTGTTGAGAAAGTTACTTAGTATAATGTTAAAATTACAATTAGATTATTCTACCATTAACAAAGATGCCACATACCAGAAACATCAGTATAACATTAGACTAATTCACCACCAGTTAAGGAACTTAAAAACATCCTCTCAGTTTCATTTTGCTACAATGAGTAAAACCGTATAAAAATTGGATTCAGAGAGCTGTTACCTCCATTTCCCTAAGGTATGTGTGAATGTCCTCATGGTAGTCTGGGACTTCATTGACACTCACTGGCTTTTCATCGTCTAATACAATTGATATGTCCATAGTATGTGGTGACTCTGGGAGAATACAGAAGTATGATTAAGTTCATTGTTTAATTTTCTAATTAATTTAATAGCCAAAACTGCCCTTGTAAGGAGTCCCATATGAAAGCATTTATTTCATCCAACTAAAAAGGGCTGTTCATGAAAAAGTACAAAGAATAGTTCACTGTGGTTTTAGTACCTCTCTCCACTTGGTTTTAATCAATAAGAAAAAATACTAATAGGCCACTAAAAGGAAAATGAGTTTGAAGATCAAGTACTATGTTAATATTCATATTGCATGAGAAGTAAGAGCAGATGGCACAGTGATTCTGTTAGGACTGAGTTAAAATCCAAAAAAGTCTGGAGATATTATGTAGTATTTATCCTGAGAGTTTGCAGACCCCAAAGTCTGACATATTCAAAGTACAATCTAGGCAATAACTAAGAAGCAGTGCTTCTATGAGTGTATGAATGAGAAAATGAGGTTTGTTACAAGCAGTTCAAACAATTTAACACTACAGTCAACAAGTGATTCATGTCTGTAACTTTAAATTATCTTTTAAGGCAAAGAATATCATTAATTATTCTTTTCACTTCAGGGTTCACTTTGAGGTTAAAATTTGTGGCAAATTTTAAATAAAAATACAAACATTACTTTATTTCCAAAGGCTTTTCCTGCAATTTCTAGACCACTTCTCACAGTAGAACTAGAGACTAAACTTAATGAGTTGCCCAGTGACTCAGCAGACCTATGGTAAAGAAGTTGCATAAACTGTTGGCAGAGCTGTCTTTATAGCAGCTACTTTTATTTTTATGTGGTTAAGTGCAAAGCCATGGTTCAATGCTTGACTTACAGTAGAATAATGTCCCTCTCTGGTATCAGACTGGATTTACAGAAACAAAATTTTAAAGCTATAACAGACAGGTGCCTGGGTGGGTCAGTTAGTTAAGCATCTGACTTCAGTTCAGGTTATGATCTCGCCATTCATTCAAGCCCTGCATCAGGCTCTGTGCTGACAGCTCAGAGCCTGAGGCTGCTTCGGAGTCTCCCCCTCTCTGCCCCTTCCCTGCTCATGCTGTCTCTCTCTCTCTCAAAAATAAATGTTACCTTAAAGCTGTAAGAGATGTTAGATATCACAATATTGAAAGCTGCATCCTTTTCAAATACTGAGTGGTATGTACAAAGTGAGTCTTATGAATACAACTGAAATCTATTCTCTGGAAGCAAGTGACATTTCCAGGGTCAGACTAAAGTGTTTCAGATCTAATTAAATTGATGTGATTGGCAGTATACGGGAAGGGAGGAATACCCAATTAGGATTTATAGATCACTAGGTCAGCATATTAGCTGTGAAATCTGAGACGAGTCACACACTTTCTAAATTTTGTTACATTAAACCAAGTTCATAAATGTGCTAAGGATCAAGTAAGAAAATGTCTTAAAGTACAAAATAGCATTAATGCAGCCTATTTTTTAGTTTTTTAAAGAAAGATTATTATTATTGTTTTAGAGTGCGGGAGTGACCCAGGGAGAGGGGCAGAGAGAAAGGATCTCAAGCAGGCTCCGTGCTCAGCAGGGAGCCCGGTGTGGGACTTGATCCCACAACCCTGGGATCATGGCCTGAGCCGAAATCAAGGGTCAAAAGTTCAATCCAGTGAGCCAACCAGGCTCCCCCAGTGTATTTAATAATTACGATTACATTGATTTGATACAGATGTTCTTTAAAACTTACCAAAACTACCATCCATTGGATAATCAAGAGGTACCAGTGGTTTTCTTGGTCCAGATAAAGTAATGGCTGAATTAAAAGCCAGGACATTTTCATGTTCTGTTTTTTTAGGTTCAGCTGGCCTCTTTTGAGTCTCTTCTTCTGCTTCATCCACATGAATGGTAAATGCAGGCTGTTTACTGTTTGCTTTCCAGGGAGGAACAGTGACATGCTCATCATTTATAGGAAGATCCTTAAGAGGTGCAACCTAAAAAGAAATAAATATTTGGCTTTGAGCCCGTTGAATGGAGTTTTGGTTTCTTCCCCTTATGGGTCTCAGTGTCTGCTTTTTACTCCCAAATACTCAGGAAATTAAACTGGGGCAAAGTCCATGCGGTAAAGTTTGAGTGGCTGAAGAAAGGGATGTTCAAATTCGTTACAGGCATTCCTACATAAGTTATAAAAAGAGTCACACTAAGTGGAAGATACAAAACTAATCAAGGCCACAAGATGGGTGGAGGGGCAGGCTGAGAAATGACAAGTTTAGGAGAGCCGGCAAAGAGGTGTCGGTTCACTACTTTCGCCCAAGGGTGGAGCAACCGAGCAAATGCGGCAAAATGGCGGAATTTACTAAAAGCAAAGTATTTTTTATACCCTTTCTTAAAGTTGAGGTAATCTTAACCATATGGAGAGGGGAAGGAGGTCCAGATACTAGGGCAAGGCCTGGGGTTTAAAGCGGCGAGAAAAGCGCGGACACACGTAGGACTTGATTAGGGTTTGGTTTGACCCCCATTATCTATAGAAAAACATCCCCAATAAACAGCAGACAGGCAACATAACACAGCTGGCGAAGAGAGCAATGGGGGAGAAGCTATTAAGTGGCATCCCACACGCCAGAAAACTAGGGATCAAGGTGACTCAAGACCCAGGACTCCCTTTAAAAAAGCTCGGAAGATGCTTTCTTGCCACGCTCCTCGGCCTGCTAAACCTCGTGCAAAACTCCCGCTCGGCCCACCCTCCTGCAGATACCGCTCATCTCTTTACCCGTCGTGTCTTGGGCCTCTGCTGCGGTGCTGGAACGCGCGGATTCCCAGCCTTGAGTACGGCCAGCCCGGCACGAGTGCGGGGCTGCTGGGTGGGCGCCACCTTCTCAGGGTTGATGTTCTCCTGGTCCTCTTGGAGCTCCGTATGCTGCAATGCTAGCAGCGCCGAGCCCGCCTCGCGGGATGCAGGCCCCGGCGCGGAGCTGCCCAACATCACTGCTCCCGGGGTCGCGGCGGAATCAGCCTGGGGCGCCTAGCGGCGTGTACTCCGTCCCGCCGACCCCAACAAGAAACGCTCCAGCCGTAGCAATCCGCCGCAGCCCGGGCCAGCCTGCCCGCTTGAGATCAAGGAGTTCCAAGTAAGTTGAGAAAGGCGTAGGCAGGAACTGCCGGGCGTGGAGGGCTAAAGACGCCCCCGAGATGTCGCGAGCAGCCCGCCGGAGCGGCGGCTGTTCATGCAGTTCAAGTATCCCGCGACTATTGAAATGAGCCAATGGAAAGGGCCGACGCTCGTGACGTCACTCTGGGCGACACAGTCGCAGGCGAATGAAGGCGGCCGTGAAGGCCACGGAACAGAGGCGGAGAAACGCCGAACGGCGGCGGGAGGGAAAACGCCTGCGCCGAGCGAAGAGGCGGGTCCCGAGTTTCTGGTGACTTTAAACTAGGCCACTAGGTGATCCCTGGGCTCTGGGCTAGGGCTGCCTCTTGGATAAACTGAGTTAAACTTAAGCAGTTATTAGTGAGCCACCCCAGTCGTTAGCTGTGGAACCTTCAGTTAGCCTGCCTGGTTTCCCAAGGTCTAAAATCTGACCCAGCCACTTACTGGCCTGGTAGTCGTGGACCAGTTATTTAATGTCTCTGATCCTCAGTTTTCTTATCTATTAATTGGGAGTAATGTCTACATGTCATACGGCTCTCATGATTATATAATGAGTATAAATCATTTACCCGCTGCTAACGTAATAACTGACACTCAAGTGGTAGACTATAATATCTTACCATTTAGGTGTTTCTTCAGTCATGCTTTTTAATTTACCTAATGAAGATGCAATTAAGTAAGGTGCCACTTTGAACTGTTGATATCTATATAATAAATATATATATGATACGCATCATATATACATATGATACATCATATATGATACATATATATGATACATCATATATATAACATATATATAAAAAAATAGTAATGTTCTACAAGAAATTCAACTAGACAGTCACTGATTTTGATGAATATTTTGCCAAGCTGTGGCAGCCAACAAAAAGCACCAGTGAAATTCTAGTGACCCAGATATAATTATTTGTTCCATTTAGAAATGAAGGTTAAATATAATAAAAATATGACCTTATTAAAAGAAAACTCTCAGTGATATGTGACTTTAACAACTTTTCAAATTTAATATACAAGGCTTGCATATAATAAATATAATGGTATATGATTAAGAAGCATTACTGTTTTCTGACAAATTCATGAATGTGCCCTTCTTGAAAACATAAAGAATAGCTTATCTCCATTATAATCTTTATGCCATTTTAAAACAACCTTTAAATACAATATTTCCCTGAATATGACAAAATGTAAATTAAGATTAATGAATAAAACTTCTGTATTCTGTAACCTTAAAGTCGTATTTCCCTCCATATATGATAAAAAGGTAATCAGTGGATCCTAGTACAGGAAAATCTAAGAAGCCATCACTATTTCTGCACTATTCACATATAGTACATTTGTACAGCTCTACTGGTTACAGGACATCAAATTAAGATCCCTTCAATCTGTGCAAGCTCTGCTCATTTCCCTGGCCACTATTTATAGCACTGGGGCAACTCAAGCATTTCACAAACTGAGCATGGGTCATAAAAACATTACCTAGCAAAAGTGAAATCAGTTGCAAATCAATCTCAACTCCTAGAAAAAAATAATTGGTAAGTTACTTCCACTAGTTAACAACGTATACAGTAACCAGGACACAAGTCAGGCAACATAACTTGAAATCTGGTCCCAGTTTTACAAATCACAGCATGTCCTCTTTATCACTTAACCTCACAGAGAATTGGTTTTCTTATAGACCTGACAAAATAATATGTATTGTGAAGATCAGATGAAGTAATGTATGTAAATACATTTTGAAAACTTTAAAGCAATTTATACATGTGTGTAGCTTGTTATATATTTGAATAGATTTTTATTTTCCAAATATTTCTCAATTTAAAAGTTAAAACATCCACTTGCAAAAAATTCATTAACGTCCCTTATAATCATTCCACTTGTTTTAAAATAAAAATTCCTTTATTTTTAAAAAGCTCCATTTCTCAAAATAGAAGCACTACTAAAAGAAGTCACATCTTAAATATTTTTAGATGATATTAAAAAGCATTTGAAATAAAAGTGTGTACAGTTAGCATGTCCTGTATTTCTGTTTTAACATACTTTGTTTAAAAAGACAACTCTGGAACTTTACCTTGTTTATATATTTCATGCAGCCTCAAAGAAAGCAATCAATGCATTTTGATCATAACTGTCCAGAATCTCCAATAAAAGAGGTACTTTGGTTTTTACATTGGTGCCTTTGAACTTGAACTTATCTATGAAAAGATCGGTGATCATGCCTATAAAGAAAAATGTTAATTTCCTATCATTGATTAGTACTAATTTCTAACACAGTACTTAATGAAAGTAAGTTATTACTTGAAATTCTCTAAGCACTCATAATTGTATTATTTAATATACAAGGCTAAAGGGATTGATACTATAAACAATATTTATTTGGGGGATTTTCTTTTTAAAGTTTATTTTGAGAGAGAGATAGCCATCAAGCAAGCAGAGGAGGGGCAGAGAGAGGGAGAGACAGAATCCCAAACATGCTCCATGCTGTCAGTGCAGAGCCTGAAGTGGGGCTCTAATTCATGAACTGTGAGATTGTGACCTGAGCCAAAATCAAGAGTCAGACGCTTAACCCCTGAGCGTCTTATTTGGGGTACTTAATTTGGGGTGCCCTTATTTGGGGGTACTTTAAGGTAAGTTTCAAAACATAAATCATTTGGCTAATAATCCTCTTAACAACTGGTTAAAAGCTACTGAATTCAGATAATTAACTCTTGGCCAGTTCTGAATTGCTTTTGGTATATATAACATCACAAGTGGTTTATTTTTCCCACCAAGCTGGCCATTTTGAGATAGTGTAGACAGATTCTGTTTTTAACAGCTGTATTTGAAATAAAACATTCCATCAATATATTGACCATTCTTGGGATTTATCCAAGACATGTTTCAGAATTTTTTATATTTTAGAAAGATAATAAAAGGAACATACCATATATGGCATAATATCCAAGGGGAATAAGTGGCAACATCTGATAACAAAACAGAATAGTGTTTCTGCAACAAAATATGTAGATAAATATTCACATTAAGTGGAATAAAAATGACTATAAATAACCCCATGCCAGTTTAAGTAAGGCTTGTCATTAAATTATTAATTCAGATCGAGTCAAATTTGCTACCAAATGATTTATGAAACAAGCTTTAGTTTTCGAAGCTTTCTGGATTTTGGAACTGGTGGTAAGAGATGGTTTTTTGTACCACTCATCTTCATGTGTTTGCCATATTGTAAATATTAAGATATTAGATATTGTTATAGTTTGTGAGCAAGTCCCAGGGTAAAAAATAAATTCATTAGACAGGCTTAAGATCAGTGTGGATAGATGATACCAATTGACTCTAAAAGATTTGGCATAGCGCAAACAGCATGCAGTTTGGGGTGAGGAAGTTCTAATGCAGGCTTTGCCACTACGAATGTGACAACAAATTCTTTAGTCTCAGATTTCAATTTAAGAAAATGTAAAAAATGAAGATAACACCATCTATCTTGCAGAGTTGTTGTAAGGATTAAATATCCCACCTGATTAATAAAGATGTTATAAATCAATAGGTGTGCTATACACATAGGTCTTATATAAAGATTGCAAAATAAAAGAAGTTTTCCTTAAGCTGTTCCATTCTTCCTCTTTCTCTCCTTTCCTTCACATCTCCCTCTTGCTCTCACGTTTTTCAAGACAATTTGTGAAACATCCAACATGTCACCACCAAAGCAAAAAGAGTTTTGAACTATAAATTTATAGCACAATGTATCATTTATTACATTTTGCCAAAAAAATACTAAATGCTGCATTTTGATATTTCATAGTATCAACAAAACCTGAAAATTATTTGTGTGAAATACAGCCTACATTTTAATGCTTCATAGGTTATATTCACTTCACACCGGGTTTCTTCATATACAGAAATTAATTTACTGCATTACACCTATTTCACTTTTTTACTTTCATTCTACCCAGTAAAAATATTAAATATGAAAACTAATTTGACAAAAAATTTATGCAATAAACTAGTTGTCACTGGTTCATGAATGCTGTAATCTTTGCTTATCTTTCTGCCCATTTTCTCTCACATGATCCTTCATAAACAGTAGGAAAGGAATATGGCAAGGTTTTCTAGAATAAATAGTTCACTAACCATAGAGTCTTTCCAGATGTGCAGGTTGCTTTTTGTATTCTTCCTGTAGGTGATCTGCCTCTTCTAGAATACAGCGATATTCTGGTATCAGAAAGTTTGTATTTCCTTCATGAACCTGCAATTCCTTATTTAAAATTAAAAACAGAAGCACTTTAATGTTCAAAATTCCATCCAGTGTAACTTTAAAGTCTTTACAATTTTAGAAATCCCATCACAATAAAACAATGATTGTGAATCCACGAAATACATACTTACTTTTAAAGCATCAATTAATTGCACTTTCTTAGCCAAAAGCAACTGGTATTCCAGCTTTGGGTGGATTAGCTTTAAAGTGTGTTTGACTGATACTTCATTTATCTCTAGAAGAAGTTGATCCAGACACAATTAGGTAAGTCACTTTGATCAGAAACATTGTTACTGTTAACAAAAATACCCCTCCAAAATAATTCATTTTTTCTTTTTTTTTTTTTTTTTTTTTTACCGTACGATATGTTGAGGTTAATTTTCCTTTTTGTAGCTTCTTTAGAGAGCACATCTTTTAGGATGGATATAGTAGAAATGTTGTCAGATTTAAAAACTCCTTCTCCTTTCCTATAAAATTAATATATTTTTAAAAGAACAGCTTTAGAAGAAAATATAGTAATCAGGTCCAGTGAATACATATTTTGTGACTAGGAGCTGGTTTTTAAAATTCATTTGATTTTAGATCTCTTTATATACATATCACATTATTAATATAAAGCATATTTAAGTGCGTAAACTTTTATTATTAAATTCAAGTTCTGAACATAATTGTGAAACTAAACAAGATGTTAGATATATGCCTCTTAAACATGACAATTACCTATAAGTTCTTCCTTAAAGCATCTTTCTTTACTTTCACTAATAAGATTTCCAACAACTAACCCCATATGTATATAAAATGCATTTATAATTGCTTATTTACATGATTTTCTTTGATGTAATCACAAAATCACAACATGACTACATTCTTCGTTCTCAAAAGAAAGCTGATATTAAACCTAAGAGTAATATCTTTCATTCTTCCATGCCCATCATTTATTGCCACTTATTATGCACAGAGGACTCTTCATCTTCTTTACAGAACCATTTCTTTGTTCTCTTACCTTTCTCAATCCATATATAGTTGACCCTTGAACAATGTGGGGGTTGAGGTGCTGAACCCCTGCACACTCAAAAATCCGCACAGAACTTTTGACTCCTCAAAAACTTAACTAGCTGACCAGAAGCCTTACCAATAATATAAACAGTCCATCAACACATATTTTGTATGTTATATGTATTATATACTGTATTCTCAAAGTAAAATAAGAAAAAAGAAAATGTTACTAAGAAAATCATTAGAGAAAATACATCTACCATACTGTACTGTATTTATATATATATTTAAAAAAATCCATGTATAAGTGGTCCCATGCAGTTTAAACCTGTGTTGCTTGAGGGTCAACTGTAGTCTCACTGGCACTGGCCTCATCCCCATTTGTGGGACTTTCGAAGGAAGCATTTAGCAGTGTATTCCAACCTCATGGCTTTATACTGACACTCAATCCTGGGGCTTTTATTTGGAACTATTCAGAAAGAGAGGCTCTAGGATAGATGAAAAGATAGAAAACTGGATGGAATTGCTGGTAGCCACATGGCACTTATTTGAAAAGCCAAAAAAAAAGACAAAAACAGCTGAGTAATGGAAAGAGACAGTTTTGATGATATCAGGTAAGCCAGGAATCCTGTTCTGCCTGAGGCAGATTACTACTAGACTTTTAAGTTATATGAGCTAATAAATTCTTTTTATTTGGTTAAGTCTTCTTGTATTTGGTTCCTTCTTATGATAATCAAGTTTCCTAATTAATACATATACCACCTTTCATGTATTAAATGCTGTCTTTTTATTTGGTTTTCACACACACCAATAGTTTATATTTACTAGTTGTAGACAAATGCTAATTCTTTTTTCTAGAAAGGTGAATCCTACATACTATATTGATTTCAATTATGTTTTAAAAATCATGATATTTTCACTAATATTTAATTTTAACTGATGATATTTAATTTTAAACACTTAACAGTACCTGGCACTGTAGAATGACTCACATGGTTTATCTTCTTTTAATCATCACAGCTCAACAAAGTGCTATTATTTCCGACCCCCAAAAAAGAAAACTGAAGCTCAGAGAGTTAAATAATACAGCTAGGTCAAATAGTTGGTGAGTCACAGAGCCATGAATCAAACCTAAGTATGTTTGCCTCCAAAGCACATGCTTCTATACTTTCTCCACATAAATGTATTTTATTTAGGCACCTAAAAAACATTCATTGAGCAAAGCCATGTGGTAGGTACTTGGAGGAAACATACAAAGATAATTAAGAAATTGACTCTGCCCATGAAGAGCTTAAAGTCTAATTTGAAGAAACAAGTTTACATAAAAATTATTATATACTTCAAACAAATAACAATAAATACCTAAGACAGGTAAGAATAAAATACTATGGTAACAGAAAAGAGAATCTCAAGGAAGGCTTCAAAATACAGCAACTGAGTTGAGCCTTGAAGGATAAGTAGAGTTTTGATTGTTAAGGAAAGAATATTTAAGGGCACAGAATGGGAAAATACAAAGGTATGCTATTATAATAATACAGAATATGCCAGGGGCATGTTGAATTGTCTGCTCTGATTAAAGTGTGAGGTTTACTGTGGTACTTCAGAACAGGAGTCATTATTACAGGTTTAGACACATGTAAGATCCCTTGGAGGGCAAAGTAAAACCTCAACAGAACTGATGCGAAAACAAAACAAAACAAAACCAGCTATACTGCTGGATACTTCTTGGTCCCAAAAGGCTGTATTCTGAGGTAAAATTATGTGTTCACTCCTATTTCCAGAATTTAGCATGGTAAAGTCTCAGCTAGGAAGCAAGAAGTAGAATACCTCAATAATCTGCTTAGGGAGAGAATCCTAGACAGAGAGACAGGTATAAGCTCAAAGAGCAGATGTCGAGAAATCAGCCTTACCCAAGAAATAGGTCATTTCACATTCAAGAGACAGGAACAAAAGAGAAGGAAATGTAGCCTCTACTATATTCAGAAACAGAAATTATAGAAGCCTATTGGAAATGAATGAGCAGTGACAGTAAAGGGGCAGGAGTGCAACTGGGAGCTTGAGAAGAGTGTAGAATATGACCTCTACCCTTAATATGATAGCTTCAAAACCCTGTACTGTTCTAAACTCTCAAGTTCTGAGCCATATTCTATTTTTGCCTAAAGGAATTCAATGGAATTTTTACTGAAACTAGAATAAATGAATCAATTTGGGGAAGTACTGCCATGTTTATATCTTCATATTGATGACTACTGAATATATTACTCCATTTAATCAAGTCTTTTATGTCAATAAAATTTTAAAGTTTTCTTCATGTAAGTTCTGCATATTTCTAATAACAGATATTTCTGCAGATCTTATATGGATATTTTGTTATTGTTATTGCTACTCTGATAGGGTCTTTTCAAATCATTCAAATCATTTATTTTCTAACTGGTTATTGTTGGAAATAGGATTTAGAAGCTCTATTTACATAAAAACATTCCTGAACCAGTAATAAGTTTTATTTACCTGTAGGTACTTTCAAGTTGTGTATCCAGGAAGGTGTTCTGAAAATAAAATGTCACACATTCTCCTGCTGGAGGTTTCTCAGGGACTTCAGGCAGGCAAAAAACCACCCAGGAGTGAACTTCAGCAAAACTGAACTGGCCTGTTAAAGTCAGTGTATTCATGGGTCTGTAATTTAATAGTGGAGGTACACATTTGTGTGTAGGAATACATGGAGGTATTATATGTATACAACACATGAACAGAATTTTGCAATAGTAGTTAAACAAATATAAAAGTATCTATTAAATTTTCTTCAGATTAATATTAACCATAAGATAAATAAAATTTTCAATCTCATGGAAAAAAAGGAATTCTTACCTATATCTGTGCTTTAATATTCAATTAAGCCTCCAATCATAACTGTTTCCTGTATCAGCAAGTTACTTACTTTTCCAAGTCTCTATTTCTCATTTGTAAAATGGGGACATTACTACCTGTCTTGCTTGCTGTAAGGCTTAAATGACAATGCATAAGCATCTAGTACAACATACAGCAGAGGGAAAATATTCAGTAATTGTTCATTTCTTTCCCTTCTCCTTCATTTAAGCTCATGGTCTCTCATCTCAGGAAAGAAAGCGAAAAACTACCAACAGGAAGATGCTTAAGTTGGACTGGAACTCAGAAATAACAGGGACTATCACAACCAATTGATTTGCCAATATTCCCTGAGGTGAAAGAGAAAGGAAATATAACCTTTGAGGCTAATATTATAATAAGATCCTGTTCACAGAGAACTCAAATGCTAAACAATATTTATTCACAACAGGTATTTGGGAGAGAGAACTGTTACTCTACTGAGATCAGAATGGTAATATATGAGAAAGATAGGAAAATCCAACTCAAATCAGCCTTTAAAAGAAGACAAATCTTATATTAAAAATATGAATCCACAGTGTTTAAATATTTAATTTTTAAAATGTACAAATAGCTACCAGATTTATACTATAAAATGAAAAGCAAGTTTATCTGTATCATGTAATATACTAAAAAATAAACTGCTCCCTCCTTTGTCCTACCTGTCATGATCAATAAAGTGAGTTCTTTGATGGAGTGAAAGGGGTTTGATAAGGTATTGGCGGACTTGACAGGTTTTGGGTTGAATCCTTGGAGTCACATATGCTTGAAGTGTGCCATACTGGCCTTCAATTGAACGAATCTGAGTAAACACAAAAGAAAAGAAAATAAGAATAACCTAGCAACATAACATAAATGTTATCTTTAAAATGTTCAACACAAGTAATCAAGTAATAAGACCTTAATCTCTTCTGTAATATTCTGAAGGAAATAATGACATTTTATTAAACAATTACTTTTTACCACTAGAGTAAAGGAAAATTTAAAAAGCTTTGGCAGGCAAAAGCAAACTTAATCTATCTATAAAAGTTATCCCCACCACATATTTTTAGATTATCTGTCTACATTTAGTAGTGCTGTGTCATTCCAAAAAAAGTACATTCTTACATACTAACCCATCACATCTAAAACCACAAGTGTCTAATATAGTTCATAAGATTCACATCAAAAATGGTTAAAATTTAGACATTTTGTTGAGGCGGATAAGTGAGTTTTTTAAATAACTAAAACTTAAATGTAATACTTCATTTTCTCATAAATAAGGGTATTATAGCATATAGCTATTGACAGCTATAAACTATAACAGCTATATAAGCTGTTGACAGCTATTGACAGCTTATATTGACATATAAGAATCTACTGACAGAAAAAAAAAGTTTCTAAACTTAATTCTTGATTTTCTATGAAAATACAGAAGTATACACCATCTAATGATAACATATTTAGATTAGGAAATTCTTTTGAGTTATTTTAAATATACCTGGTTGGACCTCCTGAGGATTCAAAACACTTAACAGAAAATAAAAATTCATTACACTGTGAAGAATTAATTTTTCAGGAGTTGGAAAGCTGTTCAGCTTCTCCCTCTTGCCCCTCGTCTCCGTTTCTCTCACTTCAAATTCATAGATGGACTGTAGTACTTCTTGTATTACAATGGTAGCTTCTCTAACCATAGCTATATTTTAACATAGCTCTAACCTGGCTATATTTTATTTTATTTTTAATGTTTATTTATTTTGAGAGAGAGGGAGAGCATGCATGCAAGTGAGAGGGGGCAGGGGAGAGAGAGGGGGAGAGAGAGAGAGAGAGAGAGAGACTGACTCCCAAGCAGGCTCCACAGTGTCAGCGCAGAGCCTGATGCGATGCTCGATTCCATGAACCATGAGATCATGACCTGAGCCAAAATCAAGAGTTGGATGCTCAACTGACTGAGCCACCCAGGTGACCTGCTAGCTGATATTTTAACTCACACTTTTCCTAGCATGTGAGGGGGACAGAAATCAATGTTTTACCTAAATGGGAAAGAGAAATAAAAGTTTAAAGCAAGGTCTTTTGCAAATGTTACACTGCAAATATTGCTCTAAATGGAAAGAGAGGAAAAATAAAAAGATGAAAAATAAAAATACAGAAAAGAAATAAAAAATAGATCTGATACAGCTATATTTCAGGGTTTCTTTTTTAAAGGTAAGCTTACACTAGCACATAATTTTTTCCAGAATAAAAAGTCATAATGCTTTGATTATATAAAAATTCATTTTCATTATTAAAAATATAAGCAATACAGAAAAATTAGGATGAACATACAAGTCGCCTGAAATCCTACCACCCAGAAATGATCATGATTGCTATTTTGGTAGTCATACCTTCATACATTTCTCTATGCAGAAGTACAAAAACAAAATCATAATTTCACATGAAGAACTTCTATTTATATCATAGACATCTTTCTTTTATTTCTAATAGTCACATTTTCCCCTTATCTTTGTCTTTCCTAATGCCATCACCTCCCTCCCACTCCTATCCCACCCATGCTTTCTCCTGTGGCATACGCTATCATACCAGACAGGTATGTTTCTTTTCATACCTTTATTCATATGTAAATAAAATGTATTTACATATATAGGGATTTTATCCACATCTTGTTTTTCATGGAATTCACTCCATGTTAACAGGAATAGATCAATGCCTTATTTATTGCAGCTGTGTTATATTCCATGGAATGCATAAATAGCTAATTATTCAACCATTCAATTATTGAATGTTCACTTTGGTTCCACTCCTCTGCTTCTACAAGCAATACTGCAGTTAATTAAATACATATCTGTGTGTATAATACTGTGATTTTATTGCTTAAAATAGATTCCTCCAAGTGGGACTATTGCCTGTTTTTCCAAAGCAGCTATAACAATTTTTATTTCCTTCAGCTATGATTTAGTGTCTTTTTCTCATCCCTGCCACATGGTGATGTTGCTTTTTAAATTTTTTTGCCAGTCTGTTAGATAAGCAGAAAATGTTTTTTGTTATTTTAATTTGAATTTCCCTAACAGTAAGTTAGAACATTTTCTTTTAATATTTGCTAGCTATTTTGACTCCCTCTTGTGTGAACTGAGGCACAGAACATATTCTCTGCCTATTTTCCTTACTGAATAGTTGTTTTTATAACAAGTTAGAGGTAGTAGTAGTCTTTGTGTTTTACTGATATTCACCCATTACCTAAAAGATAACTAAATTTCCTTCTTTTGAAAAATAATTAGGTACCTAATACATCTATATTTATTTTTTATATATGGCATTAAGATAAGAATCCACTTAATTTTCTTCCAGATATATACCAGTTGTGTTGACACCAATTTTTAAATAGAAATAGTAATTTAACAGAATTTTTCCCTACATAAAAATGTCACGCATTAGGCGCACCTGGGTGGCTCAGTTGGTTAAACATCTAACTCTTGATTTCAGCTCAGGTCATGGTCTCATGGTTGTGAGATCAAGGTCTGCATTGGGCTCTACAGTGGGTGTGAAGCCTGCTTAATGTTTTCTTTCTCCCTCTTCCTCTGCCCCTCCCCCACCTGCACTCTTTCTCTCAAAAAAAAAAAAAAAAAAGTCATCCATTAAATTTCCATAAATGTATGTTAAGCTCTAGTTCTATACAATTTTATTGCACTCCCTATTTATTTAGGCCTTTTAAATACCCTGCATTATTTTTATTACAGTAGTTTCATAGTATGTTTTACCATATAAATTTCACCTTTTTCTTCTTTTTCAGTAGTTTTCTTGCATCTATCATTGCATCCAACTTAAAAAAAAGAACATAGCTTTTTAATCTATTTAGGCCTACTTCCCAATTTATTGGCACAGTCTTGTTCAGTGGATATGTAATTTAAAATGTTTAATTAGGTTACATAAAATATGTTTAAGTATAGTCCTTTAGAAATAAATTTATTCCAGTTTTCAATTTTTCTTTCAAAATACACAAAAGGGGACTTATGCAGACTAAAATAAATTGTTTAGGGAAAAAAAAAACCTACACTTAACTGGAACTTCCTACTAGATGTGAAAAAGTTATTGTATAACATCTCTCTTGAAAAACACAGACTGAATCTCTGAACATCAACAACACTTCTCCAAAACAACCATTCCTTAATTTTTTAGATCATAAATATATCAAAAATAATTTTTAAAAACTCACACAAATTAATTAACTAAATTAGATTTGTGTGCTACAATCAGTATTTAATTATGAAAGAGATATTACTAAATTGCTGAAGAAAATACTAAAAGATTTTCTTTAGAAAGATGGTAATGCATGACATTATTGGAACACAATCAGAAAAATCCAAATGGTAGGAAAATATAGGACAAATGCTCAAATACTTCAATAACCAAATTACCTTGTCTGGACCATGACTGGATCAAACAAACTGTAAAAAAAAACTCAGTGAAATCTAAATACTAAATATTGGATGAAACTAAGAAATTATTAATTTTTCTTAGGTGTTATAATAGTATTGTGGTTATGTTTTAAAAAATAGTTCTTATCTTTTGGACATATGTACTGAAATATTTACAACTGAAATTTTTAAAAATCTTGTATTTGCTTCAGAATATTTTGGGATAGACAGTGATAGTATAAACAAGAATGTCATGAGTTGATGACTACTGAAGCTGAAGTCATTACTTTTCTGTACGTTTGAAACTTTCCAGAATAGAAAATTCGAAAAAAAAATTCCACTAAGAAGAAATTCAGGATTGGTAATTTTAGAGAAGGTGATTGGTTGTGTGCCAATAGCAGAGATAATGGTTTGGGGTGAGTTAAAACCCAGCTGGTCATCCAACAGTCATTACTTATTTCAGGGAGAAAACAATACAAAGAAGTGATATGATACGTTGCAAGATATACCTAGGGGGAAAAACGTTCAAACTTTCAATTAAAGGTAATGTCAAACATTTTTACCTTGAGTTCCAGCCTTGTGGTATTTGCCTGGCACCGATAAGTGGCGAGAAGAAAGTTGTCATTTGACTAGGAAAAATTCAAAGTTAAGGCAAAGGATAAACTCACATTTTTATAATAATAAAAACATCATCAATAATAATAATGGTTATCATTTATAAAGCACATATCATGTGGGTGACACTGTGCTAAGTGCTTTTTTCTTATTCCTGCAAACAACCCTATGCGAACTTTTACTAAATAAGTTTTTACAGATGGAGAAACTGTAGCATTCGGGTTAGGAAAATTTCCCAAAAGCTCATAAGTAAAGAAATCAGAATCCAAATGAATACTTTTAAGACACAAGCTCATGCTCTTTCCATCCTGAGTTTCTACAATAACATTTTTTTAATGTTTATTTTGAGGGAGAAAGCGAGGGGGGAGGGGAAGAGGGAGAGGAGAGAGAGAATCCCAAGCAGGCTCCACACTGTCAGTGCAGAGCCCAACACAGAGCTTGAACTCATAACCATGAGATCATGACTTGAGCCAAAATCAAGAGTAGGTCGCTCAAATGACTAAGTCACCCAGGTGCCACTACAATACTTTAAAATATTAATTTTTCTAAAAATTTAACTGACAGCACAAACTTCTAATGTTTATACTATTAAAAGACAAAACATGAATGTCTTTGATTATCACAAATAGTTATAGAGGACTAAGAAATATCATTTCTCTGTATTTCCAGAAAATAGCACAGTGCCTGAGATGATACTGTAAGCATTCAATACATGTTTGTTGAATTAAATCAGACAGGTTACTTCAAATATGATAACTTCCGGAAACTGAATATTAAACTACTAAAAACAGAAATATATCTGGGTTATGAATTGCAAAACCAGGCAAAGCAACATGAAATACTCAGTATGCAATTTTCATATACTACTATTTCCCTATTTTTAATAAGTAAGTGAAGAAAAAGGATGCTAATATCAAAAAGAAAATTTGAACGTTTTAATTTAAAATCATTTAAATTTAGTAAACAGAATATCAATCAACCTGAAAACAAATATACTTTCGTGTGGTTAAAAACAAATGTTATATACCTAAGTATTTATGAATAAGATGATAAAGATTAAAATACATGAAATGTCTGGGATTAGGTTTGGGATAGGAGACAGAGGAGAGCATAAAACAAGACTGGCCGTATGTTGAAGTGAACAATAAGTATACTGAGGTTATTATACTATTCTCTCTACTTGTGTATATACTTGAAATCTCCATATTAAGGCTTTTTTTTTAAAGCCATCCTTCTAGAAAATGGGTTTTAAATTAGTATAAAATACTCATTTCAAAGAATCCTGCAATGATGTAAATAGGTTGATCTTTCACAGTAATTTAGGAATTAAGATTTTAAGATTAACTTGATTTTTTGAATGAAAATAAAAATGTAGGCTTTAATCTTTTATGTTTTATTCTCAAACAGGGATGACAAACCACACATATTGCATAATACAACTGTGATAAAATCTCTCTTTTTTTTAAATGTTTATTCATTTTTGAGAGAGAGACACACAAACACAGCACAAGTGGGGGAGGGGCAGAGAGAGAAGGAGACACAGAATCCCAAGCAGGCTCCAGGCTCTGAGCTGCCAGCACAGAGCCCGACACGGGGCTCGAACTCACAAGCTGTGAGATCATGACCTCAGATGAAGTCAGACGCTCAACCAACTGAGCCACCCAGGCGCCCCTGATAAAATCTCTTATTCTCAAACAGGGATGACAAACCATACACACTACATAATACAACTATGAAAAATCTCTCTTAAAAGAAAAGCTTTACTATAAAATTATATTAAAAACTATTCCCTAATATAGCTATTAACTTTGTTCTTCATCTACTCTTTTTATTCTTCCCTTCAAAAAAAATTTTTTTTAATGTTTATTTATTTTTGAAGGAGAGGGGCGCCTGGGTGGCGCAGTCGGTTAAGCGTCCGACTTCAGCAAGGTCACGATCTCGCGGTCCGTGAGTTCGAGCCCCGCGTCAGGCTCTGGGCTGATGGCTCAGAGCCTGGAGCCTGTTTCCGATTCTGTGTCTCCCTCTCTCTCTGCCCCTCCCCCGTTCATGCTCTGTCTCTCTCTGTCCCAAAAATAAATAAACGTTGAAAAAAAAAAATATATTTTTGAAGGAGAGAGAGAGAGACAGAGTGTGAGTGGGGGAGGGGCAGAGAGAGAGGGAGACACAGAATCCGAAGCAGGCTCTGGGACGCGAGGCTCAAATTCACAAACCGCAAGATCATGACCTGAGTCACAGTCAGAGGCTCAACTGACTGAGCCACCCAGGCGCCCCTATTCCTCTCTTTTTTATATGTATAATGACTTGCCAACTCTAATCATCATCTCCTGCTCTGGCTTGCCTTCTCCAGAACAACCGTTCCAGACCTTATTTTCCCTAACTTCTCTCCAGGAGCCACACTTAGTTCTGGGACTGCTAGTGTGTGCTAGTACTGAACAGAAAGAAGTGATATATTAAGCATATCCAAAAGCTCTGATACAATCTCATCCAAGATACTTTACACATGGTAAGTACCCACCAAATGTCTGCTAAATAAAGGTTAAGCAAGATTCAACAAGCCCAGAAATGGTGAAAAAGAACAAGCAGAAGAAACAGACCATGTTCAAATGTAGGAATGTGTGAAACTATATAGCATTTTCAAGAAATTTTAAGAACTTCAGTTTGGCAGCAATAATGTGCATGGGAGGGAAGGTAGCAGCTGGTAAGAGATCAGCTAGAGATGTAATCAAGAGCTGAATCATGGAAAGCTGTTATGCCACAATGAGGAATCTGACTTATATGCAGCAGGAAATAAGGAATCTTTAAAGGTTTTGAAAAAAGAAATGACATGGTGATATTTACATTTTAGGAAGACCTCTCTGGTGGCGGTGTACAGCAGAGCCTGGAGGTGAGAGGCAATACTGGAGATAGAAAAACTGATAGATGAGTAGTTCAAACAAACATGGTAAGGGCCTGAAAAGTTAACAGAAGTGGAAATGAAGCAGAGTAGAGACATAGGAGCTAAGGACATAGACTGGCAAAAAATAGTGACTAACTGGATTTAACAGATCAGAGAAAGGAAGGAATCTAGGACAACACCCCAGTTTTCTGGATTATCTGAAAATAGGGGAAATGAGCTGAAACAGATTTTGAGGGAAAGGTTATGAAAAACAGATTGAAGAAACATTAAACCTTAGTAGCATTTATTAGGCTTTATTCAAAATGGTATAATAGAAATGAAAGTGTCTGAAAAATTCTTGATACTTTTTACTCACCTCAGAATCACAGCTGCTAAAGCTGACAACAGCAGAATTTTTATCCACATCAAGTAAATCTATTGGAACATCACTCTACAGTCAATATTAAAAAAAAAAAAATGGTTCAGATGGAAAGCTAAAAAATTTACAAAACATTATTTTCTCTTAGGGTTCTCTTTAGTTCTAGTTCATGCTCATCTTTAAATTTGAGCATATGAATTCTCTTAATTTACATTTGATAATGTACTTCTAGAAAATAAATGCAATAAAAAATAAATGTTATATCACAATGTTTATTTTTTTCTAATTTGGACTATTAGAGATCATAAACGATCATCTCTCACCACCCCCTTAAAAGTATAATCTTTCTACCTATTTTTGTCAATGCTAAAAATGTTACCATAGTCTAAAAATAATAATATGGCCATTCTGATTCTATCAGTTCATTTTTATCAATTCAGTTTTTACCTGCATCACAAAAATGAGATAATTTTTGGTCTCCTCTAGAGAGGTAGTTCCTAGGGCACTGTTGTTGCACTCAGTTTTATCTAAATGGTGCTCCTAGAGTTGTGTAATGCAGCCCTTATGCTAGCATTACCTAAGACAGATTTCAGCCTTTAAATTTTAATTAATAATCTGATCTCTCCCCCACATCTTTTTAAACATTATCTTCTTTCTCCACTTTATTCTCTTCTCATCTTCTTATGGGTTTTCCATCTTTTGCTTGTTTTCTATTCATCCTACTACCATCCTTTCCCACTCCCTGAATATCTTACAATTTAAAGAAAAAGCTGATTAAATATATTATTGAATGGAGTTGTGTATTATTACCCCTATATTTCACCTTTTGGGAATATTTACTTTGTCTACGGACCTACCCAGAAACTGGTGGTTAATGAGCAAGCTGTACTGTAAGCTACCATTTTAGAATTGAGAGCTTAAAAAAAAGGTTCTAATAAGGGCATTAAATACTGCAGTTTTCTAAATCGCATCTCTTAAAATTCTCTTAAGATCGCCAAAGAACAAAACCCTTACTGTTCTTTTTGATGCTTCTTAAAACTTAAGTCCATCAATCTTTTGTTTAATACTTACAGGATAAATAAAAAGTAAAGATATAACTTAGATAATCTATGAGCAAACTGATTATCTAATAGAAGATTAGATAAACCTTTAAAATTACTATCTAAGCTAAATGCAATTTAAAAGAAAAACACTTAAAATTACTGTCTAAAATTAAGTGTTCAATAATAATTAGTGCATACGGCTGGTCTGCAAAATAGATCCAATCACAAAACAAAGAAATTAGACACTGGCTTACCTGTATTAAGACATTATCTATTGCTGTCTGCACCTCTAAGATGAGGCTGTAGCTGGCATCATCTTTATTTAATGTAAACTTGTCATTTACACTAAATGAAGGTACTGCTGATTTTGCTTTGCTTGATTGGGAAGACTGTTGATATTTCTCTCTTTCCTGTAGTACCTTATACTGCAGATGTTCCAGCTCACTCCTAGAGAAAATATATACAACTGTCACCTATAAGTATAAACATTTGAAGTCCTTAGAATGATTACAAGAATTTGAGACATTTACTTGTGCAAAACAGATTTTTATTAGTTGAACTAGAACTATGACACTAATACAAAGTTTTGTTTCTATGACTAACCAAACAATTCCACATTATTTATCTCTAATCTAAAAATTAAAACTCAGTCCCATACCAGCAATATTAATAAAGAGTTGTAACTATCAAGGCAAGCTGAAAATAATCAGTTCTAACACACAAATCTAGTTATAGTTAATCAGAAGAGAAACTAATTGTACCGGAGCAGAGAAATATGTTAGACTTAATTTGAAGAAACAAAATGTGTAAAACCAGTAAATATGTGCCTTTCAGTAAAAATTAGGTGAAACAGACAAAATAAGAAGGAGGCTGTGGAGTACTAACATTTTGGGGACGATAAGATGATCATGAGACAGTGGTACAGCTGAGTTTCTTCTATCAAGTGTTTAAAAGGATTCTGCTGACCTTCAACTGTACAGTCATTGCTTCATTGCTTAGAGTCACTTCAGTTAAAGGGAAACAACATATGCAAATGTAGCAACTAGTAACTGAGAAACAACAACATGAGGCTTAGCCAGCCCCAATTTAGGGGGAAAAATCTGGGTAAGAGCTTGGAAGGGATTTGTGCGATAAACAAAACAAAGGAAAAGATTCATTCGTACAAGAAATATTTACTTAGAGCCTCATATGTACCTATGTTGCAGGTGCTGAATGAACAAAACAGACATAAGCTTCTCATGACCTTACATTCCACTGGAATCAGGAGGGACAGACTCGGTTATAAATGTAAGGTATACTGACGATGTGAGAGAATAGCCATTAATTCTACTTGGTTTCCTTATTGCATGAACGTTGGAGCTTGAAGTCCAGGTCGCTTTGCTAAACTGGCTTGTGGTAAACCTGTGGTGTGGCTTTAGTGAAATAGTACTTGTGGCATTTTGCTGCCTTAAAAACCTAAGTAGCCCTCAACTACCACCAAAAATAAAAATAGATCAACCCTCACTGCCCTCAAGAGGTTGGTAAGGGTTGAAGTAGGGAGAGCAGTCATTAGAAGTTTCAGCAACTCCCACTTCTTCACTGTATGAAGCAAATTTACTTGAGTCTGGGGTCTCTTTTCATAGGATTTGTCAAATTGAACAAGCCACAAAAGCAATCCCTGTGTCTAAAAGAGTCAACATTACTCATTTCCAGTAAGAAAACTGATAAGCCAATGTTACAGATTCATAAGGGTCCACAGGAGCAGTAAATAGTACAATTAAGAAGGAATACAGTTGTCTGTGTTGGTCTCTTTCTAATGTCTGTGAAAAAACAAAACACTACAACTATCTATAAACAAATTAAAAATATAATTTTTGATCTAGAAAAAAGTCAGTATAGAAAAAAGTAATAATATGTATATAAATAATATAAAAAGTATATTTATAACTTTAAAATACTAATTAGCACTTACTGCAAATTTTCTCAAACTGATAAATTTAATTTAAAAAGGTGATAAAATAATTAATTGTATAATTCCTTCCAATAAAATATAAGAACTACACACTTCATGAAATAAAAAAAAAGCAAACAAAAAAATCCAAAATTACCTTAAGTTAGAAATTTTATTTTGCATCTCCTGATTAATTTTTACTTCTTCTCCTGGTCCACTTTCCTTATGCATAGGCTCTGTTGTCAGACCTGTAACCCAGCCTGCAGAGATGAATTAAATTGTGCACCATTAAGTGCTGCTAGTATTAAAAGAAACCCCAATATACATGCCCCTTTGTCCACCAACATCAACCTCATTTAGTCCTAGGACTTATTCTCCTTCAAAAAACAAGACAAAACAACAAAATATATCAAGCTGGAAAATACTGAAGCCATAAAGAAACTACATAATAAACATTTGTGATACTATTTTTATTTTGTGTAAACTACTATAATACTATGAATAAAGAAATCTTTCACTTCTCAATTTATAGTTTTAGTTTTCAAGTATGGAATAAGTCAACACAATTCTAGCAAGTTCAAATATACCTGATGAATTAGAACTGTCCTTCAAAAATCATGTTTATGGAAAGTTAAACTCTCGCATTGGCTATTTTAAGAATGTAAAAGAATCACTAACTCAAAAGCAAGGGAATTTTTATAAGAAATATAGACAGTAACAAAACATAAACTAAAGTTCAGTAAATACTTCTTTTTAAACCAAAGAATATCATTTAATTTTCAAAGATTAAGTAGAGTATGCTAAGTACTCCATTATTCACATATTACCTCTTTTATAAACCAATACACCCACTCCTTCCCTCCTTAGTTTTTAACCAGTATAGGTTTTAATGCTGTAGGTAAGACTGATTTACTAATAACACTTTTTTTTAAAAAAGTTATCATCAAAAATAATTTATTAAGGGACGCCTGGGTGGCTCAGTCAGGTAAGTGTCTGACTCTTGATTTCAGCTCAGGTCATGATCTCAGGATTGTGAGATTGAGCCCTGTGTTGGGCCCTGGGCTGAGCATGGAGCTTGCTTGAGATTCTCTCTCCCTCTCTCTCTCTCTGCTCCTCCCCCACTCATGCTTGCTTGCTCTCATGCTCTCTCTCTCAAAATTAACATTAAATAATAACATTAAAAAATAATTTATTAAATGTATATTTTTTCTTAATGATTCTTTCTTTACCTATTACCATTTCCCTTACCTGAATACGTGGATACCACAATTTCATCATAGCCTTCTTTCCCTACACAACCACCCTGGATAGATGTGACACTTTCAGACAACATCTAAAATAAATTTAAGATCAAGTACTTCATTAATAGCTAAAAAGTTCACAGACATATTAAAATAAGCCATAAAACCTATTTTCCTCCCTCCAGACGTTCAACATACATTTATTGAATACTTATCATTGGAAACACTGAGACTGGAGAGGCAAAAATCCTGCACAAATGGCAGAAAATTCCAGTGCTTTTAAATTTGGGGGAAAGAAGACTGAAAATGACTCATATATGTGTGTGTAGCACTCAGCCACAGTAGCCACATAATGAGCAAAAATCATTTATTTATATAAAGAGGTTTTTTTTTAAAAAAATTACATAAGCAAAACTCCCAATATGTTTAGTCTATCATCTGAATTCTACATACCACCTCTCATGTGTTTTTTCCAAATAGTTTTTGGAAATGAACAAAGAATAAAGTTTTTTAGATGAATAAAGGAGATGATAGCCTCTATGAAACCTTTAGGGAATTTTTATTCCCATATTATCTATGTAATACCTTTATCTATACATCAAAACATCTGTATTTGCTGATCTACAGTTAAAGCTGGGACTGAGGGGAAGCACTAGTAGTGAAATCAGACAAAGAAAACTTGATACTGGTTGTGGTTTTTGTTGTTGTTTTTTAAAAAACAGCCTCAATCCATCCTGCATAAGGCAGGATGGGAAACCCTGGACTAGAGAACACCACTTCATGAAAACGAAAGATTCATTTTACAGCAGACTGATTCTCCATGTAACTCCGTACCTTGGCATAAACAAGCTTAACTACATTAAAATCCGTGAACTAAAATTACTCATATTTAGTAATTCTTCTCATTTGGTAAAGTCTTGGGTGGTTAGGAGTGAAATTGCGACTTTTCTCTCTCTGCTCAAGGATATTTTGATATTGTTCTAACAACATGAGTTTATTCCTAAAACATTATTACTTTAAAACAACAGTCTTGTTTGTTACCCAAACATATAAATGTTACTCCTGTAATCCACTATGCATTGTAGAAACTAAGGCAAAATAATTAAAGTTCAGGTATACAATATTTAGAAACCAAATGAAGAAGCAATTTATTATTTATCTGGAAGGCAATAGTCTATTATTCAAACATAAGTGCAGTCTAGAGAAGATTTTGATAACATCAAAGCAGCAATATTCTAAGCCAAACACAAGATTTTAATATATTTAATTTAATAAAACCCCAAACATCACAATCATCTCTATAATTATTTGATGAATATAAGCATATATAGTCTTTTTAAATGAACTGACCTGATCAAATCGTAGAACAGGCTCATTTGTATTGTCAAAACTATACACTTGTACCACTCCATCATCTCTCCCAACAAGTAAATCTTTAACCCCATCACCCACAATGTCAAAGCTGTCAACACACAAAATACCTTTAAAAAAGATGATAGAGGTGACAAGTTATTAATAAAACTAATATTAGGGCCAAGTACAGACAAAGTAAGGCTGAAAACATGTATATACTGAATCAGAATGGGAAAACAAATAACAGAAAACTTGAAGCATAATCAGGTATCCCCTTTTCTGCCCACATTCAGCCATTTCCAAGACTTTAAATATAATCTAAATGGAAATGGCTCATAAGTTTTTATCTCTAGCTCTGGCCTCTCCCCAGAGCTCCAGACTTCTACATCCAAGATCCTATACAGCATCTTCTTTGAGACGTCCATTTGCATCTCAAATGTCCTATGCCCCAAAGAAAATTCTTCATTCCCCTTTAGCACACCCCATCAATGGTCCTTCCCCAAACTCTCCTCATCTCAGTAAGGTATCACCCAGTTGTTCAGGCCAAAAATCTAGACTACATCTCTGATTCCTGTCTTTTTCTCACTGCCCAGACCAAATCCCTTAGCAAATCTTAACAGCTCTATCTCCAAAATATATACTGAAATTGAGTCCTTCCCATTTCCAACTACCATTAGCCTAGCTCAGGCCACTTATCTGTAGTCTAGACTAAAATAAATTATAACAACTATAACAATGACTTCCTAACTGATCGCCACACTTTCAATTTTGAGCTGCTTCCCCCAGATCCATTCTCCCTGGTATGTTTTTTGTTTTGTTTTGTTAGATTAGATCATATCATACTCCCACTTACAATTCTCCAAAGACTTCCCACTGCACATAGATAAAAATTCAATCCTTTTCCAAGGTCCACAAGGACCTACATGATTTGGCCCTATGCTTAGCATGACTTGTCTTGTCATGCTAATGCATTTAGCCACACTGACCTTCCCTTTGCTCCTCAAATGAATCAAGTTTACTTATGCCTCAAGTCCTCAGCCCTGATTTTTTCCTCTTTCTGGAGCATAATTTTCCCCCCAGTTTTTACATTACTAACTCCTTTTCTTATGAATCAGATCTCGGCTCAAATTTCACCTTTTATAAGACACCTTCCATTACCACCCAGTCTAAATTTAGTTTTCCTCCTTCCACCTATCACTAATGCATCACTGTCTGATATTTTTTTCAGATGACTTAGATGAAGTTATCTATTTATTCATTTGTTTATTCTCTGTCTCCCCTAACAAGTATTTGTTGAAGGAATAAATGAATACATGAATAGAATTACTATACCTATAAATAGCTATCTTACTACTTTCTAAGTCAGATATAAATTTCCTCAGAAAGGTATAAATCCTTTAGAAAACCGGAATATTCCCTGACTCACTATACTTCTTCCTTGCTTAATATCAAATATCCCTAAATTCCAATTAATTTCATACACCAAACAGTGAATAATGGATTTGATACTATGGATGGACATTAGCCCACAAAAGCCTACCTATCCTAAATTACCATTAACATTTCTTAATTAAAAAATGATGCCAAAGTATGACAGACCTGCTAAATAAACAAAGAGTAAATAAATCTGAGGTGGCTCTGTAAATTGTTAAGCTTACCAAATACTGTGAATAAATAAAACAGAATGAACTATATAAAATTTAGGATATTTAATAATGAATGACATTTCAGAATCTAAACTACATCAAAAACATACCTCCCAGCTTTTTCTCATTTCGAATTTCCCACTTGTGTATCGGTTTGGAGGTAGTGATCTGAATAAGCCCAAGTTTTCCATCTGATGTTCCAAACAAAAGGTCTTCTCCAGAGTCACCTAGTTTATAATTAAAGTTAACATGTTAGGGGCACCTGGGTGGCTCAGTCAATTAAGTGTCTGACTTCAGCTCAGGTCATGATCTCACGGTTAGTGGGTTCGAGCCCTGCGTCAGACTCTGTGCCGACAGCTCAGAGCCTGGAGCTTGCTTCAGATTTTGTCTCTCTCTCACTCTGTCCCTACCCCACTCATGCTCTGTTTCTGTCTCAAAAATAAATAAACATAAAAAAAAAATTTTTTTTAAGTCAACATGTTATACTTATGTCATGACTCATAAGATCTCCTTAAAACTGAAAAAATTTTCATATACATGGACTTTAATGTAAAAATATCATTTAAAAAATATAAAAAGACAGAAAACTTAATTTTGGAGGATGGTTATATAGTCACAGAATTTTATAAACTAAGAGATAAGACCCTTCCTCATCATCTAATTTTAAGATGAGGACACTGAAAATTAAAGTTCAACAATTCATTATTGTTAGTTACTGGCAAGTTATCAGACTACTGTCTCAATTCCAGTTCATTAACATATAGTTACATTATTACAAACTTAACATACAGTTAAATGATTAACTATACTTAATATATAGTTAAATGATTAAAAACCTGAAATATCTAGACTTAAATAACATAACGCATTTCCTTATTTTATTGTGATTACCGCCATTTCCGTTGTGTAGTGCTAAAACAGTAGGTGGGCCAGGAACTTCAGTTTCATACATCACATCAGATCCCTGAAGAAGAACAAGTATTTTAAAACTGAAACAGAACATAAATTTAGTATACATACTCCTTGATAACATCAGTATTCATATAAAGAAAAACTCTAGAATTAAACTGTTGAAAAAAGTTAGACTGTGATTATTAACTTGCATTTCTTTAGCAATTTTGTATATGTTAACTCATTTTAAAATATATAATATTTAAAGATCACGAAGAAATATTTAAAATACTCAACACTTAGAAAAGTTTTCAATTTAAATACTTTGTTTGCCCAAAAACTTGACACTGGTAAATTTTCCTATCAAAGCTTTCCAGGAATAAGTTGTTTGTTCTGTTTTCTTTAACTCAGAGCACAAATATTTAAACAGACCCAAAGTTACTTCCTAAGAAAAAGACAAGCCCAGGGGCTCAATTTTGCTTCCTGAAAAATGTGAATGAAGTTTGCCACCCTAGTCCAGAGTGGTAGCAGACATGTGTCATCTAAGGCAGAAAATAGCCCCTACCTAACCCTCAACCTGATTCTCATCGTCAACCTTAAGAGGTCGTCCAGGTTCTCAGGATGGTAACTGACACAAGAAGGTTATGAAGATTTTTTTTTCAACAGGACTTCTCACTCTTTAATGTGCCATTACACTTTTTGATACTCCAAGAAGGTAGGTGGTGAGTATCACCAGAACAGCAATATCCAACATCTAGGGTGTTATCTCTTAGGGTAGCACATTGAATGTATTGTTTCATTTAGTTGGATAATACCAGCAGGTGGGTTCTCAGTGTTTTCATTGTACAGAAGAAGAGACTGAAGTTGGGAGCAGTTAACTTGACATAGTCACATGGCCAATAAGTATTTGGGTATTTCCAAAACCTATTCCAGTGAGAGGCAGAATGACCTGTTATTTAGATAAGAAAAAATGTGAAATTATAGTAAATATGTAATGACCTTTTTGTTAAATTAAATATATATAGAATATATAAAAGTCATGTGCTTTATCTTTTATTTACAATTACATTTGAAATTTCATATATATCAACTATATAAACACAAAAGAATCCACAAGAAAACTTTAAAAAAAGGCTACTTCTGGGGCAATGGATAATGAGCAGTAAAGGGGAGGAAGGACGTATGAAGGGCAGAGCAAAGGCTTCAAGCTGTAACTTCCCATAAATCCTTACTGAATTCTTTATTTTTACAGCAAGTACATGGATCTCTTCTAGTTAAACAAAGCAGAATCCTAGAATCAGCTGGAACAATTTCTAACTGAATTCTAGCCAGCTCCTGTTTAAAAGCCTTATTCAAACAATTCATATTTGGGAGTACAGGCTATGGAAGAAATTAATTATTCATCTCTCTAGAATGAATCTTGAACATTACTTTATCTTCCCTTGGCAGGGGGGTGGGGGGGGCGGGGAGAACCTCATAGAACCATTGGATTTTTCCTTCTATAAAAGGACTAATACCAAGAAATGGCCATCTGACTATGAAATTCCAAAGAATGAGATAGCCTGTGATGGCACAGAATAAACAGCAAGATTTTTTATTCAACTGCACTATCATTAGCCCAAGTTTCTGATCCAAATAATCCACCTGTTCTATGTTATTTGCATTAAACTTTATTTTATGGATCCTGGTGTTTGTATGTATGTGTATTTTATTGAAAGTCACTTTTGAAGAGACATAGGTGTAACTATTATACTAATAACAATACCTTATGCATCATGGTTTTTAATAGAAATATAAGGACAATAAAATGATTTTTCCCTCTATCATTCATTTATTCATCCAACGAGTATTTACTGAGTGCTTATTTTGTTGCACATACTGTCATAAATATGGAATAAACTCAAATGATACATCCCTTGATCTCAACTATTCCTTCTTTGTTAAAGACTAACATCTGCTCCCCAACCCAATTTCCTCCATTTATTTGATTTTGGCAGGGAGGGAAGGGTAATGGAGGAAGAAAGCCAAAAAAAAAAAAAAGCTGTGAAGGGTTCTATAGCAAAGGCACTCCATTCAAACTGGACTAACTCAGAAATTATGTATGGGATTGGGAGGAAGCATCCTTTTTCCCATGTATGCCTAAAACTCACCAAAGATCTTAATACATTTGGCTCAAGTTAAAAAAAAATAGCATACCAATTAAAAGGCATTTTTTCCAGATATAATTTTAAGTAAGACATTTAAAGCGGCAGTAATAAGTAATTTAACTTAAATACACATTGTTCAGTAATACTTATTTAACATAAATTATGAAAAACTATAAAAATGCAAATCACAGAAACCTGTAAAACTCTGAGCACTCTGTCCTGGCAGGCCAATACTGGTGTAATACTAGGTAATCTTTCCACTGGAAGGCAGATGACGTCATTGATTTTGTCCCCGGAAAGGTAATAATGCTGGTCTTTGCAGTCACAATAATGGTTATAGATGTAACTTGCACCGAGAAAGAGGTCTGAGCCAGATATATGCCTGAGAACATTAAAAGTAATATAAAATATCCATATTTTTAAAAATAAGCATAGAAAACTCCTGAACTTTTATGAGATGAAAATAAGTTTATACAGTTTCTATCATTTTATCACAGACTTAAAGAATAGATATTTTTCCCCCTCATTTCCCCCACTTAATTTTAGCCTTTAGGTATAACATTGATTTTGAAAGCTGTGAAGACCTTAAGGTCTTAGGCATCTCAAAAATTAAGCTCAGAAAAAATGAAAACAAAGACAATGATAATTTAACTGTCTATATCTGAAGACAATTTGAAAAAAGGAACTTTTTTTAAATGCGTACTATGTGACAAGCACTGTCCTAAATGATTTACATGTATTACACGGATTAGCTTAATCCTCATAATGTTATAAAGCAGGGACCATTATTATTCCTTTTAACAGAGAACAATAAAATGTTAGGTAACTTGCCTAATGGCACACAACCAGTAGTGGAGTAGACTGCATTAGGTACCTTTTAGCTTTAGAGTTAGCTTTCCTACTACTTTTCTGAACTGTCTAGCAAAGGCTGTTGGAAATGAATCTACTTTAAATGGTAAACAGTGAAAAAAATGATTTCATTAGATTTTTATCTTGAAAAAAGAAATGAAAAATATTCATTTTAAATTATATTTAACAAAATGTAGGCAATAATCATAACAACATTCTAATTCTATATTGAATCCAGTTTTCACTTGGGGAGCTGAAACTTGACAAAAATTATATACTAGTATATTACCTTTCACTTGTAGACTGCTATAACCATAAAGAAGGTGATAATAAAGAAGGTAATTTTATTTGAAGGTTTATTTGAAGGTGACACTTCTAAAGTCTAGTTAAAAAGTTTTGGAATTAAAATTATTTCTTATCCTATAATTATCCTCATTGATTTTCTCTTCTTCAATTATCGCTTAAGTGGCCTCACTCTGTGGCTCTGCATATGATTTCAGTAGTCCTCAATATCATTTTTATCAACTAACAAAATTCTTTTTCAAGACTTAAAGTTTCATCTAGAAATCCATCTGTATTACA
The DNA here is from genome assembly GCF_018350155.1 of Leopardus geoffroyi. Taxonomy (NCBI): domain Eukaryota; kingdom Metazoa; phylum Chordata; class Mammalia; order Carnivora; family Felidae; genus Leopardus; species Leopardus geoffroyi. Next base: position 102,361,373 of record NC_059327.1, on the reverse strand, counting down.
TTTGCAATTATATTGCAGTTACACATTTTCCAAAGTACTGCTTACAATCACTATTGTTGACAAGAGCAGGGATAGATGGAAACGTTAAGCAGGGAAGGGATGCATGAGTGGTTACCAACTTGTAAGTTGTTGTAAGTGCTCTCTTACTGAATCTTGCCAAGTTATAACCTTGCTTTCCTATGCACCCTTATAAATTTGGGGATTCAGACAATAAATTTTCAAAAATTAAGTAAAGATCTTCTCCATCCTGCCACTGCCACTCCAATAAAAACATTTAAGAAACTAGCAAAAGCAATTATTGTCTAGGAAATTCCTTATCTTTCTCAAACCTTTGCCCACATATCCTTCTGAATGTGAGTTATGCTAATTATTAATGTATTACTTTGATTTTAATATTTTACAATTATTATTCACCATGTCTATCTACAAAAGCATTTCAAAAGTATTCTATTCTTATTAAACCACTGAACTCACTCCCATGTACCACTGTTTAAATCTTACCTAATCTCACCAAACCAAAGTTTTGCAGCTTGGATGTCAGGACATGAGACATGCATTATACAGAATTATACAGGACAGCTGTGCATTACACAGAACACTGAACTGAGTTAGCAGTTTTCAAACCAATGTCTGGTTGCTTATAGAACTTGGCTGCATCATAGTCAAATGAAGAACTTTTTTCTTTTAACCCACTCCTAATAATTCCAATTCTGCAGGTATGAGTAAGACAAGAAATCTACTCTTTTAAGCTGCCAAGGGATTCTCCTCAGTAGTAGGTTTGAGGACAGTGTGTTAGATAAACTTTAAAGGCTTTTCAGCCCCCCATGATTAAAAAAAACTAAAATTTAAACTGCAAAATCTCACATATCCAAAAGCTCTTAAGGGAGTTATTTTTACTCAGGGTCTTAACTGATTTACCTAAAATTATATCCTATTGGTAGTTACCAACTTTGACGGCCAGCTTTTTAACAAAATGATGCTACCTCATAACCAAAATTACCAGAGACATCAAAGGAACAGAAACCTAAACATCTCTAGATTTCTTTTACTTTTTTCTTTTATACCTTAATCATGAATCAATTGAACCAATTAGTCAAAAATTAATGTATAAATACTATGAGAGTCTTTAAAAGAAAACATTTCAACAACCAATTGATTTTGTACTGATTCTAGGTTAATTAGTTTCTTACTAACAAAGTGCCTTTAGGCAATTTTAGTTCCCAGGAAATCTATTAAGATATGAGACTCAATCTGATGTTTGTCACCTATCCAAAATATTGTAAATGGATATGTAAAGATAAAAAAAGGATGAACATACATAGCTTTAATGCTTTCAGTGAGGTTTGTTTCAAAAGAGAGGAACTGTTTTCCTCTCTTTGTGAAGCCTCTAATCTCAGATCCTGCAGCAACAAAAATTTTCTCCTGGGGTGTATTAAGAACCCCTCCTAGCTCCAATCTTGCAATCTTCTGCCCTGGTAAAGTCTTGAACACTGCCTGCAAAAATCATGGGGGAAAAAATTAAGTACACAAATTTATTGTAAGCATTTTCTTTTACCATAAAAAACGCTGTGATTTCAAACACACAAAGTATTATAGTTCCATTATATAGAAACATCTTTAGATACAAACGTATTTACTTCAGTGGGTCTTCAAGGTTTTTGGCTAAATATCTTCAAAATTTAGAATATTTATTGCCACACATATTTCAGCAACATCATTAAAATCTAAACTCCTGCAACTCAAAGTAGAGTTCATTAAGCAGTGCAATTAGTATGATTAACCTTATTAAAAATGCAGACTTTTCTACTGAGTGAGAACCTGCATTTTAACAAGATTCCCCCACTGGCTTCAATGGACATCTTTTTATGCTTGAATTGTCTGTTTAAAACTAATCTCTCCTGCTTTCTTCATAATTTTTATAAATTTTATCAGTATAAGATTATAGAATTTACTGAAAACCTGAATGTATAACTTGATATCTAATTGGAAATACCATTTGTATTATTAATTTCTTTCTGGTTATTTTCCATTTTATTATTGGCACCAATTTCTCTCCCTCCCCTCCAATGACTTTATACAGAGAATAAAGTATCTGGGAGAATATACAAATAATAGAAACACTGCACCTTCTGACAGTTTTTACCCTATCCAGTTTTTTTATAAATTCTACATAATGTATAGTGAATATATAAGTGTTCACAGCTCAGACCCATTGTTTGTAAACTATGATCTGTCAATATGATAATGCATTAATCACATCCTTGATTAAGAGGCAGAGGTGATGGGATAGTCACTTCTATGTTATATTATGTTACATAAGTTACATAAGACTCTACCTTAGCTGACTGGACAGATTTTCCTGCTGGCTTGAAGCAAGTCACCATGAGAGGGCCAGTGAGAATACCATATGGCAAAGAACTGTGGGGGCCTCAAGATGTTGAGAGCAGGCCCTGGCTTATAGACAGCAATAAAATGGGGACCTCAGTCCTACAACAGCAAGAATCTGAATCCCGTCAACAACCATGTAAGCTTGGAATAGGACCCCAGCTCCAAAAAGGAATAGATCCTGGCTAATATCTACGCTGTAGCCATGTAAGACACGAAACCGTATTCCTGACCCACAGAAACTATGAGATAATAGTATTGATTCAAACCCCCAAAAGTAATCTGTTACACACCATAGAAAATTAATATATCACCCTAGGCTGTCAAAGGTGTTTTACAGCTAGCTAGAACATGACTGTTGTCTTGCCTGTAGCCTCATACTTCATGTAACTACTTTTCTAACAATGCATTTTTCATTGTTTTTAGGACAATTTTAACCTAAGAGTATTCAACAAGTAGTGTGTTTCTCTTTTAGAAAATCCTTTTTTCAAGGCACCTGGGTGACTCAGTCAGTTAGGTGACTGACTTTTGATCTCAGCTTGGGTCTTGATCTTGGGGTCATGAGTTTGGGCCCCACATTGGGCTCCATGCTGGGTGTGGAGCCTACAAAGAAAGGAAGGAAGGAAGGAAGGAAGGAAGGAAGGAAGGAAGGAAGGAAGAAAGAGAGAAAGAAAGAGAGAAAGAAAGAAAGAGAGAGGAAAATCCTTTTTTCTCCTAAAAAAAAAAAAAGCTATACATACCACTGCTTCTCCCTTCTTCATTCCAAAGCACATAACTACCCCATCATGATCTCCAATAACCACCTACAATAGATTGAAGAGAATATGAAATTACTATAATTATGTCCTATTAACTTATATGGGGGAAACAAGATCTCAAAATATAAATCATAATTTTGAAAGTAGAGATCAGAAAATCTAGGAAAGTGCCTACACAAAAAATAATACTCCAAGAAATTACAAGAAAGGGGCAACGAGAAGGTAGGGAGAATCATTATTGAAGTTATTGGTCATATATTCTGTTCCTACAATGTAAAGAGAGCAAGAGAACAGAAACAGAAGTGTCAGGGAGGTAATTTTTTTCCTTAACTAGAGGATAAGAATATGTTAAGATTAACTTTCAAAACAGATTATCAGTAAAGTTGTGATTGACCTACTTGATATTTTTATTGTCTTAATAGAAAACTTTCACCCTATGCAAAAGCAGACAGAATATTATAATGAATTCCCACATATCCATCATTCAAGTTCAACAACTATCAACATGTAACCAATGGATTATTTTGAAATAAATACAGAGGGAGATTTTAACACTTGTTTCTCAGGAATTGGTAAACAAGCAGACAAAAGAGGATATAGATTAGAAAAACAATTACCTCTGGTCTAATATGTATGTACATATGTATGTGTACATTCATGTACATATGTGTAGGATATGTGTGTGTGTGAGTGTGTGCCCACACGTGCATAAATAAGCAATTCACTCATCCTAAGTACATTATAAATGTTCTTTTCAAGCACACAGGAACATTAGAAAATTGACAATGTATTAGGACACAAAACAAGTCTCAATTATCAAAAAGTTGATGTTGTACAGGCCACATTCTTGGGTCCCTGATTCTTAACTTTGGTGTGGGGATCACAAATCCCTTTGTGCATTTTATGAAAGCTATGGACTTTCTTTCTAGAACAATGAACATTCACAAATAATTATGCACACATTTTCAGGAGATTTATGGACCTTTGGTATTGGCAGATTCCTATTCAGATGAAAAAATACATAAGAACAGTTAAGGTTTTGAGTTTTTTTTTTTTTTTTAACACTACACTACTCCAATAATTTGTGAAAACAATAATTACAGGGATTTCCAAAGTGTGATTCCTAGATTCCTGGGGTCAACAAGAACGTTTTAGGGAATCTGGCAAATGAAAACTATTTTTCTAAGTAAGTCTTTATTTTTCTTTTTTGCTATGTTGATATTTACGATGATGATGTGGAGCAATTGTGGATAAAGTTGCTGGTGTCTGGCAAGAATCAAAACAATGACAACAAACCTTACCGGTTGTCACTGTAATCTTCATCACCACTTGAGAGTAAAGAAAAAAATGAAACTTCATGTAAGAATGTTCTTGATGAAGCAATAAAAATTATTAATCTTCTTGAATTTTGGCCCTTGAATCATGTCTTTTTACTATTTAGTGTGAGAAAATAAAAAATATGCATAAAGCACTTTTGCTGCATACCAAAAAACACTTAATACCAGTTTTAGTCACAAGTTGAACTATTCAGTTTTTTCAAGAAACACAATTTTAAGAATGAAAGAACAACTAGCAACTATTAGCAATGGTTAAGGGGTGCCTGGGGGGCTCAGTGGGTTAAGTGTCTGACTTTTCGTTTCAGCTCAGGTCATGATCTCACTCACGGTTTGTAAATCAAGCCCTGCAAGCACCCAGCTCTGCCACCCAGCTCTGTGCTAACAGCGAGGGAGTCTGCTAGGGATTCAATCACTCCCTCCCTCTCTGCCCCTCCCTGGCTTTCTCTCTCTCTCAAAATAAATAAACATTAAAAAAAATAAGACAATGGTTAATAACAAGCTGTTAATAACACTTGGTATTTGTAGACATTAAAAACAAAACAAAACAAAACAAAAAAAAACTAAAAGAAGTGAGCTTGTCATTTTAAAGGAAAACAATTGAAAGTATTTGCTCCCAATGATAAAATTTGGGTTTTCAAGTGAAAATAAGTACTTCGGAAGACTTGAATCTGCCACTGTGAGCTTGACAGCTACTCCATACTTAACAACTTTTCTGAGGAAATCAGTAGTGACATCAACAAATGTGATTTGCTTTATATTTTATAATAACATTTGGAACAATCAACATTTGAACATTCAACTTTTGGAAGATCTGTATATCTCAATGAACCAATAATCTCAAATGACCATTACAGGATGCTATAAAACTATTCATGGGTAAAAGATCCATTCAATGTACAAGTGGTTTTTAATGTATCAAAGTATGAAAAGCTAATCAATATGGCTTCTTAATCCACATTGCAACTAATGTTTAAGTAACTACTATTTCTCAAGTATATGTGAAGAGCCATAATTACCTGGAAAAGCTATTTAAATAACTCCTAATTTCAACTGTGTCTGTGTGAGCTGGATATTCTTTGTATGCTTCAACCAAGACAACAGATTGAATGTAGAAAACAGATATGAGAAGTTAGATGCCTTGCTTATGCCAGACTAAAGAATTTGCAAAAGTGTGACACAACTCCACTATTCTCACTAAATCCTCTTTTTGTTTTTGAAAATGCAGTTATTTTTTATTAAAATGTTATCTTTGTAAACATGTAATGGGTGTATTGTTTAAAAAATAAAATAACAAATATTTTAGATATTTGTTTTAATCTTAAGACAGTAATATTGATAGATATAACCTACATAAACAAAAGTTCTTTGGGATCCTCAATAATTTAAGAGTGTAAAAGGGCCTTAAGGCCAAAAAAGTTTGAAAAGTTCTGATCTAGTAGACCAAATACAATAAATGACAATGAAAAATATGTTGATTTATCTTAGTAAAATGTTACTACATCAGAATACTGTATTTATTTTGCAGCTATTAAAATATCCTACCAGTCTACTAAGAAATTATAATTGGTTTATAGAAATCATAGGATCAATATTGCTACAAAAATTATTGTCATTGTGGGGCACCAGGGTGGCCCAGTTGGTTGAGTGTCCGACTTCAGCTCAAGTCATGATCTCACAGTTCACGGGTTCGAGCCCCACGTCAGGCTCTGCACTGACAGCTCAGAGCCTGGAGCATGCTTCAGATTCTCTATCTCCCTCTCTCTCTGCCTCTCCTCCCCAAATAAATAAACATTAAAAATATATTTAAAAAATATAGTTATCATTAATTAAATAAAAAGTTCAACATCAAAATACTTAATTACTCTTAAAAATACAATGAAGTTTAAAAAGGATTTTCCCAGGGCGCCTGGGTGGCTCAGTCAGTTTACTGTCCCACTTCAGCTCAGGTCATGATCTCACAGTTCAGGAGTTTGAGCCCCGCATTGGGTTCTGTGCTGACAGCTGAGAGCCTGGAGCCTGCTTCAGATTCTGTGTCTCCCTCTCTCTCTGCCCCTTCCCTGCTCACACTCTGTCTCTGTCTCTCTCTCTCAAAAATAAATAAACATTTAGAAAAGTTTTTTTTAATAAAAAAATAAAAAGAATTTTCTCTATATCCTGATGTGCTTTATGTTTCTTCTTCATATACACAATCTAGTACACACAATTACACACTGAGTAAATTGTTAACAGGGAAATGGAATATATTTTTCAGTCAGTCAACATTTATCGAGCACCTTGGAATATACTTTTCAATAAGTTTGCTCAAACTATTACAGATTGTACATAAAAATTATAATATCCAAGAAAATTACTGACTGTGGATGTCCCTTGGTATTCCAACCTCTGTTCAAATTAAAAGAAATTTATTTCCATTTTAACATCAGCATTTTAAAAAGAGTAACTTACTAATAAATAAAGGAATGTAAACCTCTTCTCTGTCAGAGCAAAGAGATAGGGAGAAACCAGGATCTCTACAGTACCTTTTGTGTGGCTCTATGTCTTGAGGCAGGAAGTAACTTCATAGTCTTCTGAGAGGTCACTCCCACCTAAGGAAACACACCAGCCACCTAGTGAATGTTTTCTGATACACTAATTTGAAGTGATTACATAAGAGATTAAAAGAACCAGCAGATTCAATTCATTGTGTATTGCAATTAGTGATATGAAACAATTACTATCAGTGATGAACTTACTTTCTAATGAAATATATGCCACAAATGACAAAATATAGGAACCACCCCAAAATAGTAAAATTTATGCTATGAAGTTGTCAAGCCAAAAATAATGTGACACTAGTGGCAACATACTTTATGAACACATATTTCTAGAAGCCTTCATTAAAACCTTCATACAGTTATTCGTTTTCGTACAGTAATTAAAAATCTTTGGAAATAGATTACAATTATTAAAAATGCGACATAGAAGACTTCTGCGAAACACCGAACATGCTGAGGGTCATGTCATCCAATCTGATAGTGAGGACTATTTTACAAAAGGTATGGAAGATGCAAACAGCAGGGAACTGTCACTAGTGGCGCACAGTATGAGAGAAGAGGTGGGGAGGATGGGGACCAATGGGACAGACATTGCAGTAAACAACAGATCATAAAAGGATTTACATATAGTGTAGAAGTACAACTTTCTTCTGTATTCTAAGGAGTAGTACTAAAGTTTAAAGTAATCTGTTTAGGGGGTGCCTGGGTGGCTTGGTCGGTTAAGCCTCCGACTTCGGCTCAGGTCACGATCTCACGGTCCGTGGCTTCGAGCCCCCCGTCGGGCTCTGTGCTGACCACTCAGAGCCTGGAGCCTGTTTCAGATTCTGTGTCTCCCTCTCTCTGACCCTCCCCCATTCATGCTCTGTCTCTCTCTGTCTCAAAAATAAATAAAACATTAAAAAAATTTTTTTTTAAATAGAGTAATCTGTTTAGATTTGCGTTTTTGAAACATCATTCTAACAAGTGATGTGAAGGATGGCTTGGAGGGAGGTGAAGCAGGAGGCTAGGAGCCCAAATAAGAGGCTATTTCAATTACTGGAGAAAGAAAAGATGAGGACCTGAATTGGGGGTAATGGAGATGGGGAAAAAATGGGACCAGTCAAGAGATGTTTAGGAGACAAAAGCAGTAGCAAAATGTGGTGACCAGTTCACTAAGGAAGATATTACGGTGAAAAGTACCTAGCATAGCTAACAGGGAAACTGAGGGGGCAAACTTTTGTATCATGAGCCAAAACGGGATCACTGAAAAAGGAGATGAAAAAGAGGGACAGAATGGCTAGAGCTGAAATACTGAGAGGCAGGATAGTGTAAGAGAGAGAACACCAGCTCCGGAGTCAGAGACTTTGTTTCAAGTTAAGAACTTCATCCTTTTTCGCTGTTAAGTAATTACTTTCTCTGAGTCCCTAGATCCCCATCTATAACATTATCTACTCAGAGAATTTTTATGAAGAGTAAATAGTAATGTAAGTTAAGCTCATGAAGAAATTACATGTGCAATAAAGAGTTGTCGTTGGCTTTTATGATTATGTGGCTGGTGACGTCCAGCTCAAAGCGAGAAGTGTGTGGCGCTCGGGAGAAGGGGCTGGGGAGAGATGGAGGGAGATTCCCGGAGTTACGGGCCAACAGGTAGCTGCAACCTGGGAGGCGTACGGCCTTGAAGAGGAATCCGAGATCACGTCAGCTCTTTTTAGGTATTCAAGGTATACTCTAAGTGTATACACGTACATTCTATATATTCTAGGTATGCTGGCAGCCTCCAGCAACGCGGGAGCGTCTGCCGCTTCTTTCCAAGTCCCCGCGGACCCTCAAGGGCGAGCAGTAGTTGCCCGTGACAGCGACAACGAGAGCTCAGCACCCAGCCCTGCACCTTCGCCGCCGCACCCCCTCTGGGCGACCCCGACAGACGTCAGTGGAAGGACAAAATCCTCTCAGGGAGCGGGGCTCGTCCCGCTTGGCGCCCGCTTTATTCCCTCAGGTTTACCTGTAAATAATCCGCTCGGTTTAAATTTAGATCCATGACGGTGGCACCGATGCTGGGGGCAGCGCCGGAACCGCACGGGAACAACAGAGGCTGCTGCACCTCAGGCCTCAAGGGTCCCGCTCGCGTCCCCTCGAAAGGCCAACCCCCGCTACGACGGCCTCAGTTGGGAATGCACAGGCGTGGCGTCAAGGCTGCGGCGTCCAGTGTGACGTCAATACGCTCACGCGAGGGGAGCCCAAGGCCAAAAGAGAAAGCCTCGCCCCTCTCCCAAAGAACCGCCCACTGACTTAACCTGCTCCAATCACAGGCGGAGAGGAACGGAGGACTAGGCCCAGGACACTCGAGAAAGGTGGTTTCCAGGGAGACTGGAGACGCAGTCTTGGCTCCACCCCCACCGCGGTCTAGAGAAGCACCTCTTTTAAGTCTTTCTCAGTGTAGACCCCTGATGTGAAACTTATGTTGACTCTGAACTATTTTACTGACACGGGAAAGAGTCCTTCAAAGAATTAGTTTCCACCGTTACAGGAGTTAGCTTACCACAATAGTTATCAAACTTTTGGCCTTACAGCCCCTTCCCAAAACTCTTAACAAACTATTGAGGATCCCAAAGACCTTTTGTTTATATAAGATCTGCTGATATTTACTATATTAGAAATTAGAACTGGAGGGGCGCCTGGGTGGCTCAGTCGGTTAAGTGTCCGACTCTTGATTTCAGCTTAGGATATCTCAGGCTTTGTGAGTTCAAGCCCCGATTCAGGTTCCACAAGAGTGCAGAGCGTGCTTGGGTTTCTCTCTCTCTCTCCCTCTCTCTCTCTCTGCCCCTTCCCTGCTCACAGGTTTGTGCTCGCTCTCTCAAGAATTTAAAAAAAAAAAAAAATTAGAAATTAGAACTGGAATTTTAAAAATGTACCTAAAAATAAACTTATTACAGGGGCGCCTGGGTGGCTCAGTCAGTTGAGCGTCCGACGTCAGCTCAGGTCACGATCTCACGGTCCGTGAGTTCGAGCCCCGTGTCAGGCTCTGGGCTGATGGCTCAGAGCCTGGAGCCTGCTTCCGATTCTGTGTCTCCCTCTCTCTCTGCCCCTCCCCCACTCATGCTCTGTCTCTGTCTCAAAAATAAACATTAAAAAAAAAATTAAAAAAAATAAAATTACATAAAAATTTTAATGAGAATATTTTGGGAGAAAAAAAGAGATACAAAGTCTGCAAATTGGTGTTTGCAAATCTATTTACTGTCCACCTGAATAGACAAGCAAGTCCCAGATCTCCTACTGCATTCCATCTGTTGGTATATGTGGGTTGTTTTATTTAAGTATATGAAGAAAATCTGGCGCAAAATTAACAAGTGGTAGTTTTTTTCTTTTTTTTTTATGCTTATAACTTTTGGCCATTTATTTTTATTTATTTTTTATTACATGAAATTTATTGTCAACAAGTGGTAGTTTTTTACAAGCTAATTGCAATGTGGAATGTGTCTTCATTATATAACATCAAAGAAATCCTATATGTTAACATCACCATGGATTTAATCAGAAAAGTTGTGAAATATTGGAAAGCTATCTACCTCAGACATGGAAACAAATTTTGCAAACTTCTCATTTGTGCTTAAAAGGTCAAACTTTAAGCATTGGCAACAAATGTCAGTTTTCCTTAAAATGATAGGTTCCCTTCTTGAATTCACAAGAAAGTGTATACCAAATACTCTAGTCTGACTAATCATAATTTTTGTCAGTTGTGCTTTTTTAAAGAAAGTGTTCCAGCTACCATCTCCAATAATCACACAAATGCTTTTCCTTGAGACAATACCCCTCAGTATTCAGTAGAAATGCTTTATGCATACTTCCCATTTCATCACACAGAATATCTGAAAGCAATGTATTCAAATTGAAATTAACAACTTTTACTGCTTCACAACGGACATATTTATGTAGTTTTGTTTCCTGCCAATATGTGGCATGAAGAATGCAATAACTATTGAAGCCACTGCTTTGATTGATGTTTAAGCACCAACCGTACTTAACCACCATTGCTTTTGAACCATCAGTGCAAATGTCAACACAGTGCAAAAGGCAGATAACATCTTAGTGTGATGAAAAAGAGTTTCAAAATCACAGACCCCCTGAATAGGCCTCAGGGACCTGCAGACTACTAGTGGCCTATAATGACCCAAGGTCTGACTGAGAGCTAATATTCCCTGATCCTTTGATCATTTCTTCCTTAATGTACAGTGTTGTGACTAAAGAAATACTAAATATAGATGAGAAAGATACAGCCTCTTTCCTGACTAAATATAGATGAGAAAGATACAGCCTCTTTCCTGATTTCTTTGGTTTACTAGGAGAGAGTTCACAAATGATTGTGAAACAAGAATTGAAACCCTGAGAAGGGGGTACTTCTTAGGAAGAATAATTATTTCCAGCAAGGGACGTGAGAAGGTTTTGTCTAGATACCAGAATGTTCTAGACAATTCTTTTTCTGAGGCTAAATAACTCTATATTAAAATAGACAGCAGGGCCTGGAGATGGATTAGCTATGTAGCAATTTGCGAAAAACACATACCAATTTAGACTCAACAAAAATACAGATACATTTCAGAAGTAAATTGAAAAATAAAGCCATAGGGGAGACAGGAGAACACAGAGTTGTACAGAATTTTATAGAATTTAGGGAGTTGGAAGGTGGAATACTTAGGGGCCCCATAATAAATTACCACAAACTGAGTGACTTTATACAACAGAAATTTATTTTCTCACAGGTCTCACAGGCTAGAAATATAAGATCAAAGTGCCAGCAGGGAACCAAACCAATCTTCTAAGGCTTCTCACCTTGGCTTGTGATGCCCATCTTCTCCTCCTGGATTCACAAGGTCTTCCCTCTTTGCAAGTCTGTATCCTAATCTCTTCTGATAAGGAAACCAGTCAAATTGGATGGATCAAGGCCCATCCTAATGATCTCATTTTACGGTAATTACCTCTTTAGAGGTCCTACTTCCAAATACAGTTACATTCTGAGGTACTTGGAATTAGGACTTCAACATATGAATTTAAGTGGGACACAATTCAGCCTATATCAGAAGGGAACTTGTCTGATCTTAACAGGAATAAAAGAGATCAAAAAGAAAAAAAACAGATATTAAGAATAAAGATGAAACATTTCAATATGTGACAAAATTTTTTAAATATAAACAAAAATTTGGGATATATATGCAAACTTACTATCTTTATAAACAGTTCATACAAGTTAAATAAAGAAATAGTATTATTCCAATAAGTAAACAGGTAAAAATATTAACAGACATTTCACGAAGAAAGTGGCTACTGAACAAACTTATAGAAATCTATTACCTTCATTTGTAATTGATAATATTAAAGCAAGATATCCTTTTATTTTACCTTTCAAATTAGAAAAAGATGTAAGTGATAACACTGCATATTGTGGAGAGGGCATGTGCTCATCAACTGTGATGCTTAAAACTGGCAATAAAACCCTTTCAAAAGCAATGTAGAAATATGCATCCGAACCTATAAATGTGGGATATTTTTAACCCATAACCCCAATTTTGGATATTTAGTTTTACAGAAACAAAGCAAAGTAACAAGTCGTCATTGAGGAACCACTTAAAATGCAGATATAACTATCCAATAAAGAAATGGTGCCTCCACTTTATCAACTACTGTGCAGCCACTGAAAGTGGAAATAATGAAGGCTGGAAAGCAATGTGGGAAGTGTTCAGGATCATACTAAAAGCATAATATAAAATAGTGTATATACTATGAATACAATTATAGGAAGGGACTTGTTATGAAATAAATCCAAAAAAATTTTTGTTGGTTATAAAGGATTATAAACTTTCCTCCTCTTGTTTTGTATTTTCCATAAGATGTTTGCATTGTTTTTAATAAAATTTTTCAATTTGAAAATAAAATTGTTAAAAAATAAAATTAAAAATTAAGCAATCCTCAAAATCTGTGTTTAACTGCATAGTTTCCAAGGTAGGCATTCTATTGTCCCTGTGATTGCAAGGTTCTGATAAAGGGTTATCCAAGACAGTGGGTACCAAATCTTCCCAGTCTGTTTTGTTTCCCTTCTTACGTCCTGGCAATGCATGTTAACAACTTAAGGAAAATGGTACTGATATTTATTATTGCTACGTTTTTGCATTATAACAAATCAAAATCCTGAAAACCTGATGAATGGGCAGGAATTATCTTTTTAAAAATTACTCTCGTAAATTTGACAAGTATTCCAGGGCTGAGCAAAATCTGAGAAACCATTAATCCAATGTTTTCTCTTTCATATCCACAAACCACTTTCATAGTAATGTATAATCTTTCAAATCCCATAGGATTTTTAATAATTATCTCATTTTTTCATTGTGAAATTTTGTAATTAATTTGGGCATCTATAAGCCAAGGTGAGAAAAGAAAATGTTTGTGTAGAAATGTAGCTTTAAAGATAAGGCATTTTATTTTAGATTGCTATATTATTTAAGGTAGCATTATAGAATTCATCTTCTTGCAATCTTTTTTAAAAGCTGTTTTAAGTTTATGTATTTTTTGGAGAGAGAGAGTGGGAGAGGGGCAGAGAGAGAGAGAGGGAGAGGGAGAAACAGAGAATCCTAAGCAGGCTCTGCACTGTCAGCATGGAGCCTGATACAGGGCTCAAACTCACGAACCCATGAAATCACGACCTGAGCTGAAGCCAAGAGTCGCATGCTTAGCCAAGTGAGCCACCTGGCTCTTCCTATAATCTATAATATTTGTAATCAAAATATATACTGGCAATGCTTATTTCCCATTTAATAAGTGATGCCCATTGTTTATTTACTTTAATTGTGTAAAAGAAAAGAGTTTATTTTGAAGATCAAATTTATTTTAAAACATTAAAATGAGGCTATGATATAGCATCAAAAATACACAAAAAGAGATTTATGATACTTAGAATTCTTTCATTTTGCATCTAGAAAAGGCAAGTGATTTTTTTTAAGTACTGTGTTTTGTTTCTAAATGGCAAAATTTTCAAAGTACTAATTTTAAATACTTCTTATATAATTAGCAGGGTGGGGAGTTTTTCTTCACAAAAATGAAAAGCCAAGTTAGAGAAAACTGCCACTATAATTTATCTTTTTCAACATATTTTAAGGTACTAGAGACATCTTGGTGGATTACATTAAAAAAAAAAACAAAATGATTATATCTTAAATGTGATAAAAATCACCTTCAGATAAATTTACAGAAGTATCATGCACTTCAGTAACTTATAAACCTTATGCTGCAGTCTCAAAGCAACCCTTATGAGTATAAATTAAACAACTTATGACTAAGAATAAGAGCAATTTAAATTGCATTATAGTTAAAACCATAACACAGCTAAAGGTGGTTGACTGAGTGACTGACTCATGAGTATATACATTGGTCTCCACTAACATGTGGTACCAACTGGGAAACCCTCAAACTCGTATTTTAAAAAATTAATAACCTTTTAGATTGATTTTAAAAAAGAAACATGGAAAGAAAGATCATTACCACCTTGGGTGATGGTACCAATCCCCTGAAAGAACTCTGAGACACCCAAAGACTGAGAATCTGCTTGTGGCAAAGCCCTGTTTGATGGAACATGGTAGAAGACCAGATTTGTCCCAGGGCACACAATAAACAATTAATGTGACTTCAGTTCTTTTTAGACATCATTCATAAGACACTTTACCTTCCCATTTCTAACAGCTTCTTTCATTTGGCTTAACGCATTTGAAATAAAAATATATTGAACACGATTAAGACAGTTGTCTTAAGTGGTAGTAAATTTGCTTTTAACAATCACAAAATACATGTCATTTTTAAGTTTTTAAAGTACACAGAACTCTGAAGACACCAGATACTATTTTGCTTATTTCCCTGTTTTATTTCAAGTCTATAAATCTAAGCTTCTCAATGTATTGTGAATTCCATTAAGTCAAGGGTCTTCAGCAAATTTAATACAGAAACACTTACAGTACCAAAATTTTTAAAGAGTAAGCCTAAGAAGCAATTTGAGAGTTGCTTCCTTTCCTTTATCTGTAACTGAGGAAAAAACTAAGAATAGCAAAGAAGTTAAAAAAAGATATAGGACTTGGATAATTTTCTAATTAATCATAATCACCTAAATGTCTTTCGCTAAACAAAATTGTTTTTGGTTCTGTTAAAATGTTCCCTTCTCCAAATTGCCCCACCTAATTCTTTGAGCATTGCTTCTAAGCCCAATGTTCCTGTTAAAACAGTGAAACATGGTGTTGCTGGCCCAGAGCTATTATTAACCTCAAAGAAGTATTAATTTTGATAGCAATCACCTAGAATAATCCTTACCTTGCCTCTATATTATCACAGTAATACCTATGTCTTAGGATGAGTTCACTGGGGACAAAGCCTAATAAGATTTGGATATGACATATTGAAGGAATGTTCTCAGCAGAAAGGGAGGAAGGGAGACAGGATAATAGAGGGAAAAGCTAAACACAGATTTGGTCTCAACTGGAGTCTGGCCAAGCCTAATCCCTTCTGCAGCTCTTGAGCATGAACTACACCAAAAAATGTGGCCCACCTTAAGACAAGGGCCCAGCCTTTTTATTTCCACCCCAGTTGGTCACTGGTATGGAGAAGGGGAGACATAACATCCAGGGCTTCCTTTCAGTTGAGGGCAATTCCCTGGGTCAGTGGATTGTTGGGAACTGCTATTCTGAGAACACTCACAGAATCTGGGAGATGCCTGCACTGGCCCATTAAAAAGGATCTGGGTAGGATATCAATAGTATCCACCACATCTTGGCATCACATTTTCTTTCTTGGCTACCACCTAGAAACTATGAAGAAGGAAAAAAATGAAATAACAGAAATGTACCAGTTTTACATAAGCATAGTAAATAAAGGAAAAACCACCTATGTTTGGAGCTCTGCAGTTGTGAAAGGCATAGACGACAAAAAAAAAAAAAAATGTATTTTCTTACAGGATATAGTTGCCATGAGCTTTATTTTCATTCAACACTCCAAGGATCCTAGGAAGAATGTCCTCAGCTAAATCTGACACTTTTCCAT
The DNA here is from genome assembly GCF_018350155.1 of Leopardus geoffroyi. Lineage (NCBI taxonomy): Eukaryota > Metazoa > Chordata > Mammalia > Carnivora > Felidae > Leopardus > Leopardus geoffroyi. Next base: position 102,345,311 of record NC_059327.1, on the reverse strand, counting down.
TCAACATTTTTTCAATCCCAATTAGGAAGATTACTAAATATGCTGTCCCATAGGTACACGAAAAACCTTTTACTTTTGGAATCCTAGACAATACTAGAAGACTGTAAGTATTTTCTATTATGGAAATTTCATACCTTTACTGTTTTAATATAAACTATAGTAACATATAACAAAGAAAAAAATCAATATTTTATTTAACTCTGAGGTATAACATAAAATATATAAAGTTTGAAAAATGTTTAACACAAAATACCATTTGCAAAGCACAAAAGTTAATGAAATATTCTAAAATGGTAGCAAAAATGTATAAAGTTCTTTTTTTTTTAATTTTTTTAATGTTTATTTATTTTTGCGACAGAGAGAAACACAGCATGAGCAGGGAAGGGGCAGAGAGAGAGGGAGACACAGAATGTGAAGCAGGCTCCAGGCTCTGAGCTGTCAGCACAGAGCCCGACGCGGGGCTCGAACTAACGAACTGTGAGATCATGACCTGAGCCGAAGTCGGACGCTTAACCGACTAAGCCACCCAGGCGCCCCTATAAAGTTCTTTTCTTACATTAACTGTTTTAAATCCCCAAAAGTAGAAATTAAGAAATAATCTTGAAAGAGCTACCATTTAATGGTCATTTTGTTTTCATGTCTAGAAAACAAAAAATGTGTGATATTAATAAGTTTTAGCGTATAATGTATTTAATTGTTTTTTAGAACCTATGAAACTACCCTTAAGCTATGACAATTCGTATTCCTGTATGACTTGACAAAAACAGAGTGAAGAGAATCCAGATAGGCATAACTCCATGAGACAAAACCTAGCTGGTAAAAAAAAATACTTTGTTTTATGGTCTGTGAAGAGATGAGGGAAATTACTGGCCTGTACCCCCATTCTTATTAAGGGGATGCATAAGGTGTTGTGGATATTACCAGTATTTAACTCACTTATAAAATAAAAATCAAATACAGATTCATCACACCTATTTTGTATAGAAAGTGTAATTGAAATGCTTTGATAAGAAAAAGGATGTCAATCATTGTAAGCAATGATGGCAAGAGATGCCTCGAAGGGAAACGAAACATACCTGGTGAGGCTTGGATATGTGTTTCCAGGTAGACAGCCATTGCTTTTTCCTGGTTCTTCCCATAGACATACCCTCTACAACTCAGAATGAAGCTAATGGGCAAGATAGAAGTCAGTCATTGATATCTTACTTAGCATTAAAGCATCAGAGGCAGAAATTAGAAGGTTATAACAAAATAGCAACTCTGCATATCCTCTAACTTTAAAAAACTCACCATCCCACTAAATAAATTCACGTTATTGAAAAACAACAAATGAAAATTTAAGACAGAAAGCAAAGAGTATATACTTTAGAAAAATCTTTAATGTGTTGTTTGGAACAATTCTATGAAACTTAAATATGCAATTATATTTTCTATTAACCCATTTCATTGTTAAATTCTTCATTCGGGGCTCAAAGGTTCTAGGATTATGAGTGATGCCAAAAATTCTAAGAAAATCTTACCAAGTCATAGCCAGTTATAAAATTTCATGTTTCTATTTTTTTTAAAAAATGTCTTCAGCATTTGGACAACGGAAGGAATGCTACATAGTGATGACCTTTTTATTTTTATTTGTATTTTGTTGGCAGTTCAGTTCAGTTGGGTTCAACATTTATTGAGCACCTACTATGTACCAGGCACTGTACTAGATGCTGGAGACACAAAGATGAATAAGACATGGTCCCTGTCCCCAAGGAGCTTACGGTCTCTTGGAGGCAAACAGGTAGTGCAAAGACATAGAGTTTATTCTAAAGTGGACGGAAATGTCAGTAATGTAATAATACTGGGCCTTTAAATACAATGGCATGTCATTGTTTATAAGGTCAAGGCAGACAATCAAGATGAAGACCATTTTCATGTGATAAAACAGTAAAATCATTAAGACCTAACTTTTAAAGATTCACATGATAAAGGCAGTTAAAACTAAAAATTTACACCACAGTTTTTCAAGTATTTCATACTTAGAAATATTATTGCCCACATTTGTGCTATAGTCAAAGCCATTATTCCAGGTTACTGAATCATTCACATCTCAGCATGCTAGGATTCAGTTTCTCACTGAGTTTATGAATCAGAACGGCTAATTCCTCAGTTGCTTGGCTCTTGTCCTCTAAAAGTTCATAACGAAGGCTGGAGATATCTTGTTTGATTTCTTTTAATTCACCTATAGTATTTGTATTAAAAAAAAATATCATGGGTAATTTGCTCTTTGGATTTAGAAAAGAACAAAGAATGAATTCATACAATATGAACACATTTGCTTCATAAAGTCCAAGGTACTTTTTTCAATTTTTTTTCCTTCAAGATATTTAAGAAATATTAATCTTTAAAAATATACTGATCTTTGACAAAAGCTATAAAAATAGCCCAGCTGTGTTTTCAGTAGTAGAACTCAAAGTGTTGTTCTGGGGCTCAATCACCTCTTAACACAGGGTGATTTTTCTGTTAACTGATCTGCAATCGGGGTATCTCCATCCTGTCTATAGAGGGTCCCTTTGGTTCCCTCAGACCCATAAGGGTTGAAACCTACGTGGATTATCCCCCTTTGCTAGGATGGAAGAGAACCCTAGCAAAATGCAACTTAATTAAAGCTTAGTCAATCTATTTAACAGGCAAATACTCATATGAAACAACTAAATTTTATGTCAAGTTTGAGGAGTTGGGAAGAACATAAAGTGATTATTAAGGAAGGCAGTGGTAATGAACTTGGAGCCAAGGAAGGGTTTGTAAGACACAGAGAACCAATGTATAAGGAAGTAACAAGCAACGGTGAAATTAAGTTTAGATGTGAAACCACTAGCAATGTGTACATACATAAGAAACTCCGTAGGAGACTTTTGGCTATTAAAACACAACTATACCCATAATTAAGCTTGGCAGTATTTTGATCATATGTAGACTGCAATTAAAAACTGGATTCTCTTGCAAATGATTATCATGTAGATAAGCCATTGACATTGAAAGGTGAACTTTGGGGCAGAAATTTATCTTGAATCTATAAGAAGTGATTCTTCAAATCATTGGTATTTCAACAGCTTTTTATAATAGAATCACATGTAAAACATACCTTTAATGATATTCCCTGCTACCTTTATCATGGTTTAAAGTATAATTTCTAGGGGCACCTGGGTGGCTCAGTCGGTTAAGCGGCCGACTTCGGCTCAGGTCATGATCTCGCGGTCCGTGAGTTCGAGCCCCGTGTCGGGCTCTGTGCTGACAGCTCAGAGCCTGGAGCCTGTTTCAGATTCTGTGTCTCCCTCTCTCTGACCCTCCCCTGTTCATGCTCTGTCTCTCCCTGTCTCAAAAATAAATAAAACGTTAAAAAAATTAAAAAAAAATAAAGTATAATTTCTATGTTCTTATATATATGAAAGTCAGAACCTCTTTATCTTAAGGAATTCTATTTTTTAGGACTACACATAAAACATTTTCAGATTCATTTTGTTTAGACCAAAAAAAAAAGTGCTTCTTCCTTTCCCATTTGGCAATATGATCTAATTTGAAATCACAAGGCCAGTCTTTGGTGAAATAAGTAGATTTTCACTCCATTAAGTATTACATTTGGACTATAAACCCAGTGGATCCCCTTTTGCATGCCTACTGCCATATCCTCCTTCCTAATTTTTGACTTATGGGGAAACTATACTTTTATTTTATTTTATTTTTTTGAGAGCGAGAGAGAGAGAAAGAACGAGAGAGAGCAGGGGAGGGACAGAAGAAGAGGATGAGAGAGAACCTTAAGCAGATCTCATTCCCAGCACAGAGCCCAAAGCAGGGCTCAATCTCACAACCATGGGACCATGACCAGAGCCAACATCAAGAGTTGGATGCTTAACCAGCTGAGCCACTCAGGTGCCCCAGAAGACTATACATTAAGTGTTACATGTAGTCTGCCAATACAGCAAACACAAATTACTCAGCCTCTTCAGACTTCAGTCCCTTCATTTATTAATGAAGCTGTTAAACTGTATGATAGTTTAATTCGAACTTTGTTCAAAACTCCAAATTCTCACTAACTCATTTTCCTCTTTGGTGCAAGGACTTGGAAGATGCTCCTTGGTTATAATGCTTTCAGCCATCCAGTTTCCCAGATCACTTTGTTTTTGTACCCCTTCCCCCCAGGGAGGTTATTGCACAAATGATCAGATTTCCACTTTCTAGACTACAACCCCTTTCCAATCCTATCTCCCTGAGACAATTTCTAGGGCATCATGATTGGATTTTTGCTGATCCTCAATCACACATTCATAGACTTCTTTTCTACATACATGTATCATTGGACTGACTCAGATTTTCAAGGGATTCCTTGTGCTCATCAAGTAATGGCTTCAAAACCCATCACCAGTTTTATTTAGTTTAGCCCTTTCTCCCTTATCAGCACAGATAGAGATCATCTGGTGGCATCTCACTGGTGTTGTAAGCTACAGTTTCCATTTTTAAGGCAACTTATTTCTCCAAGTTTGATTTTTTTTTTTTCCAACTCTGGGCCTGTGCTTTGACCCACCTAGCCTTTGGTGAAACATTTTTATAATCCAGACAGATGCCCTGCCTAGGACATATGTGGAAAAATAGGCACCATTAAGGAAGGAGCCAAGAAGAAAAGTGAAAGGCAAAAGAGAAACACTAGATGAGAGCAAGATTTGTGTATAACAAAGCAAAGATTTTCCTGAAGAAATGTGGATTCTATTTGAGCCAAGCAGTCAATTATTTTACTGGAAAATAAATATTATTTTATTGGAAAAAGGTTAACACTCATGTGCACTCACTGAAAACAGAACTGAAACTACTGACTACCTTATATAATAGGGATTTAAAAGCTTCCAGAAAGATGGCAGGTTTTACATTCTAAGAATCAGGGCATTCCGAGAAGAGACAAATGGTCTCTGAATGACATTTTAAATAACCATTCCTTTAAAAAGATAATTTTAGAAATTAACATAAGATTCTCCTGTCAATCTTGGCACTATTACCTGAGATTGGATTTTTAAAGTATCCTTCAATAACAAGTTTCCCAAGTTCATCAAGTTAGTTGCAAAAGAATGTTTCTCAAGTTGGAGATGCTTACCTTCATTAACTTCATCATTTTCCTTGTCCACTTGTGCTTTCAGAACATATCGCTTTATAAGTCTTTTCATTATCTGCTGTTGATCAAAAAGAAATGATTATATCACCAATGATACATATAAGTAACCCAGATCCTATTCTCCAAAGAGTCGCACATTACCTGTAAAGCAAACACAACTTAGGAGAGAGAGATTTTATATAACTATTTACAGAAGATTCACCCAGATTCCACAACTTAATGGTTTTTCACCTTCTACTGAGACTTACTGCATAATCCACAAACATTCTCCCATATCCCTAGGAATGGAAGATGCTATATAAAAAAAAGTTAAGTTGGAAGATTTCAATTCATGGTTTCTCTTTCAACTGATGATTTCTCTTTAAGATGTGCTGATACTATATTATAACCTATACTACCTTATTTTCTCACTGTCAAATATATGTTCGACAGAGAAAAAGTGGAAAATACAGAAAATAACAAAAGAAATAAACAAAAATCATCAATTGTTCTACTATCCAAAGATAATCATTGTTGTTATTTTGGTGTATGTCTCTTTAAATTCTGTATACATACTAATTACCACATGTATATTTTATATTTTCTAAATACCATATATTCTGTTATATTGTGTGCTTCCCTCTCATAGCAATATATATTTTGAGTATATTTCAATCTAAATAAATTCTCTTACAGGATAATTGTTTACCCATAATAAGAAAATAAAATTGGAGCCCTGCTTCATACCATGTACACAAAAATTAATTCCAGATGCATCTTAAATGTGAAAGACAAAGCTTTTAAATCCTTTAAAATAAAGCATAAGAAAATATATTTATAAATTCAGTGTAGATCTGGGTGTTTTTAAAACAAGATTTAAAAATTCCAACTATAATAGAAGAGACTGATAAATTCAACTTTATTAAAATTAAAACTTCATTAAAAGTTCTGTTTATAAAGATACTATAAAAAAAGTAAAAAAGAAAGTCACAAGTTGAAAGAAAATATTGGCAATACCTATAACTGATAAAGAATTAAATTTGGATCTAAAATATGTGACTTTGAGTAAGAAAAACTCAAATAACCCAATAGAAAAAAGAGCAAAGACAGACAGACATTGCACAGAAATGGAAACAAGAATGGTCAGTAGGCCTATAAAACAATTTCAAATTCTTTTCTTGGGGAAATACAAATTATAATTAAAAGGAGACACAATTACACATCTGCACAGGCAAGAGATTAATACATCTCATAATGCCAAATGTTGGAAAGAATATGCATCAATGGGGACTTTTACACTTTACTGGCATGAGTATAGGTAGACCATTTGGAAAAGCAATTTGGCATTATCTTTTAAAGCTGAATACTCACATACCCTTTCACCCAGAAAGTCCACTCTTTGATACAGAGCCTGGAAAAACTTTACACATGTGGACCAAGAGACATAAACAAAAATGCTTATAGCAATCTTGTCCAAAATAGCAAATAAAAGTCTGGAAACAGTCTAAACAAACATCAACAGGAGAATAGACAAATGGTGGTATGTTACACAATGTAATGTCATTGTGTTCACTAACGAAATTAAATAATGAAATTAGCCATAGCCACACACAGCAGTATGGATGAATCTTAGAAGCATAAATGTTGAATGAAAAATTCAATTTGCAGACTTCACAAAGTATGAAACTATTCTTAAAAAGCTCAAGAACAAGTATATCTATATAATGCTTGGTAGGAATATTTGCATTATGTAGCAAGTCTATATTTGAAAAGAAAACAAAAGCAAGAGGCTGAGAAACCCAAACTTCAAGTTAGTGATTACCTCTTAGGTGGAGGCAAGGGGCGGGCCAGAGAGAAGCAACGAAGTAGAGGCCATGGATAGATAATGTTATCATTCTTAGGCAGGTGGTAGTTTCCATAGGTGTACATGTAATTTTAACTTATTATGTGTTATACACATTCTTGTGCATATATCAAATATCACATTAAAAAATAAAGAAAAGAGGGGGAAGGCCTGAACTGAAACGAAAATATAGTAGGAATAGAAAATCTGTCTTAATTTTTAGGAAGTGGAAATTATGAACCTAAGTGACCCATTAGATGCCAAGCTCAAGAAAAGGATAAATCTAGGAATATTCACAATGTCTGTCTCAAAGAACAACAGATCAAGAGAGAGCCTATGTTATTGAAAAGGAAAAATCCATTTTACCAATCACAGTAAAATATAAAACCTATTGAAATCTGTGAATGTAGACTTTAGGGCAGACTCACAGCCACGTGGATCTTGGCCTGGATTTGCTCATTCCTTCACCAAACATTTATTGAGAGCCAACTGTGTGCCAGGTACTGTACTAAATGCTAGGCATGCAATAGTGAACACAACTCCTACTAATAAAGTTTCAATGGAACAATTCACTATGATGGGTGAACATATCGGGGATCTAATTTAGTTTAGGGGACAGCAGAGTTGATTCCTATAAAAAGAAAATACAAAGAAATGTGTATCAGTTAAAAGCAGCTTGAAAGGTGGTAATACAAATCAGCAGGAAAGAAAAGACTATTCAACAAATAGTATTGAGACAAGAACTATCCTTATGGGAAAATTAAAATTAGATCTCTACACCTCATACACCATAAACAAAAAAGTTTTTAAAGAGTCAAATAGACAAAAGATCTAAATGTGAAAAGCAAAATTTTGAAAAGAATAGGGAAATAGTTATTGAAAAAGCTAAAGGAAGGGCATCTGGGTGTCTCAGTTGGTTGAGTATCTGACTCTTGATTTCAGCTCAGGACATGATCTCATGGTTCGTGGGTTCAAGCCCCGTGTAGGGCTCTGCACTGACAGTGTGGTGCCTGCTTGGGATTCTCTCTATCCCTCTCTCTCTGCCCTTCCCCTCTTATGCTCTCTCTCTTGAAATAAGTAAATAAAATAAAAAGGAAAAAGCTAAAAGAAAGGATGAGCTATAAGGAAAAGATTAATAAATCTGACTATATTAAGACATTTAAAAACTTTTATGCAAGAAAATACCAATGAAATGCAACCTTATGTCAAATGGTATTTTTCCGGTTGTCCTGGAATTGTTGATAAATCCAAAACTGATGAGAAGGGATACTAAGTACTCCATGGTCTTGATAAATCCAAAACTGATGAGAAGGGATACTAAGTACTCCTTGGTCTTGATAAATCCAAAACTGATGAGAAGGGATACTAAGTACTCCTTGGTCTTAAGACCAAGCTGTCACTAGCAATTGGGACCAGCCACCTCTCATTAAGACTTACTGAGAATTGCTAGACCAGTACTTACCACCAACTTCCTTCTCACCCCACATAAGTAAGAGGGCAGAGACATGGGAGGGATCATGGACTTCTGGAGAGGTTATTCTTTTTCCTGGGTGGAAGGGAGGTGGTACACCTCCAGTTCCCAGAAGCTAAGGAGGGGGGTGGAAAGCCAAGGCAATCACTCATAAAGATTAGAGTTGCCTAAACAAAAGGCCTGGTATCTTGCTTCCAATTAAATGTCTATTCTGGCAAACTTGCTGACCTGCTCCTGGCAATTAAGTCAGGGGGAAAAAAGAACTGAGATGAGAGAGAAACAGCCTTTGGGTCAACCTGTATTCTCATTATTTGGCAAAAGGATAAATTTCCACTATATTGGGTGGAAGGCAAGAAAACATCTCAGTGGGAAAGGATTCAATAAATGGGGCTGGGATGATGCGCTATCCTTTTGGAAAAGGTGAAAATCAGATGTGAACCTTAAATCAGAGTCAGATCTCTGCTTCAGGAGCTGTGCAAAAGGAAAGTAGCTTACATGGCCTTTTCAAACCCTCTAAACATGCCCCCAACCCAGTTAGAGAGAGGCAGCACATGGGTGTCTGCCACAGTCAGGATGTTAAAACTTGGTCAACATTAGAGCAGTAGTGACCAACAAGAAAGAAACTTCACCACAGTGAGCTCAAATGAAAAGATGCTTGCCCTCTGGCTTCTTCTTCCCATTCCACGTAGCAGAGGATTAGCACCTTGATGAGCTAGCAGGGGGAGATATGTACAAAGTAGACCACAGCCTTTCTCCACTAGAGACATGGAAACGTTTAGCTTATGCTAAAAAAAATAAGGAGAAGAAGAGCTTTAGATTTGAAGATTTATACATCAAAATAAACTTAACTGTCTCTTTAATTACAAAAATGAGACTTTCTAATAACCAAGTCACTGGAATGTTCTGGAATCTTGACCAGATGTTGTAAAGGGATCCTCCATTCAATGGAAAAGAAGAGTTCAAAATAGGACAGTTAGTGGAAAACTATTGAAAACAAAGTCATTTTATATGGGTTAAGACTCCTTAATGAACCCATTACACAAAGTTAAAAGACAAACCAAAAAGTGAGAGAAGTTGTTGGCAAAACACATCAACAAAGAATCAGTAAGGAGAATATTACAGAATTTTGACAAGTCACTAAGACAAATGGCAAAGTAGAATTAGGCAAAGGAATTCAAATTCACAAAAAAGGAAATCTGAATGACCAACAAACATAGGAAAAGATGTTCAATCTCACTAATACTCAGAGAAGAGTAAATTAATAAATTCACACCTATGAGTTTAGCAAACACTTTTTCTCTTGAAAAAAATTCAAATCTAAAGAAAAGTTGAAAGTAAAATGAATTCACATATACCCTTCACCTAGATTCACCAATGTTAGAAATTTGCTACATTGCTTAATCTCACTCTCTGTATTATTATATTGCTAAAGCATTTGAAAATAATTCTGAGACATCGTGTCCCTTTATCCCTAAATACATCGACGAGTATTCCCAAAGAACAAGAATATTCTCTTATATAACCATGCTACAATGATCAAACTTCAAAAAAATTAACAAGGGAGCAAAAACCATTTAATACATAATCCAGACTTTGTTTCATTTTCCCAAATGAGGAACAACACTGTTTTTAGATGTTACGTATCTTTAGTCTTCTTTAATCTGGTATAGTTCCTTGTCCTTTGTTTTTCATGATGCTAACATTTTTGAAGATGTACAGGGCAGCTATTTTTAGTAGGCAAAATTTTGAAAATCTGTTAATATCAAGTCCTGAGAACAATGAGAAACTCTCATACCCTGTTGATGGAAATATAAACTGATAGAACTATTCTCAGGTATGTAATCCATAAAAAACACAAATGCATAAAAGGAGACATTTACTAAGATGTTCACTACAGCATTATTTATAATACTCAAAAATGGAAAATAAGCTAAATATTCATACAATGGATTATACTGTAGCAGTGAGAATAGAAAACAAGATATACACATATTAACATAGATCATTCTCAAAAGCATAAAGTGGGAAAAAAGCAGAATATGTAGTATATTATTAATTTATGTATATTTCAAAAACACATAAAACCAGTCCATAAAGGTATGAGTGTACTCATGTAAGTAATAAATATATAGAAGAAAACATGGCAAGAACTCGCATGAACTTCAATATAGTGAAGATCGCTGGGGAGGGATAAAGGCTATTGTAATAGAGTACGTAGGGGAATTTTGTTGTATCAAAAAATCCTTACAAAAAAGGTCCAAAAAGAATATTGTAAAATGTTAACATTTATTAAATCAAGATGGTAGTGGCACAGATGTCTAACAGGATATTTGTGGTACCATTCTGTGTTAGAAATAGTTCATAATTAAAATTCAAAATCTAATAAAATCAAAACTACTAAAGGGGATTCTGGTTGGCTCAACTGGTTGAGCATCCTACTATTGATTTCATCTCAGGCCATGATCTCATGCTTGTGGATTGAGCACTGCGGCAGGCTCCATGCTGGGCATGGAGTCTGCTTGGGATTCTCTCTCTCCCTCTTTTTCTGTCCCTCCCCTGTTCTATCAAAACAAAAACAAAAACAAAAACAAAAAAAACAAAAAAAAAAAAAACCCAAGAAACAAAAAACCAAAAACAACCAAAAAAAAAAAAAAACAAAAAAACAAACCCAACAACATACAACTACTAAAATATTCTTCTGAGTAGGTTTTTTGTTTGTGTTTGTGTTTTTTTTCTTTTAGAGAGAGAGAGGGCACAAGTGAGTGAGGGTGGAGAGAGAGTGGGAGAGAGAGAGAATTCCACAAGGGAAGACAGAGAGAGAGAGAGAGAGAGAGAGAGAGAGATTGAGAGAGAGAGAGAGATTGAGAGAGAGAGAAAGAGAGAAGTAGGACTCGTGCTCACCTGAAGTGGGGCTCAAGCTAAACCGGTGGGGGACTCAAACTCATGAGCTATGAGATCATGACCTGAGCCGAAGTCAGATGTTTAACCGCCTGAGCCACCCAGGCATCCCCTAAGTAGAGGTGCCTATCAAATTGATGTGCCTCACCAGCCTGGGCATTCATTCCATCTTCAGCAGCAACAGCCCTTAATTATAATAAATAAACAAATATTTTTTACTTCTACAAAGCTGTAAAAACTTTAGTTAATATAAATAGAGAATAATTCAGAGCTTATAAGTGTCTTGTTTAGAACCATTCAGGAATGTGTTATTTAGAAATCTTACCTCCACAAAAAATAAGATTGCTTAAAGGGAGACAGAATGGGTTCAGAATTTAAAAAAATCTCTTAATGTGAACACATGTCTTTAATAGCTGAGTGAACTTAAGGTACTTAACAACCTCTCTAAGCTTCCAGTTACTCATATAAAATATGGGAGGGGTAATAAAAACTTATAGGTTGTACAGATTAAACAATAAAATGCATCTAAAAGTAGAATTTCTGCTTAGAAAACGTTAGTTCTTGCTAGTATTATTTATAAAGATAAAATTTGAAGACTAAAATATTGCTACCCACATTCTCTAGTATAATAACCTATAAAACATTTAACGTTATCCAAAACTATGCCTAGAAAAAGTCTATGACTTCAGCTCAGGCCATGATCTCACGGTTCCTGAGTTCAGGTCCTGCATTGGGCTCTGTGCTGACAGCTTGGAGCCTAGAGCCTGCTTCAGATTCTTTGTCTGCCTCCCCCACTTGTGCGCGCTCTCTCTCTCTCTCAAAAACAAACATTTAAAAAAAATAAAAGAAAAAATCTATGAAAATTTATATTTACTTCCAGAAAGGAAGAGGAAAGTACAATATTTTAAAAATTAAAATGAGTTCAGCTTCCCTAGAAACACCATGTACAAAGTTACTCAGATTACACTCCCCATTGAAGGGAAAATAGGTAGATATATTACTAGGGAAAATTGTGGTTATAGGCTTAAGTTTTTCCCCTCCAAAATCTGGTGTGTTTAAAGCTTTCCATTTATCCCACAAAAAAATTCATTTTTTTAAAATTTGCATCTTAATATTAATAGCTTAAATATATTTATATCTACCACTGTACTAAGTTTGAGCTTCTCTATAAGGCAAGAAGACACCTGATGTTGGATTGAAATTAGTTTCTCCACACATGACACTACCTGGTAATAGTTCATCCTTTAGTTCATATTGGAAAGATAATTCATGAATTCCAAAATGATGTGTAGTTCAGACAAGGGACAAAGGTTAGCTATTTCCATTCTATTAGGTAGCTTGTCCAGTGAACCCAAGGCAGTACTGTGTAGCAGTTAAAAAAGTGGGTTGCAAGGGCAAATTGCCTGGATTTGAGTTGCTAACTACATTATTACAAGCTGTGGAACCTTGGTGACTTAGTCTGCATAATGGAAATGTTAGAACCTACATGGTAAAAGAGATAATACAGGTAAATTACATAGTAGGTGTTCAAATTAGTATAACTATTATGCTCTCATTATCATGTATATTTCTATAAAGCAAATCTTGATTAACCAATATTAATAATGCTTAATAATACCATAGGCAAGGATCATAAAACTCATATGTGGCAAGTAAAATTACCATTGTAAATATTACCTTTAAATTTTCAACTGATTCCTTAATCAAAGCCAGTACCCAAAACAAAATTGATCATTAACAAACTCATTATTTTTCCCTCTTGATCAAGTTACTAACTAATGGAATAGAAGTCCACAAACCTCCAGGTATTATCCAAATTTCTTGGTATGATCCTGTGAATTACTCCTTAAGATAGACATTGTGACTTTTGTAGAGTAGATCACAGATTTTCTCTATCCAGGATGTTGAAAGCCTAGATGGTAGTTACCTTAAAAATTATCTCTTGCAAACAAATCTGAGTTCATTTTTTAAACCTTCATTAAGACTGGGAGAAGGACTGAAATGAGGGTAGTTGGATATATGGGTATGTCCCTCACTCCCAAAAGGCATCAAACCTTTTCTTTTCCATTGCTTATTTGTCACTAATTCAAATTCAACTAACACCTGTGAAGAACTCCTTCAGGTACTTTTACATTCATTTTCTCATTTAATCCTACAGAGAAGCCAAATTTGACTGTCCATGAGTATTCCATAATATGAATATTAGAAATCTATAAAGTAGGACTGTAAGGTAAGACTAATATGAACAAATATAAAGAACTCAGAAGTAGAGAGTGGAATTTGAGAGAGGAAAGGGACCTTGGAAGTCATGTGTTTTTCATATTTTCATACCACTCATTGTGAGACATCCTGATCCATCACCATTGCACAGCCTCTGAATAAACATCTGTGATTCAGAGCCTGTTACTCTTTCCAGACAGCTGGTTTAATCTATTTTTAGACAACTGTAGCAGTTAAAAAACAATTCTGTTGTATTGCATCAAATCTGCTTCCTTATACCTTCTAACCACTAGTCAAAGTTCTGTTCTTTAGAGAAATAGAGACTAGAATTGCTTCTACTTGATGGGTTTTTAAGTATTCCCCTTCTATGGGTTTCCCAAGGTTCTCATACCATTTTATTTACATTTCACCTATGCCACGTTTCACAGGGTTGTGTGAATGTTCATCTATTTTTCTTTCCTTCCCACCTCAATCTTGAAATTTCACTCCAGGGGAGAGATCCTTGAAGGCATGGACTGTATCTTTGTATCCTTGTTACCAAGGACCATGCATAATAGTGGGAGTCTGTAATGTGCCATCAACCTCATTATGAATGAAGCTTAATGTGAATGTCTCATATTGCCTCCTTTAGAGAAAAATGCCATGTGCCTCCAGTAAAACCAAGCCACCTATGGTAGTCTTAGTGGTTCGGACTAGGGACCATCATGTGGGCCAAAGACAGTATAACACTACGTTGGTGAAAGGAGTTCCCAAGCTGAAGAAGGTAGTTAAAGCAGAGCTGCTACAAGAGACACCAGAGAGAATAGGACCCAAGAACCTACAACCTTGTGTCTGTGGAGTCTTAGAAAAAATTCCCATTTCGTAAAGTCACTTTAGCGTATCCATGTACCTTTAACTTGAACTTTTCATGAGCAGAATTCAATCACAGCTATCCCTCCAAGTCCTTATGTTCTCCAGAAAAAATCATCTCTAGTTTTGTAACATAACAAAAAAATATTTACACACATAACAAAAATGACCTCAGCACACTATTAATAATTAATGTTAGTATAAATAACACTGTAATTGATCAAAGTATTTTTGAAACTCTTCCTCTGTTATACTTTGAGGCAAACTTGAGTCTCTCTACTTTTGAAGTAATTGTTTTGGAAAGGAAACACTCATTTGGATGTAAAACACATAAGGTGCAGCTGGCAACAGCCATGCGTTTTTGAAGATGGATATGACTATTTTTGAAAAAAAAGTAGTCATATGGCACTGAGTCTTATTAATAAGGTGAATAATTATCTGAGTTTAATAATGAAAATGAAGCAATTTTTGTATCTTATAAACTTATTATAAAAGTAATTCTTTAGTGATATTCCAAAAATGTTCTGAATTGTGGTAGCACCATTAGAATTAGAGTATCCCAAAAGGTCACCACTTTGAAGAAAATAATCCCCATTTAGCAGATTAAGATCTGGGATTTCTTTAAGTAAGTCATATATTATAATTACACTGCATGAAACAAGAATTCATTAAACTAAAACCAATTGTTATCACTCATGGAATCCATAGTAAAGAGATTTTATCTAAATATAATCAAGGCATTTATATGAAATTTGATTCATCTGTGAAGTTTGATAGCTGATTTAAACCTTTTTTCTCAGAGTTTATTTTTATACTATCAATTTTGGAGCACCACAGAGTATCATGCTACAGACAGGGAATTCTTCTTATAAAATATGAAATGTATGGCATTCTGGAGCCTCTAGGCAGCGTAGCAAAGATCACCTCATATAGAAGCAGAACAGTTTTCAGACACAAGAAGATTGAATTTGACAATAAATTTGGGAATTTCCCCCACTTCTTCTAAATCATTCAAAAGCAACAAGGAGAATAAGAAACAGAAACACAAACTCCTGTGATGCATCCATACTCTTCTTTAGAAATGTCATATGAAAAATCAAATGAGGGTGTGAGGAAATGCCAAAGGCAGACATTCATGGCTGAGAACTTCCCTTGACCTTTTGACACAAAATCTAGAGAAGTTTGGAATAGAAGAGTGAAGGAGAAATTATAAAGGAAATCCATATTTGCTAGATGTATTTCGTGAGGTGGAGAGGGAGAGTCTGCCTTGCAACTGACTAGTCTTGTATTGCTATTTTCTGTTAGGGAAACATAAAGAAAAAATGAACTCACAAATACAATCCTGTGCCCATAGGAAAATTCTATTAGCTGCGAAGGAGGATCTGGAATTCTCTAACACCACTCCAACCTCCTGAAAGCTGCTGATTCAAGAACTGACTTCATTTAAAGCTGAGTAATAGATTGGGAGTTAAGATGGCAGATACTAGGAGGACTCTATGCTAGCCTCATCCCTTGAACACAGCTAGATAATATATATCCAATTATTCGAACACCTAGGAAATCAATCTGAGGACTGAGAGAACAAACTCACAACTAGAAGGAGAAAAGAGGCCACATCGTGGAAGGTGGGAGGTGCAGAGACATGATTGGGGTAGAAAAGAATTGCTGGTGCTGTGGAGGGGAGGGAAGCTGGATCAGGGAGACAGGAGAGAGAGAAAAAGAATAGGACACAGGGCACTGCACAAGAAAAAATACTTCCCCCAAACCATTGGGGAAATGGGAACAGGGAAAATGAGAAGAGCTGATTATCCCAAGTTTTTACAAAGAGTGGAGCTCAAAGTCTGAAGTTTCAGAAATCTGCACCATAGCTGGGTGGAGCCTGGTGGGCATAGAGGGGCTCCTGTGCAGGAGAGAAGAGGACCGAGAGTGGACAGCATGGTCTGAGGATCCCCTGCATCACACTGGGAGAGACAGTTCCCCTTCTTGGAATGCATTTGGGAGAGGTGGCACTGCCTCTCAGAGGACAAAAGAGCGGTCAGGCACCAGTGAGCTGCCCCGTTCACTAGCATACAAGCAAAGACTCCTGCTGAGGACAGCTAACATGGACACCAGCTTTTTGCTGCACTTTACCATAAACTCCAAGCCCCTGTGCCTTCGTGTAACAGCCATTTGGGGACAAACTGTCGCCAGCCCCAGCGTGGCAAGACCCTCCTCGAGAGGATCAGCGGCATTTGGTCCCCAAAATTTGGAGTTTTGAAACCCAACCAGTTGAGATAAAATACAGGAGTGGGAAGATGGCTCAGACACAGACAGGGTGAAGGCAAGGGATCTGAGGGATGCCTGGTACACACAAAAGGAAATTGTTCACTCTTCTGTGAGGGTTTCCTGAGAAGTGGCAGGCACAAACTCCCCTCTCTGGTGTCAAGAGAGCAGGGTGGTGCCATTTTTCTCCCCTGCATCAGCCCAGACAGGCTACAGTGATCAGCACAGCACCCACAGTGGAGGTTTCAGCTGCTTACACCAATGCCCTCCCTCCTGCACTCTGTAGGTTCTTTTTTTTTTTACTAGAGCAAGTGTCCCTGAGATTCAGAGCAGTAGGCAGCCCCTCCCCCAGAAGATGAGCACAAATCTCCTGCGTGCACCAAGTCTACTGACCATACAGTGCTGCGATTTCAGCCCTAGGGCAAAGAGGATCTAGCCTCTTTTAACAAGAAGAGTAAAACACACCTAGTTAAAACGCACAACACAGTAGACAAGGTCCAAACGAGTCCCCACTACAGGCAAGGACAAACTCTACAGAGGACTGACCTGAGGGAAACAGCAGCCAAAACACAACAGCAGCATGCACACAGAATATATTAGAAATACTTCCTACTCGACACATCCCCAAAGGCAAGGGAATTAAAAGCAAAAGTGAATTACTGGGACCTTATGAAGATAAAAAGCTTCTGCACAGCAAAGGAAACAACCAACAAAACTAAAAGGCAACCAACGGAATGGGAAAAGATATTTGCAAATGACATATCGGACAAACGGCTAGTATCCAAAATCTATAAAGAGCTCACCAAACTCCACACCCGAAAAACAAATAACCCAGTGAAGAAATGGGCAGAAAACATGAATAGACACTTCTCTAAAGAAGACATCCGGATGGCCAACAGGCACATGAAGAGATGTTCAACGTCGCTCCTTATCAGGGAAATACAAATCAAAACCACACTCAGATATCACCTCACGCCAGTCAGAGTGGCCAAAATGAACAAATCAGGAGACTATAGATGCTGGAGAGGATGTGGAGAAACGGGAACCCTCTTGCACTGTTGGTGGGAATGCAAATTGGTGCAGCCGCTCTGGAAAGCAGTGTGGAGGTTCCTCAGAAAATTAAAAATAGACCTACCCTATGACCCAGCAATAGCACTGCTAGGAATTTACCCAAGGGATACAGGAGTACTGATGCATAGGGGCACTTGTACCCCAACGTTCATAGCAGCACTCTCAACAATAGCCAAATTACGGAAACAGCCTAAATGTCCATCAACTGATGAATGGATAAAGAAATTGTGGTTTATATACACAATGGAATACTACGTGGCAATGAGAAAAAATGAAATATGGCCTTTTGTAGCAACGTGGATGGAACTGGAGAGTGTGATGCTAAGTGAAATAAGCCATACATAGAAAGACAGATACCATATGTTTTCACTCTTATGTGGATCCTGAGAAACTTAACAGAAACCCATGGGGGAGGGGAAGGAAAAAAAAAAAAAAAAGAGGTTAGAGTGGGAGAGAGCCAAAGCATAAGAGACTTAAAAACTGAGAACAAACTGAGGGTTGATGGGGGGTGGGAGGGAGGGGAGGGTGGGTGATGGGTATTGAGGAGGGCACCTTTTGGGATGAGTGCTGGGTGTTGTATGGAAACCAATTTGACAATAAATTTCATATATTAAAAAAAAAAAAAAAAGAAATGCTTCCTGAAGCACCAGGCCCTAGACAGTATATGACCTCTTCTTAATATAGCCATTACTTTCAGGAGTAGGAAACATAACAGGCTTTCCTAACGCACAGAAGACAGAGACCTAGAAAAAATGCCAAGACAGAGGAGTTCATCCCAAAAGAAAGAACAAGAAGAGATCACAGCCACGGATCAATGCCTGTACCTGAATTTAAAACAACAATCATAAAGATACTAGGTTGGCTTGAGAAAAGCATAGAAGACACCAAGGAGTCCCTTACCACAGAAATCAAAGACTTAAAACTGATCAGGCTGAAATTAAAAATGCTAACTGAAATGCAAAACTGACTAGATATGATGACCACAAGGATGGAAGAATAAGAAGAACAAATAGGCTATACAGAAGATAAAATTATGGAAAATAATGACGCTGATAAGAAGGAAAAAATATTAGGTTACAAATGTAGACTTAGGGAATTCATCAATTCCATAAAGTTTAGTAACATCCATATCATAGGAGTCCCAGAAAAAGGGAAAAAGGAGAAGGTTTATTTGTGCAAATTAAACCTGAAAACTTCCCTAATCTGGGGAAGCAAATGGGCATCCAAATCCAGGAGGCACAGAGAACTCCCATCAAAATCAACAAAAGCAGGCCAATACCAAGACATATCATATAAAATGTGCCAAATAGATTTAAGGAAAGAATCCTGAAAGCAGAGAGGGAAAAGAAATCCCTAGCCTAGAAGGGATGACAAATAAGGTTAGCAGAAGGTCTCTTCACAAAAACTTGGTAGGCCAGAAAGGAGTGGCATAATATATTCAATGTGCTGAATGGGGAAAATATACAGCCAAGAATACTTTATCCAGCAAGGTTGTCATTCAGAATAGGGAGATCAAGAGTTTCCCAGACAAACAATAACAAAAGAAGTTAGTGACCACTAAACCAGCCCTGCAAGAAATATTAAAGGGGGACTCTTTGAGTGGGAAAGAAAGGCCAAAAGCAACAAAGACTAGAAAGGAACAAGAAAATCTGCAGAAACACCAACTTTACAGGTAATACAGTGGCACTAAATTCATATCTATCAATAATCATTCTGAATGTAAATGGACTAAATGCTCCAATCAAGAGACACAAGTTATTAGAATGATTAAAAGAAAAAAACCCAAGACCCATCTATATGCCACCTACAAGAGACTTATTTCAGACCTAAAGATACCTGCAGATTGAAAGTGAGGGGATTGAGAAACATTTATCATGCTAATGGATGTCAAACAAAAGCTGGAATAGCCATACTTATTTCAGACAGGCTAGATTTTAGACCAAAGACTGTAACACGAGATGAAGAAGGGCCCTAGGTCTAAATAAAGGGGTCCATCCAACAAGAAGATCTAACAGTTATAAATATTTACGCCCTCAACTTGAAAGCACCCAAATATATAAATAATCACAAACATAAAGAAACTCATTAATAACAATACAATAACAGCAGGGGACTTAACACCCCACTTACAACAATGGACAGATCATCTTAAGTAGAAAATCAACAAGGAAACAATGGCTTTGAATGACACACTGGACTGGATGGACTTAGCAGATATATTCAGACATTTCATCCTAAAGCACAGAACACACATTCAAGTGTACATGGGACATTCTCCAGAAAAGATCACGTACTGGGTCACAAATCAGCCCTCAACAAGTGCAAAAAGACCGAGATCCTACCATGCATGATTTTCAGACACAACACTATGAAACTTGAAGTCAACCACAAGAAAAAATTGGGGAAGACCACAAATACCTGGAGGTTAAAGAACATCCTACTAAAGAATGAATGGGTTAATCAGGAAATTAAGGAAGAAATAAAGAAATACATGGAAGCAAATGAAAATGAAAACACGATAGTTCAAACCTTTGGGATGTAGCAAAGGCAGTCATAAGAGGGAAGTGCATAGCAGTACAGGGCTACATCAAGAAGCAAGAAAAGTCTCAAATACACAATGAAACCTTACATCTAAAGGAACAAGAAAAGAAACAGCAAATAAAGCCTAAAGTCAGCCGAAGAAGGGAAATTATAAAAATGAGAGCAGAAAAAAATGATATAAAAACACCACCACCACCACCCAGTAAAACAGGAGCTGGTTCTTTGAAAGCATTAACAAAATCAATAAACCCTTAGCCAGACCTATCAAAATGAAGAGAAAGCACCCAAATAAATAAAATCATGAATGAAAGAGGCGTGATCACAACCAATACCACAAAAATACAATTATAAAAGAATATTATGAACAATTATATGCCAATAAATTGGGCAATCTGGAAGAAATGGATAAATTTCTATAAACATATAAACTACCAAAACTGAAACAGGAAGAAATAGAAAATTTGAACAAATCCATAACCAATAAAGAAACTGAATCAGTAATCAAAAATCTTCCAAAAAACAAAATACCAGGACCAGATGGTTTCCCAGGGGAATTCTACCAAACATTTAAAGAGGAATTAATATATTTTCTTCTCGAACTCTTCCAAAAAGTAGAAATGGAAGGAAAACTTCCAAACTCATTCTATGAGGTCAGCATTACCTTGATTTTAAAGCCAAAGACCCCACTAAAAGGGGAACTACAGGCCAATATCCCTGATGAATATGAATGCAAAAATTCTCAACAAGATCCTAGCAAATTAAATCCAAGAGTACATTAAAAGAATTATTTACCATGATCAAGTGGGATTTATTCCTGGGCTGCAAGAGTGGTTCAATAATCGCAAATCAATCAACATGATACACCACATTAATAAAAGAAAGGATAAGAACCATATGATCTTGATAGATGCAGAAAAAGCATTAATAAAAACCCCAATAAAGTAGGGATAGAGGGAACACACCTCAACATCATAAAGGTCACCTACCAAAGACCCATAGCTAATATCATCCTCAATGGGGAAAAACTGAGAGCTTTTCCTCTAAGGTCAGGAACAAGAGAGGGATGTCCACTCTCACCATTATTATTTAACATAGTACTGGAAGTCCTAGCTTCAGCAACCAGAAAAAAAAAAAAGCAATAAAAATAATCCAAATTGGCAAGGAAGAAAGGCAAACTTTCACTCTTCACAGATGTCATAATATTCTATGTAGGACTCCACCAAAAAATTGCTAGAACTGATAGATGAAATCAGTAACATCACAGAATATAAAATCAATGTACAGAAATCTGTTGCATTTCTATACACCAAAAATGAAGCAGCAGAAAGAGAAATCAATGAATCTGTCCCATTAACAACTGCACCAAAACCCATAAGATACCTACAAATAAATCTAACCAAAGAGGTAAAAGATCTGTACTCAGAAAAGTATAGAATACTTAGGAAAGAAATTGAAGATGATAAAAAGACAGAAAAACATTCTAAGCTCACGGATTGAAAGAACAATGTTCAAATGTCTATACTACCCAAAGCAATCTACACACTTTATACAATTCCTATCAAAACACCACCAGCATTCTTCACAGTGCTAGAACAAACAATCCTAAAATTTGTATGGAACCAGAAAAAACCCCAAAAGCTAAAGTAATCTTGGAAAAGAAAAGCAAAGCTGGTGGCATCACAATTCCAGGCTTTGAGCTCTATTATAAACTTGTAGTCATCTAGACAGTATGGAACTGGCACAAAAACAGACACACAGACCAATGGAATAGAATAGAAAACCCAGAAATGGATTCATCAACTATATGGTCAACTAATCTTTAACAAAGCAGAAATGAATACCCAATGAGCCAATCATGTCTTTAAAATAAGAGCACCAAAGGCTGAGGAAAATATTGTGAGTCAAAAAAGGAAATGATAGATAAGCTTGAAAGTCTTAAAAAGAGGAAGAAGAGAATTGTCACAGAAATGAAAGGTAAATTTGAAACAGCACATATGAAGACAAAGAACAATACAGTATGAGAGAAAAGGAGCCAAAGGAGAAATGGATAAAAAATTCAACTGGAATAGAGTAAAAGTGGTTGCTACAGAGGACAGGCAAAGAAGACTCAGCAGGCATCTAATTGGATTCTTTAAAGAAGAGACCCAAATAAAGGAACAGAAAAAAATATTTCAAGATATGATATAAGGATATTATTCAGAAATAAAAGAAGACTGGAATGTATAGATTGAAGAGCCATACTTTGTGCAGGAAAAAATACATACAGATTCACCTTCAGAAAAACCAACAGCAAGTTATTGGACTTAGAAAATGAATGAAGAAAATGTGGGCATTCAAATCAAAATCTCAGGTCAATAGTATAAGACAAACAATCTGGCCTCAAACTTTTCCACATCAGCATTTCATTCTAGGAGCAGTGGAGCAACGTTTACAAATACATTAAGAAAATAAAGTCATATCTAAGAATTTTATAGCAAGTCAATATAAATATATAGAAAATAGAAAAGTTTAGAATATAAAATAACTCAGAACATAGTTCCCATGAACTCTTTCTGAAGAAACTAAAGACAAACTTTAGTCCACAAAGGAAAATGATGGCAAAAAGATCCGTGGCATGTGCCAACTCTGTGGGACTAAAATGAAAACAAATGTGGTTAAAATCCTGACCAGCACTTTGGCATAAGGATTACTCTGAAGTCGATTAAGAAGCAGAAAACACAGAAAGAGCTCACTCCCCCTCTCCTATCTGCCTAAATGCAAGACATAAATTTCCCTTTGTGAAGGTCTTCCCTCTCCTTGTTCCAAACCAGAAGGAATTAAAACAACCATCATCACTGGAGACAGAAAGTTGGCACAGGGTCTGCACAGGAAAACCTTAATAAAGCAACCCTAATCTTCCATTGGTTTTCTTGTATACTTACCTTCCCACAATTTAGTACCCTTTAGAGCCCAAACCTGTTTACCTGTTTCCTTTGTCTTGTCGCTTCTACCCAAATTTACCCTTTGTTAAGATGGTATGTAAGCTCCCAATTCTAACTACCCCCTTGCGTTACTCATCAGGGAGTTCTCCTGTGTGTATGCATTTTGCTTTTTATAAATACACATGTGTTTTTTTCCCTCATATTAATCTGTCTTTTGTCAGTTTAATTGACAAAACCTAATGGGTAAAGTTTTTTTTCCTCCATCACAGTTGTAATGATTTAACTAATAAATGTTAGGAGAAAGGGGGAAGTGATAAAAGATAAAATAAACACATTGATTCTCTCATTTTAGAGCTGGAGGATCAAAAGATAAAACTTGAAACTTATAAATCAAGTAACAGAGACAGAAATATATGTAAAGACATAAAGATAAGCACCAAGACAAATAACATAATCATCTCAGCAGAGACTGACAATTCTCTTCCCTGTTTTTTTTTTTTTTTTAGCTTGGCAAATGGCCCCTAGGAATTAAGATATTTCCCAACCTCCCCTGCAGATAAACTGTGCAACTTTAAATAAGTTCCTTATAGGAAAGAGGCATATCTTTCTTTCCTATCACCTTCTAAATGTATTTTGGAATGCATAAATAATAGCCAGATTTCCAATAACTTTCTTGGACCATGAAGCATGTTAGACTGAAAGCCAGTCATGACACAATTATATGCTATAAAAGCCTTGGTCCCTGAACATTGGTAGGTAGCATACCAGTCCTGGGATGACCACCTCTTGACTTCTTGAATAGGTGAGAGGAATAAATTTCTATATATATACTTTACATAGTGGTTGGTATTTGGTGGTTTTGTGAGGCTTGCGCCAAACTTAATATCCTAATCAATACAAACAACAGGAGGACGACTTTATAATGATACTGAATACACAAATGAAGATCTGAACAGTTGGAAAGGTATATCATGTTGTTGAAAAGGAAGCCAGACATTATACAGAACTCAATTTTACTTAATACAATCACAAAAAGAACAGAATATTTTACTGCCTACACAAGCTGACTCTAAAGTTCAAACAGAAATAGAAACAAGAAAGAATAGCCAGGATATTATGTAAAATAAGAGTCCTGAAGTAAGGACATATGTATATGTGTGTCTGTGTCTGTATATTTTATTTAACTTTTGTTATAAACTATAATAATTAAAACAATGTGGTTCTACAACATATGGAAATCCTAGAAACAAATCTAAGTAGATAAAGAAATTTAGTAAGTGATAAAGGTGACATTTCAAGTCAATAAAAAGATATTTATTCAACACATCCAACTATATAATCATCTGGAAAACGAATAAATTTGGATCTCCACCCCACACATTGCATCAAAATATATTCTATATGGATCATATATTTTCATCTGAAAAGTAAAACAATAAAGTACTAAAGAAAATATGTGTAAAAAGTTTCTCAAGTATTCTTACGTGGGGGAAGATCTTCCTAAACAGGTCACAAAATCTAAAGCGATAGAAAGTTTGTAGAGTTGACGATACAAAAATCATAAAGTTGGGTGAAAATATTAAAAATATATACAACAAACAGAAAAAAAATTCTCAACTTGTATCACAGGCAAAGGACTAATTTTAAAAGAATTCTTAATTCTTCAAATATTTCATAAATGAATTCCTCTTTATAACAAAAAACCCATCAAGAAAAGTAAACATGTGGAATACTAAATATAAAAAGATGGTCAAGTTCATTCATTACAAAGAATGCCAAGTAAGACTACACTGTGATACCATATTCACCCATCTATTTGACAAAGATAAAAAAACCTTTGGTAACACGCTGTTAGTGCATGAAGGAGGAAATGAGCTCTTTCACACATTTATCGTTAAGACTATAAATTGGTACAAGTTCAATCAAAATCAATTTGATAATAGCTAAAATATTAAAATGCCTATATACACTTTAACCAGACAATTCTATACGGTTGTGCATGTTTCAAATGTCATATATATGAGGTTACTTACTGCAGTGTTGCTTATAATAGCTAAATATTGGTAATATCCTCTATTTCTATCAATAGAAGACTGATATATTAAATGTAAATATAACCATATAAATGGAATATAATGTAGCCATTAAAAAGTAAGACTTTGACAATCAGTGTGCCAAGCAATTTGCAGGATTTGCTGCTTCCAAGATGAGTGTACAAAGAGCACTGTACCCATTAAGTGACATAACCATACATTATAAATTCCTGGATCTTCATTCTTGTGATCTTGTGATCTCTAGATTTCATCAGAAATCTACAGATTTGATAGTCAAAATGATCAACCAGATGGAAAAGAAAAGCTACAACCTCATCTAAGTTGGAAAATAGTGTTCAAATGTCACATCTAATGTCAAAATGCAAAAGATATTTTAAAGTAGCACTAATGGAACAGTATAGCCTAAGAATCCATTGGAAAAATGGATTACCTAGAGAAATGTATCAGGTTTCCATACTGTGAAAGCATTATCTTCCTAATATACCATATCTCCCACTGCTTCCCCAGCTCAAGGTATTTGAGGATGTTCTTTGGAAGGTGTGGCAACACTTTGCTTTTAATATCACAAAGGAACTCTTCTTCCTCAACCAAAAAAATGAAGGATGTGGAACTCTGATTTCTAAAGTCCCCTCCTACTAACATACTATTTTTTCCCTGTTCTGTTCTATCCTCATAGTATATCCAAAGAATATAATTCTACTCACCACACACACACACACACACACACACACACACACACACACACGGAATTACATACGGATAAAAAGATATGTCTACTGAATGCTTACCTGATAACGTGTTGGCTGGTTGAGAATGCTGTTAAAACTGTGTGATTCAAAAACTCTTGAGTTAGACTGAGTGAAGAGGTTTAACTAGGAAAAAATACAATTAACCTAGTAAATTAGAATACATTCATTTGTAAGTCAAAAATATAATCTACTATATTCTCATTGATAACATTTCTGGAGTCAACATTTCCAAGGAAAACTTTGTGGAAGTGCAGTTTTATCAGTGATTTAATAGATTTTCAAAGGTAAAAATGAATGCAGCAACATAACTCACATTTATCAAAATGTTTATAATGTGCACTGCAACAGAACTGCTTAACTGAAAACATTTTAAAAAGTTGGCTCATACTAAATGTAATTGTCCCTGAGGACTTGTGTGCTTAATCAAAATGTATTCACAGCAACTAGAAGGTAAGGATGCATAGAAGGAACTGTCTGCTCCTGAGCCTGTATTCCTCTCCTACACTCGGACAGGAACACACTACAAGTTCAAATGGTATCATTTGGTATTTTGTAACCCTGAAATATGAGCCAAAATAACATGTATTTCTAGGTATCTTGGCCTTATACTAAGCGAGATTCATAACTTTCAAGATAATTGGGCTTAAAGAAATTTTTTTTCTTGCTCTCTCTTTACAGTTTAACTTTAGAGTGGGTAGAAAGAGACAGTAAGAGAAGCACACTGTTACTAGCTACTTTTTATGTATGTGAGCAGGGCCTGCCTCTTACTTTTGGGCAAGCTGCTACCAATACAGTATGATCCAAAGGCAGGACCACCTATGCGAAAATATGTATTCACTCCACCACCTGACTTCCATGATCATTACTCAGGATCCTATGTGTGGGATGCTAAGAGGAAGTGGCACAATCTTGCCAACAGAAAACCTTAGCTAATAAAATTAATTCTTCTATTTGCCACTAGAGGTCAGTATCTGATTGTTGACTGAGGTTAGTTTTACAGGTTAGCGCGTAAGATTTCTTGAGGCTCCTTCCTCTCTTCTAAAAAGAGAAAAACAGAGACATAATTTCTCCAAATTTTTACCAAATTCAGTATGCAGAGAGTATTTATTAATATTTATAATACAAATAATATTAAAGAGATTTAAACATCTCCACGCACAATTTAAAAAATAAAATTAAAATGGCAGTTTTTAACCAGATATGGGGAGATTGGGAAGCCATGGCTCATGGCTTCTGAGAGATCAGTGCTCAACTTTTTTTCTATTTCCAGCCACCTCTCTGAAAAAAGCTGTTCTTCCTGCCAATGGTGTAACACAGGCAGAAGAGGACACCATAAATAGAGCACTTCTGCTCCCCTCACATGCATTTGAGCAAGCTGCATTTCCTTGACAGAGGTATAGGTAGCCACAAGACAGACATCTGAATGTGCTCTTCTTCCCCTGACAGTATTTCTCCCCTTCATTATGATACTCTTAAGAATGGAGTCCGTGAAATCAGTTGCCTACAGAAAGAAAACTTCAAGGTGTGAGTGCAAGAGCTGTGAGTTCCCACGCTCTCCAGAGGCTTCCGGTTTTGAATAATAAAGCTTCAGTTAATAAATCCCCAGAGAAACAAAGCACCTTCAAAACAAAGTCAATTTCAGTAGTGGTGGGAGTTGCCCAGGATGGCAATTAGAGCCTGGCCCATTTAAGAGACTAGCCACCCTGTCCCTGAAGGAGCAGCCCATGGGGAGGAAATGGGCCAGTAACCAAGCCATAGCAGTAGGTGCTGGGTATAAGGCAGCCATGTGCAGTAGAAAGAGCGAGGCATCTGATGCTGGAAAACTTGGATTTCACACCTACTCCACACAGGCCAGCTAGCTCCCTTGACCTTGTGTAAGTATGCTACTTTAATGGTTTCAGTTGTCTTATCTATAAAATGGGAATAATAATAATACCTACCTCACAGTGTTGCATGAGGTTCAAATGTACAGCAAAGCACTTTGTAAACTGTGAATGAGGAAGGGCACTGATATTTGTTGAGGCTGGAACTTTGTACATCTCATATCATCCTTACATTAATCCTACCAAGTTTTCTCTCTTTCAGATGAGACAACTAAGGCTCAGAGTGATGAAATGACTTATCCATGTTACTTGAAAATAAGCCATAAGCACCAGAATACAAATCCTGGTCTGACATGGAGGCTCTATTCTTTACATTGTACTCCTTCTTGCTGTGTACATATGAGGTACTATTTGAAATCATAGGATGACACAGCCAAATCAATGCCTTGGAACATAATAGCCTTAAGAGCCCATGTCCAAGTCAAATTTAAAAAGGTTTAAAAGGCCACCTTCCTAAGGAATAAGATGCCAGGGTACTACAAATCTTGGAAATACACATTTTTTTAAAGAAAGAAATTAAATTGCAATAATCTAGTCTTTTTTCTCAACTTCAACTGAGAAAATTTATCCATCTCTGCTCAGAAAGGCCTGTACTTTACGGAGTAACATTGCTATCTTGTGGGCTCCCAAGGTAATGCAAGAACAGATCATTTTCACAACTTTAGGCAAAAATTAGTTACTAGTATAAGTAACTCCACACATTTATTCCTGTTATGTCTTGCTCCCTTATTATCTGAGGTCTGCTCATCTCCTCCTGTGTCCTATACCAATTCTATCTCTGCAAATTAAATTCATGATAATAAAGTATTGTCATAAAACTCATCTTCATTAAAATCACAGTATGACTCAAACTAAAATCAAAGTATGACTTACCCAGGAAAACTTTGGGACAAACCATTCTTGATTATTTATAAAAATGGTATTTATGAAATATCAAATGGAATATTTGAGGATGCTCTTAGGCCTGTGTTGATTTTATGATATTAAAGAAAAAGGTTACTTAGCTCGATAAAGAGTTTCTACAAATAAGAAAGAATATGGTGGTGGTAAACTATATATGCAGCCAAGAGGAAAATGTGAAGTTAAAATTCTTTAACTTCAAAATAACAATTGAGAAGGATGGAACACAAAAATACAAAGTGTTTTCTAACAATAACTTTTCTGTTTACTTTTAACAAGTTAAAAAAGTGTTTTTGTTTGTTTTCAATCTGGCACTTTGCATGAAATTCTGACCAGAAGTAATGCATAG
Organism: Leopardus geoffroyi; assembly: GCF_018350155.1. Taxonomy (NCBI): domain Eukaryota; kingdom Metazoa; phylum Chordata; class Mammalia; order Carnivora; family Felidae; genus Leopardus; species Leopardus geoffroyi. Next base: position 102,316,181 of record NC_059327.1, on the reverse strand, counting down.
ACTAAGTGACTTCTTGAAACATTGTGAAGATATTAAGTGTTAATCTATGAAAGACTATGGAATGGATAGTAACTTTCAACATCTTCTAAGTTCATACATAAAAATTACCGAACAAACATCAAAAGACAAGGAGAAAGACAAAACATTCATTGCAATGTCTTGGTAAGTTTTTGGTACGTACCCTGGACTTGGAGTTACCCATTCCCATTTCTATATCCTTCTGTAGCCGGCTCCTTCTGCATTTGGAGAAGTTAATGATCCTCATGACGAAATAAACAAATGACTTTGGACTAGGAACTAGACTGAAGGGTGGAGGTAATGTTTTTCCATCATCAAAATAAGATAACCAAAGTTTTGAACGGGCAAACTTCCATTCTACGTCACTGTCATCCTGTATCACAAAAATAGAAAAGAAACAATGTCTCATTTTAAAAACTAAATATTCTAGTAATTGATTCCAGTAGGATCATACAATGAACCTAAATTATGCTTTTGAAATAGATAAGTCACTTATATACATTTATCTGCATATAACTTCTATTGGCCTATATCATATTCTTAGTATTGTTTTCATGATACTCATCTTTTCAATTTTTCTCTTCCATATGCCTGTAACACCTGAAATTTAACCAGAGTGTCCAACCTCCCAGCCAAAAACAAAGCAAAAATGCAAGAAAAATTCAGGGTCAAGGAAGAATGAAAACATTAACTCCTCCCTTCTTCCCCACCTCTGCCAATTCCTCATAATCAATGGTACTTCATCAGTCTTTACCCACCCTCCCTCCCTCCTCATCTAGACCATCCAAGGCAGGCTATAGATACACCATATTATACTTTAGAGCAAAGGGAAAAGAATAGCACTCAGACGAATTGCACTTTGGATGTCGTGTCTGCCATCTGTCCTCAAATGTCACATAAGGCCCTGGGTAGACTATTCTTGTCTTGTATCTCCTTTTATCCTCAGTAACAGCCCAGAGTGATGGAGAGAAAAACGAAGAGGAGGAAGTTCAAAGGTGGAAGAAGTTGGCTTGTTCATTTCACCCTGCCATTACCACACTCAAGCAGTTATTCAGAGTGCCACAGTTTTCATTTCTGGGGGACCTAACTTCTGCTTTGAGAATCTATGTGATTTCTAAAACACACACAGAGACTCGGAGGTTTAACAAATAGCAAAATACTAAAGAGATACTGAATACGAACCGGAAGGACGTAGGAAAACATACATACAATGATGAAGGAAGGCACCAAAGCAAGAGCAATCCAAAACATGAAGTAAAATGATTTCTAGAATACTAAAAATTCTGGCTGGATACAGGACATCACTGATGTTTACCAGACATCTAGTAATTCCTCTACTAGGATCTTTCAGATGGTTGGCCAGCTAACCTAGGAAAGAATAATTTCCCTATAGTCAGTACTTCTTCTAGCCATTAATTTCAAAACTTCTGAAATATATTCTAAGAGGAGGCAGCATGATGGCAAATTCATGGGGACCCCTGCTGTGCTCCTAGAAGACACTAGAGCCTGTGAGACTATCTATCCAGGAAGGAAACACAGGGAAATGTCCAGGCTCCTTCTGCTTAGGTATAAGCCTCTTTATTGACATGAACTGGACATCCACCAAAGGGCATAAAAACAGATGGAGGATATTATTAGAGTGAGATGGCAAGAATAGATACCATGGATAGAAAGCAGGTTTACCTCAATTTCTTGATATGAGCTATTAATCATAGCAATTAACATGTTGAGTAAAACGACCACCATAGTTACATTGTATATTCCATACAGAACGTAGCCAATATTCTCTATGAATTTGTGATCGTATTTGAGCACAACAGAAGTGACTTCAGACAACCCAAATATTGACCAAAACAGTGTCTTGAAACTTTCTTCTACACTGTTGAAAGAATAAGGTACACAGTAAATAAATTAACAGTTTTCAGTATTAAAATAAAAAGAAAAACAAGTTAGGGTTTGAATACTGTAAAGATGTAAAATGCCATCATTAAATATCATCACAACAAACTCTGAGTATAATTATTTTATTATAGTATTTAACAGAAATTGTTCCTTCAGGGGTTTATGATTAGATGTTGCCAATGCCTACCTTTTCTGTAAATTATCTTCAAGTGAAAACTCCCTGAACTCAGCAGGGGAAAGGTAAAGTCATGCCACAATACCCATTCCTTTCTCCTAAAGGATGGAAATTGGGGGTTTGATTTTATAGGTCATTTAGACCTTTAAATCAGGTTTTCTGGAGTAGAACAAGGTCAGGATTAAGATGATACACTCACTTCAAAAAAAATATGTACAAACCTATTCCCTGCACTGTAGTAGTAGGGAAGAATGAAAACAACCTAAATATCTATCAGTAGGGGAGTTGGTAAATAATTCCATCTATATAATGGATTCCTATGTAGCCACTGGGAAAATGAGACACATCTATCTTCATGTGTTTATATAAAATGGTATCTAAGAAGTACTGAAAAATAAGATACAGCAAGTATGAAATAGTCTACAATTTGACTAAAAAGGAGTTTACAAATACTTATATTCTTGTTTATGTATAAAATATCTCTGAAAGTATCCAAAAGAAACCATTGCCTCTGTGAACTAAGGAGATATGAGAGATTGGGGCCCAAGGGTAAAGAAGGGGACATGATTTTCACTGTAGATACCACTCTATGAATTTTTTTTGCCACAAGATTACCTAAAAGTTACATTTAACTGGAAATGAATAGGAGGGAACAGATTGCAAGATTCCTGTTCTTTTCATTTATATAATCTACTCCCTGATTCTTCCATAACAGCAAGTAACACTTAGGCCCTCACCTGACTAATCACCTACTTTTATCCTTTAAATGAATTTTGCCAACTGAATTTGGCTGCTTTTGGCATATAACCAAGTTGTATTCACTGATACGTGAACCACAAAAATAATCCTTAAACGATTACACATGTAGAATTCCATTACAAAGGAAGGTTCAAAAGTAAGTCCTTTTTCCCAAAAAAGATTTATGGAAACAGTGCTGGTTTTGATTTGTTGTAACAGATTGTAAACAACAATTCCATAGATTTATAGGTTTTAGCACTAGTTTATTTACTCATGCCATCATTCAACAAATATTGATGGAACATCTATCATGTTCTAGAAATTGTGCCACACCCTTATGAGGCTGAATAGAAAGATTCCTATTTCTATATAGTTGGTGTCTATTACAAAACAGTTCATTGTGTGATTTTATAGCACAGATGGTAGCAGGAGACTGAGAAAAACTATAACCTCTTTGTTCCCACCATTACTTTAACAGTGTCCCCAAATTCTGACTCCTTCCTCTTGCTCTTTTTGCAAAACTTCTCTCCTCTAACTTCAAGAATATCGATTCCTGTGAATACGTATGTGTGGGAGGAGGCAGACAGTAAAACAGGAAAGGACACTGGCAGTGCCTGAGCTCTTACCTTGGGCAAGAGGCTTCAAATAAATGACCTTACATAATCCTCACAATAACCCGGTTCAAACCTTATTGTGTTTATTTTAAAAATAAGGGAACTAACGCAGAGGACTGCTGAGTAACTTAACCAAAGGCCGCAGCTAGAAAATAGCAGAGATAATGCATCCATATCCAGGTCTGCCTGATTGCTAGCCTAGAATCCTTCCACTATATCAAGTGGCCATGTGTTCACACAAAACAGTGAAGACAATGTGTTGTAGAAATGAGTTCTTAAAGGCTCACAGGGGTGGCACTATGTGTAGGATATCTCCATCCCTCCCCTACTGGGTTCAAACAGAATTTATTTTTTTTCATTACAATAGTGAGTTTCCGTTCTCTTCTACCCCCAAGACTTGCTCTGTATTAAATATTTGACAAAAATCATTTCCAAACAATTTAGATGTCTGGAAGGGCTTGACGTTCTATTTTAGTCTACAGGGAACTTATTGAAGGTCTAGATTCTTTCTAGCTGTGGCATTACAGGATACAAAGGGAGACAGGGAGGGCTAATGATCTCCCTACCTTGAAGGACTACAGTACAAAGGGAGGACCCACATGCAGGGTTAGGGGATCTCACAACTGGATGTCTCTCTGCTGAGGGAACTTAAAGGGACAATGACTAAGGAAGTTTAATCAAGGAAGACTTCACAGGCAAGGTGAGTCTCCGATGTAGAAACAAGTGTGACCACAGGAAGGAAGTGATCCTAGTGTTATAGTGAGTTGTACAACATTTAGCTGTAATTTCTTCTTACTCAACTCCTTTGTACTGATTAATGATACATTAAAATAAAGGCCAGTGCTTTCTTTTTTGAATAGTAATGACTACAAATTACTGAAACTAAATTTAATGTCATACATAATGTAATAGATGTCCAGTATTAAAAATCTGCTGTCCAATTCTCTTAAAATAGTCAGCTTCATCTAGGATTTTTCCAAATTTTGATTCTGTTCTGTGGTCCCTTACTAAACTCAAAGAAATGAGCCTTTAGGGCAATGTAATCATGCATAAGCATTGTTTTTCAATGGATAGTTTTGCTCTTAAAAACATCTTTATTATGATTATTGAATCTGTGGTGTGTTTGATTCATCTGGATTTGTTAGAAATTTTCCTCATCAAACCTTTTATCAAAGATGTTTTACTTACGTGGTAAAAGCAGCATTTACTTTAGCCCCAAGGTAGTAAGAATAAAGTATGAACATGCCAATCATAAAGGCAAGAAACACCATAATAAAGAGGACCATGAACTTGAATATATCCTTCACAGTCCTTCCAAGAGAGATCTGTAAGGGGCCAAAGCTCTCATTTGCAGGGAGGATATATGCGATCCGAGAGAAACTGAGCACAACAGCAATGGCGTAGAGGCCTTCAGATATGATCTGAGGGTCAGAAGGGAGCCATTTATCTCTGGCTAGAAAAAGAGAGAGAGAGAGATATCAGAAATGGGACTTTGTTTCATTGCAATCTACAAAATAAATACCTTAAATAGGATCTATTTTGTAGGAAGGTGGCTTTTATCTCAGTTGAAACTACTCTAGATTTAATTAACTGTCTGGGCATTATTTTTATGTTTAAACCAAAAGCATATGAATTCTACACCCACATGGAGCCTTTTAATCTAATAAACATGATTATGAAGATACTAAACTTGCTCCACATTGAGTAGAAACAGAGTCAAGTGCAAAAGATAAAGAAAGAAGTTAAAACCCTTCATTAGACACAGACTGTGTCCAGAATGACAAAACAACGGACTTGACTAATCTGTCTTCTCATATATGCACCAGCTATTTTGTCACCCTATAGGCTCAGTTGGCACAAAACTTATTTTCCATATTTCATGGAGAAATTAGTTCATCTAACAGTTTATGCAAATAAAATGTTGTATTACAACAAGTGAGAATATCACTGAATCACAGTGGTGCTGTCAGTGTGGTATCTGAGCAATATTACTTGTTCCTGTAAAATGTAAGATGCTATTGAGGTGCAAAAATTTTGGATATAGATTCTAAATGAAGATCCCACCACTTTCAAGGTCGTTTAGTAAGTTCACAGCAGACTGTTGGATACTCATTTCCCTGGAAGTTCAATGAAATAATATGTCGCTAATTTTGTGCAGAGTTACTCCCAGAAGAATGGATACATTGTAGATATTTCCAACAACAAAAATTAATGTTTATTGAATGTTTAATGTGTACTAGACACTGTGCTTTCCAATGACTCTACGGATTTGATGTTATCATTATCGTTTTTTTAGAGATGCAGAAACCAAGACTTAAGGCTAAATCCCTGATCAAAATCATACACATAGTAAGGAGCGAATCCTGAATTCACTAATTTCCCTCCAGATTATAGTCATTAGATACACATGAATCAACCTAAATAAAGAGGTTATTGAAATAGTCAAGATATATATTACACAAGATACAATTTAAGCTAATTCTTTGATTATAAATGGTAATCATTTGCTCATTTGATCTGGTCTCCTTGGAATTAAAAAATCTTTGCTTGCTGACAACAAGACAATGTGTTTAAATTTCACAATGTGTGAAACATCCATCTTACATCTTGGAGCAGGCGCCCAGCCTTCTTCAGTTATGTTAACATGCCACTAGTACTTATCACAATATAAGCCTTAATTACACTTATAAAAAGTGATTCTTACAATCAGAACTCACTTAAACTCTGTGCCTGAGTTTCCTTATCATTAAAATAAGCGTTAGGCAATACATTTTTTTTTTAATATTTATTTATTTTGGGGGAGAGCACAAGCAGGAGAGGGGCAGATAAAGGGCAACAGAGGATCTGAAGCAGGCTCTGTGCTGATAGGCTGATAGTGGCAAGCCTAATGTGGAGCTTGAACTCACAAACTGTGAGATCATGACCTGAGCTGAAGTCAGATGTTCAACTGACTGAGCGACCCAGGTGCCCCTAGGCAATACATTTCTAAGGTTCCTTTCAGATTTAAGATTGTGCAACTACATGGAAATTTGCTAATCACACCTTTCCAGCCTGGCCTCAATGGAGGGAAGGCTAACATTGCTTACCATTGGTTTGTGCTGGGCAAGGAAGGCATCAGTATCCTTGCACCCTGAATATCAGCTGGGACCTCCCTGCTCTTCATGATACACACAAGTTAGGCATGAATTCCCTTCCATATTGTGTTGAGGGGCAGGGTGTCCCCCCCAGTATTTCTGCCTGTTCCCCAGAGCTTACATTCTCATGCCACTTTAGCTCCTACTTCCCGCCTCTGCAAAATTTCCTTCACTCCACCTGTACAGCAGTTTAGTGCCTTTTGTTATTTTATCTCCTCCAAACCATGCACTCAAGGTACTCATCTTCCACCTTGAGCAGTTTATCAATCTATTTTTTCCCCTAATGAAGACAGTTTCATATCCTAAGAATATGTAAGAGTACTTATGTTGTTAGGCTTGAAGATAATTTTCTCTCACTTCGCAACACCTTCATTTTATAGGTTTGAAAACTGAGGCACAGAGAAGTAAGTTACCTTGAACAAAGTTATACACAGCAAGGGAGCTCCATAGCCTTGATATGAATCCAGTTTTGTATAGTTCTAAAGCTCATGCTTTCTCCTCTGTTCATACACATTTAACACACATCTCACATTAAACATACTCTCATTGACATTTCCTTCCAAAATGTGGTTCCAGTACCCTTCCTGATGCATAAGAGGACCCTTCAGTTAATAACTTACCATAAGTGAAATACTGTATCTCTGGTGGAAGTGTAACTTCACTGAGGTCACTCTCTTGGACATAACTGTCCACATACTGTTGTGCTTTTGTTGCCTGAAGGAAAGCTAGGAATCTGGCTGTGAAAGCAGCAATGAAGATGGAAAGCATCCCAAAGTCCAGCACATTCCACAACTGCAAAATATATTCTCTAGGTCCTTCCAGCCAGAGCTCCTTACACTCAGACCACATCATTCCTGTCACACACGGAAGGTACAGGTTACATTTTATAGCTTAGACTAGCTTATTTTGTCCACTATCAGTCCCCACCTATAAAAAGCTCCATATATAAAGTACCATATCAGGCACCCTGAGGCCCTGGGCAAAGTTAAATGGAGGAAAAATGTTCAAGTAAATAAGAATTAGAATTCGGAGAAACATAATTCTACACATAGCATCAGAAATGGTGCGCACGCGTGCACACACACACACACACACACACACACACACACGAATATTACTTGGCCATAATAACGAATGAGATGTTGGATTTGTAACAACATAGACTTAGAAAGTGTACACTAAGTGAAATAAGTGAGACAGAGAAAGAGAAATACCATATGATTTCACTTACATGTGGAATCTAAAAATCAAATGAACAGCAACAATGAAAAGGCTCTTGAATACAGAGAACAAAGTGGTGGCTGCCAGAGGGGAAGTAAGTGAAGGGATAGAAGAAATAAAGAGCATTAAGAGGTACAAATTTTTAGTTATAAAATACATAAGCCATGGAGATGAAAAATACAGCACAGGGGATACACTGTAATAACATTGTATGGTGACTACGTTTATTGCGCTGAGCATAGAGTAATATGTAGACTTGTTAATTCACTATGTTGTACACATGAAACTAATACAACAGTGTATGCCAACTGCACTTTACTAATAAAAATTTTTTAAAAAGAACTTTTGTGAGGTGAGGTAACCAGCATTCTGTATAAGTACCGCGCGCTAACCGATTGCGCCACTGGAGCTCCTAACCAGCATTCTGAAAATGGAAACTCTCCTAAAAAAGACCTCTGAAATGAAAGCCAAAAAAAATTTTTTTTTTGCAAAAAAACTTTTATTCATCAGCTAATGGCTACTAGATTATCTCACAAGTATTTCAATTAAATATTTGATCATCACAGCAGGTCAGATTTTTAAAATTTACATTTATTCAAAAACTGAAGTTAAAAATGTGATATATTTATAATTGGGTTCATGTTAGTCATAAAAATTTTTATTTAGTGGTAAGAGATAACTTTTAGTTTTCAAATTATTCAATTATTTTGTTCTACTGCTTATCTTACAATGAGAATGTTGTCACCACATAATGCACAATAACATTTTAAATTAAAAAGGCAATCGGGGGGGCGCCTGGGTGGCTCGGTCGGTTAAGCGTCCAACTTCAGCTCAGGTCATGATCTCACAGTCCATGAGTTCAAGCCCCGCGTCGGGTTCTGTGCTGACAGGTCAGAGCCCGGAGCCTGTTTCAGAGTCTGTGTCTCCCTCTCTCTCTCTGCCCCTCCCCTGTTCATGCTCTGTCTCTCTCTGTCTCAAAAATAAATAAACGTTAAAAAAAAAAAAAAAAGGCAATCGGGGCACCTGGGTGGCTCAGTTGGTTAAGCTCCCGACTTCAGCTCAGGTCATGATCTCATAGTTTGTGAGTTTGAGCCCCGTGTCGGGCTCTGTGCTGACAGCTCAGAGCCTGGAGCCTGCTTCAGATTCTGTGTCTCCCTGCCCCTGCCCCTCCCCTGCTTGCACTCTCTCTCTCTCTCTCTCAAAAATAAACAAACATTTAAAAAAAAAAAAAGGCAATTGTTATATAGACACAATGTTTGGTAGAAATTAAAATACTTAACATAGAAAGCTTACCAAGAACCCAGACCATAATTAGCATCTCAGTCCAAGTGAACTGGGTGGTTTTCACCCTGAAGATCTGCTTGGGATAGTCAATAACAGTGATGTTTGGCAGCGTGGTGATGCCTTCGAACCTGTCTGAGGCATTGAACACGAGCAGGCCCAGGAAGATGATGAAAGAAGCAGCATGTGCCACAAACTTCATGAAAGGGCTTCGCAGAATTTTCCCCAGCTGTAGTACAACAAACAAACAGAAAGAAGACGAAGACGAGACTTTTATTTTGGAAATGTCAGCTTCTACTTATGAAAATTATTATACAGAGTAAAAGAAAAACATGAAATGAGAATAACTTCAAAATTCTGCCTCTGTTTGTGAAGAGCTATACATTATGAAAATCACTCCTTTTAGGGAATGCTGCCTCCAAGAATTATTTAAGAAGTCTTTAAACTTCATTGTTTCTAAATATCCAATTTATCTTGGGGGGTAACACTGCATTCACAGATGCATTTCTGAAAATCACAAGGCATATGCTGGTTATTCTTATTTTTCCACGAAAGACCACACAATCCATGTCTAGGTTTTGAGAGTCTAGGAAAAGAAACTCCAAATTGTAGTGCATATGCTTTATTGCTTTACAATTGAAATGTTATGAATTTAGAGACTCATTCATTATAGTTGAAACATTATGTGTTTGTAGCACATAACAAGGCCTTTGAATATTAAAAACCTTACTACTACAGAAGTGAATTTTAGTTCTCACTTGTAAGTCTTTTGAAATCAACTTGTACTTTGTATGATATGAAAAAGGCAGATAATATTAGAATCAAGTAAATATTTTATGTACTATTACCTCAATAAGAAGGAGTTATACAATAATTAAAATCTCTAAGTAGGTTAACTTAATTAAGTCAGCCCTGAGTTTGGAAAATCATATAAATAGTACAAAAGCATGTCTGAAGTTCAGAGCATAATTATTTTAAGGTAACTCCTTTAAAGTCCCATGTGATATAATGTCCTTACAAGCCCCATGTTCTAGTAGAAATGAAAAACAATTCTGCCTGTCCCAAGGGCTTCTGTAGCCCAAGAAAAAGGTACATTTGGTTGATTTATCAAATAAGTTCTCTAGTCTACATACTCAGAACCAACTTTCAAACTCAGTCTGTGACCTTAAAAAGTACCAAGGCTCACATTTAAGAGACGGCAACTTCAAACAAATGTTTTTGCATGTCCAGAGTCTTAATTTGATGTCAACAAATAACCGAAGAATGTTAAGCATTTCTGGAGTTGAACATGAATGCAGACAGACAAATGTCATATTTTCCATATTAGACATAGACAAATAAACACCACATTTGCATATTGCTGTGCTGTTCTGCAGCTGCAAAGAGGCACATTTGGGGTAGCACACAGTGATTTCTTGAGAGTTTCCAAATCTGTTTCTCATAAAGGCTGATCTTTTAAAACTTTAAAGAACACGAAAATAAAGCAGCATGCCTATCGTGAAACTAGGATATACGTGGGGGATTCTTGCTATATTGTCTTCGGTGGTACGTGGCAGGTATAAATGTGGGCTCCAGAAACAACTCAATTCTGTCCTTTCCCCTCTCTGGGGGACACAGAGTTCACTATACTATTAGCTGCACTTTTGTAAGTGAAGAGAAAAAAGGAATGGACTTCCATGTTTTCACTGATTAAGCTGTCCTAAGAGGCAAACACTTAGAAACATCAACTTTCCTATTCGTTTCCCTCAGAAAGGGAAATTATTTGTGTGGGAAATGATTTTTGCTTTGATGCATGCTCTCTTATCACTTATAGATTTTAGTCTTTAGTGCTTATGTATTTGAGGAATCATAAGGTACTTTTCCATGATACAGAACAAAGGAACTTAGTTAACTCATCAAACCTGATCAAAATGACAAACTTTCTGCCTTAAATTGCATGGGCAGCTCAACAATGAAATGAGATGGATGAATACGCTCACACGTGTATGGTGCCTGCAGAGCAGGACTCACTCTGCCAGGAAGACTATGCAGCCAGAGAGGTGACGGATTTCCAGGATCATTGTAAGTGGCCTTGACTCATTTTTCCTGAAACTGCCTCTGATTTAAACAAAACCAGATCTCAGAATATAAAAGCAGGATTAAAGGACCTCAAAACGGCTTATTCTCCCTGGCGGTGCCCTTTATTAACCTAATACAGATCCTGTTAGCATGACTAGTATGCCTTCCCATATCCTGTTCAGAGGATCTCTTAGGCACAATTAAACTGAGTCTATACTAGCAAGTTGAGAGAGGGATGAAGATAGTGAACAAAGTGATTCAAGCAAACTAAACATAAACCATCTAAAAAATCCAAAGACCCCAAACCCAAATTCTACTTTTTTTTTTTTTTTTTTTTTAAGAATCTTCTGAAGGAACAAAGGGCAGGGGGTTGGGGGGAACCTGGCATGCACTTTCTTGAATTCTTTAAACTAACACCACTGTTCGTGACTGTGCTTGATACACTGAGCCTCAGATCTCTTGACAGGTTCCAGTGAGTTGCCCTTCCAGTTCTCAGGTTAACTTCCTTGGCACCACTGCAACAGGACTGTTCTAAACGCAGGCCAACTCAGTTGACGCTCTTGATTTATTAAGCTGTCCACAGAATCAGCAAAAGTACTACTTCACTCAAGCCACTTTCCCTCTTGACCACCATGCGGATTTTACCTTAAAAGCCTAAGTATTATACGCCTTCAAATGTGATCTATTCCACTAGTACCAAATCCTTTTTCATCTCTTATTTGAATTGATCCAGTCATTAAAAAGCAGAATTTGTGTCCCTGAGTCCATTAACATTCAGGGTAAAACTGATAAGAGCCTTAAGTAGGAAGCTTTTTCCTTCTTCATCCCCAAAACACACGGCACACCAACCACGGAGGAAATGGATGTAGAAAAACATGTACCCTGCTGCAAGGTGCAATCCAGTAGCCGATGGCAAGAAATGGAAGGCCCAAGGCCACCACCAGCACAACCAGACACTTGATAGCTATGGTCTGTTCGCGCAGACCTGAGAGGTTCTCATACCAGATTGTCAAGAGCTGCTGCTGGCAGTTGGGGTGAGCCACAAACTGTTGGCAGAAAGAGAGGGGGAGAAAGAGGTAGGTTACTATCATTAGGGATACTTCAACTACTGAATGCATAATCCTAAAGATATTAATGTACACTTTTCCAGAATATAGGCACTAGAAGGTTCTGGTAATATTTTCCTTTACCTTCCCTCCATTTTCCAAAATTGCTTCAGAACTAATAGTACTTAAGTGGAAACAAGAGCACAAAATTGATATCATCCTTAATCACATTTCTTTCTGATTGAAATTCTCCATAATACACAGATTCCTGTCCATAATCTGGGTGACATATGCTTTCCTTTGTGAAAGTGGTCCCATCTTGTTGTCTGCCAGCTTACTTATGTTCAGTTCAAAATGGAAAAGAATTGGCTTATATTAGACTATAGCTAAAAAAAGAAATGTGTTAAGTTTCATAAGTAATTCCTAAAGTGCTACATGTATGAAAAATATACATACATATATGTATGTACTATCACTGCAAACTGCAAAGATCTGCAAAAAGCCAATGAATCTGCAAGAATTCTGCTTGGTTCGCACTTACACTGCCTCCAGGCACTGGCAGCACATGTCCCTTCCTTCCTATTTCAGTAATCTGTCCTCTTTTTATTGCTGCCTCTATCACAGGTTAAAAAAAATTATCTCCAACAGTTCTTTTGTAACTACAATTGTAACCAGGAAAACTGAGCACATTATACTTACTTCAGCCCTGCCATTTTATTCTATTTTGCCATCTCACTTTGCTAAGTCATCTGCCAGCATCTATTCTGATGGACTGGGATTTCACTAAAGTCCTGTCCTTGTTCAGGTAGCAAAATGTATTTGTAGTCAGGCTCATGTAAAAAGGTCCCTACCCTAACAGGTGCCCATTTGTGGCTGGATATGCCTGTCTTTGAATGGCCAGGTGCACTTTGCCCAAGCATGGAGATTATTCAGGGAGGGTCATTCACAAATCAACTATGAGTGCCAGCTTACATATATTTTTAAAGAGTGTTTAGCAACGCAAAAATCAAGGTATCATTATCTTCTGAAAAACAGAATAACAATGAACCTGTTAAGAAGTACTCATGAAATGTTTTTTTTACAAACTCTTAGAGGCAAGGAAGGCAGCTCCAGTTCCTACTATGTAAAGGGTTCATCTTTGATCAAGTTATAGTTAATGATCTTAATGATTCTTAGCAACTCCAGGCAATTCCTCAAGTTATTCGGCTAATTACCAATAAATACCACACCTATAAGGAAATTAATGGGTTTCCACTTACTGGTGTATTGTTTCCCATTAGCTCTTCTAATTAAAAAAAAAATTAATAAAATAAAAAAAATAAAACCTCATCCCCCAGCGTAGACAGTAGAGATGCAATTTCCCCTAACCCCCCACTTTTGCCCCTATGTGCATCGCCCTCCAGGAAGTCCACTGATGATCACTCAGGTGACTGCTGTGCCGCAGGGCACAAGGGGCTCTTGACACCTGCTGGCAGAAGTGGTAAGATGAATTTACAAATATTAGATTTGAAGTACTTCACTGAACTTATTTCAACAATACAAACTGGTAGGATTTGGGAGATTTAAAGTACTATAAAGAGGATGCTATCTTTTCTCTCTTAATGAGTTCAATGTAAAAAAGCAGATTTTACCCTAGAAATTTCTTTCAATTCAATTATAAAAGTCCCAGGTCCTAAAGCTCACTGGTCATTGCTAGCTGCTAAGTCTGTATTAGAACGCCTTTCCAGACTCAAGATTCTGTTACTCTTTCAAAGTTCTGATTTTTGATCAATACAGTCATTATTTGAACCCATGATAAAATATGATCAAGGTTGAAAGCCCTGGAATCTTTGTGACAACTTTCTAGGATTCTTGTTGAGAACTTTGCCAAACTTCCACTTCTGCCCCTGTACTCTACTGAATCATTTCCTTCCTGCTTTACCCCTCCTTCCGTGTTAAATCCTTATCCCCTCTGAGTTCCTAAATGTACCATTCATTCATTCATTCATTCACTCTTCAAAATGTTGTAAGCTCTTCCTATGAATCAGGCACTCTGTTAGGCATTTGGTAGAAGAAGGTGAAAATGGAAGCATCAGTGCACATTAAGTGATTAGGGATTCCTGTTCTACAGCACACAGTAAGCTCTCCATAAATGTGGGGGGAAAATGGAGACAGACTTCTTATGCTTGCCAAGATAAATAATCAACATTTAAAATATTACTAATTTGAGGGGCACCTGGGTGGCTCAGTCGGTTAAGCCTCCAACTTCATCTCAGGTCATGATCTCACGGTTTGTGGGTTCGAGCCCTGCATCAGGCTCTGTGCTGACAGCTCGGAGCCTGGAGCCTGCTTCCAATTCTGTGTCTCCTTCTCTGCCCCTACCCCACTTGTGCTCTCTGTCTCTCAAAAATAAATAAACATTAAAAAACTAAAAAAACTAAAATAACTAAAATAATACTAATTTGAAAGTTGGAGGGTTTACATTTGGACAGATGCAAATAAAAAGCAGTCCTATGACTCCAGCTAGGCTCAGCTTAGGATGGGGAACAGTGCATTCAGAGAAATCTACAGTGGAGATGATGTCATCAAATCAGATTGTCGCTTAGGAAGTCAACATGCACTTTTTTATAGGCCAAGGCTTTCTGCAGGACAGAAAATCCCTATGAAGTTAAGAGACAGGTGGACATGTACCAATGTAAAATTGATGGACAAATTTCCCTTTTGAGTGTCCAGCCTTTCTTTCTTAGGTTTTAACCTCTTAAGGACAAAAATATTAATGTTGCAATATGGCTTCCTCTCCTTGCTCCTCCTCCTCCAGTTAATCTTCAACTTTGAAGATGTGCTTTATGGCATGAATTACATTGTATAAGGGTTATACAGCCCTTAAAGACTTGGTAGAAATCAATCATTCCCATATGGTATTATATAATGATCAATATTTGACCCATTGTGACTTGTACAATATAGTACAAAACCCTAATATACGTTAAATATTAGCTAAAACTGTGGTGTCTGAAGTTTACTTGTCACACTTTAAAATTCAGCTTAAAGGTATATTTCCTATATTATTAATTCTATTCTCTTCTTGAGATAGTAATACACCAGCCTATGGTATCTGTTCATTCCTTTCAATTCACAAGAAAATACAAATGGATATTTTCCTCTAATAATTTAAAATCTTAATGCAAGTACACAAGGAACATTTTTAAAAAATAATAAAATCAATACAACAGTAACAAGTGAGGGCAAAAGAGTTAATCCCTCTAGGAGATGAGTTTTTCTCTTTTCAATGACTTCAAAATAGGGCAGTGACCTTTATCTCTTAAAATTGTTTACCTTCTAAAAAAACCTCTTGTGCTGTCACTCCAGTCATAGCCAGTTGGATAAAATTTGTATGCTATTTCCCAACTTCAGTGGACCAGCAAATTGAAATCATTACAAAAATAATGCCTTTATTTGAGGTGTTCTGATTTAAAGGGAGAATGCTTGACATATAAGAAAATCTCAATCTTTCAATGGAACAAAACTATTGTAGCATTGAGAACAAACATTTTTTTTCCAGTGCCAAATGACTAACAGATTGTAAACTGAACCAGTAATCAGGGCAGGTTAATGGAAAACCATGAGATAATTTTCAACTTAAAAAAAATTTCATGTTAGGGGCGCCTGGGTGGCGCAGTCGGTTAAGCGTCCGACTTCAACCAGGTCACGATCTCGCGGTCCGTGAGTTCGAGCCCCGCGTCGGGCTCTGGGCTGATGGCTCAGAGCCTGGAGCCTGTTTCCGATTCTGTGTCTCCCTCTCTCTCTGCCCCTCCCCCGTTCATGCTCTGTCTCACTCTGTCCCAAAAATAAAAATAAAACGTGGAAAAAAAAAATTAAAAAAAAAAAATTTCATGTTACATTGTCTTATTATCAAATCAGCCTTTACAAGAACTATCTTCATGGAAATACTGTTGTACAAAAACATGTTAGGAACACTCTGTTTTTGTTTTTAATGACGTTGTTGAAGGCACAGTTCATACAATTTAAAATGCTGCTGTGAATAAAAGCTACATCAGTCAATTTCTTTTTAAAGTTTTTTGAATTGTGAAATATAAACTGAAAACTTACAGTGTGTAAGTTTTCTGGATTTTGAACCCACTGAGTGCACAATGTTCTGTTCTTTCTCAGTGCTGGGCACAAACCTGGCCAAGAGGCTATACAGTGTGGGATTCAGGACAGGCTGGCCAGCACCTGCACCGCACCCAAGGTCTCTGCAGGATATTTAGCATTCTCATTGCATTGCTCAATGTTTGGAATTAAGGAAGCCACACTTTCTTCATTCATAGTGGATAATTTTATGTGTATATGTTGCTGCAAGTCTCTCTTTTTTAATGTTTTGAGAGAGAGAGAGAGAGAGAGAGAGCGAGTGCACACACGCATGTGCAAGAAGCGGAGGAGTAGAGAGACAGGGGGATAGGGGATCTAAAGAGGGCTCCATGCTGACAGCAGAGTCCAATGTGGGGCTCAAATTCATGAACTGGGAGATCATGACCTGAGCCGAAGTCAGACACTCAACTGACTGAGCCACCGAGGCACCACCATGTGTCTCTTTTCTAGGTGATATTTCTATAGTTAAATCTAATCCCACCATGGAGAAAATGAGAGCAAAGAAGAAGTCAGGAAATTCTCTTTCTCAACAGCATGGTTTTCCAGATCGATAGTCTATCAACTTCTAGTATCCTTTATCTTTGTCAAGGACTTTCTTAGAATAGCTTAGTAAAGCTCTTATTATTTCTATTGAGGGAAGGGATTGATGTTCATCCTCAAGTTGCAGAGAAGACAGAGGTAAAGACAGAATTAAAACACAGAGCTTTTAGGGGTGCCTGGGTGGCTCAGGTCATGAACTCATGGCCCGTGGGTTCAAGCCCCACATCAGGGTCTGTGCTGACAACTCAGAGCCTGGAGCCTGCTTCAGATTCTGTACATCCCTCCCTCTTTGCCTCTCCCCCGCTCATGCTCATGCTCTGTTTCTCTATCTCAAAAATAAATTAGAACATAAAAAAAAAACTCAGAGCTTTTTGGGAAAGGTAAATAATCCATTATTCAAACGGGAAAATAACATTTTTGTCTAAAAGTTAATTTTCTTGTACTCATTTCAAAAAATTTCATCTTTTGATCTATTCCATTCTCTTTTGTAGAATAACATGGGTAGCTCTACAAACAGTAATAAAATTTACTATCTTTCCAGTTTTATTATTTACCTTAGAAACTCCTCAGAAATGATTCTGAGATGAATGATCTGTAACATCCATTCCCTGATAGAGAACACATTATTATTTGTTCCCCACTAGTAGCATAAGATTGCCCATTTCACCAACAGAATTGAGAGTATGAATTTTCTATTCTTTAATAATTTGAGAGAGGGGAAATGGTGTTTGTATATTAGGATGCATTTATTACTAGAGGGTTTAAAATTTTTAAATAGGTTTGCTATCCATTTAAATTTTCTGTGAATTACCTATTCATGCCCTTTGCCTATTTTTCTATAGGGCTCTAGAAATTTTTCTTAAAAATTTGTTTGAGCTCTTTGTAGATTATCAATCCTTGATAAATCAGAATTGAGAAATTATACCTTTCTCACTTTGCTGTTTTTTATGATCTGTGTACAGAGGTTTAAATTGTATGTGGTTAAATTGTTTACACTTTTGCTTTGTTATTTCTTCAACTGCTTTCATATTAGAAAGTTGTTTCTCCCATAAACATTAAATTCATGTTCAGATCTCTCCCATTCAGGTCTTCTATATTTTCATTTTCTTGACTAACTGCCATCGAGCTCTCTAAGGCCTAGGTAGACCTCATGGTGTGATTCCCAGGGAAGACTGAGCTCTGGGAACTATGAGGCCAGAAAGAAGCCAGTAATCCCAGACCCAGAGCTGGGAGGAGATCTTGAGTACATAGCAAAAGAGACTTTGAGTCTCTTATGGGAAACAGCTGTTACAAAAAACTAGTTTCCTTGGTGGAATTATGAGTTGACTTGAATATAAATTTATTATGTTATCAAGAGGGAAAAATTCCATAACATATTTTTTGAAATCCCAATGCCTTGCATTTAGCTGTAGACTACCTCAGTGTCACAGTGGGTAGGGTTCACACATCATTGTAACCCAAGAAGTGGTTTTACTTAGGAACCAGAAATGAGATAAAGGAAAAAGGAAGCACCAGCAGGGATGGGGCATCTTTTCTCTCTGCTAAATGGAGACATGTAAATGTTGAGTGAAGAATGAAGGACATCTTGGAGAGAGAAAAAGAAAGGGGGAAGTGGGGCTTTGGGGGGCATTCTAGA
This sequence comes from Leopardus geoffroyi, assembly GCF_018350155.1. Lineage (NCBI taxonomy): Eukaryota > Metazoa > Chordata > Mammalia > Carnivora > Felidae > Leopardus > Leopardus geoffroyi. The sequence goes on along the minus strand of NC_059327.1, from coordinate 102,297,690 downwards.
ATAAATTTTTATATACATTAATTGAGTGAAGCTTCTAAGTCAAAAACTTGAATCAATACTCCCTTTATATCACAAAACAAACGAATCCAGAAATACCTGCAAAGCCCTAAATATCCTTTCAGTTTCAAATGCACTTTTTGTTGTTTCCTGGCAGTAGCTGACTGATAGCAAATTTATTATTAATGACACCTCATACATAATAAGCTATACATCAATTTATTTAAAATTAACATGCCAGGAAGACATTCACTGTCTCAAGACAGTTTGGTTCACAGAAGCCCATCTACAGATGAGCTGTCTCTGCTAATATGACACTTTCAAAGCAATGATAAAGAACCAGTGACAACTGAAATCAATTCTCTCCTCTCAGGTGCTAAAGAAAAGAGATGTGTATTGTAAGATTTGTGAATAAATGTCCAGACGGTTTTCTAAAAATGGTTTAATATTAATCTTATTCAGTATTATCTTTTTTCCTTCAATATAGCAAAACCTCAACTAGCAAGAATTCTCTAGAGAAAGACAAATACCAAATGATTTCATTCATATGTGCAGTTTAAGAGACAAAACAAACAAGCAAAGGGAAAAAAGAGAGAGAGGAAAACCAAAAAACAAACTCTTAACTATAGAGAACTGATGTTCACCAGAGGGGAGGGTGGGGGGGGATGGTTAAAATAGGTGATGGGGATTAAAGAGGGCACTCCTCATAAGCAGTGGGTGTTGTACGTAAGTGTTGAATCCCTAAATTATACACTGAAGCTAATATAACACTGTGTGTTAACTGGAATTAAAAATAAAAACTAAAAAAAAAAAAAAAAGAAAGAAAGAAATGCTTTAGGAGGAAGGCAGTCGAGCCAATTTACTTTTAACTGATAATTCCTTGAAAAGTTATTTTACATCAGTATTAACTAAGAATCTTCAAATTTCCCTGTCTTTTTAAGTTGAGGAGAGATCTGTGATTAACAGCTGGCTAAAACCTTGTGAACACTAGATGTGGAAGTTCTCCACTTTGTGGAGTGTGCACACACACAAAGAGAGAAAAGGAAAGAGAGAAAGATCTCCTCATGCTCACTTACTGCTAGGGTGCCAGTACATGCCTAGGTTCCACAGGTCAGAGGCACACGTGCAGACCTCAGTTCTGGGCCTGGTTCTGAGTAAGGTTTCCGGAAGCACAGCTTAGATAAGCTTGTTCTTCCACCTCCCCTCGTGATTCTGTGAGTCCCCTCATATCCCTTACTTTCTGCCTAAATTGGCTATAGTCTGCTACAATGGACTGGAACAAACACACTGAACATGAAATTTGTGTTTGATGACTAAAGCTAAACTTGCTTAAGAGTCATCATCCTGAGAATGAATTTTCATAATGTAGAAATGTTACTAGCTCATACATGTTGAATAATCACCATGTACTATACCCGTGCTAATTACGTGCATTAGCTCTTATAATCATCAAACAACTGAAAATGTAGTTGCTATTGTGGTCCCTACTTCACTAATAAGAAGACCGAGGCTTGGCCTGGTTGGGTGACTATCCCATGGTCACACAGGGAACACGTGGTTAACTCAGGACTTGAACCCCTGCAAACTGGCTCCAGGGCCTGCCCTCTTAAGCACCATGTACGGAGGACAGAACATTCAGTGATACATGATTAACCAGTTCATGAAACCAGATCTATTCCTGTTAACAGCTTACTTTTGGTGATTTATCAGTTTCTCTTAAAATACAACGTGTGTGTGTGTGTGTGTGTGTATAATTAGTTATCTAATATATAAAAGCTGTTAGATTCTAGATAACTGAGATTTTTATTACAGTAAAACATCACAGCTACAATTTTCATGGATTATTTAAAAGCCCCATACAAGCAGCAAATACATACACTTAAGTTTATTTGAAATACCAGAGTAAAAAAGTAATCATAAATCTTATTTCTGGTATTCACAGCTGTGTGACCTTAGACATAACATTTAAGTTTGGCAAACCTCAGTTTCCTTGTAGAAAAGAAATCTCATCATCTATTTTACCTATTTTATAGGTGAAATGGATAACATAGGCTTGTCACAAGGATTAGCATGACAGTGTAACAGCGCCTTACAAAAATGTATAGAAATAACATTTTATTATTTTTAATTGCATTACGAGTGGTTCACAAAGTTCTTTTGCATGTCTTAATCCACTGAAATTGCATCAAAACCCTGAGACAGGTAAGAGGTATGATCCTCCTTTTATAGGAGAAAATTGAAGTTTAGAGAAGGTTTATGACTTATTCAAGGTCTTGCAGCAGACAAAAAGTGGAAAGGATCACAGAAGCTAGATATTTGACTCACAACTTTACCACGTTTCACTCAATCTCTTTCATGAAGAAAAAAAAATCTATTATCTATTAATTATATCTATCTATAGATATATAGATAGATATCTATATCTATCTATCTATTATAATCTATATATCTATTAACATTTATTTTTATTATTTAAAAAATTTTCCTGGGATTATTGCATAGTTGATATGGTGCTGGATAAAAGTAGGCCACTTACCTTTTTGACTTCATACTTAATAGCAAGTTTGACACGACTCAGTGAAGCTTTATGCCTGTGTACCTCTAGGGGCTCTGCTGATTCCAGATCTCCATTCAGAATGGCTTCTACCTCTTCTGAGTCTCGGCAAAGATCCAGCACACCCACTACAAAGTCTTTACATTGCATGGAGAGCTTCCGGTAGTCATTCTAAGAATGAGAGGTTTAAATTCAAGGAGTTTGTTTTAATTCAATGAGAAGTATTTAGAGTTTTTGCGAATCACAAAAAAAGGTCCCTTCTTCTGGGTAGAATTGTCGGTTAGATACAGGCCGGATTTGCCCCCATACACCCTCTTAGCCGATACCTTCCGCAACCCGCCCAACCATATCAGACAGCTCTGTGAATGGTATGCACGTTGGTCCCTGGCTTGTATTAAGAGATGTTGGCTAAATGCTAATGCTGACAGAGCAAAGGATCAAAAAGACTTCAGGCTCTCTTATGCAGATAAACAATAGTTTCCTTAAAGCCGAAACAAAACAATTCCTGTTATGAAAATTGGTTTAAATGGTAAATTTTCTGAGGCGGCAATCTGATATACAAGATGGACTATATGTGAAAATCATTTGTTCAGTTTATACCATCCTTTGCCTTGCTGGGGACACAGCTTCTCAAAGCGTAATCCTCAAACCAGCGGCGGCAAGAGCACCTGGACATGTGTGAGCAATGTCAATTCTCTGACCCCATCTCAGATGTTCCTATTTAGAAACTGAAGAAAGAGCTCAGCAACCTGTGTAAACACGCTCTCCAGGTGTTTCTGATACACATTTACATCTGAGGACGACTGGTTTATAGTGAATGTAAAGAGATGGACAGGAGCCAACCTGGAGAGGAGGTATTTTTCCTTGTTTGTCTGAAGGGCACATTATCATGTCCTGCAGAACTGGAAGGAGAGAAATGTCTGATTATATGTAATTGAATTCTCAAGGGTTGCAGAATACCAATACCTGAGAGAAAATTTCCAGGCCACTGGAACTAACACCTTGCTAAAAATAATCTGTGAATCTTTAATTTCATTAGCATATTTATATAGTGCCATGGACTGGTATAAGGAAGTCACTTGGCAGCATTTCCTGTTACCTTCTGAATGGAGTTCTATTTCTGGCCCCTTGGTTCCAGTCATGGTATCAATGACCATCTCTTGGGAAAGCATCTTACTTTCAGAAACCCCAGTTCCACCTCTATGGCTTTCACTAAGTTTTAGCCCATTAAGAAAGTTAACCAGATGATAATTTAATTCGGCACACTTGAGGAAAACAGAATTTTTCGATATGTTCTGAGATACTGTAAATGTATAATAACTAAGTAATCTTAGCATAGCAGTATTTCTGGGCTTCCCAAAATCCTACTGAAAAAAAAAAAAAGACATGAAGAATTTGAATTTTTTCCCTCAAATACACAATTGATTTCATGGGCAAAAATCACGTCACCAACTAAAAGAAGAAAGACTGTTTAAAGGCTACATAGACTGTAATAGTTTCCATTTCAGATATCAGAAATTCAGATAAGGAACAGTTACAGTTAATCCTTTTCCCCTAATAAGAGAATAAAATGAATAAAACTTCAATCTTTGGTTTCCATTCAAGTTGGTACCATGCAACTGATAAAATTAATAAAACGTTCAGTCTCTGGTTTCTATGCAGAATGTCAGTTAAATATCCATCTGACTTTCATTCCTGAAAGACTAATGAAATATTTTATTATAGCATCCAGAAGTATTAAATCCATGTCTGTTTCCATATAAAGCTTCCCTTTTAACACATTTTTTTTTTTTTAGATGAAATTTCCTCATGTTTCTCTTCAGTTCAGACTGTTCTATAAGATTTGGAGCAACATTGGATGACCATTTCTTCACTGATCAGAAAAAAGAGAGACTATTTCAATGCTTGAAGAAACTTAATAACTGCTTCTGTAGTAATACATAAATCATAATTCATTGTTTTTAAAAATCATAATCTAGGCTGGGTGGCTCAGTCAGTTAAGTATCTGACTTTGGCTCAGGTCACGATCTCAGTTCTAACTCACACTTTCTGGGTCGGAGCCCTGCGTGTCTCTCTGTCAGCACAGAGCCCACTTGGGATCCTCTGTCTCCCTCTCTCTGTCAAAAATAAACATTAATTTTTTTGTAAATCATAATCTATAAACTGTCTCATCTTAAAGTCGTGTGGTTTTTTCACATCCACTAAAACATCAGTCAAGAAACAAAAACTGGTAATCATACAAGTTGCAAAAACAACACTTTGTCTTCCTAACAATGTAAACATTTCCTGCTCGAAGAAGTGTATTGCCCAAGTGCGGAAAATAATCACAGCTGGAGATAATGAGAATTTCTTTTATTGTGGTCATGGGATACCACTTCATCAATATATGTGGGGCTCCCAGGGAAAGATGGAGGGCTCCAGCTAAAGACAGCTTTTCTCAGTTGCAAAGGAAACTAGCAACAGTCTGCACTGCACCACAAGGTGACTATTTTAGTTCTACCACGAGGGCCTGTCTCATGTTCCTTCACAACTCAGACCATTTGTCTGATCTGCATTTTCTAGTAATTTTCTCTTAGTTTTGCTTAATCATGCTCATCATGCCACTCTTCCAATACCATGGCTCTCCACAAAGTTACCAGATGGCCCTGCTACTTTCTTTACAGAGCGGAAACTCAAAACCCTGAGGACCTGCTCAAGCCAGGGGAAAAACAATGATGCTTGGTCCCTGTGGCAGCCTGTCTACAGATTTCAGCACACTTATTTTAATGTTTGTAGTTATCATCTCAATCCCTTTTTATCCTTAAAAGAACAATTGAGGGGCGCCTGGGTAGATCAGTCAGTTAAGTGTCTGACTTCAGCTCAGGTCATGATCTTGCAGTTCATGAGTTTGAGCCTCATGTCAGTCTCTGTGCTGACAGCTCAGAGCCTGCAGCCTGCATCAGATTCTGGGTCTCCCTCTCTCTCTGCCCCTCCCCACCTCACATTCTGTCTCTGTCTCTGAAAAAAAAATGGATAAACTTTAAAAATTTTTTTGAAATAAAACAAAAATTGAAATTCAACTCTAAGCAGGCTTGGTTCTATCAGATCCTTTCCCTAATAACAAAAGGAGCAGGCTAGGGTAGTGCTTAAAAGCAGAAATCTGAAGCCAGATTTACTGGGTTCAAATACTTCTTCCACCACTTACTAGCTGTAGGATCCTGTGGGATTTACTTAGCTTCTCTGATGAGAATAAGCCAACCTAATATTGCTGCTAGGAGGATTAATTGCTTAGAGCATGGTACACATGAGGTACTATAAAAATACACCCATGTTATCAGGTACAGCACGTTAGATAGAATATCTAGGTCTGGGACCCAAGGCACCTAAATCTAGGCTTAGCAGATGGGTCCTTGGCTATAGCTTTTGTTTTTTCATTTGTAAAATAAGAGGTCTATACAACCAGCTGACTCCTAGAGTATCATCCTGCTTTTTGCTGTAGTGATTTTGGTTATATTTACTTACCTCTTCCTCACAGCCCTACTATGATGTAAATTAAAATTGCTTTTCTAATTTAAAGAGAAGAAAACTGAGGCACAAGGAAGGCAAATGCCCTCTTTCTAAAAAAATAAAGTGCATTGACTCAGAATTAAGAAATTTCACTTTGCATTCTCACAGCTTAATAAATGACTAGCTTCCTTGCCACTGACATTTGGAGGATTAGACCTAGAGTCCATTCTGTCCAATATTCTGTTTCTCAGAATAGCTTCAGACATCATTTACACATCCAAACTATTTCCTTAATAACCTGTCACCAAGCCGTCCTCCATTAATTTATCTAAATCTATATCCTAGAATTTTCAACCTCTCAGGGGTAATGACCTTCATATGTTTTTGGCACCATGCCTCCTGCATTCTTCAAAGAACTTTGGAAACTGCACACTGGCTAAGAACCTTCTCGGATGCACCTAAGTGATGGTGATTTGAGGGGTGAGATGCTAGATCTTACAGGCCATTGATAAGATAAAATAGATACAGGTGTCTAAAAAGGAAAAAAAATCACCTCTTTTTCACTAGGGAACATATTTTTTTAATTTCAAGGCTAGTATTTGATCTCATATTTTGAACTCTTTCTCTATGGAAAGAATACAGTGAACATAGGGCAAATCAGGTTATCTGTTTGCCTCAGAAATGAGCTTCACTTCCACTGCCCTTTCCAAGCTGAGTCTCTGGGTCAGCACCGTGAAAGCACTATTTTCTCTGTCTGTCTAAAGCCCTGACTGATAGACAGGAGCGTGGGATGAGAGGGCACAGAGATGAAAGGAAAGCAGGTACTAAAGGAATAACAAGGACAGGCAGGAACAGGAAAGAAAAGCAACCTTTAGTCTGGAGGAAGAGTTGTCGTCCTTAGAAACTGTAACTTCTGAGGAACCATCTATATTCAGGGTCAGAGAGGGTTATGCTACACGAGTACTTTCTGTATAGATCAGAAAAAGGAACTGTGAGATTCAGATGATCTTTGCAGATCCTTAGACACTTGGCAGCTTCATGAACGCCCTCTTTAACTCAGTAGTATTTTCTCCTCTTTTTGCCTCTTGTAACATTTTCCTACATTTGAAAGGTTATCAGAGGTGACTCTTTAAGTCAGGGTAAAGGAGAGTTAAAGTATCATCAATACAGACCTAGCCAGCTTCAGGAAAAAATATGAACAACAAATTTTTTAACTATCACTTCACGAAGATGACTTCTCTACACAGAATTGCAAACACTAGCCTCTTTTATAAATTATTAAAGGATAATATTAGAAAAAATTCCCTTTTGTAGAATCTCTTTTACAGATCTTCAATATATATCAAGCAAAATGCAAAAAAAAAAAAAACCCAAAAAACAAAAAACAAAAAAAAAAACCCCACAAGGTTTTGATGAGATTTGAAATAGTGGCTAATAAATTTAGAATTACATTTTTTATTACTTTGTCAAAATAGTGATATTTACAACTATTTAACCTTGATGCTTTTCTATTTTCTCTAAACAGAATTTGAAATTTTCCATTTTCTCTGAGTTCTGTCTAAAAGAATAACTCATTTTGACTCCAAGGAAATTCATCTTTTCAAATATCACATAATGAATCTCTTCAAAGAGTAAATATAAGGTGATTTTTTTTATTTTTCCACATTTTCCAAAATTTTTATAATAAACATGTAGCTTTTATATCAGAAAAAAATTTAATGGAATAACAAAATTATACTTAAGGTCAGAGATCCACCAGGACAAGATGAGGGTTTATGATTAGGTAATTTGGAGTGTATGGAAAAGGAAACATACAAACAAAAAAAACATGCAAAACTTTCCTACCATTTTTTAACATCTTTTTTTAAAAAAAACATTTTTTTTTTTTAGAGCAGGTTTAGGTTCACAATAAAATTAGGAGGAAGGTACAGAGAGTTCCCATATGTGCTCTGCCCCAAACATGCACAGCCTCCCACATTATCAAATCTCTCACCAAAGTGGTACATGTCTTATAATTGATAGATCTTCATGGACACATTATAATCATACAAAGTCCATAGTTCATATTAGTGTTCTGTCTTGGAATTGTACATGCTATCAGTTTGGATAAATGTATAATGACATGTATCCATCACCACGGTATCATACAGATTATTTTCACTGCCCTAAAAATCCTCTGTACTCCACTTATTTATTCCTCCTCTCCACTAACCCCTAGCAACACTGATCTTGTTACTGTCTCCACAGTTTTGCCTTTACCAGAATGTCATATAGTTGGAATCATATAGTATGTAGCCTTTTCAGATTGGCTTCTTTCACTTAATGATATGCATTTAAGTTTCCTCCATGTCCTTTCATGGCTTAATAGCTCATTTCTTTGTCCTAAACCATTTTATTGCAACCCCTTAACTTGAATTATATTGCTAGTTGCATTTGTGTAAACCTCACGTAAGTATGAAAAACTGTAATAAGATCTGAAAGACAGAATAATCACTTTCTGTGATCTGACACCACACTACAAAGAAGATTAACTCAGCATCCAGAAAATAATTTAAGGAATTGATGTCTACAATAATCTCCTTAGGTGGACAACGGGAGACAAGAACCTGCTGAAAAACATGCTTTCACCAGAACCATGAAATCTCCTTGTGCCCCAGATTTAATAGGTAGAACCGTCCAAAACCCATAGGAGGATGTAGTAATTGAAGATTAAAATATTCTATCATTCATTTTTTATAAAAAATAATACCACTTAACTAGAAACAATGTTCAGAAAAAAGGCTCATTCATTAAAAAAAAAAAAAATCTGTTAATGCAAAACACTTTGCTATCCTTGTATTTCTGGGTTGACCTGAGGTCTATGGCTCACCACTCTGAATATACATTTGTGGATTTCAGAAGAGACATTTTTGTCATATTAATAAAATTATTTTAATCATATTCCACATTAGTCTTCTGACTTTCTACCTAAAGGCATACACAGATGTTTGGGCCAATAAACAGTACATGCAAAACTAATATCACTTCAGTGTCGTGTTGGCACCATACCACTAACTATAAAAGAGGAAGGATACGGGAGGAAAAAAGTCACACCAAATTCCTCCTCTAATCAAAGGGGAGAAGTCTTGCGTTCCACTTAATGCTCACCCACACAGAGCAGCACCATAACTATAGCTCTCAGATTCAGTATATACCCATCCCCAAAGCAAATTTATCAAGGCACCATGTTTCGAGGTGGAAATCATCGGTCATTTCTGAATGACATCCCAGTCCCTTGTGATTTTAAATCCACTGGGCAAAACTGACTCCAGAGCAGACTATGGAAGCCATCTGGCAGCAGCCAGGAAGTGGATGAGCATGCAGGGTCGCCAGGGTGGAGCACAGAGCTTACCTTGAACTCCTTCTCTATGTTGGCCAGCTTGGCCAACTCATTGCTGAGCTCCAAGGCGGTGAGCACTGGGTCCTCGCTAGACAAGGACAGGTACGCTGGGCTGGCCAGCCCCTTGTAGGCATTGATCCTCGAGCGTGAGTGGCTGAAAGAGTCGTGCCTCTGCTTCTCCATGCAATCTCCGCACTTGCAAAAATAGTCGTGTGGCCGCTCGATCCTGGCACCCTTCATCAGTAGCATATGCACCACCTCGTACTTCTGGCAGTGCGCCGCCAGGATGATGGGCGTGATGTCGGGAGAGAAGCGTGTGCCGTCCTCGTCGTAAGCATAGAAGTCGTCGTCCTGCAGCTCCTGCTCACAGGGGCTCAGGGTCAGGCGCTTGCTGGCTGCGAAGCCGGGGTGGTTGAGGATAGCTTCCACGATGCGCACGTAGCCCTTGCTGATGGCAAGCAGCAGGGCGTCGCCGATTCGTGCCAGGTTTTCCTTCTTGAGCAGCAGCTCTGTCACCTCCAGGTGCTCGTTGCCCACGGCCAGCTGCAGCGCGTTCTGGCCCATGTAGTCCACGCAGTTGACGTTCAACGTCTTGGACTCCTCTAGCATCTTGCGCACCACGGGGATGTTGCCGTACTCGGCAGCGTCGAGGAAGCGCTCTTCCTCGGCTGTGAGGCTGGTACCCCGGTCATTGAACATGAAAGCGGGGCCCCGGACGGCCTGGCGCCGGCCCTTCTCCCTCATCACTGTCTTGCGCCTCAGAGATGGGCTTCCCTCCATGGACCTAATCAGCAGCAATGAAAAACAACTGTAGACTATTAGGGCATAGTGCTTCCTCCTCATACCTCGCCCTTCTCAAGTACACAGCACCTGCAGCAGACCTGTGACCTGCGGGCAGCTCGGTCAGTTGCTAAGCAACGTGCCTGAAATTTACACCTGTACCTAATACGGGCTGCTTGAACCCAGAGAGGAGTTGGCAGCCTATCACAACGAGGGTTCCTGTTCAGTAGAACATGGCATTCAGAAGAAACAATAATATAAACAATTTCCACACATCTGTGCCTCCCTTGAGACCCTGGTACAGGTGGAACTCATTGGACCTTGTATAAATAACCGTACTGGTCCTAAAAGTCTTGAAAATGAAGGCCTAGCAGGTTCTTGGCACCAAAGCACTAGACTTTAAGGCTAAAGAAAGTAAATTTTTCAAGAATTAGGCCAGAAGAATCCTCTCAAGTCATTGCATATTTTTAACTAAATAAAATAATTGACAGGGGAATAAAAGCCTACTATTTAGGCCAAGGATCTTTCAGGATCTTTGTTATCTTTTTCTCTTAAGGGTATCCTGTCCCCACCCCCCCCCAAAAAAAAAAAAAAAAACGAGATTCACTTTTTTCAATGACACAGGCAAGATTTAGCAATTATAAAATTAAAGCATCAGTCTAAAACTTATTTTGTTGAAAACGTCTGTGACTTTGTAATAAGAGCCGTTAATTACCAATACTATATAATTGCCTGTTTGAACTAAAAGGAGATGGTATGATTTATGGTTTAAAAATCACTACTATTATTTTATGAATAAAGCAACTGGGCACTAATAGTATATCCAGAACAATGTGTACCAAATCCAAATACCAACCACATTTGTTGAGACTTAGTTGCACTATGAAAATGATCTCATTAATTGATGTGTACAGTGACTGAGTTCACATTGTGATTTCTGTGATGCTGGGTAAATTCATTTCTTCGGACTTCCTTACCCCAGGTGTAAAATGGAAATTTACAAAGTGCTTCAGAGTTTTCTCATGAGCACATAAACAAAAATCTTTTTTAGAAGTTCCAAGTCTCTGAAAAATGATGCTAAACAATACAATTTTTAACATTGTGATTACTTTTAATGTTTCAGTGGCTATTATTCTAAGTACAAATTTACATCTTTACCCAGCTCTAACATTCTTGCTGACTGAAATTCTTATGATCGACCTTCTTTAAAATATCTGTAATTTTTGTTTTCTGTATGAGTTGCACCAAAAGTACCAGTTAAAACTCTTTCCACATTATCCACTTTTAAGGCAAATAAGAATGACAAGTTAAAAGTGAATGGCTGGGGAAAAAAGGATTTCTTTCTATAATATATATTCCAGAAATACTTTCCACCATTGATAAAACAGTATTCACAGAGTCAGGGGTTGAAAACTAACTAGCGAGGACTCTATTCTCCCTGGGAGTCTGGGGGTGGACTTTAGGGAACAGGAGAACTCAGAGGCATCTACCAGCCCCTACTCAATTCTCACTTCTGCCGGCCTCAAACCAAGAGAGAAACACAGAAGGCACCAGCAGATGTTTCCCATATGGAGACCAGAGGAATGTGGCCAGGCAAACCTGGGACTACACAGGTGACATATCCAAAGAGGTCCGGAGAGGCTTGTTAACTCCAAGGGCAAGAGGGCTATGACTGGCACCCTGTTCTAACTGCTCAACTAGCGTCAGGTGATCAACTTTTAAAAATTAAATAAATATAGCATTTTTATATACACACCTTTATAAATTTACACATTTATGTACACATATGTATATACATACATATATATGTATTTGTAGCAATTTCTAGAAAGCAATACGAGAGGCTTTTAACCATAGTTATACTGGGCTCTGAGCAGTGGAACTGAGGAGCCATAGGGGAAGGGAGATTTTTGCTTTTCACTTATACCCTTCTGCACTTTTTGAATAGTTTTAACCACAGTTTGAATATTTTTACTAAAAAATAAAATTCATTTTTTGATGTTTATTTTAACCCCTTAGTTGACCAAAATTTTTAAGTAAATGTACATATTGGCAACCATTGCATTATAATCTTTCTGAAGCTAAATAAATGCCATATTAGTAGGATATGGATGTATGTTGTGTAGGGTAGCATGCAGAGTGAGGTTGTGAGTATGTGGTGTGTGTGTAGGAGACAAGGAAGTGCAAAGCTGGGTGTGGGGGTGTTGTGTGTATATATGTGTGTGTCTGTGTGTGTTGGTATGATGATGATTTTTAGGTGGACAAGAACTGGGAAATAGCATTCACTGAACTGCATGGAAGAAAACTTTGTTTTAAGATCAAACTATGACAAGGGTTTTAAACAAATCTTGTAAAAACTGTCATTGTAGTAGTTGAGTATGTTTTATTACTATTAATGGTACTGACTTCATTGGGTTAATATTTATACTATGAAGCTACAAACTGGAACTCTTCAAATGTCTAGAATCTCCATACGGTATAAAAGATGAATTCTGTGCTTACCAATGACAATATATTGACATTTTCTATAATACAGAATATATATGCAGAGTATATATGTCTGAAGAATTCCAATCTCTACTCAGGTTATCGTTGGGGAAATAAACTCATTATTAAAGTGCTACCTCTTAATGGAAAGGTCTCTTTATTTAGTGATTGCTATCTAAAAAGAAAATCACTTATAAAACCCCACCTTTTCTCCCCAAAGAGTTGATGTGAAAATACCAGAATATGATTCTTCAATGAATTTTTCTTTGCATTGCTTAATACTTGAAAGTTTTTTTTCTTAGAATTTCTCCCTCTTTAAGAACCAGTATCTCCATATTGTATATTTGAGCTGAAACGTGGGATTTTAGTACTATACAACACAAGTCACATGAGTCATTTTGATGTTGTCTTTAAAACATTCTAACACTGAGTTAAGTGTGAAGTCATATTTCTGAATTAGAACAAATTATACGGCTATTTCAAAATAAAAGAGCTGATCTAATGCTACTTCATGGTAAATCCACATAGCAAGTATCTTTCTTTCTTTCTTTTTTTAACTTTTCTTACAGTATTAAGACAAGCTTCATTAATCTGGAATGATAGAATGGTATGAGCCACATTGAATGCAACTCATCCACAATTCATAAACATGGCTCCAATCTCAGCTAGTTTTGACAGGGCATCTCCTCTAGCATGAGAAATAAGGAAGAAATGTGGGTGAATGGAAGAGAATGCTTCACTTTAGTAATACTAACACTAAAATCATTTTTCCAGACATTTCCTACCTTTGGATCCCCACCCAATGGCCTGACTCATTCAGCACTGCAAGGGTACATTGTGCAGGGCCTTCTTTCTTGTAAAAGCATTGGAGTACCACTGAGCTAAACCAGATGCTTTCAAGTCCCTGTGCAAGCTCAGGCTGATAGGGATGGCTGGTAATATCTGACTGCTATGGACTGAATTGTGTCCTCACACAAATCCATATGTTTAAGCTCGAACCCCAGTGTGATGTCATTTGGGGATGAGGCCTTTGGGAGGTTTGGAAGGTAATTATGATTAGATGAGATTATGAGGGCAGAGTCCTCATGATGGGATCAGTGCCCTTGTAGGAAGAAATAACAGAGAGGGTTGCCTGGATGACTCAGTTGGTTAAGGCTTTGACTTTGGTTCAGGTCATGATGTCACAGTTTCTGGGTTTGGACCCCATGTCAGGCTCTGTGCTGACAGCTCGGAGCCTGGAGCCTGCTTCGGATTCTGTGTACCTCTCTCTCTCTCTTTGCCTCTCTCTCTCTCATAAACATTAAAGAAGAAGCAGAAGCAGAAGCAGAAGCAGAAGAAGAAGAAGAAACAGAGAGCTCTCACATTCTTTCCTTCCCTCACTCTCTCCCCATCTCAAGCCAGGAAGAGAGAACTCTCACTAGAACCTGACCATACTGGCACCATGATCTTGGACTGCGAACTTCCAGAACCATAAGAAAAAAAAACACTTCTGTTGTTTAAGCCACCCAGTCTATAGTACTTTGTTGATAGCGCACGCTGAGTAAGACGGTGATGATACATCTTAAGGAAAAAAAATTTTTTTCATCCTTTATGAAAGAAATTTTGGGTTCTTGTTACTTCTCCAAACACTTAAGCAAATAAAAAGTTCTTTCTAAAAAATATTTTGGTGTATCCAAAGGCAACCCTTTGCTCCATTCCATTCAGAGGCAAAAATACAAGTAATACTCCTCAGGTTTCATAACTTTGACATCAACTCATCTGACTTCAAACAGTGTTTCTCTAAGTGAGGGCCACCCACCCCAGGATAACTTGGAGCTCCTATTAAAATGCAGATTGCTAGGCCTCATTTTAGATTAACTAAATCAGAATCTTTCAGGGGCATGGCTCTGGAATATATATTTTAAATGAGCATTCTTTGCAATTCCTATGCACAGTAAAGGTTGGGAACCTAAAAACATAAAAACAATGACATTATCCTGGATCAACGACCCCAGACTATGAGGCCTTTTAAACATCTGTCACACTGGCCCTGCCAAAAGCAAAGCTGAAACAACACATGAGCAGTGGAGCCTGAGGGACAAATGGCCTTACATGCATTTAGGTTCCCTATGTTTTACTAACATGTAACATTTCATGTCCAGGAAGCAAGTCACATGAATCACAGTAAATAAGAAGCCTGTAAAATGCCTCACCAGTGACCATTTAATGTCATGCCCTTGCTTGTTTCAAGGATTTATATTTTTAAAAGGTTACTAGGCCTTCTTCGAAACTATATTTAACAGGTTAAAGAGGTTGTCCATTATTGTATCCATTTACTATAGTCATCCTAGAATTGTGTATTAATAGGCCTCTCTCTCCAGATGAGTTTGCTTCCTCTACTCTAGTAATATATAAACTGTATATAACCCTTGCCTTTTTTTTCTTTTTTCTTTCTCTCTCTCTTTTTTTTTTTTTTTTTTTTTTTTTGCCCAGGAAATCTAGTAATTTAGTTTAGATCTAAAAGTTCTCAGTGACCATCACTATTCTACCCCAGATTTTTGGTACAGTCTTTCCTTTCCTCCTAAATGATTTCTCACATAGATATAAAATGAATTATCCTATGTACCATGTGTTTTAAAGATATTGTATGGTTGTATTAATTCTTTTTTAAAAAATAAAGTATTAATAAATACTCCCTCATATGTGCACATATTCTTGGATGGTCAGGTCATGCTTTATTTCTCATTATCTAGTGACCCTTAGGGAGTAAGTACTCAATAAAAATCTGTTCCACTGAGTTTGCAAATCTCCTTCCAGGCTCTGTCCTCTCCTTTGACCTCATATCCCATATGTATAATTATCTATCCCCTGGTCACTCTAAAATGTCCCACCTCACCCTCTCCCTTAACCAGCACGCCCTCCTAACATTTGCATCTCAGGCTGGTTATTCAGGTTTAGCAATTTTAAGGTCATCTATGTCTCACCATCTTGATGTTCTCAGAGTTCTGAAGCTGTTCCTTTGATATTTATTGAGTACTTACCCCCTGTGTGTCACTAGATAATGTACTGGACCCTCCCTTCCAATTCTCATTGCCAGCACCATCTTCCAGATCTTTAACCAATCATATTTGGATTATCACAACAGCTTTTCCAACAGAGATGGCATGAGGGAAGGCTACTACTAAACTTTACTGGGTACTTGATATATATATATATATATATATATATATATATATATATATATGTGTGTGTGTGTGTGTGTTTGTACACTATCATATTTAATTCTCATAACAATGTTATGAAGCAGGTATTATTTCCCTTTCATAGATAAGAAAACTGAGATTTAGAAAAATTGCCCATGGTAATACACATAGAAAAATGCAGACCTGGGCTTCAACTTGAGGTCTGTCTGACTCCAGATTCTTTCCAGTACCACATGCTATTCTTGATTTTCTTCCTTGTACGCCACAGCCATCCCAGCATCTTGCCCTTTTTAAACTCTGCTTTTACTCTCACACTTCTCTTAGACAAGAACAGCAAACAAAATAGAATTCTCCAGTTGACTTTCAAGGATGCTGACTAGTCAACCTTGTTTTCCTTGCTCCTCAGATTCATTCTTCACTGTCCTATAAACATATTATCGTGCTTATTTCTATACTATCAAGGGTATTTCTATACCATCAAGGGTATTTTTGGAAATATTAGCAAGGTGCTTTTCTCTTTTGTCTTTCCAAAAACAGTGTCCTCGCCCTGGTTGACCTTACTGCGGGGATAGCAGGGGAGGTGGAGGGGTGTGAGTGGTTAGAGTTAGGTGCCTATGTTTAGGGAAGAAGTAGAGAGCACAAATTTTAGAGGAGTGCAAAGAGAAATATCAAGGTAATTTTCAGCTTTTTGCAGGAAAAAGAGAGGAGTTTTCATGCAGAATTTAGGAAAAACAGAAATTGTCTTGAGGAAGGATTTTCTCTGTTCCTTTATTTCCCTAATTAGTTCTGAAGGAACCTGATCAGAGAATGCTCTCATCAGGCAGACAAGATAGCTCTCCCACTTTTGACAGCAAAGCTATGATACTTCCTGTCCTGACAGAAGAAAGAAATAATAGAGGGGAAAGAAAAGTTAAGATGTGGATCCAAGAAAGTGAAGAACCACTGAAGGCAGGAGATCTGGGACAGCCCAGCCTGATTAAGTAGGGAATGGTTAAGCTACCCTCAGTTCCCCTGTGGTGCAAGCCGGCACTGAGAACCAGAGAGCCTGCTCCCAGACTAGGACACCACTAGTGCTGTAAGCTCTATTAGAGCTCTGTAGCTCATGGGAGCTGAACTGAAACCATATACACCAAGGAGCATATCTGGGTTATAACAAAGGCAAGTTACCAAGATCAAGTTATTTTCACTGACAAGCAGCACCCGAGCAGACAATGAACATTTCCCAGAGACCAGAAGCATCAGACAACTCTTTCTTTCCTCAAGGGAACACATAAGCTCCCTTCCCCAGTGCCCAGGTGCTATAGAGGAAGCAGGAGGGTGGCTGTTTGAGATTCTGAGTTATTTTATCCAAGTGAGAGGCTATTTATTAAAAAGAAAAATCACTTTATAATATCAAACTAGGATCAATGACATTGGCTTCACAGCATCTCTACAGAATGCCCTCAACTAGGAGTGTATACATAAACCATAAAGAGAGTATGCCCCCTTGTAGGGATTAGGGGGAAGAATTAGTAAGAAAATGTCCCTTAGATATAAGCTCAGGGCACAAGGAAACATTGTTAGTTGACTTAATCCCTGTGATAATGTAGGGCAAGTCTTCCCTCTTGTTAACTCACATAACTGCTTAATTGATTAATTAACTTAATTTATTGATTGCTTAATTCACTTGTGGAATGAGAATAAGTATCTGTTTAGCAAGCAAAACAAAAACAAAAACAAAATTTAAAAAACTAATTTAAACCACACATTGGACAATTGGTTCATTTTTTTCCCTCTCCTGGTCAGCAGGTAGGAGACTCAAGGGAAAGACCTGTTACAGGTAGATTATAGGAGCTGCTCATCCAAGTTGTTCTGGTTTCTTGACCCTGCTACACCTACACTTCTAAAACAAACAAAAGGCTGTTCTTTTTGTTTCTATCCTTAGGCCTACTCACATTTCTGCCCAATTGATCCAAAGTCTATAGACAAAGAGATTCAGACAGAATGGTAAGTAACTTCCTCAAGGTCACTAAAGGATAAAGAAGAGAGCTCAGAGGTCCTCTCCCAGGCTTTTTATTCTCTACCATGCTGTCTCCAGGGAATAAGAAAAAGATGAATAAAGGTTGCATATCAAAATAACGTTATTAAAATGTATGCTTAGCTTATGTTTGGGAACATTTGGGTTCTATAAAGAACAGCTTCAAAAATTGCTCTTCGGATTGAATCACAATCTCTTTAGCACTCATCAACAAATGAACATTATTAAAGAAGTCAAATCCTTTACTGAAATAAAGAAACAGTCAACTACTCAATCCATCTAGCAAGGAAGCAAGCAGAGTAATAACACCATCAATGTGAGCCAAAGCAATGAGAATAACACCCAAGTTGTTTTGACTAAGCAGTTCACCACACTGAAGAAAGTGAATGTGCCAACCAGCCAGGATCCAGTCTGTAATTCTGTGAAGGCCAAGAAGAGCAGAAGGAGCCACAGAAGATAAGTAGTGAGAAAAGCTCAGAGAGGGAGGAAAAGTGTTAGAGAGCAACCACCATGTTACAGTGTCGGGGGTGGTGATAATTGGAAATGATGATGAGGGCGGGAAGCAGCAGGCACTGACAAAGGACAAGAAAGCCAGAGAGGAAAAGTAAAAAAGTAGACAAACCCCATAGTCCCCCTGGCAAGCAGGCAGCTGTCAGTCAATGTCCTGCCTCAGGAGACACTCAACATCTACATAGCATGGTTTACGAGTGAGTGTGCTAGAAAGGAGGAAAGGGCGTCTCACAAACAGCCTCAATAGTGTCACCAAAAACACGTTTTGAAAATCTCTTAATATACGTATTTGTAGAGGGCAAGAAGTGGAGTGGGAGATACTCTGAACTTCAGTAGCCCCCACGGGCACCAGTATTCAAGGCTAGAGGAAGGCAGCCCCATCCGTTCAACTGTTTGGTAGACAGGGTCCAGGGCTACGGGCAGTCCCAGGCCCCACACCGCCTACTGCTGAGCCCACATTTACTGACATCACAAACAGCTCAATAACATATTATCACAGTAGCAACCAAACCAACAAGATGAGGAGCTCCATTTAAGAAACAGGAAAGCACGGCTTTCACTTCTAAGGATTCTCATCACAGGCAAAAATTAATAGGTAGCAATTCCAGCACTTACAAGTCTGGAGAGATATCTGGGTCTCCACAGTAATTAATTTCCTGACAGTTTCTGTTGGCCTGTGCTATATTCAGAATACTCTAGGTATGAGTTTAATAAATCTATTAGACAATGCTAATTTGGGTATATGCCCTAATCGCTAAGTCAGAGACAAGAAGCTGTTGTATATTTAAGGAGGGAAGCTCCAATCTCCTCTCTTTGTCACCTTCCCAGTCATCCTTCTCATGAAAGCTCTTTGCCAGACCCCTCAACAGCTAAAACCAGAAAAACAAAAAGGCCATTTAACAGTGTGTTCCTTCCTCTAGAAGTTCAGTGCAGGCAGAGGTGAAGACCCCTAATCATTGCCTGCATGATTTGATAATACTTCTAAACACATGTGCCTTCTGGAACTTAGATGCTCCTGCTTCCAGGAACTATATTTTGTGTATAACTCTGTTAGCTGTTAAACTGACTATTACTTTGTTTTGTGATTGTCTGCTTTCATGCCTGGCTCTTCAGTAACATCTGTAAGAGCAGAGACTGCCTTTCTTTATCTATAAAGAGATAAATGCCTGGCTTTTAGTACATGGCTGGTGAGTATCCATCTGTCGGAGCCATGACTACACAGATGCATGAGTGCTTAAACCCCCAGACTGAATACCCAGGGGACAAACAATCTTCTCCTCCAGGCTAAAGAAAACCTTTGGTCACATACGATAATGTGCAGAAATAGTGGTGGAGGAGAATTAGAATAATTTTCTTATTAAAAAAAGTAATGAATAATACAAAATAATAATCAGAAGTTAAAGTAAACAATTATTCTTTCAAAGCAGATTTCTGCTTTATCACATTTAATTCTTAGTGATACCACAAAAAGTATCTGATGAACTCCACATCTCTTGATTTTGATATTAAAATTATGTTTGTAAGGATAATATGGGGGCACACCAAGGATAAAACTTAGAATTGATAACCTCTAATAATGAAGCTTATCTATA
This sequence comes from Leopardus geoffroyi, assembly GCF_018350155.1. Classification (NCBI taxonomy): domain Eukaryota; kingdom Metazoa; phylum Chordata; class Mammalia; order Carnivora; family Felidae; genus Leopardus; species Leopardus geoffroyi. The sequence continues at coordinate 102,277,706 of NC_059327.1, read as the reverse complement.
AAAATAAACTCTTTCACAATACTCTCTAAAACGAATGTTTATTATTTCAGGAACATTAAATGACAATGAAATTAGAAATCAAATGAATTCAATGTATAATTGAACAGGAATTGAGATAAAACAAACTCAATAATAAAATCAAAAACTTCTACTGACCCAAGAGAAGTTCATATTTGGCTATTTAAATATATTAGATGCTATTAGATGTATTATATTATATTATATTTATTATTATTCTATACATAGCTTTATATATATATAACATAAACATAAATAATATATATTATATATATAGACCTTTAATATTACTAGAAGCAAGGGATCTGGTTTTCTATCACTATCATCTATATCCTAAGTCAAAAATCTGAGGTTTTTGGATGCTTGCTCCTGCCTCATCACCCTCAACCTACTTTTCAGCAGAGAACCCATATGCATCAGTACTATTTGACAAAACGTAATCAGAAATGCAAAACTGGTATAGAATATTAGCATTGCCATGCCCTTTCCTTAATGGGTCATATACTTGTGGACACTTAAACCTCATTTTTTAAAAAGGTCTAAGACCAAATCCGTACTGTCACCTATTATTTGAATAGTGCAAAGAGGGAAAGTTTTATTTTTTAATAGGGGATTTTTTTTATGACTAGGTAACTGTAGACAAACATCCTTGACCTAGATGTTAAATTAAAGACAAAACACTATCATAATCCTAAATATTCTCATAAAGTCACTGCTGAGCCCCATATGCACAAGTGTGAGGTTGTCCACCCATGGTTCACAACTCCAGATCTTCTATCTGGGGCCAGACTCCTACATGCTCACCCTGCACAGACCACTAATCTGTTTCCCCTGCCAGACTTCTACTGCGTAGTGTTGATAAGGAAGACTGTTGGTCAAGAAAAGAGCCTTCCGCCTCAGAAGACTGCTAAGCAGCCATTCACCATTACCCGAGCATGCCACCCCGCCCCCCCCCCCCCAGGAGGCAATCTCAATCCTGAGGCAAGAAATTCAAAGTATTCCTTCCTAACCAAGAGCCTAGTAGCCCAATAAAAACAGGTTTCTTCCTCCCGTTATATTTCTTGTGGTGTTTTATTTCCTACCGTCGAATGTGGTAAGGATTTATGGGATTGTAGGCAAAGGCAAAGCTCAAAGGTTAAGAATACTGAGAGAGAGAGAGGAGGGGTGGGGAGAGAGAGAACAGACAGACATTTGTTATCCTAGGGCAGTAATAAAAAAATCCCTAAAATTCTAACTCCACCATAAAATGATGCTCCAGTCCTAGTCTAGGATCCTCTCACCACTTTGATAATAAGAAAGAGAAAACCATAAATGATATTTGGCAGGAGGTCAATTACATCTTGAGATATTCTTTCCTCCTTTTTGTTTCCATTCTTAGTCCTCCTACCTAGCTTACAAACTTTCTCAAGTTGATCGGCCATCAGCAGTCAAGTTGAAATGATGAACTAATTGGATCTCATAAATGAATTAATACTAATTAGTAGTGTCCTGTGTCATTCCTCCCAGGAGTAAATGCATTTTTAAATTTCTCTTAGGAAGAGAAAAAAGCTGAACCCAAAGGAGGCCAAGGTGTGAACAGCACAGTGCTAAGAGCCTAGAGATTTCAAATGACCTGGGGCTGCTATGAATTAGAGGTCACACTTCAGCTTCAGTTTCTCAATTTGTAAAAGAAAAGGCTGGGTTAGATAAAATCCTTTGCAACTCAAAAGTTCTATTTTTTTTTTCCAAAATATTCTATATTAGTTAAATTCAGGAAGTGTGGTACTAAGATGACTTTAGGTGGGGGAGTTCAGATGACCTTCACATCACACTGTATAGGTTACCAACTATGCCATCTGCCCAATAAAATCAGACATGATTAAGAATATTCTTCCTTCTGTAATCTTGGCCTGTTAATAACACAGTTTTCATTGGGGCTTAAAAAACACATGAGACACAATTATAGGGATATTTGGTTTCAAGATGATGGAACAAAGGCCTCTCTTCCCCTTTCTCCTCTCCAAAATTACCCCCTTAAATATCAAGGAAAACAAAGAAAAGTAACACAAATTTCATCTTCCATGGAACTGGAAGACATTCGTAGCATCTCCAACTACACAATGCATGAAGTTGGAAAGAAGATGAGTTGGAAGAAAAGGAAATGATTTAGTGGGGATAAGGAAGGTCCAACCAGAGTGCCTATAACAAGAAGCAAGCTAATCCACTCTGCTTGATGCCAGAAAAGCCCAGAAATGGAAGACAAAAGAAATACCAGCAAGTAGAGATGAGGCAGGCGCCCAAAATAGGGGGGTTTGGCTGAAAGTCTATATACAGAGTAGGTAGAAACTCTTTCCCCAGATTTCTACCCCCTTACAGATATGATCAAGTGACAACCCTCACCCCTGTAATAAAGATAGGATGTGAAATCTCCAGAAATAGAAATAGAGAGCTCTAAATGTGGGGATACCAGGCCCAAGGGAGGGCAGGCACTAAGAACAGGGGATCCCTTCCCAGTTCCAGCATGAAGTATTATATAAACACAAATTGCTGCTTTTGTTGGGACACACTTTTGGCAGCACTTTCTCTGAAGAAAAACTAAACAGAATCTTCTTTTCCAGAAGTCTTTCTTTTTTAAAGATAACACCACTGAGAAATCTAATGATTTTGTGCACATGTTAATTTCAACAAGAATTGATTTGTCTTTCTTTTATTAAACATTTTTAAAATTTGTATTTATTTTTGAGAGAGAGAGAGAGACAGAGGAAGAGCAAGGGAGGGGCAAAGAAAGGGGGAGACACAGAATCTGAAGCAGGCTCCAGGCTCTGAGCTGTCAGCACAGAGCCCCACGCGGGGCTTGAACTCACGGACCGCAAGATCATGACCTGAGCTGAAGTCAGACGCTCAACCGACTGAGCCACCAGGCGCCCTGGGAAAATACTTTTTAAACTTCATTGTATTTTTAAGAATAATTAAGTATTTTGATGTTGAACTTTCTATTTAATTAATGATAACCGTATTTTTAAAATATATTTTTAATGTTTTTTTATTTGGGGGGGAGGGGCACAGAGAGGAGACACAGAATCCGGAGCAGGCTCCAGGCTCTGAGCTGTCCACACAGAGCCTGACACAGGTCTTGAACCCATGAACCATGATCATGACCTGAGACAAAGTTGGACACTTAGCCAACTAAGCCACCCCAGTGCCCTGATTCTTCTTTCTTAAAGTAGACTCATCAGGTGCCTAGGTGGCTCAGTCGGTTAAGTGTCTGTTGATTTCAGCTCAGGTCATGATTTTACGGTTTGTGGGATCCAGCCCTGCATTGGGCACTGCACTGCCAGCATGGAGCCTGCTTGGGATTCTCTGTCTCTCTCTCCTAATCTCTCTCTCTCTCTTTCTCTCTCTCTCTCTCTCTCTCTGCCCCTCCCCCACTCATGCTCTTTCTCTCAAAATAAATAAACTTAAAAAAAATAAAAGGAGACTCATAAATTTCCCTCTTGATTTATCAAGTACTTTCCAACTGTGAATCAATTCTTCCCTTTTCTTGAAACTGTTCTTTCTAAGCAGCCTTGCCTTAGTACCCACCTTATCCTTCATCTTCTTCTGTGTCCTCTATTTGCTACTCTTTCTCTCCACTCTCTAAATAACAACAAAAATTCCCTCAGAATAGGGAGTCAAGAGCTCTTTTTGTTTCTCTCTCCACACTTTCTTTGGGTAATATATACTCCCATCAGCCAGTAGATTCTCAAATTCTCTCAAGCTTTAAATTTGTATTTCCATCTTCCTGCTTGACACCTCTATCAGAATTATCTGAAAAATCAGGCCCTCCTCTTTGTTCTTTTCTTTTCAACAATGACATCAATGATCTTAGTTTATCTAGGTCAAAATCACCAAGTCATCTCTGACCCTGCCTTCTCTTTAAACCCTTGTGGGCAGTTAGTTGCTTATTTCCATAGATTCTCTGTGTATTCTCTCTTCCAACCTCTCCCCTTTTCCATCGCCCTAGTACTACACTATTACAGATCCTAATCTCAGCCTGAACGGTTATGGTAGCCCCCTAATTTATTTATTCACATTCTGTCAACTGCCACTACAATCCATTCTGCTCTCAGACTGGCTTTAATCAAATTGCTGCTGCTTTGTAATCATTAGTGGCTCCCTTTTGCCTCCTCCTGGCAAGATCCTTATATTAATGCCCAAACCAATGCATCCAGCTAAATCTCACTGCTCACCTACACATCCTATATGTTCTTTAAAAAAAATTTTTTTTAAGTGTTTATTCATTTTTGAAAGACAGAATGTGAGCAGGGGAGGGACAGAGAAAGGCAGCGGGAGACACAGAATCTGAAGCAGACTCCAGGCTCTGAGCCATCAACACAGAGCCAGACGTGGGGCTTAAACTCACGAATCATGAGATCCTGACCTGAGCCGAAGTCAGACGCTTAACCAACTGAGCCACCCAGGAGCCCCGACATATTCTATGTTCTAACCAAACTCAATTAATATTCCTCAGACATGCCTAGCATTTTGAGGGGAGAGCTTCAATTAATTTATCATTCTGTCTCTGTCTCCTATCCTATCTTTTAAGGCCCATAAAGGTTTCCTTGATTTCTGACTTTACATAGTGGGTCTCTCCTTTACACTTGATCCTTCATAGTTCCACCCTTGTGTGTATGTTTTTATGGAGCTTATTTTACTCTAATTCATAATAGCTCATGCCCAGTTTCATTTCCATCTCTCCTTCATGAAATTTTAAACTCTTTGAATGCAGAAAAATTGTCATACTCATCTTTGGGGTTTGCCGTACCTAACCTGCAGTTTGCACATGCAAATGCTTAAGAAATGTTTTTGAATCTGGGGCACCTGGATGGTTCAGTCGGCTAAGTGTCTGACTCTTGGTTTTGGCTCAGGTCTTGATCTCACAGTTTGTGAGTTTGAGCCCCACATCAAACTCATGCATCAAACCACATGGGATTCTCTCCCTCTCCTTCTCTCTCTGCCCCTCCCTGCTCATGCGTTCTCTCTCTCTCCCTGAAATAAATAAATAAGCTTTAAAAAAAAGAAATGCTTTTGAATCGAAACTCATGAGAAGTACCTTCATATACCTTTTTGGAGTTTCATCAGATATTTAATAGCTAAGACTGAAAATGAGGTAATCTTGCCAATGACATACTACTTGCTCCTAGGTTTGCAAACAACTGGGATAAAGAAAGCCTTGGTTTGAATCAATAGTTGAATCAAGAGTTCTATCAAAGGACTTTTAAAATTTCTTGTTAGTAATGTAACAGATGACATTCTTTCTCCTAAGTCAGTCTGCTTAAAACTCCCAGATGGAACACTGGAGCATGGAGCAGTGAAATGAGCAACAGGATTACCCTGAGGAATCTTTTTGGTCAAAGTGAGACTCTATCCTGAGCATCCTGGCTGAATTTTAAATTCAGCTGCTCTATTCTGCCTACTGAAAATGACCCTGGGGCTTTGAGAGACTGGTTGTCCTGCTCCAGTGCCAACATAGGGTTGCTGTGTTTGCTTTCTGAGCTGTTACATTCTTGCCATATTCTACTTGAAGGTGGAATAAAGAGCTGATTTCTGCTACAGATATCAAACTAGTGCCTGATGTTACAAAATGACAGGACTCAGACATGGAGAGCTTGCTGCCCTACCTCTCAAAGAAACATTTATTGTGTCCTTAAAATGACTGGGTCTTCTCAACTGCTTTACAAAGTAAACACACTACCACGTTTACTTGTTGAATTATGTAAAGTCAGAAAATGGGGGGAAAATGTTCTAATAGAAAAAAAAAAAGTCTACAGTGGAACTTGCTTCAGTGCTTTGTGTAATTGGCCTCAAATTTCAAAAGGCAAAGTGAGTAATCTCTGCTCCACCCTACTTTCTCAGATTAGAGTGCTGTGGTGTCCATTTAGTGTGGATTTAAGGTAAAAGAAAAATAATCAAGAAATTGGTAAAAGGAAAAACAGACAATGCCTTAAAATCTTAGGGAGGCTGGGAAGCGAGCTGGCAGGGCTTTAATCCCTCAGGATATACCTTCCTTCCATTTCCTGGACCATTTCCTCTCCAGGCTAATCTTCAGCAGTAATTGAACCACATCAGGATGCGTCGCTCATTTTAAATCAGAACCCTTTCCTAGGCGATCTACTCCTAGCCACTGACTCTGGGTTTTATAGGCAAATACGGCAGGGCCAGGAGCAGGCTCTGAGCGAGCAGAACAATGCGAGATCAGGTCGGTCTGGAGGTCGCCGCGGAGGCCTGGGACCAGGGATGTGGCAGCTCGAGGGCGGCAGGGGGCACTGCATAACCTCGGTCCCCTCACGTAGCTGGTTACCCGTCTTACCCCACCCAGACGGTTAGGGCTGCCCGCCACGTCTGACCTCAAGTTCTCTACCTAGGTCTGTGCGTTTTTCCTAAAAAAGACAGTAAACCCTGTGGCACGCCCAACGTGTGGGACACGAGAAATGCCATGGACCCTATAAAACTAAGCACTCTCTTTTGCATCCTCTCTGCGTCTCGTAGCTGCTAAGGATGTCTCCAAGATCTGGAAATTAGGAAAAGTTGCTCTTTCTCACACACTACAGTGCCGGCATTTATCTTCCTTTAAAAAGAAAACAACTACTGACCCCGGGCCGCCTGGGAACTACAGCCAAAGTTGTCATTAAACAGTTCCTGCGGCTGCCCTGCGCCCACTCTCCCGTGGGGATTTGGCTTCAGTATGCCCCCAACTGAATGGACCGTCGAGAAACGGGGCGACCCGGCAAACCTACACTCACACTGCGTAGAGCACACCTTCCTTCCCTTCCCTTCCCTTCTCCCCTCTGCCCTGCCCGGGCCTCAGACGGCGGAGAGCTTCGCGGGGGACACCGGTTCCCAGGGTGGTTCCACGCTGAGAAGCGGGGGAGGGGGGGGAGGGGGTCGGAGTTCGAGGGCGCGCCTGGCTTTGTGCAGACCTTCCCATTCTCCGACTTCCTAGGGTAAGCTCGGGGTGCATCTGCTGAGGGGTCCTAGCCTATGGGGCAGTAGTGCTTGTGTAGGAGAAGACGTGCCTGTTTGCTGGAAATTGAGTCTGGCGTCCGTGCTGTCCGTCCATGGGGCCGTTCCGTGCGCTTGAGCCGGGACAGAGCCTCAGCCACGCCTTCAGCGGCCCCCAAGTCCCTCCACAAAGCAGAACCAAGGGGACGAGCCCCTGACCGAGGTCCGCACCCCTACATCGCCCCGAACAGAACTGCCGTGCCGTGCCGCGCCGGGAGGCGTTTTGGGGTCCCAGGCACTTCGCGGGTTGGCCGGGAGCGCGCCTTCCCGCCCCCCCCGCCCCCTGCCGCCCCGCCGGGCACTGCCCTCCCCAGGCGCGGGCCGCGGGCCGGCCGGGTACTCACATGTCCAGCCTGGGGGAGAAGCGCTGCGGGCAGTAGCTGTGCGCTTCCCGCTGTGAGGGCGCAGAGCGCGGCTCCAGCCCCCCGTTGACGCCCCTCCAGCCCCGCCGGCGGCGCTGCGGCTCCGAGCCTTCGTCCTCACCCTCCTCCTCCTCCTCCTCTTCCTCCTCCTCCGGCGCGGGGAAGGTCACCCTCGCTTGCTCCTTGCACTTCCTGACCTTGGTGGACATCGCGCCCGCCGCGGTCGGAGCGCGGGGATGCCGGCTGCCAGCCGCCGCCGCCGCCGCCGCGCGGTCTGGCCGCGGCACCCCTTCCCCGCCGCCGGCCCCTCCGGCAGCCCCCGGCAGCCCCGGGCGGGAAGTCTGCAGGAGAGAACGGCGCGAGGGGACGCCGAGCAGTCAGAGGCGGGAGCCAAAACCCAGTCGCCGCCGCCGCCGCCCACCATGAAACCGTGGGAGCGGCCGCCGCGGCTGTGGCTGCGCGGAGGAAGCCCGGGGCCGAGTAGGGCGCTGGTGCTGGAGAAGGCTCTCCCGCCCGGCGGCCGCGGCGGCGGTGCCTCCCCCGAGCCCGGCTCCCGTCTCCGACAGCATCACTTGCTAGGACACTAACGTTACTCTGGGTGAAGGACAGAGAGGGAGGGAGGGGGAGAGGGAGGGAGAGCAGGAGGAGAATCAGTTCCCAACCGGACAGAGAGAGCTGGAGAGGAAACCAGATCAGCAGGTAGGGAGCGAGGAAATCAGAGAAACTTCCCTCCCTATTCTCCCATTTCTCTGCCAGGGGATTCAGAGTCCCTTTCCGTTTACAGAAGAAGCAAGTTTCCTAAGGGAGAGAAAAGGGACTCATCTGGCTTGCTGTTAATTTTTCTGCAGTCGTATTTACCCAGTTCATCTCCAAATATTTTTCAGCAAATATCTCTTGTTCATTGCGTTACTCTAAGCCTTAGTTGAACCCGCAGAGGTTTGAGTACATTTCCTTGAGTGCCTTTGTACCCCAAGAACGGTAATGTTTAAATGTGCATGGTGCTTCAGGTTTGTTTGTGTGTGTGTTTTTAATGAATCTCAAAACCATCTGACAAGATTTATTTACTTTCCAAGAAATATTCAGCAAAATTTAAAGTCTTCTTTTGAAAAGTTAAAAAACAGTACTAAATAAAACAAAAAATTTTCATTTTAAAAGTCAAAAGCAGTATTTTTTTTTTCCTCTGGGAAAAAAGACTCATGGAATTTTAGTCAAAAGGAGACTTAAGGATCAAAGAATTTATCCCTTGTTTTAGAAATAAGAAAACTGGGGCCTAGAAAGACTGAGTAAACTAGTCATGGTAGGTAGTTTAGTGAGAAAACTCAGATTAGACTGAGTGTATTTCCAAGGCTCTCTATTGCCTTAAATATGCAGATTTCAATCAGGTCCAACTTGGAAGAATCACAAAAATACCAGACATACTATGATGAGATAAAATAAGATATTCATTTTTAACTATATTCAATTATATTGTGTTTTTTCCAGGAGCAATTCTTCCCCCAAATTAACCAAAAACACAAATAAGGAAGTGTAGCTCTTTTGAATTTAATTCTTAAAAGTAAATATAATACTGTATGTTTTATTAAGTTGATAATAAATCTATGTTTAAGGAAACAATTATATTTATTTGTACATCTGAGACAGAAAATACAAGTATGTATTGTCTAATGCTTTACAATTGGAAGCACCTTTCCCACATGAGCACATGTAGAAGTGGGAGTATGCAAATCTTCACAATGTAAATCCCATCTCTGAAATATCCCAGAAGCAGGACTGCTCTCTGCACCCCAGTACCACTGCCTCAGTTCAGGCTCCCATCTACCTCCCTGCTATCCGTATGCAACCTTCCTCTCTTCGTACCATTTCACTCTCCAAGCTATTAAACAGACCATGCTCACAGCAAGTCTGATCGTGACTTGTCTCTGTAAAAGTCTCTGGTGGCTTCCCACTGCTTTCAGGTTAAAATCCAAATTTGGCATGCCCAGCCCTCCGTGGGCTGACCCTATTTCTTCACTCTCTCCTGGAACCCTCCCTCATACACATCCTAACTCCAATTACCCAGGACATCTCACTTACCATCCACATTCTAGACACTTCTCATTCCCCTGCCTTTGTCTGTGGTACTCCTGTCACTGAAATGTCTCTGTTGCCTTGTTCACCTGGCATACTTCTTTTTCCTAAAGACTTAAGTTAGATGTGGCCTCCAATCTGATGCCCTTTCAACATCCCAGGGAAGTTCTCACAGCCCTTCTGCATACCACAATCTTACTACTAGTCACTTCATATTGAAGTTAACTCTTTCTGTGCTTGTCTCCTCTTTAGATTGAATTCCTTGAGGATTTTTAGGGTTTTATTTACTTTGAGCCACTTGGAAGCTTATCTTTTTGTCTTTGCCATTTAGCTGGACAAGTTCCACCAATGTTTGTTGAATTAACTCATGAAGTCTACAGGATCTTTATAATTATGTACACAAGTTCATGAACTGCTCTTCTAAGGCTCTGGAGAGAAGCATTTCAGGAATGCTGGAGTCACCAGGGTTTACTCTTACATACTGTATCAGTTTGCTGGGGCCTCCATAACAAAGTATCAACAGACCTGGTGAAAAGTTATTTTCTGACAATTCTGGGGGCCAGAAGTCCGAGATCAAGATGTCGCCAAGGTTGTTTTCCTCTGACAGATCGCAGATGATCATCTTAACCCGTGTTCTTCCTCCTGTGCCTGTGTCCTAGTCTCTTATGAGAATACCAGTCATTTGAGCTAGGGCCCACCCTAATGACCTCATTTTTAACTTAATTACCTTTTTAAAGGCTCTGTCTTCAAATAGACATCCAGAGGTATTGGGGACTAGGACTTCAACATATGAATTTGTGTGGGGGGAGGGAGGGCGGCAAATTTCAGCTCATAACATAAACTAACTCTCCTGGTCTGAGGGAACTGCTCTTTCCAGAGTGCTAATGTTTTTATTTCTAAGGAGCATGTCCTTGGAATTGATGAAAACCCAGAGGAGAGGAAATCCGAAGAAAGTAGTTTCTTGAAGAGAGAGGAAATATGGACCTCCCTGGCATAAGCCAGCTTTATCTGTCTTATTTCCTTCTTTTGTAAAAGAGAGTCTATCACTGCATGTATGTTATTAGCTATCTGTGTATTCATGAAATGAGTGTTTGCCTTACATACATTCAGAATCCATTACTCCTTTGGTGGGGTGGGGGGGGGGAATCGTTATTCAATGTTCAGAAAATCCAACTGTTGAGGCAGATTATTTTCAAGAAGAGGTGGCCACTGAGGCATAAGTAAAGCATAATTTTCATGATAAGTCCAGATAAATTAAAAGTGACTGTTAACCTTATAGCAGAAGTTGGTCTCTAAATTTCCTCTTAAATATCTAAGAAACTGCTGTATCTTCTTTAAAATCTGTTCACACACTGTGTGAATCTTCACACACTGTGGAAGGCTCCTGTTCTCTTTCACTGCCTCTTTCTTTCCCTCTCCCTCTCTCTCCCTTTTTGTGCAACACACCTAATAAGAAGACACTATTGAGCAGTAATTCTTGCACCCCGGGATAAAGGTTAGCAATTTTCTCAAGGGAGCAGAGCATGGGAACAGGTATAATGTTCCAAACAGTGCACAATTTTTCCTCCTTAAGAATAGAAGTTCTCTTATAAAGGGATTTTGCCTTGCTTTAAAAAAAAAAAAAAAGATTTTTTTTTTTAGGGCAGTTTTACTTTCACAGAACAATTGACTAGAAGGTACAGAGATTTCCCATATACCCTCTGCTCCATATATGCATAGTCTCCCCCATTATCAATCAGCTTTTCTCACCAAAGTGGCACATTTGGTAAAATTGATGAAGCTACATTAAAATATTATTATCACCCAGAGTCAGTTTTTATTACAGTTCATTTTTCGTGTTGTACATTCTGTGGGTTTGGACAAATTTAAAATGACGTTTATCCATCATACAGAGTAGTTTCACTGCCCTAAAAATCTTCTGTGCTCTGCCTATTCATGTCTCCTCCCTCCTAACCCCTGCCAACCACTGATCTGTTTATTATCTCTGTAGTTTTGCTTTTTCCAGAGTATCATATAGTTGGAATCATAGAGCATGTAGCCTTTTCATTGCTTTCTTTCACTTAGCAACATGCATGTCAGTTTCCTCCATGTCCTTTAATAGCTTGAGAGTTCATTTCCTTTTAGCACTGAGTAATATTCCACTGTCTGGATGTGCAACAGTTTCTTTATCTACATACCTACTGAAGGGCCTCTTGGTTGCTTCCGAGTTTTGGCAATTATGAATAAAGCTGTTAGAAACATCCATATCCATGTCCATTTTTGTGTGGACATACATTTTCAACTCCTTTCGTAGATACCAAGGAGCATGTTGCTGGATCATAGGGTAAAAGTATGTTTAGTTTTATAAGAAACCTCCAAACTGACTTCCAAAATGGCTGTATTACTTTGCATTCCCACCAGCATGAATGAGAATTCCTGCTTCTCTACACACTCACCAGCACTTAGTGTTGTCAGGGTGCTGGATTTGGGCCATTCCAAAAGGTAGGTAGTGGTATCTCACTGTTTCGATTTGCATTTCCCTAATGACTATTGTGTTGAGCACCTTTTCATATGCTTATTTGCCATCCGGATTATCTTCTTTGGTGAGGTGTCTGTTAAGATCTTTCGCCCATTTTTAATCTGGTTGCTTGTTTTCTTATTGTTGGGTTTTAAGATTTTGTGCATTTTGAATAATACTCCTAATTAGTTGTGTCTTTTGTACATATTTTCTCAGTCTGTGGCTTGTCTTCTCATTCTGATTCTTTGCTTTTTAAAATTTATTTTATTTTAATTTTTTTGATTCTTTGCGTTTTAAAGTAAACTTAAGGCGTTAATTTTCTTAGCAGCATGAGCTAGTGAGGTGGGAACCACTGCCTATAAGAACAATTGAACCTAAAAGGAGGATCCCTGAAAGTGTGGCAATTAATATTCTAATGTATTTTGCACAGAATTTATAGTGTCCTATTAACCGTAGGTCACTAATGTTCCCAGGCCTCTTCTAGCCCCAGGAGGTCTCAAGTACTTTCCTAACTTAAAACACTTGTTTGAAAAATTTCTTCATGACTCTCAAGTTTGGAAGTCAGAATTTATTTTATTGTAGAAGTAAGTTGTAAGTGATGGTTATATTTCCCGGGCAGCTCACAAATGCCCAGTTAGTTTAAACTTGTTTCAGTGTCAGTATACCCCAAAGGCCTGGAATCAAACCCCATCTTGGCTGCTTACCGTTCCATGACATTGGGGTATATAGATACGTAATCTATAAGATATAATCATAGTGCCTATTTCATAGGGCCGTTATAAAAATTCTCATTGTCAATTGCACTGAAACTTTGCCTGGCATGTAAGAGGTTACTGTATAAGCATTAGCTACTATTAGTTCACTGTTGTGAACTATAGAACCAACTATAGACGTGTGAAGTCTGGGTCCTAAAGAAAGGACCTATCCTGTCTGATTGAGATGCATTTACTAAACTGTATAACTGTTGACTTACTTGTCTGTCTGTCACATAGGACTGTCATGTCTTATCTGACCTTGTCACACCTGTGTAATCATAAAACTGGAAGCCAAGCAAGTGTTCAATAAATGGTAACAGTAATAGTACAGGGGCAGTTGCAACAACAGATACTCAGTATTTATGGGATGAAGATCCATAGAAGTGAGGAGAAGGAGGAAGGGAATGTTCTTCCTCTGCTGTGGGCACAATGCCAACCTCAAGTAAAATCAGAATGGGTGTGATTTCTCTTGGGCATCTCCCTAGTCTTTCTCTCTCTACTCTTTCTCTCACATCCTTTCCTACCTTATTAGTGCCCAGCTTCCTTCAGTATGGACTCAGTGACTTCATATTGTTTTAATTCTCCCACAATGGTCTCTCTCTGGCCTGCTATACCCCAAAAGTGCTCCAAACTCCACAATTACCCTTTTTTATCCCCTACTAGTTAAAATTGCTATTCCTTCAGAGCAGCCAATCTCAGCTAGCTTTTAAAGGACGAGTATCTTACACAAATTCACACTAATGTGTGTGAAAACCTAAGAGTCCTTAATGCTTCAAGAGATTTACATTTTTCAAAACTGCAATGATTATCCATTCAGCGGAATTATTAGTTGTGTATTAAAGTGAAATGAAAGAGAGATGCTTTGGAGGAGGATGGGGAGGGTTAGAGAGTTGCCAAGTAGCGAGCCTGCTTTGGGGTATCTTTCCTACAGAGTTTCTGACTTTCATCTTGCCACTACTAAAGTTACAGCACCCAAATGATTTAAATTTGCCCCCAGCCCTCTCCCCATCAGCATCTGCTCATAGTATTATCAAGAAAGACTCCCAGTTTGAAAACAGTGGAAAATGGGCTAAGGGGCAGAGCTAGAGACTTTATGTATAGTATCAAATCTTGAGAAAATAAGGACAGAAATTTATTATTTATTTTTGGAAGACAATTCTCCATGAGTGCCTCACATTTCCATACATCTTGCAAGCAGAGGCAATGGCTGCTCTCGTTCTGGAATATCTTTTCAAGGGTGTTTGTGTTGAAAACAGCCTTGGAAGACAGAGATAGAGTCCCTCTCTGGGGCAAAGAGCAGGTTTGTTTACTGCAAAGAGCAGTAAACAATGCTCCCTCTGAGGCAAAGTTTACATGGGCTTACTGATCATTATAAAAGATTCAGTTCCCTAAGCTCAGGTTCCTCTCTTGTAATGCAGCCCACTACATGTGCAGGTATCATTTAGCCCTCTTCATGTCACTCTGTGGGAACTAGGACTCAGAGAACTGGCACAAATGCTGATGCTTTGGCTACCGTTATTACTGTGAGTAATAAACCATCCTTTGTCCCTGGTCCCGGAGTTTTGTGCCTTCTGCCAGCATCCATGAAACTGTGACTAACATGATGCATGTTAGCTTGCAAACAGTGTAAAATTTCAGATGCGTTATAGTTCTTGACAATTGTTACATTTACAGATGAAAAAATCCACAGCTGTCCCCAGGGCAGAAATCTGTTCTTCCTTCTTTTTTTTTTTTTTTTTTTTTTTCCTATCAAAATACAGTTGACACACACAGTGTTACATTAGTTTCAGATGCACAACATAGGATTCAACAAGTCGACATGTTTTCCTATGCTCACCACAATTCAGGAATAAATTAGGTTCTTAAAGGGATTGTAATAACTTTCCCATGGGACCAAATGCATTATTAATTTTTATGTGCCCACTCTTTTACATATTTGCTAATATTATTGTTTATGTGAAATGAGTACCAGAGGAAATCAATCCTGTCTACTTAATAAGACACAGAGTTGATGAGTGCTTATAGTTTTGTATTGACAATCTGAGGAGTGGCTTGATGCCCGCACTGCCCCTTGAGGCTCTGAGTGCTGTTGTGTTTAGAGACCGGAGGAAAATGAGGGTGCATGTCTAGCTTTCATTTCCTCGACCTCTGTCTGTGTGTACATACAGAAATCAAATCTGTGCAGGCTCTATTTTTGGCAAGGATAAGAACGCCTCTGCTGCATCCTAATCCCTATGATCCCTGCCCACCTCCTTCTGAAACCTATTTAAAGACATGTTCCTCAAAGTTATATTTGTCCTTCATTGAGGGAGGAAAGAAGTACTGATTACTTACAAATGGGAAACTGGCAGAAGTGTGTCCCGTAAGTCACCTGTCAGAAAGGGAGTTTGAAAAATAGAGAAGTTCTACCTTTCTAGTCATAGTATTTTCAATCTACAGTGAAATGAGCTAATTCATTTCTTATTTATATTATTCCTATGCAGGGTGAATTCTTAGGACAAATTGAAAATGGTCATATAAACTGAAGTGTAATTTTCTTTACGTTTGCCACTCCTATAGCCCTCCTATGTCAAATTTGTTCTGTGATACACACACATCTCTTAGAGGTTGCAAATGCAATCCCATTCTGAAGTCTGCATTGTTCAGTAATAGACTTAGGGTAAAGCTGTTAGTATCAGCGTACCAGTTTGCTGTCCTTCGTTTAAAGGCACAAGATCTACTCACCACCAGTGGATGAGAGGAGACTTGACTTACTGACACTCCAAGTCTGAGCAGGTATGGAGTCAGGGAGGGGGAAGTGAGCCCCGCTTAGACACTCTGAATATATAAAAGACAGTGTTTCCCCATTGCTTTAAGCCATGCCCTCCTCAGCCCCCAACTTCCTATCCCTAATCTTGAAACGTAATTCCTCTATCCTGTAACTCTTAACTTTAGGCCAAAGTGTTAAGAGAATGTAAAGGAAAGAGAAATAGGACAGAAGACAAAGTTTTCTGCTTCTCCATATATATTCACCTGGAATAAATTATCTTTTTTTTTTATTAAAAATGTGTAATATTTATTTATTTTTGAGAGAGAGAGAGAGAGAGGAGTGCACATGCAAGTAGGGGAGTGACAGAGAGAGAGAGGGAGACACAGAGTCAGAAGCAGGCTCCAGGCTCTGAGCTGTTAGCACAGAGCCTGACAAGGGGCTCGAACTCACGAACTGTGATATCATAACCTGAGCCAAAGTCGGATGCTCAACGGATTGAGTCACCCAAGTGCCTCTGGAATAAATTATCTTGAAAATATATACGGATTTTCAATGGTCTCATTGTAATGCAAGTTTTTATTTAAAATTAGAATTATAAGGTATGCACACAATAACATAAACTCCATTACTAATACTTTTGATATGACATTATATAATTACAATGTCTTTAAGGATTTTAGGGATAAAGGAAAGGAAGGGGATTACATTGTCTAGAAAATCATAAACTATGTGGATTTGAAACATATCTTAAAGGACATTTGGTATGATCACCTTATAATGTTTGAATCCCTCTGCACTGTCCTGGCTAAATGATCATTCACATACATTGATATCTTTATCATGTATTAGTTGTTTTTTTTTTTTTTTAATGTGATTCACTTCCCTCTACAGATTTTTTTTTTCTTTGTGCAATAAATCCTTTCTTTGAAGAGATTTTAGATGCAGGAGAAAAAAAAAATAATGATGGGGCTTACACCTTAATCAATGAGTTGAGTCTGTGAGTAACTGCCCTTACAAAGGACATCGTTTTAACTCTTAGCAGTGGAATAAGTTCAAAGGGGGACATTAAGTGATATCTCTGAGGGTTCCTGGGAGGAACTGATGTCCAATGCCACTTATATTTACACAGACTGGAAAAGTCCAACTGTATATGTACAAATCAAATTCAATAAAAATTGAATCCTCACTGAAAGTTTGCACTTTTTAAATTCAAGCCTTGGATATCACCCAGTCAGAACTTCTGTTATAATTGTGAGTCGGAGATAGGAATGGAGAGCATTTAATAAGGATTTGTGTTCTTGTCAACCAAAACCAAAACAAGTTATAGATTTTGCGCACAATAGATTTAGGCTTCACTGACAAACAGAATTGTCTCAAATATAATTTGCAAGTGGAAGAAGCTTTACATCTTGGCTTCAATGTGATTTACGCTAGAAAGGGAGCTTCGTCCCAGGGACATTGTTGGCGTGCTGTGAGGTGATACTTGCTGCACAACCCAGGCACAGTAATGGAAAGGTTGGCATCCTCATCACACAAGCAATTCCTGCACGCAGAAATATTTCTCATTAAAGTTTTGCATTAGTCTTGCTACTGAACAACCGAAGAGTCATTTCTTTTGAATGTTTTATTTTGTGAGAATCTTTTTCCCCTACTCAACTGTTTAGCTAGCAGCTTAACATGCTGAAATCCCAAAGGGAGAAAGAGGCTTCTCACACATCAGAAAGGCATGGCAGACTCCCAAGCCATAAATGGCTTCAATTTTCATGTAAAATCAGCTTAGAGAATCGCAGGTGGATTTTTACCAAAAATGCATTGAGGGGCCTCTGCCACCAATAATACTTACTTAAAAATATTCAGCTTATCCACGGCCAAAAACATTATGTGTACTGTAGCCAAATACATTAAAACATCAACAAAGACACCTTTATAGATAATTTGGCAAAAGCCCAACATCCACAAATGAATTAATTTCAGGAGGAATAATAAAATGAGCACAAGAGGGCATTAAGGATGTATGTCTATCAGAACTGTTAAGGGAGAAAAACTAGATAGTTTAATTAGAATGACTTTCTGTGAGGACATAGAAGAAGATCTTACTCATGTGTTAGATCTGTTTCAGAAGTTACTCTGCTCAAAAGTAACTACAGTTAAGAGTTGGGGGCATACTGTTGCAGGATTTTTTCTATATACTTATATCCTTGGTAGGCAGTTTAATGCATTTAAAAGCACAGACCCTGGAGCCAGGGTGTTTGGGGCAAAATACTATTTTCAGGGGTTTGGGGAAAATTTCTTTCATGCATTTCATAAATGCAAAATATGAATTTGAGTACAAAGCAGGAAAAAAAATCACCAGTTCCTAAGGAAATTAAAAATCCCATGATATTAATGCGGCCATGAATAAAATGATCTTAAATACAGGAAATATCAGACTGGTGTATCATATGAGAGAGATGGTCATGATCAGAGTCCCAGGATCTCAAATTGCTAGCAGCAGTAGCAGCAGCAATTTTTTTTTTCTATTATTGCTTTCTGTTTAGTGTGGAGTGAGCATCTGTAAGATGATGTGCTGGAAGCCTATTGAACCCATATGCATAGAAGAGCGAGATCTCCACCACTTAAAACCCTGCAAAGTCTTCTCATTGTGCCAGATAATATCCTTTACTTAGCACATAAGACCTTTGATGATGTGGCCCTTGCCTATCCTTCCATCTTTATTCCTGCTACCTTTCTTTTGAGACTTTGTGTATGTCCCCTCTGCCTAGAATACATTCATTCAAAAACAGTTATTGAGCACCAACTATATGCCCTTTCCTAACTGTCCTCTTGGCAAACTGTTCATCCTTTAAGGCTCAAAAAAATCTTCTCCTCTTTGAAATTTCCTTCCTCAAGGCAAGTTAATCATTATCCCTTTACCCTTTTAAATAATGAGACCACTGTACCTTGTGCACAACCCTGGTGCAGACTGGAACTGTACAGCAATATTTTTTAAGTGAGTAAAAAAAAAAAAAAAGAAAGAAAGAAAAAACCCAACAAACTATATAAGTGAACATATTCCAATTATTAGAAGTTTTAAAAACTTCAAGTTTTAAAATTATTAGAAGTTTTAAAAACTTCAAGTTTAAAAACTTGAAATTCTTTTCACCTTTTACCTCCTTCAAACCTACTCTGCTCAAAAGTAACTGCAGTTAAGAGTTGGGGGCATACTGTTGCAGGATTTTTTCTATATACTTATATCCTTGGTAGGCAGTTTAATGCATTTAAAAGAACAGACCCTGGAGCCAGGGTGTTTGGGGCAAAATACTATTTTCAGGGGTTTGGGGAAAATTTCTTATTTTTGCTGGGTCTCAGTTTTCTTATCCATAAAATAGCAATTATAGTAATGGTATGTAACTGATTGAGTAAAGCACCTAGAACAGTGCCCTGCACATTGTAAATTCTTTTGAAGTAGTTGCTGTATAAGCTACACATAGGCTTTTTGTTGTTTTCTAAAATATATAGGTGAAACTATAGTATGGTTACTGTTCTGCAACTTTTAGTTTTTGCTTAACCATCTACCTTATTTTGCAATATTGATATACTATGTTTAACCATTCATCATTTTTTTTAAATGTTTATTTTTGAGAGAGAGAGAAACAGAGTGAGAGTGGGTGAGGGGCACAGAAAGAGGGAGACACAGAATCCAAGCAGGCTCCTGCCTCTGAGGAGTCAGCACAGAGCTCATCACGGGTTCTGAACTCACAACCTCCAGATGATAACCCGAGCCGCATTTGGATGCTTAACTGACTGAGCCACCCAGGTCCCATCCCATTCATCGTTTAATTTGCTTCTGAATTGTCACCACATGAGAGTATTTTGAGGAAAATTCCTAAAATTTTTCCGTCAGTATATATATATATATATATATATATATATACTGAGAAACTGCCCTGTAAGGAGAATGCAGTTGCTTAAATTCCCGTTGTTAGTCCTGAGCAGCAGGGGTCAAGAGTGAATCTAGTACACTTTGAATAAGATGCATCTCTCTGGTTCACCCTCTCATTCACAGGTGTCAAGACTTCTGAGATAGCACTTCTCCGCCTCCTTATCTGTAACTGCTGAGGGCCTGAAGGAGCCCTGTAGCAGCTACAGCCTCCCCAGGGCTACACTGTCTGCCTTGAGTCGGCCAGGACTGTCTCCACCATGCCTTTTATCTACACGTTTACATGACTCACCATGAGGAACTCTAGACTGCAGGCCACCCTCCTCTCCCATCAGTCCTGCCCATTTCTAATTCTAACCCATGGTTCACACATCGTTCGCCAAACTCCTGAATTTCTTCCACTGTGCCTTCTGGAACTCATGATCCATCCTCAGCTAAAATCTACCACATCTTCAACCTCTTCTGTGAATGTTTCCTTCACCTTCTCGCTCTATAGAGAACCTGACTATCCTCTGAGGATGCTTCTTCCCTTGCAGTCTTCTCAAGTTGGGGCTGTTTCTTCTACCACACTCTTTGTATTTTAGACCTGGAATCTGGATCCATGATTTCAGGGTAACTGTCTTTACTCTTTTTTTTTTTTTTTTTTTTTTTTTTTTTTGCTTGAAACTTCCTCCCTCTTCCCTCAGCTTTGAATCTAATGTCATTAAATGATACGATATTACCAACTAACCCTCATTATTGGGATCATGTACCTATACCAGTGCCACTTACAATGTTTCTATGATTTTAGCTCCCAACTCACTGTCACTCTCTCCAGTACTTATCCCATATTAATTTTTGAAAATTCAATATATATGTAGATATTTCCAACACCCTGGCCTCTCAACTTCTTGAGCTCCTTTCCTCTGTCTTGTCCTGCACTCTACCTCAGTGGTGACTCTATGATCATAGCCTAGAATTTGTCATAACCAGTCCCTAAAATCCCTCTGGCATCTCAGCTTCGGAACCTCTCACCCTCTGCACTTACCACCCCCTATAGGGGCAGTTCACTTCCTCTAGGAGCACAATTCTGGCGATGCTTCCATCTTTCCAGAATCTCCAGTTCATCAATCCTATCCTTTTCTCTCTTCTACACGCCCCCTTACCCAACTTAGATTTTAGGACCATCATTATTACCATCCATGATGTAATGCCCTCAACTCCCTCACCCTCTCCCCCTTCCCCATGTTCACTTGGCAGAACTAACTCTGCTGCGTCATGCCTCTGCTGGTACAACTGGATGCATCCGTAGGAAAACATACAGTCCTCCTGCCTGACCTCACATTAAATCAAGACTGAGACTATCAAGAGAGCTGTTAATACTCTCTGACCATCACAACACAGATGGCGGTGGGAGATGGAGGCAAGCAGAAATATGTGAAGAGTCATGTTTTATTTAGAGCAAGGATAACACTATAGATTAACTCTATGAAGTGACAAAAATATACATGTAAGAATGTGTTATTTCTGAGCAACCACTATTCTTACAAAGAGTTTTCCCTTCAGGATGTTACTCGAGGATGAAGACCATGTTTATTCATTCTTGAGTTCTAGCAACCTTGTGTTTAATAAATGCTTGGGGAATTTGATTTTGATCAGAACATTTTTTGTTATAGTTAATGATGGAAACCGATGAATACCATGGTGGGGGTAGGGGTGATGGTGATGATGTGGACCTAGGCACTTCTTAAATGTATCTAAACATCATCCTCCCTAAACTTTGATAGTCTTTATGTTCTTTTTACGCAATAACTACATGCATTTACAGGGATAGATTAAAATTTTAAATTCTGAAAATACTGTGAGTTCTTTAGAGCAGAAGTTCTGGCTTCTTTGTGAACCTCTCTTTCCCATGCCTTAAATCCATTTTGTTTCTTTTTCTCTGAAAACTTTATTTTATTACTCTTTTATTTGTCGGCCCATATTTAAGGTATAAAGCTACTTTGGGTCAAATTTTAGAAAAGATTGATAACCTTAGGAATAATCTTTTCCCCCAAAGCCTTTCTTTATTAACAGTCCGATGTTTTACCTCTTAAATAAGTTTTTGGATTAGGAAAAAAAAAAGGTCACCAGCTACCAGGATGGTTAGAAAATAAGTAGAAATAAATAGTCCATGAACTAATTGCTCTAGATGACATCTTCTGAGATACTTCTTGATTTTTTTCCATCAACTGTGTTGGTGATGGAATTATTAAAAAAAAAAAATGTTGGCCTGTGACAGATGCTCTCATTCTCATACTTTACAATTAAGTATTTACTCAGAATCTAGAATTTTAGAGGTTTTTAGAAATCATATAGATTTTTTCATGTGACACAAGTCAAGATTGAATTGATCAATGATCATGTATCAATGTATTGAGCATTTATATAATTTATCTGGAATGCACTTGTCTTCGAACTTTACTGAATTAGCAAGAATTTTTTCCCATATTCCTTTTTGGTCACTCACTGAGGTAAAGTAAATGGTGTAGAAAATAAATGCTAAGTCTTTTGTTTGCTTCATTGTTAAATGATTTAAGACTTTGATTATCTATAATCATTTTATACCCTAAAAGAAGAAATTAGTCACTTTATCAAGGCATATTTTTTCTTTAAAATCTTAGTATCTTGTTTTTTCAGAACTCAAGAGATTACTAGTTTTTCTATGTGAAAATTAAAATACGCAGTATATGATTGTGTAAACTCAATTTCATTCTTTGTCTCTTTTTCATCAAATATCCTCCCTTATCAAAACTCAATTATTTGATTAGTTATTAATTGCTATGTGTATTTGATATAATATGAACATGAATATTCACAATATTCCACAATTTATAATGAAAAAAATAGAAACAATAGGATTTTGGAAAAGTAATTATGGTGCTTCCATGCAATAGAATACTATACCGGCACAAAGGTCATGTGGTGGAAGAATATTTATTGACATGGGAAAAAGTTCATGATATATATGAATTAAAAATTGAACTCTTTGTATAGCTTTATACCATTTTTTCCCCCTACAAACCGACTTAACAAAAAGACCATAAGTACTTTCACCTATTTCTGGGGGCAAAAGGCAAGTGGGGAAAAGTGTTTAGGATTTGAATTTTCCTTTAGCTTTTCTGTGTTTTTTATATTTTAAGCACTGACAATGTGTTACCTTTGTGAGTAGAAAAAAAAGTTTAAGACAAAATTGCTAAAATTATATTTGATTTTTGCTTAATTTTATTATCCAAATCAACCAATATTTATTGAATACCAACCTAGTGCAAGACACTGTAGGAAGATATTTTAAATGACCATTTTTCCTTCAGTCAAGGAGCTTCCAGTCATGTTTTAGAAGAATTGGATGTAAAAGTATAAAATGTTTTAAAAATCAGGAGGGCCTGGGTGGCTCCATTGGTTGAGCGTCTGACTCTTGATTTTGGCTCAGGTCATGATCTCCCAGTTTGTGGGACAGAGCCCCACACTGGGCTCTGCGCTGACAGTGCAGAGCCTGCTTGGGATCCTCTCTCTCTCTCTCTCTCTCTCTCTCTCTCTCTCTCTGCCCCTCCCATGCTTGCACGCTGTCTCTGTGTCTCTCTCTTTCTCTCAAATAAATAAATATTTTAAAAACTCAATAGGGTTTTGGGGTGTCTGGGTGGCTTAGTCAGTTAAGAGTCTGACTTGATTTCAGCTCAGGTCATGATTTAATAGTTCGTGGGAGAATCACTTCTCTGCTTAACATTCCCGTGTTTAATCTGATACACTATGAATCTAACCAAGGTATACTTTTTTCTTTCCTAGTACATAAAGCTAGCTGTTTGCACTGATGACCTCATCATTTGTGTATAATCCTATTCCTACATTCAATTCTAGTGGCATTCAGCAAAGCACAGTTCTGAAACCTTCTAGCTCCTTGACTGCAAGCCATTTCATAACACGTAAGAACTTGGGGCGCCTGGGTGGCTCAGTCGGTTAAGCGACCGACTTCAACTCAGGTGACGATCTCACAGTCTGTGAGTTCAAGCCCTGCGTCAGGCTCTGGGCTGATGGCTCAGAGCCTGGAGCCTGCTTCGGATTCTGTGTCTCCCTCTCTCTCTGACCCTCCCCTGTTCATGCTCTGTCTCTCTCTGTCTCAAAAATAAATAAACGTTAAAAAAAAAAAACACATAAGAACTTTACAGTAAACAGTACAGTCCCTATCCCTTGTCTGAGATTTCTATTTATTTATTTATTTATTTATTTATTTATTTTAATGTTTACTTATTTTGAAGGAGAGAGAGAGACAGAGTGTGAACAGGGGAAGGTCAGAGTGAGAGGGAGACACAGAATCCAAAGCAGGCTCCAGGCTGGAAGGTAGCTGTCAGCACAGAGCCCGACGCTGGGCTTGAACCTACCAACCGCGAGATCATGACCTGAGCAGAAGTCGGACACTTAACCGACTGAGCCACTCAGGTGCCCCTGAGATTTCAATTTAGATATAGCATGTAAAACTTTCTTTCTTTCCTGTTTCTTGAAGTGGATTAAAATATGGGGAAGAAAAAAAACAGTCATATGTTTTTATTCTTGGAGCTTTTGACATATTTTCTCAGCTACAGAAAGGAGAGTACAGTAGGATAATCAGTCATTTAATCAATGGTTTTTTTCTTGAGAGGTATTTAGAAGTGTGCTAGTAGCAAGGCACAAGCTGCATTCCAGTCAGTGAAGTGGCAAAATAAAGAGAGTTGAACTTAGTACCTAAATGTATTTCAAATAAGGACCATAACCTTGGTTGTTTTTTTCCCTCGGTGTTTATCCATGTTTGTTAATTCCTCCCATGGGAAAGACTAGGAATGAATTATTGTCATTTAGAGAAGATAATTCCACTGTAAAGAAATATATTACTTAGCACCAAAACAAGATTAGTATTCTTACTTATAATAATGGAAATGATGGTTCAGATTTCCCTGAATGTTATCTATGGGGTAGCTAAGACAAATAATTATTGAATTACATTCTTCTCTTACACTACATAGATTTTCACAGATTTCCTTCCAGAATAATTTTCAAAACCCTGTATAAGGATGTTTATTTCCCCCCAGAGGAAACTTAAGCATAGGATAAATTTAAAAAGTGATACAATAAAAGTGATAACAGTGTTTTAATAACATTTTTTTCATGTCTGCTAACTGAGAAAGATGCAAGGATAAATATTTCCCCATTGCACTTGTGACTTATATTTATCTAATGAAAATTTTAATTTTTTATTGATTTCTCCTCCTTCCCTCCCTTCCTTCCTATTTGCTTCCAATAAATTACATACATTTGAAATTAGATTTCTATAGTGACTGCCAAAGAATATGTCTTTTTTCATTGATTTTACAGATATGGAAGTCTATAAATCCTGTTCTCTGGGGTCAAAGCAAATATGATAACCCAAAGAAAAACAATAGTAGCCTCCTTATTGAAACAGAACTTTTCAACTGCTCCTTTAAAAGCTAAAAATAATTTATTTGAAATAAAATATGCATAACCAAATGAATGCTTTATTCAAGTAATGTATTTTGTGTCAGTGTTTTCCCATAATACTAGGAAGTTGTTTCTCTGAAATAGAAGTCTTTATTAAAGGATGACTTCCTAACATTTCACTCACTCTTAGATAATTATAAGCCTATTAAAACACATAAATTGCTCATTTGAATAAATACATCATAATTTTCATAAAATGATATTTATTGAATATATTATGTTAATGCCTATTTATTTCATAAAATAGTATTTTCTAGACCTGAAGCTAAAAAATCTTCTAATAGAATTATGGAAGAAATAAGGATAAACCTCCTGACTTTTTTTTTTCACCCAGGAGTTACCGTTTGCAGTATTCACTTCACGTGAGGTAAATTTAGGATTTTTAAAAATGAAATGGCAGTGGCTTTTTCTTTGCCACTTTTGGCCAGTTGAATATTCTTTTTCTTTTTTAAGGTTTTTTTTTTTTTTTTTAAGTTTATTTATTTACTTGGAGAAAGAGAGAGAGAGAGTGCATGAGTGAGGTAGAGGCAAAGAGAGAGGGGAGACAGAGAGTCTTAAACAGGCTTCAGCTTGTCAGTCCAGAGCCCGATGTGGAGCTGGAACTCACAAATGGTGAGATCGTGAGTGGTTTCCTGAGTGGAAACCAAGAGTTGGATGCCTAACTGACTGAGTCACCCAGGCACCCCATCTGAATATTCTTAATGTCATATTTTTACCTGAAAATTAAAAAGTCCTGAATAATTTCTTAGGCTGTAAATTTCCAGAGACAACACGAATAGAAAAATGAAAGTTATGACCCTTCCAAGGGTCCTGCCTGCTCACAGAGATTTGAGAAGTCAATGCAGTAGTGCATATTGAGGGGTTTGGGAGGAAAAGCACTCTGCTGTGAGACGTTTAGAATACTAGTGCTGGGATCTTAGAGATCTCCTTGCCCAACACCCTCATTTCACACGTGAGGAGAATGTGAATGGCTTCTCTGAGATTACTCGGCAGGCCAGTTTCCTTACACACCTGCACTTCTTTTTCTCCTTCATCATCCTCCCAGGCACTTGAAAAAAGTTGCCCTTAGCCTACTTCTCCCGATTTCTCGTGAGCTGAACAATTCTTTAAAAAGGTATGCTATTTAAAATTTTTGAGGAATTGGGGGGCACCTGGGTGGCTCAGTTGGTTAAGTGTCTGACTTTAGCTTAGGTCATTATCTCACAGTTCATGAGTTTGAGCCCCGCATTGGGCTCCGTGCTGACATTGTGGAGCCTGCTTGGGATTCTCTCTCTCTCTCTCTCTCTCTCTCTCTCTCTCTCTCTCTTTCCCTCTCTCTCTGCCCCTTCCCCACACTCACTCACATTCTCTCTCTCTCTCTCTCAACAAATAAATAAACTTTAATAAACGTATTTTAAAAAGTTAAAGAAATAGAATTTGTCATGGAATTGGCAGTGTGATCATAGAGAGCCATTAGAAGCTGCCAGTCTGCCATCCTGCCATGATTGAACTCAGCCTAAGTCACCTGTGCAGTTCCTATCCTGCTGCTTCTTACTCATTCAGCAGCCTTTGCTCACCACCCTCCCACTTCCCAGACTCGTTACTTTGCAGGAGTACACCTAGTCTAGGTGTCTAGATGCCTTTGTTTGTGCTGTGGCCATCATGATCATCCTCCTATATTTCCAAGAAATGAACTCACCTACTATCTTTTCTGCCTGGAGAAATTCTCTCTGTCCTTTAAGCCCAGTATAGTCACCTGCTCTGAAAACCTCCATAATCACCAGGCCTCGCCTCTCCCAGGGTAGAATTAATTATTCCTTCCCTTGTACACTAATAACATTACTGCCGTTGTACCTCTGGGGTTCCTTAGGCAGACAACAGCCTTCCAATTTGGTATGAAAAGACTGTATCTTATTCAGTTATGTGCCTCTAATGAATGATGTGGCCACTCAAGAAATCTTTTGAGAATTAAACCTAACTGTGGGAGTCAGGATTTCAGTCTTGGTTGCCCAAGTGCCATTTCACCCCTCTTAGGGATTCACTGCTCTTGAACATTGCTATTATTACCCAGAAATTTTCTTGGCTTTAGACGTGAAGCTTTGTTAATATCATTACCCTTCACACTTACAGAGAATATTCTGATAGAATTGTTTCTTTGTCACACCCTTTCTGT
The DNA here is from genome assembly GCF_018350155.1 of Leopardus geoffroyi. NCBI lineage: Eukaryota > Metazoa > Chordata > Mammalia > Carnivora > Felidae > Leopardus > Leopardus geoffroyi. Next base: position 102,250,659 of record NC_059327.1, on the reverse strand, counting down.
CAATAGTATTAAACGCTTTTAAAAAATAGGGTTCTCAACATAAAACACTACTATTTGTAAGAATGGTGGTAAAACGTGTATTTTTATTTAATTATAAGATTCCATTAGATATGGTCATTAGTGGGTTGCACAGTTGTTCAGGATGACTTAATTCTTAAGAATTTGAAAGGTAAGTAAGTGGTATTTGTTATTTTTTTTAATTGTACATGTACTTGAGATTTTTCTTTCTTCTTGATGTATGCCTGTATTGCTATAAGCCTCCTTCTTAGAACCACTTTTGCTGGTGAAATGAGTGAAGAGGAATAAAGAATATGTTTATTAAAATATTTCATTTATGAAAAATAAAATAATAAAAAATAAGTTAAAGTTAAAAATTAAAAGTATACATGTAATATATGAAAAGATTTTCAGAATATGTTCATGAATATGTTTATTAAAATATTTCATTTATGAAAAATAAAATAATAAAAAATAAATTAAAATTTAAAAATTAAAAGTATATATGTAATACATGAAAAGATCTTAACTGTAAAAAAGTTAGTCTAACAATATCAAAGTATAATGAGGAAAATTGATACCTCCTTTCCATGCTCCTTTCCCACAGTATGACTTTCTCCCTATGAGCATCACTATTAACAATTAACTGTGTATTAAATGTATATATCTATATATATATCTATATATATATATATAGATAGATAGATAGATGTTGATATAGATAGAGCCATTGGGTCACAATATTAATTCCTTTACTAAAGAGAAAAAGGTCAGATTATGTGGAGCTTCTTTGTTCTTCCTTTACAGAGTATTCAGTTGATGTCAGCAATGGCAAAAGAAAAAAAACATCTAAATGATTTCAATGGGTTAAGTGGCCTGATACCAAATACATTGGATGCTAATATATTAGATAATACTAGCAATGGCATTTTTATTTTGCATTAGGAGAGATCATGATGGAATGAATTTGTGAAGTTCACAGGAATTAGAAAAGAATGAGTAATTAATAGGGACTTAATGACAAAAAAATTAGTTGTATACCATGCTTAAGTATTTAGAAAAAGTCATTGTTCTGTCAAGTGGAGGTGATCTTTTTCTACTGATATTTTACAGAAATTATACTATTGCTTTTTCCTTTTCTTCTTCTTCTTCTTCTTCTTCTTCTTTTTTTGAGAGAGAGAAAGCGGGAGACGGGGCGGGGTGGGGAGAGAGAGAATCTTAAGCAGGCTCCATGCTAAGTGCGGAGCCCGACATAGGGTTTGATTTCATAACCCTGAGATCATGACCTGATCCAAAGTCAAGAGTCAGATGCTCAACTGACTGAGCCACCCAGGCTCCCCTATAATATTACTTTTTAACATACAGAGGCCTGGCTTTAAAAAGCCTCCAGATTTCTTTTTTTTTTCTTTTTTTTTACATTTATTTATTTTTGAGAGACAGAGACAGAGCACAAGTGGGGTAGGGGCAGAGAGAGAGGGAGACACAGAATCTGAAGTAGGCTCCAGGCTCTGAGCTGTCAGCACAGAGCCCGACGTGGGGCTGGAACTCACAAACCGTGAGAGCATGACCTGAGTCGAAGTTGCACACTTAACTGACTGAGCCACACAAGCGCCCCGCCTCCAGATTTCTAATAACTATTTTTGTTAATTTTTTTAATGTTTATTTACTTTAGAGAGAGAGACAGACAGTGTAAGGGGAAGAAGAGCAGAGAGAGAGAGGAGACACAGAATCCAAAGCAGGCTCCAGGCTCTGAGCTGTCAGCACAGAGCCCTATATGATAGCACAGAGCCTGATCCTCCAACTCACAAACTGTGAGATCATGACCTGAGCCAAAGTCAGAGGCTTAACCAACTGAGCCACCCAGGCACCCCAGGTTTCGAATTACTATTAAAGTAATATTTTATTTTTCTTGTAAAATTTAGCATTTCAGATAAAGAAATATCTGAAAGCCTATCTTCCTTTTATTTATTAAAAGCATGATAAAAATATGACCAAGAATTTGCAAATGAAATGTATTAAAATACTTCTGGGCACCTGGGTGGCTTGGTCAGGTAAGCCTCAGATTTCAGCTGATCTCATGGCTCATGGGTTCAAGCCCCTTGTCAGGGTCGGTGCTGACAGCTCAGAGCCTGGAGCCTGCTTTGGTTTCTGTGTCTCCCTCTCTCTCTGCCCTTCCCCTGCTTATACTGTCTCTCTCAAAAATAAATAAACATTGAAAAAAAATTTTAACAAAGATTTAAAAAAATTTTAAAAAACGTGCTTTTCAATTTAATCTCTGGGTGAAGGATTTGCATCCTAATTATAGCATAGCATCTTAGAAGGAACTAGAAAGGACCTTGGAAATAAACAAAGGCAAATCCTTCACCTTACAGATGAGTGAAATAAGGCCCCAGAGAGATGGGACTTCTGTCTCTTGGCATACTGAAAGAACAGCTGTGCCAGGGCCCCAGAAGTCCTGGGTTTGAATCTCACCTTGGCCACTTGTGCCCTTCTGAGGCTCAATTTCATCTTCTATAAAATGGGGCTAAGAACAGAATGGCATGGGGATATATTAAATGATATTATTAAAAAAGATAAAATAGATGTGCTTACCCTAGTGCCTATGCAGTGGAATTATTCAGTAGTGTACTTTCCCTACACTGTTCCACCTTGTCTGAAGATACACCAGATCAAGGTTGTAGGAAAAGTGGGAGTAAGAATCTAGATTATCTGACTTGCAGGCCAGTTTGCTTCCCAGTAATTCCTTTCAGCCAAGCCCTGATGCCTATCAACTCTTCAAGGATGTTATTTTCAATCTCTTAGATACGAGTACAAGTCCTTTCACTACAAACGCTAGGTGTGTTCTTGGCGGATGATGGATCATGGTCGTCTTCTGTGACTTTCCTTTGCCCTCAGGTCCGTCTCTTTCACATAACTTAAAAGGCCTCTGTTAACCTCTCTGGCCTCAATGTGTGGCTTTCTCCTTAAGTACTCAGATCCAACCATAGGAACCTACTCTCAGGCAGTCTGTTATCTTTGTGCACTCACAGCAACCCCTTCAGCCCTCACCGGGCAAATTCACACCCATACATTGTGTCTGCTCCAACTTACATGTCATACTTTTTTGGGAAGACTTCCCCAGCCTTGGGTTCGGTCCCCCATATTATAGAAAATATCCTAACACTATGTACTAATGGATTACTGACCTATGTGAATCCTCTGCTCTGCTATAAAGTCCCTGAGTCTTGAATAGACTTTATCTTGGTATCTGTAATACCTTGCATGACACTTTACACTGTAATTTTATTTTTTACTTTTAACTTCTTAATTGAAGTAGAACATACATTACAAAAACTATATAAATCATATGTGTACAGTTGGATGAATTTCACAAATTAAACGCATGCTGTAACTAGCATAAGTCAAGAAATAGAACACCCCCTCATGCCCTTTCCAGTCATTACCCCTCTTATTTATAACACAATAGAGTGTTGTCTCTGTTTGAACTGTTATATAAATGGAATCATAAAGTACATATTTTCTTTTGTGTCTGTCTTCTTTCACTCAATATTATATTTGCAAGATTCTAAAAGCTTTTTTAAAAAAATACTGAGTAATATAGCAGTATCTAAGATTTTAATCAATGTATATGAGATGTTTTCCATATCACCAGTCAGAAAGAAGGCAGCTATTATAAGGCATGTGTGAAATTCCCCTCTAGTGGATGTCTACTCAGCATTCTTTCCTGTCATTCTCAATGAACCACTTTTTTTAGATGCCCCCTCCCACCCATGCAACCCATGTAATTCGTGATGGGGTGAGCCTGATTGATAATCTTATTCCTCCTTGCCAGTGGTTGGCTGAGGAATGGGAGTCTCCATTTTGACCAGTGAGACCTGAAGAGAGATTTTCTGGGGCTCCTGGGAAGTTTTTTACCTATTACTCCAGGAATACTTGCAGAATCGAGCCTCTAACTTTTCTTCTGGATCTTGTCATGTGTGGATGTAAGGCTCAGACCTCTAAGGCTATCACATCACCAGCCTTGAGGATGAAGTCAATACTAGGAGGAAGATGGGGCCAAGAATCACAAGGAAAAAGGGCTGTTTACTGGGCTAAGTCAACTTTGAGCCTATCCTACTTCTAAGTTTCCAGTTGTGTCACTCAGCAAATCTCATTATTGTTTAATTCAGTTTGAGATTTTTCCTGTCTGTTCATGTTTTTCTGTTTTTTGTTTGTTTGTTTGTTTTATTACTTAAGGAATTTAACTAACATATCTCCTAAGGACTTGGATGATTACCTGGAAGGCTTATTTAACTGAATGGACAGCCATGGGAAGCCTCAGTCTTCAGAATAAGTTGCAAGTCAGGCAGCAAGGGATGGAGTGGCATGGGGCTGAGATAGAAATGTCTCAAGAAAGAGCTATTCTGGCACTACCCACATTCTGCCCATTGTTGTAGACTTAAGGAAAGATGGAACCTCAGAACAGTAACGTTAAGTGGTGGGAGATGAAGGCAGCTGCTTGTGCCTGCAGGTAGAGAGACTCTTCCTTTTCCCCTTGCTGTGGAGATGACAGTCAGAGCAACAACAGTTGTGTAATCTTAGATGAACCAAGGAATTTCTTCGGAAGACAGGGATTGTGCCAGCTGTCAGGCTGCCAGACTTGGTGGTAGTACTGTCCAAGATGACAAAGATTCTCAAGTAATGGACATGAAGCGTGGTGTGAGGATAGGCCCCTGGGCTGATGGAATAGGTTTTCTGGTTCCCACCCTTCCCACCCTGTGAGATAGGAAAATTAATATCGACCACCGAGACTGAGAAAGCACATCTGGGGATATTGGAGTTACTATGGAAGGAGGACGCTCCAACAGAGAGGATATTCTGTGAAGTAGCACTTCAGAGCTATTTGAACCAAAAGTAAAGGGAAAATGAATGTTTCTTCCACCAGAGCTGGGGGAGGGGGATAGATCAGCTACATTTATATGGGGATTATTAGGGAGATTTTGTGAAAAAGGCAGCATCTGATTTGATCTGTGAAGGAAAGATAATATATATACTTGAAGTGACAGGGAGGACATTTCAGTTAAAGGGAACTGAGGCATAAGGGCAGTAATGAGAAAAGTGGACATAGGAACAAGTGAGTAAATCAGTTGGGCTCTGCCATAGGGTGTGTAAAGAAGGGAAGGGCTGATAAAGTTGGAGACAGAAGTTGGGGTGAGACAGTGTTGTTAATACCTCCACAGAGCTTCGAATCCTATCCTGTGGGTCATGGAGAACAAGGAAAGAATTTTAAACATGTCAGTGATAAGACTGAAGTTGACCTCAAGATGATTAAAATTAGAATGGACTGAAATCAGGAAAGACAGAAAATAGGAAGATCGAATTAAAACCCAAAGTCATAGAACAGAGGAAAGGAAGTAAATTAGGGTCATGGTGACAGACTGTAGAGAAATAAAAGAACTTAGGAAGGAGAGTTTGACAGGAATCTGATTGGGTGTGAGTACGGCATGATTAAGAGGAATAGGATCATTGTCACAAAACCTGGTCCCAGGGGTTCATAATTTTTTCACACCATGTTACATTTTCTGCATAACCATCTTGCTAGTGAAATGATTCCCAGTTTGCAGGCTATTTTAGGAGTATATTTGTAGCAAAATGAAACAAACAAAAACCAAAGTGATGAAGTGGTGCATGTGAAAAGGATTTGCCTGAAACAGACTCCTTTATCTCATGGGGTTAACAGTAGCACCGCTTTTAACCAAGCCAAATTGTGCGTTCTGATGATGGTAATGGGAAGAGAAGTGTGTTTGGAGCTCTTTGCACCTCCTCTGTCCTCCCAATTCACTATCAGAACCTACCAGAACTGAGTCAGAGCCAAGCATTTGAAAATGTATTTTTTACAGTTTTTCAGAATTTAATTTATTGGCCAGAGTGCATTCATTTCTAAGCAGGAAAACCGAGCTTGGAAATTGACTACAAAACATAATTCTCTTTATTAGTAAAGAGGAGGAACTGTGGATGTGCTCCTTAAGGCACAAGTGCCAAAAAGCTTTCTTGATAATAGAGGTAACAATACCTTTCAAAGGAGTGTTCTTAAAAGAACAACTTCAATATCTTCTCTTCCTGAAGGAAAACCATGAACTTTTTTATCTCTCTATTGTCATGATCATATTAGTTGCTCCATAAGTATCTATAAAATAAATATCAAGAAGAGATTGTAGCAAACAGAGAAAAACTAAGATAGGAGAAATCCTAAGCAGTGATACAATTTTAAAACTATTGTGTCAGGGGAGCTGTCTTACACTCAGGTAATTAGAAAATCAATAGACTCTCAGAGATAAAAATAAAGAGGGAAAAGTTTTACCCTTGAAGACTATTTGGTTCCCTCATTTTAGATTAGACTCAAGAGTTGGGACTATGTTTCTGTATTTATTATTCATTTATTATTTTGTATTTTTTAAATTTGGACTAAGTTTAGAGGGAAATCTCCATTCTGGAGATTTTAAACAAATTTGAAATTACTTATGCCCTTCAGTTATGTTGGATTCAAGAACATCGTGGGGACTTATGGAAGGATCCGCAAGGCCCATCACTTCATCCTCAGGAAGAGACTAGAGCTGACATTGGTATTTAATCATGACCCTGGTTGTTTAACAGACTATTTTCCCAGAATTACATTGGTTTGTGTTATGTAAACTAGAGGTCCTATTTTTATTAATAGTTAGAATGACTAGCTAATCTGTAAAGGAAAATCTTGAGTATCTGAGTTACATTGTACTTTAGAGCAAATTCTGCATAGCACCAGGAAAGGAAAAGTTGGATTTAATGCAGAGCAATTAGTATTATGCAATAAAAATGAAAAGAATTAAGAAGTAATGAGATAGTGTGCCCCAAATCATCCTTCCAATGCCATCATTTGCTGGAAATTTTCCAAAAGGAAACAGAAATGTAAGGATTCCATTTTAATTGCACAAAAATGGGAGAAAAATGCTCAACTGCCATAAGAACATGTGGGAGGTAGATGAATTTTGAACCAAAAGATGAAGGTAATATTATGACTCTGGAAATTTAATGTCTCCACTGTGACTTAAAGTGTTGTAGCTTATAATAAGCATCTTGGCAAAAGCAAAAAATGAATATAAAGCTGGAGTAATTATCATGAATCTAAATTTCAAGATATGAGTAAGGATAAAAGGTGAATGCTAGCTAAAATTCTTTCAAGCCACTTATTCTTTAAATTCATCAGGGCTTTCTTAGAAATAACTTCATTAGGATAAGAGTAGCAAAGTATGAGCATCCTAAGTCGCATCTAAAAATCAATAATTAAAGCTCTTATCTATATAGAATAATCACTTCATGACTTGTTTCCTTTGTCATCATTCAGAAATTTACAGTGAATTGGATATAACCTGAACTCCCTTCTTCTCCCTTCTTCGTTTCCATTCTTTTTTAAAAAAAAATTTTTTTTAACGTTGATTCAATTTTTGAGAGACAGAGAGACAGAATGTGAATGGGGGAGGGGCAGAGAGAGAGGAAGACAGAATCTGAAGCAGGCTCCAGGCTCTGAACTGACAGCACAGAGCCCCACGTGGCTCGAACTCACAAACTGTGAGGTCATAACCTGAGCTAAAGTCGGATGCTTAACTGACTGAACCACCCAGGTGCCCCTGTTTCCATTCTTTTGAGGGGAAGGGATGAAGTTATCATTTCCCAAACAAAGGACATTAGTTGAGGATTTTTATGGACTTGCTAACTGTATCAATAGCTATTGTTGCATAAGAAATGACCTTGAAATTAAATGGTTTCAAACAACCACTTATTTAGTTCATGATACTGCACATCAAGTAGGCAATTTAGGGTGGTATCATCTGGTCTCCCCCACATGTCTGCATGTACCCATGTGATGACGGGTAGCTCTGCCTCCTGGACTTGGCTGGCACCTTTTGGCTCTCCTCCATGTGATTTCTCATCCTCCAGCAGGCTAGCCAGAGTGTGTGTTCAGGTTGGAGGCAAAGGTCCAAGAGAGAAAGTGGAAGCATGCAAGGGTTCTAGAGGCCTAGGCTTAAACCTGGCATATGTTTACTTCTGTGGCATTCGTTTAGCCTAAGCAAGTCACAAGGCCAGCTTGATTCAAGATGTGAGAAGCAGACTACCTCTTGATGGGAGGAGATGCAAATTCACATTAAAAAGGCATGGATAGGGGCGCCTGGGTGGCGCAGTCGGTTGAGCGTCCGACTTCAGCCAGGTCATGATCTCGCGGTCCGTGAGTTCGAGCCCCGCGTCGGGCTCTGGGCTGATGGCTCAGAGCCTGGAGCCTGTTTCCGATTCTGTGTCTCCCTCTCTCTCTGCCCCTCCCCCGTTCATGCTCTGTCTCTCTCTGTCCCAAAAATAAATAAACGTTGAAAAAAAAAATTAAAAAGGCATGGATACAGGGAGGCTATTAATTTGGAGCATCAAGTGATCAATCTGCCATACTAGCTACTGTTCTTCTAGCACTTTAAGTTATTTATTAAAGAAACATCTTTTTATTCCTATTTTACTAGGTCTTTTAACTTAGGAGTGAATGTTGAATTTTATCAAATGTCTTTTTTTTTTTGCATGTGTAGAGATGATCATGGATTGGAGGTTTTCTCCCTTGGATTCGGATAATATGGTGGATTATCTTAACTGATTTCCTAATACTAAACCTTCATTGCATGACAAGAAATAATCCCCTCACCTTGAATGTGAGCAGCTTCTGTGGCTTTTTTCCAACTAGTAGAATAGGATGGGATGTCATATCTATTATTAAGTTACATAAGAATGACCTCTGTCTTGTTAACAGACTCTCTCCCTTACATATTTTGATGAAGCAAATTGCTGTGCTGGAGAGGCCCACCAAGGAAATGAGGATGGCCTATGGGCAACAGTCCTCAGTCCAATGGTCCTTGAAGAACTGAAATTCTGCCAACAGCTAGCTCCTCCCCGGTTAAGTCTCCAGATAAGACCTCAGTCCTAGCCATACCTTAGTAGCAGTCTTGTGAGAGACCCAGAAGCAGAGAACCCTGCTATATCATACCTGGATCCCTGACTCACAGAAGCTGTAAGACAGTAAATGTATATTGTTTTAAGACTGTAAGTATATGGTAATATGTTAACCAGTAAGAGATAACTAATACACATTGAGTAATAGATTCTCAGGGTGAGAAGGATCTTTCAAAAATCACACAGTTTGGGGTGCCTGGGTGGCTCAGTCGGTTAAGTGTCCAACTTCGGCTCAGGTCATGATCTAATGGTTCATGGGTTCAAGCCCTGCATTGGGCTCTGTGCTGACAGCTCAGAGCCTGGAGCCTGCTTCAAATTCTGTGTCTCCCTCTCTCTCTGCCCCTCCCCTGCTCATGCTCTGTCTCTCTCCCTCTCTCTTAAAAATAAAAACATAAAACAAATTTTTTTTAAAATAACACAGTTCAAGCTTACATCCTATTGTGAGTCTCCTCAAAGTGCTATTCACCTTATGTTTAAATGGCTCAGATGTCAGAAAACTTACTAATATATAAAGTCGTACATTCCATCTTGGGGAAATAGTTCATTTTAATAAGTTAAGTATTTTGTTCAGAGTTCCTGATTCTTACCTAGATATTATACCTATTTCTTCTTCCTTAGAATGAACCTCAAAAATAAGACCATTATCCTTTTTATCCCTATCTTCTATTGTTATTTACACTATAATGAGACTATGAACATTCTGAGACTGGGAACCAGTCCTGTATATTTTGTAACAGCGACTGTAAGGATATGTTCAACAAATGTTGGTGGAAGAAAATGGAATCATAAATGTTAAATATTCCCAATTCTTCCAAAATCTCTTACATAATACTGTTTTGTGTCCTGTCTTATCATCTTTTCTTAATCAGGTGCCCACAAATGACACCCTACCATCTCTACCCTTTAATTCTCTTCATTTTCCTCTGTATTTTCCTTCCCTTTGTCTCTCTGTATAACATACAATACTCTGGATAATTTCTTCTAAACTGTATCCCAGTTCATTAATTCTTTCTTCACCTTTTCAGCTGAATCTGAGGTTAAATCCATTCATTGATTTTTCAATTTTGGTTATATTTTTTATTTCTAGAAGATCTATGGGTTTTTCTTTTTCAAATCTACTTTGCCAGTTTTTATAACTTTCTATTTTTTGCAGATGAATTCAAGTTTATCTTTTATTTATTTATTTATTTATTTCAACAAAGTCAGCATAGTTCTTCTGTTGCCTCCAAAGTCTTTTGGAGTCTGTTTATGGTTTCTACTGGTCCTTACTCAAGTCTAGTTTTCTTATATTTCTGGTTTTCTTTGTGTGTTGGACATTGTATGTGAAAATCATTTATGGAAACAATTTGAGGTCCACAAATGAAAGTACTAACCTCTAGAGAGAAGTTTTGTTTGCTGCTGCTAAGCTTCTGGAGCACTTTCACCTTAAACTAAGTTTATGTCTTGAGATAATAATTAAATCACAGGCTTTCATTTTCTTCTGAACTGGTTCATGCTTATCCTGAATGTGCAGCCTCTTGGGGGAGAGCTCCCAGTTTACTGAAAAGAGGTCTTCTACTGAATTCTCCACTTTGAGTCATTCTCCCTTATCTAACAAAGCCATTAAAACAAAGCTTCTGATTTACCCAGATTGGGAAATTCCTTCAAGGCAAAAGCATTTCTATGCCCACTTCTGTGCCAATTTGCCTTCCAGAATTCTCATTTTCTCTTCACTTTTGGCCTTTTAAAAAACTGTCTTGTTTCTTTGATGATTTTAAGAATATATTTCTTTTAAGTATTTTGGTTATGTGACTTCGGACAAGCTATTTAACCTCCACATGCCTCGATTTCCTCATCTGTAAAATGGGGTTAATAATAGTACCTACATTACAGGATTACATGTAAAGAATGTAGTGTATGGTAAGTATTCAATAAATGGTAACTATTACCAGTATCCTATTTTCATACCATCTTATTTATTCCCTTTAGGGTACTTACCATTCTCAAAAGTTGTCTTATCTATTTATTATTGTTGTTTCTCCTCCACTAGACTATAAACCCCACATTTTCATGTTTACCAGTATAAATTGAACAATACCATTTTAAATGAATTAATGAATTTATTCAAGCTTTTCACTATATAAACATTAGCCTTTACTCAATCCCAGTAACTCCCAAATGAAACATAGGTCACTTTCTGTGAACAAATAATCCAAAATCTATTTTATAGCCAATTCTTTTTTAAACTAGTACATTAAAAACTCATCTTAATCCAAGGAAAATTAAAGAATAATTAGACCAGATTTTACAATTTAATTGCCAAAATCACTTGGATATAGAGCATATTACTTCTGCCTGGGAAAACAATACCTCTCTTCAGATTAAAAAAAAAATACCTTAGTTCAAGTATCCTTTAAAATTTACATATGTACTAATTTGTTGAATATCTCAGTCTTTCACTATTTATTCTAGTTCTGTGGACTCTTTTCTTTCATGGAGCCATACTCCATTTATTGCCGTTCAGGGATATTCAGCATGTAATGTCTTACATTACAACCTTTTGATAAAACCACTGCAGTATGCACTCTAATCCATGCCAATGAAAGGAAAAGAATGAACTGTAAACATGTCTGATTATGTGAGTGCCTCTTTGTGGATGGAAATGCCATTTGGTTTATAATCTGATGGCTTAAAACTTCACTATCATCTCTGTGTTCTTTTGATTCAGAGTCTCAGAAGGATGTGGATCATTTTAGACATGATACTGGGTTTGTCTTAAGAAACTCTCCCCACCATCTGTCTTGGTCACAGTTGTCTCTGCTTTGTTGTCTGTGGGGAGAACAGGCATTGACTTCTGCAGAGACACTAGGAACCCCTTCCTCAAAGACATTTCCTCCAGCTCTCTTTAGCAGCTTTCCAGTAGGCAAACACTTTATTGCCTTTAATTTTTTTTCTTTTTTCTTTTCTTTTTTTTGGGGGGGGGGGGGACAGAGAGAGACAGAGCATGAACGGGGGAGGGGCAGAGAGAGAGGGAGACACAGAATCGGAAACAGGCTCCAGCATCTAAGCCATCAGCCCAGAGCCTGACGCGGGGCTTGAACTCACGGACCGCGAGATCGTGACCTGGCTGAAGTCGGACGCTTAACCGACTGCGCCACCCAGGCGCCCCTTAATTTTTTTTTCAATTAGGATAAGATAGAGGGTTACACTTAACATAAAACTTTTATATTCTTTCTGCTTACAGAACACATAGGCCTTTGCAAAGAGAAATCTAGATGTTAATACATATTTGTAGAGCATACTCAGCTTTATACAAACATTTCTCCCCTCAATTCATGTGCATGTCAGATTTTTGTAAATTAAACAGTAGTCACATACAATAAGGGGTCTTTGTATTAAAAAAATCTGAGGTGAATTATTTTAGAAAGCATAGAGTGACAGGGAGGAATAAGAAGAGATGAAGTTCTATATGAACATAGAAGGGCCTCCAGACACTCCCTGATTCACCCCACACTACTTTTCGTTAGTACCCTGGGTTCTTTAGTACCAAAATTTAGGGGCAGAATTTTCCCCTCAAAGCACAAAAAGAACTGTGTGTGTGTGTGTGTAGGGAAGGTAATAGGGGAAAGGGAATCAGATTATAGTCATTTAAGTAAAGTCAGGTTTCAGGCTCTGGAGAAGTTGTGTTCCAAGGGCTTGCAGACCTGGGGTGTGAAGCTGCGAAGAGAGGGTTAGAGGAAAACCATGTTACAACACAGGGATAGAAGCTGGGGGACTGTGGAGAGCTTCAATGGGCCTTTCCTAATTCTCCTTTATGGTCTGGTGGTGGATCTGGCTGGCCAGAAGTAGGACAATAAAGTGAAGAAATGGTGACTCTAAGTGGAGTAAGTACTTTTAAGGAATTTGTCTACCAAAAAACAAAAACAAAAACAAAAACAAAAGAATAAAGGATTTAAACTGGATTTTAGTAAAGTATGTACTAAGATGGTTTGCTTCTTAAGTTTAGGATTTACTACACATTTGAAATACTGAAATCTTGAGGTTTTGGTAATGTTAACATAATAGGTATAATTTACAAATATATTTGTTCTTCAAATAGTCTCTGTAGCTAATGGGGCTAATTTCCAGAAAACAGACTTTAGTGTCTGTGATGATTAGCAACCACAACACCTTTTGTTGTCTATTCTTATTGCTACTAATAAGAACAAGAAGATAAGAGTAACAAGAAGGCCAGTGGAATTCCAAAGCAGGTGAAATCTAGGGCTATGTGAAAAGTCCTACAGGGAGTAAGTTGAAGTTTTCTCAAGTTACCACCTCATCTAGATATGTATACATATATGTTTTGTAATCTGATTTAAAATCCCTGTTCTTTTCATCTTTACTGCTTGAAGACATTTCTTTCATGTGTATAAACTAAAGATTTGGGGCTTAGTCATCTTTTCAATTGATCTATGTCATTTAACCCAATGCCTCATCAATTTCCGCTGCCCTGTCTCCATAAGTTGTGAAGGCAAATGGTCCTTCCCTCCTGGCAGCTGAGGACCAGGTCCTGCTCAGTTCTGATTGGCTGAGACCATTGCATCTGACTAGTCCTGGCCAGTCAGAGGGCATGTTCACAAGGGCAGGTTGCACTTTTTGTCTCTTACTTTTCTAAGATGATATTAAACCATTGGAAAGAGAGCAAGTGAAATTTCCTTGAAAACACATCTCTTTTTAAAAAGTGGCTGTAAATACTTACACATTTATATTGTCTGGTGGTGATAATGACATCTATTAGTCAGATCTCTTCAGATTAAAAGTGATTGGATTAAACTGGATTAAACTAAACTGAATTAAACCAAAAAGAGAATTTGTTATTCCTTATAACTGAAAGTCAGGGCTAGAGTTCCAGCTCACTGAACCCCATGTGCTCAAAAGCAGTTGTTGGAAATCTGTCGCTCTCCTTGCCTACTTGCCCTGCTTGCCCCTGCACTAGCTTCATTCTCAACCTCTGACCAAGTCATGAAGAAAGTGTCAGCCAGCAGCTCCAGGCTTGTATCCTATCAGTTTATGAGCTCCAGCAAATAATGAGCACCTCTTTTCCAACTGTTCTGTCAGATGTCCTGGAGATAAATTTTATTTAAGGAGTGGCTGAGTAAAATAACCACTGGGTCCAGGGGTCTGGACCTTACTGGCAAGCCAGGCTTACACCATGTGCCCACTCCTGGAGATGGGGTTGGGTGTGGGGTCAGCCACATGAACAGCAACAAGCGATAAGTGGGCTATGAACCTGTGTTAGGTGGGAAGATTTCATTATGGCTCAGCTCATGCCCCATGTTCTCAACAGGCCTTTTCACATGTGGATAAGGCAGACCCCTTTTTACCTAACAGTAGAAACTATTCTTGAAAAGGGGAAAGAGACAATAACTCATGTGAGGAAAGCAGCTAACAGAAAACAAAAACAAAACAAAACCAAAAACAAAAAACCTGGAGAGACAGCAGAAAAAAAAAAAAAATAGCATGAGAAATAGAGTCGTTAAAAGAGAGATTTAAAAAACAAATAAAAATAACTATAAGCAAATACAAGGATAAGTAAACAGCTATAAAGTTAACCACCACATTTGCTTTGACCAATTCCTATAGAATACAATCTCCTTTAGTACTAAGCTCCCTGAAAATGAGTTGCATTGACCTGTTTTGGCTTACTCCAGGGTATCCCTCTTTCTTGTCCATTCCTGCTTTCTACTTTCCATCCCTTCTATTTTCTTTCTGACTGCTCAATCTGTACTGACAGCTTCCTCTTTACATTGGCAGCTACTGTCTTCAACCTTTTTTTTTACCAAATTTTGTGTCACCTCTGCAGAATCCAATTTTATTTTGCATTCTTTCTAAGAGAGATGGAAAAGAAAAAGGTGAAGAAGACATTCTACCACGCCACTGGCACAGTTATTTGATATACCAGAACTAAGGCTAACTAATTTTCTAAATTAATTAAGAATTCCATGCTAGCAGAATATGAAACTAAGGACAGGGCCCTTTGGAGCTGGGCTCTATGCAACTATAAAGGATATACACTCATGAAGCTGACCCTGTGCAGAACTCTTTGGTTCCCTTCCCAACTTCTATATTCAGATGTTCCTTCTCTTTTACACGACTGTCCTTTTAGGGAAGGCTGGTCCCATCTTCAAATCCAGGAAGATGGATTAAGTCAAGAGTATATTCCCATTCCTTTTGTCAGTTACTGGTTTACGCATGAACACATGACCCAGTGCTGGCCAATGGGATCTGATTTCATCTTTGATGAAAAGAGACACCAGAGAAGAAATAGCTCTTCTTTCCTAGACATTGTCATATGTGCATAACTTCTGGCATTGGTATAGCCATCTTGCTATTGAGGGTAATTTCCCTGAAGAGGGCAAAGTGGAAACAGAGAAGGAACCCATCAATTAGCTGTTGAATTAACTAGCCATGAAGCTACTCCTCCTTAGGCTTCTTGGTATATGAAATAATAATTTTTTTTATTAAGCCAATTGAGTTGGGATTTTCCTCTTATAGCTAAAAGCAGCTCAATTTATATATCTTAGTAATCAAAGAAATTCTTACATAAAAGTAAGTTCTTACAAAAAAAAATAACAGAAAAAAATTAAATGGAAATGTTCATTGTGGTGCAACATAGGAGGACAGGCTTCTTGAAGATATTTTTTTCCTCACTGAAGAGGCCATCTCATACTGTCCAGTTTCCCTCTCTCATGTGAGATGTTAAAACATTTAGAAAGTTTAAAAATAAGAAGCAAAGAAACAAAACCTATTAAATGAAACGCAAACTTGGATTTCAGAAATAGTTTTGACAATACAAACTGTGAATTTACAAATAAGATTTCCTGAGGATAACATGTGAGTTAAAGCTACCAATCCAGAAGCAGAAATAATAAGTTCTTGAATGTAAGCACATTCATTAGGCCACCTTTGACATTACCACCGTAAGTGACTTATATCTAGCTTCAAGAACTTGCTTATTGGCAAAACAGGGATAAACTAAAGGGAAACATTTTTTGAGACACTGCCAAGTAAATACACCCTGAAGCTATTTCTTACAGTCAGGACTCTGTCCATAGTAATAGGAAATCTAACTCAAGTTGATTTAATATTACATAATCAGGGCCTCCAGGTAGACTGGATTGTGGCCCAGCTGGATCCAGGCTCAAACAATTAAGGCTCTTTCTTTCTCCATCTCTTGGCTCTGCCCATCCTTGAGAGATACAGTGCTCTGATTGGCAGGTCTCCTCCCACACCCTGCCCTGGCTGGGAGAGGCAGAGCTCCCCTACCCCAGCCTTATAGACTGAGAGTGTAGGAGGGGTGATTTCTGAAGGATAACGTAGGTTTTGTTTAAGAAGATGGGGAAAGGATTCTAGGCAGGTCAAAAGCAAGCTTCTTATTACTGTTTTGCAATGAATTACTGTTGGAATTTTAGTTTATTAATAGCAAATATTGCAGGGAAAGACAAATGTTATTCAGAAGTCAAAATAAAGAATTCTAGGGGCACCTGGGTTGCTCAGTTGGTTAAGCGGCTGACTTCGGCTCAGGTCATGATCTCATGGTTTGTGAGTTTGAGCCCTGTGTCGGGCTCTGTGCTGACAGCTCAGAGCCTGGAGCCTGCTTTGGATTCTGTGTCTCCCTCTCTCTCTGCCCCTCCCCTGCTTGCACTATGTCTCTCTCTCTCTCAAAAATAAGTAAACATTAAAAAAATTATTAAAAAAAATAAAGAATTCTGAATCCAACACTAATGTATCTTGAATTTAAGATTTTTTTTCTTAATATACCAGTTCAGTTTTGAGAACTGGGTTAAGATTTTAGTCTTCTATTCAATCATTCTGAAAACTAATTCCATTTCTTAATTGAAGGGGATTTGTGAATTCACATATGTCTGATCATCAAATGTAAATTGAAAAAGGAATGCAATTGAAACCAGAGACATTATATATATTGCCAAATCAAAATGTTGACAGATTAAAGAAAACAAAGCAAAATTCTTGAGTGAAGCTATCTATTATGCTCCATCAAAGTGGCAATTAAAAAGCCCGGATGTAAAGTACATGACTTAATTGGACTCATACAACATTTCTGACTGCTTGTCAGAAAAGACAATTTAGTTATGAAGTTGACTTCATGTATTAGAAAGCAAAAGTGTGTTTTACTCTTTTTTTTTTCTTAAAAAGCTTATATTAAAATCTTCTAGTCACAAGATACTGAATGTGTTGTTACCGGAAAAATTTCAAGAAGGACTTCCTATGAAGCAAAAGGCATACTTCTAATTTCTATTTCTAATCCCAGAACTTTTTATTTAGTATAAGTTCAGGGATTCACCTTGTGAAGAACCAGATGTCCACATCTGCATGAATTCGAGACTGCCTCATTTTCACTGGCACAAAGACAACTACATTAGTTTCTTGTTCCAGGAAAACAAGACATTCATTATCTCAAATAGAGGTAACTTGAAAACTTTGCAATAATTTATAGACATTATGCAATTGTAAGACACTGTGTTATTCCAAAGGTGGGAGAAAAATTAGCTATTTAAGAGGCGGTTTATCTAAGTCAAAATTATAGCACTGCTTTGCAAGGAGTTTTCTTGCATCTCGTGCAAGCCCAACTCCTTTTTAAGTTATCACCTGAGGGGCTGTGCACTGCTACAGTCAGTACAGATGGCAAGTCCTAGGATGGCAGTGAAGGTCTTGACTGAATGAAGAGATATCTAAAAAAAGCCCAATTCATTCAATATCATCTTTTTATATCTTATTAAACAGGCAGCATCCATCACCACAATGTACAATAGTAATATGTTACCAAGAGAAAAAAAATGCATCTGACACGAAAACTGGCTGTGGCTTTCTCCCTTATAAGGAAGAGGTCGCATAATTCATTTCAGCGGAGAAATCTGTCTCTGTCTGTCTGCTCTCTCATTGCAGAGACTAGAGAAGAGGCTAGGGGGGTTGCGAGACCTGGGGCAGGGACCCACCATCATAGAATCTTCGGCCATTTGAAAAGGGCTTGATACTAAATTGGGGAATGAGGTTAGACAGCTGCAAAGTGCTCTTCCTGCCCATCAGCAATGGGAAGAACCACTGTTATTGTTATTGTTTTCGTTGTTTATGGCAGCTGAAGAGGGAGGCAGAGCCAGAGTTGGGCAATTCAGTGAGAAACTAGAGTTGGTGAAATAGCTAAGGATCTTCAGAAGAAGCAAGTCTAGCATTACATTTTAAGTTGTCTGCCCCAGAAATCTGTGATGTAACACAAACTGGTATAGCACCTAACTCCTAACCTTTTGAGAATTATAAGCAAGTTTGTTAGACGTGGTAAGCATTGAAAGAGAAATTAAAAGCAATGTATGGCATTCCAAACTAAAACGAAAAGGCTCAGCTAATGTGGGGTACTGTAAACTTGTGGAATGAGAAAGATAATGTGGGATCCCTGGGCCAGCTCCTCAGAAGCTGCGTGGGTTTGGGCGAGTCACTTACCCTTCCTCAGTCACAACTGCCCGTGGCACTATGGGAATTGTGAGAGTTGGCTTTACCCACTGGAGCATTGCCCTGCATCTTAAGTGAAAGGACAAATGGGAAATTGCTTTGTGAACTGCAAAGACTTACATGTATTCGAGTTATTATTCTAGAATTCTAGTGCAAACGTGACTGTCCCCCAGATATCTAAAAACAGCCCATCTTCTACATCAAAATCAAATGCCAGAAGGTGAGATTATAACTGGTACCTTCAAACAAGACACCACTTTTACCCTGTCACTCATCTACTCATGTGGGGAGAATTATTGGCAGGAAGGCAAGCAGCGATGGCAGCAAGGAGTATTGATGTCAGCAAGGAAAGGAAAAAGAGCAAACACAGTCCACCCAAACCCTATCCTGGCTCTCACACTGTTGGTTATAGACACAGTGTGTTTTGTACCCTGAATATTTCTCAAGTACATTCTTTATTCACTCCATCACCTGCCTTCCTTCAGGTGCTTGTTGCCTTTGACTGGGCACTGTACCAGCACATCAATCCACTTCCCACACCGCCGCCACAGTTTTCTTTCTAAAATGCAAATGTGATCATGTTGCTCTCCAGCTTAAATCCCCAGACTGCCTTCCCAATACCTGGATGAGGTGTCGAGTTCAAGCTCAGCAGAATCCCCACAGTCAGCGCTCCCCGTGCCTTGCAGCGCCTCAAATAAACCACAGAGCCACGTCTTGGCGCTTGCCCCTCCCCCTCCTTGTTTTCTGATGCTTGTTCACTGGATGCAAGAAGAGCCACTTCTCTGCGCAGCCTTCTTCCGTATCTGCTCCGATCCCTATCCCCTTCACAGCACTCCACACACCCAGAAGTAGTTAGGGGTTTTCTCCAACCCATTAACACATTATGCATGCTGCTTTTATGGCATTTTCCACAGGGAGTATCATTATTTATTTTTCTGTCTCTTCCACTAGACTGTGAACTCCCTGAGGGTAGAGAATTCCTCAAATTTGAATTCCTAGCATCTAGCACATAACAGCTTTCAATAAACAGGTTTCAAAAAAACGGTTTTCAATAAACATTGGAAAAAAATAGATGTATTAACACTGACTTGAAAATTCTCCATGTTAGCTCAGTTTTTTAAAAAATGACTACATTAGCAATATATTCTAGAATCACAGCTTGCTTGTAATTTTCTGTCTTATGTACTCAGCATGGAAATTTTTTCAATCAGAATAACTGAAGTTGTAATCATTTAAAAGAGGTGTCACTAGCTAAATGGATTCTTGTGCTTAGAAAAATATGAGTGCAGTGATTAACAGAAAAATTCCAAGACATTTTTCTTTATCCTCATTTTCATGTCAAATCTCCTTTTTTTTTTGGAACCTGCAGTAAAGTTTTGACTCTATTAATTATGACATTACTGGCTACTGCTATCATTATGCTATCAGCATAACGACAACGTCAAGAATGCTGAACTGTGAAAACCCAGCAGGAACGAAGGAGCATGGAATAGGGAATATTTCGATATGAGAAACTCTCTAAAGGACTAAATCCAGTGCCCAGAGACCATTATCTGGTAAAACTAAAAACAAAAAAACAAAAAACAACCAACAACAAGATTTGTCTGACCATGGGTATAAGCCAAAAGCATTTCATTTATACTGGGCAGGATACTGGACATAAGTGGGACAGAAGTATTTTAGCTGCTTTTTCTGTGTAATGGCAACGATCACAGAATTCTATAGAAAAAGCAAGCAAAATGCATTAATTAATGACTCGCTCTCTGGAAAGCCACAATTTACACTAGACTTGGTGGTAACACTGAGGGGGGCATGACATTCAAATTGGTCTGACTTACTTGGTGGAAATTTTTTAAGGGAAATTGGTAGCCTTTTCCCCTTTCTCCATTTTTTAAGAGGCTTCCTTAAGTGGCACATATCCATTAAAGTCCATAAGTAAATGTTGCTTTCGTGTGTAGGCTGGGATTATTGCTCTTTTTGAAAGGACGGAAGAGCCCTGTAGGTGAAAGGGTAGGGCGGCAGGACATCTTTTCCTTTTCATCCACTCTGTCACTACTCTAGCTTGTGCCCTCATCATCTTGTGCCTGGAACATGGCAACTGCCTCAGACATCTCCCATCACCCCAGTCTACCTTTTGCTCTGGCCTTTGCTGGGCCACCCAGCTTCACACAGGATCACCTTGGAGCACCTGGCTGCAGAAGGTGCTCTGAGCATCTCTTGATTCATATGCTGGGCCTCCTCTGATGCCTCAGTGTGTGATGCCCATGGGACCTGCTGGGCCTCTTACCTGCAGTCTGACAGTGGGTATAGATGGGAGCCTTGCTCCTTCATCCCTTGGGTGGATAGATCTGAGGCTCACCCTACATGGTTCCCCAGGAAGTGCCATCGGCATCAAGCCCCTATAGCCTACAGTGGTGGCCAGACAACACACCATTGTATTGGCTCTCTTCCCTCTCTGTTTCACTCTATCCAGTTCCCCCACCCCTTGTTCATTGAGATCACTTCTCAAAGTGAACTACCTGCGTGCAAACCTTGTCTCAGAGCCCTGCTTTCTGGGAACACACAGACTCTTCTAACTGGTCTGTGACAGACAGACTTTTTCATTAGTAACTGTAATGGGTAGAAATATACTTTTTAGTATTTGCAATAATGATGTCTCCACTTCTACTTTGTAATGAGGGGGGGACATTTATTTAGTCCAAGGTAAGTCAGCATCTTTTGGTTAAAAAAGTATTTTTAAATTATTGCAGTGTCTGTCCTTTAGCATTTAAGCTTTTGGTCAATTCTGGATTCTTTCCCTCCCCTTATCCTGTACTTCCTCCCAGATGCCATTTAAATTCTGAGATACTGAAATATCATCCTGGCGTCTTTTGCTTTTTCTGGTATTTGCCTTCTTCCTTCCTAAGACAATAATCCAGACTCTCATGGTCTAGTAATAGTAAGAGATTATAGAAAAAAATTACAAATAAGAAAAATATTTCTAAAAATATTACAGAAATAGGGGCACCTGGATGGCTCAGTAGGTTAAGCACCCAACTTGATTTTAGTGCAGGTCATGATCTTATAGTCATGAGATGAAGCCCTGAGTCAGGCTCTGCACTAGGTGTGGAGCCTGTTTGAAATTCTCTCTCTCTCTCTCTCTCTCTCTCTCTCTCTCTCTCTCTCTCTCCCCCCCCACCCCAAACCCTCTGCTCCTGCCCCACTCATGTGTGTGCCTGCTCTTTCTCAAAAAAAAAAAAATGAGTAAACTTAAAAAAATTACAAATATGTTATTTCTTTTTGGGCCTTTCCCCTCTTTTTCATGTCTACTTCATACCATTGTTGAATACTGCCATTTTTACCATGTCAGTTATCTATAATGGGACCAAGAATGGCATCCAATTTATACCCTCTAACACCTAATTTGAACTTGTCTTCTCTTCTTCCAGCTTAAAGTTAGTGTCAATATCCCTTGAAGTGAAGGAGGTACATAGGGTATAAAACTTGGGGTAATATTGGGAAGGAGAAAATGGGTATTAGGGAGGTGACCAGTGATAGCCATTAAAGTTGCCACTGTGATATGCTTTTCCTACTGTCCTTCATGTGACTTCCTGAAGCAAAAACAATGCCTGGTTCAATAACCAGTAACTCAATAACTCAATAACCAAATAACTCAAGTTTGCTCTTGAGTACACAGATAAACTACATTTCCCAGTTTCCTTGCAGTCAGGATGGAACCATCTGACTGTGTTCTGGACAGTGGAATGTGAGCAGAAGTGATTTACACTACAGTGAGGTTTGGCCCATGAAAATGTCCCATGTACAGTCCTCCATTTACTTATCTCCTTGGTGGTAGCCTTGGAAACCACACATGGAAGATGATGACATCAAGAGATGGAATCAGTCTAGGACTCTGCGTGACTGGGGACAGGTGAACACCTTATTCTCTCCCCACTCTTGGCCCCACAACATTAGATTGGGATGCAAGTGAATAAGTAAGGTTTATCGTGTTAGGTCACTGGCACTTGGAGGTTATTTATTATAGCAGCTAGTGTTATTTACCCTAATGTATCCCTCAGTATCATGCATGGGAATTCTCCTGCCTAAAATGAATTCTGTCTTCCCTCTTTTTTTTCTAATCAAAATCCCACCAATGTGTAAAAACTCAGCTAAGGGTCTTACACAATACACAAACTTTTCAATGATTGCTACAGCTCATGGTGATATCTCTCTTCTAATTCCTAGGATGCTCTTTCCTATTTAGATCTTAAATATGTACTGCTTTGCCTTGTTATTTACTTTTCCATGTGTATACGTTTACTTACCCAACTGGATTATCAATTCCAAGTGGAAAAAATGATCATTATTATTGTTATTATTATTACTTGACCCCCCCAAAGCAATTATCACCGATCTGTGTAGGTGAATAAAAAGTCAGAAGTTATATAAGGCTTATAAATGTTCCATAAATATCATCGTATGCTTCTAGCATGGGCTAAATATAAGAATTTGGCCCTAGTAATTCTGGCTCACAGGTACAACAATGAATTCTCTGAGGATAAAATCAATTCCTATATATAAATAAGCTGTTCTGAAAGTTTGCTTTTTTCCTCAAGGGCTAATTAATGTTAGCATTTCCTCTGCCTGTCCCCTAAATGCATATTGAACAATATCCCAGATTGTGAAAAAAAGAATTAGAACGTGAGATCTCTTTGAAATCCCCGCCCCCCACCACTACCGGTTTCCTGTCACCCATATTCAGCTTCTTTAGAAATGAAAGTTAGCAGGTTTAGTACAATCTGTGCTGGATTTTATGAGTCTACTTTTTCAACAACAACAACTTCTTTAAGTTCCTGAATCTCCTCTTTCTGACCCTAGCTGTTAAACAGTCAAATTTGTCTCTTTTCTAATTGGGACGGAAGAACAAGATAGTAATGTGTATCATTCAGGTGGCCATGATTTACTTTGCAATTAAGCAAAGGGGTTTAGGGATGAAAGTTTCAAACATAAAGATTAGAACTTGGGGCGCCTGGGTGGCGCAGTCGGTTAAGCGTCCGACTTCAGCCAGGTCACGATCTCGCGGTCCGGGAGTTCGAGCCCCGCGTCAGGCTCTGGGCTGATGGCTCAGAGCCTGGAGCCTGCTTCCGATTCTGTGTGTCTCCCTTTCTCTCTGCCCCTCCCCCGTTCATGCTCTGTCTCTCTCTGTCCCAAAAATAAATAAACGTTGAAAAAAAAAAAATTAAAAAAAAAAAAAAAAAAAAGATTAGAACTTGAAACAAGCACATAATGAAAAATTTTATATAAGCGTCTGTTTTTGAAGATGCTGGAAACCATTTTAAACTGGGGGGAAAAAGTTGCCTATAGATTTTGATGCTATAGAAATGTGCCAGCTTTCAAAAGTGCAGATTTCTCTGAACTCCTATTCATTCAGCGGGACTGGGTGCCAGCAATCTGCTTTTCTGCCCAGTCAGTGCACTTTCGTTTTGAGCTGGGGAGAATACCTCTGCAATTGTAGAGTTCATGCCCTCCAGTCTTTAGTTTATTCTCCACTGAAGCTACTTGTATAGAGATCAGTCTCTGCTGGTTGCACCAGCAGTTCTAACAATCACACAGCATCCAGTCTTATCCTTTTCAAGTACCAAGTGCAACATATTAATGATGAAGAGTACATTTTCTAGCCTTTCAAAGAATAACTTGAAATGACACAGTAACATGGAAGAAATATCTAAAAACCAAAGAAACATTTTTATGGGCGGTCTGTCATTCTTGCATTTTAATTTCTTAGCAGCCAAAATTGAACCTCTGGCTCACAGGAAGGGAGGATGAGAATTAGGATATAAATACGTTGGTTCATGTTTTCTTCCTGTACAAACTCTAATGTTAGAATTGCCTTTTAATATGTGGTCATAGTTTTTGGTTTGTTTTTTGTTTTTGTTTTTTTAAATAGCCATCAAGGACTTTCAGCAGAGGTTTTTTGTTTTGTTTTGTTTTGTTTTGTTTTTGGTGTTTTTGTTTTTGTTTTTAATATAATTTATTGTCAAGTTAGGTAACATACATTGTATACAGTGTGCTCTTGGTTTCGGGGGTAGATTCCGTGATTCATCGCTTACATACAACACCCAGTTCTCATCCCAACAAGTGTCCTCCTCAATGCCCATCACCCATTTTCACCTCTCCCCTGCACCCTCCCTATCAACCCTCAGTTTGTTCTCTGCATTTAAGAGTCTCTAGTGGGTTTGCCTCCTTCTCTGTTTGAAACTATTTTTTCCCCTTCCCTTCCCCCATGGCCTTCTGTTAAGTTTCTCAAGTATGAGTGAAAACATATGATATCTGTCTTTCTCTGACTGACTTACTTCACTTAGCATAATACCCTCCAGTTCCATCCACATTGCTGCAAATGGCAGGATTTCAATTTTTCTCCTTGCCAGTAGTATTCCATTCACATAACTGTGTTTCTCAAGGCAACAGGTTTTCCATGGTCATACCTCAGAGCTGCCCAAAGTGGGGCTGAATGTGGGGACTTTTCTCCCCCTTCCTACTGCAGTAGTTTTGCTTTTTATCTGTTTTGCATTTGGATTTCTACATAAAATTTACAATTACAAAAATGGATTCTGGGAAGAAAAAAATCGCTGAATGTTGGAATCATGGAAACATTTATTTTCCTCTAATCGGTGCAACTTATTTTTCCATATTGAAATAACCAAAATATTATGTTGTAGGAATGTGTAGAGGGTATTTGCTCCCCATTCCCTAGCATCCTGATTTTCTTCGGGGAATTACCTGTCTCCCACTGAATGTGATGCCGGCAGATGGTGAATCTGGGACCTTCCCTCCATAACAGCTGAAGTGACCGATCTCTCCTCTCAAATTCCCAGGCCAGCAAGGGGGTATGCGTCCTCAATCAGATGCTCTCTCCTAGGTGTCTGAATCTGCAGTGGGGGACACAACAAAGGAACATAGGTACTTTGCACATTTTATTAGTGGTGTCCTTACCTATCAGAAGACTCTGCCAGGATTCCTCCTTCTTGGTCTTCCAGAGCTGCCTTGGTGCCTGCCCATTTCCAAGTAGATTGTCCAGCCTCCTGGCGATTTAAGGAGCCCCTGATAACCCTTCCACTCGCACATGTTTTTCACACTATGTATCTTCATTTTCCTTGCTTTGCTGTTTCTTAGCTCCTTCTGGATCAGACCATAAACTGCCTTATGGCAACCCTCCACTAAAATGTAGTTACTTGTTGTCCTCTGAGATATATCTTTCTCTTCTTGTAAGGGTTTTGGGCCACTTTCACTCTATCTCCATCTACTCCAATACATAGACTCACCATCTCGCTGTTTTTGATTTGTTCTTCCCGTGTTGATGCTGATATCTCAATGTGTCCCTGCTTCTCTATTCAGTATGCTACCCCAGCAATGGTATGAAAGTGTGTAGGCCTCAGTTGTTTGGAGAGTCAGAACACTTGCTGGGAAGGTGAAGGTGAAGAAGATCTGAATCCAGCACAGCGAATCAGGAGTGCAGAGTGTCAAAACACAGATGGCGAGGCAAGCAAGTGTTAGAGAAGGGGCAGAGAAAGGGCACAAAATCCAGACACACAAGGAATTTAGGACTAGGTGCCACAAAAAACTGAGAAAATTATTTGAGGTAAGGTCTAGTTTGTATAGAGGCTTCTGTATATTCTGTGCCAGAACAGGGGGTATTCTGGTAAAGATGCCCAAGCGCCACCCGCCCCCAAAATAGTATGGATTTTTTTCTAACTTCTATCTGGTCTTCATGAAGACAGTCCACCATTTTATTAACACAGTGGGGAACATAAGATCTTCTTGAGATGTCGTTAAATAATGATATCTGTCATTTATTGAGTGCTTTCTATATGGCAGGCTCTTTGCTGAAGTGCTTTGAGTGTAAGGAGAATTGAGACTGAGAGAGGTTAAATCACCTGCCCAAGATCACACATGAAGTAAATGGGAAAGCTGAGATTTAAGCTCATGTTTGCTAACTCAGAGCCCAAGTTTTTAATTATTGAGCATCCATACCATAAATTGGACGGGGCTTTGGAATACACACATAGCTGCTTCTTCCAACTCCAAGCTTCTAGCTGGCATAAGGCAGCATTCAGTAAATACATGTTGAATAAACACATACAAAGGAGCCTGTTAACCCTCACTTGTTGGAGTAAGAATGGGCAGAGTGGCTCTTGTTTGACCACAACCCTACAGCTTTCATCTGGGAAATGCTTCTTCCTCTGCTCTAACCACATGCAAGTAGGAGCTGCCCTTCACTTACAGATCCCACTCTTGTGCCTTCTCTGATTGGGTGGCCCTGCTTGCAGCTGATTCCAGGTTTGGGCTCAGCTGGGAGAACACGAACCAGGCCAGACTTCCCCCGCCAAACTTTCAACCGGGACCAGAGTCTCAGTCTCCCTCTGGTGATGAAGCCAGGAGATATCTGGCCTAAGAGATTCTGGTGGTTATATACCCATGAGGTAATAGATCTAAGAATAAAAAGCTGACCTACAAGTGATTGAGAGACAGGCATCATAAGGAGAGATGGGGGGAAAGTAAGAGTAGCAGAGTCTGAGACCTGGTATCAAGTTGTTCTCAAGTCCCAGCACTAGTTGGGTTTAGTTGTGTCCACCCAAAATAGTTCTGACCAAGACAGTGGGTTTATAAAAATTTCCAGCACATTAAGTTCATGTTACACTGAGAGAAAGGGGGAAATACTTCATCTTCTGTCTCTGCATATGACATATTCTTCTCCATCTCTAAACCTAGACCATTCAGTACTAGAAGGAAAGATAGTGGGGGGATTAACAGAGTGGAGAAACAAATTCTTGGAATAATTCACAAGTAACACTTCTGTTTTCTTGTCTCACTTGCTGACTGTCAATATTTCTACATTGTAAGGAAGCTTTCCTAACCATTAGGTAGCGAGAAATAAATTTGTTAGTAGCGAGAAATAAATTTGTTAGTAGTGGGAAATAAATTTGTTACAGTATCACATATTTCTACAGAATAGCTGGTAATAAAGTTTTGTTTTGTTTTGTTTTGTTTTACTCTGAAGAACTCTGGGGCACATAGAGAGGGGTTCTTTGCCATCGTAGTCATGAGGAAGGAAGCCGATAATTTAATTTATCATTAAATTATTCTAAAATAAATAATTACTAAAACATTACTATTAACTATTGATTTGTATAACAGGTAAATTAGGACATACTTCCACACCTTACAAAAAATACTTCATAGAATTTCTGCAGAGTATGATATAATGTATTGCCTTAACAATTTATAGAATCTCCTTGGGGTGCCTGGGTGGCTCAATCACTTAAGCGTCCAACTTCAGCTCAGGTCATGATCTCGCAGTTTGCAAGTTTGAGCCCCGCGTAGGGCTCTGTGCTGACAGCTCAGAGCCTGAAGCCTACTTTGGATTCTGTGTCTCCTCTCTCGGCCCCTCCCCCTCTCGTTCTTTGCCTCTGTCTGTCTCAAAAATAAATAAACATTAAAAAAATTAAAAAAAAGAGTGTGGACAACTGAGTCCTACTTGACCTTTAAAAATAATAAATAAAAATATAATCTCCTCTTATGGGAAAACCAAAGATTACGGTGAGTCCACACATATTTAATTCACATATAATTTATTTAAAAACGTATTTATTACATGAAGCTAGGCTGCCAAGTATGGCTATACAGTCTGTGTACTGCATATTGACAGCTGGCTTGAGGCACATGTGGTAGCCAAGTTCCAGCCCTCACTTCTAACCCTTAGCCATGTGCCCATGAGGCTGCCTCCGCCCACTCAAAGCACATATAGGCCAGCAGTGGCCCTAGAAAAAGACCCACAGACCTTCCTAGGACCTTAAACTCTATAAGAGAGAGGCATTCTTCTGAAGCACAAAATAGAAAAACGACAGAAGTAATGTTTTCCCTATAAAAGTTAAGCACATAAATGCCCAATAAGTGCTTATTAAACTAAATTAACAGATTGTAGAATAAGAAAGGTAATGAGTTCCTTGGTAATATGCCAAAAGAAAAGTGATAGCAAATGCCTTAAATTATATGCTCTTATTTCTTTCCATGGCTTATTTCTTCCTTATACGTGGTTTTTGTCCACTCAACCCAACACTATTAGGATTTGTGACAACCTTATTTTATCCTTTCTCTTGCCAAATGGGGACACCAGAAAAGTAAGACATTTATTTTATTTTATTTTATTTTATTTTATTTTATTTTAATTTTTTATTATGAAATTTATTGTCAAATTGGTTTCCATACAGCACCCAGTGCTCATCCCAACAGGTGCCCTCCTCAATATCCATCACCCCGCCACTCCTCCCTCCCACCCCCCATAAACCCTCAGTTTGTTCTCAGTGTTTAGGAGTCTCTTATGTTTTGGCTCCCTCCCTCTCTAACCATTTTTTTTTTCCTTCCTCTCCCCCATGGTCTTCTGTTAAGTTTCTCAGGATCCACCTAGGAGTGAAAACACTAAAAAACTAAGATTTTTTTTTAGTGTTTATTTATTTTTGAGAGAGAGAGAGAGAGAGTGAGAGAGGGACAGAGAGAGAGGGAGACAGAATCTGAAACAGGTTCCAGGCTCTGAGCTGTCAGCACAGAGCCCCACACGGGGCCCGAACTCACGAACCATGAGACCATGACCTGAGCCAAAGTGGGACGCTTAACTGACTGAGCCACCCAGGTGCCCCGACACTTATTTTAATTTTAAAAAGTTTTCTTATTTACCATCAGTGCTTCCCTTCTCTGTCTCTATCCTCATAACTGCACTGATCCATGGAACACATGACTGACAGGGAAATAGCCACAGTAAATCACACAATCACATCCTCATGACTAGTGCTTCAGTTTATCAACCTTGACAATAAATGCCTCTTTGCGGCTCACCATAGTTCACTTTTTTATACCACAGAAAGGCCCTGGACGTGCTTACGATGCTTTCTATAAATAAGCCACACATTCCAGCTTTCGAAGGAGCACATTCTGCTAAACATAGACTGTGGAGACAAGTAATCCCTGTTTTTGTTGCTGTATATTATGGGTCCTAATTCAGGCTGAGTTTTCCTTATCCCATCTCAACTTGACCTTGGCTATTTTGGGTCTTTCCACAGAGGTCACCATATTACTTCTAGTGCTTCATAGTGCATATCCAGGCCAGGAGTATCTGTAGTCCTGGGATTCTGGAGCCTGACAGCTGCAATCACCATTAACTGGAAGGGCCACAGGGTTGTTAAATAGTCTCATGGATATTCTAATCCAAAACCAGAGGTTTGGGAGTCTCTTGGCAATTGCAAGAGCCATCAGCCACTTGAAAGTTGAAGTCTGGGTATTATTGACCTAGAACTTCCCCAGCTGAGGCAAGAAAGCAGACAACCTAGCATGAATAGCTAGTTGGTCCAAAGGCTCTATGGAATTATATGACTAAGAAAAAGGGCTTAAAGTGTGGTTCACTTGGTCCTCCTAGCCAGTACCAGTATATAGGATGATCTAAATATTGCAGGTTGTGATTTGGTCAAATCTTTTCTTGCTTTTTGTTTGTTCCTTTGGTTTTTACTTATTTTTTTCAAAAGCATATGGCATTCGGCACCAGAAATATGAAATAGAAGTCTTTTGGAGTTACTTGTTATTGGCTCCTTATTCTGAATAAATGTTTTCTTTAAGACCCTTTCTTCTTTCTGTCTATACTCCCGCATTAAGCTGTAAAATACCAATAGGCTCATCAGTCACACCACGTTTACCATTAGAGCGTCACGGTGTGTGCAGTGCTTTTCAGTTTACAAAATGCGACAGAACATCCATTCCGTCACTGATCCTCAGAACAGCCGTATGGGGCAGGAATTGTTATTCCAGTGTTCAACCTGGAGAAACTGAGATCAGACTGATTATGTGACAGGTCCACAGAGGACGGCCAGACCCCAATATAAACCTGGTGATGTTTCCAATTTAACTAGTGTCTTTAGTTTTACAAGTGTTATAACTTGCATGCTGGACGCATGCTGGATGGGAGCCCCGGGACTTCCAGTAAGCCGCTTATTGCCAGCCAGAGGAACTTGCAATGGTTGTTTAATCTCTCTGAGCCTCAATTTCCTCTTCTGTAACATGAAGTCACATTTTACTCTCGCATTTTGTGATTCAGTGATAGGCACACAGGGATATCAGGAATCTTTCCTCCTTATGTAATACAAGTGTGATATGTGCATTTTACATGCAGAGGAAAATAGAAAATTTGGATTTTTCTCCTGCTGTCTCTTCCTTTCTCTGTGTCTTCATTTTTCTTTTACCATTCCTTAGTCTGCTGCCTTTGGTGAATTATTTACTGCCATTGAATTCCTCAGACTGTCAGCTGCTAAGTAAAGAAAGTAATGGTATTCTCACATGATTTTATTGGGAGTTACATCTTCTGTCTCCATCAAGTAAATCGTAATATAGCATGTCCAGGTAACATACTATAAAGTCTTATGGAAAGTTAGCTTGGTGGGGTTTTGCTCTGATTTTAGGTCCATCTTATAGAATGTTGATGGCTCCTATGTTTGTGTTGAGAATAGAGATGCCAACATTTTTTTGAAATTATTTTTAAACCTCGATTCTAACCTTGTGATGCATGTGTATCTGGTAGTTGCTGGAAACATAAATGGAGAAAAGATGACTTTACTGGTTGATTCTTACCTAAGGCAACAGATCTGCC
Organism: Leopardus geoffroyi; assembly: GCF_018350155.1. NCBI lineage: Eukaryota > Metazoa > Chordata > Mammalia > Carnivora > Felidae > Leopardus > Leopardus geoffroyi. The sequence continues at coordinate 102,219,512 of NC_059327.1, read as the reverse complement.
CATACTAGTTAAATCAGCGGTTATCAAAGTATCCTTCCTGAACCAGTGGCATCAGCATCATGTGGAAATGTGTTAGAGATACAAATTCTTAGACCCCCACCCACGACCGGCTGAGTCAGAAACTCTGGGGTTGGGGCCCCAGAATCTTTCTTTAAAGCCCCCCTCCCATATGATTTGAAGCACTCTGGAGTAAGAGAACTACAGAGTAAGATTTTTGTTCTATTGGAATATTTTTTCCACTCCTAAACTCCCCAGGATGGCTCTGTGGAAGTGAGATCACTGACAGCATCTGCTGTGGTGGAATGGAAGAAATTATATATAGGGACACTGGGGCATAGCTGTTACTAGAGAATACCAATTAGCTATACTGTCAACACTCCATTACCTTTTAAATTTTCTTACTGCTATCTTAGACAGACAGGATTAATGTCCTTTCCTATATTTAAAGAGGTATTAAACTTTATCAATTAGCATCAACACATAACAAAGGTTACAAACCAAAATCTTAAGATACTTGTAACTAATAACATTCAAACCTTAGTTCAACTCCACTAAACTGAGGCTAGCCATTTTTCTGTGCTCCCACTGGGCTGTACTACGTAGTAAATCCAATTTCGGGTCTTAGTTCTAGAGGAATATATTGCCAAATATTTTTCCACATTATCAATTGCTATTCCACACAATTTTTTTAATGTCTAAGCCTGATTACCCTGAGGAAAAAGAACCCTCCTGAGGCACTTAAGCTCATTTATTAATTCAATTAATAGCAGAGTCCTTTTCTGGGAAAGACATTTTCTGTTTTGATCAGCACTTTAGTTTCTAAGATTAATACTCACAAGTTTCCCAAATGTGGAGGTTTAGCCTTAACTCATTAAAAACCTACTATTCATCCTATAAGGTACAAAGTTGGGTTGTACTACTTAATAAGTTTGTGGCTTTGAGCAAATTACTTAACCTCCAAACCTTGGTTCTTCATCTGCAAAATTGGGGTCTCAAAGCCAGAGTTCAAAATCTGGGGTGGAATTCCACCCCCCTCCACCTTTTATTATGTTTATTTATTTATTTTTTAGAGAGAGAGTATGTGTGCACATGTGCATGAGTTGAGGAGATACACAGAGAAAGAGGGAGAGAGAGAATCCTAAGCAGGCTGTGTTGTCAGCACAGAGCTGGACATGGGGCTCCACCCCACGAAAGATGAAATCAGGACCTGATCTGAAATCAAGAGTCTGATGCTTAACCAACTGAGCCACCTAGTCACCTCCCTTTTATTTTTGTTAATGTAACTCACTTCTTTCCCCATTCCTAAGTTTCTCAGCCTTTGGGAGGAGGAGACCCAAGGGCTTTCTCTTCCCATTTGTCCTGGGAAGGCAACAGTTTTGATGTATTACAGGCTTGGATGTGAATCCTAAATTAAACACTTACCAGTGTATGACTTTAGGCAATTTACTTAATCTCTTTAAGCTTTAGTTTCCTTATCTACAGAATGAGGTAACAATTGTACCTATCTTGTAGTGTTAGAGAGATATATAAAATGCTTGGTCTGGCACATGGGAAGTGGTGAGCATTCAAATGTTCAACTGTAACTTCTATTATAATTATAATTATTGCCTCTCTTTCTTAGCATATATCAAGCTTGGTACTGTTCCCCTCTTTAGACCAGACCATTCATCTTTATATACATATACATATACATGTATATATATATACACATATACATATGTGTGTGTGTGTGTATATATATAATTATGAGACAGAAATTATAAGACTTGACTTCCCAACCACTCTTTTTTATCAATTAAATGACAAGCTGTATCTGCTATTGGCCAGTGTTTTGAAGCACACTTTTTGAAGTTGAAGATGGGACTTCTCAATTGATAATTGGCTTTGACCTCTAAAGCTAGATGGTTCATTAATGGACAAATGACCAAAAGCTTTTTCGTATGGCTTGTAGCCTGTAGCCAAACCCGTGCCCATAGGCCATGGGTGGTTTTTGCCAAAACATAAATTATGGGCCATGGTGACAGCCAATCACAAAATTCTTTTGCCTTACATTGCCTTTCATTGAGAAATTAATCCCCTCTCCTCTACTTTTTGCGGAAAGAAAAGCCAACAGGCATGGTTGATACAAATTTTAAGGAAAGGCTTTGCTGAAGGTATAAGTTTTCCTCTTCCAGAAGTGCAGTCTGGCTCTGGGAGGCAGTACACAGACCTTGCTTAAGAATAGTGGGCAATAGGGGCACCTGGGTGGCTCAGTTGATTAAGGTCCGACTTTGGCCCAGGTCACGATCTCATGGTTCGTGAGTTCAAGCCCTGCATCCGACTCTGTGCTGACAGCTTGGAGCCTGGAGCCTGCTTTGGATTCTGTGTCTCCCTCATTCTCTGCCCCTCCCTAGCTCACTCTGGTTTTCTCTCTGTGTCAGAAATAAATAAACTTAAAAAAAAAAAAAAAGAATAGTGGGCAATATATGTGGATGAGGAAAAATCTTTATTTGTCCATACCTAGGGTTTTAGATCCCTCATAGAGGATTTTCCTAAAGGTCCCTCATCATGACTCCCACAAACTTATTCTGAAAATTACATGGCGTGGTGTATATGTATGCATGCTGTGCTTAGGCAGTGGTAGTTCTCTCCTTTATATAATTCAGGTTCCATGCAGAATCCTCAAACAGGGTAATTGAGAGGAGTTTAATGGAGGCCTATTTACAAAAGTATAGGCTGGATAAAGTGAGAACTACCAGGGATGAGGAAAGTACCCTAGAGCCAGCAACAACAGAGTCCACTACCACCCCTGGGCCAGGGAGGCAGTATGGGGAACAGTTAAAGGACCTGGACAGAAAGCTATAGTCTTCAGTTGAGAAACTCAGCAGCTGCCAGTATAGCCCAGCACACTTTTCACCTTCTGTTCTGCAGGGCCTCCTACAGTCACCTCACACTGGCTAAAATCTAGTGGTAGGGAAGCCCATCGATGCCATCCATAAACATCTTTAAAGGTCCATGTATTAGTTTCCTAGAGCTGTTGTAACAAAGTACCCAAAACTTAGTGGCTTAGAACAATAGAAATTTATTGTCTCACAGTTCTGGAGGCTAGAAATCTAAAGTCAAGCTATTGACAGGGCAATGCTCTACCTAAAATGTTAAGGCAATCCTCCCTTTCCTCTTCCTAGATTCTGATGATTTGCCAGGGCTTTTCAATGCATCTCTCTAACCCCGTGTCTTCACATGGTGCTCATTCTCCCTATGTCTTTGTCCTCACATGGCCTTTTTCTCAGGACACCAGTCATAGTGGTAGAGGCCCACTCTACTCTAGTATGACCACACCTCAACTAGTTACAACTGTAATGACCCTATTTCCCAATAAGGTCACATTCTGAGGTACTGGGGATGAGGACTTCAACATTGCCTTTTTGGAGAGACAAAATTCCACCAGCAACAGACATCCTTCCAGATGGGGTTGGGTACAGAGCTGGCAAAGAGGAGCAGCAGGGATGACTTGGCACACTCTTCTTTCATCATGTCCTCCATAGTTCACATTCCACAGGGTCCCAGACTTTTACCTCTCTTTTTAGGCTTCTAATCCTTCTTTCCTCACTTTATTCACTCTTTATTGAAGTGTAACATATGTACAGAACAACACACAAGTAATAAGTGCGTAGTTTGAAGAATTTATACAAACTCAACATACATTGTAAACAGCATCTGGATCAAGAAACAATGTTAATAACATTGAATAACCACAGAAAACCCCCCTCATGCTCCCTTCTAGTCTTTGCCTTCTCCCAAGGGTAACCATCATTCTGGTTTCTAACACCATAGAATCATGTTGCCTATTTTGGAACTTGATCTAAGTAGAATTATACAGTATGTACTCTTTCACGTTTGTCTGGCTTGTCTCACTCATAGTGTCATCTATGTTGTTGTGTGCAGTTGTAATTTGTTCATTCTAATCCCATTATATGAATATACCACACTTCATCCATTCTGCTGTTGATGGACACTTGGATAGATTCTAAGCAGGAGATCTGTTGGATAATACTGCTGTGAACATTCTTATAGATATCTGTTGGTGAAAAACATTTGGTGATAAATGCTCGTGCTTATGACTTTTTTTAAATTTTTTAATTTATTTTTGAGAGAGAGCATGAGCAGGGCAGTGTGGGGGGGACAGTGCAGAGAGAAAGGGAGACAAAGAATCTGAAGCTGGTTCCATGCTGACAGCAGCAGGCCTGGTGTGGGGCTCAAACTCACAAACTATGGGGCTTGAACCCACAGACCAAGAGATCACAACCTGAGGTGAAGTTGGAAGCTCAACCGACTGAGCCCCCTAAATGCGCCCATGCTTATGACTGTCTTGACAAACATCCTCTGGAAAGTCTTGCTCACTTCCTAGTTAGAATTATTTGTATTCTCTTTAGTGTTCTCAAAGTGAGCATTATCACAATGTTTCACATGAATTAAGAACATGCATATCTCCTACCCTATCCATAACCTTTTTGTGTGTCTGTGAGTTTTTCAAGGACAAAGATTCTGCTTTATGTATCTTTATATCCTAGTGTGTGCCTGCTACTTATTGGCATCAAATCAGTTTTTAAGTGAGGGAGCGAATAAATAAGGAGAGTGGAGACAGCATGAATCAGGATCACAGGATGGAAAAGGGTATGACCACAGATTCAGCTCATCCTCAAGAGTCTGACATAATGGCATCATCTTGTGTTGTCACCTTCTAGCTTCCATTTGCTTTTCTTCAGGGTCCTGTCACCTACCCTCCCTGCTGCTTCACTTTAGGATTAGGTATCTCTGAAGACCCCATTTTCTCCTCTTCATTAGTGTCTTTACTACACAGATTCTCACATGGATTTTATGCACAAAGGGATCTTTTTTCTAATACGTTAATCTCTAATACTTGAAATCTTTTTTCCCCCCCGGGTCTTTTCTTTTGATTCTTAGACATGATATAATTTTTCTTTACCATGCATTATAATCTTATTTTATGAATCAATGATTTATGTAATCTGCTTCCATTCCATCTTCTCTTCAAATCTGCAGCTCTTTCAAAATTCTCCATGAATGCCAAGGCCTCCACACTCTCCTGGGACCCTGGGCTCCCAACACTGGAGTGCATCTTAGTTACTGCCTCTCCGTCCTCTTATCATCTTCCCTCCTCACTCAATCAGCTGCCAACTCATTCAACACTTTCCCATTAAAGTCTTTCTGACTATTTCCACAGTCACCACATTAACCAATATCCTACCTACCTCACACATGTCCCTACCAGCTTCTTAGCTGGACTCCTCATCTGCATTCTCTCCCCTTCCAGGTTATTCTTTTTTTTTTTTTTTTTTTTTTTTTTTTTTTTAATTTTTTTTTTTTTTCAACGTTTATTTATTTTTGGGACAGAGAGAGACAGAGCATGAACAGGGGAGGGGCAGAGAGAGAGGGAGACACAGAATCGGAAACAGGCTCCAGGCTCTGAGCCATCAGCCCAGAGCCCGATGCGGGGCTCGAACTCACGGACCGCAAGATCGTGACCTGGCTGAAGTCGGACGCTTAACCGACTGCGCCACCCAGGCGCCCTCCAGGTTATTCTTAAATACAGAATAGATTTTATCATCTGCTCATGAAATGAGAGAGGCTTCCAATTGCTAATCAGATCCAGCTCAATTATATCCGATCATATCTCTCCTGCATCCTCACTGCACGCTCCCTGGCAGAACCTGCTTCTCATATTTTTCCAGCTGCCATCATTGTGCCTCACCTCATTTGACAAGAGTGCTAAACTTCTAGCATGAAATGGAACTGGATTCTGAACTGGCCTTCCAATCACAAGGTGGAGATAACCTCAAAACACAGGACAGGAAGGGTATTTTGATAGCATTTGCTATTTTGATAGCATTTTGTGAAACTTTTCAAACATAGGATTCAGCCGATCAAGCTATTATTTTGTCACCTTAAAAATATGCCCTAATTGGGGCGCCTGGGTGGCTCAGTCGGTTGAGCGTCCGATTTTGGCTCAGGTCATGATCTCACAGCTCGTGAGTTCGAGCCCCACGTCGGGCTCTGTGCTGACAGCTCAGAGCCTGGAGCCTGCTTCTGCTTCTGTGTCTCCTTCTCTCTCTGCCCTAAACCACTCGCAGTCTGTCTCTGTCAAAAATAAATAAACATTAAAAAAAAATTTAAAAAAAAATATGCCCTAACATACAGTAGCTTCTGCTTCACATCTAAGCATATTCCCACAATTAAGTCATGAATTAAGTTTTAATTGTATCCATTATTTACAAATTATATGGGCTAAGGTGTGACTAATAGCCCTTATTACTAAGTGAAGAAGTATATTGGAAATTAAGTCATTTCACAGTGCCTAACCAGGTAGTCATTTGGTAGTAAAGTCTTAGCTAGCTCAACTATATAAAATAAGATATCACATATTTTTGAAAAATGACTTCTGCTTTAAAAATTAAAGGTTTAAACTTAGAGTCTTCTCCTTTGTTATGGATACATTTTAATTTTACAACAGGAACAAGAGACTTATTTTATCATATTATTTATGGTAGCTAATTATCTGTTTGTAAAAAGAGGTTTTATATAACCTATTTTAGGAAAAGCAGTTAAGAGGCTATTTTGGTGTTCAGTGTCCAGAGATTTTTCGTCTTCATATTATATCATAGTTATATATGGTAATCAAAGTAGGGTTTTGTGCATGATTTTATTCAGAGAAAGTTACTGTAATTCAAAGAAAATATTAATCCCTGCCAATCACCAACAAGAATATAGCTTAAGATTGGTGAATGATTCCTTGTACAGTATCCAGGGATAGATAAGAACACAGGCTGGTAGGAGCATGGATGGCCTTGGGCTCGTCAGGGACAGTAGATCTACCTTATGAACACTAAGGGAAAGTTTTGGTATGTGTACATTTGCTATTACTTGGTTTTGTAGCCCAACATCGCTTCTTGGGTTTCTTGTCTTATCAATCAAGTCAAAGATGTCCATTGGTTTCCACTGGTGCTGTCAGTTTGATTCCTGACTTTACCGAAAAGCCATTCTAATAATCCTGGTGTCAGCCTCAGCTAAATAAATTCTTGAATTTGTTATCTTCTGTCTTAGGAGAGGCTACATTAGAGTTGAAGCATACTAAAGATAAAGGCATAGGTCCATGCTGAACTAGCTTTGGGGAAACAAGGCTTAGCTTTCTGAGTATTAAGTTGATTTTTCATAGGTTCTTAATTGAAATTTCTACATGTGAATGTGCAATACATTGAAAATTTAGCTGAAGAGTTGAGATATTTTTCTACGTTACTGTACAAAATTCTTTATCCTTATAAAAAGTCCACAGCAATGTAACTAGCTCTTCGCCTTATTAATAGAGATAATGGTATACAAAATTTTATAAGCAATATATTACTATTCAAACAGTTACTATTATCGTAACTCTTAACAAGTGAAACCCTCACGGTGGGAGACGATGAAACAAAAGTTCCTATAACGTATCATGAATAGGTAAGCAAACAAAAGGCCCAGCAGTGTTCAGCAATGTTCCTACATGAAGGACACAATATAATACCTATCCACAGAATCCTGAGCCTTCTAGGTTATTTATAAACTCTTTTTGGGATTCTGATAAAGACACTTTTCAACTTCTGGAGCCTAAATATTTCAAGGGTTTTCCCTTTTATTAATAATTTATATCATAGGTGGTGTGTTCTAATGTATATGCTTTTCATCTGAGATACTATTGTGGCCAAAATACTTCAAAAATGTCAGTGTATATTTATATCCTATGGAAGTTGTTCAATGTAAGCATGGACATAGTTTAGGCTTCCAACTTTGTAGATCAAGTCACCAAAAAAAGCAATGCTTTGAAAAACAAGATTCAACTCACTGAATGACCAATTTACCAACATTTACTGATCTATCAAAAATGTTTTTAATATCTGAATAGGAATATTCAGCTTTAGTTGCTGGTGATAAAACATACAAAATTAATGTCGATATGGCATTTGAAGAATTGGCAAAAAAAAAAAAAGAAAAAAACTTTAACAAGCTTCAAGTTTGATGAAATAGAAACTGTCACCCATAAAAGCAGTCAAAATAATCCTACCACATATAAAATGTTAAAAAAAATATATTGGTTTCAAACAAGGAGCGATTGGAATATGTATACTTGGTGGCAATTGGTTGAAAAGTTTGATGTGCAATCCTTCAAAGCATGAGAATAGAATCAGGAGGGTATCAGAGGAAGTATTATAATAGACCATGTGATTGGTGTGGGTAGAGAAATAAATGAGCTAAAATGTGGCAGGAGAAACCACATCACCTCAAATACTGATTACCAGTTGTTAAAAAACAGTTGAAGGTTGATTTGCTCCCTGACAAACTGACAGAACATCTTTAAAATGTTATATGATTAGGAAAATATAAAATGGCATTAAATGAGATCCCTAGTTACTTTATTTGACTTTCCCAAAACTTTAAAGTTTTGCTCTGTGTTGTAAACTATGGTTTTTTGGTTCTTATTTCTCCTGCGCATTGCTGCAAAGTTAGTGTAACTCAATCTTAAGGACACCTTATCCTTTGGCATCCTGTGCTGTGAGTTGCTTGGTATAGACTGTTACTCCATTGGAGTAAACTGGGAGTTGGAAGTATAGAGGCTTCTCATTGGCTCAGTTGTCTCAGTCTTTCATTGCCTGGACTATTGCAGGGGGAGGAGGAAACCTTTTCTTCTTCCTGCTGGGGTAGTAAAGTAATACCCACCTGCAAGGTCTGTCTCTTCCTGTTGGATCTGCAATTGACGACGAGCGGTAGGGTGTGAGAGCTCCCCCTGCTGAACCTCCCAACTCCATTTATTAAGGTTTCCGTTTATTAATTTGCACAGTTAGTTCTAATGTGGATACTTCCGTCACAGCGGTGGCTATCTTCAAACCTCAATTGCCCACTTCTGGCTTCTTGTGGCTGTCAATTCCTGTTGGTCTGCGTGATTGATCACGCAGGCTACCAGATTTGCCAATGCTACTTTTCTTAGCTATTATTAGTTGCTATTGTTATACAGGGTTGTTGGTAGCTGTCCCTCATGTGTTAGGCAAACCATAGTGGAAACTTATTGGCGGCAATCCGGAAGCCAATCCACTTAGCCCAGAAATAGTTCAGGGGAAATCAGGCTTTCTCTGGCACGATGTGACTGTCCCAGAGAGAAGCGGAAGTTGATACGATCTAAGCAACTGCAACAAACTCCAACACTGGAGGCATGTATCACAGCCTCAGGAAATACGCTCAGAAATATTTTCAGAAGTAGGGAAGTGGGAATTGATGGGTAGTTTTGAAGTTTCCGTCCTTACACTGGTGCCCCAGAAGCTGCTAAGAATCTGCATCTTTGATGCAATGAACTCTAACTATGCAGATGAGAAGATACTCTCATGTTTATACCCAGAATCTCATAAAGGGAAATTCCTGTCTTCTGCCAGTTCATTTGTCTCATGAGGAATTATGACAGTGCACGTTACAGCAATGGATGAGTTTCACTATGTGCAGATATTTTTTTTCCACTTTATTGAGGTATAATTGACATATAAAATTGGAAGATATTGAAAATGTTTATCATTGTGATTCGGTATACATATAGATTGTGAGGATCCCCCATCTGGTAAAATTGATTAACACCTTCATCACTTTGCATGTTTTTCTTTCTTTCTTTCTTTCTTTCTTTCTTTCTTTCTTTCTTTCTTTCTTTCTTTTTAATTTTGTAAGAACATTTAAGTTCTACTCTTAGCAAATTTCAGTTATAAATACAGTGTTATCAACTATAGTCACCATGTTTTACATTAGATCCTCAGACCTTATTCATCTTATAGCTGAAAGTTTTTGCAGGTCTTATTTATATCTATGTGATTCTTTATGTGGGTCTTTACATATTCACCACCCTAGAAATTTTTAAGGATTACATGGATTTGTTGCTAAAGCCTCAGAGAAGGTGAAATGTCCAGCCATTACCTAGATTCTTGATAGCTTCCATTGCATTCCTTCATTTAACATCAGCAGTATAGCTTGATTGGCCTGTGCTCATCACTGTTCTTAAATATTTGCCCTCTGTGTCCACATGTACCTGGAGATGCTAACTGGGGAATTATTCAATCCTCCTATATCTCTTTTTCACCATACACTGTTCCTGTGATAAAGTGCCCAAGGAGTGGAATTGGCATAGATGAATTTCAATGATATAGCTTTACAATCTTACCAGCAGCACAGTAATGGCCACATCATTTCAGGGTTTATCCTAAGACTCAAAGTCACATGGTCAAATTTGGGGTAGGGCAAAAACTCAAGGTTCATGTGTTTCCACTTAACTTCAAACCGTCAATATTTTCAATTCACATTCTGAGTGTTTGTGTCCCTTATTGGGGACAGAATGGCAAGATGGAAGTGCTAGCACAGTTATACACAACACATGGAATTATATAGAACATAATAATTTGTTTAATGCATTCAGGGATTTGGACACATCTAATCAGGCATCCCTAAAAAGATGGGAAGTTACCACTGTCAGGTAATTGTAACAAAGGAATACCATTTTTTTGTGTGTAAATAATGACACTTCATATGAAAATTGTTAGGTTACAAAGATAATTTTTCTTTTGAAATATGTTAGCATACTTAGGATTCTATTCCAATATCTTGGGGAGCATTAGTTAATATTTAAAAAGTAACTCAATTTGAATATCATTAGTTATCAAATTAATATTTTCTCAAAGGTGCTAAGGCTATTAAAGCTAAAATTGTAAAATTATCCTGGCCACCTAAAGCACATGTAGAAGCCCCCAAACAAGGCCAGTCTTCTTATTTCCTGTATTCACAGATGATAAAGCACACAAAATTAAGGTTGGCACTTAGTGCAGGCCCTGGTATATAGTAGGCATTCAGTAAACATTTATTGAATTAAGTATTGAAATAAATATTGTTTGGGCCCTGATGATGGGTCTAGCTTGCCTTCCAACTCTCCTTTCTCCCTTTTTTGGAGTTTTCATTAATCTGGTTTCCATTGTTCCTCATCTTGCAGACATGTCTGGACTCAAACTGTAGAAAAATGTCGTTTTTTTGTTTGTTTGTTTGTTTGTTTGTTTGTTTTCCTAAGAGGCTCCTCAGCCCCTGTGCAAATCAGTGGTTCTAAAAGATGGATATTGCTTACTTTCACTGTCCCAGCCCAACCAAGAAAACTTGTTACAGGTTGATCAGTGAGGTGATGATAAAATTCAGTCACTCTGTAACTGACAAGAAAAGTGTAAGGCCTGCTAAGGATGGTGATTTATGAAGAGTCAGGAAACCATCACAGAAATGTGGTTCCAGCAGAGGCCAGATGTGGTCTATTGTTCTGTCATCACAGAGGCTGAGGATGGAAAACAGTGGGTGCCCCATGGTCTGGTGGAGCTGCCAAGGTGCACTGTGGTCACACTAGGTGTGGTGATAGGAAGGATGAATGTCCTTATCTCTCATTAACACAGAGAATGAAGCCACCTCTGCAAAACCTTTTCTTTTCAAAATGAGAATTTTGAAAGCATTTGACAAGCAAAATGGGAAAACCAGTTGATTGCCTTTGCTTCCTCCACTAAGATTGAGGATTTATTAAAGGCCACTGGAAGGGGGAAGAGATCAGGACAATGAGTTTGAAAGAGCATCTTCAGTTTGAAAGTCAGCCAAATAGTCTGAATGTTGGGAATTCTGGTAAGATGAGAAAAGGCAGTGGATGCTGCTTCCTTTACTAATGGAACATAAACCTAAGTAAACAGTCATACACAAAGCATAAAGTACCCTCTACGCCTTGCCCACTTACCCCCATAAAGATGACTGAGGGAAAAGAAGGCCAGTGAGTAACAACTTCCTTTAAATTCTCAGGATACATGATATAATCATAATAATCTACTCTCTATTTTAATTTTGCTAGAATAAGGGAAATAAAGACATTTTCCAGTTTAAAAATGGACAAAGCAATTGAACACTAGAGTGGTTTACTGAAGAAAGGGGCCAAACAAAAGAAAAAATTCAGTTATGTTTGGTCTCTTAAAGGACCCCTGAGGTAGGACAGACAGGAGTCTCTCTGCAGACATACCCCAGATTTGTGAGAATCTCTATCCTTGTGTTGCAAGGAGCACTGATCACAGTCTGCAAATAGAACTGCAGTGCACCAGTCTCTCCAATGAGCTTTGCTATCTCACTAGAGGGATGAGAAATGAAGACGTAAAAAGGCCAGGACTCTGAGACACTTGTACGTGACAGTCAGTGCTAGCATCTGACTTCATTTCACTCTGATAGATCCTGTGGTCCATGCTAAGGGCCCTTTGCTCATCCAAAAGCATATACCTCACACCTTCCCCTCCCTTTCTCAAGATTCTTAATAACTGACTAGTGTCAAGCCAGGCCTCCAAAAGAGCCCTGCTGGGTGATGCAGAACATGCAGAGTGCAAGTGAGCCACAGATGGAGCAGGTGGCTTGTGTCCTAGAGCACAGTATTGCCAGGGGAGGCGCAGGACCAGAGAGACTATCATTTACTGGAATGTATCTTTCTGGGTTGCAAGTACTTGATATTTTGATGTTTGTGAAATTACTTCACAGGGAGAGGGAAAGCAATTAGCTATCAGAGTAATTTCAAATAACAGCATCTTAAAATTCACTGTAACAAAAACAGGGCGAAGTGGGTGTCATTAATGAATCACTATAGCAAGATGAGAACTGAACACGCTCTTTTAAACTGATCAGAAAGTATTTATAAAATGCCTACTGTTTGCCCAACTCATTAGAGATTAAAAAAGTCATACAAAACATGATTCCATCTTCAAGGGGATTGTAGGACTTACAGTTAAGTCTTATTTATAAAAACATTTTAAGTGGACAAGATGGGTATGTTATACATGTTATATGTAGTGATTTTCTTGTAAATCAGCTCTCCTGAAAAATTGGAAAAAAAAAAAAAACAACCCTCTGATTTGTAGCGTTTGCTAATTCTGCCATCAATGAATGTAGTGTTGGAAAGAGATGTGCATAACAGTCTCTCACAAGCTAGTACAAGCCAGCTCCAGCAGATACTGGTCATTTATCTACATGCACAATACCTTAAGTGGTATTATTAGATCATAGACGTTCTAGATGTCTAGAGAAGGCAGGTCAGCCAGTCAGAAGACTAGCTGAGAGAAGGTAGGATTTAAACAGGGGAAGGTCGGGGCGCCTGGGTGGCTCAGTCGGTTAAGCGGCCGACTTCGGCTCAGGTCATGATCTCGCAGTCCATGGGTTCGAGCCCCGTGTCGGGCTCTGTGCTGACCGCTCAGAGCCTGGAGCCTGTTTCTGATTCTGTGTCTCCCTCTCTCTCTCTGACCCTCCCCCATTCATGCTCTGTCTCTCTCTGTCTCAAAAATAAATAAATGTCAAAAAAAATTAAAAAAAAAAAAATAAACAGGGGAAGGTCTTTGTATGGTGAACTCTTAAAAGATTAGGCTACTTGGTTTATTCTCCCTGCCTCTCTACACCCTGCACAGCCTCTACAGGTAGTAGGGCCTCTAGATGATTCAACATTTGTTTGTTTGTTGAGTGACAAAAACAAATGGTTAGACTGAAAGGAATGGGAAGGGTGTTTTTGAGCAAAACTTTTTTTCTTATAAAAGGACAAAACAAAAAACAAAAAAACCCACAAAACTGGAGAGACCCAAGCAGGTATTACCAATTAATGTCTATTAAAGTTGTTGGTAGATGCATACATGTGGTTGTTCTGCATTTTACTTTCTGCTTTCTTCATGTATTGGAAATATTTCATAATACAAATCATTTAAATGTTTTAAAAAGCTAAAAGGAAAAGGAAATTATGTGAACAAAGGCACAGAAGTAGGAATGGACACAAGCCAGTGGATGCTGAGTAGACACTTTGATCTGATCAGAGTGTGGCAGGGAACAGCAAACATCAAGGTTGGGTATGAGAACATGGATAAATGGGGATTTCACTCGGGTTAACTGCTGCCTTTCACACTTTTCAAAGGATGCAAAAGAACTCAATCCATTCTTTCTCCTTAGAATTATAATTCATTTGTTAAATTTTGAATTCCTGTATTGGTGAGGGAAATTATTAACATTAATGAAAATTAGAATTAGGTGAGGAAGGAAATATTTAATCTTATTTCATAAGAAAATGGACAGCTTATATAAAAACACTTGTTACTCTGAAATGAAATCAGTGGTATCGAGCAGTGTTTATTAATGCAGCTGCCTCCGTATTGAATACAATCCAAGTTGTCCAGCCCCCTTGCCCTGCCCTAAATGCACACATATTCTGAAGCAGCCTAAAATAGTGTCCAGCTGGATAAATGTATAGAATGGCATAGGGTCCCCTGAATTAGAGTTCGGTATTCTAGTCATTGTGTAAAACAAAGAATAAACCTTACGTAAACTTACACTCTGTTGGAAGTCTATTCCTGATAAAACGAAAGGAAGAAATGTAATAATCACAGCACGTGGGCATTCAAGGCACTGGAAAAAGTAGAAGGGCATTCTAGACCCGGCTTTGTATATTTCACATCACTGTATTAGCATCTGGTAGTATTAAATAGCACCTTAGAAAATAACTCAGAGCACAAAAGCTTTCAGAAAACATTCACTGTATCTTCAATGCACTCTACATAATGCATTCAGCACCCTGCAGACATGCCATCAAATTGCAGTAAGAGGAAAACAGCAAATGCTTGCCTGCAACACCAGATTTCTGGAATTGAGGATGGAGCTTACTTTATTCTCTCAGTTTCTTATTATATAAAGCTGCTTAAATCAGCTCTATTAAAATTGTGCTAAGATAAAGGCTACAATGGTGGCTATCAATGGGCAAACAGGGTTACAAATCAGTCATCAGGAACTATCTTGAAAGCAGAATTGATACAAAATTTAGCAACTGACACACAATCTGGTGCCTCTGGTATACCTTTTACTGACCCATAGCCATTTGGAACATGCTATAGCGTTCTGTAGTTTCCTCATAGAGGTCTAAATCCAAGCTGAACCCCATTAAAATGCTCTCACATTCTCTTAGCCTCTTCATACACAGTCATTTTCCCCTTTGTTAGACTCTGAGTTTGTCTTCATGATTTTTTTGGAATATCTCAAAGAATAAAACTTCCACCAGTGATCATGGAATTTCCAGGTCAGATGTTTTTTTGTTTTTTTTTTTTTTCCCTACCAAAAATTAAATAATGAAAATTCAAAAGGAAGAATCTTTTCTTCTGATTCTATTCTATCATGCTTACCAAATTCTGATGTTTTCCAGCCACCATTTATTTTGCTTCTTCTTTGCCTTTGGAGATACATATGAAGCCCTAATAAGCCCCTAACAACTGAGTCCCTAATAAGCCTTTAATAACTCCCTCTAAGTTTCTCTCAGCTGATGTGTTTAGTTCTTTTCATTTCATCACCTTATTTAACCCTAAAATCCTTTGTACTATGCCCATGTTTTTCTCTGAACTTTTTCTTTCGTTTCAACCTTCTGGCACCTGTGTTTACTAGTATGGCAGAAAAATAATTGTGTTTTTAAGAACAATTTGGGGCTGAATGCTTAAATGTAGCATCCAGAAGCATAGAGTTAAGTACAGTATTCCAGATGTTGTCTAATAGGTCGTGTGACATGACAAGAATGCTTTCCTGGTTGCTGATGTGATATTCTCATACTCAGCACAGTATGGCACCAAAGCTTTCCTAATTATCCCTCCTTCTTCCATCCCAGGCTCTCTTTGACCTGTTCTGTGGCTACATCTCCTCCTCCTATTAAGTGATCGTTTCTTAAATTTACAATCTGCATTTTCAATGCTTGCCTTTCATTAATACTTTTCTACTGTTTATACACATTTTCTTCATCTCTCTTTATTAGGCTCCTAAGACCTTTTTTAAAATTAAAAAAATAAAACCTGTATTTATTAAGATAAGATTTAGTCAAATAATTTACTAATATTGGCATTGTTAAGATTCAGATTTTGGTGCATTCTCTGATCCCCGGATAGGATGTAATCTAGAAATTACACATACATTTATGAAAATAACATACCTAAATTAAGATGTGGTATTTAGAATTTCATATTAGAACGTGCTTTCCATATCTTTGTATCTTTGCTTCTTGATGTAGCCATCTTTCAAGCAAAGGGGTTATATCTGAGTTCTGTGATTTGCAGATGCAAAAATAGTCATCAAGCAAGCTCTTCAAAAAAGACAGATGCCCTTAAATTTGGGCTCCTCAGAAATCTGGCATCTTTACCACCCATTTAAAAATATGTTTTCTCTGGGGCACCTGGGTGGCTCAATAGGTTGAGCATCAGACTTCGGCTCAGGTCATGATCTCATAGTCCATGAGTTCGAGCCCTGTATCAGACTCTCTGCTGTCAGCACAGAGCCTGGTTTGTATCCTCTATCTCCCTCTCTGCCCCTCCCCCGCTTGCTTTCTCTTCTCTCTCTCTTTCTCAAAATTAAATAAACATAAAAAAATTAAAAATATGTTATCTTTCAATGATGCTGCAATAAATATATTTTACATAAGGTAGGTAGAGAAGCATTCATTAATCCAACTAATTATTAGAGTTAGTATTATGCTAAATTGGAAATTCTAGTTTAAGAGGGCGTTTGAGATGGTACATTTTTGATATTAAGAAATCAAAAGTAATTTTAAAATTGCCATATAAAGTGACATGTTTATGACAAAGTTCTAGTCTTGTTCTTATACTGAAGTAGTATGACTTACATATTACAAAAATCACAGAGGGGTGTCTGGGTGGCTCAGTCGTTAAGCTATTAACTCTTGATTTTGGCTCAGGTCACGATCTCACCATTCATGAGATCAAGCCCTGCATCAGGCTCTGCACTAGTAGCACAGAGCCTGCTTAGGATTCTCTCTCTCCCTCTCTCACTGCCTCTCCCCTGCTAGCGTGCACATGCACATTCTCTCTCCCTCCCTCTCTCTCTCTCTCTCTCTTAAAATAAACTTTAAAAAAATCACAGAGAAAAATATTTTGAAAGGTCCATTAAGAAACTTCCACTAAAAATATGTGATAAAATTCCTCTGGTTTCATTCAGACCCATGTCCTCAAAAACCTTCACAAGTATTTGCCTGAATCCCTAATTTGTATTTCTGGCCCATACTTGTCCTCTAGTCTCCAGGCTATATATGTTATTTGACAATGCCACGTGGATATCTCAAAGATGAGTCACATTCTACATGTTCAAAACTGAACTTGAGGTCATCCTCCCCAGACCTGGTCCTCCTCCAGCTTTCTCCATCTCAGTGGATGCACCACCATCCACTCAGTTGTCAATCAGAAGCCTGAGTTCTCTTTGGCCTCTTCCTCCTCTCCCCACATCTATTTACTCCATCACTTAGTTCTGCTGATTTGTATCTCCTGAATATCTTTCAAATCTTTCCACTTCTCTTCATTGTCAATGTCATCCACTTGAGCCAAACCGCCACCATTCCTTCTTTATTGATAGAGTGCCTAACCATCCAGGTTTGCTCAGCACTAAGAGAGTTCCCAGAATGTGGGATTTTCAGTTTTAAACTGGGATAGTCCCGGCCAAGCCGACATGAGTTGCTCATCCTAATTATTAATCTCTGTGCTTCCACTTTTGCCTCCTTCCAGTCCTTTTTCACTCTGAAGTCAGGGTGATTTATTTAAAATGAAAATTAAAAACATGAGCTATCAGTTTGTACCTGTTAGAATGTTTAAATTAAAAAGACTGACCATGTTAAGTATGAATGAGGATATGAAGGAACTGGAACTCTCATACACGATTTATGGGAATGTACAATGTTTTACTTTAGAGTAAAAAAAAATGGGGGAATGTAAAAACACTTTAGAGAAGTGTTGGGCAGCTTCTTACAAAGTTAAACATATACTTGACACCTGATGTTATGTTTATCCAAGGAAGCATAGGTCCACAAAAAGACTTTTATATTCATAGAAGCTTAACTCTGGGTAGCTCAAAGGTAGAAACAACACAAATATGCATCAACAGATTAATGGATAACAAATTGGGGTATATCCAAAGAATGGATATACTTGGCAAGAAAAAGCATTATAGATATGTGCAACAATATGGGTGAATCTCACAAACATGCTGAGTGAAAGAAGCCTGACATAAAAGAGTACATGCTATAAAATTCTATTTACATGAAATTGTAGGAGAGGCAAAAGTAATATATATAGTGACAGAAAGCAGATCAGTGGCTGCCTGAGGCTAGGGAGGTGTCATCAAGACTGGAAAGAGACTTGAGAGAACTTTCTGGGGCAAAAGAAATATTTATATCTTAATTTTTATGGTGATTATAAGCATGCATTCATTTATCAAAGTTCATCAAACTGTATAAAGTGGGGACATTTTATTTTATGTAAATTATCCTTTGGGATTAAAAAAAATGAGAATAATTTTTAAAAACCTGCAAATCTGATCATGTCACCCTTCTGTTTAAAATACTTCTGGGGCGCCTGAGTGGCCCAGTCCCAGCTTGGCTCAGGTCATGATCTCTTGGTCCATGAGTTTGAGCCCCACATTGGGCTCTGTGCTGACAGCTCAGAGCCTGGAGCCTGCTTTGGATTGTGTGTGTGTGTGTGTGTGTGTGTGTGTGTGTCTCTGCACCTCCCCCACACACATTCTGTATCTCTCTCAAAAATAAACATTAAAAAAAATTAAAATACTTCAAAGTCTTTCTCCTTTGAAGTAGTTTACAATACTTCACGATATTTTACCATCCTTTACAATAAACACCAAAATCTTAACATCTGGCCCTGCCTGCCTCTCTGATCCCGTCTCATGCCACTTGCCCCATACTTTCTGTGATCTAATCCCACAGACCTTTTCTTTCTTTTTTCAGCTCTTCCATACCTCTACCTCAGAGCTCTTAGACATGTTTCTCTTTGTGCCTGGAATGTGCTTCCCCACCCTCTTCTTCGTGGTTATTTAACACCTACTCAACCTTTCAATAAAAACTTAAATGCCACTTCCTCTAGAAAGCCTTCTCTGACCCCTATATTGCATCTGGTCTGCCTATGGTGCACTCTTATTGTATCTTCTAGGCAATGGAAGTGCCTTATAGCATGCATTGCAATTGTAATTATGTATTTGTGAAAGATCTTGACTACTTACTGTCTGCCCTCTCATCAGACTTTAAGCACCACAAATTTAAGACTGTCTGTTTTACTCATTATTATGTCCCACACATTATAGTGCTGGGCCTAGAGTAGGACTCAGTACATATTTGCTAAAAAAATGAATGCTCAATTACAAAGGACGACTAACCATCATGCCTACGTTACAATAGAACAGTATCTCGTTCGATAGGTCTGTGCAGTCTTAAGTTTTTACATTCAAGTTAATTAGTGAAGAATTTCAATTTCCAAACACCTTGATACCTATGCAAGCCTCACATTAACATTTTTTTCACCAAAGCCAAGCAAATTATTTGGCTATCCAGTTATTGTATAGGTCCCCAGAAAACTGAAAATTTGTAAAAACCAGCCATAGAATAGAATTCACAAAATCACATTACATTACTATTATAATGTTAATTATTTTTGGAACTTGGATTGTTAAATAAAACATCTGTTTCTACCAGGATAATCCACTGATGTTTGCCTTTGCCAATATAATTTAAGCTTACTTGATAACAATTGAAATGTGTTCTTAAAAATACACAGCACACTTTTGAATAAAAAGGAAATATCAAAGGTATTATTAACTACCTCAAGAGAACCATTTTGTCCTATTAGAAAATCCTCTGATAAAAGCTTTTAATGACACCAAACCTGGGTAACCTTTTGAACACATTAGAGTTAATAGTCATAAAACATTTCCTCATGAATCTTTCTTTATGTTTTAATGTAAGCTATTATTCTCAGAAGAATGGACTACTTTACTTTTTTGGATTTGTACACTATCAGAATCATGAAAATTAAGATATTTTGAACTGATACCAAAATGATGTTACCTCTTTTGGACATGTGAATGACCCTACAACTTATTCTATAAAACAGAATAAAAATCAACCACTTTGCTGTGTATGATGTGGTTGACCATAAACTCTTGCCAACATATTTGACATGACAAAAATAAATTTATCTTATGTTGGGAAAGTGCAACCTGTCTTTGTTGAGTGAAGTTATTCATGATTAGTAGGATTGGCTTCCAGGAAAAATGTTCCCACTGCAAAGGAACAAAAATGCCTCCTTCTTCTAGAAAACAACAACAAAAATATCAAGAAATGATCTGTGTTTCCATTCTTAACCTTGGCTGCCAAAAAAAAACTCAAGTCCCAAGTTTTCTGCTCTTTTCAGGTGCCAAGGAGCATTTATTCTTGTGGGTCACTTTTATTTTCTTATGTTATACCCCATGTTAAAAATCTGTTTTTCAATTCCTAGATAAGATAAATTTCTATAAAAGACATAATCCATTACTGACTTAGCAAAAATATTAAATAACTAATTTCCATACTTTTGAATATTTGCAAGTTATCACTGGACTGATCCCTTAAGGTCACCTAGAGGGCAGGGGCTGCCTTCCTGGCTGCTGTATTTGTACACAGCATAAGACCAACCAAGAACATCCCTTGATTGTTGGAGGGGCTCAAAATGTTGACTCCCAAATGAGTAAAATTATATTTAAAAATTCTGACATAATTTTATAATCTTTATTTCTTCTAGTTGGAGACAAAATAAGCCATCATCCATATTATATTCATACTTTCTGATTTAGCTAATAAATCTTTGTGGAACCTGAATTTTCTAAACAATAAGGTAATTGATCTCAACAAAAGGAAAACAAACATGATTTTCAGAACCTTCAAATTAACTGCTTTCCTGTGATTGAGTTTGAAATCAGGGCCTTAAAAAGACCTGTTGTAGTGAATGAAAATATGTTATGCATCTTGAAATCTAGACTACATCATCCTACTAGCTGAACTTCAAAATCAAACAGCCACAATAGAGCAACGACATTTACCTGACTTTTATTCAGTGACCTGTTTGAGGTGCCTTTAATAAAAATTATAATCACAAATACCCGAATACAGAATGATCATATACCTGGTGTCTCTTGAAATTCTGCAACTTGGGACCATATTAAAATGGATTCTAACTATACTGGTAGGAGTCATAACCAGTCAAATGTCTTTCTCATTTCTACTGGCAATTGTCAGTAATTGCCTACTTTTATTAATTTCTTGTAATTACTTATTAGATTTAGTATAACTTTAGTTTATGGAATCATTAATAACTATACTTGACTCATCAATCAGGCATAAATTCCCACTCACCCCCACCCCGCTGCCCCCATTTTTAGTTCTAAACTAAGAACCAAGACCTTCCTTCCAAATATACATACAGAATAAAACCCCTTTCCATCAGACCTGGAAAATCTTAGACATGGATTTTAACCTTGGTACTTACATACAGATCAGTCATATGGATTAGTAGTCAGGCATGAGTTATGGAAAACAAGAACCTGTTCTTTCATTTTTCAAAAATTTCCAGGGAGAAATGAATTTTCAGTTTCCAAATTTATATGACAGTGAAGTCAGGATGACGACTCTCTCTCTGTGTGAGTGTTAATTATTCATTGAAAAGCTTTTTAAAGACATAGTTCAATATTTCTTTACTGACTCACTGTTAATAAAATTACAAGTAGTAATTGGAGTCCTAGATTCCTTATAATGGCACTTAACATTTGTTATATTTCTAAATCACCTTTAAAGTGATATAAGCAAATTTCTGGAAACGTGAAATGCACTATAATTTGTACATTAAGCTACCATCACCACTAACCAGTAGCAGGACTAACCCAATCATTATTCCTATATTCATGCCAGGTGATGTTGATCTACCCACTTTCTTTTTTCTTACTTCTTATTGTGATAAGAACACCTAACATGAGATCTATCTTCTTAATAGCTTTTGCAAGTGTGTAATGCATTGTTGTAAACTACAGGCACTATGCTGTTCAGCAGATGTCTAGAACTTACTCATCTTGCAGAACTAAACCTTGATGCCCTTTGATTACCTGACTTTTAGTCAGCACCTTCCTGTCAGCACCTGGCAACCACCCTTCTATTCTTTACTTCTGTGTGTTTGACTATTTTAGATACTTTCTTTTTTTTAATTTGCTTTATTTTTTATTTTTTTTAATTTACATCCAAATTAGTTAGCATATAGTGCAACAATGATTTCAGGAGTAGATTCCTTAGTGCCCCTTACCCATTTAGCCATCCCCCCTCCCACAACTGAGTAACCCTCAGTTTGTTCTCCATATTTATGAGTTTCTTCTGTTTTGTCCCCCCCCCCTGTTTTTATATTATTTTTGTTTCCCTTCCGTTCATCTGTTTTGTCTCTTAAAGTCCTCATATGAGTGAACTCATATGATTTTTGTCTTTCTGTGACTAATACTTTCTTACTTCAAAATCCACACAGGTTTAGGTAAGGATAGCACATAGAATTATATTTAAAAGCAGGGATATTTTGTCTGGAATTTGAAGCTGATATGTGTCCTATAATGTCCTGGTTTTCCCATGTGCTGAGCTAGTATACCTGAGAGAATTGTATAGAAAAGAGCCAAGTTTGAGGACAGAGGAGCCCTCACGTATAGCAAGTCTAAAATTTCATTAAGTGTTGTTTGGGATGCTGTTAATGCTATTACTGTAATACAAACATCAAAGAAAATCAGATCACACACTCGGGGCAATCATTCGCTGCTGGAAATCCTGTTAGCTGACTTCAATTATGCTGTGCTTTTCCTAGTTCAGGAGGCTGTGTCAGCCCCATTATCTGCTCTCTAAATCGCCTGCTTAATCAAAATGCACACATTTGAAACTCATCAAATTAAGTAAAATAAAATTTGAATCTTGTGCTTGTTTGGGTTCAGATTGTAGCAATATCAAAATTATTCAGATTGCTGGAAGTGTGTCTATGAACAGTAGTTAATAAATAAATAGGATTGAATCAGAATTAGAGAGAACCTTTCTGACAGGAAGCTTATACGCTCTAAAGTAGATTTTTTTTTTCAGGATTTAGCACCTATTTTTTAAAGTGCAATTCAAGATTTATTTAATCTTTCCATCATATTCCTTGAAAGGAAAATGTAAGTACATAATAAATATATCCTTTTAAAAATATTTATTATGAAATACATGCTGACAAGTAGAGAGACTAAGATAACAAATACCCACCACCTTTAAAAAAACAATTGTAACCATTTTGGCATACTTATTTCATAAATTTAGAGTACTTTAAAATAAATTGTCTTAAAACATCCATTTTACCCCTAAATACTTACTTCAATATACATCCCTGAAAAAACAGAGTATTTCCTGAAATCCACAATTTCGTGATCACACTTTACAAAAGTAACAATTATTCCTTAATAACATTTAATTTCAAACAATATTCAACTTCCCTCACTTATCCCAAACAAGTCCTTTACAGCTGGTTTATTCAAACCAGGAAATATACTTACTCTTATATAACGCAAGTCTAATTTTTAATTTAAATGTATTTGTAGATACCCTTGTAAATTTTAAGGCCATGTTTGTAACTTATAATCATACTTAAAATGAGCCAAAGAAAGAAATTTACTTCATTATATTTCAGGCATTCTTAGGTTGGCTTTGTCAAAATATCCCTTAGCATTTAAATCAAAATGTTTTTGCCTTGTTTTACTTTCTATAAAATTGCTACAAGAAGCAAAAGATGAACAGAAATGTTTTCCACTGCCAAGCAGATGGGAAAATTTTCTCAGTATTTCAAAAATTATGACATGTTTAGAAACAAATGTTAAAGAGTAAACTAGCTTGGGTCACCTGGGTGGCTCTGTTGGTTGAGCGTCTGGCTTCAGCTCAGGTCGTGATCTCAGGACTCCTGAATTTGAGCCCTGCATTGGGCTCTGTGCTGACAGCATAGATTTTTTGCAGATAACAATAACAAGAATACCCAAATTGTGGTTTTGGTTAAATCTTTTATCTATTTGCAATATTCATTAATGATACAGAGTACAATTCAGAAAAGGAAGGACTTACCATTAATTTGGTCAAGATAAATCTTTTTTCAAGAAAAGTTACTCGAATTTTAAAAGTGATCTTAAATAAGAATATCCTGATTCTGGAACCATTCTACAAGATAATAGAGCAATGATTTCCAAGTATGAGTTCTTAATATTTCAGTAAATACAGAAAAAAATGAGAAAAATAAAGGAATATTGTGAATTTTTTTTTGACATGAAATTTACTAAATTTAAAGAACTAGCCTCTAGTCTGAGATTGTCTTTTCATTGTGTGTGTGTGTGTGTGTGTGTGTGTGTGTGTGTGTGTTAAAGTTTTCTGTCTTGGGGCACCTGGGTGGTTCAGTTGGTTGGGTGTCTGACTTTGGTTCAGGTCATGATCTCATGGCATGAGTTTGAGCCCTGCATTGGGCTCTGTGCTGACAGCTCAGAGCCCAGAGCCTGCTTCACATTCTGTTGTCTCCCTCGCTCTCTGCCCCTCCCCCACTCACACTGTCTCTCTCTCTCTCTCTCTCTCTCTGTCAAAAATAAACATTAAAAAAGTTTTCTTTCTTTCATGAGATGATAATAATTGTGAGTTGATAATGTCATCTGAATGTCCAATATTTAAAGTTCATAACCCTATATAATTTTCATATTAAAAAAGTATATGTGTTTGATTATCTGTTGGTGTATAAAAAACCACCCCAAAAGTCAGTGTCCTTAAACAACAACAATCATTTATTTGCTCATGATTTTGCAATATGTGTAGCACTTGGTGGGGAGAGCTGGTCTTTGCTCCATGTAACAGCTAAGTGGCTTACCTGGGCCTGGAGGATTCACTCCAAGAAGTTCACTGCAACATAAGGGCTTTCCAATGACACTATTTACTGGAATCTCGTTCATATTTAATCTCAAATGAATTTTCTAAGATGAATTAACTCTGAATATAGAATTCCAGTGTAGCCACTGCAGTTCCATAGCTGCATCCTCATCGTGGTTCTTACTATTTCATTCACTCTCTGGACTTTGATGCCTCTACAACAGAAAATTCTAGTGTCACACTCTTGCTCGGACTTTTTTGGTTTTTTCATCAGCTATGAGATCCTTCCCTTGCCCTATACTTCTGTTCTCCACCCAGCTCAAGTATTTATGAATTCCAAACCCTTATTAATTCTGACCCTTTTAAAAGGAAAGTGTCCCTCTGATCTAACTCTCCCCACCAAAGTATTATCCATCCTTCAAACATCAGCTCAAAAGTCAATTTCTTCGTGAAGACTTCCCAAATCTTACTTCAGTAAGAAATCATCTTTCTACCATAGCATTCCTTGAAAGCTCTGATAACAGCAAGTTTCAGGGAGCTCCTTAAGAATGAGTGTCTCGGTTATCTTTATCTTCTTAGTAAATAGTTAAAAGTATTTGTTAAATTGCATTTAACCAGAATCAAATCATATTTTAAATTAGTTTGAAATAATCCTGTAATAATTTTATTTTAAAATGCTATTTTGTCATTTTTTCAACAATGTCTACTCCCCTTTATGCTTCATTTTCTCCAAAACTGGGTGAAAGAATCTCAGTCATGGAGAGAATCTTGATGCATTATATCACAATAAGAGGATATTATTGTAACTACCCAATGGCAAATGTA
Source organism: Leopardus geoffroyi (assembly GCF_018350155.1). Lineage (NCBI taxonomy): Eukaryota > Metazoa > Chordata > Mammalia > Carnivora > Felidae > Leopardus > Leopardus geoffroyi. The sequence goes on along the minus strand of NC_059327.1, from coordinate 102,193,855 downwards.
TTCCATTTTGGAACACATCCAGAAAATGTTGAGTTATCTATCTTCTTTAGAAACCCATTTAAATCTTCTTTAGAAACCCATTCCAAGTTTTTGCGTCTTTTATTCACAGGAAATTTTTCCTCACGTTGAACCTAAACCACTCCAAGCTTCAGTTTAATTTGCTTCTTATCATTCTAGCCTCATAGTCTTCATAAGAAACAGCTGGTGACCATCCATTTCATTTGCTCCCATCACAATAAAAAATCAGCAGGTCTAAATATCCTTTGGAAAGCACACACAGATTTTCTTTTTTAATCAAGAGTCAGTAGGCATCTCATACTAGCAGGACATAAGTTATGTTTTGTTTTTGTTTGTTTGTTTTTCATGATGAATATTGGTGAACTCCTTTAAACAGTTCCTAAGATTACCATTGAGAAAAATAATATTTCTCAGAGAAATTTGAATTAGACTGTATTTGAAAAAGTGAATCAGAGTTAGTTTGTAGAAAAAGAATGTGCCAAATTAATGAATTCAAAGGAATAGTCACAGGTCACTAGTATGATGTGGAAAGAACAGATGTTGAAGGAGAAACTGCAGAAAGTTTATATTCTCGTGACCCCAGAAGTGAAGTGACCCAAGGACTCAGCTGAAGTTTGGCCAAAGGAGAATAGGGTCCAACTGAATCTTAACTGGGCATGCATCATTTCTGGTCACCTGCTCACAGTAATGACATTACAGTGAGAAAAAAATACACATAAATTTATAAATAGTAATTAGAGGTGGAGGCATACATAGTCTGCTTTGGAGAAACATTTAGGGAGGAGTTGGGAGGCAGTTTGAGAAAGTGAAGCATGAGATCAGTAGAGAAGGAATCTAAGTTATATACAAGTTAGTTGAATTGCAGATGCACTGTCAGGAGAACTGGGGAAGCACTTATCTGTTATTACGCTAACTGGTTGAAACCAGTGTAGATAATAAAAGATATGATTGCATTTCCACCTTCTCTTTTCTAACCATAGACGTCATGACTGGACTGAACTTAGGAAGTAGGGAAGTCCAGTCTACTGTAATCTTGTTTGGGCTTAATGCAATTGAAACAGCTTGACGATTACTGCCTGCCCAGGAAATCTGGAACCTTCCAGAAAGAGAGTGATACAGTGATACAGTGATAATACAGGCAGACTGAGTCAGAGAACTCAGGGAGGCTACCACAGGATCAGCCAAGAGGGTCCTTTCCTTCATGCAGGATAGAAATAAAACACAAGCCAGAGAAAGTGAAAACAGAGTTTATTGAACAGTATAAGTGACAGGTAGAAAATAGCAGATGGAGTATCTGGGAGACTCAGAAGGGAAAGGAGAATGAGTCCTGTTGTGGCTTGGGGCTTAGGGGTTTATATTAGGAAAGGGTCTAGGATATGTGTTCCTCCAAGGAGACCAGGGCAGGGTCCAATCAAAGGTGAGTGTCAGATGAACAATAGGTGTTATTCCATAAATTACCAAAGGTACAGGTACTGATGCCAGCATCAGCTAACGTTTGTTTGAAGTCAATGTCCTGGAACACGTTTGGGATCTGGTTCTTCTCAGGTGTTACCAGGTGTTTGGGGCATAGGACAAAAATCAGAATGATTAACTTTCTTGCTTTCCCTCTTGCAGTGGAAACATAGCTTCTTTGGTTTATTCAGAGGCAAACTATGGAAGATGGGTAAATGAGGCCTAGGAGAAAAACAGCAGAAACAGATCCTCTCTAAAATGGAGTCCCTTCAACTTTCCTACTTCAATAAGAGGAAATAAGAATATGATATAGCATTTGTTATTTGACAAATTTATTTACAGAGTTACACAGGCTTCAAAAATTCATTGAACCAATTTTCTTACTTGCTTCAGATTTTATGTAAACATTGTAGGTAAACATTGTTATGTGTTTATTCAATATCCTAAGATATTTATCAAGTACCTCTTATTAGAAGAGTAATACCTCTTATTAGAACAGTGCCTGGCACATAGGCTTGGATAAGGTTAGGCATTAGTCTTGCTAGATCTTACTAGATGTAATGCATTGGGCTAGACACTGAAGGATATAGATAGCAAATACATGGACTCTCAGAGATTTAAATCTAAGGGCTCCATGGAAGGCAATTCTAAAACTTCTCTAGTCAGACATTGTGCTACTGAGCATAGAGCTTGACATTTGTCCATTGTCTCTCCATCATGCATCTCCCTGAAAGTTCAATGTCTTTCCTAAGAGGGAAGAGATCTCGGACTGCAACTATTCTCATCTTCTTAACAACTTTTATACTCACTTTTTCCCAACACACATGATTTTTGTCTTGAATAGTGCAAGTTTTTGGTATAATACTCAGATGATATAAATATAATTATTAGGGAAAACATACTTAAATGAGGTGGTGCTTTAAAGACAGCCTGATTTTCACATGTAATTTTCATTCTCAAGGGATGGCATAGCAGTCACTTTTCTCATGAAAGTAGATGCTAGTTTTTCCAGAATGATGAAAGGTAATAAATAATCTAAGCAGCCATTCCCAAGCATATGCCTCACTATAAGTTGCTAAAATTCTCAACTTCTCTGAGCTAAAGGATTTAGGAGTAGAATTAGTTTGTGGCCTTAAAGCTTCTTGAATATCAAGAGATCATTTTTTAATGTGTAACACACCCAGACAGAAATAAATTTTGTTAGCCACACTCTTGACTATAATTTGGAGGCACCCATCATGGGTAAGGACTTATAACAATATCAGGAGTTCTTTAATTGAAGAAGATATAGGAAAACAAAATGACTATTAAGAATGAATGAACCCAGGGGCGACTTGGTAGCTCAGTCTGTTACGAATTTGACGTCGGCTCAGGTAATGATCTCGCAGTTTGTGGGTTCGAGCCCTGTGTCAGGCTCTGTGCTGTCAGCTTGGCACCTGAGCCTGCTTTGGATTCTGTGTGTGTCTCTCTCTATCCCTTCCCTGCTCATTCTCTGTCTCTCTCTTGCAAAAATAAATAAGCATTAAAATCTTAAAAAAAAAAAAAAAGAATGAATGAACCCAAATTCAAGGATGAGAACGAGATATGTTTTACAATATAGTTCATTTGGATTCAAGTATTTGCAATGAATATGAATACCATACAGTGGGCTCTGTAGTTTGGGTTTCTTGGAAAGCAGAGCTGAGACAAGAATTCTGGTTCAGGTGTTTTATTTGGAAGGTGATCCCAGGAAGGAGTGAGCAGCAAGAGAATGAGACAGGGTAAAAGGAAAACCCAATATAGATAACATGTTGTAGAGGTCACTGCTGTAAACAGCAAGAGCCTGGATTCCACTGGGAAGTCTGCAGAATGTCTTCAGGAATTTTCCACTTTGAGACAGAAGGCTGGAACATTGATACACTGGCTGTGTTCCTAATCTTTGAGGGTTGCCTCTAGAATCTAATGCCCCAACACTCTGAGGCTTATACTTTCATGAAGGCAGGGGAAATTATTTCCTTTTGATCAAGCTCCAGGTCAAACTGTGACAGAGAAAGTGAACTGTCCACTGAAGCTGTCACTTAACATCAGGAGCGAGTCAAGGGGATGTGACACAAGCACAGAAAGGTCTGCTACAGGGGTTCTGTTAACAATTGGGGTCTCCTCCTTACCGAACCATTAGAATGGATAATAGCCACTAGTCACCATAGCTAAGAGTGAAGTCTCTCTTCTCATCTGGTGTATTTTCTTTTTCTTCAGATGTTCTACAGTATCCACAATGTGATATTTGCTACTTACTTCAGGCTATTGCTTTCAATCTCTGCTTATGTTCTCAAAGTGAAGGCTTTGAGTTATAATGTCAACAGAAGTTAACTAATGTCAACAGAAGTCTTTAGTTTCCTCCAAAGTGCTCTGTGAAATGCCTGTTTCCTACTTCAATAATAGCTAAATAATGTGCAGGACTTTATATCTAGCTTTCCAATCTGAGAGTATCTTCTGACTGTGTTAGCTGGATTCTTTTTGCTGTATCCAGCATACTCCATGCTCTGAAAGTGCAGCTACATTGGGATGGACTTGTAAATCCCTGTAAGCAAGAAGGTTCACTTTCTTGTGGGGATCCAAGCTGAGAATGGATTTACTTCCTTGGGAAGCATGAAAACAATGCTTTATGCCCTAGTAAGGTACAGTGCAGGAGCATTACCATTTAACTCTTTAATGTCTACCACTGTGTAGGCTTCAGCTGGGGAAAAGCCAATATGAACAAATTTCCAGTAGCAAAGAATTCTATAAACCTTATAATATTTACATAATTAACACTATCCTTAGCCTCTTCACTTATCTTGGAGTAAGGCCCAAAACTTTCTTTTTTAGATGATGTCAAGTCTAGTGGTTCTCATTGGGGGCAATTTTGCATTCCTCTTCAAGAGGCATTTGACAATATCTGGAGACATTTTGGATTGTCACAGCTTTGTTATGAGGCTACTGGTATTTGGTGGGTATAGCCAGGGATGCAGCTCAAGAAGAGGGAAAAACAATTTTCTGTTTATCTTTTTAAACCCCCTCTGGGAGGATTGTTTTCATGCTTCCCAAGGAAGTAAATCCATTCTCATCTTGGATCCCCACAAGAAAGTGAACCTTCTTGCTTACAGGGATTTACAAGTCCATCCCTATGTAGCTGCACTTTCAGAGCATGAATATGCTGGATGCAGCAAAAAGAACCCAGCTGACACAGTCAGGAGATATTCTCAGATTAGAGAGCTAGATATATAAAGTCCTCTATAACAAAAGACAGACTAACAAGAAAAAAACAATTTATTAACATGTATCCCTCATGTCTACATGGGAGATGCCCAAGAAAGATGAGTAACTCATGAGGTGGCATAATTTCAGGCTTAAATGCCATCTTCAGCTAGAGGCAATAGAAGGTCGAGGGGAAGCCAGTTGTAGGATGGTGACCAGGAAAACACAGTAAACAAGAGGAGGGTTTTTATGCAGATTTGTCTGTGTCTTCTCCAAGGATGAGTTTCTTGTGATTTCCTCACCCTTCTCCTCAGTTACAGAGAGGGAGACATCCTTTCAAATGGAGATTTTCTTCAGAAAGGGGAAGTTTTCTTTACAAGGGGGTAACTCTACTCTGTTTTCATAGTGTCTCCTGTGTCTGTTGTTTCCCAAAATAATCAACTTAGAATAATTCTTATGCCAAAGATACATATTTCAGAGTGACATATTCTGCTATCCCTTACTGCTAAACATTTTATAATTCACAGGACAACACCCACAACAAAGAATTGTGAGATTTAAAATGTCAAGACTGCCAAGGTTGAGAAACCTCAGTCTAGAAACAATGAAATTTTACTTCTATTGATTTTTGGAAGATTAACACAAACATCCTTTGTGACTATATGCAAATTACTTTACCTTTTCTGACCTCATTTTTTTTTTTTTTTTTTTTTTGCGTTGATGAGGATGTTGTACTAGATGGTCTCTAAGGTCATTTCTAACTCTGATGTTATATGATTCTATATTGTATGATATCATATGATTGTAGGATTCTGCTCTTTCCATTGCTACATTATTCTCCTTAAATTTTGGCATTTTCAGATTTGCCTGTTATTGGAAAAGTTGAATGTAAATAAGAATTGATTCTTTAACATTTACTCTCAGTGGTAGAAAATTAATTATTGAGTTCCTGTTGAGATAGCTATTTTACCGATTTAACTATGTTATATGATGAATTTTAATATATAAAAGATTAAAGTCACAGCACATCCAAAAATAATAAAGTCACAGTGCACTTAAGATGAAAAAGAGACAATTTTTCCTTTAATATTCTTCTGCTTTGAGCATCAGTGGGCTCTTTGGGTAGTACCAAGACATAGATTGAGAGGTGGCAGTTTGGAGAGAAACACACATTTAGAGAGCAGTGCTCCTGGAATCTCAGCCCCAACGTGCTGCTGGTCTGTGTGTACATGTTATGGTGCATTATTAAGAAGGCACATTTATGCACTGAAGGACTCTGACAAAACTGAAGAGATCCTTTTCCTTCTACTTCAAGATAATGTGTGTTCCTCAAAAGGAAAAAGAAAACCTGTGGCGGGAAGTGCTATTGAATTACTACAACTTTGCACTACCAATATAAATGCAAACATCGTTTCCTTTTGTCAGAAACCCCAAAGATGAAAAAGATTACCTAAGAGGGGTTCTTGTAGTTCTTAAAATATGGAAGACAGAAACAAGCCTCTCTAAATTTGTAAATGAGTCTAATCTAAGAAGTAAGAAATATAATAAATGGCAAATTGTTTAACAACCAGTTCCTCATGGTAGTACTTACAAGTGCTGGGGAGCAAGAAGTTCTGTCCCTTTCAAGAGCCCTTCTGGCTGGACTAAGAATCAAATTGACGTAAGACAATCAAGTTTAATAGTATATGTACAGGGAATCTAATTTTGATTCTAATCTAATCTAATTCATCTAATACAGATGTGAAAATCCCAAAGATAGTCAGGCCAAATGAGACATATATGTCATCCTAAACTAAGAAAAAGGGGATAGGGGTCTGGGAGTTCAGAGGAAAAGAATGCACTTTACAGGTTGATTAGAGCAGATGTTTGGTAATTAGATGTTTGCCCTGCCATATAGATGGGTCACTCAGATAAAATTTATCTCTGCTAATAGTCTTGATTCTTGGAAACACCTCCAATTTAGATTATCCTATGTAGTTAAGAGAGGGGCAAAAGTTTCTTTTAAGCCTGTAGGGTCTTGATTGCCTTCAGCTCAGAATAATCTTCATGCCAAAGTGGTACATTTCGGGGCAACCTGCCCTTGGCCCCTACAATAGACAAGTTTGGAAGAAAAACAAAGTAGTCTCTTCATTGCTTTTCCATTCTCCAAGACATCATTGTCCCTGCTCCCAGTAGGGTTCTTGGAAGTGATGAATACTCTTGTCATTTGCAGTTACAATTTTGACTCCTCCCAACAGTCCCAGCATGCACCTGTGCATAAGAAAATATCCCTATTGGATTAACCCTGCCTCTGGAGGCATTTCTTCACCTGTGCTGCCTCGACTTGACTCATTTTTGTTTCATAAGGCTCATAGATAAAATTTAAAATCTTAATTCTACAGTGTCAAGAAATTCCATGAAGTTCTAAAATTCAAAAAGTTTTGACAGAGCTTAATGCCACGCCAAAACTTATAAGATAAATTTTAATAAGGATAAATGTAAAATAATGCATTTGGGACCAAAAAATAAAAACTAACCACATAGAGATCAGTTTCATGGCAATTAGTATGGAAAAGGCCTGGAGGTATTAGCTGACTTAAATTTTAATGTGACCAAAAAATGTGATAAAGCTGATTAAAATCCATGATTAAGTTGTATAAATAGTAAAGTCGTGCCCAGTTGAATGGAGATCACGGTTCTCCTGGTCAGAATCACATTCTGTTGAAGGATTCTTATTTTAAAAGGGAGACTACACTATGTGACTCAGCTGAGCATACAACTCTTGATTTCGGCTCAGGTCATGAGCTCACGAATGTGAGTTTGAACCCTGAGTAGCGCTCTGTGCTGACAGAGCAGAGCCTACTTGGAAATCTCTCTTCCTTTCTCTCTGCCCTTCCCCTGCTTATGTATTCTCTCTGTCTCTGTCTCTTTCTCTCTCTCAGATAAATAAACTTAAAAAAAAAAGAAGACTAGAAAAGGGCAAAAGGTCTTAATACATATGAAAAGAAGAATCGTAAGGATACTGGAAATGTTTACCCTATAAAGTAGGGGACTACAGGGAGATAAGACAACTATCCCCTATTAAGTAGATCCTTCCAGTCTGACACTTGGAAGGGAAGCAGCTTATTTGGTTTTGCATCAGAGAGCAGGACTCTGGACACAAGAAAGACAAAGGGAGGTAGAAGATTTTGTCTTAAAATAAAGAATTTTCTGACAATTAAAACTTCCTTATTATATAATTAATTACTTCATGGAGTAGAAATCCCATTACTAGAACAGAATAAACACAGGCTATTTAACCACCAATCAGGAATCATCTACACAAGGTTTGTATGGACCAGATAATACTAAAGTCCGTTCTAACTCTAAGAAGTGCAGTTATAATTAATGCTGACCTGTGATTATGACAGCCTTTCAGAGCCAGTCATAGTACAGGTTAGACAGACTGTGGAGTCAAACTATGTGGGTTCCACTTCTACAAGCCCCCTCTCCTCCTTTAATAATTGGGTGACTTTGGGATGCCTGGGTGGCAAGAGTCTGACTCTTGGTTTCAGCTCAGGTCACGACCTCATGGTTCATGAGTTTGAGCCCCGTGTTGGGCTCTGAGCTGACAGCATGGAACATGCTTCGGATTCTCTCCCTCTCCCTCTCTCTCTTTCTCTGCCCCTCCTCTCTCTCTCTGTCTCTCTCAAAATAAGTAAACTTAAAAAAATTGGGTGACCTTGAAAAAGTTACTTTACGTCTCTGAACTTCAGTTTCCTCATCAGTAAAATGACGACACTCAAAGTACTTATATCATAGGATGGTTTGAAGATTGATTTAGTTAATATCTATTAATTACATAGGGCCATGCCTAGCATTTAGGAATGCTATATAAGAGTAATTATTGGAATATATAACTAAATCCTCTAAGATGTGCAAGACAGATTGCTTAACTACTTCTTTAAAAAAAAAAACTTTTTAATGTTTATTTATTTTTGAGAAAGAAACAGAGAGTGAGGAGAGAGAGAGAGGGCAGGAACAGAATGTGAAGCAGGCTCCAGGCTCTGAGCTTTCAGCAGAGAGCCTGACATGGGGCTCAAACTCATGAACTCGAGATCATGACCCGAGCCGAAGTCAGACGCCCAACCGACTGGGCCACCAGATTGCTTAACTACTTCTACTTGGAGTATCCCTTCACCAATCTTCAGACTGACTAAAGGAACACCACCTGCATCTTTATCTGTTTTCCCCCAAGTGACAGATGCCATTCAGATGGAATTCCATTGTCTCTGGGCAAATTGTAGAGAGTGTACTGGATGTTTTCTTGTCCAACTAAGTTAAACGTAAATTCACTGCTTTCCTGGCAGTCGAATCCTTGAGGCGTAAGAGAATTGCTTGAAGGCATATATGTTTTTAGTTAGATTCCCAGGTCACAGGACCATTGGACAGTAGTCACCAGGTCTGTCAGTTCGGAAGGCTCATTCAGTTCAGAAGTCTGTCCATGATTTTCATATCTATATGTTCTTTCAAAAGTAGTTAAAATTGTATGAAACCACATAAGCTCAGGGTAATGCCCTAATATTGCTATTTGTTAGTTAAAAGTGGTTAAGATTATAAAATAGATAAAAATGGTTAAAGATATCTTGTCTGTTCAGCAAACTAATTCCTGTAAGAGCTAACTAAGGTGTATTTTTAACTTTTAGACTCTACTGACATTTCTATTCATTTAAGTCTTCTATTTGTTGGGTCAGCTGTTCTCTTTTAAGGTACAGATTTTCTCATGAATTATTCTATTCCATTATTCCACTAAATCAATAATATTTAAAAGCTTCATATGTTCCACACTATCTATTTCCTCTATTCTGAGATATCAAAGCATAGGGACTCTGATGCATCTCTTTTATCATCTCTCCAAAGAAGGTGACATTATTGACACTTCATTAGGGCCTTGTTAATAATGTCCCCAGAGCATGACGGATGAATAGAAGATGCTGAATCAAGAAGCTGCTAAAGGCCAAGCTGCCGGAAGTGTCAGATCTTGTTGGCAGTTGGCACTAAATATAAGTGGAGGCAGGAGGGGAGGTGAAGGTGAATGGGATGAGGCATAAGCTTTCTGAGCTATTTGTGAACACATCAATCGGTGTAATCTCCCTAACCTCTTTGAAACTTTATGAGTTACAAGTAATCCTGAAGCAAAAAACAGTGGCTATAACCTGTCACTGGTATTGTGTCAATACTAATCGTTAACTTTTTCACTCAGAATTCTGGGATAATTTTTACAAAAGAAGAATGAATATGCATGAAATAGGGACACAAATGGATGTAGGTCCACTAGTGTACTGATAAATGTTTAAAACCCACTCTCTGAGGGGTGCCTGGGTGGCTCAGTCAGTTAAGCATCCGACTTTGGCTCAGGTCATGATCTTGCGCTCCGTGAGTTCCAGCCCCGCGTCGGGCTCTGGGCTGATGGCTCAGAGCCTGGAGCCTGCTTCCGATTCTGTGTCTCCCTCTCTCTCTGGCCCTCCCGCCGTTCATGCTCTGTCTCTCTCTGTCTCAAAAATAAATAAACGTTAAAAAAATTTTTTTTAATAAAAAAAAACACCAGCTCTCTGAGAAAAAAATTTTTTTTTTTTTTGAGAAAACCTGATTTCTAGCATTTGCTGATTGCTGTGGTAAATACTCCCCTAGAGCAGATGTCAGGCTATGGCCATGATTTTACTGAACATGGAGCTAGAAAGAGATGTGTACAATTAGCTCTGCTGAGCTGACACAGCTGGAAAATGCAAGTCATTGAGTGTCATTCCAGATCAGAAATGATTAAACTTATTACTTAGGGCCTTACTTTTAATGTATGATTTTAGGTTAAAATGAGAATTTTCCCAAAATGTCATGTCACATTTGAACATATAAGCCACTATGTCAGATTAATGTCAGGTTGATAAAAGCTTTGGAGGAAGATGGCCTAAGTTTGGGTCCAGGCTTTATTCCTTATTAGTGGTATAGCCTTGTAAGTCATTCAACCTCACTAATACTAATTTAAATAATTACACTAATGACTGGGCTTAGCACAGTACACAAATAAGTGTTTAGAAGTATTAACAGGGTGTATTAGTCCAGGTTCTCCAGAGAAACAGAATCAATAAGATATATACAGGGGCTCCTGGGTGGCTCAGTCGGTTGAGCTTCTGACTTCACTTCAGGTCATGATCTCAAGGAGTGTGGGTTTGAGCCCCACATAGGGCTCTGTGCTGACAGCAAGGAGACTGCTTGGGACTCCCAGTCTCCTTCTTTCTGTCCACCTCCCCCACTTGCATGCTCTCTCTCTCTCTTTCTCCCTCTCTCAAAAAGAGGTAAACATCAAAAAAAAGATACGTACAGATATATATGAGGAGATTTATTACAGGAACTGACTCATATGGTTATGGAAGCTGAGAAGCCCCAAGATCTGCCTACTGCAAGCTAGAAAAGCAGGAAAGCTGGTGGTATAGTTCAGTCTGAACCTCAAAACGTGGGAATCAGGGTTGGAGTGTATATAAGTGCTGGTCTGAGTCCTGGGACTCAGTCCTGAATCCTGGGAACCAGGATTACAGATGTCTGAAGGCAGAAGATGAATTTCCCAGCTAGAGAGAAGGAAGAAATTCACCCTCACTCTGCCTTTTTGTTCTATTCAGGCCCGCAAACATTAGATGATGCCCACTTACACTGATGAGGGTGATCTTTACTCAGTCCACTGATCCAAATGCTAGTCTCTTGTGGAGACATGCTCACAGATGCACCCAGAATGAATGCTACCAGCTTTCTGGGTATCCTTTACCCTAGTCAAGTTGACACATAAAATAACTGTCACAGAGGACCAATACGGGCCTATTTCCGGTTTACAAAATGCATCTTGAAAAAATTGACAGCTCTAGATTCTGTTTTCAAACTCTTTTCTTTTTCTATTTTAGGGTCCTTACCTAGAAACATTTCCCAAACCACTCCCCTACTCCCAACTCTGAAACTGTGACCAAAATGATCAGATCAAAAGCCTTAAATCAAACTTTTTAAAGTTCCACAAATGCATTTATTGGAAATTTTTTTTTAAGTTTTTGAAATTTTTTTTTAATTTATTTTTGAGAGAAAGAGAGACAGAGTACTAGTGGGGGAGGGGCAGAAAGAGAGAGGGAGACACAGAATCCAAAGCAGGTCCCAGGCTCTGTGAAGCCTGACACAGGGCTCAAACTCACCAACTGTAATATCATGATCTGCGCTGAAGTTGGATGCCTAACTGACTGAGCCACCCAGGCGCCTTGCATTTATTGGAAGTTTTCATGTTACTTCTATTGTTGTACTAGTATACTGACCTTGTAGTCATAATACCAATGGTGTATATTTGTGATTGTTTTCATGTACATTTCCTCACAGTTTTTTTTGCCATAAACTACTCATTGTTATACTAAAAACTGAAACCTCTTAACATGTGTCTCATCAAGAAAATCCAATCAAGAGAATTAAATTTGAATAAATCTGAGAGTGATTGTTTTCTTTATAAAATGTATTCATTTTGTTTTATTATTAAAAAAAATTTAGTTTATTTATTTATTTATTTGAGAGAGAAAGAGAGAGCACGCAGGAGGGGCAGAGAGAGAGGGAGAGAGAGAGAGAATTCCAAGCAGGCTCCTCACTGCCAGCGCAGAGCCCAATTGGGGGCTTGAACTCACAAACCGTGAGATAATGACCTGAGCTGAAACCAACAGTCATACACTTAACCAACTGAGCCACCCAGGCACCCCACAACATGTATTCATTTTAATGAAACTGTCTCTTTAAACAATGAGTTTATTCATTAAATTAACAACTATTGAACCCTCTTATGTATCAGACACTATTCTTTTGCTGGGAAAAGTGTAGAATGAAAAAAACATGGTTCCTGCTCTCATGGAATGTACTGTCTAATATCTATGTGTATTTGAGTAGAACCCCTTAAAAAGAAACCGTCTCAAGGATATATTTACTGAAAAAAATAAAAGTACATACAATGAGAATAAACTTCAGGCCACAAATTCAATTTTGCAAAAATTTTAACTACATTCAGTTTTAGTTATTCAATTAACTTTCCACTTTAACCCCTGATTCTACTTAGATAGCAGCGCCTTAACCCTTTCAATTCATTGTTCCCTACCCCGCAACCTTCATATGGAAGGGGGTCTCAGTTTGGAGACCTTCATAATGCCAAGACATGGAAGAAGGCAAAATCGAGAACATATAGGTCACCACTGAAATGCTTTCTTCATGTCTTCATTTCTTCATTTTCTGTACCCCAGAAAAAAAGTACAGCAGAATTTTCAGGACCCCAGAGGCTAGAGCACACTAGATCACAGCCTGAGGATACAGAAATATTTCTACTGCTATATTTCCATGTGAGTTATAAAAACTCCTATAAATGTGTTGCTGGGCCATGGACCCAGAATCTCATGCATGTATTCCCCCTGGACTCTCCTCTAGAAGCAAATATATATATATATATATATATACACTAGCCAGTATTCTATTCTATTCTATTCTATTCTATGGTACTTGTCTTTCTCCTGGCCCTTTTTTCCAACCACACACATAGGCACACATGTAGCAGTGAAAATTTGATCTTCATGAAAAGGAGAGAATATATTACAGGGGCAAAAATTCAGCTAATAACACAAAACTATCTCATACATATCATCCTACATACACAGTGCCTAGGATAAACTTTTTGTGAAGCAAAATGCTTCTATATACATGACTTTGAAAAGTGAGTTGCATAAACTGAATTGCATAAGAATAAATGTGCCATAAGTAAACATTTCTATTTCTGTAACTCTCCTTCACTGTCCCTCTGCTTTACTAATAGTACTCATGATATGTCATCATGAAGAACTACATTTTTAAAGACCTAGTATGTTTCAAACAAGCAAGACATAAAAAGAAAATGAAAAATTCCCTCCTCTCCTCAAATAAAAAATAGAAAACAAAGTATAAAAATGTAAATATTAAAAACAAAACACAAAGAGGAAAATAAAAGACAGAAACATTTCAAAATGCTGTTCTATGCGAGTGTGAATTATCAATGCCATCTTTTCCCATGGGCTGCCACCAGTGATTTTTTTTTTTTTTTATGCAACTAAAGGATCTATGTAAGGCCTTCATGTGATTCTAAATATATTCAAAACTCAGAAGCAAAATCTTTCTAAAAATGGTTTCAACCCCAGAAAAAAAGGTACAGCAGATTTTTTTTAAAGCTCTCTAGCCTATTGCAATAATAGACTATGCTCCCGGCCAGTGGCTGCACTGAGGAGAACAGGATCAGAGTCTAAGGCCAGAGGCCACTCTCAGTGGTCTCAAGTGCTGTGTGTGAGATCAGAGTCTGACCCATTTTATCTTGCACGCTGAGCTCTCAGTCACTGCCTCTTATATTTCTCACAGCTCACCCTAGCACCATCAAACTACTCCAATCCAGCAATATGCAACTAACTGCACATTCTGTTCAGGACCAGATTCAATAAGCCAAGAATAAACAAACCAGTATTGGTACAGGAGGTAGGCAGCCTCAGGGCCTTTCTGGGACAGGGTGAATCCTGGTCACAGATGCCAGGCTTCAGACTGGACATTTTTGCTTTTTGTCTAGTGAAGTGAAAATTTAAGCACCATATGTAAACATCCATTTTGTAATCATTAAGAAACTCATAATGATTTTACAACTGCTCTTTGCTTATTCTGACCTCTTGGCAAATGGACTCTGGGACAAAATAGCTTTCCTAAAATGGCTGAAAAATTATCTCCCTAAGTGCCCTGGGTTAAAGGAAGACCTGTGTCTAAAATATCTTTTGGAGGGATTCCTTGGTTTTAGGAGGAAGTTCTTTGGGGATGTGATCCTCCATTGCTTTTGGGGTAGTGCTGACAGAGGTTATCTATGCCGAAATAACTTCACACCAGGCTCTAAGTATCTGTTTAATAATGGGTTGGGGAAGTAGGCACGTGTTGGTGACGTTTGTTCATACTCTTCATGTTCTTTTACCATTTAATTTAAGTTCACTGAGCTCTGTGTGAGACACCATGATAGACTCTTGATAATATAACTTATTTGTCTGCACATGAATGTGGAATGCTTTAGTATTCTTTTTATAATTTGCAGAAACAGGCATGAAATAAAATTAATATAGAGTAATAGACCATTAAAAAATAGAATCATAGGTTCCTGATTATAGCCTAGGAAATGAAAAATCAAATTTAATGATTTCCTTAGGACCATCACTACTTTAATTTTTTTTACTTGATTTATTGAGAAATGACATACATAAGTGAATTGCATAGACATTAGTTGTAACTTTGATGAATTTTAACAAGCTATATCTGCCATGAGTATTTTTAATATAAAATAAAATATAAAATGCATATAATTTAGGATGCCCTCATAAGGAATTATTTCATCTAATATTTGTTGAGTTCTTACCATAGTAGGAGTGCCAAGCACTCAAGGGGACAGAGAAGGAATAAAATTGATAGTCACTGCCATTATAGCACTGACATTGTAATTGCATTCTAGATAATAAAAAAAATAAGCAAAGCCAAAATATGTCAGAAGCTGGTAAGCACAACAAAGAAAAATGAAGGGAATAGAGTGTGATAGGGTCAGGGGAAGGTTGTGCTATTTTTGATAGGATACTCGGGAAAGGCTTCAATGACAAGGAGATATTTGAGCAAAGGCCTGGAAGCCAGGAGGCATGCAGATGTCTGAGGGATGAGGGTGTCAGGCAGAGGAGAGAGCCGGTACAAAGGCTCTGTATTTCATGCTTCGTGTGTCCAAGGTCCTGCGAAAAGGCATGGTGGCTTACGGAGAGTGAAAGAACCATGGGGCAGCTAATGGCTGGATCCTATCCAACCTGGTAAGGACGTGTTATGGGTGTGGGGTTTGAGTCTAAGTGAGACAGGAAGCTCTGAAGGTAGTAGGGAGATATGTGACATAATCTGACTCACTTTTCAAAAGGAGCACTCACTCTATTTTGTGCTGAAGTGACTGAAGGGGAGCAGGGGAGAATGCAGGAAGAAACTATTGAAATAATCTTTGCAAAGAGAAATAATCTTTGCTGGGACCAGGGTGGCAGCAAGTGATGAAAGTAATTGACTTCTGGGCATATTTTTGAAGACTAAGTCAACATGATTTGCTAATGATGAGATGTGCCATAAGAAAGAGAGCCCCCAAGTTGTCAAGTTCATCATGCAGCTATCAGTTGCAAATCATAATAAACCCAGTTAAAAACAGCTTAAACAATATCCATTACCTTAACTAAGGTAGTAAAACGCTTTATTTCCATCTACTCAGCTATCCCCATGTCTACTAGCTTGCCTTATGAACAGAGATGGACAAATAGGTCTAGGTACTCTGTCTTTACCCACCAGAGGCAATAAATAAATAAATAGATAAATAAATAAAATAAACAAGCTTTTTTTAGCCCTATGAATTCTGTCAATAAAGAAGCTTTTCCCAGAATCCTCATTAGATTATTCTCACATTTCATTTGCCAAAATTGGATCACATTCCACCCTAAACCAATCATTGGCAAAGGAATAGAACCCATGATAATTGCCTTAATCAATAAGTGTTGTTTACCCAAACCATATGGGAAAGGCATCACCAGAAAAAAAATTCTGTCAATATAAAAGAAGGGGAAAATGGCTGTTGTTTGGAAAACCAACAAAATCTAATACATAATAATAATAATGACAATCATATTTACACTTGTGAGTACAGCATGATGCATAAACTTATTGAATCACTATGTTGTACGCCTGAGACTAATAGTGCATAAACTATACTCAAATAATTTTTTAAAGTAATAATAATTCTAATCAATACAGTACTTAACCCCATTAACAGTGAGTCATATGTGTAAAGGAAAGAGCACAAGGTGGCAGGCAAATCAGGAGGTCTGTTTATCACCAACTAGTTGAGATTATGGGAAGTCACTGATGTTTTCTGTGTTTTCATTTCCTCATCTGTAAAATGAGGGGGTTAGACTAAATGCTCAAGACTCCACTCTATGCATTTAGCCTGCCACTTTAGACCACAAGAAACAGTGAACAGAGTGGTTTACAAGGGCAGTACGAATTCAGAGAACAGAGAAACAGCATGAGCTGTAAAAATGCAGGGAAAAGATGCAAGTTCATGGAGTAGATATGGGAGAGGCACAAGATGTGATGAAACTGGCCAGAAATAACAAATGGGAAAATCAGGTGCTTGGGAAGAATGAGGGTACTGATCTAGAGAGGGGGATGACTTCTGTCAGATAATAATGGGTATGGTTGCAGTTTTTGAAGGCTTTTGAAGAGTAGGCTGGCTTGGTGCAAAACGTTCAGAGAAGTGACATGGTAATATTTTTAAGAAGACTACTCTAACAGTGAGCATTAGATATACCAAGTATGTTCTATAGAAGAAAAAATTAGAGGCTGGAAAAGCAGCAGAAAGAATATATAATACATAATACATAATATAATACATAATACAAATACATAATACATAATATATAATACATAATATATATGTATATTATATATATAATACATAATACATAATGAATTGGTGGTATTTCAGAAGGGAAGAGACTAGAATACATGAAGTCTGATTTTCAGTTGAAAGTTAAAATGACACATAGTAAATGGTTAAGAATCCATGCTCGGGAATCAAACAGTCCAGGATTAAAACACTTGCATGTCTTTTCCTAGCTTTGTGAACTTTAGCAAATAATTTGAACTCTGTGCTCTGGTTTCTCATCTGTGAAACTGTAATATGAACATAATCTAGTCCATGGGGATATTGGAAGCATTAAGTAAAAAAAAAAAAATGACTATATAACCGTACTGACGACAGTGTCTTATGACAACATATACTTGGTAAATAACTATTATTTTCATCAATAACATTATTATTAGTGTTATTATTTTTATTCAGTGGCAAAATTCTGGACACATCTGTCCAATTTGTGAGCTTTTAGAAAAAGGTCACTGTAAGCCAGGGTGAATTTTCCATTCTTGTTTTTTGTCAAACTGAGTTTCCTTTGATTTTTTTTTTCCTTCCAGTGTCTTAAAAAGTTATAGATCTTGTTTCATTCATGTGTATTTTCCTCCTTAAATTTTCAACACACATAGAACTAACATTGACATTTACATCCTCTCTCACTCACCCTCCAAAAACACCCAAGTTCCAGTTAACATACTTTACTTCTCTTTGCTCCCTCACTCCTCTCTTCCATCTATTATATTGATCACATCTGAAAATTTTGTTGTAGATCATTAACTTTCCACATTCCCTCTTATTTACACTTGATAATGGCCTTTTACTAATGTCTTTGCTGACGCTACTTTTTGTATCCCAATTATTCTTCTTCCTCTTTTCACTTTTTTCCTGGAGAACATGTTCCAGAAATACTCCTAGGGAGCTTCTGTGAATGATACATTTTCTGAGTCTTCAACATGTCTGGAAATGTCATTATTTCATCCTTACTTAGCTGATCATTTCGGGTATAAAATTCCGTGTTCATTGCTATTTTCCCTCAGAACCATTGAGAAAATATTGGGATGAGCACTGGGTGTTGTATGGAAGCCAAATTTACAATAAATTATATTTTAAAAAATAAATAAATAACAAAGGAAGGATGGTCTTTAAAAAAAAGAAAGCATTTTTATTTATGTGCCACTTCACATATATTCATATGTATTTTCTTTTGTACATATATATGTGTATCTGTACACATATTTATATGTGTATCTGTACAAAAGAAAATGTGTATAATATTTAGTTTGTAGTAATTAGAGCAAAATAATAAAAAATATAAAGAATAAAGTAAGTGATAAATTATTAACAAAACTAACACACCTAAACCAGCGCCCAACCTAAGAATGTGGAAGCTGCACACGTGTTCCTCTTTCCCGCACCCCATCTCATTACCCCCCACCATCCCTGCTACTCCCATTGTATTTACATTCCTTTGCATTTTCCCCATAGTTTTACCATATATGTATACATCTCTAAACAA
Source organism: Leopardus geoffroyi (assembly GCF_018350155.1). Taxonomy (NCBI): domain Eukaryota; kingdom Metazoa; phylum Chordata; class Mammalia; order Carnivora; family Felidae; genus Leopardus; species Leopardus geoffroyi. The sequence continues at coordinate 102,175,163 of NC_059327.1, read as the reverse complement.
CACATTATTTAATTTTGCTAGTTTTTGGGCTTTATAAAAAATAAAATTATACTATCAATAGTTTTCTATGACTTGCTGGTTCTTTATGGTTATTTTTTCCCCTTTTTTTAAGTTTATTTACTTTGAGAGAGTGAGACAGAGAGCATGAGTGGGTGAAGGGCAAACAGAGAGGGAGAGAGAGAATCCCAAGCAGGATTCACACTGTCATCGCGCAACCCCACATGGGACTCAAATCCATGAAATGTGAGATCATGACTTGAGTGGAAATAAAGAGTTGGCCGCATAACTGAATGAGCCACCCAAGTGCTCCTACGGTTATGTTGCAGTTTATTATTTTTTTCCTTCTACAGTATATCCTGTTGTGTGGATATGCCTTACTTTATTTATACATTTTTCTATTGATGGATATTTATGTTTGGGTTGTCCCTCCCTCACTCTTTTTCTTCTTCTTCTTCTTTATTTTTTGCTATTAGTAACAGTGGTGCTATGAACATTTTTGTATATATATATACTAGTGTTTATGTACAAGAGATTCCTCCTAAGGTATATATCTTCTCCTGGGATTCTTGGCTCATGAAGTATGCATATCTGCAACCTTAGATAATGCCAATTTTTTTCCTAAGGGATTATCCCAATTCAAACACATACAGCAAGGTATAAAAATTCCCATTACTCCACATTTTCTCCAACCTTGGAGTAATTTTGCCCTAGTCTATATATAGGGGATAATAAATATATTTCTTATGCTATGAATTTGCATTTTTCTTTATTACCCAAGATATTAAGCATCTTTTCATATGTTTAAATAGTTTTCACATTTTCTCTTTTTTTGAAATGTCTATCCATGTCTTTTCCCTGTTCTATTTGATTGCTTGGGTTTTTTTTAATAGTAATTTGTAAATAGGTCTTTGGATATCAATCTCTTGTTGGTTATATGTGTTACAAATACTGCTTATGGATTTTTAAAAAACTTCATGATTTTTTTTTTATAAAGAAACATTCTTAATGTTAAGGTAATCAAATTTATCCACCTAACCTTTTGTGGTTAATGCTTTTCTTTGTTTTATTTTTAAAAATCTATTTGAAAGAGCATAATGATATCCTGCTATATTTTTTTCTAAAAATTCTGTTTTATATCTTTGATCTGATGTTTATTGTTTGTGTATGGTATAATACAGAAAATTCTATTTCACTTTTTCCATACAGATTACTTACTGTCTCAGCATATATTGAATAGCCCTTCCTTTCCTAATGGCATGCAATGCCACCTCTAGCACATAGCAAGTTTCTGTATCGGTGTGAATTTTCCCTGTACTAATATATAACAATATCAGAAGAGGTCCTAACTGTATCTATAGAATGGAGGTTCCTCAAAAAGCGAAAAGTAGAAGTAGCTTATGACTCAGCAATTGCATTACTAGGTGCTTACCCAAAGGATACAAAAATACTGATTTGAAGCGACACATGCATCCTGATGTTTATAGTCACATTATCAACAATAGCCAAGCTATGGAGAGAGCCAAAATGTCCATCAACTGATGAATATATAAAGAAGATATGATATATATAGGCATGCATATATATATATATATATATATGACTCAGCCATTTGCAACGACATGGATGGAGCTAGAGTGTATTATGCTAAGCAAAATAAGCCAGTTAGAGAAAGACAAATATCATATGATTTCACTTGTATGTGGAATTTAAGAACAAAACAGATGAACATAGGGGAAAGGAAAAAAAAGAGAGAGGGAAGCAAACCGTAAGAGACTCTTAGAGAACAAACTGATGATTGATGGAGGGAGGTGACCAGAGATGGGTTAAACAGGTGATGGGTGTTAAGGAGGGCACTTGTTGTAATGAGCACTAGGTGTTACATGTATGTGATAAATCACTAAATTCTACTCTGAAACCAATATTACACTATATGTTAACTAGAATTTAAATAAAAATTTGAAAAAAAAAAGGGTGGGTTAACGGGATTCCCTCTGAACCTACTCACACAATCCATTACTATTCTTCAAAATATATCTGGGTATCAGGGGAGCCCAATCCCCCTACTTTGTTCTTATTCAGGAGTTTCTTGGCTATTTTCGGGCCCTTGTTGTTTCCCTCTAAGATTATTGAGTTTCTCAAAAAAAAATACTTATTGGGGTCTTGAGTGAAATATCATTGAATCTATGGATTCAATTGGAATCAATTAATAATTTTGCAATATTGCTTTCTTTCCAAATTCTTCCCTAATATATTTCAACAAAGGTAGATTTTTCTTTATAAAAGGACTTGCACATCTATACTAATATGTATTTTTAGATACCTTATTTTTTGCCACTAATGTAAGTTATATGTGTTTAAAAAACTAACTTATTATATTTTCTGTGTATTGCTGGTATATAGCAATCTAATTAATTTTTGTGTGTTTGATCTTATATTAAGCCACTTTTAAAACTCTATTATTAATTGTAAGATAAATCCCCCCCCCCCATTTTTACACCTTTCTAATATCTTCCACTTTTTTTTTGTCCTCATCTAAAATAATTAAATAATGCTTTTCTTTTACTACTCTGGTGAACTACATTTGATTTTTTTAATGCCAAATAATTATTGCATTCCTGGGGTAAATTCAACTTGGTCATGATGTATTACTTTGATTTGGTTTCGGTAGTATCTGCTTGTAATCTTTTGCATCTGTGTTCACAAATGTAATTGGCTTTTATTCGCCTTTTTTATGCTGTTTTTGTCTGTTTTTTGTATCAAGATTATAATAGTCTCGTAAAATGTTTCAGATATATTCCATTTAATGTTGCTGGTGAGAAATCTGATACCAGTCTTCTACTCCCTCTTTAAGATGTCCTCTCTGACAGTTTTTAGGATTTTCTTTTATTTGTTGAGGCTCTAAAATTTCAGTATAGTGTGTCTAGATATAAAGATTTTGTTCTTGGTGGTTGTGGTATTTTGTGGTATTTTTGGAACTAAAAAAAATTCTACTTGGCACTTGATGGGTTCTTTTAGCATGAGAACTGGAAATGTTCTTCTGCTGATTCTTTGACTATTGCCTCCCTCTTCTGTCCTAGAATGCCAACTGGACCAAAAGTTTAAATATTTGGATCTTGACTATAATGTATAAGACACCCTTCCCTGTACTGATGTATAACAATATCAGAAGAGGTCTTAATTTTTTATTTTTGTTCAGATTTATCATCATTTTAGCCTTTTGCTGCATTCTGGGAGAGTTTTTTGTCTTGATCTTAAGCTCATTAATTCATTCTTCAGTTACATTTATTCTGATACACAAGGCATCTATTATTTTCTGAATAATAATAATTAAAAATATGTGATCTCTATTTCTTTTGAGTATTGATATAGATCATTTTTGACAATTTCAAACACATAGAACAAAAGGTTGGATCAGAGAAAACTAAATCAATGCAATAAGAGGCAATAAGGTGGGGACAGTGGGGAAGAACCAACTAGAAATCATGGTAAGTAGAAAGCATGGAAAGAATTGGCAAAATGATTCTCAACATAATCAGCCAATCACAATATGAATGTAACTAATTTATTAAGAAAAAGACACTCTAAGACTGTGTGAAATAAATCCAACTGCAAGCTGTTTATAAGAGAGATAAAAATAATTCAGGAAGTTTGAAAATAAAGGTATAAAATAGATATCACAAGCTGTGGAAATAGAAAATGGTAATTACCATTTATTTTTATTTCATTCTTGATTAAATGGCAATTTAGTGAAGAACCTTGAAAATAAGAGAGATGCTATGAAAATGAATGCAAATTGCTGAACTAGCCATTACCTCCTGTAATATGAATAAATGTAAAAATTGAAAATAATTTCAAAACATTTACCTTAAGGGCATTAAGAAAATAAACATTAGTCAAGGTAAGGTGAAGATTCTTTTTTGTCAGATTTATTCTCATCATATATCTTGCCAACATAAAACTCAAGTTTCTGTTTAAGTCTAATTACAACAAGGGTCAGGGAACTTTCTGATAATCATCCCAGAGCTGGTAAAGCCATGACCTAGAAACCAGGAGAACTACGGTAGTTTGCTATAGGAACAGATTTGTTAGAATGTTTTCATAGAAAATCATGCTTGCTCACCTAATACTGTAAACTCTGGTTTAGAAATAAATTTTAGTTTCTAATCTCGTGATAAATAGCCCACTACTGATATGTCTTTGTTGCTCTTAGGGCTAACTCAATCATTATAATAAAGACTGTGCAGATATTTTCAGGATTGAGAATATAAAGACAATACTTTTTTTTTTTTAATTTTTTTTTTTTCAACGTTTATTTATTTTTGGGACAGAGAGAGACAGAGCATGAACGGGGGAGGGGCAGAGAGAGAGAGAGACACAGAATCGGAAACAGGCTCCAGGCTCTGAGCCATCAGCCCAGAGCCCGACGCGGGGCTCGAACTCACGGACCGCAAGATCGTGACCTGGCTGAAGTCGGACGCCCAACCGACTGCGCCACCCAGGCGCCCCAATACTTTTTTTTTTTAATTAAAAGTAATTAAGTCACTTAAAAATTAAAAGCCTATTTTTACAAATAAAGTAAATACATGACTTAGACTAACTTTTAAAAATAGTTTCTTAATTTAAAATATTTTAATAGGTAATACTACACAAAGTTTCACTTTCATTAGTTTTATATGAGGATATAGCAGGTTTTAGCTTGGGCCTCAGTATTTAGCCAATATTTGCCTTTTGGCTTTCGTTGGACCTCGATATTGTGAAGGCTGAGTAACCAAATACCAATTTCACTGCCATTTATTATTCTACCTCAGGGAGGTTTCTGAAATTGATGTGAATAAAGTGAAACAGATGAGATGAAAACTCAGAGGTAATTTTATGATCTTAAAAGCCAATTTTGTCTTTTTAATGCTACACTTCTAGATTCAACATTTAATGACAATTTTTTCTCAAGTGAATATATTAAGAATAAGAAATGTAAGTAAGAGTAACATCCTGAAGTCTACACAGGCTTTGTAGGATTGCTTTGTTGAGGGGCACCATTACCATTGACCAAATCTCCAACTCCAGGAGTTGAAGAGAAGGTAACTTTGTTTTAGTTGCTATTAAGGAAGAAAGCAAAATTAATAGTACAGTGCCCACAGCACCATTAGCAGGAACTTATACTGCCAGAGCTGGCCAAAAAAGTCTCTTGCTCCTACACTAACTTCAGTTGGAAGGATGAAACTATTTGGTATTAAAATGTCTAGTATAATTACCCATATTGTGACAGTGCTGAAAAAGAATTAGTCTGTGCATTATAATGTCAAACTTGTAAAATGTAACTAATAAGTTTTAATGATAAAATTTTAACTGTAACAAAAATTTAAGCACATTTCATATACCTATATTCCAGAAGGTCATTTTGTGATAGAGGTATTTGGCTTCAGCCTTGAGCTTAGCCACCTATTGATATTTAACATTCGGACATTCAGCATTGCCCAAAATGTGTAGTCGGTAAGTACATCTTTAGTTTCTTGTGTACTCTTCTAGTATTTTTAAAATAACTCTAGTATATACTCTTGCTTTTTTCTTTCTACCATGTATACCCTTCTGCACTGTAATATACTCACTTCAAAATACAATCCAGAATCTTAATTCTCCATGGCAAAGGCAAATGCTAACTAAAAGGCAGCTGCTGTAAAATATTCATGTCAGACATAGTAGGATTCAAGGCGAAAAGCCTTAGAAGGGCAAAAAACAAAAAACAAAACAAAACAAAACAAAACCTTTATCAGGCACCTGGTGGCTCAGTAGGTTAAGCATGCAACTTTGGCTTAGATCAGATCTCACGGTTTGTGTGTTCTAGCCCCACATCAAGTTCTGTGCTGATAACTCAGAGCCTGGAGCCTCTTCAGATTCTGTGTCTCCCTCTCTCTCTGCCCCTCTGCCTCTCGCACTGTCTCTCTCTCTCTCTCAAAAATAAATAAACATTAAAATTTTTTTTTTAAAGACATTTAATTTTGGTAAAAGGTAAATGGACCAGTAACAATAGAGTAATGAATTTTTATGTTTCCAAATAACATGGTTTCAAAATATGTTTTTATTTTTTTTTTTTAACATTTATTTATTTTTGAGACAGAGAGAGACAGAGCATGAACGGGGGAGGGTCAGAGAGAGAGGGAGACACAGAATCCGAAACAGGCTCCAGGCTCTGAGCTGTCAGCACAGAGCCCAATGCAGGGCTTGAACTCACAGACCACAAGATCATGACCTGCGCTGAAGTCGGACGGTTAACCGACTGAGCCACCCAGCCTCCCCGGTTTCAAAATATGTTAAGTAAAAGTTGACAAAGCTAGAAGGAATAATAGCCAAATCCACAGTTCTACCATGAGACTCTCACATACCTTTCTCAGAAAAGAACTGATGAAGTAAACAAAATATAAATAGAATATAAATAATTGGATGAACCAATTACCAAAATTACTCCAGTAGATATATATGGAGAAAACATTGTACCCAACACTCTTGGAGCATTCCCCAAAATTGCTCATGTATTGACAACGGAAATACCACAAATCCCAAGGTTTATAGTACATAAGCTACACTTAGTGACCACAATGCAATTAAATTAGAAATTAGTAACAAAATATATTCAGAAAATCCACATCTGACATTTCTAAATAACAATTAGCTGAAAAGGGAAATCAAAATAAAAAATTCAAATGATTCAGAACAAAACTAAAAGCTCAAAATATAAAAATATATAAAATAAATAAACTAAGCTTTCAACTCAAGACACAAATAAATGCAAAAGGTAAGATGAGATTAATGAAATAAAACTAAAATTCAGGTGGCTCAGTTGGTTGAGCATCTGACTTCAACTCAGGTCATGAACTCATGCTTTGTGGGTTTGAGCCCCTCGTCAGGCTTTGTATTGACTGCCAGAGCCTGGAGCCTGCTTCAGATTCTGTCTCCCTCTCTTTCTCTGAATCTCCCCTGCTCGTGCTCTGTCCCTCTCTCTCTCAAAAATAAATTAAAAAAAAATTTTTTTTAAAAGCTAAAATTCAATCAATAATTAAGTTAAAAGAAAGAAACAACATTAAGAACAAAACAAAAATGAGAAGTGATTACAGATACAGGGAAAATTGGAAATTATAAGAGAATAATACATTTTGTTTTATGCCTGTAATTTTGAAAGGCTAAATGTAAAGTTTCTACAATTTTCTAGGAAAATATAAATTTTTTCGATTGGCTCAAGAAGATATAGAAAATCCCAGTGATAGAAATTAAAATGATAGTTTCCCTCCCCCTACCTTCCCAACAATGGTACCAGGCCCTGGCAAGCCTCTAAGGAACAGGTATTTCTTTTCTTATACAACTGTTTAGAGCATAGAAAAATGTGAGAAGCCACAAACCTCATCTTATGAGGTATTATCCTGATTAAAAAAAAAAAAAAACCCTCAAAGGAACAATAAGCAAATATCCTTTATGGATATAAATATAAAAACATGTAAAAATATTAATAAACTAAATCATATAAAGTATGAAAAATGGGATAGTGCCTCTTAAAAATAGGACAAGTAGAATTTTCTCAGGAATGCTAATAAGGTGCAGCATAAGACAGGACTTGAACCAATGGAACTCAATTCGGAAGAAATTAAGGAAAAGCCAAAAAAGTTTTTGATTAAATCCAATGCCCAGTTATGAAATAAACTGTTCTAAAACTAGAAAACACCCATAATTTGATAATGTTTAGCTGTGGAAAACCCAGAGTAAGTACCATACTTAATTCTGAAGCTGGGCCTGGATTAGGGTGAAACAAGTGAGGCACTCACCTCAGGCCTAGGATTTAGGGGGGAACCAAAAAACCCAGTAACCAAAATAAATAGTATTTGAATGTAATTTAAAAAAATCAATATGAATACAAAATAAATCATGATGGTTTTAGAATATCAAAAATTTTTTAGACCAAGGCAGTGCCAAGCCATATTAGAGCCTGAAGTAAAAGGAGAATTCTGTACCCCAATTTAAATGCTTTTATGTGGTTTTTTAAATGGTTCTGAGGTGTCTGGGTGGCTCAGTCGATTAAGGGTCTGACTTCAACTTGGGTCATGATCTCATTGTTCGTGGGTTCGAGCCCCATATCAAGCGTGGAGCCTGCTTCAGATTCTGTGTCTCCCTCTCTCTCCGCCCCTCCCCTGCTCATGCTTTGTCTCTCTCTGTCTGTCAATAATAAATAAATGTTTTTAAAAAAAGTAAAATGGTTCTTTTTATCCCCAGAAGTAGTTGAAAAAATTACTAAAAATTGTGACTTTAATAATATTGTGAGTTCCTGTATACCCTTCCAGAAATGTTCTAAGCACATAAGCATATGTATATATATATATATACACACACATGTGTGTGTGTATATATATATATATATATATATATATATTATATTTTTAAAACTTGGGCTCATATTATATCTTTACATAATTTTTTCCACTTATTCTATTTTGTATACCTTTCCATATCCATAAAGATCACCTACATTCTTTTTTTTTAATTTTTTTAAGTTTATTTATTTATTTTGAGAGAGAGAGAGAGAGAGAGAAGGGTAGGACAGAAAGAGAGGGGAGAGAGAACCCCAAGCAGGCTCCATACTGTCAGCACTAAGCCTGATGCAGGTCTTGAACTCACAAACCATGAGATCATGACCTGAGCTGAAATCAAGAATCAGATGCTCAGCCGACTGAGCCACCCAGGTACCCCTCACCTACATTCTTTTTAATGTACATTATCAGTATAATTCTTCATGTTGTGCATGTAGTCACAGGGTTCTAAGAGCACAGAACAAAAAAATCATATTCCTGAAGCAAGAATCCTCTCTTGGATGTCCCCTAAGAAATGGTCCTTGCTGTTCTATTTGAAAATTCAGGCTCATAATCTCATTCTAAAACAAAACAAAACAAAATACCCTCATATTATTATTAAGCTTAAATATTTTTTAAGTTGAGATAAAATTGACATATAACATTATATTAGTTTCAGGCATATGAGACAATTCAGTATTTGTATATATTGTGAAATTGTCACCATAATACGTCTAGTTAATGTCCACCACCGCACACAGTTACAATGTTTATTCTTGCGATCAGAACTTTTAAGACCTACTCTTCTAGCAACTTTCAAATATGCAATACAGTATTATTACCTATAATCTTGTGCTGTACATTACATCCTTATGACTTATTTATTTTTTAACTGGATGCTTGTACCTTTGGACCACCTTTACTCATGTTGCTTTCCCCGTACCTCCACTAAATATTTTATTCACATCAAAAATAGAATTTTACAATTTTATTTTCCAAGCTTTAATGGAAGCAAATTCATCAATAACATTTTCAAACTCTACTCTTTTGCTTCTCTCATTTTCAATTGAGAGAATTGCCATTTTGACAATTTTTCTTGGCCAAGTGATCATCTTAAATAACCACTGTTAGGATTTTTAAAAAAGCAGAATTTCTAAATTAATGGAAGGGTAAAAAATGTCCCAGAAAAAATTGTATCATTAAAATAAATTCAGAAAGGGAAAAAAAAGAATACCAAAAAAGGCATCAAATAAGATGGCAAAAATCAGATTAAACATCTTAATTATATAATTACTATAAAATGGCTAATTTCTTGATTAACAAAGATAATCAGATTGAATAAAAAAGACATCCTGTATGTACTGTTTGCAAGATACATGCTTATAACCAAAAGACCCCAAAACATTGCCAATTGATTGGCAAAGGACATCAATAAGTGTAAACAAAAAAGAGAGCAGAATGGCAACATTAAAATTAGAAAAGCAGAATTCAAAGGAAAGTGCATTAAATGGGACAAAGGTGTAAAATCGAAAATAAGACTGCAACAGCAGTTAGCTTTTATTCAACTAACATAGAAGTGAAATATAAAGCAAAAACCTTTTTAAAAGGACCAAGGAGAATTTACACAAATTATAATTATACTGGGAGACTGATACTTCTTTTAGAATTTGATGGATCCAGTAAACCAGAAATTTTTTTTTTTTAATTTTTTTTTTCAACGTTTATTTATTTTTGGGACAGAGAGAGACAGAGCATGAACGGGGGAGGGGCAGAGAGAGAGGGAGACACAGAATGGGAAACAGGCTCCAGGCTCTGAGCCATCAGCCCAGTGCCCGACGCGGGGCTTGAACTCACGGACCACGAGATCATGACCTGGCTGAAGTCGGACGCTTAACCGACTGCGCCACCCAGGCGCCCCTAAACCAGAAATTTTTTAAATACAGAACTATTAAATAATATCATGAAGAAGCTTGATGTAACTAATAAATTTAAACTCTATAGAGAATATACATTCTTAATAGTAATACAAGCTTTGAATTCACTTTATGAAGCTAACATAACCCTAACACCAAACCTGACTGAGGTAGCAGACACACACAGTCACACATTCACAATTATAGCTCATTTTCACCTATGAACAGAAATAATCACTAAGACATACAGAGTACTTACTATGTTCAGGCTACTCTAAGCAGTTTATGTGTATTAACCCATCTAAACTTAACAACGCTGTTATTGTCATTTTATAAATGAGGGAACACACAGGATGGTTAAGTGACTTGCCCGAAGTCACACGGCGAATTTGTGGCAGGTAGTTTATAGGAAAGCTGGAATATGAACCTAGGAAAACAGAGTTGATTCAACATTAGGAAACCTACAAAATCTATTCATCACATAGATAAAATAAAGGAGAAAAACCATACCATCATATTCATAAATACTGAAAAGTCACTTGACAAAATTCAAAGTTTCTAATTAACAAAGAAATGAAAACGTTATGGTGAATTAGAATAGAAGACAACTTTCTTTGTATGTTAGAGAACACATCAAGCCAAAGTAACAGCAAAACACTAGATGCCTTCCCACTAAAATTAGGAACATTAATAAATACTTTAAAATAAATAAAATAGCAACCTTTACATTTATGGAGAGGTAAAAAAGAACTTTGTAAACAATTCACACATATTACCTGCTTATGTTTTGAAAATAAACAATTAGGGGTGCCTGGGTGGCGCAGTCGGTTAAGCGTCCGACTTCAGCCAGGTCACGATCTCGAGGTCCGTGAGTTCGAGCCCAGCGTCAGGCTCTGGGCTGATGGCTCAGAGCCTGGAGGCTGTTTCCGATTCTGTGTCTCCCTCTCTCTCTGCCCCTCCCCCATTCATGCTCTGTCTCTCTCTGTCCCCAAAAAATAAATAAACGTTGAAAATAAACAATTAGAATCCTGAGTTATTAATCCCTTTATTTTTGTGGAGCTACAGTTTTGATGATGGTATAGCTGTTTCTTCTCTTTGGAAAGTTTCAATATTCCTTAGGCCTTTTGTCTATTCAGATAAAGGAAGCAAACAATAGAATGGTAATATTCCAAATTAAAACTTCTAGGATTTCACAATTCATTCCTCATAGTAACCAACCCACATCTTCTCCCACTGTTTCCCTCTGCCCTAGCTCCTAACCCAGTCAGAAGTGGTTGGGGTGGGGGGTGATTAGGATTTCCAGATTTGCAAAAGATACAACTGATAAAGTTATATCCAAAATATATAGTGAACTCAACACCAAAAAATCAAATAATCCAATAAAAAATGGGCAGGGTAACTAAAAGACATTTTTCCAAAGAAGACATACAGATGGCCAACAGACACATGAAAAGATGCTCAACATCACTCATCATCAGGAAAATGCAAATCAAAATCAAATGAGATATAACCTCACACCTATCAGAGTGAGTATTATAAGAAAGATGAGAAATAGCAAGTATTAGAGAAGATGTGGAGAGAAAGAAACCCTCGTTCATTGTTGGTGGGAATGTAAATTGGTATACTTACTATGAAAAACAGTATGGAGTTTCCTCAAAAAATTAAAAATAGAATTACCATATGACTTAGTAATTCCACTACTGGGTATTTACCCAAAGGAACTAAAACACTAATTTAAAAAGACATATGCATTTCTATTTTTATAGCAGCATTATTTACAATAGCCAAGATACGGAAGTATATACACACACGTGTATATATATATATATATATATATATAATGTATATATATATATAATGTATATGTGTATATACATGTAATGTGTGTGTGTGTATGTGTGTGTGTGTGTGTGTGTGTGTGTGTGTATAGGAATATCACTCAGCTATTAAAAAGGATGCGATCTTGCCATTTGCAACAATGTGGATAGACCTAGCAGGTATTATGCCAAGTGAAAGAAGTCAGACAGAAAAGGACAAACACTGTATGATTTCATGTCTATGTGAAATTTGAAAAACAAATGAATAAACAAACAGCAGAATCAGACCCATAAATACAGAGAACAAGCTGATAGTTACCAGAGAGGAGGTGAGTAGGGGGATGGGTAAAATGGGTGAAGGTAGTTATGAGATTCAGTCTTCCAGTTGTGGAATAACTGGGTTGCGGGGTTGGAGGGTACAGCACGGGGAGTGTGGTTAGTGGTATTGTGATAGCATTGCACATGACAGATTGTAGTTACACTTATGATGAGCATAGCATAATATATAGAGTTGTTGAATCACTATGTTGAATACCTGTAACTAGTATAACATCATGTGTCAACTATACTCAAATTAAAAAAAAAATAGCACAAGATTAATTTTATTATTATTTTTTACAGCACTGTTGCAATGCCATTAACTGTGTTCCCTGTGCTGTGTCTTTGATCCCTACAACTTTTTTATTCCATGGCTGGAGGCCTATATCTCCCACTCCCTTAGGAAATGGAAGAGCAACATTAACCACAAGAATTGTGTGTGTGTGTGTGTGTGTAATGAGTTCCCAGTTAGATTTGTATTTCAGAAAAACAATAATTTTTTTGAGTATAAGTATGTGTCCTGCAATATTTGGCACACACTTCTATTAAAAAGTATTCATTATCAGAAAGTCCAATTTAACTGGGCATCCATTCTTTATTTTATCTGGTAGACCTAAGGCTGATTGCAGGTTTTAATTTTGTACTGTGTCTATCTGAAGCCATGGCTAGCTACAAGACTGAAGACTTTTCAGTGCCAATTTTTCCTAGTGTATTGAAATTTCATTTATGAATTCCATTTACATGCTGAATCTAAAATATCTGTTTTTCAGCATTTTTACATGTGGATATAAGCTCTTAAATGTGGATATGGATACAATTAAATTTTATTTTATTTCTATCCATCAACCAATAGACAAACCTATGAGCATTTAGCTGAAACAGGTAGACTAATGGGTGTTTTCTAGAGACATTAATAAGAAAGACAGAATTATAGCAGATGCATTATCAGTAGATACACAAATAACAGGGCCCCAAAGCACAGTGAGTGCTCCTTTTAAAAGCACCCATTAAATATAAAATTAGGAAATGTATCCTTAGGTGGCAAAAAGTGTTTTATTAACTAACCAACATATTTTAAAGGCTTGAGCTTCCTAGGGCTCATGTTGAGAAATTCCAATAATCACTAACTCGAAAAAAAAGAAGTATCTTAATTGTATATGAACTCTCTATGCAAATAGATACTGTGAGGCTTGAAGGAAAGAATAAGGCTTGTCATTACAGCAGGACCTGAATTCAAACCCATGTTTGACTGCTTACTATCAGTATGATTTAAAAAAAAAAAATTAACGTTTATTTATTGTTGAGGGAGAGAGAGAGAGAGAGAGAGATCATGAGTAGGGGAGGGTCAGAGAGAGAGGGAGACACAGAATCTGAAGCAGGCTCCAGGCTCTGAGCTGTCAGCACAAAGCCTGACGTGGGGCTTGAACTCACAAACCACAAGATCATGACCTAAGACGAAGTCAGAGGCTTAACTGAGCCACCCACGCGCTCCTATCAGTATGATTTTTTTAAATATATTTTTTTAATTTTCATAAATGTTTATTTATTTTAGAGACAGACAGAGCACAAGCAGGGTCAGGGCAGAGAGAAAGGGAAACAGAATCTGAAACAGGCTCCAGGCTCTAAGCTGTCAGCGCAGGGCCTGACACAGGGCTTGAACTCACGAACCATGAGATCATGACCTGAGCTGAAGTCGGACACTCAACCGACTGAGCCACCCAGGCACCCCTCAGTATGATTTTTAAATATGTATTTTTTTATTTTGAAAATTTTCAAACCCACAGAAAAGTTGAAAGAATGGAACAGAAAGACCCTAATATACTCCTCATCTAGATTCATTGCCAACATCTTTACACACACACACACACACACACACACACACACAAAATCATTTGAAATCATGTAAACATTTTGTGTCACAGTAAATCTGTACCTCATGACTTAACTATTTATTAATAATTGATGCCTGAATCAGCTATTATATTGGGTGTTATAAAAAGGTGATTTTCTAATCTTATCATTTCTTCTATATTTATTAGCTATCATTCTACTGCAAAGAAAAACTATTCCTTTCTCTGTCTCCCCCTCCCTCTTCTCATATCACGTAAATTTGTGATCTCTTAAGTTGGGTGTGTTATAATCCATTATTATCATTTTTCTTTTTGGTACTGAAATTGTCACAAATTCGGTCAGTGGGTGGCACTTCAGGCTGGCTCCTGGGTCCTTGTGACACAGCCCCATTAATCTCCGAGCACTTTGCTGCTTTCTGGCACAGGATGTTCCAGGCTCACCTTGTGCTTGTACTTTTCTTGCCTCACACCTGGAATCATCCATTTCTCCAAGGAGACCGGGTTCCTTTTAATGGGAAATAGTTTTAGAAATCAAGATCTATATTCTGGGTACAATTACAACAGGGACATTATTTCTTCTAAGCCTGTTCAAACTGAAAAAGAGTATAGATATACATGTGTGTATATATGTATATACATTTTAATGTGTGCATACATGTCTATAACTATATATAATGCATCTTAAAATTATGAGTTCATACTAATATGCACAATTGAAATTCAACACTATGTTTCTTTTTCTTTATCCTCTTCTTTGTATACCCAGCTCCCTCAGTGAAAATCAACTGATATTTCCAACAGTGTCAAAATTTTACTGAATTAGTTCCATCCAACATACACAAAAATAGTTTCAGAATTATAACACCAATACTGCCACCAATAACAGACCTGGTAAATAAAATTGTAAAATTATTTGTAATGTCTTTGTATATCCTACAGAGGTATACAGCCTAGAAAATGTGCTTAAAAGTTGCTTGGATTAATTTTTCTCTATGGATAATGTTATTAATTTCTCATATTGCTAAAATCATTTGTTTCTATTTGTATTTCATTCTGTGCTTGATTTTTCACACTTTCCTATTTAGTTGTATTTTTTGAAAATATATAACATTGACATGTTTCACAAGTGAAAACAATATAAAAGTCTATAGTCAGCTAAGTCTCTCCAAATCCCATCTTGTTCCCACCGTAGTTAGGGTTATAGCTGATAGTTGATAATAGATGATAGATTATAGATGATAGATAGGTAGGTAGATAGATAGATAGATGATAGATGATAGATAGTTGACAGATAGATAGATATTGACAGATAGATATGCATGTATATTCTTAGTTCACCTTCTTTTTGCACAAAAGGTAGCATACTATAACATCTTTTTTCTTTTGGTTTTTTCACTTAACATATCCTGGAAATGAATCCATATCACTTTATACAGATTTTTCTCATTCTTTTTGTAGCTTCTATCACTCTGTTGTTTATTGAACCAGCCTTTTATGGATGACATAATCCATAAATATTTTGCTACTGCAAATAATGCCACAATGAATAAACCTGTGTGCATGTTGTTTTGAATTTGTGCAAGTGTATTGGCGGTAAATTCCAAGGAGTGAAGTTTCTGGGCCTTAAAACAAATACCTACACAGTTTTGTTAGATGTTGCCAAATTTTCCTTCCTAGGGGTTATATAACATTTTGCGTTCTTACCAGCGGTGAATAAAGGGTTCTTTTCTCCTAGTACCTGGCCAAAACAGCGCGTTGTCAAGCTTCCAATCTTATAAGTAAGAAACGATAAATTTTAAAATACTTTGAATTTAGAAGTGTAATCATGAGCAGGTTACTGAGCCTCTCTGAGCTTTGATTTCCTAGTTAAGATAAAAATGCCCATCTTAAAAGGTTGCTGTGATGAACAAATGTATGTAACAGATAGATTTATGGATGCACTAAAAATCTATGAATTGACACATAAATACTCAATAAGTGGTATTTATTGTTAATTTTATTATGTATTTGGTAGGCAATAAATTTTGAAGTAATTTATTTATTTTGAATAAGTCTTTATAACTAACGTGGAGAACTATCATTCCTATGATGATGGAAAATAATAAAGTCAGAGGCCTTAAAGATTAATAAAGGCAAATAGTTTTCATTTCATATTCCATCTTTAATTGCTTGGTAATGGCATATGGAATGTTAGATTAACAATGATTAAGATGAGAAATCTTTGTTTAGCAGGTAACTTATACCTATTACAGGCACGAGTGTGAGGAGTCCATACATACTTCCTATCACTAATTTGGTCCAATTCATTGATTTTTAGAGTTGAGGAAATTAGGGCAAAGAGACTGGGATATCGAATAGGTGATACAGCAAGTTAATATCAAAGTCAAGATTAAAAACTAGAATTCCTCATTTCCAGTGTCAGGTTTTTTCCATCATACCATAGGGCTCTCGCTCCCTCTCCCTTCTCTCTCTCTCTCTCTCTCTCTCTCTCTCTCCCTTACACACACACACACACACACACACACACCCTCAAGTGGATTTTTGTTGTTACACAATTTAGCCCTCTTTTTCTGGAAGAATACCTTAAACTTACAGTGTGTATGGATTTTACATTTGTAAAACTTTGCTATACATGGTTTTCAGGCTGGAGATTTCTTTGTGGTGTTTAAGTAGCAGGAAATCGTCCGCAATTGACACAGGGGTGATCCCTCCACGTTGGTACAGCATGACCACTTGCCAATCAAGCTCCTGGTCCTGGAAATGAGATAAGCTGTGGTGTCAACGAAGAGGAAATGGCTCTCCAGTTCTGGTTTGGGTGATTTAGCATAAATGGAAAAGTAAAAGTATAAACAGCTTTTCAAATGGATAAAAGTACAGGCATCTCACTGTGTACTTAATCATTGATTCTGTTGTTCATTTTACTTTTCCAAAGTGTGAGGTCTGTTTGTAAGCAGAGGCAGTAAGCAACATTCATTGTGTGAAGAGCAATATTGGGGAGAGGTAAAGGGTTACATGAAAAATAGGCTATAGAGGGAGAAAGTGAAAAACAAAATGACAAACATTTCTACAAAGCAATACATTAAGTGTAAATTAATACACAGTTACGCTTTATTAAGCCATCACTTATCTAACAGTCTCAACTCTGGAACACAGCCTTAAATCCTGAATATGCAAAGCAGTTTCTGAACAAATGAAAATACAAGTTAGAAAATGGATGCACTTGGGTCACCTGGGTGGCTCAGTCAGTTAAGTGTCTGACTTTGGCTGAGGTCATAATCTCACAGTTAGTGGGTTCAAGTCCCACATTGGGCTCTGTGCTGACAGCTCAGAGCCTGGAGTCTGCTTTGGATTCTGTATCTCCCTCTCTCTGCCCTTTCCCCGTTTGAACTCTGTCTCTCTTTGTCTCTCAAAGAAAATAAATGTTAAAAAAAGAAAAAAGAAAGAAAATGGATGCACTTGACCAGAACCATCTTATGCAGCCACAGTCAGAATATTATATAGACTTTGGCTTTTATTCTTGAGAGTGAGGAAGGCATCATCACAGGGCTTTAAGCAGTGGGGTGACATGAACTAACTCCCTTTGTTCCTTTTTGTTTTTAATTGGAGGGTTACTGACATACAATATTAGGTTAGTTTCAGGTGTATAGTGATTCAACATTAATATACATTATTGATATACATTATCAATACAATATTCAACATTATTAATATACATTATGAAGTGATCACCATGATAAGTCTAGTGACCATCTACCATGAACTCCCTTTGACAGGATCACTTTGCCTGCCATGTTGGGAACTGACTGTGGTGAGAGGGGTCTAGGGTGCAAGCAGAGAGACTAGTTAAGTTATTGCAACCATCCAGGTAAGAGAAGATGGGGGCTTGATCTGGATGGAAAGAGTAGAGTAAGAATAGTTCAGATTCTGGATATATGTTGGAGATAGAGCCAACAGAATCTACTATTCGGTTGGATGTAGGAAGTGAGAGACAGGGAGGAGTGAAGGATAACTCCACATTTTTTGTTGGGCAACTGTAAGTACGGTATTGCCAATACATGAAATGGGAAAGACTACAGAAGTTTGGACAGAAAGATGAATACTTTTTAATGATGGTGGCTTGGCATCAAGAACAAGTTAATTTTTATTCAGTAGACTTGGTGATAAAAGGCAGAACAAATAGGTGATATACCATTATAGAAGATTTACCTTTGAAAAGAAACAGTTTAGGTGACTAACCATTGGCAGCTAAAGAAATAAGCTTATGTCTTCAAAATTGTTCTTTGTGTAGAACTTAAGAAACTCAAACTCAAGGAACTTAATCACAACTCAAAAAAGTCAGAAAAATGAAAATGCTTTCATTTCTAAGAGCTAAGAAGACACAAAGTCCAGGAATAATCAGATTTAATTGAGCTTATTCAGGAAAGTTTTCTGGAGTAGCTATGGTTTAACCCAGAAGAAAGGTTTTCCAGGAGAAAGCAAGGTAGAAGGAATCTTAGAGATGGAGTGACATTCCAGTTTGGAGAATTCAAGGGGCCTTCAGCTAAAAGCCAAGGCCATCGATTCAGGGAGATACGAGAGAGAAAAAATGGATTTGTGAGAGGCTCTGAGACACAAAGTAAGAAAAAGAACAAATGGTTAGGCATCAGGATTTCCAGAACCACCACTGACTTGATGGGCAAATGCCCGCTTCCTCTCCAGAGGGGTTGGCTAAATTGTGTCAAGGCACCTTTATGCCTCAATTCATATTCTATAATTTTAAGTGAGACGTCCTCTTCAAGCCTGGGAAGAGGTTATTTTCAGAAGGTATTAACCAGCTGCTCATCACCTCCAACAAGGACCGGATGTGAGGAAAAAGAAGGATAGGTTAATTCTAACAGAATTTCTTGCCTGTTATTAAATCTCAGAATGAGGTCCTGAAACAATCTGCCACCAGATTAATCTTCTTAAGCACCACTTTGTGTTACTGGCCTTTGCCAAACTCCTATGGTTTCTCATTGCTACCAACTCTAGTCTCACCTGCTCAGACGTCTCTAATCTGGCCCCTAAAATGTCCTGGCAGATGATGCCCACCCCTTTTGTCCACATGCCTAAAGGTCCAGTCATTCTGGCTGCCCATCATTGTTCCCATAGACATAATGTCAAGAGCCTTTGTTCATGGTAGTGCTACCTCTCCTGCAATGTCTCCCTGTCCTTGCTCCCTTTCTCCCAGCTACTTTTGAGAGCTCGGAATGCCTTTCTAGGAAGCAGTGATCTATTTCTATACATACACCAGTTTCCAATTTGATATGTATGTTCATTCTTCTCACTGAATATCCAAGGACAGGGTTTACAGTGTGATATGTGCTGGTTAACTCCAGATACTGACTTTGATAAAGTATGTTTTTGTTATAGTAGAGAAAATCAACAAAATGAAAAAATCAGAAGCACCAATACACATACTTTCAGGTTGTCAAATACTACATTTACAATATACCATACAAATGAGGATCATATGTCTTAATAAATCAGCTGAAATTAGGAGTTGAGGAGGATAGGAGGGCAGAGTAGAGGAGGGGGGAGAGAGCAATCTGAAGCTTCTGGACTACTTAAGAGAAATGACTTAGTGCCAGATGATGAACTAAATTGGAGATTTCCTGTTTTATAAACCAGGATTCACAACATAAATTTTTTTCTCTAACTGTAAGAAATGTTTTATTAAAATTTGAGAAAATGCTCTTATTTCACTCTTGGGAGTAAAAAAGAGAGAAAGAGAAGATCTTAGTCGTGATGGCAACAAAGCTGTATCTCATTAGTGAATGTAACATAATATGAAGACACAGAATTTCAAACCTGTCCTGAAGGCAAAGCGATGCAGTTTATTGATTGTAGCAATATATGCCCAACTCTGCACAGCATTAAATTAGATTCCATTGGCCTATGGCTTGAGATCCCTGTATCAAAAGATTATTAGCCTAAACCACTTGAGCATTTTGCATTTCCCCAGCATTGGATGTTTTATAGCTGTCTGTGTTTACTGCAGTCATTTACTTCTATGTTTTATTTGTGATAACTCACTCAGGATGGATGGTCACATGATAAGATCATCTTGTTGGAAAAACCACTGATATTAATAATGTGATTCAATGCAGAGGAAAACAGTGCCATCATAAACATATATTGGCATTCCTTCTTGTCACTGAGTTTTGAATTCCTAACTCTCTATATGGCTCAGTCCCTAGATTTAAAAAGGAGAAAAAAAGAGGAGAAAAATTCTCATGCATGACATTTGTTTTTAAAAACTGAATTCCAGCATTTCTTTCTTCAAACTAGTCTAAAATATTTTCATCATTTTGAAGAAGGTTTAGATCCCTACATAAGTAGAAAATTCTATCTTCTTTTTCTTACTAGATGTTCAACCTCTTACAGTAACAAATTGACAAAATGCAATGTTTTATTATGGGGCAATAATGATAACACTAGTAATGGGATAAGAGAAGAACTGAAACTGTTCAATTTCAAATAACTAACCCTAAACATCTCTATGGATGTTATTCTTATGAGGATTTTGTTACCCTTAAGAGAGAGATCGTGTGCATGTATGTGTGTGTTTAGATTAATTTTGAGTTTTTGATGTCATTGCTTAATCTGCAGCTTTGATACTTCTTTTTGTTATCTGATGGTGTGGTGATAGAACTTTTTGATGGCCACAGTTTAAATACTGGACCATAGGGGCGCCTGGGTACCTCAGTCAGTTAGGTGTCCTACTTTGGCTCAGGTCTCTGAGTTCAAGCCCCGCGTCGGGCTCTGTGCTCTCAGCTCAGAGCCTGGAGCCTGCTTTGGATTCTGTGTCTCCCCCTCCTTCTGCCCCTCCCCCACTCACGCTCTGTCTCTCTCTGACCCTCAAAAATGAATAAACTTAAAAAAATTAAAATTAAATACTGGACCATAAACATTATGCTAATCTCACAAGAATAGTTACGTGTGAGTAACTTGAATATCTAAATAAACACAGTTCTTGTGTTAGATTTTACACTAATTAAAATAATTCAATGTTATATCCAAATTAACTTTCCCCCCATTTAAATTCCTGTGGCATTTAGGTGTCCATCCAGGATATATGACAGACTGCATCATTTCCTGGTCATTTGGAGAGGCATGGGAAGGAGGGGAACTTCGCTCCTAAGTAAGCCAACAGAACAACCACTCAGGCCAGATAGAGCTAAGCTGGATGGAGGTTTGATGAGGACTAGGTTAAAATCTGTTTTCTTCATAAAGAAAAGGAGAAGAAATGGTGGATAGAGAATCTCACACAGCCTGAGTGCCTCACAGTGACCATGCCAGATAAGAGGGCCAGCCAGATGGCCTATAGAGATGGAAAGGAGACCAAAGGTGGGAGGGCAGTGTTTACCAGAAAGTTCAGCAAAAATGTTGAGAGAGAATGGATAGAGAACAGATAATGAGAAGAGGACCTGGGGAAGAGTGTTCTTTCCACTTATGTTTAAGGAACATGCATTAACTACACCAGTGCAAGTCAAGTTATATATGTATCAGTTCATGTCCACTCTGTAAAATAAGGCAGAAGTGATTAAAGAATGAAAAAAAATCCTAGGAAATTATGAGCACTTGTGGCCATTTAGATAATTTTAATTTTGTATGATTTTAAGTTGTCACTTAGACAAACATTTGTAGGAGAACCGTATTAGAAAATTCCTGTGTTTAGCCCATGTAAAACCTGATATTTATGGTGCCAGCTTAGCCCAGTTGAGAACCCTTAATTAGTAAGCTTGATAGTTGATTTCCTCAATGCAAAGTATCTCTTGGGAGCAGAACCTGGGGTGAATCTGCCTTTAAGTATCAAGGCTTTCAGTCTTCTAAATTACTTTGCCTGGTTTCCATCTATTTGGTCTACTTAGGGAGAGTCTTCACAGGTGCCCCATTCCTGATCTTTGTTCTCCCCACCTAAAACTTAATTAAAGTTCACTTAAACGAACACCTCGTGCCTGGTAAGAACAGTCTTCCTCACAGTAAAAAACCTAATTCAATTTCTCCTAATGAAAGTTTAATGTAAATTCTGTTACATCCTGTGACCCAGCAGGGACAGAAAAAGTAAGTGTAGCATATGGGATCCAATGAGAGACACTGGGAGATGGAAATTAAGGAGTCAAGCTGCAGAAAGGAAAGCAGATCACTTCAAATGGCAGGAAATTTAGCCAAGTGCCAGTGCACTGTATCCAGAAAATATAGGCCTGGCATGCACTTGTTATCATCAGGAAAAGGAAGAAATGGGGAAGAGAGAAAGAGAGAGACCATCAACTGGATCTAGAACACTTCATTTCTCATTTTAAAAAATCTAATGCAAACACAGCAAAATGAGAATATTTTTTAAATCTGGGTAGTGGGCACATGTGTATATAATAAACCAGTGGTTCTCAAAGTAGGGTCCTCAGACCAGCAGCATCAACATCATTTGGAAACTCGTTAGAAACACAAATTCTCAGGCTCCTCCCAAGACGTACAGAATCAGAAACTCTGGAAATGGAAGTCAACAGTATATGCTTTAAGAAGACCTCCAGGTGATCCTCATGCACACTAAAGTTTGACAACCATTATAATAAGAGTATTCTCTGTACCTGTCTGTATGTTGTTTTAAAATGGCACAGTGGTGATGGGGGAGTCCTGGCAGGGGTGTTGGTGGAGAGCAGTTCTGCGGAGAGGTCAAAAAATTTATTTAAAGGGGCGCCTGGGTGGCGCAGTCGGTTGAGCGCCGACTTCAGCCAGGTCACGATCTCCCGGTCAGTGAGTTCGAGCCCCGCGTCGGGCTCTGGGCTGATGGCTCAGAGCCTGGAGCCTGTTTCTGATTCTGTGTTTCCCTCTCTCCCTGCCCCTCCCCCATTCATGCTCTGTCTCTCTCTGTCCCAAAAATAAATAAATATAAATGTTGAAAAAAAAAATTAAAAAAATAACAAAGTAATGGTGTGAGGGAGGTTAACTAAGACAAAGTGTCAGGTCCAAGACAATAAGGGTAGAACATTGTTAGCAGGGAACATGGATGGAGACAAAGAAAATAGCAAGTGTGCTGTTGCCAAGCAGGGGCCCACCTCAGCGCTGGACTGATTAACTACAACAAGGCTGAGCTTCCGCGGTGATGTCAGGGTTACTGAACTCCCTTTCTTCTCTCCCCTCCCTTGTCCCTGCTTTCCAGCCAGGCCAGACCACAGGTGGCCCTGCAGGAGAGGGCCAAGGGGCTCTGTAGCAATTGGAGGGCCACATTGGCTAAGAGTAAAGCGGGTTGATGCCTTTGGATAGAACTTCTCCAGGTAACAAAACTCCCCTTTCTTTGCCTATTCCAGATCTGAGCAAAAGGAACAAAGTTAATTTAAGAATTTTTTAACATATATTTTCAACTCTGTGAAATGTAACAAATTTTCAAATGTAAAGATATAGGGGTGCCTGGTGGTTTAGTGGGTTAAACATCCAACACCTGGTTTCTGCTCAGGTCATGATCTCATGGTTCATGAGGTCAAACCCCATGTCAGCCTCCGCGCTGATGGTGCAGAGCTTGCTTGGAGTTCTCTCTCTCTCTCTCTCTCTCTCTTTCTCCCTCTCCCTCTCCCTCTCTCTCTGCCCCTCCCCTGCTCAAGTGCTCTCACTCTCTCAAAATTAAATACATAAATAATAAAATAAAATTAAAAAAATAAAAAGAAAGTGCACAGATAACAAGTTTACCAACAATCATGACCACAAATTAAATATTTGCAAGGCTCCAAGTCTTCAGATTTGGCCCAAATTAACCCAGATGTTTTTCTCATCTTTTTAGTTTCTCTTATGTGTCTCCTCTCCTATGTACTTTCTCTTTCATCCCAGAAAGTTCTTAAAGCTCCTGGAGTTTAAATGCGCTGACCTGAAGCTCCCTGCCAAGACATTAGTACTAATGGCCCAGTGTGAAGAGGCTGCTGTATTAAGACATCAGTGCTTGATGCTTCAGTCACACTTACCTTGGTGAAGAATCCCTTATCATTTTACCTCTGACAGCAGATGCTGAGAAGGGGAAAAAAATGCAAGGAGACTGAATTCTTAACTTTTTAACATTGCTTTTGGATTTAGCACAAATGGCACATCATAGATAACTTACTATTTCAATACACACACATACACACTGATGTTTATAGAAGCTGGTTGAAAGAAGTGTTTAATTCCTTCACAGAGATTTATTTAGCACTCCTTAGAAATGTTTGTGTTGCAATTCTGCCATTTACCAAAGTGTAGGGATAACATCATATTTCCTCAGAGGGATGGATATCTAAATCTCCAAGATCTACTAAAAGGCAAACAACTACCATTATACTGTTTGGATTATAATCAAGAACTGGTATTCATGTCAGTATCTGCCCTTTTATCCAGTAGTATAAATTCCAAGGAAGCATGCCACATCAGCTTAGAGGAACCAGAGGAAGTGAAAACTTTCCAAAATGAAAATCCCGATTTTGTAGTAATAAAAATTATCCTGAACACGAAATTAATGTTCATAGGTGTGGTAGGCAGAACGCCCTGGCAAAGGTGTCCACATTCCAAATCCCCAGAATCTGTGAGTATGTTAGGTTGCACAAAAATGAAGACAAAAGTTACCAATAAATGGACTTTAAAATAGGAAAAGTGCCATAGATGATCCAAGTGATCCCAATTAATCGTAAGTGTCCTTAAAAGGGGAAGTTAAGGGTGGGGAGGGGAGATAGAGAATGAAAACCAGGGACATGGCAGCATGGGCGCTTGGACTGAGGTTTCTGACTTTGAACACAGAAAGGGTCCTCAAGCCAAGGAAAGCAAGTAGCCTCTAGAAGTGGGAAAAGGCAGGGATATGGACTCTCCCCTAGAGCTTCCAGAAGGAGCACAGTCTTACTGACACCTCCATTTTAGCCCAGTGAGATGTACTTCAGACTTCTGACCTCCAGAACTGTAAGGTAATAAATGTCTGTTGTTTTAAGCCAGCAAGTTTGCAGGAGGAAAGTAATGCAGTAGGTTTCTGGGAGATATGATGGAAAAGTCAGAATCCCCGTTTTTCTAGGACTTACTTGGGAAATTCTCACTGCTGAGGAGAGGGAGAGGGAGAGGGAGGGGAGGGGAATTGGAAGATGATGGGGAGGGGACATGGGATGGAATGGAGACAGGGGGGAGGGGAAGGGCATAGGTTTCCTGAGGTCACACTAGCCAGGTTTTCCTTTCAGTCCCTCTTTCAACAGACAATTCTAAGGAAGGGTAGAGCTGGTTTGGCAGTTGAAGTCTGAACGCTGGCTTTTTCATTTGTAAATGAGGAGATTAGATCGGTTCATTTCAAAAGAAAACCAAGTCCATCTCAGAAATGCCCTAATTACATCAATGAGATACAAACAGGTACTACATGTGTAGAACTACTTCATGGCTTCAAGTATTAAAAAGGCTCACAATTTAAAAATCTGTATGTGGTTTGGTTATAAAGAGTGAGGATTTTGGATATTCTGCTTTATTTCATGATGTTTAAAAGGACTGTATTTTCTATATTAGAAAACACCTGAGTTTGGTTTTCATTCCTCAAGCTTGGGGTTCAGCTACAACCACACTGAAGCTCAATAGGATGGGATTGTGTGACTGGGGTGGGAGGTCTTCGTGCAGATGGAGCACTGGTCTCTAACGGCCCTTCAGGTGATTCTCTATGTGTAAATGTCCCAATGTCACATCTACTGTGCTCATTGAAAAAATGAGTGAATATGCATGAAAGCATGAATATGCTGCCTTCTTGCTGCTTGTCTCCATTTATCCCACTGTCTATGTAACCCAGCTGAGAACTGAGAAAATACAGTGGCTGCCTGTGGCCCAGGACACACCTGATTTGCATTCCCCCATCTGTCCTTTTCCTATCATGTAAAGAAGATCAAATTATTTTGGAAAAACGTAAATATGACTTTAACACATCTTTCTCATACTAATGAGATGAAGTATAAAGAACATATATTCCTTCAGAGTCTTGTATCTAAAATACATTGAGATTTCTAAGAAATAATATGGATTAAAAAATATCAACCAAACAAATTGAATTTTTGCCACAGAATGAGTTGTAACAGCAAGAAAAATTGACTCAAATGATCTGCACGCCTCACTCTTGCATTCTCTCTCTTCTCTCACTGACTCATTTTCCACTTAATCTTCTATTCATACAATTATCCACGTTCTTGATATTGACTCCTGTGTCATGAGTTTTTCATAGTGATCATTTGTTCGAATGAATTAAGATTGGCTCTCTAAAATGCACTGACTAACTCCACAAAGCATGAGTTAATTAATTCATTTGATTTTATTTTTCCCCCACCATGTGAAACTAATGTTATGTCAGAAGTTGACCTTGATAGATAATCAGAAATAATAATGAGAGAAGAAAGCAGAGAACTGGTTTTCAGATATTTGCTATTAGAGTGTTTATTTTTTTCCCCAACAGACTAAGGAATTTTAAACTTCCATGTAAAATATTTCGTAAACAGAATGTAAATTATTCATAGAATATGCCTGACAATATATAGTATAAAAATAATACTTCTTAGGCCAGTTTAAGATCACTTGACTATCTTACCAAACTGGCATGCAGTCTTTGGAAGAACTTATTCTTTTTTTTCCTATTCTGAAAGTTACAGCCACATAAAGCAAAGTCCTACATTTCCTCCTTCCCATTTCCCATGATGCTAGAATATTACCCAGGAAATAAACATGATTGAAATTGTTTGTTTCCTAAAACCATGAGAAAAATGTGAACTGCTTGGAAACTTACACCCAAGGGAAAAGGCTCATACTGAGATCATTGATGTTGTGAACATGTTTGGTTACTTTTCTCAAGAGTCCACTTCTCATCACTGGATTGGCAAGCCTGAAGCCCATGGAGAAATAGCCTCCTGTCCAAGGTCAACAGAGTTGGGGGAAAGGACTAAGCTTAATAGACCTCTCAAATGTTTAGTGATGTTGATGGTGGCAGAAATGTTGCACTCAACCTTCCACCTCTGTCAGCTCCTTGGCAGGGCACACATTTGATATTTTAAGTTTAATTTATTAGATGCCTTCAAATCTAATCAAAGATTTGGATTACATTTCTTATCTTCTCTGAGCTGCCTTTGTTTACATCTGTGGCCTCGGCTCTTATAGAGTTAATTCTCTGTTTAGCTTGCTTGCAGTCAAATGTATAAATAAAGTGGCAGGCTGTAAAGGACTATTTGGACAACTGCCATTGTGAGAATAGGGAATCCACAAAGAGAATGAGAGGAGTAAGCAGCTCTGCTGTGTAATGGGCAGAATAGGAAACTATTGGGGGGAGAAGAAAAGAAACTGGAGAGCTCTGTGTTTGAGAAGTGTCATGAGAGAGCACAAGAGCATGGAAGGCACAAGATGCATAAGGGAAATCAACAACCAAAATAGTCAAGATGTAGAACTCTAGCAAGGCACAGTGGAAGAGGAGGGTATCTAGTTTAATTATTTTGTAAAAATAGCTCTCACATCCAAAAGGTCTGGAAACAGCTGAAAAGTTAACTGACTGAAAGGCAGGATCTATGGAGGATAAGGAAAATTCAAATGAGACTTTTCTTCACACTGTATTTTACTCTGGGTGCCACAAACTTTGAAATAAAAAATTAGTGGCAATGAAGAGGGGTTTAAAAGAATACTTCAAATGTTGTCTCAAAAAGAAAACTCTCAAATCTTTTTCCTTCTCTTGAGAAAACTTTCTTATGTCGTTCATTGCAGTTTCCTTGCTCCTGGTGACACACTGCTTTCTGAGTTTGGCTTTGCTTATTAATAGCTTTCCAGCTTGTGACTGAGACTGTTTTACTCTCTGGGTCCATGTCCCTTTCTCTTGAACACTAATATCTCATTTTCTATCTCCCTGTCTTCTTGATCAGATGCCTGCTGCCTACTATCGCATGATTTTCCCATCCATAGAAATTAACATAGAATTAAGGCAGAATCATGGCATGACATGTTCACTTAGCTACTATTAATGTTGCAATAGCTTTAGAATGCAATTGAGGGATCACTAGCAACTAGTTAATTCTTCATATTAACTGTTGAAAATGCTAAGGCCCTCAATTTTCTCTTTTTATCATTATCCAGGTTCTTTTAAAAATGTTTTCTTAGTAAAATGCAGGTGAAGGAGTCTAGAATATGTCACTGTGACATAAAAATTATTTTGTGCAGAAGATATTTGAAACAGGCTTTTTTTCTGAATTTCCTTATCTGCCTAAAAGTAGAGCCTCCCAAAATAATTTCATTGTCTTAAATCCCCTTCCTAGGAGTTTCCCAGAACAAGGCAAGATTGACTCTTCCAACTAGAGGAAATCACACACCATACCTAAATAGACATTGTCTTAAAACTATGATTATCTCCTATCTATTCTCCTAAAGGCCCATTCATCTTTCCTAAAGGCCATTTGTTTTCTCTTCTCTCCTTTCTTTCCTCTGCTAAGATGACCTATAAGCCCCAAATTCTAATCATCTCCTTGATATACATTTTTCTGTGAACTTCTAGGTGATTAAACTTTGCCTTTCACTAATCTGTCTTTTGTCAGTTTAATTTACAGGTCCCCAATATAAACCAAAGAGGGTAAAGGTAAATTTTTTCCTCCCTGACACAGGCCATTCAGTATGAGCTTTTCAATGTCCTACTGCCATTTGTAATCTGATAAACTTGTGTGTTTGCCCACCCACTCCTCCATTCTGCAGGGGTCCTTGCTCTCCTCTTTGCCATTTCTGGTGGGCCTCTCTGTCTGCTTGTCAACCTCTATTTAAGAAATACCTTGTCAAAATGACAAGAAATAACAAGTGTTGGTGAGGATGTGGGGAAAAAGAAGTAACCCTTGTGCACTGTTGGTGGGAAAGTAACTTGGTGCACGGACTCTGGAAAACTGTATGGAGTTTCTTCAAATTAAAAATAGAAATACCATTTGATGCAATAATTCCATTACTGAATATTACCCA
The DNA here is from genome assembly GCF_018350155.1 of Leopardus geoffroyi. Classification (NCBI taxonomy): domain Eukaryota; kingdom Metazoa; phylum Chordata; class Mammalia; order Carnivora; family Felidae; genus Leopardus; species Leopardus geoffroyi. Next base: position 102,145,971 of record NC_059327.1, on the reverse strand, counting down.
AAGAAAATGAAGACACTAATTTGAAAAGATATATGTACCCAATGTTTATTGTAGTGTCATTATAATAGTTGAGATACAGAAGCAACCCATGTGTCCATGAATAAATGAATGGGTAAAGAATTAGTGTGTGTGAGAGAAATGGGATATTATCCAGCTGTAAAAACATTGAGATCCTTCCATAAAGCATAATAACATCCACATTATAGGGATCTCAGATGAAGAAGAGAGAGATAGAAGGGAAGAAAGTTTATTTGAAGAAATAATAACTTAAACTTCCCTAATCTGGGGAAGGAAACAGATATCCAGATCCAGGAGACAGAGATCCCCCCCAAATGTTCAACTCATGGATATCCACACCAAGACACATAGTAATTAAAATGGCAAAAAGTACTGGCAAAGAAAAAAAATTAAAAGCACCAAGAGAAAAGAAGACAGTTACTTACAAGGGAACCCTCATAGGGCTACCAGTAGATTTTCCAGCAGAAACTTTACAGGCCAGAAGGGAGTGGCATGATATATTCAAAGTGCTGAAAGGGAAAAACTTGCAGCCAAGAAAACTCTATCCAGCAAGGCTATCATTCAGAATAGCAGAGATAAAAAGTTTCTCAGACAAACAAAAACTGAAGGAGTTCATGACCACTAAGCCAGTTCTAAAAGAAATATTAAAAGGGACTCTTTGAGTGGAAAGGAAGTGCCATAAGTGGGAGTATAAAAAGTAAAAAACATAAAAGCAGTAAAAATATTTCTGTAAAAATCAGTCAAAGCATTCATAAAATAAGAGGATGTAAGATGACACTATAAACCTAAAACGTGGGAGGGAGAGGAGTAAAGAATGGGTTTAAACTGGAGCGCCTGGGTGATTCAGTTAACCATCTGATTCTTTTGGCTCAGGTCGTGATCTCACAGTTTGTGAGTTCAAGCCTCGCATTGGGCTCCACACTGACAGTGTGGAGCCTGCTTGGAGTCTCTCTCTCTGCATCTCTCTGCCCCTCCCCCACTCATTCTCTCTCCTTCTCTCTCTCTCTCTCTCTCTCTCTCAATAAACTTTAAAAAATGGGTTTAAATTTAAACCATCAACTTACTATATATTGCTATATGGAGAAGATGTTATACACAAAACTAATGGTAACCACAAATAGATAATAGATACGTAAAGAATAAAGAGAAAGGGATCCAAGTATATCATGAAAGAAAGCCAACAAACCATGAAAGAGAGCACACAAAAGAGTAAAGGGGAAAAGAGAGAGAGAGAGAGAGAGAGAGAAACCAACAAACAGACTCTTAACTATAGAGAACAAACTGATGGTTACCAGAGACTGGGTGGGTCAGGAGATGGGAGAAATAGAGAAAGGGGATTAAAGAGTACACTTACCATAATGAACATAAAATGATAAAAAGAAAAGGAATGAGATCTTGCTATTTTCAACAACATGGATAGACCTAGAGGATATAGTCGTAAGTGAAGTAGGTCAGAGAAAGATAAATACCATATGATTTCACTTATGTGTAGAATCTAAAAAGTAAAAAAAAAATAAACAAAAAGCAGAAACAGACACATAAATACAGAGATAAACTGATGGTTGACAGAGAGAAGTGGGGTGGGGGATGAGCCAAGTAGGTAAAGGGAAGTGAGAAATACTGTCTTCTAGTTATGAAATGAGTAAGTCAGGGGGATAAAGGGTACATAGGGAATATAGTAAAAGAGGAACAAACTCATTTGAGGAACAAACTCTAACAGTGAGAATAGCTAACATCTCATTGAGCACTTACTATGAGCCAGACAGTGTTCCTAGAAGTTACATTAACTTACTGGAGGTCACACTGCTCCTGGTGACTGGGCAGATTCCAGTGCACTAACCTGGGGCATAGCTCACTCTCTTTGACACTACACTTGATTATACTTCCTGCCTTGCTTTCAGAAACCAACATTTTAATAGAACCAGGTATAAGATAATAGAAAATTTTGTGGCCTGGGACCAAAAAAAGAGGTCATGCCCAACAAAAAGCATTGAAAGTCAAAATTTAAAAACACTTTCTTGATTTTTTAATTTTTAATTTTTTTGCCAAACAAAACCATTGTCTTCTAAATTAGGACTACTGGGGCAGGCTATTTTGTGGTCTCTGCCCCACAAGGTGTTTACCCACCTTGGTAAACACCAAACCTTCATACTCTATTTCTCTCTAGAGACAAAATACCAAAGATGGATGTATGTTCACTGGCATTTCAAACTCATAATGTTCACCGGCATTCCTGCACTACCTCCTCATAATGAATTGTCTTTTTGGTGTTTCTGGTTCCATTATTCTGTAGTTAATCTGTTCAAATTACTAACCAATTATCGACTCCTACTGTATCCCAAATACCATTACAGGTGAAATCAAATTTCTTTTTAGCATATCAAATCATTTCCTCTTTAAATTGTAATAGATAAAGACCTAGTTCACATCTTATTCTTCACACCTAAACTAACCTTTCAAAGGGTATTTATGCTTCTAATCTCTCTCTGTAATCCAACTCATTCAGTTGGCTTCAGATTTTCCCAAACAACTATTGGAGCTTCAATTGTTCCTCTGCTAAATAAAATTCTAGAAGGTACTCTTTTGGTAATAAAGGCTGAAAGGAATGTGCATATAGGAATCTGGAAAAGACTGCATAAGCTAAGGCTCATTAGAAGCAAGTCAAGGCAATTCTCAGATTGAGCTGCTCTCCTATCTTTCTCTCCTTCCTCATTTCTCTGCTTTTCTTCATGCATCAGCCACAGTGTTCCCCCTCTCCAACACCTGATTTCCTTTGCTTATTCATAGACTGAATCTGTACCATGCCAGGACCAATTCTGCCTGACCTCCCAGGTTCAGGGGCCACCACCACTTGCAACATAGTCTCAGTTCCCCAATTTCAAAGTCCCTGAAAAACAAGATGACTCACTTGTTTATTGTTTATCATTCACTTCTAGAAGGAAACCTGTATTTTCCCTTCTTATGTTGTTTTAGGATAGGTCTCTATTTGTCTCCTGAGGTGGGAGAGTATAGGAATCAATACTTCAAGTTTTTCTCTATTCTTTAACTGTCATTGGGTGGGGGCCCAGTCTTATGTCAACAGTGCAGTGAGACTATAAAGATCTTGGCTTCTTTGGGCTATCTTATCAGTAGGAGGGATCATTTGCTCCTCAAACACCCTGCACCTTGGTTCTTTCTCTCCCTTCACTCTTCCTTCCTCCCCCTCCCCCATACACTCTCTTTTCTCTTCCTCTCCCTTCTTCTGCCTCTTCTTTCCTCATCTCCCTTTGTCCTCCTCTTCCTTCTTGCCTCAGTTCCCCTCCCTCCCTCTCAGCTGCACATAAAGAACCAGGCTTGCCTTATATATGCAATCTCCATGAAGTAGGTATAGGGAAGGAAAATACCTTTTTCCTTTGCCCTTCTAAGTTCTTGGCTGGGACCCCTGTAACAAAAGACATATTTGCAAGAGAAAAACACAAGTTTAATGTAAGTTTTATTTGACACAGAAGCCTTCAGAAGAAGATGAAGACCCAGGAAGTGGTTAAATCTGAGCGTTTTTGTGCTGGCTTTGATGAAGAGTGAAGAGTTGTAGAAAGATGTTATAGGATAAGGGTTTGAACTAAGTGTTGTCAACTGGGAATCTAAACCGCAAGGCCTGTTTGTTTAGATTCCTCTCTGTGTCCTTCTGTGTCTTCAAAGATAAGGATCCTCTTTTCCTCTGGGTATAGGAGGGCACTCTTACATAAAGTTTTTATGACCCATATCGGAGGAAGGTCAGAAAGTCTTTCCTATATGTGCTGTTTCTCAAATTCCTTCAACTTAGAAAATATTCAGTATGCCAAGGGCCATGTTTCAGGGTAGTGTGTTCTGAACTCTGTTACAAGCAAACCAATGCATGTAGCTAGACCTCCACTTTTGAGTTCCAGTTTTCTGCCTGCACCTGAGTTAACCAGACTTATCCTTCTCAAGAAGTTAATAATCTTCAGTCTAAGGGAAAGCTCCAATTTAGCTTCAGATCTGAGGGGTTCACTAATCCAATGTCACCAGGGAGACTCGTACTTTGAGAATTACTGGACCTCCACAGTAAAACTTGATCTCCATTGTTATTTCTTCTTAATTTGTTATATCCAAAAATATATATTATATTTAACATATATTTTTATATATATTAATATATATTAAATATATATTTTGGATCTAACAAATATATATATATAATTTTCTCCCTTGGCCTCTAATAGAGCCCCCAGACCTGCCTCTATTTGAGATGGGAGTCAGGTATACAAGGGCTGGGTCATGTAGTCTCATTCCCAAGGTTACCCTACCTCCTGGTTTGCCAGGGATAGCCCCAGTTTACAACTCATGACCGTACTGACTTATTAATATAGCCCCCTCTTTCTTAAAACTGGGTTCCAGTAAGGACAGGTGATATCATCACTCTATCTGTTGTCTACCCAACAAGGGCTATCCATCTGCAGATTCCTTCAGGAAGGGATATATGCTTAGCTATCACTACTGTAGTTTGTACCAGCTACAGACTTCTTGGTTTGGCATTCAAGTGCCTCCATACTCCTTCCCCTGACTATCGGCTTATATGCTTTTTACATTTCAGCTAATGTGACTGCTATTTTTTGTGGTCACACTATTTGGTTTTCTACCTTTATTCTGCTTATGTTTTACTCTGGAAATGCCTATCTCTTCTGTTTTTCATTCTGTTTTTTAACAGAGCCCTAGCCATCTTTCCAAAGCCAGCCAAAATGCTATTTTCACCATGAAACGTAAGTGTTCAGATAGAAATAACATCGATAAACAAGGACTTGAGCTTCTGTTCCATTAATTAACTGGGTGGACTTGAAAAGCTTAATTGTCCTCAGTCCCTGTTTTGTCATATATCTAATGGGGAAACACCTATCTAATAGTTTTTTTTTAAGATTAAATGAGATAATTGCTTATGTAAAAGCATCTGGCATAGAGTAATTGGTAAATAAAGATGAGTTAATTTCCTTTTATTCCCCTGAATTCATATAGTACTTTTGGTATGCTGACTTACAGATAATTTTATATGGGTTTTACCACTTAGCTAGATTTCTTAAAGTAAAGGCTCATGATATGCATATGCATATATATATATATATACACACACACATAAATACATATATACATATATATGTGTGCATGATATGTATTTTGTGTATGTGTATACATATGTATGTATATTTGAGTGTGTATGCACACATAGTGTGTGTATACACAGAAAGCATTTTTTCTACATATTCATTCAATAAATGTCCAAACTGAGACCCAGAGATGTTATGACTTGCACCCAGCTAATTAGTTAATTAAGGTTGCCTCCTTTTCTTTCACCTAAAGTTTTTACAGAAGGGAAGTGTGTATCCGTATATAGACTTATACCCTAGAGAAGTCCATATAATGTATTGATTGAACAGCACAGCCTGGAAGTTGATACCATACTGGCACACACTCTTTATGTATATGGACACACCATCCCGCATACACCATGATCTCCCTGTTGACTGCAGTTGGGCTAGTTCCATGCCTCTACTGACCTGAGTCCAGATCAGTGATATGGACACTGTAGCAGAGTGTCCAGGTTAAACTGGGAAACTTCTGTAGGGGTAAATCTGTTTTGAATCCTCGGTCTCCCATTTCCCAGTTTAAGACCTTGATAAAATTATGAAATATTTCTGTGCTTCACTTTTGTCATCTGAAAATAGTATCTATTTCATAGGGTTGAGTGTTAAATGGACCAGCCCTTCAAAGAACTTAACCTGGCATATAATTAGTACTTAATATGAGCTGTCTTCCTTCTCTTCCTCCTTCCTTTCCTCCTCCTCTAATAGGTGATACTACTTTAGAGTTTGAAAGTTGGTGGGAGCTCCCCACTACTTGCTAAATAGGATGCTGCCTGATTCATGAATAGCTTAATAAAGCCAATTTGATCTTTAAAAGGAGGAGGCAAGGGGAAAATATTTCATGTGAAATATTGTATGACATGTGAAAAATATATGAAATTCAAATTTTGTTGTTTATTACTAAAGCTTTATTGGAAGGCAATCATACTTATTTACTAAATATTGTCCTATGGCTGCTTTCACACCACAATAATACAGTGAAGTAGTTGCATCGGAGACTGAATCCTACAAAGCTGAAAACATTTACCAACCAGCCCTTTAAAGAAACATCTATTGATCTCTGCTTTTTAAAAAAATTTTTGTAATGTTTTTATTTATTTTTGAGATCGAGACAGAGTACAAGAGGGGGAGGAGCAGAGAGAGAGACACAGAATATGAAGCAAACTCCAGGCTCTGAGCTGTCAGCACAGAGCCTGACGCGGGGCTCGAACCCATGAACTGTGAGATCATGACCTGAGACAAAGTCAGCCGCTCAACTGACTGAGCCACCCAGGTGCCCCTGATCTCAGCTTTAAGAGGTTAAATGACTTGCCCAAAATTACAGAGCTCGTAGCACCAATATCTTGCAATTTGAATCCAGATCCTTTCACTATCTTAAAAAACAAGCTCACTGACTAGATATCTCTTTACTTTTTAGACAAAAATGTGTGTGTGTGTGTGTGTGTGTGTGTGTGTGTGTGTGTGTTGAATTTTTTGGGGACTGCCAGTCTTCTTAGCTTCAATTTCACTTGTAAAAAGTTCAATTATGGAAGTGCAAACTCTGCAGATGCAGCCTCTCGAGGACGGCTGCCACAAGTACCACCTACTCCCCACTAATCAGACAGTCCCACTTCTCTGTCTCAAGCTCTCCTCAAAGCTGAAGTGTGTCACCTGCAGGATACTTGTCTCTTCCAGCAGCACCATGATGAGACTTATTCTTAGCCTGACCCCAGCTATAATACTTACCAAGAGTATTACACCCCTCGGTGCTCTTGTGATTAAGGAAAATCAAAATAACATATTATCGGATGGAGGAAAATACCACCCTCCTATTATACCTTAATAATGGTTTCTCCAAAAAACAATTTTTAATGTTTACTGATAGTATCTCCTCTGTTTAACATTTATACAGAGAAAGCTTTAGAAACTCATATGCTTACTTCTTCTGCTTCAAAAGAGGTTTGTTGATGGTAGGTAAACTTACAATAACCTGGAAGACAGTCATCTGTTCTCAACAGGAAGTAAGTTGCCCAGAAGATTTAATCAGGAGCAAGATGGCCAATTTTGGCAGTTTCCCAAATATTTCTGGGTTGGCCCATGGTACCCATTATTTTGTCTTTTTGTATGAGTTCTCAGAATATTAATCATATCCCTATTCAAGCTAAATAACCATATTCCAAAACCCAGTTAACTTTTGAAACAGCCTAAATTTTGGTATAAAGCCCATTCTCCCTTCTTTGTGTTAATGCTGATAGCCAAGAATTGAACTTCAGTGGTAGAAGACAGGGTATGTAACTTCTTTCCCAAATATTACATTAAGTACATCTAATAGTACTAAGGCCAGTTATCCATTGGGCTATGATTTCTCATGCATATTATAGTTATTAATATTTTTGTCAAGGGAAAAGGCAAAACACACATACTATTATATATATATATATATATATATATATATATACATAGTAGCAAGTCTCTAAGATATAGCTATAAGGTGGTTTATTTCATTATCATCATCACCATCATTATTACTAATAAAGGCCTATCAGAAATACAATAGGACTGATTCTCTACTAAGCTATCAGTCAGGGAAACCTCCTCCAAGGCAGTAATAGGACTGATTCTCTACTAAGCTATCAGTCAGGGAAACCTCCTCCAAGGCAGTAATTCCTTAAGAGTAGAGAGAATGAGTACAACAGAGATTGCATACCTTGCCTTTGTTACAATTTGCACTGGGTCATGGATCCCTCCTAATACTATACAATGCATTGTGTAATTTATCTGGCCACTGAAGGTTTTAAGTTTTCACTTTGAAATGATTTAAGGCTTACAGAAAAGTTGTGAAAATACTGCAAAAACAAATTTCCCTAAACTCTTCACCCAGATTCTTCAAAAATTAACATTTTATATTTGTTTTATCATTTTTTTATAAATTGATATAGATAGATATAATTGTGGTTTTTGCACCACTTGACAGTAAGTTGTAGATATGATGCTCCTTTATCACTAAATACTTCAGTGTGTATTTTCTAAAACCAAGGGGATTTTCCACATAACCAGAGCACAGTCATCAAAATCAGGAAATTAACTTTGATACAGTTAGGAAATTAACTTTGATGTATGGAGCTCATTGAAATTTCGCCAGTTGTCCATAGGAAAAGAAGAATAAATCTGATTTAAGATTCACTCTAGGAGCACAAATTGTTGTTTACTTTTCTCTCTTTAGTTTACTACTTTAATCTGGAATCTCCAGTCTGATGATCTTGACACTTTGGAAGAGTCCATGCCATTTATTTTGAAGAACATCAATTTGTAGATTCTGATATTTTCTCATGAGTAGATGCACACTATGCTTTTGGGGACTGCAATATCACAGTGATATTTGGCTCTTAGTGCATTGTATCAGGAGATACATGACGTCTACTTGTTCAATTGTAGGTAATATTAACGTTGAACACTTAGTAAGGTAGTGCCTACTGGGTTTTTCCAGTCAATTTTCCACATTTTCCCTTTTTTAGTAAATATCATATCTAGAGACTGTGTAATGTCTTCTTTCTCATCAAACTTTCAACCAGTAATTTCTTGCCTGAAACATTTATTGCTATAGAAGTTGCCAAATGGTGATTTTCTAATTTCATCTTTCCTTGTACATCTATGACTGTATGGAGGAGCTTTCCACTCCTTGAACATTTATTTATTTATATTAGAATAAACATGAACTCTTATTTTATTCAATGAATTATAAGCCATACATATCATGGTTTATTTTGATGCATAAATTGTTCCAGTTTTGCTAGTGGGAGCCCCCACTGAAAATTTCTGGGGTGAGCAGTAAGTTCACCTGTTTATGATTATTCTGGCAGCACTGTAAAGAGCATTTTAGAAATACAAAACAGGGGGCGCCTGGGTGGCGCAGTCGGTTAAGCGTCCGACTTCAGCCAGGTCACGATCTCGCGGTCCGTGAGTTCGAGCCCCGCGTCGGGCTCTGGGCTGATGGCTCAGAGCCTGGAGCCTGTTTCCGATTCTGTGTCTCCCTCTCTCTCTGCCCCTCCCCCGTTCATGCTCTGTCTCTCTCTGTCCCAAAAATAAATAAACGTTGAAAAAAAAAAATAAAAAAAAAAAAAAAAAAAGAAATACAAAACAGGAGGTGGAGAAGAGATGAGAAATGAGAGCATTGGGTATGGGAAGGACAGAATGGGTCCTAATACCTGGGGAAGCAGAATCAATAGGATTTCGAAACTGGGTGTAGAGTTAAAGGAACAGAGGTTTACGTCTGGGTAATTGAGAAGGTAGTGGTGCTACAGGTAGAAGCAGAGATTTCAAATGAAGACAAGTTTGGATTTGCTGAGTTCAAGTCTCCAAGGATACATCCATGTGGAAGTTTTGTTGCTATTTCTTTGCCCCCCAGTCAGGAATTCTGCATTTTGGGACAATCAGATTCTACCAGAACGGGTAAGGAAGGAATGAAAAAGTAAAAGGGTAGAATTCCCATACATTCCTTCATCCTGCCCCTTTCCCTAGCAGCATTCTGACCAGATGTTAGCTGATGAACTTCTTCCCATTGGTAGGAAATGTGTAGTGACTGAGTGGTCTATGTTCTTATTGTTAGTGGGGTAATGGAGTGGCCTGAAAACCATACGCTCTGAAATTTGTTGTGTATTTTCATTCTGGAAAGCAAGATTGAGAGAGAGAGAGAGAGAGAGAGAGAGACCAAGACCTAGAGTTCAGAAAAGCAATAATGGTAAAGGAGTAGTCGGTTAATCATCCAACTTTGGCTCAGGTCATGATCTCTTGGTTTGTGAGTCGAGCCCCGCGTTGGGCTCTGTGCTGACAGCTCGGAGCCTGGAGGCTGCTTTGGATTCTGTGTCTCCCTCTCTCTGCCCCTCCTCTTCTCACGGTCTGTCTCTCAAAAGTGAATAAACATTAAAAAAAATAAAATTTTAAAAAATGTCAGTGGTAGAGTAAGGGAAAGACCCTACAGAAAGTAAGAATATCAGAGACAAGTTTTTGATTAGTCATCAAAACCTAGATAAAAGACATTTCAAAAAGGAAACAGTAGTAAATAAGTAAAATTCTGATACTGAATAAAATGAAGGATGAGATGAGGCCATAAATTTGACAATTAGGAAGTGAGTGTCATCTTGAAGAGAAAAATCTCAAGAGATCAGTGTGGATAAGAGTGAATTTACAGGTGAGTAAGATGAGGTGGGAAATTGACCACAGTGAATGTAGTCTACACTTATAACATCTAGGCATGTAAGGAAGATAGCGAGTGCCTTGAATGAAGTGGGAGCAAGAGGATATTCTTAGGGTGGAGGACCTGACTAGCACATTGGTCTAAAGTACCTAAAACAGAACAAGATCAAGAATGCAAGAGGCCACCTTTGGAAAGGAGAAAGTCTTACTGTACCTGGGACAGAGGGGAGAATAATGGATGTAATTACAGAGGAATCTTGAAGTGAAGAGGAAGGCTGGTGAGGGAAGCCGATGTTCAAGATAAGTAGCCTGCTTTTCTCAGAGTGGAAAGTGGAGTCAGAGTGGAGGAAAGAAAAGGAGTCAGAGATTTTTGAGGATTGGAAATGATTTGGAACAATGGCCATAAGGAGTGAAATATGCCCAAGGATAATGTAGCAGCATTATTGTATATAGGAGAATCTGATTGTGCATATGCCATGTTAATGATGGTTTGAGCATCTTAACACCTCAAATCTTTCACAGATCAGAAAAAAAACCAAATGGATGGGTATGTTGTGTGTTAGGCTTTTCAGAAAGCAGATGTCGAGTCAGGATTAAATGTGCAAGAGGTTTATTCAGAGGAAATGCCTGTGAAGGATGGACAAAAGAAAGTCACAGAAGGTGGGGAAAGCCTTCAGACTGATGCAGGTCTGACCTCTGTGATGGAGAAGGGGAAGGAAGGAGGATTAGCTAGTAAGAGTCTCAAACTTCAGTGCAGTTCTCAGAAGTTTGGCCAAGCCAATGGGAAATCCATAAGCAAAGTCCTCGGTTAAGGAGTTTCCCATCTTGCAAGAATGGGCTGACTTTAAATTGTATTTATTTATTTTGAGAGAGAGAGAGAGAGAGCGCGCACGTGCGTGCACACACGCAAGTGGGGGAGGGGCAGAAAGAGAGGGAAAAGGAAAGAATCCCAAGCAAGTTCTGCACTGCCAGCTTCAGAGCCCGGTGAGAGGCTCGAACCCACAAACCTTAAGATCATGACCTGAGCCGAAACCAAAAGTCAAACATTTAACCTACTGAGCTACCCAGGTGCCCCTGGGCTGGCTTTAATATGCCATGGCCAGGCACTGGTTGGGAGCAGCTTGCATGGAGTGGGCCTTGGGTTCCAGGGAGAAGGCAGCTCAATTTTTCTTTGCAATAGGGGATTTGAGGACCGCATACTCATGGCTGCCACAGTGGGCATGTAACAATATGTGTGTGTGTGTGTGTGTGTGTGTGTGTGTGTGTGTGTGTATATATATATATATATATCTTAAGATCAATTCTCTGAGGGAAAGAAAATCACCTGATTGAGTTCCTAGTAAAAGCCCCAAAGATGGGCCAAGATAAAAACCTTAGCCTGCAAGGACTTGTCTGCCTCTAATCTGCTGTGACATAGGGCTGGAAACTGAACCCCTAAGTGAATGGATTCAGGGGCCCGTGGAAGGTTTGAACTGCCAGATCCAAAGTGAGAGAAGCAGAACCTAGATAAAAGCTAGGTAGATCACCTTCTAGTAGCTCTGAGGACCTTGCATCACCAAATTTGAGTAGATAGACAAGAAATCAGGAAGGAAGCAAATCATACAAAGGTGCCCGAACAGCTGTGTTAATTTAACAGGAGTAAGGGCAGTGTTAAGGAAGAAAACCCCATTGGGAATATAAACACTTGGAAGAAGAAACAAGGATCTCATTTTTATTGCTTTCCCGATCAAACTGTGGATGGCTTTGTGCTCTATGTTAGAGAGAAGCCATTTTCGGATAGGTGAATTAAAAACAAACAAACAAAAAAGATTAGCTATAATTCAGGACCAGCTGAGAACAGATAAATTGAATTTTTAATAACCTTAAATAGCATAATTATAGGAGTCTTGGCAGAAAGTTAAAGATTAGCAAGCACTATATAGAGAATATATAGTGTTTGAAGGGGGTGATAATCAAAGATGTTGGTCATAACCTCCGTCCATCCATCCCCCTTTGTGTTCTGTATAGCCCCTGCTCATCCTCAACCTAGGATTGATGTCAAAAATAATTTCTCACGAGCTCCTGAAGAATTCTGACCCGGATATATACCAGTGCCTAGAACATTGCCTGGGACATAATAGGCATGCTATGATGAATGAATGAAAGCAGGTTCACTGAGATTTTATGTGAGACATCAAAGGTCATTCTGAAGGACAAACCAGAAAACCAGGAAGTCAGAACTTTTTTCTCCTGGGTATCCCAGCTAAAGAAAGTTCATTTTCATTAATTTGTCATCTCTAGTATGTATCTTTTTACCTCTAAGTATCCTGTTGCTTCTATTATAGATAATACTTAATAGATATCTCTAGGGGTGCCTGAGTGGCTCAGTCGGTTAAGTGTCTGACTTCAGCTCAGGTCATGATCTCAAGGTTCATGAGTTCAAGCCCAACATCTGGCTTTCTGCTGTCAGCATAGAGTCTGCTTTGGATCCTCTGTCCCCCTCTCTCTCTGCCCCTCCCCTGCTGGTTCTCTCTCTCTCTCTCTCTCTCTCTCTCCCTCCCTCCCTCCCTCTCTCAAAATAAATAAACAAACTTAAAAAAACAGATATTTCTACTTTGAAAGTTGCTATATTAGTATGGGTTCTCCAAAGAAATAGGACCAATAGGAAGTAAGTAGATAGGTACGTAGAGATGATAGATGATAGATAGATAGATAGATAGAAAAGAAAGGAAAGAAAGGAAGAAAGAAAGAAAGAAAGAAAGAAAGAAAGAAAGAAAGAAAGAAAGAAAGAAAGAAAGAAAGAAAATGTATTTATTGTAAGGAATTGACTCACATGATTATGGTGACTGAGAAATCTAAGATCTGCAATCAACAAACTGGAGACCAAAGAGAGCTAATGGTATAAAGTAACAGTCCAAATCCAAAAGCAAAAGAAGACGGATGTCCCAGCTCAAACACAGATAGAAAGAAAAAATTCTTTCTCATTTAGCCTTTTATTCTGTGTAGGCCTTCTACAGATTGGATGAGGCCTACCCATATTGAAGAGGGCAATCTGCTTTATGAGGTCTACTGATTCAAATGTTAATCTCATTCAGAAACACCCTCACTGACACACACAGAAATAATGTTTGACCAAATATCTGGGCACTCCACAGCCCATTCTAGTTGACATAAAATTAATCATCATGGTTGCTAATTGAAAATCTAAAAACAACGTTCTGTAAATAAATGACACTTCCTTAGACTATTCCTATGAAGATAGCTTCTCCTTGGGTGAATTTAACACAGATGGAAATAAAAATTAGACTTGGCTAATTCCCAAGTTTTCAGAATTACAAGGTTGCCTAAATGAGACCATTAATAAAGGCAGGACTTTGAAAAAGAGAGCACTTTCCATTTTAATACTAAGTGTCATTAATGTATGTAAAAGACATAAAGACATAAGGAGTTCAGTGACAGGCAGCAATCTCCTGGGTCAGGAGAACAATCTCAGTTCTGATTATGTGTAATCATCCTCCAAGGTATGAGCAAGGGGGCACTTTCATTTTTAGCTAAAAGGTTATGGCATTTTAGAATAAATTCAATTACTTTTCTAACTCAGTGTCGGACTTTTAAACTTAACTGCTCTGAACTCACTTCTATTGTGCAATGTTTATGGGCTCACCAGCTTTCAGGTAAAAAAATAAGTAGAAACAATAAGACTACTACCCTATAGCTTGTCCATGTTCTGTTCAGGGTCAGGTTCAAAGAGGCTCAGTTTTGTTTTGTTTTTTAAGTAAGCTCTACGCCCAAAGTGATACTTGAACTCAGGACCCCAAGATCAAGAGTTGCATGCTCCCTGGACTGAGCCAGCCAGGAGCCCCAAGGGAGCTCAATCTTCATAATCTTCCTCTGATCTTTCCCAGGTTTGGGGGTTTTATATTTTTAACAAGTAGATACAAAACTAATTTACAATTCTTCATTTGGAAAATATTTAATCTTCATTTAGAAGATTCTGTTTTCAGGTTTTTTAAGTGGGAAATTATAGGATTTTTTAATAGGAGACACAGTCATAGCATTTTTAGTTATAAAGATAATATAACAATGACATTTCTTCATATCTGTTTTCAAAATTCTCATTCAAAAAGTTATTTTCTCATTTTTTTTCAAACATCACCTTTTTGCACAGATGGATAAAATTTTTTTTAGGCAAATGGTACAGTCAGGTATGATAAGATAGAATCATTTTAACCTCTTAAAGTGGCCCAAGAAAGCTTGAGCTATGAATAAAAGAAGACTTATCTCTGCCATTTCCCTTTCATTTAGTTGTGCTTGCTGTATTGTTTCTATCTTTGATCTGAGATTTCTTTGCAGGAATATTTTTGAGGCTCCCTGTCCATTTTATGAAGATGAGTTAAAGCTAGATGATACAATCTATAAAGCCATTCATTTGTGCACATACAAAGTGAACTTTGCATATGCTGAAAGCAAGTATGTGAACATCAAATTAACTCCATCCCCCTCCCCAAGTAATCCTACCCTCTCCTCAGGATACATCCTGTACCAGACAGACGTGACATGTGACTATCTGATGGGCAGATGAAATCAGAGTGTTAGAACCAATCTCCATATTTAATAGTAGCGTTACGTCACTTACTGTTCACACCTCCCCCCACCCCCCCCCCGGAATCTATCTTCGCCTTGAAGTCATTTGTGGGCCCATCCCAACAAGGTCAAGGAAATTCCAACTATGAATCACTGCAGAGACATTTAGATCCTGTAAATTCTTGAGAGCAAAGCTATGTCAAGACAAACAAACCTTCCTCTTCCTAATATTGATATAACTCTCATAACATAACTTTGGTGCATTATTTTGCTAATAGAGATTCTTTATATTTTGTCTATCCTAAGCACTCCTCCTATGTAAGAGTGGATAGTAAGGAATAAGGGACTCAAGGAGAAAAGAAAAGAAAATCCTGTCCTGCTACATTATCAGGGTCTAGCATTTAGCATGTGCTCCACATTAAGTTGTCATAGTGATGTGCTACTGATCTTTTTTGTGATCTCATCGGAAGTTAGGTCTCACTTTGTGGTATGCACAGAACCAAACTTAGACTGCAACGCCCCCCTCTCACGCTGACATTCCTTGATTCTATGAATCTGTGTCCTTGATGAAAATTGCCTATGTTGGCCAGCAGTGCTGTTCCTGAGTGATGTGCACACAGGTCTGAGTCCTTACTTGGCCCAATGTCTCACTCTGCTTTTGCTGGAATGCAACAAGAGCTTCAAAAGATGGGCCTGAAAATGGATATTCATGAGAATTAGAAACAAATCACAGCAGGGAACTAACAACATAAAAATACTTCAAACTGTGAGGAATTAAAGCAACAGTTCCTGTTGTGATGTACACAATGGACACAGCATGTGGGTAGCTATTAAAAAAAAACTGGAAGAAAAAGTATATCTATGAGAAACAACTTTTAAAAAACCACAGAGAATTCAAATGTCTCATGGTCAGAGAACTGTAGGGTTGAAATAGTGAATCTGTGGAATAAGTTTAAAGTTTGAATCCTAAAGTATGTTTTGCCACAATTTGCCCCATCTCCTGGTGCCCACAAATCCCTCTCAGTGTAACCAAAGGTCCCCCTCCTTCTATCAGTCCCCAAGAATTACATGGTTAAGGTTACCACGTCCATTCCAAAATCACTTAAGTACATAAAACTGGATGAGGAAGGTGGGTAATCCTGATTCAGTCCCCAACCTAAAACAAGGCATTTATGAGGCACCTGGGTGGCTCAGTCAGTTGAGCATCCAACCCTTGATCTCAGCTCAGGTCTTGATCTTGGGGCTGTGAGTTCAAGCCCTGCATTGAACTACCTGCTGGGCATAAAGCCTACTTAAAAAAAATAAATAAGGCATTTCTTTCTAGACTAGTGTTTTAAGCTCAGAGTAATTTGTGACTTGTTATGCCCATGGGTGATTAATAAATCATATTACATCATCACCATATTATTTTTCAAATGTAAACCTACCCTAGCATCTCAAGGCAAGTTACTCTGAATTGAACAAAGAATGAAAATAAAAGTATAAGCTTATGATTATCATTTAATACTATGTATGCCTCAAAGGGATTATTTTACTTAAGGATCACATTCTTCTGGGGGAAATTTTTTTTAATAATATTTAATAAATCTGACAGTGACCCAGAACTCCCTTTTGATATTGAAGAAAATAACTTTTCCTAGTTGGGTAACTAATGAGCAATTTATTACACTCAATCTGTTCTATAATCATGATGTCTAGATTGTAAAGTCCCAGAGGGCAATGACTGCACACTTTGTTCAGTGATTTAAAGACCTTCTCCAACTGATATAGTATTAAATAAGAAGAACATTTTTGTATCACTTAGGATACTTTCAGCTGGAATTAATAGAAAACTCATTTCAACCTACTCAAGCATTAGAGAGATGTATTATCTTATATAACAAGTAGTCCAGAGTTAAGGGGAGTTATCAAGTGGCTCAATCATATTATCAAAAACCCAAAGGCTTTCCATTATATTCAGAATATCAGCTTTTGCTTAGAGGCCAGCTCCCCTCATGGTTGTAAGATGGCTACCATGTCCCAAGCATCATGAGGAAATGTATCAAAGTCTGATTGATAATATGGCCATCTCTTCCCATGCATCTCTAAAAGGAGGAAAACATTTCCCAGAAGCCTCCTACATTCCCTTCTTCAGGAACTTGGTCACATGACTACTATTAAACCAATCACTGGCAAGACAAATATAACCCAATGGTTGATTAATTTACGCCAATCCTAATTTAAGGTTTTGGCTCATGTTGGAAATATAGATAACTATATCAGTTAAGAATAGGTTAAGAGATCCAAAATAATTGAGACCTCAATAAGAAAGAAAATCACCCACAAAAAAAATTGAGGGGCAAACAATCCTGGACTATGTACAAGATACCTATTGCCACCCAATGTTTTAAAACAATAAACAATTGACTATGACTCTGAGAATGTTCTCTGGTCTCAGCTGAACTTCTGCATCTACTGTCGGTGGATATGTCAGCCACAGCAGGATTTATTGTTGGTGGATGGGTTTCTTCATATGTCTGAGACCTCAACTGTGACAAGTAAGCTGCCTCAGATCTGTTCTACACTATCTCTCAACCTGAAGTAGACTAGTCTAGGCTTGTTCCCATGGCATAGGCAAGGGTCCAGGAGAGAAGCAGAAATATGCATATCTTCCCATTATAGCATAGCAAATCTCCCTAAAGTGTAATGGTTTGAAATAGCCACTTCCTTAGTTTAACAGCCTGCAAACAGCAATCTAGGCTGGTCTCACCTGAACTCCTTCATCTGTTTACATCAGCTGTGTTATGGCTAGATAGCTCTGCTTTTGCAAGTCTGTCAGCTGGGACCCCTCAGCTGGGGTCTCTCATCCTCCAGTAGGCTAGCCATAGTTTGTGCTCATGGTAGAAGCAAGGGTCCAAGGAAGAAAGTAGAAGCATGCAAGGGTATTTGAGATCTAGGCATGAAACTGGCACATGGTCACTTCTGCTGCATTCTATTGACCAGAGCAAGTCACAAGGCCAGCCCAGACACAAGGTGTGTTAAAAATATATTCCACTTCTTTTTCGTTTTGTTTTTTAATTTAATTTAATTTTAAATTCCAGTATAGTTAACATACAGTACTATATTAGTTTCAGGTACACAATACAGTGATTCAACAATTTTATACATCAACCAGTGCTCATCACTACAAGTGCACTCCTTAATCCCCATTGCCTATTTTACTCGTCCTCATACCCACTGCACTTCTGGTAACCATCTCTTTGTGCTCTATAGTTAAGAGTCTGTTTCTTAGTTTACGTCTCTCCTTTTTTCCTTTGGTCTTTTCGTTTGTTTCTTAAATTCTACATGAGTAAATCATAAGGTATTTCTTTCTCTGACTAGCTTATCTCGTTTAGCATTCATTATACTCTCTAACTCCATCCATGCCATTGCAAGTAGCAAGATTTCATTATTTTTAATGGCTGAGTAATATTCCATTGTATATATAGGTATACTACATCTTTATCCCTTCAGCTATTGATGGACACTGGGGCTCCTTCCATAATTAGGCTATTGTAAATAATGCTGCTATAAATGTAGAGGTATATGTATCCTTTGAATTCATGTTTTTGTATTTTTTGGAAAATACGCAGTAGTGCAATTACTAGATTGTAGGATAGGTCTATTTTTAATTTCAAAAAATGTTTATTCATTACTTATTTTGAGGGAGAGAGAGACAGAGACAGAGACAGAGAATCTCAAACCGGCTCTGTGCTGTTGGGGCAGAGCCTGACGAGGGACTTGAATTCACAAACTGTGAGATCATGACCTGACCTGAAACCAAGAGTTGGACACTTAACAGACTGAGCCACCCAGGTGCCCCCTATTTTTAACTTTTTGAGGAAAGTCCACACTATTTTACCCCATGGCTTCACTAGCTTGCATTCCACCAAGAGTTCATGAGTGTTTTTTTCTCCTCATCTTCACCAATACTTGTCGTTTCTTGTGTTGTTGATTTTAGCCATTCTGACAGGTGTGAGGTGGTATCATTGTAGTTTTGATTTGCATTTCCCTGATAAGTGATGTTGAGCATTTTTTCTGGTGTCTGTTGGCAATCTGTATGTCTTCTTTGAAGAAATGTCTATTCATGTCTTCTACCCATTTTTTAATTGGATTATTTGTTTTTGGGGTGTGGAGTTTTAGAAGTTCTTTATATTTTTTGGATACTAACCCTTTATTGGCTATGTCATTTGAAAATATCTTCTCCCATTCCATAGGTTGTCTTTCAGTTTTGTTCATTGTTTCCTTGAGTGTGTAGAAGCTTTTATTTTGATGTTGTCTTAATAGTTTGCTTTTGCTTTCATTCCCTTTGCCTCAGGAGACAGATCTAGAAAAATGTTGCTATGGCTACTGCCAGAGAAATTACTGTTTGTGCTCTCTTATCTTCTAGTATTTTTATGATTTTGGGTCTCACATTTAGGTCTTTAATCCATTTTTAATTCATTTTTGGGTATGGTGAAAGAAAGTGGTGCAGTTTCATTCTTTTGCATATTGCTGTCCACTTTTCCCAACACCATTTGCTAAAGAGGAGTCTTCCCATTGGGTAGTCTTTCCTGCTTTGTTGAAGACTAATTGATCATATAGTTGCAGGTTCATTTCTGGGTTTTCTATTCTGTTCTATTGATCTATGTGTCTATTTTTGTGCTAGTCCCATACTGTTTTGATCATTACAGCTTTTTAATATAACTTGAAGTCTGGAATTGTGATGCTTCCAGGTTTGTTATTCTTTTTCAAGATTGCTTTGGTTATTCGGGATCTTTTATGATTCCATATAAATTTTAGGATTTTTTGTTCTAGTTCAGTGAAAAATGCCAGTGGTATTTCGACAGGATTGCATTAATTCTGTAGATTGCTTTGGGTAGTATAGACATTTAACAGTATTTGTTCTTCCAATCTATGAACATGAATTTCCTTGTGTCACCTTCAGTTTCTTTCATGAATGTTTTATGGTTTTTGGGATACAGATCTTTTACCTCTTTGGTTAAGTTTAGTCCTAGGTATCTTATTCTTTTGTAAAAAGGATCGTTTCCTTAATTTCTCTTTATTAGTGTATAGAGATGCAGTGGATTTCTGCACATTGATATGTATCTTGTGACTTTATTAAATTCATTTATCAGTTCTATGAGTTTTTTCAGTGGAGTCTTTCAGGTTTTCTATACAGAGTATCATGTTATCTGCAAATAGTGGAAGTTTTACTTCTTTCTTACTAATTTGGATGCCTTTTATCTCATTTTGTTGTGTGATTATTGTGGCTAGGACTTCCAGTACTATGTTGAATAAAAGTGGTGACAGCGGACATCATTGTCATCTTCCTGACCTCAGGGGGAAAGCTCTCAGTTTTTCCTCATTGACTATGAGGTTCACTATTATTTTTTTCATATATGGCCTTTATTATGGTGAGGTATATTCCCTTTAAACCTACTTTGTTGAGGTTTTTTTAATCATGAATGGATGTTATGCTTTGTCAAATGCTTTTTCTGCATCTATTGAGATGATCATGTGGTTTTATCCTTTCTCTTATTGATGTGATGTTTCATGTTGATTTATTTGCAAATATTGAACCAGCTTTGCATCCTGGGAATAAATCCCACTTGATTATGGTGAATGATTTTTTAATGTATTGTTGGATTCTATTTGCTAGTATTTTGTTGAGGATTTTTGCATCTACGTTTATCAGAAATATTGCCTTATAGTTCTCTTTTTTAGTGGTATCTCTTTATTTGGTTTTGATATCAGAGTAACGCTGGCCTGATAGAATGAATTTGGAAGTTTTCCTTCTTCTATTTTTTGGGTGACTTTAGTAGAATAGGTATTAACTCTGTTTTAAGTGTTTGGTAGAATTCACCTGTGAAGCTGTCATGTCCTGAACTTTTGTTTGTTGAGAGTTTTTTTTATTATGATTCAATATCCTTGCTGGTAATTGGTCTGTTAAAAATTTCTATTTATTCCTGTTTCAGTTTTGGGGGGTTATATATTTCTAGGAATGTATCCATTTCTTCTAGATTGTCTAATTTGTTGACATATAGTTTTTCATATTTTCTTACAGTTATTTATATTTTTGTGGTGTTGATTGTTATTTCTTCTCTTTCATTGGTGATTTTGTTTGACTTGTATTCTCTTTCTCTCTCTTTGATGAGTATGGTTAGAGGTTTATCAATTTTGTTGATCTTTTCAAAGAACCAGCTCCTAGTGCAATTGATCTGTTCTATTGGTTTTTTTTTTTGGGGGGGGGGTTGGGTTTTTGTTTTGTTTTGTTAGTTTATATATCATCTATTTCTGTTCTAATCTTTATTATTTCCTTCCTTTGCTGGTTTTATATTTTGTGTTGTTCTTTTTCTAACTCCTTCAGGTAATACACTCTACTTCTTGATGAGCATAGCTGCAATGTCACATTGCAAGGATTCTGGATTCAGGGAGAATAGTTGGGTTCGCTTTTCCAAACCAATCTACCACAGCAGTGGTTCTGCTCCTTTCAGCTCACCAATATGCTATCAGTCTGTGATCCTTGTCCTTTTGGTCCAAGATGTCAACCACCACATTTACATTCCAGGCTGCAGCTTGAAAGAAGGAATAAAGAAGATGAGGTGATCTCTCTCTCTCCCTCTCTCTCTGCCCCTTCCCTACTCACATTCTCTCTCTCTCTCTCTCAAAATAAATAAATGAACTTAAAAGAAAAAGAGGATGAGGTGAAAAGCATGCTAGCTGTCCTTTAAGGGACAGTCTTGGACGCTTCTAAGTGATTCTTTGTTTATATCCAGTTGGCCAAAACTTAGTCACATGGCCACACAAGGAAGTTTGGGAAATGCAGCCTTTATTCTGCATGGCTAAGGGCACTGATAAATTCTATTCATTTGGAAGAAGGAGAATAAGCACTATTGTAGGATAAATGTCAATCATCCACAACACCCAAAATATATCAATCAGAGAAGATGGGGAAGGGGTTGTATATAGATAGCCCAACCAACTGTATCTGATACAATCTCTCATGTGTACAATATATAAAAATCATTTCAATCCAAGTTTTTTTTGTTTTAACAAATTACCCCTATGATTAGAAAAAAATCCACATTAATTTTATGACTTCCATTTTCCTTTTTCTCCAGAGGTGTGAACTGCTGTGCACTAAACCAAGCACAATAAAGATTCCCTTTCTACTCAGCTAAGTTTGCACTTGGATGGACTGCAGAATATCCCAGATGTCACTTGTAGCCCATCCTAGAGAAGAGTTTTGTTACAATATTTCCACACCAGTGTGATAAAA
Organism: Leopardus geoffroyi; assembly: GCF_018350155.1. NCBI lineage: Eukaryota > Metazoa > Chordata > Mammalia > Carnivora > Felidae > Leopardus > Leopardus geoffroyi. The sequence goes on along the minus strand of NC_059327.1, from coordinate 102,123,807 downwards.
TCTTGTCAAGAATTATATTGTCAGAATATCTTCTTGCATTCAATTATTCTTCCTAGGCTTTTGAACCACAATATGCCTGTGGGGCTTGAGAGAAGCCCTGATTTTAGAGAAAGTACTTAAGATTTTTCATTGCATCAGAAATCAACTCCTAGCTTAAACAATAAAAAAAGAATCATTTAAAGGGGTAAGAGATGCTCATAGTATTGATGAGAAAGCTGAACAACAAGGACTGTCCTGAATGTAATAAGACAAAACCAAGATTAGCCCCAGTCATGGCTACTTGGGACTTCACCTCTGACACTTTCCACCAGATTCTGGCTTCCAGACTCCATAGCAGCCAACTGGAACTCTCTTACTGACCCCATGCTTTCATCAATTCTTTAAGATCTAAAGTTCTAGGTACATCTAATTCAACACCTTTAAGTCAGCTGTCCAAGCTCTGGTTGCCAGGGCAATGAAGAGAGAAATATCTACCCTTCCATCAATTTTTTTAAAAAGAAATCAGGCTGTTTCCCACCTGTCATTGGATTCTTTCTAAATAGGAATGATGTTAGGAAGCTGGTCAACCAAAACAACAAAGCTACAGAGGCTATGGGTGCTACAGAGGAATAGAGTCATTTCACTCAGTTAAACAGGACATTGGGATGAAGGGGTAGAGAATCATTAGCCAACATGAGGTAGGGAAAATGAAATTTATGTGTATGTGTATTAGAATATATGCTGATTATCAGAATTTCAAGGGGAAAAATTTTTTTTATCTTTAAACTAGAAACAAACACTCAGTTAAGTGAACGATGTGAATATAACATGGATTACATTTGAAAATCTTATGTATGTTAAGATGAAGTAGAAGAAATTTTAAATTGAGGGACACTCACTAATAGAAAAAAGTAATTATGAAATAAATACGACAATTTTTAGACGTGTGAGATCTCAAAAGGTATTCACTGTTTATACCCTTTTCAGGAAGCCTCTAGGGTGTGTACTACACCAAACAAGAAGATAAACCAAGAAAGTGAAAAGCATAGGACACAGGAAACAATGTACCTAGTATAGGAGAGCCTTGGAAGGAATTCCTAGCATGAGGGTGAAAAATCCCAGGAGAGAGCTATGCAACAGACCTAGACAGCCACCAGCTCATAGTGGAGCAGGAGGATGGCTCCAAAATGTGGGAAATATCCATACATATGGATATATGTATGGAGATATTTGGGGGATAAGTTGGTGATAGACACATAAAAAACAAAGCAGATGGAAAATGATTTCATTATTAACTATGTAAGATATAAAATTATGTAAGAAATGTAATCCCAGTCTACTATACTATATAGTTCAATTGCAAATAACTTGGTTAAAACAATGTTAACACTGAATATTGTTCTAATAAGAAATAGTGATTTAAAAAAAAATGATGATAAAACCAGGTTCTTGGATTTGCTTCAAAATAGTATGAGATGGTGGAGGAAGAGGGTGCTGAGTGGGTGGGGCAGGACTAGCCACAGGTTAATGGTTGTTGAGGCTGGGTGTTGGGTACACCAGGGTTCATTATATAATATACTTTTTGTGGATATGTTCAAAGTTCTCCATAATAAAATGCTTTTTAAAATGATGATATAACTATATTAGAAAGATAGTGGTGGGGGCAGTGATACAAGAGAACTAATATTCATCTTCTATAGTAGGAAGCCCATAGACAGTGTCTAAAACTAAAACTCACATAGTAGCTGAAAAAGCATATTACCTAGAAATATGGACATAAAACACCATAAACTATAGCTAAGAGACAAAATCAAGTGCATTGAGGAGAAGGAATCAAGGATAAGGAGATTGAGGCTGCTGTTTGGCCTCGTAAACCAAGTTGACTTCTAAAGCTATGTATCTTTAAATCTTTTAAAATAAAAATTAAATTATTAACATCCAAATAAAAAATCTCTTAAAAGAAAGAAAAATAAAGTAGAGGAATTAGTCTGAAAAGGTCATACTTGCTGTGTACCACCGGAGGATCCTCTCTGAGCTGAATAACCAGGTCTTCTGCAGGGGTAGAGGGCGAGGATTAATCAGGCATGAGCTAGACTCCACCCACAGATGAGTTTCCCAATGGCTACCCAAAGTGTCCATTAAAGTTAACAAGAGGGGTGCCTGGATGGCTCATTAGGCTGAGCATGGGGCTCTTGATTTCGGTACATGTCATGATCCCAGGGTGGTGGAATTGTGCCCCCTGTCAAGCTCCGCACTGAGCATGAGGGGCCTGCTTAAGATTATCCCATTCTCTCTCTCTCTCTCTCTCTCTCTTTTTCTCTTTCTCTCTCTCCCCCTCCTCTTCCTCCTCCTCCCCCTCCTTCTCCCCTCCCCCGCCCCTCACCCCCATTCTCCCCACCATGCGCACGCACACGCTCTCTCTCTCTCTCTCAAATATAAATAAATACATAAATAGATAGATAGATAGATAGATAGATAAATAATAAAGTTAACAAGAAAGGCAGTTAGGTAATTACAAATCTGTCCTTGGCATACCAATTATCTCATACTGGCCAGCTACTTACAAGCTAAATTTCTAACTTTAAAAGATGAGAGACACTAAATACTCCTGAAATTCTCTTAATGCTTTTTCTCCTTCAATACATTCCTTCAACACATCTTTGGACTTTATAGCCTATCCTTTTCCTTGTGGCCCCCTTTGGCAGATAATTTTGGTTTGAGGAGATATTAAATATATTTGATGATTGATATGCCATAACAACTTAATCAGTATGCATGAACCCCAGCCCTACTGCAGAGGTGGGGGCCTCTAGGCTGTCTGCCAGACCAAGCACTAATCATTTGGTCATTGGACTCTGGGGAGATTCTGGGGATTCCAGAGGCTACCAGGGCAAGGGTACAAGGCATACAGGGGGCTCAGGACATTAGCTAGCTATTTATGAACTTTTACCAATACTTTTCAACATTTTTAACAATCCTTCACTGCACTAGTACAAACCAACCAGTGTCAGCTCTGTCTCAGGATTCTCAGCACTTAGCACCTAGGCCAAGATGGAATGGCCATATTTAGTCAGGTCTCAACCAACCTGAAGTTTGGATCTGCTTGAGACCAGCACCACAGATTTTAGCACTTCTATCAGAACTTAGCATTGGGAGATAAGGACGTGAACACTCTTTGCCTAAGAATGTATCACTGATGTTCCCTAGTCTGCTGAATGACACAATATCTTTTTTGTTTTCACTAGTTTGCCATTTTTCACCATTCTGCCATCCCCTTAATGCCTACCTTCCATGTATTACTGAAAGCGTCTTTGATTGTTCAAAGACACAATAATCCCAGGCACACAGGAGGCACTCGGTGAATGAATCACTATGGCTTCTAGGAAGGAGTGAAGGTATCTTGTGCAGAGAAAAGATATGAAGGAAAATCTAAAGAGAGATCCTGGAATTCTGATACTATCTTAAGAGAGGGCACTCTATGTATGGAAATTTTATCTCAGTGACAGCACTCGGGATCCCATTCTTTTCTCAAATGGCAAGACTGCAAATCCAAGAGAAACTTCGATAGCTAGGTGTATTAAGAAAAGGGCAGTGGGTGATTACTGCTTTTGCATTCTCCTCAGTCCTATCTGCCAACAACAGTCAGTCCATTTTGATAAAGAAAAGACACTGCTCTGCTTGTAGATAAGCCTAACTGCCTTATTCTCATCCCCAAATGCTTCCCTAACTCTATCCAGTCTGAATGAGAACTTCTTCCCTATGATCCTAACATGCACTCCTCTTACTCCATCCTCCTAAGAGGCAGTTGTTTTTGGATTGATGACTGAGTCATGCATTAGTTTAATGCTTTTCTTCTGTTCTATGTCCCTCTCCAATGGTCATAGATTGTAAATTCCAGGAAAGCAAGGAGTGAGTCTAATTAACTGTCCCATTTAAACAGTCATGCAAAGCACTAGATACAATAATGCACTTTGTAGATTTTTAAAAAATGATGGTGAGGGACCCCAAAATCTAAAGCATAAGCTCATAATAATGATCACTTCTACAAACTGGGATTCTTTGTTTTGTTTTGTATTTATTTATTTATTTATTTATTTATTTATTATTTTTAATATATGAAATTTATTGTCAAATTGGTTTCCATACAACACCCAGTGCTCATCCTAAAAGATGCCCTCTTCAATATCCATCACCTATCCTCCCCTCCCTCCCACCCCCCATCAACCCTCAGTTTGTTCTCAGTTTTTAAGAGTCTCTTATGCTTTGGCTCTCTCCCACTCTAACCTCTTTTTTTTTTCCTTCCCCTCCCCCACAGGTTTCTGTTAAGTTTCTCAGGATCCACATAAGAGTGAAAACATATGGTATCTGTCTTTCTCTGTATGGCTTATTTCACTTAGCCTATGACCCAGCAGTAGCACTGCTAGGGATTTACCCAAGGGATATAGGAGTACTGATGCATAGGGGCACTTGTACCCCAATGTTTATAGCAGCACTCTCAACAATAGCCAAATTATGGAAAGAGCCTAAATGTCCATCAACTGATAAATGGATAAAGAAATTGTGGTTTATATACACAATGGAGTACTACGTGGCAATGAGAAAGAATGAAATATGGCCCTTTGTAGCAACGTGGATGGAACTGGAGAGTATTATGCTAAGTGAAACAAACTGGGATTCCTAATCTGGTATTCATAAATGTGAGTGGGGAAAAAATACATCTTTTTTAATATCTCTAACTGAAATTTATTCATTTCTTCCATAATATAAGCAATAAACCGGAAAAGCATCAGCTGTACATATGAATTTGTATCCAATAGAAATCACAGATACTTTTATATTACATTACAGTTGCTGTAGATAGCTCAGAATAATGTTTACTAATCACTACTTCAAAATTATAATAGAATGTATAATAGAATTATATTAGTTATTAGACCTTTCCACTAAATCTTGCTATTTGATGTGTTAATAAAGAAGCATGTATGTGGGGTACCTGGGTGACTCAGTCGGTTAAGTGTCCGACTTCGGCTCAGGTCATGATCTCACAGGGGTTCGAGCCTGGTGTTGGGCTCTGTGCTAACAGCTCAGAGCCTGGAACCTGCTTCAGATTCTGTGTCTCCCTCTCTCTCTGCCCTTCCCCCACACATGCGTGCTCACTGTCTCTCAAATAAACATTAAAAAAAAAGTTAAAAAAAAAGAAGCATATGTTATAAATTTGTCTTTCACAATATATGTTGATAAGTATGTTTAACATATTTTATTTCCTTTGAAATTCTATGTGTTTTATTTTATGCTTTTCAAAGCATATTCTGAGAAGCATTTTATAAGTTCAGGCTGTCAAAAGGGTCCACGGCACACACACAAAAAGGTAAGGATCCCCTGCTCTATGCAAAACACTTTATGTAACTATTTTATCATTCCAGTAACCCTGTCAGTTAGATATTCTCATTCACCATGGTACAGATCATGACACCGAGCCTTAGAAAAGTTAGTAACATGCCCAAAGTCACAAAGCTGAAAAATGGCAAAGTCAGGATTAGTCAGTCTGACTTCAAAGCCTATGCCTTAATCACATCTACAGCACATTGTGGGAATGGCATGCAAATTATTCTCTTACGTACTATAATAGGGTTAATTTCTGCTGTGAAATGAGTTTAAAAATATTTTTGGCCTTTGTCTCAAAAATGATTCTAGTTATTACTAAGACTTAAAAATAACATTTTCTGCTACAGAGGTACTATAGGGAATAAGGGTAAAGCAAAGTAGGATTACAGAATCTCTTTCCTTTAATATCTAATGAAATGAATGAAAAAGTTAGTCTAGGAGTCAGACAGCAAATATTAATTTCCAATGATGTGACAGATGCCATTCTAGGTTCTGGGGGACTACAGCAATGAAAAAAGCCCTGCTGTCATTTAACACCAACTCAAAATTCACCCAGCAGCAAGCAGACATGGAAAGGGAAATAGCTTCATGGAACAAATGGCTTTCCAGGAAAGATTCTGATACAATGAGGCACAGTCAGACTGCAAATCTGGTCTCTGACTCCCAGAAGTAATGCAAAGAATAAAGGATGGATTTTTTTCTTAAAACGTGACTGGAAGATTGAGTAGGCAGGTGTAGTAAGTCCTCATGAGGACTCCTATATCCCACCAGGGTGAGTCTGCGAAGGCCAGAGCTAGCACCAGTGTTTGCAATTTTCATAGCACTAAAAATGCATGAGTTGGGGAATTTGCTGCTACACTCATTTGACGAGAATTTTTTTTTTTTTTTTTTTTTTTAAGTAGGCTCCATGCCCAGGGTGGAGCCCAATGCAGGTCCTGAACTCACAACCCTGAGATAGATCAAGACCTGAGCTGAGATCAAGAGTCGGGTGCTTAACCGACCGAGTCACTCGGGTGCTTAACCGACCGAGTCACCCAGGTGCCCCAATGACACATATTTTTAAAATATAGACCTGAAAGAAGAAGCTGTGCATTCTAGGAATAGACAGTGGAGATTTTAGGCTGAAGAAACAGGGAATACAAGAACAAATTAAGAGAGTGTGATGGTTAAGTTATGTGGCAGCTTGGCAAGGCTGCAGTGCCCAACTACTCATCAAATACTAGCTTAGGGTGACTCAGTTGGTTAAGCATCTGACTTCAGTTCAGGTCATGATTTCATGGTTCATGGGTTTGAGCCCTGCATCAGGCTTGCTGCTGTCAGTGTGGGGCATGCTTCAGATCCTCTGTCCCCCACCTTTCTCTGCCCCTCCCCTGTTCTCTCTCTCTCTCAAAAATAAATAAAAATTTGGGGCGCCTGGGTGGCTCAGTCAGTTAAGCGTCCGACTTCAGCCAGGTCACGATCTCGCGGTCCGTGAGTTCGAGCCCCGCGTCGGGCTCTGGGCTGATGGCTCAGAGCCTGGAGCCTGTTTCCGATTCTGTGTCTCCCTCTGTCTCTGCCCCTCCCCTGTTCATGCTCTGTCTCTCTCTGTCCCAAAAATAAATAAACGTTGAAAAAAAAAAATAAAAAAAAAAAAATAAAAATAAATAAATAAATAAATAAAAATTAAAAAACAAAACAAAACCACTAGCCTAGCTGTACCTGTGGAGGTATTTGGTAGATGTAATTAACATCTGCAATTAGTTAACTTTAACTAAAGGAGTTTACCCTGGATAATGACGGTGGGCCTCATCCAACCAGTTGGAAAGCCTTAAGAGCAAAGACAGGTTTCCTGGAGAAGAGGAAAAAATTCTGCCTCAAGACTGCAGTACGAATTCCTGCTTAAGCTTTCAGGCTGCCCTGTGGATTTCAGACCTGTCAGCTCCATAACTGCATGAGCCATTTCCTTAAAATACATACACATACACTCACTCACTCCATTTGAATACCTGCTTCTGAAGGACCCTGCCTGCAATAGTTGCTTCCAAGAAATATATCATATTGATTCTGTTCCTCTGCAGAATGCTGCTTGATACAGAGAGTTTGAGGAACAGAAAGGCAGCCAGTGTTACGGAGCACAGTGAAAGTGGAGTGGGGGCTGGTGGAAGAGTGATAGACAACGAGGCCAGAAAGGTAGGTAGTGGCCAGGTTACCTTAGATCTTATAGATTCCACAAAATAAGAATCCATAGAAGAGATGAAAGCAACAGGTTAAGTGAGGAAAGACATCAAATGTTAATAGATCTAAAAACTAGGCATGCCTGGGTGGTTCAGTCGGTTAAGGGTCCAACTTCAGCTCAGGTCATGATCTCATAGTTCATGAGTTTGAGCCCCACATACAGCTCTGTGCTGACAGGTCAGAGCCTGGAGCCTGCATCAGATTCTGTGTCTCCCTTTTTCTCTATCCCTCCCCCACTTGTTTCTCTCTCTTTCTCTCTCTCTCTCTCTCTCTCTCTCTCTCTCTCTCTCTCTCTCCTCTCTCTCTCTCTCTCAAAATAAACATTAAAAAATAGATCTAAAAATTAAATTAGGTTTCTTGACTATCAGATTGGCAAATATCCCAAGACTCAACAACCACTTTGTTGGTAAGGCTGTGCAAAAGCAAGCACTCTCAAGTATCTATGGTGGGAAGGTAAAAGGGCTTAACCCCTATGGAGGGGAATTGAGTAATATCTATCAAAATTACATATACATTTACCACTTGATCAAATAGTCCCGATTCAAGGAATTTACAATGAAGACGTACCTTCATAAATATGAAAAACACAAAAAGTTCTTCTTCATAGCATTATTTGTAATAGCAAAATATTGGAAGCCACCTAAATGCCTAGCCATAGGAGATTGGTTAGTAAACTCTAGTACATACACACAGTAGAGTTCTGAGCAGCTTTACAAAAAAAAAAAAAAAAAAAAAAAAAAAAAGATTTCTTTATACTGACAAAGAATGATTTGGGAGATATTTTGTTAAATAGAAAACAAAAGGAGAAGTAATATAGATTGCTAACTTTTAAGAAGGAACGGGAAATAAGAGTGTATGTTTGTGTGTGTGTGCACATGCATCCATGCACATATTTGCTTATTTTTGCAAAAAAAAAAAAATCCAGGAAAAAAAAATTAGCAGGAACTAGAAAAATGTTCCTATTTCCTATGGAGTGGAAGAGATAGAGATAGGAATGAGACTTCCCTGGGTATAGCTTTTCACATGATTTTGACACTTACACTACGTGAACATTTTAAATAATTCTAATCATAAAATTAAAATGATATGGTAGATATTAATATGTGCTACCCAGATCCTCTTTTAAGGAAGCATGGGCTACCCAGCCATGGGAAGGGCAGACAGCAGACAGCAGACAGCCTGCAGCTCTCAGCTACTTCAGGATTTGCCAGCTGCAGATGAACTGCCTCATGCAAAGTCACACCCTTCCTGGGGCAACCACATCCTGCAACTGAGTGAAGCAGGGACATAAAGGCCCAATGCTGGATAGTAGTCCTGAGCTCCTGCCAGGTTGGCTGAGGCTTTGTTTGGGCTGCATCACCGTTTGTCTTCTCCCTTCTCCTAAATCCTATTTCATTTCTCTTCACAGATATTGATCTCTAATAAACACCTTGCACCCTAAACTCCAGCTTGGCATGTTTCTGAAGAACCCAGCCTATAAGAGTTGCAGCCAAGAAATGAATTACTCATCAACTGGCTGGTAATAAGGACCCCTTCACGGTGGCAGGTGGAGCATAACAGCCCCTGGCACAAAGTGGTAATCCAGTTGTTCACTGGTGATGAGTTGGAAGGATAGACCAGTGAAGGGAAATGCACTAATGCACTGTATCTCCTATCTGAGAAATATAGAGGAAATGGCAGTATTGCCAAACTCCATTGATGCCTTGCAGAAAGATAGTGAACAACTGAGGGCCAGTTAACAGATAATAAAAAAGGCTCTGGAAGCCAAAAGGCCTCTCTTTTTGTTTACATACAAATAAGCTCATCTTCATTGCTAGGAGAGCAGAGAAAGTTGAGGATGAAGTTAAGGTGCAACAATGTCAGGTAGGTTATGCCCTGGTGGCGAAAAACTGGGCCACTGACTCAGGGGTGGAGATACCAGGCCAATGCTTCTGAAGATTTTGACTCCCCAGATTCCTCTGGACCTTCTGAGCCTGTAGTAGTGTCCCACCACTCCCTATTAAAAGTGAGTATTCCTGGGGCATCTGTGTGGCTCAGTTAAGCATCTGACTCTTGATTTCAGCTCAGGTTATCATCTCATCTCATGGTTCATGAATTTGAGCCCTGCATTGGGCCCTGCACTGACAGCGTGGAGCCTGCTTGGGCTTCTCTCTCTCTCCCTCTCTCTGTCCCTCCCCCTGTTCTCTCTCCCTCCCTCTCTCCCCTTCTCTCTCTCCCTCTGCCCTCCCCTGCTCATGCACATACTCACTCTTTCTCTAAAAATAAAAAAAATTAAAAATTAAAAAAGAAAAGTGAGTACTCTAACCATTCTGAAAGATAATCATAGAGGCCTCTTTCCTACAAGGCAACAAGTTCCCACCTCAAGATTTTTCCCCACCCCCACTTCTAACCTATAGTCCTATGATTAGGGTTAAATCACAAAATAGCACAATAACACAGCGAGGAATGAGCTGGGCCTGATAAGGGAGGAAAGAAACCATATCCTAAAGTAACAACAAGACTATGCTAGCAGGTATTTGAAGCTGAGGGAATATGTACTGACTGGATTCTGAAGGTACTGATCAGGGAAGAGTTTATTGGCCTGGGAGCACTTCACAAAAATACAGTATTTATTAGCCTTGCATGGGCCCCAGAAGAGGGTGTGACCTTGTTCCTAGAATGGTTCTTTGAAGCATAGAAATGGCCTGCTCACATGATGCTACATCATGGCCCACGCTGAGCAAAACTGCAATGCCAGTGTTGCTGTGGTAAACAGTAGAGGAAGGGATTAAAAATCTTAGGAAAGTGAGTATACTTAAATGGATATACTACTATGATGAGAAGACTCTGCAGATGATTATGTCCCATAGGGAGGACCAGAAGACATACCATTTACCAAGGCTCTGAGAACAAACTGTGTGAGAGACACTGGCATCAATAGAAATTTCTAACAGGGTCAGGGATGATGGGAGGAGATTCTATTACAGAACTTGGCTTACTGATAGAAATGGGGATGATAGAATCTCAAGAATAATAGAAGGCCTGAGGTGGCCCTAGGGAATAGCAATTATTGTAATGGCCAGCAAGATCAGAGGGTAAGCCAAGGGAGTCTGACCCACACAAAGTTACCTAGGTTATTAATGATGTACAACTTGCCCAGGGGTAAAATGGGTTTGAACTAGTTAGCTTATATCAGCAGAAGCAATGAAGGATAAATGACCAAGGGGTGAGTGGTATGATTCCTTGTCCAGTCTGATACCTGAACCAGCTTTCAAATGAAAAACTTATTTACTGAAGAAGTGGCAGGATCTTGGGAAGGAAGAACTCTGCAACGCCATGACCAGTAAACATGGGTGATGGTTTTCCTAGTTCTTCCCCAAAGAGACTTCCAGCCATTTGTATGGGTAACTACTCACCAAGGTAAAGGAAATATCCAGACATGCAAGGACGGATGGGTCCAGGATCTAGGTGAGTCAAGACCAGGCCAGTCAAATCAAGACCAATGTAGCTGGGTTCTCTGAGTACATGTCCATCCCCACTGTTTACTTCTCTTGTCCCTGAATTAAGATTCATATGCTTGGCAGTTGGTATAAACTTTACATTGGCTTCTTGGTCTGTAAAGCAACAGTAGAGAAGACCAAGTGGAAACCTTTAAACTATCACCCCACCCCCAAGATAATAGATATATAATACAGTAATGCTTCCCAGGGAAGCAGAAATTAGTGCTGCTGCTCTTAAGACTCTAAAGGATATAGCAGTGGTGGGTTCCATCCATTTAAGTCACTAGTCTGGCCCCTGAAAAAACTGGTTGAATCCTGGAGAATAACCATAAACAAGTTCAACCAGTTAGTACCCTGATCACAGCCACCATTTCACTTGTGGTATCTTTGCTAGAGAAGATTAATATGGCCTCATAAATGCGCTGTGCAGCCATTGATTTAGTGAGTTCTATCCTAGTCAGGAAAAAGGATGACATGGAACAGTTTTGTCCCAGACATCTGTTAGCTCCCTTATCCTCTACTGTTATATAGCCTGAAGCCATCTGGACCATCCAGATATTCCACAGAATATCACATTAATTCGTTACATTGATGACTTCATGTCAATAAAGCCACATAAACAAGAAGTGGTTGGTGTGTTGGAGGCCTTATTAAGACACATATGTTCCAGAGAGTGGAAGATAAACCTTGCAGAGTTTCAGGAACATGCCACATCTGTAAAATATTTAAAATTTCAGTAGTCAGGGTTGTGTTGGGATATCTCCTCAAAAGTAAAAGACAAATTACTGCCTGTTATACTGCCTACCATGAAAAAGGAAGTATATTAGCTGGTAAGCTTTGGTCCCTAACAGCAACACTTTCTGGTTCATATACTGACTGGGTGATGAATGACTGCCAGCTTTGAATGAAGCCCAGAGCAAGAAAGAGCTCTGCAATAGGTCCAAGAAGCTATGCAAGAAGTTATGCCACTGGGACCACATGATCCACAGAACCTACAGTGCGAGGATATCAGTAGTAGGAAAGGATGCTATGTGGAGTTTTTAGCAAGTCCTAGCAAGAAAATCAGAGCAGGACCCCTGAGGCTCTGGAGCAAGGCTATGCCATTGATAGAAGAGAATTATGTACCTGGCATGCCACGTGGACCCTGTCGAGATGGAATGCGTAACCATGAGAATCCAAGTGACCGTGCATCTGGAATTGTCTCTCATGAGAACTCATAAATTTATAAGATTGAATAGCCAGCAATAATCTCTCAGAAGGCAGTAGTGGTATATCCAACTTTGAGCACGATGAGGGCCAGAAGGCACAAAGCAAGCTGCATGTGCAGATAACCCAGACTCCCATGATACACACCACTAGAGCATTAGTGCCCTCTACTAGGTGAAGGAGGAGGGAAAAAATCTAACCTTAGTTTGTAGATAGGTCAGCTCTATATTGTGGGTACAAGCTGATGTGAAGGCAACTGCAGTATAGCCTCATTCAGGAATAGCTTCAACAGTGATGAGGAAAAGCTTATCTCATTTGGTAGAGGTCTCACCGGCAATGACTTGGCCAAGAAGATCAGTGACAAGGAGGTCTGGAATAGAAGCATATGGATGGACATATGGAAGTACACACAAGATGTGAAGATTTTTATATCACATCTTTATAGTCACCAAAAAGCATCCACTGTGGGAGACAACCAAGTAGACAAAATGATTTTGCCAGTTAATGTCAGCCGGCCTTTGTCAGTGCCCATCCAAGTACTAGTACTATAGACACAAGGGTCAGGATGATACGTTCATTCCTTATCGCGCCACTGAAATGGCCTACCACCAATAATACTCCAGTAGTAATGAGTACAACTAGTTCCTAGATCTTGGTTTTTAAAATACCAAACTTGATTAAAAGGGAGAAGGATTCTTTAGAGAAATGGATTCCAGTTCTGGGACGGAAAGAAGTACAAAGTGAGCCTGGAACATACTTTCATACTAACAAAGCAAGAAAGTGCTCAACAGGTCACAGGATCCAGCTTAAAGGAGTTCCCACCAAAGTTGGGACTGTCTGAGCATCATGTTAAAAAATGATATGAATGAATTATACTTCATTGAATAAAAAGACAGTTATCAGTCCATAGTGTTCTTTTTAAAAAGTAGGATGGAGAGAAAAAAAAGAAACCCCTTATTTGCAAGAGAATACAAGCAAATAGATGCAGTAGAAATAAGTAGGAAAATCACAATTTGCAAACAATTGACATAGGTGGAGATCATTAGTGAATGCTTAAACCTATACGTAAAAAGTTTTTAGAGAACAGGATATTCACCCAGTTTTCAAATATCACACCACAGATTAATTATTCATTACAAGGAGGGAAAAATATAATTTTATAATGGAGAGATGTGGTAGACACCATTACAACCAAATGATGAAACCTTGCCTCATCAATAATGCAATAGAAGATATTTTTTTGCCTCTAGTTGTGATGTACTTAGACATGACATTACCTATGCTATGCTCTTGTCAGAATGTTTAACCTGAATCTGAACACAAGGAAACTGTCAGATAAATCCAGATTATGGGATAAACTACAATAAAACAAGCTTTTCAAAATGCCCATTGCTAAAAGCAAAATAAAATGTAGGAGAACTGTTGTATATTAAAGATGGTTAAAGAGTTATGCTAACCAAATGCAATATGTGACCTTTGGTTGGATGTTGGATCAAAAACGAAACAAAACAAAAAACAAGTAGAAGACACATTTTTGGGGACAATTGGAGAAAACTGAGTATTGGACAGCATATTAGATAAAAAATATTATGTTAGTGTTAAATCTCTTGGATATAATAATGGATTATTAGCAGAATATACTTATTCATAGGAGACACTTGCCAAAGTATTTAGGAAAGAAGTGTCCTGTTAGGTAAAGGGAATGTGGCAAAATGTTAAGGATGGGCAAATCAGGTTGAAGGATAAATGGGTGTTAATTTTACTATTCAATTTTTCTGGATTTTCTTTCAAAATTAGCCATCGGAGGGGCACAAAGTTTTCAAAGGTAATTTGGCATATTCATGTTGCAAAACTGATTTTGTGCCATAAATACACAAAATGAAGTAATTTTAAAAGACAAAATATAAATTAGGAATCAGTGCATGGTATAGACAAGGCGAAAAATATATGATTGACTTAGAGGAAAATCTCATGACTATCCCAGGGAATCCCAGGGAGATAAAGAGATAGGAAGAAGCTGCATATGTGGTACAATAGGCCTTTCTGCAGCTAAAAGGAAAGTGTGTGCACAAATGATTTTAACTGGAATCTCTCTAAAACTTAAACCATCTTTTCAGGCAGAATGGGAAGTTTAGAGAAGGACAGTGGGTGTAATGGAAGGCAGAGGGAAGGAAAAGACAGAGTAAGTTTTATGTCACCATCACTGTCAGAATTCTCTGCTCTGCTACTGGTTTATGTGATTGCAGGGAAATGATACACAGACACTTTCAAACATATAAACCTGCTATACATCCCTGGGAAAGAGGCCTGATTCAGAGGTTACCTTTGGACCTCAGTTTGTCTCTTGGCTTTTCTCTAAGTAGTAAATCACGGTTCCAACCATATTGGCACCAAAGATCTAGGGTCATCCTTTTCTCTTAAAGTTGTAGCAAGGTCTTTCTTTCATGAGCCCTGAAAATAAGCTCTGAGATATGGGCAGTGCATGAATTGGATATTGAAGATAAATTATTGAAAAGCCAACACTTCCTAAGCCCTTGTAACTATGGAATTAAGTTTTGGAAACATGTAAAGCTTTCTCCAGACTGGAAAGAAAGTATGATACATTTAGCATCTCTATTACTTTCTTCCTGTTCCATAAACATTGCCTCAATATCATTGCTTAGGAAATCAAGGTGGAGTCAACAGTGTAAACCTCTGTGTTTGCCTATTCTGGACACAGCCATATACTCCACGACTGCTATTCCATACTGAAGAGGCTGACTCTTAGGAAAATGAAAAACTCAGCCCAGCAGCTATCTCACTAGTTTTCTGTGCTTTTCTTGAAAGAAATATTTTTACATTTTTACACACGGGCTCTGGTAATTCCAGTTGTATTCCTTTAGTGTTGTGCACAATAGCTTTCTACACCATTGCAGAGGAAAAAAAGATCTATGGATCAGGTCTTTAGGATACACGTGGCAAATACCAATAGCTCAGTGTTCCTGTCCTTGATGAATTTCCTCTCAAATATGAGCTAGGACCATGTCTTGAGATATTTTTCCTAATGTTTCTATGTATACCTTGAATGACAAATGATGCTGGACTTCTCATTGAAATGAGAATAGGCTGATGGGTCTTTAATGTGCTGGGTTGCAGGGTTACAACATTATATGCTCTTCCTCTTTTTCTCCTGCTTTACTGTTTCTGCTTCCTCTCCTTTCACCTCTCCAGCATCTCATTTCTTTTTTCTTTTTCTTATGTTTATTTATTTATTTTGAGAGAGAGAAGGAGAGAATATCCCAAGCAGGCTTTGCACTGTCAGCACAGAGCCTGAAGGGGCTCCATCTCGGGAACTGTGAGATCTGGACCTGAGCTAAAATCAAGTCAAACGCTTAACTTACTGAGCCACCCAGATGCCCCTCCAGCATCTCATTTCTAATCAGAGAGGATCAGAGCTTTGTGAAGCAAATGTTTCCAAACTGTATACTATAGTTGTAGGTGTAATTGTTCTTTAAATGCATGGTTCTAAAAGGAATTATAGTTTGCAATGCTAGTGAAGGTATTAAAATAAAACAGGAGTGATAAAACTCATATTTTTTTCTTCAACAAGAATATGCCACATTTAGGCAGGAACAGATTTTGAAAATAAGGGGTCCAGTTGTTCTCAGGATTGAAAAATAAATTCACCACTTTTGTCTCACACTCATGTATATTAATTACTATTTTAGCAAAATCTTTCATTGCTGTCTAAAGAATGTCTGATTTAAATACATTTTAGTTCTATTCAGAAAAAAATATCCAATTGAGTTGTTTCTCTTAATCTATTCTTTTTCTCACTGGAGCATAAAGCAATAAAGTGCAGGCTGAAACTCACAGTAGGAAAAGCAAAATTGTAGGATGTTTAGAGTTACAAGGAGCCTTGGAGGCCGTTCGGTGCAATCCTCTGGTTCATGAAACCCGTACACAGTATCCTCAACTAGGTCAAGAACTGGATTTAAAATCCCTCCAGCAAAGTTGGTACTGGAGCTACTTGTCTTTCAGAGATCTTGAGAAAAACCATGTGATTCTCTTTTGAAAATTCTGCAACTAAGTGTGAGAAGAACCACCTAGGATAGTATTACAAAAACAGTACTAGGAAGCCAAGTTTTGTTTTTAAAATAAAGTAGTGTTCTTGCTTGGTTAGTGTAATAGGTCTGCTCGACCTCACAGAACAGCCTGAAAGTATTTCTATTAGCTGAGTAATGCAATTCTATACATAAGAATGAAATATTCCTATATCTACTTGTGTATTTGTAGTATTTACTTAATTTTCTTTCCTTTTCAGGTGCCTAGGGAAGAGTTGAGTTAATCTTATTCATCAGTTAGTACATTATCAGTATCTACCCCTAACCTTACTCATATTCTCTTACCCTAGGTTCCCATTTCTAATTAAAAACAAATACAAGGATAAATGTTCCTAACGATATATTTATCATGGTAAAATACGTGGTACTAGGTGCAGTCTATCTATTACATGAATTAGGTAGGGATACAGTTGTATATTTTTTTATCTACTGAACCAATTTTTCTAATACCCCTGTATTAGAATAAAATTCTAATAAGCGCTGTCATTTCTCCATTGTTTTGGGGTGTGGATTTCAAATATCAATTTACACACACACATACTAAATGCTCTGTTTTACTGGCTTATTTATTTGTTCCTACTCCACTATCATACTGTTTTTACTAGTAAAGCTTTCTTTTTCTCCCTGATAAATGCTAGAGGGTAGTACAGCTCACTCCTGAACTATTCTTTTATCTCATGACCCACTTCTTTCCTGGGTGATCCAAGGCACGTGCTTGTCTTTCGTTACCAACTATATGCATATAACTACCAAATATATGTGCCTGGTTAGGTATAGAAGGTCCCCTTAAAAATGAAAACACACCAGATAAACTAAAAAATCATATTTTTATTTAAAAACACAAAGAAGTAGGAATGAAATAAATTCTGAGAGGACAAGCCCTTATGAAGGAGGAGAAATCTGGGCTGCTTCTATCCTTGGAGACATTTGCTGAATCTCGAGGCACAAGAGAATAGAGAAGTTAAGTCTTCCATAGCCAAAACTTTGCTAAGATAAGGAGAAACCAGTCCATTTTTAAATTTTATTTTTAAACTGTTTTAATGAGCTATAATTCATACTATTTTCCCATTCAAAATGTACAATTCAGTGTTTTTTAGTATACTCAAAGGATTGTGCAATCATTATCACATTCTAACTTTAGAACATGTTTGTCCCCCCTGCCCCCAAAAGAGACCCCATACACATCAGCAGTAATTCTTCATCCCTGTCTTCCAGCGTAACTAACCACAAATCTACTTTCTATCTCTATAAATTAGAGTACTCTGGATACTTCATATAAATGGATCATACAATATATGGTCTTTTGTGACTGGATTCTTTCACTTAGCAAAATGTTTTCAGGGTTAATCCACACTGTAGCAAGTATCATCATTTCCTTTTTTTTTCTTTTTTTCTTAATAATATTCCATTATCTTGATATGGTCCATTTTGTTTATTCCTCAGTTGATGACGTTTTAGTTTTCCCCTTTTTGACTATTATGAATAATGCTATCATGAATATCAATGTATAAATTTTTATATAAACATACAATTTGAATTTTCTCAGATACCTACCTAAAAATGGAATTGCTGAATCATGTGGTAACTCTACGTTTAATTTTTTGAGAAACTACCAGACTGTTTTCCAAAGTGGTTGCATCATTGCATTCCTACCAGCAATATATGAGGGTTCCAATTTTTCTGCATCCTCTTCAACACGGTGTCTGTTGTTTTGACTATAGCTCTATTAATAGGTGTGAAAAGGTATCTTGTTGTGGTTTTGACTTGCATTTTCCTAGTAACTAATGATGTTGAGCATCTTATATACCTTATTAGCCATTTGTATATCTTTTGGGGGAGAGGGGCAGAGGGAGAAAGAAAGAGAATTTTAAGCAGGCTCAATACACAGCACAGAGCCCAATATGGGGCTTAATCCTATGACTCTGGGATCATGACCTGAGCTGAAATCAAGAGTTGGATGCTCAACCAACTGAGCCACCCAGATGCCCTGCATCGCTTGATTTCTTAATGTAGAAACAGCCTTGCATACCTGAAATAAATTTCACATGGTCACATATATAATTTTTTTCATATGTCATTTGATTCAATTTGCTAATATTTTGTTGGGGAATTTGCATATATGTTTATGAAAGATGTTGCTCTGTAGTTTTCCTTTCTTGTAATATTTTTTATCTGGTTTTGGTATTAGGGGAATGTTGGCCTTATGAAAAGAGTTAGGAAAGCTCCTTCTATTTTCTGAAAGTTATTAAAGGATAACTGGTATTATTTCTTCCTTAAGTATTTGTGAGATTCACCAATAAAACTATCTGAGCATGGTACTTCCTTTTTTGGTAGTTTATTAGTTATTGATTCAACTTCTTTAATAGATTTAGGCCTCATTAAATTTCTATTTTTCCTTATGTGAGTTTTAGTAGTTTGGTCCTTTTCATACAGGTTATCGAATCTGTGGGCATAGAACTATTTGTAATATTCTTTTATTATCCATTTAGTGACCATGGAATTAGTAATGATGACCTCTCTTTCATTTCTGATGTTGGTAAATTATATCTTTTCTTTTTTGGTTAGCCTGGTTAAAGGTTTATTAAACTTATTCATCTTGTCAAAAAAACAATTTTTCATTTTGCTTAATTTTCTCTAATTTTTTTCTGTTTAATTTTATTGAATTCTGCTTTAACTTTTAGTATTTATTTGCTTCTTACTTTCAGATCACATTGCTCTTATTTCTCTAGTATCATAAGGTGGGAGTTTATGTTTTTGATTCTAGATATTTCTTCTTTTCTGATATTTTCTTCTAAATACTACTTTCACTGCATGTCACAAATTTGGTAAGTTGTATTTTTATTTTTATTAACTTCAAAATATTTTAAATTTTTCTTAAAGTTTCTTCTTTGATCCATGTCTTATTTAGAGGTATGTTGTTTAATTTTTAAGTAGCCAGGGGATTTTCCAGCTATCTTCTTGATTTCTAGTTTCTGTCTACTTGATCTATCCATTAATGGAGGAGGGTTCTTGAAGTCTCCCTTCAGTTGTGTCAGTTTTTGCTTCATGTATTCTCATGATTTTTTTTTTTTTTTTTAGGTTCATCCAGGTTTAGGATTGTCTTCTTAGAGAATTGACCCCTTTATCAATGTGTAATGCCCCTTTTATCCTTAATAATTTTCCTGATTCTGAAGTTTGTTCTGAAATTAATGTAGTTATTCTAGTTTTCTCTTGATTTGTGTTAGCATAGTGTATCTTTCTCCACCTCTTACTTTTAACCTATCCAATATTCATATTTAAAGTGAACTTCTGGGGCACCTGGGTGGCTCAGTTGGTTGAGTGTCCAACTTCCGATCAGGTCATGATCTCACGGTTCGTGAGTTTGAGCCCCACATGGGGCTCTGTGCGGACAGCTCGGAGCCTGGAGCCTGCTTCAGATTCTGTGTCTCCCTCTCTCTCTCTGCCCCTCCCCAGCTTGCACTCTGTCTCTTCTTCTCTCAAAAATAAATAAACATTAAAAAAAAATTTTAAGTGAATTTCTTATAGGCAAGAAGTTAGGTCTTTTTTTAAACCTACTGTGACAATCTCTGTATTTTCACTGGTGTGTTGCAGTCACAAATATTTAAAGTGATGATTGGTATAGTTGGATTAATATCTATGATGTTAGTAAACTTCTATTAATATTATTGTAGTGTAGTTGACATACAATGTTATATTAGTTTCAGATTTACAACATAGTGATTCAACAATTCTAAACATTACTTGGTGCTTGCTATGGTAAATGGTAGTCACCATTTGTCACCCTACAAAATTATTATAATATTATTCACTATATTCTGTATGCTGTAGTTTTCATCTCCATGACTTATTTTATAGCTAGAGATTTGTACCTCTTAATCCCCTTCACCTATTTTGCCAACCTGTCCCTCCTTTGACAACCATCAGTTTGTTCCCTGCATTTATGAGTCTGTTTCTGGTTTGTTTGTTTGTTTGTTTGTTTTTTGGTGGGGGTGTTGTTTGTTTTGTTTTTTAGAGTCCATATATAAGTGAAATCATATGGTATTTATCTTTCTCTAATTTATTTCACTTAGCATAATACCCTCTAGGTCCATCCATATTGTTGCAAATGGCAAGATTTTTCTTTTTTTATGGCTGAGTAATATATATCCATCCCATATCTCACATCTTCTATATCCACTCGTCTATTGATGAACACTTGGGTTGCTTACATATCTTAGCTATTGTAAATAATGCTGCTATAAACATAGCGGCACACATATCTTTTTGAATTAGTATTTTAGTTTTTTTGGGGGTAAATACACAGTAGTGGAATTGCTGAATTATATGGTATTTTTATTATTAATTTTTTGAGGGAACTCCATACTGTTTTCCACAGTGGCTGCACCAATTTGCATTCCCACTAGCAGTGCTTGAGGTGTCCTTTCCTCTACATTCTCACCAACACATGTTATTTTTTGCCCATTTGTTTATTTTTTCAAAAAACCAACTCTTGGTTTCGTTGATTTTTTTTTGCCTATTTGATACTAACCATTCTGACTGGTGTGAGGTGATATCTCATTGTGATTTTTATTTGCATTTTCCTGATAATTAGTAATGTTGAGCATCTATTTTTAATGTGTCTGTTGGACATACGTATGTCTTCTTTGAAAAAAAATGTCTATTCAGGTCCTCTGCCCATTTTTTAATCAAATTATTTATTTTTTTGGTGTTGAGTTGTACAAATTCTTTATATGTTTTGGATGTTAATCCCTTATTTGATTTAATATTGGCAAATATCTTCTCTGATTCAGTAGGTTGTTTTTTCATTTTGTTGATGTTTTCATTTGCTGTGCAAAATCTTTTTATTTTGGTGTAGTCCTAATAGTTTAGATTTGTTTTTGTTTCCTTTGCCTGAGAAGACATATCCATAAATATGTTGCTAAGGCCAATGTCCAGGAGATTACTGCCTATGTTCTCTTCTAGGATTTGTATGGTTTTACATCTTATATTTAGGTCTTTGATCTATTTTGAGTTTATTTTTGTGTCTGGTATTAGAAAGTGGTCCAGTTTTATTCTTTTAGGTGTAGCTGTCCACTTTGTCCCAGTACCATTTCTTGAAGAGACTGTCTTTTCCCCATTGTATATCCTTGCCTTCTTTGTTATAGATTAACTGACATAATTAATTGATTAGTCATAAATCTCTGGGTTCTCTATTCTGTTCCATTGATCTATGTGTCTATTTTTGTGCCAGTACTATACTGCTGTGATTACTACAACTTTGTAGTGTATCTCAAAATCTAGGATGTGATACCTCCAACTTTGTTTTCTTTCTCAAATTGCTTTGGCTATTTGGGGTCTTTTGTGGTTCCCTACAAAATTTTAGTATTATTTGTTATAGTTCTGTGAAATTGCTGTTGGTATTTTGATAGAAATTGCATTGAAACTGTGGATTGCTTCAGGTAATATGGATATTTTAACAATATTAATTCTTCCAATCTGTGAGCATGAAATATCTTTTCATTTGTTTATGTCATCTTCAATTTCTTTCATCAATGTTTTATAGTTTTGGAGTACAGGTCTTTCACCTCTTTGGTTGAGGTTATTTGTTGTTTGTTTGTTTGTTTGTTTGTTTGGTGCAACTGTAAATGGGGGTGTTTTCTCTTTCTGCTTTCTGAGATCACAAGCTCACTGTGGACCCTTTTTTAGTCTGGACTTTTAAGGTGGAGGGGGAGAGATCGTCCTCTTGGTTCCTTAGTTCTTTTAAACCACAACTTTATTTTTCCTGTGTTGCAGCACAACTAGGCCTGGTGTGACCTTGCAGACTGTGGGCTTGCTGAGGTTGCAAGCTTGCTGTGATGACCAGATCCATCAGTTATGGTATCTGGACCTTGCTCTGGTCTAAGCATTTAAGGTGGAGTGGAAACATAAACCATGCTTCTCCAGTCCTTCTGACCTAGAGAGTGTTCCTGCAGCTCCTCTACCATTTGGAAGAGTCCTAATGTTTTCTCTTTTATATGCTAGTTGCTTGCTTGCTTGTTTGTTTGTTTGTTTGCTTATTTATTTATTTATAAAATAAGTTTATTTATTTTTAGAGAGAGAGAGTGTGAGCAGGGGAGGGGAAGAGAGAGAGGGAAAGAAAGAGGATCTCAAGCAGGCTCCACACTATCAGCACCTGGAGCTTGAACCCATGAACCATGAGATCATGACTTGAGCTGAAACCAAGAGTCAGACACTTAACTGACCTGGGCACCCAAGCGCCCCACTAGTTGCTCTTTTAAATTGCAGGGATTTTTTTTTTTCAGTGCCCGAGGACAGAAGAATCTGTTCCCAGTACTGTCCCTCAGTACTATCTCCCTTCCATTGTTGTTCACAGTGTCAGGGTTAGGGACTTCCTTTTTACCATGTCTCTATCTCTCTTGCTGTTCTCTTTTGCTGTTCACTCTTTCTTTGCTTGCTCAGAAACTGTTCAGTCAGTCCTCTGTTCTTCTTCAGGAGGAATTGTTCTATAAATAGCTGTAATTTAGTGTGTTCTGTGGAGGAGATGAGTTCAAGGTCTTCCTATGTTGCAGTCTTGGACTGTATGCCATTTATTTATTTTTCTTGTCTGATTGCTGTGGCTAGGACTTCCAGTAATATGTTGAATAAAAGTGGTGAGAATGTATTGTTCCTGATCTTAGAGGAAAAGCTTTTAGTTTTTCACCATTAAGTATGATGTTAACTGTGGATTTTTCCTATATGGCCCTTATTATGTATGATGAGGTATATTCTTTCTAATCCCACTTTTTGGTGAGTTTTTATCACGAGAGAATGTTTTTGTCAAATCTTTTCTGCATCTATTGGGATGATTATATGGTTTTTATCCTTCTTCTTAATGTAATTTATCACATCCATTGATTTGCAAATATTGAACCACCCTTGCATCTCTGGAATAAATCCCACTTGATTATGGTGAATAATCCCTTTAATGTATTGTTGCTAATAATTTTGCTAATAATTTGTTGAGGATTTTTACAACTATGTTAATTGAGAATAGTGGCTTACAGTTTTCTGTCCTTTTTTTTTTTTTTTTGGTAGGTTTTTTTTTTTTTTTTTTTTTTTTTTTTCTGGCTTTGATAACAGGGTAATGCTGGCCTCATAGAATGAATTTGCAAGTTTTTCTTCCTTTTCTATTTTTTTTGGAATAGTTTGAAAAGAATAGGTATTAACTCTTCTGTAAATGTTTGGTAGAATTCATGTATGAAGTCATCTGGTGCTAGACTTTTGTTTGTTGGGAGTTTTATGACTTCTGATTCAATTTTGTTACTAGTGATAGGTCTTTTCAAATTTCCCATTTCTTACTGATTAGGTTTTGGAACATTATATGTTTCTAGGAATTTATCCATTTCTTCTAGGTTGCCCAATTTGTTGGCATATAATTTTTCATAGTATTCTCATAATCTTTTTTTTTTAAATTTCTGTGGTATCAATTGTTATTTCTCTCTCATTTCTGATTTTATTTACTTGTGTCCTCTCTCTTTTTTCTTCATGTGTCTGGCTAAAGGTTTATTAATTTTATTTACCTTTTCATAGAACCAGTTCTTGGTTTCATTGACTTTTCCTTTTTTTTGGTCTCTATTTTATTTCTTTTCACTCTAATCTTTATTATTTCCTTCCTACTTCTTAATATTCATTGCATTTGTTGTTTTCTTTTTATTTTTCCTCATCATTTTTGGTCTTCTCTGTTTTCAACTGAGCATTTTATATACTTCCATTTTATCTCCTCTCTTATCATATCAATTATACTTAGAAATATTTTAGTGGTTACTCAAGAATTTCAATACATATTTTAAACTATTCTAAGTCCATCTTCAAATAACACTGTATCACTTCACACATAGTGCAGATACCTTATAACAGTATTTCTAATGTCTCCCTCCCATTCTTTATGATATTACTGTCATTGTTTTCATTTATTTATCCATGTGCTATAATCACCCAACATATTGTTGCTATTCTTATTTAAACAAAGTTATCTTTTAGATTAAGAATAAAATTAATATAATAATTTAACTTCTTTCTTCTCTGGTGTTCTATCTTTACTTAAATCCAAGTTTCTATATCTATTTCTGTAACTATTTCTAGCCTATATCATTTTCCTTTTCCCTGAAGAGCTTCTTTTAATTTTTCTTATAAAGCAGGTGTGCTGGCGATGAATTCCCTATTTTTATTTTTTTGAAACAGTCTTTCTTTTACTTCCAAAGTTAATTTCTCTTGTGTATAGAAACCCAGGTTGGTAGGGTTTTTCTTTAAACATTTTAAATATTTCACTCCACTCTTTTCTTATTTATGTGATTTCTGATGAAAGGGATGTTGTAATTCTTTCCTTTTTTCCCTCTGAAGACAATGTGTTTTTTTAACCCTCTCACTTTCTCAAGCTTTTCTTTTTGTGTTTGGTTTTCTGTAGTTTGAATATGGCATGACCATATGGTTTTTGTTTTTTGTTTGTTTGGTTGTTTTTTTGTTTTTGTTTTTTTTTTTGGTATTTGTCCTGCTTGGTGTTGCCTGAAGTTCCTGTGTCTGTATTTTGGTGTCTGTTATTAATTTTGAGAAATTCTCATCCATTATTACTTCAAATATTTCTATCCCTTCTTTCTTCTTATATTCCAAATGTACATATTTTATACTTTTTGAAATTGTTCCACAGTTCTTGGATATTTTTTCTATTTGTTTTCATTCTTTTTTCTTTTTGCATTTCAGTTTGGGAAGTTTGCATTTACATATCTTTTTTTTGTGTGCGTGAAAGAGAGGGAGAGAGAACGTGTGCATACACACACACACACACACACACACACGTGCAAGCAGGAAAGGGGCAGAGGGAGAAGGAGAGAGAGAATCTTAAGCAGGCTCTATGCCCAGCCTGAAGCCTCATGCAGGGCCTGAAGCAGGGCTCTACTTGGGACTTGATCTTATAAGGGAGAGATCAGGACCTGAGTCGAAATCGAGTCTGATGCTTAACTGACTGAGTCACCCAGGAGCCCCTGTATTTACATATCTAAACTCATTGATTCTTTCTTTGGTTACCTGCACTTTACTGATGAATCTATGAAAGGCATTCTTCATTTCTGTTACAGTGTCTTGGGGTTCTTTTGATTCTTTCTTAAAGTTCTCACCTCTCTGCTTATACTACCCATGTGTTCTTTAATGTTGTCTACTGTTTCCATTAGAGTCCTTGAGATATTAATCATAGTTATTTAAAACCTAGTGTCTGATAATTCCAGCACCTGTGTCAGTTCTGTGTTAACAAGCCTGTGTGCAACTTCGAGAATGATTTCCTGTCTGTTCCATGTTTTGCTTTGATTGCTCTTGAGTAGGTACAGCCTAGCATCCGTACACATCTTTCTGACCCCAGAGATGGCTATGATCTCGAAAAGGCTTTCTTGACTGCCTCTTTTCCTGGTTCTTTCCATTGAACTTCTGGCTGCTGTGCAGTTTTGTATGAGAACAAACAGCCTTCTCTTAATTGTTCTGCACCAAGATCTCAGTTGTTTTCAATAACAGCCTTAAGCACAGAATTCTCCACTGTCCCAAATAAAGTCAGTCCTTTTTTTATAAACAAGCTTAATCTGCAGCTCAAACGTTTTGATAAAGCATATTTATGAAATGATAAAACATTTTATCAAACATACTTTATGGAAAATATGCTGAAATTAGGAATATTTTAATTTCTTAATGACTGTAATGGGTGGTTTTAAGTGAAAAAATATATAATTAATATCATTTGATTCGTTTTGGTAAATTTCTTTTGGAATAAAAATGACTAATGATTAAGTAATAAGTCATTTTACAACAAGAGATTTCTGACTGGTTTCCAATTCTTAGTATTATAAGTGATGGGGTTTTGGAATGGTGGTGGGGATTCAGACCCAACAGCCAAGAATGAATTCTTGAAGACATCTTTGATGCAAAAGGTGATTTTATTAAAGCATGGGGACAGGGCCAATGGGCAGAAAGAGCTGCACTGGTGTTGTGAAAAGTGACTGCTTATATATTGTGGAGTTGGGGGAAGTAAAGTCAGGAGGAAGTTTCTTAAAGGGATTTCCATATGCTAAAGAGGATTTACATATTAACTGATACCTCTATTGTCCAACTAAAGTTGTTTTTCCCTCTAGCAAAGCATTATCATTAAGATAGTAGGGAGTTCCTGGAGACTGGGTTATTGATAAGATTGCCTTTTTCTTGTAATATTACTAAGATATGTGTAAACTGATGGAGACTCTATCAGTTTAACCATTTGTTTTCTGTCCTTTCCTTTGTTCTTGGGCAGCCAGGAGTGCCTGAGGAATTTCATATATATCCCACAGTGTGTGTGGGGGGTGGGGCTGGGGGGGGGACTGCTAGCTAGTGCTTGGTCCCTCATCATAAGGACCTAATCAAATAAGTAATTTTTGACATTAGATCATAATGTGATTTTTGGCATGTAACTCTAAGGGAATTAAAAGAATTAAGAGATATTGATGTAATAAGATTCCTTTCATCCCTATCTGTTTATATCAACAAGGTTTCTCAGCCCTACATCAACACACATGAACAAATAGGAATAGTCAGGCCTCCTTCAAGCAATCAATAAGATTCATCCATACATCAACTAATTGGGGAAAAAAGAACACATTTTTTTCCACAAAAGAGATACATTTCCAGTACATTTTACTTATATAATAATCATTATCAAAGTTTATAAAATAACTATTTTGGTTAATTGACTTTCACTAATACTTGCAGTTATAATTCAATGGGAAGAATTAAGAGGGGGAGAAAAGTAACTGTTAAAACATTATGGCCACATAAAATTTTAGAAATTAAATTTATATTTATATATTTTGTTGCAGATAAGAGAAGTACTTCATAAAAAAAAGTTTAAAATATTCAATATATATTATGTTAGGTAACAGTCTTCAGGGGAAATATGATGAAATTGCAAATTCAGAAAGAAAAAAATTTACAATGCAATTTGCAATTATTAAAGAAAAACTTGTCTATTATCATTTTTAAGTGAATGATAGTGGATATAAATGCCTATAGTATTTAGGTCCCACTAAATAAATTTTAAAAAGTGTTATTAAAATTTTATTTTACAAATATCAATATTTGTAATAGTCTAGATAATTGCATCCTAAGCTAATATGAAAATTTTAGATATTAATGTATGTTGGGGTATATTGCTTATAAAATCTTTTAGGAACACATGAGCAAGAACATTTGAAGGCCACTGATCTGGACCTAGCTGACTTGACCTAGTTCACTAACTGGAGTTAAGCCCCAAAGAGCATGCGTAGAAGAAATCCTAAACCTTTGAAACAGCTCTCTTACTAAATAACTGCCAGAAGAGAGAAAATAGCCTGAACCAATTAAATAATGAGCCTTATGGAGATTGAAGTACAGTGTGAAGCAAATTGGATTATCTCTTTTTAAAGTTCTTTAATGGCTTCCCATTGAATTTAGCATAAATCCCAAACTCCTATCACAGACTACAACCTGGATATTCAAGTTTGTTGCAGGAAACAGCAGCGATAATATCATCTGGCATTTTGTTGAATATGCAGAATCTCAGATCCCACCTCATACCTTGAATGAGAATCTGTACTTTAAAAAGATCCCCAGGTAATTCGTATGTATGTTAAAGTATATGGAGCTCTGGTATGCATGATCATAAATGAGTAATTTAGACAATGTAGTGTTGGTCAAGGTATTTGTTTTAGCTTAGAAAAAAAAAAAAACAACATATGCTAGATTTGAGGTTTAAAAATGAAGGAATGAAATCTAGTTAGTACAAAACACCCAAGAGCTTCTCCTGCTCCAACAACTTCATTCTCCTGTCCCAGTCTCTCCCCTGTTTACTGTGCCTCCAGCCAAGTGTATCTTCTATCAATTCCTTTTGCATGCCAGCTTTCTCTTGCCTTGGGGCCTCTTTGGAAGCTGTAGGAATTCCATCTGAAATGCTAGCCTCTCCTTCTCAACAGATTGTTCTCATCTTTCTGATTTCTGCTCAAAATCACCTCAGAGCTATCTTTCATGATCAGCTCTTTAAGTGTCCAATACTCTCACTTGTCCCCTCTTTCTTTCTTTAGTCCACGTTAGAACAATGTGTAAGTTATTTATTACTTTTAAACTTTTTATATTGAAATAATTTGACTAGCAAGAAGTTGCAACCAGTACAGAGAGTTCTGTGTACCTCTTATCTAACTTCCCCATTAACAACATCGGACATAACCATATTACACTATTAAAACCAGAAAACTGACGTTGATACAGTAACCTGTAAGTTTTTGTTTGCTTAGTTCTCTGTGATCACCCCATTTGAAGTTAAATCCAGTCATTTTCTACCACATTCCCTTAATTATTTCCTTATTTGTTCTCACATCTTGTATACACTATCTGAAACTAATTTATTTGTTTACTTGGATGTGGTCTGTCTCCACTTCTAGGATGTAATTCCCCTGAAGGCAAATGATTTTGTGCAGCACTGTATAACCAGAACTTATAATAGAGCTATAATTATTAAACAAAACTTCAGTAATGGCTTAATAAACATTGATTCAATAAATGTATATCGGTAACAGATCCAATTCCAAATATCACAGTTATTTGTATATTAGTAGTTGAGGAGCATGTTGCAACAATTAATCATGTGCTACCAATAGTTAAATAAGTTCTGGAGATCTAATGTACAGCATAGTGATTATAGTCAATTATATATGTATTATATACTTACAAAATAGATCTTAAAAGTTCTAACTACAAAAAAGAAGCTGTATGACATGATAGAGATGTTAGCTAAAGCTATGGTGGTAATCATGTTGCAATATATAAATGTATCTATAATTTTTACTCCTTAAATGTACAGAATGTTATGTGTCAATTGAAAATGCCTCCCCGCTGTAAGGGTTAAATTGTAGTGTAGGGCTAACCTGTAGCCTTGGGAAATAACAGCTTTGTTTTGACACTGTAGGTTAAGAGATAACAGCCTTGTCCTGTCAATCAAGGGAACAAAAGTTCAAGGGAAATCAACTGGATTGGTGTTTGATTGGATTGGGGCAAGGGCATGCTGAGAACTTTGAAAAAGTGGGCCAGAGGCAGGGTCAAGGAGGTCAACTGGTTGCTGGTTGCGGCTTAACCGCAGAAGGTCTGAACTGTTTCCACCCCCATCTGGGAACTATTTCTTTGTTCTGTTCCCAGGTGATGATAAGATGATGTGGTCGGCTATAAAAACTCTGTACCCTGGCTGTTCCAGGCTGCACTCTGGTCAAGAGTGTCAGTCCTGATTTGTCGGCCTTTCCTCTCATTGCAATAAACTTTGTTGTGACTGTCACTGGTGCCCGTAGCATTCTCTTTCAGGAGTCGTGTGGATGCAACACCCCCCAAAAAAGCAATTGTAGAATTCAATACTTCTGATGACCACATTTTATTGCTGTCATATGTTAAATGGTGGGCAGGAAACATATAACCTCTGTTTCCTTGTCTACAAGAAGATACTCAGGAAATACAGTAATTCATACTTCCAGAATTCTTTTCCTCAGTCAATAGCACTACTTTTTGTTGGCCTATTTGATTTGGATATGTACAAATGGTTTTTAGAATGAATATAGTATATACCATATTTCTGTAAAATAATGTTTTCAGGCAGATAATTTTCAGTTCTGCTTCTCTTTCATTGGATACAGGTGGCTATTTTTTGAAACTGTGTCTGAAAGTTGCTTTGTTCAGGTAAGAAGGAAATAACACTGATAGGGAAGAAAAAGCATTTCAAGGAAATAAAAGTGGTAATTATTCCAGTTTGCATTGAAAATAGTGTCTCTTTCTGCCTTTGAGTTTTATTGCTACCAGTAGATTCGAATGTCTCTGCAAAAATGGACACTTCTGTTTCCATCTTTATTCTCATAAGTGCTGATGCAATGTCAGCACTTTGGATTTCTTAATAAATCTGACTGTATCAGTACAACGTTTTCTACTTAAGACTTCATATGAAAACTCCTTGACTCAACCAGTTTTCAACAGCTAAAACCAAGGCATATTTAGGTGTTAGTTTTACCTTGCTTTTTAATTTTTTAATTTTTTTTAATGTTTCAAGGTTTTATTTAAATTCTAATTAATTAACATATCGTGTAATATTAGATTCAGGAGTAGAATTTAGTGATTCATCACTTACATACAACACCCAGTGCTCATCTCAACAAGTGCCCTGTTTAATGCCCATCACCCATTTCATGGACCCCTCCTACCCCCACCCCTCCAGCAATCCTCAGTTTGTTCTCTATAGTTAAGTCTCTATTATGGTTTGCTTCACTCTCTCTTTTTCTTTAGACAAGCCATGTTTTAAATATATTTTCTCTCTACATTTCCCTCTTTTTCTGTATTATAGACATATCCTCTGGGAAAATACACAGGATACTTTTTTTTACTGGAGGATTTGTTTCTTTCAATAAATTTATTTAAGTATAGTATAATACCATTTTTTACCTGATTAAAATATATTTGGGCTTTGAATTTGGACCTACCATCAGAGGCAAAAAAAGACTCTTCAATAAAGTCCATTTCTCATGTATTTTTTTAAACGGTATTACTTGTGGAAAAAATAGCCATAAAACCATATTAGAGCAATATTTCTAATCACCTGGTTTCAAAATTTATGGTATTAGAAACTTGTGGAAAAAATTCAAATTGTATACAGAAATATATATAAATTTATTCAAGCAAATTAAAATGTGTATTTCAGAGTCCATCAATAAAATTTGCATGTATTCTAGAAGTTAGTAAATAATGTATACGTGTTTTATACATGTAGCAAATAATGACTGATGTGGTACTGAACTTGGCTGTCTTATTTGCATTGCTTTTTACACTATACCTTTTTAGATTAGGAAAGATTTAATTTTGAGGCACCTGGGTGGCTCAGTCAGTTAAGCGTCTAACTTCAGCTCAGGTCATGATCTCACAGTTTGTGAGTTCGAGCCCCACTTGGGCCTCTTTGCTGACAGTTCAGAGACTGGAGCCTGCTTTGGATTCTGTGTCTTCTTTTCTCTTTGTCCCTCCCCCGCTCACGCTCTGTCTGTCTCTCTCTCTCTCAAAAATAAGCATTAAAAAAATTTTTAAAAAGGGAAAGATTTAATTTGGAACAAATTAATATATATTAAAAGGAAACACTAGCTCCTAGTCACATGTTTGTTTGTAAGACATCTGCTTTCATCTCTATTGTATACAGA
The DNA here is from genome assembly GCF_018350155.1 of Leopardus geoffroyi. Lineage (NCBI taxonomy): Eukaryota > Metazoa > Chordata > Mammalia > Carnivora > Felidae > Leopardus > Leopardus geoffroyi. The sequence goes on along the minus strand of NC_059327.1, from coordinate 102,092,226 downwards.
TTTTAGACTGCCATATTTTTTTTGCAAGGAACAAATGAATTAATATGTCTAAAGAGATTAGGAAAAATATATTGGGACATGCTAAGTGCTCAATATGTATTAACTATAGCAATTATGATGATGTCACTCAGCAAATTTGAACATGTAGTGTTAGTAGAGAATGTACAGTCCTTCAAACATAAAAGCTGTTGGATTATTGCATTATATTAAACAAATTTTTTTTAATGTTTATTTATTTTTGAGAGAGAGAGAGAGAGAGAGACAGAGCACGAGCATAGGAGGGGCAGAGAGAGGGAGACACAGAATCTGAAACAGGCTCCAGGCTCTGAGCTGTCAGCACAGAGCCCAACATGGGGCTTGAACTCATGAGCCATGAGATCATGATCTGAGCTGAAGTCAGCGCTCAACAGACTGAGCCACCCTGGTGCCCCTATTGCATCATATTTCAAACTGAGAAGTGTAGTCAACAGCCAGAAGCGCTAGGTAACAGTAATTTTATTTTTAAAGTATTGTTCAGTAAGTAGAAATTCTGATACATGTGTGCAGTATTTCACATTTAAATGAAGGGTGCAATATTTATTGATTTTTAAATACTCTGATATGTTTGTTTTTATACAGATATTCTGTTATCTTAAACTATTCCTTCCTTCGTTTATTTAATAACCATTTATTGAATGTTTACCTTATGCTCGACACAATGCTAGGCCTGAATGGGATGGAAGACATTCCTGAGGAAATTCACAATCTAGCAGTAGGGCAAAAAGTTACTTAGAAACAGAGAAGCTAGAAAACTCTGGGAACACTGTGATAGGTCTTTTTTGTAAGTTCAAGGGTGGGTTAACCATCAAACATTTATTTCTCACAGTTCTGGAAGCTGACAAGTCCAGGATCAAGACTGGCAGTTCCAGTATCTTTTGAGGGTCTGCTTCATGGTTCATGGTTGGCTGTCTTCTCGCTGTGTTTTGTGATGTATCTTAATTGATGAGGTAATAGTAGCTTGACGTAGCTACTTCAGTAGCTCTGATTTTGGGGTGGAGTGTATGGCCAACTCTGGTCAATACCACTGCAGTCCCCATTGCCTTTAGGGGTAAGCATGGGACCCAAGAACAGCAAGTATAGTAAATGAGACACAAGGAGACTTTGGCTGAGATTTCTGGAGAAAAAAGCTCTTGTTCTTTCTGGCAGGATAAAAAAATGGAGAGGGTATAGGACCAGGGGCTCTGCCATTGTTTTACTACCCTCGGAAACATGAGATTGAAGCTAACATAGTGAATGGCCTTTCTGAGAGATATAGCCAAACTGGTCCTGGAGATACATACCGCTTGGACCTTCATGCCTGGCCTGAAGCCATTTAATTCTGGTGTTTAAAGTTTATGAGGCAAGTACATTACCTTTTTTTTTTTTTTTTTTTTTAATGTTTTATTTATCTTTGAGAGACAGAGAGAGAGAGAGAGACAGAGCAGGAATGGAGGAGGGACAGAGAGAGACGGGGACAGATGATCTGAGGCGGGCTCTGCACTGACAGCAGCAAGCCCCATGCAGGGCTTGAACTCATGAACTGCGAGATCATGACCTGAGCTGAAGTTGGACACCACCCAGATGCCCCAAGGGCCAGTACATTACCTTTACTTAGGCCAACTTATGTCAGTTTTCTATCACATACAATGAAAAGAATTTGAACTTAATATGGGTTAGAGGAAGAAAAATATAACCAGGAATTTTTAGAAGGCAATTATACATTAGAATTTAGCTTTCGGTTTATTCTTGATCGTTATCACTGACTGTAAGTTCCTCAAGGGCAGGGGCCATGTATGCCTTGATTATATATGTACATCCAGGACTTAGTCCAGTGTCTGGCATATAGATATTAAATATTTCTTGACTTAAGTGAATTGGAAAAAATAGAGACATGAAAAATCAAAATAGAGAAGACTTGGAAATAATTTTTCCACATTATGACCTGATGAACTGAGATACAGTGATAAATGATTAATGAATTGCAGAAAGACTGTAGCTACAAAGGCAATAAGAGTTTATTAGAGAGATAAGATGCTGTCACTTAGGCTAGCACAAGCCAAGAGAGGGTATGATCAATAGTAAGAGATGAGGGAAAAAATCTCCACCTTTCAGACTTTTCTGGAACACACACAAAATCAAATGATAACTTAACAAAATTTTGAAACTTCATGCTTTTTTAAAAAGAATAATAAGAATAAATGAACAAGATAATGAAATACAAAATAAGGGCAGCCAGAGTAAGATATGTGGAATGTATAGTTTAAAGAACTGTAGAAGAATAAAAAAGAGGCTAGTTCTAGGAAAAGATCATGTTTTTCAAATGTTATGGGCTGAAGTGTGTCCCCTCAAAATTCATATGTTGAAGCCTTACCCCACCCTCTACCCCCCCAGTACCTCAGTATGTGACTATATTTGGAGATACAGACTTTATAGAGGTAATTAAGTTAAAATGAGCTTAGGGTGGGCCCTGATACAATGTGACTGGTGTCCTTGACACTCTGAGAGCCATCAGGCACATGCTTGCACAGAGAAAGGAACATGTGAGGACACAGCAAGAAGGCAGCTCTCTGCAAGCCAGGGGAGAAGTCTCAGAAGACACTAACCCTGCTGATACCTTGATCTCAGACTTCCAGTCTTCAGAATTGTTAGAAGGCAAATTTCTGTTGGTTAAACCACCAGTCTGGGAAATTTTGTTATGGCAGTCTTAGCAAACTAATAAATATAACAAATGTAAATTCATCTTGGGTTTGGAGGAAGAAAGTAAAAATTGATAGGAAAGCCAAAGAAAATGAGACTTTATTGATTTATTTATTTTTAGAGAGAGTGTGCAAGGAGGGGAGGGGGCAGAAGGCGAGACAAAATTTTAAATGGATTGCATGTTCAGTGTGCTGAGCTCAATCCCATGACCCTGGGATCATGACCTGAGTCGAAGTCAAGAGTCAGATGCTTACCCAATTGAGCCACCCAGGTACCCCTAAAATATTTTATTTTACTTTAGAGTAGGTAACACATGCACACATTACAAAATTCAGATATTATAAAAAATACACAGTAAAATAGAAATCTTCTACAAACTCATCCTGGGCCAGGATACCCAGTTAATTATCCTTTCCTTTTCCAATTATAGTCTATACCAGTTTCTTCAGCATTTTTCCATATATAACCTATGCCTAAAAGTAACATATATACACACATATATGCATATGTTATATACATACATGCATATAACTGTTACTAAAAGTAACATATATATATATATATATATATATATATATATATATATAATACATATACATACGTGCATATAAATGTTACTTCCCACTATGTGCCATTGACTAGAAATTTTAACTCTTGTCCAATTTAGTCTTTGAGCAGTGTGTTTATAAGATAATTTACAGCTTTGGGGCTGTTTACTTATTACTTTTCATAGGTACATATATATTTTTTGCTATTCACCTTTTTTAAGTTTATTTTCAGAGAGAGAGGGAGGGAGGAAGGGGGAGGGACAGAGAGAAAGGGAGAGAGAGAATTCTAAGCAGGCTCTATGCTGTAGGCTCAAAGCCCCTGTGGGGCTGTAACGCAGGAACCATGAGATCATGACCTGAGCTGAAATCAAGAGTTGGATGCTTAACTGACTGAGCCACCCAGGCACCCCATGCTCTTCATCTTTTTTATAATATACACAGCAGATCATCTCCTACCAGTGCATTTATAGCTACCACATTTCTTTTTGCAACTCTATGGATGTTCCATAATTTTTCAACTAGTCTTCTAGAATTGAACATTTTTAGGTTGTTAATTTTTTATTTTTATGAATGATGTAGCAATGGATAGCTTGTACATTTTGGTCATGTGTGAAGATATCTGTATGATTCATTTCTAGAAGTGGAATAGCTGGGTTAAAACATATGAGCACTGACAGCTCAAGTTTATACATGAAGACATTGTGGTTTTAAGAAATTCTTAAATGATAGAGAAATAAAAACCTGAATTAAACATTCAAGCAACTTTAACATATTGAATTTGGTGGTAGTAAATTCCTTTATGTGTTAAAATATAGATAACATGCTGCTTTAACACTGTTTTAAAATTATCTGTAAAGTAGTTGTGGTTTTACATTATTGTATGTTGATGTTCTACAATTCATAAGTTTTTTTTAACTTGGATCTAGTATAGGGTAGTGAAAGATAATAAGTGTTTGAGTTAGACTCACTTGAGTTCAAGCTTTGGTTCCACTTTCTAGTTTGTGTGACCTTGGACAAGTTATTTAAGTTTTCTAAACTTCCTTATCCACAAGAGGTATTTACATTATGGGCTTGTGCAAATCAAATGAAATAGTGCATATAAGGCATTATTAGCCAAGTGCCTGGCACCTAGCATATTGTTAATTTTTAAAAATTTTCTTAACATATATTTAGTTTTTAAAGCACATTTTATTTTACTCTACTGTAAAACATTTCATGATGAAAATATCAACGTAAATAGATAGCAACTAAATTTGGATAATTTGGTGGCTGTCTACACCTGTGGATTGTTTTGAACGTGATCCCTCTCATCCTTAAATAATCCTTCCATTGTACCTGAAACTACACCATTAGAGATTTATTCTGTTCAATCTCCATTTCTTTTCCCCTCTTCCCTCTTAGCTTCAGGGCAATTTAGTTCACTTTTTGAAACTGAACCACATCTAGGTAATTTCTAGTCCAGAGAATTTGTACTGGGACAGTTTCGCTCTTGGGCAAAGTAAGTAGTTTGGCTGTGACAAATTTTAATTCATGTGGGGTTCCTGGTGCCTTATTAGAGAACAAAGCTTGAGAATGATTGGGATTCTTACAGACTTTGAAAGACTGTTGAAATTAATGTCTTTGTAGAAGAGGAGAAATAAACTCTGAAGAGGTAATTCAAATAAGGGTGGTAGGAGTGTCGTGGTAGCAGGTGGAAGCAACTAAGATAGGTATATGTTTTTCTCTTCTTGGCTTCTATCCAGCCTTTTAAATCATTTCTGCCAGGGCCTCTATTTCCTTACATGCAATAAAAGTATCTTATATGCAATATGGTATCTCACATGTTTAACCTTTTCTGGCTTTATTTTATATTTGGTTTCACATCTGTTCCTTTTCAGGTAAGAGTGAAACTCCCACTTGAAAACCTTAGGAGATATGGTACTTCAGCTCAGGAAGGAAGTCAGAACTAGAGTTTTAGACATTTAGAACTTGAGGCAGTATAAAGTATACAGTAGTGCTTAATAGCATGAACTTTGGAGCCACACTGCTTGGGTTGAAAACCTCGCTTTCCAAGCTATTTAATCTCTTCATACCTTCATATTTATGGCACAGTTTGGCAAGTTATTTAACCTTTCTGTACCTTAGTTTTTAATTTGTGAAATGAGGATAGAAGGGATAATGAGTATTTACCTAGCAGGGTTTGGGGAGGTTAAATGAATCAATAAATATAAATCTTAAAACAGCGCCTGGCCCATGCTTAACATTGTTTGCTATTGCTAGCGTATCACTGTGCGCACTTCTAGTTGGCTTACGTGCATATTCCACATCTGTCCCAAGCACTCAGAAAGCTTCCATAGAGCTAAGACGGCTTTCCACTTTCCTCTTCTTATCACAATTCGTACATAAGAGGTGTGCAATATATCTGAGATAATTCTCCAACTCCAGAAAGTCATTTGCCTTGGTTCACCCGCTAAATAATATTAAGAGTCTGTTTAAAAATGGTGAGCATCAAACCACTTTTCATTAATAACAGACTCAATTGAGTCAATGTAGTTTCATTTCATACAATCGAGCACCTTATATTGATAAGGTCATAAAAATATTATTCTCTATTCCGAGAGGATTCATTTCACTTCATAGCACCGGTTTGATTGTCCTTTTTGTTAACGTCCTGGTCTTATCCGCGCTTCTCGGTCTCCGGGCCTCAGGAAGGCCATTCATTGACATCTCCCGTGGCTAAGTAGCAAGCGATTTTTCCAAACCCGCCCCGGACCTCCGCCAAGCGGCCCAGGCTCCACCCACAGTGCGGGGACAGGGGAAGAGGAGGAGGGAAAAGGGGTGGGGCGCTGCAGATTCCTGGATGGGGCCTGGGTGGCGTGCCGGCGCCGTGACGTCTGACGCTACCAGTTGACGCAGCCGCAGCCGCAGCGACGCCTGGCTCTAGCTGGGACCCCTCCCATCCTTCTCCGCCCCTCTCTGTGTCAGTGGCTAGGGGCCCCCGGCCGGACCTAAAGCAGCTGGCGGGGGTGGCGGGGCTAGAGGGTGTGGGCGCGGGCAGAGCTTCGCCGGCCCGGGCCGGCTCGGCGCTGCTGCCGCTGCCCGAGGCCTTTAGCGTCCCTCGAAGAGGCCGGTGCGGTTCCAGGCCGCCCCGGCGCTCGCCCAGGTGAGGGGACGGGTCGGACTGGGCAGGGTTGGGTGAGCAGTTTTCCATTATCTCTGGAACTCAGCCAGGTCAGAGTCTGGAGGTTTGGCTTCTTCGCCGCTGTTGCGGCGTCGACTCGTTTCCTAGTTTGCCATTCTTACCTGCAGCACCGGACCTGTAGACCGGGTGTAGAAGGTCAATGGGAAGGCCTGGAAGAGCCATTACAGTCGATGGTTGGGGGCGCCGACGCCGGAGCGGCCTCTGTGGATGGTGATAAGACGGGTGGGCGGCGCCCACTTGGTGTGTGGACTCCGCGGGCGGGAAGGACAAGCGCACCTGCAGGCTCCGGCTTTAGCCTTGCTGGGAGCCCTTGGCTGCGGCAGACCCCGAACTGCTTAACGTAGGGTCTACTGACCTATGGCGGTGGAGCCTTAGAACCTTCCCCCTTCCCAATCCAGGCGGGACGTGTGTTGTATTGTGAGTTGGTGCTTGCTGAGTCTACACTATTGAAGAGTACATTTCAGCGGAAACAATATCTTACGGTCAAAGGAAGGTGAAGGGAAGTTGATTTTCCTTCTGCAGAGTATATTCTTTTCTCGCCTCCTCCACACCAAACTCCCACCCCCATTGACCTTAGTTTTGACAGTAGACAGTTAGGGACGCTTGTTAAATGGAAAGAATTCTTGTAAATTTCCTCTGTAAGAAAATCATGTTTTTGTAACTGCCCAAGCGTGTACGTTTCAACTGGTTTCATGTTACTGCTTTCACCCTGTGTATGGCATTGAAGCTGATTTATTCTAAGTTAACCATAAACATTTAATATGAAAATAGATGAATTAACCAGAATATTCATGTTACATAATTGTTGAGTAAGACATTTTATGTGCATGTTATCTCATTTAATCATCATAACGATCCTATCGCGTTAGGTCTGTTATTACTCTCATTTTATAGATGAACTAAACCGTGCAGCCCTAAAAATCAGCTTGTACAAAGTAGAGATGTGATTTAAACCAGGTAATCTGACTCCAGTTTAAGGTCCCATAATCAGTATGCTTTACCATCTCCCAAGTATCTGAACAGTTTGCAAAGTGATTTTCATTTGATAAAAAGTGTGCCAGGTGCTTGGAATAGGAAGGAAACTGAGGCACCATTCCTGCCAGCAGAGAACAAACAGTTTGAGAGGACAACTTTTTTAAGGCCACGCTTATGTTTTAAACATAGGATTTGACTTCTGGAACCTTGTTCTAAAAGCTTTAGAACACTGTAATTTGGAAACCGTGGTCTTATTCTAGTTTAGAAGTATTTCTTGTCTGGAAACTTTAAAGAAGGAAATGTGATATTGGAGTAACATTAAACACTTTCTATGTGTGTGCATTCACACTCATGCAATCAAATAATTTATTCTGAAATGGTGCAAATGTTGATAAAGCCAAACTATCTTCTATAATTGGTTAAAATGTTCTTTTCAGGTTAAGATGAAACGCTGCAGGTGGGCCTTCTGAAGACAAGGAGAAAGAAAAACAACACTGCAGACTCTGGAAAAAAATTGAGTAAATATTTTGGCCAAGTTTTTAAAAAAATAATTTCCAATTAAAGCTGAGATAGATGAAATCTGACTTTCTGCTTCAGTTGTGTTTTAAGCTGCTTGAATGGTCATAAAGTGAAGGTTGGGGCAGTATATAACATGACCTGCCATTCATCTTACCTCACATTTGAATTGTTGATATCTGATTGACAATTAAGTTGTGTGCTTAGCTTGTGTATTGGGAGGAGAAAGCCAAGGGAAGCTTTGGCTTAATTCTCTATCAAGTGTTAACATTTTTTTCTTTCTTTTTCTTGCTCATGCCCACGTTATAAAAGGCTTTAAAAATAAATGAAGAAAATTAGTTGACTTTGGTTTGTTCTTCACAGGATACTAGGTATGTTGAAGTCAAGTATATTTTATATTATGAGTTCTATGGAGATTAGTAGAAGACACAGTTAAACACGCTGAAGAAATATTTAATTCATTTCATCAATATTTATTGAGTACCATATTTCAGGCTTTTAGTATTAGTGTTCATCATGGCCCTTGAGAATACTAGAGTAGTGAATTTTGCCTGGAAGGTAATATTTTTGTGAAATATCATACATTTTTTTATTTCTATGTGCAAAGATGTTTTTGGTTTATATAAAAGACTAGAAAACAGCACTGCCCATATGGTAAATGTTTGTATTTATAATAAATCTTTCATAATTTTAGTTAATAAAGGAAGGTACTCTACTAGTGCTACTCTAAGGTACAGTGGGATACTAGGATTCTTCTAGACTTCATTTCATCATATTTTTTTTCATGTTAAAGATAATGATAGAATTTCAAAAATTTCTTGAGAGGTTAAGAAAATTAACTCTTTAATATGAGAAAATTTCAGGCAATTTATATATAACGAATAGAAGTGACATGGTCAGGCAACAGTCTGGTGATGAGTTGGAGGGTGATGAGTTTGGCAGAGAGGTGATCATAAGAGGCATTGTAATAATTCAGGTGGCAAATGAGAACCAGAAGTACAGAGATGCAAATGGGAATTAAAGATGGGGATGGATTAGACAGATGCAAAGGAGATGTATTGAGTAGGATTTTGGGCTTGAGAGAAAGTCGAGTCCGGGTAATTTTTAGCTACTGTCATATGCAAGCACATAATAAATGTATAATAAACATTTGAAGGATAAAGGAACTGATATCTGATATCTGGCTTGAGAAACTGAGTGGATTCTGGGACCATTTACTGAGGCAGTATAGGAAGAACAATAGATTGGGGAACATGGTTGTGGGGCTGTTGTTATGAGGCATCTGTGACTTCCAAGAAATGTCATTAGGAAGCTGGATATAGATCTTAGTTAAGAAGACCCCGCTGGGGATATAAAATTTGGAGTCTCAGCTTATAGATGATGGTTAAAAGCAATGTGACTAGATGAGATCACTCAGGGAAAAATGTAGAGTAAAAGAAAAGAAATGCAGATAGGGAAGACTAATCCCTATCCTGGAAGGAAGACACACCTCAAAGGAGATGAATGAATGGATAAGGAAGCAGGAGAATCACAGAAGTCAGTGGAAGAACTGAGTTTGGAGAAAAGGAGTGAGTATTAAACACCTTTGAGATATCATAAAATGAGGACAAAGAAAGTATCTATCAGACATGTCAAGAAGTTGTTGGGGCACCTGGGTGGCTCAGTTGGTTAAGCATCTGACTTTGGCTCAGGTCATGATCTCTGCATCAGGCTCTGCTGACAGCTCGGAGCCTGGAGCCTGCTTTAGATAATGTGTCCCTCTCTCCCTCTGCCCCTCCCCCGCTCATATTTTCTCTCTCTCTCTCTTTCTCTCTCAATCTCTTTCAAGAATAAATAAATGTTAAAAAAAAATTTTTTAAAAAGTTGTTGACCTGAGCAAGAGCGATTATATGGATGGAGCCAGTTCACACTGGTAAGAGATAAGGAAATTGAAATAGGTACTGTCATTTACCTATTTCAGAAAGTTTGATTCTAAATTGAATAGAGAGGGGATCGCTAGATATATGAGTTTGAGAGTTTTTGTTTTTTAAAGGTATGAATGATATGATTTATAATCTTTATTTGCTGAGGATAAAAAAACATCAAAAATAAAATTTGAAGATAGAGGAGAGAGGGACAATAATTAGTGAAGCAAGGTCACTGACTAAGCTGGAAGGGATGGAAAATGAGGATGCAGGTCAAGGGTGCTTTAGATAGACTTCTGAGACAGGAGTTAAGGAGATGGTGATGATTACGGATACAGATGAATATGTAGAGGCAGGGTAGGGGTTGCTCCACAGAGTCCATGCAGGAGACTCTCACTTAAAGTAGAGAGAGGAAATGGTTCATTCATGGGATTGGTAATCTTCTTGGTGTGTTATTGCTGGAGGAGAGTAGAGTGCATTAGTTTAGCTTAACATGACCGGTATGAACTGTCAGAATAGAGATAACTTGTAGTTATCTTGCAAAATTACTTTTCACATACTTTGTATTAGTTATCTATTGCTGAGTAACAAATTATACCTGAACTTAGTGGTTTAAAATATTTAGTATCTTAGTTTCTTTGAGTCTGGATTTGGAAGCGCCTAAACTCAGTCCTTCTGGTTTAGGGTCTATCATGAGGTTGCAGCCAAAATCTTGGCAGGAACTTCAGTCATCTTAACTGTGGCAGAAGGATTTGCTTCCATGATGGCACACATACATGTCTGTTGGCTAGAGGCCTCAAAGCCTCACCATGCTGATCTGTCTGGGGCTTTTTAAATGTCCTAACAAGGCATCTGGCTTCCCCTGGAACAGATGATCCAAGAGAGAACAAGGAGGAAGCTGTGATGCCAGTTTTGACTTAGTTACACACCATTGCTCCTGACATACTCTTTTACAGCTGTATCACTAAGTCCAGCCCACACCTGAGAGGGGAATTCAGTTCTACCTCTTGAAGGGAGGAATGTTAAAGAGTTTTTGGACATTTTAAAACTACCATACATTTTATCAATTGTCAAGTTCTTTAGGGGCAAAAAAGCTCTTTAAAAGTCAGTGAATAATAGCCTTTATGATCAGGTGAGAGAGAGGTTCTAGAGGAGTGGGAGGTGGTTACGTTAGATTTGGTTCGCTTTATAATTTGGCCTTTTTTGCTGCTAATCAGGCTGCACAACTTGTGTTACCACTCAGGGTTATTTAAAAAAAGTGCTTGTTGACCCTTGACTTAATAGAGAATCATTTTAGGTTAAAAAAAAAATGCCATAGTGGGCAAAATATGAATTTTTTATGCCAAAATTTGAATTTTGGTAGCATTCATATTAGCTTCTAAATGTAGAGGTGGGAGGAAGGATCTCATTTTTCATATAACGAAACTTAGAACTAAGAGATAATTACTGGGGCCTTAGCTGTGTTTGTGCTTAGCTTCTCAGTGCCATAGTTTTCTCGTCTTTAAAATGGGGAATTGTTAATGAGTAGTTATTTGTGACAATTAGATGAGTAAATGCACGTAAAGTGTTTAGCACTGTGTCTAGCACACAGCAAACCTTGAATAAGTGTTGTAGCCATTGTTATGATAGCTATATTTTTATCATTTTAATGGTGAGTTAATACCATGGAATGAACGTTTCAAAGGGTAAGAGAACATTGACCAAAATGTTTAAAGTCTGAACTTTAGATTATTGATCTCTTTGTACTTGGTCGCTTTTTATGTATATGTAAAGTATATTTCTATTCATATCCATTTAAAATGCAGTGTCTGATATCACCAGTAGTACTGTATGGGTCATATCCACATAAAACTTCCCCAAAGCAGACTTCTTTGTTGTTGTTTTACTTACATGAAAGTTCAGTTTCAGTTGTAGCAATATCGTCAGCTCACAGGAATTGGCTGTTAAATGAATCTTGTGGGCTCTTAGGGTAGCAACATGCTAATAAGAAAACGTTTTCTTTGAACTTGATGTGAGGAGAGTGTTGGTAAACACATGTGACAGGTTTCTCCCTCTCCCCACATCCAAAGACCCTTTTTGGTTGGGTAAATAGTTTGAACATGTATTTGGGAGGGTTTCTGACTGAAGTGACATAAGGTAGAAGATAGAACCTTAAGAGCCAGATAGGAAAATGGAAATAGATTTATTACAAAAATCTTTTAGAATTTTACTTTGCTGGTGCTTTTTAGTGTTATGCCTTCTGGTGTATTTTTAATCTAAATGAAAGTTGATATATTGAATTCTTGATTAAAAGAATTGAAGGAGGGGCACCAGGGTGGCTCAGTTGGAGCTTTCGACTTCTGCTCAGGTCATGATCTCAGGGGTCATGAGTTCAAGCCCTGCATCGGACTTGCTGCTGTCAGCTCAGAGCTTGGAGCCTGCTTTGGATTCTGTGTTTCCCTCCGTCTTCCTTCTGTCTTTCTCTCTGCCCCTCCTGCTTGTGCTTTCTCTTTCTCCCAAAAAATAAATAAACACTTAAAAAAAAAAAAAAAAAAAGGAAACTTGCAGAATGTGTTCACTAGTCAGTACAAAATGAAGACAAAACCCCACAACCAGTGAATGGGAAGTAAAAGTAGGAGGATTACATCTTTCACTTGGCAGTTACTATTGAGCTCTTTGCATTGCTGACCATATCAAGGAATATGTTGAAGGTAGAAATTAGTTCTGGTGGATTATTAAAAGTGGATTGTATTTAAGAATCATGGTTTCTTCTAGGTTTGGAGAATTTGAGGTCTGTTCTTTTTACCCTATTACTAGATATGTTTTCTACAGATTTTTAAGAGATTTGTTTTGCTTTTAATAAGTATTTAGGTAAACCAGCATAAATTTCTGTCTATAGCAGTGAGGTGTGTTAAAGTGCAACATTTTTGTTGAATGATATGATTTCTGAGATGTTAAAAATTCTTTCATATATAACATAAAGAACAGTTTTTATAGCATAGATTACGTTATTAAAGAGTATGTTTAGTTTGCAGATTTTTAGTGTTTGAATTGTTACTCACCATATCTGAATATTTCTTTAGCAATAGTTGCCTGGTAACTAGTGTATTTTGGTACTTGATCTGCTTCTAAGAATCATATCAAACTCACTGTTATTTGTAGAACTACGTTATTCATATTAACTTAATTTCTTGATTGTTATATGTGCCAAGTAATTTTTTTGGTTATAAAATTCTGTTATTTAGTTAAATATATGTATTTTTCTCATATATTGTAAGGAATGAAATACATTTTAGTCATTGTCTACTGCTATGCATTTTATTTATTTTTTTTAGCTTTCACCTTTTTTGTTGAGCTGATTTTTTCTTAAAGAACATTAATGAGAGGCGCCTGGGTGGCGCAGTCGGTTAAGCGTCCGACTTCAGCCAGGTCACGATCTCGCGGTCCGTGAGTTCGAGCCCCGCGTCGGGCTCTGGGCTGATGGCTCAGAGCCTGGAGCCTGTTTCCGATTCTGTGTCTCCCTCTCTCTCTGCCCCTCCCCCGTTCATGCTCTGTCTCTCTCTGTCCCAAAAATAAATAAACGTTGAAAAAAAAAATTATAAAAAAAAAAAAAAAGAACATTAATGATAGTAGCTTAGCACCACTGCTGTAATGTGTTTCTTGTCAAGCACTGTATGTTAGCTTGTTTGCTTCATGTTTTTAATGCCTTGAGCATCTCTTCAGAGAAGAGATGGCCATTTGGAAACAGGCTCAAAGAGATTCAATAACTTGCTCAAGCTATCTCACAGCTAAGGAAGGTATTGAAGGTATTGAAGGGGTAGAGCAAGCTTTCCATTTCAAATCTGACTGTAAAGCCTAGTTCCAGTATACCAGATGATTTCTGTTATTTCTGATAGAATGTTATTTTACCATTTAATTCTGTTGGGTTTTGGAGTTAGTTTAATAGTGAATTGTGTTTGTTGCACTTGGAATCCTGGGACTGAAAGTAACCCGGAATGACTTTCTCGGTAGAGATGATTATATTAAGAGGATAATTGTCTATCTTGTTTGTTTAAATGAACATAATAGGACATTATAGATTTTGGCTTTATTTTGAATTTTAAGAGATAATATTGGTTAATACTCCCCTTAAAGTGATGGATGGTGGAATTTAAAGCCTTGTATCCTGATAGGTAAAATAATTTAGTCAGATTGGGCTTTTCCAATCACTCTATGTTTAATGGGTAATAACAACCTTGTTAATATATTCCATTACTATCTTGTAATGTAAAATTTACATATTTATTTTATGTGAGATATTAGTTGTAGTAAGTACTTGCCTATTTTATATACTTTATTTATGAAGCATCGTGGAATTGGAAAGTCATGTGTTTTAGGCCGTTTACCTTTAGATTGGTGAATGGTCGGTGTTTAAATGAATAGCTCAAATGTTCTAATCATCCTTGAAACTTCATTTTGGATAAAAATGTTGTCGTGATCTGATTTATGTTTTACTTTTGTTTTGGGATGTCATTATGTCATAGTAGAGATGAGCAGTCTGTTCAGACAGTTCATTTTTATTGGTATTTACTTAGATATTTGGGTCAGTTATCTGGCTTCTTAATTTTAAGGTGGACATAAATGGCTTTGAAATGGGGAACTTTTACAAAAGTATCTCCAGATAATTTGTTACATATGAGCAGAAATTAAACAGTAACTGAAAAATTCTCAAGTAAGTGTATATATTCTGTAACGGTTACTGTAGATCAGTAAAATTGGCCAAGGGTAAGTGCTTTGTCCTAATAGGTGTTTAATTTTACCTGATGGTAAAGAGAATATGAATATTGATGAAGTTCAGAGGAGAGCTGTAAAGGTCATTTATTTTCCAACTTTTAAAACTCATGCAGTTTCTTTTATAGAAAAGGAACTGAGGGCGCCTGGGTGGCTCAGTTGGTTAGGTGTCTGACTATTGATATTGGCTCAGATTATGATCTCGCGGTCGTGAGACCGAGCCCTGCTCTACACTAACAGCTCAGAGCCTGCTTGGGATTCTCTCCCTTTTCTCTCTCTGCCCCTCCCCTGCTCGTGCATTTGTGTGTTTGCGCTCTCTCTCTCTCTCTTTCTCTCAAATTAAGATACAATACAATACAATACAATACAATAAAAACATTTTAGAAAAGGAACTATAATTAAATGCAGAGAATTTTAATATGATGGTCTGAAGATACAAAGAATTGTGATTTGTCTTTTTATACAAAGAATTGTGATTTCATCGTTGTGTGAGATTTGATTAAACTTTTTTCACATAGTTGGGTTTTTAAAAAGTTGAATATCCTCTTCTTAAACTCAAGCAAATGAAAACCAGATTTTCTTGAGAGTGAAAAAGATCACTTAGGAATCTCTTTGGCTCTGCGTACATTGGAATACTCACTTATCATTTTTTTTTTTTAATACTTTTGGTGATAGCTCATAATTATGTACTTTCATGATGATGTATTTATTTCATTCATTTCTGAAACAAGTATTTATTGAGAGACTTCTGTATACAGAACTTGGTTAGATATTATGCTTAAATGGGTAGGGCAAACCCATCCTTAAGAACATTTGTCTACCAGGGGAGACAAACTTCTAAAGTAATAATTGTAATATGGTACGATAACTGCTAAGATACAGGTATTCATTCAAACAGCCTTTTTTTTTTTAGTATTTTCTATATTGCCAGACATCATACTAAAAAGGTTATTGTAAATATTCCAAATCTTATACTTAATACTCAGAATTCCTTAGCTGTATTACAGAATTTTTAAGCTCAATAAATATTTATTGAATGAATAAACAAAAAAATAGCTCAACATTATCAAGCAACTGTCTTAACTATGTTGTTCCAAAAAATCTAAATCAGTATTTACTTTCCCATGACAGTACCCAAGAAAGCTCTGTCTCTTCATAACCAGATCTTTTCACATCATAGGTAATGTTATATATAGACTTGTTCCAGTTTAAACCTGGTATAGGAAAACCTTATACCTGAAATCCTGTGTCAAATTATGGGATGATATCTCTTCTTTTGGAAGAAGGTAAACTAACCAGTGCAGTGAAGTTTTCTTGACAAGCTGTGGGCAGGTGCACAGATCCTCCAGTTCCTCCCACTCACCCCTTTTCTGAGATGATAAATACTTATTGCTGAGGTAGGGTGGAATTGGGGGACTTGGGGTAAGCTGTGGTGATGAAAGCCCTCTTATTCATTATTTTCTTTCACCAACCACTTAGGGTCATTCTTCTTACAGTTGTCATAAACACAAATTAAAAGCTAAAAACTAAGAAAAATAGAAAAGGAACAGGTACTGTAGAAGTTATGGGACTAGTGCCAAAAAACTTGGAGTAATAAGTAAAAAAAAAAAAAAAAAATGAAATAGAAGAGATTTTAGATAAATATGAATTTGACTTTTTTTTTTTTTTAATTGAGAGAGAGGGAGAGAATCCCATGAGGAGGGGGAGAGAGAGAGAGAGAGAGAAAGAAAAAGAAGTGGATGGAGCTCACCTGAAGAGGGGCTCGAGCTCACCTGATGAGGGACTCAAACTCATGAACCATGAAATCATGACCTGAGCCGAAGTCAAATGCTTAACCAACTGAGTCACTCAGGCGCCCTGAATTTGATTTTTCAAAAATCTATGGAAGCCATCAGATTCTTTCATCTTTCTATCACCAGATCTCCCCATATCTTGGTCTTTCCTTTCCTTTCTTCCTGTTCAGATGAAGGAAATGTTTCTCTTTCTGTCATATATATATATATGTATATATATATATATATACACACACACACACACATACATACATATATATATATATATATATATATATACACACACACACACCCTGAATTAAAGCAAACTTTTAAAAGATATTAAATATTTAACACTGTGTCCTTTAAATGGTATGGTTTTATGATCTCTTTATTTTATTTTTTAATTTTATTTTTTTATGATCTCTTTAAAGTACAGAATCATTTTTCATGTAAAAGAAAGCTATCCTCAGATTTAATAGGACTGGTAACAAACAAACAAAAAAATAGTTCCTTAGTTTAGGTCTTCCTAGAACCAATACCTGGATAGGAAGGACTCAAGTACAGAAGTGATCGTAGGAAAGACTGGTAGGAGAATGGGGAAGTAAGAAAGGAAAGGGATTGAAGTCAGTAAAGGACATTATCCTAGCAGTTACCACTGTGGGCATCTGGAGCTCACTACCATTGGTGAACTCTTGGGAAACCAAATGGAGTATGCCTCAGGGGCGCCTGGGTGGCTCAGTCAGTTAAGCGTCTGGCTCTTAATTTCAGCTCCGGTCATGATCTCATGGTTGGGGAGTTTGAGCCCCACATTGGGCTCTGTGCTGACAGCGTGGGGCCTGCTTGGAAGTCTCTCTCTTTCCTTCCCCCCCCCCCTGCTCTCTGCTCTCTCTCAAAATTTCTGCCCCTCCTCTGCTCTCTCTCAAAAATAAATAAGTAAACTTAAAAAAATACTATGCCTCAGAGTTATCCCAAATCAAGAACAAAGAAGCTGCAGTTGTGTATCCACCACTTTCCTATCCATCATTGATGTTACCTCTTTGGCATTTCTGGCTTGCCCTGAGTATAAGCTGAGCATGTTTCTGCAGTCCAAAAGCAGCCCTCAGTAAAGTATTTGGTTGTTCCAAATGAGCAGTCATCTTTTGTAGAGATGAATGCTAACAGTATGTGGGCAAGACACCAAAAGCATTGGTTGCAATCAGCAAACATTTATATGGTGTATTATTTACTATGTGCTGGGTGCTATTCTAAATAGTTTACATACATGAATTTATCAGTTTTCACTATTCACCTCTGTCAGGTAGGTACTATTAGTGTTCTTGTTTTACAGATGAGGGAATAGAGCACAGAATGGTTAGGTAACTTGCCCATGGTCACACAGCTATAACATTAGATCTGGTAGTTCTAACTTAGTCTAGTATAGAATCCATGCTCTCAATCCACATAATGTCCTGTTTCTGGAACAATATAGTCTGAAGCAGGATCTTTGGATTCTACTGTTTTTTCTTTGATGACTGCCTCCTCCTTCTCCCTTCCCCAATCTCTCTTAATGTTCTTTATGTCCTTTCTTGATGAAACTTACTTGTCTCCCCTTTCTAGAACAGTATATATTCCTTCCATTCTTATATTCAAGGCTGTCAATTCAAATAATTCTTGCTAAGGTGATCTTTCTGATGTTGTGATGAAGTTTGAGTTTGCTCAGTATTTGCACTTTAATTTTTTAAAAAGCTAAGTATTTAAGCACTGAAGAAAGACATGATGCTAGAATGACAGATGACTGAGTTGTTATTTTTGGGTTGGGAGACACCTATTTCTTGGTTGGTTATAAGAAGAGGTCAATAGATGTATGCTTGGGCAAGAAAAGTCTCTCACCTGTCATTTCCTATCTTCTAGTTACCAAATCTCTCTTTTTCTTTTTAAATTATGGAAGTATTATATGCCAGTTGTAAAACATTAGACAATACCTAAGTGTCAAGAGTAAAAGTGGAAGTCCTGTTTCACTGTTTCTTTTCCTTCCTCCTAAGTCTTTCCCAATGCTCTTTCTAGAGGTAACGATAATATGGCTTCACTGTTTTTGCTGATTTAAAAAAGTGCGTATATATACACACACTCCATATATGTGCACATATATACATATGTGTGTATATATATGGTGTCTATATGTAATATACATAATGGATAGTCTTTTTTTTATGTTTATTCAGTTTTTTTTGAGAGAGAGACAGAGCATGAATGGGGAAGGGGCAGAAAGAGAGGGAGACACAGAATCTGAAGCAGGCTCCAGGCTGTGAGCTTTCAGCACAGAGCCGGACGCGGGGCTTGAACCCATGGACTGTGAGATCATGACCTGAGCCAAAGTCGGACGCTCAACCGACTGAGCCACCCAGGCACCCCTGGTCTTTTTTCTTTTAAACATTAAGTGGAATGCTGTACATTTTGTTTCTCAACTTGCTCTTTCCCTGCTAACATTACATATATCCTGGACTTTTCTGTGTATCAGCCCATATAGAGCTATCTCATTTTTTTAGAAAGGCTGCATATTATTTCCCAGTAAAGTATACTGTATTTCACTATTTAATTATTTTCCTATTAATTGATATATTTTTTTCAAATTTTTCAGTACACTGTGTAATGCTGTCCAAGTTAAAGTATACACATTCTTACAGTATTTGAATAAATTGTTCTTTCCAAATGTAGTTTACTCCCCAACTGTGTATGAGTGCCCATTTTCCCATACTTTTGCTGAAGTAGTTATTTACAGTCTTTCTAATTTTTACTTATATCACTATTGGGTGATTGTCCCAATGTTTAGTGATACTATCTTTCTCTGTAAATTGCCTACTTATATATTTTGTTCATTTGCCTATCATATTATTTACATTTTTCTTACTAATTTGTGGGATGACCTCCATTTCTGAAGGACCAAATTAAGATTTTGAATTCTGTCTCTAAAAGTGTTAATGTAAGTATTAGATGTTTGATAATTTGATTTTTTTATGCCAGTGAGAAAGAAATAAAATAGTTTGAATGTAGTATTTAAAAAGATTTTACAGGTAATTCACTTTGAAAAGTAATCATTTTGGAAAGGTATTTCCTAAAATGGTGGTAGTAGTGGTGGTGTTAAATTAGGAACTTTGATAAATCTCTAGTTTATGCTCTGTTTGCTTGAGCTATTTCACATTTTCATGTTTTTCTTTGTCACTAAAAATAATAATTGCCACAATTTCTATTTTAATGTAGACAGCAGTTTTGAATATCATGGATTTCAGGAAGAATGAAGAGAATATAGATGAGTCATGAAAATATTGAGGGGTGTCTGAGTGGCTCAGTCAGTTAAGCATCCGATTTTGGCTCTAGGTCATGATATCACAGCCTGTGGGTTTGATCCCTGCATCAGGCTCTGTGCTGACAGCTCAGAGCCTGGAACCTACTTTGGATTCTGTGTTTCCTCTTCTGCTTGCGCTGTGTCTCTGTCTCTCTCTCAAAAATAAATAAGCATCAAAAAAAATTTTTTTAAGAAAATATTGGGGCGCCTGGGTGGCTCAGTCGGTTAAGCGTCCGACTTCAGCTCAAGTCACGATCTCGCGGTCCGCGGGTTCGAGCCCCGCGTCGGGCTCTGGGCTGATGGCTCAGAGCCTGGAGCCTGCTTCCGATTCTGTGTCTCCCTCTCTCTCTGCCCCTCCCCCGTTCATGCCCTGTCTCTCTCTGTCTCAAAAATAAATAAACGTTAAAAAAAAAATTAAAAAAAAGAAAATATTGAGAGAGCTTGTCTTAAAACATGTAGGTCAGATATTTTCTTACATAATAGATAAAAATCCATTTAAAATGATGTAATACTTGAAAACAGTGGCTGTGTTCAAGGCACTGTCACTGGTATTATGGATACAAAGATAAATAAAACAATCCTTACTGATCATAATATATTGGGAGAGAGAGAAGCAAGATAGATTAAGTTCAAGTTATGTGTCTTTGGGAGGATGCTCAACTGACTGAGCCACCTAGGTGCCCGTCCTTTAATTCTTTTAATCAAGAATTCAGTATATCAACTTTCATTTAGATTAAAAACACACCAGAAGGCATAACACTAAAAAGCACCAGCAAAGTAAAATTCTAAAAGATTTTTGTAATGAAACTATTTCCATTTTCCTATCTGGCCCTTAAGTTTCTCTTTTATCTTCTACCTTATGAACTTTTACTTTTATTAAATTTACCTTTTTTCCTCTCTTACATGATTTCCTTTGCAGTTTAATAAATCTCTGATTCTAAATTTAATATTTGAACTCTCCGGCCTTTAGATGCTGCTCTGGAAAAACTTCAGTAATGGATCAAAGGAAGAATGAGAGTATTGTTCCTAGTATCACTCAATTAGAAGATTTTCTTACAGAACACAATTCCAATGTTGTTTGGCTCCTTGTTGGTAAGTAGAATACATTTTCTTGTACTTTGTTTTTTATGTACGGATTAACAACTGTCACATTTTAAGCAGTAGTTAGCTGAAGTTGAAATGCTTACACTACCATTCATTTATTTTTTGGAAAAAAGGTTTCAATCTGTATTTCTATGAATATTTGCTCTGGCAAGTGCTCTAGAGGGCTCTTTTTCTTAGGTTGCCTCCTTTTGTGTGAGTTAGGGGAGGTGGGAGGAGAAGAAAGACATTGCAATTAGTTTATTTTTCCTGTCGCAAGTCCACTCCTTCACCAAACCCCATCTCAGTGCGTGCACGTGTGTGCGCGTGCGCACACACACACACACACTTTTTTTTGTTTTATCATGATGAATCCCTATGGTAAATATGTTTTTATAGCAAAATAAGAGTGTATATGCCTAGTTAATCTCATCTCTTTCATTACTCTTTATACTTAACAGTGGGCTCTGCCAGTAAAAAAAAAAAAAAAAAAAAAAATTGGGGGCTAATACTCCAGCAGTTTTCTAGGTACATAGAAATAATACAAAACAGTGTATAAATCAATGGCAAAGAGAGGGAGGGAAAATGAATGAATGAATGAATGAATAAATATGAATAAGAGGAAGAGAATATTGTGGGCTGTTACTGCCCAGAAAGTTTTTGTGGATTTGAATTTTAGCATAAAAATTAGAAAGGTAGAGGGGAAAATAGGGTAAGATCGGGTAAGAAGGGAAAAAGAGGGTAATGATGTTTATTGTGTATCTTCTGTGTGCCACATACCACTGGCATTTTGCATATGTTGTCTCAATGCTCAGAGAAGACTTAAGGTAGGTATTATTCTTTTCCTTTTAACATGTTGGAGAATTGAGGCCCATAAGGATTAAATAGCGTACACAGGTTACATAGCTCCTTTTTTTCTGAGTGCATGCTTATGTTTCTTTCATGACACCATAGGACGTGTAAGGAAATGGGTAGAGGTGAAGTGTATATAGAAGGAATTATGATTTAAACTTTGAGTTCTGATTTTTTCTAATTGATAGAAGTGCCCTATTATAAATCATTCATTAAAGCCAAAAAAGTAAAATGAAATGCAAAATATTAATATGAAATAGAACTTCATAAAAGCAGCATTGAAAATTACCTTTTAGGTTAATTATGGTAGAATTCTTCCTTATTTCCTATCACTGTCTTCTCTTATTACCTAGAATTTCTCTGACTTTTTTCTGTTGTGTACAACTCCTTTTCTTAAGGAAAAAGCAACAGCAACACCCAGAAAGACATTGAGTGACTATTTACTCTTGCTGTTTTACTAAGTGGCCTTATGATATTGAAGGGGTTTGAGAGACATGATAGAGTGAAAAGGCCACAAGTCTCAGGTTGTATAATACTAGAAGCATACTTTCTCAGCAGATACCTCTTGCTTTTCCGAATGACCCACAGTAACCTGCTGTCAACACAGTGATTTACAGTAAAAATTAGCACAAAATGTTTTTAAACTTAAAACATAATGACATATTCAAATCACTATTTTGTATACCTGAAACTAATATTATATTATGTGTCAACTATACTTTAATAAAAAAACCCAAAACACTTTTTTTTTTAATGTTTATTTATTTTTGAGAGAGAGAGAGAGACAGAGTGTGAGCAGGGGAGGGACAGAGAGAGACAGAGACACAGAATCCAAAGTAGGCTCCAGGCTCCACGCTGTCAGCACACAGCCTGATACGTGGCTTGAACCCATGAACCATGAGATAATGACCTGGGCTGAAGTCGGATGCTTAACCAACTGAGCCACCCAGGTGCCAACCCCCCCCCCCCCGCCCTCCCCAAAACACTTTTTTTTTTAAATTTTTTTTTTTTTTTTTCAACATTTATTTATTTTTGGGACAGAGAGAGACAGAGTATGAACGGGGGAGGGGCAGAGAGAGAGGGAGACACAGAATCGGAAACAGGCTCCAGGCTCTGAGCCATCAGCCCAGAGCCCGACGCGGGGCTCGAACTCACGGACCGCGAGATCGTGACCTGGCTGAAGTCGGACGCCTAACCGACTGCGCCACCCAGGCGCCCCCCCAAAACACTTTTTACAAACAAAAATACAATGACATATCATCAAAATAACTTTTCAAAAGAATTGTTCTAGAAATAATATTTACGGACAAATCATAGCACTTATTACATCAGAGCTGTTACCGTCAATCTAAGCTACCCTGAGAAAATATATTTTGATTCTCCGTGACTGCTTGGTTTTATCCATGTTAAAATAACCTTTTTAAAAAGTTAGGAACTTAATGTGCTGTTGTTAAATGGTGATACATGTTAAATTGCTTTACATTATTTTGTCCTAATTTGGAAAATAGTTATACTTCTAAAGTGAATAAGTAAAAGGAAAGTTATTATCAAAAACTGCTTTCTCACATTTTAATTTTTGTATATTAATGAACTAGGTTCTTTGTGGGAATATTCTGAATCCTGTAAGTGACTATAAACTTTTCATGAAAAATTGTCAAATTTGAAATACCATTTACTGTAGCATATTCACTGGCATTCTTTAAAAGTAGGTTATTGTCTTATCTATTAGAGCAAAATAGCATAAGGTGGCCTGTTTAATATAGATATGCCTTTATGTAGAGTAAAACTCTCACTTCTTTACCTTTTATTAGAAAGCAGGAACTATTGATTAAAAAAAAAAAAACACTGCTTTTTCTCTGATTTAAAAAAATCATTGGTTTTCATTCTTTTTAAATAATTGTAGCCTTTAGGACACAGCTTGGGAATGAGCTTTTAGCCTAATAAAGGTGGACATTTTTCAGAATATTTAGAAATAAGGGCTTTCTCTTTCCAGAACATCTTTATATATGTTTAATAACTAAAACAGTAAAAAATAGTGAGAAAGAAAACAAAAAAAGGAAGTATTTCTTTAGTTAGTCTGATTGGAATATGTGCTTTTCTGGCTAATACGTAAGGAAAATGAGAAAAGATGGATAAGGTAGAATCAGTATTTGGTGTTAAAAATCCAAGTATTAAATTCTAAGAGGACATATTACTATATAGAAGTAAGTCCTATCATTTCTGAATGTAATGATCTTTTACTAACAAGTTTTTATTAAGATATTAAAGTGATTGTAAAGGAAACTTATAGTGAGATTCTTTTGCATTTTTTTCTCCCAACAGCTACCATTTTGTCCTGTGGATGGATTATTTATCTCACGTATTACAATTCTCGAAATGTTGGTCTTATTTTAACATTGGTTCTTAATAGATTATACAAACATGGGTATATCCATATTGGTAAGTTTGAGTAACACTGAATTTTTTTCTTCTGCATAACCTTGAGATTTATATTATAAATTTATATTTTATAAGTGATCATCAGAAATTACCTTTGTTTTATGAATGTTAACCTAACTGGAATTTCTCTCACACAGCACTCTATGACAGAAGATAAACTATCACTTGGTTAGGTTCTTTATCTCATTCTTGTTTCTTAAAGTGTTTCTATAGTAACTTTTGGATTTTTTTTTTTTTTTGCTTGTAAAAGATACTTATTAAAATAATTGGAAAAATATAGGCACATATAAAATATAGAAATAGAAGTTTCTTAGGATACTACTATCCAAAGAAAGTTTCTAATGCTCACTGAAGTTTTTGCCATTTTATTTTTTTTTTTCTTTCAGTAACCTCTACTTAAAAAAAATCTATAAGTTGGAATCATTTTGTGCATTTCATTTTGTGGTCCACATTATTAATTTAGTAATGACTACTTATAGGTGGGAAGTTTTCAGATTCAAGGGTCTATCAGGAACCAATATGTTTTAGAAAGCCCTCGACCAGTGGGAAAAAGGGTTGAGAGGTCACTGACTAGAACTATCCTAAGTTTCCTTAGAGTACTTCTTAGTGGTCGATATAAATAACATTTCCCTCAAACATAAGTCATCTTCCACTAATTTGAGACAATGACTGGTTCCTGGAATCAAAGAAATTAATGGAGAAAGATGGTGAATTATCACTGCTTTGGGATTTATTTAATAGTTGTGCATAATTAAGGGAATTATTCATATGGAGCAACTATTTAATGTCTTCATATGCGTATTTAGCAGTTTCAGTTCATAGTGATGGTACTTATTGTACTTTTTGTTATATTTGAGGAAAGAGGGATAGAAAATTAGTAAGGCTGTAAGGACATCAGGAGGGAGCCAGGAGAGAACATTTAATTATTGAATAAATTGAATGCTAAGATTATTTTAAGCTTCAAGTACTCTACTCTGTATCAAAACAATTCCATTAATCGCTGTTGTTGTTGTTGTTTTTCCTACAACAGGCTCCTTCTCTTTCTCTGTTCTTTCTGGAAAAGTCATGGTTCGTGAAATCTATTATATTACAGAAGACATGTCTATTAGGTAAAAAAACAAAAAAAACTCATCTTAAACTTGAAATATTGTAAATTTTTTTCTGATTATATTTAATATGACTTCTTCAGATAAAACCATAAATCAAAAATAATTTTTTCAGAGAAAGACAGATAACCATATGTTTTCATTCTTATGTGGATCCTGAGAAACTTAACAGAAGCCCATGGGGGAGGGGAAGGGAAAAAAAAAAGAAAAAAAAGAGGTTAGAGTGGGAGAGAGAGCCAAAGCATAAGAGACTCTTAAAAACTGAAAACAAACTGAGGGTTGATGGGGGGTGGGGTGGGGGAGGGTAGGTGATGGGCATTGAAGAGGGCATCTTTTGGGATGAGCACTGGGTGTTGTATGGAAACTAATTTGACAATAAATTTCATATAATAAAAAAATAAATAAAATTAAAAAAAAGAAGAAAAATAATTTTTTCAGTAAATCATATCCGGTGAATTGATGTTTAAAAATATTTTAATCAGATTAATTAGCTAAGGTTCAGACTGGCAAAAAGTTTATCAAAAGGCAGCTTGTAGGAATGAATAATCTCATTTCATTCCTATTATGAATACTTGAGCCATTAAATTACCTTACCATTTTTCTTGGAGAATTCATGGTGGTCATTTGTTACATAAAACAAGGATCAGGGATGCTGATAATATTTTTAAGGTATTATAGGTAATAAGTTTTAAGAATTGTTTAGTGTCTGTTAGCTATTCTAATTTTATTTATTTATTTTTTTTGTTTTGAGAGAGAGCAGGGGAGGCACAGAGGGAGAAGGAGGGAGAGAATCTTAAGCAGACAACATGCTCAGAATGGAGCCCAATGCGGGACTTGATCTCATGACCCTGAGATCATGACCTGGGCCGAAATCAAGAATTGGATGCTTAACCAACTGAGCCATCTAGGTGCCCCTCTAAATTTACTTTAAGAAGGATACACAAATCTGAATATAATAACAAATGATAAATAATATATTAAATACATTCTTCTGTAGGCCTTAAAAGAAAAGCTTACTCTATTTTTGTGATTTCCTAACATTTGATTTCTTAACTTAGATAGAACTTGAAAGTTTTGAATTAGTTGAGAGGTGCTAGTGTTTGTCAACCCTCACACCTCACTTAAAATAGTAGAGACAATTTCTTTGTGACTCTAACATTTTTTAAAGAAAAGTAAAAAGGTGAGAGTCTATAATTATGTTCATCATTTTGGGGCATGAGGTGCTTTATAATTGTAGAGATGAACGAGTATCTTGAAAAGCTTCTATTAGCATTTTAGTGTTCCCCGTTCAAGATTTGGCCTTTTATTTATATAGTTTTTACACCATTAAAAAAATATCATTTATAGAAGAAAAAAACTTTTTCTGTTAGCACATCATTTTCCTATTACATGTGATATGGTATTAAATTTTACCTAAATAGAGTAATTTAGACTATGCAAATTCTCTTTCTTTATTTTTAACTGGGATATTATGAAACATTTATGTATACCAGAGATCCATTGAGAACTTTCTGTATTTTCATATTCATTACCAATTGCTTGCCTTTTATAACAACTAATTAAATAAATTAAGTAAATTGTTACTGAAGTTTTTATTTTGTAATTTATCTTGCATAGAATTCAAGATGGATTTATAATTTTTCGGTGGTGGAAAATGTATAATCCAAAGCAGAAGCAACATGGTGAGTCTTCATGTTTTTATGTATTTGAAATCTTTAATTATATGATGAGTGTTTTTAGTTATGGACATTGAAATATTTCACATTTTATAATAGATAAAAATATTTTTTAAAGTTTTGGCATTTAAAAACTCTCATTTTCTCACCAGTTGTCTGGAGATCTTTCAGCAGCTTTCCTCTTGCCTGGTTATATTTAGTTACTTTAGCATATTATTTATTCAGGGTTATCCTCAGTATGACCCTTACTCCTATGCATAGCTTTACCTCCTATTACATCTGTGGATCTAACCCATACTATGGTTAAAATGGACTTCCTAGTACTCTTTAATCCTTCTACTAAATCACTTTTCCTACTTTTCAGCTTCTGTGACTTTATTCATACTCCTGCCTTACACTGTTACTAATTTTCATTTATCTACTATGCTAAGGGTGAAGAGAAAAGAGGACATGAAAGCTCTAGACTATCTTCTGGTTCTGCTTTAATCATCAAAATTTTATCATCTCAGAGTTTTCTCCCTAAGTCTTCATTTCACAACTCTATAAGTGCTCCTGTGCCCCTAACCTTCCTACTTGATGTTAACCATACCAGTAGCTTCAAGGAATGTAGACCTTGACTTTACTCCCTAGAATAGTGGTTCCTAAACTTTTCGATCTCAGGAACTATATGTACATTCTTCTATATTACTGAGGAACCCAAAGAGCTTTTATTTTTGTAATTTATATAGATACCTATTGCATTCAAAATTACACCTGATAATTATAGAAACATTTTTGATTTCATTAAAAATTAAGAAACAAAACAGATGAACATAGGGGAAGGGAAGTTTCAAATAAGATAAAAACAGAGAGGGAGGCAAACCATAAGAGACTCTTAAATACAGAGAAGAAATTGAGGGTTGCTGGAGGGGTGGTGGGTGGGGGATGAGCTAAATGAGTGATGGGCATTAAGGAGGATGTTTGTTGGGATGAGCGCTGGGCGTTCTATGTAAGTGATGAATCACTGAGTTCTACTGAAACCAATACTATACTACATGTTAACTTACTTGAATTTAAAAAAAGTCATAAAGTTCCTTTTGGCACCATCCTCAAAAAATATAATAAACCCTGTACCTACTAAAATAAACAACATACTTTATGAAAAATAACTTTTCCAAAGCAAAAAAAAACAAACAAAAAAAACCCAAAAACAAAAAATAAATAATGAGAAGAGTGGTATTGTTTTATATTTTGCAAATCACTTTAATGTCTAGCTTAATAGATAATTGGATTCTCATCTGCTTTTATTCAGTCTGTTGAAGTACCATGTATAATACAGCCTTTAAAAATAACTCCACTGTCCATTCATGGGAGAGTAATTGAGAAAAAGTTAAACATCTTTGTATAATACTATTAAAATAGTTTTGACCTTACGGTCCCTGGAATAGATCTTGGGATCCCTGCAAATGTCCGCAGACCATACTCTGATAACTACTGTTTTAGAAGATTTTAGGTGGGGACTTGGAGAATAGTGTCAGAAGATGATGACACTCCTGCACCTTTTCTTAGCTGTTAGCACATTCGGTGTTTCTGGCACCCCACATTGCAATTCTGAAATGGTGGTTAGTTCTACAGAACTTTGGAACTTCCCAATTAATTTTTTCCTTTTTTTGGTGGGTTCACTTTAGGAACCTTGCTATTATTTATAATTTTATTTCTATGGGAAATTAAAGTTCCAAAAGTTTTTAAACTTAGCACAGGATTGAGGTAGCCTAAATTACTTTTGAATTCATTGTTACTTCACTTTTAGTCTTTTTTTTTTTTTTTTTTTTTTTTACTGTCATTCCCTTGCTCCCACAAGCTTTTCCCCCTTCAACATAATCTATCATGTACCTTGAGATGACTGGCATAAATTGGTAAGAATTTGGTATCTATAGAATTAATGAAATAGAATGACTAGAAAAAATAATGGGCAGATTTCGTGTCTGGAAAAAGTTTTCTAAAAATTAGAGTTGTTTGTTGGATAATTTTGAGCAGAGATTGAGTGACTTCAATTTTTTTCAGTGTTTTAAAGATGTTCTTATGAACCAATGAAATTATAGGTATATGAGTTCAGTAGACCCATTTGAAAAAAACCCTTCCCACTACCCCATGCTTTTTACCCCAGGATTCTAAGGAACACAATTAGGGAACAACTGATTTTCTCAAAATCCTTTATCAATTTGGAAGCAACTAATGTTCTCAGCAATCCACATTTTGCAAATGGAAAAAACAGAAATTCCTGTGATTAATAACTGATAAAACCAGAATGAAAACTGAAGTCTGCTGACTTCTAGTCTAGTGCTGCTTATATTATAAAACAGGCTTGTCAAATATGGCCCAAGTAGGTTCTTGGAAATTCTTATATATAAACACTGATAGCAGCTTATGAGAGGAATGAATATGATAATTTGCAGTATCCAGAGGCAATTGCAAGTCTTAAGGCTAAGCCTAATGAGATTGCCCACTTTAGAATTTTCGTAGACATGCAAAATACTATCTTAAATTGTTAATAGCTTTTTTTTGAAGAAAATAATTGCTTAATTTTGTCATGAAATATTTCATCTCCTTAAAGTAGATTGCTTTACATCAAAATACATGGATGTGGTCAAGAGTAGCTGACCCAAGTCCTTCATGAAAAGAGGTAGCTTTTAATAAAAATCTTTACCTTATTTAACAGATATTGTGTATTCATTTTACTGATCCTTGTGTTAAGCTGAAAGGGGGGATTTAAAAAGGTGGAGTTGGGTGTTACTCAAATCTATTTCAGGATATACATGCATATAAGTAATTATCATTAAAGGAGAGAGGGAACAGTGAATGTGTGTTGAGGAAAAATACCGTCCTCAAAGTTATCATTTTTAGTATGGCCCACCTGATGTGGTCCCAGCAGGGTTGGTGTGATGACGATTAAAGTTATGCCCATATGTTAGGAGACAGAATGTTGTGAAAGTCCTATCTTTTAAGTAGCATGCATGATGACAGTGGGTAGGATTATGTCAAGCAGAGGTGGAATAGAAGAGTGTACCTCAGGCGAAACAACTGGTTTAATCAATGGTGTTGAGGTTGGAAAACAGGGGTGTGTTTAGAAATTAGAAAGTAACTTAATTTGGTGGTAAATATAAGATACAGGAGTAATAGGGGATGAAACTGTATTGTGAAGGATATTGAACACCTGGGAGTCTCTGCCATTTTTTTTTTGAGAAAGGGAGTGATATGAACGTACCTCATTTCAAAAGATATAGCAAAATGTAATTACTACTTCTGATGAATACATCCCAGATTAATATAAATAGCTCATACAGTAGCCCTTCCTAGACTGGCTCTCCTATGCTGTTTTTTGTGTCTTGGATTCTTTTTGTCTTAATGTTAACATATTTCTGTGTCTCAGTTTTCTCTGTAATTGTCCTTGATAAAGAATAGAAATAAAATTTTTGGATATTTTATATCTTAATATATAAGAATATCTTAATTGAGGCACCTGGGTGGCTTGGTCATTTGAGCATCCAACTTCGGCTCAGGTCATGATCTCGCGGTTCATGGGTTCGAGCCCCATATTGGCCTCTGTGCTGGCAGCTCAGAGCCTGGAGCCTGCTTCAGATTCTGTGTCTCTGAAGATTCTATGTCCCATTCTCTCTGCCCCTCCCCCGCTTGTGCTCTGTTTCTCAAAAATGAATAAATATTAAAAAAATTAAAGAATATCTAAATTATTTTTTCTTATTTTTGGTGTGCTAGTGCTTGCAATAGAAAAGATAACACACCTCATCTTATAGTGATGTTAAAAGTTGGTAGACTATTAGTTATCACATTTGAAATTCTAATTATTTGCTCATAGTTTTTCCTATATTTTAACATTTCTTTCTTTCTTTCTTTCTTTCTTTCTTTCTTTCTTTCTTTCTTTCTTTCTTTGTAAATTTATTTATTGTTTAATTGACATCCAAGTTAGCATATAGTGCAACAATGATTTCAGGAGTAGACTCCTTAATGCCCCTTACCCGTTTAGCCCATCCCCCCCCCCCCACAACCCTTCCAGCAACCCTCTATTCTCTATATTTAAGAGTCTCTTATGTTTTGTCCCCCTCCCTGTTTTTGTATTCTTTTTGCTTCCCTTCCCTTATGTTCATCTGTTTAGTATCTTAAATTCCTCATATGAGTGGAGTCATATATTTTTGTCCTTCTCTGACTAATTTCACTCAGCATAATACCCTCCAGTTCCATCCACGTAGTTGCAAATGGCAAGATTTCATTCTTTTTGATTGCCGAGTAATACTCCATTGTATGTATATACCACATCTTTATCCATTCATGTGTCGATGGACATTTGGACTATTCATACTTTGGCTAGTGTTGATAGTGCTGCTATAAACATTGAGGTGCATGTGCCCCTTCGAAACAGCACATCTGTATCCTTTGGGTAAATACCTAATAGTGCAATTGCTGGGTTGTAGCGTAGTTCTATTTTTAATTTTTTGAGGAACCTCCATACTGTTTTCCAGAGTGGGTACACCAGTTTGCATTTCCACTAGCAGTGCAAAAGGGATTGTCTTGTCCACATCCTCACTAACATCTGTTGCTGCGTGAGTTGTTAATGTTAGCCATTTTGACAGCCATGTTTGACATTTTGTGAGGTGGTATCTCATTGTGGTTTTTCTTTGTATTTCCCTGATGATGAGTGATGTTGAGCATTTTTTCATGTGTCTGTTCACCATCTGGATGTCTTCTTTGGAGAAGTGTCTATTCATGTCTTTTGCCCATTTCTTCACTGGATTATTTGTTTTTTTGGGTGTCGAGTTTTGTAAGTTCTTTGTAGATTTTGGATACTAGCCCTTTATCTGATATGTCGTTTGCAAATATCTTCTCCTATTTCATCAGTTGCCTTTTAGTTTTGCTGATTGTTTCCTTTGCTGTACAGAAGCTTTTTATTTTGATGAGGTCCCAGTAGTTCATTTTTGCTTTTGTTTCAACACAGAGACATGCTGAGTAAGAAGATGCTGTGGCTGAGGTCAAAGAGGTTTTTGTCTGCTTCCTCCTCTAGGATTTTGATGGCTTCCTGTCTTACATTTACATCTTCCATCCATTTTGAGTATATTTTTGTGTATGGTGTAAGAAAGTGGTCCAGGTGCATTTTTCTGCATGTTCCTGTCCAGTTTCCCCAGCACCATTTGCTGAAGAGACTGTCTTTATTCCATTGGACATTCTTTCCTGCTTTGTCAAAGATTAGTTGGCCATATGTCTGTGAGTCCATTTCTGGCTTCTGTATTGTGTTCCATTGATCTGAGTGTCTGTTTATGTGCCGGTACCATACTATCGTGTTGATTACAGCTTTGTAATACATCTTGAAGTCCGGGATTGTGATGCCTCCAGGTTTGGTTTTGTTTTTGAAAATTGCTGTGGCTATTTGAGGTCTTTTCTGGTTCCATACAAATCTTAGGATTGTTTGTTCTAGCTCTGTAAAGAATGCTGGTGTTATTTGGATAGTGATTGCTCTACATTTTAACATTTAAATCTATGTGTTGTTCATCAGGAGGAGCACAGCTTTGGTGAGGGTGGAAGAAGTTTCTCCTCCAAGTGCTTTTAAAAGAAATTCTCTGTTACAGAGGATGATATTCTCAAGATGCTCATAGTCACACGTTTCAAAAGTAAAGTTATAAGGGGCACCTGGGTGGCTCAGTTGGTTAAACGTCCAACTCTTGGTTTTGGCTCAGATAGTCATCTTGCATTTGTGAGTTCAAGCCCCGCATCAGGCTCTGTGCTGATAGTGCAGAGCCTGCTTGGGATTCTCTCTCTCTCCCTCTCTATCTCTCTCTTTCTCTCTGTCTCTACGTTTTCCCCACTCATGCTTGCTCTCTCAAAATAAATAAAACTTAAAAAAAATGAAGACACAATGCCAAATAGCAACGTAGGAATAAGCGGTTTGGTCTAGGTACATTATTAATCTAGCATGATTCAGAGATAGAATTTAGAATATAGTATGTAGAGGATTGAATATATTGCAAACTAAGCTTTTGATAAAAAGTTGGGCAGTATTATGGAATTTATTAAAATGGTGTATTATGTTCACTAATGAGACCTTAATTCTAGATATTATTTCCTACTGGTTAAAGGCAGATCCATGTACTTTGGCAGTTAAGCAGGAAGTAGAGATAGTTGACATTTCTTGGTGAAAAATTTGAAAGTCTAATTGGAGTGTGTACCTGAATAGATAATTGCCACTAGCCTTCCAAGGAGATAGGCTAAGGTCTGTCTGTGGGTAAGGCTAAGATTTTCATGAGGAAGTTTTAGAACTGTTTTATTAGGAGAAAAGAGGAGTGTTCAAGTATAGAAATTCTATGTCATTGAGCTTGGCTGGGATAATTTAATCCAGGAGCAGATTTAAAGTTGTCAGTTGTTCAGTTTAATCTTTTTTTTAAAAAAAGGAAAAGCAGATCTGATTTGTTTACCATAGTTTTTGTTGTAAAATATTTCCTAGGTCATGAGATTAGTGATTTGGTAGTTGGCCAAAGACCAATTGATGAGGATATCCATCAAAAACCTTTATTTTGGTTTTTAGGATAGTTGATTTCAAGCCATTCTTTTGGAAAATAAGCAGGATCCATTGCTTCTTGATATGTGATGATACAGTGTTTAAATCAATACCAATCTGAATAATGAGGGATATATCTTTCTTACCCAGAGAAGTTCTTACATTGCTAAGAAGTGAAAGGATGACGGTAAAGTATGTCCCTTTCTGTCATTGTGTCACTTAGAAGTTTTAGCTTAATACACTCGAGTATTCTAAATTTGTAGCATCTAAATCTTATTTGTTTGTTAAATAAAGGAAATAGAAACCCCTGAACAATTTTTAAAAGGCCAGTAGACTATTTTATCTTTGTACTAAGTATTGATTCAAAGTATTACAAGGCCTTGGCAGCACTTCACACTATAGCTTTTTACTACAAATAGCATGTGTCCCAATTACATAATTAAATAAGTGCCTTTTTCCTAATTTCCCTTTGGAAAACAAGAAGACTCAATTAACTGTTTGCTCAGGAGACTTAAGCAGTTTCCCAACATTCATTTACCCTTTTTCTCCATAAATTAACTGCTTATTAAGTGAAGAGCCTTTTATATTTATAGTTTACATCTATCTAATTGAGTATTTTATTAACATATACTTTCAGGGAGTCCACTATGTAAATATTAGATGATAAGGAGTGTGAGAAAAAGATCTCTGCCTTCAAGGATAGAGCAATGTTAATATAGAGATGAGATTTAAAAAGTCAACTGATTATACCTTTCTTAAATTATATATAAATTACATTTTTTGCTTTGACTTTCAGTGTCATCAGAATAAATGAAACTTAAAATCTGCTTTTAAGATTCCCAGGAGAGATAAATATCATTCAGAGATCTAGTGTTACCAGAATTTAACCGTTTTAAATACTGCATTTAAGGTTTGACTGTTGATCAATTTTTCATAAAATTACAAAGAAATAACTGGATTCTTGACACATCTCTGTTTTCAGGGATTAATAACATTTTTTTGAAACCATCATTACATTTATTAATATAATTGATAAGTAATTTTATTTTGTGGTGAAGACCCAGTATTTAGAATCTTGGGTTCTTCTACTACTTTCTAGTCTTGCAGTCTTGGGCTCTGACTACCAGGGTTGCTGTGAGGATTAAATGAGATTGGGTGAGTAGAGTGCCTAGAACAGTGGCTGGGACAGAGCATGTCTTCAATAGAGGTGAGCTGCTTTTATTATTATGAACATTGTATTACATGATGAAATGGAAGATTATTTAAAAAAAGAATTCAGTATAAATTGAAAGTTTAAAAAACCCATTATTTCTATTTAATGATTTAACTAATTTATTGAGCACCTCTTATGTATCAGACATTATTTTAGGCACCAGGGATGTAATAGTGAACACAATAGGAAAAATGCTTCTCTAGTGGAGTTTACATTCTAGTGGGGGGAAGTTACAATAAATAATAATTAATACAAAAAAAGTTGGGTACATAGGATAGGTATTGTTGAGGGGCTCTTCCAGTATTTTAGTGTCAAATGTTTAGTGTTTGTCAGTGTTGTCAGAATACCCTCAGAGACTAATATCTTCTCTAGCTTTGTGCCTTGGTGTCCTTATTAATAAGTTAATGTAGTCACATTCATATCATGTCAGTTATATTGAAGGAAGAGAATTGCTTGTACATATCCAGAAAGTTAGTTATGAATTGAGAGGAATCCTGTTTCCATTTTTATACGGTCACTTTGTTTATTCATCACCGCTGATCCAATTAGGAGCTAGTCCAGACTCTTAATTTCCCCATTGCTGCTTCTGCAGCTCATCCAGTGGCTTTTATAGCATGGTCCTAATGATCAGGGCATTTATATTCAGGAATCATGATAAACTATTCTGTAAGTAAATTTGAAAACAAATGATCTAAATGAGTTTTGAGGTAAATTTTGATTGAGTAATTTATGACCTTGAAGAATTGTATAATAATTAATTCCTAATTATATAGATCAATGTGGGGCTAGAAGAATATTCCATATTGTAGTTATTATGCTTCTACATGTGGGGTTTTCAAAAACTCTAAGATGTATTTGTGGATATTTTTGTTTTACTTAGGAGTATGATTTGTAGTAAGATGCTCTGTTATTTCATACAAATGAATCCTTTTATGTGCTGAGAATTGTCATAGGTACCGGGGAGATAACAGTGAATAAAACAAGTCCCTTCTCTTACAGAGCTTTCTTCATTCAAGTTGGGAGGGATTCAGGTAATTAGCAAGTAAATATATATAGCATTGAGGAATGGGTGAGGAAAATATGGCATTGAGGAAAATAAAAACAGATTCAGTAAAATAGGAGTTCTGGTTTGCAGGGAGGGCACTGTTTTACATAGGGAAATAGGGAATGCTTCATTGATTGGGAGTAGTTAAACAGAAACATGAAACAAGTAAGGAAATGAGTTGTAAATATCTGGGGGAAGAACATTTCCTGGTTGTTCTGTTCCTATTTAATTACCAAAATGGAGACCAGTTTATTTGAAGGGAAGATTAGGAGAGAAGAAAACGGTTTTTTTTGTTTTTGTTTTTTTAAAATGTTTATTCATTTTTGAGAGAGAGAAAGAATGAGTGAGCAGGGGAGGGGCAGAGAGAGCGGGAGACACAGAACTCAAAGCAGCCTCCATGCTCTGCGCTATCAGCATAGAGCCTCACGGGCTTGAACTCATGAACTGTGAGATCATGACCTGAGCCAAAGTTGGATGCTTACCCGACTGAGCCACCCAGGCACTCCAAAGAGAATGGGTTTTATAGGTCACTCAAAGGACTTTGATATTAATCTAAGTGGGAAGGGAAGCCATCAGAAAGTGAGGGAACGGAAGAGTGACATGACTTCAGTTAGGTTTTTGTAAGATCTGGCCAATGTGTAAGGCATTGGCATAAGGGGAATAAGGGCAAAAGCAGGGAGACTAGTTATGAGGCTTTTGTATTAAAACAGGTGCAAGTTGATGGTAACTTGGGCCAGAGTGGTGAGAAGTGGTTGGAATTAGATGGATGTTGAAAGGAAGTCTGACAGAATTTGCTGATACTATCTGGACATGAAAGAAACTGAGCGTTTTTTTTTGGCTCGAGCAATTGAAAAGATTGACATATTATTGATAAGATGAGGAATACTGTCGAGTAAGTTCAGGTGAGAAAATCAGATGTTGGTTGGATATACCAAGTGTGAGATACCTGTCAACTTATCAAATTGGAGATATTTGAGTACTTTTCTGGATATTTGACCCTGGCGTTTTGGGAAGAGGTTGTGGATGACTACTAAGGAAAGGTTTAAACCTTATGAGTGGTAGTGTTTGATGACTTACTTAAAAATGGATAATGATGTTTATTACTATCAAGTCTTAGAATACTTCAAATGTATTAAAATCCAGTGTTTCCTGTTCTTTTTATTTTATTTTAAGAATTTGACCTACAGCAAGAAGAAGGGGCAAAACACTTGACTGTAATAGTTTAGGGAGTTGCCTTAGTTTTTAATCCTGTGATAAATCTGAAGAAATAGGAGGGAACGTAGGTCAAGAGCTATTTTAAAAATACCAGAAAAGTTACAGCTTCTAAACATTGTTTTTTGTTTTTTTAAGGATTAGGTTTAACTTTTTCCCCCCTCAATTATCTTAGGAAATAATGAAGAAAAAATCTAGATTGGAATAGAACTAAAAGTATTAACTCTGTAAAAAATGAATGTTGTTAATACCAATTCTTCTCAAACTATTTCAAAAAATAGAAATGGAAGAAAAACTTCCAGACTCATTCTATGAGGCAAGTAGTATCTTGATTCCAAAAGCAGGCAAAGATCCCACTAAAAGAATTATAGGCCAGTATCCCTGATGTACCCAGATGCAAAAAATCTTAACA
This sequence comes from Leopardus geoffroyi, assembly GCF_018350155.1. Classification (NCBI taxonomy): domain Eukaryota; kingdom Metazoa; phylum Chordata; class Mammalia; order Carnivora; family Felidae; genus Leopardus; species Leopardus geoffroyi. The sequence continues at coordinate 102,054,965 of NC_059327.1, read as the reverse complement.
AGATACTAGTAAATCAAATTCAACATTAAAAGAATTATTCACCATGATCAATTGGGATTCATTCCTGGGCTGCAGGGCTGGTTCACTATTTGCAAATCAGTCAGTGTGATACATCATATTAATAAAAGAAAGGAAAAGAATCATATGATCCTTGCAATAGATGCAGAAAAAGTATTTGACAAAATACCATATCCTTTCTTGATAAAAACCCTCAAGAAAGTAGGTATAGAAGGAACATACCATAACATCATAAAAGCCATATATAAAAGGCCCACAGCTAATATCATCCTCAATGGGGAAAAACTGAGAGCTTTTCCCCTGAGATCAGGAACAAGACAGGGATGTCCATTCTCACCACTGTTGTTTAACATAGTGTTGGAAGTCCTAGCCTCAACAGTCAGACAACAGAAAGATATAAAAGCATAAAAATTGGCAAAGAAGAAGTTAAACATTCACTCTTGACAGATGACATGATACTCTACATGGAAAACCCAAAAGACTCCACCAGAAAACTGCTAGAACTGAAAAATGAATACAGCAAAGTCACAGAATATAAAATCAATGTACAGAAATTGTTTACATTTCTATACATCAGTAGTGTAGCAGCAGAAAGAGAAATCAAGGAATGGATCCCTTTATAATTGCACCAAAAACTATAAAATACCTAGGAATAAACCTAACCAAAGAGATAAAAGATCTGTATGCTGAAAACTTTAGAGAGCTTATGAAAGAAATTGAAGAAGACACAAAGAAATGAAAAAACACTCTGTGCTCATGGATTGAAAGAACAAATATTGTTAAAATGTCAATACTACCCAAAGCAATCTATACATTCAGTGCAATCCCTATCAGTATAACACCAGCATTCTTCACAGAGCTGAACACACAATCCTAAAATTTACCAGAACCAGAACAGACCCTGAGTAGCCAAAGTAATGTTTTTAAAAAGAAAACCAAAGCAGGAAACATCATAATTCCAGACTTTAAGCTATATTACAAAGCTGTAATCATCAAGACAGTATAGTACTGGCACAAAATCAGATACATAGATTAATAGAACAGAGTAGAGAATCCAGAAATGGACCCCACAAATGTATGGCCAACTAATCTTTGACAAAGCAGGAAAGTGTATCCAGTGGAAAAAAGATAGTTTCTTCAGCAAATGGTGCTGGGAAAACTAGACAGCGACAAGTACAAGAATGAACCTGGACCACTTTCTTACACCATACACAAAAATAAACTTAAAATGGCTGAAAGACCTAAATGTGAGACAGGAAGCTATCAAAATCCTAGAGGAGAAAACAAGCAAGAACCTCTCTGACCTCGGCTGCAGTAACTTCTTGCTAGTTATGTCTCTGGATGCAAGGGTAATAAAAGCAAAAATGAACTATTGGGATCGCATGAAGATAAAAAGCTTCTTCACAGCAAAGGAAACAATCAGTAAAACTGAAAGACAGCTTACAGAATGGGGGAAGATACTTGCAAACAACATATTGGATAAAAGGTTAGTATCCAAAATCTATAAAGACCTTATCAAACTCAACACCCAAAAAACAAATAGCCCAATGAAGAAATGGGCAGAAGACATGAATAGACATTTATCCAAAGAAGAATCCATATGACTAACAGACATGTGAAAAGATGCTCAACATCACTCGTCATCAGAGAAATACAAATGAGAACCGTAATGAGATACCACCTCACACCTGTCAGAATGGCTAAAACTAACAACACAGGAAACAACAGATGTTGGCAAGGGTAGAGAAAGGGGAACCCTTTGATACTGGTGCAGCCACTCTGGAAAGCAGTATGGAGATTCCTGAAAAAATTAAAAATAGAGCTACCCTACGACCCAGAAATTGCACTACTAGACATTCAGGATGAATACAAAAATGGTGATTCGAAGGGCACATGCACCCCAATGTTTATAGCAGCTGTATCAACAATAGCCAAATTATGTAAAGATAATGCACCCCAATGTCCATTGACTGATAAATGGATAAAGAAGAGATATATATATACACACATACACACACACATATACATACAATGGAATACTACTCAGTGATCAAAAAAGAAGGACATCTTGCCATTTACAGCAACATGGATGGAACTAGAGTGTATTATGCTAAGTGAAATAACTCAGAGAAAGACAAATATATGAATTAACTCATGTGGAATTTAAGAAACACAACAGATGAACATTGATGAAGGAAAGGAGAAATAAGGTAAGAACAGAGAAGGGGGCAGACCATAGGAGAGTCTTAAATACAGAGAACAAACTGAGGGTTGCTGGAGGGGAAGTGGGTCAGGGGATGGGCTACATGGGTGATGGGCATTAAGGAAGGCATTTGTTGAGATGAGCACTGGGTGTTAAATTTAAGTGATGAATCACTGGGTTCTGCTCCTGAAACCAATACCACACTTTATGTTAACTAACTAGAATATAAATAAATAAATTTAAAAAAATGGAAGTTTTTGATTCATTTTCCATAGTTTATTTTTGAGGTATGAATAATAGTTTTTTTTTTCATTTGTTTATTTAAAATAAAATTTATATTTATTTAGGGTATTTGACATTTCATATGCTTTTTTGTTTGCTAGCTAACTGAAGAAGAAATTAATTTTGGTGAAATTTGGTACATTACTAAAGGTGTATATCTCATATAAAAAAAAGAGAGGGCGGCAAACCATAAGAGACTCTTAACTATAGAGGACAAACTGAGGGATGCTGGAGGGGAGGTGGACTGGGGATAGGCTAAATGAGCGATGGGTATTAAGGAAGGCACTGGTTGTGATGAGCAGTGGGTGTTATATGTAAGTGATGAATCACTGAATTGTACTCCTGAAAACAGTATTACAGTATATGTTAACCAACTAGAATTTAAATAAAAACTTGAAAAAATAAAAATAAACCACAGTGTAAACTACTATAATGAAAGTTAATAACAGTTCTCCATAGTTCTTCTAACTGATCATATCTAATTTAATTGTCCTTCAGTTGAATTTGAGAGGGAGAAAAATGGATAAAGGTTAAGAAAAGCACTCTCAAAAAAACAAACAAAACCCTAAAAACCCCTTGTATAACATAAGAAAAGAGCATACAAAAGAAAACACTAACTATGGTACCTTTTTCCTGACCATCTTTGGTTGACCTGTGATGCACTATCTTAGATTATTTCTTCAGGAGAAACAAGTGCTTCATTAATCTCTTTTGTAGTTGGATTTATTAATTACTCTTGTTACTTATGTTTATGGTAATTATATCTTTTATTTGAGAAGATTATTATTTGAAGTTTCCAGTTTATAAGATCTTGGTTTTAGTATTGTGTAGTTTTTAAAAATAAACTAGTTTTTATGAAAAGTCTTAGTTTCTATGAGGTAAAAATTTAAATACTAATGTGATGTTTAAATGCATCATGCTTTGAACATTTTACTATTTATATTTTACTGTAATTTTATTGTTAGGATAAAGTTTTACTTTTAGTCTGTAAATGGCACTTTGCTATTATTCTTAGCATGAAGTCTTTAAATTCTGTCATTACACAGAATTTAGAAATTCAGGTTGTTTTAGAATGCTAAATTGAAATATTATAGTAACATCAGCTTTTTTCTTTCTCTTTCTGTTATTTTATATACTTTAAAAACTTTTATGTTTATATATTTTTATGAATTATGTGTTATATAAATTGAATATATATTTTTAAAAATTTAAGATTCTCTTTATCATAGAATTCTGTTTAAAATAAATTGAGTTAGTTTAGCTGTGAATGATTTTAATAAAACCTTTGACTAAAGCTTTTAAAAAGTTGACTAAAAACTTTTTTTTTTGTAATTGGTATCTTTAGATCCAAAGGCAGAAACCAGATTATACATCACAGTCAATGACTTTGAATTTCATGTCTATAATCGTTCGGATCTTTATGGACGTCTTCAAGAATTGTTTGGTTTGGAACCAACAATAATTCCACCCAAGAAAGAGGATGATAAATCACGGGAAAATGGAAGAACAAGAGCCCAGTCTAAAATTGAAAGGTTCATTGTCACACTTGAATTTTATTGATCTCCAACATTTAATCATTTGCTTTTATTAGAATATCACTGATGCTACTCACCTAAACATAGCCTAATCTTTTTTTGTAGTTTGACTAAGACTTGTATTTACAAATAATTCTACAATTCTTTTATAAGTTCAAATATTACAGAATTATATAATATAAAAAGCAGTCCTTTTCTGCTTTACTAGTGCTATTTTTCTCCACATTGATGACTGTTGTTATCCATTTGGTTTTTTTCCTTTTGAATGCATGCACATGAATATATACACATGTATATACATTTAAGGTGCATATACAAATATATGATTTTGTTTCATCTGTTTCTGGGCTTTCTAAGCTGTTACATTGACCTATGTGTCTATTTTTTCACCAGTACCACACTGTCTTGATTGCTGTAGTTTCTTTTTTTTTTTTTGTATTGTTTCATTACTTTATATACGTGTCAAAGTTTACCAAATTGTTAACTTTGTTAATTGTTAGATAAGTGCATTTTTTTGCATGTCATTTATACAAATTATACCTTAACAGAGCTTTGAGAAGCGGTCTAAAATATAAGCCCAGATATCCTTCTTTTCTTAGGAAATTAGGTTGGCATTGATCACTGTAGTTTTAAGCGAAGTCTTGAAGTCAGTTAGTGTCAGTCCTCCAACTTTGTTGTTTTCCTTCAATGGTGTGTTGGCTATTCTGGGTCTTTTGCTTCTCTATGTAAACTTTAGGATCAATTTGTTAATATCCATGAAGCAACTTTCTGGGATTTCAGTTGGGATTGTATTGAATCTGTAGATCAAGTTGGGAAGGACTAACATCCTGATCATATTGAGTCTTCCTATCGATTAACATGGGATATCACTCCATTTATTTGATTCTTTGATATCTTTCATCAGAGTTTTATAGTTTTCCTTATGTACATCTTCTCTATATATTGTTAAATTTATATGTAAGTATTTCATTTTGTGGGTGCTAGTGCAAATGGTATTGTGTTTTAAATATCAAATTTCAGGGGCGCCTGGGTGGCTCAGTCGGTTGGGCAGCTGACTTTGCTCAGGTCATGATCTCACAGCTTGTGAGTTCGAGCTCCACATCAGTCTCTGTGCTGACAGCTCAGAGCCTGGAGCCTGCTTTGGATTCTGTGTCTCCCTCTCTCTACCCCTCCCACACTCACGCTCTGTCTCTTTCTCTCTCTTTCAAAAATAAACATTAAAAAATTTTTTTTTAAATATCAAATTTCACTTGTTCATTGCTGGTATATAGGAAAGTGATGGACTTTTGTATAATATTAACTTTGAATTCCACAACATTGCTATTAATTGCTTATTGTTTCCAGGAGTCTTTTTGTCAGTTCTTTTAGATAGTCTATACAGATTGTGTCAGGTTGTGTCATCTGCAAACATAGAAAGTCTTATTTCTTCCTTTCCTACCTCAATCTGCTCCAGCCTCAGTAAACAACTTCTGTGTTGCATATGTTTCTTCTCTATGGAAGACTCTTAATATTCTTTGCCTAACTCATTCACCCTTCATGTCCCAGTTGCCTCTGACTCTTCTTTGTGTGCCCACCGAATTCTGTTGTTCCCTATGGTAAGACTTTTTGCACTAAAATTGCCTCTTAACTATTCTTACTCCTATTCTAGGCTACAAATTCCCTCAAAATAGAACAGTTGTCATATTCTCAATATCCCCAGTCTCAGCTCAGTGCCTGGGACAGAATATCCATTAAATATATAATTGAGAATAAATGCCCTCATCTACTTAAAAAACTATTACGTATGCAAGGCTATCTCAGCATTCAAAAATCAACAGGCTAAAAATGAAAAATCAAATGATCATATCAATAGATGCAGAAGAAGTATGTTACAAAATCCAGCCCCCATTCATGATTAAAATCTCACTGTAAACTAGGAATAGAGAACTTCTTTGACTTGATAAAGAATATCTACAGAAACCCTACAGTCAACAATAGACTTAATGGTGAGAAACTAGAAACTTTCCCACTAACATCAGGTACAAAGCAAGGATGTTCCCTCTCACCACTCTTTTCCACTCCCAAGTACTACCTATTGCAATAAGAAAATGAAATAAAAGTTATACATTTTGAGAAGGAAGAAAGATGTGACAATTCAGGGAAAAGATTATCATCAATTGGGTTGGTAACAAGAAGGGAGAAAGGTGGATGGATTCCATATATACTTAGGTAAATGAATGTGTTAGACAGTGATAGATTAGATGTGCAGAATGAGTAAGAAGGAGGAGTCAGTAATGAATCCAGCTTATAATTTAATCAGTGGTCATACTCAGGGAACCTTAGAGAAAGAAGTTAGAGGGGAAGGTAGTGGGGTCCGTTTCAAATTTAGTTTAAGTACTGAGGACTATCTTAGTGGAGATGGCTTCAGAAGTGTGATTAGGAGTTACTGGGTTATTGAAGAGATACGCCTTGAGTTCTCATCTGAAATCTTTAGTGATTTGTTGTGAAATTTGGTATCCTAAACTTTTTGTACTTTGTGAGCGGCCACTTTCTTTTCCTTATTCTTGGCCTATCATTTTCATTTAATTAAATTAATTAATTAATTTACTATTTGATGTTTATTTATTTTTGAGAGAAAGAGCATGAGCATGGGAGGGTATAATAGCAAGGTATAATAACAAAAGTGTTTTTAGAGTGACAAGTTTTAATGACAGAAGTATAAATTACGATATGCTCTCATTACATTAATCATTATACTCATTGTATTACAACATGACAGAAGACAACCTGAATTATTTTTTAAGGCAACTTAAATTATCGAAACTTGGTATATCATAGAGTGCATTCCAAGAGCTATTTAAAGATATTAGTATTGTTAGATGCTGTCATTATTTTGTTTACTGGAGTAGTCGTTAGATGTATTTGGAAAGTTACAGCTGGTACTAATGTGTATTGTGAAGAAGCCAAGTGTATTCTTGGCTATTTAAGTTTTTCTTATGTGTGTCAATTTATTTTTTTTCCTCAGAGTTAAAGTAAAAACAGAATCTCAAGACCCCACATCTTCATGGAGATCACTCATTCCAGTTATAAAAGTCAATGTGAGCACAGTAAGTAAATTCTGCTGCAATGAATGTTTGGTGGGTTAATAACAGAGCCTCTTATTTTTGCAAAAAAAATTTTCACTTAAGAAAATAAAGTAATTTTTAGAGTTGTTTTGGTTCCAAAGTTCTTAAAGTGTGAAAGAATTATTTTAACACCAGTACTATCATAGTACAAATTTATTAGGTTGTTAGGGCTATTTATTCAAAAGTACTTAAATTTCTTTAAACACTAGTCTAAATTGATCAGTGGGGTACTGTGAATAGTATATAGTGCTAAAGTGGAATCGTTTAGTTCTTGTTTGAAATGTCTGTTATTAGGCCAATGAAGGAAAAAATATGGCCTGTATATTATGTCATAATATCTCTTGTCTACCTTTTAGGGACGTTTGGCCTTTGGAAATCATTACCAACCTCAAACTCTATGTATCAACTTTGATGATGCTTTCTTAACTTATACTACAAAACCACCTTCCAGTCATCTTGACCAATTTATGCATATTGTGAAAGGAAAGCTTGAAAATGTTCGAGTCATGCTTGTTCCTAGTCCAAGATATGTTGGTCTTCAAAATGATGAGTAAGAAAGTTATAAAAAACTTATTTATATCTAATGTAGATATCAGAATCTTTAGCATCCTTTTAAGTTTTTTTGGTACAAATTGGGCAATAATTGGGTATATTCTCTGTTAAACCAGCAGTGTAATTTTACTTTATAAGATGAATGGATATACTCTTCATTGATGAACTCTAATTTTAAATATTTTGGTAAAAGATAATACCTATAATGGTACCTTTCTCCTTCTCACTGTATTTGGGAAACTTATTTTGGGCAATTACGCCTACATGTTTGTATGTTAGAAAATATACATTACAGGTATATTTGTATTTCCAGAAGGGATGAATTAATAGTATATTCAACCAATGCAGTATAGTGGAGTACTATTTTGAGTTAATGAAAAGTTGAAAATTGAATCCAAATTACTCTTGGAAAACTGACAGTTTTAGAACTCACTTAACAGGTAAGTTCCGGTCAGTTTTCTGTCTAGCTTTTCATATTTGTTTTGTCTTCAGTGAAGTAGTTGCTTCACATTGTATGAATGATACCCACTAGACACATTGTGTGAAGGATGCATGCTAGACTCACCCTCATTGTGGTGGTATGCTTTCATATGATTGGAATGGAACTCTGAAGAAACAGCAGACACATTACTCTCATCTAACTCCAGGCCACAGGCTCATGGGGGGATAAGATCTCTCATTTCTGTATGTCATTATCAATCTCTGTTCTTTTTTGTGATGGAGACTCTGTGGTTGCATTTGTGTAATTTATATGTGTATATAATGGGTTTCCACTATGTCGCAGCTTTTATCTTTGTGTGTAGGCAATATAAAGTTTACGAAGTTATAAGAAGCATGATTATTCCTTCTTAGTTCTAACTTTTGGCTAGCTTGCTATTAGATTTTCTGGGGATTGGGGAGAATGCTGGAGAGGTTTTCCTTACTTTAGTACCAGGGAGGCTTTGTGTTTAGCTCATCTCACTCTTCATAATCACAGATTTTGCTAAACATCTTGTAGAATGTGGGCTGTGTACACATTTCTATGTTTATGGGTAAAAATTATAATATTGAATAAATTGGAATTTTGTGAAGATTACAAGCGTAAGATAAAAGAAGTTTTGCTATTTTTGTAAAAAGATTTAAAATTTTATTTTTCGCTCTTCAGAAGTAAGTGTGGAGATTAAATGATGATATTATTTTTTTTTTTTAATTTTTTTTTTTCAACGTTTATTTATTTTTGGGACAGAGAGAGACAGAGCATGAACGGGGGAGGGGCAGAGAGAGAGGGAGACACAGAATCCGAAACAGGCTCCAGGCTCTGAGCCATCAGCCCAGAGCCCGACGCGGGGCTCGAACTCACGGACCGCGAGATCGTGACCTGGCTGAAGTCAGACGCTTAACCGACTGCGCCACCCAGGCGCCCCTTTTTTTTTTGTTTGTTTGTTTTTTGTTTTTTTTTGTTTTTTAATACATATTCTTAAAGTTTATTTTGAGAGAGAGTGAGTCTGCGCATGAGTGGGGGAGGAGCAGAAAGAGAGGGAGAGAGAGAATCCCAATAGGCTCTGCACTGTCAGCATGGAGCCTGACACGGGGCTGTATCCCACGAACTGCCACAAACTGAGAGATCATGACCAGAGCCGAAATCAAGAGTCAGACCTTAACTGATGAGCTACCCAGGTGCCCCCATTTAATACATACTTAGAAGAAGATTGCTGAATTTGTGTATATTATCTGATGACTGAGAAGTTAATTTTGCTATGGAAGGAAGATATGGTGGTGTATGGATGACAAAGAGAAGGATTGCTGAATCAAAGCAAATAAAAATTAGTAGTTTGTGAGAAAGTGATTGTAGAGAGACACTCATTCCAGAATGTTTTCAAGTTGATCAACTAAATATTCTTGGAAATAGATAATATAAAGTTGTTAAAAATGACAACATTTTTTAATTTAATATTTCTGAAAGATTAAAGTTTATTTTACAAATATATAAAATATTTCTTACTCAGTTGTAAGGTATTATTAATATAAAATGGTTGGATTTTAAGTTTAATTGTAAATTTTTATTGCAAATGCAGAATATAATTATTCTAATGATTGTTGTTCTTCTATTGTATTTAATTAAACTTTGTTTAAATTGATTTCTCTCATTTAAAACTTAAAAAATGTAAAACAAATTTTTTTTCTTTCTGAAACTAATATATTGACTAAAAATTTTTCAGTACCACTTTATTACTTAGTCTAACATGGAATATTCTTTAGTCTAGCTATGGAATACTTAATTGTCCATGTGAAAGATGTTTACCCTTTTCAAGATGCTACAGTTGATTACTTTTTAGATTTTTTTCTCTCTCTGTTTTCTCCTATTACTACCATAATTAGAATACTGAACATTTTATATTCTGGAGATGTACTTAGTTTGCCTTCTCCCCTCCTTCTTCTAGGCCACCAAGATTAATGGGAGAAGGTTTTGTGGTGATGCAGTCAAATGATGTTGACATCTACTACTACATGGATGAACCAGGTATTACTCTTCTAAAGTGTGTTTCGTAGCTACAATTCTCTTTCTTTTATGAAATATTGATATTTAATAATGATGTCTTAAGTCTCCTTAGTTACGATAAAATAAATATCAATAAATGGTAAATGTGGATGTAAGAATGCTTACCTAAAGAATGTCTGTGTCATTTGTCAAAAATTGAATATTTGTTTCAGACCAAAGGAGAACAATCTAGGAATCTTTGGTTCAATTCTGGTTTTACAAGTATACCTCAAAAATTGTGAATGTAAATGACCTTGGGTGAAAACCTTTAGAGAATGTGGTGACAGTTAAGGTAGTTTACACTGCTTAAGAAAAAAAATCATAGTATATTAGATTTGAGGCTTGAAGTTTAAGGATTGAAATCTAGCTGGTTAGAGTACTTCACAGGTGGTTTGAGTTTTATAAAAGTAGCTAAACATTAGATTTTTACCTGTTTTTACCTACTTCTGGCCTTTTTATGCCTTTCATGGGATTTGTGAGGTCAGGGTATTTTCAAAATGAAACTAGAATGTTATTTGCCTTTTTCACCATATTGACACTGTTGGTACAAAAGCAATAATGGGTAACCTGATGGTACTTTAGCATGTACTGTTAATCACTGTCTTTTTCACTGCCACACATTTATAGTAGAACAACAAATCCCAGTATCACTTTAAAATGTCTTTGATTAAGCAGTAATAATTATTTTTATCAAATCTTGACCCTTGAGTAATCTTTTCAATATTCGGTGTGATAAAATGGCAAGTACATATAATGCAAATGCACAGTATACCAAAGTATACTGATGTTTGGAGGAAAAGCACTTGGATAGTTGAGTTCTAACCCACACTATTTGCTCTTTTCATGGAGCACTGGTTTCACTTGAAGGAGCAGCTAGGGACAAACTATGATTTTGAGTTTTCATATAAAAATTAGAATTTTAGAAAATTTGGGGCTGCCACTGTGAGTGGGAGGATTTTTCTGATGAGACCAACAGTGATATTAACAAATTGATTTTTAAAATGTTTAATAATGAAGTTTATCAATATTTGGGAAACATATATGTCTCTGTGAACCAGTATTTTCCAAATGCATGATATTACAAAGTCATGCCATGGTTAAAAGATCTATTCAAAGTATAAGAGAGATAAGTAAATTTTAATGTATCAGGGTACAAAAAATGCAGTGATAGGGTTTCAGATTCCACATTGCAACTAACTTGTAAGAAACTACCACATGCTGAGTTTTGGTGTAGTGTCAGAGAAGAATACCCAAAATTATCTGCAAAAGCTATTAAAATACCTATTTGTTTGAGGCTAGGTTTTCTTTATATCCTTGAACAACAGATTAAATACAGAAGCAGCTATGCGAATTCACTTATTTTCTATTAAGCTGGACATTAAAGAGATTTGCCAAAATAAAAACAATGCCAACACTTATTACCAAATTAATTTGTTTTTGAAAATATGGTTATTTTTCATTAAAAAGTATTTTCATTAAAAATGGAATTAAAATTTCATTTTTTAAAAAAATTTTCATATTCTCATTAAATTTTATTAAGCATTTCATTATTTCAACATGTACTTTAGTTTTATTAAACATTATGTCAACATGTAGTGAGTTCTTTGTTACTTTAAAAGTAAAGTTTATAAAAATTGCTCAATTTCAATTTTGAATGCAGTAAATTTTGATAGAGATAACACCAAAAAACCCCACTTTGCATCTTCAGTAATTTTATGACTGTAAAGAATTACTGAGATCAAAAAATTTTTAGAACTCTTGATCTAGGGAATCTTTTAACAGTAATTTTAAGTAATTGCCTCTATATTGTGTATTCTGCAATACAGGACTTGTTCCAGAAGAAACAGAAGAAAATACTGAAGGAGAAATGAGCAGTGAGGATTGCAAATTACAAGATTTGCCTCCATGTTGGGGATTGGATATAGTTTGTGGTAAAGGAACAGATTTCAACTATGGGCCATGGGCCGATAGGCAGAGGTACTTGAGTACATTATATTTATAGTCAGTCTTTAAGTGTATTAAGGCAACACTATAATTTTTATAAAAAGTAGCTTAATATTTTTATAAGATATTTTATTATGGCAGGGTAAGGTATCACTAAACATTTTATTTCAAATTATAACTTGTTTGTAGAGAAATTGGCATAAGCAAATTCATTCTAAAGGAGGGGCTAATTCATTAGAAAAATGGTGAATGAAGAGCATATTTATTGATTCCTATGTTTTGTCTTTTGTGTATAATCAATGAATATGCCTGGAGTTGTTGGGGCTGTGGAGATTCAGAGAAAAGACATCTATCATTCAGTTTTAGTGAGGAAAAAGAAACGGAAGTGTTCTATTGAGTGCTGTAAGAGAGGTAAAGGAAAAGCCTCAATGAAGAACTTAGAAAGGTACTGTACTAGTTTGCCAAGACTGCTGTGACAAAGTACCACAGACTGTGTGGTTTAAACAACAGACATTATTCACAGTTTTGGAGGTTAGACTTCTTAGATCAAAGTGTTGGTAGATTTGGTTCCTTCTGAGGGTGGCTGTGAGGAAAGAGTGCATTCAAGGCTTTTCTCCTTGGCTTGTTGATGGCCATCTTCTCTCTGGCCTTCCCATGGTCTTCCCTTTTGTATGTCTTGTAGGCCTCTCTGTCCACATTTCCTTGTCTTAGAAGAACCCAGTCATATTGCATTAGGGCCCACCGTGATGGCCTCATTTTAACTTAATTACTCTCTAAAGATCCTATCTCCAAACATTAAATTCTCAAGTCCTCAAGATTGGAACTTCAACATATGAATTTTTAGGGGGACATAGTTCTTCCCATAACAGATACATAATTCATCAGAGGAGAGAAGAATTGGGGAAGACTTTTTAGTAGAGGTAACGTGTAAGTTGAATTTTGAAACCTAAGTAGGAGTTAGCCAAGAAAGGAAGAGGAGTACAAATAATGGAGGCAAAAGAAGAGTTCTGCAAATGCATGATGACAGTGGAGATTTGTCCTAAAGTTTCTATAGTTTGTTAGGAGATTTGTAGATAGTTAAGATATAGAAATTTTATAGTAGAGGTAATGGACAGTGTCTGAAATTTTTTTTTTTTATGTTTTATTCATTCTATTAATTTTGAAGTAATTCTAATTTTGATATTTTTTCTACTTAATGAAGAATTTTAAGCAAAGAAGGGGACATTTACCACTAATTATGAAGGAACATGTAAATTTTTATATAAATAGACATTGCCTAAAGTTAGTTTAGTTTTTTTGTTCATAAATTAGCTTGAATGGAGAAATACAAGGTAAATTGTTCACTGAAGCAGGTATTACTGGGCCATTGGTGGACTAATGAAGAGTGCTGATAGTGACTTGATAATACTGACTCTTTTAATACTTGTTTTAAAAAATGCTTTCTACCCAGCACTGTTAGAAGAAGTATATACTTGTTCACTGGAATGTTCTGTTAATCTTGGTATCTCTAGTATGTAGGAATATCTGCCCCATTAAATATGGGTAATATGCTAATACAGTACTTCATTGAGTTCTGGGTTAGGTTATTTGTTAGACTTGAAAGTAAACAACTTAAAATTTCAGGTTAGAAAACAAATGCTTTTCAAATTACTGGATTAAAATTTTCCTTTTATGATAAGGTTTTTCCTGTATTACGGGAAAAATACAGCCATGCTGTATGTACAGTGGAATAGTTGGAAATTAGGGTTTTTACATCCCATTAAGTAACAGTTACAAAATGTTATATTTGAAAGGAAAAAATTAAAAATCACTGTTTTTTAATGCAGATACATAAAATATTTTTGCATTTCTAAGACTTTAATAAAGTGTGATTATTTTTAAATTATATTAATTTTATTACATTAAAAAATATTAGAATATATCTACATGAAAATCCGAACAAATTCTTTTACTGTATAACCGTATTCACTTCTGAGGTGATCTTTGTATTACATAGAGAAATGACAATGAAGTTAATATAAAAGAAAAATTTGCTTTATGAACTGTTTTCAGTCAATCTTGCCATGCTAGGAGAGAACAGCAATACCTTTTTTAACCTGGACTTAGCGAAATATCCATGTTTATTTAAAAAACAGAAAAGAAAAAAGAAAAGTTATTGTAATACTTTGCTTCTCACTTAAATGTACAAATGGTGCATTTCCTCAATTGTAGCCATTTCCTTTTCTTCTTCGCCATTTTGAGTTTCTATATAAATATGAATTATAATCAGAAGTGAATAGTAAAGTCAGTTTTCTTAGCATCTGCTAAGACGTAAGAAATTTAGGAAGAAATCTTAACTACTTTGCTATTGGATGGTTCCCTCAGTTTTGTGAAGTTTTTGATTTCTGATGTAGAATGACTTTTTAGCTTGTAGATTTTGACTTCATTTCTACCACCTTTACATGATTTTCTGAATCTTTAAGATATTCAGCTTTTCCTTCATGATATTTTCTTAGAGTTTTCATGACAGAGTTTTTATGAGATTTGTACTTAATCCTTAGATGATAATTACAATAATGCAAACATTCCTGACATTGTCTAGTTTCTTACTGCTTTCACGTAAGTACTTTCATTATATTTTCACAATTGATTCTCATAACCGAGTGAGGTACACAGGACAGGTATGGTAAACTTATTATACCTTTGAGAAAATGGAGATGCAGAGAGGTTCAGTGATTTGGGCAAGATGATGCTATAACATCTAGAGCTGAGATTCAAACCAACCCTTTAAGTCCACTGTTCTTTTCATTATATCCTGCTACCCACCAAATAGTCCATTTTCATCTAATGATCATATTGAATTTTTTTTTGGTCTTTTTTGTCTTTAATAGTCTTAGTTTTATATATCTGTGTGTTGTAGCCAAAACATTTGCAGGACTATTTCTTTTCACACACACTTACTTTTAATCATGGCAAGTTAATAGTCTATGATGGGTGAGTTTGAAAATTTTGTTCTGTTCATCTAATTTTTCCCAATCTTATTTATTCCAAGTAGCATTTTCTGTTACTGGCAACTCTGTTTTCAACCCTTCCTGTTTAAAATCCATAAACTGGCACCTTCTCTGAATTATGAATAACATTACATAATTTTGACTGACATAGGAGACTGAAATGGAAATTCTTTGGGTTCTTTCATCTTTGTTAAATAATGAGGGGAGGCAAATGCATTAGAGCTTAGCTTCTTTACTTTTTAGAGATCTATTGCTCTGTAGACTCTTACTGATAGCATATTGATTAAAAAATAATGATTATGAGGGGCGTCTCGGTGGCTCAGTAGGTTGAGCATCGACTTTGGCTCAGGTCGTGATCTCGTGGTTTGTGAGTCCAAGCCCCACATCAAGCTCACTGCTGTCAGTCGGAGCCTGCTTTGGATCCTCTGTCCCCCTCTCTCTCTGACCTTCTCACACTTGCACCTTCTCTCTCAAAAATAAATAAAAACATTAAAAAAAATTTTTAAAAATGATTATGAAAATAATAGAAATAATAGCCGTTTTTTCCATCAGCATGTACTGCCAAGTCTTTTCCATGTATGCTGTCATTTAATCATCAGATCTATTCTGTGATGCCAGTTATTCCTATTTTATAGACAAGAAAGCAGGTCAAGTGTCCTCAGAAGGGTGAAGTAACTCAACCAGAGTGGAATAATGACTCCAATTACACCATCCTCCTTCAGTTCTTTCTTTGCCTTTTGGACGATTGATATACTTGTCGAAAGAAATTAAAAGTCTTTAATTTCTCACAGAATACTCGAATAGTGAATAGTGCAAATTTGTTCTTGTCTAGATTCATTTGACAATAGTATATTAAGTACTCAAAGCTTGTTGCTTTCTGGAAGTATAAAACATTGGAGAAAACAGTCTTTTGATTTTTATTGAAAAGAAATTAGAGTAGGTGTTCTTTTGTGACTTAATTTTTTTTTTTTTCAACGTTTATTTATTTTTGGGACAGCGAGAGACAGAGCATGAACGGGGGAGGGGCAGAGAGAGAGGGAGACACAGAATCGGAAACAGGCTCCAGGCTCTGAGCCATCAGCCCAGAGCCTGACACGGGGCTCGAACTCACGGACCGCGAGATTGTGACCTGGCTGAAGTCAGACGCTTAACCGACTGCGCCACCCAGGTGCCCCTGTGACTTAATTTTTTTTCTATTTCATGTCCAATTGTTAAATGAGATAGCAATGATAGTACAAAGTTAGAATACTGATATTGCACCCTTATAAGTGTAATTTTGCTTGAATAACAAGTTATTCTTTCTACCTCCTTATATAGAGATTGTTTATGGAAGTTTTTCTTCCCACCTGATTATCAAGTTCTGAAAGTTTCTGAAATTGCACAGCCTGGGAGACCACGACAGATTCTTGCTTTTGAACTGCGAATGAATATTATTGCAGATGCTACAATTGATTTGCTATTTACCAAAAATAGGGTAATTATTGAAATAATATACTAGAAAATAGTGTCTAAAATTTGAACATTATTTCCTAGGGTCTTTTTCTTGTGACTAGTTCTATACTTAGATTCATTTCTATGAGCTCCTACCACCTTCCCCCTGCAATAATTATACGTATTGCTTTCATTAAGTGCCAAAAGTAGAAAAAATTAGTAATAGACCTTCCTTCTGTAGTCTCGTTCATTTTCTCCCTTTATTCCTGGCCAAATTACTTTAGTGTATTTTTGGTAAAACTTTGAACTTTTGTTCTTAGGAACTTTTAGTACCTATTTAATATTGATGATTATATTTTGTCTGTGATAATAACTGAAAAGGAAAAATGGGAGTATAATTAGTGAGAAAATAATTGTTTTATGTGAATTAATTTTTTTCTTTTGGTAGGAAACAAATGCTGTACATGTAAATGTAGGAGCTGGGTCATATTTAGAAATTAATATTCCAATGACAGTTGAGGAAAACGGTAAGCTGAAATGATTACTTTTCTATTTTAAATGATTAATAGAGGAATAATTAATATATAAATAATAGTTTGCTAGCCTATTTAGACTAACATTAATGGGGTTTTCTTTTCCAGCTTTCTATTACATTTACTTAACAGTACATATTACATAATTAAATTATTTGTGCACCGAGAGAAGGGAAAAAAATTTTAATTAAGTTAGGTCTTATGCTTTCATTATACCCTATACTTCTATTTTGTAAGACTTAGCATAATTTGTTTAACATATGTTTTCCCTATTAGTCTGTTGCTCTGTGAGAGCAAGTGCTGTGTCTTTTTTTTACACTGATGCAAATTGGGTGCTGAACCCAGTACCTGACACATGGTATGTGGGCAGTACTTGATTGAATGACTGATAGGTTTTGTTTTAGGTTACACTGTTCATAGATTTTGTCAGAGAGTAAACCTGGTACTTTGAACAATATAGCTTTAAAAAGCATAACATTTCATATTTAAAATACTAAATAATACTCTGATTGCTATAGTTTTAGCTGACCTAATCTAAATTCATTATGCATTTGAAATTTGGACTCTGATACAAGTTAATAATGTGATTAGATACAATTTGTTCAATTTATCAAAATATTATAAAGGACTTCTTCATTTTTTCTTCCTCTTCCTATCCTTTTGTTGTATGTAGTTGAGAGTAATTAAAATGAAATTATGCTTTATTTATTCACTTCCTTCAGAGTATAGAGAATAGCAGCTTACCCATATTTTGAAGTCACTAATCAACAATGTTACTATGGCTAAGTATAATTAGAGTAATTTTTGTATCATTCCTGGCTCTCTTTACTTGTTTCTGTCACCTTTTTTTTGTTGCTGGTGTAAGAAAAAGGCTGGTAGAAGTTGACTACATTTATTAGCTTTCATATACAGGTAGTAATTGCGTCTGCCTGCTTAGATAATCAGTTGTGAAACAGTGACTGAGAATGGCATAGTGTGTCTTTTCCCTATAACTTTGAGGCTATTTAAATGAAGAGTTAAACCTTACATTTGCTAGTTTTTAAAAGAGTAATCATACTGAGTCTTGAGATTCTTGTCAGATGCTTGAGATTCTCTAGGACTGGTTGATTGAGATTAGTGCATTGGAAAAAACATCTTTAGGATAGTCTTAATTACAGATACATATTAGGAGGAAAAAGACAGTTGGCATTTGCACAAAGTTGAGAATGGTTCTCTTAAGGGAGTGCTTCTACAACTTGTAAACTGATATTGCACATAGGAAATATTTGTTCCAATTTTTTGTACAATTATGTGTGCACAGGGGTAAGGGAGCCTCTGAGAGCTGAGGGGGTCAGTATTTCAAGCATACTTACTGTGAATTCTTTTAAGATGACTGAGAGGAAAAATAGACTTAAGTCTTAGACATTAGCAAAATATAATTCAAATATATTTAAAATTTTTTTCAGAGATTCAAGCGTTTGAAAAAACATGCCCAGAGCAGGATGCATGTTGAACTAGCCATATAATAATGACCATTGTGTTAGTGTGCTTAGAAGGGCAGCCCTTCAAGAAAAGAAGTGAAATAATCTATGCTTTTCTGTTTTTGTTTAGAATGGGGCTATGTTGTTTGCTAACTGTCATTACATAAGGAATATCTTTTAGAAACTATCATCACATATATAAGTTACAGTTGAAAATGATGAAAATAGATACCGTTGAGTCTGGGGGAGAAGAAAAGACATGGGAATCATCTTTAATATTTAAAAACTGTCATTTAGAGAGTAGACTTACAGTTTTGCACTGGAAAGCAAAATCGGGATGGAACTTGCCTCCTTTAGAGCTGTCCAAAATGAGAAAGGTCACCTATTAGGTAGCAAGCTCCCCTCATTGGGGTGTATTTATATAGTGTCTGGTCACCATTTTTTAGGGATTCCTTCTTTGGGTGGTGATGGGGGTTGTTTACAGTACAAATTTTTAATGATATATATATTTTTTTAGGTTCTTAATTTTTATGTTTTCACTAACTAGGTTACACTCCTGCCATTAAAGGACAGCTCTTACATGTTGATGCCACCACCAGCATGCAATACCGCACCCTCTTAGAAGCAGAAATGTTAGCAGTAAGTCTAGAGTATACGTTGATATGTATACATACATAAAATATGAATTTGATTTTAATTTTTAATACAAAATTTTAATGACCAGGAAGTCATTAAATGGTTCACCTCATTCAAGAACCACCAAGTGCTCTTGGCCCTATTTCGTGAAGCGGAGTAGATTTCCAGTGCTGTGAACTGTGTTTGACATCTCTCTTTTGCTCTGCTTCTGCTTTTGGGCTAAGTGAATATAAGGTGCAGTGCTAACATGGTTTTTGGTCTTTAGAAATATGAAAAGTTGGTACAATATTATTTTTAAACTTCATTTTATGACTAGACTAATTCCTATGTTGTAAATAAGATAATCTTTCACTATGTTTCTGGCCCCATTGGATTCTTTCTTATGGCTTAATACGTCATTTTGCTTTTTACTTGGTGAATGAGGTAAAAAGAAGAACATTTTATTGATACCCTAGAGTGCTCCATATTATAAAGAATATGTGAATGTTTATGATTAAAATCACAGATTGGAGACTTGTTTCATTAATCAGGCAGATTCTTTATCAGCGACACTAAAAATAATATCAAAAGCCACTATCTAGAATGGCTGATATTAAGAGAGGATTCTTTTATAAGATGGTATCATTGGGTCCTTAATTGTTTAAAAAAAAAAGCATCTATATTTATAGATGATATATATGTAAAGTAAGAGGAAAATTTTACAATTACCAAGAATGTATTGAATATCATAAATGTATATTAAACTGGCATATTCAGCATTTTAATGAATTCCTGAGCTCTTCCTCGTAAATAGTGCTGCAATAATGCTTTTCCTGGTCAGGCAGCTCTTGCCCAACTTTGATAGGTGTAATACATAACAAAGCACCATGTCAGATCAATAATTACCAAACTTCCAAATGGGAACCTGGGAGGCACGGGTGACCACACATCTGTGTGATACTATATGCATTGTGCTCCACATCACCAACCCTGAGACTCACATAACCGATTAGATTTAAGGAGGAATGAAGGATATTGGCTATTACTCTGTTAGTTTAGCTAGAGTACAGTATCAAAACTGTAGCCTGATTTGTTCTTAAAGTTTTCTGGCCACATCATGGCTTAGTATTTCAAGGAGCTGGATGTAACCATGGATACTGATGTTTAGTCACATTAATATTAAAATCTTTGAGGGATCTTCTGTTCAGCTCAGCAGGAAAATAAGTTTTAATTACTCACTAGTGTGTGTGTGAGTTTATTTCTAGTGCTGTTCACACAATATCACATTGTAAGCTCTAACATTTTTACTTAACGTTTTGTTTGCAGTTCCACATCAATGCCAGTTACCCCCGAATATGGAACATGCCACAGACATGGCAGTGTGAATTAGAAGTTTATAAAGCCACCTACCACTTCATCTTTGCACAGAAGAACTTCTTTACTGGTAACTTTCTAATAAATGTAAATACAGTGAAATTTATCACAGTGAACTTTTTTATATTCAGTAAGTTTTGCTTTTAGATTCAACATGGGGATTTGATGATAGAGTTCATAGTTTATTTTACACTTCTTTTTGAGCTAAGCATATAAAAGGGAAAATTTAAATTTTTTTTTTTTTTTTCCAACGTTTATTTATTTTTGGGACAGAGAGAGACAGAACATGAACGGGGGAGGGGCAGAGAGAGAGGGAAACACAGGATCGGAAACAGGCTCCAGGCTCTGAGCCATCAGCCCAGAGCCCGACGCGGGGCTTGAACTCACGGACCGCGAGATCGTGACCTGGCTGAAGTCGGACGCTTAACCGACTGCGCCACCCAGGCGCCCCTAAAAGGGAAAATTTAAATATATATATATATATATTTTTTTTTTTTACCTCAAACAAGGAAAAGATGAACCCAAAATTGGGCCTAGAAAAAAAAATGAAAGAACTCATCTTAGGCAGGTGCTTTGTGTCAGTCTAGTGGGGAATAATTTGGGGAGGATGAATTAATTTCTTTCTTTACCTGAATTAGGCATCAGCATGGTTTCATTATTTTGTTTCAATTATTGTAATCTACAAAAGGTATATTCAAATAGTCAAGTATGTTGTTTTTTAATTTTTCTTTAAGTATGGTTGACACGTTACATTTGTTTTGGTATACAACATGGTGATTCAACAACTCTATATATTAGCTGTGCTCACCGCAAGTGTAGCTACACTTTGTCACCAATGATATTAGAATGCCGTTGACTGTATTACCTTTGCTGTGCCTTTCATTCTCATGACTTGCTCGTTCCATTACTAAAAGCCTGTAACTCTCACTCCCCTTCAACTATTATCCTCATCTCTTTACCCCCTTCCCCTCTGGCAGCCATCAATTTGTTTTCTGTAGTTATGGATCTGTTTCTGCTCTTTGTGTTTATTTGTTTGTTTGTTAGATTCCACATGCATATGGTATTTGTCTTTCTTTGTCTGATTTATATCACTTAGTGTATACCCTGTAAATCTGCCTATGTTGCTACAAATGACAAAATTTAATTCTTTTTTATGGCTGTGTAATATTCCTCTGTGTGTATATATGTGTGTGTGTGTGTGTGTGTGTGTGTACACCCCAGATCTTTATTCATCTATTGTGGGCACTTAGTTTGCTTTGATTTCTTGGATATTGGAAATAAAGCTGCAATAAACATAGGGGTGCTATGAGTTATGTTTTCATTTTCTTTGAGTAAGTACCCAGTAGTGGAATTACTGGATCATATGATATTTCTATTTTTACGTTTTTGAGGAACCTCCATACTGTTTTCCACAGTGGCTGTGTCAATTTACATTCCCATACCACCAAGGGTATGTTATTTTGTATCTGGAGCCGCTACTTACTCCTTTCTGTTGGCATGGATATTGAGTTAATGTTATCGTTAGTTGGAAAAAATTCCTTTATTTCTTGAAGCATATTATAATAGCTACTCATATGGGTAGGGAACATACCTATATGGGTATGGGTTTAGGAACATGTTGTCTTGGTCTCTAACAGAAATATAACTACATAAAAATAAGTTATATTTATAGAACCTTCCCATAAAAAGTTTAGCTAAACAAAATTGGCGTGATTTGCCAGGGTCAGTGGCTACCCCAGAGCATCTAATATTTGCTTTACTGACTGCTGCATTTATCGATCCATCCATCACTCCCTCTCAGTCATCTGATTAAATATCTATATTACAAGCATCTGATCTGTTCTGTGTACTATTAGATAATCGGGGATTTAGTATTAAGGTATTCATAGATAGTCTGGCCCTGACTTTATTTACTAGCAATATAATGTTGGCCAAATTATCTAATTATTTAACCTCTGTTTCCTTATCTGTGAAGTAGAGATAATAATTTCTACCCTAATTTTGCTATTGCTAGAGTTTGGAAATTTTATAATGCCATTATTACAATTTGTTCAATCATAAGTCTTTTATATTTGTTTTCTAGTTTGACTGGGAACTTTATTATGAGGACTTGATGGAATGCTTCTGCATTCCTGGAGTTATAGAATTCTTCAAGGCTTAAGTCAGAGTGCCAATAGTAGAAATTATAACAAAATCCCTGGCAAGTTAAACTTTTGTCAGTGAAGTTGAACATTGACTAAGTACTCCTCAATTCAGATTTATGAAAAAAAAAATAGTTAAAACTTAATAGTGCATCTTCTATATCTCTGTTCTAAGAAATTGGCATATTGTTGAATCCTTATAATAATTCCTGAGATCGATATTATTGTTACCCTTGTTTTATAGATAAGGAAAGTAAGTTACAGTGTGGTCAAGCAGTTTGTTCATAGTCATACAACTAGTAAGTCTGTCAAGCTAGTATTCCAACCCAGGTAGTCTGGCTCAAGAATATGTTATATATATAGCTTCTTCAGCTGTAGCCATTTCCCTTTCACTTAAGATTTTGTATTTTTTAACTTTGCTAAGCTTTTATTTAAAAAAAAAAAAAGTTTATTTACTTTGAGAGAGAGAGAGAAAAGGGAAAGGGCAGAGAGAGATGGAGAGAGAGAACCCTGCGCAGGCTGCATGCTGTCAGTGCATAGCCCAATGTGGGGCTCCATTCCATGAATAGCGATATTATGCCTTGAGTTGAAATCAAGAGTCAGATGCTTAACCGACTGAGCCACCCAGGCATGCCACTTTGTTAACCTTTTAAAATAGATTCCTATTTTCAAGCATTTAATTCTTCACATTTCACATTCTTAGACATTAGCAGTACTAAAAATAGTTTGATTAGATTATTCCTCAAGATACAAAATTTTTAATTTTGGAGTAACACTTTCGTTTAGACTGAACATTGTATTAGTCACTTTTAAACAGCCAAGTACACGTTTCACATATTACAATCATCTTTTCCCTAAATTATTTTCTTTATCTCTAATCTTTAAGTTTATACCTATTGCAATTCATTTTTTTTTTGTTTTTTTTTTTTCTACAATTTATTTGGAGAAATTTAAAGAAAACAGGTACAAAATGTAAGTTCTCATATCGCAGAGTTTATAGCTCTAACATTTAGTCATATTTCTTCTATTGCTTTCTAGAATCCTTTAAAAACTAATTTATTCTTTAATAAGGATAACTATTGTAGAGTAGTATAGGTTTAGCCTGGGAGTGAACATACTTAGTCATAGTGTTTGAATTGCTTTTCTCTTCACTCAGTTTTATATTTCCCTATTGACAGAATTCTGTAGAAAGCACATTATCTAATTTGGAATGAGGGAATGCCCGATATTCCTCAATAACCATTCTTAGGCCAATTATTAGTGAGACATAGTTGTTCTTAAGAGATTTCAGCATGGGACAAAGATAGCTTCATGATAAGTATAATAAAGAGTCTCAGGAATAAAAGATATAAAACAAAGGCACAAGTGAATTCTCTTCTGGTAACATCAAAAGTGATTTAGATTTACTCTGATAAGGGGGAGAAGAAAATAATATTAACAATTATTGCAAAGCTGCAATACAATTGACTGACATTTCATAGGGTGTTTGTCTAACAACCTAATTATAAAGTGAGTTTTTCCACATGAACATTTAGATTACCAACTTAATAACTTATTTTTTTAAATTTTTATTTAAATTCCAGTTAATATACAGAGTAATATTAGTTTCAGGCTTACAATATAGAGATTCAGCACTTTCATACAATACCCGGTGCTCATTACAAACTTAATAACTTATAAAAATGTGGTGTCTAAATAAGTAAAGCAGTCCTCATGAAAGTGCTTCCTTTTTTATTTTTATTATTTTTTTTAATGTTTATTTTTAAGACAGAGATAGAACGTGAGTGGGGGAGGGGCAGAGGGAGAGGGAGACACAGAATCTGAAGCAGGCTCCAGGCCCTGAGCTGTCAGCACAGAGCCTGACATGGGGCTCAAACTCACAAACCATGAGATCATGACCTGAGCCAAAGTATGCTGCTTAACTGAGCCACCCAGGCACCCCTCTGCCTTTTTTAAATTAAATTATTTCATAATATCCATCTGCTAATGAGAGCAGCTTTTGGTTTAAAGAGAAATATATAGGGGCATCTGGGTGGCTCAGGTGGTTAAGCCTTCAACTCTTGATCTCAGCTCAGATTTCAGTATCCTGAGTTCAAGCCCTGTACTGGGCTCTGTGCTGGGGTGAAGCCTACTTAAAAAAAAAAGAGAGAGAAATACATATTAGAAATAGCAGTAGAGGCTCCTAGTAGAAATATTTTATTACCATAGTTCTTAATATTTATGAGTAAAGGTATTTATATGATGGTAAGGTAACCATATTGAAGAAAACCTTGAAATTTCAAATAAAATATTGAAGAAAAAACTAATAACACTTGATAAGATAGAAACTGGCTAATAACTTTATATAAAACTACATTGGTTTCCTGAGGTGATTATTGGATTATCTGAGTTTATGTTTGTTGGACTATCAGTATATCTCATTCTTTTTTTTTTTTTTTTTAATTTAATTTATTTATAAATTTACATCCAGGTTAGCATCTAGTGCAACTTGATTTCAGGAGTAGATTCCTTAATGCCCCTTACCCATTTAGCCCATCACCCCTCCCACAACCCCTCCAGTAACCCTCTGTTTGTTCTCCATATTTAAGAGTCTCTTATGTTTTGTCCCCCTCCCTATTTTTGTATTATTTTGCTTCGCTTCCCTTATGTTCATCTGTTTTGTATCTTAAAGTCCTCATATGAGTGATGTTATATGATATTTGTCTTTCTCTGACTAATTTTGCTTAGCATAACACCCTGTTCTTCCATCCACGTAGTTGCAAATGGCAATATTTCATTCCTTTTGATTGCTGAGTGATACTCCATTGTATATATTTACCACATTTTCTTTATCCATTCATCCATCAATGGACATTTGGGTTCTTTGCATACTTTGGCTATTGTTGATAGCGCTGCTATAAACACTGGGGGTGCATGTGTCCCTTCGAAGCAGCATACCTGTATCCCTTGGATAAATCCCTAGTAGTGCAATTGCTGGGTTGTAGGGTAGTTGTATTTTTAGTTTTTTGAGAAACCTCCATACTGTTTTCCAGAGTGGCTGCACCAGCTTGCATTCCCACCAACAATGCAAAAGAGATCCTCTTTGTCCGCATCCTCGCCAACATCTGTTGTTGCCTGAGTTGTTAATGTTAGCCATTCTGACAGGTGTAAGGTGGTATCTCATGGTGGTTTTGATTTGTATTTCCCTGATGAAGAGTGATGTTGAGCATTTTTTCATGTGTCGTTTGGCCATCTGGATGTCTTCTTTGGAGAAGTGTCTATTCATGTCTTTTGCACATTTCTTTATTGGATTATTTGTTTTTTTGGATGTTAAGTTTTATAAGTTGTTTATAGATTTTGGATACTAGCCTTTATCTGATATGTCATTGGCAAATAACCTTCTCCCATTCCATCAGTTGCCTTTTAGTTTTGCTTATTGTTTCCTTCATTGTGCAGAAGGTTTTTATTTTGATAAGGTCTCAATTATCATGCTCTTGTTAAAGATGGTTAGAGTTTTCTTTCAGCAGAGAGGATACCAAAGAGTATACTTATTTTAGATAGGTCGAATACGATGAACTTGAGTAAAAGTTCAGAACTAAAAATATTTATGAAGAAGAAAAGTGAGAAAATAAGCTTGATGAATGATAAGTTTATATTGTAGAGTCAATTCCATTGATGACTTTTGGGTATCTCTCAATTGCTAACCATTGTGCTGAAGAATAAAGTAAGAAAATTGGGATGGAGTCATGTTAGGTAGGGTGGCATATGGCAGTAAAAGTTTAGAAGTAAGCATAGATGATGCAGTATGATGAACCACTGTGATTGCTTGTTAAGTGAAGTAAAAATATATTTAAAGTAAAAGTGTCAAGTGGGATCTTCTTTTATTCACAGAACAGATTAATTGCCATATACCTTTTATTGATATAATAAAACTGCATATTATTAATTTAAATCATTGGCATTTGTAAGAATTTAAAAAAAAAAACTTATAAGCTTTTGACCTAGCCATTCTACTTCTGGAATCTATACTAACAAAGTAATCCTGAATATGTAAAATATCTTGCATGAGAATAGAAATAAAATTATATAAAACACAAAAATTTGGAAAGGATCTAAATATTCAAGATTATTAAATGGTTGAGTAAATCCTAGTAAATCTCTTTAATGTACTCTCATTAAAGTTTTTGTTAATGTGGGGGCGCCTGGGTGGCGCAGTCGGTTAAGCGTCCGACTTCAGCCAGGTCACGATCTCGCGGTCCGTGAGTTCGAGCCCCGCGTCGGGCTCTGGGCTGATGGCTCAGAGCCTGGAGCCTGTTTCTGATTCTGTGTCTCCCTCTCTCTCTGCCCCTCCCCCGTTCATGCTCTGTCTCTCTCTGTCCCAAAAATAAATAAACGTTGGAAAAAAAAAAAATTAAAAAAAAAAAAAAGTTTTTGTTAATGTGGATGGAACTGGAAGGTATTATGCTGAGTGAAATAAGTCAGTCAGAGAAAGACAGATACCATGTTTTCACTTATATGTGGATCATGAGAAACTTAACAGATGACCATGGGGGAAGGGAAGGCGGTAAAAATAGTTACAAACAGAGAGAGAGGGAGGAAAACTACAAGAGACTCTTAAATACAGAGAACGAACTGAGGGTTGATGCTGGGGAGGTCGGGGAGATGGGAAAATGGGTGATGGGCATTGAGGAGGGCATTTGTTGGGATGAACACTGGGTTTTGTATGTAAGTGATGAACCATGGGAATCTACCCCAAAAACCAAGAGCATGCTTTACACACTGTATATTAGCCAATTTGACAATATTATACTAAACACAGACACACACAGCCTGTATATAAAATTAAACATGAAAAAAATGCCTGGCTAATAGAAGCAGAGTACTGTTTCTGGCAGAAGCATTATTTTCCATTGTAAATACTATGTTATTAACTCCTTGTGTGATTGTTGGCATCTTTTCATTTTTTTGGAGGATATTTTCAATAATTTTGTTTCTGTCTGACTACCCTTACATGACTTTGTAATGCTATTTGGGGGAAATTATGGGAGCTGAGAGGCTCTAATAGAGAATATAAAAAGCATAATCTCAGTGTTTTAACAATGTTGTCATTGGTATTTTCAAAATGCTGTTTCTGGTGTGTTTTAGCTACATACACAAATTGTGACATTCTCTGAGAAATGTATTATATTTTATAATGTTATAAGCAAAGAGTCACTGACTTGGATTCTATTACAAATATATTGACATTATATTATAAAAAGGATTTTGTTAATGTGTATGAAATAACATGGAAAAATTTTGAGTTCAGTGAGAAAAAGCAATATATAAAATATGGACATCAAAGATAGTATAAAAATGTACATAGAAAAAAACTAGAAGGAAACATATGCACAATGATGGATATTTGGGTGTGGATTACCAGGTGATTCTTTTTTTTTTTTTTTGTCTTCTAAAGTTTCTTTAAAAAATAATAGGTATATGAAATGCATAAAATTTCTCTTATTTGGAACTGTAATTGGTAGGTAAACATGGGTTTACTGTTAATCATTTAGCTATATCTTAATCATCTTTTAATATTTCAGCATAAAACTTCTTCTTACAAAAGAAAAAAATTATTTTTGTCTGGTGTTAGAATATTTATATTTTGTTGTCTGAATTTCAATTAATTTTGCTTTCTGTCTCCCACTCCCATAATTTTAGATTTAATTCAAGACTGGTCTAGTGATAGTGCTCCAGACATTTTTTCATTTGTGCCATATACATGGAATTTTAAAATCATGTTTCATCAATTTGAAATGATTTGGGCTGCTAATCAACACAATTGGATTGATTGTTCCACTAAACAACAAGAAAATGGTAAGAACATGAAAATTAAGTTAAGTATTCTGTTCATTAAGACAAATGCCAAAAAAGGAAATTGATGTTGAATTTATAGTTTTAATGGAAACTAGAATTGATCTTTTTTCCATTGTCTTATAATACTTTCAGGGAACTATTTCAGAGTTTGTATTAGACTGAGCATATTGTCTTTAATTTCTTTAGGTATGTATTTAAGGCAATTTTGATTTCAAGTTTTATTGAAGTTAATTTTTTTTTCTCTTTTTGTTAGTGTATCTGGCAGCCTGTGGGGAAACATTAAACATTGATTTCTCTTTGCCTTTTACGGACTTTGTTCCAGCTACGTGTAACACCAAGTTCTCTTTAAGAGTACGTATAATTGCATACATTCCTTATTCCACAGGTTTATTAGTAAGTTTGATTTCCCAAAGCTTACCTTTACTTTTCCCTGCCTATCCCATTGCCATCCTCTAGTATTTTAGCTTTCCACCATTGTTTATGAGCTTCATTGTCACAGAAATGCTGCTGTTTCATTTTTGCAGTCAACTGTGATGTTCTGTCATTCTCCTAAGTTTCCCAACTTCCCCTGAGGAGTTGGGCAATAAAAAGAAAATTCCAAGTTGATTATTTTCTTACAGTTCATTTCTAACCCTTGTGGCTAACCTACATGTTCTTTTGAAAACCCCCTCTAATGTTTACAGTGTATGAACTAGATTTTACACTTCCCTGTATTCCGTTACTAATTGTAAACATGAATTCAGGGAATAGCCACAAATACCTTTTTTCCTTTTATATGAAAGGCAGCTCTAATGTTAAAAATTCTGTGGAACACCTAATTTTAGCATATGGGCAATCAGAAGTTGTTGTTGTATTGATGGAGGTGTGGTGATAAAAAAAATAGCAACAATAATAAGAAGAACTGCTAACACCTATTAAACATTTTCTGTGTTCTGGACACTATTCCAAGTGCTTTATGTGTATTAACTCATTTCATTCTCAGAACAATCCACTTGAGGTAGTTGTTTTACCTGCATTTATGAAATAGGAAACTGAGAAGCTGAGTTTATGTAACTTGTCATGTGACTAGTGAATGGCTGAGTTGGAATTTGAATCCAAGTGGTAAAGGTTGGGGCTCCATTCTCTTAACCACTCTACTATGCTGCCTGTTAAGAAATCAGGCATCAGGAGCATTTGGGTGGCTCAGTTGGTTAAGCATCTGACTTCGGCTCAGGTCGTGATCTCAGTGTTCATGAGTTCGAGCCCCATATCGGGCTCTGTGCTGATAGCTCAGAGCCTGGAACCTGCTTCAAATTCTGTGTCTCCCTCTCTCTCTTTGTCCCTCCCCCACTCATACTCTGTCTCTCTCTAAATTAAACTAAATAAATATTTTAAAAAAATTAAAAACAAAAAAGGAAATCAGGCATCATGCCACCCTGATGTTTATTGCAACATTATTACAATAACCAAGTTATGGAAAGAGCCTACATGTCCATTGACTGATTAATGGATAAAGAAGTTGTGGTATATATCTACAGTGGAATATTACTCAACTATAAAAATGAGTGAAATCTTGCCATTTGCAATGACATGGATGGAGCTAGAGTGTATTAATGCTAAGCAAAGTAAGTCAGAGGAAGACAAATACCATATGATTTCACTCATGTAGAATGTAAGAAACAAAACATATGAACAGAGGGGGAAAAAAGGAGAGGCAAACCATAAAACAGACTCTTAACAATAAGGAAGGGAGGGTTGCTGGAGGGGAGGTGGGCAGGAGAATGGGCCAAATTGGTGATGGGAATTAAGGATGGTACTTCTGATGAGCACTAGGTATTATTACCTGTAAGTGATGAATCACTAAATTCTACTCCTGAAACTAATATTACACTATATGTTAACTAACTGGAGTTAAAAAAATTTTTTTTTAATGTTTATTTATTTTTGAGACAGAGAGACACAGAGCCTGGGGAGACAGAGAGACAGACAGACAGACAGGGGAGGGTCAGAGAGAGAGGGAGACACAGAATCTGAAACAGGCTCCAGGCTCTGAGCTGTCAGCACAGAGCCCGACCCAGGGCTTGAACTTACAGACTACAAGATCATGACCTGAGCTGAAGTCAGACGTTCAACCGACTGAGCCACCCAGGTGCCCCAACTAACTGGAGTTTAAATAAAAACTTGAATAAAATAAAATAAAATTCTTTAATAATAAAAGCTGAAAAAAAAGAAAGAAAGAGAGAGGGAGAGGGAGAGAGAGAGAGAGAAAGAAAGAAAGAAAGAAAGAAAGAAAGAAAGAAAGAAAGAAAGAAAGAAAAGAAAAGAAAGAAAGAAAGGAAGAAAGAAAGAAAAAGAAAAGAAAAGAAGTCAAGCATGTCAGGCTGACTGCTTGAACAAGATTAAGGCACCGACCTATAAGGAAAAAAGTGAAGCCAAACGAAGATCCTTTGGGGTATCAATTCAGAATTCTTCTCCTTTTAAAAAAAATGTTTATTTATTTATTTTGAGACATAGGAGAACACAAATTAGGGAGGGGCAGAGAGGAAATCACAAGCAGGTTCTATACTTACAATCGTAAGATCATGACCTATGTTGAAATCAAGAGTCTGACACTCAGCCAACTGAGCCACCCAGGCACCCCTTCAATTCAGAATTATTTAAAGCCAATTGATGAACCAAGACTTAACTAGAATCAAGAGACAATCATATTTTAAAAATTAATAAAATGCAGAACATATACCACCTGAATTTAGCTGGTTTAAAAATTTTTTTTTTTACTGAATTACATGTGAAATACCCATGGATACCATCAAAGATCATCTTTTTTACTATTTTGTGGAAACCATGCTATTTATTTCCTTGATTTTCTTATCAGAATTTAGTTATAGTCCATATAAAATCTTAACTCTGTTATTTAATTGACCGTTCATTGTAAAATCTGCCTTTTGTATTTATTTTGTATTCTGAAGATTGTTATAGATAGGTTTGGCTATAATTAGAAATTTAACATCTTTGTGTACCTGTTGTATTACTTTGGCTTATAATAAATTCTTTTTTAGGGAGAAGATGTTGATCTTCATTTATTTCTACCAGATTGCCACCCTAGTAAATATTCATTATTTATGCTGGTGAAGAATTGCCACCCAAACAAAATGACTCATGATACCGGTATTCCTGCTGAGTGTCAAAGTGGGCAGAAAACTGTTAAACCAAAATGGCGGAACATTACACAAGAAAAGTGAGTATTTTGTGTTTGTATGTGGAGAAATTATTCTTCTGATTCTTTCAAAGAATAATGATAAAAGTTGATTATCTGTAACTAGCGTTTGGATACAATTAAAGGAATAAGTACCTGACTAGAACTTAATTTTTTGTTCTTCACAGAGCTGGTTGGGTTGAATGCTGGACTGTCCCAAGTGTCATGCTCACAATTGATTATACATGGCATCCAATTTATCCACAAAAAGCAGATGAGCAGCTAAAGCAATCGTGTAAGTGTTTTTGTGTAATCTGTACTTTGAAACATCTGGTTTTATGATTGATAACTATTAAAGGTATAAGAAATTGTTTTTAATTTTGGAAATGCATCTGTTCTTTTGTCATAATTGTATACATTTAAAAATCTGTTAAGTAATTGTGGCATAATTATAACTAACTTTCATTGAGCATTTACTGTGTATCAAATGCAGTAAAACCTTGGTTTGTGAGCGTAATTCATGCTTATAATCCAAAGCACTTGTATATCAAAGAAATACAAGAAATAATGGAAACTTAGATGATTCGTTTCACAACCCAAAAATATTCATATAAAAATGATTGCAGTATTGTAATTTTGTAATACAAACTATTAACGAAAATACAAAATTTAAAGAGAAATAATTTGGCTGGTGTGAGGGAGACAAGAGAGAGGAGGGTTATTGTGTAGGATGACTTTCACTATCAGTAACAGAATCACTATTATTGGCTTAATGGAATATTTTTCTGAAAAGGGTCATTGTATACACTTGCATGGATGTTGACTATAGCACAGTATTAATAAACTCTTGTCATATATCGTATTTAATGCAACTGGCAATAGGGCAGCAGAGGAAAGGGTTCATATCTGCAGGCAGCCTGACCTAGAATGAAGCAAAGCATTCCCAAGCTTACTCTTGAATGGAAAAGCAAAGGACTGTCCCTAGGTGCTTTGAAGTGACAAAAAATACACTAGTGCCAGTTGTAGGCACCTTCCAACTTGCTGAAAAATCACTGATTGCTGCCAAACATCGTGGCCTGAGACCAAGCACCAAGCATGCGAGCATGGGAGATGATCACTCACAATCCCACAGAGAGGGAGAGAGAGAGAAGAACCATTGACTCAGTTGTGATCATGTGATATTTGGCATCACATGCTACTCATATTGTAAGACATCGTTCATTTATCAAGTTAAAATTTATTAGAAATGTTTGCTCATCTTGCAGAATACTGGCAGAGCAAGTTATTTGCAATCCAAGGTTTTACTGGACTAGAATAAGCTATTTCCTGGTTTACATTATCTCATTTAATCCTTATAACAACTCTGTGAGATAAATGTTATTATTGTCATCGTAGAGTTGAACAAATAATGCTTAGAGAAAGTAAATAATTTTTTCAAGTTCTACCAACTAGAAACAGAAGAGCTGTAATATCAAATAAGGTGCATGTGAGTATATACATAAACCACTTGGTTTCATGAAATGTTATTTTTTTTTGAAACGTTAGTTTTTTTTTAAATGTACTTTCACAATTATCATATCATTTCATCATTATTCCAAACTGGAATTAGAATCAAGTGATTTTTAATTTGTATTTTTCCAGTGAGTTAAGAGTTAAAGAATAGTTTTCATAATTGTTCTTATGTTTGGAGCTTGATAATGTCACACTGTATTTGAATTAAAAAAAAAAAAAATTAAGTTTATTTATTGTGAGAGACTGGGGGAGGAGCAAAGAGAAAGAGGGAGAGACAGAATCCCAAGCAGGGATCCCAAGCAGAATCCCAAACAGCGCAGAGCCTGTTGCAGGGCCTGAACCCATGAAACCGTGAGATCATGACCTGAGCTGAAACCAAGAGTCAGACACTTAACTGACTGAGCCACCCAGGTGCCCTGATAATGTCACGCTGTATTTGAATAGCTGTTTATGTGAAAACAACTTAGTACTTTAGTGCCCAAGTATAGTTAAAGCCTAATGTGACCTGAATTTATATTGTAGGGACTCAAGAATGTTAATAGGAAATTTTCATTGATTCTGTGCCATCTGGTTATGTATTTGTACACATATTTCTGTGCAGTCTTCTATTGTGTATTCTTATTAGTCTTGCAGGTCTGTTTTCATTAGATATTATAGGCACTATATCAAAGATTGTTCATGAAAAATTGCAAAATAGAATCTCTTAGTGAATAGTTCCTTAAAGAACTTCTAAGAACTTCCCCTCCCCAAGGCATTCTTCTCTTTTTTCTTAATTTTTTCCAGTGTCAGAAATGGAAGAAACAATGCTATCTGTATTAAGGCCATCCCAGAAAACATCAGACAGAGTTGTTTCTTCTCCTTCTACTTCGTCACGCCCACCTATTGATCCCTCAGAACTTCCACCTGATAAACTTCATGTGGAAATGGAACTTTCTCCAGATTCTCAAATAACTCTATATGGACCATTATTAAATGCCTTCTTATGTATAAAGGTATGATTTTCAAAAGAAGTCACACATTTTTAAACATAGGTAAAACGGTTAATATCTAATTAAAATTGAGACCATTTGAAATAGCCAGTTAGATGGTTTAAAGTTGTTGAGGATATGTCATATATGTTGATTAGACTTGTGGTGTTAGACTCAATTACAAATTCATTTATTAAAAATGATGTACTTCTCAGTTGAGTTTTTGTTTTGTTTTTTTTTAGCATTGACTATATTCTAGGAATTGTACTAGTTGCAGGAGATAGAGATGATACAGCATTTTTTCTCAAGGAGGTAAGCTAGAGGATATAATAGGATAGATATATATAGGGACAAATTTTTAACATGTTGTAATATAAGAGCAAAAGAAGTACAAGAGAACCTTGTTATCTGAAAATAATAAAATCAGTGAGTTAATTAAAAACAAACAACTTTATTTCATGCTAAACAATAAGCAAAGATATGTTTGGAGCACTTTCTTAACATTGAATCAAATGTATGAAAATAAGGTTTTTTTCAGAGTATGACAAATTTAGGTTCAAAAGAAGTATGCCTTCTTTGAATAAAGACTGAATCAAATGTCAGTTCATTTTGGTATAATTTTTCCCTTGAAGTTGTATGATTGCATAGTATGATAGCTCTTAAAGGTTGATCAAGCATGATCAAGGTCGATCAAGTAGAGAGGCTGTATTAAGATAAATATGTGAGCACTTTGTCAGCTTTCTACACATCACTCTTCTTTTGATATTCAGATCATGTTTTACAAAAGTCCCCAGCAAGTCATCAATAACTCTTACTGATTTACTCATTTTTATAGGTAACTAACTGCTCTAAGCCTTCTAGATCCGTACTTTAGCACTGATAGCTTTACCTGTGATTTGAGCGGTTGTCCAGCATCACGTTTAGCAACTTCATAAAATTCTGCGTTTTTCCAGGATTTTGCCAATTCACTTTGCTTTAGGTTTTCATTGTACTGTTCAATGTTCTACCACATCTGATAATCAAAGTGAGACTAACTATCCAAACATTATCAATCATGAGCGTTAGAGTTACTTGTGGGATAGATTTTTGTGTGAGTCTAAATTTATCATTGTTTACTTATTTGCTTCCTTGTGTAATTTCATAACTGGAGGTTTGGATATTGAATGCTTAGGTAACAGGCAATCCGATAATGTACAGTGACAGGAGTAATTAATTCTGGAAAGGGTCTAGGATGATCAGGGTTATCAGTAAAGGACAATCAATGTTTGTTAATAAAGGCTCTCTGGAAGAAGTACTTACTAGCTGAACAGATTTTGTAGGTATCTAAAATTTTTATATTTGATATAATGTCTTATATTTACTAAAAACTACCCTAAAGCATCAGATGATATAACTTAAGATAAAAGATGCAAGGGACAACGTGTTTAATATTTGTGGAATCTAAGGTGTCTGGTTTTAGGA
The DNA here is from genome assembly GCF_018350155.1 of Leopardus geoffroyi. Classification (NCBI taxonomy): domain Eukaryota; kingdom Metazoa; phylum Chordata; class Mammalia; order Carnivora; family Felidae; genus Leopardus; species Leopardus geoffroyi. The sequence continues at coordinate 102,019,314 of NC_059327.1, read as the reverse complement.
GAGATTCCTGAAGGAGTGATTCTTCAGATTCAAAGGGGAGAAATACCACCCCCCACCCCACACACACATTTTTTTTTTTACCTTGTGACCATTGTTTGACCTAAAATATTCTTCACATATTTCTCCCAATATCTTATTTTCTTGGATTGCAGGTGAATAACTATGAAGGATTTAAAATGCATTTTTCATGTTAAAGTTTCCTTGAAGAGGCTGAACTATATTTTAATTTAAATGTAAGCAATGATTTAGTAAGTGAAGATGGTTATATTGTTATGAGTTTTGAATACCAGCAAAGAGATATTGACACTGTTTTTTGCATTACTCTATGTATATGAGCCTCAATTTTTTTCTTCTAAAAATTCCATAGTAATATATATTCATCAAAAATAAGAGTACTGTAACAAAGAAAAATAAAGAGAAAGGAGTATATGCCTTCTTTGGACTTCTTTACAAATTCTATTCCATAAACGTAACCTCTGTTGATAGTTTGTTTTGATGCAGTCCTTTTCATACATTAAGATATAACAACTGTCTAGTATTGTCAAAAGTTTGTTGTACTAAACTTTGTGTTAGTATTTACATTCATCAAATTAACTCAGAACTTGTATGAAATGTCTACTAAAACATATTAAAATTTTTAAGGTTTTGAAATATTAAAAAATATATATATCTAAAATATGACAAACAAAAAGGTTTTTTAGGCCAGTGAACTCTATGAACTCTTTATTAGGAATACAAGTAACTCCTTAAGTCTTTTTTTTTTTTTTTTTTCCTTCTTTTTTTTCCTTCCTCCTATATAGCTTAGGTGTCATGCTGGTATGGAGATATTATCTGATCTTAAATATCTCTCTTTAAATTACTTTTTAAAAATTTGTTTTAATATATAACTTATGTTCTACTTAGTGTCAGTGTTAGAATGTATGTATCTATAAATAAAAGAAAACAGAGAATGTGAAAATTCACGTAACTGAGATTGTATTTTCCTTAGTTACTAGACTTAAACATCAAGAAATTTTAAAGGATAGGTTAGGAAAAAAATGAATCATTTTATATTTGTTTGACTGTAAAACTGATTTCCAAAATCCATAAAAGAAACTAGGCTTACTATTATTATTACTAGGAACTCTGAGGAGAATATATACTAACATGCATTAAAATCAATGAGAATATTTTATGGAAATGTCTACATCTTCTGAATTGACTTCTCTTTTTACATTTTTTCTTAATGGAAGAATGGAAATCTGAATCTAAATACTGATAGCATGTCAGTGGTAGTTAGTAGTAACTGTGGATTAAGGGTGGGTATAGTATGTATGTTTTTCTTACTGAAAAAAAAGTTTTAGTGGTCTTAAACAGAAGCCTGGCTATCAAATTTCCATGAAAAAAATTTGAATACTGGAAACTGAGTGCCTGTAGATTTTTTTCCTCCCCCTGCATCTCTGAATTTATTAGCTGTCTTCTTTTAACTATTGTGATAATTCTTCTTTTTCTTCTTTTTTGAGAAATGAGTATCATTACATAAATATGAATGTTTAGGCTGGGGAAAAAATGGTAGTGTCCTGTTACTTGCAATAGTTACTTGACACTAATAATAAACTATCTCTAGGAAAATAAAATTTCATAGGACTCTTAAGTAGTTTGAAAATATAGCTTATTTTATCATTTTTAAATTCATTCATGCCACAAACTTGGCAAAGTAATATATTTTCCCAGTTAGGTAAGTCATTGTTTTGTTTTGTTTTTTTCCTAGTGTTGTTTTAAAGATAGTTTTAAAGATAGTTCAGTTTTGCATGCCACTTACCATAACATTGAAATGGAATTTTTGTCTTTGTAAATGTTTGTGTACATTTATTAATCTTAAAATACTATAAAAGTTTGCCATAATATATTACTACTTATACTTCAGTCAGCCTTTTGGTAATTTTTTTTAGTGAATCCTTAAGAAATTAACCCTTACAGATGGAGTTCATATACTAAAAACAAAACAAAAAAAAAAAAACAAACCTAAAATGAAAACAAATAAAACTTCAATCACACACTCAACATTAAACATTTAACACAAGGCTAATGTTTTAAAGGAGTTATAATTTTATCACTATGTTTAATTTTTAAAATTAAAAAAAAAATATTTATTTTGAGAGAGAGAGAGAAAGAGAGAGGGAGAGAACGAATGTGGGAGGGACGGAGAGAGGGAAAGAGAGGGAATCCCAAGCAGCCTCTGCACTGTCAGCGTGGAGCCCTATGCAGGGCTCGAACCCATGAACCGTGAGATCCATAAATCATGAAGATCATGAGATCATGACCTGAGCCAAAATCAAGAGTCAGATGCTCAACAGACTGAGCCACCCAGGTGCCCCTTAACAGTAATTTTGTCAATAATATTCAATAGGTTCAGACATGATAACTCATAAAAGACTCCTAGAGTGTTTTAACTCTAAAAACGGTCATTGGCATATTTAATAAAAATTAGCAAATGTCCTCTACCATGTTAGGGATTTCAGTATTCCCTAAAGAATTTGCTATGAGTTGTTTCTGTTTTAGATAATTAAATGGAGATTGGTTTGTTAGCAAATTGAACATTAGGCCCAAGAGAATATTTTTCTTTTAATTTTAATAATCTATAGTAATTTTCTTTTTTTAAGGTTAAAAATTACAAGAGACTGTAAGAGACTACTAGGGAATCTTTTAAAAATAAGATATATAGAGTAGGATTATTAAAAATTGGCTAAAATGAGCATAACTTATTTCTGTTGATTTGTTGGTAACTCTTAGTATGTTGAAAGCTAATAAACGTGAACAACTGTACACTGACTCCATTGATAAGTTGTGTGGAGGAAGGGTGGAATAGAAGTGATTGGGTCTAGTGGCCATTTACAGTTAAATTCACTGAAGAAACCATTCTTTCCATCTGTCTCTGGAATGTATCCCTGTTGCAAACCTACTGAACCCATCTCCAGGACTGGAATGGAATGTATATTTTGAAAAGTCTTCTCAAATGATCTAAGGGAAGACTGTGGCTCTGAATACCTCTAGATCTTTAATGTTGATTGAAATCAGTTAGGGGCGCCTGGGTGACTCAGTCGGTTACGCATCTGACTTGGGCTCAGGTCATGATCTCACAGTTCATGAATTCAAGCCCCATGTCGGGCTCTGGACTAACAGCTCAGAGCCTGGAGCCTGCTTCAAATTCTGTATCACCCTCTCTCTCTGCCCCTCCCCTGCTGGTGCTCTGTCTCTCTCAAAAATAAATAAAAACATTAAAAAAAAAATCAATTAGACATTTATTTTTCATTTTAAAATTTTAATGTTGGAATTTAGGAGAAAAACCAATGTTTGTTTACATTTATATTTGTGCTTGAATTTGTCCATGGTTCAGAGTTACATAATAAAGGCAATTATCAAGATGTCAAGCAGGTTCTAAGTAGGACCTGTATTATTTAGAGGCAGATAACGATAGAGAATACAGGAAAAAACATTAGTTTTGTGAGCCAGTAGCTTTGGGATTTTAATATTAGTCCTGCCACTAATTAACCAAATGACTATATGCCCTGCAACATTCTTTCCTATTAAAAGCTATTTAATTGGCCTGATTAATTGACTAGTCAGAAAATAAATGTCAATAAGTAAAATGCAGAATTTATCAAAGTACTGACTTGATTTCTAATATTCAAGAAATATAGTTAACTGTGCTAACAGGAATATTTTAACAACTTTTGATTGCCACTGACAGATCAAATTGGTAAAATTTAAATGCAGAATAATGGTAAGATAAGAATTTCATTTAAAATACATCAAGTAGAGGGGCACCTGGGTGGCTCAGTCAGTTGAGCTTCTGACTTTGGCTCAGGTCATGAATCTCACGGTTCATGAGTTCAGGCCCAGCATCAGGCTCTGTGCTGGTGGCTCAGAGCCTGGAGTCTGCTTCAGATTCTGTGTCTCCCTCTATTTCTGTGCCTCCCCGCGTGTGCCCCCCCTTCTCTCTCTCTCTCTCTCTCAAAAATAAAAACATTGAAAAAAAATTAAAGTCAGAGAGACAAATACCATATGATTTCACTCATATGTGGAATTTAAGAAACAAATAAGCAAAGGGAAAAGAGAGAGAGAGAGTCAAACCAAGAAAAAGACTCTTAATTACAGAGAACAAACTGATGGTTACCAGAGGGAAGGCATGCAGGTGGGAGGGATATGTGTGAGATAGGTGAAGGGGATTAAAGAGGGCACTTGTGACAAGCACCACTAGGTGTTGTATGGAAGTGTTGAATCACTATATTGTACATCTGAAACTAATATGACACTGTATGTTATTTGGAATTTAAATGAAAAGGTTTTTTATTTTTAAGTTTATTTATTTATTTTGAGAGAAACAAAAAACAGAGTGAGTGGGGGAAGGGAAGAGAGAGAGAGGGAGGGAGAAGAGAGTCCCAAGTAGGCTCTGAGCAGTTAGCATGGAGCCCAATGTGGAGCTCGATCCCACAAACTGTGAGATTATGAACTGAGCTGAAATCAGGAGTCAGACTCTCAACAGACTGAGCCACCCAGGCACTCCTAAATAAAATGTTTTTTTTAAAAAGGAAAATAATAATAAATTTAAATTCTGGTGTAAAACAAACCAAGATATTAATAGTTAAAATACTTTGCATAAGGAACCAGGATGAACTATGTGAAAGGAAGTTTTGGTAACCATCAATAACATGTTTTTATCATCAGGAACCAAAATTGGACATTCCTATTCAGGTTATTAAAAGCACTTTTGATATTATTTCACCCAGAATATATGAATTGTGGTAGTTAGCTAATTGGATTTAGATTGATTTTCAGTGAATTGATCTTCCTTCAAAGGATGTCTTTTGGGTATTGTTGTCTCAGAACTCTGAGAAAGATTGAAAACTTGAACCTTATACATCTTCAAAGTTTTCTTAGAGTTTTTGCCATAATTGGAGGTGGTTTGTCATGAAGCTTTACTATAAACTCAGGTTATTTATTTATTTATTTATTTATTGTTACAGAATGTTTATTTGCTAAGTAGCTAAGTAGGTGTATGTCATAAGCATATGTATCTCTCTCTCTCTCTCTTTTTTTTTTCCTTTCAAGGAAACAGACCATATACTTTTAACCAAAGAAAATAGGGAGATGCTTAGTTTACAAAATTCAGGCTCTAATTTGAAAAGTTACTGTTACATATCTCTTTGATAACAATTTGTTCTTAATATTTATAGGAAAACTACTTTGGAGAAGATGACATGTATATGGATTTTGAAGAGGTTATTTCAAGTCCTGTTCTGTCACTGTCAACATCATCCAGCTCTGGGTGGACTGCTGTTGGAATGGAAAATGACAGAAAGGAAAATGAAAGTTCAGCCAAATCAATTCATCCGCTTACCTTGCGTCCTTGGGATATTACTGTACTTGTTAATTTGTACAAAGTTCATGGGCGTCTTCCTGTTGTAAGTGTTTACATAATCAAAATAATCTGGAGTGTATTATGAAATTCACCCAACTCAGACAAATAACTATATGTGTGTGTACACACATGCACACACTAATAAAAAAATTCAGATTCAAAAACTTTAAAATTTATCCTTTTACCTTATAAAGCTAGTTCATTATTTTCTTCATAATGCGATTACTTAATCATTGATAATTTTCTGTTTCTCTTCTTTCACTTTAGTTCCTTCTTTGCTGTTCTGTGTCACGTTAGAACATTTTGTCACGATGTTGAGTTGCTGGGTTTATAGTTAGCTCGACGGATATTCTAGGATTTATGTTGTCTTATCCTTTATCTCCAACTCTAGACCATTGGGTGCCTTATGGTGAACTTACTACAAAATCAAGATGCAGATTGACCCTGGAGATTGAATTGTTTTCTGGGGTTTGGATCCAGCACAGAATCCTGGTTCAGTCTAAGGGTGACCCATGGACTTTTGGGGCTGACTTGCAATGGGATTATATTGCCCAGAGAACCCAGGGTTGTTGGAGTGAGGCCAGATAGGGAGGGTGAGGCCCTAGAGAATTGTGCTGCCTACTGGCTCCATGTCATGTACCTACGGTTGCACAGCAGAGGAGTCATCTCTGGTGCTTAGTGAACCTAACGATCTTAGTAGAGTACAGAACAGTTTTGTCAGTAAACTTCTGCTTTTTAAGAATCAAAATCTCTTAATTATATAAGTGTGATTTTTATTTCCCTATACTGCCTTGGTCTTTATTTTTTCTATATCTTGATTATGGTATTTTGTTTGACTTTAGCATGGAACCACTGATGGTCCTGAGTGCCCTACAGCATTCTTGGAAAGACTGTGTTTTGAAATGAAAAAAGGATTTAGGGAGACCATGCTGCAACTTGTCCTATCACCCCTGAATGTGTTTGTCAGTGACAATTATCAGGTAATGTGAAAGTGAGTCATGGTAGGGGCTTAGAGATGAATTATTACTCTTTCCAGGGTTGATATAGTGTGTTAGCTTCTGTGTATGGTATAGGTAGCTCTTTGAATTAGAAGCTTTTAATTTAACCATATTAAGAGGTTTTGTATATGTATGTGAGTTTTTCAAGAATCTCAGTCTTGGTTTTTTTTTTTTTTTTCTGCTGTTTGCTATTTATGTGATCCCATACAATTGTACTGTATTGTTTTTAGAGATGAAGAGAAATATTTTATAACTTTTTCATGTTTATGGAAGGGAAAAATATATAAAATTTTGGTGGACTCTGTTGAAAATGACAACCTGAATATTCATCTTATCCAGTCCTATAAATCTCCAAACATACATATCCACATGGCCAGTAGTTTATTCTTTTCATGTAACACACTTAAAAGATACTTTGTTAATCCCTTCAAGATATCCCCTGGGCTGTTTGGAAGAGAACCAATAATATTCACCAAAAGGGAATAATTTACAATCTTGGGTAAATTATCACTTTGTTGTTATTTTTTAATGTCAAATGGCTTCACTTTTCATTTACTAGTACTTTAGGGCTCTTCCCTACTTTATTCAAGTTGTGAGCTTTAGAAAAATAAATGGATTTTAATATAAGGCAAAGTAAAATTATATGGAAGGATGAATCTGATACCCTCAAATCATCAACTGATGATAACTTGCATGGTTTCTATGTAGTAACTGATCATTTTATTTAAAATAGCCTATCCCTTCTTAACTCTTTTGCCACAACTGACCATATTTTTCTACATAGAATCTAATTTTTTCATATGTATATATTTTGACATAGCTGAACTCATAATGGCTCAGACTTAACATATGTTTATTTTTGCCACAGAGAGTGTTTCTTTTATCAACTTTTATTTTTAAATAATAGGCATACCTCATTTTATTGCATGTGCTTTATTGCACTTTGCAAATATTGCATTTTTTACAAATTGAGGTTTGTGGCAACTTTGCATCAGGCCAGTCTGTCAGGGCTGTTTTTCCAGCAGCATTTGCTCACTTCATGTCTCTGTGTCACATTTTGGTAATTTTCACAATATTTGCAACTTTTTCGTTATTGTATTTGTTATGGTGACTTGTGACCACTGATCTGTGATGTTACTTTTGTAATTGTTTCAGGGTGCCACACACTGCCCATATAAGATGGCAAACTTAATTGATAAATGTTGTGTGTATTCACCAACCAGCTGTTTTCCTGTCACTCCCCCTCTTCCTGGGCCTCCCTGTTCTCTAAAAACACAAAGGTATTGAAATTAGGCCAATTAATAACCCTGCAGTGGCCTCTGAGTGTTAAGTGAAAAGAAGAGCTGTATGTCTGTCACTTTAAGTCAGAAGTTAGAAATGATTCAGCTTAGTGAGGAGGGCATGTAGAAACCCAAGGTAGACTGAAAGCTAGGCCTCCTGCACCAGTTAGCCAAGTTGTGATGCAAAGGAAAAATTCTTCAAGGAAATTAGAAGTGCTGTTCCAATGAACACACTGATGATAAGAAAAAAAAATCCAGCTTATTATTATTATTTTTAATGTTTATTTATTTTTTGAGACAGAGACAGAATGCGAGTGGGTTGGGGCAGAGGGAGAGGGAGGCACAGAATCTGAAGCAGGCTCCAGGCTCCGAGCTGTCAGCACAGAGCCTGACACGGGATGCGGGGCTCGAACTCACAAGCTGTGAGCTCATGACCTGAGCCAAAGTCGGACGCTCAACCGACTCACCCACCCAGGCACCCCCACAACAGCTTATTTTTGATACAGAGAACGTTTCAGTGGTTTGGATAGGAGATTAAATCAGCCACAATATCTCCTTAAGCCAAAACCTAATCCAGAGCAAGGCCCTCACGCTCTTCAATTCTGTGAAGTCTGAGAGAGAAGAGGAAGCTGCAGAAGAAAAGTTTGAAGCTAACAGAGGTTGGTTCATGAGGTTTAAGAAAAGAAGCCATCTCCATAACATAAAAGTGCAAGGTGAAGCAACAGGTGCTGATGTAGAAGCTATAGCAAGTTATGCAGAAGATCTAGTTAAGATAAGTAATGAAGATGGCTACGCTAAACAACAGATTTTCAAAGTAGATCAAACAGCCTTCTGTTGAAAGAAGATGACATCTAGGACTTTCATAACTGGAGAGGAGAAGTCAATGCCTGGCTTCAAAACTTAAAAGGACAGGCTGATATTCTACTTAAGGGCAAGTTACAACTGATAACTTTAAGTTGAAGCCAATGCTCATTTACCATTTTGAAAATTCTAGGGCCCTTAAGAATTATGCTAAATCTGCTTTGCCTGTGCTCTATCAGTGGCACAACAAAGTCCAGATGACAGTGCGTCTGGTTACAACATGGTTTACTGAATAAGCTCACTATTGAGACCTACTGCTAAGAAAAAGAGGGTTCTTTCAAAATGTGGGGGCTCATTGACAATGCACCTGGTCACCCAAGAGCTCTGATGGAGATGTACAGTGAATTTCATATTTCCATGCCTATTAGCACAATATTCAAATTTGCAGCCCTTGGATCAAAGAGTCCTTTTGACTTTCAAGTCATATTATTTAAGAAATACATGTTGTAAGACTATAATAGCTGCCATAGGTAGTGATTCCTCTGGTGGATCTGGGAAAATTGAAAACCTTTTGAAAAGGATTCACCGTTCTAGATACCATTAAGAATATTCATGATTGACAGGAAGAGGTTGAAATACCAACATGAAGAGGAGTTTGGAAGAGTTGCTTCCAACTCATGGATGACTTGAGGAGTTTAAGATTTCACTGGAGGAAATAACTGCAGATGTAATGGAAATAGCAAGAGAACTGGAATTAAAAATGGAGCCTGAAGACGGGACTGAGTTGCTGTAATCTCATGATCAAACTTTAATGGATGAGTTGCTTCTTAGGGATGAGCAAAGAGTGGATTCTTGAGAAGGAATCTATTTCTGGTGAAGATGCTGTGAAGAGTTTTGAAGTGACAACAAGGATTTAGATTATTACATAAACTGAGTTGATAAAGAAGCAGCAGGGTTTGAGAGGATTGACTCCAAACTTGTAAGAAGTTCTTCTGTGGGTAAAATGCTGTTAAACAGAATGGCATGCTACAGAGAAATTATTTGTAAAAGAAAGAGTCAGTCAGTGCAGCAATTTATAGTTTCGTATTTTAAGAAATTGCCGTAGCCACCCCAACCTTCATCAGCCACCATCCTGATCAGTTATTAGCCATCAACTTGGAGGCCAGGCTCTGCGCCAGCAAAAAGATTATGACTTGCTGAAAGCTCAGATGATGGTTAGCAGTTTTTAGCAAAAGTATTTTTTAATTAAGATATTTTTGTGTATAGTTTGTTTTTAGACATAATGCTGTTGCACCCTTAATAGACTATAGCTTGGTAGACACAATTTTTATGTGCACTGAGAATCAAAAAAAAAATTTTATCTTACTTGAGCTATATTGTCATAATTGCTTTATAGTGGCAGACTAGAACTGAACCTGAAATATCTCTGAGGTATGCCTGTAATTATAGATTCATAAGGAGTTGCAAAGATAGTACAGAGAGGTCCTATGTACCCTTCACACAATTTCTCCCATGTAGATCTTTTACATAATAAATGTAATATTAAAACCAGGATTGATATTGGTACAACGTGTGTGCATAATTCTTGCTGCTTTATCACATGTGTAGTTTCATGTAACTGCCATTGAAATTAAGATACAGAACTATTCTGTCATCACAAAGATCTCACTTGCGTAACACTAGTATTTTAACTTACTATAGAAACCTTAAAAATCACTCTCAGAGCACTTGGGTAGCTCAGTCAGGTAAGCATTGGACTCTTGATTTCCGCTGGGGTCATGATTTCTTGGTTCATGAGATCAAGCCCCACATAGAGCTCTGCACTGACAGTGCAGAGCCTGCTTGGGATTCACTCGCTCTCCCTCTCTTTCTGCCCCTACCCCCTGTTCATGCTGTCTGACTGTCTGTCTGTCACTCTCTCTCAAATAGATAAACTTAAAAAAATAACTCTTACCCTCCTGTCTTAGTAGGTCATTAGAATTGGTTGTTTTTTATTCTGGGAGGTGAGTATGTGGAGAAGAAGCCCCTCTTTTTTAATCTATTGAAGAAATTAATAAAAATAAAAGGGAAATAAGTCTTCTTATGTCTGAGTTCTGAGAATCTTAGGTGAGTATCTCTGTTTTCTTAGGCGTACTTGCTAACACTTCAACTTTTATTTATTTATTTTTTAAAGTTTATTTATTTTGAGAGAGAGAGAGAGCATGAGCACGGGAGGGGGGAGAGAGAGAGAGAATCCTAAGTAGGCTCCATGCTGTCAATGTGGAGCCTGATGCAGGGCTGAATCCCACAAACCATGAGGTCATGACCAGAGCCGAAATTAGGAGTCGGGCACTTAATGGACTGAGCCACCCAGGTGCCCTCAACTTTTATTTTAATTACTGCATTCTCAAAAGACTTTACTATATATAAAAAGAACATTTTATTGAGTTCATGAGAGTTCACATTAATCCTAATTATAATTGTAATTATTAGTTATTGGCAAACGTACAGAGACTGGAGTATAATGTATGATTTATTTGGTGATTAGAAAAGAAGTTCGTGGATTGGAGATATCAAGGTGCTAGTAGATGTACTGGTGGTATTTTGTTTCCTACGTGGTTAGCACTTTATAATTTACCCTGAAAGCAAGGGTACTTTCTATGTATTCTCTTAGAATTTACTTATCTACCTGACTTACTTACATTTTCTATATCTGGCATGACTATTTCTAAGAATTCTTTTGTGGTACAGGTGAGTTACCCAGGATTTAGCTGCTTATTCTCAATAGCATTAGTCTTGTTTTTTTGTTTTTTTTTTGTTTTTTTTTTGTTTTTTTTGAGAGAGAGAGAGGGAGAGAAAGAATCCCACAAGGTGCAGATAGAGAGGGAGAAAGAGAGTGCAGAGCCCGGAGTGTGGCTTGAGCTCACCCAAAGCTGGGCTCGAGTTCATCTGAAGTGGGGCTCAAGCTCACACAATGCAGCGCTTGAACTCACTAACCATGAGATTATGACCTGAACCAAAGTCAGATGCTTAACCAACTGAGGCACTCAGGCATCCCCTGATAGCATTAGTCTCAAGGCAGGGCCTCAAGGTTAAGGATCTGAGATGATGGATAGATTATTGTGTCCGACTTATGGAACCATCCCTTTTAACTTATGAGCATTTTATGATGTATATTAGTTTCCTAGGGCTGCCACAGCAAAGTACCTCACACTGGGTGGCTTAAAACATGAGATATTTGTTCTCTTATAGTTTTGGGGCTTAGAATTGTGAAATCAAGGTACTGGCAGGGCCATGTTTTCTCTGAAGGATGTGGGAAAGGATCTCCTTGTCTCTGCTAAGCTTTTGGTGGTTGCTAGCAATCCTTGGCATTCCTTGCCTTGTAGACTCATTGCTCAACTCTGTGTCTTTGTCTTCTCATAGCATTGTCTCCATGTGTGTGTCTGTGTCCCAGTTTTCCTCTTACAAGGATATCAGTCATTGGTTTAAGGCCCACCCTAATTTGATGTAACCTTATTTTGATTACATCTGCTAAAACCCTGTTTTCAAATACAGAAAGGTCATAATCACAGGAGCCTCAACTTAGGACTTAAATATGTCTTTTTAGGGGACGCAATTCAACTCACAATATGATGCAACACACATAAAATCTAGAATATACTCTTTGTTGGTGTACTAGGTAGGCTCTATCTATCTTTAGGACAAGCCAAGATCCATATGTATTCTTGAGCTCAAAAAATACTGATCAGAAGTATCTTACACTGAGAATTATCAAATCTTAGTGCCAGAAGTGATCTTTATTGACCATCCTCTCTAACTTCCTCAGGTAAAATAGAAGGGAACTGATGCCTGAGAAACATAGGTGATTTTACATACTGTCACACAGCTTGGATGAAAATAAAAGTAAAAATATTTTGAAAGAGCTGCTAGAGCTATTATAGTCATAATTTGAAATTTTCTTTTAAGAATTCCTTATGAATTTGATTTAGCTCATATCCTCTTTGTTTTTTTAAGAATACATTTCCTAAAATGTGTTGAAATAAGGAACACTATGCCTTGTGCTGATGGCCTGCATACACCTACCAAAAAGATTACTGTTGTAAAATTAGCTTGGGAATTATCTGTGAACTGTCTTAATATATATTAGTATACTGAATTCTCTGAAAAGACTTGCTGTAATATATAGTCACTTAGTGGTATCTACCTTTTGTGGTCACTGTTAGGTGCAGTGGGATAAGTGGTAAACAAGACAGAAATGGTCTTTACCCTAATAAACCTGGTGAAGAAGAGAAATATTGAGGAAATTAATATAATAAATAGTGGTCTTGAGACAAGAACATGATAAGATTGGCCTTCTTAGATTTCTGTGGTTGTTTTGTAGAATATGTAGGAGACAGATGTAAAAGTGAATGCTGGGAGGCTTTGCAAAACCCTAGCAAGAGGTCATATTATTTTGACCATGTTGATAGCAGTGAAGATGGAAGAAAATCAATGCATTTCTGAGAGATTGGCAGTATAGTTTACAGAAATTGGTGACTGATGGGTAGGGCATGGCCGAACGTGTTTTGATTCTCTATTACTAATAATATTTTGTGAACTAGTGTTCTATGGAATACCCTATTTTAGGACATATCTTTTAGCTTTCTGAATAAATCCCAGAACTTTTCTCTTTGCATATTTGCTGCTTTTTAGTAGTAAGTATATAATTTCTATAAGGTAAATCTATTCTTATATTTATATATAGTTCTCAAAATCTATATGAAAGATAGCTTTCTTCCCTAGTTCTTCATTTCTTGATCTTATTTATTGGTCTCTTTTCTTCTCTGTTTTTTTTCTTTTTAATATTTTTACAATTTATTTTTATTTACTTTTTGTTTTTGTAGAGAGAGAGTACAAGTTGGGGAGGGGCAGAGGGAGAGGGAGAATCTCAAGTAGGCTCCACACCTGGTGCGGAGCCCAACATAGGGCTTGATTCCACGATGCTGGGATTATGACCTGAGCCAAAATCAAGAGTCGCATGCTCAACTGACTGAGCCAACCAGGCGCCTCTCTTTTTAATACGTATTTTAATCTTATTATTCCAGCCTTCCCACCAAAGACTGGTCTCTTATATGCCCCGCCCGTCAGAATACTAGTTCCTTTTTATTCATTGAGGCAGTTATCAGAGAGGTCTCATTCTTTTTAGGACTTTGCTATCTTGCTTTGCTGTTGGGCTCTTATGGATACTGTCACTAAAGGAGCTTAAATGAGACTCCTTATGGATCCTTAAGTCATATTTTCCAGATAGCATGATTTTACTTGGACTCTGGAGAAAAAAAAAAAAAAAAAACAACTAGAAATTATAATGTTGATTTTCTTGTACTTCTTACAGTCTTACTATTGTTTTCAGCAGCGACCCCCTGTGGATGAAGTACTCCGGGAAGGTCACATCAATTTGTCGGGTCTCCAGCTGAGAGCACATGCTATGTTCTCAGCAGAAGGTCTTCCTTTGGGAAGTGATTCTTTAGAATACGCATGGTTAATTGATGTGCAGGCTGGAAGCCTTACAGCTAAGGTCACAGCACCACAGGTATGATTCTCTGACTACTTTTCTTCCTTTGCTCACCCACTTCACCAAGAGTAAGTTGTATACCTGTTTAAACGTTCATTGCATTTTCACTATTGGCATTCTGATGGCCAGACAACTCTTTGCCTTTTGGATTGGAGTCATTCTTGCCATTCAGAATTGTCTTAGCAATGGATGAGTCAGAGACAAGTTTCACTTTTTGAGTCACATAATATTGAAGGGTGTAATGTTTTATAGTTCTTCATAATGCTTTCAAGATCGAGACTTTGGGAAAATCTCAGTATGAGGACTGTTCTGGAAATTTTATGTATTCTTAAAATTACATTAGTTTGCTCACTGTTAAAATTTTCTTTTCCCAGTATATGGAATAATTTTTTAAGAATTTTTCTTTCTTGTTTATTTCTTAAGTAGGATTTGAAAATATTATTTATGGTATTAAGGATTAGGTAGCTTGGTTTTTTACTTGTCATATCTCAAAGCAAGATAACGTCATTTGTATCTGCTATTAATGACGTGGATATTGATTTAAAAAAAATAAAAACAAATTTACTAGTTAGTAAACTGATCTAGAGTGTAGGTTGTGATCCTTCTGGATAAAATCCCCCTCCTCTTTATTGTTTGCCTTATTCTTTATGACTCAGAGGTCATAAGGATTATTTAGTTCTAGAAATGGACCACTGAAATTTAGCCAAATAGCCATATTACTGTAACATTTCACCTGTTGAGCCACATATTTTTTTAAATTATTTTTTTAAATGTTTATTTATTTTGAGAGAGAGAGCACACACAGGGGAGGGGCAGAGAGAGAGTGAGGGAGAGGGAGAATCCCAAGCAGGCTCCGTGTTTCCAGCACAGAGCCCAATGCGGGGCTTGAACTCATGAAACGTGAGATCATGACTTGAGCCAAAATCAAAAGTCATATGCTTAGCCAACCGAGCCACCCAGGCGCCCATGAGCCACATATTTATAATATGCATACTTTTTGTGGCATTTCAAAAGATTGGAACGTGGTCTTGAATGTGTTAAATGTACATACTCAATTTTAATAAAAGTTAACAGAATGTGTATGAATCATTTAGAGGTAGGTAGTAGCAACAAGAAGGTGGATGAAGACTCTAGGTGCCTTGTATATTTGTAACCAGTTTTTGGAAGACAGCACACATTAAGATTCTAGAAATAAGAAAATGGAATTGAAAGGGATATTTTATATAAAAGTGGATAAAGAAAATATATAACAGAATGTATAAAAGCGGATGAAAAGAAATATTCAGTGCTGACTGCCATGACGACTGTCTTCCTTTATTATTGTCTGCTATCTCTTTTCTCTAATGTACAAGTAAAACCGAAACGTAAAAAAATAGCTTGTTCTTTAACAAACATGGAATAAAACCATGCTTATCCTGCTAAACTGGGCACAATTCCTTTAATCTAACAATTGTTAAAATCTCATATGTTTATAAGTTGTTCTTATTACAACACAAAACATTTCTCTTCTGCATTAGAATTTTGGCCTCACTATTTCAGTGAGTGTTTCATGAATCCATAGGTGCTTTTAATGTTTATTCCATTCTTTGTATATTTTAAAAGTAAAATTCATGTTTTCCAATAGTAGAAATTCGTACTTTTTTTTATGGAATAATATCTGTCTACCCATGTTTCAGTGTGTTTATTATTAACACCTTTAAATCAATTATAAAATGAAGGTATTTTTGTAAACTGAAGATTTGATGAAGAATTGATATATTCTTCAGTTTCTATTTACATAAACAAAAGTGCCTTAATCTTCAAAATACCTGATTTTACGAAATTGTAGCTCCCTACAATAGTTAGATTCAAATTTCAGATCAAAGCTTTATTATTAGATAGAAATTTTAGTTGTTTTTCTGTGCAGAGGATACTAATTAGTCATTTAAGAAGGAAGATATAACCTTGAAGAAAAGTACATACTTTGTGAGTTGTTCAAGTTGAATTTTTCATTCTCACGCATTCTGTCATTCACAAATGAAAAGTCGCATAAACTTACAAATGATGTCAAGGTAGAAAAATCATGATTCTGGCTAATAAATAGATTATGTAGCAGCAAGTATAAAATAGCATTTGGGTTCTTTCAAGTTGGATTATTCTTGATAAGCTTTAGAACTGTGAACACTTATTTAGATTGCTAACACTGCTGTCAGCCTGTCACTGCTTATTTTGTAGCTGGCTTGTCTCTTGGAGTGGGGACAGACATTTGTTTTTCATGTGGTATGTCGGGAGTATGAGCTGGAAAGACCCAAATCAGTAATAATATGTCAGCATGGAATTGACCGTCGGTTCTGTGAATCCAAGGTATGTTAACAAATATGTTAGCAGTATTGTAAACATTTATGGATTTTTTTAAATGAAAGATTGACGTATCCGCTTTAAATCAAATGCACATGGCCATAAAGTAAACATCATAGTTCAGTTTTCTCAATGAAATTATTTTGCAGATTTGTAGCCAGTTGTTATTTAGTTGTAAGCATCTAACATATGAGGTAATTATTAAAACAAATTCACAAATAAATGGTGATATAAAAATTATATCTAACCTCTTAAATTTTTACAATAAACTCCTGTTTTCTTGGATTATTACACTCTTTCAGTTATGGCCATATATTTATGTAGAAGATTAAGAAACTGAAGCAAGAGGAAGGTTAAATTCCTTACATGACCTTGTTTATATGACTGTTAATATACCTGTTATACCTGTTCCTCTATAAGGTGGCTAGCAATGCTGGCATTTGCCAAGAAAACATGGCAGTTTCAAAAAAAAAAAAAAAAAATTTACCCTAATCTTATAACAGAGCTAACTATCGTTAACAGTTTAGTTTTTGTTTCTAGTTTCTTCCGTGTACTTTTTTCCTTTTTTTTCTTTTGTTATACACACTGTTTGCCATTACATTAGTGTGAATTGAAAACAATTCATACTGCTTTTATTCATCCTCCAAAAAATCTATAACCTATGCTTACTTCCAACAATAAAGGAAACCATTGTAACTGGCGATTAAATTATTTTTTTCTTGCTGTAAAACACATTGCCAGGATTCAGGGAATTCTCAGTTATGTGTCAACAAATTAGTACCTTATGGATAATTCACACATCTTGCAGGCTTCTCCTCCTTCCTTTTTTTTTTGTTTTTTGTTTTTTGTTTTTTTAAAGACTCAGAGCTTTTATGCTGCATTAAAATCTTTAAGAATCAATTTTAATGAGGCATAATTTACATACAATAAGTTAACCCTTTTTTAGTTGTACAGTTGGAGTTTTGATACATATTTTATCTATAAGGGTATAACCATTACCATCAGTGAAGACCTAGAACATTTGTATCACCTTAGAAAACTGCTTTGGGTCCCTTTGCCATCAGCTATTCATTATTCCATGCAACCATTGGTGTGCTTTCTGTCATTTCAGATCAGGTATTTTTAGGTCTGTTTTGTGTGGAGGGAACATACACACCTTTTATTGCATTTCATGAATACTATGGGGTTTTTTGTTTTGTGTTTTGTTTTTACACACTGAAAGTTTGTGACAATCCTGTGTCAGGCACATCTATCAATGCCATTTTTCCAGCAGCATTTGCTTACTTTGTGTCTCTGTGTCACATTTTTTTTCTTTTTAATGTTACAAATTTTATTTTGCAGTGTATTTTTAATTTTTAAAATTATATCCAAGTTAGTTAGCATATAGTGCAATAATGATTTCAGGAGTAGAATCCAGTGATTTATTCCCTATGTATAACATCCAGTGCTTCTCCCAACAAGTATCTTCCTTAATGCCCCTTACCCATTTAGCCAATCACCCCACCCACAACCCCTCCAGCAACCCTCAGTTCTCTGTATTTAAGTCTCTTATGTTTTGTCCCTGTCCCTGTCCCTGTTTTAATGTTATTCTTGCTTTCCTTCCCTTATGTTCATCTGTTCTGTATCTTAAATTCCATATATGAGTGAAATCCTGTGATATTTGTCTTTCTCTGACTTAACTAATTTCACTTAGCATAGTACCCTCTAGTTCCATCCATGTTGTTGCAAATGGCAAGATTTCATTCTTTTTGATTGCCAAGTAATACTCCATTGTGTGTATGTATGTGTGTGTGTGTGTGTGTATACACACACCACTATATATATATGTGTGTATATATATATATATATATATATATATATATATATATACACACACCACATCTTCTTTATCCATTCATCTGTCAATGGACATTTGGGCTCTTTCCATACTTTGGCTATTGTTGATAGTGCTGCTATAAGCATTGCATGTGACCCTTTGAAACAGCACACCTGTATCCCTTGGATAAATACCTAGTACTGCAGTTGCTGGGCCATAGAACATAGAACATAGTTCTGTGTTTAATTCTTTGAGGAACCTGCATACTGTTTTCCAGAGTAGCTGCACCAGTTTGCATTCCCACCAGCAGTACAAAAGAGATCCTCTCTCTGCATCCTCGCCAACATCTGTTGTTGCCTGCGTTGTTAATGTTAGCCATTCTGACAGGTGTAAGGTGGTATCTCATTGTGGTTTTGCTTTGTATTTCCCTGATGATGAGTGATGTTGAACATTTTTTCATGTGTCGGTTGGCCATCTGGATGTCTTCTTTAGAGAAGTGTTTATTCATGTCTTTTGCCCATTTCTTCACTGGGTTATTTGTTTTTTGGGTGTTGAGTTTGATAAGTTCTTTATAGATTCTGGATGCTAACCCTTTATCTGATACATCGTTTGCAAATGTCTTCTCCCATTCTGTCAGTTGCCTTTTAGTTTTTCTGATTGTTTCCTTTGCTGTGCAGAAGCTTTTTATTTTGTTGAGGTCCCAGTAGTTCATTTTTGCTTTTGTTTCCCTTGGCTCTAGAGACATATTAAGAAGTTGCTTCAGCCAAGGTGAGAGAGGTTTTTGCCTGCTTTCTCCTCTAGTATTTTGATAGCTTCCTGTCTTAACATTTAGGTCTTTCATCCATTTTGAGTTTATTTTTGTGTATGGTGTAAGAAAGTGGTCCAGGTTCATTTTTCTGCATGTCACTGTCCAATTTTCCGAACACCATTTGCTGGAGAGATTGTCTTTATTCCATTGGATATTCTTTCCTGCATTGTCAAAGATTAGTTGGCCATACGTTTGTGGGTCTACCTCTGGGTTCTCTGTTCTGTTCCATGGATCTGAGTGTCTATTCTTGTGACAGTACCATACTGTCTTGATGATTACAGCTTTGCAATACATCTTGAAATCCAGGATTGTGATGCCTCCAGCTTTGGTTATCTTTTTCAGGATTGCTTTGGCTATTCGGGGTCTTTTCTGGTTCCATACAAATTTTAGGATTGTTTGTTCTAGCTCTGTGAAGAATGCTGGTGTTATTTTGGTAGGTATTGCGTTGAATGTGTAGATTGCTTTGGGTAGTATTGACATTTCCACAATATTTGTTCTTCCAATCCATGAGCATGGAATATTTTTCCATTTTGTTTTTTGTGTCTTCTTCAATTTCTTTCATAAGCTTTCTATAGTTTTCAGTGTATAGGTTTCTTACCTCTTTTGTTAGGTTTATTCCCAGGTATTTTATGGTTTTTGGTGCAATTGTAAATGGGATCGATTCTTTGATTTCTCTCCTGTTGCTTCATTATTGGTGTATAGAAATGCAACCAATTTCTGTGCATTGTTTTATATCCTGTGACTTTGCTGAATTCACGGATCAGTTCTAGCAGTTTTTTGGTGGAATCTTTTGGGTTTCCCATATAGAGTATCATGTCCTCTATGAAGAGTGAAAGTTTGACTTCCTCTTTGCCTATTTGGATGCCTTTTAATTTCTTCCTTTGTGTTGTCTGATTGCTGAAGCTAAGACTTCCAATACTGTGTTGAATTACAGTGGTGAGAGTGGACATCCCTGTGATGTTCCTGACCTTACGGGGAAAGCTCTCAGTGTTTCCCCTTTGAGGATGATATTAGTGTTGGGTCTTTCATATATGGCTTTTATGATTTTGAGGTATGACCTTTTTATCCATACTTTTTTGAGGGTTTTTATCAAGAAAGGATGCTGTATTTTGTCAAATGCTTTCTCTGCATCTGTTGAGAGGATCATGTGGTTCTCATCCTTCTTTTATTGATGTGATGTATCACATTGATTGTTTGTGGATATTGAACCAGCCCTGCTTCCCAGGTATAAATCCCATTTGATTGTGGTGAATAATTCCTTCAGTAGATTGTTGGATCTGGTTGCTAGTATTTTGTGGATAATTTTTGCATTCATGTTCATCAGGGAAATTGGTTTGTAGTTCTTTTTAGCGGGGTCTTTGGATTTGGAATGAATGTAATGCTGACCTCATAGAATGAGTTTGGAAGTTTTCCTTCCATTTCTATTTTTTGAAACAGCTTCAAAAGAATAGGAGTTAATGCTTCTTTAAAGATTTGGTAGAATTCCCCACGAAAGCCATGCGGCCCTGGGCTCTTGTTTTTTTTCGGAGATTTTTGATTACTAATCCAGTGTTTTTACTGGTTATGGGTCTGTTCAAATATTCCATTTCTTCCTGTTTCAGTTTTGGTAGTTTATATGTTTCTAGGAATTAGTCCATTTCTTCCAGATTACTCAGTTTATTGGCATATGATTGCTCATAGTATTCTCTTATTGTTGTTTGTATTTCTGCAGTGTTGGTTGTGATCTCTCCTCCTTTCTGATCAAACTGGCTAGGGGCTTATTAGTTTTATTAATTGTTTTAAAGAACCAGCTCATGGTTTCATTTATTTGTTCTACTGTTTTTTTTTTTATTTCAATAGCTTTGATTTTTGCTCTAATCTTTATTATTTCCCATCTTCTGCTGGTTATGGGTTTTATTTGCTGTTCTTTTTCCAGCTCTTTAAGGTGTAAGGTTCGGTTGTGTATCTGAGACCTTTCTTCCTTCTCTAAGAAGGCCTGGATTGCTATATACTTCCCTCTTATGACTGCCTTTGCTGCTTCCCAGAGGTTTTGTGCTCTAGTATTATTATTTTCTTTGGCTTCTATGTACTTTTTAATTTCCTCTTTAAGTTCTTGGTTAACACATTCATTCTTTAGTAGGATGTTCTTTAGTCTCCAATTATTTGTTGTCTTTCCAGATTTTTTCTTATGGTTCATTTCGAGTTTCATCACGGTGTGGTCTGAAAATATGCATGGAATGCTCTCGATCTTTTTGTACTTGTTGAGGGCTGATTTGTGTCCCAGTATGTGATCTATTCTGGAGAATGTTCCATGTGCACTCAAGAAGAATATGTATTCCATCTGTGTCACATTTGGGTAATTCTTGCAATATTTCAGACTTTGTCATTACTATATTTGTTACAGTGATCTATGATCAGTAATTATGACTTGCTGAAAGCTCAGATGATGATTAGCATTTTTTAGCAATAAAGTCATGTACGTATTTCCTATTCATATGCTGTGGCACATTTAGACTATAGTAAATAGTGTAAATGTAATTTTTATGTGCACTAGGAAACCAAAAAAATTATTTTTTATCTTTAATAATATTTTTATTTTTATTTTAATTCCACTATAAAAACATGTAGTATTATATTAATTTCAGGTGTACAGTGTAGTGATTCAGCAATTCCATATATTACTCAGTACTTATCAAGAGTACCCTTAATCCCCTCTGCCTATTCAGCGCCACCCCCCACTGCTTCTCTAGTAACCATCTGTTTATTCTCTATAGTTGAATCTTTTTTTGTTTTCTTTTTCCTTTTGTTCATTTGTTTCTTAAATTCCACATATAAGTGAAATCATATGGTATTTGTCTTTCTCTAACTGGCTTATTTTGCTTAGCATTTTACTCTCTAGATCCATCCATGTTGTTGCAAATGGCAAGATTTCATTCTATTTTTATGCTAATATTCCATTGTATATATACACACACACACGTGTGTGTGTGTGTGTGTGTGTGTGTGTGTATACACACTACATCTTTATCCATTCATCTGTTAGTAGATACTCGGGCTGCTTCCATAATTTGGCTATTATAAATAATGGTGCAATAAACATAGTGGTGCATATATCCTTTCGAATTAGTGTTTTCATATTCTTTGAGTAAATACCCAGTAGTGCAATTACTGGATCATAGGATAGCTCTATTTTTCATTTTTTCAGCAACCTCTATACTGTCTTCCATAGTGGCTGCACCAGTTTGCATTCCTGCCAACAGTGTTTTTTCTCCACATCCTGGCCAATACTTGCTGTTTCTTGTGTTTTTGATTTTAGCCACAAAAAATTTATTTGACTTGCTTTATTGCGATATTTGCTTTATTGCGGTGGTCTGGATCCCAACCCGCAATATCTCTAAGGTATGCCTTATTGTTATAGAAAACGGATTATAAGACAAGATACCTGTGTTCTAGTCCTAGCACTGCCTCTAATGAGCAATTGCATGTTATTGAGCCAATAATTTACTCAGTGCTGCCATTTCCCTCAAGAAGTTCATTGAAGTAGGTGATATGTATGTTTTCTTCCAACCTAACCATGACCAAATCTGTTTTAGGAATAAAGCAATGTTGGGGCTCCTGGGTGGCTCAGTTGGTTAAGCGTCCGACTTCGGCTCAGGTCATGATCTCATGGTCCGTGAGTTCGAGCCCCGTGTCGGGCTCTGTGCTGACAGCTCAGAGCCTGGAGCCTGCTTCAGATTCTGTGTCTCCCTCTCTCTCTGACCCTCCCCTGTTCATGCTCTGTCTCTCTTTGTCTCAAAAATAAATAAACATTAAAAAAAAAATTAAAAATAAAAAAGGAGTAAAGCAATGTTAAATTTCTGTGGATTATTCTAGACGTCATAATAAAATTTACAGTTGACATATTTGTAAAAAGAAGATTGTGTGTGTGTGTGTGTGTATAATATAGAGTACTCATAAGAAAATCTTACAATTTAAAATTTTTTTTTTTTCAACGTTTATTTATTTATTTTTGGGACAGAGAGAGACAGAGCATGAACGGGGGAGGGGCAGAGAGAGAGGGAGACACAGAATCGGAAACAGGCTCCAGGCTCTGAGCCATCAGCCCAGAGCCTGACGCGGGGCTCGAACTCATGAACCGCGAGATCGTGACCTGGCTGAAGTCGGACGCTTAACCGACTACGCCACCCAGGCGCCCCGAAAATCCTACAATTTTAAACTGCTGTACAGTTCTTATAATCCGGTGACACTTATTACTTATCAGTTTACTTTGGCTATGTGAGTTTCAATAATAAGTTATATATGTATTCTGTCAATTTAGACCAGCTACTTGCCCATTTGAATGGAAATGGTACATGCTTACTTATGATTAGTTTCTAATTGGCAAGACTTTAATCACTGATGATTTCATTTATCATTATAAAAAATGAAATTTAATTGACTACTTTTTAAAAATACACATGTAGCCAGAATTTTATTTAATAAGTATCTAAATGGTGAATCAATGGTGAAAAATTAATACTCATTTCATTTCCATTTTAGTTGAGCTGTATTCCTGGGCCTTGTCCAACTTCAGATGATTTGAAATATACTATGACTCGTTTAGCAGTAGATGGAGCAGATATTTATATTGTGGAGCATGGCTGTGCTACAAATCTAAAGGTACACATTTGTCTATTTCTTGGCTAGTGTAGTTCTTTTTCCTTTTTACCAAACCATACCTCCATTTCTTGAAATAGAACACACATTTATAATTTGCCATCTCACAAAACACTACAGAATCCCAGGAGATAGCTCTCGGTGTTTTGCCTGTCCGTGTTCTCTTCTGGTGTGTTTCTTAAGGCATACTTTCTTTCACTACTATTTCACTCTAACTGAATTATCATGACCTTGCTTTATGGCAGAGATGTAAACGTGTAGCTTGCTTTTATGGCAGAGATTAAATTGGCAGTGTTTTTAAAAGATTTGATTTTAAGTGCCTTTAGGTATTATATATTTATATCCTGCCTGGCTCTTGCAAACATCTATTTGCCACCTCTGCTTTATGGGTTACTGCTTAAAATTAAGCCTTATTAAGAGTCTGTAATTTTTATTACTTCCTACCGTTATAACGTTTCTTTCCTCCTTCTCTCTTTTGTTTTCCTTTGGACTTATGTTCTTTTCCTTTTATCTTCTTTTTTGTTTTTAATTGAATGTCTATTTTCATTCTGTTGCATGTATCTTTTCTGTTTCCCTTCTTTTTCTTCTTCTTTCATGCAGTTTGAAATAATTCCCTATTCTATAGTTTATTCTAAGTTGATTAAGAATATGGAGACCACAGTTTTATTTCATTCTCTTCATTCAATTTAGATGGGTGCAATTCGAGTTGCGAACTGTAATCTCCACAATCAGTCGGTTGGGGAAGGAATAAGTGCTGCAATTCAGGATTTTCAAGTGAGACAGTACATTGAACAGTTAAATAATTCCAGAGTTGGACTTCAGCCTGCAGTGCTACGGAGGGCCTATTGGCTTGAAGCTGGGTCAGCCAATTTAGGACTCATTACTGTTGATATTGCATTAGCTGCAGATCATCATTCTAAACATGAGGCCCAAAGACATTTCTTAGAAACTCATGATGCCAGAACTAAGAGGTAAGTTAAATTTAAGGATGTAATAGTCCCAAGCTCAGATGAAAATTAGCCTATAATTATAGAGCAAATTCTACTGTTAGGAATGGAATAAGAATGTTTTATATAAAGACAAAATATGATTGTGCCGGGTACACCTCAGTGAATATATAAGAATTTGATAAGTAAATACATTATATATCTCATCTGTG
Source organism: Leopardus geoffroyi (assembly GCF_018350155.1). Lineage (NCBI taxonomy): Eukaryota > Metazoa > Chordata > Mammalia > Carnivora > Felidae > Leopardus > Leopardus geoffroyi. Next base: position 101,994,549 of record NC_059327.1, on the reverse strand, counting down.
GTAATTGTGTGGTTGCTGGAAATAACATTGTTTTTTAATGTATTTCTAAGCTCATACTATGTGTATTAGCAGTGAAATGAGTTTAAACTATTGGTTCCCAAATAACATTTTATAGAGCACTATCCTCCTTTCTTTCCCATGACAGCCATCCACTTCCAATTCATCATTTCTAGAAAACATCATTGCTATCACTGTGTACTCTACAAAATTCCTTTTATGGGCCCTCATGACTTAAGGGGAGACTAAAAAAAAAATATGGGACCTAATTCCTAAGGAATGGTTGTTAAGAAATAATTTTATCTGCCATTCAAAAAGTTGCCAGAGCCTCTTACTGACTAATGTCCATTTAAAATACCAGGACATGGGAATGCAAGCTGGTGCAGCCACTCTGGAAAACAGTATGGAGGTTCCTCAAAAATTAAAAGTAGAACTACCCTACAACCCAGCAATTGCACTGCTAAGTATTTATCCAAGGGATACAGGTGTGCTGTTTTGAAGGGACACATGCACCCCCGTGTTTATAGCAGCACTATCAACAATAGCCAAAGTATGGAAAGAGCCCAAATGTCCATCGATGGACGAATGGATAAAGATGATGTGGTATATATATACAATGGAATATTACTTGGCAATCAAAAAGAGTGAAATCTTGCCATTTGCAACTAGGTGGATGGAACTGGAGGGTATTATGCTAAGTGAAATTAGTCAGAGAAAGACAAAAATCATATGACTTCACTACTATGAGGACTTTAAGATACAAAACAGATGAACATAAGGGAAACAAAAATAACATAAAAACAGGGAGGGGGACAAAACAGAAGAGACTCACAAATGTGGAGAACAAACCGAGGGTTACTGGAGGGATTGTGGGAAGGGGGATGGGCTAAATGGGTAAGGGGCACTAAGGAATCTACTCCTGAAATCATTGTTGCACTATATGCTAACTAATTTGGATGTAAATTTAAAAAAATAAAAAAATAAAATTAAAAAAATAAAAAATAAATACCAGGTTAACTTTTTCCATCCCTATCTCTGCCATTATAAAGTTAATACGAGCTTATTTTATTTTTATTTTTATTTTATTAAAAATTTTAAAAAAATGTTTATTTTTGAGAGAGAGAGAGAGAGCAAGCAGGGGAGGAACAAAGAGAGAGACACAGAATCCAAGCAGGCTTGGTGCTGTCAGCACAGAGCCCGATGTGGGGCTGCAGTCCACGAACTGTGTGATCGTGACCTGAGCTGAAGTCAGACGCTTAACTAATTGAGCCACCCAGGCACCCCGAGCTTGTTTTTAAAATAGGGGAAACTATTCCGAAATAGAGGGAAATAATTTCCATAACCTTATCACACTGAATTTGTCATATTTCTTACCCGTATTTTTAGCGTATCTTTCTTACACTTGAGATCATCTTGTATTTATATTTTAAAATTCAGCATGTTGTATTAAACTTACACCCTAACCATCTGCCCAAATAATAGAAAATTTTATAAAGTTCCTTTCAAATAAATGATAATACACAATTAGAAAGATAAATTGTACTTTATTTAGCCATTGCCCTTGTTATATTAAATATGTAGATAGTGTTTCTAAATTTATCATTTTAAATAATAGAGGAACATTTTGCACATAAAATCTTTTCTCACATGGTCTTTAAATTCCTTTTATTTTTTTAACTATCTTTTTAATGTTTGTTTATTTTAGAGAGAGACAGCCTGAGCGCACAGGGGATGGGCAGAGAGAAAGGGAGACAGAATCCCAACTCTGGGCTGACAGCTGCGCTAAGATGATGTGGGGCTCCATCTCACAAACTGTGAGATAATGACCTGAACCCAGATCAAGAGCCACCCCGGCACCCCTAAATTCCCTTTAAATAGTTTCTTTAGAAAGAGATGTGACGGTGCCTTTTGACATGCCTTCCCAAATTACTTCCCAGAAAGATTATTTCAGTTTATATTCCCAGTGGCTTTTAGGAGCATCTCTGTCTCACTGCATCTTTGCTGCCCTTTAAGTGTTTTATGAGAATTAAAACGTGGTATCTCTTTGTTTTATTTTGCATTTCTTTATTTCTGAGATTTACACTTTTTTTCATGTATTTATTGGCTGTTTTTATCTCCTCATTTGTAAATTGCACGTTATTATTCTATGTCTATTTATTTATTGGCATATTGTATTTCTTAAAAATTTTTAAGAGCTCTTTATAGATTACCATCCTTTTAATAGTTCCTGTTGCTAATATTTTGCAATTTGTTTCATTTTTAATTTTTTTAATCTTACAGATTTTAATTTTTGTATATTAAAATATGTCAGTTTTCCCCTTTGTAATTCTTTTGCTAATTTGAGGAAGTATTTCTTTTGCTAGTAATCCCTTGGCACCTGTATTTTCTTATTTTTTTCTCATCTTTTTTTTTTTTAACTCTATCTGGATTTTTCTGCAAATATCTTCTCAAATACAGAAAAATTCATACCTAATACACATTTATTTTTCCATTTCATCACAAATGTTTAGGTATTTTTATCTATTAATTTTCCCAAAGAACTATTTTTTTTAGTTAAAAAATTTTTTTGAGGTTTTTATTGAGGTTACATTTATCTTTTTTTTTTTTTAATTTTTTTTTTTTCAACGTTTATTTATTTTTGGGACAGAGAGAGCAGAGCATGAATGGGGGAGGGGCAGAGAGAGAGGGAGACACAGAATCGGAAACAGGCTCCAGGCTCTGAGCCATCAGCCCAGAGCCCAACGCGGGGCTCGAACTCACGGACCGCGAGATCGTGACCTGGCTGAAGTCGGACGCTTAACCGACTGCGCCACCCAGGCGCCCCTTCTTTTTTTTTTTTTTTTTTTTTGAGGTTACATTTATCTTTTAAGTTACTTTAAGATCCTGACATTTTATAAAAGTGAGCATGGAAGCTCATGTGTGGAGAATATTGTTTTAAAAACTTTAAAAACTTTGATTTCTTTGATAATTATTTCTCAGGAAGCCAGTTAATGTGAACAAAGTGCTTGTGTCTAATTAGCTGAGATGGTAGAACAAGGTGCTGATGAAGCTAAGGAGGTGGCATCATGTGATTCAGGTTCCAGGTGTTCCAGTAAATCCAACCATTTAGATTGGTTTCCGTGCTCTGATTGGTTAATAATTGTGAAGAGTCTGGGATTTTTATCCTACTTGCAAGCTAACAAGTTAGCCTACCACAGTTTTCATGGGTGCTGGCAGAAAACACGAGACCTCTGGTCAGAGACAAAGGACTTTATTACTTACAGCAAAAGCACTAGCCAGAGTCCTGTGTGCTTGCATTAGTTCTCTGTGCCCTCAAAGTAGGGTTTCCAGATGAAATACAGGAAGCCCAGTTAAATTTGAATTTCAGGGGCGCCTGGGTGGCTCAGTTGGTTAAGCGTCCGACTTCAGCTCAGGTCATGATCTTATGGTCTGTGAGTTTGAGCCCCGCGTCGGGCTCTGTGCTGACAGCTCAGAGCCTGGAGCCTGTTTCAGATTCTGTGTCTCCCTCTCTCTCTGACCCTCCCCCGTTCATGCTCTGTCTCTCTCTGTCCCAAAAATAAATAAAAACGTTAAAAAAAATTTTTTTTTTAAAAATTGAATTTCAGATAAATGATAAACAACAAATAACTTCTCAGTGTGCCATATTGCCCCATACATTGCATAAGAAAAACTTATTTACGTTTATTTATTTATTTTGAGAGAGAGAGCATGCACGCACGTGCGTGTGTATGAGTGGGGGAGGGGCAGAGAGAGAGGGAGAGAGAGAATCCCAAGTAGGCTCTGTGCCTGATGCAGGCTCGATCTCACAACCATGGGATCATGTATTGAGCTGAAATCAAGAGTCTAGCGCTTAACTGACTGGCTCACCCAGGCGGCCCTTTACCACTTTTGTAGTAAGTGGAAGCAAGCGTTGTCTATTTCAGGATGAGACATTACCTCATCTTTTAAGGTCATTTACTGCTAGTACATCCCTGAGAAGTGGCCTGGTCAGAGCTTCACATTCTTGGCATACCCAGCAAGAACAGTAGGCATGTTTAGGCATATTGGTAATTGCCTCTCCTAGCATGTAGGTATCAGAGGTAACTCACTGATCTTCAGCTTTGGCTGGCTGCCTTTGTGTATATTTGATTCCCAGGAGTTTTGGGGCCTAGATATATTATTTTTTCATATAATTGGAGAAGTTGCTGGACACAAAGGTCATTAGTTTCTTTAGGTCAGTGTTTTTGAAAAGTATACTTCCCAAACCACCACCACCAGTGTGTCCTTGGAACTTGTTAGAAATTTATATAATAAGACCTTACCAGACTTCATTCAGAAACTCTGGGGGTGGTGCCCTGCTCCCCATATTGTGATAAGTCCTTTAGGTGATTCAAATGCAAGCGAAAGTTTAAGAACTAGTGCACTGAACTATAATAAAGGTAAGGAAAGGGAGCTTACATTTGATATGCAACTTCTGTATTCCAGGTTTTATATCAGGAGCTTTACATATGTTATACCATTTAATCTTCAAAACAGTCTTATTAGGTATATCAGACCATAATTTTACAGTTGAGGAAACTGAGGCTCAGAAATTGTTAACTAACATGTCCAAAATCCTAGAGTTATTAAGTGGCACCACTGGAATTAGAACCCATGTCTAGATGACTGCAAATCCATGCATTTTGCTAAGCTTTTTGCTACACAAATGAGGTAAAAACTGTGTGTGGAATATGTAAGATCTTTTATTTTGATAGTGCTTAAAATAGTTTGCTTAGTGACTGAATCTTAATACTTTATAATGGAGAAGTGATTTGCATTTGATAACATTTAATTGCAGTAATACCTCAAATTTTCACTAATCCTAAGGCTTTCTCATGTATTTTTCCTTCTGTCTTCTCTAGACTGATGTTCCACTTCTAACTTGATATATTTCATCTCATATTTCACATCTCAAATATTACTTTTGAAAGATTCCTTCTTTTTCCTTATCACAATACCCTGTTTTTTTTTTTTTATTACCTCATAGCACTCAGTATAATTTATGATTAGATATTTTTGTTTATGGCTTGTCTGTGCCTCTGTACTCTAAACTTCACATGGATAAGACTGTCATTTTCACCTAGCACAATACTAGGCACATATAGATATGTTCAAGAAATGTAAATGAGTGAATGTAAAATGAAAATGATAATACCTATTCTGTCTTCCCTTGAGGGCCCTGAGGAGACAGTGAGATAATGCGTGTAAATATGTTTAGCAAAACAGACTTAATATGAGATGGTTTTATCATTTAAAGTTTAAAAAAGAGGAATAAAGATATATCTCCTATATTTGTATTATATTTTTTTAAGAAAGAGGATAGTTAATATACTGTCAGGCTTATGTATGGACCACTCACAGAGCCTGAAGACTTTTACATACATTTTCTCCCATTGTCTTAATTCTTAATACTTCATTTGAAGTCCTTATTACAAAATTATTACAGTTTTTTTCTCTAAAAGATAGAATGCATCATTTTGGCCTTATACATCATTTTGACCTTATTGAGAAATAATTTCCCACTTGTCCCACATTTATAGTATTTTGGTGTATTTACCATGTGAAATAGGCTGTGAAGTGCTAACGGTGATAAATTATTAAGTATAATCTGTACCCATGGTTTTGTCCATTTTTTACATTAATGTTTAAAATTTTTAGTCCTTTTGAGAATATTTAAATATTCTTGAATAAAATTTAAATAAAAATATTTAAAACTGCTACTTTAAAATTGGATTTAAATGTCTGATCTTTAATATTTGCTTTTTTTTAACATATATATATATATATATATATATATATATATACACTTAGCATATATATATATGTTTGTAGCATATGCTACATCTCTTTTCCTGTTCCTGCTTACTTTCATCTCACCATGGTGATATTGGGTTTTTGTTTTAAATGTTTATTTGTTTATTTAGAGAGAAAGCAGAGGGGGGAGGGGCAGAGAGAGGAGAGAGAATATGAAGCAGGTATTGGGACTCAATCTCAAGAACTGTGAGATCATGACCTAGCTGAAATTAAGTGAGATGCTTAACTGACTGTGCTACCAAGGTGCCTCCCAGACTGTTTTTTTTTTTTTTTTTTTTAAGAAAGACAAAATGGTTAAAAAGACATTCCACAATAAAAATAAACTTTTATGTTTGTGTTTACCTTGTCTTTTAAAAATATTAATTGGGGCGCCTGGGTGGCGCAGTCGGTTAAGCGTCCGACTTCAGCCAGGTCACGATCTCACGGTCCGTGAGTTCGAGCCCCGCGTCAGGCTCTGGGCTGATGGCTCAGAGCCTGGAGCCTGTTTCCGATTCTGTGTCTCCCTCTCTCTCTGCCCCTCCCCCGTTCATGCTTTGTCTCTCTCTGTCCCAAAAATAAATAAACGTTGAAAAAAAAAATTAAAAAAAAAATATTAACAATTAACTTATTTTTAATTATTTGCCAAAAAGTTTTTTATTTCTTAATCAGTTTTTGTTATGTTGTTGTTTTTGTTTGTTTCTGTTTTGGGTTCTGTTTAGGTTGTGGTTTTTGTGGCCAGACGATACCCTGAAGAATAAGAGGTGTAAGAACAAATGTGGTTGTCTTGGTGGCTGCAGATTCTTTGGTGGCACAGTAACTGGCCTAGATTTCTTCAGACTTGAAGAGTTGACACCTTCCAGTAGTTCTGCGTTTTCAAGCACAAGTGCAGAGTCTGATATGTATTATGGACAGTCTCTGCTACAGCCTGGAGAATGGATTATTACTAAAGAAATTCCCAAAATTGTAGATGGTAATGTGTTGTCACTTGTGCTAATCTTTTATTATCTTTATCTTTACATCATTCTGAGAGAGCTGTGTTACTTTGTTCAACTCAATTTTTTGAGCAGTCTCATAGGTAGAATTCATTATAATCTGCCTTTGTTTTGCAGATGATTTAACTAAAGCCAGATAAGACTAATGAGTTTTTATAGTTATACAAGGCAAAAGTAGGCCTACTCTTTGGATCTCCCATTGTTGGTATTGGTGATCTTCCTAGCCAACTGTATTCTGAGTATTACATATCATTTCCTAGAAGTCAGCTTCCAGAGGTGCACTTAAGAATAGCTGTGTTCCAAGGTAACAGTTGTTTTATCAAGGTTACTTTTATAGGAAAACTTGTCAAGAGTAGTGTTTATACTATTGGGCTTCATGTTACCAACTACTTTTGCAATATACTCTTATCACTAAAAATTGAACATATCAAGAAGAGAAATGTGACCTTTCCTTAGATCCAGTAGGATAACTTTGTAAATATACAAGGTTGGTATGAGCAGTAAATGGTGGTTTTAAGTATATTAGACTTAGATTTATCTAGTATCTTTTCTCTAAAGACTTCACAAATGGATTTTCCTTTGGATTTTTTTAAATTGTGTGTTCCTACAATTAAGTGCAGTGTTTACTGCTTAAGTTGCCATGCTGTCAAGAAGTGAAATTTAGAGAAGTCTTAGTATTTTACTAATATTAGCCTTTTCCTCTCGATCTGCTCAGAAGCATTGACAGCACTGCCTTTTGTCTGTAGACAAAAAGGGAGGGAAGAAAGTGTATTGATTTCCCATGTATAAGGAGCTCTTAGAGGAAAGAGCTGAGCTACATACGTCAAACTCTCGTTTTGTTTTGTTTTGTTGTTTTTTTTCAACATTTATTTATTTTTGGGACAGAGAGAGACAGAGCATGAACGGGGGAGGGGCAGAGAGAGAGGGAGACACAGAATCGGAAACAGGCTCCAGGCTCTGAGCCATCAGCCCAGAGCCTGATGCGGGGCTCGAACTCACGGACCGCGAGATCGTGACCTGGCTGAAGTCGGACGCTTATCCGACTGCGCCACCCAGGCGCCCAACTCTCGTTTTAATGATATTTCACTAAATATTAATACATAAGTATGTACATCTTATTTAAAGTTGACTTCTGTAGTTTTGGCTAGAATAACAGTACATTATTATTATTATTTTTTAAATGTTTATTTATTTTTGAGAGACACACAGAGCACAAACTAGGAGGGGCAGAGAGAGAGGGAGACATAGAATCCGGAGAAGGACCCAGGCTCTGAGCTGTCGGCACAGAGCCTGACGTGGGGCTCAAACTCACAAACCATGAGATCAAGACCTGAGCTGAAGTGAGACGCTTAGCCCACTGAGCCACCTAGGCGCCCCAGTAACAGTACATTATTGTAGAAAATCTGTAAACATTAAAACTTCTTGACATTTAAAAGATAGGAAAGATGCTAAATAAAATATATCATTTTTCTTATTACTTTCTTACATTTGAATAATGTTTGTTTTTAAAAGTTTTCACAGGCATTTTCTCATTTAATCTTCAAGCTACCATGTGAGTTCTATATTTTCCTTGTTTACAGTAAGGAAAGTGAGGCTCATCACTGAGACTGAGTTGCATGAAATCATATAGCCAAGTAGATGGCTAAGCAGAAACTAGAATCAGGGCCATCAAAGCCACTTCAGTGTTATTTCTGCTGTACTACAGCTGGCACTAATTTCAACACTGCTTGATTTTCTAATCTGGATGAAAATTTAACCATCACAAATGGAAGGCAGAAAATCTACAGGGAATTTACACACAGTGGAAAAGAGGGAAGAGAACAAATTCTCCAACTGAACAAAGCAAAGCTCATTATAACTCTTATAATGTATAATAATAAGGATTTTCTGTATCTCCTGTTGATTCAGGAGTGACCTATAATTCACAAATTGCTATAAATTTGCTATAGATTTAAACACTATGTAAGTATGTGACTTTCTGATTGTTGTGGTTTCCAGGAGCCAAGTATAGATGTGCAGTGTTAGGATAGAATCAAGGAGGGCACATGGTAGAACTCAGGATTTCCTTGGAAGGTCAGTGAACACTAGTTTCCTACCACTTACAAGTGAATGAAACTCCGTTTTGACTTCTACTGCTTTGATTTTTCCATTTGTGGTAAGAGAAGCAAATAATATTACTTACATTGTAAATTCTTAAGTCTTCTTACCCCTTAAATTCCATCTAGGACTGCATTCTTCTTGGAGAGAAGTTTTCTCCTACTAGCAGATTCCTCTTTCTTGGATAACACAGGGATGGTTGGAGGAGAATAGAAACTGGGCCAGACTTATTTTTTGGATCTAAGCAGCTGTAGAACTCTCTTTTCATTCTCCTTCTCCTCCATTTACATAACACATCACAGGGCTCTTATAAAAGGCTGAGGAAGTGTTCCACATTAAAGAATACATGACAACTGAATGCAGTAATATATGATCTTAGATTGAAGGGGCAGAGGTGCTTTAAAGGACATTATTGGGTCAATTGAAAAAAATGGGAAGCACATCGCAGATTAGATAACAGTATTGTATAAATACTAAATTTATCAAATTGACAATTATACAGTGGTTATTTATTATTCTTAGGAAATAAACATTTAACTATTTAGGGTAAAAGGCCACAATGTGGCCTGCAAATGACTTTCAGTTCAAAAAGCACTATGTATATATAATACATAATAGAGAAAATGGGGCAAAATGTTTAAAATAGGTAATTCCAAGTAAAAAATTTATGGCGGCTTTGTGTTATTCTTTAAAGTTTTCTGTAAGTTTGAAAATTTTCAAATAAAGGTTAAAAAAAAAGAGGAAGAAAAATTTCAGTGACTATGGACTCTGGATCCATACCTAATGTAGATATCTTTCTATAGTGTTTAGCATATTGTTATGTGAAACTGAATACTTTTGCTGTAAAAAATGATTATGTTTATAAAAAATAAGAAATTGGATTAAGTGTTCACATTTTTCACAAATTGCTTTTGAAATTATGTTCATATAACCTACTTTTTTGTTTGTTCAGGTAATGTGAATGGCATGAAGAGGAAAGAATGGGAAAACAAATCAGTGGGAATAGAAGTAGAAAGAAAAACTCAGCACCTTAGTCTTCAAGTACCGTTACGATCTCATAGCTCATCTTCTTCCTCAGAAGAAAATAGTAGTTCTAGTGCTGCACAGCCTTTATTGGCTGGAGAAAAAGAAAGTCCCTCTTCTGTTGCTGATGACCATTTGGTTCAAAAAGAATTCTTGCATAGTGCGAAAAGAGATGATGGCCAAGTAAGGTCAGTCAGTATTCAATTAGATTTAGAAACCTGATCCTAATAAGATAATTACTACCAAAAATTTTGGCAAGAAAATCTTTTTTCCTCTCAACTCATCTACTATAGAAAATTTTCTCCTCCTGAACATATTTTTAAATGTTAGTTTGCTGTTGTCTGGTTACAAAATTAATACATATTCACTGTAGAAATAGGAAAATACAGAAAAGTATAATGAAAATAAATATTTCTTGTCATCTCACAGATACGAACATTTCAGATTTTCCTCCACTCTCCTTGGCTATTCCTTCTTATTCCCTATTTCCATGTCCTCCATTTTTCACCCTTCATCTGTTCTTTCTCTTCCTCTTACAACCTGCCATTGGTTGGATGTTATCCCTCAGGACTCTGTTCTGTACCTTTATCTCTACTAACTCTGTACTGTTTCCCTAGGTGGTGTCAATAATGGTTTGGCTTTAATTAAGACCTTTTAAATCTGAAACTCCAGCCAAAACTTTTGTTTCTATAGGCCCAGCTACTTTTTTTTATATATTTTTACTTGGATGTTTCATGGAGACCTCAGACTCAACCTATAAAAAATGAACTAGTACCTCTCATGCTCAACTTGCTCTGCCTCAGTAAATGGCACTAGCATCAGTTGCTGAAGTTGGTGATATTGGGGTTATCTGTAACTTCTTCCTTTCCTTCAATGCCTCTCATTTAATTAAAGGCTTTGGTATATTTTGTTGGACAGACTTTTAAAGGATGTAAAAAAAAGTTATAAATGCATTAGTGTCCAAAAAATATGGATTGAAGATTATACTTTGGGTTTCTTCAAGTTTGTATTTTGCTGTAAGCTGCCTCAATTTTTTCAGAACCACATGGGGTATGAACCGTATTGTGCTGTTTTGCTACTTTGTATATTTTATTGTAAAATTTTAGATTTTCCTTTATTCATAAAAGAAATGATTAAAATTACTAAAAGAGTTTTCTAAGTGCTTCTCTTTGTACTTATATGATGTATAGTAAATGGTAATAGCTTTGCTTTCTGCTTTAGTATTCCTACAGAGATATCAGGAAATAGCCCCGTGTCTCCTAATACTCAGGAAAAGTCAGTAGGTCAGTCTCCTCTGAGATCTCCCTTGAAACGACAAGCCTCTGTATGTTCCACTCGACTTGGAAGTACCAAGAGCCTTACTGCTGCTTTTTATGGGGACAAGCAGCCTGTTACAGTTGGAGTCCAGTTTAGTAGTGATGTCTCCCGAAGTGATGAGAACGTGCTAGACTCACCAAAGCAGAGAAGGAGTTTTGGTTCATTTCCATACACACCATCAGCAGACTCCAATTCATTTCATCAATATCGATCAATGGATTCCAGTATGTCAATGGCTGATAGTGAAGCCTACTTTTCTGCAGCTGAAGAATTTGAGCCCATTAGCAGTGATGAAGGCCCGGGAACTTATCCAGGTAGAAAAAAGAAGAAAAAGCAAACACAGCAGATTGACTACAGTAGGGGTTCCATATATCACAGTGTGGAAGGGCCACTTACTGGCCATGGAGAAAGCATTCAGGATCCCCGAACTCTGCCGTTCAAAACTCATCCTTCCCAGGCTTCATTTGTTTCTGCGTTAGGTGGAGAAGACGATGTTATAGAACATCCGTATGTTGTAGAAGTTGAGAAAACAGTAGAGAGTGAACAGATTACTTCTCAACAACCTGTGATGAATTGTTATCAGACTTACCTTACTCAGTTTCAGGTAATTAATTGGTCAGTGAAGCACCCTACTAACAAAAGAACCTCAAAATCCTCATTGCATCGTCCCCTCGATCTGGACACTCCAACCAGTGAAGAAAGTTCATCATCGTTTGAACAGCTTTCTGTTCCAACTTTTAAGGTATAAACCAAGCCATTAGTTTCCACTGATACATTTAGTTAGATAAATCAGTTTTTAAGATGTTTCCAAAATTATTCTCTCAGTCATTTTAACTACCTCTCGGAAAGGTAGAATTTCTGAAATCATGTCTTCATGTGTAACAATAAATCTTAGGGTTATCGATGAGTATTATAAATTTAAGCATATCAAATTAAGGAACAGTTTCAGACTTGATTGTCACAGTGTTAATTAATATATGGTCTCTATACACATTATGCTCTAAGATTAAGATCAAGTCTCTGTGATTCAAATTTTCACATGTCTTGAAAATAAAATTTTGTAATTGTTTTTAATAGCTGATGTTCTTTCTACTCAATCTGTAACTGCTTCTAAAAAAAAAAAAAAAAAAACTCTAGTTGCTTCTATGCAAATCCAATTCCATGTGCTTGACATTTGAGACCTTCTAATTTAGCAGGAATTGGTTATTGTCCATTTCTGTAATGTATTCTGTAAATAGCTTTTTAAAGGAACACTAAAAATGCATCAAAATAAATTTAGTGATAATAGCCAATATGAAAACTTTTATAAAATTATACATTTATAAGAGATTTTTTAAAAATGATTTTAAAGACCAAAATTATGCATGTAAAATCTTATGAAACTGATTAACAGTGTTTAGGAATTTTATGTGGTGTTTACTTACATAAACATACACACTTATTTAAAGTGTCTAAATGTTAATTTATTCATTCTTAATTCAGATATTATATACTACTGTGTGCCAGGCTTTTGATGTACAGTGATGAGGAAAACAGACACAGGACTTATAGTTGAGGTGTGGGACCCAGACAGTTAACAGAAAAACAGATAGGTATATGATTACAAATTGAGAAGAGTCTTATGAAGATAATCAAAAAGAGAATAATGGGGGATGGGGCTACCTATATTGCATTCACATTAAAGATTACTGGAGGAGATAATATTTGCACTGAAACTTAAACTATGAGAAGAAATTGATGATGGGAAGACCTAGCACAGGCATGAGCCTTGCTAAAATTCTAACGTGGGAAAGAAGTCAGTGCACACTGAACAGTTAGTTAGCAGGGAGATTGCTCATTTTGAGGCTAGAGACCTAAACAAAAGACAGATCATTAAGGACTTAAAAACCACAGTTTCAGTAGTTAAAATTTTATTAGGAAACTTGTGAGAACTTTAAGGAAATGTGATTTTACGTACTTTACTAAGTAGAATTGAATTGACATTAAGCAGGAGAACAAGTGGGGTAATCACTTAGGAAGCTGTTGCAGCAATCGGTGCAAGAGGTGACAGGGCTGGACTTAAGTAATGCTGGAAATGTGATAAATGGAGTTGGAATACATGTATGCATTTGAGCAATATTTGTTGAAGGAAGAAGAAGCATTAGTGACCATTACAAAGTTTTGGTTTTATTTATTTATTTTTTTAATTTTTTTTTTCAACGTTTATTTATTTTTGGGACAGAGAGAGACAGAGCATGAACGGGGGAGGGGCAGAGAGAGAGGGAGACACAGAATCAGAAACAGGTTCCAGGCTCTGAGCCATCAGCCCAGAGCCCGACGCGGGGCTCGAACTCACGGAACGCGAGATCGTGACCTGGCTGAAGTCGGACGCTTAACCGACTGCGCCACCCAGGCGCCCCCAAGGTTTTGGTGTTAAGGTTGTGCCATTTCTTGCCCAAGATGAATGACCCATGTTAAGATTTCAAAATGTTTTCTTTATTCCATGTGAAAATATGTTGGTATATGAATTTTCCAGTATAAAAAACATATGGTACTTCCAATACAGAAGAGTAACTGAGAGGTTAGAATTATTTTAGTAATTGCATAAATCTTTCTAGTTTGGTTAGGCAAACTACTCTCTGGAGTAAAGTCAAGGAAGTAATTCATATCTTTAGATAATTTCAAAATAGAATATAGGCAATAAGAAAGTCATTTTTCTCTATTAAATCTGAATAACTGGCTAGCATTTAAAAGAGTTCAGTTTGGTTTGAATAACCAAGTGCATTATTAATTTTAATTGTTATCTGTTATTTACAATCTAGTTTTTCGTATAACTTAATGTTTCTCTGGGATTCTTTCTCACTTAAAAGTTGATTGTGTTAGGAGAAGGTTCTAAAATTAGTTTAAGAAAAGCTCAGAAAAGGAACTTTGGAGTAAAGACATTTGAAGCACTTATTTTTAAGCTTTAGTTATGTAGTCTTTTACTATCATTATTGAATCCTCACAGCCCTGCCCTCTCATTTGTCTGAATAATCAGAAAATGAAAGTGACAATTCCATATTTTTTGACTTTCTCAATTTGTTAAATATTTTATTGTACATATGAAAAGCATATTAACAAGGTAATCTGGATATTGACAAATACTAGTTGATAGCATAAAATTAGAGAACAATTAATATTAAAATTCTAGACTATAATGTTTTATATTATTTTAGGTTATCAAACAGGGGCTCACCGCTAATTCTTTACTAGACAGAGGGATGCAACTTTCAGGAACAACTTCGAAGTAAGTAGAAATTACATACTTTTGAAGTTTAAAGTATGTAATTTAATGATATGTGGAGTTTATTCTGAGGAATAACCATTCTTTACTTACTTGACTGTAAACTTTATCTTTTATTTATTTATTTAAAAATTTTCCTTCATAATTTAATTCTTTGACCCATTGGCTTGTTCAGAAATGCAGTGCTTGATTTCCACATATTTGAGAATTTTAAAGATAGCATTTTGCTTTTAATTTCTAATTTCCTTTGTAATCACATAATATATTCCTTATTATTTTGGTCTTTATATTTGTTGAGACTTGTTTTGTACCCTAGCTAGTATTCTGTGTTGGTGAGTGTTCCACAAGCAGTGGAAAAGAAAGTGTTTTCTGCAGTTGTTGGATGGAGTCATATTGTGCACATGGCAGAGTTGGTGGATGGTGTTGTCTGATCTTCTCTAAGCTTACTGGTTTGTTGTTCACCATTTCTATCAGTTGCTGGGAAAGTAGTATAATCTTAACTAAAGTTGTCAATTTATCTATTTCTTCCTTCAATTCTGTCAGTTTTTTAAATGTTTTTTTTTGATGTTTCTGATTTTATTTTTATTTTTTTATTTACTTTTATTTTTTTAATATTAAATTTATTGTCAAATTGGTTTCCATACAACACCCAGCGCTCATCCCAACAGGTGCTCTCCTCAATACCCATCACCCACTCTCCCCTCCCTCCCACGCCCCATCAACCCTCAGTTTATTCTCAGTTTTTAAGAGTCTTTTATGGTTTGGCTCTCTCCCTCTCTAACTTTTTTGAAACTCTTAGTAGATTTTACACATTGTTCTGTCTGCTCACATTGTTTTATCATTACAGAATATCCTCTTTGGCTCATGTAGTAATTCTTTTTTTTAAGTCCACTTTGATATTAATCCAGCCACCTCAGCTTTCTTATGCTTCCGTGATACAAATATATTCATGGAGTATCTTTTTCCATTATTCTTATTATTTTTACCTTCCACATGTCTATAGTATTTATACTTCAGTTGCATTTCTTGTAAGTAATAAATAATTGGCCTTGCATCTTATTTTATTATTTGTTTTTCCAGCTGATTTATTCATTCTTACAAATAATATTTCATTGGCCATCATGTGTCAGGAATTGTCCAAAGCCTTGGGAAAATGAAAGAAAAAGAAGATTAATTCTGGAACTTTTTTTAAAAAATTTTATTTGTGAATTAATTACCACAAATAATGCAACTCTGTTGTCTGTCATGGCTTTGCCAACATTTATAAGCAGCCTGTAGCATTTCTGTTAGACATACTATGTTTGACATACCATAACTTGGCATATCAAAATTGGGAACTAACAAGAATTCAGTATTGTAGTTTTCATATTTTGGGAAAGCCCCATCAAATAACTATATCAACATTTTTTTTTCTTACTTGATGTATTAACCATCTTTGATCAGTTTTCATTTTTGTACCTCACCTGTCCTGTCTCTGAAAAGCATTTGGGGCATAAAATATCTAGTTCAGTTCCATGAAAATTTTAGTTGAAATAAACGTACATTTGAGTGGTCATTCATCTTAAGGAAACTTTAAGTTCTATTCTTTCTCATGATCTTTTAAATCTGTATTTTGCTTGTTAAATTGTATAGTACACCATATACTCCTCTGGAAAAGAAAACTGTTGATAACACAGATGATGAAACGTTAACAGAAGAGTGGACCCTGGATCAACCAGTCTCTCAGACCAGGACCACAGCCATAGTTGAAGTAAAAGGGACTGTTGATATTGTTCTGACTCCCCTGGTGGCTGAAGCTTTGGACAGGTATTACTTTTGTTTACAAATATAACTATTTCATAAAATTATAAGTGTATGTGATATGATTAGTGTATGTGTTAATAAAGAAGATTGTTGATGATGGCTATTTTGATTGAACAAAGATGAAAATATGTTTAAAAAGGTTTATCATTTGTTACTTTTTCAGCATAAATAATTATATTGCAATATTGTAATTATTTTATTGCATTATATTTTCTCTTTTTTACTTTGGGATGATGAGCATAAAATGTAACACCCAGGAACTAATTAGTATGTTTGATATTCTTACTAGTATCTACTTAATGAAAGGAATAAGGGGAAATAATAGATTTCAGTGTCCTGCAAGGAGCTTATAGCCCAGCAAAGGAGACAAAACTAACACGAATAAAATCTAGAGTGGAACATAATGGGCCTATTTAGATAAACTAGACTGTAGTATTAAGTGATATTTAAGTTTTTCATTTACTGTTTTTTTTTCCCTCAGATATATTGAAGCGATGGTTCATTGTGCTAGTACCCGCCATCCAGCTGCAATTGTAGATGATCTCCATGCCAAAGTCCTCAGGGAAGCTGTCCAAAATAGCAAGACTACCTTCTCAGAAAATGTAAGAACATTTTTATTCAGTGAGTGTAGCCAATTGAATACTCTTCATGTGTACGTGATATTTAAACTTGAAAAAAAAAACATGTATTAAAATTTTATTAGCCCTTTAAATTGGAATACATAGACATTTTTTTTTAAATGTTCATTTATTTATTTTGAGAGAGAGAGCATGAGGGAGGGGCCCAGACAGAGAGGGAGAGAGAAAATCTCAAGCAGGTTCTGTACTTTCAGTTCAGAGCCTGCCACGGGGCCTAATCTTATGAACTGTGAGATCATGACCCGAGCTGCAATCAAGAGTTGGAAGCTCAACCAACTGAGCCACCCAGGCACTCCAAATCCATAGACATTTCTGAATAGTCTTTGTATGTTATTGGCTCCTTAAGAGATACGATATATAACTGTACTGTGAATAAATAGCAATTAAATATTTATTAAAGTGTTTAGCTTTATTTTTTCTTTTATATCAGAAGTAACTTAATTCTAAGCCTTTCCTAAAGAACTTTGGTCCTAAGTGAATGAGCAAACACTTGTCAGGCTGGTACATTGATTTTCTAAGAATGCAAAGCTGCATATTGACTTTTCTCTGTGATTAGATAACTTGTGTCTTAATATTTTTGAGATTATTTTTATTTTATTTTTTTAGAGAGCGAGAAAGCCTGCATGCATGGGCACACATGCACAAGTGGGGGAGGGGCAGAGGGAAAGAGAGAATCTTTTTTTAAAAAATACTTTAAAGTTTATTTATTTATTTAAAAAATTATTATTATTTATTTATTATTTTATTTATTTATTTATTATTTTATTTATTTATTTATTATTTATTATTTTTGAGACAGAGAGAGACAGAGCATGAACGGGGGAGGGTCAGAGAGAGGGAGACACAGAATCTGAAACAGGCTCCAGGCTCTGAGCTGTCAGCACAGAGCCCGATGCGGGGCTCGAACTCACGGACTGTGAGATCATGACCTGAGCCTAAGTCGGCCGCTTAACCGACTGAGCCACCCAGGCGCCCGTAAATTTTATTTATTTTAAGAGAGAGCATGAGCAGGAGAAGGAAGGAGAGGGAGAGAGAGAATCCCAAGTAGTTTCTGCACTGTCGGTGCAGAGCCCAATACGGGCCTTGATTTTACAAGCCTATGAAATCATGACCTGAGCTGAAATCAAGAGTCGGTCGCTTAATGGATTGAGCTACCCAGGTGCCCCAAGATTATTTTTGTTCACTTCAGTGAATTAAGTCATCATCTCCTGGTGTGTGATATTCTACTTATGTTGTAGTTCTAGCCACTGAGCCAGTTTCTTAGCAGTCATATTATGGTGATTCTCCATTTGACTTTCAAATTTATCTGGGTCATATTTGGGCTAGAGACTAGAGGCAAGATAAAGTGAGGTTGGTTATTTTTAATGATCCAGTTATTCAAAACATATTGGCATTTCATGTGACAGGTAGTTAGGGTATGAATGTACATCAAAAGAAATTTGAAAATATCCTCAGCCCGTAAGGAGCCATTTATCAAAAACCAAATCTGTTCTTAAATTAATACATTTTACTGATTCTAAAATAATACCTATTGCCATTTTTTTTGTGTTTCTCTGTAGGGTGTTTTCACTTTATTTTATATCACTTCTCTTCAGCCCTGAAGCTGCTAGTAGTGTTGCTAGCTTTTCTAAGGTTTGGACTTTAAGAGTGTGGGTGCTAAAGTGGATGGCAGCTGGCATATATAGATGGGCATAAAGGAGCACATTGGATAAACAAGTTGCAATTGTGGATGATGTGGAAATTATGAAAGTTCTCTGAAGTAATAATTCTACTTTAATCTCTAGCTATCTTCCAAACAAGATGTTAGAGGAACAAAAACTGAACATACTACCATAGGAACTACTAACCAAGGACAAGCACAGACAAATCTTATGATGAAGCAAGATAATGTAACAATTAAAGGTCTTCAGGCTAATGTTAGCATACCAAAGGTAACAATTTAAAAATTTTTCCAGAAAGAGGAAAACATTTTGGTGGGTTTTATCCTTTGTATTTACTAAGCTGAATGGTGGTAGAATAGATTATATCAAAAATATATATTTTATTTTTTGATGATCTAATGGAAAAATTAATATAGTTTACTTAATCGGAATATGGGGTAATATTTTTAAAATATTCCACATCCATCCAATAAGAATTGAATTATGATTATGATAGTCTATCAGACACATACATACATAATTCTTAACAGTAGTTTTTCAGTTTCTTGTATATTTTATGTTTAACTGATAATTTTTAAGTTTTTAACTCTGAAATTTATGACATTTTGTGTTAGGTAAACTTATGTTTGTTACAAGCCTCTGTGGAAGAATCTCCAAGTACAGCTCCTAATAAAAGCGTAACTCATGTTTCTCTAGTAGCATTGTGTTTTGACAGAATTGCTACACAAGTTCGTATGAACAGGTAAGATTTATTAATTTGAGCCATAATTTTCTTGTTGGATGTAAAAGCAAGAAACAATCATCATTTTAATATATTTCTGAAAACTGGTGCTAATACTCAAAATTTGTATTGGAATTTCAAATATCACTTTATAGATATGCAAAGTAGGTTTTTAAAAGTTCATACTGTTTTTACACATACTATTTTTCAGTAAACACTGAAAAACTTGTTATGAATATTGGTTTAATTAAAACAGTGGAATTAAAAAAAAGCATTTATTAAATGTTTTTACTGAACTATATTGTTTACATGTTAACTGTCATACTTCTTTTTTTTTTTTTTTTCTTTTTCCATAAAGAGGTGTGGTTGAAGAGACTTCAAACAATGCAGAGCCTGGTAGAACATCAAATTTTGATAGGTATGTCCATGCCACTAAGATGCAGCCTCAGTCATCTGGATCTCTCAGATCAAATGCTGGAGCAGAAAAAGGCAAAGAAATTGCAGCCAAGTTAAATATTCATCGAGTTCATGGGCAACTTAGGGGTCTTGATACAACAGGTAGGACTCTACAACAGATATTTTTCTTTGACATGTATAAATGTAAGAAGAATTTGCAAAAGGAAACATGATTTTTAAAAATATTGCTACAATTTGAGTATTTTATAAGAGAAAGGTATTTCTGCATATATTGAACACATGGTATTTAATTGTTTAGTTACTTGTGTTCTATGACAGTGGAAGGTAAACTGTGGTAGGAAAGTAAGTGGTATGGCCCAAATTAGGAACTGCTTCTGTCTCCTCTCTTTTTTCTTCATAGTATCTGCTGGCTCATTATAAAACAGAGAGTATGATCTTTATCATCTTTCTTACTTTTTAATCATTCTGTTGGCACAACTTCATTAAAAAGAATTAATTGCAAGGGGCACCTTTGTGGCTCAGTTGGTTAAGCGTCCCATTCTTGATTTCGGCTCAGGTCATGATCTCGCAGTTTGTGAGTTTAAGCCCGTCAGGCTCTTTGCTGACAGTGCAGAGCCTGTTGGGATTCTCTATCTCCCTCTCTCTCTGCCCCTCCCCTGCTCACTTCTCTCTGTCTCTCTCTCAAAAGTAAATAAGTAAATGTAAAAGATTATTCTTATATATCAAAAAGAATTAATTGCAATATCAAAAGCTGTTAGTCAAATCTATAAAATATAGTAGCAATAAGAACAATAGCTGTGTCTCTTAAAGTCCCTCTTGAGGTGAAAAACTAGAGATGTTACATACCCTTTTAATATTTTTGATGTAATTTAGTGCATAGCTCATTTTATTTTTTTTAATTTTTTTTAACGTTTATTTATTTTTGAGACAGAGAGAGACAGAGCATGAATGGGGGAGGGTCAGCGAGAGAGGGAGACACAGAATCCGAAACAGGCTCCAGGCTCTGAGCGGTCAGCACAGAGCCCGATGTGGGGCTCGAACTCACGGACCGCGAGATCATGACCTGAGCTGAAGTCAGACGCTTAACCGACTGAGCCACCCAGGCGCCCCTACATAGCTCATTTTAAAGGCTTCAGTGATCTCAGATTGTCAGAGATTCAATCTAGAAAAAAATGGAATTTGTCACTCTTACTTGAGATGATTGCTATGTTCAAATCTACGTATAGGACAGGTGACCAATCCTGAATGAACAAATGATTACCTTGAGTTTGCTCATTGTATTCTGTGAGCTCTGAAGTTTCCATGATTCTTGTATATATCCTGGGTCTGTGTAACTGCTGTGGCTTTCTCAAAGCTTATCTCACCATCCTTGTGTTTGAGGGCAAAGCATTTTGAGGATTCCAAATAAAAAGACTTTTCATGGCTGCCTGAGATCTATTGTCCTAGAGCTGGTACAAAATATAGTGGCTTAAATATAAAAAGGCTTAGTTTGCACTGGTAACCAGTTTGCACTTGGGTGTTGTAGAGACTGTAGGAAGTAATTAAATGGAATTTTAAAAGGCACACTATGTAGAAAAAAGTCATTAAAGACAAAACATAGTGTAAAAAAGCGTATGTAAAAAACATAATGTTAAAAAAAATGTAGTTGTCTTTATATGTGCATAAGATATCTGTGAAAGGATTCTCAATAATCTAATGACATTTGTTACCTAAAGGGAGGGGAGGTGGATGTCCGAGTGTGGTATTGGAGCTTTTCATTGCATACCCTTTCACACATTTTGGATCTTTGATTTATTCAAGTAATTACCTAATCCAAAAATTTCAGTAAAATTTAAGTGAAATTCTCACCTTATATCATACATCAGAATAAGTTCATGGAATTAAAGGCAAATATGAAAAAAATAAATAATGGAAAAACATAGAAAAATGTAAGTGAACGTTTAGTCTCTGACAAGGGAAGACTTTCTAATCGTAAGTGCAAAATACAGTGTTTTCGTATGATGGGATGTTATGTAATAATTAAAATAGTATCTTTGAAGAATTTTTAATGCCCTCAGGAATTTATCATGGTTTGCTGTTACTTGAAATGTGGGAACCAAAGCTGGTTTGTAAAATAATCTCTAAAATGCTAGAAAGAAATTTAATTCAAATGTAAACAAGTTTATCTCTGAGTGCTAAATTTACATGTTTTTTTTTAAACCTTTTTTTTTTTTTCCTTTTCTCTCTTAGCTGTAATCACAGAAAGAAATGAACAAAGTAAACTAAAAGCCTTTGCCAGGCATGCAGGATGTTAGTTTCCATATTGCATATTGTAAGCAGTGGAATTATTATGGCAATGTCTGTTATGAATTGTAATTATATAAAATGTGTTACCATAAAGTAATCTTTTAGTAAAAGCTGTAATTTTCCTATTTTCTAATGTTTTTCCTAAAGCTGGGTAATTAATTAAAATAATTTTTTTTTGTGACACAATGAGAAATTTTTTTTTTAACATGAGAACATAATTAAAATAATTTTTTTTTTGTAACTTGATGATGTAAAAATAGTTTACCATGAAACTGAATTATTCAGGAGCTATTTAACTTTAGATTTTTAGAGTGTCCTATAATCTTTCAGAAATGAATTCATTCTGCCTCTGAGCAATTATTTGTTAACTGTGGAATCCCTTTTCCTCCCTTTTACTTTAGTGAGATTCTGGCACTTTTTAAGTAGTAAGATATTAGGCATTATTTTAGAAGTTGGTTGGTTCATTTATTTTTCTTTTTGACAGAGTATTAAGATATCTTTTTAAGATATGCCGAATGTTTCTTTTTTTTTTTTAAATACAAACCTCTCTGTCTTTAAAAATGGTCGTCTTGTTCTCTTTTCATAATAGATATTGGTACCTGTGCCATCACTGCTATTCCTTTTGAGAAATCCAAAGTTTTATTTACTCTTGAAGAGTTGGATGAGTTTACTTTTGTGGATGAAACTGATCAGCAAGCTGTTCCAGATGTGACTCGCATAGGTCCCAGCCAAGAAAAATGGGGTTGGATAATGTTTGAATGTGGACTTGAAAATTTAACCATAAAAGGCAAGCATTCTTAAAAAATTCTGCTTAAACGAGGGACAAATTGGCCCCATGTTGCTGAAATGTTTTGAATGATTGTGATTTTTAATAACCTGAATCAGCATATTTAAGCAGAAAGTTTGGTATGTGGGACTTTTTACCAGGGTGGGTGCTCCATCCCAATTGCATAAGTGGAACTTTCCCTTCGTTGTGTGATTCAAAACTAACAGAGCATGTAGACATACAAAGCATCAGTGGTTGAACAGAAAAATCTGTGGTTCAGAAAAAATTTTTGAATAAAATATAAAGCCACCCAGCTTTTGAAAGTTTGTGTCTTTGGAAACTGGATTTTTGATTAGTGGAGATTTGCAGGATGAAAATACAGTAAATCCTTTATTCAGCGAGACACACTGACTTACAGTTACATTTGTTTTCTTTTATATTACTGAATAATATACAAAAAAAGGGAAGGCTGAGTTGTATATAAGACTTTAGGTTTAGTCATGTATGATAGTAATTTTATATGCCTACAATTCTTTATCTGATAATCTAATCTTTTGTGACTTTTATGGATAAGGACAAGTTTTGATGAGAAAGAATATCTTCATGAATTTTTATTTTTTGTTTTTATCTTTATGGATACTGTAAAGTACAGCATTTACACACCTACCATTTTTAATAAATATATTCTTTCATTTTTAAAGGAGGAAGACAATCTGGTGCTGTTTTATATAATACATTTGGAATTATGGGTAAAGCTAGTGTCACAGAAAGAGGTGGAGTGCTGACATCCAATAATTCTTCTGATTCTCCAACTGGCAGTGGCTATAATACTGATGTTTCTGATGATAATCTTCCTTGTGATCGAATAAGTCCTTCTTCAGACTTAAATGGAAATTCTGTTTCAGATGAACAAGTTGGTGAATTTTTAATAGTAATAGCGCTTTGAAAAATAACAGAAAACTGCACACCCAATTCAGAGTTAATTTCTGGAGTATATTTGCTTGTCTTTCCATATTTTAGATTTTGCTTAAATAGTAATCAAAGTATTTTGGTGATTATATACTACTACTAGAGTGTAAGTTCTGAAATGTAGGTACCATACCATAGATCTGTTTGTATCTGCTGTAGTGCTTTGCTTTATACCTTGCTCATATTAGGCACTTAATATTTGTTGAATTATTAAATTAATAGAATATCAGAAGAGTAGTCATTGTTTTTATGTTGTTTCAAGGATTTTATATGCAATTCATTTATTGTTTTTATAATGGTAGAATGTCATAATGAATAACAGCAATAATGAAAATATTCAAAATTCTAGATTATAGAAGAGTTGTACCAGTGATTGGTGCAAGTTATTTCATCTCCGAAGTTTCTTCATCTGTATAGTATTATAATGATATTGACCTTCTAATTTGTTAAGATTAAAGGAGATAATACATATGAAAGGTTTAACTCAGTGTCTGGCACATAGTAAGAACTTGATAGATGTTGTTTTTAAACACATATATACATATACTTCTAATCATTTGAAAATTAGACCAGTTGAAGAGGAAAGAAACCACCTTTTAAGAAATGTCATGGATATCCAGTATCCATTGGCATAATAAGCTCTGAACCCCAGGTTTCTAGGAATTTAGATTTGAAACATTTATTTTGATTTGAGGCATAGTTCAAGAGTTTAATCACAGTTTTCTTGTGAGGTCTTTGGAAGTATTTGAATGGTGGTTGGGAATTAGCACTTTAATTAAGGAAATTAAAAAATCCAATAGGTTCTCACTGGACAAAAGAACTGGGAAAAACCAGCTGTGCTCTCTTTGTCCTTCTATCCTGCTAATATACTTGACAGAAACTCAGGTGTCTTCCTTGATCTCTCTGATCCTACTCTCCTTGCTGAGTATTTCTAAATTTTGTAACATTGCTTACTTTGGCTTCTCTGACTTTTGCTGGTCCATGTCCTTATTCACTTCTTTGTCCTTAAATGTGGGTGTTCACCCCACGTTCTCTTTTTGGCTACTTTGCTTTTTTTGCTATTTGTCCACTCCCTGATTTATTTCATTTCCTAGTCCTGCTCCATAATTTGATGACACTACTCTTGCCCATCAGTTATGCTTTTAGCACTAACCCTTCACCTGAGCTCCCGAATTACATGCATTGGCCTTTAGCTGTCATCAGTTACACATACCATAGGTGCCCAAAATTCAGTCAACCTAAATCTAAGTGTATTACTGCTTTGCTTCACATATTATTATAATTAGTTGCTTATTACCTACAAGCTCCCTTCCCTTTTTAAAGTTTGAGTTCCTGAAGACTTTCTTCTCACAGCCTTGTCTGAAACCCACAGGTCAGGTGTATTTGAGAATTCAGACTTTTTTTCCTTTAAGAGAAAGGTAATAACTGTGTGTGGTTTATATGTTACACAAACGCCTAGTGGAATCTGAGATAGCACTGTGTCTTGAAGTATTTAAATACTTATGTAGCACAACATTAATAAAAATGCCAAATGGGATAAATAGCCCATCACCAGTTCAGATCAAATTTTGTTGCCACATTTACACAGAAATATTTAGATTTTTCAGAACATTGTAATTTTAGAATTGCAGATAAGGAATGTCGACTTATATTTAGTGCCTTGTAACTTTAAAATTACTGTTGCCTATGGCTCAAGTTGTTTTTTTAGCACTTAGGATGCAAACTATTTTGTGGATACTCTAGATTCCTTAATCATCCCACAAGAAAATGTCAGTCTTTTATTCATCTTGATCACAAGTGAATCAGAGAGCTATAAGTAGACATTACAGGCTGTAGACTTTTTTGTTTCCTTAATATTATTCTTACCTCCTTGCATTCTAAAGAGTGGTGATTATACATTTAAAAAATACTCCTCTATTTCTTCATACTGATTCAGACTGCTAGCATATAAGATAACTCAGAATTTTTGATTGTAGGGTGTTATTTATTTGAACATGGACTACACTACTATTTTTATGGCACTTTATTTGGAAGTTAAAAGTATTTTGTTAAACTGGAATGGAAAATAGGTTGTGGTGGGAAGCAGAAGACCTTAATTCTATCACTCATTCTCCTACTTAATATTGTATGACCTTTTGGCAAATCACCAAACCTCTTTCTCTCACTTTCTTCACGTGGAAAAAATAACAGTTAAACATCTCTAAACAAATGTGATTGAATGAAGTGATCATGAGAAACCCTTCAGTTCTAAGATCTCTTGATTTATGGTTTGTTACAGTGCAGTGGCTTCTCAGACTATGCTCCTTGGAGCTTCAAGGGTCTCTAGATATTTCTCAGAATCAGGCTGAGCAGGGTTTATGTTACCTGTTTTATATAAAGGTGTTATCTGTAGAACTTGCTTTGTTGGGAAGATTTTGTGCTTAAAACATTAACCTTTGCACTAGTGATTTTAAGGAGCTAAGTTTTTGGTTTTTGAATTTATGTAGGATGAAGGAGTTGAATCTGATGATTTGAAAAAAGATCTACCTCTGATGCCTCCACCTCCAGATTCATGTAGCATGAAGTTGACCATCAAGGAAATATGGTTTAGTTTTGCAGCTCCCACCAATGTGAGATCTCCTACACATTCATTTTCTAGGTAAAAAGTTTTTAAAATGTAGTACTATTCCTTGATGTTACTTTACTTTAAATAACACAAAATTCTGTCTCATGTTTTTTAAATTATTTTTCTGATATATCTAGCATTAGGGTTGCCACTTTCTTACCATATTTCCTACTTTCATGGTTTCTATAGACCTTATTCTTCTCTTGTTTGACTCTTTTTCTTTTCTAGGGCTTTAGTTTTACTTTTATATGTCACCTCACCATGAACTTCTTACTTTCACCTCTAATAGGTTTTAATATTTTTCTTTTTTTCCTATTATCTGTTCTTGGCATTTCTACTTATATGTTCATAATGTATCTGGTAACCAAAAGGAAAAGAAATTTTGCCTAAGTAAAATAGCCACTAAGTATAGTAAGTATGGATTATTGTTTGAAATACAAATCTTGACACTTGTTTTTGTAATTTTTTTTTTTTTAATATTCAAAGGCAGCTGAACCTTTTAAGCACTGCAACTCCAGCTGTTGGTGCATGGCTTGTTCCCATTGATCAACTCAAATCATCCTTAAACAAATTAGAAACTGAGGGCACCTTGAGAATTTGTGCTGTTATGGGATGCATAATGACAGAAGCATTAGAGGTATGTCTTTCAACAATACAAGGTATCATACAGAATTTATTATTGAACATGATCCCTTATTGTTCATCATTGTTGGAAAACATCAGACCTGCAAGTTCTTGATTACTAGATATCTTCTATTTGCACTGTCTTTGATTTATATAACTCTAAATCTGTTGTTTTTGCTTTGTTTCAGAATAAAAGTGTACATTTTCCGCTGAGAAGTAAATACAACAGACTTACAAAAGTTGCACGTTTTCTCCAAGAAAATCCTTCATGTTTGCTGTGCAATATACTACATCACTACCTGCACCAGGCAAATTACTCCATCATTGATGATGCTACAATGGTGAGTTATGGAAACCATATGTGAAACCATAGGTTAGTTTTAAAGAAGCCTCTATTCTTTAGAGGAGCCATTCATTGATCCATGGGGTTTGAGATGTGGATGAGAAGTCTAGAGGAGAAATACAATTAGAAATACTGGCTTATAGACAACAGTGGGCTCAGATGAATGATTTGGGAGTTGCCAACATGAAAGTGTTAGAAGCTGTAGATGAAAACTTCTAGATGGATGAAACTTCTAGGGATGATGGCGTGTTGAGGGAGAAACTGGTCCAGAATGGATCCCTGAAGAATACCAAAATTAAAGTGGGGTGGCGAGAGGGTGGGTAGAGCTACACAGAATGCTGAGGAGGGAAAGTAACAGGTAGGAGAATCAGGAATAAATGCCTTAGAAGCCAAAGGTTTAAAGAATTTCAAGCAAAAAGTAATCACCAGCATCAGATTTAACAGAAATGTTTAATAAAATAGGGGCTAATTAATGGTTAAGGGGAGAATGTATAATAATACAAAATAAATACAATATATGTCTGCCTCTAGAAAAGCACTACAACTTTAGGTCAATAGAAAATGCATGAGAAGTTTAGCCAAATTAGGGATCATTCTATCAGTATTTATTAATGATAACCTCCAATGAGAGAATCTCTAGTAAATGATGGATTTGAAAAAGGTACTTAGACCTGACACTAGTATAGTGCTTTCTACTCCTACCCTGGAAATTGAAGGCTGGAGGTCCACAGTGCAAGGCTAGCTTGCCCATCTACTCATAGGCAGAGACACTGGAACTGAAATGCCACCAGACATTTCTCATGTATGGATGCTTTGCCAAGATATGCTTTTTATGTAAGAGGAAGAAGCACAAGATGGGTCTCCTTACTTGAGTCTAAGAATTAAAGGACAGGCTAAGAGATCTGATGTTCCTCAGAAAGCAAGTGAGGTGATTTCTGCTGTCTAATAAATGTCTGTCTTCAATCAGAGCATTTCTCCCAACACAAGGAATTACAAGAAAGGGGATGGAGAGGAGTTGGATGTTTTCCTCTTAGGAAATTAGGAATTAGCCAAATTTTCTTTCTTAAAATCATCACCATGTGGAATAAAGTATATTCTAAATTATGTAATTGTTACTGATAATACCTTTAACTTTGAAAGCAGTTACAAATTCAACTGTGTTCAGCATTTAACCATAGTAATTTATTTATTTTTAATGTTAAAATAGTGGTTACCTAATCTTTGAAGGGAATAATTTCATTCTGTTTGTTTAATGAATATTCCAGGTAGCTCAGAATACATTTGATTTCCTCAATTGAGTAAAAAAGGTACAGTGGACTGAATGCTTCTTAAGGAGAATCCCAATTTTGCGCCTCATGTTTAGCTTCTTATTCACCTGGTAATGTGTTATGACAGAAAGATGCAATGTTGTATTTAGAGAATGAGTTCTATAGTTAGCTTGAAATGATCTCTTTTGTAACCTTGAGCAAATTATAACACACAAATTCTAGCTTCTTCATCTCTAAATGGGAGTTATGGGGTTTAAATGAATAAATGTATGCAAAGCACTTAAATAGTAACTTACTATTAAATCATTATTGTTACAGAGTGATGGACTTCCTGCGTTGGTAACTTTAAAGAAAGGTTTAGTTGCACTGGCAAGGCAGTGGATGAAGTTTATTGTGGTGACACCAGCCTTTAAAGGAGTTAGCTTACATCGACCAGCTCAGCCCCTCAAACCTCAATCAGCTGTGGATCACGAAAATGAAGATGGACTTGGGCTGGACAATGGAGGTGGTCTTCAAAGTGACACCAGTGCTGATGGAGCAGAATTTGAATTTGATGCAGGTAATCTGTAAATATTTTAGTTAGATATTACACCTTGGTAACATAGTATATGTGATAATTTTAATCATTTGTGTGCCAAAATTTGAAATTGTCATGGCTTAATTACATAAGTATGGTTTGTATTAGTCCAAATAAATGATGATAATATTGGAATCTTTATACTGACTTTTGAGTTTTATATTTAATTTCATAAAATACGATAGACTTCTCCTAATCTATCCAGTACAATAACGGACATCTTTGCATAGCTAGAATGTTTTGCGTGAAGTACATTAACTTTCTTTTAAAATTTACATTTGTATTTGTTCATTGTCTTGTCTATGACATAGTCTTTTAAAGAAGCCTTTGACTTTTACCTGGTGCCTGGTTGATTATGTATTTATGTAATGTTTAGAGTCATGCTTTCAGCCTGTAATTTTATCAGCATAATGGCTGTGCCAGAACACAGACAGTAGATATGCTTTTCAAAATTATATGTGCACACTTTAATGCTTTTTCAGAGGTTTTCTTTTGTTATCATGACATGTCATTTTCAATTGTACTGAATTATCATATAATATTTTGAAAAAAATATTACAAGTACCATGGAAAAGGACAGTAGCCTTAAAATTAGAGCTTTCAGAACATTGATGTATCAAAAATCTCCCAACAAACAAAAGTCCTGGGCCAGATGGCTTCTCAAATTCTACCAGACATTTAAACAAGATTTAATACCTAGTCTTCTCAAACTATTCCAGAAAATATGAATGGAAGGAAAACTTCCAAACTCATTCTGCCAGGCCAAGCATTACCTTGATCCAAAACCAGACGAGGATCCCGCTAAAAAGGAGAATTACAGGTCAATATCCCTGATGAACCCAGATGCAAAAATTCTCAACAAGATACTAGCAAATCAAATCCAGCAGTACCTTAAAGGAATTATTTACCATTATCAAGTGGGATTTAATCCTGGGCTGCAGGGGTGGTTCAATATTTGCAAATCAATCAATGTGATACACCACATTAATAAAAGAAAGGGTAAGAACCATGACCCTTTCAATGGATTCAGAAAAAGCATTTGACAAAATATAGCATCTGTTCCGGATAAAAGCCCTCAATAAAGTAGGTATAGACGGAACATACCTCAACATCATAAAGGGCATATACAAAGACCCACAGCTAATACCATCCTTAATGAGGAAAACGGAGAGCTTTTCCTCTAAGGTCAGGAACAAAACAGAGGTGTCCACTCTCACCATTACTATTTAACATAGTACTGGAAATCTTAGCCTCAGCAATCAGACAACCAAAGGAAATAAAAAGCGTCCAAATCAGCCATGAAGAAGTCAAACTTTCACCATTTGCAGATGACATGATATGCTATGTAGAAAATCTGAAAGACTCCACCAAAAAAATTGCTAGAACACATAAATTCAGCAAAGTTCAGGACACAAAATTTATGTACAGAAATCGGTTGCATTTCTATACACCAATAATAACACAGCAGAAAAAGAAATCAAGGGATCAGTCTCCAAAGTTGCTCCAGAAACTGTAAGATACCTATGAATAAACCTAACTAAAGAGTCAAGAGATCTGTACTCTGAGAACTGTAGAACACATATGAAAGAAATTGAAGAGGACACAAAGAAATGGAAAAACATCCCATGCTCATGAATTGGAAGAATAAGTATTGTTAAAATGGCAGTACTACCCAAAGCAATCTGTGCATTTAATGCAATCCCTATCAAAATACCACCAGCATCTAGATTAAAATACTAGAATAAATAATCCTAAAATTTGTATGGAATCACAAAAGACCCTGAACAGCCAAAGCAATCCTGAAAAAGAATAGGAGAGCTGGAAGCATCACAATTCCAGACTTAAAGCTGTATTAAAAAGCTATAATCATCAAGACAGTATGGTACTGGCACAAAAGCAGACACTTAGATCAATGGAACAGAATTGAAAACCAAGAAAGGGACCCACAACTATATGGTCAACTAATCTTCAACAAAGCAGGAAAGAATATCCAATGGGGAAAAGACAGTCTCTTTAACAAATGGTGTTAGGAAACCTGGACAGCAACATGCAGAAGAATGAACCTGGACCACTGTCTTACACCATACACAAAAATAAATTCAAAATGCATGAAAGACCTAAAGGTGAGACAGGAAACCATCAAAATCCTAGAGAAGAGAACAGGCAGCAGTCTTTTTGACGTTGGCTGGAGCAACTTCTTACTAGAGATGTCACTAGAGACAAGGGAAACAAAAGCAAAAATGAACTATTGGGATCTCAGCAAAATGAAAAGCTTTTACACAACAAAGGAAACATCACCAAAATGAAAAGGTAGCTTATAGAATGGGAGAAGACATTTGCAAATGACATATCTGATAAAAGGTTAGTGTCCAAAATGTATACAGAACTGATCAAACTTCACACTGAAAAAACAGATAATAGACATTTTTTCAAAGAAGACATCCAGATGGCTAACATACACATGAAAAGATGCTCAACATTACTCATCATCAGGGAAATACAAATCAAAACCATGATGACATACCACTTCTCACCTGTTAGAATGGCTAAAATTAACAACAGAAGAAACAACAGATGTTGGTGAGGATGTGGAGAAAGGGAAACCCTCTTGCACTATTGGTGGGAATGCAAACTGGTGCAACCACTGTGGAAGACAGTATGGAGGTTCCTCAAAAAGTTAAAAACAGAACTACCCTACAACCCAAGCAATAGCACTACAGATTCGAAGGGGTACATGTACCCTGATGTTTATAGCAGCATTATCAACAATAGCCAAACTATTGGAAGAGTCCAAATGTCCATCAGCTGATGAATGGATAAAGATGTGGTATATATATATATACAATGGAATTTTACTCAACCATCATGAAGAATGAAATCTTGCTATTTACAACATGTATGGAAGTAGAGTTTATTATGCTAAGCAAAATAAGCCAGTCAGAGAAAGACAAATACCATATGATTTCACTCATATGTGGAATTTAAGAAACAAAGCAGATGAACATAGAGGAAGAAAAAATAAAGAGGGAAGTAAACCCTAAGAGACTCTTAACTATAGTGAACAAACTGAGGGTGAATGGAGTGAAATGGGTGGGGAGAATGGGCTAAATGGGTGATGGGCATTAAGGAGGGTACTTTTTACGATGAGCACTGGATGTTATATGTAAGTGATGAGTCACTAAATTACGCTCCTGAAACCAATAGTACACTGTATGTTAACTAACTAAAATTAAATAAAAATTTGGAAAAAAATCTTTACCCAGGTTTTTTGTTGTTGTTGTTGTTTTTAAAAAAACTTTATACTTAAAAGTGAATATGCTATGAATAATAGGCTGGATTTCAAGTCTACCTGAAAATTGGAAGAATACTATAATAAACATCTCTTCTAATTAGTTATCTTCAGATGCCTAGGTTAATCTGAAAATTATGTATTTGCAGCTTAGTTGAGTTGTTTTTTTATCTCTATACCATTTGGGTGGCCTGTGGAGGCACTGAATAGAAGTTATTTGTTCCTTTTTTAAGATGAATGAGAAGATTGGGGTTGGGAGAGTAAAAGAAAAATGTGAATTAATATTATAGTTTATTCCACAATTAATTTCAAGGAAATTTAATTAATTTCTTTATTCAAGGCATATGTAAAGTTGAGTGTAGTTACACCACTAGGAACACTGGTGTTGATATTTCAAGAAAATGTCTAATAACCTATAGCCTACGTATTCTTTTGAACTATTTCAGCCACAGTCAGTGAACACACAATGCTCCTAGAAGGAACAGCCAACCGGCCTCCACCTGGTAGTTCTGGACCTGTAACTGGAGCAGAAATAATGAGGAAACTTTCTAAGACTCATACTCATAGTGATTCTGCATTAAAAATAAAGGTACATTATTATTACTATTTTTAGTTAGAGTAGTCTTCCAGAGAAGATCTAAATTTTTGATATCTCAAATACTAGGTATTTAAATTTAAATCTTCAAATAGTATTTCTATATTCAGTAATAAATAATTCAATAATAATAAATATCCTTATGGTGAAATTAACATGATTAGTAATTTAATATACAGTTAGAGTTAGGCTATTTTGTGAGTTTATTTACACTGTTGAGCTGGACCACCTTGGGAGCCAGACAGCCTTGGTTTCAATTCTGCCTCTGCCACTCAGTTGCTTTGTGACTGAACAAGTTACCTGTACTGTGTATCTGTTTCCTTATCTGTCTGATGGAGATTACAGTAATAACTTTCCAGAAAGTCAATGTAAGAAATAGCTGTAATATATGGAAAATGCTTAGAATAATACCTGGCACATAGTAAGAATGTAAGTTATTTGTTGTTGTCATGGGTTATGTATTTTTTGTTAGTTTCCTTTTCTGAGCAACGAAAACAACAGTTAATATATTAACTTTCTTTGAAAATCTGGGTATAGACTTATATTAATACCCAGAATCCATAAGGTAAAAGGTGATAATTTTGTTTATATTAAAATATAAAGTTTCTACACAGAAAAAAATAATGTATCCTTAACAAAATAGACATATGACAAAGGACTAATTTCCTCATATATATAAAGATCTTTTTCTAATCATTAGGAAAGAAGAGCAAAACCAAATGTAAAAATGGTATATGGGCAGTTCACATAGAAATATATATACATATAAATAAATATATATACAATTAAAGAAATGTAAATTAAAATGAGATTTCCATTTCCACCTGTCAGACTGAAAACAGTAAAACATTTGAATAGTGTATATTGTTGGTGAAGATGAGAAAACAGACACTCTCCTACACTACTGGTGGGAGTGTAAACTGGCACAACCTCTTGGAAGAATAATATGACAATTTGTATCAAAACTTAAAATGTGATCTTCTCTTACCCGGCATGTTCATGTCCAGGAATTCATTCTAAAGAAATGGATGTTCTAATTATTCAAAGACACACATCCAATAATGTTTTTACAACACTGTTTATGATAGGAAAATAATAGAAGAAACATAAATGACTAATCATTAGAGGACTAATAAACTAGTGTACCCTGATACAGATGTATACTATGAAGACTTAAAAAATTGTGTTTAAGAGATAAAGGAGATCTCTAAGTGGATATGGAATGGTCACCAGAGTGCTGGATTAAAGTAAACACAAAATATGGGATAATATGTATCTGTGTGTTAAAAAAAAAAAAAAGGATAAATATGTATATGTGCTTGTATAGTCATAAATTATTTAAAGAAGGATAAGAAATAGTACCTTTTGGGGAAGGGATATAGTAGACTGGAGCGAGGGGATACTTTTTATTGAATAATCTTTTTGTGCTTTTAAAGTCTTCGTTCTGTGTACATTATGCTCTTTTAATTAAACAATTCAATGATTGGTATACATTTGTTAAGTTTGGACTATTAGGCTTACTCTATTTCTACAGCATAGTTAGAAGGAGGATACTTTTAAACTCTCAACTCCTTAGTCAGTTTCAGGTTTTTTTTTGGTTGATGA
Organism: Leopardus geoffroyi; assembly: GCF_018350155.1. Lineage (NCBI taxonomy): Eukaryota > Metazoa > Chordata > Mammalia > Carnivora > Felidae > Leopardus > Leopardus geoffroyi. Next base: position 101,959,883 of record NC_059327.1, on the reverse strand, counting down.
TTTTTCCTTTCTCCACAAACGTTTCTTTGTTTATGGATCATAAAAATCCTCCAGAGAATTGAATTGCAGTGCTTTGTTTCAGATCTCTTCTTTTATAGGCTTTTCTTGTACTATTTTATACTGATCTGAAATTCTAATCTTAGATGTGACAGAGAAAATAGAGATGGGCAATTCTGTAACTTTTTATTTTCCTCAGAGAATTTTGGAAAATTGTTTTTGACATATTAGAACTCTACAGAGAATCTGTCACAGATTTTCATTATCAGGGTACCAAGAAAAGTACTACAGTATTAAGAATTTCGGGATAGAAATCTTGCCACAAGACACACGCTTCAGATTTCAAAGGGAGTTAATAATTCATTGTGAAAATAAGTGAGTGATAATAAAGGCTGTTCTTTGCATTGTACTATAACGTTTTAAAACATTTTTACATACACTTGAGATTCACCGTAGTCCTAGTAGGCACAATCTGTGTTGGTATTAACGTGAATAGTGACTAGCAGTAATAGCAACAGTAGTAGTAGTTGCAGTTATTAGCAGTCATTGTTATATACATAAGAAAGAAAGAGCCCTGTGTTGTTCCTTTTGCAGGGCATTCATCCATATCATTCTTTGAGCTATACCAGTGGAGACACTGCCACAGATTCTCCGGTACATGTTGGACGTGCTGGGATGCCAGTTAAGGAGAGTCCAAGGAAGGAGAGCCTACTCAGCTACCTGACTGGAAGCTTCCCAAGCCTGCACAACCTCCTGGAAGGGACCCCTCAAAGAAGTAGTGCAGCTGTAAAAAGCAGCTCCTTAACAAGAACAGGTACATCCTTAGTTTAGACAATTATAAGTTTACTTCTATGCAAGAATTAAAAACAAACAGGACTTAAGTTTATTTTGATTTATACTTTGGTTGTATAACTAATCTATCTATGTATTACACATAGAAATCTTTGAAAAAATATTTTGGGAAACTCTTCTCTTTGTAACTTTTGGTGTCTTCATGCCTTTAATTTGTATTTCCAAATTGCAGCATTTGACATTACTGTCAACCTAGTCATGGTATGGGATGGTGTCAAAACCAGCTAGCGGTGCATTTTTTCTTGTTATATTAAAAATAAGTTATTTATTAATGCCTTAATATCTAAATACCAACATCATGCAGTGAGTTTGAAAACATCTGCAAAAGACAATTTAACCTGACTTTTAAAAATTAATTACATAAATCATATTTTATGCTTCCTTAGTATGTAAGTAATACATAAATAATAAACAATAAAACTTTTTTTTCAGGAAATACAATGGCCACTGATATGTTATCCGAACATCCCTTGCTATCTGAGCCGTCTTCTGTGAGTTTCTATAATTGGATGTCAAATGCTGTTGGTAATCGTGGAAGTGTGGTACAGGAATCTCCTGTTACAAAGTCTGCACATAACAGCCTTCCAACAGGTATTAAGCTACGTGTTATTTTGCTTAACTGTCTAAGATGCATACATAAATTTTAACAAAATCCTGTTTTTCAGGGAATAGTCAAAAAATCTGAAATGTTTAATAGTGTTTAGTTTAAATTTTCCCATTTATGAAATATCTTTGTTAATATCAAGTTGAGAGAATAGTAAGCAGTCACTTGGTGTTCTTGTGGAAAGACAAATATGTCAAGTGTGAGATTGTATATAATTTAAAGAGTTTAAAATGTCCAGTTAATGTGGCTCGTTTAATTTTCTAAATACCAAAAGGCGGTAAATGAAAACATGCAAAGTATATGGCATAATGTACCTACAATACAGAAAAATATTTTTAGTTTTTCCATGTTCCTCAAAGAAATAATAACTAGCATTCTTTCACTCTTTTTAGTAATTAAGTATTTAATTAAAATATTTAATTAAAATCTAAATGAGTACTAAGAGGAATTAAAATAAGATTCTTGCCCTTGAGGAGGAAACGAGGGCAATTTATTTTATTTTATTTTATTTTTATTTATTTATTTTTAAATTTTATTTATTCTGAGAGAGAGTGAGAGAGAGAGAGAGAGCATGTGTGCATGTGCATGAGCTGGGGAGGGGGGCAGGAAGAGAGGCAGAGAGAGAGAATCCCAAGCAGGCTCCATGCTGTCAACCATGAGATCATGACCTGAACCAAGATCAAAAGTCAGATGCTTAAGTGAGCCACCCAGACACCCTGGCAGTTTGTTAATTTTAAAAGGGTGTGTGTAAATAGGAAGAAGACTGGCAGGGAATTCACAAAGAAATATTGGTGGCTATCTCCAGAAACAGAAGAGGTGCCACCCGTCGTTTTCTACTTTTTTTCTTTTTTGGGGGTGTTTTCCCAAATTTATTAGATGCATGTATTATTTTCTTGTAAAAAAATTTTTTTAAAGACTGTGAAATAGGCTTTGGTCCTAGTTACTGAGGGCAGCTGAAGTTAATCCATGTAACAGCAAGTTTCATTGCTAACAAATTCTGTTCAGATAGAAAATAGGAAATTATATATGTGGTTGAAACATGACTATTTAGTTTTTGGGTTTTTTTTTTGGGTTTTTTTTTTGCTGGTGTGTGGCGCACTTTTGAACCTGGAACTGATTCTAATTATGACTACATTCCAGTTCTTAGCATTGGCTCTTGGTTGAAGAAGAGAGAAGGATGATGCTTCCACCAGCTCTCAGTACTTTTCTAAAACTAGTCTCACTACTGTGCAGTTTAAATTTTAAGAAAACCAGAAAAGAACATTTCCTCTTTATCATGCGTGGGTCTTTTGCCTGGGGAGCTAAAGGGTAAAGGGAGTACATAGGAAAAGAAATAGTGTCATTTTATTTTTCTTTTGCCTCAGGAAAGCATAGTTGGGAAGAAATTTATATGTGGGACTCTGTGACACCCATTGCTTTTATCCTACTGCTATCTATGACTGCTCCTCAGTGCAAAGCTGAGGGAATATCAAATGCTTTTCAAAGATATTCTAGCCATAAAATTCTGTACTTTGGACTGACTGGTTCTAATACAGACTTCTTGTATGAGGAAGACTAATATTTTCTGAAATTATAGTTTAATTTCATTTTTATTAGTAAATCATGCCTCTAAAATAACCTAAAAGTGCTGTTTTTTTTTTTTTTTTTCTTCATTCAATTAAGATGGTCTGGTAATACTACTATAATACAGACTTCATAAGTTTACTTTGCTGTGCCCTTTAAGTTGTTTTTATTTCCTCACAACTTAAGTTTTATTTTTGAACACTTACTCTGTTAGGTGTTGCACCCAATCTTCCTACGATACCCTCAGCTTCAGATTTCAACACTGTCTTATCTAGCGACCAGAATACTTTGGATGGAACACATTCTCAGCATAGCACTAGTCAGGATGATGTGGCAGGTGTAGAAGAAGCCAACCAAGGGTTTCCTGCTGTGCAGCTTGCTGATGCACAGGTGAGCCAGTCTCTTTTTCCATAATTATAGTAATCCCTCATTAGGTGGTACTTAGCAGCTGGAACCACCAAGTCATGTGCACCTTGGAAATTCTAGGGCGTATCTTTTTTTCTGTGCTTCTCTGCCTAAAGCCTTCATGCAAAAAAAGGAGGAACCTTTTAAAAGTACATGGGTTAATTATAAATGCAAATTTAGCACTTGTAGATGTTCATTAAACAGAAGAGTGGTATATAGTTATTAGTCTCATACAGTAACATCTTTGTTATTTGGAGATACAAATTGACTAAAACACATGACTAGAAAGCTAAATTTAACCATGTCATATAGAAGGCTATATTAAGTGCTATGTTAAGACTTTATTGAGTGAGCAGTTGGGAGGCACTGAAGATTTTAAAGCAAGGAATAAAGTGACTAGAACTGTACATGTAGAAGAAATATTATATGGTAGCAATGTGTTAATGGATTGAAGTAGAGAACTATAGGTGAAAAAAATGAGTTATTGAAATAGTTCATGCAGTGGTAAATGAGGCTTTTAACATAGATGGTTGTGACTTTGATAAAGTGATGGTAAAATATTCTGGAGGTCTTTATTTAATTGATTAAAGGTAGGAGTGGACAGCAAAATCCTTTGACTATTTTGGTTTGAATGATCACAAGGCAAGTAGATGAGTGGGACCGTGGCTATTAAGAGGTGTTATTTTTTCAGGATGAGAGAGACTCAAGCATAGTTAGATACTTAGGAGGAATTAGGAAGGTCCTGATCAGAAGAAGAAAAAAGAAGGGCAAACTGATAGAGCAAGATTCAGAGAGGGATGAGGAGTGTTGGAATTTACAGTCATTTATAGAGAGAGATGTTTTAGACATAAAAAAAATACTTTTTTCCTCTGAGAATTTCCTCTGAGAAACTGAGAAGACAATAAGGACAGTTCACAGATATACAGGTAAGTTAGTAAATTGGTAGCTTCAATTTTCTCTTACAGTAGAAGGTAATTTATGTTAAGAAATGTGTCAAGCACTTAAAAATTTTCCTGAGATTTACTTCTCCAGTACATTAGAGTAGTTTTTAGGGTCTTCATTTTCTTTTTTAATGGAGAGTGGGAAAAGAAATAATTTTGTTATTGTTTTGGCCTATAGAATACATTAATTGTATTTATTAGTATTCAATACATATTTTTAGAGATAACTATAGTGTTTTAAAGACTCTAAAATCTACTAGAAACATGAATATTAAATAATATGGTAAAAAATTCTGTAAGGTAATTTAGATATGTGTAAACGTTGGAGTGAATATGGAAAAGAGCTTACCAAACAGACACCCTAAAAAGATTGTCAGATAGTGCTGAGGGCCTGGTTAAGAGTTTAGGTTAGTGTTAGGGTAGCAATGAATGCAATTATATCATCTCCTCTCATTGTTCCTAGCAGCTCAGCTATAGGAGTAGATGATGATTGATCCAAAGCAGATATAGCAAGAAAAATGTGGTGATAAGATATAATAAACAATCTAGGAAGTTGGTGAAATGAAATTAAGCAAGATTATAGGGGAAAAGGAAGTCCTATAACTTTGGACTGAAGTGTTGGCTATCTTCATGGTCAAAGAAGTCATTCAGGATTATAAATTGGGATTGAAAAGAAACAGGAGAAAATAATCAAAGTTTCTGGAATCAAAGTTTCTGATAGGTATGGAGCCATAAATAAATGACAAAGATTAGGAAAGAGGGTGGTTTGAACCTTGAAGAGGGTAGAGTTTTTCCATTAGAGTGAACGAGCAAATCCAAGAGTAAAGGCAAGAAAGAATATCCCAAGCAAGTATAAAAGGGAGAAGAAATTTATCCCCAAAGTTCCAATCTACAGTAGAACTGTTTGAATTCTCTGTTCTAGTTCTTTAGTCCTTAGAAGAGTAGCCTTTCTTCCCAAGCACAAACAAATGAGATGTCCTAGAGGTAATTAAACATGTAGACTTGAGTCTTAATACATAAATTGCACTTGTCCATTTTAATGATAATATTTAACTTTCAGGAAAAGATCACTAAAGGAGAATGTACAGTTGAAAGGGTTAGGGGAGGGCCATGGAAAGCACTGGGTAGCACTTATATTTTATTTTACTTTAAAAAAAAATTAATGTTTATTTTTGAGAGAGAGAGAGCACACGTGAACGGAGGTGGAGAAGGGGCAGAAAGAAAGGGAGTCACAATCTGAAGCCAGCTCCAGGCTCTGAGCTGTCAGCAGTCAGCCCGATGTGGGGCTTGAACCCATGAACTGAGTCCCATCTTCAGAGACTCATGGGGCTTGAACCCATGAGCTGAAGTCAGATGCTTAACCAACTGAGCCACCCAGGCGCCCCATAGATAGCACCTATATTTTAGATGTGGAAGGAGGGAAAGGAACCATGCAACAGAGAATAAGTAAATTGATTATAGTAATCAACTACTAAACAAATTAGTTGCTTCTGTTTGAGTTAGCTCTTCATGACTACAACATCAGTTAAGACATTTAATCAGAGTGATGTATTTCTATAAGCATGTGTAGTACTTAAAATATAAAGGAAGTTTTTTGTCAGGAAATAAATATTAAATGACTGTTATAACCAAGTGATACCATTTAAAAATAGGTTTTATGGAAACACAGTATACATGCCTTTTTTAAAAACAGGAAGTAGAATGATTTAAACTAGTTCACAATTTTATTTTCCTTGTACTTTCAGACACTCAGGCAGGTTGGAGGAATCTTCTTCCTTGTGATTAACTTGAAAATGAGTGGCACACAAGAGGTGCTCAAAAATACTGTTAAGTTTTAAGTAAAATTATAGCTTAACATTTTTTGTACAAGTTCCCCCCCCCCGCCCCCTGCCTTTTTTTGCTTCACACTGTGGTAATAATATATGTATTCAGATAGGATAAGAAAAAAGCCACAGTAAATGATGGATTATAAATTAAGCTAATTAATGAATGTGTTATGTCTTCCAGGTTGTTTTTAAACCTCTTCTGAGTCATACAGGGATTCAGTCACAGGATGCAATGCCACTCTGCTACCGAATGTACTTTGGAGAACACCTTTCATTTTCAGGGACTTTGGACTGCCTTAGAGCAGATATTGTGGATTCAGACACAGCCAAAGAGAGAAAAGGCAAAAGAGCAAGAAGGTGTCTTGTGTTATTGATCTTTTTGTGTAAAATTTTGTATATAGGTCATAATACCTTTTTTTTTTATTTCGTTTTCCTCTATGCTAATGAGAAACCATTTTTAATATCTTAATGAGAAAGTAATTTCCACTTGTCAAAAACAGACTTATTTTAATAACCTGTTGATTTTATAGATGAGGAGGCCTATTTTTAGGTGTAGTTTTGTACCATGTTAGCACATGTATGTGGGTTAGCCAAAGTACATTTGCTGTATATATACTCAGAATGTGTTTACTATTGCAGTAGTTGATTTTTTATGGTCTTATACATTGTAATTTTATATATCTTACTTACAATTATTACTAACTTTGCGTAGACTTTTAGTATTTTCTATTAGATACAGAGTAGAAGTTATATTTAAAGTATAGCCATCGGAAACAAATACAGAAGAATGCTGAATGTAGCATGGTGAAAGTTAAGAACTACCTTTTACTTTCATTCTTTATATTATCAGAGATAGTTCTTCAATTTCTTTACTGCTTGAATAGGAAATATTATGCTCACTAATAAGATTTGACTAATCTTTTGTGAACTTGGAATTTTACTTTAAGTAGGTCTCGCTAATGGATATAGGAATCATAGAATATGGACATACATGGCATTTGTGACAAGTTTTGCAACATTCTTGGTTTGATCCAATTTGTGTTTTTGCAAGGTGGTAAATTAAAAGTAAAATGCACTAAAAAAAGCAAAATGCCCATGTATCCAACATATGACTAAATGAAAAATGTTTTCCGTATGAAATATTCTATTTAAAATTTTAAATAATTTGACAAAATCAGTTTAAACATTTTTATGAAATTTTTTTTAGATTTTTTTTTTTTTAGTGTTTATTTTTGAGAGAGAAAGAGAGAGAAAGCGTGAGTGGGGGAAGGGCAGAGAGAGACGGAGACACAGAATCTGAAGCAGGCTCCAGGCTCTAAGCTGTCAGCACTGAGCCCGATGTAGGGCTCGAACTCACAAACCGCTAGATTATGACCTGAGCTGAAGTTGGATGCTTAACCAACTGAGCCACCCAGGTACCCCTATGGAAATTTATTAATAGAAAAATATAGCTTTCTTATGTTTTGTTTCAGGTCTAGATATCTGAGGATTTTCTAATGATACAGGAATATGGAAATTGCATTGTCTTTTCTATTAAATATAGGACAGTCCTTGCTTTTCACAGTAGAGTGGTACCATAACAGTGACTGTGCAAGCTGAAGCACCACAAAGTGACCTTAATGATTATTAAGATTAGTGGGGAGGGACACCTGAGTGTCTCAGTCGGTTAAGTGTCTGACTTCAGCTCAGGTCATGATCTCACGGTCTGTGGGTTTGAGCCCTGCGTCGGGCTCTGTGCTGACAGCTCAGAGTCTAGAGCCTGCTTCTGATTCTGTGTCTCCCTCTCTCTCTGCCCCTCCCCTGCTCACTCTCTGTCTCTCTCTCTCTCTCAAAAATAAATAAAGATTAAAAAAAAAATTAAATGAAATGAGATTAAATATGTAAACAATATATTTAACAGAGGTGGGGAGAGGTTGGCTAAGGGAGGTACCCTAATCGACCTATAATTAACTTTAAATTCCAATACCATTGGGGTGCATTATCACATTGGTAAGAAAAAATGTTTTATTACTTCACTGAAATAATTAACATAAATTTGATTTTAACTAGTCAGTTGTGGAATAAGATCAAGGGAGAAGATGAATTTTCCAACTTATAAAAAATTGGCCTAGTGAATAATAACTTGAGCTCTTGCTTAAAATTATCTAAATGGCTTATAACGTGTTTTACCTTGGAGATTTTTTGCTAATAAACTAATAAAGATTGTGCAGCTCTGGAAAAAAGGAAATAAAACGTTGCCATTTTTTTCTTTTTTTTCTCCATTTTTAGGCAAGGTCATGTGAATCTTCCTCCACTTGAGTTCAAACCAGCATTAATGTTGGAAACCTTTAGCATCAGTGCTGTTGTAATGGAAAAGTCTGTTTGCACCCCTCAGAACTCTACCAGTGCTCTTTCTTTTCATGATCTCAACAAGCGTTATTATAATACCTTTCACTGCAACTTTACAATTTCTTGTCAGTCAATAAGCCAGCATGTAGATATGGCTTTGGTTCGTCTTATTCATCAATTTAGTACCATGATAGATGACATCAAAGCGACTCAGACTGACATTAAACTTAGCAGATACACAGCTGGATCAGCTTCCCCAACACCCACCTTCAAAACCAGAAAACATCGGGATTTTCGCTCATCTGACTTCAGCCGCAGTTCTAGAGGAAGTCTGAATGGTGGCAATAGAGTAAACAATGCAAAGAACAAACGGACCAACAATGAAAATAACAAAAAGGAATCTCGAAACAAAAATTCATTAGGAAGATCTGAAAGAAGAACTTCAAAAGTGTCCAGGAAAGGTTCAAAAGATGTGGTGGACCATATGACTATTCATATGGATGACTCCGATTCAATCACAGTGTCAGAACAAAGTGAGCCTTCGGCTGAGTGCTGGCAGAATATGTATAAATTACTTAACTTCTATTCACTTATCTCTGATCCAACAGGAATATTGGAAAAATCTTCAGAAACATTTGGACCAGCAGGTAATGAATATTTTAATATTAAAAAAATTTCTTTTTAGAGTAGCAATAATACTTAAACAGATAGGTGCTTTCTCAATGTTATAAGTAGATCATTGAAATGCCAAAGACCTGGCAATTACCCATGGAAAAAAAATAGTAATGGCAGTCAGATAATTTGCCTTCCCATTTCCCGTCCTTTCTACCCTGATACAATATGGTCTTAAAGATTCAGATATACCTACTTCCCAATATCTGACTCTATTATTTATTTCCAATGTGATGATCGGAAATTGTTGAAAACGTTAAAAAATCATTTTGGTGAAGAAGAGGGCTGGTTTGGCATGTGAAGAAAGGTAAGATGATGTTTGGAGTATCCTTCCGTGTCACAGTTTTCATAGCTAAATCTGTATGTTTTTGTTTATTTATAAAGGAGTTCGGAGCCCTACAGAGCCAACATGTAAAGTTGTGTTTGAGAATGAACAAGACAATAACAGTTTGACTAAGACACAGAGGAAACGTAGCTTGGTAACTTCTGAACCTCAGCATGTTACTCTAATCGTGTTTGGGATTGGCATGGTGAACCGCACACACCTGGAGGCAGACATTGGTGGGCTAACAATGGAATCAGAGCTGAAGAGGATTCATGGCAGCTTTACACTTAAGGAAAAAATGAAAGGTATGACGATGTCCTAACACTGTAGTCCTGCTCTTCTGAAAAAAGCCAATGCCATGTCTCCGAAATTTCTAGTTGGCAACTTTTCTTTTTTTTCTTTTCTTTCTTTTTTTTTCTTTCTTTTTTTTTTTTTTTTTTTTTCAGAAAATGAACTTTCCCATTTATATGGATCAAGAGTGCCAGTTTATATAGTTTCTGTTCCTATTCTTTTTTAATTTTCCAAGTTTTCTGCACTAAGTATTACTTCTGAGACTTAAAATGTCATAAGGCTAGGGGCGCCTGGCTGGCTCAGTCCATAGAGCATCCAACACTTGATCCCAGGATTGTGAGTTCAAGCCCCACATTGGGCTTGGAGCCTGCTTAAAAAATAAATCTATAAATAAATAAATAACCATTAGGCTCTTTAATACACGAATGGCATATTGAACTGTGTATTTAGCATTATTTCTAGTTTTGACATATAATATGTATGTATGAGTACATAGAAATAAAAACTTTGAGGTGCCTGGGTGGCTCAGTCAGTTAAGCATTTCGGCCTAGATTATTATCTCATGGTCATGAGACTGAGCCCCATGTCATGCTCCACACTGGACATGGAGGCTGTTTAAGATCATCTCTGTCCCTCTCCCTCTGCCCCTCCCCTGCTCACGCTCTCTTGCTCTCAAAGGAAAAAAATAAAAACCTTCACTAAAAGGTTTTTAAAAGTAGTTCTGAAGTAATTTAAATTTTATTATACATAAAACTTTTAAATTATCTTTCATCATTGAGCATATTATGAATAAAATGCAATTTTAATACAAAGTACAATTATTTCCAGAAATCATATAATTCTTTTTTCTTACATTTAAGATGTTTTACATCAAAAGATGACTGAGACATGTGCCACTGCTCATATTGGTGGGGTTAATATTGTGCTGCTTGAAGGGATTACACCAAATATACAGTAAGTGTGTCATTTTTTCATTCTTTTCTTAAACTTGTTTAGTTTTATAGTATAGGAAACTTAAAATTCACTAGATGAATTCCATACCTGCTGAGTTTTGAGATTTATATACATTATGTTCCCAGATACTGTGATTTTGTCATTAAGGATATCACCGCATGAAATGTTTTCAAAAAAATACTTTTTTCCCATTTTACAATTGGTGTGCTACTCCTTACCCCCACCCCTCCAAAAAACTGACTCCTCGTACGTTGTAAGAATGTCTAACAAGAAAAAATGATTACAACACAAATTTCAGTTAGACATACAACCTGCAAAAACTCACATGATTCAAATAGTTAAAATTTTAGTCAAAGAATATAAACTGTCTCTTGATTTTATGTTAAGTAATTATCACTCAAATTCCTGCTGGGTTTCAAAACTGTGTCCTGCCATTTTTTCACTTAAAGAATTTAACACTAGAAAGCCTATGAGACTCTTGTAATAATATAGGTAAACTTTTTATAGTGGGTATACCATACCATATCACTTTTCTTTTGATTCTTTGCTCTTAACCTTTTTCTTTATAAGTTCTGCTTTTGGGTCTGTTCAGAATTTTTCTGATAATGATTACCTTTATATACAATATATTCAGATCATTAATGTATTATCAGTATATTTAAGTGTTGACTTTGTTCATACACTTGGGAGTATACCTTAATTCTTCTCAGTGGAGCAGCTTTATGCCGTAACAACAAAATATGCTGTGATAATTTAAGTCAGATTTTGAGAATTTGTTCTTTCTAAATATTATAACTACTTAATGTTCTATCATCTTATAGTAAATCTGTCATGCTAAATACTGACTAAATAGAGGATTTTGTTCAGCTTTATGAAAATTAAATATTAATCATATATTGATGAGTTACAGTTCTATTCATATTTTACACACGGGTAATGTGATAACAGTCTTGGAGAACATTTCCTTGAAATGGATGTACAAGGCTTGCTGGAGTAGTTTGGATCTGTAAATCAAGAACCAAAGAGTATATTTCTATATTATAGCTGCCTAAGTGGTCCAGATTGCATTTCCTAAGCAGTCTAGAAAGACCAGGAAATTCCAGTAGTTATGACAGACAAGATCTTTTCTGATCATTCAGTGTGGGAGAAGGGGTCTTATGATGTAGTAATTGCAATCTTAACAATCTACTGTGAACCAGGAGCCTCACATAGATTATTTTATTTAATCCTAGTCACAGTCCTGTGAACTCGGGTGGTTTTATCCCACTTTACAGAACAATAAATTGAGATTCAGAGAGATAAAAGTGTTTGCCTAAAATGCTTAAAATCCTACAGTCTGTAAGAAGAGTTGTCTGAACCTGTGCTGCTGCTAAATGTCATTACAGACCTTCAGTTCCAGGATTCCTTTGCTGGCTCTAAATTTAAAGTACCATGGTTTACTTTAACCAGTGCAGCAAATAAAACAAATTTCTTCAGTTGTCTCAGGTGTTTTATTTACTCTAGCTTCCTGAATCTTTTATCTCTGTTATCTCTTAAGGGCTTCAAATAGCCTCTAGACTTAAAAAGTATTTAGTATTTTTACTAGTACATAGTATTTATAAAAGAGATTTTTAAAAGAATTATTATATAGCTATATTTCTTGCCTTTAGGAAAAAAAAGGCAAGATGCCTCAACTTTTTTTTTTTTTTTGAAAAATAAAAGTTACTGTTCACTGCCAAACTATAGTAGTTTTAAGACTTTCTCGATTTATTCTTTGCTGTTCATTTCTGATTTCAATTAAAGGGAAATGAAACTTAAAAAGTTGAAAAGTTTCTGTGAGGGAAAAATTTTAATGTGGGAAATAAGTAAAGTCCAGATGATTGGTCATACTGTAACTAATTTATGTATGAATGTTTATTTGCTTCCTTTTTTGTTTTCCTGCTTTCTCTTGAATCTTCATCTGTAGACTGGAGGATTTTCCTACATCTCCTACAAGCACAGCCAAACAAGAGTTTCTGTATGTCCTATTATTTTTTTTCCCCCATGGGCTTTCTGATTAACATAGTATTGAATAGTTTAAAAGAAATACTTAGATTATCTGCATGGCTGTGAATGTCTGTAGTTAGTTTTTATTTTGTAGCTTTAATGTAGATCCTTTTATAGATTAAAGCTTACTGACATTCAAGGAACAAACACAAAGAGGTAAGAGCTACCTTTTGGTAATTCACACATTATTTTGTTGGCAAAAGATTTTTAACACTGTAGTTATGTGTTGATTGTGCTTTTTTAAGATGCCTCATTGTTAAAATTTATATTATCATAAATCTTTAAGGTTTGATGTGATAATAGAAACTAAAAAATTTCACTTGCAAAAGAGTTTTCACTAATTGCAAAAGTAATTATTAAAACATTAATGTATGAAAACATCTACACATCTCAACTTTATAATTTTGCTTTTAAGGTGAAGAGAATTTACTACTCTGTTGACAGATTTTATGTATGGTTTTCAGTATATGTACTTTTGTATTTTGAGTGGCTTGATTTGACCCATGTATATCTGATATCTAGTTGGTGTTTTTAATTAATTAATTTATTTATTTATGTTTATTTTTGAGAGAGATACAGACAGAGTGTGAGCAGGGGAGGGACAGAGAGAGAGAGGGAGACGCAGAATCCGAAGCAGGCTCCAGGCTCTGAGCTGTCAGCACAGAGCACGAAGCGGGGCTCAAACTCTAGAAAGTGAGTTTGTGACCTGAACCGAAGTCAGATACTTAACCGACTGAGCCAGCCAGGCGCCCCCTGGGTGCTTTAAGTAATTATTACATGAGTCTTACATAGGGGTGGAGATAGAGTAGAGATAATGAAGCCCCAAAGTAAATCCTCAAATTATTCACTCAGCCTGTTGGAAAGACAAGGATGGACCTGCATTAAAGACCCAATAGCCTGGACTCAGGAAATAATGGAAGATGAGGAAAAAGTCCTTGCCTCATTAGGCACTGTGGTCATTGTAGCTGTCACAGTGGATCTATCAGAACCTTGTAAAGGTAGACTGCCATTGTCAATTAATTCTTTTTTTTTTTTTTTTTTCCAATTCTTTAACAAGATTCCTTGGTCACTTGCCATGAATTTTTTACATATATGAGGCATGCCTCGCGTGCTACAAGTTTTTATAGTCTTCTCTTTAGAGAGATTTTGACCACTTCTTTCTTGTTATGACCTAGCTTAAGTGACAACCCTCTTCAAGAATTAAAATTATGAATAGACAGCTCATTTCAGGTCTTCATTCTGGGTCTCCTTATGTCTTTAACATGCAGTTTGACTGGAGTTAATCAGACATCCTCTACAGTTTTTTGGCTCAGTTTGATCAGGATAGGTCTATCATGTTGTCCAGCTTAGAAGAATACCACTCACACTGTAAATGGGGGGCATCATTTACATAGACTACATTGTGAACGGGGCCCTCTGGCATTGAACAACACAGAACACCTGAAGTCCTTAACATCAGAACTTTCACTGGAAATATCATAGTAGGATCCACAATAGGAGAGCATTCAGCTCCATTAAGTTTCCACTCTTACTTTTGCTGCACAAGTGAAATTCCAGTGTTCTAAATGTGCTTATATATGGTTATATGTACTTATATAATTGAAAGTAAGATAGGTGTAGAATTTTACTATCATGATAACAAGACACATTTTTTTGTATGTTTAGTTTAATTCAGTAGATGGTTGCTGTTCACAAGTAGAAAGCCATTTGCATTTTAGCACCATCTGAGTGTTCTCAATTTAAAATCATCAATTTAAAATCTCATTGATGATAAAAGTAGCTTTATTTATTATAATATTTAAGAAAATATTCCATTCAGTAACTAGTCAGTTTCCCAGAGTTTACTCTCATGCTGGCTAGACCAATTTTATAGGTAACTTTTTTTTTCTAGTCAGTGAGAGTATCTGAGAAATAGTTGCCTTTGTAGAAGAAAGCAATATAGTTCTCCAGTAATCATTCTTGAATTTTATATAATACTTGGATTTCACTGTCTGTAAATAATCAACACCTCTGATAGAGCCATTGTTATACTTCCCGAGGTTTATTTTAATAGAAGTTAAATGTGATTAATTGATTTGTTAGATCCTTGAGACTATAAATAAATTCTCAGTTTATCCTCTACAGCCTAAGTAGAGATAAATGAATGTGAACCAAACTGTGGTTAATATGAAATTTGTTTTATGTGTTGTTTCGCTAAATTAAAAATTATTAAGTTATTCAATAATTTTATAATTTAATGTATTATTTATTTATAATTGGTTATAATTAAATTAATTACTTAATATCAAAAATAACTTAATAATTATTAAATTATTGTCAAGAATCCTTTGCCCACGTGAAAGATAATATTTATATTATAAATATAATTATATATAAAGCTATAATTACTAACTGGGCCTTTAATGGTGCAGTTCATGAACCTTTCCATTGTGTACATCAGACTGCTTCATAATGGCTTCTACATACATGACTTAACACGTGTTATCTGTGGAATTCCACAGCTATAATGTTAGGAGACATTCCTGTGCTGTACTTCTTTCTGCCCCTTCATTTTACAAAATTCAGTGTGTGCATACCATGTTGAAGGCACTGTTGTAGGCATTGGAAGGGAGAACCAGAAATCAAGAAAGATAATATCTCTGCTTTATGTCTGTATCAGTAAGGCTTATTAATTTTTAACTAAGTAGTAGTTACTTATTATGAATTGGAATTCTATCATTTCTTTGCCACTTATTGAAAATTTGAAAAATGGAAAATGCAAGTTAAGTTTCTTCCTTCCTATTAATTTTTTTCAACATTTTAGATAATGGATGAATTCCTTTGATTAGATTCTAAGAAGTATAGTATTTTATTATATATTCAGCATCTATGCTTCCTTAGTGATTGTACATATCCCTAAAATAAATTGGGGCAAAGAGAGGAGTTCTGAATGGAGGAAAAATAAAAATGGGATTTTGTATGTTGTAAACATGTAATATGTCAGTATTCATTCTTTTATCTTTGAACACATACATATTTTCTTCAGTAAATGCTGTTAAATATATATAATATTCAGTGCAAACAATATAAAATAAATGTATTTCAGTGTTTTTAGAAAACATTTCCTCAATATACTATTTAAATGTATGAAAAATCTTAAGTCATTTAGTTCATTGAATGATTTAAAAGTATTGTCTTGCTTTTAAAATACTTTTTCAACATTTCTCTTTATTGGGCTATATTTTAATGGTCTTCTTTCTTCATTAATAGAACTGTGGTGAAGTGTAGTATTGCCAAGTCACAAGCCCTCTACAGTGCCCAGAGAGGTTTGAAGACTAACAATGCTGCTGTGTTCAAAGTAGGGGCTATCAGCATCAACATTCCCCAGCACCCTGCCACCTTACATAGCATGATGGTTCGAAGTTCCCACCAACTGTCTAAGCAGATCTCAGATCTCATCAGACAGCCTTCTACAGCGTAAGTTATTTCTTCAAATTCTATGGTTCCGTGTAATGTGTTAAGTCCGTTTTTGCTGTGTTAATAATAGTTTAAAGGAAGACAGAGGGTTTCATCTATGTATTGACCATTATGAACTATGGTGCAGGTGGAAAGTAGCCAAATGTGTGTGGGAGAATCATATTGGGTATAAGGTACTTGGTCACAGATGTAATTGTCAATGTTCTCTCTTGCATCAGTAAAGCTTAAGAGATCCTGGAGATTGTGGACAACATAAGAGTCACTACAAAAGCATATTGACAAAATCTAGGACTGTATCAATCCTTATTTACTTCAAACTCCCTAAAATTTATGACTGCATAGGTTTAAAAATTGCAGTGGCCATTTATGTCCCATAATGGTTTTGTGTTGTCCTCTATATGAAATTGTTGTACATAGTTCAAGGCAGGATGTGATCATGCCACAAAAGTATTTTAAAGGAGAGAAAACTGGACCTTTGTACATTGACTTCTATTGCCTGTGTCTGTAGCCCTCATTCATGGGTCTGCATTGCTAAGCTTTATTCCTAGTCCTCAAAGCAATATAACTAATGAATAATTAATAAGAATATGGTAAGCAAAAGTTAAAAAAATTGTCTTCTTATAGTTCCCTTTTCCTAACCTATAAGTTAAAAAAAAAAACTGTGTCTTTTCACAGTATCCTAAAGCAGTGATATTTCTAGTTGTACTATCTAGATCTTTAATTCTGATTTAATATTCATGTCTGGTTGACAAAGTAGTAATAATTTAAATGTGTTTCTCCTGTCAGTGGAATATGGAATCCAAAATGTGTACACAAGCCTTAGGTTAAAAATATACTAAGGAATCTGTCCTTATTATAGTGTACTGGCAGTAGAGCATAGTAGTTAAAAAAAAAAAAAGTCTCTTGTCACAGTTGAGTTTAAATCCTGGTTTTGCCACTTTCTAGCTATACTTCCTCTTTGGAAAGCAGATAAGAGTATCTACACAAGGTCTTTGCGAGATAAATGAATAAATGATATGAAACACACAAAGCATTAAGGATATTACCTGGCTCATAGAAGCATTCAAATAGTTATTGTTGGGGTTGTTGTTATTAATAGTGGTAGTAATAGTAGCGGCAATAATAGTAATATTACAATCAACACTAAGTCATAGAATTTAGAATCAGACAAACATGAGTTTTAACTCTAGTTTCACATTAATGATATGAATGTGTAATATTCAAGTAATATTCAAGTTTGTGTTGCTATTCTTGTTTACTTTTCTAGATCATCATTTTTCAGTGGCTTTTTTAAGGAAGTCTTAATGTGATCTGGTGGTAGAAAGAACATATCTGTTTACAGTTATTTCTTGCTATTTTTCATTGAGAAT
Organism: Leopardus geoffroyi; assembly: GCF_018350155.1. Classification (NCBI taxonomy): domain Eukaryota; kingdom Metazoa; phylum Chordata; class Mammalia; order Carnivora; family Felidae; genus Leopardus; species Leopardus geoffroyi. The sequence goes on along the minus strand of NC_059327.1, from coordinate 101,942,274 downwards.
TCCAATAATTTTATACAATAAAATGGTAAATTTTCTAATTCTGTTTTTTTTATTTTTATTTATTTATTTTTAAAGTTTATTCATTTTTGAGAGAGAGGAGAGAGAGAACACAAGCAGGGGAGAGACAGAGAGAGCCAGGGGAGAGAGAGAATCCCAAGAACTGATAGTGTGGAGCCATCGTGATGTGGGACTCCAGCTCATGAACTGTGAGAACATGACCCGAGCCAAGAATTGGAAGCTTAACCGACTGAGCCACCCAGACTCCCCTAATTGTGTCTTTTTGAGGTTATTTTTATTTATTTATTTATTTTTTGCTTTATAGCCCACAGCCTGTGAAAGAAGATATTGCAACGCCTCTACCTTCTGAAAAAACCCCAACTAGTGTTAATCAAACTCCTATTGAAACAAATGAATTTCCTCAGCTACCGGAAGGTTTAGAAAAGAAGCCTATTGTTCTTAAGTTCAGTGCCATGTTAGATGGTATAGCCATAGGAGCAGCACTTTTACCATCTCTAAAAGCAGAATATAAAATGGGAAGAATGAGGAGTCATGGAATGACAGGTAACATTGAATTTTAAGTTCAGTCTCTTAAAATTTAAGATTGGTTTGAAAAATTAGTAATATTTTGATGAAAAGTTACATTTGGTTTTGTAGATATTATATGAAAATGTAAATAATTTTAATCAGAACACTTTTAAATTTCATTAATGATGTTCCTCAGTCAAGTGAAAAATATCAGTTACATCTTCCCTGAGTGACCAACAGGGACACTGCTTTTATTTGAAGTCTTCAAAGCTATTCAGTTATTGAGGCCATTTCTAATTTAGAAGTTGAATAAATTACTATATCCATTAGTTTCTTTATAGCTGGAATAACTTGGTTTATTTTCAAATTTGGTGCATTTAGCTTAAATCACAGGTTATTTGGTTTCTTCAAAATAGCTACTTCTATAAGGTTTTGTGATCCTTATATACTCTTCGAAATTCTTTGCTGTTGTATTTTTAGTCTGAAGTTTATCATATATACAAAAGTATGTAAATTATATACACACAATTTCAAGAATAATAAAAAGAAAATGTGACCTTACCAACCCATTATACAAACTAAATGAAAATATTGCCAGTGCTGTGAAGGTTCCATCAATGAATATTATCCTTACCAGCTTTTCTTAATGACTGCTCATGGAATAACTGTTAACATGAATTTTGTGTTACCCATTCCTTTGCTTTTCTTTATAATTTTACCACATATGTATATACTCATAAATGGCTTATGTTTTGAACTTTATTTGTATGGACTCCCACTAATGTATTTTTTAAAAAGAATTTTTTTTTCTGTACATTTTGTTTGAGATTCATCTGTTCATTCATGTGTGTACAGTTCATTCATTTTTCACTGAAATAGTCTGTTAAGTGATTATATTACAGTTTATCCACTCTGCTATTAATGGACCTTTGACTCATTTTACTTTTTTGCTATTATAATTATTCTCATGCCTGTCACTTGGTACACATGTGCACAAGTTTCTCAAGGGTATTTACTTTAGGAATTATACACCTAGACTGTAGGGTAAATGCATCTTGAGTTTTATTAGGAAGTACAAAACTGTTTTCCAAAGTACTTGTGTTCACCAGTATTTACTGCCCTGCCAGTATTAGATGAGAGTTCCCATTATACCATATACTTGTTAACACTTAATATTATCTGGCTTTTAAATTTTTGCTTTGTCTGGTAAATGGGGAATTGTATCTCACTGTGGTCTTAATTTCTATTTCTATAATTAATGAAGCTGAACTGTTTTATGTTATTAAGATATCTTTGTATGTTTTTTATCTGAAGTGCCTATTAATGGTTCTGTGTGTGTGTGTGTGTGTGTGTGTGTGTGTGTGTGTGTCTGTTTTACCATTGAGTCATTTGTATTTTGTTTTGGTTCACAGAAATTATGTTTTGTATGTTAAGCTTTTGATGTTATAAATTTAACATATATTGTCACCCCATTAGAAACTTATTTCACTTTGTTGTCTTTTGATCAGTAGATATTCTTAATTTTCAAATAATTGAATTTACCAGTATTTTCTTATATGATGTGTATTTTTATATCTTAAATCCTTCTCTTCCCAGGATCATGAAGATATTTTATTATATTTTCTATTAAATGTTTTTAAATTTTTCCTTTTAAGTTCTTCATCTATATGGAATTGATTTTTTTTTTTAATTTGGTGCAGATTAGTTTAATCAATTATTTCAGCATCATTTATTGACTTTTCTTTTTTTCGGTGATACATAGTCCATTTTGGTCATCTATTACATGTTGATACATGTGGGGTCTGTTTCAGAGTTATTTATTATGCTTCATTGGCCTATTTGCACCATTACTGGTGACCTCTTTGCACCAGCTATTTTCAGTATCATATTGCTACCTGACATTTCCTGTTATAGGAGTTATCTTGGTTATTTTTGGTTACTTGTTCCTTCACATAAATTTTATAATCAGTTTGTCAAATTCTCTGAAAAAACCTATTTGCATTTTTATAGGAATGTAATTAAATCCATAGATTTACTTGGAGACGATTGACAGTATTGATTGATACCAAGAATTGATGCAATATTTACCCTCCTATTCTTGAATATGTATTTCTTTGTCTCTTTAGGTTTTCTTCAATGCTTTTCTACAAAGTTTAAAAATTTTGAACTTAAGGTTTTTGTGCCTCTGTTACAAGATATATTTATTTGTGTAGATACCCCCTACCTTGTGTTATTGTTGTTTAGTTACTACAAATGGGATATTTTGTAAAATGGCATTTTCTAAACTGGTGGTAGTATGTACAAATGTGCTTGATCAATTTATGTCAGTTTTATACTCAACCATGTTAAACTATTTTCTTATTGGTAATAAGATAGTTTGGAGTTTCCTAAGTAGTTACTTGTACCATGTGCAAATGAGGCTTTTGTTTCTTCCTTTCTAGTCTTTAAGAATTTTTCTTTTTCTTACTGTGCTTCTGCTATAATGTTGAGAAAAAGGGGGTATTATGGGCATCCTAATCTCTCATTCTTTTAAGGGAAATCAATATTTTGTCAATGAATATGATGTTTGCTGTAAGGTTTTGCAAGGTTCCCTTTATCAGGTTAAAAAAATTTACTTCTATTCCTAGTTTGCTAAGTGTCTCTATGAAGAAAAGTAGGTGAATATTATCAGATGCTTTTTGCTACAGCTGTTGAAATTAAAATGTTTTTTTCTCCTTTATGCCATTAACATGTTGTATTAGTAGTTTAAAATTTTGCATACATACACATATATAAATCCACATATGTATTTATATATATGTGTATATTTTTATTCCAACTCCGAACATTTTAGGTTTTTTTGTTTTGTTTTGTTTTTATTGAGAGGGATTTTTCTGAACATCTAGATCCTTTTGTTAACTAGAAGAAAGAAACACTGTGAAGTGAGTTTCCAGAATTAGCAGAGTCAGAAGATCAGGCCTTCAGATATTGGCCTGACAATAGGGTAGACTCACCTTGGCCATTTATTCAGGGCATCCAAGAAATAGGAGAGTTGACAGAGGGCAGTAAGTCAAAAGCCAATAGGCAGTTTGGAACTAGGAAGATAGAAATATTTAGGAGCAAAGTAAGTGTATTATCAAATATCCAGACTGATAAGAACATATAATTCTTCTTGAAATGAAGGAAAGGGACAGAAGTAGTAAAAGAATGACTGTACTAGTGATAAGAGGTGACCTGAGGCCTAGGATTACTTCAATCTTGATGTTTTTATTTGATAATTCTGGTGGTAGTAATGGAAGTGGTAGTTACTGTGGTAAATAGCCCTCACCTTTTGCAGCTTGCAAGTGATGGTCACTGAGGCTGCCTTGTTGGAGTTAGTAAGAGAAGATCAGAGCAGTCTTGACCTATCTGGCTATCCACAATTGCACCAGTTGATGAAAGAGCATTTTTCTATTTATGGCTAACTCATATTATTGTATAGTGAGTGAATATAGTGAATGTAACATATAGGAAGGAGGTGACCTCCTACTAGTATTTTGAAAAAGATTTATTTCTGGCACAATTGAGAACACTAGGAATGTTTATTACATTTTAATATGTATGTAGGCAAAATAGGCTATTTAATGATGTTTGAGTGTAGAGAATTGGTAACCTATAGAACAATATAAGATTTTGTTGTTGGAAAGGCACACGCGTGTATACATTAGTATACAGTACTATACTAGTACAGTGTATGCAATGGGCAATAATAGATCTTGATTTTAACAAGGCTTCTTCTACTTTTTAATGCCTTCAGAAATAGTTGGAGAGATATGGCTTGAATAACAGTGTAGGTTGCATATTATAATTGAACAACTGCATGCTAGATTGTTGATTTAAGTAGTTTTAGTAAACTAAAACTCATACCGTATCCTTATTTGGCATACGGGACCATTAATAATTATTGTTAAGGTCACAACTACATGGGATTATATAATTTTATGCCTGATGAATTTATATTGTAATTTTATACCTGAGTACAATTTAATGACTTGACAATTTTCACTATTTCCTTCCATACTGAATCAGGATCAGGAGGCAAGTTGTTAACTGCTAACTTCTCTGTTAATAAAGCAATATGAATGTGAGTGTGGATTGGAATTTTTTAATACTTAATTTCTCATGTTAAAACTCTTCTGTGGTAAGGGCAGTTTCTTTCTGTTCTACCTTCTATGAAATAAAGAATATTTGTAAGGGTCTCTCTAACACCTAACGCAGTGCTTGGCACCTGGTAGGCTAAGTAAATATTTGCTGGCTTAATAATACTGACTGACTCTTTATAGTACCCAGACATATATTTAAAGATTTATTTCATTTGGGATATGTATGCATTTTTTTTAGAAACCATGTTTTGAACAAAGGAGTGAATGAGCACCTGAACAAACAAACAATAACTTTTCTTATTTTTTACAGGTGCACAGACCAGATTTACATTTGAGCTGCCAAATCACAGATTACGTTTTACTTCAAAAGTTTCTGCCACGGATATGTCAACCATTCCTCCTTCTGCCAGTCTCAACCTTCCTCCTGTTACTATGTCAGGAAAATATATAATGGAAGAGCATGATAGTTACTCAGATCAGGTGTGGAGTATAGATGAACTACCTTCTAAACAAGGGTACTATTTACAGGGAAATTACCTACGTTGTGTGGCAGAAGTAAGTTTACTTTTTAATTTTCTTACACTCTATCATTTAGGAGTCTTTAAGGTTTAGGCGTACCAAAATATGTAGTGATCCAAACTTTTAAGACGGATCATTAAATCGTTTATTCTTATAGAATTCTGAACTGAATCTGGTGTGTGTGTATGTGCATATGTGTGTATATATCTGCCTCTTTCTCTATAGTTTCATTTAAACATTTCTTTTTTGTATTAGTCATCTTTGAATTTACATTTCTTACATTAGATTTCACATCCATCTCTAATATTTTTATGGCTCATTTGATTATAAAAAAGCTAATATTTATATGCATTGACTTGTACAATACTTAAATCGATCTTAAGAGGTAGGTATATTCTCATTTTGTAAGTGAAGAAACTGAGCCTTCAGGAGGTTACACTATTCATCAGGTATACATAATTATTAACAATATAAAGGTGATACAGATAAAATAATTACAGTCAAATTCACAGACTAATTTCTTTACTAAGGGAAGTTGAAAGCCAGCATACCTAATTTTATCATTTTTTCACTTTATATTGGCACAACTGTCACAAGTTTAAAAAACATTTGGATATATATTTTTTTGATTTGTGTTCAGCAGGTCATCTGTTATTATACTAATTTGATACAGTAGAAATTTGAAGCTGAGAGAAATTAAATAACTGTCCCTAAATCTCCCCACTATCAAGTGAGAGATGTAGGATTCATACACAGTGCTGTCTCAGCTTCCTTTGTCAGTTTGTCAGAAACAATTTCAACTTTATCAAAGGGCAATTTTATAACTATTTGTTTTCTGACTTTTATTCTTTAGAATGTGAAGCATTTATGAGAATGCTCTTGAGCTCTTTGCTAGAAATATTACAGCTATGGGAGATATTTAAGTCTGGTTTGCCTTCGTTAGACCCTGCTTACCCTAGCATCTCTCTAATAGTTGGGATTTCTTTGTGTGAAAATGTACAAAAAAATGTGTACAAGATTGTAGAATTCAGATATTTATTTAAAAGGTAGATTATAGAGGTGCCTGGTTGGCTAAGTTGGTTAAGTGTCTGACCCTTGATTTCAGCTCACGTCATGACCCCAGGGTCATGGGATCAAGCCCCATGTCGGACTCTGCGCCGAGCATGGAGCCTGATTAATATATTCTCTCTCTCCCTCCCTGTCTCCCTCTCTCTCTTTCTTGCCCTCCCCTCCCCCACTAGCTTGCTTTCCCTAAAGTAAATAAATAAAACTTAAATAAGTAAATTAATGGGTAGATTATAAAGCATATTGCATTTGTGCTTTTCTATTCTGAAAAATAAGCACTCCAAATTCTAGTTTAGCAATACTATTATAAATGTTTCATTTGACAGAAAATAAATCTAATGCAGTATGTTGCATAATTCCTTACTAATATTAGAAAGGGATAAAGTTTGTAATTGAGGCAGAACACAATCCCAGATTTGCTAAAAATGCAGTTAATTATAAACACTTGAAGGAATCTAAAATTGCATTCCTCAGACAGTTGCCTGGTTTACTATGGCCTGAAATAAACACACATGAAAATCATCTTAGCCCATTTTGGACTATTCTATAAAAAATAAAGTGTCCAGGGCAACTTAGACTTTATGTGACTTCTCATTTAATTAAAGACTACTGAACCTATTTTGCACTCTTAATTTTTGATAAAAATATGAATGCTGTCAAAGTAGCAAATTTGAAGCATTTCCTTTATTCATAAGGGTGTTTCAAACTATCTTTACTATAATACTCAACTTCAGTTAGGACCTGCTTTCTGTTCAATCTGTTTATTAATTTTCCCCAGAAATTTTATGCCTTATACTAATCATAGGGCATATATTAAAGCTGATTGAGTATATCTGATTAGTTAAATCATGCAAATGTAAGCCTCATGAGAGAGAGAGCCATAATTTTATTGTTTTTATTCACCTTAGCATCTAATGAGGTACACAAAGTAGATGGTCAGTAAATATTTGAATGAGTAAATAAATTTACTTTCACATGTAATGATACTTGTCCATGGTTCTAAACACTACAACAGTAGTCATTGAAAAAAGACACTACCCTGGACAAAATTCTGATTTTGATATTAGCAGGTAACATAAAGTATAAATTTCATTCTTTTTCAAAAGATAGAAAACAAAAAACCTTATTGGCCACTGTTATTTAAAAAATAAATTTAAGGAATGGCCTATAATAATGTCAGACCAGTAAAGTATTGGGCAATGTGAATATTTTATAACCTTTCTCAAATAGTATGTAGATAATTCATTGTTTTTCTTCAGAGTTTGGATGACTTATGTGAGCAAAAGATGTATTTAAAACAAATATAGTCAGTAGTGTTAATCTAGTATTCTGATTTTGTTTTGGCAGGTTGGCTCTTTTGAACATAATCTCACAACCGATCTGCTAAACCACTTGGTATTTGTGCAGAAAGTGTTCATGAAGGAAGTTAATGAAGTAATACAGAAAGTTTCTGGTAAGATAATCTCGTACCTTCCATGGTATGAGCGTTCATCCTGTCATTTAGATATATTTAAACTCTGCATTCCTTTTCTGGCTTTTCCACCTACAGATTCTTTTGCTTATTACTTACTTTTGTCATGTGTAATACATACGTTTATGATTTATAAACTTCACAAAACTCCTTTATACTTTCTCTGCCTGCCACCACAAAAAGAGCGAGTAGTGTATGTCTATTAACCAAACTAATCTTACGCATTTGGGAAACAAGATTTAGATCAGTATTAAGATTTTGACTTTACACCATATGGTGACTCTGCATGCTCTATAGCAACCCTTATGATATTTTTGTTATGCCTCAAGAGTAGATTACAAATGGGCTTCTTAATTACAGTTTTAAGTCTTAATAGGAAGTGTATGTTTGATTTTAAAAATGTTTAACTGATCTTTAATTCACAAGATAAAGTATTAAGTATTAGGATGGAAAATAAGTTGACTTTGTAAGCATCCTTGAGGCTAAATATTTCCAGTATGGATATAATCACGTTAAAATAATAGTGAAACCAGAGGCGCCTGGGTGGCTCAGTCAGTTGAGCGTCTGATTTCGGCTCAGGTCATGATCTCGTGGTCTGTGAGTTTGAGCCCCGCGTCGGGCTCTGTGCTCACAGCTCAGAGCCTGGAGTCTGTTTCAGATTCTGTGTCTCCCTTTCTTTGACCCTCCCCCCCCGTTCATGCTCTGTCTCTCTCTGTCTCAAAAATAAATAAACGTTAAAAAAAAATTTTTTTTTTAAATAATAAATGTTTGATAGAATTCCCCTGGAAAGCAATCTGGCCCTGGACTCTGGTTTTGGGGGAGATTTTTGATTACTCATTCAGTTTCTTTACTGGTTTTGGGTCTGTTCTAATTTTCTATTTCTTCCTGTTTCAGTTTTGGTAGTTTATAGGTTTCTAGGAATTTGTCCATTTCTTCCAGATTGCCCATTTTATTGGCATATAATTGCTCATAATATTCTCTTATTATTGTTTGTATTTCTACTGTGTTGGTTGTGATCTCTCCTCTTTCCTTCTTGATTTTATTTATTTGGGTCCTTTCCTTTTTCTTTTTGATCAAACTGGCTAGTTGTTTATCAATGTTGTTAAATTTTTCATAGAACCAGCTTCTGGTTTCATTGATCTGTTCTGGGGTTTTTTTTTTGTTTTTTTTTTTTGTTTGTTTGTTTGTTTGTTTCAAAAGCATTGATTTCTGCTCTAATCTTTATTATTTCCTGTCTTCTCCTGGTTTGGGGTTTTATTTGCTATTCTTTTTCCAGCTCTTTAAGGTATAAGATTAGGTTATGTATCTGAGACTTTCTTCCTTCTTTAGGAAGGCCTGGATTGCTATATATTTCCCTCTTAGGACCACCTTTGCTGCATCCCAGAGATTTGGGGCTGTGGTATTATCATTTTCACTGGTTTCCATATACTTTTAAATTTCCTTTTTAACTTCTTGCTTAGCCCATTCATTCTTTAGTAGGATGTTCTTTAATCTCCAAGTATTTGTTACCTTTCCAAATTTTTTCTTGTGGTTGATTTCGAGTTTCATAGAATTGTGGTCTGAAAACATGCACGGTATGATCTTGATCATTTTGTACTAGTTGAGGGCTGATTTGTGTCCCAGTATGTGATCTATTTTGGAGAACATTCCATGTGCACTGGAGAAGAATATATATTCTGCTGCTTTAGGATGTAATGTTCTGAATGTATCTATTAAGTCCACCTGGTCCAGTGTGGCATTCAAAGCCATTGTTTCCTTGTTGATTTTCTGTTTACACGATCTGTCCATTGCTGTAAGTGGGGTGTTGAAGTCCCCTACTATTATGGTATTATTATCAATGAGTTTCTTTATGTTTGTGATTGGTTTATATATTTGAGTGCTCCACATTTGGAGCATAAAGGGGTCTTCTTGGTGGATAGACCCCTTAATTATGATGTAATGCCATTCTTCATCTCTTGTTACAGTCTTTATTTTTAAAGTCTAGATTGTCTGATATAAGTATGGCTACTCCAGCTTTCTTTTATTGACCATTAGCATGATAGATGGTTCTCCATCTCCTTACTTTGAATCTGAAGGTGTTTTTAGGTCTAAAGTGGGTCTCTTGTAAACAGCATATAGATGGATCTTGTTTTCTTATCCATTCTGTTACCATATGTCTTTTGTTTGGAGCATTTAGTCCATTGACTTTTAGAGTGAGTGCTGAAAGATATGAGTTTATTGCCATTATGTTTCTTGTAGAGTTGGAGTTTCTGGTGGTGTTCTCCGGTCCTTTCTAGTCTTCATTGCATTTGGTCTTTCCCCGCCCTCCCCCCCGCCCATCTTTTCTCCCCTGAGAGTGTCCCCCTTAAAATTTCTAGCAGGGCTGGTTTAGTGGTCATGAACTTCTTTAGTTTTTTTATAGCCTCACTGGATAAAGAATTCTTGGCTGCATATTTTTCTGATTCAGCACATTGAATATATCCCACCACTCCTTTCTGGCCTGCCAAATTTCTGTGGATAGGTCTGCTGCAAACCTGATCTGTCTTCCCTTGTAGGTTAGGGACTTTTTTTTCCCTTGCTGCTTTCATGATTCTCTCCTTGCCTGAGTATTTTGTGAATTTGACTATGATATGCCTTATTGATGGTCGGTTTTTGTTGAATCTAATGGGGGTCCTCTCTGCTTCCTGGATTTTGATGTCTGTGTCTTTCCCCAGGTTAGGAAAGTTTTCCACTATGATTTGCTCACATAACCCTTCTACCCCTTTCTCTCTTCATCTTCTGGGACCCCTATGATTCTGATGTTGTTCCTTTTTAATGAGTCACTGATTTCTCTCATTCTTAAATTGTGCTCTTTTGCCTTAGTCTCCCCCTTTTTTTCTGCTTCATTATTCTCCTTAAGTTTGTCCTCTGTATTGCTGATTTGCTGCTCTGCCTCCTGCATCCTTGCCACCACATCAACCATTCAAGATTGCAGCTTAGTTATAGCATTTTTTATTTCATCCTGACTAGCTTTTACTTCTTTTATCTCTGCAGAAAGGGACTCTAATCTATTTTCAACCCCAGCTAGTATCTTATTATCATGATCCTAAATTCTGGTTCAGACATCTTGCTTGTATCTGTGTTAAGTCCCTGACTGTCATTTCTTCCTGCTCTTTCTTTTGAGATGAATTCCCGCTGAGTTCTGTGGTTCAGGTTGTGCAGATTATTGTGTTAATCCTCAAATCAGTTTTCTAGGTGTGCAGGATGGTTTAGTGTTGATCTGGCTGTATTTCATGGATGCAAGATGCAAAAAACAAAAACAAAACAAAACTTCCATGCTATTCCACCATCTTGGCTCCTCTAAAATCTTTTTCTTTTAATGTTTATTTATTTTTGGGAGAGAGAGTGAGTGAGCATGCACAAGCGGGGAGAGACAGAGAGGAGGACAGAGGATCCAAATAGGGCTCCACTACTCCTCAAACTCAGGATCTTTGAGATCATGACCTGAGCCACCCAGCAACCGAGAAAGGCTTTTCTTAACCTTTGAATTGCAATCAATGAGGAGTTAAAGTATATTCCTAAGTTTATGAAGAATGAACTGGAAAAGAAGACTAAAAATTAATATTCTAACCATGAAGACTTACCAATCACTATGGAGAATTCAGAAATAAGATTCTGATTCTAAAGTCATTTAGTGGCTAGGTCTGATTCTTGAGTCATTCCTGACTGGAGACAACCATGAACTCTAGGAAAATAGCTGAAAGTAAGTTGTGTATCATCTAGCTATCACCAGAACCTCATAGAGTGGAGATCTTATCAAAACCAGATAAAATTCCCTCTTTACTGAGAGGGAATGCTTTGAACCCTTATAACCAAGTTTCTTAGTATTCTAATCTTGGTATTGCTTCCCTCATCTACCAAATCTTCATAGTTTTTGTCCTTATTTCTTTTTTTCTTACACCTTTTTCTCATGCTTTTCCTTAATATTATATTTAGCTCTAGGACATTTTCTCAATATTACATTTAGCTCTAGGAATACTCATTTACATCAGTCATCAAGTTTGTTAGGAAATTCTTTTTTGAGGAATCAATTCTTGTAATCTTACTCTCATGGGCTCCCTTGATTTTAGAAAGACATGGATAATCACTGACCTAGTAAACATAAAAGATTTATTTTTGAATATGTACAGTCGTCTTAGAAACATATAAGGAGGTTCCCTTCTGAGAATTGGGCCTTTCATATATTTAATTCATAATGAGGTAAAAAAAAAATGAAGTTAATGTGACTAACAATATCTGATATTTCTATAAGCTAAAATTATTGTGTAATACATTTGTAAGAGATGGAGCTCTTGCTTTTACATTTTAAGAAAGTAAATTTTTCTGAAACTAATAAAAGATATCCAAGGCTGTGATAGATCAACAAAAAAATAGGCTTTTAAAAAAATGGACTTTACTTATTAGAGAATGTTTAGGTCCATCGCAAATTGAGGGAAGGTTACTGAGATTTCCCAAATATCCCCTTGTCTCCAGTCATGTATAGCCTCCCCCATTATCAGCATCCCCCACCAGAGTGGCACATTTGTTACAAATGATGAATCTGCATTGGCACACCATTGTCACCCAAAGTCCATAGTTTACATTAGGGTTCACTCTTGGTGTTGTACACTCTGTGGATTTAGAGAAATGTATATTGACATTTATTTGCCATTATAGTGTCCTACAGGGTAGTTTCACTGCCCTAAAAATCCTTGGTGCTCCACCTATTTATCCCTCCCTTGGTTGCTTCCATATTTTGGCAATTATGAATAAAGCTATAAATATCTGTGTGTTGGGTTTTGTGTGGACATAAGTTTTTAGCTCCTTTGGGAAATAACCAAGGAGCGTGATTGCTGGATCATATGGTAAGAGTGTGTTTAGTTTTATGAGAAACTATCAAACTGCTTTCGCAAGTGCCCATACCGTTTTGCATTCCCACCAGGAATGCATGAGAGATCTTGTTGCTATACATCCTTAACAGCGTTTGGTGGTGTCAGTGTTCCAAATTTTGGCTATTCTAATGGGTTTGTAGTGGTATCTTAAGATTGTTTTGATTTGCATTTCCCTGATGATATGATGGTATGTATAAAGCATCTTCCCTTGTGCTTATTTGCCACCTGTGTATCTTCTTTGGTGAGATGTCTGTTAAAGTCTTTGGCCCATTTTTTAATCAGGTTTTTTGTTTTCTTATTGAGTTTTAAGAGCTTTTTGCATGTATTAGAAACAGTCCTTTGTCAATTATACCTTTTAGAAATATTTTTTCCTAGTTTTGGCTTGTCTTCTCATTCTCTTGACACTGTCTTTTGCAAAGAAAAATTTTTTAATTTTAGTGGAGTACAGTTTATCAGTTCTTTCTTTCATGGATTATGACTATATCTAAAAACTCATCGCCGTACTGAAGGTTTATTTAGGTTTTTTTCTTACGACGTTTTATAAAACTTTTATAGTTTTGTGTTTTACATTTAGATCTGTGATCCATTTTGAGTTAATTTTTGTGAAGCATGTAAAGCTTATGTCTAGATTCATTTTTTTTTTGCATGTGGATGGATATCCAGTTATTCCAGCACCATCTATTAAAAAGACTATCTTTGCTTCATTATATTGCCTTTGCTTCTTTGTCAAAGATCAGTTCACTATATGGATCTCTTTCTGGGCTCTTTGTTCTGTTCCAGTGACATTGTCTCATCTTTCACCAGTCCCACACTGCCTTGATTACTGTAGTTTGTAGTCTTGAAGTCAGGTAGTGTCAGTCCTCTAGCTTTTTTCTTCTCCCTAATTGGCTATCCTGGGTCTTTTGTCTATACATACCTTAGAATCAGTTTGTTGATTCCCACAAAATAACTTGCTATGATTTTGATTGGAATTGCATTGAATTTATAGATCAAATTGGGAAGAACTGGCATCTTGACAGTGTTCAGTCTTCCTATCCATGGACATGAAATATCTTTCCATTTATTTATTTTATTTATTCATTCATTTGTTCATTCATTCATTCATTCCATACTCTTGTTTGATATCTTTCCTCAGAATTTTGTAGTTTTCCTCATGTAGACCTTGTACGCATATTATTAATTTATACCTAAGTATTTAATTTTTTGTGGTACTAATGTAAATGGCATTGTGGTTTTTGTTTTTCTTTTTGAGAGAGAGAGAGTATGCACACACACACGCATGTGTGGGGAAAGAGCAGAGAGAGAGGGAGACAGAGGATCCAAAGCAGGCTCCGTGCTGTCAGCACATAGCCAGTTGTGGGTCTTGAATTCACAGACTGTGAGATCATGACCTGAGCTGAAGTCAGACACCTAACCGACTGAGCCTAGCATTGTGTTTTTCATTTTAAATTCCACTGTTCATTGTTGGAAAGTGATTGGGCTTTGTGCATTATTAACCTTGTATGCAACCTTGCAGTAATTGCTTATTGGTTTCAGGAGTTTTTTTTGCCAGTTCTTGCAGATTTTCCACACAAATAATATATATAATCCTGTCATTTGTGAACAAAGACAATTTTATTTTCTCTTTCCCAATTTGTATACCTTTTATTTCCTTTTCTTGTATTATTGCATTAGGTAGGACTTCTTGTATAATGTTGAACAAGATTGGTAAGAGGAGTCATCCTTGCTTGTACCTTATCTAAGTAGGAAAGTTTCAAGCTTTTGACCATTAAGCATGATCTTAACTCTAGATTTTTGTAGATATTATCTAATTGAGGAAATTTCCTCTATTCCTTTTTATTGAGAGTTTTTATTATGAATGGGTGTTGGATTTTGTGAAATGCTTTTTCTGCATCTCTGTCTTTTATTTAAATTTATTTTTTTCATTTAAATAATCTCTATACCCAACGGGGACTCTAATTCATGATCCCAAATCAAGAGTTGCACAGTCTTCCAAATGAGCCAGCCAGGCACCCCTTTTTCTGCATCTCTTGATATGACCATGTGATTTTTCTTCTTTAGCCTATTGATGTGATAGATTGCATTAATTTGATTCCCTAGTGGAGAAAACTTTTCATCCCATATGTATAATATGCTCCCTGGGATGATGCTAAACTCAGCATACATACAAAAAGATTAATCACTTTAAGATGGAGAATTTAAAGATTATATATGCAGAAAAATTTTTTCATCAAGAGGAAGAAAAGTGGAAATAGAAGTTATACATTAAAACATCAGAACATTATTTTGTGGATGTCATATTGATGGACAGCAAATGATATTAATAGGAACTGTATCCCAGGGTCTCCTACCCCATGTTTTTTTTAAATTTATAGGACCAACCTTTGTGGACATACTCTATTATTAGCACATATTAGCTTATGTTTAAAATTTCTCCACCTTTATTTTTTTTTATTTTGTTTGCAACACATCTAAATGTAAATAGCATTTTTGATTGAAGAAACTAGTCCAATTTACTTTTTTCCCATAAATGGAAAAATGAGACATATAATTACATTTGTTTAATTATATACATAATGTTTTAATTTTGCCCTTATAAAATGTTCTTAATAAATGCCTACATGTGCAGTATTATCCCTATCTTATATCTATGGCAGGAAATGTAACATGGCTAAGGTTCCCTAATAACAATTGGATTAATAATCAGAAAACAGAAAATAAGTGTTCTTTATTTTTTTAAATGAACAAAATAATTATCATTTTCCTTTTAAAGTGATTTCCTCACACCCACATTTACTTAGGTGGGGAGCAGCCTATTCCTCTTTGGAATGAACATGATGGGACGACAGATGGAGATAAGCCTAAAATTCTACTCTATTCCCTGAATTTGCAGTTTAAGGTAACATACAAATAATTATACTTTTCAAAGTATTTCCCTAATTTTTAATTCTAAATTTCTAATTTTTTAGCTATAGAAAACTCATACATAAATGTGCCAAGTAGAAAATAAAAATGAAGTATAACCCCATCCACTCAAGAGAAGAGGCTTTAACAAGTGAATATTCTTTAGTACTTTTTTCTATTTGTATTTTTACATACGCATATTATTTATGCATTTTAAAAACTTTGGATACCTTTCCATGTCAGAACATATAGATCAACTTTATCTTCCTCAACAGCTCTACTATTTATTATATAGTTGTAACAGTTTATTTAACTGTTCCCTACTGGTAAATATTTTAATTTTTTTCTAATTATTACAGCTATAAGTTACTCTGTAAGATATATTTTGTACATTTGTTCAATTAACAATAATACCTTAATAGAAACCTTAATATTTCAAATATTTAAGATATCAGCATTGTTAAAAATATCATTATTACCAAATAGTTCTTTAATTATAATTAATGTTTTTAACCCATGAACAGTTCAGATGTTAAATACAAAATACTAAAATGAAATTTAATAGCTAAAAAATCCACTACTAATATGAGAAATTAAGGAATGTTGACAGCTTTATCAGCTCATTAGACAACCCATATGTATTTTAAACATGGCTATTTTATCATATATTGAAAGGTGTCATTTAAGTGAGTGTATATTGTTGATTTAAGATTCTTTTTTTCCCTCCTAACATAATCTCCTAGGGCATCCAAGTAACAGCCACAACTCCATCAATGAGAGCTGTGAGATTTGAAACTGGATTGATAGAGCTGGAACTTTCAAACCGACTTCAAACCAAAGCCTCACCAGGAAGTAGCAGCTATCTGAAACTGTTTGGTAAATGCCAAGTGGATTTAAATCTGGCATTAGGACAAATTGTCAAACATCAGGTGAGTACAGAATTTGCTGACATTAGAATTTTGGCTTTTAATTTTGTATATCAATTTGAACTACTTTAAATATTACTATACTTTAAAAAAATGTTTTTAATGTTCCTAAAATTTTTAATTGTAAATTGGAGTGAAGAAGCCTCATTTAAGAAGGCCTTTACAGTTTTAGTTTGGCATTTTACTTAGTGTTTTGGGTGTTATATTATTAGTTTATAGTTTAGTGCAAATGCAATCATGTGAAGCTTAATTCAGCATCTTCATAAATATTTGTTTATAATTTCTTTTTATTTTGTTAAGCATTATTTTTTTATTTCAGCACTCGGTACTAACATTGGCCAACTCTTAAAATGTTACTAAGTTTCTTACTATTTAATATTGGTAAGTTTTTCTTGCCATAATGTTAAACATAAAAAGTTAAATATATATGCACACACAGCAATAAATCAGATTTTATTTTATAAAAATTTAACTTTCACAGCTCATGGGGGGCTTTTTTGTTACTGTTGTTTTATTTTGCTAGAAATTATTAAAATGTTTAGGTTTTTTTTGTCGGAACATTTTCCACTACTTGATTTTATTGAGCCTTTAATTTTATTTTAGGTTTATGAGGAAGCCGGTTCTGATTTTCATCAAGTTGCCTATTTTAAAACCAGAATTGGATTAAGAAATGCCCTCCGAGAAGAAATCAGTGGTTCTTCAGATAGAGAAGCTGTGCTTATTACCTTGAATAGACCAATTGTTTATGCACAGCCTGTTGCCTTTGACAGAGGTAAGATAAAGTCCATCAACACTGTCTTGTTGGAGTTAGAAACGTTTTGGAAATGTTGGATAAGGATCATTTGTAGTTTACCGGTGTAAATACTTGACAGCTAAATGTCTCCTAAATTTGAAATGTGAGCATCCAAGAAAAGTTTGTTGTTTATATCAGCTTTTAAAGTTATTTTATTTTTTAAAGTTATTTGCCTTCTACATGGGATATATAGGATGTCTGATTCAGAATTCTGATTGTAATGCTAATAAGGTTTCCTTTCAAAAACTAATGTACCCATTTGTTTTGACACTGTCTATTCACTTACTCTGTCTGTAAACATTTCCTGTCTGGGCATGGAATACAAATAAGGAAAACAGGATCTTTGCCCTCAAGGAACTCTCAGTCCAGTGGGAAAGAGCAAAGTACACTACAGAGAGGAGTTAGAGAGATACATATTCTAGTATCTGAGTGAGCCTCTAACTTTGCCTGTTCTTCTTAGAGGGGAAACTAATTCTTCAGATTCGACTTGGAGTTAGGAGTTCACTAGGAAGACAACGAAATGACAGCTTGTCTTATTTATCTTTGTATCTGAAGTTTTAGAACAGTCCCTGGCTTATAGTAAGAACTACATAAATGTTTACCAAATGAGAGAGAATATGAATGAATATATATGAACACAGAGGTCTAAAAACTATAGCAGCTTTCATAAAAGAAAATAATAGGAAATAAGGCTGAACAGATAGATACAATCTCATTACTGTATATTGGGCAAATATGTTGGAATTGTAATTTAGAAATAATGAAGAACCATTTATGACGCCATTTAAGATTTAAATTGGTGTAGGCATTGGCTGGTGATAAGTCTGTTAGAAAACTGTTCTTTTGGCAGTCTGATGGATAACATTTTATTTTGTTAAATTCTGTGCACTTACTTTTTTTCATTTCACATCTTACCTTTCATCAGCTTTCAACAATTCCTTAAAGTACTTTGCATTCTTTGTGTCCAGGATACTTGCTTTTCTTTCTACTTCTCTGGCTCCTTCATGTTTACCTCCTCTTTAGGCTTCTCCCTCTATACACAGCATTAAATGGAGGTTTTCCTTAAGGTTTCATTCTTATTACAGACTCAGATGTCTTGACTTTTGTAGGTCACATCTTTTTAATGTATACTCCTACTGTTATGTACCTCTCCTTCAGGAATTTTTAACAGTTGTAACAGTAAAGTCTACAAAGTTGGGGACCATGTTTTGTTTTCATTTGTTATTGCATCCTGTTGCATAGCATCTAATTGGCATTTCACAAATAATTTATTACATGAACAAATGGACCTGGATTATTTTCTTTTTTCTGCCATTATGCATTTGCCTACTTTCTGCTTTTTTTTTTTTTTTTTTTCCTCTGTCAAATTGACCATATCATCTTAGATCCTTTCTAATTCTAATGCTGTATTTTTTGGTGGGAATAATTTTTAGTAATAAGCCAGATTTTGTAGCTGTTGAGGTTTACTTGCTTTACAGCTTTACAGCTTTCATTTAAATTTTCTTTCCTCCCTGCCTTAATTATAAAAAGCTGTGCTGTTTTGGCTGAATTATAAGGCTGCCTATGACAACTGGAATGAACAACGAATGGCTTTACATAAAGATATCCATATGGCTACAAAGGAAGTAGTAGATATGCTACCAGGTATCCAGCAAACATCAGCCCAGGCCTTTGGGACTCTCTTCCTCCAGCTTACTGTGAATGATCTGGGAATATGTCTGCCCATCACAAATACTGCGCAGGTACAGAAAATCAAATCATAGTCTAAGATTAAGAGTGAAACATTCTACTAACCATTTTTATGTATATAGAGTATAACAATTTTTTCAGATTAACAATTTATAACTTGGGTTTAGTAAATAACAAGTAAAATTGAATTCCTTCAGCCATTATTCATCCACAGTGTATTAAATATGTATCTCATGAGACTTTGCTCTGAAGCGCTCTTCATCAGAATTATGATGAGATTGATACCCATCTAATAAGCCTTAATTTTTACATTGGAAATAAGCAGCTTAGTGTTCAGAATCTTTTTGTTTTGTTTTTTAGCAAATAAGTCTTTGGCATGCACTTGTTAATAAAATAGAAGCAAAAGAACATTTAAGAATACTGCGTAATAGGGTTTAGTAACCTCATCTAAATTAGAGTAGGGAATTTCAAAATGCTTTTAAGCTGAAATAGTTGGTAGTGAAACTTCCAAAGTATGTGTGTTGGATAAAGCAAGAGTTTTCATAATTTAGGACTAATTCTTAGGAGTACATATTTGCGTGGACACATGTATGAGACAAAAAAAGGGCTATAAACCCCTATCAGGCTTAAGAAGTTAAAATTAAAACAAATACAGAAGTCTATTTTACTGTTAAAATTTACTGTAAATAACCTGTAATCTGTTGTCAAATGGGTTTATCTTTTAGTATTTTGTTTGGCAACACACTGTGAAGAAAAGCCCTGGGTTGAGGATTGGCAACATATATTTATGACTCAGGAGTTGAAAAATGGTAGTTTTTTAATGGCATGATGGACAGAACTCAGGAAAGCCATACACACCGAAGGTGGTTGTCATAATGAGAATGTTCCCCACAACTAAATCAGAAGCTTGAGATAGAAAACTAGATAATTAACCTTTTGCGAGTTAAAAAAGAAAAAGATGCACATGGCAAATGTATTTCACTTCAGTAATTTTTAAAAGCATCTTTTTACGGTACTTTCTAATTAAGCTTTCTAGGCTTGACGTTTTCCAGACTTTTGTTCCTAGGAATTCTGTGAGAATTTCCAAATTTAAAAAAGTGTTGTATTTTGTCTTATTTTTTCTTCAATATATTTTGCAGTCTAATCACACTGGAGACCTTGACATTGGTTCTGCTTTAGTATTGACCATTGAAAGTACTCTCATCACTGCTTGTTCTTCAGAATCTCTGGTTAGTAAAGGGCATTTCAAAAACTTTTGTATTCGTTTTGCTGATGGCTTTGAGACGTCGTGGGATGACTGGAAACCAGAAATCCGTGGCGATCTAGTGATGAATGCCTGTGAGTGACTTATTTTCTGTATGATGTTTAGAATTTGTTTAAATTGAAAAAAAAAAAAAAACAAATAGTGTCTTTATTTGTAAAACCAAAGGATGCTCAGCTATAGGAATGTTATTGGACTTTGTGAAATAAGAGCTATTTCTAGTTAAATGTTCATATTTGTGAAAAATGTCAGGTTTCAGTAGTTTGGGTAAGTAAACCACTTTGGCATTCTGCTTAATAGTATAACAGTTGAAGATTTGTTTACTACCTGATTTTTTCCTGTAGTTGATTCATGAATGACCAGATAAAGCATCTTTGTTCCGTGGGGATCTTGAAAGAAAGTGATAAATGTGTAAGAACTAGTTCATCATATAACATAGAACAGGTTGTAGATAACCAGGAACAGGAACTCCAGCCACAAAATATTGACGTTAATAAATCCACGTGTCTAAATTTGTAAGCTACAGAGTATAACTTGTGTGAATTCTTCCAATTCCATAATACTGGAGGTTGGGAGTAACTAAAGCTGTGTTTATATACAATTTTGAAAGTATATGGGTTTATTTTTATTTTAATATATTAAATATTATAGCAGAGTTAACAAATCACCATTAATATTATAATAAAGAAAAAACTGCATTTGAGGAATTAAAGGTTGTGAACAAAAATTCCTCAGCCAGTCTCTAAGCCAAAATTAATACTTACTCTACAAAAGGTAGCATGCGGTTGTTTATGCAGTTCTTTTGCCCTCTCCACTGGAAGAAAATCTTTCCAGTTCTGGGTATTCTTTAAAGAACAAGAATATTCTTCATTATTTTTATATCAAAAATTGAAGTTTTGACATTCCATGTTGATTAAAACTTAGATAAAACTATAGGTGAAATTCTCGGTATTGTATGCTTCTCATTTAGGTAATTCATATAAAATACTGCGATTTCTCTGAAATATTTCAGGTTACTAAGAAGCCTTGATATCAAAGTACTTATGCCCAATATTCAAAAGACCAAAAACAGCCTGGATCAGAAATCTTTACAAATAATATTTTACACAGTTGTTATATTTATTTTTAAAAATCACTGTAACTCCAGATGCCTGGGTGGCTCAGTCAGCTGAGTATCTGACTCTTGGTTTAGGTTCTGATCATGATCTCACGGTTTATGAGATCGAGCCCCATGTTGGGCTCTGAGCTGACAGCCTGTACCCTGCTTGGGATTCTCTCCCTGTTCCTCTTTCTCTCAAAATAAAAATATTAAAAACTTTTAAAAATCACTATAATTCTTGTCTATTTTTTTCTTAAAATACATTTAAATCTACTGATTTGTATTAAGATGACATCTTTGCCATTATTATTTTTTTTATTTAAAAAAAAATGTTTTTAATGTTTATTTTTGAGAGAGAGAGAGAGACCAAACATGAGCTGGGGAGGGTCAGAGAGAGAGGGAGACACAGAATCTGAAGCAGGCTTCAGGCTCTGACTGAGCTGTCAGTACAGAGCCTGATTCAGGGCTCGAACCCACAAGCCGTGAGATCATGACCTGAGCTGAAGTCAGACGCTTAATCAACTGAGCCATCCAGGCGCCCCTGCCATTATTATAATCATTAAAATGGATAGAATATTTCGGAAGCAAAGGAAGAATACCTTTCTTAAACAGTTTATTATAAAAGGAAAATGCATGAGAAATGTGCCTCTGAATCCAAATCAAAAATATATTAAAAATGCATAAATAATAACTCAGCACCTCAGTGTATATATACCAAGTAGAATACAAACATGCTGATAATTGTGATAATAATCATGGTTTATTTTAGGTTTTGTAGGATATTAAATGACTTGTTTATCACATGTTTTTGGTTTGGTGTCTTGGGAAGGAAGCAGATGAGTTGAGTGGTTGCTTCATTGATTTAAGAATTCTAAATTATAAAAGGGGCAGATTAGTTTTTGTTAGTAATAATAAACAGAATATAAACGACGTTTAATATTTTTGACAAAAAAGGGTTGAGTTAGGGTAGAGAAACAAGGAAAGGTAGAGTTATGCCTTAGGATTTTTTTTTTTTACAGATCATTTTAAAATCAGGCCCTAGAAAAAAGATGGCACAGTGGAATTGCCTCTCTAGGGTGATAATGTTTTCTAGGAATTGCAGTAAAAATTAGAAAGGACAATCTATAGGAAGAGTTCAAAGGACCATGTAAGTAGATAGAAAAGATAAGACTCTGTTCAGTAACATGTATTTATAGAAATTATAAAAACCATTAGAAGTTGAAAATGTAGCATGGAAAAAAAAAGTTTGAAAGACTTCAAGCTCTTTGATTAGAGTGATTTAGTTGATTCCCTTCTCCTCACTTTCAGCATTTGGATCTTCTCCTAAAAATCTTAATATTCCTTTTTAATTCATCATGGCTCGTAAGATATGATTTTATATAATTTTTAAAACTGAATTTAAAAAAAATTCTCTGATACTTCTTAGGATTAAAAATCCTAAAAGTTTTCTATCCTTTTTTTTATTTACTAGCTTTCATTTGGCCTAAATTATGTTACTCAAATTTCAGAGGGTTTTCTTTTCATTCCAGCATTCTTAGATTTGAAAGAGTTACTAAGTTTCTTTTGCTCTGTTTTATAACCATGACTATAAAGGTGAATTGGGCAATATTTTACCCTAGGACAAGATCTAGTTCTCTCATATTCTATAATTTGTATGTGAGGTACAGGTAACATACGTCTCAAACTATAGATTTTAGTTATTGGCATCATGTTAAAAAAAAAAAACACATAATAGAAATTTTCCCTTAATAAACTCTTTCTCCCAAATATGTTGTAGTATTTCTGCAACTCAGATTTGAGTAGCTCTCAAAGTACCATTCCAATGATGGCACAAATTGTCAAAGCCTCTAGAAACTAGAATTTCAGGGTCAGTCAGGTATTGTCACATGCAAAGTGTAAAGATAAAGTTGCAGTTAAGTTCTTATAAGCATAAAATAAAAAATGTTGAATTATGAAATATTATGAGTCATCTAAGGTAGTCGTTTCATTCTGCAGGTTAGAAACTGAAGCCTAAAGGGGCCCCTGGGTAGCTCAGTTGGTTAAGCATCCTGACTTCGACTCAGGTCATGATCTTAATGTTTGTGAGTTAGAGCCTTGCATTGGGCTCTGTGCTGACAGCTCAGAGCCTGGAACCTGCTTCGAATTGTGTCTCCCTCTGGTACTGTCTCTCAAAAAATGAAAAATGTTAAAAAAATTTTTTTTTAAATAACAAAACGAAGAACCTGAAGGCTAAAGAGGCTAGTGATTCTATTCTATTATATTTAGGTATTAATCTTTGGGCAAAACACTGCAGTATAATATTTAATCACAAGCATAATTTTATTGAAAACTATTTTGGGGGGTGGTTTTTTGTGCAGGTGTAGTTCCAGATGGCACCTATGAAGTATGTTCTAGGACTACAGGACAAGCAGCTGCTGGTAGGTTCACAATTGGTATAACTTTTTCTTTTTTCTTCTTACATATATGAGATAGAATTCTGCGTTTTTATACATATATATACATATCTATATATGTATATTTATAGCCTTTATGTTAACAGTAAGAATTTTTTAACTAAACTAATTCTGATGTTCCCTGATTTTTTAAAACTATTTTTGTAGTTTAGCATATTTTTATTTATTTAACAATTATTTATTAGACACTTGCTGTGTATAAAATATATGGCAAAAAGTTTTGGGAAAGACAAAGATGGATAAGATATACTTTCTACTCTGTATAAATTCTGATATAGTTAAGGCTCTGCAGCATAATTAAGCTATGATAAGTGATAAGTTCAATAAAATATAAAATTCCAATTGCCACTGAAATTTGTTGAAGAGAGAAAAATTTCAAATTTGTAAGGATACTGGAATCAGAAAAAGCTTCTTTTAACATTTTAACAAACGTGAAAAGGGACTTGACAGATAAAAATTATTTCTTAAGCAATTACTGGAAGGCATGGATTAGAAAATTCAGGCAGACAGAATATTAGTCATGCTGTGAAAACAGTGTCTAGTTAGAATTGTCCAAACTGGGTGGAACAGAATTATGTGAAAAATAATATTGGAAAAAAATTAAGGAGTCTGGACTTAATTTGGTGGACAAAGGGAGAGCCATTGAATTTTTTTTTTCCCCTTGAGCAAGAAAGCAGAACCTTTAAAGGATTAGAGAGAAAAAGTATCTTAGGAAATAAGTTAGGAGATAACTCTAAAGTTATAACCTGTCTTGACTAAGATGATTTCACAACGTAAATTTTTATTTATTTTACTTATAACTAAGTTACGGTAAGCTGAAGGGAGATATTTATTTAAGGGCTCTTAAAATGTCAGTGGGAGTAGAAGCTGATTAAAGTTAGCAGATTTCCTTTCTCTCCTTACTATTCCCCTTATCTTCCCCCAAGCCTAGTGTTGGTACTCATCCTAAGTAAATTGTCTCAGAAAGTAGTAAGGCCACTAGTCCCACTGACAGAGAACTGAAAAAGTTAAGAAATTTCCAGGAGTAATGTTAGAAGGAAAGGAAGGAAAGGAAGGAAATGATGACTGAGGTAAACATACTTATTTGGAGAAAGGTCACATAAAAGTCTTTTTCAAAACTAAGGTTTATAAGTGACAGCAACCCATTCAAACTAGCTTAACCAAAAGGGATTTATTAAAAGGATATATACAGATCACAATTAAACTTAGGAATGGCTATCTCAGTGAAGGTAAGGAACCAGCTCAATTCAAGGAGCCCTCAGGAACTACAGGAACCAAGATTTCAACTCCCACTAGGACTCTTCTTTGCTCCTCCCTGGCTGCTTCATTTTCTTCATACTGCTGACCTCCTCCTTACACATGGCAGGAAACACCGCTGCCAACAGCTCATGAGCCTCATCTCTCCAACCTCAATCACTAGAAAGGGACCACTAGTTTTGAAGTCTAGGGAAGGGATTTTAGTTTTCCAGCTTTGACTCTTACTTGGCCTAATTATCTAATTCTGGCTAATGAGTGAGGATTGTGGCAATTCCCACTACAACCATAGAAAGGTAGATCAGCTTGGGGGTGGGGAGAAGAGGGAATCCATAGTTCACAGGAGAAAGCAGGGTGCTGCACAGAGGAAACAAGAGATGCACACTTTGCAAAGGGAAGTCAATCCTACAGTCTGATGTTTCTGAGAGACCTAGCTGTGAGAGATGTTAGTTGTTACACAAGGCTATCATCCATTTTATTCCTTAAATATAGGATTATTTAAATGTTTATACTCAAGACTTAACAAAATGCCACTTCTTCATTTAAACAGAAAGTAGTAGTGCTGGAACATGGACGCTCAATGTATTATGGAAAATGTGTGGGATTGATGTCCACATGGATCCTAACATTGGCAAAAGGCTTAATGCTCTGGGCAATACCCTTACGACACTGACAGGAGAGGAGGACATAGATGATATTGCTGATCTGAATTCAGTGAACATAGCTGACCTGTCCGATGAGGATGAAGTTGATACTATGTCTCCCACTATCCATACAGTAAGTAAACTTACTGTTAGACTTTTCTAGACTGGCCTTTATCCTGAAATAGGGATTTGATTAACTCAGTGTTATTTATTATATTGTAGTTGCTAAGTGTAAAGGAAGAGAATGGTGGTTCCATGTGTCTGCATTTTGTAATGCTGGTTTTTGCTTTTATAATATTGTCTTTTAATTGATAGTTTTCATAATGACTGTCAACAAACTTGTGCCTTAACTTAAAGGTAATGTACTAACATTAAAAGCAAAGTGCAAGCTGGGGCGCCTGGGTGGCGCAGTCGGTTAAGCGTCCGACTTCAGCCAGGTCACGATCTCACGGTCCGTGAGTTTGAGCCCCGCGTCGGGCTCTGGGCTGACGGCTCAGAGCCTGGAGCCTGTTTCCGATTCTGTGTCTCCCTCTCTCTCTGCCCCTCCCCCGTTCATGCTCTGTCTCTCTCTGTCCCAAAGATAAATAAACGTTGAAAAAAAAAAAAATTAAAAAAAAAAAAAAAAAGCAAAGTGCAAGCAAACCTGTGGAGACAGAAAGTAGATTAGTGGCTGCTGAGGGCTGGGAGAGTTGGGGAGGTTTAGATGGGGAGAGAGACTGCTGTTACTTTTGAGGTTTCATTTGGGAGATGGTGAAAATGTTCTAAACAGATTATGATGATGGTTGTACAACTTTTTGAATATACTAAAAACCACTGAATTGTACATTTTAAGTGGGTAAATTTTATGGCATGTGGATTATATCTCAAGAAAGATGCTAAAAAATGGATCTCAAAGCAAAGTGCATGCACACAAAATGAAGTATACATTTAAAAAGATGTATTTCTGTCTATACATTTTATATTATAAATTATTTGGTAGTTAAAAATCAAGTTACTCACTATTTTCATTCTGGTACTGACTTAAAACTTTTAAAAACAAAATATCTTTTAACTCTTGTTTCCTGAAATAGTCTTGTTCTTGGGAAGAAATTTTTTAAAAATTAATGTTACTGTTTATCATTTAGAGTTCAGATGGAAGTTCAGTAAGTGGAGATGGCCACAAGCTCACCTTTGGGCAGCGACTTGTAAATCACCTGCTAGGCCTGACGCCCCCAAATCAGCGCTATTCTGTTCCTGCAGAGTATCTGTGTGACCCAGAGATGTGGGGCTCCCCTCAGTCTAGCCAGTCCCATTTGAAAGCATGCAGAGCTCACTCATGGGGAAACGTAGGTAGCCACTAAATAGATTCCTTGTGAAAATGAAGGGATTTGAATCACTGGAGAATTCTAATCATCGTACTTGATATAGATGGCTTTGATTCTTGCATGCTTCCTTTGATTTAAGGTGTCATTTTTGTGATACTATAGATTAGCTATGTGACCTGAGGGTGGTATTGACAGACATGCTTTTGATTTTTCAGGAAGCTGTAGATTATCGAAGACCAGGAGCATCATGCAGCCAGCCAGGAGAACTTAGAGGAAGAAAAATCATGAAGCGTATAGTGGATATCAGAGAACTGAATGAACAGGCCAAAGTAATAGATGATCTTAAGTATGTGTATGATTTTTAATGTAACAGAATATTTTTAATAGTAGAATCATAGAATTTTCAGTGTGGAAAAGACTGGACTTGGAGCAGTACAACCCCTTTAATTTATAAATGAGATCACCAAGGTCCAGAAGAGTTTGGTAACTTGCATGAGACCATACATTCATTAGTGATGAAGTTAAGCGTGAAGTCCTAGTCTGGCGCTCATCACAACTCCCCATTTCTGGGCAGTTTATGACTGACTTTATATTCCATATATGTATCTCTACATGTGTATACACACTTATACATATTTTCACATGTGCATATTAACGTATGCACTAGTCTTTTGCTAACGTTGGTATTTCTGGAATATAAATTTTTAAGGGAGGAAACAAATTTAGCATTTATTAAGTACCTATTGTGAATCTGACATGTTTTTTCAATGTAATCCTCACAGAAAGATTTCTGTGTGGCTAGATGTCATTATCCAAACTTTATAGGTGAGAAAACTGGCTCAGAGAGTTTAAAGAATTGAAATTTGAACTTGGGTGTGTGTGAATTCAAAGTTCATGCTTTTTTTTTTTTTTTTTTTTTTGCCTGCCTGCCTGTACTAGCGGTTCTCTAGAACTAGGGTGGATATAGGGTGAATAGAGAGAGAGGAGTAGGTGGTGGTAATTTTTTTTCTTTATTAGTTGCCTGATACATAGTACTGAGTAAATAACTTGCTCTAGAAGACTAAATATCCTGCCTATCAAACTGACATTTTTGTTTTCCCAGGCGGTGATATTCACGCTTTATCTTTTCTAATCTTCATACACCTATGCCTGTGTTTTTTGCATTTGAGGACTTTAGACAAATATATGCATTTAGACAAATAAATGCATCAGACAAAATGCATATATTTGTCTCATATTGTTTAGGTATTACCTAAAAACTATTCATTGAATTAATTATGATATAATGATTCACATTTTCCTGTTGACTTACATTACAGTTTGAGTTTTGCTCTTAAGGGTTAAAAATGACTTGAAGGAAAGTATACTTCCCTAAAATCTTACTTGAGGCTTAAATATATGTAGAATTTTACATACATTCTTCTGTAGAGTGGGTCCATAGCTTTCATGAGATTATCAAAGATTCTCTTAATGCAGAAGTGGGAAAGAGCCATTTCCTAAAATGTTAGAGTTTTTTTTATTAACTTTATGGAGGGTTTTGGTCTGTCCATATATAATCTTTGATATTCTGAGAAGTGAAAGAATTAAAAAGGAGCAAGTAAAAATCAATCTTACTTTGTTACTACTTTACACTAATTGCAGTATTGATTTTGCATCCAGAAAATTAGGTGCAAGTGAAGGAACCATAAACCAGGAAATTCAGCGTTATCAACAATTAGAATCTGTTGCTGTGAATGATATTCGAAGAGACGTTCGTAAAAAATTACGGAGGTCTAGTATGCGAGTGAGTAAACATTTAAGAAGAATTTTATTATTAAAGTAGACCATTCTTTTATTTTTTAGTTTATGAAACTTTGTGAGGATACTTATGTTCTCTTTCTTCCTCCATTGCTAGTGATAATACCATTTGATTTCTATGTCTCATATCTACTATGTACTAGACGCTATTTAAAGCACTTTATATTTAACAACCCACTAAATCTGTACAACAGCTGTATGAGGTAGCCTGTATTATTTTCCTCATTTTAAAAATGAGAAACAGACAGAGGTCAGGTAATTAGACCAAGGTTATACGGCCATTAATCTCAGTGGAGCCAAGATTTAAACCCAAATAGTGGGACTCTACATTCTGTGTCCTTAGCCACCACGTTTTGTCCACTTTTCATGAAATCATACTTTCTTTTTAGTCTTCAACTCAAATGTTAGTCTTTTGAGATGTCCATTTTATTCCTGTCCCATTTTCTGCAGCTGACTTTACCTCTAAGCCACTATACTCGCGGCACTTCATTCTTTTCCCTTCATTCATTTAGTTGTCTGTACTAGAATCCGAGTCTCTTAAAGAACAAGTTATTTACCTTTGACCCCACTTCCCACCACATTTTTTGGGATTTAGTCCAGTTGCTGAACAAGTAAAATAAATATGTAGATAGATATACTATAAACATACAGTAGAAAATAATTCTAAAATGTATTCAAATAGAGGTAGGTTGCTTTGGGTTAAGGTGGTTTTGTTAGTGGAAAAAGTACTTTAAAAAAAAATAGATTCTTAACCTTTCTTTTTTTAATAATCAGCAGAACCCTCTATTTTTTTTTTTTTTTTTTAACCAGCATAAGGTTTTTGGGTCACACCCCAGTACATAAAAAACATTAAGTCAGAGTTGCTAGGGCCAGAGGAAGTGGAGAAAGGTTGGAGAGATCCAGGGTTCATTGACTTGAACTTTATTTCCTTAATCATCCCAAACTCCCAGACACCCTAGTTTGAATACTGTTATAAATTATTTATTTAAACTGAAAATAAAATCCAATCTGAGTTATTCATCACTGGCTTCTGATAATAATAAATGGATAGTTATGACTTCTAATGTATAAATCTGTGTTTAAAATTTTTCCTACCATATACTTAACAATCATATAATAGAATTAAAATACTGTTTTCATACTGTTTATGAGGTAGTTTATACTTGGTAATTGACTGTTGATAAAACTAGGTAGAGAGGATTAGGGAAATTACCAAAATTGTATCAGCATTCTTAACATTTACCTCATTTGTCATTTCCCCCTCAATTCCCCTTCAGTCCTCTTGCATTCCACATTTCCATTGTATTTGAGTCTTTTCAATATCTAGTTCCCAACTAGATACAGATTTGGAGAAGAGGGATTTGGAAACCAGTAGAGTGTTGAAGTCACCCTTTCCTTTCCTTTTTCCTTTCCTTTCCTTTCCTTTCCTTCCCTTCCCTTCCCTTCCTTTCCCTTTCCCTTTCCCTTTCCCTTTCCCTTCTTCCTCCCTTCTCCCTTCTCCCCTTTCCTTTCCTATCCTATCCTATCCTATCCTATAATGGAGTTCTGTCACAGGAGTGCCTTTGGGTAGTACTTGAGATGATTGATGGCCCTCAAACCCAGCCTCTCCCTCTCCCCCTCCTGCTTTCCCTTAATCTCTCTTTCTCTTCCACCCCCAACCTAGCTTTCTCCCAGAATCTGTCTTTTTAATTCTCATTTTCTTTTGCTGTTCTTTACTTTTTAATCGTTTCCTTTCTTCTCACCTTATTTCTGTACCCCTCACCCCTGCTCCCAATCTTTCTCTTTTCTCTTGCAGGCCAGCTGGTGACTCATATTTTCATTGTACACTCCTTCTAAATGACATTAGGTCCTGCTCTACTTTGATCCACCTATACTGTTAAGTGACATTTAAAGTCAAATTTAAAGTAACACGTTATCAGGGCGCCTCAGTGGCTCAAGTTGGTTGAGCATCCGACTCCAGGTCATGATCTCACTGTTGGGAGATCAAACCCCACATCCAGCCTCACATGGGCTGTGCTGGGTCTGGACCCTGCTTAAGATTCTCCCTCTCCCTAGGTTCCTCCCCTGCTCATGTGCATGTGTACTCTCTCTACCTCTCTCTCACTCTCCAATAAAAAATAAAAATAAAGTGACATGTTATTGACCTGGGGGAAAAACAGACTAATTTGTTGAATAGAATAATATTTTATCTGTAGTCAGATATTACAACACCATCAGTTGTTTAAAGTCACTCTTCTCCCATTTCATTAGGCTGCTTCCCTAAAGGATAAATGGGGTTTGGGTTACAAACCAAGTTACAGCCGTTCAAAAAGCATTTCTGCTTCTGGAAGACCACCTCTTAAACGAATGGAAAGGGCAAGGTAATATATATTTCAACCATTGAAACAAATAATAAAATTGCTGACTCCTTTACAAATGTCCACTACTTATTTATTGTGTTCTAATTGGGGAAATTACATAATTAAGGGAGCAGAAATAAACCTCATTAGTCAAATACTGGTAATAATGGATACTGTCAAACTAAAAAGTTTGAAGAACTCCTCTATCATATTTATACCACAATCATTGTGTGCTTTTCAGTAAAGAAGTACATTGCTATTTAGACAAGTTTATATGTAAACTTATAGACTACTCAAAGAAATGAGTATTTGCATATTATTAGCTGCTGCTATAAGTTTGTCACTTTTAGATAAGGTGTGATTACATACACATTTAGCATAGGAAGAAATGGAAATTTTACCTATTAAAGAAAAATACTGTCTTACTAATAAATGAGCACTTGAAGTAAGAAGTATAAATTTTTACATGGTTTAGTTTCAGAAAATCTCATGTTAATCAAAACCTTCAGTGCTTTTTTAATAGTATGCTACAGGTTAAGAAATGGAATACCAAAAATTTAACCCTTGGATAAGGTAAATATTTAGAAATCTTTAGAATGTTAATGTCATTTGTGAGACTTCTGTAAAGTCCAGGGGCTTTTTTAAAACAATACTAATGTTTTGTAACTTTATATTTTCCTTACAGTTCTCGAATAGGAGAAACTGAGGAGCTCCCTGAAATCCGTGTAGATGCAGCATCTCCTGGACCCAGAGTAACTTTCAATATCCAAGATACAGTAAGAGAGATACTATTGGTTCAAGATACACAATGCAAAATAATTTTTATTAATTACAAAATTATAGTAACACAATTTCAAAATACTAATTCCTATCTACAATGAAAGTGTGGATTGTGATGATTGAAGTATCTAAAAATTACCAAACAGCAGGACACTGCCTCTGTGCCATCATTTGAGAGCCATGCTGCAAGTGTTGTATGTCTGACATAATTAGTTGTATGTCCTAGTGCAAGACTAGCATTTTGCACCAAGAATAAAGACTCTACTGCTTGTTCTTAGGTAGAAAGATTTTGTTGAGTGATTTTCCTTTCAAGTATGAATCCGCATTAGGTCTTTTACACAAGTGTAAATGCAGAATGTTTATACTTTATGTATATATGTATTTTATTATGTATTTTGGTTCAGAATATATAGTGATAATGGCAGAAACCAGAAGTCAGAAAAGGTCAGCTTAAAAGTTACATTTAATTTTATGTATGTTAAACTTTATGTTAACTTTATGTTTGTTTTTGAAGATTTGTTTACTATTAAACCATTGTTTATTTTTCACGAGTTTTTATATATTTTCTTATTATTTTAATTAAGTTGAAAAAAACAATATGGGGAAGTACACCACAATCCAGCTCTCCTGGGGAAGGGTATTTTCAGGTACTTATTAAGAACAACATAAATTTTGCTTTAAAACTAATTAACCACCCTCACATCTGCTTTCACATTGTCTTTCTCTCATTTTGTACTAAACTCAGGCCTCAAAAATATTTTACATAAAGCTTTAAGATTGTTTGAATTCTTTTTCACCATGTATGTCTTACAAGCTCTTGCACAAATACATTTTATTTCTATACTTTATACAGTATTATTGAATCTCCAAAATTAAAGACTAAATCAGCTTACCAAATTGACCAAATCATAAATCAAAAACTGCTATTTATTAGTTATTTGCTAATCCCTAAGTGCATCTTTTCCCTGCATTCAACTACAAAATGAATCTTTTCTTTAAAAAAAATTTGTTAACTAATTGAAACTAGAATTAAACTTCTCTCAGAACAACAAATTAATCCTTGAATGTTATTTCTTTGGAGTCACTGGTATAAAAAAGCATATATGTATAAAAGCAATCCATTTAAAAAATACTCTCATGTTTGGGGCGCCTGGGTGGCTCAGTTGGTTAAGCATCCAACTCTTGATTTCGGCTCAGGTCATGATCTCATGGCTTGTGAGATCAAGCCCTGTGTCAGGCTCTGCACTGACAGCATGGAGCCTGCTTGGGATTCTCTTTCTGTCTGTCTGTGTCTGTCTGTCTGTCTGTCTGTCTCTGTCTCTGTCTCTGTCTCTCTCTCTCTCTCTCTCCCTCTCCCTCTCCCTCTCCCTCTCCCTCTCTCCCTCTCTCCTTCTCTCCCTCTCTCCTTCTTTTCCTCAGTCCTTCTCCCCCTCTTTCCTTCTCTCCCTCTCCTTCTCCCTCTCTCCCCTCCCCTCCACACTCTCTCTCTCAAAATAAACATTTAAAAATACAAATAAAAATTAATCTCATGTACAAAACTGTGGAAAATGTGCTACACAATCATTTATAAGTTGAATTAACATTTTTATGAACCATATATTTTCCCTAAATATAAGTCATGAAAGTAAACTGAATTTTAAAAATATATCTGTAGGGGTGCCTGGGTGGCTCACTCAGTTGAGTGTCCAACTTCAGCTCAGGTCGTGATCTGACAGTTCATGGGTTCAAGCCCCGCATCAGGTTCTCTGCTGTCAGCACAGAGCCCAATTCAGATCCTCTGTTCCCCCTTCTCTCTGCCCCTTCTCTGCTTCTGCTCTCTCTCTCAAAAATAAATAAATATTAAAAAAAATAATTTAGAAAAATATAGCTGTATACTAGGTATATAAATCCTTGTCTAAGAATTTTCTGTCAAGTTACCTTAATTTGACATGTATTTTGTTTCCCTTTCCCCACCCTTTTAAGCTATGTCTCAGTATATATCCTATAGTTACACTGAATTTAGTCAAACTGAATTTTGTTTTAGAACTATTAGATTATAGTGAGCTTGATAAACATTTTTTTTCTACAAATGAACTTGGAAGTAAGTTATTTACAGAATTGAACTGAGTGATTCTGCTACTTGATTTTTCCCCATCTAACTTTCTTTTTTTAGTTGAAATATAATTGACATGTAACATTAGTATCAGACATACAACTAATGATTTGATATATGTTTATATTGTGAAATGATTAAGTGGTTCTTAAGGGCATTAATATTTGAATTGGTTCAAATCCTATTTTTAAATAGTAATGTATGCTATTTGTAAAAAGCAGTGTATAAAAATCATAAATTACAAAATAGATTAAGGCATGGCTAAATATAAAATAAATATAAGACAAATATAAGTACACAAACTCATACTACACTTTTAAAAATTGGGGCGCCTGGGTGGCGCAGTCGGTTAAGCGTCCGACTTCAGCCAGGTCACGATCTTGCGGTCCGGGAGTTCGAGCCCCGCTTCAGGCTCTGGGCTGATGGCTCAGAGCCTGGAGCCTGTTTCCAATTCTGTGTCTCCCTCTCTCTCTGCCCCTCCCCCGTTCATGCTCTGTCTCTCTCTGTCCCAAAAATAAATAAACGTTGAAAAAAAAATTTAAAAATTGAATATGTTCTGATAAATAAAACCTGTCTTACATATTTACTAAATAACATGTATATTATAAAAAGTGAGGAAAAGCTGGACTCTGCATTTTTGAAATTTTGATTATAATAGTCTATTTTTATGTATCTAATTTTGTTATATCTAATAGTAGAATCAATAGATTTCATTCCTTTGCACGTTATACTTTACAAAGGCTTTTCACATTTTCAAGGGATATTTAAGCAACTCTCAAAACAGGGAATACAAATTAGATCATAGGAAGTTTTTTTGTTGTTTTTTTGTTTTTATTTTTTTTGACCTTAAAGACAGTGGCCTCCTGGTGCAATCCTCAGTGACACAGTGTTTATAATAAACTATTCATCTTAAAAAATAATATTCTTGAGTTTGATATCTTTAATTACATAACTATTTGCACATCTGTCTTTAATCAATTAGGAACTTGTTTTTTCAGCTCAGGTCATGATCTCACAGTTTGTGGGTTCGAGCCCCACATCTGGCTCTGTGCTGACAACTTGGAGCCTGGAGCCTGCTTTAGATTCTGTGTCTCCCCCTCTCTCTGCCCCTTCCCTGCTCACACTCTGTCTCTGTCTCTGTCTCTCTCCCAAAAAAAAAAAAAAATTTAAAAATAAGTAAATAAAAATAAATAAAA
This sequence comes from Leopardus geoffroyi, assembly GCF_018350155.1. NCBI lineage: Eukaryota > Metazoa > Chordata > Mammalia > Carnivora > Felidae > Leopardus > Leopardus geoffroyi. Next base: position 101,907,153 of record NC_059327.1, on the reverse strand, counting down.
TACACCTACAAAAAGCGGGGGCACATGGGTGGCTCAGTTGGTTAAGTGTCCAACTTCAGCTCAGGTCATGATCTCATGGTTCATGGGTTCAAGCCCTGCATTGGGCTCTCTGCTGTCACCAAAGAGCCCACTTCAGATCCTCTGTGCCCCTGTCTCTCTGCCCCTCCCCAACTCACACTTTTTCTCTCTCTCTCAAAAATAAATAAATGTTAAAAAAATATATCCACGTAAGAGACTCTTAAATACAAAGAACAAACTGAGGGTTGATGGGGGTGGGTTAAATGGGTGACGAGCATTAAGGAAGGGCACTCTTTGGGATGAGCACTGGGTGTCATATATAAGAGATGAGTCATGGGGTTCTACTCCTGAAGCCAAGATTACACTGTATATTAACTAACTTGAGAATAAAAAAATAATAAAATAAAAAGTAAAATAAAAATCGCTTTAATGCAAAATATATATCTACAAAAAGCATCTAGAAGCATGAGGTACTTTCTGTACTGACACTGCATGCTCTTCTGTCACTAATTGCTCTCTTGCCCTTCTGATTTACAGTTGGTCACATTATTTGCTTTGTCCCCATAGCATGTTTAACTTAAACAATTACACAACATGTACTAATTAACAGGATGATAGAGGCTTCTGTAAAGTAAATTTCACTCTGTCAGTCATGTGACTTTCCTGCTTCCCTCCTTGGTGTGCTATTTCATGTTCATAAATCTGACCTTTCTTTCAGTTCAGAGTGAGGAAATTCAAGTCTGAGGGAATTTTAAATGTTTAAACATGTTCTTTCTCTTTCTCTTTTTTTAATTAAGAAAAGATATGTAAAATGAACCTGATTTCATGTTTTCTCTTTTTACAATCAGTTTCCAGAGGAGACAGAACTGGACCTTTTGTCAGTAACCATTGAAGGTCCCTCCCATTACTCATCAAACAGTGAAGGATCATATTCTGTGTTCAGCTCTTCCAAAACTCCAGGAGGCTTTTCAACAGGCATTCCTTTCCAACCTGAAGAGGGCCGACGGGATGACAGTTTGTCTTCCACTAGTGAAGATTCTGAGAAGGATGAAAAGGATGAAGATCATGAGAGGGAAAGGTTTTATATTTACAGGAAACCCTCGTAAGTAGCCTTTTTGTTTTGAGATGCTTAGGCAGTATTTCAGAGTTTAGAACTGATCTTTAAAGCATTATGTGTAACTATTAACTTTTATAGAAAAAAATCTTAATTTGCCTAGCCAGAGTGAGACTAAGAGACATATCTGTGGCTTACTAATTTAGCTCCATATGGCATTATTTTTTCTTTCCCTATCCTTCAGTCTTTTAATAAAATCAGGAAAGTAACATTTTACAATTTGCAAATACAATTTACAAATTTGCAAATTGCAAATACATTTGAAAATGTAGACTATATTTCATACACCAATATTTAGACACCTTAATAGCAGTGATGCTGTCTGTGTCATCAGCACCTAGCATGTTGCTCAGCACATGATAGTTACTGAGTGCGTGGTTGCTGAATAAAATGTGACTCCATCAAACTTAGGAAAATCTTCAATAGTATGAACTAGTTGAGTTGTATGTATGAATTTATAAAATAGTAAAATTTATTTACAGACTATTGCTCACGTAAGATATTGGAAAATAGTTTGTTGAAAATTTTTTCGATTTAGTACAGTGTAATGATCCGTTTTCTTTCTCTAGACATACATCTCGTAAAAAAGCAACAGGTTTCGCCGCTGTTCATCAACTATTTACAGAACGCTGGCCCACAGCTCCAGTCAACCGAAGTCTTAGTGGCACAGCTACAGAGAGAAATATTGACTTTGAACTTGATATACGTGTTGAAATTGATAGTGGAAAATGTGTGCTACACCCAACTACCCTTCTACAAGAACATGACGATATAAGTTTGAGAAGGTAAGAAATTGGTCAGAAAAGGGTACATGTAATTTCATTTGTTAGAAATACTATTTATATATCACTGAATTACAACAAACTTTCCACCCATGTCCCAAAATGTAGAGTTAAAGAGTGGATTTAATCACACCTGCAAAGTTTGAGTGGTTATTTGTATAATATACTATTTCTTTAAACAAGTGTATAAAATTTTCTGGCAACTGGAAATGGATGTCAGATTTAGATTCTAGCAATTTAACTAGAAGAATTATATCTTTGGAATTCTCCTTGTATCGTACATATTTCTATTATAAAGACAAGTGCAGTACACTGAGATATTTTGGTTATTCAGAATTTTGATGAATTCAAATAGAGATAAAGATTGGGAAACAGTGGCACAGAGGCCTCAGTATACTGGACTGTCGTTTAGGATATAACTCCAGCTTTACCATTTGTTTCCATCATTAAAAAAATGGTGGTATAAATAGGCTTAAGATTAGATTATTTTTTCTTGAATTCTTTCCTTTGCTTTTCTTTGACCTAATCTAAAAAAGAGCTAAAGAGGCACGCACCTGGCTGGCTCAGTCAGTTGAACATCCAGCTCTTGACTTTAGCTCAGGTCATGATCTCAAGAGTCATGAAATCAAGCCCCATGTCGGGCTCTGCACTGAACATGGAGCCTGCTTAACATTCTCTCTTTCTCGCCCTCTGCCCCTCTCCCCTGCTTGTACTCTCTCTCACTCTCTCTCTTTCTTAAAAAATAAATAAATAAAAGCTGAAGAAAATAACAATTGAAGGGATGGGGAGGAGGTAGAAATGTAGATTTTTAAAAAAGGGCAGAATGCTGACAGTTGTTGAAGCTGGAGCCTTAGGGGTTCACTGTACCATTCTGTTTACTTTTTGAATTTTTCATAATAAAAGATTTTTAGGGGCACCCGGCTGGCTCAGTCATTAGGGCATGCAACTCTTGATCTTGGCATTTTGAATTTGAGCCCCACATTGGGTGTAGAGATTACGTTAAAAAAAATTTTTTTTTAATGGTCTATTTGTCTAAGGAGGGTTTTATAAAATGAATAAAATGAGAAGATGAAAAGGCACTTATACAATTGAATTCCTACAAATGTAGTAGTAATGATAAGAATGTTAATTTGTTATAATAAATTGCCGATATTCAGCTGTTTTTACCTACGTAAAGGGCAATTTCATTTGCCTCAGCCTGCTATGTTCATGTGAAACAATTGCGGCCTCAGGAAAGAATAAAGATAACTCCCCTATGTAGTTATGGAAAATACAAAATAAACATCATCCATGCAAGGCAGTAACCAGTTTAGCTAGAGACGCTAATAAGCTTTACTTTTTCAACTTTATTAATGAAGGATTACATTCCACTTACTGTATAAATAAAAGTTTGATTTTAAACAAAAGGAGATAAATGTCCTTTTTAAAAAAGATAAAACATTTTTCTGTTTATAGGAGTTATGATAGAAGTTCCAGGAGCTTAGATCAAGATTCTCCTTCAAAAAAGAAGAAGTTTCAAACTAATTATGCTTCTACTACCCATTTAATGACTGGCAAGAAAGTGCCATCATCTCTACAGACAAAACCTAGTGACTTAGAAACAACAGTATTTTACATTCCTGGAGTTGATGTAAAGGTAAAAACCTAAAAGTCTAGGTTGTACTATATGCATCATTAATTATCTTTATATTCTAATATTAATATATCATTTATTAATGTTAATTATATTAATATTACTATGTAATTTCTATCCATCTAGGGTTAGCTTGTTCTTAGTGGTGTTCATTTTCTATCATACACATTCTTCCTTTACCGAGTATATTAACATGAAACTTTTCATTTTTCTCTGATGCAGCTATATTCTGAACATAAGAACATCTAAATTATAGGTTGCCACTTCTTTTATATAGCTTTTCCATTAAATTTTGGCAGTAAAAAGTTACTTTTTTATACAATGAATATTGTATAAACCTTTGCTGAACCTTTCCAAGTCCAACTTAATTAAACATCTATTTTTTAGATTCTAGAATTATAGAATGCTGTAACATTAAGCTAGAAAAGAATTTATTATCTGGGATGACTTTTTAAATTTTAAATGAAAAAAAGTTAAGAATCTTACTAGCATCACAACATTTACTTGTAAAATGGGTCTTCTGACTGCTGGATTGGTGTTCTTCCTCATTTTTCTACATTTGTTGGTTTTCTTCATCTGGATTATTTTAATTTTGAAAGTTTATCTGTCTTCATACAGTTGCATTACAATTCCAAGACACTAAAGACTGACTCACCTAATGCCTCCAGAGGATCTTCCTTGCCAAGAACGCTCTCTAAAGAGTCCAAGCTGTATGGTATGAAAGATAGTGCATCATCTCCTCCTTCTCCTCCTTTACCCTGCACTGTCCAGAGCAAGACTAACACCTTACTTCCTCCCCAACCCCCACCTATTCCCTCAGGTATTTCAGGAAAATATACCTTATTTTTAGTTTTTTTTTTGTAACTTTTTGGTCATCACCTGTTTGCTCTATTGAGAATTTCTTTCAAGTTTACATGTTTAAGAAAAAAGGACATAGATTTGCCAATAACGACTGTATAAAATTCATATATGGAAATGTGGCCCAACTACTTTTGGATATTTTTCAAATTGATAATACCTTAGAATATCAGTGTTAAAAAAAAATTTAATATACTAAATAGTTTAACTTTTATACACGCGCACACACACACACACACACACACACACACACACACACACATACAAATGTATTTAGAAAAAATTTTCTGCAGTTAATATGTGGGAGCTTATGATTTAGATGGAAACATTAAACTTACACATTTAGGACAAAGTACATTGGTCTTAACCACATTTATTATCTATTTTTGCATAATAAATGATCCCAAATCTGGTGGCTTTTAACCTCCAACATAGTTTGTGTGGATCAGAAATTCAGCAGCAGTTTGGCCGGTAAAGTCATTTGTGACATTGCAGTCAAGGTGTTGGCTAAGTCTGCAGTCGTCAGAATGCTTGACTAGGTCTGGAAAATCTGCTTCCATCACTTCCCATTCACATGGCAGGCAAGCTGGTGCTTTAGTACCTTCCCACTTGGGCCTGTCCACTGGGCTGCTTCAGTGTTCTCATAACAAGGCAGCCGACTTCCTTCAAAAGGAGTGATCTCGAAGAGAATGTGACTGAAGATGCAATACCTTTTATGGCCTAGCCTCAGAAGTCACAAACCATCACTTCCACAATATCTTGTTGATCATACAGGTCAGCCTATTCACTGTGGGAGAGAACTACACAAGGGCATGAATGCCAGGGGGCAAGAACCACCGGCAGCTATTTTGGAATCTGGCTATCACACCACATGAATACCTCAAATATACATTAGAATTTCCAAAACAAAAATTAAAATTAAAAAATAAAAAAAAGGAATATCAGACAAGAATTATTTGAAGATGTTTCGTTTGAGAGATGGAACTTGATACATAAATCCTTTAAAATAGCCAGTAGTCATGATAATCATTTTTTATATCCCTTTCAATTGACAGGGAACATCTATGCCCATTTAAGTGCAGGACAGATAATATTATTCCAATTTTATAAATGAGGAAAGCTCAGGTTCACAGAAGTTGAACTGCTTTGCTAGGTTTACAAAATTGATGTATGTTGGGGGTAGAAACCTAAGCCAAAGTTAACTAAGTCTTAGTTAGCTATTATACTCATCTACTGACACAGAATATTTGTTATGTAGGAGGAAAGAGATGGCAGTCCATGTAGGGGAACATTATAAGTATCTATAAGCTAAAAACAGAAGAACATAGGAAAGCCTGAAAACAACATTTTTCCTCACTTACCACAAAATATTGTTAGTCAACTCTCTCTATATCTTCTTAAGTGGACAAAATAATGCTAAATGAAATACTAAGCAAAGCATAAACTTGAAAAATTGAACCAAAATTTGTGACCTAGAGCAAGCAGGAGTAACTGTGGTATTATGTGCATCATTAATTATCTTTATATCCTAATATTAATATATCATTTCTATCAATCTGCTATTTTTATTGCATTCTTGTATGGTTTATGTATAAGGTGCTTCACCTGATGAAACTGTCCTGTAGTTCTAATTTCTCATAGAATTATTGTATGTTTTATGGGAACTATTAAATTCACCTCACATTTGTAAATGTTCTAGCCAAAGGAAAAGGAAGTGGAGGAGTCAAAACAGCCAAATTGTACGCTTGGGTAGCACTTCAGTCATTGCCAGAAGAAATGGTTATTAGTCCCTGCCTATTAGATTTTCTGGAAAAAGCTCTAGAAACTATCCCAATCACACCAATTGAAAGGAATTATACAAGTAAGTATTCTCCTTATACACTTACTTCTCAATCACTTATATTTTAAAAATTCTATTACTTAGAAGAATTTTTAGTGCTATTATATATTATTATATACTATATTCAGTGATCATGAATTACAGAACTGAAAAAGAACTTGAGAAATCATCTAGTCCTCATTTACAAATAAAGAAATTAGGTCTTGGTGAGGTTATATGATTTTCCCATGGCCACAGCTAGTTAATGACAAAATTAACATCCTTAATTCCTACATTAGATTCTCTCTTGGACTGGAAACTTCTTGAGGGCAAATACTTAATTTTCTCTGTACGGTGTTATAACAGGAATTGGAATTTGGAGAAACAAGCAAGAGGTTTGAATAGGGAAAGATTTGTAGAATGATGGGCCACAGAAGCAAGTTTCTGTGTGTTCATATCCCTTATCTCAGTACTAGCATAAGAGAAAAGATCTTTTAGTAAATAGTTTGCCCTTGCCCTAATAATAAAACTAAATATTTTAACAGCTGTCAGTTCACAAGATGAAGATATGGGACATTTTGAAATACCTGATCCTATGGAAGAATCAACAACATCATTAGTATCATCTTCAACATCTGCTTACTCTTCCTTCCCTGTAGATGTTGTGGTTTATGTACGAGTTCAGGTGATATACTTCATTTATTCCTTTTTGTTTTAAAGAAAAATGTTTTTCTTAAGTTTATTTGAATATTTCCAATATTACTTTCCTTAAAGTTTCCTTAATCTTGGTTCGTGGACCTTTAGTATATCTATCAGGGCCTAGAGATTGACATATGGGAAGTTTAATACAATTTTATATGTGTATTAACTTTTCTGCTGGGGAGATGCATAGATCTTTGGGCTATCAAATCTTAGATTTCACACTGTTATGGCAAAAATAAAAATGTTTACATTAAACCTCCTTTTTTACAGCATTTTATTCCTTTTTTTGTTAGGACACCTGTATTTCTTGCCATTATGGTCCTTTTTGGGCAAATATAAAGTGTAATTGAGATATAAGTCACATAATAGTACCTTTGTTAGATTTTTGCTAAGTTATGGAATTTTTATTTAGTATTTTATTATAAAATACAGTCTTATCAGTAGGCCTTTGGGAGTATACATTAGTATCTGATTGAGTCCATTTATTAAAGAGGACTTGAAAACCACTTGTAACCAAACCTCAGGATTTTTTTTTTTTTTTTAGTTTATTTTGAGAGAGAGAGAGGGCAAGCAAATGGGGAGAGGGGCGGAGAGAAGGAGAGAGAGAATCCCAAGCACATTCTGCACTGTCTGTGCAGAGTCCAGTGTGGGGCTCAAACCCACAAACCCATGAGATCCCGACCTGAGCCGAAACAAAGAGACGGACTCTTAATTGACTGACTCACCCAGGCGCCCCCAAACTTCAGGATTTAGTTAACCTTCAATTAAAACCTGATAATCTCAAGAATAAAAGAAACTGATGGTCATCTGTTCAAACTATTTTCTACAACAGCAATTTGTCCAAACGGGCTTCAGTCTGATCTTCTGGAGTTTTGCATTAGTCTTTTGAAAATATGATGAAAACATGTAATGGGTGACAGCTAGAGAGTTTATACAACTTCTGTTACTACAACAGCTTTTTAAAAATTTTAGTATAAGAGGAATTATTTCCTTTAAAAAACTTAATTATGAACAAGTATAATACGAACACAGACACCTTTAAATGTTTTGAATTACCTAGATGTCTAAATATGTATCACTCAGAGGTACCTCCTCAAATATTTAGATTTTTTTAAATACCATTTTATTAATACATTTTGGTTAATATATCATGTATCTGTTTGATAAAGGCTAGGACATTAAACACAAAATCCTTTTGTGTTTGGTATATGTGGAATGAAATGGAAATTAAATATAAATTTGGAATCCAGTATGAAATGTTTTAACTTTTCTAGTACCTAGAAACTTTTTTGGTTTTCTGTGCTTTTTAGCCCTCACAGATCAAGTTTAGCTGTTTACCAGTATCAAGAGTAGAATGCATGCTGAAGCTGCCATCCCTGGACTTGGTGTTTTCTTCCAACCGAGGAGAACTAGAGACTTTAGGGACCACATATCCCACAGAGACTTTATCCCCTGGAGGTAATACTACCCAGAGTGGAACAAAGACCTCTTCAAGCAAAACTGGAATACCAGGTATAGAAACACTCTTTATTACACTGGTGTAAAGCAAATTCTACTTTTTAAACAAACATTTTACTAGGAATTAGTATGTATTTCTAAAAAATAAATTTGGAAAAGGGGAATATTTGAGAATTAGAGTATATACGGAAAAAATGCAGAGATCAAAGCTTTTTAGTCTATTTTGTACTAATATATTTAGTATATTTTGGTACAAGTGAATGACAATTGAGTAACATTTTTGATTGGCTTGGAGGTATACACTACAAGCACTATGAAATAACTGTCATGTTATTATACATCTAAGTACTTCTGAATGTTTTATGTTATGCTCTATTTTTACATTTAAGAGTAATCAGTGTTGCAAATGGAAAGTAAGAGATGTAGTTATCTTGCAAGAATTTATCACAGTGAAATAAAATTGTATGAGGTAGTGTGTATACACACACACACACACACACACACACACACACATACACACATATTTAATGGTAAATTTTGTTGCCTGACTCAAATGTCCACTTTATGAAAGGTTTTGTTTTTAAGACAGAACCTGTGATTTCCTGGTGAGACAGTTACTGTTCACTAATATATTAAAGCTGTCATTTCTGCCCTAAAAATCATACATCACATATGCAAATCACAAAGATTTTATTCTTAAGAGACTACAATGAATGAAATGGATACTTCTGAATAAGAGAACTATCATTAAAACAATGGTTCGTAACCAGGGGTGATTTTGCCCCCAGAGGATATTTGACAATGTCAAAAGACACTGGAGAAATGGCAGAGCATTTGGTTGCTGTGTGAATCTTTGAAAGTTTCACCATAAAATAGGAAAACAAAAGTTAATATTTTAGAAATAGCTTTTGCTAATGTGGTTGCCCACTGTCATACTTAGCTCCAAAATATTGCTGCTAGAATTGTGTTGCAGTCAACAAAATATTGGATTGGTAGTGTCCATTTTTGTAAGCCTATTTTTTGATTATAAAATTAACTTGTTCATTATAAGAATACAGAAAACAGAAGAGTGCTAAAAATGAAAATAATAATATCCTTTTATAATAAATAACCAGTATTATCACTTCCTACTTATTTTCCAGCATTTTTATAGATAGTCTTCTTCCTAGGCAAAATTTAAATATGAACTCTTCTGCTATGTATCTTTTAAAAACTTAAAATACAGATTTTCCCAAATTATTAAATATTCATATGTAAATAACTTTAATGATTGCATGATATTCCGTCATTTTGATCACATATTTGAGACTCCCTGGGCTTTTTGTTTTCTATTTTGTAAGTAATATTGAGATGAATATCTTTGTATATATATTAACATCCTTAGGATAAATTCTTAAAAGTGTAACTCCTGAGTCAGAGAGAGTAGACATTTTTAAAGCGTTTGATATGTTTTCCTCTTCTTAAATATAAAGATTTATATTTTATTTTATTAAAAAAATTTTTTTTAATCTTTATTTTTGAGAGAGAGAGATAGAGTGCGAGTGGGGGAGGGACAGAGAGAGGGAGACACAGAATCTGAAGCAGGCTTCAGGCTCCGAGCTGTCAGCACCAAGCCCAATCAAACTCACAAACCGTGAGATCATGACCTGAGCTGAAGGCGGACGCTTAACTGACTGAACCACCCAGGCGCCCCAAGATTTATATTTTAAACATAAGATTTAAATATATCTTCAATATAAAAGATTTAAATATATCTTAAATATAAGATTTATGCATTCTCACCACAGTGTGTGTAGACACCAAGTTCACTGTATTCTTCCCAACATTATGCTTTAAATTTATTTTTAATCATTGGCTAATGTGATGGACTAAAAATGGGATTTTATTATGTCTTATTACTTTATTGGCTAATGAGGGAGGGGGATAAATATGCCTATGTCCATTTCTCTGTTGGGATATTCACATTTTTTCATAATGACAAAATGTCACAAAGTATTGATACTTAAATTATTATAACAGTATATATGTGCTGTGCTAGGTATATGTAGTGAAAAGAATATGAAATGAGTGACTATTTGTTATGCCAACTTTTTGATTCTTGAGAAAGTAAAGAAAAATGAACTGGCATCCCTCATTTTATCATCATAAAACATGCAGGAAGGAATGATGATGAGAATAAATGTATGAGAAGTATAGGTTATGACAGTATCCATTCTTTCAGAGGGTCTTTGTTGAACTTTACTGGGGTCTGGCTAAGTGCTAGGTTGGATATATGGTAGTGAACCTCACTAGCAGATATGTCCCTGCTAATGTGGAACATAAATTGAATTTGGAGAAACAGATAGTAAGCAGACAAGCATATTTTAAGTGGAAATGGGAAGTCGGCGAGTATCAATTAGCCAAGCAGAGAGTTGGGGTTATGAACACTTTAGGTAGAGAATACAAAATCCATGAGGCAAGAAAGAATTTGGCAAGTTTAAAAAATGAAAACAAAAATACAAGTGTAAGTACAGTGTGGCAAACAAAAGGTGGACTGGCTTTTGAAAAAGATTTTAAAGAGATAAGAAACAGCCAGATCTTGTGGGGAAGCCATTGAAGAGTTAAGCAGAAAAGTACATGTGATTCTGATTTATGCCTTTAGAACACTAGAGTGGCTACAGTGTGAGAGCTGATTGGAGGAGAACAAGAGTAGAAGGAAGCAGGGAGAACAGTTGACCATTTCAGCAGTCCAGAACTGATTATTGCTTAGCCTAGAGTAATAATAGTGAAATAAGGGAGATGGACAGTCTTGATAAATGCCCTCAGACATAGTAATGATATGGTGATAAATTGCATGATGGGGAGTTAGAAGTGGGAAGGATGACAAATAACCCCCAGGTTTCTGGTTGAGCTGTTTGCTTGGAAATGTCACTTACTGGAGATGGGAGACCCTGGAAGAAAAACAGATTGGAGATAAAGATCAAGAGTTCAGTTTCGGACATGATAAGATTTAAATGCCTGTGACACATTCTAGTAGGATGTCAAGTAACCAGTTGCAATATGAATTCAAAGGAGGTCTATATATTTTGGAGAAACACATTTCAGAATTATCAGCAAAATCATATAATGTTCTATTCAGATGCTTTACTCATATTTTGTACATTTAAAGCGTATTTTGAATTAGCGTATCCACCCATGGTAAGTGTTGCCAGTGAGGCTTTCTCAGGGAAAAGAGACCTTTAACTTTCTGCATTTGTGTACCTTCCTCTGTTTCCACTGCTTGCTACTGAAATGTGGACTCTAGTTATATGATTTGGACTTTTTACAGTTCTCCTCCCCCTTTGTTTAGCCTCAACTGTTTTGTACCTCTTCCACTGCCTGCTTCCAGTGGAACAAAGGAGAAAAGTAACAGGAAACCATGGAGTTGGCCAAAACATATGTATAAATGTTTCAAAGATGAACAGACTATTCAACCCTGGTTTATAGAATAAATTAATTGCAAAGTACATCTAAGTCTTTATTTTCATTTCAAGGATTTAAATATATTGATCAGTTAATAATGTTTGAGTATTTCCATTTTAATTTCAAGTCTTGTTTGGTTCATAAGAATGTATTAAGTGACAGGCTTTTAAATTTTTCTGTGGCTTGTAATTTTTGCATTTCTTGTGTTCACTACAGGTTCATCAGGACTAGGCAGCCCTCTTGGCAGAAGTCGACACAGTAGTAGTCAGTCAGATCTAACCAGTTCCAGCAGTAGTTCATCTGGTTTGAGCTTCACTGCATGCATGTCTGATTTTTCCCTTTATGTATTTCATCCATATGGAGCAGGGAAACAAAAAACTGCTGTTTCTGGGCTGACTCCTGGATCAGGAGGACTAGGTATACTTAGAGTGTTTGCATCTTTTTTAATTTGAAGCAACTTTTTTTTTTTTTAATGTTTATTTATTTTTGAGAGAGTGACAGACAGTGAGTGGGGGAGGGGCAGAGAGAGAGGAAGACACAGAATCTGAAGCAGGCTCTAGGCTCTGAGCTGCCAGCACAGAGCCTGACACTGGGCTCAAACCCACAAACCACAAGATCATGACCTGAGCCGAAGTCAGACGCTCAACAGACTGAGCTACCCAGGTGCACCTATAGCACCTTTTCAAGCTTGGATCTTTTCAGAAATCATAACACCTTTAATAATGCATATAAAACAAGATCAGAAAGTTTATTTTTCTTGTTGCTATCTATTCTGTCTCTACATAATAAGTAGAATATAAAATAAATAGTTTAGATGATTATACAAGAATTTTAAAACTCTGAGTATTTCATAAGTGCTATATGCAGCACAATAATCTTTTGATTTAAAAGGATATTTATGTTATTTAAATGTTTTGCCAAATCATTATTCGTATAAGAAATTGTATTATACAAATAGTAAATTTTTTAAGTGTGTGCATCACATTTGTCAATTTAAACTGAAACCCTTCTCCTCCCCTTCCTCCTCCTCCTCCTAGTCATTATTTAACCAACTTAAATTTCACTGTCATTTTAAAGTGCAGATTTGGCATGCCTGGATGACTCAGTCGGTTAAGCTTCCGACTTCCTCAGGTCATAATCTCACAGTTGATGGGTTCAAGCCCTGCCTCAGGCTCTGTGCTGTGCTGTGACAGCTCATTCTGTCTCCATCTCTGTCTGCCCCTCTCCTGCTCGCACTCTGTGTCTCTCTAAGATAAATAAACATTTAAAAAAATTGTTTAATTAAAATGAAGATTTATCACTAAAAATGTAAGAGACATTGATATTAGTGAATTTCTCTTGATTTACTTAGATAACAAAAACATATTCTCCATGTCAAGTCTTGCTTTTATTGGAGAAGGGTTGTGAAAATCATCACTATTGTTCATGGGCTTGAAACTATTAAACGACTGTCAAGAATGCTCATTAGATCATTCTTAAACTTTTACCTCACTTCAAATTATTTCAATTGACGGTATATTCCAGTATATTAGATAATTTCATATAACTAGATAGTTGTACGTATGTATATGTACATGTATATTTGTGTGTGTGTGCTGTGTTTTTTTATTTTTTAAAGGGAATGTGGATGAAGAACCCACTTCAGTCACTGGTCGAAAAGACTCACTCAGTATAAACCTTGAATTTGTAAAAGTGAGTTTGTCTCGGATAAGGCGTTCAGGAGGTGCCTCATTTTTTGAAAGTCAGTCTGTAAGCAAGTCTGCAAGCAAAATGGACACTACACTAATCAATATATCTGGTACCTAACTTTATAGTTTTTTAATTAAAATACTGTTTTTCAGAATTAAGGGCCTCCTTTTTTTTTTTACAATGTTTAAATATTAAATATATTTAATAATATTAAGCTTTTAGTGATATAGGATTTAAAGGAGAGGAATAACAGTCCAGCCTAATGTACTATCTCAGTCTAATTAATCAATGTTAGGAATATGATTTCTAGATAAATGCATAGAAATACCACCCAAAGGCCAATATATGCCTAATTAAATCACTGAAAATCACTTCTTTTCTTCGCTTCTCTAACATGAATTGGTAAAATTTCTGACTTATTAGTTTAAATTAATTTTCTGATTGTAAATCCTTAAAACACTAATGAAGGATGAGGGGTAAATAATTTTTACTTGGTTTCATAAGATCTTAAGTTGTATGCATGTATATTGCTAGCTTTGTCACTAGCTATATACCTGTGGGCAAATCACTTGCACGTTTTCTTTATATTGTGATTTGAGTATTTAAAATTAAATGCATATGGAATATTTTGAAGAATTTGGAGTACTACGTTAATGAAAACGTTTAAAGTTAACTGCAGAAATATAGTAAGTATACTTTAACCCAATATTCATTCAACAAACATACATTGAGCCTATATTTAACAGTGAACTTATGCAAGGCACTCTGCTCAATGATTCAGGGTACAGGCATGAATAGGCAAGGTCTTATAAGTAGACAAATAAATGACATTGTCATGGGATTAATGCTGTAATGGAGGTTTATATAAAAAGGAGGAAAAAATAGTTTTATTTAAGAGATCAGACAATGCTTACAAAAGAAATGATATTTGGGCCAGATTTTCAAAATTATGTAGGAAAATTCTTGGCTATAGTAACATGTTATATAATGGTACACAAGCATCAGAAAGTATGCTTTTGGATCATACTTTGGTTCACCGAAGCAAAACACAGGCGTAATTGAACATTTAACTGGTTGTATGGTTGAATGTCCAGGAGGAGAGAGGAATCGGCTAGAGGTAAAGCTGGCAAAATAGACCAGGACTAGATTGTAGGGGACTCAGATGCCAGGCTAAAAGAACAAGGTTCTGATCCTTTGGGCAATGAGAAGCCATTAGAGGTTTTTAAGAAAAAGGTTGACAGCATTGTGTTTAAAGATGACAGTACTGTATTATACATTTAAAAATCTGTGAAGACAGATCTCATTTTAAGTGTTCTTACCACACAAAAAAATTGTATGTGGATTATAAAATAAACATGTTTTCATTAAAAAAAAAAAAGTGGGAAGATGCTTCAGATTGGTGTTTTAAAAAGAGAGTTGACAGTAGCATGAAAAATGGAAAGATGCTTGCAAAGGCTGTTGAAATAGACCAAGCAATAGGGGATAAAGCTCTGAACTGTGACAGTAAAAAAAGAAGAGGGAATGATTTTAAGAGAACTATAAGAGAATCTACATGCTGGAGGACAAACTGTGTAAGGAACGATAGAGAAGGCAGGGATGCCTCAAGCTTTTAGCTTAGGTGACAGAAGGGGCAGTGGACCATCATTAACTTAGAAAGTAAGGAAGTGCCTAATAGGACATTTAGGTGGGAGAGTCTGGTAGACAACTGGCTGATTGGCTGTGTGGATACGGACTTGGGCTGAGACAGAAATGTTAGATTTGGGAGACACTGGTGTGTAAATCCTACAGAAGCTATGCAGAGGAACAGAAGAGCACGTAAAGCAGGAGCAACAGAATGCTCAGAGCAGAACCCCAAGAGGTGGCCATCAGAAGAATGCTTTCAGACTGACAAGTCTAAAAGGAAAATAGTAGTTCTTGCCACACACTGTTTAGTTTGCAACTAATTTTGAGGAAATTTGTATCCCCTGCCCATCCTGATTATTCAATTTCCATATTTGAGAAGAGCTCTATGTTAAAGTTGAAAGCTGTCAATAAGTCTGATCTTTAGAACCTCTCAGAATTTCACGATAAAGTGATAAAAATTTCAAGTTGCCCTCACCTCAAAAAAGGAAATGGAATAATGTAAGAATGTGCTATTTTAATCATTTGTGCAAGAACAAATATCACTTACTAATCATACCATGTAACTTATTTTGATATTTCATTAATTAGTTGTGTAACATGTCATGTTATGCTTACCATGTGAAAAGACTTTTAAAGTTTTGGAAATCTGTTCTAACAGATTTTATTTATTTCTTCATCAGCTGTCTGCGATATAGGATCTGCCTCCTTTAAATATGATATGCGTCGACTCAGTGAAATTCTGGCATTTCCAAGAGCCTGGTATAGGAGAAGTATTGCAAGACGCTTATTCCTTGGAGACCAAACTATAAATTTGCCAAGTAAGCTTGTTATGTAACTGTAATTATACTTAGGTTGCTTTTAATTATGATTACAATAATAACAAGAATCTCGGATTGATAACACAAGTTTTGTTAAATTGTACAACAACTTGTTAAGTTGCACCATGCAATTCATTCACCCACTGAATAAATGTCTATTGAGCGCCTCTAATGTGCTAACTAACCATTGGGGATACATTAGTACTGGAGATCACAAAAAGCTTGCCCTTTCAGAGATTACATTCAGCTGACTTATATTCTGTAATTATTCTGTAATCTTTGTAAAATCTAGAAATGCAGAAATACATTTAACCATCCAAGTTAATCTGGTTAGTTAAGCATGAAAAACAAAATGTTGGCAAGTTAATCTGGTTAGTTAAGCATGAAAAACAAAATGTTGGGGACATGTTACCATATTGCCTGCATTTTTTCTCTAGGACTTACATATTGTTGTACTAGTATAGTGTGTAAGTGAAAGGTAGAGTTGGCATGATACAGTAGAAAATATTAGAAATCCAGGTCTGAGTCTATTCCCTCATCTATAAAATGGACCTGTCTTGCCCTTTTCATGAGTTTCTGTAAGAATTAAATAATAACTGGGGCGCCTGGGTGGCGCAGTCGGTTAAGCGTCCGACTTCAGCCAGGTCACGATCTCGCGGTCCGTGAGTTCGAGCCCCGCGTCGGGCTCTGGGCTGATGGCTCAGAGCCTGGAGCCTGTTTCCGATTCTGTGTCTCCCTCTCTCTCTGCCCCTCCCCCGTTCATGCTCTGTCTCTCTCTGTCCCAAAAATAAATAAATGTTGAAAAAAAAAAAAAAATTTAAAAATAAAAAAAAATAAATAAATAAAAAATAAAAAAAAAAGAAATAATAACTTGCTGGAAGGTATTTTGCAAACCATAAATTACTGTACAGTTACCAAATAAAGAACTAGAAGGCATATATAATTATAAGTGGTGGAGTGGTGAAATTTATTATTTTATAAGATGGAGACTCTACCCTGGTGAATTCTGTTTCTGTTTTCCACTTTTCTAATAGCATCTGGCCCAGGGACACCTGATTCCATTGAAGGGGTAAGCCAACATCTTTCCCCAGAATCATCAAGAAAAGCTTACTGCAGGACCTGGGAGCAGCCTAGTCAGTCAGCCTCCTTCACCCACATGCCTCAGTCACCTAACGTATTCAATGAACATATGACAAACAGCACCATGTCACCAGGGACAGCAGCACAGAGCCTAAAGTCCCCAGCTTCCATAAGATCAAGGAGCGTGTCTGATTCTTCAGTTCCCCGAAGAGGTAACACTGCTCTCTTTGTTATCAGTATCCCCACCCAATGCCCCCAATATAAAAATCTTAATTCATTACTCTCAGATTTTTGCCTCAACTGTAGAAAAATATACTCTTGCAGACTTTTATGGAAGATGATTATGGTTGGGGGGTGGGGGGTGGAATACCCAAACAAAACAACAAACACTTCAAAGTATTTGCCAGCAGAAGAGGTAGGTGGATGGCTAGTAGTTTTGAGAGAGGAATGAGCATATTGTTAGTTTGCTCCACATCGTACCCTTATTCTTAGAAGTAAAACCAACTGGGGCACCTGGGTGGCTCAGTCTGTTAAGCATCCAACTTTGGCTCAAGTCTTGATCTTGCAGTTTGTGAATTCAATCCCTGCACTGACAGCGCAGATCCTGCTTAAGACTCTCACTCTTCCTCTCTCTCTGCCCCTCCTCTACTTGGATGTAATACCAACCTACAGTGTTGTTAAAGATGTCTGATATTGAAAATGTTAATCTTTGGTATTTATTCATTCAGTCATTCTTTTTATTCAGCCACTGTTTCTTGAACTCTTTTATATGTTCAGCACTGTTTATGTCTTAACATATAAAAGTGATGTAGTTCATGTCACAAGCTTAGAGTATGATGAGTAAATGAAGGATTCAAGATACACACTGAGCCCACAGGAACCCAGAAGACAGGTGCCTCAGCAGGTGTCTGCATTTCAGAATAGTCCCTGCCTTCAGGTCCTCTATTTGGCAGCAGCACCTTCTGATTTTCTCCTTTGTTAAGCAAATCTGAGGGTGATGATCTGTGTTGCTGTATCCCACGCACATCAGAATTTCCTCATAGAAAATGGAGATCATACGGAACTTTATGAGCTTTCAAGAAGTAAGACTATCAGCCCTTACTGAACACTCATTCAGTAAATGGTAGCTAGTATTTTAGAGGCAGTGTGACAGATACTAAATGTTAGGTTTTAATTCAGAATACCATATTTTTATTTTGGGGATTATAGTGATAAGAGTGATAATTTTTAATTGTCCATGCATCTATGTGAATGAATATGCTTTTGATTTTTCTATTTTTAGATTCACTTTCAAAAACATCAACTCCTTTTAACAAATCAAACAAAGCAGCAAGCCAACAAGGGACCCCATGGGAAACATTGGTCGTGTTTGCCATCAACTTGAAGCAATTAAATGTTCAAATGAATATGAGTAATGTAATGGGAAATACAACGTAAGCTATTCAGATAAAAGGAAAATTAATCATTAGTTGTAATTTTTCTTATATTGTAGTAAAGCAATTTAAAACCTCTTTAATACTGAAATGTTTGAGACAGTAAAGACAGTAGAAAAAAAGATGTAAATTGCTTTATCCTGAAAGATATCGTATGCTTTATCAAAGATACGTAATCTAAAACAACATGGAGTATGTATTCTAAAAAGAGAAAATTATAAATAGTGTAATTTGCTAGGTAAAAAAGCTTTATCATCAATATTAATATTCAAACATTTACCACAATTTTTATAAGAAATGTTTTGTCAAACTTTTTAAAATCCTCTAACTCCTGTTTTAATTCATGACACTGAAAGCTTAATAACCTTTTTTCTTTTTTTTCAGGTGGACAACTAGTGGTTTGAAGAGTCAGGGCCGTCTGTCAGTAGGAAGTAATCGAGATCGAGAGATAAGCATGTCTGTTGGTCTGGGAAGATCACAGTTAGATTCTAAAGGAGGAGTAGTGGGAGGGACCATAGATGTCAATGCTTTGGAGATGGTTGGTATGTTGAAATTTTACAACTGAAAACAAGTTTTTTAAAATTGATTTTGGTGTTTCCCAGTAGGCATTTCTGTGAAAAGTAATTATTGTTTCTATTTTAGCTCATATTTCTGAACATCCAAATCAGCAACCCAGTCACAAAATTCAGATTACTATGGGTTCTACAGAAGCTCGTGTTGATTACATGGGCTCAAGTATCCTCATGGGTATCTTCAGTAATGCTGATCTCAAGCTTCAGGATGAATGGAAAGTAAATCTGTATAATACACTGGATTCAAGCATGACTGATAAGAGGTATTTAGTAAAATGTTACTTTTTGAACACTTTATAGGACTGCTCCTAACATGTTTTCTCTCATCCAGTTAGAAAACACAAACAATTCACCTTTCTTGTAAAATGATTTTCTATTATGCAACAATATGAATGAAAAAGCTGGGTGGGTGAAGAAGGGAATTTGGTTTTTGTTTTGTTTGGGTTTTTTTTTTAGCTGTTTTGTATAAGATATATGACACTCTGTTTTATACTTTAGTGAAATATTTGTCCATGGAGATCTGAAGTGGGATATTTTCCAAGTAATGATATCAAGATCAACTACACCGGACCTGATAAAAATAGGAATGAAGCTCCAGGAATTTTTCACACAACAGTTTGACACCAGCAAACGAGCTCTGTCTACCTGGGGACCTGTTCCATATCTTCCACCTAAGACAATGACAAATAACTTAGAGAAAAGTTCACAAGAACAATGTAAGAATTAGAACTAAGCCTTTATATATGCTTTATCTTTCACTAAAAGTTGTGTTACAATTTTAATTTAATACATATACTACCTATATATCATACTTACAAAGTGGTTCATATGCTTTTTATTCTATTCACTCAGCAAAGTACCTGATTTCCTGCCCATCAATGGAATTAAAGGCCATCATTTGGGAAGTCATCATTTATTATCCCCTCCCCCCTGCCAAACTCACCCATAACCATACCCACTCCATGCTCCTGAATACTAACTATGACAATACTATGTTCTGGTTTAGAGCTTGGGCTGTGTAATCAGAATGTCTAAGTTTGGATTTATTAGATGTGTCATATTAGGCAGATATTCACTCAGTAATTCAATCAGCAAATCAGCTATGTTCTTAAGCACGGTTTTAGGCATATGAGATCTACTAGTAGACAAAGTTCCTACCCACATAAAACTTTGTTCTAATGAGAGAGATAGACCATAGTTAATTTACTAACTAGGTAATTTCAGGTAGAAAGACGTGCTGAAAAAGCAGGGAAAAGAGATAAAGAATTCTAGTGTGTGAGGCTAGCTAGTGTAGAAAGGAGGTTCAGAGAAGCCTTTTCTGAAGTGAAAGATCTAGACTAGAAAGATCTCTTCTGGGAAAGAGAGTTGTACGCATACGGGCCTACTGAAGAGTGCAAAGCTCCTACAGAAGAAAGCTGGCTTATTTGAGGATGATTAAGGTGGCTACTTTGTTGGAACAAAGTGAGCAAGCAGGAAAATGTTGGACACGAATGGCCACATTCATAAGATTTTTAATATGACGGATAGCTCCATTGGAAAGTTCTGAACAGATTTGATATTTGATTTACTTTTTCTTAAACTTTTTTTAAAAGTATATTTTATTTATTTGAAAGAGTGAGAAAATGAGATTCCCAGGTAGGCTCTGGGCTGTCGATAAGGGGCTCAATCTCACAAACTGTGAGATCATGACCTAAGGCGAAACCAAGAGTTGGATGCTCAACTAACCCCTTAAAATACTCCTTTTTAGAGAATCATTCTGGCTGCTGTGTAGAGAATAGACTATAGGTGGTTAAGAGTGGAAGTAGAGACCATCGCAGTAATTACCATTACCATTATTGGACACATAGTAACAGTAAGGAGACCATTGGAAGAGTTCAGGCAACAAATGATGGTGGCTTTAACTAGAGAGAGGTAAAAGTGGTGAAAAGTAGTCAGAATCAGGATAATTTTAAATAATATTTTAGGGGCGCCTGGGTGGCTCACTTGGTTGAGCATCTGACTCTTGGTTTTGGCTCAGAGCATGATCTTACTGTTTGTGAAATTAAACACTATGTAAGGCTCTGCACTGAGAGCATGGAACCTGCTTGGGATTCTCTCTCTCCCTATCCCCCACTCAAGCATGTGCACTTTTTCTCTCTCTCAAAATAAACTTAAAATATAATTTTTTATAATCACAGAAGCAGTACATATGCACTGGAAAAGCCTAGAAAATAAATACAAGCAAAAAATAGAAACCTCACATTCCATCCAGAAATCAACACTCTGAACAGTTTATATGCTTTCAGATAATTTTCTATGAACCTATATACACATGTACTTTTTACCAAAATATTGTTCATACTGTTTCATAACCTTTTCTAGTGAACAATATCCAGTTTTCATTTTGCTAATTATCTTCTCTAGCCTTCTGAGGGCTATATATGTATACTGGTTTGGACAAATCAGTTGTAATATCGGTGTGTGTGTATGTATATATGTATGTATGTATGTATGTATATACATACATACACACACATGTATATAAAATTAAAGATCCCAATTTAAATCTGGTTATGTTCCTTTACTCTCTTTTAAATCACCATAGTCCTTTTTTTTTATGACCTGACTTGTTGAAGAGACTTGGCCAATTTTCCTACAGAATATCCTTCTAGATTTTTTTTTCAGTTGTTTCCTTGTGGTTTCATTTATCTTGTTCCTCTCGTTTCTGTATTTCCTTTAAACTAGAATTGGTGTCAGGCACATTACAAATTAGAGAGATGTTCCCCAAAATGCCTGGCCTGGATTCTTCAAAAAAGTCCTTGTCATGGAAAACAAACCAGGCATAGGGAATTGTTTTAAAGGAAACTAAAGACACATAAAACTAAATACAATGTATGATCCTTGGTTGGATCTGGAATGAGAGTTGTGGAAAACAATCAAAAAGGACATTATTGGGATAAGTCAGAAATATAACTAGTGCTTCTCAAACTTTAATGTGCATCTGAAACACCTGGAGATCTCATTAAAATGAAGATTCTGATACATTAGGAACAAGGTGGACTTAAGAGTCTCCATTTCTAGGGGGCGCCTGGGTGGTTCAGTCGGTTAAGCGTCCAACTTAGGCTCAGGTCATGATCTCGCGGTCCGTGAGTTCAGGCTCTGTGCTGACAGCTCAGAGCCTGGAGCCTGTTTCAGATTCTGTGTCTCCCTCTCTCTGATCCTCCCCCCGTTCATGCTCTGTCTTTCTCTGTCTCAAAAATAAATAAACGGTAAAAAAAAAAAATTTAAAAAAAAAAAAAAAAAAGTCTGTTTCTAATAAGCTGCCACATGATGCTGATGCTGCTGGTCCTGAGACCACTTTTGAGTAGCAAGGGTATAAGAGAATTTTAAAAAATCAGGAGATCTGCATTTGATTTCTAGGTCTTCTAGTCACTGGTTCACTAAACCCCTCTTCTACATTGAAAAGAATATAGATGAAATACCTAATTTACAGAATTATTGTGAGAATTGTATAAAATTTCATGCAAGTACTTTGTAAATCATGAATCATTATAGAAATGTTAGTTGTAAGTATTATTAGCAAGTTACTACTTTTCTTAATTCTATCCATCCTTATGAGCTTCTTTTCCCAGAC
The DNA here is from genome assembly GCF_018350155.1 of Leopardus geoffroyi. Classification (NCBI taxonomy): domain Eukaryota; kingdom Metazoa; phylum Chordata; class Mammalia; order Carnivora; family Felidae; genus Leopardus; species Leopardus geoffroyi. The sequence goes on along the minus strand of NC_059327.1, from coordinate 101,884,500 downwards.
TGTATTTTTATCAGCTTCTGCTTAATGTTAGCCAGGTGTTGGATTGTTTTCATCCCTTACCTGCATCACTTCAGCTGTAGAAAATAGCCACCTGCTGCCTTTCCACCTGCCCTTCAGGATGTTTGAGAGGCACTTGAGGATAAGTGGTTTTTGGTTTTCTTGCAGTGCTTGATGCAGCTCATCATCGACATTGGCCTGGAGTATTGAAGGTGGTATCGGGATGCCACATATCCTTATTTCAGATTCCATTACCAGAAAATGGAATGCAGTTTGGAGGATCAATGAGCTTACATGGAAATCATATGACACTAGCTTGTTTTCATGGTCCAAATTTCCGTTCAAAATCCTGGGCCCTTTTTCACTTAGAAGAACCAAATATTGCTTTTTGGACTGAAGCTCAGAAAATCTGGGAAGATGGTAAATGGACACATTTGTAACTTTTACCTTTTCTTATGATTAACTTTTACCTTTCTGATATGAATATAAACGACAGAATAATTTTGCTTTCTTGTATCTTTTGTATGTTTTTCTTATATTACTGAAGTCCAACCCTGTTTGTTCTCATGTACTTGACATGTCAAGGAATTCATTGCCAATGTGTCAATATGGTCTGGGACATGCTTAAGCACTTACTTCTGAACTTGCCATCTTATTCTGTTTCTTAAGCAATTAAAGTTTCTGCGCTGTGTCTGGTCACAGTCATAATAAGTTATTGTAAATTTTTCTTATAAAAACATGATAAAAGACACATGGTGGTAGTTTAAGGAAACTGTCAGTCAAAACTATTATAAAACTTTTATGGGTAAGGCTATGCTTTTACCTCTATTTACAGTGATAAACCTACTTCCTTTTAGCTTTAATTTCCTAATCTGTGGTTTCTTAATAATAAAGAAAAAATGGTTGATGCTCATCATCTTACTGGGGACAAATCAAGTTATAACTAAAAGAAAGAAAACCTATTTGTGATTTTTTTTCTCACTTTTCAGTTTTACACTCTTTCTTACTTATGTATGAGTTAGCTAAGTCTATTGCTCTAAAGCCACAACTATTTTCTTGCATCTAAATATAGCTTGTTAACATTAAGAAACCTTTTTTTTTTTCTTCTAGGGTCTAGTGATCATTCTACATATATTGTACAAACGCTGGATTTTCATCTGGGCCATAACACCATGGTTACCAAACCATGTGGTGCTTTGGAAAGTCCTATGGCAACAATAACTAAGATAACAAGGCGTCGCCATGAGAATCCACCCCATGGAGTAGCAAGTGTGAAAGAATGGTTCAATTATGTTACAGCCACAAGAAATGAAGGTTAAAAGTTTATTTCTTTAAAGAGATTTGTTTTCTCTATTTGGAGCCCTGTTAACCTGTGTTTAGAATTTAATTAGAGGGAGAATTTGCATTTATTTTAAATCAGTTTCATTTTATTCCTGATCACATAAGTACTAATTTTGTACATGATTCACCACCCTGGTTGTGCAACATCTCAAAAACTAGACACTATTTTAGATATAAGAAAACATTCAAAAATAAAGTTGGTTTAAATAAATGAATTTTATTATAGTTAAAATATTTTTGTAGTGATGCTAAATATCAGAGGTTCGGTAAAGTTATTACACAACTAAGTAATACAATGCCACAAACTTAAGGTTTGGGATGGTTGGTATAAAATGAAGCTAAATAATAACATTCCTATGAAATAAGTTTAAAAAGAGCACTTTTGGTGAATTTTTCCATTTGATTAGAATCACCAATCTTGTGATAATGTGGTCAGGAAAATTCTTATTTTGTGGTTGTTTTTGTGTTCAAGTTTATAGTACTGGCTTTTACCAATCATGTCATCTGTCCTGGAAAGGTGACTAGATTCAGACCCGTGAAGACTTGAATGTTGTACAGAAATAACCATCTTTCAAAACTGTAAAGATGACTTAAGTCCCATTGAAAAAGTTACTATGGAATAGGTCATCCCAGGGGTTAGAGACTGTTGAAAATAATCTGAGAAGAAAAGGATAAGGAAGTAAATTAGAAGATTATGTATGTATTGACTATTCTGTATTGACTATTCTATCTTCCAATAGAATTTTTGGAGGAGGGAGTTCTTTTTGGCTGGTATACCATGTTGGGGCTATTAGCAAACTTCACTGCTACCTATATACCTAAAAAATTATTAACTTTTATAAGAAAACCATAGCACATATGCTGGAGAAAATCAGGACTTCTACCTGATTTCAAAGTCAGGAACATATTTAATTGCAAATTCTCTTAAGAGTAAAGTATTCACAATATGAATGAAACTCATGTGTGGAATTTAAGAAACAAAACAGAAGAACATAGGGAAAGGGAAGGAAAAATAAGATTAAAAACAGAGGGGGGTTGCAAACCATAAGAGATTCTTAAATACAGAGAACAAACTGAGTGCTGCTGAAGGGGAGGTGGGTGGGTGATGGGCATTAAGGAGGGCGCTTGTTGGGATGCACACTGGGTGTTTTATGTAAGTGATGAATCACTGGGTTCTACTCCTGAAACCGGTACTACACTGTATGTTAACTAACTTGAATTTAAATAAATAATGTACTCTTAAAAAAAAGAGTAAGGTATTCAATCTATGGAGAATTCTGAGCTTAAACTCTTAAATTTAAACATGAATTTAGTTAAAAATAATATTCATTTTAATGTTTGAGAAATAAAAACAAAATATATTAGATTTATCCAGTCATGTTATAAAGCTTTAGTCATGAGAACAGTGATAGAATCACTATATATATATGTAGTATATATATACTATATATATGTGTATGTGTATATATATACATATATAAATAAAACTGTACATATATAAACATATTACTATATTTGTAAATATAAACAAATAGATAATAAATATATTTAAATAGATAAATATATTTAAATAGACCAAAGCTTTATATGGCTCTATTTTTAAAAATGTGAATCATTATTTTCCAGCTTCTAAAATGATAAAAATTCTGTGAAAATTATATGCTTATCAATGTCTACTGGTTTAATTTGATTCCTTTTGTCTTTATTATTATCCACGTAGAGCTAAACCTGCTTCGTAATGTTGATGCTAATAATACTGAGAATAGTACTACAGTGAAAAATTCTAGTTTGTTGAGTGGATTCAGAGGAGGTTCTAGCTACAATCATGAAACAGAGACTATCTTTGCTTTACCAAGAATGCAGCTTGAATTTAAATCCATTCATGTTCAAGAGCCACAAGAACCTTCATTACAGGGTATGTGGAAAAATAGTTTCTAAAGTTACTAAGAAAATTCTAAAGGAACTTCAGATTACTGTGTTCACACAGGTTGTGTAATATTAATATAGTGTAATGAAATTGATTTGCTTAGTCAAATTTTCTTATCAGCTATATGACTTCTGGCAAATGATTTAATCCATTTGTACCTCTTTCTCTTTGGGAAAATGGGGAGTAATAACAGGACCTCATTCATAGGGTTTTTATGAGGAATAAATGGTACATATTTGGAAAGTGCTTAGTAAATTATCATCATTTGTAAATCACCTACAGAAACTACTCATTTCTCTGTAGTTGCATTTAAATGGATTCATTTATATGAACCCATGTAAAATCGCTTATTAAGAGAAAGGGACTTCTTTCGTTAAGTCTTTTACTATAGAACTTTGCCATTGCAGATGCCAACCTGAAGCCGAAGGTAGAATGCAGTGTGGTGACAGAGTTCACTGATCACATTTGTGTGACTATGGATGCTGAGCTCATCATGTTCCTTCATGATTTAGTGTCAGCTTACCTTAAAGAAAAAGAAAAAGGTGGGTAGCATATTCTTTTTTCGTTCTTTCAATTGAGCTTCAGGAAAGGCAGTTGTCAGTGCCATTTATATGGATTTTTATGATCTAATGATAAAATGACTGGAATGTGTCTCTGTCCTGTATGAGTTGTATGTATCAATGAAATATATTGGTAAAACTGTGTGACAGACTATCTACTATGTACATGACACTCAGTCAAAATATACCTCACACTGAATGGTGTTTTATTACTTTACCAAATGTTTCCATATAAGCTATGTACATTATCAGGACTTGTAGGAGAATCAAAGAAAGAAAGAAGAGAAAGAACATTTCTTTGAGGAAACACTGCTAGTCAAAGTGAAATGGCTAAAGAAACAACTACATAATAAAGTAGCATGAGTTATAAACATAATTGGGAAAACTCAATTAAATAGATAAGTCTGTTTAGAGTGCAGAGAACATTGTCTTTTTAGAAATAAATTATTCAGACCTCATTGGTGGGGTTTTGTTTTTATGAGCTAGCTAACATTGGTTTACTCACTGGAAACTTACATGTTTGTCCATTAAGAAACATATGGCGGGGCGCCTGGATGGCTCAATCGGTTAGGCATCTGACTTCGGCTCAGGTCATTATCTCACAATTCATGATTTCGAGTCCCGCGTTGGGCTCTGTGCTGATAGCTCAGAGCCTGGAGCCTCTCTCTCTCTCTCGCTCTCTCTCTCTCTCTCTCTCTCTGAAAAATAAACATTAAAAAAAATTTTTTTTTAAGTTTAAAGGAACATGTGGTGACCCTAATATCCATATAGAATGGATATAATAGAATCCATTCAGTCCTCTGTAGCTGTTGAAAAGAATGAGGTAGTCTGAAATGTAATGATATGGAATGCCTTCCAAATATATAGTCTTTATTCACCCAGTAAGTATTTATTGCACAAACCTATGAATATATAGTGGTAAAACAATAGACATGATTTTCTTAAAAAGAATTTTTTTTTAATGTTTGTTTATTTTTGAGAGAGCAAGACAGAGCATGAGCAGGGGAGAGGGAGACACAAATCTGAAGCAGGCTCCAGGCTCCAAGCTGTGAGCACAGAGTCCGATGTGAGGCTCAAACTCATGAACCATGAGATCATGACTAAACCAAAGTGGGATGCTTAACCGACTGAGCCACCCAGGTGCCCCAGGATGTGATTTTTTTTTTTTAATTGCTTAGAATACATGCTATTTGTTTAGATCACCCTGTAATACTTCATTTTCTTCATGAATAAATATAAAATTTTTCTAGCAGTATTTTTTTTTTTTAATGTTTTTATTTATCTTTGAGACAGAGAGAGACAAAGCATGAGCGGGGAAGGGGCCAAGAGAGAGGGAGACACAGAATCTGAAGCAGGCTCCAGGCTCTGAGCTGTCAGCACAGAGCCTGACGCGGGGCTCGAACTCACAGACTGTGAGATCATGACCTGAGCTGAAGTCAGACACTTAACCAACTGAGCCACCCAGGCACCCCACTAGCAGTATTTCAAAATAGCCTCATGATAAATGTTTGAGTGAACAAAACAGATTATTAAAAAAAAAAAAATGCAAAAGCAGCATAGCACAGATTGAATTGCTGTTCCATTACTATTAAATCTAGATGTGTCAACAATTCAGTGAGAGTAAAATCAGTAATGATGACTGAAAGAAATCTATGAGACAGGAGTTGAAACTTAAATGACTGAAATCATTTAATAGGAAATACTTTATATAAGTAGATCCAGTCTTCACTTATAGCACCAACATATAACAGGCACTATTGTAATCCTCCTGTTTTTCTCTCTGCCTTAATATTTGAACTTAATGTGGAAAAAAAATATTCCAAGTAAATCTGTGAAGTTCAGAATTCTTTTCTAGTATACCTGTACATAAAAGCCTGCCAGATTTCTTTCTCACAGTTATGTGAAACCTTTGTCACTTCACGAAATACTGTGTTGGTCTTGGTCTGCTATGAACTGTGCATATTTTTTTTTTAAATCTTTAAATACAAACTGTTGCGCGCGCACACACACACACACACACAAGAGAAACAGACTCACTGAGAACAAATGGTGGCTCCCAAAGGGGAGAGGAATGGGAAGATAGGGGGAACAGATGAAGAGGATTAAGAGCTACACACTTCCAGTTATAAAATAAGTCATGGGTATGAAAAGTAAAGCATAGGGAATATAATCAATAAAATTTTAATATACTGCTTGTGGTGAGCATTTCAAATTTTTTTTTTCTTTTTTCAACGTTTTTATTTATTTTTGGGACAGAGAGAGACAGAGCATGAACGGGGGAGGGGCAGAGAGAGAGGGAGACACAGAATCGGAAACAGGCTCCAGGCTCTGAGCCATCAGCCCAGAGCCCGACGCGGGGCTCGAACTCCCGGACCGCGAGATCGTGACCTGGCTGAAGTCGGACGCTTAACCGACTGCGCCACCCAGGCGCCCCTAGCATTTCAAAATGTATATAATTGCTGAATCACTATGTTGTATACCCGAACCTAATATATATGTAAATTATTTTTCAATTAAGAGTAAAAACACAAACTTGAGGGGCGCCTGGGTGGCTCAGTCGGTTAAGCGGCCGACTTCGGCTCAGGTCATGATCTCGCGGTCCGTGAGTTCAAGCCCCGCATCCGGCTCTGTGCTGACGGCTCAGAGCCTGGAGCCTGTTTCAGATTCTGTGTCTCCCTCTCTCTGACCCTCCCCCGTTCATGCTCTGTCTCTCTCTGTCTCAAAAATAAATAAACGTTAAAAAAAAAAAAAAAATTAAAAAAAAAAAAAACACAAACTTGTTTAATATCATTTCATGGGAAAGAGGAAATGGGAATTTGATTATCAGACTTACAGTAACCAAGTGTTCTTATCTATGTGGATTTCAGTTATAAATAAAAATATTTTAACGGTTATATTTTGTTATTAAAAACTAAAAGAAATTAGTTTTGACCAAAATAAGTATAAACATGCCAGAGAATATTATTAACAGCATGTAAGACTAGACCAAATCAACATATTTCTAGAACATCAGATCAATTATAGCACCATAACCATTACCAATAATAAAAGCAGAGCAACTGAGCAGGCAGTAACTGCCTATATTCTTATGTGGTGTGGTAGTGTGACAACAAGTACAGTTTTATTCCTAAACTCATTCCCAGTCCATGTGTTATCCTGCTGCTAATCTACAATAAAGTTAAAAACAGGCTACACAAATTTATTAAAAGTACATTACATGAAAACTATATTTCAGATTTGATTTTGATTTTATATATATTATGATCACCAATTTAAAAAGAACTTGTCTTTCATAAAACGTTTGAGTATGCACTTATAAGAATGAAAGGCTGCTTATGTAAAAAGCTTAGAACCAGTGTTCAAATATAATATAGACATTTACATCCTGAAACTACTGAGTGATACACTTTATTGAGACACAATTCACATATAATATAATACAGTTCACTCATTTAAAGCTATTTAAAATGTCCACCTATAGTCATTCTTTAGGAAACTTTTAACTGTCAATTTTAGTGCCCCATGCCTGTTGTCAAATCTTGTCATTCTTTACTATTAGTGTTAAGCACAGAAATATATATAAAATATATGCTATTCCTCAAAAATATGTTAACTTCATGGTAACTATGGTCAACAATACCGTACTATATACTTGAAAGTCACTAAGAGAGAAAATCTTAAAAGTTCTCATCACACACATACCCACAAGAGGTAACTATGTGAGGTGATGAATGTGTTAACTAGCCTCATTGTGGTAATCTTTTCACAGTATATATGTATGTCAAATCCTCATGTTTTACATCTAAACTTATACAATGTTATGTGTCAATTATATCCCAATAAAGCTGGAGGAAAAAAATGTTAAAAAAAAAAACATGTTAACTTCAATACTGTCTTTCTTTAAGAAATACCAATAACTGGCACTTGTTTATGGGTTATTTTTAAATACTAGTTTTTCAGAGATATCATTAAATGAGGCTTTGGCCAGTTCATAAGTAAAATGATAAATGGAACTAATTATACTATTCATATGGTGATTTAAGATAAATTTATTATATACTTGCAATATTAATCTATGATTTTCATCATAGCCATTTTTCCACCTCGGATTTTATCTACTCGACCAGGACAAAAAAGTCCAATTATTATACATGATGACAATTCCTCTGACAAAGACAGAGAAGACAGCATCACTTATACTACTGTGGACTGGAGAGATTTTATGTGTAACACATGGCATCTAGAACCCACTCTTAGGTAAGTAGAAGGTATATATATTTACCTATATCCTACAGGATTATTATGAGAAAAAGGTTATAAATGATGTAGTAAGTTAAATATGATTTACCAAAAACTTTTTAGAAGTTAGCTACTTATAACATCTCTAACTTCTGGCTATGCTTTCTGCTCCTTTCTGCTTTTTTAAGTTCTTCTAGTCAGGGCAAAAGAAGCACAAACACTGCAAATAGCTCAGCATCCTCCACTGTGTAACATTCTTCCAGTTAATCACTAAAATATGAGAGTAACTCTACTTCCACCATTGCTGCTATGTTTTTACCAGGATATTAATTTCAGGTGTTTGAAGTACCTACAGTTAACTTTTTTGTTACTAAGTTTGGGTAGATACAGTAGCAGCCACACATTAAGGAATTACTACAATTTCTCACATATGTCATGACAATGTAATAGAACCTGCAATGTCATAGTTTGTCTGCATGCTAAGCAATACAGAACCATCCCTGAAATGTTGACTTTAATGCTGTCAGATTCAGGTTCATTTACTGAGTCATATTCTAATACAATCATGATGCCAATTACATCAACTTACTTTCATATTAAAATGTCAGTAGTATTTTCTAGTTTTAATTACATTTATAATGGCTGCTATAACTAGTGATACTTGCAGTGTGTGTCCTTGTTTATGATTACCACTTATGACCTTCCTATCATTTTTCCCTTTCCTTTCATCTGCTTTGCTAATGAAATTTTAACTGTCTGAATCATGGAATAATGGTATCAAAAAAAGGTCATCATAAGAAAATTCTAGCATATTTCTGCATAATGATACAGATTTCATTTAGATAAGGTTATTCAGACATATTTATGCCACAAAATAATTCCAAACTAACAAAATATCCATTATACAGTAGACTCTTGTAAAAACAGAAAGTAGTGACTTTGTGTTAATTTGTATTCAATAAAATTTGGTATGAATTAATAGTACATATACTCATGAAAAGTATTAACAGTGTCAGTGCTCAGGAACAGAATTAAATATTGCAGAGGTTCTAATGCAGAAAACTACTTAGAAAATTTGTTTTGTATTTGTAAATCTATGATGAAATTAAATACCTTTTAATTTGAACTTAAAAAGTTAAAAAGTGGTGGAGAGCATGTTGAAGAGCTCTGGCTCTAAGTCCAGGTTTACAGATAGCATAGTAACTAAATTATCTTGGCCAGAGGATCTAACCTAGTTCTGCCTCAGTTGCTTCATATGAACAATTGGTAAACAATATTACCTACCTTGTAGGGTTGTTACAATGGTTAAATGAGTTAATGCAAAATGCTTATAACTATTAGAGTTTTAGCAGATCAATGCTTAATACCCTCTTTTTCCCTTCCCAAGTTCAGAAGCAATTAAGACAGTGGGAGAGAGGCAGCTGCAAATCAAAATGGCAGTTTTAATACTGATAAGGCTCATAACAGAGAATGTGATTTCTATGTCTGGAAACAATGGCTTTCTACTACAAAGTCCAAGTTTGGACTTACCTACAGGGCCTTCATGATGGAGAACTCAGGGTGGAGGCGGGTGTACACCAGAATTGTGCAGTTGACAGCTCTGTGAACTCACCTAGCTATAGGCGGCCATGAACAGTCTTGGGTTAACCTATTTAGGAGTCTGTCCTTGAGAAACCTATTGCATGAAGGGACGGATCAAAATGAGTGGCTCTTAAGAGAAGGTAGGGAAGAGGGCACTAAACTACACTATATGGTTCCTCTTTTAACTTGTCAAACAGATAAATCATCAATAAGGGAGCAGAGAAAGGTCAGTAGTGTTTCACAAATGGCTATTCCTCTCTAAGGAAGGAAATGCCAGGAATAGGGAAAAAACTGTGTCCTTCAGACACGTTTAGCCCATAGCAAACAATACATTTTAGCCTTTTCCCCCCCACCATTATGCCACATATGTTGAACTCTCAGTTTTATTGAGATAAAACTGACAAAACATGTAAGGTATTTTAAGTGTACAGGGTCATAAATTTTATATCTGTAAACCTTGTAAAAGGATTCCTCCCATCAAGTTAACGTCTTTTAGAATGAAACAGATGTTCTTTAAATATGAAGATGACCCTGTAACTTAAGCCTAAATCAAAATGAGATTCATTTAGTCCACTGCTGTCAAGAATGCTTATAATCACATTTTTTGAGTGCTATTATAGTGAACCCAGGAATTGTAGCTTAGATTACTCAAATGCACCTACTGAGAATATTTTGTCCTAAGCATATTATGGAGGTTTAGTGATGTTCTTGAATCTACCTTTAGGACTGTGTTAGGGCACTGTACTCCCAAATAACTTTTATACTTACAGATTAATTTCTTGGACTGGAAGAAAAATTGATCCAGTAGGTGTCGATTATATTCTTCAAAAATTGGGCTTCCATCATGCCAGGACTACAATTCCTAAATGGCTTCAAAGAGGAGTCATGGACCCACTTGATAAGGTTCTCTCAGTTCTTATCAAAAAACTTGGTACTGCACTACAGGATGAAAAGGAAAAGAAAGGAAAAGACAAAGAAGAACACTAAAAAAGTAACTCATCTGTGAACAAACTGTGATTGTGTCCGTTAAGTTTTATTACACTGGAGTGTTTTTTCTTTTTGTATAGTAAACTTATTTCCAATATAACTTAAAATAATTCTAATTTTGTGGTCATTACATTGAGAGTTTGTAAGTTAATCTGTTTATTCTAGTTCCACCATTCTGTATACAGTGAAGTATTGCATGGTAATGTAAATTTTGTGAAAAACTAGATTAAAATATATAAATCTGCTTGGTAGGGTTTATAATTGTATTATGTGCAATATGATTCCTCCATCTTTAAAATATTTTCAGAGTAACTGTGAATTTCCTTTGATATTGGCCATAACTTTTAGGAAAAATCTTGCTGATAATGTGATTTTATTTTTGGTCATTAATTGTTTTTTCTTTTTTTAAAAGGTAGCCTTGTATAAATACCTACTTGTATATAGTTTGAGTAATTGTGATATGATTGAATACCACTAAAATATTGTTTGTAACTATTGTAATAAAGTCACAATAATTGGTTTCACTCTGTAGTTTTGGGGTCTTTTCTTCTTTTGATAGCTTATTTTTATAATTCTTGCAAAAATGAAATCCTTATAAAGATTAGCTCAAGGAGGATGCAATCAGGAAGAGGCACAGCAGAGGCTTAAATATTAGATATTGTTCTATATATATATTTATTTAGACAGCAAGGCACACATGTGAGAGCAGGGGAGGGGCAGAGAGAGAATCCCAAACATGCTCCATGGTGTCAGCACAGAGCCTGACTTGGGGCTCAATCCCACAAACTGTGAGATCCTGACCTGAACTGAAATCAAGAGTCAGAGGCTCAACAAGCTGAGCAACCCAGGCATGCCATTATTCTTTTTGTTTGTTTGTTTGTTTATTTAAGAGACGGAGGGAGAGAGAGAATCCCAAGCATGCTCCATGCTGTCAGCACAGAGCCTGACCTGGGGCTCAATCCCACAAACCCCTGAGATCATGACCTGAACTGAAATCAAGAGTTGGATGCTTAACTAACTGAGCCACCCAGGCACTTCTCTATTTCTTAAACTAGTGGTAAGTACACAGCTGTATGTTCTTATACTGTGTATGTAAATTTATGTGTATCCTTTTTAAAAACTTTATATATATAAATGTATATATAGTATACATGCAGAAGGATAAGATTTTAAAAAGACTAGCAAACTCTAAAGAAATATTCAAAAGTACTTATAATCAACTATATTCCTCCCCCCACGCCCCCACAACTCAGGTTTGAAATCTAGCCAAGGCTGTACAGTTTAAAGGTTGGGTAAAAAGTAGAACTGAAAAATCCTAGAGCTAGAAAATGCCTCAAAAAAGCCCGTGATGCAGACTCTTGCATTAGGTATACAACAAAGTGTCTGACAGATTAAAAATAATTACAGAAGAGCCTCTTGCATATGCGCGCACACACACACACATAAGTGTTGGTAGGGGAATTAACTATCTACTATCACACAGCAATTTAGTAACAACTAAAAGCCTAGTATCTAGAGTCATAATTTTATATTCTTTCTGCTAGACCATCTTTTCTATCATCTGCCAGTTCTCTGCATCACCATTACAGTTGGGGGCTACATGTACATAATTTCTACTGGTCAGGTTTACCAGAGAAGCAAATTCTATGTCTACTATGGATCTAGTGTCTAAGATAAACTACCAGAAAGTTACTTCATAAAACAAACCAACTAAAAATTAAAGAAATTAGTTCCTTGAGTCCTACTCCAGGTATGTATTCTCTGCTTTAAAGAAACAGTATGCTAGTTATAAATGTTAAAAATTTCCCATGGCTTTATATATTATTGACGTATGAGCTAACAAAAAAAATGATCTAAGTATAAACTTACTTGATTTCTAGCACTGTGATAATGTTTTACTGTGATAAAAACATGAAACCATAAGAATTCTTGAGAACACAGGCAGTAACCTATTTGACATTGGCTGTAGCAACTTCTTTCTAGATATGCCTCTTAAGGCCAGGGAAACAACTACTGAAACTTCATTACAATAAAAAGTTTCTTCACAGCGAAACAAAATTAAAAGGTAACCTAGGACATGGGAGAAGATATTTGCAAATGACATATCTGATAAAGGGTTAGTACCCAAAATCTATAAAGGAATTTCTACAACTCAACACCCAAAAAACAATCCAATTAAAAAATAGGTAGACAGACATCAACAGACATTTTTCCAGAGAAGATACACAGATGGCCAACACACACATGAAAAGATGTTCAGCATCACTCATCATCAGGGAAATATAAAACTACAATGAGACATCACCTCACACCTGTCAGCTAAAATCAACACAAGAAAAAACAGGTGTTGGTGAGAATGTGGAAAAAGGGGAACCCTCTTGCACTGTTGGTGGAATGCATACTGGTGCAGCCACTCTAGAAAACAGCATGGAGTTTCCTCAAAAAGTTAAAAAAAGAACTACCCTATGATCCAGCAATCTCACTACTAGGTATTAATCCAAAGAATATAAAAATACTAATTCAAAGGGATACATGCACCCTGATATTTATATTATCTACAAGAGCCAAATTATGGAAACAGCCACAAATTATTAGTCAAATTATAGAAACAGATGTGGGGCTAGATCTCATGAATTGTGAGCTATGACCTGAGCCTTAACTGAATGAGCTACTTAGGCACGCCAAGAGAATGACTCTTAACTAAAGAGAACAAACATGGTGACCAGAGGGGAGGTGGGTGGGGGGTGGGTGAAATAGGTGATGGGGATTAAGGAGTGCACTTGTGATGAGCACCGGGTGTTGTATGCATGTGCTGAATCACTACATTGCACACCTGAAACTAATATTACACTGTATGATAACTGGAATTTAAATCAAATATTTAAAAATTTTTTTTTAAAAAGAAGAGGGCAATTTAAATCTGTAACTTCAAAATTTCTGTGGCTCCACTGGACAAAGCTATAAAAAAAAACTCTATTTGTGTATTACTGGTAGGAATGTAAATTGGAACAACCCCCATGGAGAAAAATTAGGCAAGAGCTATGAAAATTACAAAGGCATATAATCTTTGCCTTCTCACTGCAGGATGTACCTTCATGTGTGTGAACTATGTAAGAATATTTTTTGCATTATTTGTAATAAGTCGTTGAAAACAATTCAAATATCCATTCAACAAAAGACAGGTTAAATAAAATATGGCAGGCCCTTTTGGTGGAATAATATGCAACTGTAAAAAAAAAATAGTAAGGATGATGTTTGTCTAATATTCTTAAATGAAGCAAGATGCATCCAGCTATGTAGATTACAGTTTCCAGTCTATCAAAATTATTATCTTCTTCTATTCCAGGAAATCACATGATACATCCAAGTTTTCTGTAAAATTCCAATAACATTTAACAAAACCTTCACAGCTGTGATTACAAGCTATAGTAAAAAATAATTTTTTAAAATTACCATGTGAAACACCAAATCTATGAAGTACCAATCTAAACTACCAACATAATACTTATAAAATACAGTATGAATCAATTATTCAAAATAAAAAAATTTTAAAAATGCTCAAGGACATATACAAGCTCAAATTTTTAATTATTAGAATCAATTTTATTATTACACCGAAGTGTTGAGTTCTACTCATCCCTAAAGAATTTCAAAATAACAGTAACAGAACATTGACAATTCATGGAGTGGCCTCAGTCCCCGGGCCATACTATGTAGAACTGCCTTACAAATTTCTCCATCTTTATTATGGAATGGTGTCTTCTGAAGTTAACTGGAGTAAACCTGGTTACCTGAGTATTCTGGTCATTTTCTATGACAAATGATACTGCCAGAATGCTTGTGTCCTCTGCGCAGTGAGAGCTAGATATTCATCTCATGTCACTTGAACATGTTCTAAAGTCTGTTGAGAATCTCTTTTGTTTTTCAATTCAGACCTCAAGAACATAGTATTCTTACCCAAAAGTGTTAGATGGCTAGATAGTCCTCAATTGAAAAAAACTAATAAATTCAAGTTTTGTGAATTTTGTCTGCTTTACCTGTGCAGACCAGAGTCAAGCAACTCAAGGCCAGGAAAGGCCTTTTTTGCATCTCTCATCACTGAAATGCAGCCAGATCAACACTAAACCATCCTGCACACCTAGAAAACTGATTCGAGGATTAACACAACAATCTGAACAACCTGAACCACAGAACTCAGCAGGTACATGGCACAGAGAGGTAAACTGGGAGAGAGAGAAGCTGCAGAGGGCAGGGAGCTGTTTTTTTCTTTACGAAGAGAGGGCAGAGATGGGGAGAGTAGGGGAAAAGCACCCTGTGCCCCAAAGTAGCTGAAGAGAAAGTGGAAAAGTGGAAACAACTGCAGGGACTGAACAAAAAAAGGGAGAATGGAGAAAGGAGAGGGTTTAAATTCCATTAAGATAAACGGGGAGCGCAGTCTGAAACTCCGCAGCTTGATACCTGGTGGTGCTCTGGTGGGAAGGGCAAAGCCCAGGAGCAGAGAGATCCAAGGGGTCTTCAGGCCAAATGGGGAGGGGCGGTTCCCCTGCTGGGGAGACATTTGGCCGAGGCTATGTGGCCACTCCACAGGCAAAGGTCCCAGTGAACCCTAGAGAACAACCACATTCGCTGGTGCTGGAACAAAAAATTTAAGGGGGAAGCCTGGCACCAGATGTGTGTTGTGATTTTCTACAATCCCCGAAATGCTGCTGCTACATAACCATGTGAACTTCTTCTGGGGTGGGCTGGCACCCAGCTGCAGTCTCTGGGCATCAGCAGTAGCACGGTCCTGTGAACGTTCCTGGGGGTGTGCGGGCACCCAGCCATTGCTTGCTGAGACCCTCCCCAGGAGGTCTGAGTGAATCAAAGCTGCAGTCCCACAGAAGTGAGGGGTTGGAAAGTACAGCTGAATCTGAGATAAAACTCAGGAGAGTGGTGCCACCTAGCAACGTGATGGCTTGGTTTTGGACAGTGTAAAAGCAGGAAGTGTACGGAAGCCGGGGACAAAGGAGGGGTGTGCAAAAGCTGGTTGAAGAGAACAGAGTTCTGATACTAGAGACTGGGTAGCTGGGTGATGCCATTTTCACCCCTCCCATGCATGCACATACACAACTACAGGTAACACAACGCCACTACAATCCAACCCAGTAAGCTAAGCAGTGCCATCTAGTGGAGAACAGAGCCGTTACACTAAGCCCTACCCAACTGCACCAACCTTGCTCTTCAGGAATACCACAAGTCTCTCTGCCTGCTTAGTTTACAAACTGTTAAGTGCTTCATAGTTTGACTTCTAGGGGACACCGATGTAATTTCAATATTTCAGGCTGTTTGCTGGTCTATCTGTTCAATTTTTTTTTCTTTTCTTATTCTTGAATACAGAAAGAAGAAATTTATTTTTATTTTCAGTTTTTATTAATATTTCTCTTTAATTTTCTACTATATTTACTTTTTTGTAAATTTTTCAATTTCCATTTTACTTCAATCATTCACTTTATTCTATTTCAGGGTATTCATTTTTCTAAATTTTCAAACATTTACTTTTTTTTCTTTGCTTTTTCTTCTTATTCTTTTCTTAACTTTCCCTTTTATCTCTAATCTATAAAGCTCCTTTCAACAACCAGACCAAAACACACTGAGGATATAGCATCATTTGTTTCTTTTTGCATGTGTGTATTGTTTTAATTTTTTTATTTTATTTTTTTTTTTGCCTCATTAATTCCTTTTCTTACTGCAAAATTACAACATGAAGGAATTCACCCCAAAAGAAAGAGCAGGAAGAAATGACAGCCAGGGACTTAACACAAATATAAGCAAGATGTCTGAACCAGAATTTAGAATCATGATAATAAGAATACTAGCTGGGGTCAAAAAGAGATTAGAGTCCCTTTCTGCGGAGATAAAAGAAGTAAAAGCTAGTCAAGATGAAATAAAAAATGCTATAACTGAGCTGCATCTTGAATAGATGCCACAGCAGCAAGGATGGATGACGCAGAACAGCGAATCAGCCATACAGAGGACAAACTTTAGGAGAATAACAAAGCAGAAAAAAAGAGGGAGGCTAAAGCCAAAGAGCATGATTTAAGAATTAGAGAAATCAGTGACTTATTAAAAAGGAACAGCATCAGAATCATAGGGGATTCATCTTATGTGAATATGATGAACAGAGAGAAAAAGGGATAGAAGGGTTATATGAGAAAATCATAGCCAAAAACTTTCCTCACCTGGGGAAAGACACAGACATCAAAGTCCAGGAAGCACAGAGAACTCCCATTAGATTCAATAAAAACCGACCGTCAACAGGCATATCACAGTCAAATTCATAAAATACTCAGGCAAGGAAAGAATCATGAAAGCACCAAGGGAAAAACAGTCCTTAACCTATAAGGAAAGATCTGGTTTGCAGCAGACCTATCCACAGAAATGTGGCAGGTCAGAATGGAGTGGCAAGATATATTCAATGTGCTGAATCAGGAAAATATGCAGCCAAGAATTCTTTATCCAGCAAGGCTGTCATTCAAAATGGAAGGAGAGATTAAAAGTTTCCCAGACAGGGGCGCCTGGGTGGCGCAGTCGGTTGAGCGTCCGACTTCAGCCAGGTCACGATCTCGCGGTCCGTGAGTTCGAGCCCCGCGTCGGGCTCTGGGCTGATGGCTCAGAGCCTGGAGCCTGTTTCCAATTCTGTGTCTCCCTCTCTCTCTGCCCCTCCCCCGTTCATGCTCTGTCTCTCTCTGTCCCAAAAATAAATAAACGTTGAAAAAAAAAAAATTTAAAAAAAAAAAATAAATAAAAAATAAAAGTTTCCCAGACAAACAAAAATCAAAGGAGTTAGTGATCACTAAACCAGCCCTGCTAGAAATTTTAAGGGGGACTCTCTGAGGGGAAAAAAGATGAAAAAAAGAAAAAAAGACCAAACGACGAAGACGAGAAAGGACCAGAGAACACCAACAGAAACTCCCAACTCTCCAGGAAACACAATGGCAATAAGTTCATATCTTTCAGTACTCACTCTAAACGTCAATGGACTAAAAGCTCCAATCAAAAGACACAGGTAACAGAATGGACAAAGAAAACAAGATCCATCTATATGCTGTTTACAAGAGACCCACTTTAGACCTAAAGACACCTTCAGATTCAAAGTAAGGAGATGGAGAACCATCTATCATGCTAATGGTCGACAAAAGAAAGCCACAGTAACCATACTTATATCAGACAATCTAGACTTTAAAATAAAGACTGTAACAAGAGATGAAGAATGGCATTACATCATAATTAAGGGGTCTATCCACCAAGAATACCTAACAACTGTAAACATTTATGCTCCAAATGTGGAGCACTCAAATACATAAATCAATCACAAACAAAAAGAAACTCACCGATAGTAATACCATAATAGTAGGAGACTTCAACACCCCACTCACAGCAATGGACAGATCATCTGATCAAAAACTCAGCAAGCAAACAATGGCTTTGAATGACACACTGGGCCAGATGGACTTAATAGATATATTCAGAACGTTTCATCCTAAAGCAGCAGAATATATATTCTTCTCCAGTGTACATGGAACGTTCTCCAGAATAGACCATCTATCATGCTAATGGTTAACAAAAGAAAGCTGGAGTAGCCATACTGATATCAAACTTTAAAATAAAGACTGTATCGAGAGATGCAGAAGGGCATTATATCATAATCAAGGGGTCTATCCACCAAGAATACCTAACAACTGTAAACATTTATGTGCCAAATGTGGTAGTACCCAAATATATAAATCAATTAACCACAAATATAAAGAAACTCATCGATAGTAATACCATAATAGTAGGAGACTTCAACACCCCACTCACAGCAATGGACAGATCATCTAATCAAAAACTCAACAAGAAAACAATGGCTTTGAATGGCACACTGGACCAGATGGACTTAATAGATATATTCAGAACATTTCATCCTAAAGCAGCAGAATATATATTCCCCACATGGAATGTTCTCCAGAATAGATCACATACTGGGACACAAATCAGCCCTGAACTAGTACAAAATGATCAAGATCATATTGTGCATGTTTTCAGACCACAATGTTATGAAACTTGAAATCAACCAGAAGAAAAAAATTTGGAAAGGTAACAAATACTTGGAGACTAAAGAACATCCTACTAAAGAATGAATGAGCTAAGCAAGAAGGTAAAAAGGAAATTTAAAAGTACATGGAAGCCAATGAAAATGATAACACCACAGTTCAAAAACCCTGGGATGCAGCAAAGGCAGTCATAAGAGGGAAGTATATAGCAATCCAGGCCTTTCTAAAGAAAGAAGAAAGGTCTCAGATACACAACCTAACCTTACACCTTAAAGAACTGGAAAAAGAACAGCAAATAAAACCCAAAACAGCAGAAGACAGGAAATAATAAAGAATGGAGTAGAAATCAATGCTATCAAAAGCAAGAAAACAGAACAGATCAATGAAACCAGATGCTGGCTCTTTGAAAGATTTAACAACATTGATAAACCACTAGCCAGTTTGATCGAAAAGAAAAAGGAAAGGACCCAACTAAAATCAAGAATGAAAGAGGAGAGATCACAAACAATACTGCAGAGATACAAACAATAATAAGAGAATATTATGAGCAATTATATGCCATAAAAATGGGCAATCTGGAAGAAATGGACAAATTCCTAGAAACACAAACTAACAAAACTGAGACAGGAAGAATTAGAAAATTTGAACAGACCCATAAATAAATTGAAGAAATTGAATTAGTAATCAAAAATCTCCCAAAAAACAAGAGTCCAGGGCCAGATGGCTTTCCAAGGGAATTCTACCAAACATTTAAAGAAGAGTTAACACCCATTCTCTTGAAGCTGTTCCAAAAAATAGAAATGGGAGGAAAACTTCCAAACTCTTTCTATGAAGTCAGCATTACCTTGATTCCAAAACCAGACAAAGAACTAAAAGGAGAACTATAGGCCAATTTCTCTTATGTACATAGATGCGAAAATCCTCAATAAGATATTAGCCATCTGGAACCAACAATACGTTAAAAAAATTATTCACCACTACCAAGTGGGATTTATACCTAGGATTCAGGGTTGGTTCAATATCCATAAAACAATGTGATACATCACATCAATAAAAGAAAGGACGAGAACCACATGATCCTCTCAATAGATGCAGATAAAGCATTTGGCAAAATATAGCATACTTTCTTGATTTAAAAACGCAAGAAAGTAAGGATGGAGGATCATATCTCTAGATCATAAAAGCCATATATGAAATACCCAATGCTAATATCATCCTCAATGGGGAAAAACTAAGAGCTTTCCCTCTAATGTCAGGAACAAGACAGGATGTCCACTCTCACCACTGTTATTCAACATAGTATTGGAAGTCTTAGCTTCAGCAATCAGACAGATTGCCAAATAGGCCAGGAGGAGGTCAAACTTTCACTCTTCACAAATGACATGATACTCTATATGGAAAACCCAAAAGATTCCACCAAAAAAGTGCTAGAACTGACCCATGAATTCAGCAAAGTCGCAGGATACAAAACGATGCACAGAAATCGGTTGCATTCTTATACGTCAATAATGAAGCCACAGAAAGAGAAATCAAGGAATCAATCCCATTTACAATTGCACAAAAAACCATAAAATACCTAGGAATAAATCTAACCAAAGAGGTGAAAAATCTATACACTAAAAACTATAGAAAGCTTATGAAAGAAATTGAAGAAGACACCAAAAAATGGAAAAAATATTCCATGCTCCTGGATAGGAAGAATAAATATTGTTAAAATGTCAATACTACCCAAAGCAATCTACATATTCAATGCAATACCTATCAAAATAACACCAGCATTCTTCACAGAGCTAGAAGAAACAAACATAAAATTTGTATGGAACCATAAGAAACCCCGGATAGCCAAAGCAATCTTGAAAAAGAAAACCAAAGCTGGAGGCATCACAATTCCGGACTTCAAGCTGAATTACAAAGCTGTAATCATCAAGACAGTATGGTACTGGCACAAAAACAGACACATAGATCAATGGAACAGAACAGAGAACCCAGAAATGAACCCACAAATGCATGGCCAGCTAATCTCTGACAAAGCAGGAAAGAATATCCAATGGACTAAAGACAGTCTCTTCAGCAAGTGGTGCTGGGAAAACTGGGCAGCAACATGCAGAAAAATGAACCTGGACCACTTTCTTACAAGATACACAAAAATAAACTCAAACTGGATGAAAGACCTAAATGTAAGACAGGAATCCATAAAAATCCTAGAGGAGAAAGCAGGCAAAAACCTCTTTGACCTTGGCCAAAGCAACTTCTCACTCAACACGTCTCTGGAGGCAAGGGAAACAAAAGCAAAATGAACTACTGGGACCTCATCAAAATAAAAAGCTTCTGCACAGCAAAGCAAACAATCAGCAAAATTAAAAGGCAACCAATGGAATGGGAGAAGATACTTGCAAATGACATATCAGATAAAGGGTTAGTATCCAAAATCTATAAAGAACTTACCAAACTCAACACCCAAAAAACAATTAATCCAGTGAATAAATGGGAAAAGACATGAATAGACACTTCTCCAAAGAAGACATCCAGATGGCCAACTGACACATAAAAAAATGCTCCACATCACTCATCATCAGGGAAATACAAATCAAAACCACGATGAGATACCACCTCATGCCTGTCAGAATGGCTAAAATTAACAACTTAGGCAAAAACAGATGTTGGCGAGGATGCGGAAAAAGAGGATCTCTTTTGCATTACCGGTGGGAATGCAAGCTGGTGCGGCCACTCTGGAAAACCGTATGGAGGTTCCTCAAAAAATTAAAAATAGAACTACCCTAAAACCCAACAATTGCACTACTAGGTATTTATCCAAGGGATACAGGTATACTGTTTCGAAGGAACACATGCACCCCTATGTTCATAGCACTATCAACAATAGTCAAAGTATGGAAAGAGCCCAAATGTCCACTGATGGATTAATGGATAAAGAAGATGTGGTATATATATACATATACATACATATATATATATGTATATATATATATATATATGTATGTATATGTATATATATATACACACACACATATATATACATATATGTATATATACATACACACACATACACACACACACACACACACACACACACACACACACACACAATGGAGTATTACCCAGCAATCAAAAAGAATGAAACCTTGCCATTCGCAACTACATGGATGGAACCAGAGGGTGTTATGCTAAGCAAAATTAGTCAGAGAAAGACAAATTCATATGATTCACTCATAGGAGGACTTTAAGATACAAAACAGATGAACATAAGGGAAGGGAAGCAAAAATAATAAAAAACAGGGAGGTGGACAAAAACATAAGAGACTCTTAAATATGGAGAACAAACAGAGGGGTTGCTGGAGGGGTTGTAGGAAGGTGGATGGGCTAATTGGCTAATTAAGGAATCTACTGAAATCACTGTTGCACTATATGCTAACTTGGATGTAAATTAAAAAATAAATTAAAAAAATATGTTTGCACTATTCCGTAGTATAGCAAGTGTGTAATAGCATTTTCTAAAATATGAGCAAATCTCAGCAAGTTTAAGCTTTTTGGTTCGTGGAGGGTCTTGCCTTGATGTTGATGGTTGCTGACTAATCAGGGCAGTGGTGGCTGAAGTTTGGGGTGCCTATGGCAATTTTTTTTAATTGTGGCAATTTCTTTAATAAGAAAACAATGAAGTTTGCCACATCGATTGACTCTTCATGAATGATTTCTCTGTAGCATGCGATAATGTTTGGTAGCATTCTGCCCACTGTAAGAACTTAATTTAAAACTGATCAATCCTCTCAAATACTGGCACTGTTTTATCAACTAAGTTTATGTAATAATCTAATTTCATTGTTGCTATTTCAGCAATCTTCATGGCATCTTCACCAAGAGTATATTCCTTCTCAAGAAACTACTTTCTTTGCTCATCCGTAAGAAGAAATTCCTCATCCATTCAAGTTTTATCATGAGATTGCAGCAATTCAGTCACATATTCAGGCTCTACTTCTAATCCTAGTTCTTTTGCTATTTTCAGCACATCTGCAGTTACTTTCTTCACTGAAGTCTTGAAACCCTCAAAGTCATCCATGAGAACTGAAAGCAACTTCTTCCAAACTCCTGTTAACGTTGATATTTTGATCTCTTCCCATGAATCACATATGTTCTTAATGGCATCTAGAACGGTGAATCCTTTCTAGAGGGTTTTCCATTTATTTTGCCCAGACCATTAGTTGAATCTTATCTATGGCAGCTATGGTCTTACAAATGGATTTCTTAATAAGATTTGAAAGTCAAAATTATTCTTTAATCCATGGGCTGCAGGACAGATGTTGTGGTAGCAGGTATAAATACATTAAATTTATTGTACATCTCCATCAGAGCTCTTGGGTGACCAGATGCATTGTCAACGAGCACTATTATTTTGAAAGACTCTTCTTCTCTGAGCAGGTCTCAACAGTGAACTTAAAACATGTTGTAAACAGATGTGCTGTCATTCAGTCTTTGTTGTACCATTAATAGAGCACAGGCAGAGTATAGTTAGCATGGTTCTTAAGGGTGCTATGATTTTTAGGAAAGCAAATGAGCATTGCTTTCTTTTTTATTATTTATTTTTTAATTAAATCCAAGTTAGTTAACATATAGTAAGTATAATAATAGTGTCAGGAGAATTTAGTGATTAATCACTTACATATAACACCCAGTGCTCATCCTAACAAGTGCCCTCTTTAATGCCCATCACCCATTTAGCCATGCCCCTACCCACCTCCCCTCCAGCAACCCTCAGTTTGTTCTATGTATTTAAGAGTCTCTTATGGTTTGCTGCCTCATTTGTTTTTATCTTATTTTTCCTTCCCTTCTATGTTCATCTGTTTTGTTTCTTAAATTCCATATATGAGTGAAATAGCATGGTATTTGTCTTCCTCTATTTCACTTAGCATAATACCCTCCAGTTCCATCTATGTTGTTGCAAATGGCAAGATTTCATTCTTTTTGATCACCAAGTAATATTCCATTGTGTATATATATATACCACATCATCTTTATGCATTCATCAGTCAATGGACACTTGGGCTCTTTCCATAATTTGGCTATTGATGACAGTACTGCTATAAACATTGGAGTGCATGTGCCCCTTTGAATCATGAGTTTTGTATCCTTTGGAGAGATAACTAGAGTGAAATTGCTGGGTCATAGGGTAGCTTTATTTTTAATTTTTTGAGGAACTGCCACAGTTTTTCAGAAAGACTCGCCAATTTGCGTTCCCACCAACAGTGCAAAAGGGTTCCCCCTTCTCTACATCCTCGCCAACATCTGTTTCCTGACTTGCTAATTTTAGCCATTCAGATAGGTGTGAGGTGGGATCTCATTGTGGTTTTGATTTGTATTTTCCTGATGATCAGTGTGATGTTGAGCATCTTTTCATGTATCTGTTAGCCATTTGGATGTCTTCTTTGGAATAATGTCTGTTCATGTTTTCTGCCCATTTCTTCACTGGATTATTTGTTTTTTGGGTGTGGAGTTTGATCAGTTCTTTATAGATTTTGGACACTAACCCTTTATCCAATGTCATTTGCAAATATCTTCTCCCATTCCATAGGTTGCCTTTTAGTTTTGATGGTTTCCTTTGCTGTGCAGAAGCTTTTTATCTTATGAGGTCCCAATAGTTGATATTTGCTTTTGTTTCCCTTGTCTCCAGAGACATGTCAAGTAAGAAGTTGCTGCAGCCAAGGTCAAAGAGATTGTTGCCTATTTTCTGCTCTAGGGTTTTACTGGTTTCCTGTCTTACATTTATGTCTTTCATCCAGTTTGAGTTTATTTTTGTGTATGGTGTAAGAAGGTGGTCCAGGTTCATTCTTGTGCATGTCGCCGTCCAGTTTTCCCAACTACATTTGCTGAAATAAGTGTTTTTTTCTATTGGATATTCTTTCCTGTTTTGTCGAACATTAACTGACCCTACATTTGTGAGTCCATTTCTGGGTTGTCTATTCTGTTCCATTGATCTATGTGTCTGTTTTTGTGCCAGTACCATACTGTCTTGATGATTATAGCTTTGTAATTCAGTTTGAAGTCTGGAATTGTGGTGCCTCCAGCTTTGGTTTTCTTTTTCAAAATTACTTTGCCTATTCAGGGTCTTTTTTGGTCCCATACAAATTTTAGAATTCTCTTTGATAAGTTCCTTTCCCTTGGCTTCAATGTCCATTATGAGGAACTTCCACCAAAATAATAACCTATTTTTCTCCCATCACATGGTTTACTCCTTCCCAGAAGTTACTTAATCTGTGTTTGCTCTGGAGACAAGAAAATAAGCTTAGCCCTTTCTTCTCTTTTCATCTTTTAAAGCCAGCCTGCCTGCAAGGAGGATGCAATTCTGATTTCCTCTCTTGTGCATGCTGTAAGGGGCAAGCTGAATTTCTCCAGCTTGCATTGAGAGAATAAGTTTGTGTATTTAGAGAGCATTAGCACCCCATTTGGCCACACAACTGAGCCACATTTTCCAATATAGATTCTTTAAGCAATAAAGTTTTTTTTGGCCTCCATATCTCGATATCTGTGTCTCTCAATGAATTCCAGCCTTTGGAAAGGAGGAAGGAGATGTTTAATGATCTTACGCATCAAACACGAATAGTAATAGTGTTCTGTCTAAATAATTATTCTTTACTATCATGGTTTTCTATTACCAAAATGAAAATTAAACCTACCTTTAAGTGAAAAAAAACTTGATGCCCATGGGTTTCACTAGTTTTATCACTACCCAGATGCAGCTATACTTATAACAGTGGAATAGCTTACTAAAGGTTCAGTGATTCCTTGGTTTGAGAAAGATATAACTGGGGTGCTGCCCTGTAGGAAGTAGCAGATGTTCTAAACTAGTGATCCGTATCTCATACTGTATCTCCTATAAACAGAATACATGGGTCCAGTCACTGAAGGTTGAAAGAGGAAGTATCACCTCTCATTATTATATCTAACAAGCTCCTTCAAAATATATGCTTCCTGTCCAATTCTGCTGTCAAGAGCTCTTAATATCCAAGGGAGGACTGTTTCCACTAGCAACACAGTATTTTTGTTAAATTAGAATCTGAGGCTGCCACCTAGTCACTTGGGCTTACAGGTATGAACTGGTTGAACTAATACAAAGGTGTGGCTATAGTGACTAATTCTAATCACTGGGGAAAATAGAGTTGCTGCTACACAATGGACGCAAAGAGGAATGGAAATGGCTCCCAGGTGAAAAGTCTCTTAGTGCCCCTAAATTAGTTGCAGAGTAAAGCAACTTTACATATTTCCATTAGTGCTCAGATCTCTCAGAAACAAAAGTCAGATTATGTTGGAAGGTATTCACAATGGGTCTCCCACATTTCTGTGTGCCTTGCAAACACATCTAACTGCTCTTTAAGGACTATATTTTCAAGGATATTTGTATAACAAAGAACCTTGGAAAACAGAGATAGTATTTACTCTCAGTGCAAGGGTAGATTTGCTTATAGCCCTTGAAGATATAGTGACTCCTCTGCCCATTATAAAAAGTTAGATTTTCCTTAGCTCCAAGTTCTACTCTAACACACCCCTGCTGTGTGTGCAACATTAATCTAGACCCATACATGCTACCTCTATGTGATCTGGGGACAAGTAGAACTATATAGACATGCAAATGTCTACACTGTGAATAATAAAGTTCTTAGTATCTGACCCAGGAGTCTCATGTCTCCTGTCAGCATCCATGAAACTGGGGCGGGCTAACTTTAAAACTTTTAAGTAGAGTAAAATCTCAAACCCTTCACAGTTCTTGACATATTATTCCACTGAAAAAGGAGCCTTAATCATCTGAGAGACTGAATGAAGGCAATAGACATGGAATGGTGGTACAAGAGATAAATGACAAAGTCTAACAACCTTATGACCAGTTGCAGAAATGAGGGTTCTTCCATATATTTTTCTGTCATGGAAATTGTATGTGTTAAATTCTGTAGCAAACATTTAAAAGTTATCTTTAAAACTTTAGTACTTAATTCATATATGAAGTAAAATAATAATACCAAGCATTTACTGGGGAGGAGGTACTATGCTATTTATCACTTAAAAGATTCCTCCCAATGAAGTAGATGATAATATGCCTATTTTGCAAATGAAGAAATTGAGACTCAGGGTCCAGGTAATTTGACCAAGGTTAATTTTAATTTTCTTCAAGGCTTTAGCAGTAGTCTTCTCAGTGAGGTATTCTTTAAATACCCTGAAATTTTAATCCTTTTCTCTATAAATATGATACATCTTCCTTCTCTGTTTTATCATCCTATTTTTTCTTTTAACTTTTTAAACTATAGTTAATAGAGTGTAATATTAGTTTCAGGTGTAGTGATTCAACACTTCCATACATCATCCAATCCTCATTACAAGTGCACGCCTTAATCCCCATCACCTATTTAAACCATAACCTCACCAACCTCACCTCTGATAGCCTTCAGTTTCTTCTCTATAGTTACGAGTGTGTTTCTTGGTTTGCCTTTTTTTCCCCCTTATTCATTTGTTTCTTAAATTACACATATGGATGAAATCATATGGTATTTGTCTTTCTCTGAATGGCTCATTTTGCTTAGCATACTACTACTCTCCAGCTCCATCCATGTCATTGAAAATGGAAAGATTTCATTCTTTTTCATGGCTGAATAATATTCCATCATATGTGCATACCACATCTTATTTATCCATTCATTAGTCGATAGATACTTGAGCTGTTTCCATAATTTGGCTATTGTTGATAATGCTGGTATAAAAATCAGGATGCATGCATCCCTTTGAAGTAATATTTTTGTATTCTCTACATAAATACCTAATAGGGCAATTGCTGGGTCATAGGTTAGTTTTATTTTTAACTTTTTGAGGAAACTCCATACTGCTTTCTAGAATGGCTGCACCAGTTTGCATTCCTACCAGCGGTGCAAGAGTGTTCCCCTCTCTCCACTTCCTTGCCAACACTAGTTGTTTCTTGGGTTGTTGATTTTAGCCATTACGATAGGTAGGAGGTGATAGCTCACTGTAGTTTTGATTTGTATTTCCCTGAGGATTAGTGATGTCGAGCATCTCTTCATATGTCTGTTGGTCTTCTATATGTCTTCTTTGGAAAATGTCTATTCATGTCTTCTGCCCATATTTTAATTGGACCATTGTGTCTTGGGTGTCAAGTTGTAGAAGTTCTTTATAGATTTTGGATACTAACCCTTTGTGAGACATGTTATTTGCAAATATCTTCTCCCATTCTGTAGGTTGCCTTTTAGTTTTGTTGATGGTTTCCTTTACTGTGCACAAGATTTTATCTTGATGAGGTCCCAACAGTTCATTTTTGCTTTTGTTTCCCTTGCCTCCAGTGATGTGTCTAGTGAGAAGTTGCTACAGCTGATGTCAGTTTACTGCCTGTGTTCTTCTCTAGAATTTTTTGTAGTCAGGTCTCACATTCAGGTCTTTAATACATTTTGAACTTATTTTTCTGTATGGTGTAAGAAAGTAGTCCAGTTTCATTCTTTTACCTATTGCCTTCCAGTTTTCCCAACACTGTTGAAGAGACCAACTTCTTTCCATTGTGTATTCTTTCCTGTTTTGTTGAAGTTTAATTGACCATATAGTTGTGGGTTCATTTCTGGGTTTTCTATTCTGTTCTATTGATCTGTGTGTTTATTTTTGTGCCAGTACCGTACTGTTTTGATCATTACAGCTGTGTAATATAACTTGACAGCCAGAATTGTGATGCCTCCAGCTTTTCTTTTTCAAGGTTGCTTTGACAATTTGGGTTCTTTTGTGGTTCCATATAAATTTTAGTTTTTTTCTAGCTCTGTGAAATATGCTGGTAGTAGTTTGATAGGGATTGCATTAAATGTGTAGGCTGCTTTGGGTACTATAGACATTTTAACAATTTTTGTACTTTCAATCCATGAGCATGGAATGCTTTTCCATTTTTTTGTGTCATCTTTAATTTCTTTAATTAGCATTTTATAGTTTTCAGAGTACAGGTCTTTCAACTCTTTGGTTAGATTTATTCCTAGGTATCATTGTTTTTGGTGCAATTGTAAATGTGACTGATTCCTTAAATTCTCTTTCTGCTGCTTCATTATTGGTGTAGAGAAATGCAACAGATTTCTGTACATTGATTTTGTATCCTGCAACTGTACTGAATTTGTGTATCAGTTCTAGCAGTTTTGGGGTGGAGACTTTCAGGTTTCTATATACAGTATCATGTCATCTGCAAATAGTGAAAGTTTGACTTCTTCCTTGCTGATTTGGATGTTTTTTATTTCTTTCTGTTGTATGAGTGCTGTGGCTAGGATTTCTAGTATAATGTTAATAACAGTGGTGAGAACAGACATCCCTGTCTTGTTCCTGACCATAGAGGAAAAGCTCAGTTCCCCATTTAGGATGATTATTAGCTGTGGGTTTTTCATAGATGGCCTTTATCATGTTGAGGTATTCCCACAACCAACTTTGTTGAAGGTTTTTATCATGAATGGACTTGACAGAGTAAAATATCCAGACAATGATTTTTTTTTGGATTTGACACCAGAAGCAAAGGTAACAAAAGCAAAAACAACCTGCATACAACTAGAGTGTATTATGCTAAGCAAAATAAGTCAGTCAGAGAAAGATAAATATCGTATGACTTCACTGATATGTGGAATTTAAGAAACAAAACAGATGAATGTAGGGGAAGAGAAGGAAAAATAAGATAAAAACAGAGAGGGAGGCAAACCATAAGAGACTCTTAAATATAGAGAACAAACTGAGAGTTGCTGTAAGGGAGGTAGGTGGGGGGATGGGCTAAATGGGTAATGGACATTAAGGAGGGCACTTGTTGGATGAGCACTGGGTGCTATATGTAAGTGATGAATCATTAAATTCTACTCCCGAAACCATTATTATACTATATGTTAACTAATGTTGATTTAAATACAATTTTTAAAAATTTTTAATTAAAATTGAAAATAAAAAAATAAGCAAGTGGGACAACATCAAACTAAAAAGGTTCTACAAAGCAAGGAAACTATGAACAAAATGAAAAGGCAACCTATAGAATGGAGGAAATACTTGCAAATCATATATCAGCCAAGGGTTAGCTAATATACAAAAATATATATAGAATACAACTCAATAACAAAACGAAACAAAACATCAATCTGATTAAAAAATGGGCAGAGGATCCGAATAGAAGTTTTTCCATAGAAGATGAATGGTTGGACAAGAGATATGTGAAAAGGTGCTCAACATTACTAATCATCAGGGAAATGCAAATCAAAAGCATAGTGAGATATCACTTTATAGGTGACAGAATGGCTATTAGCAAAAAGACAAATAGCAAGTATTAGCAAGAATATGGAGGAAAGGGAACACCTGTGCACTACTGATGAGAATGTAAATTTGTGCAGCCACTATTAAACAGTATGGAGGTTCCTCAAAAAATTAAAAATAGAATCAACATATGATCCAGCATTCCACTTCTGGGTTGTTGGGGAAGTCATCAAGAAGACATGATGGCTTCTTGACCCATGAGCTAGACCTGGACAATCAGAGGTTCCTCACTCCCTCTCTTGTCCTGGAGTATGAATTCCACTTGCCTTCCCCACTCCCAGAACCTGCCCCAAAGATACAGCCTTGAGATAGTAAGGTGGGGCTGAGATCATCTGGATAGTGTATGTGACTAAACCCAATTAGTGTCTCTATAAAACTTGTAGGTGAAGAGATCCACTCATCTTGTCATCACCTAAGATAAGCCTTATATGTAAGTTCCCTTTGCTTATTAAAATTGCCATCTACCAACCTAGAATGACTTGACTCTTTGCTCTCTCCCTGCCCTTCGTGTATGGGGACCAGTTTGACTGGTTAGCCAGCCAGAAGACTGAAATGGGTTTTCGGAATGAGGCATCCATGGAGGAAATCCTGAGTTGGCTATCCTCTTCTATGAGGGGATGGATGGACCATATGTCAGATATCTGTGGACTGTCATGTGAATATAGGAATAGCCCAAAAATGTTGGCTGTTTTAATGGGCTGTGTGAGGAACTGCACATATTGCACTCTGGCAAAAAAAAAGGAAATAAATGGCTACCACAATGCACTGGTCTCTACTGTGGGTAGTTATTGATGCCCAACTAGAGGCTGAATCTTGAGTTTGAAAGTTACAAGAGCTGAGCTTATTGAAGAACATGTGAGTACCCACTACTCTGCCAGTTTTGGGGCTGGCAGACAAGGTAGGAGAACAGGATAATAAATGAGAGACCTTAGTGTCTTGTTTGCAAAGCTAGAAGAGCACAAGAGGCGTCAGCTTAAGATCCAGGTACTTGTGACAAAGCCTGATTAGCACACTAGGAGCTGGAATCTCTGGGAAAGTGATCAGCATGAAGAGGAATTTGTGGTGACTGACAGTGAAACAGACAAAATACAATTATTTTGTAATAATTATGGGTTGGACCCATAATACAGAGTAAAATTTTAAATAGTTAATTACCCCAAGGGGTGCCTGGGTGGTTCTGTCGGTTAAGGGTCCAACTTTGGCTCAGGTCATGATCTCACGGTTTGTAAGTTCAAGCCCCATGTCAGGCTCTGTGCTGATAGCTCAGAGCCTCAGAGCCTCAGAGCCTCAGAGCCTAGAGTCTGCTTTAGATTCTGTGTCTCCCTCTCTCTCTGCCCCTCCCCTGCTCATGTTCTGTCTCTCTCTCCTAAAAATAAACATTAAAAAAATTTTTTTAAATACTTATTACCCCAAAATTTCTAGAAAACTTGCATTATTTCCCGTCCTTCATAAATTTTATCAAATTGTTGAAATGTAAACACCGCAGATTAACTGAAACATTGCCCACAGAAACTGAAGGAAAAAAAGTAGGGTATGGGAGGGCCTGCTTTTTAAAACAGACTGCTGTAGAAGTTCCCTTGCCCAAAAATCTAGTCCACAGCCTCCATAAGATCACAAATACCAAAAAAAAAGAAAAAAAAAAAACAACTTTAGCCATGTGAGAGGGTACCTGATTCATGACTAGAGTTACAGATGAAAGCTATGGGGTTTCTGCTTGTGTCTGTATCTTTATAGATATAGATATAGATATATAGATATAGATATAGATATAGATATAGATATAGATATAGATATAGATATAGATATATATGAATACAAACTCATATATATATATATATATATATATATATATATATGAATTTGTGTACATTAAAAAATCTATGCAACCAATGCAATCCCTATCCAAATAAAATCAGTATTTGGGGCACCTGGGTGGCTCAGTTGGTTAGGAGACTGACTTTGACTCAGGTCATGATCTCATGGTTCGTGAGTTCAAGCCCCGCATCACGCTCTGTGCTGACAGCCTGCTTCGGATTCTGTGTCTCCCTCTCTCTCTGCCCCTCCTCTGCTCACACACTCTCTCTCTCTGAAAAATAAACAAACATTTAAAAAATTTGTTTAAATAAAATAACATCAGCATTCTTCACAAAGCTAGAACAAACAATCCTAAAATGTGTATGGAACCACAAAGACCCTAAATAGCCAAAGTAATGTTGAAAAAGAAAAGCAAAGCTGGAGGCATCACAATTCTGGACTTTAAGCTGTAGTAGGATAAAATGAAAATTTTAATATCAAAAGCGCATTGGTGCAAAGTTAGATTTTGGTTTTCTCTCTGTTAAAAGAACAAAATTTTGTTAGGTTATTGCCTGCTCTTAATAAGAAATTGTAAACAAAAATTTTTCTTTACCTTTAATGTAATCTGCCTAGAAAGCAAAGATGGTTTTGTCTTTATCAGGTCTTTAATTGCTTAAGAAAGCTGAGTCTTCTCTATTAAAAGAGCTAAGTTTTTTACAACTATTTAACATTGTATACATCAAATCTCATAAGAATCATTACCAAATAAGTGATGCTAAACTTATTGTGTATTTGCATGAAATTCCTAAAAATCTGGTATGTCCTGGTACAATGTTACCACTCATAATTTTAAAATGTATGTCACAGAAAATTCCCTTGTCAACAGCATTATACTGAGCTTTCGCCTGATCTTTAACCATGGCCATTTTTAAGTCTTCTGTCATTTACAGATAGTTACTGCTTTACTTAGTTGCTTTGTTAAAAGTGTTCTTGCAAAAGTGCTCCATCTTCAAGGAGATTCATGGGAGACTTTGACAAGTTTCTGATAACTAAGATCAATTTGCCTTTATCTGAGAAGGACAATAAGGAGCCCTTTGAGTGCTTCCCCAATGTTACCTGTATAACCCAACAATATGTCATTCAATGGTAGCCCCAGACCCATCCCTGTTCGCCTCCCCCATATCAGTAAAATAAGCCCGTCACATTGATGATATGTTAACATGAACGTTTGCCTCTGCTGCAGGATACTCTACAGGCTTTGCTGAAACATCTGCAGAGGAGAGAATGGACAGTGGACCCACAAAAATTCAAGGACCAGACACTGCTGTAAGTTTTGGGAAATCATTTGGTCAGGTAAGATGCACTGTCCCAAAAGCTACGATTCATAAGGTGCCAGTGTATCCAACCCCAAAGAATATGAAAGAGATACAGCCTTTATAGGGATTTTGGAGGACTTTTAATCCTTACCTAGCACAGTGTCCCCATCCTTTATAACAGCTGGTTAAAAAAGTTGGGTGTGGGGCATGTATGGGAATAGAGATCAGAGCAAAATTCCCTTTGAACTCTGGGCATCTCCCCAGCAGGGCTACCGTCCAAGTTAGATGTGTCTGAGACTTCTCAAGTTATGGGTCAGGCACTGTAGCAGAGACAAAGAAGAGAGTACCCTTAGGATTTTAGTCCCAGCTCTAAAAGGGGGCAAAACCCCCATACACCCCCATAGAGCAACTGTTCCTAGCAGTGTTCATAGCACTCCTCCAAGGACAGTCTCTCCCACAGCAGCCAATGCATCAACCAATGGGCTAAACTCAGAGTGGTTTGACTGGTGATTATTCATGAGCCCTTGCCATTAACCCTCTGGATACAGTTGGGCCACTTTAAAGAGATTAACCCTATGGCTTGGACAATGGAACACCGAGAGGTGGATAAATCATAAGTGGGCCCTTTTGGGTTCAGGATGTGTGTGGGGGGGGGGAGGGGAGGGGAGACACCTGGG
The DNA here is from genome assembly GCF_018350155.1 of Leopardus geoffroyi. Classification (NCBI taxonomy): domain Eukaryota; kingdom Metazoa; phylum Chordata; class Mammalia; order Carnivora; family Felidae; genus Leopardus; species Leopardus geoffroyi. Next base: position 101,850,693 of record NC_059327.1, on the reverse strand, counting down.
TTCATTTGCAACAGCGTGAGGCAGTCCTCACTGCTTTCCATGTCCCAGCTCATAAGGTACTGACAACCCCCTGACAATCAAGAAGCTGATGCCCTGGTTCAGATATGAGCCCTAGCAACTGATCGTTCAGTAGACACAGCAGATTGGGTACACAGAAAGTGTGACTATCACAGTGCCCAGGTGGGAGGACATATTCCAAGGATCCCTGATTCCAAGGATACTGCCTTGAAATACAGTAAATTGGTTAACACAGTAACAGCATGTACTGTGTGTTGTAAACAATGCCTAAGGCAACTGCCAAAGGAGTCTGGAGCCATCCACCAGAGTTCCCCACCAACAAGGGACTGGCAGACTGATTATACTGGCTCCCTCACTCTGAGTGAGGGTTCTAAACATGTCTCGGTTTATGTGGACACTGCATTTGACCTAACACAAGCTTTCCCCTATCACTATGCAAACCAGTTTACCACCATTAGGGGATTAAGAAAGTTAAATACCATGTGTAGATACCCTCATCAACTAGATATTCATCTGGGGGTCATATGTCAAAAGTCATGATTTGCAAGACTGGGCAAAAGAACATGACACTGAACACAGGTTCCATCTTCCCTATAATCCACATGCAGCAGGATTGGTAGAAAGAAAAAATGCAATATTAAAACAGTAGATAAAATTCCTACCAGGTAAACCCACCTTGGCCAAGTAGATGAAAGTACTGCCTCCAGACTTTATTACCTTTAAATGATTAACTAGTAGGGCCTATTGTTCCATGTGCAGGACTAGGTACCTCTGCCAAGGCACCCAATATCATAAAGGTATGGAAGTCTCAGGAAACAGCCATTGCCCTCACCTCTCACTATGGATCAATATGCTGTGCTGCTGAGAACAACAAACTCTATCAAGCCTAAAAAAGGAGTTATCTATTGAAATTTACATTGGAATGTCCTTCTGGTTGGGGTTAGTTACTTCACACCCCTGAGTGAGAGGAAACTTTGTCTTACTATAAGCTGGACCAGTTAAAATGCACTCAACCTGGCCTGGAACATGCATGATTGGAAGAGGGAATATGGGAGTCCTGGTCTTGTATATCCTATCCCCAGACCATCTCCTCTTGCCTGATACCCAGCAAACATGTATAGTATGTACAATCCAGTCAAGTTTCTGAAGCTTCCAACATCCCTCTCCTCAAAGCCAGGTGAGCACGTTATGTTTTTCCACTAGTATGGTCATTTGGCCACTGTCTTTGTTCCTTTTATTGGCTTAGAGGACATTATAGCATACACAGAAACCCTTACTAAATTCACAAAGCAAACCCTGAATGATAGCCAACAAAGCCTGGCCTGACTGAATACTAAAATGTCTCTAATGAGAAAAGCCATCCTCCAAAATAGAATGGCCTTGGACATTACTACTCCCTTGCAAGGAGGCACCTGTACCACTATGCAAGCAAAATGTTATGTTTTCACACCTGATGAACATGCTAACATATCATCTATATTTAATCATATGAGGACACAAATGAATTCTCTGAGTGATCTGATTTCCAGACTAGGGGACATAAGTCAGTGGTTTGGATCACGGGCTCTTAGTAGAAAAGTTGTCACCGATTTTAAGAATCATGGTCTTAATCTGTGTTTTCCCTTAAATTTATCCATACTGTTGCTATGGCATTTGCCTCCAATGCAGTCAGATAGCCACCAAAGGAGCCACCTCCATGCTAGTGAAACCCCTTGCTGGCCCAACAAGGCAAATTGTGAAAGAGGGAGGTATATGAGACAGTCAGAGTTGATCATAGGGGGTGGAATGTTGGAGGTCATCAAGACATGATCACTGGTTGACCTGTGAGCTAGACCTAGGCCATTAAAGATTCTTACCTCCTTCCCTGTCCTTGGAATATAGGTTCCACTTGCCTTCTCAACTCCCAGAAGCTGCCCCAATGACACAGCCTTGAGACAGTAATTCTGAGTAGGGTGCTGAGATCATCTGGATGATATATGCAATTAAGCCCAGTTAATGCCTCTATATAAACTTTTAAATTTGACAGGTGAGTGCAGAAATCTACTCATCTTGTTGTCACCCAAGGTAAGCCTTATATATGAGTTCCTTTTGCTTATTAAAACTTGCCATCTACCAACCTGGAATGACCTACCTCTGTCTTTAGTCTCTCCCTGTCCTCTGTGTATGAGAATCAGTTTCAGATTACACCCGGAAAGCTCCCACACCAACACATCGGAGCTTGTGAACCAACATGGATATTAAGCTTGAGGAAATGAAGACTAACTCAAAGAGATATCTGCACCCCCATGTTCACTGCATTATTTACAATAGCCATGATAGGAAGCAACCTAAAGTTCCATCAATATATAAATGGATAAAGATGAAGGGCACCTGGGTGGCTCAGTTGTTAAGCTTCTGACTTTGGCTCAGGTCATGATCTTGCAGGTCATGCTTTCAAGCCCCGTGTGGGGCTCTGTGCTGATGGCTCAGAGCCTGGAGCTTGCTTCAGATTCTGTGTTTCCCTTTCTCTCTGCCCCTCCTCTGCTTGCGCTCTGTCTCTCTCTCTCTCAAAAGTAAAGAAACATTAAAAAAATTTTTTAATTAGATGGTTAAAGATGATGTGATACACACATGCACACACACAACAGAAAACTATTCATCTATAAAAAATAAAATCGAGGAGGAGAAGTTAAGATGACATAGAAGGAGGACCCTGGGCTTTCCTTGTCCCTAAAACACAGATGTATTGAGGTCAGATCCCTTGGAACACCCAGGAAATCAATCTAAAGACTGGCAAAAGGATCTCCACGGTTAGAGGGAGACAGCTTGGAAGGTTCAAGGCTTATTTTAACAAAAATATCAAAGCACACCTAGTTACAGTTTCAAGCACTCCACCACTACAAGCAAGGAGAAGCTCTGCAGAGGACTAAACAGTGAGAAAGAGCAGCCAAAACACAACAGCAAGAGGGCATGCACACAGTATACACCAGAAACACTTCCTGGAGTGCCAGGCCCTAGACAGTGTATGACCCCCTTTTTAAAAAATTTTTCAAAAATTTTTATTTATTTTTGGGAGAGAGAGAAGGAGGAAGAAAGGGAGAGGGGGAGAGGGAGGGAGAGAGACAGGGAGAACAAGCAGGGTAGGGGCAGAGAGAAGGGGACAGAGGATCCAAAGCAGACTCTGCATTGACAGCCCAATGCAGGGCTCAAACTCATGAACCACGAGATCATGACCTGAGCCGAAGTCAGATGTTTAACCAACTGAGCCACCCAGGCGCCCTGTATGACTCCTTTTTAATATAGCATTACTCTCAGGTGCAGGAAACATAACAACCTTTTAAAACTTGCAAAACACAGAAACTTAGCCAAAATGACAAGATGGAGGAATTCTCCCCAAAAGAAAGGTCAAAAAGAAATCTCAGCCAGGGACTTGCTCAAAACAGATATAAGCAATAAATGTGAACAAGAATTTAGAACAACAGTCATAAGACTACTAGCTGGGCTTGAAAAAATATAGAAGACACCAGAGAAACCCTTGCTACAGAGATCAAAGACCTAAAAACTAGTAAGGCTGAAAGTACAAAATGTTATAACTGAGAAGCCAAACTGACTGGATACAGTCACAATGAGAGTTAAAAAAGCAGAGGAGAGAAAAGGCTATACAGAAGATAAAATGATGGAAAATAATGAAGCTGAAATGAAAAGGGAAAGGAAATGGTTACATCACAAAAGGAGACTTATGGAACTCAGTGGTTCCATAAGGCAAAATAATATCCATATCATTGAAGTCCCAGAAGAAGAGCAGGAAAAAGGGGCAAATGGTTTATTTGAACAAACTTTAGCACAGAACTTCCCTAATCTGGGGAAGGAAACAGGCATTCAAGTCCAACAGGCACAGAGAACCCCACCCTCAAAATCAACAAAAACAGGTCAACACCAAGACATATCATAGTGAAACTTCCAAAATACAAAGATAAAGAGAGAATTCTGAAAGCAGCTAAAGACAAAAGGTCCTTAACCTACAAGGGTAGACACATATGGTTAGGAGCAAACCTGTCCACTGAAACTTCAGAGGCCAGAAGGGAGTAGCAGGAAACATTCAATGTGCTGAATGGGAATGCAAATTGGTGCAGCCATTATGGAGAACAGCATGGAGGTTCCTCAAAAAAACTAAAAATAGAACTACCCTTCAATCCAGCAATTTCACCCTATGATCCAGCAATGAAATACTTACGTATTTACCCAAAGGACACAAAAGTATAGATTCAAAGGGGTACATGCACCTCAATGTTTATAGCAGCGTTATCAACAACAGTCAAACAAACTATGGAGAAAGCCTAAATGTCCATCCAATGATGAATGGAAAAAGAAGATGTGGTGTGTATATATTATGGAATACTACTCAGCCATCAAAAAAATTGAAGTCTTGCCATTTGCAATGATGTGGAAATAGCTAGAATGTATTACACTAAACAAAATATTTGAATCAGAGAAAGACAAGTATCATATGATTTCACTCATATATAGAATTAGAGAAGACAAATGAACATAGGGGAAGTTGGGGGAGGGGGGGTGGAGAGAAGAAAGGGAAACAAACCACACAAGACTCTTAATGATAGAGAACAAACTGAGGGTTGATGAAGGGAGGTGGGTGGGAGCTGGGCTAGATGGATGATGGGAATTAAGGAAGGCACTTGTTGTGATAAGCACTTGTTGTATGTAAGTGATGGATCAATGAATTATAGTTCTGAAACCAATATTGCACTGTATATTAACTAAAATTTAAATTAAAAAAAAGAAAAAGAAAAAATAAAATTTTGCCATTTGGGACAAGATGCATAGATCTTAAGGGCATTATGCTAAATGAAATAAACTCAGATAGGGAAACACAAATACTGTATGATCTCACATAAGTTTGGAATGAAAAAAAAAAAAAAACAGACTCATAGATAGAAGAGATTGGTCATTGCCCGTGGCCAGGGGTGTGGGGATCAAAAGGTACAATCTTTCAGTTATAAGTCCTGAGGATGTAATGTAGAGACCATGGTGACCATAGTTAGCAACACTGTATTGTATAAAAACATAACTCATTCTACTGTGTTTTTGCTTTATCTCACTTTGCAGATATTGCAATTTTTTTTTATAAATTAAAGGTTTGTGGCAACCCTAAGTCAAGCAAATCTATTGGTGCCATTTTTCCAAAAGCATTTGCTCACTTCCTCTGTGTCACATTTTGGTAATTTTCACAATATTTCAAACTTTTCAATTATTACTACATTTGTTATGGTGATCTGTTATCAGTGCTCTTTGATATTACTGTTGTAATTGTTTTGGGGTGCCAAAAACTGCACCCATATAACACAGACTTAATTGATAATGTTGTGTACGTTCTGACTGTTCCACCAACCAGCAATTCCATTCTGTCTCGTTGGGCCTCCTAATTCCCTGAGACAAAACAATCTTTAAACTAGGGCAATTAGGGGCGCCTGGGTGGCTCGGTCGGTTAAGCGTCAGACTTCAGCTCAGGTCATGATCTCGCGGTCAGTGAGTTTGAAACCCACGTCGGGCTCTGTGCTGACTGCTCAGAGCCTGGAGCCTGTTTCACATTCTGTGTCTTCCTCTCTCTCTCTGCCCCTCCCCTGTTCATGCTCTGTCTCTCTCTGTCTCAAAAATAAATAAACGTTAAAAAAACATTTTTTTTTTAATTAAAAAAAAAAAACTAGGACAATTAATAACACTAAAATCGCCTCTAAGTGTTCAAGTGAGAGGCAGAGTTTCTGTCTCTCACTTTAAATCAAAAGCTAGAAATGATTACGTTTGGTGAGGAAGTGTTGGAACTGGCGACCGGCTGAAAGCTAGGCCTCTGGCACCATTCAATTTGTGAATGCAAAGGAGAAGTTCTTGAAGGAAATTAAAAGTGCTATTCTAGGGAACATACAAATGATAACAAAGTGAAGCAGCCTTATTGCTGATATGGAGAAAATTTCAGTGGTCTGGATAGAAGATCAAAGCAGCCACGGCACTCCCGTAAGCCAAAGCCTAATCCAGAGCAAGGTCCTCACTCTCTTCAATTCTATGAAGTCTGAGAGATGTGAGTAAGATGCAGAAGAAAAGTCTGAAGCTAGCAGAGGTTGTTTCATTAAGGAAAGAAGCCATTTTCATAACATAAACGTACAAGTTGAAACAGCAGCAAGTTATCCAGAAAACCTAGCTAAGATAATTAATGAAGATGGCTACACTAAACAACAGATTTTCAATGTACACAAAACAGCCTGCTGTTGGAAGAAGATGTTATCTAGGACTTTCAGAGCTAGAGAGAACTCAATGCCTGGCTTCAAAGGAGAAGCTGACATTCTTAACAGCTAATGCAGCTGGTGATTATAAATTGAAGCCCATGCTCATTTGCCATTTTGAAAAGGGTCCTTAAGAACTGTTCTAACTCTACTCTGCTCATGTTCTATCAAAGGAACAACAAAGCCTGGATGACAGCACGTCTGTTTATAACATGGTTTACTGAATATTTTAAGCTCAATTGACAATGCACTTGATCACCCAAGAGCTCTTATGGAGATATATAATAAAATTAATGTTACCTTCATTCTTGCTAACACAACATCTATTTTGCACCCCATGGATCAAAGATTAATTTTCACTTTCAAGTCTTATTAAGAAGACTTAATTTTTAAGGCTATAGCGGCCGTAGATATGATTCTTCTGATGGATATGGGCAAAATAAACGGAAAACCTTTTAGAAAGGATTCACCGTTCTAGATGCCATTAAGAACATCCATGATTCATAAGAGGTCAAAACATCAACATAAACAGGAGTTTAGAAGAAGTTGCTTCCAACTTTCATGGATGACTTTGATGGGTTCAAGACTTCAGAGGAGGAAGTGATTGCAGACATGGTAAAAATAGCAAGAAAACTACAATTAGAGGTAGAAACTAAAGGTGTGATTGAATTGCTGCAATCTAACGATAAAATATGAATGGATGAGGTGCTGCTTCTAATGGATGAACAAAGAAAGTAGCTTCTTGAGAAGGAATCTACACCTGGTGAAGATATTGTAAAGAGTGTTGAAATGACAACAAAAGGCTTAAAATATTACATAAACTAAGTTGATAAAGCAGCAGTAGGGTTTGAGAAGGATTGATTCTAAATCTGAAAGGCATGTGAGTAAAATGCTACCAAATAGCATTCTGTACTACAGAAAAATCATCAGTGAAAAGAAAAGTATTGATGCACCAAATTCATTGTTATCTTAAAGAAATTGCCACATCCACTCAACCTTCAGCAAGGCCATCCTGATCAGTCAGCAGCTATCAATAACAATGCAAAACTCTCCACCAGCAAAAAGATAACTACTCAGATGATGGTAGCATATTTTTTTTAGCAACAAAGTATTTTTAAGTTAAGTTTGTACATTGTGTTTTTAGACATATTGCTATTGCACATTTAATAGACTACAGTATAGTATTAACATTACTTTTATATGCACTGGAAACCAAAAAACTCATTTGACTTTCTGTATTGTGACATTTGCATTATCACAGTGGTCTAGAACTAAACCTGCTACATCTCTGAAATACACTAAAAGTTGCTAAGAAAGTATATCAAAGTATATCTCAAAAGTTTTTACCACAAAAAAAGAAAAAAGATTTGGGGGATGGATTTTAAATCGTCTTATTGTGGTGACCAATTCATAGTATATACAGATAACAAATCATTACACTGTACACCTGAAACTAATTTATGTCAATAGTATCTCAATAAAAAGGAAATTTAACTGAGAAAGCATATTTAAAAAAAAAACACCACAGTGATAACTGCTTGAGGCAAGATCCAAAGATGAATGAAAATTAGTGAAACTCCAGCGTGAAACAAGATATTTGCATAACTTCAAAATATCTCCTTCAAAATGTTTATTAATATGGTGGTTTTAATATATGTCCACAAATTCTGTGATACTCCTCTCTCTGGGATGGAATCCTTCTAACTAACAGTACAGAAAAGAAAAATGGTAACTTTACAGAAGAGAAACCGGAGACACAACCTTAACCAAGTCATCAAAGTTAATATTAGCAATAGCTGCTAACATCATGTACTCCCAAATATGCTATGAGAAGTGAACTTCACCTATGTAGTCGTCTCCCCAAATACTCTTAACTCTTGCATAACCATGAGAAAACATTAGGCAAACCCAAATTTAGGGCCATTCTACAAAGTATTCAATCACTACTCTTTACAAGTGTCAAGGTCATGAAAAAAAGCAAAAACTGAAAACTATCACAGGCCACAGAAGACTAAGACGGGACCACTAAGTGCAATGTAATATCCTGGATTGAATCACGGAACAGAAAATGGACATTAATTGAAAAACTAGTGAAATCCTAATGAAGTGTATAGTATAGTTAGTAGTGTTGTATTAATACCAATTTCTTAGGTTTGAAAATTGTGCTATTGTTACATATAATGTTAACAATAAGGAGGGGCACCTGGTGGCTCAGGTTAAGCGACTGACTTCGGGCTCAGGTCATGATCTCACGGTCTGTGAGTTCAAGCCTGTGTTGAGCTCTGTGCTGACAGCTTGGAGCCTGGAGCCTGCTTCAGATTCTTTGTTTCCCTCTCTATCTCTGCCCCCTCTCCTGCTTGCCCTCTCTCTCAAAAGTAAGTAAACATTAAAAAAATAATAATTTTGACAATAAGGAAAACTGAATGGAAGAGTATAAGGAAACTCTGTGCTATCTTTACAATTCTTCTGTAAATCTAAAATTATTTCAAAATAAAATATTATTTATATACACTTTAAGAGTAATTTTTATGCATTCCTTTAACTTCTTGGCCTTCTATTTCCATTCCATGTCCCTCCTCAAATTTGATCCTAATGTAATTACATGTTTTTGTACTCAGAAGTTTTATTCATCCCTATCATACTTCTTGGCAACACCATTTGAATTTTTTAATTTCCTGTAAGCAAAAGTCTCTAAATGTTAAGGAAAAAGAATCCTGCTTTGAATTATCATTACAATTATTAACGGGCATTTGATCAAAGCGACATATCAATACATTTTGGTAATCACTAGAGAAAAATATGCCTTTACTGAAAATGCATTACTTATAAGAGGAATTAAGGTTTTTTTTTTTTTTCTTCCAATGAGCCCACGTATTTGTGGACGGATATTACTCCTTGCTATAATGAGGTAGAATACCATCAATTCTATTCTTTTTCTTTTAAAATTATTTAACCCTTGAGAAATCTTGCCTATATAAAAAACGTAGGGGAGCATTTATATATTGTAATAATGCTATCACTCAATTCTTCAATTCCTTCTGCGTTACATGCCAAACTTGATTGGTAATTTACTAAAGAAAAGTAGAGCCAGGAATTAGCCAGAAGGTAAATTAAGTAAGTAGTCACAGGTATAGTGTGGTCTTAATATTCTCCTTAGGAAAGAGGGGAGGGCTTGAGTCTTTACAAGGCGATTCTTTTAAGGTTATTTCACTAAAAAAAAAAAAAATCAGCTCCCTTGGATTTGGGCCAAAATGGACTTAGCATACATCAAAATCCTATCTACAACACCATAATGTATATAGTTAAAAAACAAATTGCCTTCATGGGTAAATTTATTTAATTTACCATCTGTCAGCTAACACCTCCATTAGGGTCTCCTTCAACCTTCACGAGTGCAAAGAATTGAAGAAAACACCCACAATGGGTTTATCACTCAGATATTACAGCCATTAGCTTTCAATGTCCCCACCTGTTTTCATGATTGTTCATTGTTTGGTACCAGCAGTGAAACTAATGCAAAGTCCAAAGTTTTTTGTTTTTTTTTTTTTTTCCTGTAAACAGTAAAGGCACTGTTGAGGCCAATCCTTGTCCACAGGGGCCTTCTCAGCATAACCAGAGATAAAACGAAAAGTTTCTTTGAAACCATCCACACATTGGTACCCCAGGGACACCCCCAAGCACCCCGGCTCTAACACTGTGCTTCATGAAAATGGTAGCGCCAGGTGTGTGGAGGGCATTGGGTACGACAGTAGAAAGGCCTGGCTGCGCAGCTTTACCTGACTTCCGTGGCAGTGAGGGCCCCTTAGGGGGGTCTGGGTACCCACGCTCAGAGAGAACAAAGTCGGCATCACAGGACGTCGAACGCGCGACGCCCTACGTCTCTCCGTTTGTTGACGCAGGCCGCGCAGCCCAGAGGGCACTGCCATGGCGCAGGCGCGAGCGCGGGGGCGGGAGCACAGCCCCGCAGACGGTTGGTGATTGGATGAAGAGGGTTGTGGGGTGTTAGTCCGCGTACTGCTGGGACGCCACCAGGCAGCTTTTGAAAGATGCAATTCTGGCCTCGTGAGCCTTGAAGCCCGAGGTCGAACCGGGAGGAGGAAGCAACGGCGGTGGCAGCTGCGGCTGGCGAGTCCCCGGCCTGCCGCTAGGTCTCCAACCTGCAGGGCAGGAAGGACAATTTTGGTGGGTGGGAGTTGGGCTGGAATCGGCCTTTGAGAGTCTTATGTTTTTATGTTTTCTTTTCTGTTTTTCTCTGACCCCCGGGTAGATGTAAGGGCTTTTCCGGCCAACTGTTTTGACTCTTCGTTACCCCTTTGTAGCAGCACTTAGGGAAGGGCTGTAGGGGGGACGAATCCCGTGCCTGTTAAAACTCTAGTTACAAAGCAGTCATGACATAAGTTAACGAGATTTAGTTCTATGTCGTGTGTGTTCAAGCCATTTATGGGAATATAATTTTTAATTTCGGATTATTTTTATCTAGTACTTTTTTTGTTTTCTGCCAATTTTCGTATGATTTATAGGCGAGAAAATGTCTGGCAACAATGACTGGTTTCAGAGTTCCCGGGTCCCTAGCTTTGCTCAGATGCTGAAAAAGAACTTGCCAGTTCAGCCATCAGCCCAGACGGTAGCTACACCCACAGGATATTCTTCAGAAAGTTACAGCCTGTCGAATATGGCATCCAAGGTTACGCAAGTGACGGGTATGACTTCTTTTTCATTTGCAATAATGTCTGAGTTAAGAATCTGGGATGGCCAGTAAATATTGTTGAGCCTCCAGTTTAAATGTTCCCTGACTATATATCCATTTACCAGCGGCTGTGTCCCATCTGGAACTCAGATTTGACTCTGAACACTGAAGGAGGCCTGTAGAAATCTTTCCCCTTGCTATGCAATTAATTATTTTACTATTTAACCACTTAAAGGGTGTCTTGCTTTTTTGAGGTGCAGTTGTGTTAGCCCCCTCAGGGAAGAGACTAAACTTACACTGGTTTCTATTCCGTATATCACTGAGATTAAGTATAAAGCAGGGACAAACACCTAAAGTCAATTGAATTCGAAGTGAAAAGTAATATAAAACAGTGAATGGGAAACAAACTTGTCTTAGTCCCAGGACTATGTCCTCAGTCTAGGTCTTAGTGACATCATGTGTAAAAAAATGACTTTTGAGAGCCTCTGAAAACCTTGACCTCACTTAATGTTATGACAATGATAGTACTTCTTTGCAAATAGTTTGAGTACTCCAAAAGGTATTTGCTTCAACAGGTCGCACTTGTCACGTGTGCCAAAATTTTTTAGTAGAAACTTACCTGTAATGAAAAACAATTAGATATGTCAGGGACAATCTTCCATTTTAGGGGAGGATTTAGTGCTTTTACTTTTTTTTATTATTATTATTTTACAGAACTGACCACTGTAAACATTTATTTTTAGGTAATTTTCCAGAACCATTGCTTTCCAAAGGTCTTTCATCTACTTCAAATCCTGTCCTTCCTCCAAAAAAAATACCCAAGGAATTTATAATGAAATACAAACGTGGAGAGATAAATCCTGTGTCAGCTTTGCACCAATTTGCACAAATGCAACGAGTTCACCTTGACCTTAAGGAAACAGTAACAACAGGCAAGTGGAAAGTTGTATCTGGTTATTGCAGTACTGGAAAATACTTTCCTATGAAAAGCATAGCAAATGGGTGCCTAGATGGCTCAGTGGATTAAGTGTCCAACTTCAGCTCAGGTCATGATCTCATAGTTCATGGGTTTGAGCCCCATGTTGGGCTCTGTGCTGACAGCTCAGAGCCTAGAGCCTGCTTCAGATTCTATATCTCCCTCTTTCTCCACACCTCCCCTGTTCATGCTCTGTCTCTCAAAAATGTTGTTAAAACATTTTTTTTTAAAGCAGAGGGTACAAGTGGTACTAAATTTGGTTATTTTCTATATTCACGTAATGTTGGGGTTAGGTAACTAGTATGTTTTGACAAATATACTTCAGAAATTTTTATATTCATACTTTTCTGCAAATAACATACATGTACAAAATTTTTCTAATCACTGAATTTTAATTTTTTGTGTGTGGCTAGTTGAACTGAAATCCCGTTAGTGAAATTCAAGTGAAATGAACTGAAATTCAAATGAAATTCTGAATTTCACTTCTAAAAGTGAAACTAGGACTTGGATAGTATATCGAAAATAGTATCTGATGGATACCCTTTCTGCAGATGTGTGTGACTATTTTCTCCGTTCTCGCTTAAACCACCTCCCAACCAGAAGGGTCTTTTACCACATTGTGCCTATGGAAGGCTGCAGGAGTAAAGATCAAATAAAATGCAAACAGCAGCCTCTGATCTCTTTACCTTATGACCAATGATTAGATAGAACTTTCGGAAAGTAGAGGGATAAGAAAATAAATGCTCTTGGGGTGCCTGGGTGGCTCAGTTGGTTGAGTGTCTGACTTCGGCTCAGGTCATGATCTCGCAGTTCATGAGTTCAAGCCCCACGTCGGGCTCTGTGCTGGCAGGTCAGAGCCTGGAGCCTGCTTCAGATTCTGTGTCTCCCTCTCTCTCTGCCCCTTCCCCACTCATGCTGTGTCTCTCTCTGTCTCTCAAAAATGAATAAATGTAAAAAAATTTTTTTTAAGAAAATAAATGCTCTTAACAGGTATTGACAGGCTAAAAGTATGAGTCAAAGAAACACAATCCTTAAAAATATATATATATGTGTACACATATGTGTGGGTTCCTATGGGTATTTGTATATAAAAACACATTAGTAAGTAGCTTGGTTTTTAAATTTTCTGTTACTGATACTAACTTTTGCCAACATGGGTCTCAAGGTATCTTTGCAAAAGGATTTAAAGTTTTTGAGATTTTAGCAAAGATTGTCATAGTGAAGTCAAGTTTCCAGTCTGTTGTTTTGAATGAAATAACTGGTAAACCTGTGACAAAAATAGAGTCTTAATATCGTGGGTGGGAGTTTTCCAAGGTCTAGTCACTGTAGGTGGGATTACTTCATGATTGGTCCTGTGGACTTTATTTTTGTGTCACTAGTTGTATTTCCCTCCATTCTTCTCAGAATGCTCTTGGAAAATGTAAGCTGTTGGTCATAGTAAGAAAAAAAATGTGAGGGCAAATCTTCATTGAACTCAGTAAAAGCTGCTCACAACTACAACCCATTGATAAGTAATGATATTTACTTTATGTGTATACTACTAGTTGAATAATCTGAATGAGTAGGCTTAGTAATGACACCAGAGTATATTTTAACAACTCTACAGGTGATTTAGATACATACTAAAGTTTGAGAACCTGAAGCATGATGGGATGAAGCTTAAAGGCTCAGTACTCTGACACAGAGGTCTTATTCACAAATTTGATGGGTCATATCTCACACATAATAATCTCACCCTTGTTAAATAAATATACAAAATATTACAAGGTTTAGTAAGTTGGGACGGGAACCTAGGTGATCATAATGAAGGAATTTGGGAAACTGAAGTCATAGATGGTGGGAGGAAAGCAATTTACTCAAATGTAGTCAGGAGTTACTTGTAAAACTTTGATATATATGGAAACCCAGAAGTTAGTGTAATATGTAAGGAAGTAATAATAACAGTGATGATGAGGCTTATGTGGAGTGATGCTGTACCTAGCCATCCATAACGAGTAGAGACTTGCATTAACTAGAGAACTTCTAAAGTCTGAATACCAACAAGTAAAACTTGAACTGGAAAAATCTTTGGCCTATAAATTTAGATGATTCCACTTCAGTTTTCATTAGGCAAATATGAAAACTAGGTAAAAGTAATTGTGTAAAACTAATCCTTCTAGGAATTTTGGATGACTGGACATTCAGTATAAAACTGTTGTTTGTTTTGGTTTTCCTTGTGAATTCTCTCCCCTCCACTTGCCTTTAAAGTTATGGTGGTTTGAATTGCTTACCATGACACCCTGATTGGTTCACAGGATTTCTTCAAAGGGATATTTTTGTTCTGGGGCTTACAAGAGTATCAGAGTACTCAGAAGGTGGGAGAAGAGAGATGTTGCCAGAGGCTCCACATTTTACCTCTTGTTGGTCATTCAGTAGATATTTGGGTGCTTGCTATTGCCAGGTATTTCTTTATACGAGACCCTGTCCCTCCATGTATGATCTATACTCTAAAGCTGGCCCTACTGTTCATGCTGAATTTGGAGCTAATCTGGTTGCCTGATGAATTCCTCAGAACTGGTTCAGGGGTTCATCCAGCTTTGCTTTTAACCTGCATTGTCTGTGGGGCACCTGGGCGTCTCAGTCGGTTAAGCGTCCGACTTCAGCTCAGGCCACAATCTCACTGTCCATGGGTTTGAGCCCCACATCAGGCTCTGTGCTGACAGCTCAGAGCCTGGAGCCTGCTTCGGATTCTGTGTCTCCCTCTCTCTCTGCCTGTCCCTCTGCTTTGCATGCTCTCTCCTTTGCACTCTCTCTCTCTCTCTCTATCTCTCAAAAATAAAGAACATAAAAAAAATATTTAACCTGCATTGGCTGTAATAAATAAAATAAAATAAAACACAAAACTAATAGGCCAAGATAGTTTTCCACAGTGTTTGTACTAGGATATTTTTCTTTATAAAATGTCATTTGCAAGAACATATTATGAATTGTTGCAGCATTCATTCTGACTTCTTTTTCAAGGTAACGTTATGGGACCGTATTTTGCTTTTTGTGCTGTGGTGGATGGTATTCAATATAAGACTGGACTGGGACAAAATAAAAAGGAGTCTAGATCCAATGCAGCAAAATTAGCTCTCGATGAGCTTCTACAATTGGATGAACCTGAGCCAAGGATTTTAGAAACATCAGGTAAATACTCTTGATTATAAATGTTTGTAAAATTAATCTTTTTCCAGAAGGAATCACTGAAGGATTTGTTAATGAAGAATTATTTGGCATCTACAGGAGAGAAATGGCAGAATTTATTTTCTTCCATTGCTGATTGCTGACATATTTAATATTAGTTAAAATGCTCCTGTATAGGGGATTGAGTACACCCATTGTGATGAGTACTGCATAACAAACGTATAGAATTGTTGAATCACTATATCATACACCTGAAATTAATGTAATGCTGTATATTAATTATACTTGAATGAAAAACAAAATAAAAATAATAGCAAAGGAAAGAATACAAAGATTTTATATAAAAGAAAAAAAATACTCTTGTATATTTCAGCACCAAATTATATGAACATGTTGGCTGAATTATCTGATAATTTGTCAGATTCTCAGGAGCTTCATATCCAGAAACTTGATTTTCTCTGTAGTTCATTGGATTCTTATTATGCGCTTATTATGCTTTTTAAATGCAATTTTTGTGAAGTTGGCTTATATTAAATTCAGTGATGGTAGAGTTATTGGAGAAAATAATGGCCTAAAGTAACACAGCAAATAGGTTAAGTGTAAATTCCAGAATTAATTGCTGAAGTTGGAATATTGACTCTGAACAGACAAGTTATTTGCCCTCTAAATGCTAGCTTCATCATTTAAAAAGGGAGGACATTGGGGCGCCTGGGTGGCGCAGTCGGTTAAGCGTCCGACTTCAGCCAGGTCACGATCTCGCGGTCCGTGAGTTCGAGCCCCGCGTCGGGCTCTGGGCTGATGGCTCAGAGCCTGGAGCCTGTTTCCGATTCTGTGTCTCCCTCTCTCTCTGCCCCTCCCCCGTTCATGCTCTGTCTCTCTCTGTCCCAAAAATAAATAAACGTTGAAAAAAAAAAAATTTAAAAAATAAAAAAAAAAATAAATAAATAAAAAGGGAGGACATTAAAAAAATAAATAAATAAAAAATAAAAAAAACAAAAAGTGGGGACACCAATAGTAACTACCTCCTATGCTGTTATTAGAATTAACTAAGTAATGTATGCAAAGCCCCTACCTAGTGTTTAGTGAATAATTTGTAATAAAATGATGGTAGCTTTTATTACTAATAATCAATTTGAGGAATATGTTACTATGTTATATATGCTAGCATAGTAAGCAAATTTTGTCATAGTGAGCAATTTTTGCTCATTTAACGGTAGATTACATTTTGGTTCATCTGTAAATGATAACTTTAAAAAAAGAAAAATCTGATTTAAATAGTGATCATAAACTAATTCTTTTTAAATACAAATCATCACTTTATTTATTTTACTACTGGGCTTTTTTTTTGGTTTGTTTTTAGTCTATTCATTTTGTCTTTCTTAATACTTAAAACTTTTTGTTCTATGTTCAACTCTTCTTTCATGTATCTTTATTTTTGTTGTTTAAAACTAATAATTAAAAATGATTTATTTTGCCACATCTTGTGAGTTTTGTTGTGTGGTTTTTTCATTGTTTTCAAATAGTTTGTAATACTTTGGATTTATTAAGTACTTAAGAACGTACTTTGTTAATTTTCACGTTATTTTCTCTTCACTATTTTTCAGGTTTATTAATTAAAGGGCTAGTTATGATGATTCTGGTATATGTCTTATCCATGCTGGCACTATAAATGTCATTATCCTGATTTTATTGAAATGCTTTCATTTTTACATGTTATTTGACCTATAGAGCAGTGATGCAGTGATTTCATGTTGTTACAGTGTATATTTTTTTAATTCAATATAAAATAACTTTTTTATCTTGTATATTTTATGTTATATATGTTTTGGTCTTGAATTTTTTGAAATTCTCAGATTGATACTTTGTTAAATTTTGTATTGGTCCAGTGTCTTTATCCTGTTGTTTTGTTTTTAATGATTTTCTTTTGTGCATAACATTAGATTTTTTGACCTAGTCAATAAATATTTCAATAAAAAGCTTTAACATTTGCACTTATTATGAATGTCTGATGTCATGTTATGCATTTTTTTCCTTTTGTCCTGTGGATAATGTTTTGACTTTTTTTCTTTTAAATATTTAGAAGGTACTGATTTTGACCTAGAAATTCCTTCCTAATATGAAATCACTTTTGATAATTTTGAGTTCTGATTTTATCATTTGATAATTTTGTCATCTTTACTAGTATTCGTTTTGTCCATCATTCATTTATCCATTCTCACACTGCTTTATGCCCTGAATGATCAAATTTTACTCACCTAGAGCTTAGTGTGACAAGTGATTTATTTAGATTTATTTTTTTATAGATATGCCTTTGCCTTTCCAGAGTCTTTAACAAATTAATGTAAAATGTAGAACCTGTGACAAATAATATTCTTAAGACATTCTTTCAGTTTATTTATTGAAATCCTTTATATGTGATTATTTTATCAGCTATCAGCCCATCTAGGTACGTCCCCAGCAATATTTTCCCAGTTTCCTTCCAATAGGAGCATGCAGCAGAATGAATAAATCAATAAATGTTTTCAGGATGTACTATGTTCCAGGGCCTGTGGTAGGTGCTGAGGATCTAGAATTACATAAGACCTGTCCTCTACTCTCAGGGAGCTAAGATGTAAAATGCTTTGTTGAAATTAAGTTAAAATCTATCTACACGATTTCCCAAGTGTCTAACTTAATCATCAGAAAATGTTTATGGTTGGCTTCTAATGATAAATACTTCAAAATGCTTATTTAGGGCTAGCAAATGTTCTGCCTGGTGGGATATGATTTTTAGTTTTTAAATATCTTTTCCCTTTTTTGTGAAAATTAAAACATTTTCCCATCTCCACTGGTACCACTTTTATTTTCAATACCATTGTTTTCTCAAAAAGTGCCAAAAGTACCATTGTTTTCTCAAAAGTGCTCAAAACTTTACATGACTAAAAGTTTTTAATAATGTATTTTCTGTGGTCACAGAGCCTGGTAAAAATTTAATTAAGTCACCTTTTTCTTTACAATGAGTTACATTTTCTTTAAAATGTCCTAAACACTTAAAAACCATATTTTTAATTTTTTCAAAATTCTGAGCTCAAAAAAATTATTTTCCACAGATTGCTTCTTTCATATTTTGTACATGGTGTTTTTTAAGTATAATCATAATTGTTAATTAACTGTATAATGTTGCTCTAAGTTTTTTCAAGGACAGTGTTATTAATACTCTGTTAGGTTTTGAAAATCTTAACTCTTTTTATACAATGATTTAAGAATCTGGTTCTAAGTTTAGCTTATTTCAATACTGCTTTTTTAAAAAATTGAGGTTTTTAGTGTGGTAAAATAAAATTTTGTACTGCATGTATATAAAATATAAATTTTAGTATCGTAATTGTTTTAAGTGTACACTTTCGTGTTAAATATATTCACTTTGTTGTGTATCCAATATCCAGAGCTCTTTTCATCTTGAAAAACTGAAACTCTATACCCATTAAAAAATTACTCATTCCTTCCCCAACCCCACTCCACACCAAGCTCATGGCAATTACCATTCTATTTTCTATGTGAATTTTTCTAGGTACCTCAAATGAAATCACACAGTATTTGTCTTTCATTCCTGGCTTCTTTCACTTATCATTATGTCCTCAAAGTTTTTATTGTAGCATGTATCAAAATTTCCTTCCTTTTTAAGGCTGAATAATATTCTCTTGTATGTATATACCATATTTTGTTTATCCATTCATCAGTTGATACATACTTGGGTTGCCTCAAATTTGGCTATTGTGACTAATGCTGCTATGAACATAGGTGTACGAATATCTCTTTGACATTCTGGTTCCAATTCTTTGGGATTTATACCCAGAAGTGGAACTGCTAGGTCATATGATAATTTTATATTTAAATTTTTAAGAGCTGCTGTACTGTTCTTTATAACGGCTGCACTATTTGACATTCCTGCCTACAGTGTGGAAAGGTTCCAGTTTTTCCACATCCTCACCAATGCTTGTTATGTTCTGGGTTTTTTAAATAGTAGCCATCCTTTTGGGTGCGATGTGGCATCTCATTGTGACTTTGATTTGCATTTTCTTACTGACTAGTGATGGTGAGCATTTTTCATGTGCCACTTGTACATCTTCTTCAGAGATATGTCATACTCCATTCTTTTGCCCATTTTTGAATTGGGTCATTGGTCTTTTTGTTGAGTTTTAGGAGTCCTCTATCCAGTAGTTCCCTTCTTATTCACAGTTTCGCTTTCTGTGGCTTCACTTACTTGTGGTCAACTGTGGTCTGGAAGCAGATGATTCTTCTTCTGACATGTCATCAGAAGGTCAATAGTAACCTAACACTACATCACAATGCCTGTGTCATTCACTTTACTTCATCTCATCACATTTTATCATCTCCCGTTGCAAGAAAGGTGAGTACAGTACAATAAGATATTTTGAGAGAGAGGACTATATTCACATAATTCTTATTACAGTATGTATATTCTATTATTAATTTCTTACTATTATTTTTTCTAGTTTATAAATTAAACTTTATCACCAGGATGTGCGTATTACATACATATTAAAAACATTGTGTGTGTGTGTATATATATATATATATATATACATATATAGGGTTCAGTATTATTTGCAGTGGAACTAATCACCTCAGATAAGGGGAGGACTGCTGTATATTCTGGATGTCAATGCCTTATCAGTTATGTGAGGTACCTATGTTTTCTTCCTTTTTGTGATTTACATTTTACTCTGTTTTTAGTGGTTTTTGATTCACAAAAGTATTTAATTTTGATAAAATCCCAGGTTTTTATTGCCTGTACTTTTAGGGTCATATCCAGGGAATTATTGCCAAATCCAGTGTCATCATCAAGCTTTTCTCTTTGTTTTCTTCTAAGAGCTTCATGGCTTTTGCCCTTATGTTTGGGTCTTTGATCCATACTGACTTAATTTCTGTATGTAGTGTTAGGTAGGTGTCCATCTTTAATCTTTTGCATGTGAATATCCAGTTTTTCTAGCATCATTGAAAAGATTGCCTTTTCTGTTTTTGAATGATAATGGCACCCTTGTCAAGGATCATTTGACAAAATAAGTGAGAATTTACTTCTGCATTCCCTGTTCCATTGGTCTGTATGTCTTTATGCCATTACCATACTGCTTTTATTTACTGTCACTTTGTATTAAGTTTTGATATAGGGAAGTGTGAGTCTTCCACCTTTGTTCTTTTTCAAGACTGTTTTGCTTATTTATACAGTGCCTCTTAAGATCCAGTGCAACTGGTACAGTCACATTTTCTTTATTGAAATTATTTGTGCTTGATAAATAGGATTTAATATCTGTGTTTTCCACTCCACTTGTGCCTAGTGCACTAGTAAATGGAAAAAAAATCATCTTTCTTTGAGTTTTTAAGGTTCTGCTTTTCTAAAGTCCAGAGTGTATATACCTATAGTTAGCCTTTGCTTAACTAACAAGATGACATTGCCAATCTTTCCTTGCTAACTTTTATGTATTTGGCCAGTATTTCATCTTAGTCAAAATTAAGTCCAGAGGAGCAGCTTTTTTGCTTCCTTTGTCTTTATGAATGATTCTTGAGAGATCTAATATCTTGAACCTTTGCTCCTGGAGCCTCTTCATTTAAACTTCTATGATCTTTTTTTGTTTCTTTGGTTTAGTGTTCTTTTTTGCTTTGTTTTTCCTAGATTCCCTAACTTGGGAAACAAATTGGAAAGCCATTGCAAAGAATGAGACTAACAGCTTTGAAAACTTTGAATGAAGTATCCCCTTAGGAAAAATGATAATTCTCACATATTAAATTTTTGATAGGATAATAATTTTAAGTATTTTGCATAGTATTACTGTAAATAGAGAATTGTTAATGGGCATCTAAAACAAGGTTTAATTTTAAATGTTTTTCAGAACGTTGCATCTATTACAACACCAACTATATAGTAGCAATTATGCTTGTGCTGATAAATTAGGAAATCCACAAATGTGTTTGTATAATTTCAGTAAGGCAGGACATTTACTAAGGCTGAGCTAATAGAGATTTGATGGCCTAGAGTTGGCAGAACTATACAGAAAAAATAATCATTTTTAGATAATCTAATATGTGTGTTACATAATAGTAAGGTACCTGCTTTTTGGAACATGGAAGCTTCACGTTTCTTTACATTTTTATTTTATTTACAGGTCCTCCTCCTATCCCTGCAGAACCTGTTGTTTCACCTGAACCAGTCTATGTCTCAAAAATACATTATGGTAAGAAAGTCCTTCATAATGATACTTTTTTAGAAGGGGAGCCCAATAAAAAGTTATAACAACATATAATTAAAATATGCTCAGGTGGGGTGCCTGGGTGGTTCAGTCAGTTAAGTGTCTGACTCTTGATTTCAGCTCAGGTCATGATCTGACAGTTCATGAGTTCAAGTCTGACATCGGGCTCCACGCTGACAGCACGTAGCCTGCTTGGGATTCTCTCTCCCTTCTCTCTCTGCCTCTCCCACACATGAGCTCTATCTCAAAATAAACTTTAAGATAGTTTAGGTATGAAAATACATTAGTATTTTATCATTCAAACCTATCAGACTTCTACAAGGAGAAGAATTTCCTTCTATATTGTGCTAAAAATGAGAAATGAGGAATGGAGAGGAAAAATTGAAGAAATGGCTTTTCTCATATGAGGAGATGGTTCATCAATTTCATATATCTTCTCTTTTGAGAATGCTTTTCTTTTGTAGGCTTGTCATTAATGAAAACCAACAGCTTTCTGGTAGTGCTTTATGGTTGGGCATTCATTTTAAATAATCAGTTTCTTAATCGCAGTTATTTGTCACACAAGCTCAGGAAAACTATGACTGCAATTGCAGTTACTAATTACATGACCAAAGATCAACTACTTCTCCATGCACCTTAATTTTTCCATTTGTAAAATGTCCATAATAATAATTACCTTATAGGGTAATTGCGAGGATTCCGTGTAATCATATATGTAAAATACTTAAAGCAGTGCTAGTAGATGTTTCCTAAATAGTAACGTTTTATTATAATACTTTGTCATATTCAATACTGTATGGTAGTTATTGTATACTTTTCCCATTCATTGGTTTATGAATCCTCTGAAAGTCAGGAAATTACTCTTTACTTCTTCATTGCCTACATAGTGGTAACATTTCAGACTTCAAAGTTTAGAGTATTTATAGAATTAAAATGAGAAAGAGCCTACGTTTCTCTTTTCTATGTCTGCAGATTAGGATTTGAAAAATGGGTTTTATGCTTAGTCAAACTTGTTTTCTGTTGTCTTTTTTTCTCATTGTTATTGTTATATCTCTTTCTCTAAAACAGAGAAAGACCCTGCACATTTATGAGTTTGTTTGCAGTAAAAGGACCAGACCAGGGAAAATAGGCACATTCAAATGGCAAAGTCTACCAACAGCTTAATATAGTCACTTGATCTAACAGTCATAAGAATTGATGAAGAGAAGGGAAGTGAGGGATCAATCCAGCAATAGTCATCTCTTAATATGGGAAAGGGCTCTGGTCTGTCTTTTCAGCCTCTGTGGGCAATTTTAATGAATAGTGGGGTAGAATCTCCGGTCAATGATTGACAAATAACATAGATTATGATTACCCTGAGAAAACAGATCAGTCTGTGGGGAAGAAAGAACATATGTTAACAGTATGTTTAAAGAAATACAAGATTAGGGTCAGCTTTGGTAGGCTCAGACAGGAGTCAAGTGTCAGAAAAAAGGAGAGCAAACATCATCCTTCAAACACAGGAGTTGGATGTTATTGCCTTTGAAGAAAAAAGATTTGAGACTCACAATAATTTCCAAAACAGATTCTGCTATGCCAGTTATAGAAGATACCACTATTTCACAGCCTGTTTGCTCTGCCATATCTCTGACTGGACCATATCTTCATTAAAAACAGTGATATTTTGGGAGACACCTGGGTGGCTCAGTCTGTTGAGCATCCGACTTCAGCTTAGGTCATGATCTCACGGTTTGTGAGTTCAAGCCCTATATCAAACTCTGCTGACAGCTCAGAGCCTGGAGCCTGCTTCAGATTTTGTGTCTCCCTCTCTCTCTGCTCCTCCCCTGCTCACTCTCTGTCTCTGTCTCTCAAAAATGAATAAATGTTAAAAAAATGATATTTTGGCTTTGAAGATAAGTTCAGGTTACACATGATACTAAAAACACATGACACTTGAAATTGGCAACTTGAAATCAAAGAAATGGTGTTACTTGGCATTATGTATGTCATGTTCTTATCTCATTCTTCATTTGCAGTAATTTGTGAAATCATTTTATTTCCTCAATAGCTGGAACACATGTATAAGGAAAATGATACTACTTATTTTTTTACATGCATGGTACTAAGAGATACAATTTAGTACCTAAGATTTGATTATATTCACAATATTATTTCCTTCAACACTGAATTAAGATCAAGAGGATTACTGATACATTGTTAAGACCCAAGTTTTCTTTATGATATTTAGGTGCAATCTTTTAATGGGTAGCAAAACATTCTCTTGCCCCATACACGATTCTTACTCTAGCAGTACTAATTGCAGTGTGGTTTTCTACTCCATATCGTAATACAAAATAATTGCTAACTACATGTGGTATAATTAAACAAATTATAGTACATTTATTCTATAGATCCATTAGGAAGGATGTGGTAGTTACTATGTCTATCCTTGAGTGATGGCCAAGACCAAGTAAATGCAAAGGGTGCATTTCAGCATGTCCCAGTTTTTATATTTTGAAGTGATATATGTTTATAGATTCTAAAAATGTCTGTTAAGAACTAAAATAGTGCCCACATTTGGTGAGGGAACCTCTGAATGTATATCTTTATATTGCTGTTTCAGTTAAAAAAAAAAAGTAAAATTTTAAAATATCCTTAAATGAATACTGCTTCTGTATGATGAGTTTTTGGTGATAAGCAGAGCCAAGATGCTGAGAATTTCTCATTTATATTTTTCCTGCATAAGGACCAAAAACTAATTTATACACCACACATTGATGGTTTTGACCAATTTTAGGTAAATGTATGCTAGCATGCAATTATAATAATTTTTATCTCCACATTGTATGCTTTGCGATGAGATAAAAGAATATAGCCATTACTTTATTCTTTTTTCTCTCAGAGCTTCATTTTGTGATTAATTTTATGATTGTTCTCATTCTTCTTGATAATGTGAATTTGGAGTTTATTTTGGCCAATAAAATAGCATTAACAGTATTAACAGAAAAATTAAATATTAACAAATATAAACAAAAGCATGCAAATGACCTAACTACAATGTGTTGTATCCAGTTAGCAGAATGTTAGCTGAGACCAACATCAAATTTTTATTACTTGTGTGCTTTTAATGTAATTTATTATTGAGCAGGTCAAAAGAATTTCTATGAAAATTATAATCAATTATTCATTTCATATATACATAATGCATGATAGAAAAGTTCTTTCATTGCTTTTTTTCCTCTGAAAATATGAAATGGGCTACAGACTACTTGGTAGACTGCTTAGCAGCCATCATGAAACATGAGGAACTGTCAGTGTCTTACAACTAAACTTTGAGAAACACTGTATGGTATCAGGTGATTCTTCAACCTCTCATTCTCTAAAACAAGGGTCCTTCAGTAGGGACACACAAAGCAACAAGTGGCCAGGTCCCTACCCCAGAATCTTAAGTTCTGTCATGTTTTTAAAAATTTTTTTAAATATTTTTATTTGAGAGAGAGAGGGAGCAGGGGAGAGGCAGAGAGAGAATATGAAGTGGTCTCCACACTAAGAGTAGAGAACCATATTGTGGGGCTCGAGCTTATGAACCATGAGATCATGGCCTGAACTAAAGTTGGACGCTTAAGCAGTTGAGCCACCCAGGTATCCCTCTGTCATGTTTAAAAAAAAAAATCCATGGGTAACTTCTGATGTATATTCTTGATTATAAACTGTTCTGTGGTAATCCTGGTTACTTAACACTGTCTTTATCCCCTTTCAAAGTTTAGGACTTTTTAGTAGGAACATGGAACTATATCAAGGGTTTAAGTCCTCCATGTTTTTCAGTGGTTCTCAGTGGGGCAAATACTAAGGAATGTATTTCAGTTATCACAATGATGAGGGAAGACTACTGGCTTTCAGTGAGATGTTGGTTGTCTGGCAATGTAGAATAATCCTATACAACAAAGAAGTGTGTCTTATAGGACTTTTGAATATTTCAACAAATATAGATCAGTAACTCTCTAGTGTGTAATATGAAGACATTAAGAGAAATTTTCTATAAAGCTCAATAACGTGTTTTATTTGGAATGGAATGCTTTAAAATATCAGTCATGATGTAAGTTATAATTTGCTTACACGTCTATAAGTTACAAACTCAATTGTTAATGTTGTAATTGGAATAATAGAGGCCTCTGCAAGAAAGCACAGTGTTCTTCAAATTCATACTCCATTTGATTTTTTTTTCCCAGAAGAGAGACATATTCAGCGTGGAAAGATATCACAAATTGTTAAAGAAACATTTAATCAACTAATATCTAATCATTCAGAATATCTGAAATGTAGCAATTCATTGGCTGCTTTTATAATTGAAAGAGGTAAGTCCAAATACATGGGATGTGTTGGTTTGTAGAAAAGCTATTAAATATCCTAATTTTAAGATGTATATAGTAGTATTTTAATTAAATAACTTTGACCCTTTTTACAGTGGTATTGCATTGATTTGAAGTGGCCTTTTCTAGTGGGTGTGTATCATTTTTTTAAATATAATTTATTCCCAAATTGGCTAACATATAGGGTGTAAAGTGTGCTCTTGAGTTTTGGGGTAGCTTCCCATGGTTCATCGCTTACATACATAGTGGGTGTATATCATTAAACACAAAGGCTCTCAAAGTTAAAATATACTGACCAGAAACTAATAGAGAACTGCAGAATGGTAAACTGCCTAACATTTTAAACAATAACTCTGTTAGAACCACTACCAGACTGAATTCTGATTTCCATTATGACAAAGAGAAAGACTCTATATAATAAATGACCAAATTTTCATTTTAAAGTAAGAAAAGATTACTATGGAAAATCATGAACTTCTGGTTTTTCTTGTGGATATTATGATGATTCCAACTACATTTTATCTTTTATTTACCCTTTAATGTTCTATGTTGATCATTAAAAGTATTTAAATTTTATATTTATTTCAGTTAAGAGATTATAGATGATATAAAACAAATTTGAGGTTTGGTTCCTGGTCTTAAGGAGTTTTTATAATTTAAATGGGGAGAGAAGATATATATACTGTTGTGAAAGTCTAAGATGATAAAAGTTAATTATTTTCTATGATCAAAAGATGTATGAAAAATTCATAGACAATAGAAACCTGATAGAGTTAAAATCTTTGGGAACAAGTGGGACTTCAGCTGAAACTTTAAGGATTAATAAGGCTTATTTAAATAGAGGAAAAGAAGACACTTTTGGAGAAAGATATGAGGGAAGAAAGCAGCAGTGAGAAAACTTTTTATGGAACAATGAAAGAAATTTATTACTAGTGTGGAAGAGATATACATATATACATATACATAACGTATATGCACACATGTGCATGCGCGCGCACACACAGGAGTAATACAAAATGTTGTTAGGTTGATAAGATGTTACCAGATTATGGAGTCATTTATTTATTTATTTAAAAAAAATTTTTTGATATTTATTTTGAAGGAGAAAGAGAGACAGAGTATGAGTGGGGAAGGGGCAGAGAGAGAGGGAGACAGAATCTGAAGCAGGCTCCAGGCTTCAAGCTGTCAGCACAGAGCCCCATGTGGGGCTCGAACCCATGAACTGTGAGATCATGACCTGAGCCAAACTTAGACACTTAACCGACTGAGCCACACAGGTGCCTCTGGAGTCATTTAAAATCCAATCAGGAAACAAACGAAAATGAAAATACAACAATCCAAACGCTTTGGGATGCAGCGAAGGCAGTCCTGAGAGGAAAATACATTGCAATCCAGGCCTATCTCAAGAAACAAGAAAAATCCCAAATACAAAATCTAATAGCACACCTAAAGGAAATAGAAGCAGAACAGCAAAGACAGCCTAAACCCAGCAGAAGAAGAGAAATAATAAAGATCAGAGCAGAAATAAACAATATAGAATCTAAAAAAACCGTAGAGCAGATCAACGAAACCAAGAGTTGCTTTTTGAAAAAATAAACAAAATTGACAAACCTTTAGCCAGGCTTCTTAAAAAAAAAGGGAGATGACCCAAATAGATAAAATCATGAATGAAAATGGAATTATTACAACCAATCCCTCAGAGATACAAACAAATATCAGGGAATACTATGAAAAATTATATGCCAACAAATTGGACAACCTGGAAGAAATGGACAAATTCCTGAACACCCACACTCTTCCAAAACTCAATCAGGAGGAAATAGAAAGCTTGAACAGACCCATAACCAGCGAAGAAATTGAATCGGTTATCAAAAATCTCCCAACAAATAAGAGCCCAGGACCAGATGGCTTCCCAGGGGAGTTCTACCAGATGTTTAAAGCAGAGATAATACCTATCCTTCTCAAGCTATTCCAAGAAATAGAAAGGGAAGGAAAACTTCCAGACTCATTCTATGAAGCCAGTATTACTTTGATTCCTAAACCAGACAGAGACCCAGTAAAAAAAGAGAACTACCGGCCAATATCCCTGATGAATATGGATGCAAAAATTCTCAATAAGATACTAGCAAATCGAATTCAACGGCATATAAAAAGAATTATTCACCATGATCAAGTGGGATTCATTCCTGGGATGCAGGGCTGGTTCAACATTCGCAAATCAATCAACGTGATACATCACATTAACAAAAAAAAAAGAGAAGAACCATATGATCCTGTCAATCGATGCAGAAAAGGCCTTTGACAAAATCCAGCACTCTTTCTTAATAAAAACCCTTGAGAAAGTCGGGATAGAAGGAACATACTTAAAGATCATAAAAGCCATTTATGAAAAGCCCACAGCTAACATCATCCTCAACGGGGAAAAACTGAGAGCTTTTTCCCTGAGATCAGGAACACGACAGGGATGCCCACTCTCACCGCTGTTGTTTAACATAGTGCTGGAAGTTCTAGCATCAGCAATCAGACAACAAAAGGAAATCAAAGGCATCCAAATTGGCAAAGATGAAGTCAAGCTTTCGCTTTTTGCAGATGACATGATATTATACATGGAAAATCCGATAGACTCCACCAAAAGTGTGCTAGAATTGATACATGAATTCAGCAAAGTTGCAGGATACAAAATCAATGTACAGAAATCAGTTGCATTCTTATACACTAACAATGAAGCAACAGAAAGACAAATAAAGAAACCGATCCCATTCACAATTGCACCAAGAAGCATAAAATACCTAGGAATAAATCTAACCAAAGATGTAAAAGATCTGTATGCTGAAGATTATAGAAAGCTTATGAAGGTAATTGAAGAAGATATAAAGAAATGGAAAGACCTTCCCTGCTCATGGATTGGAAGAATAAATATTGTCAAAATGTCAATACTACCCAAAGCTATCTACACATTCAATGCAATCCCAATCAAAATTGCACCAGCATTCTTCTCGAAACTAGAACAAGCAGTTCTAAAATTCATATGGAACCACAAAAGGCCCCGAATAGCCAAAGTAATTTTGAAGAAGAAGGCCAAAGCAGGAGGCATCACAATCCCAGACTTTAGCCTCTACTACAAAGCTGTCATCATCAAGACAGCATGGTATTGGCACAAAAACAGACACATAGACCAATGGAATAGAATAGAAACCCCAGAACTAGACCCACGAAAGTATGGCCAACTAATCTTTGACAAAGCAGGAAAGAACATCCAATGGAAAAAAGACAGTCTCTTTAACAAATGGTGCTGGGAGAACTAGACAGCAACATGCAGAAGGTTGAAACTAGACCACTTTCTCACACCATTCACAAAAATAAACTGAAAATGGATAAAGGACCTGAATGTGAGACAGGAAACCATCAAAACCCTAGAGGAGAAAGCAGGAAAAGACCTCTCTGGCCTCAGCCGTAGCAATCTCTTACTTGACACATCCCCAAAGGCAAGGGAATTAAAAGCAAAAATGAATTACTGGGACCTTATGAAGATAAAAAGCTTCTGTATAGCAAAGGAAACAACCAACAAAACTAAAAGGCAACGAACGGAATGGGAAAAGATATTTGCAAATGACATATCGGACAAACAGCTAGTATCCAAAATCTATAAAGAGCTCACCAAACTCCACACCCGAAAAACCAATAACCCAGTGAAGAAATGGGCAGAAAACATGAATAGACACTTCTCTAAAGAAGTCATCCGGATGGCCAACAGGCACATGAAAAGATGCTCAATGTCGTTCCTTATCAGGGAAATACAAATCAAAACCACACTCAGATATCACCTCACACCAGTCAGAGTGGCCAAAATGAACAAATCAGGAGACTATAGATGCTGGAGAGGATGTGGAGAAACCGGAACCCTCTTGCACTGTTGGTGGGAATGCAAATTGGTGCAGCCGCTCTGGAAAACAGTGTGGAGGTTCCTCAAAAAATTAAAAATAGACCTACCCTATGACCCAGCAATAGCGCTGCTAGGAATTTACCCAAGGGATACAGGAGTACTGATGCATAGGGGCACTTGTACCCCAAGTTTATAGCAGCACTCTCAACAGTAGCCAAATTATGGAAAGAGCCTAAATGTCCATCAACTGATGAATGGGTAAAGAAATTGTGGTTTATATACACAATGGAGTACTACAGGGCAATGAGAAAGAATGAAATATGGCCCTTTGTAGCAACGTGGATGGAACTGGAGAGTGTGATGCTAAGTGAAATAAGCCATACAGAGAAAGACAGATACCATATGTTTTCACTCTTATGTGGATCCTGAGAAACTTAACAGAAACCCATGGGGGAGGGGAAGGAAAAAAAAAAGAGGTTAGAGTGGGAGATAGTCAAAGCATAAGAGACTCTTAAAAACAGAACAAACTGAGGGTTGATGGGGGGTGGGAGGGAGGGGAGGGTGGGTGGTGGGTACTGAGGAGGGCATCTTTTAGGATGAGCACTGGGTGTTGTATGGAAACCAATTAGACAATAAATTTCATATATTGGAAAAAAAATCCAATCAGAAGTTGGATTTAATGAGATATGGATAGTAAGTGGTGAAAGATTTTTGGTCAGGGATTGATACTGTACTATAATTGTTGGAAACAGCATCAGACTTAGCTCTGAGACTTAAATGACTTTGGGCACATTTTGTACTTAACATCTCTCTGCTTCAGTTTTCTTTTAATTAAAAGTAGAAGTTATAACAATCTCTACTTCATAGAGTTATTAGGATTAGGTATAATACTGTAAGTAAACTATTTGGCAAAGTACTTGGTATTTAAGAAAACATTGATTTATATTTGTGATAATTAAAATAAGTTGATGTCTAAGCAATAATTGCCAACAACTTTTTAAAAATACTACACAGGTTGTACCTGAATTAGGGAATCATAAATTAGATGGTTATGATGGAGGTGCTTAGAATTGAGATAAGTATGAACAGGGAAAGAAAATAATATTTTTTTAGAAATTGATGCGATAAGATGGAGTGACAAATGATAAATGGAGTGAGATGAGTAAAACAACATTTCAAGTTTACATAGGGGAATGGTGTTTCCACATACACGGGAATCTGGAAGCTGATGTGAAGTTGAGCGAATAGCATGAATGAGAATAATAAGTCTGGTTTTAGAAATATGATTGCAAATATGGGGTGGGGAAAGCCTAAGTAAAATTAGTACCTGTTGCTGGAGTGACTCGTACAGTCAATACCTACTTAAAAGGTATTAGAAAATCAAATTGGTGTTCCTCACT
This sequence comes from Leopardus geoffroyi, assembly GCF_018350155.1. NCBI lineage: Eukaryota > Metazoa > Chordata > Mammalia > Carnivora > Felidae > Leopardus > Leopardus geoffroyi. Next base: position 101,819,698 of record NC_059327.1, on the reverse strand, counting down.
GCCCAGCCAGCCTGTGTCTCCAGTAGGGTGTGTCACACACTCCCTGGAATGGCTGTTTCATACTTTTCTTTGTCCTCAAGTACCCTACATCCTCTTTTCCATCCTTGCTTTCAGCTTTTGGCCTTGCCTCATAATTTTTAATTTTGTTTGTAAGAAGCTTTCAAATCCAAACTTCCTTCCATCCTCTTCCACCAACTCTGTGTACTTCCTTGCAATTGTGCTCATATTCTCTACTGTGAGAGTGGAGGCAGGCTCTCTCATAAAGCCAATTCCTTCACTTAAATTTTGGTTTCATTCCCTTGCACATTTTAATGAATACCTTCTTTGGGTTATTCCCTTCTTTTTCCTGCATTATCAAACTAGCATCTCCCTGAAATATGGCAGGTCAAGTTAGAGTTGCAATAGAAACTGACTTCTTGGCTACCCTATTGCCCTTTATAACTCAAAACTTTACATCACCATCCCAGAACTTACACTGACTCTATATAATTCACTTTTCCCACCACCATCCACTCCTTCCTGGAGCAGCTACGTTTATGATAATGGAACTTTTTATTTTTCTTGTCTTATTTTCTTTTTCCAGCTTTCTCCATCTCAGTAAATGACATAAGACAGACTGAAAATCTAAGTGCTTTCCCTAAGACCCAAAATTTTTCTTTAAGTTCTATTGTATCCCCAAACTTTATCTCAGATCTGATTATTCTTTTTCCAACTACCCTTCATTATTTGAGTCTTAAGTCATGGTCTCTAGTTTCTTGGACCCTACATACAGCATTTTCCACATAAAGGAGTGATCTTAAAATGTAACCCAATACGGTTTTCACTCCCTTACCTCAGTAGCTTCACCACAGCTCCTGGGTAAAATCCACAAATCCTTAGCATGTTTTATGATGCCTCTTTCTCTAACCTCATCTTATGCCATTCCCTTCACTCTTTACTGGAGCAGCTGTACTGGTCGGTCTTTTAACTCCAGTACCTTTTACCTCCTCATGTTGTTCACTCCTCATACTGAAACTTAAATTTCAGTTTCATAGGGAGGGATTCTGCAACTAGTTTGCATAGGGTAACCTCTCCCCCCTCCTCCCGAAACACACTTTTTCTTACAATAAGAATGTAATCATTCTTTACATTTGCCCCATATTTTTTCTCCTCAAAGCACATATCACAGTTTGTGGTTGGTCTTTTTTCTGTCTCTCCTATTAGAAGCTTCATGAGGGCATATCTTGCTCAATATTTTATTCTTACCATCAACCTCAGCACTTGGAACTTGGTAGGATCTCAGCTGCTTTTGTTGAATTAATGAAAGTCCTTTAGGTATTTGCAAATGTGAAATTGAACTTTGTCTGAAAGACTAAGACTAGAGGTTTTTTGAAATCATCAACAGAGGTAAAAGATTTAAAAAGCACAATGTTCAGAAGAGAGTATCAAGAGAAAAGAGAGCAGTGAGCTTTGTGACTAGGCTATAGAAAGGCCTCATAGGATGTGAAAGGAAAAAAGAATTGTGTAATTTAAGCATAGAGTTTCAAGGAAACCTCAAATGAGGTACAGCAAAAAGTAAATGGAGAAAAACTGTTAGAAAAAGCATAAGGTGTTTGTTTCTCTAAAAAAGCAGTTTTAGTAGAACAGAAACTATAATTTTATTTGTAGAGAGTTTGAGTATATTAAGAAAAAAGGAGCCACTATGTGTAGATAACTTGTTTAAGGCAGAAATAGAATGGCCAGTGAAATCTCTAGTAAGCCAAACAAATCTAGATGTAGAAGAAATAGATGGAAGTTTTCAAACTAAGGATATCTAATGATTCTATTGATTATAGTAAAAGTTTAGATGAACTATCATAAAATATCTGAATTTTTAATTGAAATTATTGAACTATTAAAAAATTAGTTCTTAGAAGACTCTCAAACAAAATTAGTTCTTAGAAGACTCTCAAACTCTTACTTGAAATTGAAATTGTGTAATTTTTACATCTCTTTGGTCAATATATTTTAGTAAGTTTAAAATGGTAAGGTAGAGGCTGAACATAGGTAAGATGGAGGTGAAAATAACCTACTATTCTTAACCTTTTCCTTTCAGCTGGACAGCATGAAGTTGTAGCTATAGGCACAGGTGAATACAATTATAGCCAGTGCATTAAGCCAAATGGAAGAGTGTTGCACGATACTCACGCTGTTGTTACAGCAAGAAGGTCTCTCCTTAGGTAAGGTGACAAATATATTTAATGCTATCAAACATTAATGCTTTCAGCCCAAAGTAACCACATATCAGTGTCTTTATTTACAAATCACTGAGCCATGGATATGACATTCTTTTCCTTATGCAGGTCATCTGATTATTTCCATGTCATTTTTGAAAACCTTACTGTAACTGCAGTGTCTATAATCTGTGGATTTTAGTGGCTTCTATTATCAAGACCTTATGAGTCCATTTTAAGAATCCTGCAACTTTTTTAATATGACATGTTTATCACTGGTCAAAGTAATTAAGAGTATATAGCTTTAGATCTGGACCAAGTTGGCTTGGTAATATTTCACCCCTAAATTAGCCATATTTACCCAAAGTATTGCCAGAAAACAATAAGTTTCCATTCATGAAGTCTATGCAAAGTTTACTATATAGCAGAATATAGATAAGGTATTCTTTTTTTAAGTTGTAATATAGTTGACATATACAGTATTACACTATTTGCATGTTAGTTTGCAACACTCACTGCACCCACCACCACCATAGCAAATATGGTTACCATCTGTCACCATACAAAATTATTACAATATCATTGACTCTGTTCCCTATGCTATGTTTTCATCCCCTGACCTATTTATTTTATAACTATAAGTTTGTATAGGCTGGCAGATCTTAAAGAGAAATAAGGGGAACTTGGATGGCTCAGTCAGTTTATCGTCCAACTCTTGATTTTGGCTCAGGTCATGATCTCAAGGTTCGTGAGATTGAACCCCACATCAAGCTTTGTGCTAACAGCACAGAGCCTGCTTGCGATTCTCTCTCCCTGCCCCTCCCCAACTCACGCTGTCTCTCTGTGTCTCAAAATAAATAAATAAACATTTTTTTAAAAGAAAGAAGGAAAAGGGCTGAGGTGAGGAGGCCTACTTTCTTCTTCCAAACTCATCAGTCACTCTGCTCCTTGTGAAAGGAGTTAATAGCAGGTAGGAGGGAGAAGTCAGGAAGGTTACTCGTTGGAAGTCCCTTCATATGAAAACATGAAAAGTAAGAAATGTGTTACTTTCTCCAGTGTCTGCCAGATTTTGGTTCCATTAAGACATTAAGCTTACTTTTTATAAAACTTTTTTGTGGAAATATTCAAACACTAGGGAGAATAGGATAATGAGTTCCATCATTCAGTTATCAGCATTCTCATACCAATATCAAATGATCAGCATATCCAGTTATAAGCTTCCTTTTTGTTAATTAAAAAGAAAACTTTTTAAAATGTTTGTTTATTTTTGGGAGAGAGAGAGAAACAGAACATGGGTGGGAGAGGGGCAGAGAGAGGGAGACACAGGATCTGAAGCGAGCTCCGGGCTCTGAGCTGTCAGCACAGAGCCCCACGCAGGGCTCAAACCCACAAGCCATGAGGTCATGACCTAAGCTGCAGGACGCTTAACCAACTGAGCCACCCAGGGGCCCCCGGTTATCACCATTCTGCATTTAATCTCTGCATCCTCATTTTTTGTTGGTGGTATTTTCTCTGCTAAAGTATTTGAAAACATATTTAGACATTAGTTTGTCTAAAAAACTTAAGCACGTATCTCTAATTATAAGGAAAGAATCCTATAATCTTAAAAGATAAGTTTTAGGGAAGTCCGTGAAGGTAATGTAACTCATTGTTCTCTAATCCCCATTGGTGCTTATTGAATTATTTGACCTCTTTAAAATTATCTGATATGTGTATTTCTTCCCATGCTTGGCCTTGTTATATACTGGTGCTTAATTTTTCATTATTTCTGAAGAAAGTACTAAAATCATGTTTTTTATTTAATAAGCAAAATAATATTTGTCTCCTGATTTGATTAGTATTAGTTTTTCAGGAGATCGTTTCACTTCTATAACTTACGGTTTTCATTGTACTGTTCTGTACTCTTGTGTTTTTGTCTTCACAACCGCTAAGAAACAGGAACCACAGTTGTTTGTCTGTTTTGGCAGGAAGAGGAAATAGAAATAAGACAGAATATTGACACCTCATGCAGGAGGCTGAGAACAGAACTTGTGAGAAAAGGAGGAATCAGTGGAGAAATGTGTATTTTGCAGGATATGACAGTTGCAGACTCAAATGTGAAATGAATGGAGTGGTAGTCAAGGAATGGGGCTTTAAGGCAAATCACATGGCAGACTGGGCTCCAGCTGAGGAGTTCTCATACAGTTTAACTCTTCATTAAATAAGACTAAAGTTATTTTAGGAGCTCTTATCAGGTATCAAAACTTTCAACACATAGGGAGAGACATTGCTCACAACACATATATAGATATGATACTTAAGATATATAATTTAAAAATTCTATTACTTGATAAAGTTATAACCCCTTTCTTTTAGGTACTTTTATAGACAACTTCTGCTCTTCTACAGCAAAAATCCTGCTATGATGGAAAAATCAGTATTTTGTACAGAGGCAGCTTCTAATCTGCTCACTCTCAAACAGAATGTCAACATTTATCTCTATATGAACCAGTTGCCTAAAGGGTCAGCCCAGATTAAGTCACAATTGTAAGTATTATGGAAGTTATTTTTCAAAGCAGTGAGGATGTCTATGTCATATATTCTGAATACATAACAGCAATAGAACAAGTAACTTCATATCTATCCTTGTTCTCCCTCTGCCTTGAGGTGTTATTTTTGGCTAGCTAGAGGCCACAGATTCTTTCTCCCTCCCCTCCACTTAATCTCCTCTACCTTACCACTTTCTTTCTATGCTGTTGAAAATTTCCTTTCAAGTTTGAAGACTTCATAAACGGTAGGGAAGCATGGATTTATGCACTCTTCACATGTTATTACAGAATCAAGAAATGCAGTTTGTTTTTCTGGTCGATCTGTGGCCAAAACTTCATTATCTTGATGAATGGGTAGCATCAGAAATTTAAACAGTACAGACACGCACAAAGGAGAAAACAAAATTCACTTCAAGTCTCACCATATAGAGATAATAATGGTTAATATTTTGTTAAAAATTCTTACAGTTATACCTTTGAAAACAAGGGCAAGGAGTATTCCTGGAGGAAAAATTCAAGAAAAACTATTTTACATTTTTTAACACATTTTATTGGAAAAGATCTTGAACACAAATTGTCAGGATTTTTTTTTTCATTCTCTTTGTAGTTTAAAAAAATATTCATACAGAGAAAGAAAATAACTTAGGAACTGTGGTAGGAACAAAAATTAGGTATTCATTTGATTTTAAGGGACACAAAGATAGTAAAAAGAATTTATCTTTGCCAGAAGCTCTAAATATGGTTAATTTATGTTTGGTATTAATCTTGTAGTACTATGTTACTCCATTCCTACCTTGCTTTGGTTTTGCATCTATTTCTTTTCATGAAATTAAATGAACACTGGCACGTTAAACATGTCTGAAAAAAATTCTATTATTTTAAATAATAAAATTTATTATTTTGAGAGAGAGCATGCATGTGCGAGCAGGGGAGGGGCAGAGAGAGAGACAGAATCCCAAGTAGGCTCCACGATGTCAGCACAGAGCCCGATGTGGGCTTGAACTCACAAACTGTGAGATCATGACCTGAGCCAAAATCAAGAGTCAGATGCTTAACTGACTGAGCCACCCAGATGCCCCCGTTCTTTTTTTTTATTTTTTTATTTTTTTAATGTTTATTTTTGAGAGAGAGAGAGAGAGAGAGACATAGAGCACTAGTGGGGGAGGGGCAGAGAGAGGGAGACACAGAATCCGAAGCAGGCTCCAGGCTCTGAACTGTCAGCACAGAGCCCTATGTGGGGTTTGAACTCATGGACTACAAGATTATGACCCAAGCCAAAGTCAGATGCTCAACCGACTGAGCCACCCAGGCACCCCACCCCCAGTTCTTAAGTACATAAAGATTTTTACTTTGTCAACTTTTTAAAAACATTTTTTAAAGTTTTAATTTAAATTCCAGTGTAATATTAGTTTCTGGGGTGCAGTATAGTGATTCACAATTTCCATTCAGCATGCAGTGTTCAACACAAGTGCACTTCTTAATTCCTATCACCTATTTATTCCATCCCCCCATCCACCTACACTCTGGTAACCATCATTCTCTACAGTTAACATTCTGTTTCTTTGTTTGCCCCCCCACCTTTTCTCGCCTTTGCTCATTTGTTTTGTTAAAACACTAATTGAGCTTAAATTCCACGTCTGAGTGAGATCACCTGGTATTTTTCTTTTTCTGACTGACTTTCACTTAGCATAATACTCTCTAGCTCCATCTGTGTTGCTGCAAATGGCAAGATTTTGTTCTTCTTTATGGCTGAGTAATATTCCACTGTTTTTTTTTAAAGGGATAAAACTTTTCTTTTTCTAGGCGTCTTAATCCACATTCTATATCTGCATTTGAAGCCAATGAAGAGCTGAGTCTCCATGTGGCTGTTGAAGGCAAAATTTATCTGACTATCTACTGTCCTACAGATGTTGTTAATAGAGTAAGCAGTATGTCTTCAAGTGACAAATTGACAAGATGGGAAGTGCTTGGTGTACAGGGAGCATTGCTGAGTCACTTTATACAGCCAGTTTATATCAGCAGTATACTTGTTGGTGAGTGGGATTTCAGTACCTCCTGACCTCTTCTACTAAGTAAATATATTAATCAGTGTAAAACCAGATTTTTGCACTCTTGAGACTTTATTTAAGGTAAAAAACACATTCACTGTTTTGTTGAGATTTTCATTTCATGGTAGCTTATAATCATACTTAGTATAATATGACTTCTGCTTTCTTATCAGGAGGAGAAAAATTAATATTTTAAATTAGCCACTTAGATATATTATACCTTAGATACATTATACTTTTGTTTGCACAGTATTTAATTATTTTTTCCTTTTCTTTTAGAAAAGTGTTTCCTTGAACTTCTCAAATCTAAAAGTTTGTCTTTAGTTATCCTTGAAATAAGAAAAAATATTAAGTGCCCATTTTGGTTTTTTTCCTACCTTTTTCATACATTTGGTTACGATCTGGATCCTTTAAATTGGTCAAATGAGTAGGAAGTAGCTAGAGCACAAGATAAATAACGTGAATTAGCAATTTACTTCTTTCTGTGGTGGGAGGTATTACAGAATGCTGTATTTATATTTGAATGGTTATTTCAGGCATTATTTCAATAAACAGTTTTGGGACTCAGTTTTACAGTTTTCATAAAGCCCTAGGTATTGCAAAACTTTAATTCCCTTGTGAAACACTTTAAATTATACTGTCACTTGGTTCTTCTTTGCTTACCATTTTTAATAACAGTTGCATGTACAAGCTTTAGATCCTCACATGGGTAAAATTTTTGTTTTTAGTGGTACTATTTCTTATATTTTTTTCTTGGTTTTTTTTTTTGTTGTTGTTGTTTGTTTGTTTAGATATACCATTTCTTAGAAATTTCTCTTACAGGTAAAACTTTTTCAGTTCCATGTGTATATAAGATTCTGTATTTTCTTCCTATTTTTGTTTGGCTTTAATAAATTGTAAAAAGGAAAATGGTTATTTATTTTCTTTTTTTTAAATTTTCTAATATTAACCTTATTTTCTTTGTATAGAAAATACATTATTTGATTCACAATTCAAAAGATTCAGGAGGGTTTTCAGTAAAGCTTCCCTCCCATCCTAGTGCCCCAGGCATCCAATTTACTTCTGTGGCGTTCATTGTTACTAGTTTTTTGTTTTTCTTTCCAAAGATAGTTTATGCTTATAGAAATAAATGAATACATTCTTTCCCTTTTCTTCTCTTTTCTTTTCTTTTCTATTCTGTATTTTATGGGAATAGATGATAACAGCTCATATTGTTTGCATCTTTTTTCATTTAATAATGTATCTTGGAAGTTTTTCCATGTCGAGTATGTAAAGAATTTCCTCATTATTCGTGGCTCACTGTGTAATATTTCCTTGTATAAATATATCATAATTTATTTAACCATTTTCAGGTTGTGGTAATTTTAGGTTGTTTGTAGGGTGTTTTTTTTTTTTTTTTTTTTTTTTTTTGCCACTGTCAAAATGCTACAGTGAATGACCTTTTTATATTTATTATTTATGCATGTAAAAGTATATTACTAAGATGAATTCCTGGAAGTAGAATTGCAGGCAAAGAAGTATGCATTAGCAGTTTTGAAAAATATTACTAAGTTACCCTCCAAATCATATTGCCCCTGGTAAACATGGCAGTGCCTGCTATTCTTACCCTCAAAAGTGCTTACTTCTAAATCTACTTTTTCCAAATACATATTCATATAGATGATACATTTCTTAGATTTAATTTAGTTACCAAGGTTCTTTGCAATATTTTCTTTTAGTCAGGTCAGATACTCTCTCAGACACTTAAACTTTCCTCAGTCTCCTTTAAGAAAGGCTCTTTTTCTTTTTGAATGTCTATTAAGTATCTAAGAATGATCTATGCTTTCTCTAGAATCACAGCTTTCTTTGATGAAGAAGGTATTTTAAAATGTCACTTATATGACGTAACTCCATACTATATTTAGTTTCTCAAAAGGATGGATATAGGTTCTTGTAAAATTACTTGGAATTTAGCTAGTGGTTGGGGCACCTGGGTGGCTCAGTTTGTTGGGCGTCTGACTTTGGCTCAGGTCATGATCTCACAGCTTGTGAGTTTGAGCCCCACATCGGGCTCTGTGCTGACAGCTCAGAGCCTGGAGCCTGCTTTGGATTCTGTGTTTCCCTCTCTCTGTCTACCCCTCCTCCGCTCGTGCTCTCTCTCTGTCTCAAAAATAAATAAACATTAAAAAACATTTTTTTAATTAAAAAAAAAAAAAGAATTCAGCTAGTGGTTTAGGATAGGAACTTAAAAATTAAATCTTGTCATTTTGAGTTCATCTTGCACCTAGCAATGGGGAACACCAGGTAACGATAAAACACTATATAAGACTTTGTAAAATTGTTTCTGCTCTCTTTTCTTGGCATCTTTGTGGGACACATCTAAAGCTAACTGATGTTCTGTCTGGTATAGTCTAAATGTTTTAATGTGTATAAGTTTGTAACAAAGGCACATTTTTGGACTTCTTATGATCTCTATTTTGTGTCTGGTGGAAGAGGTAGGAAGTTTTGAGGCAGAGGAATATACATTTTAAAAGAGCACCACTGGGTGATTCTTATACAGATGATGTGAATGGCTCTTTGAGAAATACTCATTTAAAGTGTCCGTACACTAAAAGAATGTGATTTGGAGAGCTAAAAGAATCCTGAGTTCGCTGAACTATATTAGTAGTCTAGTATAGCTGCTCACTTAATAATAAACTCTTTTTATGTCATTCCTGATAGAGGATCATCTGACCTTAGTTTAAAAGCATCTAGTAATGTGGAGCATAGGATTTAAAGCCAATCTATTCTATTAATTGAATAGCTCCAATTGTTTTAAAAATGAATTTCTCAGTATTTAGAATTGAAATTTACTTCCCTTTAATTAAATCTAGTTCTTGGAGAATAGTGACCTCATCCCATTCTCTTTTAATAAGTCTCATGAAAGTTTTACAGTTCTTTATTTTGATTCTTAAAAACCTAATTTACTAGATCAGTTACCAATGGAGAGTATTATATTTTAAGACTTATTTAACATTTTAAAAAGTTTACAGAAACAAATTTTATGTTCTAGATATTGTCAGATATTTATCACTTTATGGTAGTATTCTTTTTCTTTTTTAGGAAAAAATCTTAGACTTGCATTTAAAAAGACATTTACTGTTATTTGAATAGAAAGCAATCCAGACTAATATGGAAGAAATTTCACTTTGCTTAGGTACTTAAAAACAGCTGGATTTATATTTTCAAGGTTTTTATGATATATTTTGCAAATTTGGTATTCTGTTAAGGTAAGGTCATCTGTCTAAACATTTCAAGAGTGTTTGTCCAGAGGTATTTCCATCCAGGAGTGCTTTTCATATGCTGATTTGAATTGTACATTTGGATTTTAAAGAATACTAATTGCTGATTCCCTCCTAGTGAAACTGTTTTAAACATAGATTTAAACATTTCATAACCTTAGAGATTATGTTACTCCTTTTTTTCTTTTTTCTTTTTTTTTTAAGATCAGTGATTGGAGGTTCACAATGTTAATAAAAGACTTGCCCAAAATCATTCAGTTTGCCTATTGGCAGAGCCAAGACTTAAACCTAGTCTTATAACTTCTCATGCTCGTGCTTTTTTTTATTAAATTGAGCTCTGACAGCTTTGTCTGAGCATAGCCAGTGACTAGAATTTCACTGCTATGTCTCTTAAACTTGACGGTCTTGAAGGCAGATGCTATGCCACACTCATCTTGGTCTGGTTTATGTTCCCTAGCACAAATTAAATGTTTCATGAATAAATGGTTTTAGTCAGCATGTTTTATTGTTGAAAGTGCTTTTATTTTTCTACTTAAAACTTATTCTGCCTGGAACAGTTAAAAAATAATTTTTTTTTTAATTCTTTGCTCTTGTTACATTTGATGATCATCTGGGAAGCTTTTAAAATAATATGGGAATTAAGCATTGGTATTATTCCAATCCCTAGTGATTCTAATGTGCATCTAGAATTGATAATTATTGCTTTCTGGTAATCTAATATTTTATATTCCTTTTTCATCAGGTTTTATTGAGCCACCTACTAAATGCTAGGTGTTGTGTACTGTTGTGTTACCCTCAGGGGTGCCCTTTGTGTAAAATACAGAGTGAGTGTTATGAATACACACACAGGATGCTTCTTGCCTTATGTCGTCTTCTAGCCACACATTTGTGTTTCACAGGAACATGATTTGTTTTCTCCAGATGTTCTGTGGTATATGGGTGGTGGTGGTAACAATGTAATGCTTCAGACTAATTACAATGTTCCAGATGTGGTAGGACCAGTGCGCACAGTTCTCTAATGTTTGATTTAGATACTTCATTCTTATTCATGCAGCTTCAGTTTTTATTAGCTATTTCAGGAACTATTTCTTTTTTTTTTAATGTATGTAATTTATTGTCAAATTGGTTTCCATACAACACCCAGTGCTCATCCCAAAAGATGCCCTCTTCAATGCCCATCACCTACCCTTCCCTCTCTCCCACCCCCCCCCCCATCAACCCTCAGTTTTTTCTCAGTTTTTAAGAGTCTCTTATGCTTTGGCTCTCTCCCACTCTAACCTCTATTTTTTTTTTTCCTTCCCCTCCCCATGGGTTTCTGTTAAGTTTCTCAGGATCCACATAAGAGTGGACACATACGGTATCTGTCTTTCTCTGTATGGCTTATTTCACTTAGCATCACACTCTCCAGTTCCATCCACGTTGCTACAAAGGGCCATATTTCATTCTTTCTCATTGCCCTGTAGTACTCCATTGTGTATATAAACCACAATTTCTTTATCCATTCATCAGTTGATGGACAGTTAGGCTTTTTCCACAATTTAGCTGTTGTTGAGAGTGCTGCTATAAACTTGGGGTACAAGTGCCCCTATGCATCAGTACTCCTGTATCCCTTGGGTAAATTACTAGCAGTGCTACTGCTGGGTCATAGGGTAGGTCTATTTTTAATTTTCTGAGGAACCTCCACACTGTTTTCAGGAACCATTTCTATTGATTTACATTACACTTATGGTAGATTATGCTCCTGAGAATCTTTTCTGTATAAAAAGCTGTCAAGTTGGGGCGCCTGAGTGGCTCAGTCGGTTGAGTATCTGACTTTGGCTCAGGTTATGATCTCACGGTGTGTGGGTTCAAGCCCCGTGTCAGGCTCTGTGCTGACAGCTCAGAGCCTAGAGCCTGCTTCAGATTCTGTGTCTCCTTCTCTCTGCCCCTCCCCTACTCATGCTCTGTCTCTCTCTCTGTCAAAAATAAATAAAAATTAAAAAAAAAAAAAAGCTGTCAAGTCAGGTCTGCTTCAGTCTTTGATTAGATTTATTTTTTGACTTACCTTTCGAGTTTTATGTTGTTATTTTAGATGATTTAAAATGAATCAAACTCTTCCTATTATATGACATAATTTTAGAGTTGTATTTTTCCAGGAACAAGATTTAGTTTCAAGATAGAACCAAAACCACACCTCAGATTTAGTTAATAGTTAAAGCATACATATATAAGGGGGAAAAGTAAAATTTCTAGTATCAATATCTTTGATTTTTTCTATTAAATTATTGCTTTTATACCACCTTATTAAAACATCTAGTTGAAACAATTTGGTATTTAAGGAATCTTACATGGAATTTGACTTGCAGTGTTGTTGGGTTCTTTGTTTTTTTTTTTTGTTTTTTTCCAAAATATGTCTTGGTACCTTGGGCACAAATAGTATCCTTATCTTATTACAGTATGTCTTACTCTGTTTGGGCTACTACTCTGTTTGTGGCTACCCACCAGAGATTGGGTGTCTTTAAGCACCTAAACATATATTTCTCACACTTCTGGAGGCTAGAAATTCTAGGATCATGGTGCTGACAGATTCACTGTCTGGTGAGGGCCTGTCTCCTGATTCATGGTTGACTGTTTTCTTACTGTGTCCTGATACTGTAGCAGGGGTGAGAGCCTCTTTTATGAGGGCACCTCACAAAGGCCCACCTCCAACTACCATCACATTGGGAATTAGGTTTCAACATACTAATTTTGTGGGAATACATTTAGTTTGTAGCACAGTATGTAATATATAACATTTTCTTTTGAATCCATGTCTTCTGTCCATTATAGACACAGTGACTATTCCACAGACCACAGACCTTCCTTCTTATCAATATTTTATGTCCAAGCATCTTTTTTTTTTTGTGCCCAACATATCTTTATCCTAGACTTCATTTGTCAGTATTTCTTAATTTGGAATATTCAAAGGAGTGCTCAGTGTCTATCAGTAGATGAATAAAGAAGACGTGGTGTATACATACCTTGGAATATTATTCAGCCATTAAAAAGAATGAAATCTTGCCATTTGCAGCAACATGGGTTAGATCTAGAGGGTATAGGCTAAGCAAAATAAGTCATAGAAAGACAAATATCATATGAGTTTACTCCTGTGGAATTTAAGAAACAAAGAAGCAGAAAAAAAAAAAAGACAAACCAGAAAACAGACTCCTAACTATAGAGAAGGTACATTGGAGGGGGAGTGTGAGTGAAATAGGTGATGGGCATTTTAAGAGTACACATCTTGATGAGTGCCAAGTAATACACAGAATTGTTGAATCACTATGTTAAATACCTGTAACTAATTTAACACTGTATGTTAACTATACCAGAATTAAAATGAAACACACACACACACACACACACACACACACACACACACAAAGGAGTGCTTAGAAAAAGGGTGACAAAAGCAACTCATGCTCTCTTTACATCATTTTCTAGTTTCCAAGTAGTCCTAATGAGTGTAAGACCAAGTAGCCATCCATCTCAACAATTTCAGTGATACGGAAACAACTTTTTTCTGCAGTATTATCTAGTAGTTTATAAAATTTCTCTTGTGAGAACCTCCGACCCTCTAAGGAGAAAAGAGATCTACTTTAGAATTCTTAATTTTTAAATAGGAATGACTTGTTTAACTTCTGTTTTAAGTTTGCAGCCCATTATTTTATACCTTACTAATGACATTGCATCTCTTTGAGCTCTCTTTGAACAGTTATTTTAACCAAGAACTCTAAAGTTTTGATATTGGTCAAAATTTTAACCAGAAATGGCCATTCTTTAAATCACATTGTCTTGTGAAACTGGACTATTACAGTACTAGAATAGTTGTAATTTGTGGTCCTTAGATATAGAAAAGTAACTTACTCTCACCAACTATTTCTCAGCCACATTTATCTCATGTGTTAGGTGTTGGTTTCATGCTGTCATCTGAGAAATCAAGACGAGTCAATTGTCTTTGGCAGAAACCTGTATAAAGTACTGGGATTGTTTTCTTTGTTTGCTTGCTTGTTTTTTGTTTTTTTTTTTCTGGGTCAGTTCTGGCTCTTCACTGGAATTTCAATTTTTTTTACTTTCTGTATTTTCTGTAGATTCTTTTTTGAATAGAAATCATGACCTTGATACCTTGTCCTAATTCTGGTAAAGAATATGGAAATAGGTGCTAAGAGAGAAGTAGGAAAGGAAAAGTAGCAAGATAAAAGATAGACTTTAGACTCTTTCCAATTTTTCTTTGGTGTATAGTCTTTTAATATTGAACTTCTTCTGAGTGTTTTGTTTTTACTTTTTAGGCAATGGGAATTGCAGCGATACTAGAGGTTTAGAAATTGCTATAAAGCAACGTGTTGATGATGCACTGACTTCAAAACTTCCAATGTTTTACTTGGTCAACAGACCTCATGTTAGTTTAGTACCTTCTGCATATCCACTTCAAACAAACTTGGAATATAAATCCCTGAGTCTGAATTGGGCACAGGGGGACGTTTCTTTGGAGATTGTGGATGGCCTAAGTGGAAAGATCACTGAAAGGTTAGCATTTCTAATTTCTTTTAAAACCGCATATTAAGCAGGGCACTTGTGATGAGTACCGGGTATTATATGTAAGTGATGAATCACTAAATTGTATACCTAAAACTAATATTACACTGTGTCAACTAACTGGAATTTAAATAAAAATGAAAAAAAAATTGTAAGAGAAAATACTGTATTTATTAGAAAAGAACATCTGTACATAAATCTGTACATAAAAAGAAAAACTGTACATACAGTTTAAACCTGTGTTGTTCAAGGATCAGCTGTATTTAGAAGTGCAAGTGTAAGGGGCCCAGAAGTTAAGCTTCACAGTAAATCTCCCTCTGTCTATGCTATAATAAAAACAAAGTCCCTCCCAAAAGCACATATAAGCAAAATAACACATTTTAATACAGTTTTTAAAATTACTGTAACTTTTTTAGGTAAAAAATTTTAAATTATGAACAATAATGAGTGTGTTATCATTGAGTGTGACTATACTAATTTAAGGAGAAAAAAAAACATTTTTTTTTTCTGATGAGAAAACAGACCTGGAGAAGTTCTATAACTTACTGAAGTTACATAGTAAGTTGAATGGAGCCAGCATTCAAAATCAGTCTCCAGAACCTATATTTTTCTAAGTATCATTTCATGATTTTAAATACTTAAATTTTTTTTAAACATTTATTCATTTTTGAGAGACAGCATGAGCGGGAGAGCGGCAGAGAGAGAGGGAGACACTGAATCCGAAGCAGGCTCCAGGCTCTGAGCTGCTGGCATAGAGCCCAACCCAAGGCTCAAACTCATGAATTGTGAGATCATGATCTAAGCTGAAGTCAGATGCTTAACCAACTGAGCCACCCAGGCACACCTCATTTCATGATTTTAATTAGCACTGGAATCATATAATGTGTCTGTATTAAAAATTCATTTTCTCTTACTGAAGCTGAATTTCTGGATCTAAGGCTCAAGAATCTGTATATTTTTTATTTTTTTACTTTTTATTTTTGAGAGCAAGAGAGACAGAGCATGAGCCAGGGAGAGCAGAGAGAGAGAGGGAGACACAGAATCCAAAGTAGGCTCCAGGCTCTGAGCTTGTCCACATAGAGCCCTACACGGGGCTTGAATTCACGAACCACAAGATCATGACCTGAACTGAAGTCGGATGCTGAACTGACTGAGCCACTCAGGCGCCCCTATTACTTACTTACACTTAAATGTGAGAACTAACGTACTATGTTATACTACCTTCTTGTAATAACCCTGTAGATTAGGTTGTATTGTTGCTCTTTTACAGGTAAACTATCAAGTAGGTTAAATATCTTGTTTAAAGTCATCCAAATAGTAAGTGACACAGCTGGGACTCTGATCTGGACATTGTATTTCCAAAGCCCTTGTCTTTAGACACTATGCCTTTAGACATTTCTTTGTAACATCCCCTGCCACTGATTATCAAGCAAAGCTAAAACCCTTCTTTTCGTGTGACCATAGGTTTATAATGAAATAATGAATAATGTTAAAAGTTTAAATGCTTAATCTTGCTTTCTTTGTGAAAGATGGATTTAAATCAAGACCACATGCAAATATTTCTTGGTATGAACTCAGTCAAGCATTCTGTTGATTACTTCAACTAATGTGAATTAAACTATTGCTTTGCATCATCAAAAAGTAATATCACTGTTAATTATGAACAAACTATACACATAAAAACAAAACAAATCTTTGATAAAAGACATTTAAAAATCTTTTACTGAAAACAGAAAATAACGCAAGACTAAAATCAATAAATATAAAATGAGCCTAATTCTTTTATTGTAGCTAAATCCTTGCCAGGTGATTACAAATGGAGAGAGCAGATGTGATCTAAATATTAGACAAAGTATAGTTCAGCCTCAAAGCATTACGTAAGGCAAAGGATACTTTATCATTGAAAGGTATAATTTACAAGGAAGACAAAAACAGTTAATGGATATCTATGCAACAAATAACATAGTATCAAGGTTCATATAGCAGAAGTTACAGAAAAGGAGGAAAAATTAAGATCCCCCACTAGTTGAGACCATAATTGGCCTCTTTCATTAGCAAATAGACAATAAGCAAGGATACAGTGGTTTTTAATAAC
The DNA here is from genome assembly GCF_018350155.1 of Leopardus geoffroyi. Taxonomy (NCBI): domain Eukaryota; kingdom Metazoa; phylum Chordata; class Mammalia; order Carnivora; family Felidae; genus Leopardus; species Leopardus geoffroyi. The sequence continues at coordinate 101,803,024 of NC_059327.1, read as the reverse complement.
AAAAAGGTAGATTTGCCTAACTTACGAAACTTTGCACCATAAAAATGTAAAATATACCTACTTTTCAAGAACCTGTAGAATATTGAAAAAAATTCATCCTATGTTAGGCCACAAAGAAAATTTCAAATTCTTAAAAGAAGCAATGTGTAGATAGTATTTGTAATATAGTAAATCTATAAATACTAAAATCAGGATACTAGAAATTTATTGGGAAAAATACTCTTAACTTTTGGCTCAAAGAGGAAATGTAAAATGAAACTTCAGAATATTTAGAAAACAAGGATATTGAAAGCATTTCATGTAAGAACTTGTAGGATATAGCTAAAGCAAAGCTGAATAGAAAATCAGTACTTTAAATGCTTATATCAACAAATAATGGAAATCAAGCAGAATGAAAAAAATCAATAAAAGAAATGAAAATTAAAGAGCTAGAGCACAAACAAGTTGTAAGTAATCATAAAAAGCTGATTCTGGTAAATGTCATTGATTAATCTCATTTAACAAAAAGGGAGTAATTAACAAAAATAGAAGATTGAAAGAATCCTAAAAAACTTCTTTGGTCAACCAGGTAAATATATTTGAAAATCTTGTGAAATGCATACATTTCTAGGAAAAAATTATTTCTATAACTGGTATAGAAGAGGGAAAAATCTAAACACTGTTTTCATAATAAAAGTTATCAAGAAGATGCCCTAACTGTTCTCAAAGAAGGCACCATTCTGCGGTGGTTCAGAGGAATTTTTTAAATCTTAAATAGTAGAAATTTCCAGTGCTATCTAAAGAAAGAAAACTTCAAAATCTTTTTATGAAGCAGGTATACCACTGTACTTAAATAGGATAGAAGATTGATGCCCTCCCCTCACAAAAGTTACAGGCTAAACTTTCTTTTATATCTGAGCAAAATTTATGAATAAAATATTAGGAAGCAGAATGTAGTAGTATATTAAAAATATATATATATTTTATACAGCAATACCAATTGGTATTTTTTCTAGGAATTTGAGGATGGTGCTAACATAATAGAAATAATACCACATTAGAAACTCTTATTAAAATAATTTGTCATATTGATTGATCTAGGGAAATACCCCACATATTCCTCTCTATAAATTCTAAGAAGACACATAATACAGATATTCAACTATCTAGATAAAGATAATAAAAAAGGAATATTTTGATACTTTTGTTAAAGGTAAAATGTGTCTTTATTAGATACTTTATTAGAAGTATCTAATTAGATACTTTAATTAGATACTTTATTAGAAGTATCATCATGATTGATGAGGAAATCTCAGAAGCATTTCCACTAACATCCAGAACAAGACATTATTGTTTACTGTTACTGCTATGTAATCTTTTACTGAAAGCATTTGGACAAGAGAAAGAAGTGAGAGGCTATAAAATATTGAAAAGAAGGAGGTAAGATTACCTTTATTTGCATATGGTATCATTTATACCTGAAAAGCTGAAGAACCATTGGAAAAAACTACAACAAAAGGTTATCTTGGTGAAAATATTAATAAAGATATCACACAATAGATTTCATACACCAGAGGGTACGTTAACTATTGCTGTATATAAACTACCTCAAAACATGGTTAAAACTACCTCAAAACTTAAAATAACCATTTATTACTGCTCACAAGTTTTTAGGTCACCTGAGCTGGATTTGGTTAGACTCCCTCATTCGTCTGGAGTTAGCTCTAGGTCAATTGAAAGTCAATTTGGCTGATCTTAGAGGGATGACAGGACTCTCGTCCATGTGTTATCTCAACCTCTTGTAGATTAGTCCCAGCTGGCTCATTTGGCAGAGGATTCCCTAGAGAATGAGAACACAAACCTATGAGGCCCAGGCTCAGAACTGACACATCATCTATTCTGTTCACCAAAATAAGTCACAAAGCTAGACCAAATTCAAGGGGAGGAGAAATTAACCACAGTTATTGAGAGGAGAATTTGAAAAGTCCCATTATAAAGAGCATGAACACAGGGAGGAAGAAAGGATTTGGGCAATTTTTGTAATCACAAGAACAGCTAATGTGAGAAGATACAACGAAGAGAGAGTTACAATAGCAAAAACTTTCATAGTCTGTGGACCCGCTTTTATTAGAAACAAAAAATATATCTACATGCACGTATGCAAATATGGGAGGTCATGAGAAGGGGTGTAGATATTTTACTTTTTAGTGAGTTAAATTTACATACAGTGAAATGCACTGCACAGTTTCATGATTTTTGATATATGTATATACCTGTGTAACCATCACTCCAAAGTTCAGGACATTTTCATCAGTTCCAGAAAATATTTCTCTGCTTTTTTCCAGTCAATTCTGGTAAAACCGTTGTTTTAATTTGGATCAAAATAGATTAATTTTTCTTCAAACAATAAAATGCTCCAATGTCCATCTTCTTTAATTTTTAATGCAACACTATAGTAACTAAAACTGCAATTTAATAAAAGAAATAAGCTTCAGAAAGTAATTAAATATTCAGAACAATTTTCATGTAAATTGCATTGTACATAACTGAGAAAAATATTTGTAGATTCTGTGTTGATTTTACTCTCTACAGTGTCAACATATATCCTTGAATAATGATGAATGTTTCATTCCTTCCTACTTTAGTTCCCCATTTAAAAGTGGTGTGTCAATGGCAAGTCGGCTTTGTAAGGCTGCAATGTTAAGTCGATTTAACCTGCTTGCCAAAGAAGCTAAAAAAGAAGATTTACTTGAAGCTAGTACATACCATGCAGCAAAGGTAAGTCCTTCAAGGAATGACAATGATTATAGAAATCAAATTTAAGACAACAAAAATGTAATTTCATGATGATGATACACAGCAGAAGTTGGTTGAATAGTACCTGACTATAAGGTATTGCCATGTACTGGTAAAATTCATTTTTAAATGAATATGCCAGAAATTGGATGTGTAAATGAGTGTTGCCACTTAAAGTAGTGACCTTAGTTGGTAGGTACATACTTTGATGATATCAATCAAAACCTGCTTTCATATCCAGAGAAACAAAATGGTAATGAATTTTTTTTCTGTAGGTGTTAACTGTGTTAACTTTAGAGGTTATGTATTTTACAATAATACATTAAAATACCCATATAAATTAATTTTCCTATTTCAAAGTTGTGAAATAGGTTTAATTTCAGCATGTGACTTGGACCTGATTAGGTTGGTGATTCACAGAGCCTTTTTCTCTCTTTAAAAATATTCTGTTTTTAGTATTACAAATGTAACGTATAGAGAATTTGCCAATTTTTTTAAATACAAAGGAAAAATACTACTTGTAATCATTCCTACTATTCAAATTATAATGTTCTTAATCTAAGATTAAGAGCTATTGCATGTTATAAGCACATTATTTCAGTTTTTGTCACCTGTGTCATGCATATATATGTGTGTGTGTGTGTGTGTGTGTGTGTGTATTTGCATAAATTTTAAAATATTAAGTTCATACTGGATGTTTTTGAATCTGCTCTTTTCATTCGGAATAGTCTGACATGAACCATGTTATCATAATGTGACATACCCATGACATCAAGTTATTAAATACAGATTGTTTCTGATGGCCTAATTCAGTTAATAATCTAGTATTGTATGAAAGTCCCTTAATTTCACCAATATCTTAATGCTCACACTATAAATCCCCACCTGTGAAACAAATTATAATAACTACAGATTTGTGGGTATGTATACACATTTTTAAGTATAAAGGCTTATCTACACAATTTTTGGGTTTGGTGGCAAGAAGAAATTGCAGATCATTTTTATAAAAGAAAGTATGAAACTGGACAAAATTCTCAAAAAACCACCTTTCACAACTCTGGGATTCGAAGACAGAAAAACAGCAGAAAGTGTATATTCCTGAAAAACTGCTAGAACTTTGGATAAGAGTAACAGGAGTTTGTGGTGCCTTCACCCAGAGCTGTTCCTCTTCTTTCTCCCTCCCCTCTGCTAGTTTGAATGGCAAAAACCATAGTTTTTACTAGAGGGAGGATGCCACTGGAAGTAGTAGATTTGCTACTTAAGAGTGGACTTGATTTGGTGCAGGGGGTGAAAATTTGAGGCTTTTTCAGCTAAAAGTGACAAACCTAGTAACAAACAGATGAGGAAAATCAACAATTTTTCTGGCCCAAGATTGCAGTCCTGGTTGGGGCAAGTGATGCACCAACTAGTAACTTAATAGGTAGGCTTTGGAAATGAAAGAGTCATAGAAGAGCTGAGATAAATTCTCCGTATATCCTTGGCTGAATGAGAAACTACACTTGTGCAGGGAAGATCCCAGAGAACCCAGTAAAGAGTGAAAGTGTAAAAGAGAACTGGCTATGGCATTAAATTCAGTAGTCCCTCCTTATGCATGGGGGATACTTCCAGTAACCCCAGTGGATGCCTAAAACGGCAGATAGTACTGAACCCTATATATACTGTTGTTTTCTTATACATACATACCTGTGATAAAGTGTTTTATAAATTAGGCACAATAAGAGATTAACAACAATAATATTAAATAGAACAATTATAATATACTGTAATAAAAGTTGTGTGGTCTCTTTCTCAAAGTATTTTATTGTGCTGTACTCACCTTTCTTTTTCTTGGGAAATGATAAAATGCTTATGTGATGAAATGAAGTAAGGTGAATGATGTAGGCATTGTGACATAGCATGAAGGCTACTACTGACCTCCTGATACCTCAGAAGGAGGATCATCTGCTTCCGGAACGCGGTTAACTACGGGTAACTGAAACCAGGGAAAGCAAAACCATGGATAAGGTGGGGGAAACTGTGGACACAATCTCTCTCTCTCTCTCTCTCTCTCTCTCTCTCTCTCACACACACACACACACACACACACACACACACACACACAAATTGATCAGAAGAATGTAGATGCCTTGTAGGTTTAAGGTGTTTGAGCAGTATCAACTGAAATCATTTGTTTATCATTAAGCTATGTAGATAGAAGGTAAGCATTCAGAAGCCAGGCTAAAACACAAATATAAGAATAAAAAAACTTGGGAGAGATAGCAGCAGTTGCACACCATGGAGCAAACAGATGTTACAATTTAAGAAAGGTAAATTTAAAAAAAAACTTTAGAAAAACTAAAACTATATCCAGATTTGCTACAATATATTATTTAAAAAGTTTAAGTTTAAGCCAAAAGTTCTGGGATATGTAAAAAAAACACAAAAGTGAAACCTATACTCAGGAAAAAATAACAGTCCATAGAAACTGATTTTGTTGAGTTTAGCAAATGTTGAGTATAGCAAACTTCAAAGTAGCTATTATAAATATGTTTGGGGAATTAATGGAAAATATAAGTGTATTAATAGGCAATCTCAGTGGAGAAATAGAAATGATAAAGCAACAAATGAAAATTCCAGAATTGAAATAATATGTAATAAATGAAAAATTATTTAGATGGGCTCAACAGTACATTTGAGATGACAGATAAAAATCAATAAACTTTGAAGATAATAGAAAGTTTTTTTGAAAGACAGAATGAAAACAAATGGAAGAATGAAAAACAGCATCAGAGATCTGTGGAAAAATATTAAGCTCACCAACATATGTGTATTAGGAATCTCAGAGGGAAAGAAATAAAAAGGGCTGGGAAAAATATTTGAAGAAATAATTACTGAAAAAATCCCCAAACTGGATGAAAAACATTAACAGATCCAGGAAACTCAGCAGACTCCCAAGAAAGGAAAAACTATTTTAAAAGATCCATGCCCTCTAAATCCAACCATAAGTCAGAGAAAGACAAATACCATATGATTTCACTCCTATGTGGAATTTATGAAGCAAGACAAATGAACAAAATAAAAAGACAGACTCTTAAATATAGAGAACAAACCAATGGTTGCCAGAGAAAAGGTGGGTGGGGATGGGTCGAAAAAGTAAGGGGATTAAGATTTATCTAATGATGAACACTGAGTAATGTATAGAATTGTTGAATCACTATATTGCACACCTGAAACTAATATAACACTGTAATTGGAATTTTAAAAATAAAATTTTAAAAAAGATTTATATCTAGATATGTCATATTCAGACTGCTTAAGACGAAGACAAAATCTTGAAAACCGCAAAAGAAAAAAGTTGCCAACCAAAGAGCAGTACATCTAAAGGCTGATTCCTCATTAGCAATAATGGAGGCCAACCTAAAAATAACCAGAACAGTCTTGAATAAGAATAGAGTTTGATAGTTCACACTTCCTGATTTCAAAGCTTACCAGAAAGTCACAGTAATCAAGACACTGTAATACTGGCATAAGGAGTAACATATAGATCAATAGGATATAATTGATAGTTGAGAAATAAATCCTGGCATTTATGGTCAGTTGATTTTTAGCAAGAGCACCAAGATAATTCAGTGGGAAAAAAAAATCGTCTTTTTGGCAAATAGTCTTGGGACAACTTGAAATCTACATGGAAAAGAATGAACTTGGACCTCTACCTCACACTATATACAAAAATTAACTCAAAATGGATGATCTATGTAAGAGTTAAAACTACAAAACTCTTAGGAGAAAACATGGAAGAAAATATATGTATTCTTAAGTTAGAGAAAGGTTTCTTAGATCTACCAAAAATATCCATAAGAGAAAAAATTCGTATTTTAGACTTTATTATAATAACTTTTGCATTTCAAGAATTATTAAGAAAATGAAAGGGCAAGCTACATACTAGCAGAAAGTATTTGTGAATTATATACCTGGTAAGGGACTTGTGTCTACAATATACAAAGAACCCTTGCAACTCAATAATACATGACTCCTTTATAAAATGACCAAAGTTTAAATAGACATTTCTATAAAGAAGATAAATGAATGGCCAATAAGAATATGAAAAGATGTTTAGCATCATTAATCACTAGGGAAATGTAAATGAAAACCACAGTGGTTTGCTGTTTTACATATACTAGGATATATCTGTAGTAAAAAAGACAATAATTAGCAAGTGTTGGCAAGGATGTGAAGAAATTGGAATCATCACACATTGCTGGTAGGAATGTAAAATGCAGCTCCTTTGGGAAACAATTTAACAGTTCCTCAAAAAGTTAAATACAGAGTTAGCATGTAGCCCAGGAATTCCCCACCTAGATATATGCGTAAGAGAATTGAAAACATATATTCACAGAAAAACGTGTATATGAATGTTCATAGCAGCAGTGTTCATAATGTACAAAAGGTGGAAACAACCCAAATGTTCATCAGCTGATGAATGGATAAACAAAATGTGGCATATCTCTTTAATCATCCATAAGCAACATGGATCAATCTTGAAAACATGATATTAAATGAAAGAAGCCAGACACAAAGGCCACAGATAATATGATTCCATTTATATGAAAATAGTCAAATTCATAGAGACAGAAAGTGGATTAGTGGTTTCCAGGGGCTGGTGGGGAGGAGAGAATAAGGATTGACTACTAATGGGTATAGGATTCCTTTTTAGAGTGATGAAAAATTTCTGGAATCTGTGGTAATGCTTGTACAACTTTGTGAATATACTGAAAGTCATTGAAACATACACTTTAAAAGACTGAGTTTTATGATACATGAATTACATCTTAAAGCTGTTAGAAAAGAAATAATGGAGACCAGAATGCAGTGAAATACAGTGAAAAGTGCTGAAAGAAACACCTAGCAACCAAGAATTCTATAGAATTACAGCAAAATAATTCTTCAAAAATAAAAGCTATGCATTTATAATTATATAACAATTGTATGTGTTAGTAACAACAGAACTCCAAAATATATAAGCAAAAACTGACAGTATTGAAAGGTGAAATAGATAATTCTACAATTATAGTAGGAGATTTTAATATTACTGCTTTAGCAGTTGATAGAACAAGTAGACAAAAATAAGACTATGTAGAAGGCTTAAATAAGAGTGCCAACCAAACTGGCCTATACAAAACACTCTACACAATGGTAGAATATATGTTCTTTTAAGTACACATGGGACATTATCTAGTATAGGCAATAAAGCAAGTCTCAATAAGTTTAAAAGGATTAAAATCATGCAAAGTATGTTCTTACCACTTTGGAATTAAATTAGAGATCAACAATGGAATGAAATCTTAGAAGTTATACATTTGAGAATTATAACAACTTCTGAATAATCCAGGAGTCAAAGAAATTATAAGGCAAGTTAAATATCTTGAACTGAATGAAAATACAACATAATAAAGTGTATGGAATATAAATCAGGGGCGCCTGGGTGGCGCAGTCGGTTAAGCGTCCGACTTCAGCCAGGTCACGATCTCGCGGTCCGTGAGTTCGAGCCCCGCGTCCGGCTCTGGGCTCATGGCTCAGAGCCTGGAGCCTGTTTCCGATTCTGTGTCTCCCTCTCTCTCTGCCCCTCCCCCGTTCATGCTCTGTCTCACTCTGTCCCAAAAATAAATAAACGTTGAAAAAAATTTAAAAAAAAAATAAATCAAAGAAGTGGTTAGAAATTTATAGTTTAAACCCTTACATTAGAAAGGAAGAGAATTGTAAAAAAAAAAAAATGTTATTTGAGCTTCCACCTTGAGAAATTAGAAGAAGAGCAAATTAAAAGTAGGAGGGAGGAAATAATATAGTATGGAAATCAGAGAAATAGAAAACAAAAAAACAGAAAAACTCTGAAATCAAATGTTGGTACATTGAAAAAAATTGACATTGATAATCCTTTACAGTAACCAATAAGAGAGAACACAAGTGATCAAAATTTGTAATGAAAGAAAGGTCATCACTATAGACCACAAAGAGCTAAAATAATTGTAAGGGAATATCATGAACAAACTTTTGTCAAAAAATTAGACAAATTAGATGAACACATTCCTAGAAAGACAAAAACTATAAAACTTGACTAAAGAGAATATCCAAATTGAACTAAAGAAGTTGAGTTATTAAAATTGTTTTCCTAAGAAGAGAGACAAACCAAGAAATAGACTCTTATAGAGAACAAACTGATTGTCACCAAAGGGGTTGGAGTGAGGGATGGGTTAAATAGGTGGTGGGGATTAGGGAGTGCACCTGTCTCCATGAGCACTTGGTGATGTATGGAATTGTTGAATTGCTGTATCGTACACCTGAAACTAATATAACACTGTATATTAATTGGAATTAAGATAAAAACTAAAAACAAATCTTTCCCTAAAGAATAGCAGAGTGAATTCTATCAAACATATATGCAAAAAAAGAAAAAAGAAAGAAAAATACAAATCCTACAAAAACTCTTTCATGAAATGGAGGAGAGAACACTCGCCAACTCCTTTTATGAGGTCACTATAACCCTGATACTGAAATTGGATAAAAACATCACAAAAAATGAAGACTACAAACCAGTATCTCTTAGGAACATAAATGCAGAATTAAGATATTGGCAGACTAAATCCAGCAACCCATAAAAAGGATTACACACCATCACAAAGGAGGTTTATTCCAGGAATGTAAGGTTGATTTAGTATCAGAAAATTATTTGATGTAATACATTATATGAATAGATTCATGTTTAAAACCCACATAATTACCTCAAAAGATGTACAATATGTATTTGACAAAATGAACAGCTGATGTTCATGATAGAAACACTAAGAAATAGAAGTAAACTTCCTCAAATGAAAAACCTACCATTGACATCATGCTTAGTGGTGAAAGAATACTTTTCTCCCTACCTTCCCAAGATTATGGAAGAAAACAAGAATGTCTGCTGTCACCATTTCTGTTCCACATTATTCTGTAGGTCCTAGCAAGTGCAGCAAGTCAAGAAAAAGAAATAAAACCCATCGAGACTGGAAGGGAGAAGAAAAACTGTTCTTATTTGTAAATGATATAATCTTGTATGTAAAATATCCTGTGGAATCTACCAAAACAAACAATTATATGATGTGTAAATTTAGTACACAGTATAAGGACAGCGTAGAAAAATAAGCTGTGTATTTTTGTACTAGGAATGAACACTCTAAAATTAAAATTGGAAGAACTGTTGGGGCGCCTGCGTGGTTAAGCGTCCGTCCAACTTTGGCTCAGGTCATGATCTCACGGTTCATGAGTTTGAGCCCCACATTGGGCTCTGTGTTGACAGCTCAGCACCTAACGCCTGCTTTGGATTCTGTGTCTCCCTCCCCTGCTCACACTCTGTCTCTCTTGGTCTCTCAAAAATAAATAAATATTAGAAAAAAATTAGGAAAACTGTTTCATCTAAAATAATACAAAATATACTTAGCAGTGAATTTAACAAAGTAAGTGCAAGATCTGTACACTGAGAATGATGATGTTGCTGAGAGTAATTAAAGAAGACATAATTCTGGGCTCCAGAATTAAAAACTTGCTTTTCAAAAGTCATCATTAAGAAAATGAAAACACAAGCCATACAGTGGAAGAAAATACTGGCAAATCATACATCTGGTGAAAGGTCTTGGATCTGTGATACACAATGAACTCTTTACAACTTAGTATTAACAGGGCAAACAACCCAGTTTTGTTTTGTTTTTTTTAATTTTGGGGGGTATTTTTTAGAGACCGAGCAGAGGAGAGTGGCAGAACGGGGGGGAGAGAGAGAGATCCCTTTTTTTTTTTTTTTAATGTTTATTATTGAAAGAGACTGCATGCAAGTAGGGGAGGGGCAGAAAGAGAGGGGTACAGAGGATCTGAAGGGGCCTTCATGCTGACAGCAGCATAATGCTGGGCTCAAGCTCACAAACCTAAACTGTGAGATAGTGACCTGAGCCAAAAGTGGATGCTCAACCACCTGAGCCACCCAAGCGCCCCAGGAGGGAGACTCTTACACAGGCTCCATGCCCAGTGCAGAGCCCAACATGGGGCTTGATCCCATGACCCTGGGATCATGACCTAGCTGAAATCAAGAATCAGATGCCCAATTGACTGAGCCACCCTGGCATTCCAACCCAGTGCATATATAGCAAAGAATATAGCCTAGTACACAGATAAAAGATGCTCAGCTTCACTGGTCATTAGGGAAATGCAAAATCAGACCACAGTTTGATACTGTAGCACATCCACTAAAATACAAAATAAATACTAGGTATTGTTGCAGAGAAACTGGAGACCTCTTACACTGCCAATGAGAATGTAAAATAGTACAGTCACATTGGAAAACATTTTGACTGTTTCTTGCAAAGGTAAACCTATAGTTAACTATGTGATCCAGCACTTCCACTAGTATCTGTCCAGGAGAAACAAAAACTTATACCCACATAAGACTTGTACATAAATGTTTACAGCAGCATTATTCATGATAGGCAAAAACTGGAAACATTCAAATGTTTATCAGCTTGTGAATGCATATACAATATGATAAACCCATATTATGGAATCCTAATCAGCAATAAAACAGAACCAACTGTAAATACATGAAACAACATGAATTAATCTGAAAACATGGTAACTGAAAGAAGCGTGACACAAAAGAGTTCATATTGTGTTAATTACGTTTTATGAAATTTCTAGAAAAACCAAAACTTTAAATACAAACTAGATAGATTCATGGTTGGCTGGCGCTGGGAATACAGATTGACTGCAAATGAGCACAGTGGAACTTTTCGCAGATGATGGGATTGTTTTACCACTGGACCATAAGATGGTTGCATGCCTGTATAAATTTACAAAAAATCATCATAACTGTATACTTGCAGTGACTCCATTTATGGTATGTAAATTATACTTCAGTAAAGCTTTTTCAAAAGTTCATCAATATGTTCATTTATAAAAAAATTAAAAGAAATAAACCAGAATAATAATGTGGTTATCTATCGTTTGGGGAATACAGGTGGTTTTTATTTTCTTTTTAGTATTTTCTCTACTTTTCAAGTTTTCTGTAATGAGTATGATTATTTTAATAAAAAATGTTTAAAAGATGTCTTTAAGGAGTGTTGGAAAGGAAAATGTTTAGTTTCAAAAATAACGAGAAAAATAGGAATGCAAAAACATTTTCAGTAGTTTTTAAAATGTCAAAGAAACAAGATTAGGGCTACTTACTTTTCATAAGCCAAATTCTGCCTATATCCTATAATTCAATTTTTTTTCTTTCTATAGTGTATGTCTGGATCCTATCAAGAAGCTAAAACTTTGTTGAAATCCTACTTGCAGCAACATGGCTATGGCTCCTGGATTGTGAAATCTCCCTGTATAGAGCAATTTAGTATGTGATTTAGGCAATCCATTGTCATATTAAAAATCTTTTATTTTTTTGGTGTCTTTGACTAGTAAAAATATTTTAAAATTTTTGGTGGATTTCAGCTTTCAAAACCAGAGTCTTTGCAAAAGCAATGTCCAGAGATTGCTTGAAAATAATAATTTACATGAAAGCATTGGGGTTCTTAACTTTTTTTTTAATTTTGGAAAAATTACTACCTGATTAATTATGCAGCCATTTTGTATTTATTTTCACAGGCATTATAAGGCCATTACCCTTTTCATAGTTTAAAAGAAAATTCTATTTCTTTTAAGTTTTTGTTTTAAAGTTATCCATGTAGCAAATATATTCAACATTGTGACCTGGTATTTCACTCCTGTTGTTTCTTTTTCAATTAAAAATTAGGATACAGGAATACAAATAATAGTCTTTGCTCATTTGTTGATTAATTCAACAAACATTTGAGTGCCTAATATTTGCTAATCACCATGCTTGTGTAATAGTAAAAATCAGTAACTATCATTCCTCACATCAAAGAAGTTTATGAATGTAAACTGCACATATACATGCAGAAAAATGTTAAGCATGTTAGAGAATAGTTTCATAAGTTAGTTATTCTGATTAATAGTGTCATCATAAATACTTTAAATAAAGAGTGCCCATTTTCCAGTGTTCTGTAATTCCATCCAAATGTGATTTAATACTTTGTAATTTAGATAAGTAGGGATTTCTGATAATGAACCAAAGATTATTTAGCTTTACATTTATATTTGTTTATAATATGATTGGATCAAAAGGAAAAGTTTAGTTACCACCTGAGTTAGGATATCTGTCGTTAGTGAAATTGTGAGTTTGTTCTATAGTTCAACCTATTTCTTAGTTTCAGTCACAGATGAATTAAACATTATTGGTTCTCACACTCTGTTCCTCCTAGCTTGGATCTTTATAATCTCTGATGAGGTTGATAATGGTTTTTTTAAATTTGTTTTATCTATTCTAAAGATATCTTTTCAAGATTGCAGTTGATACCAGTAATTGTCATTCTTTGTTCAGAGATAGAAGCTTGATCGAAAAGACTCTAAACTGCCCTACATCAAAAGCAGCAATGCTTATTGCCTCTTTTATGTACTCTGTGTTATGATTACATAAGATACTTTGCTTGAAGAAAATCGGACTTCTAAATCCAAACTTACACACTTCAATTTTAAAAATTCTTCAAAAACTACTAAACTAGTTGCATCTAAGTCCTCTTATAGCTCTAAGGTTCTGTTATCTGAGATAAACATTAAAGGATAGATAAAAGTGAGAAGGCTGAAATGGAAGAGAGAATATATTCCAGTTGGAAATAATAAAACAAAGATTAGATGGGAAATGTTACAGTGTTTGCGCCTAGAGAATAGAACACTGGATGGAAAGTTGAGAGTTGAGTCTAGCAGATGTTCTGATTTGGGTAGACAGAAGGGAACCCTTGAAGGGTTTTGTGTAGGGATGTGACATACATTAAGACACCATCCACAACATTTTTATGTTCACTTACTATGGAAATTTCTAAACATACGAAAATAGAATAGTAAGTGACTCCCATGTACCCATCACCCAGCTTCAATAATTATTAAAACATAGCAATCTTCTTTCATATATACTTCCCCAAGCTGGATTATGTTAGAACAAATACCAGACATATTATTTCTTTTTTTTTTAAGTTTTAAATTACAGTTAACATACAGTGTAATATTAGTTTCAGGTGTACAACATAGTGAATTCATCACTTCCATATATCACCTGGCTCTCATCACAGCAAGTGCATTCCTTAATCCTTATCATCTATTTAACCACTCCCTTCTCCCCCACCCCCCTTAATCATCAGTTTGTTCTCTAGTAAGAGGCTGTTTCTTGGTTTCTCTCTCTCATCTGAAAATACTTTCATGCACATCTGTGAAATATGAGAACTCTTTAATACACACATATGTGTATAACCACAATCCATTTAGCAACACCTTAAAAATTAGTAGTAGTTCTCTAAATATCTCATAAGTGTTACATAGATTGTTGGAATCAAGATCAAAATTACATTATATTGGAATTTGTGTGTTAAATATCAATCTATAGATTTTCTCTCACTTTTTTTTCTTTTAATTTAGTTCTTGAAGAAACTGTTTTTAGTGGAGTTTGCCATAATCTCATTTTTGCTGCTTACATCTCCATGATGTTATTTAATGTGTTCCTCTGTCTTATTTATTTCCTGAAATCAATGGTTAAATCTAGAGGCTTTCAAATAGAGGTTCATTTTTTGTTTTGTTTGTTTTTTTGTTTTAGCAACAATACTTCATAAGTAGTACTTACGAAGTAGTACATATGAAGTAGTACTTCATCACAAGACACAATGTCTGGGTTCTTTTATTTTTGTGATCTTAGCGTCAGTGATCATTGCCTTATTTTGTTAGGGGTTGCAGAGTTTGATAATCACATTCTCTCATTAGCTGGAATGTTATTAAATGTTTGCTTATAAATGGTCTGATTACCTGGGGTGTACTTGATAACAAAGCCCGGATTATTTCTCTGTCTTTATGTTTTTCAAATAGCAGGTTCCCTGTCATTTTTTAAAGTTCACCAATGAGAAATTTTTTTCATTATCATTATGAATTTACATATTTGGGTTTCAGTCCTTAAAATTCATATTGATATTATTCTCTTGTGTTAGTAGAAGCCTATTCTAGGGGTGCCTGGGAGGCTCAGTCAGTTGAGCGTCCGACTTCAGCTCAGGTCATGATCTCACGGTTTATGGGTTTGAGCCCCGCGTTGGGCTCTGTACTGACTGCTCAGAGCCTGGAGCCTGCTTCGGATGCTGTGCCTCCCTCTCTCTCTGCCCCTCCCCCGTTCATGCTTTGCGTGTCTCTCTCTCTCTCTCTCTCTCTGTCTCTCAAAAATAAATAAAAGTGTTTTTTTTTTTTTTAATTTTTTTTTTTTCAACGTTTATTTATTTTTGGGACAGAGAGAGACAGAGTATGAACGGGGGAGGGGCAGAGAGAGAGGGAGACACAGAATCGGAAACAGGCTCCAGGCTCTGAGCCATCAGCCCAGAGCCTGACGCGGGGCTCAAACTCACGGATCGCGAGATCATGACCTGGCTGAAGTCGGACGCTTAACCGACTGCGCCACCCAGGCGCCCCTAAATAAAAGTGTTTAAAAAAATTTCTTAAAAAGAAGCCTATTCTAAACCTCCCAGTGGTTTTCTTCTAATTGATATTTCTAATGCTCTTTTAAGTAATATCATTTTGTATATTTTATTTTCTATTTGTTGCTGATATATAGACATGAAACTAGTTTGGTTTTTTTTTGTTTTGTTTTTTGTTTTTTATGTTGGCCTTCTATCCAGTACCCTTGCTAAATTAGTTCTAATTGTTTAGAGCTTTTGGATTTTCTTCATACACAGTTGTGTCATATGTGAATAATGACAGATGTATTTCTTCTGTCCCAGTCTTTAACTTCAAATGTCTTTTTCTTGCTTTTTTGTACTGGCTGTAATTTCCTAGTACAATGTGAACAGAAGTAATGAGCAGTGTCCTTGTCTCATGTGAGAACCTTGTCATTTTTGTGCCTTTGTCTTCTGATCATGATCCCAATAGTCTTTGTGAGCTTCTCTTAGAACAGAATGTTCTTGCCTCATCTTGTGCATTTGTTGCCCCATACTTGGAAATGGCCATTTCTCTCTTAAAGAGCTCTATTTCCTTTTTGTAGAAAGTGGTTAGAAATTATAATCTGGATGCTAAGGGTACCTATTAATACTGAGGTTTTTTTCCCCTCAAGGTCTTTTCAGAGAAAAATACCTTAGAAATATGTACATTAATTTAAGGTAAAATAATATGTTTATTCGTTCCTATTGATTATTTTAGTTCAAATTCAGGTCCACAGAGTTTTTTTAATCAACCTCTTAAATCTTACATTTGTATCTCCTTCCTCTCACACCAAAATCCTGATTCCTACTGATAGCAATATAACTTCTTATTCACTTTTTTCTACAACTCATACATAGTAGTCTCAGAATAACAATACCATCACTACCATCAATAGAATGATTGCTGAAAACAATTTTTTTTGATGTTATTTATTTTTGAGAGAGCACAAGCAGGGGAGGGTTGGAGAAAGAGGGAGACACAGAATATGAAGCAGGCTCCAGGCTCTGAGCTGTCAGCACAGAGCTCCATGCAGGGCTTGAACCCACGAACTGCAAGATCATGACCTGAGCCAAAGCTGGACGCTTAACCAACTGAGCCACCCAGGTGCCCCTGATTGCTGAGAACAATTTAAAATTGTTTTTGTCCCCCAGACGTATTCTACCAGATATGTACAACCAGTTTGAACTTCTTTATGTGAGTTGTGCCTCCAGCCTATGACACACTTCAAATTATTCATTTAATTTAGCTCTTGATATTTAAAATTGAGATTTAAAAAATTATTATATAAAAATATAACAAATCTGTAATACATGGTATATGCAGAAACGTCTAGCATTTATCCCTGTTCCTTCCTGAGAGAGTGTGTGCATGTGTATGCCCTCTGTCTTTATATAAATACACATAAGTATAATAGATGTGTACACACATATACATGTACATATATATATATACATGTATATATATAATTATTAGGTTTTTCATTTATCCTTTATTTTCAATGCAATCACATACCTGCATAAACATATGGATAAACATTTGGGTTGTTTTCTATTCTTTTGCTATTATAACGTGTATTGTAGTGGCAGGTTTTTTAGGTTGTTCAGAATAGAAGAGCCTAAAAGGTCAGGAGGCCATGACAGTAGCCTAATAAGTAATAATGATTCCAGTCAGGGTTGTGACTGGTTATTAAGGGGAAGACAAATTCAAGCAATGGTGGGGAAATAGGACCAAAAAATAGAATATATATGACAAAGGAGATAGACAAGTTGAAAATGATACCATGGGTTTGAGCTAGAAACTGGAAGTACTATAAATGTAAGTAGAGTCTTGAATGGAATCTGATTTGGCTGAAAATATTTGAAGCTTTGACATATTTTTAAGGTGGTAATAAGATTATAAAGTGGAGATACTCAACAATTAGAAATACAGTAAGAGACTTGGAGAAAGTTTTGGAGTAAAGGTAAAAAACTAGGAATCACTTTCAAAGAGGCAGTTTTCAAATTGTGAGAAAAGGTGTTTGCCTCTTTTTCAGGAGTATAAAAAATATACGAGGACTAGATCCCCAAGGAACACTTACATTTTGCATTAGGAAAAATAAGAGGAAGCAATATTTGGAGTTGTTTGACAGGTGGGTGAAGAGTAAGGTCGGCAGAAAGAGGAATTTCAAAGAACAGAATAAGCATTCTCAAGTGTTCTACAGGTCAAGGAGAATAAGAACTACAAAAATACTGCTGAATTGGCAACCAGGAGTCTACAGATGACTAAAATAGCATTTCCCCAAACTGATTGCTCAGAAGGGGCATCACTGAAGGGTACTCTGATTGAGCAGTTCTGGGAAAAGCCCCCAAATCTGTATTTTAACAAGTTATTGTAGATGATTTGATGTGGGTAGTACTTTGACCACACAAAACACCATCCTGTAAAGTAATAACAATTTGCTGGTAGCGGAAGGATTGACCACAATTAAGTAAATGAGAGATGCGGATTTGGAGTCAGTGACTGAATTCCATTCTTTCTAGAAGCTTAATGGAGGGCCTAATATAGCTGTGGTTGGTTTTTTGTTTGTTTGTTTGCTTATAAGATGAGGGAGACTTCATCAATGTGCATGAATTTTTAGTGGAGCCAGCTAATGTGACGTTTATGACTTGTTTTAGGGAATAGTTGGCAGTCAGGTCAGATAATTGGCCTAGTTGGAGTCAGATCAACTCTCCCTAGGGAATTTTGAGTGCTATGAATGAAATGGCTCAAGCCAAAATGGGGAAAATAAACTGTGAGTAAATAGGATTAAGTGGAAGTGAAGCAGTTTCACTGAGAGGGAAAATATGAGATGACAGGGGATTGTGTCAGGGTATTTTCAAAGTTGAAATTCTTAGATATTTAACTCTGGCCTGTATTTTGTCAGGTTCCCTTCACCTTCAGTCTAACTCAGTTATTAGGAGAAATAATACAATAGTTGAAATCTAGTTGAAAAGATGTCTTATGAATGGAAATTTAGGGTTCATTATATTCAGTCTTTGAGGGATCTATCTGCATGGTGCCAGGGACAGCTGGAGCCCAGGACAGTCAATTCTGACCTTTAGCAGCCTATTATTTACCCGCATGTTCAGGAATGCTGTTTTCTTATCTGTGCCACGATAAAGGTTAGAAAACAATATTCCAAACTTTTTAATAAAAAAAAAAAATGTAGTGGTGATGATCATGTATTCAGGCAGTACCTATAGAGTTGGGAAGGACATTTAATTATATCTGTGTTAGAGTTTCTTGGTTGGTTGGTACTTTTAGATAAATATATTTCATTTTGCACATAAGGTGAAGTGAGATGACTGAGCACTATTTTAAGGAAGCCTTAGATGAAACTTGTGAAAAATAATTTGAGTACAATATGTATATTAAATATGTACAAATACTTTGAAAATATTGATGGGGACTGGATATGAATGTTGTCAAGCTTCAGTAACAACAGTTAATGAAGAATCACTGTTACTTTGAAATGCAAGTTTTTATTTTTTTGAAAATGAGCTCTAATTGATGGTTCCTAGATAAAGAGAATTGTTCTTTGATGTGAGAAGGGAAAAAGAATATTGTTAAGTAAACAGGAAGCATGAGAATTTCCTCTTTAGAAATCTTTTGATCCTGACACCATCCTATAAATTGACTTGAAATACAACTTATTCTGTCACTTCTTGTGTTACAATAA
This sequence comes from Leopardus geoffroyi, assembly GCF_018350155.1. NCBI lineage: Eukaryota > Metazoa > Chordata > Mammalia > Carnivora > Felidae > Leopardus > Leopardus geoffroyi. The sequence continues at coordinate 101,783,997 of NC_059327.1, read as the reverse complement.
ATGTCAAAAATATCTGATTTTCTTTAGTTTAATAGTTTTAGTACTACTAAAGGAACATCATTACTACCAAAACAGGATTTGTTTTTGGAAATAACATGTTTCTCTTTAAAATTCTGCTGAGCCTGAATTGCCTTTCTTTATCGGTATTTTAAGTATGGATTGTTTTCTGTTTTCATAGAAGCTATAATTTTTATTTGTTACATGATCGTAGAGGTAAAAAGGTATGCTAATCCTAGTAGGCTGGTGTTATCATTTAAAAGTTTAAAATGAAGTATTTCCTGGGAGTTATAGTTTTATCTACATATATTAATGTATTTGTCAAAGTTTTGCTTTGAACTTTGACTATAATATAGAGGAAATTCACTATTGTAGAAGCTTTCTAAAATGTTATTTGTTTGGATAGATGACGTGGTAAGATAATTAAGCTACATCTGTGGGTGCTTTTCCAAAATTTTAGTGATTTTAAAGTTTTTTCTCTCCACTCTTTTTGAGTTGTTCCATTGATAGAAAAATATTTACAGTACAGTTTTATATCATTTTCAAATTAAATTTTGAATATCTAAGCTCTGAGACTGCCAAACTTTACTATATTTGAGAATTGACAAATATGGTGACGTTGTCTGCAGAGTTCATAGGAAAATCCATGATTTTGCTTTTTGGAGTCCACCATAATCATTCTTTCAGTTTATTCACTGCTCCCTACTTCTTTAATAATATCCTGGTTTTTAGCCAATTAGAATAATTCTGTGTGGTTTTTTTTTAGTATAATCTGTCTTTCCTGCTGTATTGTCATACTCTCTTCTCGCAACTCTATGAGACCAATATTTCCAGTTCATCTTACATGTAACAACTTTTTATAGCAGTCTCTTTTAAATTGATAACAATATAAGTTTGAATGCATTCTGAGGCTCTACATTTTTACTCCCCACCCCATATTTTATGTCTTTGATGTCACAACTTACATCTTTCTTCTTGTTTAGCCCTTAATTATTGGAGTTAGCAGTTATTTTTACTACTTTTGTCTTCATATTATCTTTAAAACTGATCCACTACCTTTATTATACATTTACCTTTACCAGTGAGATTTATACTTTCATATCCTGTTACTAATTAGTGTCCTTTCATTTCAGCTTTAACAAATCCCTTTAACCTTTCTTATAAGGTGTTTAATGGTGATGAATTCCTTTAGCTTTTGGTTATCTGGAAAACTGTTTATCTCTCCTTCAATTCTGAAGAACAACTTGCCAGGCAGGGTATTTTTGGTAGACAGGTTGGGTTTTTTTGTTTTTTGTTTTTTTTCTTTGAGCACCTGGACTGTATCATGCTACTCTCCTCTGGCCTCTAGAATTTCTGCTGAAAAATCTGCTGATAATCTTATGAGTGTTTCCTTGTACATAACAAGTTGTTTTTCTCCTGCTGCTTTTAAGATTCCCCCACTGCCTTTAAGTTTTGACATTTTAATTATAACATGTCTTCATGTGGGTCTCTTTTGGTTCATCTTAGCTGGAACTCCTTGGGCTTCTTGGATCTGGATGTCTGTTTCTTTCCCCAGGTTAGGGAAGTTTGCAACCATTATTCTTCAAATAAGTTTTCTTCTCCTTCTGGAACTCCTTCAATACAAATATTGGTCTGCTTAATACTGTTCCATAAGTCTCAAGCTGTCTTCATCTTTTTCACTTTTTTCTTTTTCTTGCTCTCATTGGGTGAATTCCACTGCCCTGTGTTCAAGTTCACTGATGGTTTCTTCTGCTTCATCTAGTCTGTATTGAGCCCCTCTGTTGTAATTTTTAATTCACTTATTGTAGTCTTCAGTTCTCTGACTTCTTTTTGGTATTTTCTTACATTTTTCTGCCTCTTTCTTAAAACTCCCACTTTGTTTATGCATTCTTCTCCTGAGATCAGTAAGCTTCTTCATGCCCATTGCTTTGTACTTTATCAGGTAAATAACTTATCCCCATTTCATTAAGGACTTTTTGGGTTTTATTTTGTGCTTTCATTTAAAACATATTCCTTTGTTTCTTCATTTTCCTTGACTCTGTGGTTGATTTCTATGTGTTAGTTTTAAAACAGCTACCAGTGTGGTAGGAATGGCCTCAAGTGGAAGATGAACCTTACTGTTTAGCCTTGCCTTAGTTCTTGTTATCTCTTAAGTTTGGGTTATTGTTCAAGCAGTCTATTTGATTTTTTTTTTAAGTTTTTATTTAGAACCCAGTTAATACACACACACACACACACACACAGTATACTGTATTATAGTATAGTACTGAAAGTCTATTTTATTTTTATTAGCTCCCAGTAACTGAGGGTGTGCTAAGACCTCTCAGTGTCCCAGAGGGGAGGATGTCAGTCAGATCTGACTGGAAGCCAGTCCCTCAGGCAGCAGCTTTTAAAGTTTACATGCTTGGGGCACCTGGGTGGCTCAGTCGGTTAAGCGTCCGACTTCAGCTCAGGTCATGATCTCGTGGTTCGTGGGTTCGAGCTCCCTTTGGGCTCTGTCTGACAGCTCAGAGCCTGGAGCCTGCTTTGGATTCTGTGTCTCCCTGTCTCTCTACCCCTTCCCCGTTCGTGCTCTGTGTGTCTCTCTCAAAAATAAACATTAAAAAAAATTAAAGTATGCATGCTTATGAGCAGCCATCATAAAAATTGGGGCTCCAGACAAGTGTATAAGCTCCTTTCAGGGAGATACTCATGACCTGAAGTAAGGGAATGGGAGACCGCAAAGATGGTGTCCCCCAACCTGTGCTCCCTGAGTGACCTCTGTAGTTTCTAGATATATACCAAACCTGAAGCTGCTACTAAACTCCAAGACTAGCAAGTAGGCCTCTTTCACAGAAAGATTGGAGGTAGAATTTAGTCTACTATCTGTGTAGTGCCCTGGGAGTGGTAGCCTCCCAAGAACTCTTTCCCTGATTGTTACAGTCCCAGAGGACCCAGGAATGCAAATTCTCCCTAACCCCCACTGGCCACCAGAGTCAGGTGAGCAAGGAGCGGCATCCCCTGGGTAGAAGCCACAAAAACTGCTACCAGATATAAATATCAGGATACCAGATGTATAGAAGCTGCCCTCCAGCAGACCCTGGCAACCTGGAGTGTCGTAGAGGGAGAACACAAAGATGGCACCCTCTGGCTGGAGTGAGGCAGAAAGGGAGTACAAAGATGATGGTCACTGCAGAGAAAACAAAAAGAAGAAGAAGAAGAAGAAGAAGAAGAAAGAAGAAGGAAAAAAGATGATACTCATTGCCTTTAGCAAGGCAGTGGGAGGGCAGGAAGATGACACCCACTAGCCTCTGTCTTTAAGAGTATTGCAGCAGGCCCCTGGCCCTTAGACCAATGCGTTAAAATTAAGAAATAAGTCTTCTTTCACATAAAGTCTGGGAACTTTTCAAAAGGTTGCTTCTGTGCTGGGCCTGGGAGCAGCTGAAGGTGTGCATGAGCCCTTTAAGAACTGTTCCTCATTTGGCCACTGGCCCCACAGGTCTCACGGGCAAGAGTCCTATTGGTCTTTAAAGCCAGACATTTTGGGGGTTTGTCTCTCAGATGCTGATCTTAAAAGTTGGGGTGCCTGATAATGGGGTATAGACTCTCTGCTCCTTGGGGAGAAGCTCTAGGTTTTGAGTTCCCTTCCAGTTGTGAGTCACTGTGCTGGGAATGGGGTAATGGTGAGATTGTGTCTCAGCTTTTCCCTACTTTGATATGGTTTCCCTCCCACTTGCCCAATGTGAGGGAATTGACCTGCCAATCTTTAGTTTTTTTCCAGAGAAAATTATTCTATACATATATTTGTAGGTTCAGTGTATCTGTAGGAAGAAGCGAATTAAGGATCTGTGTTGCCGTATTGAACTGGAAACTCTCCAATCTTTTTATCCAAATTCTTCCCATTTTAGCTACAGCTTTTAACAGTTATATAAATATAACTGCCCATGAAATTTTTCTGAAACCTTTTAGTTTTAAATATCTCTGTCTCTAACTCTTATATATCCTATCCCTATCTTATTACATTTATTTATACATATTTACTGCTAAATAGTAAATATATTCAATTTTTACTCATTGCCTCCTGGACAATGACTTTTATGTAGTAATTTGTTTATAAATATTTATTTATTGAAAACTATAATCAATTTTTAAAAAATTTTTCCCAAGAATGAAAGGTATAGCTATCCTCATGTCTAGCAGCAATGAAATTTACTACTACAGAAATTTGGAGCATTTCTGGCCCCCTTATATATATATTCTTATAGATGAATTGTCTTGTTTGATCATTTACTGCTAGAATTTAATGACTGCACCTCCTGTATAACTGCACTTACCAACATAACTTTTATTTTTAAAAACCAAGAATTTTTTTAATTCGGGTATATGACACCAGCTTTAATGTTTGTTTTTAATTTTTTAAATTTTTTTTTTTTTTGAGAGAGAGAGCATGAGTGAGAGAGAGAGAGAGGTGGAGACACAGAATCTGAAGCAGGCTCCAGACTCCGAGCTATCAGCACAGAGCCTGGTGCGGGGCTCAAACTCAGGAGCAGTGAGAGCATGACCTGAGCTGAAGTCGGACGCTTAACCGACTGAGCCACCCAGATGTCCCTAATGTGTTTGTTTTTAAATAAAGGAATTCTTTTTCCTCTCATAATTTTAAAACTTCTTTTTTGAAATAATTATAGGCTCCTCAGAAGTTAGTTGCAAAATTAATACAGAAGGATCTGTGTACCCATTACCCGCTTTCCTTTAATGGTGCATTTAAATAATTATAGAGCATTATCAAAACCAGGAAATTGACATAGGCACAATACAATTAACTAGACCACAGAGTTTACTCAGATATCATCGGTTTTTATATATACTCCTTTTTCATGTGTATAGTTTTATGAAATATTTTCATATGTATATATGAATAAATATGACCACAAAAGACCAATTTTACATCCCACAAAAGAACTCCCTCAGACTTTATAGCAAGCCTTCTCCCCCAAACTCTGACAACCTTTGTTTCTTCAATATATATATTTGTTTCTCTCTATATATAATGTTTTCATTTTGAGAATATTATAAGAATGGAATCCTATAGTATAATGTTAGGAAATTGGCTTTTTTCACTCATGATGATGACCTTGAGATCAATTTTACCGCTTTAATCTTTTTTAGGTGTACAATTTAATGGTACTAAGTACATTCACAGTGCTGTGCAACCATCACCATTATTCATATCTGGAACTTTTTAAATCATCCCAAACAGAACTTTTGTACCCATTAAATAATAACTCCCTACTCCCTCCTTCCCCCAACCCCCAGGTGAGCACTAATCTATTTTCTGTCTTTATGAGTTTGCCAGTTCTAGGTACCTCATATAAGTGGAATCATACAATATTTGTCCTTCTGTGTTTGGCTTATTTCACATAGTGTTTTCAGGGTTTGTTTATGCTGTTGCAAGTATCAGCATTTCCTGTTTCAGCCTGAATAATATTTCACTGGATATACTGCATTTTTTTGTTTTTGTTTATCTGTCTGTGGCTTGCTTCCATATTTGGGCTATTGTAGATCATGCTGCTATAAACATTAGTGTGTAAGTGTGTTTGAGTCTCTGTTTTCAGTTCTTTTGTGCATATACCTAAAAGTGGGCTTGCTTGATCAAATGGTAATTCTGTGTTTAACTTTTTAGGAACTATCCACAGTGGCTGCACCATTTTGCTTTCTCACAAGCAGTGAACTGGGGTGTCAATTTTTCCACATTCTTGTCAACACTTTCAATTTTTCTTTTTTTTTTTCTTTTTGACATAGTGTTCAAAGACTTTCTTAAAAATTTGTCTATTCAGTTTACCTGGCAGTATTTATTGAAAAGACTTTTCTTTCCTCACTGAATTATGGTTGCACATCTCATGTAATGTTATATATGTTGGTCTTTTTCTTCTCCACTGCTCTGTCCTTAAATCAGTGCTACACTCTCTTATTTACTAAGTAGCTTTTTAATGTTTTGATATTTGGTAATATGAACCTTCCAGCTTTGTTTTTCTTCAATACTGTCTTGGTTATTTTATTTTTTATTGTGTATTTTTATAAATTTTAATTATAAAATCAGGGGATTATCTGTTTGATGCTGGCATATAAAAACATAATTGAATTTTTGCATGTTAACGTTATTATTAGTAATTTTACTATGTTCATCCATTAACTCTAATAATTTGTAGTTGCAGATTCTCTTGGATATTCTATTTATACAATCACATCTATGAGAAATTATAATTTTAGTTCTTCCTTTCTAATAGTTCTTTTTCTTGTCTTATTAAATTTGTTAGAACCTCTACTACACTACTGAATAGAAATGGTGATACCCATCCTTGTCTTAGTCTCAAACTTAGGAGAGTTTTCCATATTTCATCATTAACATATTAGCTATGGTTTTTGTGACAAAGATACTCAGATTAAGAAAATCCCCTTCTAGTCTTAGTTTTCTGACCACCGTTAATTTTTATTTCAGTTTTCTTAAATGATATTTATACATCAATTTAACTGATACATGTAGTCTATCTAAGTTTATATATTTTTTGTATGCAATGCATTGCATTTTATTTTTTAGCATCAAGCCAGTCTTACATTCCTAATTTGGATATGTATATTACTCTTCTATATAACCTTGATTTTTATTTGCTAATATTTCGTTAAAGCTTTTTGAATCTGTGTTTAAAAGCTTTTCGAATCTGGCTAATACTTCATCTTTTTTTGTAATGTCATTTGGTATTAAGGTTATGCTAGCCTTATAGAATGATTTTTGAATGATTTTGAATCTCTTTCAGATTGCTTGTGTAGGATTGCTTGTATTTATTCCTTTAATATTTGTAAAAATAAAACAAATGCCATTAGATCTGAGGTTTTATTCATGGTAAAATTTTTAATTGCAGTATCATTTTCCATTATTTTTTATTATTTTTTCAAACTTGTTTTGCTCTCCTATTTTTCTGGTATTCCTATTTCCTATATGTTAAATCATTTGATATTCTTCAACAAGTCATTGAGTTTCTAGTCACTTTTTATTCAACCTTTTTTTTTTCCTTTGTGCATTAGTTTCATAGTTTCTCTGGAATTTATTTCAGAGTATATTTAAGTTCATTGATCTTCAGTGTCCAGTTTTTAAGCTCATCCAGTGAATTTTTCATCTGTTTTTCATTTGTAAAATTTCTGTTCTAGAACTTTGGTTTATTTTTGTAGCCTTTTAAATAGTTTCATTTTTTACAGTTTTCATTTCTCTGTTGGATTCTCAGTTTGTCCCATCACTGTGTTCTGCTTGTCCTTTAAATCCTGAACTTATTTATAATAGTGACTTCCATCTTCTCTGTCATTTTTTTTTTCTATTGAGTGATGTTTTTTTCTCCTTATCACATTTTCATGCTTTTTCACATGCCTGTTCATTTTTTATTTATGCTGGAGTGGGTTTTGTTATTTTAGTTTTCATTTTTTTGCTTCAAGTTTTTATTTAAATTCCACTTAGTTAACATATAGTGTAATATTAGTTTCAGGAGTAGAACTTAGTGATTCATCACTTACATGTAACACCCATTGCTCATCACAACTAGTGCCCTCCTTAAATATCCATAACCCATTTAACCCATCCCCCTTCCCACCTCCTCTTCCCAGCTCCCCTCCAGAAACCCTCAGTTTGTTCTCTATAAGTAAGAAAACTGTTTTATGGTTTTGCTTCTTTTTTTCCCCCCATGTTCATCTTTTTTTGTTTCTTAAATTCCATATATGAGTGCAATCATATGGTATTTGTCTTTCTCTGACTGACTTATTTTCCTTAGCGTAATACACTCTAGCTCCATCCATGTCATTCTCTTATTTCAGACAATGTTGAATTTGATTCTGGAATGGAAGTAACTTACTTGTGGATTATTTGAGTCTTTCCAGACTTGCTTTTTTTTGGGGCGCCTGGGTGGCGCAGTCGGTTAAGCGTCCGACTTCAGCCAGGTCACGATCTTGTGGTCCGTGAGTTCGAGCCCCGCGTCAGGCTCTGGGCTGATGGCTCAGAGCCTGGAGCCTGTTTCCGATTCTGTGTCTCCCTCTCTCTCTGCCCCTCCCCCGTTCACACTCTGTCTCGCTCTGTCCCAAAAATAAAATAAAACGTTGAAAAAAAGAAAAAAAAAAAAAAAGACTTGCTTTTTTTAATTATTTTTAAATGTTTATTTATTTTTGAGAGAGACAGTGTGTGAGCAGGGGAGGGGCAGAAAGAGAGGGAATCTGAAGCAGGCTCCAGGCTCTGAGCTGTCAGCATAGAGCCGGACATGGGGCTTGAACTCAACAAACCATAAGATCAAACCATGACTTCAGCTGAAGTCAGATGCTTAACTAACTGAGTCACCCAGGTGCCCCTTTCAAGACTTGCTTTTAAGCTTCGTTAGGGCATGTCTTGAGTGGTCTTTACAGTAAGCCTGAATTGGTCCAACCTCTAATGCAGTCTTTTTAGTGTTTCTATGAAATTTCCAGAGGATTCAGCTTCTTAGAATTTGAGCATCTTCTAATCTTATACAAACTTCAGTGGCTATTTAGACTACAATTTTTAAGGATACATACTTTCCCTCTTAGTTGTTCTTTGTCCAGCCTCGCAGAATCGCAGCCCTAAATAGCCACAGCTTATTATTCAGTTTGCGAGTTGGAGCCCCTCATCGGGCTCTGTGCTGAGAGCTCAGAGCCTGGAGCCTCCTTAGGATTCTGTGTCTCCCTCTCCCTCTGCCCCTGCCCCGCTCATGCTCTGTCTCTTTCTCTCTCGAATATAAACATTAAAAAATAATAATAATAAAGAATAAAAATGTTTATTTATTTTGGCGGGGGGGGGGGGGGGCAGAGAGAGACAGAGTAGGCTCAATGCTGCCAGCACAAGATCCTGACACAGGGTTCTGTCTCCCAAATTGTGAGATCATGCTGAGCCAAAATCAACAGTCTGATGCTTAACCAACTGAGCCACCCAGGCACCCCTTCATTCTTTACTTTTAATCCTTCCTTGTCTATTTAAAGTATATTTTATATAAACAATGTAATATTTATTTAAAAATATTTAATTCGAGTTTTTATTTTTATTTAATGAGATTATTGTGATGGCGTTTGGTTTAAGTCTCTCTTCTTGCTATTTATTTTGTCTCATTTGTTCTTCCTTTAGTTTCCCTTTGTCCTTCATTTCTTACCTTTTTTTTTTTTTAGGTTAAATGTTTCTAATATTTTGTTTCCTGCTATATTACTTTTTAGTTATACTGTTCTTTTAGAGGTTACTTATAATATGAAAATTTGACACATGTCAAAAGCTGAGAAATAACAGAAATAAAACTATAAATCACCAAAGTAGTAATAAATATATTTTGCACACATCAGAAAGACAGTTTGCAAACTGGAAACAACCAAAACAAACCAAAACATGGAATGAGGCTTAGGGGTGTATTATTATAAATCACTTTGGGTATTTTTTTATTGGCCTGTCTTTGGATCACTAATCCAGTCTTATGCTATGTCTAGTATGCTGATATACACATCTAGTAATTTCTTAACTTCAGATACTATATTTCTCAGTTGTAGAATGTTTCACTCAATTTTTTCAAACAGATTTCAGTTCTTTGCAGAAATCTATATTTTCATCTATATGTGCCAAATTCTTTTCTTAAACATATTAGTTACTTTAAATAACTTCTAACTATCTGAATTCTGTGTTGGAGATTTTTTTTTTTTACTGGTTTTGCCTCTTAATTTTGAGTATGTGTGTGTGTTAGCAGGTATGCCTCATAATTTTTTAAGTAATGCCACATGTAAGTGAAATATTATAGAGAGTCTGGATGATAATATCTTTAAAATTTTCTTCAGGGAGGCAAGTAGGATCTGGCAGATGCTTTTGATCCTTTTGAAGTTTGGTTTTAGGCTTTATTAGAGTTTGGTTATATTTTAGATTCATCCTCATTTCAAGGCTTGTTTACTTAGGACATTGTACCTTCTTTTTTCTCATCTTAAATCCTTACTTACATGCTTACTAGTCCTTTTCCCCGTGGCAGAGCTTAAACTCCAACCTGTGTCTCCTCAGCACAACACAGCTCTCTACGCAGCTCATTTGCCTCCTACATGTTCTTTTCTGCCATTTTTTAGTGGTCAAGTGGTTGTTTGTGCATGTGCAGCTGATGGATCAGCCATTGGAAAGAATTTGTATTTGGATGTAGTGGCTCCTTATCCACAGTGACCTTTGCTTCTCAAATCCCATCTACTTTGACAACCCTGAATTTCTACTTTTATTTCCTTGTGGAACTACCATTTGAATTCCATTTCTCTGTGCCATAATTTGAAACATACCCTCGGATAAAAATCCAGGATGTCTCCTGTGTACATTCTTTCTCTTAAGGAATGTAATCTGTAAGACCTGCCTGTATTGGTTGCTGTCCTCACATAGAGAAACTGCTACCACGCTTAGGTCTGAGGGAGGAGGAGTGAATAGATTACTAAAACTTAAGGACAGGATCATAAAGGACCACTTTGAGAGGAGAATGACCTTTGGTCTAGTGATGTAGCCATCCTGAGGTGATCCTTCATCCAGCTCTTACCATCCCCTTTGTCCAAACTCAACTAGAAACCATAAAGCAAGAAAATGTAGCCTACACAAGCCAGCTTAGGAGAGTGGGAAGAGATGTAGAGTTGTCAAGAGGAAAATGGAAGATATCTGGCACAGTTTACCTCTTTATTCTTCAACATGTACTCTCTTCATTTGGGAGAAAAGTGTCCCAAGCAAAGGGGACACATGAAGTTCTACCAATTCTGGTATCATTGTGAATATCAATTCAGGAATACTTTTCCTGAAATTACAATGGCGGACACCACCAGTATTTTTCACATGAAGAAAGTGAGACTATGTGAAGTCTTATTTCACATGATGTGGGACAAGAAGAGAGAAAAACAGGTAAAATAAATGTACTTGAGTCTCTGCTCAAGAGCTAGTCATGAGAGTTGATAATCATAGTTACCTTCTTCCAATATTCTTTGCATATTCTTCTTTACCCTCTGCCATTACTTTGGCTGAAATTCTTTACCTAGTGATGGACTATAAATCTCAATTCTGGGGAATCTGAGTCTTTGGTATTCTTGAATTTGGGGGATTGGTACAGTTTTCCATTGACCAGTACTATTGGAAAGAGAGTCCAAAAAAATGCCCTGCTGGATTTCCTGGGTTCCAAATATAATGCTACTTATTGTGTAGCTGTTGCCTCTATTCTATAGCAGGAACTCAATTTCCCCTTGTCATCAAAATCAGTCACTCTGGACAGTACAGTAGTCTGTCATGTACCTGTTAGTTCAGCTGCATGGAAAGTCCCCACATGGCCAAAGCATAGTCTTGGTTTCCATTTAATCAATTTTCTGGTAGTAGTCAAGATTCATGGTAGAAACATGCCTACTTGAGCACTAGGACCTTAAAAATAACAAAGCTAAGGTCTTGTTGACTGGAGGTAAAAATTTTCGAGTGGGTCGTTAAGTGTAATAATGAGAGGGTCTATGTTTACTTCTGCCTCTTGATTGCCAGACCTGTGCAATCTGTGGAGGGAGATTATCATATTTTGGCTGTGGTTTAACACAAATAGTGCATCCTGTAGGACCACATGTCCTCTTCACAATATTGTTTTCAAACAGATATGGTAGCTGAACCTTTATCAGGCCATTTCACTCTCTTTTCAAGCCCCTCCTGAATGATGGAGTATATAGTGAGGTCAGTGAAATACATGAGCGTGTTGCCATTGCCACATGTCTTTTGTCATAACTATATTCTTTGTTTGGAGGCATTGTTGTGATAGATAAGGCATTCCATAAATCTAAAAGTCATGCTGCACTACATGAGGCAGAGAAAGAACATACGAATTAGAACACAGGTCTATCCTTTAGAGGACAAAAGGATAAGGATAGGGATCCATATAATCAATCTACTATCGGATAGCCAAGTGTTTCTTCTGGGGAATTGTGCCATATTGAAAGCTGAGCATTGGCTTATGCTTTTGGGAGGCTGGGTGCTCAACAGTGGCAGTAGTCAGATCAGCATTTGTGAGTGAAAGACCATATTGGGCTCATACACACTCTCCATCCTTGTGGCCATAGCCACTTTGTACATGGGTCTGTTGAGTAAGCACTGGATTATCCCGGGAAAGAGACTGGGAAAGAGTCATCTTCCCCACTTGAATAATGATAGCCTTTTTTAGAGTGTATGTTAATATTTTTATATTCTCTGCCCATTTAAGAGGTCCATTCTCATACCTCTTCCTCAGACCTCTTTTTCATCATTTTCCCATTTTCTTTTAGAAATCTCTGATCATTTACCAAACTCATTTTGTCACTTTTCATAAGTCAGTCTACTCTAGATCCATATCTCTGTCCATTTATCCTTCCACATGGTATAGACAAATACACAATTTTGAATAGGGTTATAGTTTTGGGATCATCCATCTTCTGGCTGATCATAACATCGATTGCAAATCCATTTTTAAACTAGGATCTTACTCCTTTCTTTTAATTTGTATTAAGGAAGTTCACCAGTAAACCAAAGGAGAGGACTGAGGAAGAGGGGTTAAATCAGGTACCATGAGATTCTAAGCTGCCTGATTAGGAAGTTTAGCTATCCCTCCTGGACCTGTTCAAACCTACTCCCTTCCATTATATGATGAAATGCTGCTTTGTTTGCCCACTATTATGTTTCAGAACATCAGTTAATAACTAGTTCATGATGTGAAGTTCAGGTTGCATAATAATCTGGTGTCCTATGGTCAGGCATTTTTCTCTACCAGGGTTTTGTCACAAGCCAGGTGATGTTTTTAAATGAAGTATTAACTGCACAGTAGGGCATGGTCTTTTTTGAAAACTATCCAGGGACTTTCTAGAGACTTTTAACAGTATCTGTGTCACAAAACTTTGAATATCCCTGGATCTCCTGGTCATAAAGCCCATTTGGCTGGGGAATTTGAATTGAGGCCTATACCTGTTATAGAGCCCTTTCTTACTGTAGGTCAGATTGAAAATTGACAGACTAATGGGTTACCTCCCCTGACCAAGTGGGTCAGACTAACATATGTAGGGTATTTCCAAATTGTAGAGGCCCACCAAGATTTGTACCTCTTTGTAGTGGGCTGTTCAGGCACAACATCTCATCCTCCACTTTAGAAGAATTTCTTAATTTGTATGAAACTACTCAACCCCTAGAAACTTCATTTTCCTGTTACACCCTTGAACTTCCGCAGGACTTCTCTCCCTTCTTCTACCAAACATGTTCCTTGCTCAGGCACTACCACTATTAGTTCTCATCAGATCCAGTTGGCATAACATTACCCATGTAATGGGCCAGCATGATATTCTGTGAAATAATAAAATTATCAAGTACTCTCCAGACTAATTATAAAGGAGCAAGAACTGATTATATCCTGGGGACTAGACAGTTAAGGTATTCTGTTGCTCATTCATGTAAATGCAAATGGCAATAGCTAAAGACTACCAGTCAACTATGCCGTCTTGAAGGTAGTTCTGAACAGTGTGCCTCCCTAGCCACTACAGAGGTATGGCATAGATAATATCTGTGATCCCTTTGGACCCTCTTGAGATGGATTCAGGGTAATGTTGCATTGTTCACTTGATCCTCCATAAGCTCTCTGACTGGAGGCTCTCAGTAGAGTTTCAGAATTACTGGGTACATTCAGAGCCATTAACTAATAATCACCAGAACATCTAGACATTACCCATTTCTCAGTGAATGATCTTCCTGGAAAATATCTCTTCCAGCATGGTTTAGGGGAAAATTTCACAGTATATATCTGTGGCCATATTATGGGGTACTTCCTTAAAGAGATCCAGCCTCCTTGGAGACCAGGTCTATGAAACGGCTCAAGTCTGGGAACTGGAAACAGGTCATGAATCCCAATTATGATTTTCATTCACTTTTTGCCCAGAAGAATTAGAATCTTCTAATTTTGGGGGTCTTGTAATCAGTCACCATTAAGGATCATTTTGAATCAAAATGCTTTGATTGGCACTTTGCCCTATTGTTTATTTAATGATTGCTTCCACCTTGTCTCTGAGGGCTAAATGCTGTCACCTGGCCTGTAACAGTCCAGGATTCCATTATTCTCAGATCAGGGAAACCAATTCTATTGCAGCACCATCTGTCACTTCTGGCTTAAGAAAGAAAAACCACTACAGAACTGTGGTGGGTGCTAGTGTACCCCTTACCAATAAATTTCTTAATGTCTTGCTAGGCAAGAGGAGAAGATTGAACATAATAGGTCCATTACAATATTTCTAATTCCCTGATTCTTTGGACTCTTACTTCCAGAGAAGTCTGGCATTTAAATGTCACTTTAAAAGGCCACCGTGGAGTCCAAGAATTTACTCAACCAACTAATAATGCCATTTGCAAGTTCTCATTAAATTCTGAATCCCAGGGAATTTGCACTTCTCTAAATTGTATCAGCCCAAACATGACTTAATTTTACCCCTGTTGGTTTAAACACTTTTTATCTCACTGCCCCAGCAATGTTGAGATCTTAACTTTCATTTCAGGCCTAGAGGCAATTAAAGGTGGTAGAAGTGAGTTCTAAGGAAAATTTCCCTTAATTCGTGAGTCATTGGAAGGTTTTTATGCAGAGGAATGATTTTTCCTCAGAAAGTATACTATTAAAGAAAAGGAATTGTCTCTGCCAATAGGATGCTTAAAATTCTCAGCTTCTATGTCTGGCAAAATGTCCACATCCCATATCTCAGGGTCTCACTTCTCCATTCATAGTGTAAGAAACCTGGAAGGCTTAAGCTTTTTTTTTTTAATTTTTTAAGTTTATTTATTTTGAGAGAGAGCACGAGAATGGTAGGGGGCAGAGAGAGAGGGAGAGAGAACTCCAAGCAGGCTCCGTACTGTCAGTGCAGAGCCCAACACAGGGCTGGAACTCACGAACTGTGAGATCAGGACCTGAGCCAGGATTAAGAGTAAGACGCTTAACCAACTGAACCACCCAGGAGCCCCTGGAAGACTTAAATTTTAATTGGCACTATATCTTTGCAGACCTTACATCAGACTCTTGGCTGTGTCTTCCATCATAGATGTTCTGTGACTACAGGGGATGAGGGACTTCTTCAAAACTGCCAACAAAAACTTCTGGTTGTTCATGCATGTTTTAAATTGTATATTTA
This sequence comes from Leopardus geoffroyi, assembly GCF_018350155.1. Lineage (NCBI taxonomy): Eukaryota > Metazoa > Chordata > Mammalia > Carnivora > Felidae > Leopardus > Leopardus geoffroyi. Next base: position 101,768,832 of record NC_059327.1, on the reverse strand, counting down.
TGATGTTATTTTTAACTCCTCTTTGAGACCATCAGAAGAATCTAGGTAATAATCACAATTTTTATAACTCTTGCTACTCTCACAATTAAATGTCATGGCCATTTGATCTCACACCTTGCCCTTCATCTGCATTTCATCCTGTGCTGCCATTGATAATTGAGTAATCAGGATGTTAGTACATCTCAGAGATTATTGTGTTCCTAATGAATCCAGTCCCAGATCTCATTTTGATGGTCTATTTGTTGGAGCTATTTCTGGTATAATTACTGTCTTTGAGCCAGGAAAGAGATAGCATATCAAAACAAGTCAAGGAGGATCTACTAGAGACACTTACCAAGCTGTGGTCATGGTACAGGGAAGCTGTGAGAGATAATGCAGTACCCTGGATCTAGTGACAGTAGAAGTGTTACTATCCCTAGCATTGAAGGGAGGAATGGATGGAAGAATTAGCAGAACCCAGAAGGAAAAAGTCTTGAGAGAAACTGGGTTCTTTGATTGAGAGGTTACTTCAGTTAGAGAGTCAGGGAATCTCTTATGTTCCTCAGACATCCTACCAGAGCTCCCCAGTGGCAAGACCTAATGAAAAGCCAGAGGACAGGGGAGAACTTTGATATATATGCCATACAAGTGAGCCTCCTGAGGGCAGAGTGCAAGTGGTAAGATGTTGGAGAATAGATAGGGAGGCGTACCAATTGTATGAAGAGTTTCAGTGTGTTTGACATCTTCTCTGAGGCATGTAGGTAATTTGATAAGGTTTTCACAGACTAGAACTAAGGATCTGACTACCTGGGGAAAGGAGAAAGCAAGAACTTTGAGAAGCCCATTTCCCTATTCCACATATCTTCAAGGGAAGAATGCCTCTTATAAGCATCTTAAACATTTTATGAGTTCACATGAGTAATTCAGAAATCTTTTACTTTGTGCTATTCCCAGGATAATAAATGGCTAGGCTTGTATGATTTTTTATTAAATAATTTTATTAATTGATCTACAGAGACATTATATGTAACAATTCAATATAAAAAATAAATACTTTGGGATAAATAATTTAAGTGAATTTTTAGAGCCCCTAGGGCTTACAAAAAGAATCTTAAAAGATCCATGTTTATCATAAGAATAAGAATAATAATTACAAAAGGTAGCAAACCATACATCAAAAAATAAATATAAATTTTAAATATTTAAATAAATAACCTGATACATTTTAAATAGGAGACACTCAATTATCAAGTCAACGTTGAGAAGATGCTTTGACAAAAGGTAATCCATTTGTTCAGAAATTCTACAATGGTTGCTGTCTCATCATCATATTTACATGTGAATCTTGTTTCAGATCCCTGTAAGAGAAAAATTTAATTTTTTTAGTTCAAGGTAGTTTCCCTTATATATAGTTATTCTCCATTGAAATCTTACAGGCTTATGGCCTTTATTTTCAAGTATGCTGAACATATTAATCATTCACATTTTCTTGAGATGGTCAAAATGGCCTACCAAAAAATTGTATGTTATGATACCAAGTGATAGTAAAATGAAAACTAGGATTTTCTTCATTTGTCAATTCTGTCAATCTCAGTGAATACAAGAATTTTTTTCCTGAATTGTATAAAAATAAACATTTTCAGTAAAAACAGTTCCAGACAAATATTTTATTAAATGCTGCATGCAAAAAAAAGTTATTAAACCTCTTTTTCTGTGGGCATATGTCTGTATCCTTATCTAAGTGTAGTTACAGGTATGCAGTCATATGCACATTAAACTTTTTCAAACCATAAGTCTCTTAACTTTAGTGAATCTCCTTATTGTTCCCCAAAGAAAGATAGAGCCAGCCCAGAATAAGTTAGGATAAGCTTTTGTTTGGGGAGAATTTGTGTGAAGAACATTTTCATAAATACTCATACCCACTCCACCTTAGTATCAACGCAGGTGAGTTTCCCAATTTTAAAAGTCTAAACATTAGAAATTTTGTTCTATGGACTGAGTTTTTAGAAATTAACCTCCTCTGCTCATAGGAGCTGTTTCAACTCTGCCTCTAGCTGAGAAAGAAAATACTTTAAAATATAGCAAGATAGAAGAGAGGGCTTTTTTAAATTGAGGTAATTCCTATCCTGGAAACATATTTCCTTTAAAGATAAGATAAATATTTCCTTTAAATAAATTGTTGCAGTGTTATATATCTTCTTACATATAATTATTTAAATTTTAACATTTTAATTATTTAAATATTAAATATTAAATAAACCTCCCCTCTTGGAAAGGTTTAAATTTTTAACAATAGATTGCTTTTGAAATACATTTCCTGAATTTCACATAATTTTATATTAATTTTGCATCAAGAACTGAGAATGAGTTTTCCGATGGTCAGAAATTTCAGACCAAACCTCTTGACATAGATGCCAGTCCATCAATGTCTAGATGACATTGATCTCAATGTATTTTTTTTAATAAGTTGGAAAGAAACAGTCTACTGTTTCTTATTTGGAAACAACTAGAGTTACATAATTTTATAAACTTGGTTCTACTGTAATTAAAATTATGCTATTTCTTTAGGATTCCTGTTAACTCATGAAGTTTGTACTTTTGGCAGATGAAAAAAGAGAGCCATGAATCTCTACACATCCCAAGTCCCTTGTATATTTAATATTTCCTGTGCATTTAAAAATACTTAAGTCCCTGAAAGTATTACCTCTAAATAAAGTTACATATCTAGCCCATTGGCCTAAATTTTAATGATTACCATTTTTTAGATAAATCTCTTAGTTCTTCAACCAGATAATAGGGAAACCCCATTTTAAAAGCCTTTCAGGTAATCAGTATTGGTTGTTCTGAAAAACAATCTAAAAGAATTTTAAAATATGTAACAAAACCTGTCTTCTTTCTGTGAAATTTAATTGTCTTCTCCCACTCCCAGTTTTGTGTTAATGTGAGAGAGAGCTTAAAAAAAATGTGAAAGAGAGATGACAGAGTGCCAGGGTAGGGGCTTGTTAGTGGCTGGATGGTGGGCAGAAACCCTTTAGCTTTTACTTCTTAGCTCCACAATGTATCATCTACCATAAAAATGATTCATGTTCATAGTGGTCTTAAAATGCATGAGTACTTCACAAATAACAAAACTGTTATATCACTTTAAAATGCGATTCCATTTGTTTTATTTTCAGGAGAGCAAATACAATAATGCCTTACCTTTAGTTTCAGAACTGTTACATTGATATTGCTCATTAATTCCTTGATGTGATTCAAGTGAAAGTTTTTGCTTTGAGCTAAATATAGCACTTCCTCCAGAGGTTTGAGTTCTTCTACTAGACACTGAAGATGTGTCAATTCTGTGGCCTTGAATAATAATAAAAATAATTATTGGATCAGTTTTCCCTAAAGGTCAGAATCAGAAATTAATCTCAAGTTTATTTTATTAGGAGTAGCAGTATAGTTCTTATTATTATCCCTGTTCTCAGCATTACTGTAAAGATGGACCAATATAACTTACATTATAAGATTGGAAGAACTTTAGTTCAACTACCCATGTTTAGCCTTAACTGTGAGCAAATAATGAGTCATTAACTTCAGTTTAATTTGGCCTTGCCAAAAGTTAGCATTTCTGCACCCGAATGCAAATCACAGATATAGGCAGAATTCTTTTCCAGTCTGTGTAGAAATTATTAGAACCAGAGTAGTCACAACATAGAAGTGTAGGATCACATTATATGATTCTAGTATTTAATAATCTAAGAGTTGAGAATCATAGAAAGTTAAGGACAGAGGAGCTCTTGGATATGCTGTGATAGTCCCAACATTTTATAGATTAGGCAGTTGTAACTATATAGTTAAGATTCTCAATACAGCAAGTCCTATAACTGCGTCAATTTTTTATTTTTCTATAATAAGTACATTAAGAAGCACTTTTTAAAAAATTATGTGTCCCAACCAAATAAAAGGTTAGAATTTTTGAAGGACTTTTGGGTGGTCCTCCACACTTAGACATATACACCCACCCATGTACTTACGTGGTCTACTATATTGATAGTATTTCACACTTCTGTGGTACATTATAATTTTAAAGTGTATTCTCCCAAATAAACCCATTTAAGTCTCACAGCCACTTTTTGAGATACCAATTCAGCATTGTTATTTCCATTTTACAAATAAGGAAACTAAATCTCAGAATTTAAGTGTTTTTCCCAAGATCACATGACTAGGTGGAGCCAAGATTAAATTTTATTTACTTTTCTTTATGGCATTAACATAGCATCCTTTGAATTAAATGTTTTTATCCTTCCTAAAAAAATTTTTTTGCAAACATAGAATGGTGGTAAAATGGACAAATGAATGGAATTTATCACATTACTTTGGGTTTCAAATAGATTTTGAGCTGTCATTTAGAAACTGTTAGATTTCAAAGAATTTCACCAGCTTCTAACTTATGCACATAATCTTATCTTACCTTTCTAACAATCTCTAAAAAGAGAGAGGACTACACCACACACATTTTATGACATTTCCATCCATTGCCCTTTCAACTTGCTACTACAAATGCAGGGCTTAACGTTTTTGGCATGAGCAACTTGGAGCTATTTCCTTCAAAAACCAGTCTAGTGTCGTTATGTTGCTCTAGTTACATGGCTCTAATTAAATTGGAGAAGCATCTCTAAGTTATTTTCATTTTTCAGAGGAGTAGTTTGAAGCATACCATGACCTTTAAAAAGTTTTGAATCTTGGAAACCAAGTCATATAGCATCGTAAGTCTCTAGGTCTATTGGCATAAAAGATGTGTAAGTCCAAATTTTTACTTTATACTCCCCAGGGAGAATTTTGTTTTTACTATAACTAATAGCTAATTCTTATATGTTATTTATTCTATGTTAGACACTGTTATGAGTACTTTACATCTACTCATTAATCCTCAAAAACTATATGAAGTATATATGTAATTATCATTCACATAAGTAGATAAGAAACTAAGCCACAGAGTAGGTAATTTGCCCAGGGTCACAAAAGTTAAGACATGGCAGAGCTGGGATTTTAGTTTGGATAATCTGGCTCTAGAGAATGTGCTATTGGTCACTGTTATGCTGCAGCTCAAAGGTAGACCCTTAGGAATCTTTCCTAAAACAATAAAGGGTTTTTTAAAATAGACTTCTCTGAAATCAATTTTGATAATTTGTATGGTAAAATGATATAATCAAATATCTCTCAAGTTTTACATTTTTCAATAAAAGTCAACATAATCTTTTAAAACTGTCCCAGCAATAAACTGTCTTCTTCCCACTGCCTCTGTCCCAAAACACAAATACACATAAAAAATATATAGGCAAAGCTATTTTCCAGAAACTTCATTACAAAATTGGTTTAAAAAATATTGAAGTTATTAATTTCTTTTCCTCAGATGAGGTGCTACTAATCTAATCAGCATGCAGATTTTCATATCGTTTTGAATTTTATTAAGACATAAATTGAACATAGAAAGTTGTACTTACCTTCTTGGGCACGTAAAATTTAAATGTGAGCATCCTGGAGAGTTTGGGATTCTCAGGATTCTGAGAAAGCATAATATATTTTCATTAAAAAATGATCTCCAGTTCAAAACTTATATGTAATAATTTTGGTAAGAAAGAAAGTATACTTACATTAACTCCATTCAAAAGCAACCGTAAATCCAGCAGTAATTGCTCCAGCTGTTGCTGTGTTTCCTTTGTAGAGCTTGAAGCAGGTGCACTGTTTGTGACGAGTATAAGAGTCAGTGCAATGCAAGACAAGAGTTGAATTTTGTACATTGTGGCAGGAGTTGAGGTTACTGTGAGTAGTGGTTAGAGAGGCTGATAGAAAGCTCTTGAACGAGAGAAGCAATTTATACTGTTAATTCTGGAAAAATCTTATGGGGGTGTCAAAATGTTTTACATATTACACATATTTTCAAAGATACTACCTGTGTGGCAAAAAGCATTACCTTTATTTTTCCTCTTCTGATGACTCTTTGGAATTTCTTTAAACCCCCATAAACTGACTGAATGGATGTAGGTAAAATCCCTGTTGGTTACATTAGCCCACACTTAGGTGGCAGTTGTAATTCAGACAACTAACGCCTTCTGTATGAAACAATTTTTCCTCCCTCTTTCTTTAAGGGGGTGGGGATACAAAAGTGGCTCATGAAAATTTTCTCTTTGTCATAAAACTGTGTTGAACATGTGGAGCACTGTGGTATGGTGGACAAGAGTAAATAGTTGCAAAGAATAAATTTTTAGATTTGTTGATTACACAGGAAGAATATTGGTTTCCTGTTCAGGATGGTTTTACCTTTTGATCTACACAATGACTGAGCTAATGCATATGTGATAGATTACTTCTTAAACAATCAGCTAGAGAAATATTAAGACTAGAATACATAAAATGCTCATTGAGCTTAAGGTGCTGTCTTAGTTTTAATGTTTCTTGTATCTGTTTTAATCTCTTAATATCTGTTGCACATTTTTAATGGATATGATGTTCAGCAAATAAATACCCAGGAAAGGATTTGCATGCAAGAGTACTAATGCTGCTTTTGGGGAGGGGGCTTTGGACAAATATATTTTTGCTGCTTTATGATTTTTCCTGGCCATCAAGGGGATGTAAGGTGAGTTGGAATGTCACCAGAACCAAGGTTGCTTTTTCTTCCTCTTGCTCTCAAGGACCACCTGAGCTATTAGATCTTTTTCCTTCAGTTTATATCCATTTCATTTCTCTCTCTCTTTATTGAACAGATTGCTTATATTTCTTTAACTAAAAGGCAGAAAATGAGAATAATAGGGATCCCCAAGTTTATTTGTACAAAGCCACTAACTAAAATTTCTGGACATTATTTAGGAGAAAGATAATATGATCTGGCAAGCATGAGGTGTACCAATCCTGGCCTAAGTAGTGGGGCTGGGGCTGAGAAAGGGATGGTAGTAAAATAGCCCAGGAGGCTGTGGTGGGTCATAGGGTAGGGGTGTTTGTGTGTGCATGCTCCTTGTGGAATAAGAGCTGTCCTCAGAGCAGGGATATCAGGACTCATTTATTCCAAGATGATTCTTATTATACAGAGGTCAGAATTGAATCAACAGAAGTTACAAAGAAGGGGTATCCATTACAATTTTGGAGTGCCTTTTACGAGAAAAAATAAAGTACTACAAACAACTCATGACAAACAAATATTCAGAAAAAGGTTTGCATCCAAGAGTACTGATGCTAGTTTTATAATAGACTTTAGATGCGCTGTATGTAAACCAATCCTTAAGTTTGTACTTGTTATGTTTTCACCTCTCTAATAGATTTGGGTTTCTCCACTACAGCATCTAGGGCACTATGAGTGTAACAATAGTAGTTCTGAAATAAGATCAGATCGATATGTTTAAAGTTGGTAGAATGGGTAGGATACTTAGGATATGTGTTACTGTGTCCTCAGTATAATGCACTAACTGCCCCAGTATAATGGTAGAGGCATAAAGTTCTGACTTAAATTGGAGATAATTGAGAAAATTCTTCCTCAAAGCGTTGCTGGTGACTCCTCCAATTTTACTAATTCATTTTGTGTCTAGTCTTTAAAAAGACATTTATCTAGCACCTCAGGTATACAGAAAGGGAGAAAAAAGAACATTGTGAAAACCTGTGACAGGATGGTTCCCATTTTGCAGGTTAGAAAACTGAATCTCAGATATGTTAACTAATTTATTATAGGTCATGAAGCCCTGACTGACAGTCAGGGGCAGAACAAGGATTTGAAACCAGAATATTCTGACTCTATAGCCCACTCTTCTCACTTGTATTCTTTCTTAAGGAACCTGATGTGCCATAGGGAAGAATGTACACAGACCAGTGTAATCCTGGGTAAAAGGTAAAAATTGCCACTTCAAGAGAGGTAGATGTAAAGAATTTTGAAGAAGGAACATGACTTGAAACTGGATTTTGACATGTTTAAATTATAGATATGTAAATTTAGGATTAGGAAGAAGGTGATGGGCAGGAACGGTTAACCATTCTTAGGAACATTTATACCTACAAAAAGCAGAGAAAAATGGTTTAGGACTATTTATGTGGTAGACAACATTCTGAAGAATGTAAAACATCTTCTTAACATTTAAAAATAAGCACTATAGTTCCTCGGGTGGAAAAAAATGAAGGAAAAGCCAGATTAGCGATCAGTGATCTTTTAGGAAACATTAGAGACAAGTTAGAGACAAATGATCATGATCTTTTCTTTTTGTTACTAAAAAATGCAAAGTGCCTCTCTCTACCTCTCAAATCAAAACCACAAAGTGAGTATTAGTTCTAAGGGAAAGGCTATTTAATGATCTGTGTGTCAACTTTATAATACTTGTTTTGCTCTCTAAAGACTTCGGTGTTTCATCCCAGCATCATCAGCTCAGGCCTTTACCCTTCCAGAATGGAAGAATTCAGGCCCACACATTTTTCTGTGTGGGGGCTTTTCCAATGAGGCTTTTGATGTTCTCATAGTCTTGGTATTTCTATTTCTCCAGCTATTTCCATTAGAGAATGGGTCAATATATGCTACATTTATGGGACCCTGCAGAAAATTCGTTCCTAAGCTCCTGGCTTATCCCTATTAGCACATAACAGACACCATTATGGAAGTTGGTCTTATACTTTCTTGAAATGCCTGAGGATAAAGCTACCATACGCTGTGGCATACTTTCACTTTTTAACATGTCTGACACATCAGCTGGCTTTTTTGGCTATAGTGGTGGTAAAGTCAGTAGTAGACTGCTAGCTACTGCATGTGTCACACCCCCTACTTCCCCTTTGAAAATAAAATTCTACTATTCAATAAGCTGTTTTCATTGCTTAGCATTGTTTGTGACTCAGCCTCTTAGACTCGAGTAGCCCAAGTTCTTTAAAAAGGGAAGCCTCAGCAGTGCTTAAGTTGGTTAAGCATCTGACTCTTGATTTTGGCTCAGGTTATGATCTCACGGTTCATGAGTTCAAGCCCCACATCGGGCTCTGTGCTAACAGCTTGGGACCTGCTTGGGATTCTTTCTCTATCCTCTCTCTCTGCCTCTCCCCTGCTCTCTCTCTCTCCCTGTCTCTCAAAATAAATAAATAAACTTAAAAAAATGGAAGCTTCAATCCCTGAAGCTGTCTACTGAAGAGACTGGTCAGTCAGTTGCACACATTGTCCATCCAGCAAAGCTGACTTTCAAGTACTCCAAGTCCTGTGAGAATTTTCTCTTTCTCACCCTTTCCCATCACTTTGTAAAACTTAAAAATGTTTTTTTAGTGTTTATTTAATTTTGAGAGAAAGCACAAATGAGAGAGAGGCTGAGAGAGGGGGAGACACAGAATCTGAAGCAGGCTCCAGGCTCTGAGCTCCCAGCGCAGAGCCCGACATGGGGCTCAAACTCACAAACTGTGAGATCATGACCTGAGCCAAAGTCCAAAGCCCAACTGAGCCACCTAGGTGCCCCCACTTTGTAAAACTTTAATTTGGACTGGAGCTTGATGCCCATATTAATGTGTCTCTTGTTAGTTTCTCTACAGGCCTCTTGGCTTTTCAAGATACAGTTATCTCCCTGTATTTAGGGACATATTATTGAATTCTCTCCATACCACCTAGAGAGTATTCAGCTATGATCTCTGTGTTTTCCATGAGAAACTGAATTTCCTCAGGCATAGGTTGGTGCCCAGTCTTTGTCTTTATCAGACCTGTAGTCCTCCATGATAGATTTACCTCTGTAAATCTATCTGTGGATCACAGTTAAGTCTCACTCTTGTGCTCTTCCATGTGGTAAATTTTAATGATGTTCATAATCTTTTGGGATGGAAGAATTATTTCCATGGTACTTTTAATTTTGCAAAGTATTTTCAAATTCATTATCTCATTGAGTCATATTTTACTGATAAGAAATTTGATGTTTGTGCAGGTTAAGTGACTTTCCCAAGATCACATTCTTAAGTTAGTGGTGAAGTTAGAGCAAAACCCCAAGACTTCCTGGCCCCTAATGATCTTACATATTTCCGGTGTAAAATAGTGAGATGCCAAATTCTAGGTACATTAGACTACACAGAGAAGGTTAAATTAGATTGTGCCTACTATTCCATCTCACTTCATTCTATCAGTGATAGCTGATGAGTCAGGCAAGGCATCATCCACCTTCGCCTACCCAACACCTTGTCTGAGAAATTTCAGGATTTCTAAGAAGTTAGAGCAGCTGAATTCACACAGCTACAGAAGCTAGGTTTTACTCATGTTTTTCATTTCTTTCTGGGCCTTTTAAAAGCACCAGAGCATTTGATGTTTCCTAACAATTCTTTCATGTCTGAAGAAAGAAAGTGATTGCATCCACTGTGAATTTAAGTTGAATTGGACGTTCAGAGTACAGTGTTTTAAGGCTGACATGGGAGTATCACACTAGGCATTTGTCTGCATTTGGCAACCAAGAGGCACCTCACTGCTTAAATGTAACAATAATGGGAGTATCTTCCAAACCCTTGGAACTTTACTTTTTGTGTAAATATAAGACCCATGTCAAGTCACACAGCAGTTACCAGAAGTAGAATGGGACAGTCTGACAGTAATAGCATTAGATTTGCAAGGCATTTCATATTTATAAAGCACTTTCACATCCATTTATCTCCTCTTATGGCAAAACAGGTAAGGAAATTTTTTTCTGGTTATATGTATTTCACTAAGGACTTTATTTTCTTTGTACATTAAAAATTAAGCCTTGCAACTTACACATAAATATTAGCTTTCTTCTCTCCAATAAAAGTGCTTTAATTAAAATCTTGTAAAAATATATTATTTACATTTATCTTCATCTTTCCTGCCTAACTTTGTTTCTAAGCTCTCTGTTAATCATTTGTTCTTCCCTCTTCTACAGTAGCTTTGAGTGTATCATTCATTTACAGTCCATTGTCCCATCATTCATAATGTTAAAAGATAAACTGAGGCATATTTTAAAATTTAAGAGTTTATTTGAGCAAAAATCTATTTGAATTGGACAGCATCCCATCTAGCAAATAGAAGGGAGCTCTGGGGAATTGTACAAAATGAAAAACTTTGATATCCAGAGAAAGCAAGAACAAGGAAGGTATACTATGCAAAACAAAACAAAACAAAACAAAAAAAAAAATGTGTTGATTATTACAAAGCTACTTTCTTTTAGGGACGGCACTGGTCTATCAGGTAGATTATCTGGTGCTGATCAGACAGTTCCTGATTGACTGGTTTAAGATTCCATTCCTGGGAGAAATGAAGCTAGAATTAAGTCTTGGTTTAATGACTTTATTTTGGGCCTGTTTTGTTTTTAAAACTAAATGATAATTTTTTAAAGAGTATAGCCTGATTTAGATTTAGATTGTGTGGTACTGTTTCCTAAGGAATTCAAGTGCCACACCCCACTGGTGAGAATAGAACCACACCAGGGCCCCCATTGGCTGGGGCATCAGAGCCTAACTAAAGGAAGAACAAGCTCCATATCCATCCAGTCAGTCCTGTAGGGGCAGCTACAAGACACTGAATCACCTCAGAGCTTCCTAAATCCCTCACTTTCCTCAGACCCAAAGGGGTTGTGAAAAGCTATTCTATTTTTGTTGTAGAAAATTCTAATTTCATCCTAATATCTATTCTTCTCTCCTGCTTAGAAAAAGAATCCTGATTTTTAGCTAGATATATTGCTGCTCCTCATAAAGACCACGTTTCCTACTTTCCCTTTGCAATGAAGTGTGGCCATGTAGCTATAATGGCTGGAGCTCTAGTAACTCTTCTGGACCTTAAGGACAGGGGACCATACTCAGGATGTTAAAGCTGAGAGCTGTGATAGTGAATATTTTATGTAGCTGCCAAATCAACTCTGATTTCCTAGTTCCTGACTTCTTTTCTGTAAAAGAGAAGCAAGTATATCTTGTTTAAGCCACTGTTATTTTGGGTTTCTCATTACAGTTGACCCTTGAACAATGTGGGAGTTAGAGGCACTGACCCCTGCACAGTTGAAAATCCATGTATAACTTTTGATTGCCCCCAAATTTAACTAATAGCCTGCTATTGATGGAAACCTTACTGATAAATACTCTATATGTGTTGTATGCCATATTCTTACAATAAAATAAGCTAAAGAAAAGACAGTGTTGTTAAGAAAATCATAAGGAAGATAAAATACCTTTACAGTATAATACTGTATTTATTTTTAAAATCTTTATATAAGTGGACCTATGCAGTTCAAACCAGTATTGTTTAAGGGTCAACTGTATATGCAGTTAACAACACTGTATAAGTACATTAGGCCATGTTCTTTTTAGACAATCCTATTTGGTATATGGTTTTTTTTACTACAAAATATTTAAGGTACATTGTTGAACAACATCATGGGCTATGGGAGTACAAAAATAAATAGCTATCCCTAGCCTACAAAATTTTACATTTTAGTAGGAAAGACAACATAAAACTGTGAATGCAAAGGGTGGGTGGGTAAGTTAATTGATAAGTGTACAATTTGCTAACTTCTACTGTCATAAGAATAGATTTATAGACTAATGGAATAGAATTGAGACTCTAGAAATAAACCCTTTAATTTATGATCAGTTGGTTTTGGCAAGGGTGCCAAGACAGTTCAATGGACAAAGAATAGTCTTTTCAGCAGCTGGTGCTGGGACAACTGCATATCTATTTGCAAAAGAATGCAGTTGGACCCCTACTTCATGTGATATACCAACATTAACCAAAAATAAATCATAGAACTGAATTTTAGACCTAAAATAACAAAACTTGTAGAATAAAACATAGAAGTAAATATTCTTGGCTTTGAATTAGTCAAGGTTTCTTTAATATGTCACTAAAAAAAGCAAAATCAACAAAAAAATGAGACTTCATTAAAATCTACAACTTTTGTCCTTCAAAGGACACCATAAAGAAAGTGAAAAGATAACCCACAGAATGGAATAAAATATTTGCAAATCATGATTCTTATAAGTGATTTGTATCCATAATGTATAAAGAATTCTTGTAACTCAACAATAAAAAGGCAACTCATTTAAAAATGGAAAAATTATTTGAATAGACATTTCTCCAAAAAAGATGTACACATGGCCAAAAAGCACATGAAAAGTTGTTCAATATCATTAATAGGTAAAAACAAACCAAAATCATAATGAGGTGCCACTTCATACCCATTAAGGTAAGTAAAATAAAAAAGACAATAGCAAATGTTGACAAGGATGTGAAGAAATAGGACCGTAATGTATTGCTGGGGAGAATGTAAAATAATGGTGCAGCTTCTTTGGAAAGAAATTTGGTAGTTGGGTTTATATATATATATATATATATATATATATATATATATATATACACATATATATATACATACACACACACATACATATATACATATATATACATATATGTATATATATATGTACATATACATATACATATATATGTATACACATATATATGTATACACATATACGTATATGTGTATATGTATATACATATACATATGTATGTACATATGTATATATGTATATGTACTCCCATACATATATATACATATATATGTATATATATACACATATATGTATATATATATGTGTGTGTGTGTGTGTATATATATACATTAAACTTGGAGTACTGTATGACCCAGCAGTTCCACTCTTAGATATATGCCCAAGAAAATGAAAACACATCGAAAAGCTTGTAAACAAATGTTAGCACCAACATTAATTAAAATAGCCAGAAAGTGGATAAATAAAATGTAGCATATCCATACAATGGAATATTATTTGGCAATAAAAATACTGAAGTACTGATATATTCTGCCACGGGTCAACCTTGAAAACATAATGCAAATTTCAAGAAGCTGATTGTATGATTCTGTTTATATAAAATGTCCAGAAAAAGCAAACCCATCGTGGCAGAAAGTAATTTATTCATTTCCAGAGTTTGGGATAAGAGAGAATAGGAAGTGAGTGCTAGTGGGTATGGGGTTTCTTTTTGGGGTGATGAAAATGTTCTCAAATTAGACAGTAGTGAGTTTCCTAAGTTCATGAATATACTAAAAACCACTGAATTGTACATTTATGGTGTGTAGATTATATCTCAAAGTTGTTACTTTGTTTTGCAGGTTTCATAATTGTGGTTGAAACACATGCAATGTGCTTTTGGTTTGTGGCTGTACTGAAGTAATGTCCCTATATGAAGCTATATTTATCTCTAAGAATTGCATATATAACCAGCATATATAAAACAACTGTATTATTACAATTAAGAATGAAATCAATAGATTAAAATTTTAAATTTTCATTTAAATAGTAAAAGATACCAAATGGCATTCAATCACTACTCTTGCTGCCAATTATCATCACCAAATTAAGGTCCAAACACTGAAGAAGCGGTAATGCTTTTTCTTTCAGTAGCAAATTAAAATGGTATTCTTCAACACTTCTATAGATTTGAATGTTTAAAAAATATATTTAAGATAAATAACTGTACCAACAAATACTATAGAAATGTGGCAATGGTTCCAGAAAAGGTGGGTCCACAGGTCTTCCCTGTCACTCATTATTAGGAATTCCATAGTCTACTAACTGCTCAAAACAAAAATCTATGCAATCATCTTTGTTTTCTTTCTTTCTTTTGTACACCATATTCAATCTGTCAAAAAATCTTACTGGTTCTAGCTTCAGAATTGATCTTTAATCAAGCACTTCTAACCATAGCTATCTCTACCATTCTAGTCTAAGGCATGTTCAACATTTGTTTTAATATTTCAATCATTTTCTTAAATGGTGCTCCTTCCCTCAGTTCTTGTTCCACTAAAAGCCTCTTTTCACACAGGAGATGGAATGATCATTCTAAAATATAAATCAATTTATGTCATGCTTATCAGAATCTTCAAGTGGCTTCCTATCTCCCCAAAAGTAAAAGCCAAAGTCATTAATTGACTTACAAGACCCCTCTCATCTGACCTCAATAATGTGATTTCTCACTACTCTTCTCTCTTACCTCCAATTCACACTGGCTTCCTTACTGCTCCTTGAACAAAACAGCATGTGACAGCCTCAGGGCCATTGCATTTGGTATTCTGCGTGAAATGATGTCTACTCCAATATCCACTTGACTTATTCCTTCACCTTCTTCAATTCTTTGCTCAAATGTTTTTCTTTGAAAGACTTTTTCTGATCACCTTATTAGTATTGACCTCTGAAGAACTAGCTACCTTCCTTCCCTGCTTTTTCCCCCTCTATAGCTTATTGTCACCTTCTAAGTACACTGCATAATTTCTTATTTATTCTTTAATTGTCTGAGTCCTCCCACATTAATATATACTCTGTGAAGGCAGGGATTTTATGTGTTTTGCCCATTGCATTCCTACCAGCCATGCAAAAGGGTTCCTCTTTCTCCACATCCTCACCAACATCTGTTGTTGCCTGAATTGTTAATTTTAGCCATTCTGACTGGTGTGAGTTGGTATCTCATTGTGATTTTGATTTGTATTTCCCTGATGATGAGTGATGTTGAGCAGTTTTTCATTTGTCTGTTAGCCATCTGGGTGTCTTATTTGGAAAGGTGTCTACTCATGTCTTTTGCTTATTTCTTCACTGGATTATTTGTTTTTTGGGTGTTTGATAAATTCTTTGTAGATTTTGGATACTAACCCTTTATCTGATATGTCACTTGCAAATATCTTCTCCCATTTATAGGTTGCCTTTTAGTTTTGCTGACTGTTTCCTTCACTGTGCAGAAGTTTTTTATCTTGACAAAGTCCCAATAGTTGATTTTTGTTTTTGTTTTCCTTGCCTCTGGAGACTTGTCAAATAGGAAGTTGCTGCAGCTGAGGTCAAAGAGGTTGTTACCTGTATATTTCTATAGGATTTTGATGGTGTCCTGTCTTACGTTTAGGTCTTTCATCCATTTTGAGTTTATTTTTGTGTTTGGTGTAAGAAAGTGGTCCAGGCTCATTCTTCTGCATGTCGCTGTCCAGTTTTCCCAGCACCATTTGCTGAAGAGACTGTCTTTTTCCATTGGATACTCTTTTCCTGCTTTATCAAAGATTAGTTGGCCATATGTTTGTATGTCCACTTCTGGGTTCTCTATTCTGTTCCATTGATCTATGTGTCTGTTTTTGTGCCAATACCATACTGTTTTGGTGATTACAGCTTGTAATACAGCTTGAAGTGTGGAATTGTGATGCCTCAAACTTTGGTTTTCTTTTTTAGGATTACTTTGGCTATTTGGGGTCTTTTCTCGTTCCATACAAATTTTAGGACTGTTTGTTCTAGCTCTGTGAAGAATGCTGGTGTTATTTTGATAGGGATTGCATTGAATATGTAGATTGCTTTGGGTAGTATTGACATTTTAACAATATTTGTTCTTCTAATCCATGAGCATGGAATGTTTTTCCATTTTTGTGTGTGTGTCTTCTTCAATTTCTTTCGTAAGTTTTTTATAGTTTTCAGTGTATAGATTTTTTCACCTCTTGGGTTAGGTTTATGCCTAGGTATTTTATGGTTTTTTGTGTAATTGTCAATGGGATTGATTCCTTGATTTCTCTTTCTGCTTCATTATTGGTGTATCAGAATGCAGCCGATTTCTGTACATTGATTTTGTATCCTGTGACTCTGCTGAATTCATATATCAGTTCTAGCAATTTTTTGGTGGAGTTTTTTGGGTTTTCCTCATAGAGTATCATGTCATCTGTGAAGAGTGAGTTTGACCTTCTTCTTGCTGATTTGGATGCCTTTTATTTCTTTGTGTTGTCTGATTGCTGAGGCTAGGACTTCCAACACTGTGTTGGATAACATTGGTGAGAATGAACATCTCTTTTGTGTTTTTGACCGTAGGGAGAGAGCTTTCAGTTTTTCTCCATTGAAGATGATATTAGCTGTCGGTCTTTCATATATCGCCTTTATAATCTTTAGGAATGATCCTTCTACCCCTACTTTCTTGAGGGATTTTATCAAGAAAGGATGCTGTATTTTGTCAAATGCTCCTTCTGCATCTATTGAAAGGCTCATGTAGTTCTTATCCTTTCTTTCATTAATGTGATTTATCACATTGATTTGCAGATGTTGAACCAGCCCTGCATCCCAGGTATAAATCCTACTTGATCGTGGTGAATAATTCTTTTAATGTATTATTGGATCCAGTTTGCTAGAATCTTGTTGAGAATTTTTGCATCCATGTTCGTCAGGGAAATTGGTCTATAGTTCTCCTTTTTAGTGGAGTCTTCATCTGGTTTTGCAATCATGGTAATGCTGGCCTCATAGAATGAGTTTGGAAGTTTTCCTTCCATTTCTATTTTTTGGAACAGCTTCCAAAGAATAGGTGTTAGTTCTTCCTTAAATGTTTGGTAGAATTCCCCTGGAAAGCCTTCTTGTTTGTTGGGAGATTTTTGATTACTGATCCAATTCTTACTGGTTATGGGTCTGTTCAAGTTATCTATTTCTTTCTGTTTCAGTTTTTCTAGTTTATATATTTCTAGTAATTTGTCCATTTCTTCTAGATTGCCCTATTTGTTGGGATATAATTGCTAATAATATTCTCTTATTGTTGGTATTTCTGTGGTGTTGATTATGATCTCTCCTCTTTCATTTGTAATTGTATTTATCTGTTTTTTTTAATTTTTGATCAAACTGGCTAGAGGTTTATCAATTTTTTTAATTCTTGCAAAGAATCAGCTCCTGGTTTCATTGATCTGTTCTACTATTTTGTTTTATTTCGATATCATTGATTTCTGGTCTAATCTTTATTATTTCCCTTCTTTTGCTAGTTTTAAGATTTATTTCCTGTTGTTTTTCCAGATTTTTTAGGTCTAAGTTTAGATTGTATATCTGAGACTTTTCTTCCTTCTTTAGGATGTCTTGGGTTGCTATATATTTCCCTGTTATGACCACCTTTGCTGCGTCTCAGAGGTTTTGCATTGTTGTGCTTTCATTTTCATTGGCTTCCATGTACTTTTTAATTTCCTCTTTAATTTCTTGATTACCCCTTCCGTTATTTAGTAGAATGTTATTTAATCTCCAAGTATTCATGGTATTTCCAAATTTTTTCTTGTGGTTGATTTCATGTTTCATAGTGTTGTGGTCTGAAAATACGCTAGGTATGATCTTGATCTTTTTGTACTTGTTAAGGTCTGATTTGTGACCCAGTATGTGATCTATTCTGGAAAATGTTCCATGTGCACTGCAGAAGAATGTGTATTCTGCTTTTGGATGAAATATTCTGAATATATCTGTTAAGTCCATTCAGTCCAGTGTGTCATTCAAAGCCCTTGTCTCCTTGTTGATTTTCTGCTTAGATGATCTTTCCATTGCTTTAAGTGGGGTGTTGAAGTCCCCTACTATTATGGTATTATTATCAATAAGTTTCTTTATGCTTGTGATTAAATGATTTATATATTTGGGTGTTTCACATTGAGGGCATAAATATTTACAGTTGTTAGATCTTCTTGATGGATAGGCCCCTTAATTATGATACAATGCCCCTTTTCATCTCTTGTTACAGTATTTATTCCAAAATCTAGTTTAGGAGCACGTGGGTGCCTCAGTAGGTTAAGAGGCATGACTCAGGTCATGATCTCATGGTTCATGAGTTTGAGCCCCACGTCAGTCTCCATACTGACAGCTTGGAGCCTGGAACCTGCTTCCGATTCTGTGTCTCCCTTTCTCTGCCCCTTCCCCACTCACTGTCTGTCTCTCTCTCAAAAATAAATAAGCATTAAAAAAAATTTTTTTTAATCTAGTTTAATATTGGTATGGCTACTCCAGCTTCCTTTTGATGACCATAGCATAATAGTTGGCTCTCCATCCCCTTACTTTCAAACTGAAGGTGTCTTTAGGTGTAAAATGAGTCTCTTGTAAGCAGCATATAGATGTGTCTTATTTTCTTATCCATTGGGATACCCTATGTCTTTTGATTGGAGTATTTAGTCCATTGACTTTTTTTTTTTAATTTTTAATGTTTGTTTATTTTGAGAGAGAGACAGCATGAGTGAGGAAGTGGCAGAGAAGTAAGAAGAGAAAGAGGATCTCAAGCAGACTCCACACTGTCAGCACAGAGCCCGATGTGGGGCTCGAACTCACAAAACCGTGAGATCATGACCTGAGCCGAGATCAAGAGTCAGATGCTTAACTGACTGAGCCACCCACACACCCCTAGACCATTGACATTTAGAGTGAGTACTGAAAGTATGAATTTAGTGCCATTATGTTGCCCATAGACTTTGTGTTTCTGGTGATGTTCTCTGGTCCTCTCTAGTCTTTTTGCTTTTGGTCTTTTTTGTTTTGTTTTGTTCTTTCTTTTCTCCAGATAGTCTCCCTTAAAATTTTTTGCAGAGCTGGTTTAGTGGTCAAAACTCCTTTGGTTTTTGTTTATCTGGGACACTCTTTATCTCTCCTTCTGTTTTAAATGACAGTCTTGCTGGATAAAGAATTCTTGACTGCATATTTTTCCAATTCAGCATGTTGGCTATATCTTGCCACTCCTTTCTGGCCTCCTATGTTTCTGTGGATAGGTCTGCCGCAAACCTGATCTCTCTTCCCTTATTGGTTAACGACTTTTTTTCCTTGCTGCTTTTATAATTCTTTCCTTGTCTGTGTATTTTATGAATTTGACTATGATATGCCTTGGTGATGGTCAGTTTTTGTTGAATCTAGTGGGAGTTCTCTGTACTTCCTGGATTTTGATGTCTGTGTCCTTCCCCAGATTAGGAAGGTTTTCCAACATAGTTTGCTCACATCAACCTTCTGCCCTTCTTTCTCTCTCTTCATCTTCTGGGACTCCTCTATGATTCAGTTGTTATTCCTTTTTAATAAATCACTGAGTTCTCTGAGTCTTGTATCGTGATCTTTTTCCTTTGTTTCCCTCCTTTTTTCTGCTTTATTATTCTCCATAATTTTACCATCTATATCGCTGATTCACTGCTCTGCTTCATCCATCCTTGCCTTTGTGAAACCTATTTGAGATTGTGTGTAGTTTATAGCATTTTTAATTTCATCCTGACTAGATTTTATTTTTTTATCTCCATTGAAAGGGATTCTATTGTTTTGTCAACCCTAGCTAGTATTCCTGGTAATATGGTTCTAAATTCTAGTTCAGATATCTTGCTTATATCTGTGTTGATTAAGCCCCTGGCTGTCATTTCTTCCTGTTCTTTTTGGGGTGAATTCCTTCATTTTGTCATTTTGGAGGAAGAAAAAAATAAAATAAAAAATAAGGACTTAAAAACAAATCAAAAAAATCAAATAAAGGATGCTAGATCCTAGGTGTGTCTTGGTCAGCATGTCGAAAGAAGCTTGATAGAATAGAGCAGAAAGGGGGGAAAAGGTAAGAAAAAATTTAAAAACTAAAAAATATTACATAATAAAATAAAAAAATGAAATAGAATAAAAATTTAAAAATGAAGTAAAAGTAAAAAAAACTAAATTTTTATCTTTCTGTATCTGAGAAAGAGGAAGAGAAGAAAGAAAAAGAAAACAATTTAAAAATAGAGGCAAAGAAAACAAATAAATAACCCAGCAAACAGAGTGAAACCTGAATGAAGTTACATCCAGTTTCCTCTAGAAGTGAAACTATGAAGCCTTACACTAAGCAGGTGGAGTGACTTGTGCTGGTCTTCTAGGGGATGTCTTTCTAGGGTGCAGTTGGGTGGGGCTTGGTGTAATGGCTCCATTCTCCCCTAGGTGGTGCTGCTTATCTTAGCTTACTGGGGTGGATTATTGTGTTGCGCATGTCCGTGCACAAACATGCTTATATGTGGGAGAGGTGGAAATGGCTTCACCCAGCTCCCTAGTCTCTGTTACAGGAATTTGGTGCACTCACCAACCTGCGATCAAGCCCCACTCCTTGTCTCAAGCCTCCATCCACTCCTCGCCTCTACCCTGTCCATGTCCAAGCTGTCCACCTACCAGGCAGCACCTCCCTCCAGAGTTTTATCTTAGATGGGTTTGTGTTCAAAACCCCATGCTTCAGAGATCCCTGAGGCTTGGACCTGCACCAACTCTCTGGGGGAGGGTCTTGCTGAGCAATAGCCAGGTGCTGGCTTGCCCCGGAAAATGTTTGTGTGATCGTGCAATGTCAGATGTTCAGAGATTTTGGCAAATCACAACATAGCCAGCTCTAGGTTTCACCACCCTCTTGTGTCTTTGTCCCAATACCAGCAAATGTGGCTGCTCTCTGGGGTCAACCTGGGACCCTTGCCTGTGGGGAGGCTTTATGGCCTCTACAAAATGCACTCCAAGCAGGGGAACCACTTTTCCCTGTGTGGCATACAGATCCCTCAGATACTGCTGCCAGCTCTGGGGAATTTACCCTGCTTCCTCACCAGAACACTGCCAGACACCGAGCTCCAAAACTTCAGACTCTGCACTCCACTGTTTATAGAATCCTGATGGTATTAAAACCCTCTCCTTTCTGCCTGTCAATGGTTTGGGGGAAGAAATTTCTTGTTCAGTCCCTTGTGAGTGTTTTCACTCTTTCTCTCCAGCTACTTTTGGGGGAGTGCTTTTCTTGCACGATCCCCATGTGCTGCACTCTCCCCCTTTCTCTCTCTGTCTCTCTCCAAAAAACAGCTCCCTACCCTCCGTGGCTTTTTTCTCATCCAGTTCACCTCTCTGCACCATGTACCTGGGAAGTTCTGGGGCCCAAGTTATTAAGATTGTTGTGTTAATTCTCAGATCAATTTCTTAGGTGTTCAAAATGGTTTGGTGCTGATCTAGCTGCTTTTCAGGGACAAGACAAGCTCAGGGTCTCCATGCTGCTCCACCATATTAACTCCTTTCCCTGATTTTTTTTTTATATTTATATATAATCTGAAATGAAAAGTTGACCTTTCCATGAAACTTTTCCATCTTAATACCTCTATTCATAGTTAAATGACATGCTTTTATGATGTTCTCTTTGTGATTATGCTATATATTTTGAGAGAATTATGATGTGTATTTAAACTCGGATAGATAAAGTTTGTATTTCACAGTTACCATAACCATTTAGTGTGATATGTAGTTCATTCGCTAACATTGAACTTTCTATTAATCTACATATTGCCAATTTTCTGGCCAAAGAGAACTGAAGAGTTGTCTTAGATAGCTGAGTGAAAGACTATTTCTTCTGCCCCACTGAGCAGATAACAATCAAAGAAAAACTTAGTCACCCCATTTGTCTTATTTCTTCTTGCGCTTATTTTTTCACACATGTTCCTTCTTGGATTCATGTAGTTTACAATTTAAATAACATTACAAACATCTTTAATTTTGTAAAACATGAATGCCAGGATGGTAAGAGTAGATTCATGGATGAAAGGAAATAATGTTTATTAATTGAAGGTTGTGTTAACATGACTGAGAGACACCTATTTTCATATTGCCTAAGTTATGTGGACTGAAGTTTGCACTTTCAATCACACAAAAGAATGATAACTGCAGAGAGAAATCTCATTTTCTGCCTTCCCTTTTCTGTGGAATAGTGTATTTCTGGGTTGAAGTGTTATCTCCATTTCATCAAATAGAAGCAAACCAATCTTTTTATCATCTACTTTTACCTGTGAGTATCTGCAGTTTTTGTAGAATTTTGGAAGAAAATAGCCATACTAAAATCTTTAACATTCTTTCAAATATCCACCCCATAACCATTCTACTGGCTTTCAGTGTTTGCTTGGCAATATATACCAGGCTTAAAATTTCTATCGAAGTAATAAATAATAAGTAGGCATTATATGAAATTTATTAAATTAAGTTAGTGGGAAATGGTTGACCTCCCACTGTCTCCAAATTTACTATTCAATCTAAATTATCAAACAAGATATTTCTTTTGTGTCTCCAGATAGACAATAAGAAAGCTTGCAGGGAAAATTGGCATCAGTGTGCTTGGATTCTCCCTACTCAATTGTTCCCAATTGCTTCTATTCAAATGTTCATCCTCTGAGAGAATCACTTTCTGAGAAAAAGTAACTCTTTCCTGTTTTAAGTCAGTATGAGATCTACAATGGGAAAACAAAGATAAAACCACAAACCCATGGTATACAAGAGAGATTTAGATATTCTATGAATGAGCAGTCATAGAAACAACCATTATATCTTAATTCTGTCAGTAATATGTGTGTGAATAAAATATTTCATGGACAGGCACTTCATTAAGTTGGAAATTTTTCCCACATTTTATGATTAACCACATTAAAGAGATAGCTCAACCATATCTAATTTCTAACCTAATTTCAACCATATCTAATTTCTAACCTAATTTCTAAGAATGCAAATGCTTTTAGACTTTATAAACTGTTTTCCCCCACAACTTTATTGAGGTATAATTGGTACACAAAAAACTGCACATATTTAATGTACAAAATTTGATGAGTTTGGACATAGGCATACCCATGAAACTATTACTACAATTAAGGTAATAAACGTATCTATCTTGGTACTCTCCCTGCTTTTTGTAGTAATAACACTTAATATGAGATATGCCCTGTTAACAATTTAAGCATACAATATCATATATTAATCATATTATTAATCATATTAATCATATTAATCATATTGTTAACAGTGGGCACTATATCTTACAGCAGATCCCTAGAACCTATTCATCTTGCACATATGAAATGCTATACTAATTCAACAACAGCTTTCCATTTCCCCTGCTCCCCTAGACCCAGGCAACCACCATTCTACTCTTGGTTTCTATAAGTTGAACTATTTTAGATACCTCACATAAGTGGAATAATGCAGTATTTACCTCTCTGTGACGGACTTATTTCAATTAGCAAAATGTCCTCCAGTTTGTCCATGTTATTGCATATGGCGGATATCCTTCTTTTTTAAGGCTGAATAATACTCTGAAATATATATATATCATATTTTCTTTATCCATTCATTCATTGATGGATATTTAGGTTGTTTCCATATCTTTTTTAAGGCTGAATGATACTCTGAAAATATATATATCATATTTTCTTTATTCATTCACTCATTGATGGATATTTAGGTTGTTTCCATATCTTGGCTATTGTGAATAATGCTGCAGTGAACATAAGAATACATATATCTCTTTGAGATCCTGATTTCAGTTCTTTTGACTATACCCAGAAGTGGAATTGCTAGTTCATATGATAGTTCAATTTTTAATTTTCTAATGAACCACCATATTCTTTTCCATAGCTGCTGCACCATTTTACATTTCCACCAACAGTGTACGAGTGTTCCAATTTCTCCACATTCTTACCAATACTTGTTATCTTTTGGATTAAAAAAAAAAAGCCATTCTAGCAAGTGTGAGGTGATATCTCATTGTAGTTTTGATTTGCATTTCCCTAATAATTAGTGATGTTGAGCTTCTTTTCACATATATGTTGTCATTTGTATGTCTTCTCTGGAAAAATGTCTATTCAAGCCCTTGCTCATTTTTTAATTAGGTAATTTAATGTTGATTTCAGCAATTGAGTTATAGCAGTTCTTTAATGTATTTCAGATACTAATCCCTTATCAGATATATGGTTTGCAAATATTTTCTCCCATTCTGTGGATTGCCTTTTATTCTGTTTACTGTTCTTTGTTGTGCAAATGTTTAGTTTTGATGTCGTCCTACTTGTGGATTTTTGCTTTTGTTGACTGTGCTATTGGTATCATATCCACGAAATCATTGCTAAGACCAATGTCAAGATTTTCCCTTATGTTTTCTGCTAGGAACTTTACAGTTTCATGTCTTTTTCTTAAACTTTTTGTATTTATTTTGAGAGAGAGAACATGTGCACAAGTCGGGGAGGGGCAGAGAGAGAGGGAAAGAGAGAATCCCAAGCAGGCTCTGAGCTGTCAGCACAGAGCCCGACACAGGACTTGAACTCACAAACTGTGAGATTATGACCTGAGCCAAAATCAAGAGTTGGAAGCCTAACTGACTCAGCCACCCAGGTACCCCTGCAGTTTCATGTCTTACATTTAAGTCTTTAAGCCATTTAGAATTGATTTTTGTGTATGGCATAAGATAAGGGTCTAATTTCATTCTTTTCCATGGGGATATCCAGTTTTCCCTACATAGTTTGTTAAAAAGATTATACTTTCCCCATTGTGTATTATTGGCATTTTTGCTGAAAATTAATTGACTATATATGCATTCGTTTATTTCCAGGCCCTCTATTCTGTTCCATTGGTCTATATGTCTGTCTTTATACCAGCATCATACTGTTTTAATTGCTGTAGATTTGTAATATATTTTGAAATCAAGAAATATAATGGCTTCAGCTTTGTTTTTCTTTCTCAAGATTGTCTTGACTATTTGAGAACCTCCGTCGTTTCAAATGAGTTTTAGGATATTTTTTTCTATTTCTGTAAAAATGTAAAAAATGTCAGGGCACCTAGGTGGCTCAGTCAGTTAAGTGTCCAACTTCAGCTCAGATCATGATCTCGTGGTTCATGGGTTCAAGCCCTGCATTGGGCTCTATGCTAACTGCTCGGAGCCTGGAGCCTGCTTCAGATTCTCTGCCTCCCTCTTTCTCTGCCCCTCCCCTGGTCATGCTCTGTCTCTTTCTCTAAAAAAATAATAAGGAAACATTAAAAAAAATGTTTTTAATATAAAAAATGTCATTGGAATTTTGAGGAGGATAACATGGAATCTATAGATTTCTTTGGGTGGTATGGATATTAAATAATATTATCTTCCCATCTGTTATTGGCATGTTTCCATTTATTTTTGTCTTCTTTAATTTCTTTTACCAGTGTTTTGTAGTTTTCAGTGTGTAAGTCTTTCACCTCTTTGGTTAAGTTTATTCCTAAGTAATTCTTTTTGATACAATTGTAAATAGAATTGTTTTCTTAATTTCTTTTTCAAATAGCTCATTGATAGTTATAGAAACACATGTGATTTTTGTATGTTAATTTTGTATCCCACAACTTTACTGATTTTGCTTATTAGTTTAACGTGTGTGTGTGTGTGTGTGTGTGTGTATGTGTGTGTGTATACACTTTAGTGTTTTCTGCCTATAAGATCATGTCATCTGCAAAGAGAGACAATTTTAAATCTTTTTTTCTTACTCAAATGCCTTTTACTTCTTTTTCTTGCCTAATATCCCTAACTAGGACTTTTAGTACTGTGCTGAATAGATGTGGCAAGAATGGGCATCCTTTTCTTGTTACTGATCTTAGAGGAAAAGCTTTTAATTGTTCACTAGTATGATGTTAGCTATTGCTTATCATAGATGGTCTTTATTGTGTTGAAATAAATTCCTTTATTATTTCTTTAAATAAGCTTTCTGTCCCTATTTCTCTCTCCTTCTTTAATGTGCATATTGGTACATTTGATGATGTCCCATAATTCCCTGAGGGTTTCTTACACGCTTTCTCATTATTTTTATTTTTTGTGCCTCTGACTAAATAATCTCAAGTGACTTGTCCTCAAGTTCTCCAGTTCTTTCTTTTGCCTGGTCAAGTTAAATGTTGAAGTTCTCTATTGAATTTTTCAGTTCAATTATTAAATTCTTGAGCTCCAGAATTTGTTTGGTTCTTTTTTATAATTTCCATTTCTTTGTTAATTTCGTTTTTTTCATATATTGGTTTTCTAATTTCACTTAGTTATCTGTGTTCTTTTGTGGCTCACTGAACTTATTTAAGATGATTGTTTTGAATTCTTTATCAGTAAATACATAGATACCCATTTCTTTAGGGTTGGTTTATTTTGTTCTTTTGATTGTGTCATATTTCCCTGAATCTTTATGTTCCTTGTAGCTTTGCATTGGTGTCTGCACATTTGAAGAAACAACCACCTCTCCCAGTCTTTATGGATTGGCTTCAGCAAGGAAGCTGATCTTCACCAATCATCCTGGATAGAGTTTCTGGGAGCCTCTCAAACCTTGTCTATGGATATTTACACTCCACTCCTCTTCCTCCCTCTTGGGAGAAAACACTTGGGTGGTTTTGTTTGTTTGTTTGTTTGTTTTTTGGTTTGTCTGTTTCTTTTCAGCATGCAAGGGTCAAAATTATTGGACTCTCAAAAAACTTAGAATATGGGTTATAGACATAAAAGGTCTCTCTTGGAAAAGATGTGTATTCTCTTCTTTTCTGCTATCAGATGAACCACCTTTAGTTCCATAGGCAGCAAGAAGCAGCTGATCTTCTTGATTTTTCCCATAATTTCCTCAAATACTACAGCTTTAGTGGCATATATCTGTCCCCCAGGTGAAATAGTTTTACTAACCATTTCTCAAGCAAGTTTCTAGAACCTTTCAACTAGGAATAATAGCATAGTGCCCATTGTTACTGGTCCCACTTTTCTCCATTCAGCAAATTCCACATCACATTTTAGGGTCTGAGATTTGTAGCACATCAGTTTCAGGGACCAAATTCCATGTCAGATAGAATACCCCCAGTCATAAGTAACAGAAGGGCTGCTTTAGATTGATCTGAATACCAAAGACATTTATTTCATATATTAGGAATTCTAAAAGTCGGGTAGACTCCAGGGCCAATTGATTTAGCAGCTTAGAGATGTCATTAGGGACCCCAATTCTCTGCTGCCACAGAGTTGGCTTCCTGCTAAAACTGGTTACTCTCATGGTCATAATATGGCTGCTAGCATAATATACTAGAATAATATTCTTCTTTGATTATTTCTAGCAGGAGACTGAAACTAGCCCTTTTTCCCGGGAACTCCAGTAGGTCCTTGATCCATATTGGCTTTGGTCTACTCATCCCCCAATTAGCCAGTTAAAAGGGGCATAGTCTTATCATAATTGGCTAACACTAATTTACTGAGGTAAAATGAATGTTGGAACATTATCTCCAAGATCCTCTATAGACAAGCCTTTGCCAGGGTACACTGATATGCAAATGAAAGTTCTAACTTCCTAATACCTTTTCTCTAGCCAACTTTCTTTTTTCTTTTTTTATTTTTATTTAAGTACAGTTGATACACAATGTTACATTCGTTTGAGGTGTAAAACTGAGTGGTTTGACAAGTTTATGCATTATGCTGTGTTCACCACAAGTATAACTACTATCCGTCCCATTACATAGCTATGACAATATCATTGACTGTTCTTTATGTTCTGCTTTTTTATTGCTGTGACTTTATCATTCCATAATGGAAGGCCTGTATTTCTCTCTCCCCTTCACTCATTTTGCCCTACCCCCACCCCCCACCCTCCTCCAATCTGGCAACCATCAGTTTGTCTCTGTATTTATAGTTCTGATCTGCTTTTTGTTTATCCTTTTTTTTTAAATTCCATTTATGAGTTCTAGCCAACTTGCTCCCTGTGCTCTGCTACTTCAAAAGTCTGAGTAGGGACTGACAGAAAAATTATTTGACAAAGCTATGCATTTGTCATTTTGCTTTTGGCTTAAGTCATTGTCAGCAACCAACGCTTTATTTATTTTTAATATTTATTTTAATTCCAGTTTAGTTAATGTACAGTTCTATACATTACTCACTGCTCATCATGGTAAGTGTACTCTTAAACCCTTTCACTGTTTCACCCATCCACCCTATCTACTTCCCCTGTGGTAACTATCAGTTTGTTCTCTATAGTTGAGTCTTTTTTTTTTTTTTTTTGGTTTGTCTCTTTATCCCTTTGTTCGTTTATTTTGTTTCTTAAATTCCACATACAAGTAAAATCATATAGTATTTGTCTTTCTCTTAGCATTATATTCTCAAAATGTGTCCATGTTGCTGCACATGGCAAGATTTCATTCTTTTTCATTATGTATATATACCGCATCTTCTTTATCCATTCAATCATCTGTGGACACTTCAGATGCTTCCGTGATTTGGCTATGTAAATAATGCTGCAATAAACATAAGGATGCATATATCTTTTCAAATTAGTGTTTTCATATTCTTTTGCAAATGCCAGTAGTGGGATTACTGAATCATATTGTGATTCTATTTTTAATTTTTTGAGGAACACTTTTCCACAGTGGCTGCAGTTTGCATTCCCACCAACACTGCAGGAGGGTTACTTTTTCTCCATATCCTCACCAACTTGTTGTTTCTTGTATTTTGATTTTAGCCATTCTGACAGGTATGAGGTGATATCTCATTGTAGTTTTGATTTGCATTTCCTTGATGATGAATGATGTTGAGCATCTTTTCATATGTCTCTTGGCCATCTGTATGTCTTTGGAGAAACGTCTATTCATGTCTTCTGCCCATTTTTATTTGGATTCTTTGGGGTTTTTTGGTGTTCAGTTACATAAGTTCTTTATATATTTTTGATACTAACCTCTCAATGGACATTTGCAAATTATCTTCTCCTATTCAGTAGGTTATGTTTTAGTTTTGTTGGTTGTTTCCTTTGCCATGCAAAAGGCTTTTATTTTTTTTTTATTTTTTTTTTCCAACGTTTATTTATTTTTGGGACAGAGAGAGACAGAGCATGAACGGGGGAGGGGCAGAGAGAGAGGGAGACACAGAATTGGAAACAGGCTCCAGGCTCTGAGCCATCAGCCCAGTTTGGGACAGAGAGAGACAGAGCATGAACGGGGGAGGGGCAGAGAGAGAGGGAGACACAGAATTGGAAACAGGCTCCAGGCTCTGAGCCATCAGCCCAGAGCCCGACGCGGGGCTCGAACTCACGGACCGCGAGATCGTGACCTGGCTGAAGTCGGACGCTTAACTGACTGCGCCACCCAGGCGCCCCAAAAGACTTTTATTTTAATGTAATACCAATAGTTTATGTTTGCTTTTGTTTCCCTTGCCTCAGGAGACATATCTAGAAAGATGTCATAGCTGATGTCAGAGAAAATAAAGGCCATGTGTGAAAAACCGCCTGTGCTCTTTTCTAGGATTTTTATGGTTTCAGGTCTCACATTTAGATCTTTAATCCATTTTGAGTTTGTTTTTGTGTATGGTGTAAGAAAGTGGTTCAGCTTTTATTCCTTTGGAAACTGGAGAGTTTCCAGTTCTGTTAAAAATGATGTTGGTATTTTTATAGGAATTGCATTGAATCTGTAGATCGCTTTGGGTAGTATGGACATTTTAACAATATTTATTCTTCTAATCCATGAACATGGAATATCTTTCCATTTGCTTGTGAGTTCTTAAATTTCTTTCATCATTGTTTTATAGTTTTCAGAGTATAGGTCTTTTACGTCCTTGGTTAAATTTATTCTGAGGTATTTGCTTATTTTTGATGCATTTGTACCTAGGATTATTTTCTTAATTTGTCTTTCTGCTACCTCACTACTAGTACATAGAAATGCAAAGGATTTCTGTATATTGATTTTGTGTCCTGTGACCTTAGTGAATTCATTTATCAATTCTAATATTTTCTGGTGGAGTCTTTAGGGTTTTCGATATATAGTATCATGCCATTTGCAAATAGTGAAAGCTTTACTTCTTCCTTGCCAATTTGGATACCTTTTATTTCTTTTCTCTATCTGATTGCTGTGGCTAGGACTTTAGTACTAAGTTAAATAACAGTGGTGAAGGCAGACATCTCTGTCTTGTTCCTGACAGTAGAGAAAAAGCTCTTGGTTGTTCCCCATTTAGGATATTAGCTGTGGGTTTTTCATATATGGCCTTTATTATGTTGAGGTATGCTCCCTCCAAACCTACTTTCTTGAGGGTTTGTTGTTTTTTGTTTTTTGTTTTTATCAAGAATGGATGTTGTACTTTGTCAGATGTTTTTTTCTCATCTACGGAAATGATCATATGGTTTTTATACTTTCTCTTGTCATCAGCCAACACTTGAATAATTCTGGACTCCCTGTATCATTTAGGAAGTCTTTAAGGTTGAAAGTAAAATAACCCCAAAGTAGTGGCTTAAGCAAATAGACTTGTATTTGTGTCACATAAGAAATCTTGACATATGTATTTACTTGTATTGGCTCAGTAACATGACAATATCAAGGTTATCATCTATGATTATCTGTCTTTTTATATATGTCTCTCATCTCAGGGTGAGACAAAATGGCTGCTGCAATTTCAGTTATCAAGTTTATATTTTAATCCAGAAGGGGGAATGGTGACCCATATAATTAGTCAGAATTCATGACCCATGGCAACGCCTGACTGGTGGGTGTCCAAAGAGAATGGGTCTGCATAAAGCAAACATCTTATCTTCTGCACACTGCAAACTGGATAATGTATGTAAGCATTTAGACTTCAGTGCAGAGTAATTTACTTTCTTCCAGCATATGGAAATGAGTTAATAGGTGATGATAGGCATAAGGATCTAAATATGTCCAATCAGCTACCCTGTTCTGTAGGAATGCTTCAGGCTGTCTACTTGTAGCAACTCTCCTAGACATGGGAGACCCAGTGCTATCCATAGCCCCTTGTTTCAGGTTTTTAGCCCAACTTCCTGGGTTTCTATCCAAAAGACCCCAGTTGGTTTGGTGAATTGAATCACAATTGAGGCTGCAGGAAATTGTGGTTGACCTGTTTTTTTGTTACCCACAAATAGCCTGTATGATCTATTCTCATAACTTCTTCACAGTGTCCATGTGAGGAATAAGGGATTCCTTGAATCTATCTTTCTTCTTCTGTCTCCCAAAGTGGCCTTTGCCATTTTGGATTGGCAAGCTCTGGCAGACTGTGGAGATGACTTTGTCTCCTTGCCTAAGCCTCAAGAGTTGTCCTGTTCTTTGCTTCAACTCTCTTATCTTCCCTCTTCATCTCTTATAACTCACTGGACAGAGGGTGTGAAGAGGCTATAGTAGAGGTAGAAAGGATTATAGCAAAAGGGACTTCATTTTGGCCTTCATTAAGTCCTGCTTTGTTCCCACAGCATCTAGGAGCTGGATGCAGAATAGGGCAAGACTAGAGGATCTACTTCCCCCACCTCCACCATTCTCAGACTCGTCCTACTCTGAACAAAGAAAAAACTGAAGCCCTCCTGATGACGCCTTGGAATCTCAGACCTACTTGGAACCAAGGCAGCAAGTAGGAGCTAATTGTCTTCTGTTGCCTCCAGTTCCTACTCTCTTCACTGTTAGAACAGAGCATCACTCTCCTCCATATGAACTTCCGTTCTGAGCCTGCTTCCTAAATCCTGTCACGGAACTCTCCCCTCCCACACTGGTGGTTCTGTTCTAAGGCAAACCGAAATAAAAAAAATTACTCTAGATTTCTGAGTCTAGGGAACTGGCTAATGGTTTTTCACAACTGGCGCTTGAAGGAATATGATACATATTTTCACTTTTTGATGGATACTGGGCATTCATATATATAGAAGTCATATACATGTAGAAAGTCAACACCAGAGACCCAAATACAACTCATGAACAGATGTGGCTTCCCAGGCAATGAAGATTAGGTAGTAGGAAGTGTTCAGATACAAAGAAGCTAAGTGGTGACAGCATTTTATATGTATCCAGGACTCCCTGTGCTCCTCTTTTCCAGACACTTCAGGTTTTGGCAAAAGGCTTAAGGTAAAATAGGCACTGATTGTTTGGAAGGGCAGAATTTTTATAGGGTTTTTTGTTTGTTTGTGTTTTTTTTTATTTGTTTTAGTTTGTTTGTTTTTGGGTTTTTTCCAAGCATATTATTGTTAGCAATACCCAAAAGCAGCCATGTGTTTTCCTAGATCCTTCACTTGCTGTGGTGTCCTAGCAGGCTCTCAGTGCTATCTATTTTGGGAGAGGTATATAGTATCCTTGGCTCTAAAACACATCCCTGGTTCCCTGATTAGGTTATTGGCTACTCAAGAATGACTCTTAAAGATGCTATAAAGGGAAAAGTGAAGGGAATCGTGGGCTTTTGGTAAAAGGAAGTCACTAAAATGTTTTAAGTAGAGAAATATAATAGAATTTTCTACTTCATGTGTAAAATACAAGTTTTAAGGTAGCAGAACTAGCAGTATATTAACTGGTTAGGAAGCTATCAAAATAGCCATGCAAGAGACAGTGAGGGAAGTGGGGTGTACAGATGGAGAACAAGGTACAGGTTTGAGGAATGTTTGGAAGAAAAACTAATAATTGAATTGATATAGAAAATGAGTGTCAGGAATGAGTTCAGAATGACTCTCAGGTTTGTGTAGTGGGCAACCTATGAATTCTGTCCTTTTAACTGAAGTATAAGGACTTAGGACAAAAGACAGGTTTGAGAGAAAGAGGTGTTTTGAGTTTCAAGTACTGCAAGTACACATCTATGAATATATACATCCACATTCAAGAGTCATTTCTTTTTTTTTTTTTAATTTTTTTAATGTTTATTTATTTTTGAGAGAGAGAGAGACAGAATGTGAGTGGGTTAGGTGCAGAGAGAGAGGGAGACACAGAAGCAGAAGCAGGCTCCAGGCTCTGAGCTGTCAGCACAGAGCCCGACGTGGGGCTTGAACTCACGAGCTGTGAGATCATGACCTGAGCCGAAGTCGGACGCTCAACGACTGAGCCACCCAGGCGCCCCCAAGTGTCATTTCTTTAAGAAAGGCTCCTGTGACCAGTTACAGGGTATGGGTCTCTATCTCATAACATCCTGTGCTTTTCTGTTGTGCTAATCTCAGTTTAAGGAAGTAACCAATGGTGCAGTTAACCGTTTAGTATAATCTTCAGCAGGACAGCCTCTATTTCCCTGGCCTATGCCAGAGCCCTTGTCATAGTAGACACTCAGTAATATCTAATGAGTGAATTCTAGGTGCTTTTCAGTCACCTAAGAATTAGTTATTGTTTTCTCACACCTTACATATGTAGAGCTGGAGATTCTGAGAAATAAAGTAACTTGTATGTGGTCATACATGGAGTGAGTGTAGGGATGCCAGATTTAGCAAATAAAAATACAGGATGCACAGTCAAAATTGCATTTCAGATAAACAATAAATTATTCTTTAGTGTAAATATGTCCCAAATATTGCATGTGATATATAATATACACCCTTAAGTGAGTGGCATTTGACTCAGAACTATGTGACTCCAAAGTCCAACTCTTTCTACTCTCTCACTGAGAGGGAACACCACTCCTATACTGAAAACCATGTGAGGGATTATACCAGCATCAGTCCTCTTTCCCTGTTAATAAAAATTTTTGTTTTATATCAGGTTATGTTGTTTTTAAATTCTTGCTTTGATGAAAGTAACCCAGTTTACACCTGTCAGAATAGCAAAAATTAGCAACACAGGAAAACAAGAGACTGGTAAAGATACAGAGTAAGGGGAACACTTTTACACTGTTGGTGGGAATGCAAACTAGTACAGCTACTCTGGAGAAGAGTAATTTTTGGTCCCCCCAAAATTAAAAACAGAACTACCCTATGATCCAGCAATTGCACTTCTGGCATTTACCCCAAGGATACAAAAATACAGTTTGAAGGGGCACATGCACCCTGATGTTTATAGCAGCATTATCAACAATAGCCAAACTATGGAAAGAGCCCAAAAGTCCATTGACTGATGAGTGGATAAAGAAGATGTGGCATATATATACATGGACTATTACTGACTGAGCTATCAAAAAGAATGAAATCTTAAAAAAGGAGAAAAAGAATGAAATCTTGCCATTTGCAACGATGTGGATGGAGCTAGAGTGTATTATGCTAAGTGAAATAAATCAAAGAAAGACTAATACCATATGATTTCACTCATATGTGGAATTTAAGAAACAAAACAGATGAACATATGGGAAGGACAAAAAGAGACAAAGAAGCAAACCATAAGGGACTATAAAGAACAAACCGAGGGTTGATGGAGAGAAGGTGTGCAGAGGATGGGCTAAATGTGCAATGGGTATTAAGGAGGGCACTTGTGATGAGCTCTGGATTTTTTAATATGTATGTGTTGAATCACTAAGTTCTACACCAGAAACCAATTTTACCATATATGTTAACTAGAATTTAAATAAAAACTTGGGAAAGAGAAAGAAAGAAAGAAAGAAAGAAAGAAAGAAAGAAAGAAAGAAAGAAAGAAAGGAAAGAAAGAAAGAAAGAAAGAAAGAAAGAAAGAAAAGAAAGAAAGAAAAGAAAAAAGAAAAGAAGGAAAAGAAAAAAGGAAAGAAAAGAAAAGAAAAGAACAAAAAGAAAAAGAGAAAAGAGAAAAAAGAAAGAAAGAAAGTTTATCCTGGGTGCGAAGCAGCAACTAATGGATTCCAAACGTTTTGTTAGAGTCCTTCTGGAATGCCTTCTCCAATTATAAAGGTGAACTAAAACTACTTGGACTTTCTGCAGTATCAGATACAGGGAAATGAGGTTAAAGGACTCTCCCTGAGTAGAAGCACTCCCCACCCACTTTTGTGGTATTTTGAGCCACTCAAGAGTTGTGGCCTCTATCAGATGATTATGTACGTCAAAGACAATGCTTTATAGTTTATGAGTTTCCTCATAGACGTTCTGTAACGCTCTGGAAACAAGATAACAGTGTGGTTCTAGCAATTTTCCTGAGTGATCTTTAGGGCTGTCCTGTGTGGTTAATTTGATCTGTGGAGCTGCTATGTTATGGGTAATTTTGAAACACGGGGTTTGCTTATCTGTCTTTCTTCCCTAGGTGACAACATTAAGGCACTGGTTCAAAGGGTGGTACCAGGCTTTTCTCAAAGGACCTAGAAAGGCTCTTGCATACATTTTCTCTCTCCCTGTCTTTTTTTCTGTCTGTCTGTATATACATGGAGAGACAACATGTAAATTCTATACCGGAACATTAATACTGGTTCTCTTCTGAATAGTGTGATTTCAAAATAATTTTTACTTTTTCTTTATGTCTTTCTATATTTTTTGAATTTTTGACAAAAGCAGCATCACCTTTAAAATAACAATAAACACTATTCTGTCCGTGGGAGAAAAAGTCTCAGCTTTCCCTTTATCAAACATGGAGTATCCTCATAACTGATACTCTCCTGTTTGTTTCTCTTCTCCTCTTATGAAAGAAAGATAAAAGAGAAATAAGATAAAGAAAAAGAATCTTCTGAAAGTTTATTCAATTAAAAGGCAAAAAAATCAAAACTCGTGAAAAAGGAAAATAAAATATTGGGGTTAACACAGAGAGACAGTTACCTTTGGTTTAAATTATAAGCAATGAAATCATGTAAGGTCAGAATTTGATGTACAAGTTCTATTCAAAAGAAATTTGCAAGCAGATATTCCTAAAGTTTGACATTTCTAAGTAGTAAAAAATTTCAGGACAGAGAGCACCTGTTAGAACTTTGAGCCTCAGGCACGAATACGTATTACCACTGACAACACAAAGCAATCTTCATCATTCAGTTCCTAACAGTTGATTCTTACCCAACAATATAAGCCCATTGTTCAAATTGATTTCTTCTCCCTGCAGCCCCCAGGAGCTGCTACCATTAAGAAGGGTTCTTGTCAAATCGTTTTTGAAACATTTTTGTCTGTAGAAAACCACTGGAATGCAGAAGAACTGGTGAGGTTCCATGGAACAAACATTGAAGCTTCAATTATATTTTAGGCTTTGTGTCACCAGCCCCAACTCTGTGGTACAAGCAGAGGCACAGTAACAGTCTCCAAACAGTATTTTTCTTGCTTTGCTTCTACCTGCTTTGCAGATATCCCTCCCAGCTAATTCTGAAAAGGCTGGTGGGAGGTCACTAGTGTTTGCTAACTCACTCTGCTCCCACCTAGCACTTACCATACCTGCTCTCTTCTTCATCTCACTGTGATGATATCCTGAAGCTGCCAATAATGTATTGCTTCTGACAAAACTCCCTTCTCCTGATTTTCCTCTGAAAAGCACAGCCTTGGGTTTCTTAAGGTCTATAAAGGTTAGTGAAACAACTCTTTAGTTTTTCATACTTTATTGTAGCTCCTGCTGTAACCCCTAGACAATCTGAGTAGTAAACACCTTGGTCTACTTCCTCCCTTGACTTTCTTCCTTCCCCACTGCCCACCTCGATCCTTTGTTCTTGAACTAAACTTGAGATGTGGACACTTGTGATTGTTTGAATAAATTTTTTTCTTTCCTGAAAGGTTCTTCAGTCCTTTGGTCAAATAAGCCCATTGTGGGCCACCCTTGCTGACCTTCTAGATTTGCCCAGATATCCCTGCATTCTAAGATGAATGTGGCATAAGCTATCCAACCCACTCTATTTTCCATGAATTTAGATTTGTGGTTCCAAATATAACAAAGTGCTATGGGATAGAAATGTTAAGAATTCCAGCCAGTACTTGAAGTTGCCAGGACTTATAAGCAAGCACTCCAGGTCTTCTTTTTCAAGATAGTCATGTGAGTGATGCCACATAGTAATGTAGGCAAAAGGCACACAGATACCCATTGCCCCAGGAGAAGGGTGAAACAGAATCTCAATATGGCCTGATCATAAGACCTCTCTTAAAACCTTTTGATGTGCATGGCTGCTGGAAAAGAGGCAGACAGATTTGCATAGATGCCAAGCAACCTCCTGGGAGAAAAAGGGGGTGGAAAGCCTTTTAAATAAAGCTCAGTTAATTAGAGGCACCTCTGTGGCTCAGTCAGTTAAGCATCCAACTTCAGCTCAAGTCATGATCTCACAGCTCATGAGTTCAAGCCTCTTGTCAGGCTCTGAGCTGACAGCCTGGAGCCTGCGTCACATTCTGTGTCTCCGTCTCTCTCTTGCCTCTCCCCTGCTCATGCTCTGTCTGTCTCTCTCTCAAAAATAAATAAACATTTAAAAAGATTAAAAAAAAAACCCTCAGTTAATTAGAACCTTCCTGATGAATCAGGATGGTTCTAATTGAGATTCTCCTGCAGTTTGAAAGGATGACAGGTTCCAGTGGAAAGCATACCATATGGGTTGTGGAACCTGGTCTGAAGGGTTCATGGGGCAGGGAGATCTATACCACATAGCTGAGGCTGGAAGGCCTCCCCAGGGAACCCCTCTGGCCTAGAACTCAGCCTTTAGAACAAAGACTGTGGACATGTGGACTGGCTGGCTCTCTCCTTAGAGCCCAGTGTGGCAGCACTTCAGCCTGGGCATGCTCTAGGACAGCAAGAACATCATTTCACCAGGAGGCAGTGTCCATTGGCCTCTGTGGAACCCACAGCAGCAACTAAAGCAAGAGTTTCTTCTACCTGGTGCTTAAGAGTCAAGATGGACCTTTCTGAACTGAGTAGGCACCTAGCTTTCATGGTGATTCATGTGGGTTGGGTTGAGGAACTGGGAAGGGCTCAAGACTTAGATATTGGACTTATTGATGAATTGCAGGTGAAGCTAAAGTAATTAGTGGCTAAAATTAGAGCTTTATGAGAGCTTTAAGAAAGGGCTTACCTACTTGTTGTTAGTTTTACTAACAGAGAGAGGGCTCACTAATTTCAATATTTGTTGGTTTTGGGGCATCTTGGTAGCTCAGTCAGTTAGGCATCTGACTTCCGCTCAGGTCATGATCTTGCAATTTGTGAGTTCAAGCCCCTCATTGGGTTCTGTGCTAACAACTCAGAGCCTGGAGCCTTGCTTCGGTTTCTGTGTCTCCTTCTCTCTCTGCCCCTGCCCCTCTGCTCTGTCTCTCTCAAAAAATAAATCAATATTAAAAAACAATTTTTTTGTTAGTTTTAAAATTATTGTCCACTGTAAGTCAGTGAGATTGCAGATGTATACCTTTAACTTTAATTTCTAAAATATTAAATAATTCTGGGTTTTAAAATTATAAGTTAATATGTTTGTTTGACCTACCCTGGTCTCTTTAATAAGCTGGACCCATCCCACACAGGTTTTTGGAATTAATCTGGATTGCCTCCTCTCTGGCTGGTTCTACTTGCCAGTTCTTGCCCTGTGATTCCTGGCTCTTTGATTTGAATCCATCTCCAAAACTTAGCCCTCCCTGTGTGCCCAGCCCTCCCAGACCGATTCCCTGTTCCAGGTCAGGTTTTTTAGGCTGACAGAGATATACTCTCTTCCCAGCCAGGACTTTAGCAAATACCCACTTTTCTCCTGTCCTCAGCTTCCACTCCCAAAGCTTCCTCCTTGTTAGTGGAGAAGTAGGAGCACTGGGAAACAGAAGCCACAGTTCACCCCAACACTGTGTGTGTCTATGCATGCTGCCTAGTCTTTTCAAGCTATGTCACACACTGATGCTTCATTTATGAATGGCAAGGACTAAGCTAGAGGGTCCCACTGTGCATTATGAATTAAGGAACAAACATTATTTTTTGTGTAATAACTTTGAGATGCATGTAAAAAATGTTTCCTTCAAATCAAATGTGAATTTTGGCCTTGAAGTACTACTCACAGTGCGTTCATAGCTCTCAGTTTTTGACAGGATCATGATGATGCGAAGTTTTATAAAAGTTAAAGCCTTGAAAAAAATGGAAATTTTTAACAAGTAACAAAGCATTGTATCAAACATTGGTATGTATTTCCCCTTCTGAGGAGGGAAAGATGGAGGTTGATTAGAGTTGATATAATGGAAAGAAATGCTGAAATCCTGGCATTAATTTTACCTTAAAAATCTGGAGTTTTTATTCACATCAACTTGGTAATATAAGCAAAGCAATGGAGAAATTTGCCCAAGACTTGGTCTTCCCACCTTTATTCAAATTACCATCTTTATTACTTTCCATATCTTAACAAGGGAAAAACTGAAAGTAAGAGAGGTGTGTGCACCACAATGACTGCAGTCATACCTTCCATCACTGAAAATGAGAATGAGCAAGCAATTTGTTTTTCCACATTCAGAATTTTATTTTTTTTTAAAAGCACAATTTTCAATGCCATTAAGATGAAAAGCAATCAACAAAGGTAAGAAAATTCACTGTGGAGGAAATGAAATTCCTTCTTAAATCACAAACCCAACGTTTGATCGTATCAGGAATCCCCTGCCCATACTCAAAAACAATCTTTTTTCCCTGTAACATATCCTTTTTAGTCACGCATGATGGTGTGTCTCATGCACACAATCATGAACAGATTTTTTTAAATCAAATTCTTAAGAGACTTGTTAAGTTAGGACTGCTTGTATCTTTCTTTGAGGTTCTTTGGCAAAAATGATCAAATTACAAACACTTTCTAAGATTTCAAACCTAAAAAGATTGTGTTTTAATTTGGGGTGGGGAGGGGTAGTAAGGAAAGACAGGTCTAGTTTTTATCTTTAGCGAAATCAAGATGAGCAAACTGAAAGGAAGATTGGGTTGGGGTTTATGCAAACAGTCTCTTCCTCTCTACCCCCTTCCCTGCTCTGCCTGCAGAGAAATTCACCTGTGCATTTCTATATTTTATCCCTTCATTCCCAGGGTACTGCTAGTCAGTTCTGGACAATTCTAGAATTTTATGTAAGTCTTAGATTGAATGAACAAGGTCAATATTTCTTAGGGTCAACTTCTAAAAGCAGAGTCCAAATTGAAAAACATAACAAGACTCACTATTCATTCAAACTGACATGAACAGAAATAATTTGGAACCATGTGGCCATAACTGTCCAGAGATATTTATTAGGGACCCATTTATATCTAAAACTGAACTAAGTAAAATGTACAGTCCTAACCTAACAGGCATGGTTGATAACAATAGTGATGATAACAACTACTTAACAAGTAATTACCATATGTCAGGCATTTATATTCTCATTCAATCCCTATAGCCATTCTAATAATTAGATATTATTGTGACTGGTTTATGGAGAGGGAAACTGAAGTTAAGAACCATTAAGCAATTTGCCTGAGGCTGCACACATGCACTGTCCTTGTCTCTGAAGAACACACTACTAAATTGTATTCTTCTTAAGCCTAAGTAAAGATTGAGCATATATAGGACTGGAGACAGCCTCTTCCCACTTATTTGCTTGATTGTAAATGTGTTAAGTGCATGGGGTCCTTGGATGGAGGGGGAATTAGAGAAAATTTAAAAAAAATCTCTTCTTCAGATAGCCCAAGATACTAGCTTCCTAGAATGACTTTCTAGAGAGAAATAAGGAGGAAGCAGAAACTAAAGGAACCATAAAATATGTATATTGCTTTTTATCCCCCAGATGACCAAAGTTTACAGAAGAAATATACTCTAGTTAAAAATTGAACAGACAAATGTATAAAATAATCCCACCAGAGAAAATTGCTGTTAATGGTTTGTGTATACTTTCCTGGGTTTCTCCTACATATAAATATATAATTATTTTAAAATAAGATCATTATAGGGGTGCCTGGGTGGCTCAGTCAGTTAAGCATCCGACTATGGCTCAGGCCATGATCTCCTAGTTCATGAGTTCCAGCCCCACATTGGGCTCTGTGCTAACAGCTCAGAGCCTGGAGCCTGCTTCAGATTCTGTGTCGTCCTCTCTCTCTGCCCCTCCCCAGCTCACACTCTGTCTCTCTCTCAAAAATAAACATTTTTAAAAATTTTTAAATAAGATGATTATGTACACACATACTTTTCATTTAATAATATGTTACATCATTTTTTAAATATTTTTTTCCTGGGAGTTCTTGGTATTACATTGTATGGATCTACAATAATTTATTTATCTAACATTTCTATTGATTTGGACATTTAAATTAGTTTTAAATTTTTCATTCTAACAAATATTCTACAATAAATATTTTTATGGAAACATTTTTCAATGTGTATAAAATAAATCTAGAAATGCAACTGTGCAAGTCAAAGGAAAGGCATATTTAAATTTTTAAGAACTATTGTCAAATACCCTGTGTTTTCTATTTCTAACCCATCACTGTACAAAAGTACCTATTCCCTTCATATTTTTGCCAATACTGGGTATTATTAATCTTTTTAACATTTGCCAGTGTGATGAGTGAATTGTATCTTATTTTTTATTTAACTGTTAAGTTAGTAAACATCTTTTCATTTGTTTATTTGGCCACTTATATTTTTTTTCCTGTGAATTCCTAAATCTATGTTCTTTTTCTATTGGTAATTTAATAATTTTCTTATTAATTTTGATGAAGTTCTTAGATATTAGAGATACTTTAGCATTTGTCTGCTATACATATTGCAAATTTGGTTTCCTAATTTATCTTTTGACAAATTTTTCTTCTCCTCCTCCTTTTCTTTTTTCTCCTTTTCTGTCTCCTCCTTTTCATCCTCTTGTCTCTTTCTCTCACTCTCTCTGCCATATAGATGTTTATAATTCTTGTGTCAAAAGTTTATGACCTTTGGACTTCATGTATTTATTAGAAAGGCCTTTGATAGTCCCAAGAGTATACAAATACCAATTCAGGTTTTCTTCTAGTACTTTAATTTTTTTTTTCAAAATAAAATATTTGATCTAAGTTCATTTCATTCAAATTTAGCTAGGAATCTAGGTTTTCATGTAAAATCATCTGTTTTAAAATGTCTGCTTTAAAAATATATGTGTTACTGTATGAGTCAAATAAAACAACCTTGGTGGCCAGATTTGGCCATAGAATGACAGTTTGTGACTTTTCATTATAAAAATTCCACATAAGAAATTAAACAAGACCAGACTGTTTTTGTTACATTGCTGACAGATTAAAGGAGTGCATACAGTCTGTAATTAAATGCAGGAAAAACTGTGTAACTACCAGTTTGAAAGTAATGACCTTCAAGCTCCATCTCCTGAGGAAAATTACTTAAACTCTCTCTTACTTAACTCATCTGCAAAATAGAGATAATAGTTTTCAGAAGGCATTAATTGTACTTTGACCTTGTATGGGGTCTAGCACATGGGATAAGTCATTAAGTAGTTATTATGAAAACACAAATAAGGATGCTATAATTAAGTACTAAACTGATATAGAGATATGTTTTAGGTCATGAAGATAAAGTTGTAAGAGGGATGGAATTGAAGGCCTTGAAGAATGCA
Source organism: Leopardus geoffroyi (assembly GCF_018350155.1). NCBI lineage: Eukaryota > Metazoa > Chordata > Mammalia > Carnivora > Felidae > Leopardus > Leopardus geoffroyi. The sequence continues at coordinate 101,726,260 of NC_059327.1, read as the reverse complement.
TAGGATTTGTCCGTGCAAAGAAAAGGGCATTCCAGGTTTGGGAAACAGCATGAACAAAGCCATAGTTATAGGATTCTTGTGTGTCAGTTGTGCATCTCTGCAGAGGAGGGGTGTGAATGAGGACAGAGAGGAGGGGACATAGCTTGGGCAGAATTGTTGGCAATAGGCTGTATTAGACCTGTTGAACTCAGTAAACAAGGGTTACAGCTGTGGGCTAAGTACTTTGGAGACAGACCACAGGAGTCTATGACAGTACGAAGTTTGGTAACAATGGCTGAGCAGTAACTGGGAACTCGGAACATTCACATGGAAGTTGCTGTGACTATGGATAAGAATGTAAAATTATTAATGCCTAATATTTATTGTCACTAACATTATCAATAATATGTCACTAATATAAAACATACTTTCAAGAGGTTTTTAAAATCTTGTCATTTAAGCTTCCTTATCACTTAACATTACAACAACTGTAATAAGGTAGGTGCCATCCTTATTCTTGTTTTACAGATGAAAACACTGAGGTATAGAGAGGTTAAGATACTTAGAAAGAGAGATATCTTCAATAACACTAACAGGTCTGCCACTTTGGGATCTTTAGAAAAACTACTCATGAAATCAATCCAAAGGCCACCTTTCAAGGATAAACACCAAGCTCTCACCCTCTTCTGAATGCACCTCAGGACATAGATCAATAGGCAAGATGAAGATGGGGTCATGGTGTCTTGGTGACATCTGCACCCTCGGAGTGTGATGTATCCAACAGCCTTTCAGATTAGAAATTAGTGAAAAAGTAAGGCTCCCAGACCAGAGAAGGTCTATTCAGGTAAAAAAAAAAAAATGTTCATTTTTGACTCATTTATTTTCTCTGCTCATTGAGTCATGATTGCTTAATGTTGCCAGTTGCTTCAATAATTCCCTCTTTCCTCTTTTGACTATTAGGTACTTTCTCTCACTTTTCCTTTTCAGTTTTGGGGATTTTTCAGATTGTAATTTGCTACTAAGAAGCGGGGGAAGAGAAAACCATTGACTTTTATAAGTATTTAACATTTAGGTAAACCAAGTCTCAGAATAATCAAGAATCTTGTCCAAAAAAACAAAGTTGATCTCTGTTAGCAATAGAACTCAGTTGTCTTAACATTCCCCTTAGGATCTTTAGTATCCAAACATTTTTTAAGTTATCAGCTTTTAGGATGCTGTGCTAATTTCATTCCTGACATCCAGTAAATTCAGCTTTAATTTTTCAAGCCCCTAAAAGCAAAGCAAGTCATTCTCTTGATATCCCTAGGTGAGTTAAATGACCACTCAGTAAAAAGTGGAGAAGACAGGAAGTCTGACAGATAATTAGTCCTGAAGCTTATATATTCAAAGGGCAATTATGGGAAAGTTCTTTCATATAATGAGCAGAAATCTGTTTTCCTGGAATATCAACTCACAAATCTAAGGCTGAATCAAATTAATGTTTTATAATGTGAACCCAGAATGAGCCTGGGATCCACTGTTCTATTCCAGGGAGCAGAGAGCATAGCCCCAGTGACTGTTTTAGATTACCCTTCTTTTTAATTCATGTTTTCAGAATACACAGTGCCAGATGTTTCAAATCTGAAATATGAACAGCTACCTCCTATCAGTGCAAACAGAAACTCTGCTACATGTTGGGTTTCTTTTGAATTTTAAAAGACAACAAAAAATCTTATTTATTTGATGTGCCTATGGTTTGCATGAAAATACCTCTCTTTGGTTTGTGAGAATTCATGAATAGATGCATATTTTTTGATAGATGGTATATCAGCAAACTTTTGTTAGCATCTCCATAATATATCTCAAATTTATCAACTTATCTTCAGCTCTACTACAGCCACCCAGGTCCAAGTTACTCATTATCATCTTTTCCCTGAACCACTACAATTTCCTCCTGGCTTGGTTTCTAGCAGCCAGAATATTTTTAAAATATTTTCTACTCTTGCCCTGGCCCTCTGGCCTCTGGTTTTAAAACAACCTAGGTTATTCTCCCTAATGTTGTTGCAGAATTGGTTTCCTCTTCCTGGAAGACTGTCTTCCTTGTTTGGTATGGCAACCTCTTTTTTTTCTTTAGATCTCAGCTTGATGTCAGTACCAGAGAGAAGCCTTACCTTACTACCCTGAGTAAGACCCACCATTTTTACTCCATTTCCTTATCTTGTTTGTTTTATAACAATTGTATTAATTTGAAAGCTCTTTGATAGCAGGAGCCATCTCTTTTCAATACCATACACCTAGCACTTGGTACTGTGCAAGAAATACAGTGGGTTTTACTACATTTTGATTTCCTTGTATTCCCAAGAGGAACTGCAATGCATTTTTGCTAGTCATTTTTTTTAAATAAAAGAATAGTTTGTGATTTGATTGTTGTCAACAAGCTTGACTTTGAGAAGACAGCTAAGACTGGACTGGTGATGTAGACCCTCCCCCGCCAAAAAAGACATACCTGTGTGTCATTTGAGATACTGGTCTCTAGGCTAAAATGTTAAAGTACCCTGATTAATCAACAGCTACTTGTATTGGTAATATTCCGGTGATATTTCCATATCCATAAAGGACTGTGGCAAACTCAGGTGTCTTTGGAAGAAGACAGCCTAGAGGAGGAAGGATCTATAAACCTTGGAGTTAAAGTAGAAGATGAACAGTGAAGGAGGAACAGAAGATGAAGATTTTAATATCAGCTGGGGATAGAACTGGGGATAGAATTTTTAAAAATTTAAATGAGATGAACACCAAAGGATTGTTATATGGAAGAAATATTAGATTTATTCTAAATTGTTCCAGAAACAGAATTAAGATCAGAAAAACATACGTTATATCATCATAAAAAAGAACTTTCACAGCTGTCCAAAACTAATATAAACCTTCTTGTGAAGAACTAAGCTTTTATGACAGATATTCAGGTTGAAGAACTTTTTCAACCTCTTCAAATATATTAATGTGAAAAATTTTACTCACATTGCCTTATACAAAATAAACCCTCAATTCATATCGGTAAATGATTGCAACTATGTGAAGTGAGATATGTTAATTAGCTTGATTGTGGTAATCATTTCACAATTTATTCATATGTCAAAACATCACATTATGCACCTTGAATATACACAATTTTTATTTGCCAATTATATCTTCAATAAAGCTAGGAAAAATTTATGTTTGGTAAATAAATGAGTGTATTACTACTATACAAAATTAGACTCAATGGCCGCAGAAGTCTAGAACAGTGCTGATATTCCTTGATTTTTCTAGTATCTACTCTGCACCATGTGAGAGATACAAAGACAAGTCAACCCTGATTCCTTCCCTTAAAAGTTGCTGAAAAAATAAAGGAAATGCTTGAAACAATGGTTGTAATAAACAATAATTGTAATAAAGTGTTTTTACCAAGGATGTTAGAAAAGGTAAAACCACCTGAGCTGCTGTAGTTTTCTTAGAGAAGGTATATGAGTTGGTTCTTGAAGGGCTAAGAAAAACAGAATAAAGAAGATATAGCATTTTAGAGAATTAGTTCAAAGGTCTAGAAATAAAATTGAGCATGACCAAGGGACAGATAGTGAGCAAATAAGCTGGTTAGAGTGATGTGTTCACCTGGGGAGGAAAAATGAGACAGTGGGCACATAGAAGCCAGAAAAAGAGATGAGACATGATTAGAATGTGTCTGAGAAACACTCACCTGATAGACGCATGCTGGACAAAAGTGTGCTTTTCAAACTGGGGTATATACTATCCCCTCACATTCACACACCAAACTGTTCATGAGCATTAATTTTACTTGAAGATTTTGTGGTAAAGATAGTTTAGCCTTTAAGTAATTGAAAACATTATTTTATATCAAACAAATATGATAAAACCTGATTTCCAAGAAATGACATTCTTGTTGCAGAATGGCCATGGGTTCTGCTCAAGGGTCCTGGGAGCTCCATGGCAGGTGGTCCTCAGATGGCGAAGTCTGAGCAGCTTGTGAGAGAAGGCAAAGGAACAGAAGACAATGCCCAATTAATAAACACTGAGAACATGCTGCTTCAGACACTTAGGTGCTAAATTCTGCAGGAAGGGAGGTAAAGATAATGCTGCCCTGGAGTAGATGTTCATCTCCTGGAGGAGGAGATAGATACATAAGATGGTAACTTAAATATATTTTGCAAACAAAAACTGGTTATGCACAGAATGAGGTCCTGGGTAAATTAGAGGAAACAAGTGGAGAATATAATGGCAAACAATGCAGAAGCTAAAGGCGGATGAAACAAAGACCAGACCAAGATTTCTGTCCTGGGATGCTCAAAGGATGAAGCTGTTTCTAACAGATATGTGATTAGGTACCCAAAGTGGTAACGGTTACTAAACGATATCTGTTTAAGTACAACAGAGAACTCATGCCTGGGAAGAAAATTGCACATGAAAAAGACAAACACCCACTGAAAGAACTTGTTGTTTGAGCCCACGCTGTCATACCTCGTTGTACAGCTCTCCCACCTACCTGTGTACATGAGTTCATTTCCATCAATGGTTCTAAGACACAAGTTCTGATATTTTCCAATTTTTAACCTACCCTCCTACTGAAAATAAAACGAATTGAACACTCCAGAATAAACTTTTCAGTAAAGAACCCAGAATCTTCCAGCTCTTAGTAACAATTACTATATAGATCTAACTTATAGAAATAGAATAATATACCTTATTGAGGTTGGTACTTGAACTGTACACATGACTTAGATTTTTAATTTTATTAAAGAAAAAACTTGTAGCAAATTCAAAACACACAGTTTCTACCTGTCTCATAGAACATGGTTTATATTCATTGAATTGAATTGAATACCAGTGGCACACAGGTAAATGAACTCATTTGTTATGAATAATAGTTTTAAAATAATCATCACAAGTAATTAGCTACTGCTAGTAACTAACAATTATTGAATGTTTAGCATATTTCTCACACAATCAAATTTGGTAGGTGTCATTACTATCTGTGTTTTATGGATAAGGTAAAATGAAGCAGAAGGGTTGAAGATGTTTGTCCAAGTTAAAATCATTAGAAAGTAGAAGTTGGGTTGTTTAAGAACTCCAGAGCTCAAATGCTTAAGCACTGTACTTCACTCTCTTAACAATAATAGAACTCATTTCATATGTGTGTGTGTGTGTGTGTATATATATATATATATATATATATATATATATATATGCAGTTATCCCTATGTGGCTCTCTAGTAGACATTCTCTTGAGTAAGAGAAAGAGGGAGAGGGAGAGAAGGAACAGGTTATTTCGAGTACACCAGGGGTTGAACACCATCTCAGGGAAGTCCATGGGAATATATGATGCCCTGGTATATCATCTGGGTATGCATCTTAGTAGAAAAAAACATTTCAGACTTCTGCCATAGATAATGAATTGATGTTCAGTTAAAGTCTATTCCATGCAATATTTGAGAAAACTCAGCACCTTTTTGTGTATTGCCAATAAATAGCATATGAAACATTTTTGAGAAAATTATCCCAAAGGATTTTTAAAAACATGGGCCAAATGTTAGATGGGTATTTCAAACTGTCGGCAGATTACCCACAGCAATTACTCCTTTGGAAACTGCATCAGACCTGATTTATGCACCTCTCCAGATTTACTCAGGCCCACCTGCCCTCTGGGTTTTTGCTGGTTGGTCACTAGAGTGCTCTGGCCACCATTACAGTCACTTGGAAAGTCATTGCCTAACACCACCTGCTGTCACCACTTCCTCAGGGTGATTGCTGGGCTCCAATATGGTCTCTGTTGTGCCTTTTGAGAACACAGATGTGATCTGACCAAACCTACTGAGAATCTGGCTCCTCCTCTTACTCTGGTCTGAAATGAAGCATCTTAGTGTAAGGCATAGTATCTGACTTTTCCAGCAGAAGCTGCCTGAACAAGCGGGACAGGACAAGAAGTTCAGAGGAGTTAATGTATTATGTATGTGCCAAACTTTGACTGTTGAGGCATAGAAGATGGAAAGTGGTTGGCTGATAATTCCTCTCCTCAATGGATTGTTTGAAAGCACTATGATTCCAAAGAGCCTGTTTGAAATATGTCCTGTGTGACTGAGCAGTCATCTGTGTTTTCTTGTGAAACTGGTCAGCTTGTTAATACAATAGCTTGTATTTGCTTTCTCTCTTTCCATGCCTCATATTATCTTTTCCCCTGACTCGTTCTGCCCTAATATTGTACTTCCAAATAGTCTTTACATAGAAACTTTTCCTCACCCTCCATTTTCTAGGAAATGTAGGCTAGATCAAACTAATTATCCAGTATATAAATGGCTATTGATCTTATGCACACATGTGTGTTTAGATAACCCCTTTCCTCAAGAAACTCCTTGCTCCTGAAATTCTGTTTTGTTTTTCTATTTCAGCCTTTCCCAAAATGTGGTTGTACAGGAGTTATGAAGCAATGCACAAATTTTTAAGATAGCTGGGAAATGAATGAAGTTTGGGAAACACTTAGGTCTTTAAGAACCTGTTAAAATATGAAAAGAAGTGGTAAAGGTGGACATCCTTGCCTTGTTTCAGATCTTAGGGAGAAGGTATTCAGTCTTTTATCATCAAGTATGATATTAGATGTAAGTTTTTCATACATGCCTTTTATCAACATGAGGATGTTCTCATCTATTCCTGAGTTATCTGGGTTGTTTTCATGAATGGGTATTGAATTTTGTCGTGCCTTTCCTGTATCTGTTGGAATGATTATATGATTTATTACTTTAGTCATTTATTAATTTTTGAATGTTAAGCCAACCTTGCATTCATAGGATAAAACTCACTTATTCATAATGTATTTTTGTTTTTATATTATTACTAAATTTGATTTGCTAATATTTTGTTCAGGGTTTTTGCATTTATGTTCATGATAGATATTGATCTATAATTTTTCTTTTCTTGTGATGTCTGACTGGTATTGGTATCAGTAATACTGGCCTTGTAAAATGAGTTTGGAAGTGTTCCCTTATCCTTAATTTTCTAAAAGAGATTCTATTAAATGTTTTATAGAATTCTCCAGTGAAAAAATTAGACCTGAGGCACCTGGGTGGCTCTGTCAGTTAAGTGTCTGACTTCAGCTCAGGTCATGATCTCGTGGTTTGTGGGTTCGAGCCCCACATCAGGCTCTGTGCTGACAGCTAGGAGCCTGGAGCCTACTTCAGATTCTGTGTCTCCCTCTCTGTCCCTTACTCTCTCACACTCTGTCTCTCTATATATATCAAAAATAAATAAACATTTAACAAATTCTTTTTAAAAAAGGAAAAATTGGACCTAAATATTTTTTATTGGAAGGTTTATAATTATGGATTCAATCTCTTTAGTAGATATAAGACTGTTAAGTTTCCTATTTCTTCTTACAAGGTAATTTTAATAATTTCTGTCTTTAAAGTAGTTTATCCATTTCATCTGGTTGTCACTTTTTGGCATAAAGTTATTTGTAACATTTTCTAATTATCGTTTTAATATCTGTAGGATCTGTATTGGTATCTCCTTTTTCATTCCTGATTTTGGTAGCTTGAATACCCTTTCTTGTCTTAATCATTATAGTTAGAGATTTATAAATTTTATTGATTTTTTTTTTTTTTTACAGAATCAGCTCTTGGTTTCATTGATTTTATCTATATCGTTTGTCTCTTTCATATTTGACTAATTTGTGCTCTGATATTTATTACTTCTTTTGTTGTACTGAGTAGCCAGTAAGGAAACAGTTTTCAGAAGAGAAACTAGATACTATTTGTATCTCTGAGGAAAGTCCACCAAACTATCTCTAATATTACTTGGGCTTTTATGATAACAGATGGTACAGTCTTTTGAAAATAAACTGAGAAATTTCTGTCTAATTACTTGAGGAACTATTGTTCTGATCGCTTTAAGGACAGTATAAATGCTGTTTTCTTATGTCTGTTTTAAATTTTTTCCAGCTTTATTGGAATATGATTGATATAACATTATATAAATATAAAGTGTACAACATGATGATTTGACATACATATATATTGCAAAATTATTAACCACAGTAAGGTTAGTTAACACATCCATCACCTCAGATAGTTACTGTGTATGTGTATGTATGTAAGTGGTGAGAACACTGAAGATCTACTGTCTCAGCAACTTTCAAATATTCAATACAGTGTTCACTATAGTTACTATGCTGTGCATTAAACTCAATATTTTACAGGTTGGAATTAGAGTAAATAAGGAAAATTAGTGTGGCAGGGAAGGAGACTTAAGCAGTAAGATACTTTCCAACACTTTTTTTAAGTCCTTTGGGTTTTGGGGTGAAAAATAAATAGTACTCCTTCTAAAAATCCTGTGTCTACAACAGGAAAAGACCTAAGTCACTTTCTCTGTTATTGATAATTTTTAGAATAATTTAACTTGACTAAATACCATTTAACTGAAGTATCTTTTGGATATATAGCTTGCTTCCTCTCCTCACTCTTTGTCATATAATCATCCCTTTCTAGTAAGGTGGAACAGAAATTTGCTAAAAATAATGGCAAGGCTAAAAAGAGAGACCTGCGACATTTGCCCCATGGGATTTTAGAAAATATTGTATGACATGTTTGTCAAAGGGAGATGTTGGTGTTAGACTGTTTGGCATCATAGCCTAACTCCAGCCAAATGATCCTGGGCAAGGTATTGCCCATTCTGTGCTTCAGCTTCCTCGAAATGGAAATGAAAATGAAAATGGAAATAATGATACCCACCTCAAGGTCATTGTGAGTTCATGAATATAAAGTGCTTAATAAAGTGATAATGGAGAATTCCTCATGAGGTCATAGGTGCAAGCTGGGAGAGAAACAGCAGTGTAGCAGGAGTGGAAACGATGGGCATTTGGGCACTTCTTCATATAACTTGTGCCTTCAGGGCCAGATCAGACTTGATCACATATATACCACTTCCGTCTGATGAAGGAATTCTGCTGTTCATGTCGAACTCTCTGGTTTGGTGGGTCAGATAATACCAGTTCATGAGAGGCAGCTCATGTTACATGGGTCAGTGGTCCATGGTTAAGCATTCAGTTTCTATGAAGCCTCAATAGCAGGCAGTCCAAGAGCTGTTTCTCAGAAGAGAAGTCGCTATCTGCAGAGGACTGCAGGATTCTGCTCCAAAATCACTGTAAGTCACCTATAGGGATCTTCCAAAGGCTCCAAACAGCATCCCTGTCTACCACTGACACTTCAGGCACCATTGGATCTACTGAACCTTATGATCCAAATAGCAGAGCAGGCTTGCATAGCAGCCTAGACCTATTTCAGAGCCTTCTGTTTTGAGTCCCACACAAAACTAGTGGCTTTTGTGGTAACCTGATAAATGGGCCAGAGGAACAAATCCAAATGAGTGATATGTTTCCTCCAAAATCCAAAGAGGTCCATTAGGCATTGTGCCTCTTTTTTGGTTGTAGGAGGACCTAGATCCATCCTTCACTTAGAAGTGATATCTCAATATGCCCCACACCACTGGACCCCTAGAAATTTCACTGAGGCCTCTAAATTTTTATCATATTTATTTCTCACACTCTAGCATGCAAATATCTTACCAATAAATCTAGAGTAATTGCTACTTCTTACTCCCTAGGTCCAATCAGCATAATGCCATCAATGTATTGGACCTGTGTGATATCTTGTGTAAGTGAAACGTGATCAAGATCCCTGAAAACTGAATTATGACATAGGGTTGGAGGGTTAATATACCCCTTAGGTAAGACAGTGGAGGTATATTGCTGGCCTTGCCAGCTGAAAGCAAGGTGGTCCTTATTGACAGGGCTAGAGAAAAAGGCATTTGCTAGATCAATAGCTACATACTGAGTACCAGAGGATGTGTTAATTTGTTCAAGCAATGAAACCAAATCTGGTACAGAACCTTCAGCTGGAGTCACCACCTGGTTAAATTTAGGATAATCCTATGTCATTTTCCAAGATCTTTCTGCTTCTAAAGAGCTAGATAGGCTAGTTGAATGGTGATGTATTGGGAATCATCACCATCTGTCCAGTCCTTGATGGCACTAGTCTCTGCAAGTTAGTACTCAATGTAGTATTGCTTTAAGTTTATATTTTTCTAGGTAAAGACAGTTCTCGTGGTTTCCACTGGTCCTTTCCCACAATACTAGCCCTCACTCCATAGGTCAAAAACCAGTATGGGGATTCTGGCAACTGCTGAGAATATCAACCCAAAATATGAATTCTGGAACTGGGGAAATAACCACAGGATGCATTTGGGTACCCAATGGTCCCACTGTGAGACAGACCTGAGCTAAAACTTGATCAATCACCTGGCCTCTATAAGCTCCTACTCTGACTGAACAAAAATGATGTTTGGGGTCTTATTTAAATTTTTTTTTTTAACGTTTATTTATTTTTGAGACAGAGAGAGACAGAGCATGAACGGGGGAGGGTCACAGAGAGAGGGAGACACAGAATCCGAAACAGGCTCCAGGCTCTGAGCTGTCAGCACAGAGCCCGACACGGGGCTCGAACCCACGGACCGTGAGATCATGACCTGAGCCGAAGTCGGATGCTTAACCGACCGAGCCACCCAGGTGCCCCTTGGGGTCTTATTTAGAATTGTTATCAGTTCAGAGCAAATATATGTAGTCCCTGAAAGGTCTGATTATTTCCTGTTCCCCCATGCACAATTACTCTGGTAAAAGGCCATAAATCCCTTTGGGGAGGGTGGGGAGGAAGACTGACAGTATAAATTTTTGGTAGTGTACCAGGGTTCTTCCTTAGGGGACCCAGCCTGCCCTTCAGGTAAGGAGTTTTGGTAAGTAAACTGCCTCAAGCCTAGAAACTAATTGAGGGCTATGATTCTCTGTTTTTATAATTCAAGCTAGACTTTGTTCACTTGACCTAGAACTTCTCTGCTTATACAGATCATGGAAGAATTTAATAGGCTTTCTGTGTATTTTACTTCTGGAACACCAAGATCAACTAACTAGCCACCTTCATAAGTCTATGCTAATGAGACTGTTTGATTGCTGTTCTGACTCTGCTGTCTATTATGGCAACCACACCCACCTTACCTTTGGTGATTGAGTGCTGCTATTTGGTTCCTGCCACCCCAGGATCTAGTTAGTCTCATTGCATTTAGGTTTCTTGATTCAGTAACGATAGTCCCACTGTAAGGTCTGGCCTAGAGAGAAGAGTGATCACATAGCTCTTAAGGATGCTGGAACTCCCCTCATAGTTAGTCATTTATTTCGCACAATCATCATGAAAAGTATGTCTTCTGTATCTTCCCAGTGTGTCATCTAAATGACAAATCCACTCTAACATTTCAATCTCTTTAAGCCTTTGAATCCCTTCCTCTACATTAAATCAAAGGAGTTCTGATATTTCCAACTTGTTTGCTGTGGGCCACTTTTTGATCCATGTTTTAGCCAACCAACCAACCAACCTGTTAGAACCCTTTCTAATTCCCTAAATTGCAGTGTTAAATGTAGAATCCCTGTTTAGTGAACTGATAGGAATAAATTTGGCCTGATTAAACTTTATGCTGCTTCCACCATTATCCCACACTCTTAATATTCATTCTAATACATGTGTTCTGAATATCTGTCTGTATAAATTAGAAAACTCAAGTAGTTGTTTTAAAGTGTAGCATATTTCCTCATGAATCACACTTTGTACCTTACCTTTAGGGACTTGCTGGTATAGGTCTGGAAGCAAGGATGGGTGGTAGAGGTAGTCCTGGGGAGGATCAGCATTGTCTCATACAGCAGTTGCCTCAAGAGAGGCCATTAGAGTTTCATTAGAGTATACTGCATTACAGGCAATGCAGTATAATATTTTTGGTAGAGTACCAGTGTCCTTCTTTAGGGGACCCAGCCTCCCCTTCATTCAAGTCTACCCTCTCAGACATCGGTAGAGACTACTTCCACTGGGAGTGGGGAGGCCTCTTCCACTGACAAAACTCATCAGAATTTAGATACTTAATGTCCCCAGCTTCATCAGAGTCTTCTTATAAACTCTATTCCAGACCACACCATGGAATATCAGTGCTTTATTTATTACTGGAAATAGAGCCAGTAGCATCTTTAAATCTAATCAGAATGGATAAACAATCCCAGAAACCCCAGAAACAATTCAGAAAACACATCCTTAACATTCTGTGTTTCTAGAACCAGTGCAAAAAATATTAGCTGTCCAGAGAAACATAACCAATAGGAGATAGATAGATAGATAGATAGATAGGCAGGCTGGTTGATCATAAGGAATTGGGTCATATAATTATGAAAGCTGAGAAGTACCAACATCTACATTTGACAAGCTGGAGGCCCAGGAGAGCCCATGTGTAAGCTCCAGTCTAAAGGCCAGAAAAGACCAATGTCCCAGCTCAGTCAGTCACCAATTCCCTCTTACTTAGCCTTTTTGTTTTATTTAAGTCTTCAATGGATTGGATGAGGCTCACCCATACTAGGGAGGCCAATCTGTTTTCCCTCAGTCTACTGATTGAAATGCTAATCTCATAAAGAAACACCCTACTGGACACACACAGAATGTTTGGCCATGTATCTGGGCACCTTCTGACCCGTAAAGTTGACACACAAAATTAACCATCATAGCCATTTTGTTATTTTCATAAATATTGTCTATAATTTTTGTAGAACAGATTTAAGTCCTTAACATTTCTCACCTGAACTAATGGAACAAACTTACAATTAATCTCATGATATTCAGCTTCTCTTCCTTGCATTCATCCCTTAAACTACTACCAACATTATATTACTTTTTTAACAACACAATTGGAGACTGTTTTATCCACCCCTCTCCCTTTGCCAGAATACTGTAGCAACCTTCAGTGGTTCTCCTGGGCTGCAGATTTCAATATTATCTCAATAGTATGGGCATGAGGAAATCTTCCTATCATCTTCCACTCTATCTCCTCATGGGAATACCTGCTTATCCTTCTGAATATAAATCAGTGCAACACAATATAGTAACTATTAGGTTGAACCATATGAAATTGCTATTTTTGTAGGTAAAAGATGGTAAATTGGCAACTGTGATCCAGTTTAATTTAGTAATGTAAAAGAAGGATTAGAACCCTTGTCTCATTCATCTCCATTTATCTAGTGGCTAGCACGATTTTTGGCACATCACAGACTGTAAGGAAATGTTTACTGATTTAATCATTTTTATATTAAAGAACACTCAAGAAGTGAAAAGTTTAGAGTGAAAGTTTAGTTTTCATTATCTTAGATTTTACTCTGACTTTATACACATGACTTTACCTTTTTTAAAAAATTACAATTACATTTAAAGATTCAAGTTTAAAACAGTTATTCTCATTGTTAAGAATTATTTCTAGTTTATCTAGACATTGTTCTTAGTCTGAATGGAAGAAAAAAAGAGACTACCTCAAATTTAACTTGAGCTAAGTTTTATTCCAATCACTTGAAAGGTAGCCCACTGCTTGTGGCAACAAACAAACAAACAAACAAACAAAACAACTCCCTTTTGAAAATAGCATCTTGGGGTTTGTTCAGATTTCGGGGTGATTTTTTCTGGCTTCAGAAAAATTTAAAAAATATAACTTATTGAACTCATAGGAAAAGTGAACCATTGTGATCTGGTAGAGCCTGTTCAATCCATGCATGCACTGGAAACAGCTTTTAATTTGACAGGAAATAGAAAGCTAAATATAACTTGCATACAGAATTGGAGGACTGTTACAGACTTTGGGAAATCTGTCTGTTCTCTAGTAGTACAATGTTTAAACCTTCCCCAACAGGTAAGCATCTACCCTATTTTTAAAGGGTCTGTAAAGAAATAAAAATTTAAAATCATAAAGGCTCTTCTAGACATTACTAGTCTATACCCAAAGGGATTGTCAGTATTATAATTAATCTAACACATGAAGTACCTGGGACATAAGTGGTCAATAATTATTGGTTGTAATTAATTTTGCATAATTAAGATGGCCAGAAAACATTAAGCATATTCCTGAGGAAAAAAAAGAAAGCTTCTCTTAATTAAAAAAAGCAAAGTGTATACTTATGTACATAATTATTTTGGAACTGGATGGTACACATGAAACATTTGAAAACATGAGCTACAGAGCTCCTAGTAGGTATGGGCTTAAATTCCAGCTCTCCTAAACTTCTTCTTAAAATAGGGACAATTACACAAATCCACCTTGCAGGACTATTTTGGAGATTAATTATATTATTTGTAAAATATTTTGTACAATGCCTGCCTATCATGGGCCCTTCACAGATAGTTCCTGTTAATAGTACCAGGACTCAGCTTAAGCATTAACACATGTTTGCAGGAAGACATTGACATTGACGAATGCACTATACAGTCTGTGAAGTGATAAATACAGCTCTACAGAGAAGGTCTCATTTCTTACAGCATTCCTACAAAAGCTGGATGTTCATATATCAAAAATGTTAAAGTAGATATTTCTCCATTTGAAGGAAGAGGGAACTGCATTAGTGGATCCCTGACACCTAATCCTCTGAATCAACTAGGGAAACTTCTAAAAATACATTCCTGAACTCCGAGTCAGACCTAGAAAATCAGCATTTCTGGGAGTGGGGAGAAGAAAGAAGGAATCTTGTATTTTAGAAAAACAAACAAACAAAAAAACAAAGAGCAACCTAGGTGATTCCCATGATAAGTCAGTGAGATGACCTCCCTATTCCCTTTAAGATTTAGATTCTGTGATTCTAATCAGCCCTTCTGAATGACTCAGAGCTCAGAGTTATGTAAAATGAGATAATTTGTGGCTTCCTGTCTTAAAATTATGGTAGAGGGATGTATCACATAATGAGTGTTGTCTGATAAATTAAAGGATATTTGTTACAACATAGAAAAATGAAAAATTGCCTGATTAAGCCCTTAAGCTTTCCAGCCCTAATAGTCTGACAAATAAAGTGAACAAAGCAAGCTGGATTTTAACATGATGGGTATATTATCTGTGCCATAAAAATCCCTGACAAAAAAAGGAAAAAACCCAGGGAATACTCAAGTAAGCCACAGTCAAGGGAGCAATGAAGAATTAAGTTGAAGGTAGTAACAAACATAGAGATATTTTGTTTTACCTCATAACTGAACAACTGAAGTCTTGAGGCTGACTCAATAAAGAAAGAATAAGCCTTTGTAGGAGTACCAGAGTGATATTTTTCATAGAATTGTGGAGCATGATTGCTGTCTGAGGCCCATATGGTCAAGGGAAATGTTGCTAAATTAGAGTTCACAAATGTGTTTGATTCAATCAAAGGAAGAAATCTCATATAAATTTTGCAGTGTGTCACAGACTAATGCAGCAGATCATGACCCCCAGGATAAATCATTCTTCTATAGACTAAGAACAAACTTTTATATTTCTAGCACTGTGTGTATCTGGCTTTCAGAAAAAAAACTAGTAGTTTATCATGGATGTCAGGTTCCAGAAAGCAGGTAACATTCTCAGTGGTCTCCTCACTGTGGGAAGGAAATGAGAGGGTTGCCTTTTACTCCTGAGTTGATATAGATAGAACTAAGATATAAGAAGTTGCTAATGCCATCCCTCAGAAATACTTGCCTATAGCATTGAAAACATGGAATCAATTCCTTTGAACCTTAGGTAGTGTTGGTCACGCCATGCTCTAACCTTGAGAGTTAGCAGGTTCCCAAAAGACCTCAAGTCTTATTAGCAAAACAGTAGAGCCATACCATGCCTTCAACCAAGTGTGTAATGTTTTTAATTCTCATTAATTTATATGATTCTAGGATTCTAGCTACTGGGGTGGTAACATACTTTGAAAAGGGCAAGTATCAATGTAGGACTATCTCTACAACCCTAATCAGAAAAGCCGATCAGTCACAAGGTGGAAAGGAATCTGATTCTTAATTGTCTAATTCTTATTTTAACTCTCAAGTGTTTTCTGGCTTTACAACTGTACACCATCTCATAGATAGATAACTCTATCCTGTTACTTGCTAATCCACATCATGATGACCTGTATCAGGGTTGATAAAGTTGAGGTTTGGAGGCTAATTGGCTTCTCTGTAGGAAGGAGTTCTCAAGGACTCCATATCCTGTCCTGTTTTTAACTGTCTGAAATATATTAACCTATTCACCCCTGTGTAGATGACACAGAAAAGGAAATGATCAGGTTTGGGGACTATTTTTAACTTTCTGATTCATTCCTGGTCTCAGAGATCTGTGGGTGTTTACTATAGTTTAGCAACTTTCTTTCATATAGTAATGCCCAGTAAACCTCTTCTTGGATCACAGCCAGGTAAAATGGTCTCATAACCCTATTTTGCATCGATGCATTTGATTGCCTTCAAAGATGAAGGACCATGAAAAGAGAAATTCCTCCCCAGGAGCTAACCACTAACTGGAAAGGATTCTTGATTGCTAATGAATATTTTCCACTTAACTCCTAGATTCAAGGCTGTATTTTAAAAGACCCACTTAATGGAAGAATTTAAGTCTAGTCGTGGAGTGATTGGGGGGAAACAAAGCTGTGTGCTTTCCCTGAGTGTCATGTCTGTGGCAAAAACAGAGAGGAAAACATTCTTCCTTGGAGTTCTGTGTTCGGAACAAAGCACTGGTTTTTAAAATAGTCCCAAAGTACTTGAATCAGCAATTCTAGCAGTATTTCCTGTCTGTGATGAAATTAAGAGAATCTGTCTTATAGGCTTTCCTCACTTTCTCTTTCTTTTTCACACTTACACTACATTCCTTTGTTTCACTCCATTCCCCTTATCTGCTTCTTATCCCATTCCTTTTTCTCTTCTCCCTCATCTTTAAGAACTTCTCAGATGGGGTGTCAATGGGGACAGTAGAAAAAAAACATGCTCATCTGACTTAAATGCCAAATGGGAAAAGAGTCAGGGATTTCTGTTTGTTTGTTCTGTAAATTCAAAAATCTCTAAATATTTTAGGGGATTGTGGCTACAGAAACCTAGTCAGATCATCTGTGCTACACAAAAGTTGTTCCAAGTTTGTTGATGCTGTCTTCCAAAGTCTGTCTTTAGTTTGAGGTCGGTTTAGGGTAGCACTTGAAGGTCGTCTGGCATTAACTTGAGATGCCACTAATTGGGTCTAAATAGGAGGCCTGACAGGCTGAGTAGTTAAGAGTTGGGTAGGCAGCAGTCCCCAGAGTGATTTTTCATCAACTTGTGAAAACCCAGTCTTCTTCATACAAATGAAAGAAGAATCAGTTGGAAACAATCTGTTAGATTTTCCTAGCATGCAAGAGGATTTCAGCGGGGGTTGCTAGCAAATGGTACGCAATTCTTGGTTTCAAAACCTGTACCCTAAGATGGCCCGTGACATGATTTTACTGACTAAAGGACAAGTTGAGTGTCTTTGGGTGTATGAATTACAATAGGACATTTGACTGATTGACCCAGGACTTGTAGACTGCTAACATAAAGAACATCCTCTCATTTTAACCCACCTGCCTCTACCCCCAGAAGTAGTTTTTGCATCCACAGAAGAGCAGGAGAATTTGGGAGGTGGAGGGGAAGGCAGGAGAAGTTTTCTGGGATTTGAGCCAAAGCAGAATAAAGAAATTGAGGAAGATGGAATGGTGGTATAGCTTCTGTTCTCTGTCTAGCTTCTAGAACTAGACTTGAGCATATGTAATAGAGTGGATGTAATGCTTATCCTCTGACACCTTTGGACTGAGGAAGAAAAAGCCAATGGGCAAAGGAGGTATGTTTTGGATAAACTGAATGACAAAGCACACCAAATTATAGAGAGACTGCTTCCTTTGTGGAGCTGCCATTGCTGTTTTGCCTTCAGAATTGTCAGCTTTGGGAGCTCTAGAGAAGCACCCTTGGCATGGGCCTTGATGTTTCTCTCATGAGGGGCTACAATGGCACTCCTTCCAGTGGCCCTCTGAACTGTAGACACTGTGGGAACGTGTGGCAGATCTAAGACAAACACATATGAAGTCTCTACCCTTTGTATTGGTGCTCTCAATTAATTGTGGGAGATGTTGAGGGGAAACTGAAATCCTGCAAGCAAGCATAGGGACATAGTAATTTAGAAATTTCTGATGAAATCAGAAATGCCCTCTACATGACTCTGGCGGGGGAGGGGGGCATGTGTGTGTACGCGTGTGTGTATCTGTGTGTGTGAATGTTGAAGGTAGTCAAGATTTAATATCTAGTACAATTATATACAGTGAGGGGCATCTTTATTATATCAGTAGATCTTTTTCCTGGACTTTTCTTTCCTTTAATTATTCTATAACAATTCTTAAAATATTTTTCTTAATCTGATGATTAAAAACTGATGGAGACTAATATCATATGCTTTCACTCATATATGGAATTTAAGAAACAAAGCAGATGACCATAGGGGAAGAGAAGGAAAAATAAGATAAAAACAGAGAGGGAGGTAACCCATAAGAGACTCTTAAATACAGAGAACGAACTGAGGGTTGCTAGAGGAGAGGTGGGTGAGGGATGGGCTAAATGGGTGAAGGGCATTAAGGAGGGCACTTGCTGGGATGAGCACTGGGTGTTATATGTAAGTGATGAATCACTGGGTTCTACTCCTGACACCAATATTATACTATATGTTAACTAACTTTAATTTAAAAAATAAATTAAAAAAAAACTGGTGGAGACTAGAACTAACTACGCCATTGTTTACTATAAAGAACATTTTCTCACCAAAATTAATCTAGGGAAAAATATTCTAGACCCAAAGATATTTCCATGTTTTTTCCCCTAAAGCTTGTAATTAATGTACTCTCATTTTTCTTTAGTTTACTTTTTTTTTTCTGGTAAAATGAAAGTGTATGAAGTATAGGACATTTGCAGTTATGGAAATTTAGAAAGAAGGGAAAATATCACAAATCATATACTGCCATATGCCTGTTTTGGAAATCACAACTTGTACTTGCAGGATCAGAGAAATGGATTCCAATCCATTCGTAGATGAGGATCAAAGTTGCCCCTCAGCTTATTTATAGCAGAAAAAAAATTGAAGCAGGATTCCAGTCTGCTTTTAACTACATTTTAATAGTGGCCTTCTGGAGACAATGCCCTAGAGAGCACCAACCCTTGGGGATTTCATACCATTTATTAAGGAGAACAACACAGGAGGCTATTGAAGAGCCATTGTAGGCTCACAGGGTCCCCTCTGTGATTTGGGCCTGGATGGGGACTTTAACTTAATGGGGTTTGGCAAAGAAAACACAAGTGGAGGCGAGAAAGGAAAGAAAGAGGTCCTGTTAAGGAACCCCAAAGCATCTATTTCTGCCCCTATTTCTCATGGACAATATATATATATATATATATTTCTATTCTTCCTGTCACGTTCAGTGCAAAGGAAAATATCACAAAAAATAGTTTACTGCAATCTAAATGCAATACCTTTCCCAGAAACAGTTACAACTGTTACTTATTTACTTATTTATTTTTTAATAGTTGCAATTTTAAAGAGGAACTGAAGATTTAAGTCAAGGGAATTAATACCTAATTGTGTAGTTTCTAGTATCATTAAATAAGATGGAGAAGCATTGACTAAGGGACTGTGGCATTACATTACACTGAGAAGATAACTATCTGAGAAGTCCAGGGCAGTCTTAGGCATTCCAAACCCTAAATGAGTCTTACTGAAGCAAGTTCAGAGCACTCCCATGGATTTTCTTTCAGACACCAGGAATGAGCCCAAGAATGACTTAACTATACCGAGATATTCGTTCATTCATTCATTCATTCATTCAATACACATTCATAAGCCCACACTGTGTATAAGATTCAGTCTTAGACTTTGGAGGAAATTAAAGATGCTTAAATTTTATTCCTGGCCTTAAGGAATCTTCATTCTAGTAAAGGACATAAAACATATACAGAAATAATTTTAACAAAAAGTAAAATGTGGTGTTGTGAGAGAGAGTCTTTTTAAAGAAACTGGAAGGTGCTAGAGAATATTATTTAGAAGGAAAAATGTCAGTAGAAAGGGGATGTTTAGAGTCAATTGAAAGGGATTTTCAAATAAGATTAAAGTCTATTTTATTTTATTTTATTTTATTTATTTTAGAGAGAGTATGCAAGTAGAGGAGAAGGGCAAGAGAGAGAGAGAGTGAGAGTGAGTGAGAGAGAGAGAGAGAGAGAGAGAGAGAGAATATCCTAAGCAGGCCCCATGCTCAGCTCAGAGTCAGATCCCATGACCCTGGGATCATGACCTGAGCCCAAGAATTGGTTGCTCAACTGACTGAGCCAACCAGGTGCCCAAAGAAAGATCTTTTGAGATAATGATGCTTCTGGGATCAACTTGGCAGAGTAGTTGGAAAAGAAATATAAAGGAAGAAAGACTGTGTGTGTGTGTGTGTGTGTGTGTGTGTGTGTGTGAGAGAGAGAGAGAGAGAGAGAGAGAGAGAGAGAGAGAATGTGTAGGAGATTTATGTTGAGTAGGCTTGGTCTACATTAGGACAGAAAGCTGCTTCTTGAGAGTGAATATGACAGCAGGACTTGACAGAAATGTTTAGAGTCAGTGTCTAGAGACCTGTATCAATACATCCATAAAAGAGAGAGCCTTGGGGCACCTGGGTAGCTCAATTGCTTAAGTGTCTGACTTCAGCTCAGGTCATGATCTCACAATTCATGAATTCAAGCCCCACACCGGGCTCTGTGCTGACAGCTCAGAGCCTGGATCCTGCTTTGGAGTCTGTATCTCCCTCCCTCTCTCTCTGTTCCTCTCCCACTCATACTCTGTCTCATTGTCTCTCTCTGTCAAAAATAAATAAAGAATAAAAGAATTTTTTTTTTTTTTAAAAGAGAGCCTTGTCAATTAACAGTGAGGGCCCAAGTAGGATCACGTTGTGTGGTTTCATTGTGGATCCACGCAGCCCAGGTTTGTGATTTTATTCTAAGGTTGAAAGCAAGCACAGAAAGAATGAATGGAGACTTTAACCTAATAAGGTTTGGCAAAGAAGGCACAGGTGGAGGAAAGAAAGAAAAGAATCAAGAATGTCAATAGGAACATCAGGTTCCAGGGGTTTGGTTAGAGAAGGGGAAGGCAATGTGGAGCTAGAGGGATTGGAGGATCTGAAAGGGCCCAGTACAGGTACCTCTCCCTGACACACTCATCTAATCCCTACCTAGAGATCTCCACTCTGGCCTGGTAGGAGAGTAGGTGGGTGAGTGTGGTGATAAGGCTCCAAAGGGCAGAATATTAATAATGCAGTGGCTGACTTTGAATGCAGCTAGACTCTTACAATTCATGGGAAAAAAAATTCTTTTCCATTTAAATTATTAAAAATGTAAACAAGGTAAAACAAAAACATACATCTATATAAGTCATATTACTAAAAAATACAGAAAAGATTATTAAATAAATAGAAACACTTAAGAACAGTTACGCACTTTACAAGTTCTTAGCTGTCATCAATTATTATTTAATCTTACCCTGTTTGTCTGCACTTGTATAGATATCTCTTCACCTTGATTTTTTATACTTAGAATTGAAAACCATGCCAGAATTGAAAAGCATATGCCAGGAGTCAGTATATCTTTGGACTTTTATTTTGCTGTAGGCTTTAACTTCCCTGATATGGGGATTTTTTTTAACTCTTGATTGGTTTTCTTTTTTTGTGTTCTAAAATGAGGAAGAAACTGTTTTTCTCCATTGCCACTTCTGAAAGAGCACAGTGAAGTCACTAAGTAAAACCCTGGCTTTCTTTCCAGTTAAGATTTTCTAGTTACTCTTTTCTTCTTGGAGAGGACATATACTTCTGTTCCCACCTCCCAGTCAACATCCTGTATGGGTTATCTCCTTTGGGACAGCTACAGCTCCACACTGACGGATGAATTCTAATATGAAATTTTGGTTGTAAAGTTAGACTCACCAAAACATGCCATTTAACAGGAGAATCCACAAAGCTTTTAAGGCATAGCGTAAGTTCCAGGTCACTTGTAGTGGATGCATCAGTTCCACAGCCATAGGTCATTTAGGAATCAGAGCTTCTGGGGCCCCCAAGGACACAACTTCTGGAGTGTTGTCCTTGGCCCTAGCTCCTTCTAGCTGATTTAACAGTAGTGTGCACCCATTGCCCATCTCCTGCTTAACTGCTCTGCCATACTGGGCCTCCTCTGTCATACCCCCAGTTCTCAGACTGATTGATTATGTGGGCAACGTTTAAAGGAAAAGAGACTTTAAAACAAATTCACTTAAAATAGTCACTAAAAAAGGATAAGGATCACAACTGAAATAATGAGTTTTCCCTAGGAACTAGCAGACAGCCGTAATCTTGGACCCTGGTTTCCTCACTATCTCTGTTAACGTAGGCTAGGAGCCAGGCTTCCGGGAAGTCCCAATCCTATCAGTAGTTCATTCCTTTTTCTTTCTAGTGTCACCTTTGGAAGGAGAACAAGGGAGGAACTGATTGTGTCAGCTTTGTAGAGTGAAATCACTCCAAGGGGAGAGAAGCAAAGAAGGACTTTGTCCCCTCCACCTTGCTTTCCTCTTTTGGTCTTAGAGCAGGAGTCACCTCACTGTGAGGTTCCTTCCCAGGGGGACAGGATTGGTATTGTCATGAAGCTCCTGCACAAAGTGGCTGGGCTTCTCCCAGGCTCTGACTGTGGATGTGCTGGAGTTGAGGCTGGGTGGGCACCAAGGGTTTAGAGTTGGGTTTCAGGTCAGCTTTAGGACAGGAAATGTATAAACTAGCAATGGCAGGAGTCTGTGGTGTGCCTAGAGCAGTGTGCCAAACCTATCTGCACTTTTGAATCAACTCAGGTGGTCAGAAAATTCGAATGGCTGGGCCTGCCCTACACTAATTGAGTTAATATCCTGGGAGTAGGGTCTGGGCACCAGTATTTTTTGAACAGCTACCCAGGTGATTCTAATGCACAGGCATGGTTGAGACACACTGGCATAGAACTTGGTCTTTTTCCAAGGTCTAGCTCTTATTTCTGAGCCTTCATCCTGCTGACCCATCTCTCCCAAAATGCCTCAGAGGAAGCAGAAGTTAATCTTTACTTGAGATGTAGCCACTAAAGTGCTCTTGATACTCTTTCCCTTTGTTTCATGCAAGCCTTAGTCCATCAATTATTGAAGGGTCATTGATTAATCATCCAATTTTCACAAATTCCTATATTGTTTCTTTGGAGGCAGGAAATGTCATGGCTAAAAGCACAGTCTTTGAAATCAGCCTGCCAGGTTTCAAGTCCAACTCCACCACTTACCAGCTTTGTGATCCTGGGTAACTTAGTTAACTCTCAGTGCTTAAGTAACCATAAGATTGAGAAATAATAGTATCTTCCTTCAGTTCCTGTGTGTGTGTGTGTGTGTGTGTGTGTGTGTGTGTGTGTATTTAATGTTACTGTACCTAAAGTGCTTTGAATATTATCTGACATAGTGATTACTCAGTAAATGTTAGGGTATTTTTTTTCCTTTTAATCATTTTACCACCAAATCTCATTAATTAGAAGCAGGAGCCCACATTTAATAACTACTTGTCTTACTCAGGGAAGCATTACAACTAAAACATCTTTATGGCTTACATCTGCTGAGGAGCACAATTTTTTTCCTCTCAATTATGTACAGCAAACAATACACCTTAAATATATCCATTTTTGTAACCTAAATCCAAACACATCCAATATGATTTTGATTTCGTAGGAAAAGTATATGCCACTGAACCTAAACTTAAAGTATTTCCAGTGTAATTCCCCTTAGCCCAGTGCTTCTCAACTTTTTTTTTTTTCATTTTTATTGTCTTTATCCACGGAACAGTCATATACATTTTTTTCCTAATTGCTCCCCACATGAAATTTTAATACCAAAGATATGTTATACATATATCTATTAATGTATGTAAATACACTATATACATAAAAAGTAAGATGTTTTGCCTCTGTTCAGAGCAATGTCACCCCCATTGAGAAAGCACACCTTAGCCAAATCCCCCCAAAATGTTTGTGCCATTGTAATGCCACTCAACCCAAGGAGAAATGTGAAAGAGGGTAAATTCGAAAGGAGAGAAATATATGACCATATAAACACATTGATTGGAACACCCCTAGTGCTGTGGAAGGGATCCGTTTAAGTAAGGAGTGAAGATTTACCCTGCCTTTCCTTCACATTAAATACACCTCTTCCAACATGGTGTGACTTTTGTGGTATGGCTAATAAGAAAGTCACAGGGAAAAGTGAGAACATCTTCTCCCTTCATCAAATGAGGCAAACGTCCTAATGTCCTTCTTATCCCTTAGAAACAAGATAATATACTCATTCCAGGTCTAAAAAGGCAAAGAAACAGACTAATAAAACCCCAGAAAAGATTGTGAAAAATCTACAGATAAACTAATCCCTCCTATTATTTCAAAATCGAGTAACTTCTCAGGCATAGTAACAATTGATTTCATAATATGGCCATGCATTTTTTTAGATAAAGTTTTCTTGTAAAGTGTTCACTGATTTTATAGTGATAACTGAAAACATTTAAAAGAACTGAAATATTTATATAGCTATCAATATGTTACTCTTGGTTTTGAAAAACCAACCTAAATTTATTTTTAAAATGTTTGAGTTTTGACAAGTAATAAAGTATTCAAACTATAACCACTATGTGTAAATATTGAGCATTTGGTACTGTGGTACACAAATAGAATTTACTGATTTTCACATTTCTTCATGCTTTGAAGGAAAAGTGAATTGAAGGATGTACATATTGATATTACGATGATTATAGAATTTATCAATAGGATTTCATATAGTTAGTTATTTAATCTCCATTGAGTTATGAAATGCTGCTTGATGTGGCTGTTTGCTAACTGTGGGTCCTGAGAATATTGACTGTGTTATAAAGGATCATTCAACATGTTTTTACTAACTTAAAATAGAAAGACAGGTTTTACTTTTTTCCCATGTAGGAGAGAGTGGAACATTTTAAAATTGAGAAACTTAAAAAGAATTCCAAGATAAAAGAAAGTGAGACTTGAAATTTCTAAGTAGTTCTGGGTCTTTTAGTCACAGTCCCCAAGTCATTTCTCATAAGGTGCTTTTATCTTTGGTAAATATGCCCCTGCTTATATAAGAGAAAAAAATCTTATTTACAGTATTTAGGAGTACAAGGGCTTAATCTGGAGAACTGACAACAATTATCAAATAACGTTTAATACAGACTATGCCCATGATAAACAGTGTCATGTCCTGTTGTCACTTAAATGTGAAAGTAGTCCCTTGGAGTAACTTTAACTTTCCTAAACCACAATACCCTCTTCTGTGAAGTGTTATAATAAAATATTTGTCAAAAAGTTACATGGATTAAATGAGATAACATATTACAACTCTTTAGGACTCCCCCTTCCCTTTGCAAATATGAAGAATCCTTGACATTATTGTTGGTGTTTTGAGCTGGAGTATCAGGAAAAATACAGAACCTCTTGCCCAAGCTCTCCTGATTACTGTGTGGTGGTCTGCTTGTATGTTATCACCCACATTTTTTAAATATGGGGATTCTCGGGACTTGCTTTGACTATACTGTACATAATTATCTATTGATTGTATGGTGATTGTATTCTGTTGACATTTCCTGTTTACTTGTCTGTACCCACTATTAGACTATAAGCTAGAAAAGCAGCTGATCTCATGCATTTGTCTTTCTACCCCAATGTCCATGTGACTTAGCACTCAGCATGTGCTCAGTTATGTGTTGAACGAATACAAGAATGGATGGCCATGATATCATGATAGAGAATTATATATTTTGATTTCCTTAGGTAGAATGTTTTTCCCATGTGGTTTTAAAACCTGCCTCAATTATGACCTGAGACCTCCATGACTCATTTGGCCTCCCAACTAAAAACACCAGGAGTACTAATTACTGTAAAAGGCAATGTCTTCAGAAAGAAAAGTTGTCTACCTACAGTAACTAAACAGAAACCACCTACCATCAAATTTTATGTTGGCCGGTGAACCACCAAAGAGCAGGAATTTTCCATTCCCATCTAAGAAGAATGCGATTTAACAAATGGCCTAAATCACTTTAGAAGGTGTTCTGATTGGAATAAAGAAAGCAATGTACCAAATATTCATTAAAGCTTTCTTGGGCCTACAACATGGACCACAATGTGCTAGGCTCCCTGTAGGTTACAAGAGAAATGGAAGCCTCCAGCCCCTGCCCTCAAAGAACTTTCTACCATGTTAAGAAGATAAGTCCACACTAGAGAAGGGAGGATTGATTCAAGAGTGTCTCAGGGGACAATGGGTACATATTATTGACTCTTGGCTTGTTTGGCGGGGGGAAGGGGGCTTCTTCTGGAGGAAAATAATAACTCTGTGTTGATTTTTCATTTGTAAGGCTGTCCTAAAATTAACAATTACTTAATTCTTAATTTGATTTGTATGAATGGAACATAGAAAGGTTGGGGTGATTTCAGAAGAAAGAGCCTAGTAAATTTTTATCCTTCACTCTGTACAGATTTTTGTTTCTTCTGCATAGTACTGTAGCTGAGAAGAACCTGTGGCTCAGGGTCCTTCCTGATCCTCTTTGGATGTAGTAGTTCATAAACATAAATGCTGACTTCAGGAAGCCAATGAAAGACTTCATTCTGGCAGAACTTGAGGTGGAGGAAAAGGGAACTGGGTGCTCTCATGCTCTACAGTCCTTTCTTTCCCTCATGATGTTATCTCTGCCTTGTCTACCCTGTAAGGTAGGTGGGAAGCAAGAGAGGGCAATATGGCCAGACTAAAACAGGTTGGTAGGGTAGACTGGCAGCTACTGAATGGGAATGCCACTGAAGGGTTAAAAGCTCAAAACATGGTAGATTCTAGAAACAGTGAGACAGTGCTGGGGAAAACATGCATAGGTAGAGATAGAGCAATGAGTGGTTCAAAATCAAGGCTAGGTTAAAAAGGTGTTGCCAGTAAAATATCCTATAGCATTTGGAATGGAACTAGGCTTAAGCATTTTCCTTGAGCTGGTCACTCTTTCATAAAGAAAATGTTTAGGTGAAGCAGTGGCTGGGGGCCTCATGCATGGCCTGGCCTGGCCAAGCCTTAAAGGGAGCCAGCCCTACTGGGATGTGTATTGCCTCTATATCAATTAGGACTGCTTTCTTTCTCTTGTGTCATTTCATGGTTATAAGATAGACACTGGCATTTGGGATATCACATCACAGTTCACTCAAGACAGCAGAGGAGGGGCAAGGAGAAAGGGGTTAGTGTCAACAGATTTTCTCTAATGTCTTTTTGCCAGAGCGGTATCACTTGGTAATGCCTGGGGATTCTAGCAAGGAAGACAGGAAATAAACTATTTAGCTCCTGCATTCTCTCAAATAGAGTCAGTAGAGAGCTGGATTCAGGTGTAGGGAAACCAACATACAGTGTCTTTTACTGGTTCTGAAACATTCCATACCACTTTCTCCCTTATACTCCATCCCTTATGGCAATGTTTTTTAAAAAGTAGAGAATGCTCAAGTATGTTTCCAGTGGAAATAGCCATCAAACTCATTTAAGTCCTCAGCTAGCATTCACCCAGTCTGCTCAGATACCCAGGAAACCTGTTTCAGTTGTTTGATAGTTTTTCATTCTTATCATAGATGTGTTTCTTCTCACCCCACCTCTGATTTCAACTGCAGCCATGGTGGACATTTCTATGCACGTGACTGAAAATCTTCCACTTCAGACATACACTGTAACCTCTCCATTTTCCTGCCCCAGGGCTCTCAGCAAACCTTAAAGAATTCATTGGCCCATACACGTGAGCAACAAGAAGTGAAGGAAAGTGTATTTTCCTGGAGATAACCCTCCTCTAGGGGTAGACAGGAATCAGTAGGCAAATATCCCAATCTTCAGCACTTGAACAATCTTGAGGGGCATTCTACATGTTTCTTTGAGGGTCTCAGCTAGTTGAACACAATGGAAACTAGCCCAGCAAAGCTCTCTTACCTGTTTGTTTTCTTCTTCTGCCTAACTCTCCCTTTTCCATCACTCCTGCTTCTTGGGATCAGCACATGGATATGTGATGAGGCCTGCACCTACATCCTTGTTTTAGGCCCTGCTTTGGGGGGAACCCAAACTAAACCTCCTCATTGGAATTCCTTGATAATTTTTGTTTCTTGTGATTTCCACACTATCCTTCTTTTTGCATCCTCCCTTTTGAGGAGAAGCTAGGCTGAATTTCTTTACAGAAACTAAAACTCTAGGTATGCGAACAATAATTCATTATACAAATGTAAACACATATGTTTTTCTGTTGGGAGAAACAAATGTATCAGAGAGTATTCTTCTCTCAGAATCCCTTATTGGGCCAAAGTATTACTGATTATTGTAAATGGTATATGTGTCTAAGAGGATCAGCAACAATACAGAAGCATTTACAAAGTAGTCACTGTGCCAGGTATCAAGTGCAGCAGTATGAGCCAAGGATCCACAATCAAGCAGACATAATTTCTGCTCTCAAATCACTCATGAGGTGGAGGTGGAGTGTGGGAAAGGTCAGGTAAACAATACTTGTGGTATGTGCTTTATAAGGATCCACAAATCTTGGTGACTGATATAATGGAGGAAGGGAACAAAAAAGATACAGGGATCTTGGATGATTCCAAGCTTTCTCACCTGGGTGACTGGGTAGATGGAACATAATTAGCCAAGACAGAAAATTCAAGGACAGTAACAGATTTAAAAGAGAGATGACAGGTTGAATTTTAAATATCTGCAAATTATTCAGGTGGAGATACCTAGACAGAAATATAGGTCTAGAGATAAGGAAAGACATCTGGATTGGATTGCAGATTTGCAAATCATCGATGTATAAAGCTAATGCTATGGAAATAAATCAGATCAACAGGAAAAAGAAAAGACAGTGGAAGATTAATCCCAAGAAGCAGCAGGACTAATAAAAGGATTAAGAAATAGGAACCAGCAATGATATTGAGAAGGATTGGCTACATAGGTAGGAGAAGAATCAGATGGAAGTGTTTCTCAATTCTTGAAACCGAGGGAAGAGCAGTGCAATTTATAGCGCTTGATGCTGTGCTGTGGAGAGCTTAGGTAGGGTGGATAAAGACAAGGGCCTTCAACATCAGTGACCTCAGATGTCAATTTCAGTAGAAGAATGGACAAAGGATATCTGGTACATTATTTTACTCATGCAGCCTGTGTCTCCTTAGTAGTCATAAAAGTAGGGCATTAACATTGCCTTCTAAAGCCTCTACTTCTAATCCCAGATTCTTCTGACAACCAGAAGCAGATTTGTGCACTTTCCTTTTTTTCTTCTCCCTTCTCTTCCCCAAACATATTGAGATTTATCTTCCTCCTATGTGAAGTATCATTCTCTCCTCCCCCACATTTCTGTTTGCCATATAGAAGCTGCTGTTGTTTCTTGGCTTATTTGCACACCAAGTTCTGGTAGAAAGAAATCTTATATGGACAGAAACTCTCTGAGCTGGTACCTTCTAATTTGTCTTAACTTGGCAAAAGAAAAACACCCCCACCGGACCATCATTCCACCAACAAAGCCATGTGGCACATGCCAGATGATTGGGTTAAAAACAATTTGGCTGAAAAGACAAATTGGTAGAAATCCAAAACTGGCTGCAAAACCATATTTCCAGTCTCCTGTTTTGCATCTTTTCTGGCATTGATGCTTATTTTACTTTATAACGTCGAGTCATGTAAAGAGACTAGTCCTGCATCTTTGGGAGGCATTGCTAAATGCAGAAAAATTAAAAAAAAAAAAACACCCTGAAATGTGTTTTTCAAAATGGTTATTGGAATCACCTAAGATCAGAAGTAAATTGTGATGTGTAACATGATACAGGTTGCAGCAAGCTGTTTAGCCCTAAGGCAGTAAATGCTGACAGGGCTTGGGAAGCTGTCTTATGTGCTGTGAACTGGTTATGTGAGTGTAGAGCACCATGTGGAAGCTGATTTGGGGATTTGGTAAGATGATTACATATTTGGTTCTACTCATATTGAATTTGAGATAAGTCTAAATAGAATCTAGAGAAAGCTCTGAATGGAAAAATCAGCTAGGAATATGTAAATGGGAAATGGAAAGCTGAAGAGCAATTGAGACTGGAGGAGATTTGAGAGACCATCCATGCAACGGTGAGACTGGGTAAGATTACCAGTGTAGAATATACAAGTGAGATAAAAGAAGGTTTGATGAGACTGCTAGCTATGTACCTAACATCCACTCCTCTCTCTTCCTTGGTAAGAGAAGGCAAACTTTTAGCTGAGCGCATCAGCTCCTGAAATAAAAGACCACATTTCTCAGCTAACCATTGAGCTGTTGGTCACATGGTTAAGATCCAGCCAATTATTTGTTAGTCATAAGTGTTGTATGGGACTTTAAGAACAGAGCACCTCCTCTTTCCCCATTTGTCTTTCCTGTTGCTCAGAATGCAAAAGTCATGGCTGACACTAGAAATCATGTTGGTCATGAGATGGCCTTGGGAAAGTTCGTTGTTGTGGACCAAACAGTAGAAACATCGGAATTCCTGTTGACTTCCTGAGGCTGTTACATACCAGATCTGGATATTCCGTAACTAGGTTTTCTCTTATGGGAGAAAATAAATCCTTGTTTGTTTAAACCACTATAGGTGGGTCTTTGTTACTTTCAACTGAACATAATGTAACTAATGCAAACATGATCTAACTAATGTAAATGTAACTAATCTAACTAACTAATGCAAACATAGAACAAAATCTAACTTATGTAAAAAATAAAAGAAGTGCTAAAGAAAAAGACAAAGAAGGACAAATCAGAAAAGTAAGAGGAAGATTAGCACCCAGTGTATCATGAAACCAAGGAGGAAGGAAGATGGAAGGTTATCAAGTATTAAATGCTGAAGAATAAATGATTATATTTCTTTGTAAGTACCTTAAACTTATGAGGAAAGCAAATCTATTTATTAATGATAATGGAGTATACATCATTTATTTAGGATTTCAAAAAACCCAGAGCTTATAATTTTCTATTTTAAAAGACTTTGTGATACATCTCTTAATTCTCTTTCAACTGAGGCTAATCTGAGCCACAAAACTTCATTAATTGTATTTCATGTTTAAGTTTGACAATAATGATATTATAAAATGGATAGTAGCAAAGAGACAGCAAAAATCTCTGTGTGCAAAATGAAATTTAAAAGTCTCTAAAGAAGTTGGGATGCATGGGTGACTTAGTTGGTTGAGTGTCTGACTTGATTTTGGCTCAGGTCATGATCCAGGGTCATGGGATCAAGCCACACATCAAGCTCCTTGCTGAGCATGGAGCCTGCTTGGGATTCTCTCTCTCTCTCTCTCTCTCTCTCTCTCTCTCTCTCTCCCTCTGCCCATCTCCCCCACTTGCACTCTCTCTCTAAAATAAAAAAAAAACAAGAAAATTTTTAATAAAAAATAAAACTCTCTAAAGAAGTTAATGGTAGTGATTTCTAATGGATTCTGAATTATACAATAGTACTGGATTTTTTTTATTTCATTTTCGGTGTCTTTATTCTGAGACAGGAAATTTATATCTGTCTTAATGACAATGTTCCTCATTATTGATCTGCTCTTATTTGTCTCAAAATATATAATGTTGCTGTATATTGGTTTGTATTAATAATACTACCATTGCAGATTTATTTAGCAGGCAGAACAGCATTATTCTTCTCCTATCCCTTCTCCCAAATACTGTATCAACTCTGTATCTCCAAAATCTGGATAATATGTAAGACAGATTCTAATCTTTTCCAGTCATTCTGGGGTATTAGAACAATTCCTATTTTCAGCTAATAAGGACAGCTTAATCTAGCATCAAAATGCAAATCTTTCATCCAATTAAGCTTCTCCTACCCTCCATCTTAGAATGGGCTCATGGCTTTAAACCAGTCATTGGGAAAAAGAGGGAGTGGGATACTCTGCTCTTTCACTGTCTTTTCTCTCCCCCCGCAAGCACACAGTTCTTCTATCCTTGGCTCCTTTAGAATCAGGGGCAGAATAGACACAAGAAGTAAAGTGTGATGCTTTAACTAGTTGGTGCTGTTGACCTTACTGTCTCACACTGGGGATTCAAATGCTGACTTTCATGGCACACATTGTTGAATTCCCAGAGATCTCCACTTGCCCTGGTTCTTGACCTAGGTGATTTCTTCTCCAAATGATCTCTTGTGATACCCCATCAGCTTTTATCCCTAGTGATAACCCACCATGGCCTTGTTCTGCCAGGATTCACTTACCCCAGTGGACAGCCTTTGGGGTTGAAGCCCTTTAGGAGTGGCTCCCATGTGGCCACTCTACCACCCGTTCTCCCAGAACTGATCCGGGGAACATTTGGTGTCTTTGTTCTGCCCAGTCCTACTGCTGTCCTCTCCCCTTACCTTGCCTTCTTGGGCTACTCTGGTTTCTTATTCACATGTGCCCCGAAGCCCATGGGAGCACACATGAGTTTGACCCCAAAGCTTATCTGTGAACATTCTGCTGGTGGAAGCATGTGGCAAATGATGAACCAAGAGATGCGAGGTCAGCCCCTGTTCTGGCAGATAACCCTAGTCTCCAGGAGTACTTCTCTTGAGACTCCCAAATGAACTTAGGGGACATGTAACTTGTATCTTTCCTCACATGGAGGGTAGGGGAAATGCCTTCTCTACTATGAATTCTATGCAAATATTTCTTTTCCCAGGAATTGTTTGTTTGATTTTACACAGTGTGTTGGGGGTGAAGGTCACAGGACTAGGTCGGATAGTTCTCAGCAAGTCATGCTGGGATATATCCAGTGATTATAGAATGTAGAGGAATTACCCATTATCTTCAGCTTTGTATTTTAACTGAAATTTCAAGGCAACAGAAAACATTCTATTCTTGTGTTTGAAGGTGTGCAGTAATTTTTATAGGTTACATATAAAAGGAAGAGGTTGAATTAGTTCATCTTTCTAAAGTCTCTTCTGTCATTAAAATATGCTGGGACTTACCTGAATTCCTTTATTTGGGGGGCTAGCTTCTTGAGAAAGTTTTTAAAAATCAAGAAATAACCCTTAAAAGGCTTCAGAACAAGTAAAAATTGTATTTAAAAACACACATACAGTGTGAGTACTTTATTTAGTAGGAGATTCCCTTGGGTCATTCCTCAGTGCCTAATTACTCTGGCTCTGTCATATACTACTCAGATTAAGTCATTAAAGTTATTGTTCTTTTGTTGCAAATAACTTAAAGTACTTATCAATTGGGATGCTATTAGTTACAAGCAACCAAAAATCTAACTCAAATAGATTTTTAAAATAAAGAAAATGTACTGTCCATGTAAGTGACATGTCTAGAGGCTTCAGGCAAAGTTTGGCCCAGGTTCTCACAAAGGACCTAGTTTCTTTTCTTTTTCCTTGCATGGTTTTAACTTTATCTTAAATATGACTTTCCTTACTGTTGTAAGGAGTCTTATCAAAAGCACCTGACACTTAAATATCTCCTCATTTATGTCCACTGGGCATCTTTTTTGCTAACTCCTAAGAATGAGAGAGGAAACTTTTTTCTTAAAAGCTCCCAGAAAATTCTCTTAATAGCTCAATCAGAACTGACGAGGTCATGTTCTACACTTCTTCATCAATAACTCTATATGGGAAAATGGGGTGCTCTAATTAATTTCAGTCTGGGTCTACTCTGAAACCAAAGTTTAGGATCAATTCTACCCAAAACATATGACTGTAAATTTGGGAAGTTGTTAGGAAGGAGGAAATAAAGATTGGATGATGAGAAGCACCATCTGTTCTCAAAATATGGTAATATCTTATAGAACCTAAGGACAGAAATGTTCTGGACCTCAAGAAGGAATGGAATTGGTAACAAGAAGATCATTGTGAATCCTTGCATACTTTTCATTGCCTCTTGTTTCTCCTTCTCATTAAGCATATACTTTACATAGGACTTAGAAGACAGGCCATATAATGGGCTTAGATAACAGCTTCTCATAGCTCCCAAGTTCATGTATTACAATTACAGACTCACAGAGAATTTAACACTCACTAGGGTTCCAGACTCCACATTACCTGGGAGAGACCACTGATTAGCCTACTTGGAAGTCTGCCCTTCATGTAGTCAACTGTTAACAGGCACCAGGTATTATAAGCAAACTTTGCTTCTTCTAGGAACCTGCTCCTGTATATCAGAGAGGAGTTAAGGTGACCACAGGCAGCTAGGCAGCCTTCACACAATGCATCTACCACAGGTAGTAACTACTCGAGATGGGCACATCACTACAACCTGGCAGCAACAAGAGAAAGTAAAAGAATTTACGAATCAGATACAAAAATTTAAGAGTATCGAAATGCATCAAGACAGTTCCACATGTCCATATTCATGTTGATAATTCTAAGTCATTAATATGACACTAGGTTCACTCTATTCTAGTTAAATTGAAATTTTACCCTTGTGGAATAATGTGTGGCCATTATCATCCAGTTAATATAACCTACAACTACCCTATTCTGTCTTTTGTGGTTTCCTTAACCTCTATACATTATCAAGATTAATTAAGATTCCCTTCATTGTGTGTATCTACAGTTATTCTTTTTTATAATTATTTCAACGTTAATTTAGTTTTTAAAGAGACAGTATGAGCCGGGGAGGGGCAGCGAGAGAGAGAGAGAGAGAGAGAGAGAGAGAGAATCTGAAGCAGGTTCCAGGCTCTGAGCTGTCAGCACAGAGCCCAACATGGGGCTCGAACTCATAAACTGCCAAGATCATGACCTGAGCCAAAGTTGGAGGCTTAACCAACTGAACCACCCAGATGCCCCTACAGTTATATGTGATACCAATTCTGAACGACTACAGTTGTTTATGACATGAATTCCTTTAATAAATATTTCCCCCTCACTAAATAGAGATGCTTGATTTCTCTTCTCACTAAATAGTATGCTTGCTTTCTTCCATAATGTATGCAGTTTTATTTACATAATTTTGACTGAAGTGATGTAGGTGTATGTTATTTATCTTAGTTCCCAGAGGAGAACTTGCTATCATACAGTTTATAGATACCATTACTCTAAAGTTTTGTTCATAAAACTGAATAATCTACTGAATGCTTTCTCAGTGCTGAAGTCTGATTCACTTGAGAAGTAATGCCATGTCTGCGCTAAAAGACCCTCAAGCACGTAGTACTGGAATAAAGTAACAGATATTTATTACCAGAGAAACTAAAATAAATTACACTCATTTATCAGTGTGTCAGGAATGCTGAGAAGCTAGATCCAGGACCACCCCCCTTGAGCCTCTGTCCTGTCTTTCCTTAATTTGTTCTAGATTTACGTACTCTTCTGGAGAGAGGACGTGGTTAAGAATGCAAACTCAAGTCATAAATCATGGTAGCAATTCAGAACATGGGTTGATTAGAATCCAATGTCTTTCACAGGGAAACTCTGAGAAAATTATTTACCTTCCCTCACTCATTTTTCTCCTTTATGCAAGAGTAATAATGATAATGATGATGATGATGATGATACCCACCTCATAGGGTGGCTATACAAATGCAGTGCCCATATTCAGTACACTCCCTTTATAAATTTCCCTTCTTTTTGTATTTTTTCTTTTCTTTTAGGGAAAGAAAACCATTTTATTATTGAAGAAGCATTAAACCTAAATGCACATCACAGGCAGTATGCAAAAGATTGCATAGACAGAAAGAAATCTGACCCCCAGTTACATGCATGTCTTCAACATGAACAATAAGTAGTCCTCAAGACAGTTTGATAGTACCATTTGTCACACATAGTTTATCCTAACTTTACCTGGTAATTAGAGTGACCACCTGTGTTACTTAACTGACTTTATCTGAAGAAAAAAATAACTTCTCATCTTTATGACAGCAGGTAGTGCTGTATCTTGGAATAAGGCACCCATCTAAGCTAGGTTCTTCTCCTCCTACAGAAACTGGGAGAGAGATGCTTGCTTCCTCCTATCTGCCTTAAATTACCCAGCAGTTTGATCTTTTCTTTTCAGTATTTTTTAAGGAAGTTCAACTTAAAAAAAATTGAGATACAGGGTTGCCTGGGTGGCTCAGTCATTTGAGCATCTGACTCTTGATTTTGGCTTAGGTCATGATCTCACAGTTTGTGAGTTTGAGCCCCTCATTGCATCGGGCTCTGTGCTGACACCCACATGGCATTCTTTCTCTCTCTCTCTGTGCACCTCCCCCCCGTCTGTGTGTGTGTTCTCTTGCTCTCTTTCTCTCTCAAAACAAATAAATACACATTTAAAAAAATAAAATGAAAATTGAGATATAATTGACCAATACCATTATATTAGATTCAGGTGTGCAGCATAATGATATTTGTATACATTGTGAAATAATAACCACAAGGCTAGTTCTTTCAACCTTAGTGAATCTTTACATACCAACGTAAGATATCTGGAAAATCTCACCATACCTGAATATCAACTCATTCTTGTTTCCATTTTCAAATATTTCTCAACACTTTTCTGGAACCACTTATCTTAATGAAATCCTAAGTCTCTTGGTCAGTTCAGGTTTCT
Source organism: Leopardus geoffroyi (assembly GCF_018350155.1). Lineage (NCBI taxonomy): Eukaryota > Metazoa > Chordata > Mammalia > Carnivora > Felidae > Leopardus > Leopardus geoffroyi. The sequence continues at coordinate 101,689,828 of NC_059327.1, read as the reverse complement.
TTCTAAGGAACAAAGGCCACATTCCTTGTTAGTGACTGGTGCTTTCTTCTGATCTAAAGAAGAAATTGCAGACCTATTTTTTATCTCTTTTTTCTGGAAAATGCCTAGTAATCCTTTGGTGCTCATTAAGGATGAAATGGTAGTCACAGTTTGAATTAACGACTGAGCTGTGGCCATGTGTATAATGCCTACCCTCCTTTGCCAGTACCTGTATTTATAGTGACAAACTCCTAAAAGCATAGCAAAGCAAACCTTATATCCACATTATAATAGCAGATGCTTAGAGATAATAGAATAAGGCCACTGCCTCTGAGGGCAGCAGCTGGAGCCTGTCAAAGCCAGTTTAAGGGGTCTGACTCACACTAAGAAGAATCACAACACAGAGATCAAAATCTCAAGGGCGTTTATTTATAATAAAGAGGGAAATTACCAAGCAGAGTGGAAGTACTTCTTACCCACCAGGCAGTAGCATCCTTTCAAGCTCAGAGACCCCCTTACTTTGCAGTAGTGACAACACTATCTGAAGGGATTTAGTTCTAAGAAATACCTCATCATTATAACTTTGTGCTTCACACCCAAAGGAGGCTGAAGTGGAATGTACGACCTCTGAGTCTCTATTTGGATATACACATCACAGCACCATGTGTTAAGTGGTATCTCATAGTAAAGAGGATTTTGACAGAATCCAAGACAGTCCTATTTATAAAAACACTGATGTGAATATAGATTTACAAGTGTGAATATCACCAGAATTTAAGTTTAAAAGTGGAAAGGGGAAAAAAATCATGGGGAAAGACAAATTTCTGAAGTACAATTTATGGAATGCTTTTAACCACTAATACTTTCTCGTCTAAGAGCAGCGAACCCAATGAGCCAGTTTCTTTAACTGCACTGCCCCCTGGTGGTAACATGACTTAGTCCATTGGCAGAACGAGGCAGATCAGGGTGCCTGGGTGGCTGGCTGTCCGTTAAGCTTAAGCTCTTGATTTCAGCTCTTCATTTCAGCTCAGGTCACAATCTCACAGTCAGGGGATTGAATCCTGTGTCAGGCTCCAGGTTGAACACGGAGCCTGCTTGGTATTCTCTCTCCTCTCTCTCTGCCCCTCTCTCCCACTAGCTCCTTCTCAAAATGAATAGACATCAAAAATAAAGAAAAATAAAGAAAAAATAAAGAGGCAGGTTGGGAGTGAAGGAAATAGATGAAAGGCTGTAACAGGCAGGGGCAACAGGTCAGATAAGAAATAAAATAGAAGTTTCTTGGAAGAGTGGTCAGAAGTTTGGGGAGAGAGCCCCTGGCCCCTTGTAGGAGCTGCTTTTGACCATCTGTGTTGGTCAGCTCTCTTGAATTCCCTAGGACAAACAAGATTATGCTTGTTTTGTTTTGCTTTGCTTTGCCTTGAAGCCCCATGCAGGGTAGGTGTTATGATACCAAGTCACGCTTAGCCACCACTACCCTGTGCTCCCTATCATCTTGGAGAAATGTGGCCTAGGAAATTGGATGACACTACTCCTCAAAAATACACTTGGCAGAGGAGATGGCAGAATAGCTCAGTAGCCCAGAGGAAGCCCCTATGCAGAGCATTTGACTCTTTTTACTACTTTGGAGGCTAAGCCAAAGAAGGGCCTTGGTGCTTGTTTATAATTTATGTCTATCTAATTTCAGTGAGGTGAGGAGGCCTATAATGAATATCACATTTAGAAGATGTTTGAGAAATAAAGAAAGAAAACTAGAAACAATGCTGAGGAATACAGAAAGTGCAGGGACTGTGGCACAAGGCAATTGTCACAACTGAGCATTCCATTCAGTTCTGAATTTCCTCCTAGCTAAGGGAAAACTAGAAATACAGGAATTAATATAGTTTGCATTGCATGAAAGGAGACAATACAACTGTCCTTCAGAGATACATAATTTCTGTAACTGGATGGAGGTATTGGCTAATACTGTGGTGTTAATCATTTTTCAACATATAAATATATCAAATCAACATGTTGTATACCATAAACTCACACAATGTTATGTGTAAATTACATCTTAATAAAGCTGAGGCAAAATTTGAAATGTTTTCACATACATAGTTCCTGGCATAAAATTGAAAGAGGAGTTTATCCTAGAAATTCTAGACTCATAAATAAACACCAAATTGAAAGATCCAAATGCATAGTTGATTCTCTCCCATGGCAGCTTGTAGACCTGTCACTATATCTCGTTTAGTACTAGAGGTGATGAATAGTTCCCATTTGTCAGTGATTCCTAACCTCTGGTGGGACCCCTAGTGGGCCATGGAGTTATTGCAAAGTGTCCATGAATCTAGACTAGATGCATAATTTCAGGAGTGAAAAAATAATCTTTTGTGCAAGTGTACCAATATTTTTCAAAAAATATGATGACTATAACTGGTAAAATACAAAGTTATGTAAAATAATTACTGAATTCACACTAGCTTTTGGTTATTATATATTTTCTTAATCAGATTCTGCTAATAATACAAATGTTAAAACTTGGTATTACAAGTAGGTCCTTATGCTTGACAAAGTTGTAAACCATCACTGGTATAGACCGTCTAGATGGTGTTACTGCTCTGAGCAGAGAGGGCAGACTCCCCACCCCCACCCCCACTTCTTCCCCAGTCACTACTCAATAACTGTTTTTCATGTTCTGAGATGAGCTCCAAGAAAGGCACCCATGTGCTCAGATGCTCTGGGCTTTGTTCAGTAATCAGCTTTGTGGTTTTAGGAGGCCCAAAAGAACTTCAGGGCTTTCCACTCCGAGCACTTTGTTCAGGAAGCTTAAGAGACTTGTTGTGGTTTCAGAAATGACATGCTTGAAGTTTCTGGAGTTGGCACAAACTACTGCTCCTGCTCAAATGGATGGTAGGAAGAGAGGCAGCCATAGGGGCTGGCGGCCCAAAAACCGAAGCTGTGGTTGTCTCCACAGACAACAACTCTTTAGCAAGCTTGCAATTGCTCCATACCCCTTTCATGTGGGCAAAGAAAGAACTTTATCAGACAGAGTCTCTGTTCTCTGAAACACTAGGGTGAGAGGAGAGGAAGTTGGGCAATAGATCAGGGCAGAATTTTCAACAGGGAAAATCATGTTTCTGTTGAGTTCTTCCTTATCACAGGGGCAACTCCACACCCCTGGATATGTCATGCATGCTTGCATGCTGACTGATGCTCAGACTGCAACATGAGGCCCCCCCAAGAGGAAAATGCAGAGCACTCTGAAGCTAACCTGATGTCTTAAGCCACTGTGTTCCGGATTGCCTGGCTTGGCTTGGCTATTTAAGGGCAGAGGCCAATGGCTGCAAGATTTCAAAGCTAAAATGGGCATTGCAAACCCTTGTGAGAGAAGCAAAGTTACACAGTATTTCAGCCTTGCCTTCTGCCACAGTGCCATTAAACAAGCCATCCAATCACCACCCAAGGACAAACTGCCACATTTGTTAAGGAAAACACCAAGGTCACAGATTGTACATTTTTAGTTACAACTCTAAGGGCACATATAGACATATAAATTTGAGTACCTAGCCAAAAATGTCTCTCCCACTATTTATCTTATCTCCTCAGTTGTACCACTGAAAATTTATTTCTTTGAGTCAAGAGTGTTTTTGATCTCTTAGAATACAAACATTCTGGTGGGTATATCTGGTAGGATCAGAGGAAATGACTGGTATCGGAAGGTGGGACAGAGTTCTGGGAAGAGGAACAGGATGATAAAAGAGAATAAAGAGTCAAGACAGATTGTGCTTACAGCTTGGAATGTTTGGAATAGAATCTGTAATCCATGGTCAGAAACCAGGTGGCTAAAAGCAAAATCACACCTGGACAGAGTTCCAAATTCTAGCTTGAGGCCCAAATTCTCAGCTCCCCCTCCTTTCCTGCCAAGACCTTCTCCCCTCTGGCTGACTTAACCTCAAACTTCAGACTCTTTTCTTACTCCCTTTGCTCCAGCAAACCTGCCATATAATAATAATAAGCACTGAACCAAGGAAATGTTCACTCACAATCTTGACTCTTCAGGTAAGGAATTCGACTTCTGTTTTCTCTTGTAAAAGGAGGCTAGTGCCATCATGGTTCCCTGATGCTAAAATAACAAACAAAAAATGTATTTCTTTGAGTTTCTGAACTCTGGAAACATTTTTAAATGTGTACATTTAATATGGTAGTGTTTATATATATATATATATGTATGTATATATATATATATCCCAAAAAGCTGTTACTAAATACTTGGTATATCTTCTAATTAATGGCCCCATAGAACTAAAAACTATATATAGGGTTTTTTTTTTCTTTTCTCTTTCTCACAAGTTAATGTGAGGAAATTAATGTGATAATTCTTAAGAAAACTTAACAGTATATCAAGGTAGACAAAAAAAAATGCTACGGGATTTTTTCTTAGAGGGCCTGCTATCTCTTGAATGATGGTTCAAATGATTCCCAATGACATCCTGTGTAACAGACACATGACACTCTTTCCTAAAGGCACAATTTATAAGGTTGGGTTCTATTAGTGGAAAACTCTTATATCATAAAAATGTCCTGATCATTGGGGTGCCTGGATGGCTTAGTCAGTTAAGCGTCTGACTTGATTTTGCCTCAGGTCAGAGAGAAAACAAGCAGGGGAGAGGCAGAGAGAGAAGGAGAGAGAGACTCCCGAGCAGGCTCTGCCCTGTCATCTTAGAGCCTGACATGGGGCTCAATCCCACAAACCATGTGATCATGACCTGAGCCAAAACCAGGAGTAGGACATTTAACCAACTGAGCTATTCAGGTACCCTATGGAGTTCTTAGTTACTCCAAGACTTGTTAAGGTACGGTGACTGCTTTAGTAATGAAGGCTTTTGGGCTCCTGGCAGATGAAGAAAGAGGAAGATTTGGGTACAAACCAACCATGTGGTACCTCTCCATGATACCAGGTGAATGGCTGCAGCTCTTCTTCCTGGTCTATTCTTTAGAAAATTTTTATATAGGAGGTATTTTCTCTCAAGTATTAGACTTCAGGATACATGGTGTCAGGGCCCCTGGGGTTCTGACTATGGTCAGTATTTTCAGATTCCAAGAATCTGACTTTCTCAAAGTTAGGTGTAAAATCTTGTCAATCAGGATTCAAACTTAGAACCACTGGCCTGTGTCCTCTGGGGATAAACATATTTTTGCAGCCAAGTAGGGATATTAAATATTAGATATTGAATTAGACATTCAACAAATATTTGTTGAATAACTACTATGTGCCAAGTTCTATACTAGGCATGAGATATGCAACGATGAATACATGCTCTTACAAACTAATAGGAAAATATGATAAGGACATGATCTAGAAATTCACAGAAGGTAATTCCAAATGGTCAATAAACACCTTAAATGTGTGTGATTCACTAACAATTAAAAAATATGTAAGTTTAGAGTCACTATGAGGAGCCCGGTGCTGCTAGATGCAGGTGACCATGTGGCAGCTGCTGGCTCGAGCCAGTGGGCCACTCCTGTGAGTGCCGCTGTCAGATTCTTGGGCAGCCCCACCTGCCAGTGCTGGACTATGGATGCTGCTCCTGGTGCCGACTCTTGAGGATGTTTCCATTCTTGAAAAGCCCAAGCTTAAATTCGTTGAAAGGGCAACATCTGTGTGTGCCAAAAGTGAGAGGAGAACTTAAAAGCGACATGTGAGGACCTTCTACTGAAGCTAATGAGTTCACAGAAGGCAGTTGTGCAATCTTGGCACTGGGTGGTGGTCACCTCCATTGGAGCCATTTTGAAATGATGCACCTGACAATGTACTGCTCTGTGGGCCCCAAGAACATATTTACCTTATGAAGAGTACTAGCCCCTTTTCAGCCCATCACCTGCAAGGGTATGACACACATGGGAGCCAAAGGTGCCATTGATCATTACATGACTGGCCCATAATAGAGATGGGTGGGCATTGTGAATTCAAAGAGGTACAAGGCTTACTTGACCAGGTGCCCACAAGTTGCCCTTCTGAGCAAAGGCCATGAGTGTGTGACTCTAGAGAAGATGTGCAAAGATCAAGAGGAATGAGAACAGAACAACTAAAACCCCTGGACCTTTGAGCGTATAGCCACTGCCAATGTGCTGGGGATATGGAAAGTCCTGAGCCCCTATAACTTGACCCAGAAGGCGCAGTTCTGGGTCAAGTCCTATATGCCTGAACATATGTAGTGAGAATGTGAGAAATAAATGTACGAAGGCTACTGAGAGAGAAAGAATCTACATCTTTAATACCCTCAGCCTACCCTTAAAGTCTTTGGGTAGCTCTAATGTCTAACCAAGGTGCAATATATGAGTAAATGATTTCTGAAAATTTGTACAACATATGTGGATTTTTAAATATCTTTTTCAAGTTTTTATTTAAGTTCCAGTTCATTAACATGCAGTGTAATATTAGTTTCAGGTATAGAATTTAGTGATTCGCCACTTTCATACAATACACAGTGCTCATCGCAAGTGCACTCCTTAATCCCCATCACCTATTTAACCCATCCCCCCTGCCCATCTCCCCTCCAGCAACCCTTGGTTTGTTGTCTATAGTTAAGAGTCTGTTTTCTGATTTGCCTCTCTCTTTTCCCCTATGTGCATCTGCTTTGTTTCTCAAATTCCACCTATGAGTGAAGTCATATGGTATTTATCTTTCCCTGACTAATTTATTTCATTTAGCATAATACTCACTAGCTCCATCCACATCATTAAAAATGGCAAGATTTCATTCTTTTTGATGGCTGAATAATATTCCAGTGTGTGTGTGTGTGTGTGTGTGTGTGTGTGTGTGTGTGTGCACGTGTGTGTGCGTGTCACATCTTCTTTATCCATTCATCAGTCAATGGACATTTGGGCTTTTTGCATAATTTGACTATTGTTGATAATGCTGCTATAAATATTGGGGTGCATGTATCCCTTTGAATCAGTATTTTTGTATCCTTTGGGTAAACACTTACTAGTGCAATTGCTGGATCATAGGATAGTTCTGTTTTTAACTTTTGGAGGAAACTCCATACTGTTTTCCAGAGTGGCTGCACCAGTTTGCATCCCCACCAACAGTATAAGAAGGTTCCCCTTTCTCCATATCCTCACCAACACCTGTTGTTTTTTTGTGTTGTTAATTTTAGCCATTCTGACAGGTGTAATGTGATATCTCATTGTAGTTTTGATTTGTATTTCCCTCATGATGAGTGATGTTGAGCATCTTTTCATGTCCCAAAAGAAGAAGAGAGAAAAGGGGGTGGAAGGTTTATTTGAGGAAATTATAGCTGAAAAGTTCCCTAATCTAGAGAAGGAAACAGACACCCAAATCCAGAAGGCACAGAGAACTCTCATCAAAATCAACAAAAGCAGGCTACCCAAGACATGTTGTAGGTAAATTTTCAAAATATAGTGATAAAGAAAAAATCCTAAAAGCAGCTAGATAAAAGAAGTCCCTAACTTACAAGGGAAGACCAATAGGGCTAGCAGCAATATCTCCATAGAAAAATGGCAAGCCAGGGGCGCCTGGGTGGCGCAGTCGGTTAAGCGTCCGACTTCAGCCAGGTCGCGATCTCGCGGTCCGTGAGTTTGAGCCCCGCGTCAGGCTCTGGGGCTGATGGCTCAGAGCCTGGAGCCTGTTTCCGATTCTGTGTCTCCCTCTCTCTCTGCCCCTCTTCCGTTCATGCTCTGTCTCTCTCTGTCCCAAAAATAAATAAACGTTGAAAAAAAAAAAAAAGAAAGAAAAATGGCAAGCCAGAAGGGCTTGAATTCAATGTGCTGAATGGAAAAAATCTGCAGCCAAGAATACTCTGTCCAGGAAGGCTATCATTCAGAATAGGAGAGATAAAGAATTTCCCAAATAAAAACTAAAGGAGTTTGTGACCACTTAGCCAGCCCTGCAAGAAATATTAAAGGGGACTCTTTGAGTGGAAAGGAAAGACCAAAAGCAACAAAGACTAGAAAGGAACAGAGAAAATCTCCAGAAATAATGACAAAACAAGTAATAAGATGGCACTAAATACATATCTATCAATAATTACTCTGAATGTAAATGGACTAAATGCTCCCAATCAAAAGACATAGGGTATCAGATGGATTAAAAAACAAAACACAAGACCCATCTATATGCTACCTGCAAGAGACTCATTTTAGACCTAAAGAAACCTGCAGATTGAAAGTGAGAGAATGGAGAACCATCTATCATGTAAATGAATGTCAAAAGAAAGCCAAAGTAGCAATATCAGACAAACAAGATATTAAACCAAAGACTGCAACAAGAGATGAAGAAAGGCATTATATCATAATAAAGGGGACTATCCAAGGAGACATAACAATTGTAAATATTTATGTCCCCAACTTGAAACAATTTATATCTGTTGATTTTTTAAAGTGCATTATATTTACATTAAATAGAATTTGAAAATTACCTCAGGAAAAAAATAAGTTAAAATGAGAAGTCATTTCACTCATATGAGGACTTTAAGAGACAAAACAGATGAACATAAGGGAAGGAAAACAAAAATAATATAAAAACAGGGAGGGGGACAAAACAGAAGAGACTCATAAATATGGAGAACAAACTGAGGGTTGCTGGAGGGGTTGTGGGAGGAGGGATGGACTAAATGGGTAAGGGACACTAAGGAATCGACTCCTGAAATCATTGTTGCACTATATGCTAACTAATGAGAAGTCATTTTTTATTTTTTTTTTATCTGTTTGACAAAGGCTAAAAATAATGGTTATATCCAGTGTTAGAAAGAGTGTGGATAACTTTCCTATACTGTTGATGAAATACCACTTTTCTAGAGGAGTTTGTCAGTATGTATCAAAATAAAAATGTTTATCTTAACCTGATAATTCCCATTTTGGAAATGTAAATAAAGGCAGTAATACAAAAGCTCAAAGATGTGTATTCAGATTTTCATTGGGGTATTTTTTATAATAGTGGTTTCATATAAGTCTTATTTACAGTAGTATTAAGTAATTTACAGTATATCCTTTCGGTGGGTTGCAGTGCAGTTGATTATGTATTCCTATGTTGTTAGGTATCCATAATATATCATCAAGTGAAAATAACAGAATACTAGAAACAAGCTCATCCTATTTCTGTTTTTAAAAAATATACATACTTATACACTTAGTAAGAAATTAAGAAAGATCCTCCAAGATGATTAACATGGACTGATCTTTCATATATTTTTTAGGCTTCTCTGTAGTTCTCTAATTTTTTTGAAAGGAGCTTTAGTTACTTTTATTATATGCAAAAAAAGTATTGAAATATAAATATCAAACACTCTTTCCTCAAAGATATCACATTTGTATACACAGGCAAAATTTTTCAAGCTGCAGCAAAAGTAGTTTAATAATTCTAGAATTGGCAGAATTGGCAGAGCTAAGTTGTAAGTTCACCTCTCTTTTCAAAGCCCAGTTCCAGGAAGGGGATCCAGACAAGTCTTACTTTCTTGTCCTTCAGTGAGCCAGCCTCTCCAGTCCTCTTCTCAGCATTTTCCTGCTTATGGTAAATCAGATCCAGGTGATGTCATTTTCTTGAGCAGGAGCAGAACTAAAATTAATTAGGAGGTTCCTAAGTTCCAAGCACTCTGTTGGACACTTACATATTCTCTACTGGTAAGGTGTTAATAAAGTAACTGGCCTCAAATTAACAGGGCCATGATTCAAATCTAGTCCTCTGATTCCAAAAGCCATGCTATTTCCATGGGTTCCTCTGTGTCTACTTTTGTGTATTGTGTGTTCATCAACATATAGATTCTTGCTTTAGTGTGAAATAGTTTGTGCCTATATACCTGCACTTAATTGGGTCTTCCTTAGAAGAGGCCTATAGTGGGAACAATTGTCTCATGCCCTAGCCTTTTTAACTGGCTAGAGACCTGCACACTCCAACCACCTACCCATCCATCCATCCATCATCTCCATTTATCCATCCTTCCATCTAGTATTTGTTAAGAGCAAATAGCTTACAGTTTAAAAGCATGGTCCATAGAACCAAATTGGCTGGGTTCAAATCATAACTCTATCATTTACCAACTATGAGACCATGGACAAATCACTTAAATACTTGTGCCTCCTTTTTCTGTAAACTGGGGATAATAACAGTACTTACCTCACAATATTGTGCACATTAAATTAATCAATCTAAAGTACTTAGAGTCGTGCCTGGAATATAATAAATACATTTCCATAATGATTAATATCATGTGCCAGGCAGTGGACTTGATAGTAAATTTCGAAATGGAACAAAATAGGTTTTCTGCCTTGAAGACTAGCTTATAGTCTAGGGGCAGAGACAGGCACACCTATGGCCATAAACACAGAGTTCTTTGGGGGCAGCACTGGAGAGGGTTGGCATCAAGGAGGCTTGCCAAGGAAGAGATTGTCTAATCTGAAGTCAACCAGTTAAAGGTTGAAGAAGACCTTGTTAAATCTGAAGTCAACCAGTTAAAGGCAGGGAAAGGCAAGAGTGTGTGGCAAGCTTGAGGTACCCAAGTGGTTCAGAACAACTGAGGGGCAGAATGCCAGAGGGGTGTGGGAGAGATGGAGCAGGAGAGGGGAGGTTAGCTGGCTCTTGCTCTCTGTCAACTTTTATAGAAGTTCTTTAAATTTTGTGGAGCTGACTACAGCCCTTCCCCTTGACTTGCATTTAAACCTTTTTGCCTGTTATTGCCCTTAATTAATAACAACACATCAGACCTGAAAGATAAGGTTGGAGGTCATGGGTAAAAGCTCTCCTTTCATCATGCTTTCAGTTTCTGGGGTGAAATGACTGAGTGTTTCAGCTATGCCAGTGTCTGGAAACTTTACCACATTTATAGGCTCAGACTGTGGAAGTGGGATTAACAGCTTTGAGGAAAAGTGACTCCCCCAGCCATCATTTGACAGACTTTTTGGGACCAGCTGTCTCCCAGTACAGAGAACAAGGACATATACTGGGCCCACACTCCTGCCTTCAGTGGAAATCATAGCGTGCCTGGCAGACTGGCCAGTTTTATTTTACAGTTCTTATATTGTCTTTCTCAACAATAATTATCTACCAAGAAAAGAACTTGAATGCTGAAATTCCCACTAACCAGGATTTTATAACTGTCTTGACTATTCTTCCTCTATTTCTTTGTTTGCCTTGAAGTATCAAGTATTAAAGTGTTTTTTATTAATCATTTCTGTATTTAAATTTTTTAAATATTGGGGTGCCTCAGCGGCTCAGTCGGTTAAGTGTCCGACTTTGGTTCAGGTCATGATCTCGTGGTTTGTGAGTTGGAACCCCATGTTGGGCTCTGCGCTACCAACTCAGAGCCTGGAGCCTGCTTCGGATTCTGTGTCTTCCTCACTCTCTGCCCTTCCCCCATTTGTGTGCTCTGTCTCTCTCTCTCTCTCAAAAATAATTAATTAAATAAAATATTAAATAAAAATTTTTTAAAAATTTAATGTTTATTTTTATTTTAGAGAGAGAGAGAAAGCGACAAAGCATGAGCAGGGGAGGGGCAGAGAGAAGACAGAATGCGAAGCAGGCTCCAGACTCTGAGCTGTCAGCACAGAGCCTAACACAGGGCTTGAACTCACAGATAAAGATCATCACCTGAGCTGAAGTTGTACACTTAATTGACTGAGACACCCAAGCACCTCATTATTAATCTGTTTTAACTAATGCCTATTCACAAAAATTATGTATTCTTAATTTTTGTCTTTAATCAGTGCATTTTCTCAGTGAAATATGTGTCTCTCTTTCAATTTTGAGATTTTTTTTGAAAGTAATGTAAAGGAATGCATGGGTGGCTCAGTTGATTAAGCAACCAACTTCAGCTCAGGTCATGCATGATCTCACAGTCCTTGAGTTGGAGCCCCACTTCAGGCTCTGTGCTGAGGGCTCAGAGCCTGGAACCTGCTTCAGATTCTGTGACTCCCTCTCTCCCTGCCCCTCCCCTGCTTACACTCTGTGTTGCTGTCTCTCAAAAATAAACATTTAAAAAATTAAAAAAAAAAAAGTAACATAAAGATGCTTGCAGGGCACCTGAGTGGCTCGTTTGGTTAAATGTCCAACCCTTCATTTCATCTCAGGTCATGATTTTATGGTTGTGAGGTCAAGCCAGTGTTGGGCTCTGTGCTGAGCATGGAGCCTGGTTAAGATTCTCTCTCTCCCTCTCCCTCTGCCCCTCCCCTGCTTGCTCTCTCTCTCTCAATCTCTCTCTCAAAAAAAGAAAAAAAAATGCTCACTGGACTGGTTACCAGTTTCCAGAGAAGGTTCAAACCTCGTTACCTGTATCTTCAAGAGCATTTCTGTAGGTCTGTCATAACATCTTCAGTGTTTCTCTGTCGGCTTCTGCTTGCTTTCTGTTTTTTGGTGTAACATCCTCCGTAGGGTATTTTTGGCAACAGGGCTTGTCTGAATCAGTCTCCCTTTCATTTCTGAGGCAAACCAGTGATTCATCTTTGTTACAGGATTTCACAAACACTGCTATACTGTTTTGTATCATTAAGGTTTGACTTAGGGAAACAGATCAAGGAGAATTATCTCACGGGCATTCAACTTTCCAGTTATGTCTTCACTGTTGCTCCTGTCAACAGTACCCGGAAGAGTGTGAGTGCAGGTGAAAGTCTCCTGGACCTGATTTTAATACCACCCCTGCTCAGGAGGCCACAGAATGTGTGGAGGAAGAAAGTGGAAATTGCAAGTGCATTAAAGAGTAATAAAATTATGTGTGTCCCGATGTACTATACTGAGGACATAGGGTCTCCTATATTGTATTCCTGCCAAAAGGATGTAGTTTAATGATGATGGAAATAATCAGGCACATCCAAATTGTGAGATATTTTGCAAAACAGCTAGCTTAGGATTTTCAAAAAATGTCAGTGTAATGAAAAACAAATGATTGGGGAATTATCCTAGATTAGTTCTCAAAATGTGCCAGCAGCATCAGCATCACCTAAGAATTTATTGGAAATGCGGAATCTCAGCACAGCCTCCCTACCAGACTCAGAATCAGAATTTGGATTTTAACAAGGACGCCCAGGTGATTTGTGAGCACATTCAATTCTAAGAAGCTCTAACCTAATGTACAATTCATACTCAAATTTCCCCAGATGACCCAGTAATATCCCTTTTGGCTATTTCCCAATCCACCCAACTCCATATTTGAACCTAATCAAGTATCACACAGTGCATTTAGTTCTTAGATCTCTTTATCTTTTAATCTAGAACTGTGGCGCTCAAACTTTAGCATGCATCAGAATCACTTGGAGGGTTTGTTAAAAAACAGTTTGCTGTCTCCTAAGGTGAAGGGAAAAAAAGCAAAAGTAAACTGTTGGGACTACTCCAAAATAAAAAGCTTTTGCACAGCAAAGGAAACCGTCAACAAAACAATGGGAGAAGATATTTGCAAATGGTATATCCAGTAACAGGTTAATATCCAAAATATATAAAGAACTTACACAACTCAACACACACACAAAAAAAATCTCATTAAAAGATGGGCAGAGGACCTGAAAAGATATTTTTCCAAAGAAAATATACAGATGGCCAACATGCATGTGAAAGATGCTTAACATCACTAATCATCAGGGAAATGCTAATCCAAACTACAAGGAGATACCACCTTACACCTGTTAGAATGATTAAAATCAAAAAGACAAGAAATAAGACATGTTAACAAGGATGTGGAAGAAAAGGAATACCCACTCTCTCTGTCTCTCTGTCTCTCAGTAAATAAACTTTAAAAAATAGAAATGCCATGTGATCCAATAATTCCACTGTTGGATATTTACCCAAAGAACACAAAAACACTAATTTGAAAAAATATATGCACCCCTATGTCTATTGCAGCATTATTTACAATAGCCAACATATGGAAGCAAATTAAATGTCCATTGATAACTGAATGGATAAAGAATATTTGGTGTATATATACAATGGAATATTACACAACCATAAATATATGAGATCATGCCATTTGAGACATGGAAAGACTTAGAGGGTATTATGCTAAGTGAAATAAGTCAGACTGGGAAAGACAAATACTGTATGGTTCCACTCATATTTAGAAACTAAAAAAGTAAAAGCAAATTAATAAACAAAAACCAGAATCAGACCCATAAATACAGAGAACAAACTGATGGTTGCCAGAGGGGAGAGGATAGGAAGAAGGGCAAAATGGGTGATGGGGAGTAGAAGATACAGGCTTCCATTCATAGAATGAATAAGATGGGAATAAAAGGCACAATATAGGGAATCTAGTCAGTGATCGTGTAACAACATTATATGGTGACAGATCATAGCTACACTTGTGGTGAACATAGCATAATGTATATACTTGTCAAATAACTATGTTGTATGCCTGAAACTAATGTAACATTATGTGTCAACTATACTCAAATAAAAAATAAAAGAAATAAAAAACAAACTTAGATATCTTTACAGGATTCCAGGTAGATCAAAACAAATTCTATAAAATTTAGTGTTTTTTGTGGTGCCTTTGTCTTATCACTTCACACTTAAAAAAATAGGCCTCTTCCCAAGTGCATTTCAGAGACTATGTATTGAGCATATGCAATAGGCACTGGATTCCAAGACAAAAAATAAAGACAAGATTGCTGCCTTCCAATGCACAGGGTATGGGGTGGGAAAATGTTGGGAATAGCTAGTCTATATCATAGCTCTGTGTGTCTGGTTTAAAGAAAAAATAGAATATCAAAACAAAGCACATTTATGAAATTCTTTGATTATGTCAACAATAAAAATAAAAAATCGTAGGGGAAAAAAAAAACAGATTCCCCACCAACCCCATTCCTGCATACACCCTCCAAGAGTTCCTAGAGGTGAGATCAGATGCTATTGGCCCTGGGACCACACTGTGAGTAGCAAATAATTAAATAATAGTATTAGCTCAGGGGCGCCTGGGTGGCGCAGTCGGTTAAGCGTCCGACTTCAGCCAGGTCACGATCTCGCAGTCCGTGAGTTCGAGCCCCGCGTCGGGCTCTGGGCTGATGGCTCAGAGCCTGGAGCCTGTTTCCGATTCTGTGTCTCCCTCTCTCTCTGCCCCTCCCCCATTCGTGCTCTGTCTCTCTCTGTCCCAAAAATAAATAAACATTGAAAAAAAAAAATTTTAAAAATAATAGTATTAGCTCAATGTTAAATTTCTAAGTGTGATAATTATATTTGTAAAGGTAAAAAGCATTTGTTTTTGGAGATTCTTGCTGAAGTATTTAGAGATGTAGTATCATGATATCTGTAAGTAACTCTCAAAAGATTTAATAAAATAAATAAATAACTAGCTAGATGGATGGATCATGAATGCATAAATGAATGGATGGATGGGTAAATAGATGGATAGATTAATAGAGCAAACATGGCAAAATGTTAACAAGCAGTGAACATGGAAGAATAGCGAACATAGTGAACAAAAAAAATAGTGAGGTAACCCATAAATTGTGAGGGAGGAAAATTTCCTCAGCCTTTTTAGGTTCACTACCTGGGGCCTTACATCTTATATTGACAAAAGACAGATTAACAGAAATAAAGGCATACACATTTTATTTGATGTTAATTTTTATCAGGAATGGGTTTTTCTAGAAAAGTGAAGACTCAAAGTGGTGGATAGGGCTGAGAGCTTATATACCATTTTTTAAAAAGTTTATTTATTTATTTTGAAAGAGAGAGAGAAAGCACAAGTGGGGGGGGGCAGAGGGAGAGTGTTGGTGGGGGGGGTGGAGAGAGAGAGAATCCCAAGCAGGCTCCACACTGTTAATGCAGAACCCCATGCAGGGTTTGGACTCATGAACCGTGAGATCATGATCTGAGCCCACGTCGGGTGCTTAACCAACTGAGTCACCCGTTTTTAACAAAGAATGAGAAATTACGGAGATATGACAAGACAAAGGAAAAGGTTTGGAGCTTCCAAGGGTGCCTGCCAAACTGTGCAAAAATAGATATATGGAGGAAACTAATGAGTCATAAGGGCTATCTCAGCAGGTTTGTTTGTACAAGTCCATCTTGGGGATAGGGGATTTATGGTAGCCCTTATTTCTCAGGACTTTCTCCCTTTAGTCAGGTAAGGAAATCTCTGGGAAGACTTCTTTATGTATCTGTTGACTCTGAAGTATCTTCAGCTCAAAATAATCTTTATGCCTAAGGAGTAGCAGGGTTCAGAACACACTAACCCAAAATATGACACCTTAGCATATTGAATCTCTTAAGCTGGAGGAGTTTGAGAAATGGCAGGTGAAGGAAGGACTGTCTGACTTCCTTCATCTCTGCTGAATTAGGTCTTAAGACCTTTATGTGAGAGGTGTCCTCCTTATAACTGAAGGGAAGGAGTGTCCTTATCTCCAAAGATACAGAGACACTGAGGGAAGTCTGAACCCATAGGCCTTGCTGAGTTTCCCCCAATTTACCACCTTAATTCATACCATTTTGCCCTATTACATTTTCCCATGATTCTCCACATCAAACCTAATACAAAAACACTCAGGCTTAATCACTTCTTTTGATCTTGTTTCTTTATGAAGGTTCCCATGTCACATAAAACTTATATTACATAATTTATGTGCTTTTTCTGTTGATCTGTCTGGTGGCAGTCTAATTCACAGGATCCCAGCCAGTGAATGTAAGGAAAGCTTTTTTTTTCCTACTCCTATGATGTCATATTTTGGAATGGCATATTCTGATCTCCTTCAAAGCAAACAAAAAGTGTTTACATAGAGGTGGTAGCTCTTATTGTCCCTATTAACAGTACGCCAGCATGGAGAGTGGAAAAAGCAGTCTTTGGGCAGGTTTGATCTGCCTAAGGCCACTGGATGAGCAAAGTACAGTACATGCTCAGTAACTGGCCCTTAGGATTTTAATGTGAAAAGCTGAATGAGAGCTGCTCTCATAGATAGTGTTTTGTGCCATAAGGACCAAAAGTAGTCGTGACCCTGTTGAACTGACTTTTTTCATTAATACTGTTTAAGTCTCTAGTCAGTCAACCAACATCTTTTACTATTCCTATGGGATGGTGGGAATATTTTATCCTTGCCCTCTGTGTCCAGACAGCAACCATCCCTAGGGGCCTACAGGAGGAAATACTTCAATCTCTGAGAGGGGTGGTTCAAAGAACCCTGGTGAAGGTGAGGAAAGAATGCAGATTCCGCTTCAGGTAATGCCAAACTAGAGATCTGTGGCCTGCGTAGAACTCTTAGGGCCTTTGGGATTCTGTTTTCTTGTATGTAGCCTGGCCATTGGACTGGAGCAGGAATTTTCAGACTTTGTGAAACCTTCAGACTTTGTGCTTTGTGGAACCTTCAGAGATTCTCTGAAGAGAATTCACGGACTGCTGGAAGGAGTGAGGATCACCCTTCAGGGCCGGGGGAGAGTCCTTCCCTACTCTGACCACACCTGTGAACCATACACCCATGCACAGCAAATGACAAAGTCCTAATGGGCATTATAGGATCTCTGATGATGGATGAGACACTGTCAGGAGAACTGGGGTGGCAGGGTGGGGACAGAATACAAAGGAAAGTAGAGCCCTCTTCTGGGACTGAGAAACACACAAGAAAGCCTCATTCTTGTCAACATTTGTTGAGTGCATCCTAAGTTAGGCCAGATGGTCTACATAAGGACTGAGAAGGAGGTGGAGGAAGTACAAGGTCCAACGTGACCACACAAGGCTTCATAGAGGAGATATTTTTCAGTTAGGTCCCAAAAAGGAACTGATTCTGAGACTGGTGTATGTCCTGCCTTTACCCTGCATACCAATGAGAGAGTACTCTTTTCATGTTGCTGTTGTAAATGCCCTGTTAAGCTCTGTGCTTCAGGAAGAAATGCCAAGTAACCCCTAACACCAGGCAAAATTTGTCATAAATTGTGAACCTAAAAGAACAGGTCACCTTTGTCAGACCATTTCCTGTTGCTTATATTTAGCTATAATTCTAAGCAAACAATTTTGCCAGTGAGCTGTAGTGTTTGCACTGACCATTATTCAGTTCCCACATGTCCAGATGCTTTCTTAACAGCACTTCTTGCCATGGTGGACTGTCCCACCAGCCAGGCCCAGGTCTGTAGACTATTTCCTGTTACTGTAAGACATGACAATGCCAGCTAAAATTTCTTGTGTTTAGCATCTGCCCTTGCCAAAAACCCTCACCCACAGTTACTGGCTACTTATTAGTCACCAATACATAAATTTTAGACTATTTCTTTGAAACATGTGAGTAGCATTGCATTTGCTATTTATTTCAGGTTTGGTCCAGTAATTGGTCCTAGTTTACTACTTACTCATCCAGTCATTATTCCAGGCACTAGAAAATAAGCCTTTAGCATGTTGTAGCCCCATAGACTCAGATGTTGCAATAGGTAAGAGTCTGATATTTTTCTTTAAGATGAAGAGACCAGCCTCAAATTGAAGCTGTCTTCTGGATTTGCACTTCCTCCCACTACATCTGCTGCTTCTGGTTATAGTGACCAGTTCACAGTCTTGTATAAAAAACTGAGCCTTTCTGAACCTTAGTTTCTCATTTATAACATGAGAGGATTGCAGGCTCCTGAATGGCCATGCTATCTTTGGCCAGATTCCATGCTGTGTCCTCCACTTAAAAGCTTGTACCCACCCTCTAGACCAATTTTGCCTCTCAAGAGACATTTGGCAGTGTATGCAGACATTTTGGGTTGTCACAACTTGAGGTAGGGGTGTGAATGGCATCTAAAGAACAGAGGCAGTGATACTAGTAAATGTCCCATAATGCACAAGACAAGCCCTCACAACAAATGATTATCTGGCCCAAAATGTCCATAGTGCCAGGTTTAGAAACCCTCTTCTAGACCTCTACAAGTCCTGTAGCCTTCAAGTTAAGTGTCACTTCCCACAGGGCACCTTAGCTAATGCCCTAAATTGAACATAAAACTGTCAGAACACTTATCCCATATGCTATAATTGTTCTCTTTTGGAGATAAGGTAATATTTCTTGCTTAATGTTTTATGTCTCTCTTGAGTTTAGCACATAATGTAGTTGAACAAAGGAATGGATAGATGAATGAATGGATAATTAGTTAGCTAGGGCTGACATAACCAAGTACCACAAACTGGTACTTGGCTTAAACAACAGAAATTTAGTTTTTCACAGTTCTGGAGGCCGGAGGTCCATCAAGGTGTCAGCAGTTTTGATTTATTCTGAGACCTGTCTCTTTAGCTTGCAGATGGCTGTCTTCTTGTTGTGTCTGCACATGGCCTTTTCTCTGTGTACACACATCAAAATCGCCTCTTATAAGAACACCAATCGGACTGGATTGGGGCCCTTCCTAACCTTTAATTTATCACCTCTTTTTAATGTAATCACCTCTTTCAAGGCCCTGTTTCCAAATACAATCACATTCTGAGGTTCTAGGACTGAGGTAGTTAGGACTTCAACATAAGAATTTTGGGACGGACACAATTCAGACCATAAAAGATTTTTATTATCTCTTACATTCTGAGATTCAACTCCATAGGAAGGTTTCAGTTGAGGAAGAACAATTCTCCTGATCCCTTCCCAATTCTGGCTTCTCTTCAACAATCTCCCCACCTTCTGCCTCCAAATCACTGAGAGTTGTGAGATCAGGAAATGAAAATCACTGGGTGTAATCTTGGAGCTAACACCCTTACACAGGTGACCAAAGTCAGATACCAGTGCATGGTTAGGTCCTACCTCCACCAGGAACAAGTTGAATGATCTTGGGCAATCTCAGTTCCCACTCTGAAAAGTAGGATAATGTTTATTGTCCAACCTCTGAGGGTTGGTGCCAGGATTCATCAAGACAATGCATAAACTATGCCTATGCAGAAACTATGCATAAACTATGCATAAACACAGTGCTTGGCACATAGTAAATATTCAATAAAGGTTAGCTTTATTTGCCATTGCTTTCAGGGGGAGGGCAGTAAATTAGACATCTTTTTATATCACAGTAGGTTTTTTTTCACCTTAGAAAACTTTGATCTTCACAAGGCAAAACATTTTGCTTTGTAAGTCTTTTTTTTAGTTGATATTATAGATAACTTGAGAAATCCAAATGTCATCTAGTTTTTACTCACAACTCCTACCCTAGTACCCTGTGTGCCACCAACTCTCCAAAGCTAATGACAGGCTAATGGGAAAATGGAAGGAATGGAGTCCATTGGACTTGGATTTCTTCTGTCAACCTTGTCATCCCCCTCACCCATCCTAGCATCCACTCCTTCATTAACCTTGTGGATTCTACTTCTTTACTACCTCTTAAAGATTTCTCTTTTCCTACAGGCCTCTCTCTCCACCTTGGCTGGGACCCTCACTCTTGCTTGTCTGGTGCCACTTTAGAGCTTGGCTTCCCTGACCTTGGATGAGTCCCTTCACACCCACCCCCTACTCTGCTCTTAGTTTGATCTTGCCAACATAAAATGCCTCAGTGGCTTCCCTTAGCTTTCAGAATAAACTTCAAACTTCTTAATCCCAAAGCCTTTTCTAATTTGTCCCCTAATTCCTTCTCCAACCTTCTCTCTCTCCCAGCCCTCCTCCTAAAGGCATTGTGCTGTGTCACACTTCTGTGCCTTTCCACATGTCACACGGTCTACTTCCAATCTTCTTCCATCCTTCACCTAGCCAACTCTTACTTGTTCTTCAAACATCTACCTCTTCCAGGAAGCCTTTTTACTCCCTAAGCTCCAGTTATAGCTTTTATTTATCCAGGGAAATTTGAATACAGTGAACTGCAGAGATTTTAAATGTCTAATTCAAGGAGTTTTAATAAATTTATACACATCCATTTAATCTCTACCCAAATTAAGATATAGAAAATTCCCTTGTGCTCCCTCCTAGTCTATCTCCACCCACCCCCACCCTGCATAAGCAACATTCTAATTTCTATCACCACAGATTAATTTTTACCTGTCCTTAAAATTTATATGAACAGAATCATATGGTATATACTCTTTCGTCCATATGTGTGTGGGTCTATTTTTGGACTGTCTAGTCTATTCCTTTCATCGATTTGTCTATCTTTACGCCAATACCATACTGTCTTGGTAAGTAAGTCTTGTAATTCTTGAATTCAGATTATTCAGACCTTCAACTTTCTTCCTCAAGAAAATTTTGGCTAATCAAAGTATTTTGCATCTCCATGTAAATTTTAGAATCAACTTGCCAATTTCTTCCAAAAAAATAAAATGCCTGTTGGAATTGTGAATGTGACTGTAATTGCACTGAATTTATAGAATTTTGAATTTAATTTCAGGGAAAACTGATGCAGCAGTATTCAGTCTTCCAGGCCCTGAATATAATATACTTCTCCATTTATTGAGGTATTTTAAATTTCTCTCATCAATGTTTTTGTAGCTTTTAGAAGTTTTGACTGTCTTTTATGATATATGTTGCTAAGCATTTTATAATTTTGATACTATTATGAATGAGATTAAATATTTTTCATTTCTCAGTTTTTACTGTTGATATATATAGAATTGATTTTTTACATTGACCTTGTATATTGAGACCTTCATAAATTTACTTTATAAGCTCTAGTAGTTTTTTAGATTCCATAAGGTTTTCTATATATCATGTCATCTGTAAAGAGAAATAGTTTTGCTTTTTCTTTTCAATGTTTACACTTCCTGTGTCGTTTGTCACCTTATTACACTTTTTTGGACTTCTAAAATGGTTTTGAATAAAAGTGAGTGTAGACATCCTTTTCTTGCTCCTGATCTTAAATCCTTTCATTTAGAGTTTAAATGAAACTCTAATTTCAGTAGGTTTTTCAAAACTGCCTTTTACCAGACTAAGGAAGATTTTTTATATTTTATTTTTTTAATATAATTTATTGTCAAGTTAGCTAACATACAGTGTATACAGTGTGCTCTTGGTTTTGGGGGTAGATTCCCATGATTCATCACTTACATACAACACCCGAGTGCTCATCCAAACAAGTGCCCTCCTCAATTCCCATCACCCATTTTCCCCTCTCCCCACCCCCACCCTCATCAACCTTCAGTTTGTTCTTTGTATTTAAGAGTCTCTTATGGTTTGCCTCCCTCTCTGTTTGAAACTATTTTTTCCCCTTTCCTTCCCACATAGTCTTCTGTTAAGTTTCTGAAGTTCCACATATGAGTGAAAACATATGATATCTGTCTTTCTCTGACTGACTTATTTCACTTAGCATAATACCTTCCAGTTATACCCACATTGTTGCAAATGGCAGGATTTCATTCTTTCTCATTGCCAAGTAGTATTCCATTGTTTATATAAACCATGTCTTCTTTATCCATTCATCATTTGATGGACATTTGGACTGTTTTCATAATTTGGCTATTGTTGAAAGTGCTGCTATAAACATTGGGGTACATGTGCCCCTATGTATCAGCACTCCTGTATCCTTTGGATAAATTCCTACTAGTGCTATTGCTGGGTCATAGGGTAGTTCTATGTTTTTCGCGGAACCTCTGCACTGTTTTCCAGAGTGGTTGCACCAGTTTGCATTCCCACCAAAAGTGCATGAGGGTTCCCATTTCTCCACATCCTTGCCAACATCTGTTGTTTCCTGAGTTGTTAATTTTAGCCACTCTGACCAGTGTGAGGTAGTATCTCAATGTGGTTTTGAATTGTATTTGCCTGGTGATGAGTGATGTTGAGTATCTTTTCATGTGTCTGTTGGCCAACTGGATATCTTCTTTGGAAAAGTACTCATGTCTTCTGCCCATTTCTTCACTGGATTATTTGTTTTTTGGGTGTTAGTTCTTTATAGAGTTTTGGTACCAAACCTTTATCCAATATGTCATTTGCAAATATCTTCTCCCATTCCGTCGGTTGCCTTTTGGTTTTGTTGATTGTTTCCTTTACAATGCAGAAGATTTTTATCTTGATGAGGTCCCAAAAGTTCATTTTTCCTTTTATTTCTCTTGCCTTTGGAGA
Source organism: Leopardus geoffroyi (assembly GCF_018350155.1). Lineage (NCBI taxonomy): Eukaryota > Metazoa > Chordata > Mammalia > Carnivora > Felidae > Leopardus > Leopardus geoffroyi. Next base: position 101,666,956 of record NC_059327.1, on the reverse strand, counting down.
CATGTTGAGCAAGAAATTGCTGCAGCTGAGGTCAAAGAGATTGTTGCCTGTTTTCTTCTCTAGGGTTTTGATGGTTTCCTGTCTCACATTTAGGTCTTTCATCCATTTTGAGTTTATTTTTGTGTATGGTGTAAGAAAGTGATCCAGTTTCATTCTTCTGCATGTTGCTACCAGTTCTCCTAGCACCATTTTCTAAAGAGACTGTCTTTTTTCCATTGGATACTCTTTCCTGCTTTGTCGAAGATTAGTTGGCCATACATTTGTGGGTCCAATTCTGGGTTCTTTATTCTATTCCATAGGTCTATGTGTCTGTTTTTGTGCCAGTACTATACTGTCTTCATGATTAGTGCTTTGTAGTAGAGGCTAAAGTCCAGGATGTAATGCCTCCTGCTTTGGTTTCTTTTTCAACATTACTTTGGCTATTCGGAGTCTTTTCTGGTTCCATACAAATTTTAGGATTGTTTGTTCTAGCTTTGAGAAGAATGCCAGTGCAATTTTTATTGTGATTGTGTTGAATGTGTAGATTGCTTTGGGTAATATTGACATTTTAACAGTATTTGTTCTTCCAATCCATGAGCGTGGAATGTTTTTCCATTTCTTTGTGTCTTCTTAAATTTCTTAAGTTTTTTATAGTTTTCAGCATATAGATCTTTTACATCTTTAGTTAGGTTTATTCCTCGGTATTTTATTGTTCTCAGTGCAATTGTAAATGGGATCGATTCCTTGATTTCTTTCTGTTGCTTCATTATTAGTGTATAGAAATGCAACCGATTTCTGTACATTGATTTTATATCCTGAAACTTTGCTGAATTCGTGTATCAGTTCTAGCAGCTTTTTGGTGGAGTCTTTCAGGTTTTCCATTTAGAGTATCATGTTATCTGCAAAAGGTGAAAGTTTGACCTCTTTGCCAATTTGGATGACTTTTATTTCATTTGGTTGTCAATTGCTGAGACTGGGACTTCCAACACTATGTTAAACGACAGTGGTGAGAGTGGACATCCCTATCGTGTTCCTGATATTAGGGGGAAAGGTTCTCAGCTTTTCCCCATTGAGGATGATATTAGCCGTGGGCTTTTTACGCATGGCTTTTATGATGTTAAGGTATGTTCCTTCAATCCCTACTTTCTTGAGGGTTTTTATTAATAAAGGATGATGTATTTTGTCAAATGCTTTTTCAGCAGGATCATATGGTTCTTATCTTTTCTTCTATTAATATGATGTATCACATTGATTGATTTGCAAATATTGAACCAGCCCTGAAGCCCAGGAATGAATCCCACTTGATCATAGTGAATAATTCTTTTAATATACTGTTGAATTAGATTTGCTAGTATCTTTTTGAGAATTTTTGTACCCATGTTCATCAGGGATATTAGCCTGTAATTCTCCTTTTTAATGGGGTCGCCATCTGGCTTCATTCTTCTGCACAGAAGAATGGCTTCATAAAATGAGTCCAGAAGATTTCCTTCCGTTTCTATTTTTTTTTTTTTTTTTTTTTTTTGGAACAGCTTGAGAAGGATAGGTATTAACCTCTGCTTTAAATGTTTGGTAGACATTTGGGAAGCCATTTGGCCCAGGATTCTTGTTTATTGGGAGTTTTGATAACTGATTCAATTTCTTCACTGGTTATGGGTCTGTTCAAATTTTCTATTTCTTCACATTTGAGTTTTGGAAAGTGTGTGGGTATCTAGGAATTTGTCCATTTCTTCCAGGTTGTCTAGTTTGTTGGCATATAATTTTTCATAGTAGTCTCTAATAATTGTTTGTATTTCTGTGGTGTTCCTTGTGAATTGTCCTCTTTCATTCATGATTTTATCTATTTGGGTCCCCTCTCTTTTCATTTTGAAAAATTCTGGCTAGGTATTTATAATTTTGTTTATTCATTCAAAAAACCAGCTCTTAGATTCATTGATCTGTTATACTGTTTTTGTTTTTGTTTTTGTTTTTTGTATTCTATATTGTTTATTTCTGCTCTAAACTTTATTATTTCTCTTTTACTGCTGACTTTGAGGTTTCTTTGCTGTTCTGCTTCTACTTCCTTTAGGTGTGCTGTTAGGTTTTGTATTTGGGATTTTTCTTGTTTCTTTTTTTTTTTTCTAAATTTTTTTTTTTCAACGTTTATTTATTTTTGGGACAGAGAGAGACAGAGCATGAACGGGGGAGGGGCAGAGAGAGAGGGAGACACAGAATCGGAAACAGGCTCCAGGCTCTGAGCCATCAGCCCAGAGCCCGATGCGGGGCTCGAACTCACGGACCGCAAGATCGTGACCTGGCTGAAGTCGGACGCTTTACCGACTGCGCCACCCAGGCGCCCCTCTTGTTTCTTGAGATAGGCATGGAATGCAATGTATTTTCTTCTTAGGACTGCCTTTGCTGCATCCCAAAGGGTTTGGATTGTCGTGTTTTCATTTTCATTTACTTCCATATATTTTTAAAATTTCTTCTTTAATTTCCTGATTGATCCATTCTTTCTTTAGTAAGATGTTCTTTAACCTCCATGCATTTGAAGGCTTTCCAAATTTTTTCTTATGGTTGATTTCAAGTTTCATAGTGTTGTGATCTGAAAATATACATGGTATGATTTCAATTCTTTTATATTTTTGAGGTCTGTTTTGTGACCCAGTATATGGTCTATCTTGGACAATGTTCCATGTGCATTCGAGAAGAATGTGTATTTTGCTTCTTTTGGATGAAAAGTTCTGAATATATCTGTCAAGTCCATCTGGTCTAGTGTATCACTCAAAGCCATTGTCTCTTTATTGATTTTTCTGCCTAGATGATCTGTCCTTTGTTGTAAGTGGATTATTAAAGTTTCCTGCACTTACAATATTCTTATCAATAAGATTGCTTATGTTTGTGATTAATTGATTTATATATTTGGGTGTCCAAGTTGGGAGCATAAATATTTATAATTGTTAGCTCTTCTTGATGAATAGACCCTGTAATTATAATATAATGCACTTCCTCATCTCTTGTTACAGCCTGTAGTTTAAAATCTAGTTTGTCTGATAGAAGTATGGCTCCTCCAGCTCTCTTTTGACTTCCAGTAGCGTAATAGATGGTTCTCTATCCCCTCACTTTTAATATGAAGGTGCCCTCAGGTCTAAAATGGGTCTTTTGTAGACAGCATATAGATGGATCTTGTTTTTGTTTGTTTGTTTGTTTTATCTATTCTGATACCCTATGTCTTTTGACTGGAGCATTTAGTCCATTTACATTCAGAGTTATTATTGAAAGATATGGATTTAATGTCATTGTGTTATCTGTAGGTTTCATGCTTGTGGTGATGTCTCTGGTCCTTTGTAGTCTTTACAACATTCCACTCAGAGTTCCTCTTAAGATCTCTTGCAGGGCTGGTTTAGTGGTCATGAATTCCTTTAGTTTTTGTTTGTCTGAGAAAGCCTTTACCTCTCCTTCTATTCTGAATGACAGACTTGCTGGATAAAGGATTCTTGGCTGCATATTTTTCCTATTCATCACATTGAATATTTCCTGCCACTCCCTTCTGGCCTGCCAAGTTTCAGTGTACAGGTTTGCTACTACCCTTATGTGTCTACCCTTGTAGCTTAAGACCCATTTTTCCCAGCTGCTTTCAGAATTCTCTCTTTATCTTTGTATTTTGCCAGATTCACTATGATATGCCATGGAGAGGACCTATTCCTATTAAATACGAAGGGAATTATCTGTGTCTTCTGGATTTTTATGTCTGCTTCCTTCCCCAGATTAGGGAAGTTCTCAGCTATAATTTGTTCAAGTAAACCGTCTGCCCCTTTCTCTTTGTCTTCTTCTTCTGGGACTCCTATGGTACAGATATTATTACTTTTCATTGAATCACTTAGTTCTCTACTTCTTCCCTCCTGGTCTAGTATTTTTTTTTTTAGTGTTTATTATTTATTTTTGAGAGAGAGAGAGAGACAGAGTAAGAACAGGAGAGGAGTAGAGAGAGGGAGACACAGAATCCGAAGCAGGCTCCAGGCTCTGAGCTGTTAACACAGAGCCTGACCCAGGGTTCAAACTCACAAAGCGTGAGATCATGACCTGAGCTGAAGTCAGATGCTTAACCAGCTGAGCCACCCAGGCGCCCATAGTATTTTCTTATCTTTTTCTCATCTTCATCATTTCTCATAATTTTATCTTCTCTTTCATTTATTGTCCCTTCTGCTTCCTCCATCCCTGCTGTCACTCCACTAGTTTATTTTGCATGCATTTACAACATTTCTTAATTTATCATGACTGGCTTTTAGTTCCTTGATCTCTGCAGCAACAGATTCTCTGCTGTCTTCTATGCTTTTTTCAAGCCCAGCTATTAATCTTATGACTATTATTCTAAATTCTTGATCAGATATATTGATTATATCTGTTTTGAGCAATTCTCTAGCTTTCATTTTTTCCTGGAATTTCTTTTGAGGAGAATTCTTCCATTTTGTCACTTTAGCTGGTTTTCTGTCCCTATGTATTTAAAAAAATTTTTTTAACGTTTATTTACTTCTGAGAGAGACAGAGACAGAGCACGAGTGGGGGAGGGGCAGAGAGGGGGAGACACAGAATCCAAAGCAGGCTCCAGGCTCTGAGCTGTCAGCACAGAGCCCGATGTGGGGCTCAAAGCCACAAACCATGAGATCATGACCTGAGCTGAAGTCGGACACTTAACTGACTGAGCCACCCAGGTGCCCCTGTCCCTATGTGTTTTAATAGCTTGTTATGTGTCCTGCACCTGTGAGCACTACTATATTAAAAAGCTGTCATACACTGTCCGGGGCCTGGCCCTTCAAGAAGTGTTTTTGGAGTGTGTTGTGTGCTCTCCATTGTTGTGACTCCACTTGCTTTATTTCCCTATTTGTAGTGGTGGTTTGGATCTTCCACCAGGTGTGCTTTGATTTGTTCACTGAAATAAGTAACCCTTGAAAAAGTTTTTAAAGAGGGGGGTTGGTGGTGGAAGAAGCCTTATCCCATACAAGGAGAGAAATGACAGCAGTGGGGAAAAAGAAAAGAAAAAAAAAAAATGACCAGGCAGAGAAACTATACAACTTAATCCAGAGAGAGAGAGAGAGACAGAGAAAAGCAGAGGAAAATAAAGAAGGTGATATAGAAGAGGTGTAAAAAGAATAGATTTAAAATGTCTGCTTAAACAAACAAACAACCAGAATAACCAGACTAAAGAAGGGAAGAAATAAGAGGAAGAAAAAAAAGAAAAAAAATATATATGCTGGATGAATATACAGATATCTGATAGTGCCTTGGAACCAGTGGCTGCCCTGCTCTGGAGGAGGGGCTGTCTGGTCCGGTTAGTGTCAATATTGCTCTGTTAGATCCTCAATTACCAGGCACAGAAGCACATGGTTTGTTGTAGGCAGGTCCCACCTCCACTCTGAACCCCTTGTCCATTCCCTGAAGCCCCACCTTGTTAGTGATGGGAAGAAAAATGGTGAAACCCCAGTCTCTCCTCCCAGGTGTCCTAAACCACTCTGTTTAGCTGTCTTCACAGCGCTGGTGTGAGTGGGCCAGTTTGTTCCTCCCATCAGTCTCCTGTGCCTCCAGGCACTCCGCTAGGATTCAAACCCCGATTTCTTAAAGGATCCTGCTCCCCATGCCCCGTTCCTGGAGTAGTGCCACTCCACCCAGGCAGCGGACAGAGGGCCTCTCAATTTTTTCTATTTTAGTTTCCAGAGATTTTTGTTGCTGTTAAATCTTAAATAGTTACTAAATTTTATTAAATGCTTTTTCTGCATCCATTGAAGTAATAATTTACTTTTTCTCTTTTATTCTATGAATATGGTGGATCACATTGATTTTTGTTCATAGTCCTCTCATTCTTTGCATGAATTATAGGTGGTCAAGATGTAATAAACTTTTTTGTGTTTCTGGATAAAAATGTCAATTTTTAAGCATTTTTGTATCTGTGCTTATGAAGGAGATTGGTCTGTGATTTTTCTCAAAAGATTTCTCTCAGGTTTTGGTATCAAAATTAAGCTGGCCTCGTAAAATGAGTTTGGAAGTATTTCCTCATTCTCTGTTTTCTGAAAGAGTTTGTATAAACTTGACATAATTTCTTCCATAAATAATAGAATTCACTAGAGAAGCCAGCTGGGTCTGGAATGTTCTTTGTGAGTTATGTTTTCATTATGAATTCTACTTCTTTAATAGATACAGAGCTCTTCAGATATTCTATTGATCCTTGTGTCCACTTTGGTAAATTTATATCTTAATGAATTTTTCCATTTCATCTCATTTTTAAAATTTATTTATACAAAGTTTTAAAAATAATATTCATTTGCTATCATAATGTCTGTAGAAGCTGTAGTAATGTCTCTTCTTTTATTCATATTGGCTATCTACATTTTCTTTTTTGTTCATCAGCCTTGCTAGGGATTTGTCAATTTTATTAATCTTTTCAAGGAAGAAATTTTGGCTTTTCTTAATTTTCTTTATTTGTCTGTTTCCTATTTCATTGATTTCTACTCTTCTTTAAATTATTTTTTCCTTCTACTTACTTTAGGTTTATTTTTCTCCTCTTTTTCTAGTTCTTAAAGTGGAATATTAATTTATTTTAGACTTTTTATTTTCTAATATAAATATATAATACTAAAAATTTCCTTCCACACACCACTTTAACTACATCCCACAATTTTTATTTGTTGTGTTATTAATTAAAAATATTTTCTGATACTTGTTATCATGTCTTCTCTGATTCATGAGTTATTCAGAAGTCTGTTTCTTAATTTCCAAATATTTAGGGCTTATTTGGATATCTAAGTAGTAATGCCTTCTAATTTAATTTCATTGTGGTTAAAAATATATATATATATATATATATATAAATATATAAATGTAAATACATAAGCATAAACATATAAATAAAGATTTTGAAATTTATTGAGATTTATTTGGCTAAGCATAGGACCTACCTTGCTAACTGTTTCATGCACACTTAGAAACAATGTGTACTTTTTACTTGAACTTGTTGGTGTTCCATAATAGTAATCAGATCACGTTGGTTGATAGTGTTGTTCAAATATTCTATATATAATCAGTGTTCTATCAATTAAAAGAGGTGTCTTAAAATCTCCCATGATAACTATGGATATGTCTGTTTCTTTAGTTTTGTCAGTATTTGCTTCATTTATTTTGAAGTTCTATATTTAGATGCTTACATATTTATAATTTTTATTTCTTCTTGATTAAGTGATCTTTTTATCATTCACTGGTAATACTTGTCTTTCTTTATTATTATTTTTTTAATGTTTATTTATTTTTGAGAGAAGGAGAGACAGAGTGCAAGCTGGGGAGGGGCAGAGAGAGAGAGAGGGAGACACAGAATCTGAAGCAGGCTTCAGGCTCCGAGTTGTCAGCACAGAGCCTGACACAGGGCTCAAACTCATGAACTGTGAGACTATGACCTGAGCTGAAGTCGGACGCTCAACTGACTGAGCCAACCCGGCTCCCCGGTAGTACTTGTTTTTAAATGAATTTTGTCTGATATTAACATAGGCCCAACAGTTTGTTATTGTTTTATCACAAAATGTTTTCCATTCCTTTATTTTGAATCTATCTGCTTTTATTTACTGTATTTCTCTTGTAAAGAAGCATATAGTTTTGTCTTATTGTTTTATGCAATCTCTGCTTTAAAAAAATTTTTTTTTAACATTTATTTATCTTTGAGAGAGAGACAGAGTGCAAGCAGGGGAAGGGCAGAGAGAGAGGGAGACACAGAATCCGAAATGGGCTCCAGGCTCTGAGCTGTCAGCACGGATCTCAACGCAGAGCTTGAACCCACAAACCATGAGATCGTGACCTGAGTTGAAGTCGGACGCTTAGCCAACTGAGCCACCCAGGTGCCCCTCAGTCTCTGCTTTTAAATAGAGAATTTATTGAGGAGGGCACCTGTTGGGATGAGCACTGGGTGTTGTATGGAAACCATTTGACAATAAATTTCATATTAAAAAAACATAAATAAATAGAAAAAATAAATAGAGAATTTGGTCCATTTTCATTTGGTGTAATTAGTTACGTATGTATTTAAGTCTATCATTTTCCTACGTGTTTCTCTTTGTACCATCTGTTTTTTTCTTGTGTTCCTTCCTCCTTGCTTTTTTAAGGTTAATTAAATATTTTTACTATCCCATTATAATTTCCCTAAGTTTTAACTATTCCTTTTTAATCCTTTTTAGCTGTCACTAAGATTACAGCATATATCCTTAACTTATCATAGTCTTTGTAGAGTTAATATTGTACCATTTTGTGTTAAATTTAAGGATTCTGAAACCATGTAACTAAATTTACTATACACCATATTGCATGCTGTTGCCATGTATTTTTTTATAATTTCTACAATAAAATGTTATAATTTTTGACATTGAACAGATATTTGTCTTTGAAAGAAATAACAAGAAGGAAAAAATACTATTTTATATTTACCCACACATCTGCCATTTCCAAAGGTCTTTATTCCTTCCTCTGTATTTGAGTTACCATCTGCTGGCATTTCCTTTAGTTTGAAGAACTTTTAATAGTTCTTGTAGGACTTTTATAGACTTTTTGAAATGCCTTTATTTTGCCTTCATTTTTGAAGGATATTTTTACTGAATATAGAATTTTGGGTTGCTATTTTTTGAAGCGTGTTAAGAATGTGTTCTTCATAGTCTTCTTTCATAGTTCCTGATGAGAATCAGACTTTATTCTTATTGTCATTCCCTGTATATAATACCCATACACTCCCCTGCCATGCCCACCAATGCTTTCAAAAATTTCACTCTATCTTTGATTTTAGCAGTTTGACTGTGGTGTGTAGATGTGGTTTTCTTTATGTTTATACTGCTTGAGGTCCTCCAAGCTTCTTAGGTTTGTAAATTAATGTTTTTTACCCAATTTAGATAAATTTTGGCAACTATTTCTGTAGATTTTTTTCTGCTTAATTATCTTTCTTCTCTCCTTCTGGGACTTCCAATTTCACATATTACACCAATCGATATTGTTTCATATGTTCCCAAGGTTCTGTTCATCCTTCAATTTTCTTTCTCCATGTTCTTCAAGTGAGATAAGTTCAAATATTTGTCAACAAGTTTTGCTCTTTAACCCATTAATCCCATCCAGTAGATTTTTTACTTCTTATATTATACTTTTTGGTTTTACAGTTTCCATTGCTTGTATAGCTTCTATGTTTCTACTTAAATTCTAACCTATACATTCATTATGCCCATTTTTCCTCTCAGTCTTTAAACACATGTATAATAGTTGCTTTAGGTTTTTGTCTTCTAATGCCAACATTTGGATTATCCTGGGATCTATTTCTCTTCAGTACTTTTTCTCTTGACTATGGGTCACATTTTCCTGTTTTTGCGTGTCTACTAACATTTTAATGTTGATATTATGTATGATACATTGTAGAGATTCTGCAGTCTGCTGTCTTCCTGTAGAGAATGTTGATATTTATTATAACAGGCATTTAAATTACTGGCTCATCACCTGCATTTACGGAGGCTTGATTTTTACATTTCATTGAGTGTCTTTTAGTTTAGTGTGGGGTGAATCTGTTGTCTTTTAATATAGTCTTTACTGCTAAGGCATAGCCTTTTAATAGAAAGGCCAAAGTGTTTACCAAGTCTCTCTAACTTGGTGGGAATCATACGCCAACTTTACCTCCATTGAAGGTTGAAATCTCTGCTCAGCCTTCCACATATTGCTGTCACTGGGCTCCTTGAAGTCTTCTCTATGCATCCACAGTTCTGAGACCATCCAAGTATTTGAGGCAGTTTATGGGCAGATTTAAAGGCTTTTACTTGTGGCTCCTTCCTTCTCAGTCTTCCTTCCCTCAATTTTCAGCTACTCCACTCTCATCTGACACTTCAGATCAATAGGATAAAGCCTTCTGATTGAGTTCTGGTTGTGCCACACCTCATGCATTGGAGGAGCTCTCAAGGTAAAAAGTCATATACATATAGCTCTAATTTAGTGTAGTTTCCTTTTTTCAAGAGTCAAACCTCTTCATTTTTTGCCTCTTCATTTTCAGTAAACTATAAATAGTGGTTTTTCATATTTTATGCAAAGTTTATCACTGTTGTCCAGGGGAGAATTGGCTAAATAAAAACCACTCTGCCATTACCAGAACCAGAGCTTTCCCACTGTATTTTATACATTCACCTATCACAGAATGTGCCATATTGTACTCAAAGTGTGAATTTAATTATATGTCTCTCCCACCAGACTTAAATTCTTTAGGGTATGTCCTTAATGTCTATTACAATGTCTGGCACATTATGCTCAATAAATGTTCATTGAATAAATAAACCTAATAAAACTATAATTTTGATAACCAGAGTCTGGAAGGGCCTACATCTTTAGCAGTTTTCATGAGGAGCTTTGGTTTTCTCAGGTGAGTCGCTTAAAGAGGTTCTGAGGATTACAGGAGCAAATTCTTCTCTTTTCTCTAGCCTTTTGCCACTTGTTTATTGTGGTATCAATAATAAAAACTAGTCCTTTGACAATTAGTGCCAGATTATGGATTAGCATGGTAAATAGGAAATCGTGATACATTATTGCTTATTTTATTTCATAATTTTATTTTTAAAATGCTTAGAATAAACCTCTGAATGAAACAGCAGATGTAGTGGCCATGGCCCTTCTCACTCTTGCAGAAGTGAATAGAGAAAAATAATATTCAGTCTAGCCCAAATAGATTTCCTAGCTCTATGGAACCACAGTGGATTCCAGATGAGAAAAAAAAAATGAAGAGTATGACCCCAGATGCTATTTGTTCTAATTTGGTGTTGATCAGTGCTTGGCAAGGTGGTGTTTCTGGACTGTCAAAAGAAATGTAAACAGTGGAAATAGTTGTGGGATTTTAGAACCTTTTGTTTGGTGTATCTATTCTACATGGTCATGGCCCTTTCTGCTATTTCCATGGTGATATAGCCTTTACTACAAGGTATGTATGAGTTTGGGAGTGGGGATTGACTCCACATCTGGCTCTGTAAGCAGCGAGTGGCCATCCTGCTGTCAAGAGCTAATATTCTAACCTGACTGGTAGCCTTCATAACCCAACCAGGCTTCTTTTTGGAAGGTGAGAGAGGGGATTCTACAATCTTGTTTTCCACGGATGGTTAGCCAGAGAGAATACTGCTACAGAGAGTTTCACACCTCAGTTTCATTTAACTAGGGGTTTGGCAAAGAACAGGATACTATCTTTCTTTTATCAAAGTTATTTTTAAAGTAATGTACAGTTCTGGGATTGAGGAGTCTGTTAATTTAAAGCTCTTCCAGTCATAGTGACAGATATACAACTGAAACTAGATTAAATATAAAGTAGATTTATTGGCTCACATAATTAAGTTTAGTGGTGAGCCTTCAGGCACAATCTATTTCCCTATCTCTCACTCTGCTTCTCTGTGCTCAGAAAGCACTCCCCAAAGAGTAGCAAAGATGGCCACTGGCAGCCCCAGCCTCAATTCCATCAGTTTAAACCCCTGTAGGAGAAGAACATTTCTTTCTGCATAATTACAACAAAAGTCACAGAAAGGTTTCTCCATGCTCTGGCTATGTTATGTTCCCACCCCTAGAGCTCAGGGGGAGGTGAGACCAGCCCCAATTGACCCCAACGACTAAGAGTTGGTCAAGGAGGGATTCTCAGAGAAAAAGAGGGTCTCTAACCAGAGGAGGCAAAATAGATGCCAGACACACAAAAACAAAGGGTTTTCATTTTTCATTGGTTTGGTTGTTTCTCCTCAACAAGGAGAAAGACGTTTTAGCATTACACGTAGAAGCAACAGAGGCCAGAATATCTGAGCCATTATTAGTCTAGACCTGATAAGGAGAGCAGAAATGGGAAACTAAAGAAGGTAAATAATACAGAATTGGCTAAAACATTGGGACTATATTCAAGAGAGTTGCATTTTGCAGAAAATGATGGTAAACTTTTGGAGGGAGGAGACATGATCAGAAGCAGCTAAAAAAATGGATTATTTAATTGATGTGTTTAATTAAAGTGCTGCAACCACTAGGAGTATTTTTTTATTTATTAGGAAACTGTGTATTAAAATACAGTTCAATGAGTCCAAGGTTGTGGAAGAGAGTTCCCCATTTGCTCTCTTTGTCATGAGAGAAATTCCTTAAGCAGGATGTGGTAAATGGGAATTCAGCACAAACTAATTGCTGCTATAATTATGCCAAAATAAGTCTGAGACAAGCTCCTACATTGTCAAATGTGTAAACACTTTACAAGACACTTTTCCATGCCTCATTTCCTTTTATCTTTGTGAGAATTCTATGGTGTTAGAGATGCTTGAATTTTACAACTATTTCACAGGTGAAGAAATCTGCAGTGTTTCTGGCTTCATCCTCAGCGAAGGATAAAGGTTAACACTATCCTGGTTAAGGACTCCTAAAAAGACCCCAGCTAGATTAATGTTACTTTACCAGGATCTAGTGGCCATGGATTCTGCCTATTTAAGGATGCTGAAAGGTCTCTCAGATGTTCGTGTGTAAGCAGGACAGCAGCTAATGGTCCCAGAGCAGGTTTCAAACACTCCCATTTTTGTTCACACTGAGTTCTGTAGCTCCAAAGAGAAATGGGTTTCCTGGTCCTGAAGCTCCTTTTAAAAATGATCTCAGTAGTGAAGATTTTTGTAAGTCCAGGACTGAAAGAGCTGAGAAAATCTTTTAGAATTTATACCATTTGCTTTTCTCTAGGTGTGGGGTGACAAGGTCCTGACTGACATTTTAGAATTTGGGTGTCTGGTATATATTTGCATTGTTTCAATAGGTGGCAGCATGTCCTCTCCTTTAAAAGGTATATATATTTTTTTTTAAAGGGCAACCTCAGCAAAAATCTTCTGTTGGGAAAGGAAGAGGCACTAATAATATAGGCAAATAATAAATTTTCCCTTTGACCCACCAAGAATATACTGCTCATGGTCACAACTCAAGTCATTCAACAGGTTTTGATCCCACCATAATATCTTTAGAACACACATTGAAGCATGACATTGCTACTTTGAATTCTAATGCTATTTGGTTCTCCCCTCATCAGTGACTTAGCATACTGGAGAAACTCTGCCAGACAACACTTCCCCACCCACCATTTTGTGGATGATTTTGTTTCCATCCTGGCCACACTGTTCCCTTCTCCACTCTCTGCAGAATGACCAGCTCCAAACAATTTTCTCTTTGTAAGATCAATTTATCTATCAATATATATAAATGTTTTAATTTCATTCACAATGGCATTTCTCCTAAAAGACCCTCCAAGAAATGGTTGGTTCCAAGTCTAAACAAACAAACAAAAAACCAAACAAACAACAAACAACTAAAGGGAGGCTTACTAGAAGCTTGGAATTCATCAGCTGCCCTATATTCTAAGAATATGAATATCTTGGGGCGCCTGGGTGGCTCAGTCGGTTAAGCGTCCGACTTCAGCTCAGGTCATGATCTCACGGTCTGTGAGTTTGAGCCCCGCGTCGGGCTCTGTGCTGACAGCTCAGAGCCTGGAGCCCATTTCAGATTCTGTGTCTCCCTCTCTCTGACCCTCCCCTGTTCATGCTCTGTCTCTGTCTCAAAAATAAATAAACATTAAAAAAAAAAATTAAAAAAAAAAAAAAGAATATGAATATCTTATTTTCTCAGGGAAAATATCTTCTGTTTGCAGCATGGGAATGATGGCTGCCCTTGGGTAAGGGGTGAAAATGAAGGGCAGTGGTTCCTCATGGTGTTCAGGACTTGGGGTGCACACCATTGGTATCATATTCTTGCCCTAGACAACTCACTCTTTGTGCTGCAAATACATTTCTCCCCAAAACTGGGCTCCTTTAGGTTAAGTGGGCCCTTAAAATTAAATTGTGGCCCCTAAAAGGGAACAACCTATATAAAATATATACCTAATAAATATAACATAATTCTATATAATTATATATGAACAAATACATCCCAACATTCTCAAAACTGCCTCTGTTTTAATAATAAAATTAATCCTTGCCCTAACCCTTTTTCTTACCTTAGAAAATAAACTTCTAAAAGAAAAAAAAATTACTCTTACTGTAGTAGACAGAGTTGATGCCTGCCCAGATACCCTTGGATCCTTTCCATCAGCTCTATGTATGCATCCTATCTGTGTGCTTTGATGGTAGCTCCAACTTGGGACACTCAGAGGATGGCCGTTGGGCACTGGAGCGGCCTCACCTCTGTCCTGACATTCCACAGACAAAAAGAGTAATTGTGGAATACAAGAGCCCAGTTCCTGTGTCTCTAGGCAGAACTAACAACTCTGGTGTAATTTAGGCTGCAGGGCACCTTGCTGGATCAGGTAGGATCTGAGACTTCACTTGAATTTACCCCCAGGCCTGGATTTCCCCCTTCCCAACCCTGCCTTGCACACTCATTTCCTAGTTTCTCTGGGGGCATTTCCTTAGTAAGCCACTTGTACCACAATCCTTGATTTAGGCTCTACTTCTGGGAAAACCTGACCACTGACCAAGGATACTTACTGTTTTGTCTTCTCTTTTCTCTTCTCTTCTCTCTCTTCTTTTGTAAGTTATATTTGGGATATTGCTTGAATTAAGATTATAGAGGAAAAACACAGCAATACAGACTTTTCTTCTCCAAATTGAAATCTTTCAACCTAATAGGAAGATTGTAACATAATCAGAGCCAATCTAAAAACATAATTTTAAAATCTGATTTTTGACAGAGGTACCACAACCTAGAGTCTTCTTTTGTGGCAAGTGCTGTTTCTCCTTCCTCCCTAACTGCCTTCCTTCCTTCCTCCCTCTTTCCCTCCCTCCCTGTTATCACTTAGCCAACTGTTTCTCTCTCCATAGCCTTCTGCAGGTTTTTTTATTTCTATAAGTGCCATGTATTGTTAATGTGACAGAATTTTTCTAAAAGACCTTTTCTATCAATTATTTTTAATAATTGAATTTTAATTTTATTGAATTATGACATACGTAGAGAAAATGGTATAAATCATAAGTGTACAACTCAATAAATACCTCCCCCTGGGACAAGAAATATAACATTATTAGTACCCCAGAAGTCCCCCTTTATGTTCTCTCTCAGGTACTGTTTCATTCTCCTCTCCAAGGATTATCACCATTGACTTTCTAATACTATTAGTTTTGCTTGTTTTGGAGCTTTATATAAATGGAATCATAAAATCTGTATTTTGTGTTTAGCATCTTTTGTTAAAATTGTGTTTCTGAGATTCAGGCATGTAACTACTATCATTTTCTTACTGCTGTGTTGAATCTTTTTATAGGATTATTACATAATCTATTATTCCTCTTTTAAACAAATAATTAATCCTATTTAAAATATCTCCAAGGGGAGCCTAGGTGACTCAGTCGGTTAAATGTCCAACTTCTTTTCAGGTCATGATCTTGCAGTTCGAGCCCCGCCTTGGGCTCTGTGCTGACAACTCAGAACCTGGAGCCTGCTTCAGATTCTGTGCCTCCTTCTCTCCCCTCCCTGCCTCAAGCTCTGTCTCTCTCTCTCTCTAAAAAATAAGTAAACATTAAAAAAAATTGGGGTGCCAAATTTGGGGTGCCTGCATGGCTCAGTTGGTTAAGCATCTGACTTTGGCTCAGGTTATGATCTCATCATTTGTGAGTTCGAGCCCCGTGTCAGGCTCTGTGCTGACAGCTCAAAGTCTGGAGCCTGCTTCACATTCTGTGTCTCCCTCTCTCTTTCTCTCTCTGCCCCTTCCTTACTCGCACTCTGCCTCTGTCTCTCTCTCTCTCTCAAAAATAAATTAAAACATTTAAAAAATTATAAAAAATTTTTAATATCTCCAAAATTATCTTTCTGCTATAAAGAGAAAGCACATCTTTTGGGTGCTATCTTTGCTGTTAGGACCTCAGAGAGAATTAAATTGTTGCAAAGGGTAATGATCTAGAGAAAGTACATAAATGTAGTCATAATTCTGTAGTATATATCATCTCTATCTCCTGGCCATAATATGTCAACATTGCTTTGAATCATTCAGTGGTTCTCAGCCCTGACTATATACTAGAATCACCTGGAGAGTTTTAAAAATATTAATTACCAGGCCCTCCGACATTTTGATTTTATTTTAATTAAATACGAAGTAGTATTTTTTTTATTTTTTTGTTAACATTTACTCATTTTTAAGAGACAGAGAGAGAGCGTGAGTTGGGGAGGGCAGAGAGAGAGGGAGACACAGAATCTGAAGCAGGCTCCAGGCTCTGAGCTGTCAGGACAGAGCCCGACACGGGGCTCAAACTCACAAGCTGTGAGATCATGACCTGAGTTGAAGTTGGACACTCAACCGACTGAGCCACCCAGACACCCCCCCCCAGAAGTATTTTTTATAAGCTCTCCAGATGACTATATGCACGCCAGAGCTGAGAACCACTTGCCAACTTATAGACACTTGTTAGATGATTCATTTGAACTAAAGTCCATTTCAACACTGTACCTCAAAGAGTTCTCTCTCAAAATTTTTATCATCATGTGATTTCTTCTCACCTTTATATTATTCCTCATTTAAGCTCACTGGAAGTAACAAAAAGTTCCATTGGATGTAGGTTTTCATTCTAGCTAAAACTATTCTCCTCATCTGCCCCACACATGTCCCCCAACCATCCCCCTTTCTCTGCTTGTCTTTCTGCAGAGCACTTTATCATCTCATTCAGGATGAATGAATAAAGGAAAAATTTTAAAAAGTGAGAAAAATAATATAATTTGTAAAACACATGGAAACTTTCTTGAAAATAATATTTTATTATGAATGAAGGTAGAAAAAGACATTTTTAGAGACTCCCAAGTTGTTGTGTGGATATTTTAATTTTCTATTTTTATAAAAGGAGAAGTGCTATCACTTGGAAAATATAGAAGAGGTGTAGTTACATCTGATAAGAGGATGGGAGTAAATTTGCAGAAGATACAAAATACCTGGAGATCAGGGAGAAGCTATAAGGGAAAAAATTCAATAGTACACAACTTGCATAATAAAGAAAAGGCGAACTATGTGTTGGGAAAACCCTGTGGCAGAACTCCAATGCCAGCTATCCTAGGATCCATCAATTGTTTCTACAAATTTTTCGTGATTTCTCTCTATGATCAAGGCATTGTTTTGGGTGCCAGTTATATAGCAGTGAACAAAACCAACAAAAATCTCTGCCCACATTGAGCTTACACTCTGGTGGGGGACAGAGACAATAAACACATAAATTATTAAAATATATATGTTGAGGATGGTAAGTGCTATGGAGAAAAATAAAGCAGCAGTGTTTGGGGAAGTTGCAATTTAAAAGAGGATGGTATTCCTCTTTTTTTTAACGTTTCTTTATTTTTGAAAGAAAGGGTGAGCAAGCATGAGCAGGGGAGGGGCAGAGACAGGGAGACAGAATCTGAAGGTGAAGTAGGCTCTGCATGGTGAGCACAGAGCCAAATGCAGGGCTCCAACTCAAACTCACGACCCATGACCTGAGCTGAAATCCAGAGTTGGCCACTTAACCGACTAAGCCACCCAGGTGCCCCTGGTAGTCCTCTTTTAAAAGAGATGATAGAGAAGACCTGATAGAGAAGACCTGGTTAAGCAGGGACATGAAGGAGGGGAAAGAATGGACTATGTGGACATTGGCAGGACAGCATTCCAAACAAAAGAAACAGAAAGTGCAACTGCCATGGGTGGGAGTGTTCCTAGAGTGCTGGAGACAGGGAAGAGTGTCAGTGTGGCTTGAGTTGAGTAAGAAGAATGAAAGTGAGGTTAGAGAAGTAGAAGGAACATAATGACCATGTAGCCCTTGTTGTAGGACTCAGGCTTTCTGAATGAGGTGGGAGCCATTGGAAGGTTTTAAGCTAAGGGGTGACATACTCTGGTGTTTTAAAAGATTATTAAGGTTACTTGTTGCAAATAAAGTTTGGTGAGGGGCAAGAACAAAATCAGGAAAACAATTTAGGAAAATATTACAATTATCTAAGTAAAAAATGGTGGTGGAGTCAAATAAAGTGGAAGCTGGAGATGGCTACAGGTGATTGTCTTCTAGAGTTATTTTGAAAACAGAGTTGACAGGCTTTGCTGATAATTGGATTCAATGGGTAAGAGAAAGAGGTGTCAAGGAAAACTTCAATGCATATCAAGGAAAGTTTTAGTGCATAATTATGTATTTTGTATTTGGTCTGACTCAATTTTTGAACATTGTTTTCTACTATATGTTATGTGCTATATATAAGGCACTGTGCAGGCAAGATGCACTTCCGTCTACCAAAGAGGCTTATGTTCTGGAAAGGGAAACAGATGTATTGGTCAATAAATGTGTATATACCACATTAAAACTAATAACCAGAGTATGCTCAAGTTCTAAAAGTGAGAAGAGATTAATACTGTCACAGAGATGGAATGAGATGGTGATGGAAATACTTCTGGAGGAAGTGATAACTAAGTTGAGTACTGACAGATGCCTGAGCGTTTTTCTGGATGATGAGGAGACGGTGGAGGAGTAATATTCCACTGCAAGTACAAAGACACAGAGGCATGAAACAACATGGTGTGTCAGAACTAGAAGCAGACGGGAATCGTTGGAATGTGAAGTTCAAGGTGAGAAGAGGCTGGGAGCTGAGTGGAGCAGATGATAAAGGGTCTTACATGCCCAGCTTCAGGCCTCAGCTTTATTCTAAAGAAGAACCAGTGAAAGGCTTTAAATAAGGGAAAATCATTATCAAATTTACATTTGATCAGATGTAATTCTGGTGACCATGCAGAGATAGATTGGAGAGAAGAGAAGGCAAGAGACCAGAAACCCAATCAAAAGTTCTTGTAACCATTGCTGAGAGCCTGCATTAAAATGTTGACAGAGTGAATGGAAAAGAAAGGATGTACTTAAGAGATACAAATAGCAAGGCCCGTGGCCAATTGGTTATAGTGAATGAGAGAGAAGGCAGAGTCAGGGAGGCTGGAGATGCATTCCTATTAATTAAGATTAGGGAATACTGGAAAGTAGAGGAGGTCATGTAAGTGGGAAACAGTGACAAGATCAGTTTTGGCATGTTGAGATGAAGGGCCTGGAAGATAAAGATGGAAATCTTCAGGGAAAAATTGGATTTAGGGGTCTGGGAATTAACAGAGAGGTCTGGCCTTTATCTGTAGATTTGTGGGTAAACAACATACAAGGACATGTTTAAAACACCAAGAATCTATTGGACTATTGAAGGAAAAGTTTAAAGTGAAAAGGTGGCCAGGACAGAATCCTCAGGGATATCAACTTCTAAATGGAGGACACAGGAAAGCAAACCAACAACTGAGATGGGGAATGTGTGGTAAGAGAGGTAAGACAAGAACCTGGAGAAGGAGGACCCTCCAAAGTCAAAGAAGAAAAGAGAGTTATTAAAGGTAGCAAAAGCCATGATAAGATCAAGTAAGATAAGGACTTAAACATATTTGTGAGTTGGGTAATTTGAAGGTCATTTTGATCAAAGAAAGGGCATTTTAATACACAGATAGGGTATAGGATGGGTAGAAATCAGATTATAGTGGTTTGATGTATGGATAGAAGTTGAGGGAGTAGAGACACATGTAGAGACTATTCTTTTCTTTTCTTTTCTTTTCTTTTCTTTTCTTTTCTTTTCTTTTCTTTTCTTTCTTTATTTTGAGAGAGAGAGAGAGAGAGAGAGAGAATGAACAGATGTGGTAGAAGTAAGGCAGTTTAAGAATTAAGAGACTAGCGGATGATGGCTTTATATATATAAGGATTCCATACCGAAAATAGTTCCAAGGCAATAAAGTCTGACACATGGCCATGGGAATGGGCCACCTGCAGGTGTTTGAAACTGAGGTAGTCAATGTTCTGGCAAGTGGCAGTGTTGGCGGAATCCTCCTTGTGGGCACTGAAGTTACCCAAGATGATGGCAGAGGTTGAATTCAAGGGAAAGAGTATGCCTAACTCCTCTGTAAAGATGGAGGAGAGAACAGGAGATGACAATCACCAATAACAAATAAAGGTACAGAAAAGCTAAATGGGATAAATGTCAAAGCAGGAAAGAGTTCTACACAAGAGTGTACATGTAATGGGCATTGGCAAGGATATCTTCAACTCCTTCAGAACCTGCCATACATTTGGGAGAGCTGCAAAAGGACGTGATATCCTTGAGGTGGAGACAGGAAGCGGAAGGTTCCATTTCAGTGAAAGTATGTAAGGAGAGAAGACTGTCTTAGCAATATACATATAAAAACAATATGCTCCCAGAAACTGAGGATCATCTTTTATTTTCTGCTAAGACTATTGAATTAAGGGTTTCCAGGGAATCACAAAAACAATTGTACTGACTGGGAAGTATTTAATATGATCAAGTCTTAAATAAGAAGCCATGAACATAAACATTTAAAACCAAATATATAATAAATAATTATTAAGTTATAAAGTACATAGTTTGTATTAAAACTAAATTCTCAGATGCAAGTGTAAATACAACAGAGCAATAATATAGAATAATAATGCTACAATTTTATACAAGTGTCCAAAGAAGACACTTTCAGCTACAGTAGTAAAAATCATGATTAATTTTCCCTGAACTTCCATGACCTACTGCAATGTTTTTCTCCTTTTTTTTTTTTTCTTTCTTCCTTCCTTTTTTGGGGGGGAGAGGGGAACATTTTCTTTGTTCCTGCAGTGAGTGTTGCTACAAATGCTATTGAATAAGGTTGTTAACTGAACATCAGATTTAGTGAAAGTTTTACCCAGAGTATGGTAAGATGTTCCTGTAAGACTATCCAGAACATCCAGAACTTTAGACATTCATAAACACAAAAAGCTCTAAAAAAGGTAGAATTGACTTTAGAGATTCAGTCCAACATCCTCATTCTACAGATAGGGAAATGGAAACCCCCCAAATATAAGCAAGTGACCATGATTTCACAGCCAGCAAGATTTTAGGCCTCCTGTATCACCATCTGTAGGTGAACAGTAATGTTCGTAGGTAAGCCTCTATCTCTTTTGAGGGCTGCTTAAGTCTTGAACACAGACCAGTGAAGATGGAGCTGTTCATGTCTTACTTCTTCATCTTGTTTATTTCAATGCAGTGCTTTTCTTGGAGTGTTGCTAGGATCTTTACCTGAGTCTTTAAACTCAGTTTAGTAAAGGCTTTTAACCAACACCCCGTTAAATTATTTTTACTCTTAAGGTAGAATCTCTGGTCAAAGGATTAGAACAGAGATTTTAACAGTAAACACACCAAAATAAATATATTATTTTAAATATAAAATCACAGTGTCAAAGAAGTCAACAACTATAAAGCCAAAAACAAGAAATACAGACTTCATCCTTCCCTAGGCAACTTTGTGGCTGCTTTCTGCTTTTATCCCAATAATGTGGGCTGGCACCATCTGACACATAGGTAGGCTCTACGTGCATGTTATCATCATTATTGTTTACATGATCCCTTTGTGATAACATTTTAAAATTTTAAGGTAGAATACCATGTTTTTGATGACACATTTCATTGAGATTTGATGAAATAATTGACAGCTAATATATCTTTTAGAACTATAAATTTATCTGTACTTTAAAAAAAATACTTCTAAGTAGATAATATTTCTTCTCAGAACATACAGTATTTCCCATCCCACATCCTCTTGCACGTTCACAGCCATTTTAACAACAAGAGATTCTCAAATAGCTTATGACATTCTAGCAAAAATTTTATTTTCCTAGAGTTTTTAATTTCATATTTAAATAAACTCAGCTGGAGTTGATAAGAAATGGCAGTTAGAACAGGTTGCTTACTTTTACTATCCATGGTTGAAAGATTGGAATGTTTATGCAAAAGTCTGTTTTCTATTAGGACAGAACTCTTGGCCTCTTGATTTGTCTCCTTATTTTGATTTGATACAAGTGATTGAATTTGCCTTATGCAAAGCATGCAAGCACAAACTGTCTGTCACTTTCAAAAGAAGAAAGAAAAGAAAGGAAGAAAGGTGACAGACATTTGGAGTTACTAGCTTGCTCCCATGTAATCATTATAACAATTTGAGAAGAGAGCTACAAGACTTTGCTTAAAATGCATTTTGTTCCAGAATACCACCTGAATATGTCCCTCTATACGTTTTAATTGCCATTTCCACAAGCTTAAAATGTTAGCTTATAAGGGGACTTGAACTGGGGAAGGTATGTTAAAACGACTTAAAGAAAAAAGACTACAAGAGTGTATTCCATAAATACATTCATATCTATAGTATTTAAATATTTTTGATAAATCCCAATAAAGAAATAAGACCTTTTTCTGTAGCCATCTAGTAAAGCTATCTCCTGGCACATAAATAAACTGTATATTTATACATTAGATATTCTGAGATAAAAAATAAACTCTTCAGATCTACATTTTTAAACACTCAGTTTCCATTTCCTTAAGAGAATAAAGACCAACATTTCATCTTGACCCTATGCTTCTATATTTCTCATCTTGAATGAAGGTATATAACTTTTAAATTAATGATCATCAGACACCTCATTCCTGTGCTAATCAAGGTCAAGGTTAGTATAAGACCACTAAATTCCCAAACCATGTTTTTGGTTAAAAATTTTAAGCTTAAAAAAAAAAATTTAAGCTTCTCTCTCCATCAAGGAATGCCATATTTGGGCACTAATATAAAGTAAAAATTTTAGAAACCATAGAAATCCATAACATTGGAAATCAGACTTAATTGAGTAGACAGCTTTTTCAAGTTGACCAGATACAGAGCATGTGGATCAAACTGAAGAACTGTATAGTAACTGGGGGGAAATAATCCTGACTTGAAATACTGATCTGAGTCTTTTTCCCCATCATCAATATGTTGTACTCCTCCATTTAGAATACCAAGAAGTGAGTTTCACTACTGTGTTAGAGTATGTAATATAGTGTCCAGCTTCAAGTTAGATCCTCAGGAACCTTCATATCTCATTTGTTCTAGGAGAGATGCTGATGAATCATCTGTGGAAATAGTATACCATGAGTAACATAAATGTAAGAAGAAATCTGTATAGATAAATATGAAGTAGAAAATTAAATACAATTTCAGTTGCATACCTTTTGGATGAGTGATTTCAATCTTTCTAGGAATTCTTTCGGTGATGTTTTCTCATAAGAATCACATGAGGGGCATGTCTAGAAATCAACAAAAAAGTTCAACATTTTTCCCATTTAATAAAATGTTCAGTTAAAATATATTTTTTTCCAATTAGAGATATAAACCATGTTCACTGAAAAAAATTTTGAGATGTGCATAAAATTGTTCAAGAAATAACAATGGGAAAAAATCACTTGTAATCCCCATCCTCAGAGATAACCACTGCAATCTTTTGATGCATATCCTCCCAGCAATGTTTTTTTTTCTTTGCATTTATGTTATTTACACTGGTTGGTAATTAGCTTTATTTACACTCAACATATACAAGCATTTCCTACCTGTTAAATATTCTTCAAAAATATATATAATTGTTGCTCTGTATTCCAACGTACCACCAAACTGTTACTATTTTGGGGCACATAGATTGTTCTAACTTTTCACTATTGCATACAATGCAAGAACATTTCTGAATAATTTTTATATACATCTTTATTTAAAATTTCTAGAAGTACAATTACTAAATTAAAGGAATAAAAATTTTTGTCTTGCTGTATATTGTAAAAAAGTTCCACCTGTATTCATGCAGAGCATTCATACTATTATTGAGTACTGTTAAAATTTTTTTTGAAAAAAAGTAGGATTTCCTTAGCTTGCATTTATTTGATTATAGGAAGATTGAGCAATTTTTCTTATGTGTCTTTCCTGCTTGTATTTCTTTTTTTTTTTTTTTTAATTCTGGGAATTTCTTCTTTATCCTTATTCCTTTTGAGAACAAAAACACCAGGCCATTGCTTGGTATTCAACGTCTCTAAGCCCATTTGATGTTGTAGTGGGAACCTTTGACTGAAAGGTAGGAGATGTAAGTTCTAGTTTTCATTCTGCAGCTTAGTATTTGCAGGGCTTGGACAAGTCACTTAATGAGGTCTCATTTTCCCATCTACCAAAAAAAGGTGCTTAATTAGATAAAAGCTCAGTGCCCGCACTGCCATTTCATAAGTCTTTGCTATTGGGTTTCAAATGCTCCTTTCTTTCTGAGGAAAGTTTTAGAGGGATACTTTTTACAATGAAACCTGGCTAAGAAATCAAAGGAAATAAAAATCATTTTGATAATGTCATTAAGGTTTCATTTGAATCATATGTGAAATTCCTTAGAAGAGAGAGAACTGATTCAAAAAAATATTTTGGAGAAATTTATCTTATGTGTTATTCCACTGGTTTTGATTAATTCTTGAATTAGTGAAGACAGTATCAGCATTGCTTATGGCATAGGAAGAAATATACAAGAGGGTCTCAGGGCCTCCTAGGGACTATTAAAATTCTCCAGCCAAATAATGAGATCTGTCTATTTAAATATAGTGCTGACTCTGGGGTGCCTGGGTGGCGCAGTCGGTTAAGCGTCCAACTTCAGCCAGGTCACGCTCTCGCGGTCCGTGAGTTTGAGCCCCGCGTCAGGCTCTGGGCTGATGGCTCAGAGCCTGGAGCCTGTTTCCGATTCTGTGTCTCCCTCTCTCTCTGCCCCTCCCCCGTTCATGCTCTGTCTCTCTCTGTCCCAAAAATAAATAAACGTTGAAAAAAAAAAATTTTTTTTTAAATATAGTGCTGACTCTGTGATTATATAGGACAATAATATTCTTTAAGAGAAGAAGGCAAAATATGAGATTTTTCTTGTCTCCTGTAGGCTGTCTCTTTTCTTATAGGAAAACTAGGCCCTAGCTCCTGTTAATAAGAATACAAGTTATATGTGACCATATGATGAAAGAAAAATACTTAACTCCTAAGTCACAATTAGATTTCCTGCCAAGTGACTTCCTCACCTTGGGAGGCTATTTTAACTTCTTCCAGCTACCAGAGACTGTTAGCAAATTCTTAACAGGATTTCTGGGCACTTTTGAGTCTGTGGATTTGGAAGAGGTGACTTCACTTCTCAAAATACGCCATAAAAGACAGCGTGTAACTGGAAGGAAGGCACTGGAATCTCTGGCTACAAATGTGTGTATAAGTGCGTTATGTACCGTAAGAGATGTAGTTACTAAGTACAAATAAGAGAGATGACAAATGACAGTCTTACTAGTCTGTGTTTCTGTCTTCTGCCTGCGTTTGTGGGAGGTAGTTTCCTCTTCAGCTGTTTAGTTAATACGCTGATTATCTGTTCATTGCCTCCTGTATTTGCTGCCTTTAGTTGGACCTTCTGAAAACATGAAAAAGCTGACCGTTCGCAGTGTCTCTGAAAAAGAAATAATTTATATATATGTAAACAAAACAAAAGTTATTCAGAAGGTAAATGACCTTCCCAGTCCTCTTTTTCTACTTCTACTACAGCATATTAGATCACATTTATTTCAGCAGATTGTGAGGAAGTTCACGCCCTATGCATTTGGGCTCATTAGAAGGAGGCACCTGCAATGTAAAATTTCATCCCGTATTAGGGAAGAGACAACATTTCCCTCCCTACAGGCAAAAGGAGGGATCCTAGCTTTTCCATTTCTAATGCCATTTTGAGGTCTGGGTAGTAGACAGGATCTTCTAAATTTTCTAAATTTTCTAAGTTACACTATGACTGGTTGCAGCTTTGGGTGAGATACACTGTAATCTGATTAGCAATCTTTTTTATTTGTTTTTTGTTTGTTTGTTTCTCTCTACAATGTTCATGGAAGCATCTAACAGTGACATGTCTTGAGCAACATCTTACCTTGCACAACACCTGGCATCCTGTCTTATTGCTAGTCAGTGCTCAATAACTACGTGTGGAGTCAACAAATGAAGTAAATGAGTTAATGCCCCTACTTTGGGTGAAGGAAGTGGCTATCTACCTCAGATGGCATATTCTACATCTAAGAGTCCGTACACCTGTGACAGACTACACATGACTCTTCTAAAATGCTATTCACACTCTTAGGTCACTTAGGGTAGGATTCTGCCTGAACTACCTTGTCAAGGAACAGAATTTGAGACTTGTGCAACCAATGGGACGGAGGACTGTTCCTTAGAAACTAAGGATGGTGTCTCAAAGAATGAAGAAGAGGGCGGAACAAGGACCAAAACCTTGTCTCTTGGTTTAGTCAAATAACTAGAGAGTAGTAACTCAAAAACCTTAGAAATCGAACTGAAAATAAAATGGGATATATCGAAAGAACAAAACTTAAATTGACTTATTAAAAACATTTTAATGCTGATCTAAACACTTGTATCCAAGTTTCTGTTTTCTTTCAGCCAATGTGTGTATATCATGCTATTCTATCCACACCCCACCCCACCCCAGTAGTCGCATCCCTATCTCACTAATGTGTATGGAAGGCACAGCCATATGAAACCAGAAACCTTAATCTCTCTCAGTTCCTACAAGGGCAGTTCCACATATAACAAAATTATCTGAGTCTTCTCATGGACAATCAGCTGAAAATAGCATCTGGCCTGCTTTGCATTTTCCAACCCATATGCTTACCCAATATGAATGTTGATTAATAACATGCATCATTAAGACACAAGCCTGTCAGGCTTACTTTGCATACATAGCCACAAGCTGAGAACCAGCTTATCTGGTTTCCTTCTATCAGAACAGTTTGCCTCTCTCATAAGGGCAAGGTAATATCCTTTCCATATGTTTGCCAAAATGCTTATTTAATAGAAACTATTTATAAATGTTAATTATAGCACTTTTTTTTCCTTGAAAACCACATGCTCATGTTTGTTGAAGTTTTTTCTTTTCTCTTCTTTTTGACCACAACCGGCTTAACTTACTGGAAAAAAATAATATTCATATTTAAAGAGGTAAATTTTCCAGCTGAAACTGAAAACACTAACTGCTTCATCCGTGATGATCTGAGAAACCAGCATTTCTCACAGAAGCCCATTTTGCTGAGTTAACATTTACATGGGTATGTTGAAAGAAAGTTACGTTCCAAAGAAGTATAGGGGCCCTACCGAATGAACTCCCTTGGTATTGCCAGGAATGGTCAAGATCAGTAATGAAAGAGCTTATGCCTGAAAAAGCTTTTCTGAAAGCCTCTGGATGGCGTCTGGACACTGACAGGCTGCACTGTCTCATGCCCTTCCTTGTTTACCTGTGTCAGTAGGCGGTGGTATGTTGCTCAGTGCTTTCTGCAAGCAGCAGAGCTGTCCCCAGCCATGTACAGTCCAGGACAAGTAACTGCTGCATTGGGCTTCAGACACACACCAAAGGCAGCCTCAGAGAGGAAAAGAAGTGGAGAAGCTATCCTGACAACTGCCTTACAGATGCACTGGGAAGGGGGGGTGGAGATATTAACCTTGCTTCAGGCAGCCATGGATGGCCTGTCACTCCTGGTCTTTACAGAATGAACCCAAACTCATGTGTAGAACCACCATCTGGGAGCATAACAATTATTTTCCTTTGCTATGCCTTGGTGGCAGCAAACTATGAGGGCAAGGCTTTGATTCCTTCATCCTTCAACACATGATAAAATGAGGAGTTGTGTGTCCTATATTATTGCAAAATAGAGGGAGCAGTACGGAAGTCAAAAAAGCAAGAGTAACAAACAGAGAACAGTCAACTGCTGCTTTTGCAAGGAAGCACGCTTGGCTTTGTTGTTTTGCAGCTGAATATTTGAAAATATTTGCCTCCTTATAGCTTATTTTTAACCTACTTTTCCCCCTCACAGAAAGGCCTGACCACTCACACTAGGAAGTCTTGGGCAAGATACCTTTGTCCCAAAGGCAAACTAGGTTTATATCAGGGTTTCTCAATAGCAATACAATTGACATTTTGGGCTAGATAATTCTTTGTTGTTAGGACTGTCCTGTGCATTCTAGAATGTTTACTAGCATCTCTGACGAGTAGAAAGCACTCCCCTACACACAACTGTGACAACCCAAAATTTCTCCAGACAATGTCAGATGTTGTCAGGAGGGCAAAGTCATTACCAGTTGAGGATCACTGGTTATATAATTATAAGAAAGAGAACAATGCCTGGCAAGGCCAATAAGGGATCTGAGATAATCACAATGTATCAACATTTACATGCAACATGTAAATAAATTTATTTTCCTTATTTTTAAATCTCTTATGGGCCCTGCTTTGATGCTAGCCCTGAAAAACTTGACATAATGCTACTGTGGCCTTGAATTATTTTCTTCCTAAGTTTGCCTGCCAGCACAGCTTAAAGATCTTAGCTATACCATTACTCACTTGTATCATAGCAAGCATTGTTTGATAAGATTGTCAGATAGATACACTGTCACTGAGATGAAATCTTCTCATTATGATGTAAGGTAAAAAGCCTCTATCTTTAACAAAGCATAGATATTTAATGAAGGAAGTACCCATTGGATCAACTCAAGTTAGAAAATGGGAAATCTTTCTTATTTCTTATTCTGCAAGTTATAGACAGGGTTAGTCCAAAAGGACTCTAACCACAGCAGTTAAACAAAATGCGTGAGATGCTGAAAATGTATGTTGTGATAATTAGGTCATCAATTAAGAAATATTCTCACTTATTAGAAAAGGCTTTCCAATAAGCTGAATGTGCTGCTTTCATTTTAGATGCTGCTTATTAGAAAAAGACCTAGTAAATGAGAGTGGTTAGGTTCAGAGCTAGAGAGTGAATTTTAGAGAAAAGCAATCGTTGTGACTCATTCACTTTCTAAACTTTTACACATAGTCATTTACGATAATTGTTTTCTTTGCAATGTATCTTCATATGTCTCCTCCTCTGTAGTGTCCTAATTACTGGTAGCACTTTTATAGTTATTCTAATTTATGCAGTTAAAGGTCTGAGACAATGAAAACATTTCCCCAGTTGCATTTTTATCCTCAGGGTACCAGATGTGAAGACCAGAACGAAGTTACTAATGAAAAGACCAGCACGCAGCCCTCTTGAACTATGTGCTAGGTCTTTTCTTCCTCGGACCTAAGGGATTTAAATGGCTTAAGAGAATGGGATGAGTTTTTGAAAAAAGTCCTTTTGAAAGACCTCTCCAAAGGCCAAAGACAAGACTCACTGAGGCCAAGGTATATGGGAATTATATTCTAAAGGACAGCCTTGACTTCCATACTACCATTCTTCCATGCTGTTCCTGTAATTTGTTCTTTCTTCTTTCTCTCTTCCTTCCTTCCTTTCTTTTCTTTCTTTCTTGTTATTAAAAGGTGAATTCTGCTTCTTCCGGTGTGTGTCTATATTTCTTAGGTAGGTTTGCAAAGGAGGGCTCAAGAACTGTCATTCTGCAAGGGCTCTTAAAATCTAATTAGTTGGTCATTATTCAGGAACTGATCATAGAATAGATTTATTTTCTAGTTTTGTTATTCTGTCTCAATAGTGCTACTTGGAAGGACTCTTAGAGGTATTTGGAGATAAAAATATATTTTATAAGTTATGTGGTGTTTTTATGATTGGCTTGCTGGTAAATCAATGAATATTTGACCAAAATAGGAATAACTATTTTACCAACTATTAAACCCCCCAATTCATGGAAATTAAGTATATTCCTAGATAATTATGTTAATGGCTTTCTTAATTGGATTTAAAAACTTGTGTCACAAATATTATCACAAATAAATTCAACTGGTCTTACCTTTACGTCTTCTGGAGCTGGCAGAGGTTCAGGTTCCTAGAGCAAAAGAAAATTAGTTCTGGGTTACTTTTATAAGTCAAAAAGCACCTTTTATATTAATTGAAGAATAATATTTAAATTTTGTTGTGATAAGTATGGCCTTACCAAATAATTCACATAATTTTGCAGCTGATCAACAATATCTATAAGTTGACGCATTCTAATCAAGAGGAGATCCTTCTCTTGGAAGCTTGACTTATGGGCTATTGTCCCCAAGAAGATGACCATCAGGCAGATGACTATCTTCTCCATGTTGCCAGCACTGGATCTCATAAGTGCCAGTAGAGTAAGACCTTGGTCTCAGTTTTCACTGCAGTTTGACTGTGAACAGGTTGTCAGTAAAGCTACCTATTTATTCATCCTTCAGGGAGAGGTAAAGCCCTCCCATTGCAGCCTGGAAATCTTTGTAAAATGGATGAATGTGAGTAACTCTTTTTTCTTTTCCACTGGCTAGGTATACGTGTGCATGTGCTAATGCGTGGGGGGCAGGGATTGATGGAGTCAACGAAATGTGCCCCATCTGCATCTTAGACAGGAAAAAGAGAAATGGGTGAATTCCAATTTTCAGCATGAATCAAGAAGTGTGCATGGTAAACAGTAGGTACTACAAAACTTCAAAGAAGTAAACAAAAACACTTTGATCTCTCTTTCTCTGCCTCCCCTAGCATCTTACCTGTTCCCTCTAACAGTCATAAGGGCACTTCAATAATGAGTAAAGTGGCAACATGTGCTTTCTTGCAGGACTTTTTCTTATAGTAATAACTATGTCTTTTGACTGAAATCATCCAGTATTCCATCGTAAAGGTAGGAGGGGAGCTACATTTTAGGAAATTTTAAATATCAGGGGTATTTTCCAAACTAGCAAGAATATTTTAGGCTTTTAATCAGGTTAAAGAGTTGAAAGTAGAATTTGCTTACAATTCTCCCTGAGAGCATCTTTAAATAACATTAATCTTGGCTCCTAACATTTTACTTAGCAATCTGGTTTTTATGTGTGTCATAAATGATTCTAAGAGACTGTAAAGAAATTCATGCCATCTCCCAATCAGGATCTCACTCTACCTTCATTTAAAAAACAAAAAAAACTCTCTGATGTCCATCTCTTCTATACAATGCATCAATTAAATGAATGAAAGGTACTAATTCTCATTCTTGTCCAAACCAAAAACTTTTTCAACAGCAAAATCAAAAATACCCATAAATTATTATGGGGGGGGGGGTAGTGTTACTTATTTCTTTTAGATATGAGACAAGGGATGAGCAACACATTTCTAACTATGACCAGGTAGAGGTTACAAAAGACTCAAAGTCCATTAGTGGTTTTATCATCTTTCTCTCTGCTGCTGCTTCTGTTCCTACTGCTCTACTCATTTGAGAAAGTTAAATATAATATTCTAACCAGAAGTAGTTTTGTACCACAGTCAGTTAGGTCTTACAAATAAAACTCTTGACTACGGATTTTACTGACTCATTTGTTTCTTCATCTATTTCATTGCATGCTTAAACCATGCTTTATTCTAGGCTGTATGTAGACAAGGTAAATTAGAGTTTGTACTTGATTTGCTTCACTATAATTGTTTTTTTTTTTTTTATCATAGAATATCTATTTAAGACTATACATGTTGGGTGCTTACAAAGTAGATAAGAATTCTTACTGTATGATCAAGAGGCCCTCCCAATAAGCATTAAATTCTGTAGGAGAGGGTTCTATGTAAACCTATGAAATGCATGTGGACTACATGTTGTCACTTGGTACCTCAACATTGCCTGCACAGTCTTTGTACATGCTTTCCTGATCTGCCTAAAGAGTCTCCTTGTAAACACTAACCACAATGGTTAAGAGCTCAATTTCTAAAGTTAAGTGCTTAATTTCAGATTCAGGCCCTAGCAATTAATAGCACATATGACTCCAGGTATGTTATTGCAAAAGGAAGATAAGTGTAGAACTAATAATTGGGTTGTGATGAGGCTTAAATAGACATTCCAGGTAAAGGGGGTGAATACAGTACATGATAAAATCCCAGAAAGTTTGTGTACTGATTGTGGATAAGGAAGAGCATGGCAGGTCAGTGGTCAGCCAAAATGCACTGGTGTGACTGTGCTGATTGTAACAAAGTGGAAAGTCTTTCATATTGCTTAGAGAGAACCATTCCTTACAGCCCCAGAGTGCCTCACCAACACCCTACAAATCCCAGTCCCTCTCTGAGACCTCCCAGCCCTCTCTACTATTCATCAACCAGCATGCCAGGATCTCCAGGGTCCTGCTGCAGCATTATCACCTAAGATCTTTCTGAGGTCTTAGAGAAGATGTGATAACAGAAGCAGAGGTCAGAGTGATATGGAGCCAGAAGCCAGTAAACACAGGCAGCCTCTAGAAGCTGGGAAAGGCAAGGAACATGTTCTCTCCTGGAGCCTACGGGAGTGAAGCCTGCCAACACCCTGATTTTAGTTCCATAAAGCTCATTTTAGACACCCTGCCTTAAGTGGCATATCAGTTGTGAAGCGTTTTGAACATTATCGCTGGTGTGGTAGGCTAATCCCTAGAACCCGTGAATATGCTACCTTTATATATCCCTAAATAACAAAAGGGACTTTGCAAATGTGATTAAATTAATGAT
The DNA here is from genome assembly GCF_018350155.1 of Leopardus geoffroyi. Taxonomy (NCBI): domain Eukaryota; kingdom Metazoa; phylum Chordata; class Mammalia; order Carnivora; family Felidae; genus Leopardus; species Leopardus geoffroyi. The sequence goes on along the minus strand of NC_059327.1, from coordinate 101,634,706 downwards.
CTTGAGATGCGAGATTAGCCCACATTATCCAGGTATGCCTGATATAATCACAGGGGTACTTATAAAAGGAAGGCAGGCGTGTCAGGAGTCAGAGATGTAATAATAGAAGCAGAGGTCAGAGTGATATGGAGCCAGAAGCCAGTAGATACAGGCAGCCTCTAGAAGTTGGGAAAGGCAAAGAACATGTTCTCCCCTGGAGCCTATGGGACTGCAGCCTGCCAACACCCTGATTTTAACCCCATAAAGCTCATTTGAGACCTCTGACCTCTAGAACTGTGAAAGAATAACTTTTGTGCTGTTTTAAGCCACTGGTTAAGGGGTAATTTGTTACAACAGCAATAGAAAAGTAATACACCTATGTATAGAGTTTTTACTCTTGGGAAAAAGGTGGGAAAGAGAGGAAGGGGTAAGGAGAGAACCCGTAAAGGTTGGGATTCTGTTTTCTGGGCTTTTGAGGAGTGCTCATAGAGGGGACAAGAAATGCTGGAGAAGAGGGAAGGAAGATTAGTGTTGGCCACCACGTGGTGTGGGATGATAAGGACAAAAATGTATAATGAGGACTTTCAGGAAGTCTGGTGTGTATTGTTACAAGTTCTTCCTAGCACCAAGTAGGATTTGCTTAGGATTGACAGTATGTTTCCAAGTTATGGAACCCAAGTTGCATTTCACTTGAATCTATCACTATGTTTAGATGGAATTTAGGGTGGGAGTAAGGGGACTCAGATTTAGTTGAGTTATATATCCTCTGCTTCAAGATAACCCTACTGCTACCTTTATGTCATCATTCCACTGGGGTCTTAATGGCTTTTTATTCTTTAAATTATAATCATTTTTATAACCTAGATTTTAGTCAGTCCTGCTTTAATGCGTGTATCAAAAATGGGAATTTATTCCACTGATTAAATATACCAGGGAACAATTTGAGTATAACAAGAATTTTGTGTTTGCCTATGTGTGATTTCATCTTTGTTTTTTTTTTTTTAATTTTTTTTTAACATTTATTTATTTTTCAGACAGAGACAGAGCATGAAGTGGGGAGGGTCAGAAAGAGAGGGAGACACAGAATCTGAGACAGGCTCCAGACTCCGAGCTGTCAGCACAGAGCCCGACGCGGGACTCGAACTCACAAACTGCGAGATCATGCCCTGAGCTGAAGTTGGACGCTTAACCGACTGAGCCACCCAGGCGCCCCGTGATTTCAACTTTGAATGCAGGAAACTGCCTCCAGCTGACTTGAACTGTATAGGAATGCACACAAATGCTGCAAACATCCTCCAGCTGCCTTGATTCACCAGGTATATCATGAGCCATACTCATCCACTTCAGGTGTTATAATTTTCTGTGCTCAAAAACCCTCTGTTGCCATTTCTTGATAGCTCTGACACTCACCTCCATGGGCAAACTTCAGGTCTTTTTCTAGGTAAGGTGCCATATTTATTGTAGTGTTTATGTATTTCTTAACTATTTAACATGTGTAAAACTGCTACCCTTTTTATTAGGTTCCTGTTGTCTTTTTTAAGTGTCACTGACAACATTTTTTGAGTATTGTGCCCCTAATTTCATTTTCCCCGTAAGCTCTGTGGTTGTTATTGTGCAATGTTGTACAGCGCAATGATTTTTAGGAAAGTATGTGTCACATTATACCAGAACTGACTGTATTTTGTCTGGAAGAGGTCACATTTAAGCCTCAACAGCAACGAGTTATATCCTAGAGCGAGTCTAGGATATAGGATTTATTCTTGAGGGGGAAGAAAAAAGGGAGATGATGGAGGAAAGGAAAGAATGAAAAACCAACTATTTCTTGTTTTATCCTTGGCCCAACTGAGCTCAGGTATTTTAAAACCCTGGTGCCGGGGCGCCTGGGTGGCGCAGTCGGTTAAGCGTCCGACTTCAGCCAGGTCACGATCTCGCGGTCCGTGAGTTCGAGCCCCGCGTCGGGCTCTGGGCTGATGGCTCAGAGCCTGGAGCCTGTTTCCGATTCTGTGTCTCCCTCTCTCTCTGACCCTCCCCCGTTCATGCTCTGTCTCTCTCTGTCCCAAAATAAATAAATAAACGTTGAAAAAAAAATTAAAAAAACAAAACAAAAACCCTGGTGCCATTCCTCCCGTGGTCCTTCCCCATTAGCACAAGAGAGTTTTTCTTGGCATCTATGGACATCTCCCCGCCCCACCGTCCAGGGACCGCTATCAGTGTGTTTCAGAGGACCATAAACCTCCTGAAATTATTTGCAAACTTTAGCATTTATGTTTGTGGGAAGAGGAAAACCTTAAATTTCACCCACTTCTCAAAGGAAATACCAGACAGCTGCTGTTTTTGTTTTTCAGGCTCCAGAGACTTCTGTGAAGGGCAGAGTGATCCATGCTTCTTTTGTGTACATACACCACTGTGTGAGTGTGGGGCAGCTACAGAGTTTCTATATGGGAAAAGCTGAGGCGCAGCAGTCTGGCTGGACGGCATACTTGTATAGCAAGCACACTGCTTTTACTTAGCTTCTGTGTTAATGTGGCGCCTTGCAATGAGGCGATGGGCTCTAGTACGTGCATTCTTTCCAGGAATATAGCCCAGGTCATCACCACGAAAGCATGAAGCTCTAGTCACCCTCCAAGGGGATTTATGGACATATTTTAAGCATTTTATCTAATGGTCTGTGCTTAGAGACTTCCTGGTCTGGGTAGGAATGAAGCCTGGGAACTGAAGGAAGGCTTCCAGCCAGGAAGAACAGGCTGAGGGTAAGAGGAATAAAAGAAAGGAGGACTTGAAGTCTGAAAATGAATGCTGCTAGTTCATGGTTTTGCGAGGGCAAAGCTGTGCTGGATATTATTTGGTCCAACTCCCTTGTCCTGTCTTGCAGCCTTTCCTTGTGATCGTCATGTGTCAAATACTCCCTGTTTTCACTTGCTTTGTCCCCTCATGGTAGAATTAGATGTTTTCCACAGCAAGCTCTGGGAAGGGAGGCCTCCATTGTTTCGAATAATATTAAGGTATTCTAATATGTAGCACTCCTTCAAACTAAAGGTATTTAGACAAATGGCTCATCCCTAGGCTGGTCTCTAGATAACTATGACACCCATAGGCTCAGTGAGGCTAGAGATCAGATGTCCTTCACTCCATCAACCAAGCTCCACCAGCCTCACATCAGGAGATGTGATAAGCTCCACCAGCCTCATGTAGCATCCTGTCCAATGTCTATGATCAAGGAAACACTATTCTCTTCCTCTCTAGAGTTATGGTTGGCCATAAACATCTTCTTTCTTGGCCCTGCAGCCCCTAACACATGATCATAAAAAATTTTTAAATGCAATATTTGTCTTCACTGTGTCCTCTTCTTAGGGTGTCTACTGAGCCCATGTTAATCACCTGAATAGGAACCACCCCCCCCAACTTTCTCTCAAGGGGCAACAGCAGGATCTCATAGAGAGAAGTCTGCAGACTGAAGACAGGCCTCATTTTGGACAGTTACTTCTGCTTCTGGGTATAAGGATCATTTTTGGAAAATTACTACTTTTCATCTTCTAGTTACAAAAGTAATACATCTGTGTCATAAAACAAAGAATTCAAAGTACATATGTATGAAGTAAAAAGCAAAATATGAAACTATTCCCTTTCCTTCCCCAATTTTCATTCCTGGGACACTCTTGAGAGTTTACTATGTATCATTATAGACTTATTTTCTATGTACATAGAATATCAAAGGATATATATATATAGATATTGAATAAATTAGAATTCTATATGGAGATAGAAGTATATGGAAATAGAGATGCAGGCATAAAAAATATGTTTTTTAATAAAAATTTAATCATACTATACATATCCTACAACTTTTTTTTTTTTTACTTAACAATACGTCAGGGACAGCAGCCCATACAGTATTCATATATGGGGCTATCTTATTTAAATAGCTGGATTAATATTTCATTGTATGGCTGTATACCATAATTTATTCATTCATAGCCCTACTGATAGATTTTTTTGTTGTTTTCAATTTTTATCTCCTACAAATAATGCTGCAATGAACATTCTTAAACATCTATATCTTTTTTTTTAAGCAATACTGAAGCAAATTTACTTTTTATTTTTTGTTTTGTTTTGTTTTGTTTTTAAAGTTTTTGTTTAAATGCTAGTTAGTAACATATAGTGTAATGTTAGTTTCAGGTGTAGAGTTTAGTGATTCATTACTTACATATACCCAGTGCTCATCACAAGTGCCCTCCTTAATGCCCATCACCCATTTAGCCCATCTCCCTCCTACCTACGCTCCAGCAACCCTCAGTTTGTTCTCTGTAGTTGAGAGTCTCTTATCATTTGCCTCCCTCTCTTCCCTCTCTTCCCCTATATTCATCAACTTTGTTTCTTAAATTCTCCATATGAATGAAATCATATGGTATTTGTCTTTCTCTGACGGACTTATTTCATTTAGCATAATACACTCTAGCTCCATCCACGTTGCTGCTAATGACAAGATTTCATTCTTTTGCTGGCTGGGTAATATTCGATTGTGTGTGTGTATGGTATGTGTAGATAGATAGATAGATAGATAGATAGATAGATAATTTACGCCCATCTTCTTTATCCGTTCATCAGTCGGGCATTTGGGCTCTCTCCATAATTTGACTACTGTTGATAATGCTGCTATAAACATCAGGGTGCATGTGCCTCTCAAATCAGTATTTTTGTATCCTTTGGGTAAAAAAGTACCTATTAGTGCAATTGCTGGATCATAGAGTGGTTCTACTTTTAACTTCTTGAGGGCCCTCCATACTGTTTTCCAGAGTGGCTGCACCAGTTTGCATTCCTACCAACAGCATAAAAGGGCTCCCTTTTCTCCTTTTCTCTGCATCCTCGCCAACGTCTGTTGTTTCCTGTGTTGTTAATTTTAGCCATTCTGACAGGTGTAAGGTGGTATCTCATCATGGTTTTGATTTGTATTTCCCTGATGAACATCTATATCCTTAAGCATATGTGAAATATATCCCTTTAGGATACATATCCCACATTTCATTCTCCAGTTGGTAAGATTATATCCTTTTAATAATTTGATAGAAACTGCCAAATTGCCCTCCAACATGCCATATCAATTTACACTCCCACCAACAACAGTTTCCTTTGCTCCTCCACTCTCAAATACTTTATGTTAGGAATATTTTAATACTTCCCAATATGCTTGGGCAGAAACATAGTATCTTGTCATTGGTTTGTCTTCCCTTGATCAATAGTTAAGTTTGGCTTATTTTCATATCTTTATTATCACCTTATTTCTTTTTTGTGAACATCCTTGTTCCTATTCTTTGCCATATATTGGGTTGTTTCTTGCTTGTAAGGCTCTTTTTCTATTAAAAATATGTTAAACATGGGGCGCCTGGGTGGCGCAGTCGGTTAAGCGTCCGACTTCAGCCAGGTCACGATCTCGCGGTCCGTGAGTTTGAGCCCCACGTCGGGCTCTGGGCTGATGGCTCAGAGCCTGGAGCCTGTTTCCGATTCTGTGTCTCCCTCTCTCTCTGCCCCTACCCCGTTCATGCTCTCTCTCTGTCCGAAAAATAAATAAACGTTGAAAAAAAAATATGTTAAACATGTTGATATTATTTCCTTTATGGTACCTTTTACCATATAGAAATTTAAAATTTTTATGTTATTACATCTGAGAATCTCATGTTTTACGACATGAACTCCTATTTAATATCAAAAATGTCTTACTTTTCATAATAGTAAATGGTAGTAATTGCTTTAGTGTTCATCTTGCCTGTGTAATTCCAATGCCAAGGGGGTCCCTATGAACTTAGGAGTGCTTTTAAATGAATTTGCACATAATTAATCATTAGACAAGCTATATACATTTTTTGAAAAATAATACCCGTATGGTTGAAGATGATTTAGCCAATCTATAGACAATGACCCCTGTATAGATGGATTCATGGATTCATTTTTAGAACAAGTATTAGACATAATCTATAATTATTTTGTACATTTAAATCCAATCTTAAAGCACACTCAGGGGGACAAGGTTCTCAAGAATCCTGAAATGGCATCTGGGGCATCAAAACCAGTATTTTTCAGTGCCATTTTAGTGCTGAATGTTTGGGACAGTTTCCGTACTTTAGTTCTTTAAATATCAATTTTCCATGTACAGTGTGTACAGCTCTAATAAACAAGAGTAACTGAGGAAGGAAAACAGACTCCGTGAGATTTTGTCACAGAAAAGGCTCGGGGCTCAAAGTCTCAAAGGAATCACCCTTTAAATGGAGAAATAGTCACACCTGAGAGATTCTTCTGCCACTAATAAAGGGGGAAAGGGTAGCTCCTGTTAGGAAGAGACCTTGGACCAATCAAAAAAACAGTAATATTAATAATTATTAGAACAAACACTTATATAGCTAAGTGCTTTACAGACATGACCTCATTTAGAGCAACAATGTGAGTAGTAGGTGCTCTGATTATCCCTCCTTACAGATAAGGAAATCAAGGCACAAAGACTCTAGTGAAAAATTGAACAATTGGGTGAACTGCCTATAGAGTCTGACCACTTCTCTCCACAACAGGAAACTTCCTTCATTGCCAATAACACTGGGTTATAGCAGAACAGTCTGTGCAGTTCATGATACTCCATGAAAGGACTGGGCCCCAGTGATGATGCTTCAAACACATGGATTTGGGATAAGGTGGGGTAAGGAGTCCTGTTGCAAAATTATTCCTGGTGGCATCCAGAATGTAAATGTATATCTTGTCTGGGTTAATTAAATAATCAGCTTGCAATCTGGGTTGGAATAACCAGTTGCCTCTCTTTGATTTATTAATTATTTAGTCCAATGAAAGACTTGACAATAATTTTCTGATGTTTTATATTCACAAAAGAAGAAAGAAAAAAGTGAATAAATTCCTACAATCATTTGGGTCTTGAATAGCATAGACAAAATCAATCAGAAAATCAGCTATCTTGACAGTTTCATAGCCAAAAATGTAGCTAAATGATTTACGTCTATTTAATTTTCCACGTTATTCAAGCCTTCTCATGGTAATGAGAGCATTAGAACACTCATCTACTCCAGTTATCTCCCAGAATTTTAAAATAGACACCAAGGAGGAAATCAGTACAGAGGGAGACAAAAGAAACGTGCTTATAGAGAGAGTTAGATAAAAAGGGATAGTTCAATGGTTGTGGATATCCACAGTTGAGTCATCACAGGTCATGTCAGTGTATTTAACAAAAGTCCTGTTACTTCTGCCATCTGTATGTGTATCATCAACTAGAGGCTTAAATGGCATGACAGTGATGTAGGACTCTGGTCCTTGACTTGATTTTTACCCAGCTTTCAGAAACACTGCTCTGATCATTGCTGCTGTGTTTAGAGAATAACTTTTCATGGAGTTGGTGTTCAGATCAACATTTAGAATGGAGACCTTAGAAAATAAAAACATTTAAAAAATTATAAAAACGGGGTGCCCAGGTGGCTCAGTTGGTTAAGCTCAGGTCGTGATCTTGCGGTTCGTGGGTTCAAGTCCTGCATTGGGTTCTGTGCTGACTGCTCAGAGCCTGGAGCCTGCTTTGGATTCTGTGTCTCCCTCTCTCTCTGCCCCTCCCCCACTCATGCTCTGTCTCTCTCTCTCTCTCTCTCTCAAAATTAATAAAAACATAAAAATTATAGAATGGAGACCTTAGAAATATAAGGATTAAGGCACTTGAAGAAGGTCACCAGTAACCATTGAGAATGATGACCCCCAGATGACCACAACCCAAATGATCCTACCAGCCCAGGAAAGCTGAGTGTTCACCTCCTTCTCCTTTGACTCTGACTCACTTTCTCTCTGGATCTCTCTATTCTTCCTTTCTCTTCTGTTTCTCACTCACTCCAGATTTCTTGTTTCTTCTCCTTCCCCAGATTGGTTTGTGTCCATCCTAATTTGTTTCTTGTTCAATCCTCATACCCTGAAACCAAAATGTATTTTAATTATAACTGTTTTATTAAACAAAGCTTTCTAGTTTCTAAGTATTAAATTTAAATGACTAGAGTGCTATATTCTCTTTTAGGAGCAAGGAAAGCTCTTTTTTATGACCTTTGGTATTTGATCTTTGTCGTTTTTCCCCCTCTCTCTCATGAGTCAATGACACTTTTACAGAAAAACAACACTTTGCCTTTTCCTGATTTATAAAAATATAAGTCACGGAAAGCTGTAAAAAGGCACTATCTGCTTAGCATCGGGGAAAAGATAATTTGGGAATATCCTTGTTTACTTTCTGAATCTCTAAGGAGCTATTTTAGAAAGAGCTCTCACCTGTGTTAATTTTTCCCTGTCCGAAGCTCTCTGAGCTGCTTCTGTCGTGGACCTCTGTGGAAACCTCTACACTGTTAGTTCCTGCTTTGCACGTAATACACCCCAAACCTGAGAAACACACATAAACACACACACACACACACACATCATCATCATCATCATCATCATCCAGCAGGTACCACCAGGGAGAAAACAATTTTACGTGAGTATTTCTGTTTTATTTCCTTCACCTACTAAGTTTTATGTGGATATTCCAGGAAGAGAAAGCTATTTGTTTATATGTTTCCCATATAATACTTGCATATCATAATTGCTGTACAATAATAGTTAATTAAATTACATTTATTACTGGGTGGAAGTTTCCTGCGACAGGGCCCAAGGAGGGTTTTATGAAAAAGGTATTAGAATAAAAAGTCCTTGATAGCTGAAAGCTATGTGTAGAATAAACGTTCGACATGTTGTGCATTCTGAGAGCATTAAACTACATCTGGTGGGGATTGTGAGGTGACTTGGTTGAGATGGAAGGATGGTCTCACTCACATGAGAGTTTAAGGGAGATTAAGGGAGTTTGGAGACCAAACTAGAGGAAAATGAGAAAATATATTGAATGTATGTTTTGTCTACATATTTAGTGAACATATTAAACGTTAATATGTGCCACAAATAAGGTGACTTTCAATAAGGTAAAATTTGACAAAGCTTGGAGTAATTGATCACTAAACACCTGTAGAAGTTTTAGGAGATGCATTATCTTACTATGTTAACAAAGCAATATTGCTGCCCTGGCAGGGATCCTTGGAGAGGTTGCCCTGCAGGTGAAGGGGAAGGAAGGTGGGCAGCATTTTGTACCCCTCCACCCCTATTTTAATGAGAAAAAATCCTCTTTTATCTGTTTTACACATTGGGTCCTGTTAAGAGTTACTTTAGAAACAAGGTTTACCCTTTAGGAAAAAAAAAAGTTTTAAAGTGACTGATTGAGCCCCCTAGTTGCAGAGCCCAGGGTAGTGGAGTCACCTGCCCATGTCCAGGTGTTCTGCCTTGGGTGAGGAAACCACGGCATGGCCCACAGAGGGTTTGGAAGGCCTACTGTTGCACTGTGGCCCACAGGTTGCTAATAGATAATTACAGTTAACATTTACTGGACACATAATCTGTACCAGGCGTTATTTCAGTTTTGTACGTATTCTACATTTCAGTATCCTTAGACAACATATTCCATATATTAATATATCACAAACCAGGCTGCCTCTTACAGTGGATGACAACTTAGAGTCAATGAAGTACAACAAGCCACCTAACCCTCACCTTTATAAGGTAACTATTATTTTCACTCATTTTAGAGATGAGAAAACTGAGGCACAAAGAGTTTAGGAAACTTGCCCAAGGTCACACTTGTAAGTGCTAATGTGATCTGCTAAAACACCAAGATTGCTATTGGCAAGGTGGAAAGAGGCCTAAGATGAATCCTGTTAGTACTAGGTATAGACAATTGAATATGGGAACCAGTGACAATAAATCACTGGCATAATATGAAATTATATGCAACCTGCTAGGAAAAGGAAGCCTAAGACTTATATTTCTGGGTGTTTCTATCAATTCTGCCCTCTCTCACTAATCTTATTCACAATAAAAATCACCAGCTTTTTAATAAGACAGTTGTCAAGAAATGTTCTGCCTTTAAAGGATATGTGTTAAGTCCATTAAAACTGATTCTTGCACATAGCAGGGACCTGTTAAATGTTAGTTCCATAACTTTTTTCAGAGGTCAAAAAACCCTACTTTCTCGTGGATCATACATTTAAAATGTCATACTGGTGGCTGCCACATCTGATGCTAATTTATTTGCTAAATAGGCATTGGAGAATACTGTGGTTAGAGCTTTGACAATTTCAGTTGATTTCTGAACAGATTTGTCATATGTAAAACAATTTTCCTGACTACTCAGGAAATAGGAAAGGCCTTCAACTAAAGGAGGATCATCTATAACTGTGTCCTGTATGCTCACTGGAATACCATGGAGTAAAGGTGAAGAGAATTAAAAATGAATAGCTCTGATCAGGTGCAGAATGTCCTGATTGTTAGAATGATGAATAAGAACAAGACCCACAGGGGAGCTCGGTATACTTCCGCTTTGTGTGCACGAGGTGGGGAAAATACATGGTTTCCCTGTCACCTAGTGAGAGCAAATGGGCAAATGACGTGAAGGTAGCATACGTCACCTAAGAGGTCTGTGGCTTAGGAACATGCTGAGTCAATTTGCTACTTGAGAATTTACATCACCTTGATGGTGGACTTCCCCAAAAGTGGAATTCTAAGCAACCTCATATCCCTACCTGGGGAGAGCAGAGATTTCCTTTTTCCTCTATCTCTCTGACAGTCCAAATCGTGAGGTGGATACATAGCAGACCCTGTTCCCTCCACCCACATTTTCCTTTACATAACAACAGAAAAAGGGTTTTCCTACAGCTTAGTCACTGGCAGATTAAATAGCATTCTGAAAATAAGGAGGCAAAGTGACAAAACTGCTTTCAAGGAATTTGTTTTCAACCTCTAAGTTGAGGAGTCTTGAATTCATTATTCAGCATTTACCATAAAAATGTACCAATCTGAAAGATAAAATAAGTTGCTACTTAAAACAATAAATAGGAAGCATTACATCATCAGAAAACATTTCTTGAGCCTGTGTGTATTTGGTATTTCTTTAGATGCTATCAGGTCACTGCTCTGTGAAGACACACGGCAACACTTAATGACACACGTGCTTGAGAAAATGAAAGCATGCCGGCCTTTATGTGTGAAAATGACACTAAATACGATCAGACAAATGTGCATTCGAGGTTTGTTTTTCAGTCGCACTGAGGTTTTTTTCCATGATTTCTATTCACATTTAGTGCTGCCGACCCGTGTTATGATTTTAAGATGATTAGCCAGAGTTAGAAGTATCGTCTTTGTTCACAAAAGGTTTTTTGTCTTCAAGATTTTCATAGGAATTAAAATCATGAGCAAGTGCCTAGCACCATACTATGAAGCTTCAGTAAAAATAATCTGGACTTCCATGAATTTGGGGCTAGGCTAGTAAAACACATGTTAGTGTAAGACACTGGTAGGATATGGAAGTCGTGACAATATTAGTTATATCTGAATTAATCTGATAAAATTAGTTGGGTGAATTATTATGAAATAAAAATTTTACCAATTTAACAAGTCGGTGAGGTTCCTTCATTAGGCTTAACATTAGAATTCATCTTGATAATATTGGGTTAAATTCCTTGGTCATTTTTTTCCCCCTTTTTAGGCAGAAAAACCTCAGATAACTGCCTCCTGCCACAGCATAAAGACTCTGTATGACTGCCTTGCTCACTGCTTTCTCTTCAGGGTCTGGCACAATGCCTGGCACAGAAAGGCACTTAATAAGTATTTGTGACTTGTCTACATTAATGATTGATTGATTGGCTGATTGAAAGACTTAATTCATTAACTGATTATTGGCATATACAAGACATGTAATTGGATGTAGTAGGAAACCAATCATCTACTCAACCTTGATTCTTGCAAGTAGAATGAGACTTAGCAGGCACCAAAATGAGAGAGGCCACCTATGCTTAACCTAAGCATCGCAAAAAGCAGATAACTCAGGTTCTAGAAAACAGATGGTGACTTCCCTGCAGTGATAGCCACCCAAAAAAGCATGAAGGTGTAGCCTAGATAAGACAGTTTCCATTTGTGAAACAGAAGCATTTGTTAATTAACACAGAAGCGGTCACTTGAACAGAAAGCTAGGCAAATGCCTTGAGCCGTTAAAAAAAAAATTTCCTTCAGAAAAGCATTTCTTTTGATGATAACTTTAAAAAATAATTTATGTAGTTTCTTTTTCAGTAGCCGTGCTCGATCTGTATCGTGCAGCATTATTAGCATTTGTTAACAACAGAAGTGGTAAGGAAATTACTCACCACAATTGTTAGATTGGGTTATTAGAGGCAAAGAGAGAAGAGTGGCCTTCAGGAGTACTCAGTTCAAATCGCTACAGTCAGCAGAGGTGTGGGCCATAGTGGGGGAGGATGTGAGAACGGAGGAGGGAATTGGCTTGCCTCAGTTTCTGGTGAAGCATTAAAATTTGTAATGCAAGCCACTTAGCTTGCAAACACAATTGGTTTCTTTTGTTCTAGAAGAGAAAGGTTGCTGGGGAATAAATTCAGATGAGGAATAAATACGGCTCTAAACTTTCTTTGAGTTTGTATTTCATGAAAGCCTCACTTATATAAGTAAGGTGATGGCTCAGGAAAGTAGTATGTGTACTTTTTTTGTTTGTTTGAGACTGGAAAATTAGATTGTATCAATCTTTTCTCAAGAATGATTTGGTGCCATGGATTAGGTCTCCAGTGACAAATTTGCATGTCTCATGTGCCTTGGTCTCTGTGTGTCTGCATAATGAAGGCATCTTTGTTCATTCAAAATTCATTCATAAAAAATTCATTCATTCAACAAGTACTTATTGAACATCAATTAGTCATACTTTGTCCTCTCTCTTTTCTGTGTGTGAAAAAATAGAATCCAACTGTTTTTCATTGCACACAACTTGCAAATGTTTTAGCAGGGATTTCCTAGCATATATAATACTTTTGTGAAAATGAAAAACAAAAACAAAAACAAAAACAGCTCCCTCTCTGTGCAAAAGAATTATTTTCAAAAGTCCCTGTTCCTCTGAGTGGAGGAAGCCCTATGCCCTAGCTGAGAGGAGTGCATTCTGGATTTCAGCCCCTAGCTGGGCACCATTTTGCAGTACACAAAAGTCATACCTATATGTAGAAGCTAGTCTTAGGTAAAGCCTTACTGGGTTTTGTCCAATTTTTGATGATTTGGACCAAGTGTAAGGAGAGTTCCTTCAATCTATGTTAGACAAAGAATCTCTATACCAAAGACTCTGGTCTCACTTGTTCATCCACCAAATGAGGAAGTTAGACTAGATTCCTTTTCCTTCCCCTAAAAAAATATGCATTTTGGTTATATAGTTGGGGGGACAAGAGCATGGGCTTCAGAGTCAGACTACTTGAGTTTGAATTCTGGCTCTATGATTTAAGAGCAATTTGATCTTGGAGAATCTCTTTGACCCTCAGTTTCATTTGTAAAATGGAGGTATAGTGCCTATTACCTAGTTCATAGAGTTATTATGAGAATTAAATGTGATATAGCATGCGAACACTTGGTACAATATCTGGAGTAAGTATTCAATAATCATTAGCCATTACGATGATGATGATGATGATGATGATGGTAATGATGATGTCGACGATGACAGTGTGATTCCACATCTCAAGAAAACGAAGGGCAGCCAATCCCATCTTTTGCCTAACAGAGTTCTAGCATCAGTAATCTCACTAACACTTGTTTATCCACATTTTCCACTCAGCCAATTATAACACTTTCTGGGTCACTAAGGTAAATAAGGACTTTCATTTTGTAAGCCTTGATAAGGCTACTGCCCTCTATCATCTAATACTACTGTAATATCCCTATAGACACTTGCTATCTTTCTAGGAGAGAGTCAAGTAGCAGGCAGTTTTGCCTGAATCAAATAATTTGTGTTTGATTCCCAAAAGCAGCCTCTAGAGATTCTTAAGAATAATCCATCAAGCAGAGGAATTCCTGAAACACCAAAGAAGGACAGTGTATCAGCCATTACTGTATAACCAACAGCTCTAAAACATAGTGGCTAAAAGCAACCACCATTTATTATTTCTCATGAGTCTGTGGGATGACTTAATAGATCTGCTGATCTGGGATAGACTTAACTCATCTTGGCTGGGCTCACTCAAGTGTCTGTAGTCAATAGCATATTGAGCTTGGCCTGGACACTAAGTTCTCCTTACATGGCTCCCGTATCCCTCCAGCCTAGGCATATTTTGATGATGGTGGCAGGGGTCCAAAAGAGAAAGGAAATAAGTCTTTTTTTTTAAGTCTCTGCTTCTGTCAAGTTTACTACTATCTCATTAGCCAAAGCAAGTCACATGGCCAAGTTCAGAATCAGCATGGAAGGATACCACCAAAGCATATGGATAGAGGGGGGCATGAAAACTGGGGCCACAAGTACAATCTACCACACACAGTAGATACTAGTTTTAAAGATTTCTAGCTTATACATTTATCTAGTAGTCAGCTTCGTTTTAATATTCAGTCACACACACACACACACACACACACACACACACATACTTTTTCTTGCTTTATTCACAAGAAATGTCTTGAAAAGCAGTACAAAATCCAGAAAAAGAAAATCCAGACAAAGAACAGAAAGCTTTAACATTTGAATGTTAAAGATTGAGCAAAATCTTAAGTTCTCTTCATGAACTTCCTCTAATTTGTTCTTTTAGAAATCAGTTAGCAAAATCCTTCTAAGGCAAATAAAAAATAAAAAGGTAGGGTGAATTTATCCCTGCTAGGGTAAAACTGAAACATTGGATTATGCAGTATAGAAGACTGTCTTAGGCTAGACTAGCCTTGAAAAGGGGAGCCTAGCTCGACTAGCCTGTGGAAAGAGGAAGCCTAATCTAGCTTCTCTTTTTCATAACAATTAGGTGTTTTAGCTCCATAGAAGCCACTCAGAAAGAGCAGACAAGCACCCATCAAATAGCTGGTTCCAACTGGCTTGCAAAATCCTAGTTACTATAACCTGCACGTCCTCCAAAGTATAGAAGCTGCCTGTTAGAATTCTCATTTGGATCTTTGCTTTGGGATGTGCAAAAATACTCTCAAAATTGGCACATATACCTCCTAATTTAGTTTATACCTCCATATTCTGTCATAGCAACACAATGGCTCAGACCCTTAAATAAACCTCCACATATTTATTTATTTTTTTTTTATTAAATTTTTTTTTTTCAACGTTTATTTATTTTTGGGACAGAGAGAGACAGAGCACGAACGGGGGAGGGGCAGAGAGAGAGGGAGACACAGAATCGGAAACAGGCTCCAGGCTCTGAGCCATCAGCCCAGAGCCTGACGCGGGGCTCGAACTCACGGACCGCGAGATCGTGACCTGGCTGAAGTCGGACGCTTAACCGACTGCGCCACCCAGGCGCCCCTAAACCTCCACATATTTAAAGACACCATGTGGTCTGCTGTCCTCTAACTTATTAACCAAACCAGTTTAATATTCCCTCATAGGACCTAGTTTCCAACAATATCATCATTTTGTTCCCTGTTTTTCTCTAGACCTTGCAGCTCTTTGCCACATCTTCTCTTAAATGTGGTGACTGGGCTGCCCAGGGTATGATAAATGGGGACAGTTCCCAGGCCCTACACCTTGTGTGTCCCCACCCCACCCCAACTGCACCGCATGCACATTATAATGACAGGTGGCTAGGAAATGACTCAGGAGGTGGAGTGTGGAGGAACAAGAGGAGATTTCCAGCACAAGTGTAGAAAAACACTTGAAGGTTTCATATATAAGTGTACTCCATCAATAAATTCATCCTTCCTCATCACAGCAGATAGTAGCAGAGTCCTTCCTTTTTACCACGGACTCTTTAGGATGCAGGTAACTAATTAAGATTCCTATCTCCTTCCAAGTTCATCTTTATTTTTTTTTAATCTTTATTTTTGAGAGAGACAGAGACAGACAGAGTGCGAGTGGGGGAGGAAGAGAGAGAGAGAGGGAGACACAGAATCCCAAGCAGGCTCCAGGCTCTGAGCTATCAGCACAGAGCCCGAAAGGGGAGCTCAAACTCCCCAACCGTGACATCATGACCTGAGCCGAAGTTGGACGCTTAACCAATTGAGCCACCCAGGCGCCCCCCGAGTTTATCTTTAATATTTACTGTAATAAATGGTCATCTAAACTAAAAACCAGCCCCAAATGATGTGATTTACCCTCACCTGTCTGCACCAACCATTGTTAGTAACCACCATTGTGGGTTATCACTGATAAGTGACCCCAGGTACCCAAAATCTATAACTCTAAAAATGGTAAACAAAAAAAACACCACCCCAAACTCTAGCTTTTATAAGTCATTCTTCTAACCATGCAGCCTGATAAGTGTTTCTCTTCTGATCAGTCCTCTTATGCTCACTATATTCATTTTGAACTACTACAATCCCTGGTCTTTTCCCCCTTGTGCCTTTCCTTGTTTTTTTCCTTAACTACTCAAGTCCTACCATTTTCTCACAAAAGTAGCAGAAATGGATTGGCTGAGTGCATAAAGAAGAGAGTTATCTCTACAGGACCTGCTTTACATACTTGCCTCTTCCTTGTGGAGCATTATGTGAGACAAGTCCTACAGGATCCATTCTGGGAACTGTGGCCTAACTTGTAAAGGCATATCCCCAGCACAGACCTCGAACATCTCTCCCAAGGGAAGCAGCTGAATAGAACAAGCCTCTCTCATTCAGGTTTTCCACCTAGTCATTGAGTCCCAGCAGGCTAACTTCAGTGGCCACCACTCAGAGGCAAATGGGGAGATAACATAAAATACCCTTAAAGTTCTCTTTGTTAGTAATCTAGCACACAAGTAGGCATTTCTCCCACTGATTTTCCGAATCTAGAGTTTAGGATCATTCATTCAGTCAACAAAGATTTGAATACATATTTGGTACCAGGCAAATAGACCAAGAATGCCAGCCCTCATGGAGATTATATTCAGATGGGTGGAAACAGATAATGAACAGAGATAACAGCACAAAATGTAAGGTATATCAGGCACAGATAATTGCTTAAGAGAGAAACAGTAGAGGAAGATAGGGAATGTGGGGGGCGGTAAGAGGTACTGTTTTTCATAGTGTACACAAAGAAAGTCTTAGGAATGAAAAAGTGAGGAAGTAAGCCATGTGAATATCTGCCAGAAGAACATCCCAGGCGGAAGGAATAGCCAGTGGAGATGTAAAGTAAGCAGTTAGATGTACAAATTTTGGAGTTTGAGAGAGAGTTCAGGCTTGGAAGTATAAATTTGGAGTGATTAGCATGCATGTGGTGTTTAAGCTGAGGAGCTGGTTGAGATCACCAAAGGAGTTAGTGTAGATGAAGAAAAGAGGAGGTGTGAGAATTAAGCCTCAAAGTTTAAACTTTGGAATGATGAGGACCAATCAGCAAAGGAAACTGAAGAAGAATGCCCACTGATGAAGGAGAAAAACTCAGAGTGGAAGCCAAATGAAGAAAGAGGAAGTGATCTACCCAACAAAATGCTGATAGATGAAGTAAGCTGTAGGCTGCAAACTGACCTGGATATAGCTGTGGGAGAAGTCATTGGTGAACTTAAAAAGGACTAGTTCAGTGAGTTGGTAAGGACAAAAACTGGGTTTAAGAGAGAATGGGAAGTGGGGCATCTGGATGACTTAGTCAGTTAAGCATCCGACTCTTGATATTGGTTCAGGTCATGATCTCACTGCCTTTAGATCGAGCCCCACGTTGGGCTCCACACTGACAGCACAGAACATGCTTGTGATTCTCTCTCTCCCTTTCTCTCTGCCCCTCCTCTGTGCACACACACTCTGTCAACATAAAAAAATAAACTTAAAAAAATAAAATTTCTTTTGAAGAAAAGAGAATGGGAGGCAAGAAAATAGAGTCAGTGGGAAGAGGTCAGTATTTCAAAGAGTTTTGCTGTAAAGGGGAGCAGGGAAATGAAATTGTAGGAAGAGAGGGGTGAACGGTCAAAACTATTTTTATGATGGTAATAATAGTAGTCTGTTTTTATGCTAATGGAAATGATCTACTAGAAATGAGAAAATTGATGATAATGGAGGTGGGGGAAAACTTGCTGTAGTGATGTCCTTGAGTGATTGAGTGAAGGTGGGATCTAGTGCCCAAGTGGAGGGCTTACCCTTAGGAACACAAACTGTTTGTCCAGTGTAACAGGAGAGAAAGCTGAGTATATGGACACAGGTATAGCTAGGTAGGTAGATAGAGTGGTGAGAGTATGAAGACCTCTTCTTCTTTTTTTCTTAATTTTTAAGTTTTTAAAAATTTATTTTGAGAGAGAGAGGGAGAGCACAAGCAGGGGAGGGGCAGAGAGAAGGAGAGACAGAATCCCAAGCAGGCTCCGCAGCATCAGTGCAGAGCCTGATGTGGGACTCAAACTCACAAACTACAAGATCATGACCTGAGCCAAGATCAAGAGTTGGACACTTAACCAACTGTGCCACTCAGGCACCCTGAAGAAGTTCTCTTCTGATTGTCTCTATTTCCTCAGAAAAAAAAATGGCAGCAAGGTCATTAGCTGAGAATGCAGATGGGGAAAGAGGAAATGGAAGAGAGGATAAGATATGAAATAATCATATGAGAGTGAGAGAGAGTAAATGACTGGGGGAATTTTGTGAGATTATCGGGTAGCTCTGTGGCCCATTTGAGGTTGATGGTTATGCATTTTTAGTGAGACCAGTTCGCACAGAGGCATGTTTCTCTCCAGCCAAGCTCAGCTGTGTGCATGTGAGCACATAATAGGTGTAGAGGTGGATTTAACCATGGTTGTACTTTTGCTACATGAAGACAGGGAGTGAGAAAGGGGATAATAATGATGATGGATAGGAGGCAAGTGATGACATGAAGATGGAGTAGGGGACAATCCAAAGTTAGTAGGGTCAATAAGTTGCAGGTGGTGACATGGAGGATAGTTGGGGTCGGGGCACCAAAGAGAATCAGCTGGAAAGACAGGAGGTGGTGGTCAGAAGTGGGATGCTTGGAATTGAGGTTATAAAGGGATTAACGTGATCGATAATGACAAGGTCTAGTAGGATATGACCATGGAAGTGAGTGGCAGAGAAATTATCTTTGACGATCTTAGGCAAGATCTTTGAAAGACATGAGGTCAAGGAACTGACAGGCCAGAATATCAGAAGCATTATCTATGTGAACATTTAAATCACCAAGAATTGTCAGGAGCAATGTTGAAGGAGGTGACAGTTAGCTAAGGATTAAAATTTCAAGGAATGAGGGAAAGGGACCTGGGATATGTTTTTGAGGGCAGCAGGGGCGGATAACACACAGAAACAAGGAAACTAGTGGTATGGGCCTTATGGCATGCAATTCAATGCAGGTGTTTTGTTTTTAGGGTGGAGGAAGCAAGAGTAATCTGGAATTAGCAATAAGGAGCAAGTCATTTGCCATCTTGTTTTCTTTCCTCTTCATCTCTTGCATCTCCTATAATATATCCTTCCAGTTAGGTATTTTAGAGGCATATTGCTTCTTGACTTTCTTTACTCAAATGTTTTTTCTTATTGTGGTCATTTAATGCCCTAGGGATCTAATGCTTGGCACTGACTGAACATTAGAATCACCTGATGAGATTTTTGAACATTCCAATGTGTACACACAGGCCGTTTGAGCTATACTGATTTAATTTTTCTGGGGTGGGGCCCAGGCATCTATAGTGTTTAAAGTTCTCTAGGTGATTCTAATGGACAGACAAGTTAAGAACCACTGCCCTAGGGAAAAATGTGAAAAGGTTTGAGTGTTTGTAGGCATATACATTTTTATAGAGAATGGTCCGTGGTTTTCATCATATCCTTGAAAATATTCCTGACTCAAGAAGATTAACACTAAGCCCCTTATTTTTCTAATGAGAAAACATAAACTTCATTGATTTTTAAAAAATCTTTTACATTAAAGATGGAGATGGGACTTGAGAAAAGAGAGAAATCTGGGAAGAAACATACCAATCTATGTAAAATGATGGTGTCTGTTCCAAAACATGAGCAGGAATTTGGAACATCCATGAAGTGGAATCCATGAGGCTAGCCCACTACACTGTACATCCAAGATCATCTCTGCCCTTCCTTCCTGCCCTCTAAAAATGCGAAATGTACCTAGGTAACTGACGCTGGGGCTCTCTCACAGATGGTTTCTGCGTAGGAGTGTTGCACACGCCAGGCTCACTTAGCACCTGCGTTTTATGATGTGAAAACTGCACATCCATCATATGAGCATCACCTCAAATTGTATAATTTTTTCTCACAAAGTGGAAAAAAGAAGTTTCAGAATATGCATTCAACTTCTTCTGGCCTGCTAAAGGAACAAGATGGGTCAAGAATGAGGTCACAATGTTGGGGAGCTCTGGAGGCAGAAGCCCTCTCTGAGGCTGTGATGTACTTTGCTTGCTGTGTCCACACTCTTCTTGTCCCTTCACTGCTGCAGCAGGGCCAGCCATCAGTGCACTCAATTTTGTGAATTTACTCACATATTAATATGCTTGCCAATATTAACTTGATGGTTCTGGTTCCTTCACCACAGGCCTTAAATCTTTGACAAGGAAGACAGGAATGTCTTGGAATCCTGTACTTTAATTATAATCATAATTTTTTCTTAGCCATCATTTATCTATTCATTTGGGATTCTGAGATGCCCAAACCAAGCTATGACATTTCTAAGCAGTTAGCAAAAGGATGATAGGGAACTATTTATAACTTGTTAGAAAAGAAAGATGCTGGTGAAAGTAGTGGCCAGAAGAAATTCCTAAATATATGTTCCCTGGCCATGAAATTGCCCATCTCTAGCCTAGTGAGCATTAACGCCTGCTTGTCCCCACACATATTGGGGGGGGAAAGATTGGCAGATAGAACATGTCCATGGATGCACTGGGTAAAAGTGCAAGTGGCTTCTCCTTCTTCCCTCTTTTCTCTCCCTTTCTTCCTACGATTGGCCCTTTCCTCTTTCTGCTTGTAGTCCTCTATACCAACCTCACATGCACAATTGACTCCTACCCCCACATGTCATCCACTGACTCATGCTCTCATAGTCACCCACACAGTTGCTCACTGTGTGCTCCTTTCATGTCCGTTTCTGTCCAGATGCCTTGGTTTTTTAGCTTTTGCCTGATTCTCATCAGGAGAATCCTACAGGTCTGTAGGCCTTTGGAGTCCAAAGCAGCTAAGCCAGCCACAGGTTGACCTGTGATTCTCCCCACTCCTCCAGTATTTAGATCAACTTTTGGAGGAGTCAGTGATAACACGCATAAATCTAGAGAAATAAGCACAATGTCTCTAGAGTAAAGGCTGCAAATTAGCAGCCCTTAGAGGACTCTGATCAGTGTTCTCTTTAGTCTACAAAGGATCTTAAAAATATTGTTAGGGCCATGTTATCTTTAGCAAAAATATTGAGTGAACATTTTAAGTTAGAAGATATTATAACTTTTATGTAACAGAGTCTACATTCCAGCCAGGCAATCATTGGTTACAGTTGATTCACTCCATGCCCCTTAGACAGGGTTTAAGTTTTCCAGTTTCCCCCCACCACCCCTCATCCATCCCAACCTCCTGCCTCTTCACTCATTTATGGTACTTGTCCAGCTCATGGAGGCATTTGTGCTGGGCATCTTCTGTACAAATACCACAAATGGAATCCAACCCAGGAAAACAAGATCCCAAACCCAAAAAGATAAACCACCCTGGTGGTTGTGAAAACTGAAAAAGAAGACCTACCCCTGGCTCTTTGGGCATCTGCTTTGGGAACAAAAGAGCATCTGCTTTAGAAACAAACACTCCCAGGTCTAAGTCCAAGCTCAACTACTTGCTAATAGTTTCACTTTGGATGATTCACTTAGCTGCTACAAACTTAAGTTTTCTTTTTTATCAAATTGAGGTGTTGGTTGAAACATTACTGTGAAATAATTTATGTGATAAAATACCTAACACATTAAATGCTAGCTGCTATTAATATCTACTTACCCTCTCCATTCTGGCCCATACACATTCTTGAGTACTAATGAGTACACATGAACAGTACTTATGAACATGTCTGCAGGGGAGAAAGAGTGATGCCAACAATATTGGCCAGTGATGATGAAGCCAAACAAGAGTATTCCTGAAATTTCTGGGATGCCCACAGAGAGTTAGATGGGCAGAAGCTCTTATCATAGTACCTACAAGCAGGACCCTAAAATTCATCAAATGTTTTGTATCTCTGCTATGCTGATAGATCAGGAGAGAGAGGCCAGGGATCTGAACTACAACAATGATAGAAGAGAAGGAAAGAAAGGGACATATTTAAGAAAACTGTAAGAATTAAAATTGATTGATATGTAAGGATTACATTGATTTTGTACTCTGTCAACTTTACTAGTTGTAATTACATTTCCCAGAATTTCCTTCTCTGTACAGTTCTGGGTCAAGGGTGGTCACACAAGGCATTTGGCCGTGGTTTGGAAGGTGGAAGTGAAACAGCAGCAATCACATTGTCACTGATCTGCTGACTCACCTGAGCAGCACCTGGCCCATACCTTGTCTAGCTATTGCCCATATCTTCCTACCACCTCTCCAAGTACTGGGCTGGGCACACAAACAGCTGTCAGACTTATGGTAACAGCTTTTCCTGCTGGTCTTCAGGATTAGATGCAGTGAGAGAGACATGAGTTCCAATGTTTCCTTGTGGATTCTAGTTTATTCTTGGATTCTAGTTTTTCCTCACTCTTTTCCACGTATGTCCAGCTCTCCTTCCTGACTGCCAGCCCTCCTGACCAAGAGTGATCCCAGGCCCACCATCAGATGGTTCACTGGGATTCAGAGGCAGTTGCCACAAAGAGTCAACAACCTTCCATGGACTTCAACATCAGCCTTCATAGTTGCATTCCAGCAGCTCATTAGTGATTTTTCTCTGATCCTTTCTTGTCTTTATTTCCTATAATTGCATGATATATAATTCCTACAATGAATTCCTTAGTCCTTAATTTCCACAGTGGTTCTGTTTCTTCAATGGAACCTTAACCAAAATGGGGAATAAGGGAAGAAAATGATGGAAGATTTCCAGGTCACTAGCTTGGAAGATAAACTAGATGAATGTATGTGAAGAATGTCCAAAAGATAGCTAATGACATACATCTAAAGCTCTTGGAAAGACTCCCCTAATGGCTCTCAAAAGAATGGAAGAAGCATTAGATTAATCTAGAGAACCCAGGTCTCTAGGGAAGCTCTCATTCCCAATTCAGGACTCACTTGCATCAAGGCTTCCATCTCTAAATCAGATTTATCCACTTCACTACTCTGGCTGTGCATACTCTTAAATTTTCTTTTTTTACATTTATTTATTTTTGAGAGACACACAGAGAGAGAGAGAGAGAGAGAGAGAGAGAGAGAGGACACAAGTTAGGGGCTGGGAGGACAGAGAGGGAATGAGACACAGAATCCAAAGCAGGCTCCAGGCTTTGAGCTGTCAGCACAGAGCCCAATGCAGGGCTCGAACTCACAGAGAGATCACGACCTGAGCCATAGTCAGATGCCCAACCAACTGAGCCATCCAGGCACCCCTGGTTGTGCATATTATGAATCTGTCTTTGGGCATATCAGATACTATCCATAGAGAAGTAATGGCCATACTATTCATCATAGATCTATCAATATAATTTCTTTATAATCCACTTTTATTGGCTTGGTATTTTTATTTTTCTTTCTATATACCAAGCATACACAGCCCTAACAATTATGATAGATTGAGAAGATTTGCATATCAGGATAACTTTGTGACCTTAAGGAGAATAAATTTGATCATGCATTTTGGGAGAAGAGGCTGCATTGCAAGGAAATTCTCACCATCCTGATATTGCTCTTCTTGAAAGTAGAGAAAATTATGAAGAAGAAATATACAGTTTATTTTCAGGATCCATTTTCAAGGCATATCATGATGGTCTCTGTAATTTTCTCCTACTGCTCATTAATTATGCTGTCTACCACATTTATACTCTTCTATGGTGGGAAAGAGAGGGAGGTTTGAGATATGTGAAAGAAAGAGCAACTCTGCACTTGGTCTAATCTCTAATTTAGAACTGGATTTGAGGCATAACTCACAATCACTGTGTGTTTAAAGGTATTTTTTTCTGACTGGATGGGAATGACCTTATAGTTTATGAGCATTTTCTAAATATGCAAGATAACATAACTTTGTTCCTAGAATATTAGAAAGTTGTTTAATCATCTGGTTGTTATCTGAGAATCAAAATTGTTTTTTTATATCTAGGGGAAAGCTATAAAGTAGGTGGAGTAGTAGTTCACCTCCACTACTACAGTCTTGCCCAAGCCTGCATCATCTCGGTCTGGAGCATTACAAGAGACTCCTATGTGCTATACCTGCTTCTACCCTCCCCTCACAACACTCAGCAGCCAGGGGGATTCTTTTAAATATATCAGATGATGTCATTCCTATGTTCAAACTCCCCAGTGATTGGGTTTTCCCTTAGGATAAGTGGTACATCTTTGCAATGGCCCAAAAGACCCCACATGATCTGCTGCCCCTTAGATCTCTGACTCTCACTCTGCTCCAAATACACTGGCCTCCTGGCTATCTCTTCAGTATGCAGGAATACAGCCTCCCAAGGGCCTTTGCATTAGTTGTTCCCTTTGTTTGGAACATTTGGCCAACTTCCTCACTTCTTCAAGATTTTGTACAAATCTTACCTTCTCCATGAAGTTACCCTGACAGCTTTATTACATAGCAAACTGCCACCTGCCACCTCACTTCTGACCCTCCTTATTTTTCTGTTGTAATGATCACTTTCTAATATCCTATATAATTTACTAATATTATATGTTTATTATTTATTCTCTGTATTCTCCCACTAGAATGTAAGCTCCATCCAATGGGCAGGTCTTTGGCTTTTTGTGCCTTGATACAAACAAAATACCAAGAACTGTGGCACATAGTAGGGGCCCAAAAAGTAGTTGGAGAGTTGAGTTGAATGCTTACACTAGATAGATACTATTATATATATTCATAATCAGAAACAAATATGCAGAAAAATATGAAAAAAAACTTGGTTGTAGAAGGTGTTGGTCACATATGACATGATATAAATCAGAGTTAATGTGCTTACAGCTTTTGGGTCCAGATGTGATGCATGTTATTCAATTCCACACCAATATCACAGCCACCTGTTGTCCTAACAATCATAGAAACAGCTATCTCAAAATATGAGAAGAGGCAAACAAAGCATGTTTTATAAGGAATACTCAAATACTCACATGTGAAATCACTTACCCCTTGTGTAACATTTAAGGACATGGAATTTCCAATAATTGAGATATTTTAGACTTTAATATCTATTGCATGCTTTCTGTGCGTTAACTCCTATTATCCTTCCACAAGCCATCAGGTAGATATTATCATTTTGCAAATGAGGAAACTGAGATACAGAAATGCTATGTGACATCCTCAAGTGTCATACAGATAGTAAATGAATTCATCTGTACCAGGCTACCTTCTGAGACTGGTTTCTGTGGCGAGCATACATATGAACAAAAAATTGCAAGGAATTTTTGTTTTCTTTTTTCAAAAAAATTTTAATGTTTATTTATTTTTGAAAGAGAGAGTGGGGGGGGGCGGGGCAGAGAGAAGGAGGGAGAGACAGAATCCAAAGCAGGCTCCAGGCTCCAAGCTGTCAGCACAGAGCCCAACACGGGGCTCAAACTCATGAACTGTGAGATCATGACCTGAGCCAAAGTTGGTCACTTAACTGACTGAGCCACCCAGGAGCCCCAGGAATTTTTGTTTTCTTATTTGCAGTTGCGACATGGACACTCTCACTCTGTCTCCCCTACTCTTTCCCTCTAAAAGAGGATTCTTTGCTTTCAGGAATGGTTCCTGAGCTCTGCTTTGTTGTAGGAATACAAATACTGAGAGGATAGGAAAGCTGAAAAGACAAAGGTTAATAGAGATTCCCCATAATAAAATTCTGATCAATGAAGAGAGTGACAAAAGACTACTCAGCTTGAGTTTATGGTACACCGTTTTGAAAAGATCTTGAAGACAAATTTTGGAACTAATTTGGTATCAAGGCAATATAGAGGATAAGATGGGGAAATAAGATTTTAAAGAAATTTAGCTAAGTATTCTGAAAGTAGTCCCCCCCTCCAGCACATTCAGGAGAGACTGTTGTAAAGGATTAAATAGTGTGTATCTACTTTTCAGTTGCCAGACAGCTGTTTCTTTGAATAAAAGTCTACATGGGATTGGATCACAAATTAGCTTGTTCGTATGGATTATGTTTTGAAAAGAAAGAAAATGGATAATTAGCTCTATCATCACTGAAGTTTGAAATCATAAAATACTCTGATGCCTCCTTTAGCTATCTGTTGTTACACAGTAAATCATCCCAAAACTTAGCAGCTAAAAACAATAATAAGCACTTACTATGTCTCACAGGTTCATCCCCATGTGGATCTCCCTGTAGGACTTTTGAGTGACCTCACAACATGGTGGCTGGCCTCCCATAGAGTGGGCAAACCAAAAGAGCAGGTGGAAGCTGCATTGTCTTTTATGACCTAGGCTTGGAAGTCACATGCCATCACTTGTACCATGTCCTACTGGTCACACAGGTCAGCTCTAATATGAGAGGGGCTCACCAAAGCATGAGTACCAGGAGGCAAGGAACACTGGGGAGGGAGCTCATGTTGAAGACTGGTAACCATACCTCCCTTTTTTTCTTTCTCGCTAAATTCAAATAGTCCCTGAATACTAACTGTTCTTCCTCCCTGCCTTTTCCCATTTCCACTATCTCCACTCTTCAACTCCTACACCTTATCTTGATTATGCCCTGACTAATGCGATGGCCTCCTAATTGGTTTTCTTACCTCCAGTCCACTCCATATTTCTTTTTACCATATCTATCATTTTGCTTTAACAGAGCTTGTTCTGTAATTATAGGTAGTTTTATACATGTTTATCCATTTATTTCCCAACTAGGTGTATACCAACAGGCTTTGAAAGTAGTTACTGTTGCATACATTGGCATATCTCCACAGCTCTTAAACTGTGCCTCAGAGAGGTAGGATAAGGGGGAAAGCAGTGGAGCCTACTGGTTAAGCACAGAGTCAGACAGATGCTGAAGTTAAATCCCAGCTCTGCCACTTCCAAGCTATGTGATCTCAGCCACATTATTCAACCTCTCTGAGCCTCTGTTTTCTCACTTCTAAAAAGCAAGTTAATCGTAATTATTAATTAATGATTATAATAATTGATACACGTATTAATTATTAATAGTATAATATAGTAACTATTATAATAGTTAATAATACCTGCCTTTCAGATCGTGAGGATTAGATAAATGATGTGTGCAAAGGGCTTAATAAATTGTAGCCATTAATATGTCACATAGTTGCCATTTAGTGGTTTTTTAATAAATTAATATTGGGGAAGGAAGTATTTGGACAGAAGACTCTGACTCTGGCAATTCTCCTTCTTCCACTTTCAGGGCCTTTCTGTGGAGTTCTGGACTGTCAGCCTGCGGTAGAACTCTCTGCAGTGGTGGAACTAGTCTATATCTGCACTGTTCAGTGGGGTGTCTATTGAGCACTTGACATGTGGCTAATGGGAGGAAGTGTGTTTTCAGTTGTATTTAAATTTAAATAGCCACATGTGGATAAGCAGCAACCACAGTATGCAGGACAGTTCAATAATCTGTATTTCTCTAGTTCTCTAGTCTACCTAGTTCTATAGGAACACTTGAAACCAGGATTATCATGATCCAAAACCTTTTTGTCAACCATTCTGTCATACTGCCTCATTCTTTTCATAGTGTGTTCCTCACACTGCTTGCTTGGTTTTGAGTGTCCATCTGTAATCTTATTTTAATTGTACAATTACATGTGTTTATTGGAGGAAATTTTTAAAATTTAGAGAAGCTAGGGTCGCCTGGGTGACTCAGTTCATTGAGTGTCTGATTTTGGTTCAGGTCATGATCTCATGGTTCGTGGGTTCAAGCCCCTCATCAGGCTCTCTGCAGACATCTCAGAGCCTGGAGCCTGCTTCAGATTCTGTGTCTCCTTGTCTCTCTGCCCCTCCTCTGCTCGTGCTCTGTCTCTCTCTGTCTCTTAAAAATAAATAAACGTTAAAAAATTTTAATATAAAGAAGCTAAATAAATAAATAAATAAATAAATAAACAGGTATTAGTTATAGCCCTGTTGACCCATTGCTAAGAGTAATCACAGAACATAATTTACTACCCAGCGTGTCTCCCCTAGGGAGAGAGGGACAGCTCAGTGTGAATTTCTTTACAGGGTCAGTTCTTGCTATCTTCTCACACACACACACACACACAATAGAATGTCAGAGTCTGAAAGAATGTACTGATTGCAAATGATTTTAGGCTGGTTTCCTCAGCTGTCAGAGGAGAGAATTAGAGGCCCACAAGTTTGAATAAATTTCAGTGATAGTTCTCAAGAAGGTAAAATCACTCCTCACAGAGAAAAGGCAGCAAAGCATTCAGAAACTCCTCCATGCACATACAGGCTATGTTTCATTTTATGATATTCCTAAATCCTTTTGTTCATAAATTCAGTGACTATCTATAGGCAGCCACTACTGCCATCTGTTGGTAGTGGCCAGAACTGATGCATTTCAGCATAGGTTCATAAAATGGTTCTTATCTAAGTCTGTAAGTTGAATCTTGTCATCACAGGAACCTCTGTATTCATGAAAAAAAAAAAAAAAAACCCAGCATGTGGAATCAGATAGACTTGGGTTCATATCATTGCTGTGCCTCATGTGAGAAGTGTGACCACTGTCATTTTGGGTTTTCCATTTGTTAGATGGGGATAATACCTAGTTTATAGGAATGTTGTAAGAATTATGTAATGAATGAATATTAGTTTGGGTAGATGCTAGTCAAAATTTCAGTGGCTGAACACAGTCTGTTGTTAACTTCATAGTGTCTTGCTCATAACACAGTTCAAAATGGGTGCTCTGAATCATCGGGCAGCTCTCCTGAATCACAGGACCAAGCGTCTTTCATCTTATGACTCCACCATCTTCAACTCTGGCCTCCAAGGTCATCCTGGAGCCCAACATCCACCAGCAGAGTAAGAGGAGAGGGCATGGAGGTATGTGAGGAGGTTTTTATGGGCCAGACCTGGAGCTACATACATTACTTTAACCCCCTCCCGCCCTCCCCCCACCCCCCGTTCATCAGAACTGTCTCACAATTGCATCTCACTGCTGAGAAGACTGAGAAACATGGCCCAGCAGTCTCTGTCACAGTCGCAATGTTAAGTAATGAAAACATAAGCCTCACTCTAATGCAGTTGTGAATTTTTCTTTATGTATTATGTAATACTATTTATATTTTTCTCAGTTATTAGTATAACACAGGTACAAAACTAAAAGGCAATGTAGTGTGATGAAATGAGCAGTGGTCTTGGAGATGTGACTTCTAAATCTGTGTGATCTTGGACATGTCACTCAGCCAATCTGAACTCCAGTCTTTATTTGGAGACTGACAGTGGTAGAGCCAACTGTGTATCTGTGTAGTCTGTTCCCACCCTATATCCCTAGCTCTAAAGGTTTACAGCTTTTTGCATGGAAATAGTACAAAGCAAAACAAAACATGCTGGGACTCTCAGAGTAGATAAGTGATAGAATACAAGTCTTGGATGGGCTTAGATGGGAAGGTTTCTAGAAGAGAATCAGCTTTAAGCCCATTCTTGGAAGAGGGGATAGTCCTGAATAGAGGGAATGAGGTATGGAATGCCATGCAAGGAGTGCATAAAGAAGATCATAAACAAGAATTTAGGGGAGGGGGGCATGGCAAGGAGAATAGCCAAGCTGAAAAGGAATGAGTAACAGTGGGGTTGGGGGCAAATTTAAGAAGTAGTTTGAGGGGTGCCCGGGTGGCTCAGTCGGTTAAGCATCCAACTCTTAGTTTTGGCTCAGATAATGATCTTATGGTTCATGAGATTGAGCTCCATGCCCGTCTCTGCACTGACAGCGCAAAATCTGCTTGGGATCCTTTCTGACCACCCCCTGCTTGTCACACTCTCTTTTGGAATAAATAAATAAGCATTTAAAAAAAATAAGAAGTAGTTTGATATATAGAAGGAAAGAAAACATTAATGATAAGCTGCTAGGCTTAGGAGGTCATATTTAATCTAAAAAGATCCCGGAAGAAAGCCAATTATGGTTTTTATATGGGCAAGTGACATAATGATAATTTGTTAGTCATTATGAAAAGAAATGTGATTAGATCATAGCATTTGACATGACAGTACCTTCTATTAAACTGCAGAATGTCTAAAGGCTAAATGCTCCATAAATATTCTTCCAAATATGTTGGTTATCTGAATTCTATACCCATTTCAAGGAAAAAAGAGTTTTACGTGGTAATGGAGAAAAGATGAGGATGTGGGAAAAATCAAATAGTTTACATTGAAAGACAGCCCTCATTTCTCTGCTTTATTTTGTTTTATTTTTGTTTAAATCAAGGATAAAAATGTAGGTAAGACATGAGTCAGAGCAAACTCAGAAAGTACCTAGAAGCCTTCAGCATTTGAAGCCTGCTGGCTAGTTTCATGTGGGTGAAGTTTGGTTTTCAGAAAGACAAACTGAAAATAGAACCTGTTTGTTTAGATTTTGTCATTTTCTAGGGGACACACAAGAATGTTCAATGAACTATGAGGGGGAAGAATTTCTTCCTGGGAACTGCCCCAGAGAGCCTTGTTTGGAGAGAATACAGCCCTACAACAGCCCCTGAGTACACTGCAGTTCCCCTCTGGATCAAGTCTGAGGAGACACAGTCTTGGCCGAGGCAAGCGTGAGCAGGAATTCAATCCAGTCCTCCACACAGGTTTCCAGTAAAGGCCTCTGTCACACTCTCAGAAAACGTGAGAGGATTGAAACGTTCCCCAGGAAAGCTGTTAACAACATCCTTGACTCTTCTTCAGCTCTAGTAAGCTCTTGGGAATCACTATTTTTGTTTTCATTTTTAAGAAAAAGGTTACCTTTTCGATGAGTAACTATGTGTTATTTATTACACACCAACTTTTTTTTCACAAATGAAATATTCTACTATTAATAACCACATGACTGTGGCAAGACACAAGTCTTCTCTGGGCTTCAGGCTTTGGTTTTATTCTGTATAAAATATAGAGACTAGATTATATAATCTCTGAGGCCTCTTCCTGATCTGAAATGATAAGTTCTAATTCAAACAACTTCCTCTTTCTGGTGAAGTAACATGAAGCCTGAGGTTACTTTATCACATTGTTCTAAATCTCTAGTGCTCTTAAAACGTGTAGGAAAAAGAACAACAGCCCACTGAGCGTGTACTGCGGGAAGAATCCTGTATTCAGCGCAACAGTATGTTGGTTGGGAGCACTGAGCTCAGAGCTACTTCTCTCCCACCCCCACGACCAGGGGGAGTTCACATCTTTAGACTTCTTAGAAACACCAGTGTTTTTATTGTGGCTGTTCAATAGATTCTCTGGCTGCACTTTCCAGTTTGGCAATAGTTTATTTGCCATCTATTCTTATTCTTTATTCCACTTCCATGTTTTTGGGTTCTACTTCTTTCTCAAGAAATAATTCCCTCTAAAGAAAGATCATATCCTAAATAAAGCAATTTTATATACAGTGTCCAGGACAGAATATGAGATGATAATGTGACAGGTCATGATGATGAGAGCCAGAAAAATGCAGGATTTCAGAGCCAGACTTCTATGGTAGCCATTAGCCATGTGTGGCTTTTTAAATTAAAATTAGCTAGAATTAAAAATTAATTTCCTCTGCCATACTAGCCCCATTTAAAGTGCTCAACAGGCACATGTGGCTAGTGACTACCATTTTGGACAGTACAGATATATCACTTTTTCATCACTGCAGAAAATGTTTAATTGGATAGTGCTGCCTTAGACTAGTCACAGAATCATATTCTTAAGGGATGTCAGGGAACTTGGAAACCACCTAAGACATTCTTCTATCCAGGATGGTTCAGATCTTTCCAGTACCAGAGAATTTATCACCTTACAAAGCAGTCTACTTCATTTTTTGAAAACTTTATAGTAGACAGTTCTTCCTTAAGCTGGGTCAAAATCCATATCCCTTTAACTTCTGCTCTCTCCCAAACACAGGATAAATGAATGATTCTTCCACCTGGAACTTTATGGGAGCATAGGTACCTCTATTGTATCTACTTAGACTTCTCTTTCCCAGTTAGACTATGCCACAGGTGAGGCAGCTGAAGCTTGGAGCAGTCCTGCCTCATGATCCATGGTGAAGCTAGGACTGAATGCAGGTTTCCAGTTGGTGTGTTCCAGTCCAATCTTACTGCTTCCAAGTCTAGCAACTATGTCATTAAAGAATCTATGTATATGAGTTTATGGAGTTGAAGTTCTTGGTCTTTTTCTTTCCATTTTGTTGTCGTTGTTCCATTTTTTTATTTTCTTTTTTCACTGCATGCTTCCTAAGAGATTCGAGGTTATTTCTTCCCCAATAGAACAAAGAGTACATGAACTCTGTGTGAATATTTCAGAACATAAATCAATGGCCGCCCCCCAAAATAACCTCAGCTGTCAAGCACAGAAATCACACCAAATGGCTTGCTTTCATTTGCTAGTTTCAAACAGTATGAGGATAGAAGAGGAAGCTAGAAGCACTAAAGATAAATGACCTACTTCCAAATGGTGTCTAGAAGAGAGAATGCTCTTGATGACTATTCAGTAAGAAAAGACATCTACCTCTCCAAGGGCTCTGTGTAGACTTCGCCAGTGAGCTATTGTAAATGCCAGTTACAGCTTCAGATCTTCTCAACAAGCACTCAAGGAGGTGTGGGGTCTGTGCTAGGGCACCAAAAATAACTGAAACACTGCCCTCCACTCACTGGCAGGGAGGCTGGGTGGAGTCAATAAACAGTCAATTACCACTCTAGACAACTCCATCGAGCACGTCCATAGGTGTGTTTCAAAGAAACCAGCAGATCAGTCTTGAAGCCCAAATGGTCACAGCAGTTGCTATCACAGCAGAAAAACTTCTGAGAGTCAGTAAATAGTGGGACCCACAGACCAAGCTTCCTAGGAAAGAAGACTCTGCCCAAACCAGTCTGGGCCCAACAGAAGATCTGACACTACTGTATAAACAGCTATCTTCTCTAACAACAAAAAAACTGCTCCCTGATTCACTTCATTAAATTTGGCAAATGATCAGAAATAATAATGTCACTAGCCTCCACCACCAGCCATGCCCCTTAACATTCAGATCCATAGTTAACTATAGATATAGATGATATAGATATAGATATAGATATAGATATAGATATAGATATAGATAGATGTAGATAGATAGATATAGATAGATATATGAATATATATGAATATATGTGTGTGTGTATATACATACATACATATGTATACAAACAACACATATAGACAGGATAGATAGAAGTTTATGTAGAATTATTTCATGTATGTATGTATACATATAGCTATATGTGTGTGATTATATGTTATATTTTTTACATTTGAATGTTCTTATATTTGTATATAGAGGTATATTTATAGCATGCATTATTTCTGGTTGTGTACACTTATAAATACATATAATATTTTTATAAAGCACAATTATGTATCTCACACACATACACTAAAGATGTTTCTGGAAGAATACACAAGAAATTTTTCATGGTGGTAACCTTGGGAAAGCAGGGATAAAGATCTTGGGCTGCAGTAAGGAAGGATGCATTGTATTTCATTATATAGCCTTTATGTATTTTAATTTTTTTCTATTAATTACTTTTAGAAAAACAAAACCATTTTTATTAATATTTGGTTATACTAAGGACACCATCATCTATCTTCACTCTGTTTTCCAACATGAACTCCAAAGTGCAAATAGAGTTAAAAGACCTTGTCCCAGGCTGGGCTCCTCCAGGTACTCTGCCTTGGACGACTTAAGTTGCTATGGTTTTTCCCACATGTGCTGACCTGACATAACTAGGCCCAAATTAAGATTATATGAGATGATATATGTGACATTGTGACAGTGCTTTGCAAACTGTAAGCTTCAACAGGCACGTCCGTAACACTGGCTTGTGGAAGAGTGCCCAGAACAACCCACCTTGACTGACATTATCTGGGTCCTGGTATGTGTGTGCGGCAGGCAGGGATGGGTTTTGACGTAATGACAGGGAAGGGAGGGGGGCAGGAAGAAAAGAAATGAGAAGGAGGAGTAACAGAGGCTAAGATAGGAGAGGGTAGATGGGAGGCCTTCAGGAGTCCTGATGTAATCCAGGTGTCCTTGCAGAAGGGTGTCGTACTCTGTCATAAGGCCTGAGCAGCCCTAATTGCCACTATTCCCAGCTGATACGTGAATATCTTCGTTGGGACAATGATGTATCATTCTTGATAGTGTCATGAGAATATGGTGAATTCACGTTTCTTTGTCCAAAGGCTAAGCCTCTTCCCACTGTCCTCTGCCAGAGTCCTTTATTAACTCTCTTAAATCCTCATCTTTGATTATTAGTTCAACCAACATCTATTGAGTTTCTCCTCTATGCCAGGCACTGTGCTCAGTCCTAGGGATGTGGAATGAATATAATATTGTCCTGGCCATCAAGATAGTCCCTGTTAATAGTAGGTAAGGATACAGAAATAACAGTTGCAATCCAGCGTGCTGTTACAGCAACGAGATGTTCAGAACACTATGATGGTGACTATGCATATGGAGGAGGAAGAGACACTGAGGGATAGGAAGAAGTTTGCCAGACAGACAGATTTTGAACAGGCTTGAAAATGCATGAGAGATTCAGAGGAAAGAGGAATTGGATTTGGCTGCGATATACAGTGAGGGCAAAGTGACAGGTAAATCTGGGAAGACTAAGCTAGGTCAGCTGTAGACGGCATTTTGTATAGCGCTAAGGAGTTTGCACTCTGTCCAGTCACCTTGAGTTCATTTGATTTTATATCTTTTGTGAAGGAAAACTTATGTAACTATATAGTTATTTACCTTTAACAAAGTAGTACTTTATTCATAATAAGAATCTTCAACCTACTTATTTCATTGCAAAGTGCAATTTGTCATTTATACTCTACTTCTCTCAAAGAATTGATTGTCTACTCAATATTATTGGGCTTAAAGCACAGAAGAAAATTTAACCTGTTTGGGAATCAGAATCCCTGGTTTAATGACTTGATACAAGCTATGATTTTCCTCCCATAAAAATGTAGATACTAAATATTGCATATAATTTCATGGACCTCAAAAATTTCTAAGTTCAAGGTAGACAATTAAATGGCAGTTTTGTTTTGACAGGTTTTTTAAACAAGGAAATTATATACAGAATCTTAGGTACTTACCTAAAACCTCATTTTGGACTTAATAATGAATTCAGAATCTTATTTCAGTGATAAAATTTGAGGTCACCTTCCAAATACATGTTGAGCTATTTTGAAATCTGAATAGACATCCAAATAGAATGTTTAATTATTTTGAAGTTTTCTTGATTAAATGAACTATAACTCACATTTTATTAATACAGAGAGGGTCATTAAGTTATTTTAGGATGCCCAAACATGAAATAAGAAATAATTCTATAAAATAAGATGAAAAACAACAATTCCATCAGATATCAAATTTCTAAAAGCCTTCTTTTTCTGCTGCCACATAAATGCTACAACGAGTCTAGCTATAAATGAAGATCTCTTGATTATTAAGGTTTGCTAACATTCAGAATACAATATGACTCCTTTATCGATTTATTAACCTAAGAGACCGTTGAAACTGCAGCTCCTTTTGCACATAGAACAAGGATAATATCTTTTGGAAATGTATCACTGGACTTTTCTATTTGGAACCTGAAGAAAAGGCCAGGGGAAAGGGGAGGAGGTGGAGATGGAAGGAAGCCTGTGTGTTTGAACTTTTTGTGGCAGGAGTGCAAAGAAAAAGATTCACTATTTATCTTCCGCCCGCCCCCCCCGACGAAAACCAAAATAGGAATTTTTTTCTGAATTTGTTGGAAAATAAAACACTGTTTCTAAATTCCTTATTGTCCTATTAACATGGGGAGAAGCTGATCCAGTGACTTGATTGTGAGGTTTGGAGTAAGGAGGGAGGATTAGAAATCTGGAAGAGAAATATGGAAGGAAGCTGTGAACGGGTACAGGTGAGGAAAGAGGCAGGTGAGGAAAGACGGAATGCTGGCTTCCTCCTCTTGGCTGAAGCCCCAGCAGGGACAGATCTGCTAGATAAGCTGAACAGCTCTACTCCTGTATGGGAGAGCACTGACTTGCAGTGCATGCTGGGCTACTACACATTTAGGCAGAGTATGAGCTAGCCCTCTTGAGCTACCCTTGGCACTCAGACAATGCAGTGAGTTCTGAAGTTTCTGCTGGCAGGAGGAGGGCTGCAGAAGGAAGCAGATGGTGTTGGCTGTCCAACTTGGCAGAAATCTCTAGGCAAAGCAAAATAGCTTTGAAGCCAGGTTGCAGCCAGCCTTCAGGAACCAAGTCACCAGAGAGAAACCTTGGCCTCAGACCAACCTGAAAGAGCAGCCTCAGACTTCAGGAGCAGCCACCAGCAAGATGCCCAGGGGCAGAAGCAGGGGAGCCAGAGTTCAGAGGACACCAGCCAGTGCATGGCCAGGCAGGCCACAGAGAGCACAGTGAAGCCCCTCATGTACCCACTTGCTACCCCAAAGGGGAAGAAGCATTCTGAAAGTCTGAGCATTCACTGAAGGATGGAATTGCCCAAAACAAAACATTAACCAGTTGTGATTGATGGTCTCACATCATACATGAATAGATTGAAATTTAGACCAAAAGGATACTCTTCAAATGTTGGTGCGTTGAAATGTCCATTCTATCCAGCAGGATGGAGGCTCGTAAGGAGAATGAAATCAGCCATAGAGAAATGAAGGAGCTGCATTTCCTTTGCACATGTAAGTGTGCTGGGAGTGAATTTGGAATCCCGCTACATCTTTTTCCTGCCACACAGTTCTATCGCAAATTCAGCATTATATCATTATTACCTTCTTTGAAAAAATGAGAAAAAATTCAAATTCCAGTTAGCAGGGTTTATAATTTTAAATGCACTAGGCAGACATCATTATATGTGTTTAACAAATCATTGACTCTTCCGTTACACAGACCATATATTTTGTATGTGCGCATGTGTGTGTGACACATACATGTGTATATCTTAATATTGTCTATTTCCTTTTTTTTGTTACATTTCCTGTGTGCTGAGCTGGGGTATTTATTCTTCTGAATGATGCAATGGGTTAACAAGATAATAGGAAGGAAATCTTTTAAGGTACAAGGACCTTGACACTACAGTTTGTTTCGGTTTGATTAAACAGATGGAATTCCACGCAAGTGGAAAGTTGTGAAGGCGGACACACCTATAGCATACACACCAACAGTGAACAGAAGTGGTGGGAAGTCACTGAAATGAAAGGCGGCAGAATGGTTTCTAGCATCTCACCTTTTACCAACAATACTCTGCTGCTCTGAGCCTTTTTCGTGTTCAAAATCCAGATTTTGTTAACCATAAGAAAAAGTGATGTTTTTACTTGTGAAATGCTAAATCCTAACCATCAGACAATGGAGTGGGTGACTGCCTGGAAAACGACTCATACATTCCTTGAACATTTCTCTCACAGAGTAATTCTTTTATGAACAGGTAGAAGACGCCCTGGGAACTACAGTAAATGTGGGAGTTTTTTTCTGAATAAAACTATTGAAATCTATGATAAGAATTATTCTTCATTTTGTATATACATGTTATGGAGACGGCAAAAGTCAGCCAAAACTTTAAGTGTCATATTTTAGAAGGTTTAGTATGACCTAATTTTAGTTAACCGGAAATATTTCTAATTAAAAATGAATA
Source organism: Leopardus geoffroyi (assembly GCF_018350155.1). Classification (NCBI taxonomy): domain Eukaryota; kingdom Metazoa; phylum Chordata; class Mammalia; order Carnivora; family Felidae; genus Leopardus; species Leopardus geoffroyi. Next base: position 101,596,880 of record NC_059327.1, on the reverse strand, counting down.
TATGTGAAGTGACAGAATGCTGAAAGGACACTTTCTTCCCCACTAATTCTGTAATGTTGAAGCAAGAATTAATGAAAACCAGTAATATGAAGATCCAGATTTAACTTTCTTCATTTTTAAAAAGTATATAAATCTTGTCAATTTAACTAGAATCTATTTTTTTTTTCTGCTTGGTTGCATTTTTGTAGCACACAGAGTTGGAGAAATTATCAGCACGACAGTAAATGTTTTAGCATCATTAGTTTTAGGCACATTATTTTAAATGAAAAATAAATATCCAATTTAAAGCAGAGGCAATATGCTTAACGTTAGTAGATGTATAAGGTATGCTCTTTGTAAAGAAAACAATGAAAGGAATGAATATGTCTTGGGAGAGTATTCACCAAGAGGGCAAACTGAGAAATCATGATTTTTGCCATTTAGCACTTGTACCATTATTGTATGCTTGATTTCCCTTTGTTTCTTCTGTTTAGCGACACAAATGGTTTGTGGCCAAAGTTCAGACTGCTTAAATTACGTGCCATCACCCATACTCACCAGCACTCTGAGAAACAACAAGCCGCTCAGTGATGGTAAACAACACTCACGAGGAAACCACTTCAAAAAGCTCAGGTCAGTGTTCACAAGGGGACAGTTTTCCTGCAAATGTAACATGTGCCAATTACAGTGCCATGTAAAATGAATATTGCTTCTACACAGAGGAGAACTTAGGGAATAACATCATCAAGGGAAGAGGGCACAGGAAGAAGACTACATAAATGCAGGGGTTTGGAGGACTGATTGCCTGGGTTTCAATCCCAGTTTCAATACCCGCTGGGAAAAGTCACTCAGGCTCCCTGCACCCCTATCTTCTCACATAGCAATTGGGAGAAAGGATACAAGCTTTAGAAGACTGCAGTCAGTGTCAAATAAGTTAAACAGATAAAGTGCCCGGACTTTAGAGGAATGTATCAGGCTCCCTTCCTAGTTTTCCTACTTACATTAATGCATAGGTATATGGCGATTAAATGCTCTAACATCATCACCTCCCTGTTCACACGTGCACACATGCCACCCTTGGGCTCTCACCCTGGGTGAACATGCACTGATGTGAGGACTCATTAGTCCCTACCCCAGCTCTAGAAGTCTCATATCTAGAGGCTTCCCTGCCCCACCTCCAGTTGTAATTCAGACAATTCAGATGAATCTGCTGAGCTATATCAGTTTTATGATTATGTTCGGCTCATCCAGAGAAAATCAAATGTTTTTTCATCCTTTCTAGAATAATTTAGAAATAATCCACAGAGAGCCCTCCTTTGACTTTAATTTCCCTCACCTCCTTCTCTCATTTAATGTTGATAATAATGGTAACAGTAAACACAATGACAGCTATCATTTAATGAAGGCCTGCTAGTTACCAAGAACTATGCTAAGTCCTTTGTGTTTATAACAATTTCAGTAATTCATAATAATCCACATATGGGTTTCCTGATAGCAATTCATTCCAAGAAAACAGCCCTGAAATATTTTGGACTCCCAATAGAAGCAAGGTTTCTGTACATTCTGGTTCTGCAGAGGGTCCTTTAGGCCTTTGTGTCACCTTGTTCTTAGCCCAGAGCTCCAGAGCAAGATCCTTGACTGTCCTCTTGACTCTCTCTCCTCCTTCCACCATGCGTTTTCACTGTATGCAACATTATTGATTCCATACCTCCCTAAACTGCAGCAGTATAGACAATTCCCTCTCTGTACCAAGCACTCTCACATTAAATAACCTCTCATAATACTCATAATAATATTCAGATATTATAGATACAGCCATGACTGAAGTGTAAAGATATCAAATAGTTTTGCCTAAGATGACTGTGGTAGGGGCAGCTAGCACTAGGATCTAGATCTTTTGACTTCAAGTTCAGGCGTTGTTATACTATGCTATTCTGCTTCCTGATCTTGTCAACAATTAATATATTTTCTGGAATGTCAGAAACAAGACAGTATCCCTTCATATAACATTTTGATACCTAATTCTATGAAAAATGATGATCTTATAATGCTATTTAGCAATATTCATATAAAGTAGCATTTAGAAAATATGTTAAATGTTGAGTGCTAAAGAACATTAAGTTCTTAAAACATTTTAAAAGAGTGATTCACTGCCATTACTCAGAAAATATGCAATGAAGATGATTCACTATAGAAAGTTTAAATGAGACTTTGAAGTAGACAATGTTCGAATCATAAATTAAAAAAAATTTTTAAAAGAGAGGGAGAAAAGAAAAAAAAACCTTTGTGGTTGCTTTTCTTACAACTAAATATCATTTTACTAGAAAAGGGCTTGGTCAACATATTGATTCATCCTGGACGGATGCTGTTTTTTGTTTTAGATTTTTTTTTCGACCTATTGTTCATTTCAATAATTTCATTTCTTTTTCTTCTCCTTCTTCTCATTCTTGATCTCCTTCTCTCCTCCTTCTCTTATCTTCTACCTCCTCCTTTTCCTTTTTTTTTTTTTTCCATTTTTTGGAGCATTAAAATTAGTTCATACAAAGAAATCACATATTGTGCTACAAAATTGACATCTATCAACATGAATTTTATGTTTGGCTTCATTTATTGTTTCTCCTCGTCTGTAGATAATGTCTATTATTTTTTTCCAAGGGAGACAAAGGTATTAAAATGGTCTGTTTCTAAAAGTAGAATGGAGAAGAGTCAGTGTTGAGATATTATGAACTCACTCTTCAGGGAAGTTCTGTAGGACAGGGTATTAGAAAGGATTCTCCAGAGAGTAAGAACCAACAGGATGTATACATATTTATAGAAAGAGAAAATTTTATTTATCTTTTTTTAATTTTTTTTTTCAACGTTTATTTATTTCTGGGACAGAGAGAGACAGAGCATGAATGGGGAAGGGGCAGAGAGAGAGGGAGACACAGAATCGGAAACAGGCTCCAGGCTCTGAGCCATCAGCCCAGAGCCTGACGCGGGACTCGAACTCACGGGCTGCGAGATCGTGACCTGGCTGAAGTCGGACGCTTAACCGACTGCGCCACCCAGGCGCCCCAAGAGAAAATTTTATTTTAAGGAATTGGCTCCCATAATTGTGGAGGATGGCAAGTCCAAAATCTGCCAGATAGGCTGACAAGCTAGAGACAAAGGGAAAAGTCGATGCTACAGTTCAAGTCTGAAGGCAGTATGTTGGCAGAATTCCTTCTTATTCAGGAGTCAGTCTTTTTCCATTAAAGCTTTCAACTGCTTGGAAGAGATTCACCCACGTTCCAGAGTACTGGTAATAGGCTTTACTCAGTCTGCTGATTTAAATGTTAATGTCATCTAAAAAAATACTTTCACAGAAACATCTAGAATAATGTTTGACCAAAATTTCTGGGTAGCGTGGCCTACCAAAGTTGACACATAAAATTAACCACCATACATTGCCAGATACTCCCTGTAGAGAGATAGATCATTGTCCCATGTCCCATTTTCAACATTATCAGAATAAGTAGAGTGGTCTCTCGATAAACTGCATCAGATACAACTCTTCTTTCTCTGGATTCACCAGAAATGTTTATGTTTTTACAAACTAAAACCTGGTTCCCTACATCTATAAAAATTCAGAAGGGAAACTGTTACCTCAACTCCAACTGGAGTGTGACAAATCAATAGTAATTTTCATAGCTGGCAAAATTGGTAAAATTCTTTCCTCCATTCTCCAAAGATTTAACCATTTCTTCCCTACTAGTTACTGTGAACAGTGGTATAAATCTATGGGATTATTAGAATCACTTTCCCAGAATGTCATAATTCCAGTTCTCCATTCCTTTAAGTTTCTAATATTAACTCATCCCTTACTCTATTCCCTATCACATGTAAATGTAAGAATCGCCCAATGGCAATTGAGTCAGACCTGGGGAAAGCAGGGGAACATGTGGTTCCTGACTCCCCATAGTCCTAAGTAATCCTATCCTCCCCAGGGCTTGTACCTGAGGAAACTGTTATTCCCTACCCCAACCCCCTGCCCTGTGTGTGTGTGTGTGTGTGTGTGTGTGTGTGTATCTTTGAGGGATGGAGATCAGAATTGAAAGAAAGATGCAGAAGACAAAGAATAAAGAGGGAATTGGAACTTTTGTGTTTTCAGTTTATTGTCCCTAAGTGCTTAAAAAATTAGGACTGAGAAGGTGTAGTAAAATTTAGAAACGAGATGCTCATTGTGTTGTAAAAAGTTCCTCTAAATCTTTCTCCATCAAGATTTGCATCGTTCAGGTGCTGTGAAGAAAGGGGTGTAAAAGAGGGAATTGGGAAAGGAGAAAAGCACCCCAGACCAGGGAGCATGTGCAAGCAGCAGTGTTTGTGAGAAAGTGACCTGACTAGGATGGACAGCAGTAAGAAATGAGGTTGAGGGGCGCCTGGGTGGCACAGTCGGTTAAGCGTCCGACTTCAGCCAGGTCACGATCTTGCGGTCCGTGAGTTCGAGCCCCGCGTCAGGCTCCGGGCTGATGGCTCGGAGCCTGGAGCCTGTTTCCTATTCTGTGTCTCCCTCTCTCGCTGCCCCTCCCCCGTTCATGCTCTGTCTCTCTCTGTCCCAAAAATAAATAAACGTTGAAAAAAAAAAAAAGAAATGAGGTTGAATAAGGAGCATAAAGCCCCATTTTGGAGGGTGTTGGAAATTCTACTGAGATGAAACTTGTCACAATTGTGTTGTGACGAACTGAGAAGAGACATGATGGGAGGGAGGAGCAGGATGAAGAGGAATGAACAGAGGGCCTCAGAGGGAGCTTTGGGAAAGCCCCACTCCTAGAGGGTGAGTGGACATGTGTGTATCTTGTCTCATGACTGATTTCCTCCCTGGAGTTCAAGGGAGGTCACCCAATGATGGTAAAGGCAAGAGGTTAGGATTGAGGGCTTGAGAGGACATTGTTCGGTGCAATTGCATAAGCTGTTTTTTGAGCTTCTGCTCTGGACTGGCTAGAATGCTAGGTGTTAGAAATACAAGAATGAGGGGCGCCTGGGTAGCTCAGTTGGTTGAGTGTCTGACTTTGGCTCAGGTCATGATCTTGTGGTTCGTGGGTTCAAGTCCCACGTCTGATAGCTCAGGGCCTGGAGCCTGCTTCAAATTCTGTGTCTCCTTCATTCTGTGACCCTCCCCTACTCATGCTGTCTTTCTCTCGCTCTCAAAAATAACAAAACATGAAAAAAAAGAAATAAAAGAATGAATAAAATATGTTCTCTCTCATCTAGACTCTCCCAGTCTTTCAGCATCAATAATAAAAAAAAAATTTTAATGAGCTAGCAGCACAAGCCAGACTTGATTTCCTACTTGACTGTGAGCATTGAGGCTTGGCACTCTAGTGTGGGGTGGGGGCATCTTAAAATGGAGGCAAGTTTGGTGTTGACAGATCATGTCAGAATGAGCTGATGACTAAAGCTGGATGATTAAAGGTCCCAGGTGAAAAGCAAGTTCCATACATGCAGGGAGTTAGGAGAGGCTCATGTGTAAGGTGGTTGTAGCTTAAGATTCAGTATAAATTCTGAGATCTCACAATGAGATCCAGGGAGTGAATATGGAGTTGTGCTGCTGCTCTGTTATTGAGATGGAGGTCAAGAACCAGACTATATGTAGATCCTTGAGATCCAAGAGTAGGGTGAGTTGTTAATGGACAATAACTTTTGTGCACTTGTCACAAGGCGAAATCGCTCCTCAAACTGGGTTGAGAGAGTACTTCTTTATATCTTCATAAGGCATCTCAATTTCTTCATGACTGCATCCTCTAGATAATAGGGGGAAAACCCTAAGTATTAGTTTAGTTTGTAAGTAAACTTAGTACATTGTAATAAGAAGAAACAGCTATGTAATTTTCAGGATTCAGCACAAAGTGGAAATGTAGTCGTCCTTATTAAAAAATTAAGAACTTCAAGATGGGTACAGTAGAGTGCTAAAGCAAACCAGGGATGCTTCTGGTCACACATACACAAAGCTACACCTGCTAAGGAATTCAACAATCCCTTTAGGTTACTCTCCATCTCTTTAAAGTGCTCAGGATCTGATTTCCTTTCTCTCTCTCTCTCTCTCTCTCTCTCTCTCTCTCACACACACACACACAGCACATACACACAGAGTTTTATCTACATATGGCCATCAGTGTACTATAGCCAGCTTGTACCAGCTTAAGAGAGTAAACAACTATGCACATATCTTCCCAGCTCTGCGTTTAGTGATATTATGTGCATAACTTGAAATCAGCCAAGGTGGGAGACTTTACAGCATGAAATTTGCAAGTACTAGAAAGCAGAGCCTTTTTCTTCAGAGAACCAGTTATTAAAGATTTACCAGAACACTACTGTATATATGTTCATAAACAAACACTGCCTTTTTTGTTCATTTGCTGTATTCCTAACATTTAGAATGATGCCCAGCACATAGAGGACACTAAGTTGTTTAACATATGAATAAATATCCTTCTCTGTCCATAGAGCAGTAGGTTCATGACCGAGATAGCACAGTAGAGGTATTATTTCTGCCTACAAAAGAAATTCTATCATTTGAAAGCTAAATGAATATAGAAAACTCTATCTCTTTTAATAAAGGCTGGCTTCAGCAACTACTGTCTTCTACCTTAATCCTCTATTAGATATTATAAACTGAATATTAGTGTTTCTGTTCTCTTTGCATTCCTGCTAGAACAGTCCTAAACTTGTTAGCCAAATAGATGCATCTGTAAAAAGACTTGGTGGACTGGTCTGTACAAAATGCAAAAGGCAAAATAGTTCAAAAAATATTATCTCAGATACACATTCATTTTCTCAAAAGCCTAAACCAAAGGGAAGACACCATGGCAGGCAATTGTAGACACTGACGAAGCCAGGATGTCATGAAAGGAGCCAAGGAGGGAGATTATGTTTCTATCAGGGACATGCCTTGGAGTCGTTCCAATCATTTCACAAAGGTGGAGGTCTGTTTCTATAATGTAAAGGGGAACACTATAGTCTTCCTGTGTGTCTCGTGTCTCTTCTGTACTACTCACACCGAACACTTCACATCTGACACTTCTGGTCACCAAATGTGTAAAGATTTTTCCCCCCAAGCAATCTTATGAGATAATACCTGGTGTCCTACATTTCAATTCAGTTCTGACACTAACTTAAGTTAGCCCAGGACCCACAGGTGAAGGGTTCCATCCCACAAGACTGCCCCACCCCACTTCAGACACCAACCACAAATTGTAGGCCCCAGGTTACCTACCAGCTTGGCTACAAATCACAGGTTCTGATGACCTTTCTCCTTGAATTCAGTCATTTCCTAGAACAGCCCACAGAATTTAATGAAACACACTTTCCAGGTTATTATGTAATAATAATTATATAATTATTATATAATAAAGAATGTCATAAAGGATACAGATGAACAACCAGATGAGAGTTAGATAGGGTACATACGATCTGGAAGGGTCCTGAATACAGGAGCTTCTGTCCCCATGGAGTTAGGGTATAACACCCACCTGGTATGCAGATGTGTTACCGGGTTTGATTACCAAACCCGGTGACACATCCCTACACCTCGTACTTCCTTCATGGAAGCCTGATCTATCATTAACTCCATTTCCAACCCCTCTCCCATCTCCGGATAATGGGGAATGGGGCTAAAAGTTCTAAGCTTCTGATCCTGGTTTGGTCTTTCTGGTAACCAGCCCCCATCCAAGATCCCATCAGGAGTCACCTCATTAAAACATAAGATATTCCTGGGGCTCCTGGGTGGCTCGGTTGAGCAACTGATTCTTGATTTTGGCTCAGGTCATAATCTCATTATTTGTCAGATTGAGCTCTGTGTCAGGCTCTGCAGTGAACATTCTTTGTCTCTCTCTCACTCCCTCTCTCTCTCAAAATAAATCAATAAATATTTTTTTAAAAAAAATTACACCTTTTTTGCTTTTAATTCCCTTGCCTTTGGGGATGTGTCGAGTAAGCGATTGCTACGGCTGAGGTCAGAGAGGTCTTTTCCTGCTTTCTCCTCTAGGGTTTTGATGGTTTCCTGTCTCACATTCAGGTCCTTTATCCATTTTGAGTTTATTTTTGTGAATGGTGTGAGAAAGTGGTCTAGTTTCAACCTTCTGCATGTTGCTGTCCAGTTCTCCCAGCACCATTTGTTAAAGAGACTGTCTTTTTTTCCATTGGATGTTCTTTCCTGCTTTGTCAAAGATGAGTTGGCCATACGTTTGTGGGTCTAGTTCTGGGGTTTCTATTCTATTCCATTGGTCTATGTGTCTGTTTTTGTGCCAATACCATGCTGTCTTGATGATGACAGCTTTGTAGTAGAGGCTAAAGTCTGGGATTGTGATGCCTCCTGCTTTGGTCTTCTTCTTCAAAATTACTTTGGCTATTCGGGACCTTTTGTGGTTCCATATGAATTTTAGAATTGCTTGTTCTAGCTTCGAGAAGAATGCTGGTGCAATTTTGATTGGGATTGAAATAAGCCATACAGAGAAAGACAGATACCATGTGTTTTCACTCTTATGTGGATCCTGAGAAACTTAACAGAAACCCATGGAGGAGGGGAAGAAAAAAAAAAAAAGAGGTTAGAGTGGGAGAGAGCCAAAGCATAAGAGACTCTTAAAAACTGAGAACAAACTGAGGGTTGATGGGGGGTGGGAAGGAGAGGAGGGTGGGTGATGGGTATTGAGGAGGGCACCTTTTGGGATGAGCACTGGGTGTTGTATGGAAACCAATTTGACAATAAATTTCATATATTGAAAAAAAAAATTACACCTTCCTATCATCCAGGCAATTCCAAGGGATTTAGGAGATCTGTGCCAGGAACTGGAGACAGTGGCCAATATATATTTTTTCTATTATTTTATACATAAGCAGAATCAGTCACACTTCTCCATATGTGTGAGGCCACAATCTCTTTGCAAGAAATGCAGAATTAATGCTCTTTGAGTTTTTAGATAATGTACTAAAAACTCAAAGCACAAATGCCATGGGTCTTACCACTACTTGTCTTCTTTTTCTCCCTACTCCTCTCCTCTTCTTTCTCTTTAGATGTGCCCCTCTCTTCTCTCTCTCTGCTCTTTTTCATTCTCCCCTTTCTCATCTGTACTTCTCTCTTGGGCGCCTCCCTTCTATAGGCAATCCACAGTGAGGCAGATTGCTGAATGAAAGAAAAAAATAAGGAAATAGGACCAGAATTCTACCTCAGTGCATTTTACATTCCTGGGAGTTGAAGCACTGGGTTCTCTGGGTGGGCACAGGCACATCTGCAACTATTTCTAGGCGTATTATACACTTTGGAAAATTTTATATTAACTTTTTTTATGGAAAAAAGATTAATCCTGACATTTTATGCATCTTTAAGTGACTCTATAATTTAACTTTCGCTCATACCCTTCCTCACATGGCAGAAAGAGTCCTGTGTGTTTATCAAATCTTATTTCACTTTCTTCTTCCCTGACACATAGAAGGACAATATTTTCCACCTATTTTGGAGCTCGGTTGAAGCTATTTTACTGAGTTTAGGCCACTGGATATAAAGCAAACCTAGCCATACAAAATCCACAACTAACCATGTTCTCCTCCCCTTTTGTTTGCCATCATTTGCTTAAAATGGCAGTATACAGGATGCTAGATCACTTAGCTACCACTTGGAGGGGTGCCCTGAAGGGGAGCCTCCCCCCCCCCCACATTAAACTGACATCGGCTAGAAATAAACCATTGAGATTTGATATTTGTTACTGCAGCCGAGTCAATCCTATCCTGACTCTTTTCTCAGGAACGCCCTCACAGGCCCTAGGATTCATTCTAATTGTACATACACAGGTCATATAACCATGGTCAAGGAAGATTTGGCACATTGAACAAGCTTGGGTCATATGCTGTTCTCCACAGGTTGGACATAGAACCTTGGCAAACAAATGGATTTTTATTGAGGTAAGAGTTGATATGCCAGAAAAAAATCATGGAATTAGTTTTGTTTTTTGGGTGTTTTGTTTTGTTTTGTTTTGTTTTTTTAAGTGAAGATGGCAAGAAAAGACAGGGAATAGATGCTGGAGTCCAAAAATGTCATGGGCTTTTAGGAATTGTAATTAGGCTATTTTTATTTTAATAATCATTAATGTTAAGAATTAGTTGTAGGTAAGTCTAAAAAGGCAAATTAAATGCAATTTTAGAAATTCCAACCTGGAATACAAGATAGGTCACCTACTCCTTAAAATTTAGGGAATCATGTATTTTTTGAGGTGGGAAGTTATTTCATGTGTTTAATGAGAGCAGTTTTTTTTTTTTTAAAGAATATTAACTTGATAATGGTATGCAGGATAGATTAAGATTGAAAAAAAAAACTAGTTGAGAAAATTACAATCCAAAAACAGAGTGATAATTGATAGTAGTGGCGGTGGCAGAGGGATGATAAAGAATTGACACATTGAGTTACATGAGAAAGGAAGAATTGACAGGTTTCCATGTCTGATGTGATGTGGGGAGATAAGGAGGAATCAAAGATGATTTAAAGGTTTTAAACTTGCACAGGGAGATTATATTTGGGCAAGATGATGGACTTTAGTACATTGAGTCTGAGATGCCTATTAGACATTAGACGTTCAAATGGTGGGTGAGCGGTTTTGCAACTGTAATATGGGAAAATGATCTGCTATAGAGAGAAAGATTTAGAAAGCATCTACATAAAGATATTTGTTGATAAGATTCCTCAGTGAGAGTAGAGATTATGTAAAGGTCTGGGACAACTTGGACAGTTGCCACCATTGGGACAGAGTTGAGGTAGGACAAATCAACTGAAGAAGGAAGAAGAAACAGAAGAGTAAAAGGACAAGTAGTGTGTGTCAAGGGAGGGGAAATCTTAAAATTGCCCAATGCTACACAGTGTGACACTGAGTCACTGAGGATCTTGAAGTTTCAACAGAGTGAAGATGAAGTTTCAGAAGAGCTAAATTTTGAAGTGTTAATGAAATGGCAAATGGTAAGGAAATGGTGTTAAAAGTCAGGGAGGAGATAAAATGGTAGATTAAAGGCACATTGTAGTTGAACAAAGGTTTCCCCAGGACTGAGCAGACCTGTGCATTTTTAAATCAGAGGAAAGAATACCAGAGAAGAGGAAGAGATTTTGTTGTTGTTTTGTCGGTTTGGGTTTTGTTTTTTGTTTTTGTTTTTTTTTTTTTTTTGGCTGTTTTTAGTTTTTTCAGAATACTAGTAATAATAATGATACCTTTTATTGACACCTAATATGTGTCAAGCACTATGGTAAGTGCTTTTCAGTTATATTTTTCCAGTTATTATACTCGTTTTACAGATGAAGAAGTGAAAAATCAGAAAGGTTAAGTAACTTGACAAGATCAGTCAGCTGTTGAGTGGTGGAGCAGGATAAATGTCCCTTGAAGTGAATTCACTTTCAATGATACCCTACAGTCTCTGAAGTTCCCAACAGTGCTAGCATGATATAATCCATCAGAAAGTTCTCAGAGAAAGAGCCTGGGTATATTATGAAAATCGTCCAGGGACTTCTGACAAGGACCCATGAGTTTACCTCAGCAAAGCAAACAAGTGCCCTGTCTCTGGAGCCTTCTCTTCTGTACCCATTTACTAAAAACGATAATATGTGGTTAGTTACACATGGTTTGAATTTTGTATCACGAATGAATCTTTGAAGGTAAACAAGCTTCCTTTCTTTTATTAGATAAAAATTATATAGTTCTTTTGCATTTTAAATTAAGAAAAGCTGAGAACCAAATTAAGAACTCTGCTGAGATAAGAGATCAACCCAATTACTTGAATATATCTATTCCCTAGTGGCCTTATTCTTTCAGTTGTTGTTTTATATTTATTTCAAATTCTTTCAAGTCATTTGGATATCCTTTGGGAAAGTAAGTGGTGTATATGTGGATTTATGCTGTATATACTGCTTTATTGGTTGGCAATCCTTCTCTCTGAAGGATAGGAAGGTTTTCAGCAGGAAGACATGTTGGTGAAAAGGACATTCCAGATGAAAAATAGCAGAGGTAAATAAGCAGAGGCAAACAAGCTCATTTCAGAACGCAAGAAATAGTACAGTTTGAGGATGTTGTAGAAACACAGAATAAAATGTGTAAGTTAAGAAGTTGTTGGGGCTCCTGAGTGGCTTGGTTGGGCATCTGACTCTAGATTTCAGCTCAGGTCATGATCTCACAGTTTGTGAATTCAGTCCTGAGTCCAGCTCTGCACTGACAGTGCAGAGCCTGCTTGGGATTTTCTCTCTCCCTCTCTCTCTCTGTCCCTCCCTTGCTCACTCTCTCTTTCAAAGGAAATAAATAAACATTTAAAAAAGAAGAATTGATAAAAGTGAGTACTTAAAATGAATTTGTATATATATATAATTATATAAATTTATATTAAATTATTTATGGATGGAAAAGTTATTTTTTAAAAATGGAGAAAATATATAAAACTCCAGAAGCATTCTGGGCTCAGGATGCTCCAGATATCATTCAGGTCTTAGTCCACTTTAATTTTTTTTTAATGTTTATTTATTTGTGAGAGGGAGAGAGACAGAGTGTGAGCAGGGGAGGGGCAGAGAGAGAGGGAGATACAGAATCTGAAGCAGGCTCCGGGCTCTGAGCTGTCAGCACAGAGCCCAACGCGAGGCTTGAACCCACGAACCATGAGATCATGACCTGAGCTAAAGTGGGTCGCTCAACCGACTGAGCCCCAGGCACCCCAGGTCTTATTCCACTTTAAAGAAACTGAAAGTTCAGATCATAAGGTGGTGCAGCCTGCATGTAGTGTAAGTAAGGAGGCACTTCTGATCTCCACCAGAGGACTAGGCCCTGGCCCTATATTGCATGTGGCTGCCCATGCTTCACAGCAAGTATAAACTATTAAGGTGTGTTAACAGTGTTTTCTGTGATTCCGCCTTTTAACTGACTTCTTCAATTAATCACTTAGCTATGGGTCAATAAGGAATCACTGGAGATTTTGACATAAGGAATTGGCATATTCAACACAATTACAGTGGGATTTGTTCTATTTAATAAACATTTTCACCTACCTCTCAACATGAAGTATTTTAATACACTTGCATTAAAAATTTAGCAGCTTGCTGTATGGGTTAAATAGAATTTCCTCCATAACTGAACTTGATATCAATGTACAAATGCAGGACAATGTCGTGGGACTAAAGGAAGACTAATGGGTTCAAGTCCTGGTTTTACCACTTAGCAGTGCATGAGTTTGAACAAGGTGGTTGTCCTTTCCTTGCCTTAGGTTCTTCATCCATAAAGGAGGATAAGAATGGAACCTCTCTGGGCTGAGATTAGAGAAATAGTCATTCCAGAGACTCAAGAGTATAGGATACTTTGCCTGATATAGGAAGATAAGGATTTTGGTGAATTTGTACTGTACCTTTCTTTTTTTTCTTTTTTTCCCTTATTTTTAAATTTAAATTTTAGTTAGCATACAGTGCAATACTGGTTTCAGGAGCAGAATTCAGTGATTCATGACTTACATACAACACCCAGTGCTCATCACAAGTGTCCTCCTTAGTACCTATCACCCATATAGCCCATCTCCCACCTACCTCCCTCTGTCAACACATAGTTTGTTCTCTATCATTAAGAATCCATTGGGGCACCAAGGTGGCTCAGTCAGTTGAGCCTGACTTCAGCTCAGGTCATGATCTCATGGTTCCTGAGATTGAGCCCCACATCAGGCTCACAACTGTCAGCACAAAGCCCACTACAGATCCTCTGTACTCTTCTCTCTGCCCCTCCCCACTTGTGCTCTCTCAAAAATAAACATTTTGAAAAGAGTCTATTGTGGTTTGTTTCCCTCTCTTCTTTCCCCCACCCCTTCCCATATGTTCATCTGTTTTGTTTCTTAAATTCCACATGTAAGTGAAATCATATGGTATTTGTCTTTCTCTGACTGACTTATTTTCTTAGCATAATAGATTCTAGCTCCACCCATGTCATTGAAAATGGCAAGATTTCATTCTTTTTGATAGCTCAGTAATATTCCATTGTGTATATATATACCACATTTTCTTTATCCATTCATCAGTTGATAGACATTTGGGCTCTCTACGTAGTTTGGCTATTGTTGATAATGCTGCTATAAATATCGGGGTGCATGTACCTCTTCAAATCTGTATTTTTTTATCCTTTGGGTAAATACCTAATAGTGCAATTGCTAGATTATAGGGTAGTTCTATTTTTAGTTTCTTGAGGAATCTCCATACTGTTCTCCAGAGTGGCTGCATCCATTTGCATTCACACCAACAGTGCAAGAGGGTTCCCCTTTCTCTGCATCCTCACCAACACCTGTTGTTTCTTGTATTGTTAACTTTAGACACTCTGACAGGTGTGAGGTGCACTGTACCTTTCTAAAATATTACTAGAAAATAACTCTACAAGGTGAACACAAAATCCATAAAACTACTACTTCATTATCTTGCTGCTGAATTATATGCCAGCATGGCCAATTGTCAGCAATTCTGAGTTCATGTGTAAGGATAATCTAGTCAATTGGGAGTCTTCTGTATGACAAATGAAGCCTTCCCTCAGCTTTATATACTGGGGCCAGTTTTCTCTCTACACCTATTTGGATACAGATGTGTTATATCAACTTCAGCCCAGAAGGAAAGTGTTTCCTAAGTCAAAGGCAGTTATTATAATCTCCCATTGGCTGAAGATCATGTTATAAGTAAGAAGCAAAATTTTTCCACTGTACTACAAGCTTTCTACAAGGCAGACTGAATATCAGATATAACTCTAGTAAAGATATAAAACGCAACATATCAAAATACTAATTTTTCTGAGAACCCAGTCTTGCTATGATGCTCTGAGACTCTGAAAAATTTCTTAAAAAGATTATGTGTATGTATGCATATACAAACCCAGAATAAAAGATATGCAAAATTCAGACTCCCTCAGATCCTTAAGAAAATATTCTTTTTTTTTTTCCTTAAGAAGGTATTCTGAGTCACACTTCTGACCACTTTCATTATTGTAACAGCTTTTATGAATGTCCCTGAGCTATATAGATGCCTGTTACATTCAATCATGGTCATTCTCACCAAGTTTCACATAAATAGTAATGAAAAATTTTAAAGAAAGGAAGAAAAAGAGAGGAAAGGAAAGTAGAGATGAAGGCAGGAAGAAAGGGAAAGAGAGAGAAGGAGATTCATTGCCCATTGTTGCCATAAGTGAAAAGGAAGAGAAACTATAAGTGGAGATAATCTTTCTGGGACATTCCTGCATATAAACAATTCCCCAAATACCATCATCTCCTTTTGGACATGTCTCTTTTTCTCTTGTTCCCTACTAGCTGAGCTGGAACTCAGCTCCAGGAAAGCCCCGGCAGAGGGAGGGCAGAAAGGGTGTAAGGCAGCCAACTTTTCCATTTCCCCTCTTGGGCTGTTTTTCCATCTTACAGTTTGCCCTGATTCAGAACGAGAAGGTGAAAACATACAGAGGGAGATGGCATCAGCCACTTTCCCTCTGTGACCAAACCACATAACAACCAAGGCTTAATATCAAAGAGTCCATGAAAGCAAGGCCTGGCCATTCAAGACAGGCTTGTTTCAAACCCTGGTCCAGTTTTGCCCCATGAATTTTGGACTTGCCCAAAGGGAAGCATTTGGAGCAGTTGTTGAACAAACTTCCTGGCAACCACAGAGGCATTGGATTCTGTAATGTGCACTTACAGCCTGCCCTCACTAACACTACCTCCACCTGTCCTGACTCCCCTGTATCACTAGACACTGCCAATGATGCAGGTGTTGTTTTCCTTTCACTCATCAGCACCCAAATCCATGGGGTTGTGAAGGGTTAACAGCATTTCTTATTAATAAGAAACTGTTAGGTCCTGTGGTCACAGAAGCAAAATGAATCATGATTAGAAATATCCATCTCCCCCCTCCCTTGATACGATGCCATTAATTAAACCATAAATATGGAAAAAAATCTCTCCAGTTTGTAAAGGCTTAAAAAGACAAACTGAGTTTGAAATTATCCTTAATTATGCCAGTGTTTAACAATAAACTTTGTAGTATGGGAACCTCAGCTCACTACCCAGTACATTCATGGACTTTCTGGTGACATCAGAAGAAAACTGTTTAAACTTTCTTTAATTAAACTTTCTTTAATAATGCCAAGGCTTTGGGGCACTTGGGTGGCTCAGTCGGTTAAGTGTCCAACTTCAGCTTAGGTCATGATCTCGTGGTCCATGAGTTCGAGCCCCATTGGTCAGGTTCTGTGCTGACAGCTCGGAGCCTGGAGCCTGCTTTGGATTCTGTGTCTCCCTGTCTCTCTGCCCCTCCCCTGCTTGCACTCCATCTCTCTCTCTCTCAAAAATAAATAAACATTAAAGATTTTTAAAAAATAATACCAAGTCTTTGGGGTGCCTGGGTGGCTCAGTCAGTTGAGCATCCACTCTTGATTTGGGCTCAGATTATGATCCCAGGGTCTCATGGGATTGAGCCCCACATGAGGCTCTATGTCTGTCTGTCTGTCTGTCTCTCTCTCTCTCTCTGCCCCATCTCCCCTACTTGTGTGTGTCCTCTCTCTTAAAATAAATACATAAATAAAAATATGCCAAGACTTTTATATTTATAATCAAGAATCACTATTCAATATATTTACTGATTATGTTTTTAAAGGTTAAAAGATTCAGTTATAAGCAGAGAATATTATTTATTAGAGTTAAATGTTACTTTCTGCAAATGTCTGAAATTGCTACCCCTAGGTTGATAGGAATCTTGCATGTTAAAGTATCACCAGTTTGTGGGATGAGTGGGAAGAATAGACACTTCTCCCTCACTCCTGCACTTTATCAATTCCCATCTCACTGCTGGCCTCTCTCTGCCCTTTTCCTCATGTGTGTCAGGAAAGGAGGTAGACATCGGGGAAGACTGTGGGTTTTTTTTTAAATACACACAATATTTATTTGTCTATTATATCTTTTTTGTTGTTTTTTCTTTTTTATATTAAATATAATTTATTGTCAAATTGGTTTCCATACAACACCCAGTATGTTTTCACTCATATGTGGCTCCTGGGGAAGATTGTTTTAAAAGTGGTCTCTGGGTGTCTAACTCTTGGCTTTGGCTCAGGTTGTGATCTCATGGTTTATGAGACAGAGCCCCATGTGGAGCTCTGCACTGACAGCACAGTCTTGGGATTCTCTCCCTCTCCCTCTCTTTGTGCCCCTCCCCTGCTCTCACTGTCTTTCTCTCTCTCTCTCTCTCAACTTTAAAAAAGTGTTCTTAATAATTTCTCTCTCCCCAGACCCTTTATAATGTGACTTAGCCACTTCTCCCACCAAGAGGTGCAATTAATTTCTCCACCCCTTCAATCTTAGTTGGCCTTATAATTTGCTTTTGCCGATAGGGCGCCGTGCAAGTGATGGGTTGTGGCTTCTGAACCTCTCAGCCTTGAGTGGCCTTGTAGCTTCTGCTCTAGCCCCTTGTATGTTGCCACTACATAATGAAGCCCAGTCTTTGTTAAGGCTACACTTCTTAACAAAGAGAGAACACATGAGAGAAAGGCCCAATCAATAGCCAAAGCCAACCACCAAATGTGTAACAGTGCTCAGTTTAGATCATCTAGCCCCAGTCAAGCTGCAGATGACTGCAGCTACATGTGTGACCCAGACAAGACCAGCAGAAAGATGCCCCACTGGGTCCAGTGTAAGTGGATGTCCCATGGTATTTTTTAAACTGAGATGTAAGTTGGGGCGCCTGGGTGGCGCAGTCGGTTAAGCGTCCGACTTCAGCCAGGTCGCGATCTCACGGTCCGTGAGTTCGAGCCCCGCGTCAGGCTCTGGGCTGATGGCTCAGAGCCTGGAGCCTGTTTCCGATTCTGTGTCTCCCTCTCTCTCTGCCCCTCCCCCGTTCATGCTCTGTCTCTCTCTGTCCCAAAAATAAATAAACGTTGAGAAAAAAAAAAATTAAAAAAAAAAATAAACTGAGATGTAAGTTACATATAGCATTGTGTAAATTTAAGGTGTACACTGTGTTGAATTGATACATTTATATATTACATTATGATTACCACCACAGCTTAAGCTTATACCTCTATCATGTCACAAAATTGTCATTTCTTTTTTGTGGTGAGAACATTTAAGATAGAGTTTCTTAGCAATTTTGAAGTGTATAATACGATATTGTTGACTATAATCACTATGCTGTGCATTAGATGTCCAGAACCTATTCATTTTCTACATGCAAGTCTATGTCCTTTAATGACACCTCCCAAATTCCCCTACACACCAGCCCCCAGTAACCACCATTCTACTCTATTTCTACAAGCTTGGCTTTTTTTATTCCACAGATAAGTGATATCATACAATATTTGTCTTTCTCTGTCTGGCTTACTTCATTAAGCACAAAGTCCATCCATGTCAGACTGCAAATGGCAGGCTTTCTTTCTTTCCCATGGCTGAATAATATTCCAATTGTATATGTATTCTACAACTTCCCTACCCATTCATCTATTGACAGACACTTAGATTGTTTCCATATTTTGGCTATTGTGAATAATGCTGCAAAAAACATGGGAGTGCAGAGATCTTTTCAGAATCCTGTGTTCATTTCCCTTGGATGCATATCCAGAAGTGGGATTGCTGGATCATATAATAGTTGTATTTTTAATTTTTTTAAGAACTTCCACACTGTTTTACATAGTTGTTACTCCAATTTATAGTCCCACCAATGGTGCACTGATTTCCTTTTCTCCGTCTTCATTAACCCTTGTTATTCCTTGCCTTCTAGATGATAGCCACTTTAACAGATGTGAAGTGATACCTTAAATTGTGGTTTGTATTTGCATTTCCCTGATGTTGAGCATCTTTTCATGTATATATTGGCCATTTGGATATCTTTTTTGGAAAAATGGCTACTCATTTCTGTGCCCATTTTTAATTGGTTTGTTTGGTCTTATTGTTAAGTTGTATGAGTTCTTTATATATTTTGGATATTAAGACCTTATCTATATGTCATTTGCAAATATTTTTTCCTATTTCAAAGGCTGACTTTTCATCTTGTTGATTTTTGCTTTTTGTTGTTTCTTTGTTAGTTTGATATAGTCCTACTTAGTGACTTTTGCTTTTGTTGCTTGAAATTTGGGTGTCACATCCAAAAAATTATTGTCAGGACCAATGTCAAGGAGATTCTTCCCAATGTTTTCTTCTAGGAGTGTTCTTCTAAGAGGTCTTACATTTAAGTCTTTAAACAATTTCAAGTTAATTGTTGTGAGTGGTGAATGATAGGGATCCAATTTCATTTTTCTGCATGTAATTATCGAATTTTCTTAGCACCATGTTGAAGGGACTATCCTTTCCCCATTGAGTGCTCCTGGCTTCCATATCAAATATTAGTTGACAGTATATGTGGGGATTCATTTCTGAGTTATTTTGTTCCATTGGTCCATGTTTCTATTTTTATGCCAATATCATTCTGTTTCAATTACCACAGCTTTGTAGTATAGTTTGAATTCAGGAAATACAATGACTGCAGATTTGTTCTTTTGGCTCTTTGGGGTCTATTCTGATTTCATACAAATTTTAGGATTGTTTTTCCTATTTCTGTGAAAAATGTCATTGGAATTTTGATAGGGATTGCATTGAATCTCTAGATGGCTTTGGGTAGTATGGACATTTTAACAATTTTAATTCTTATCCATAAACACAAGACCTTTCTAGGTGTGTCTTCTTCATTTCTTTCATCAAAGTTTTATAGTTTTCATTGACAGATTTTTCACTTCCTTGGTTAAATTTATTTCTAAGTATTTTATGATTTTTGATGCTATTGTGAATGGGATGGTTTTCTTTATTTCTTTTTCAGACATTTTGTTATTAGTAGGTGGAAGCACAATTGATTTCTGTATGTTCATTTTATATCCTGAAACTTTACTGATTTCATTGATTAGTTCTAGCAGTTTTTGGTTGCGTTTTCAGGATTTCATACACGTAAAGTTTATCATCTGCAAATAATGACAGTTTTACTTCTTCCTTTCCTACTTGGATGAGTTTTATTTGGTGGACTTCCAGTACTATCAAATGAGAGTGGGCACCCTGATCTTGTTCTTGATTTTGGAGAAAAAGCTTTCAATCTTCCACCATTGAGTATGATGTTAGCTGTGGGTCTGTCATAAATGGCTTTTAAGGTGTGTTTCTTGTATACCCAATTTGTTGAAAGTTTTTGTCATGAAAGATTTTGTGTATTGTCAAATGCTTTTTCCACATATATTGAAATAAACACATGGCTTTTGTCTTTTATTCTATTAATGCAGTTTATCACATTTATTGATTTGTGTATGTTGACCCATCCTTGCATCCCAGAGATAAAGCACTTAATGTGCTGTTGAATTTAGTTCACTAATATTTTGTTAAGAGTTTTTGTATTTATATTCATCAGGGATATTGTTCTATATGGTTTTGTTGTTGTGTTAATTTGTTGTTGTTGTTGTTGTTGTTGTTGTTGTTGTTTGTAGTATACTTATCTGGTTTTTGGTATCAAGGTAATGCTGGCCTCATAAAATAAAGAAGAATGAAAATGCTCATGCCTGTTCAATTTTTTTGGAAGAATCCGAAAAGAGTTGTTGTTAATTATTCTTTTAATATGTGATATAATTTACCAGAGAAGCTGTCTGCTCCTGGGCTTTCCAGTGTTGGGAGGTTGTTGATTACTAATTCAATCTTCTTACTTATTATTGGTCTGTTAAGGTTTTCTTTTTTTTTTTTTAAGTTTCTTTATTTATTTTGAGAGAGTGAATGTGTGTATAAGCCAGCAGGGGAAGGGCAGAGAGAGAAAGAATCCCATGCAGGCTCTGTGCTGTCATCAAGGAACCCAACAAGGGGTTCGATTCCACGAACCATAAGATCATGACCTGAGCTGAAACCAAGAGTCAGATGCTTAACTGACTGAGCCACCCAGGCATCCTGGCGTGTTAAGATTTTCTATTTTTCCTGATTCAGGCTTGGTAGGTTGTATGTTTCTAGGAACTTATCCATTTCTTCTGGCTTATCTTTTTTTTTGGTCTACAATTGCTCATAGTAGTCTCTTATGATACTATGTATTTCTGTAATCCCAGGGGTAATGTCTCCTCTTTCATTTATGATTTTATTCACTTGAGTTTCTCTCTTTCTTTTCTCTTAGTTGGTGTGGCTAAAGTTTTGTCAATTTTGTTTACCTTTTTTAAAAAACCAGCTTAGTTTCAGTGGTCTTTTCTAGTGTTTTTCTGGTCTGTATTTTATTTATTTCTGCTCTAATGTTTACTTTCCTTCACTGTGGGCTTAGTTTGTTCTTCTTTTTCTAGTTCCTGGAGGTATAAAGTTAGGTTGTTTATTTGTGATCTTTCTATTTTTTTAGCATGTATGTGTGCATTTATCACTATAAACTTTCCTCTCAGAATTGCTCGTGTAGCATCTGAGAATTCCATTCTCATTTGTTTTGACATTTTTTTTTTAATTTACTTTTTATTTCTTCTTTGACCCATGGACTGTTCAGGAGTATGTTGTTTAGTTTCCACATGCTTATAAATTTTCCAACTTTCCTCTTGTTGATTTCTAGTTATACTATTGTGGTTGGAAAACACTTGGTATGATTTCAGTCTTCTTAATTTGCTAAGACTTGCTTTGTGGCCTATCATCTGATCTATCTTGGAGAAGGTTCTGTGTGCACTTGAGAAGAATGCATATTCTGCTGCTCATGGACAGAACATTCTGTATATGTCTGTTAGGTCCATTTGGTCCAATGTACAGTTCAAGTTCAACATTTTCTTGTTGATATTCTCTCTGGCTGAACTATCCACTGCTGAAAGTGAGGTATTGAAGTCTCCTACTATTATTATATTGTTGTCAACTTCTCCCTACAGAATTGTTACTATTTGCTTAATATATTTTGGTGCTCTGATGTTCAGTGCCTATATTTACAATTATTATATCTTCTTGATGATTTGACCCCTTAACAACATGGAACACTTCATGAATTTGCATGTTATTTTGCACAGGGGCTATGCTAACTTTCTCTTTATTGTTCCAATTCTAGTGCCTGCTGAAGCAAGCACAACCCATGGTACTGTGAACAGATAAAATTTTTGTCCTTTTAAGCCACTAAGCTTTCAGGTGACTTTTAAACAGCAGTAAATAATTGATAAAGACTTAATCTGATTGATGGGTCTAGAGAGGTTGAGGGGGCACATCCCAGCCTCTTTCTCTTATTCTTCTTTTGGGAGTAAGTAACCCACTGAGAATTCATGTCCTTTTTTTGTCATCCAGACCATAAATCTTATAGGATTGAGATGCACTGATACATATTTTTTCCAAATGCTAAAGAGCCAGGAGTTAAAGTCAATATGTGACTGAAATCAAGACCAAAATCAAATATAAGAGAAAGAAGTAGGAATCAAGAATACATCTGACAATAATTTTGAAAATTGATATAGTAAGTTTAGTAGTCACAAATTGAAAGATGATTAGTGAAATGAAAATGTTTTAAGTATTTCCCATTTTCCTTTCTCTTTAAATTCTGTTATGTCAAAATTAAAAGTAATTTATTATGATTTTTAATTTTTTTCCTCCTCATGAAATTGAAGGTGACAAAAACTATAATTTACTTCATCCTCACAGGATGTGAAAAATTCTCAAATAGAACTTTTTATTGAAAACATGTAATACCTTTGGGTTTTGGCCTTGAAACATTTCTGTTATTCATTTTTATATGAATTTAGTTCTCCTGATTATCAGAAGGATATCTGTTTTAACAACAGTGTTTCTGTGCAGTGTTAAAAAAAATTTTTTTTTAATTTTTTAAGGTGATTTTTCTGAGTTGTTTTTGGCTTTTTGCTCTATTGGTCTGGCCCACTTTTATCTGGACCCTCTCTTTCCTCCATCTATGTTGTTTCTTCCTGATCAATTTTGATTTAGCCCCTCCTATTCCATCTGAGTGTGAGCCCCTGTGGAAGGTGGGAAGGTGGTGCTGTTAAGCGATCAGCCTGACTTACTGCAGGACCCTTGCCTCATCTGCTAATCTAGGGATGACTCCCTCTCATTTCTGCGGTTGCTCTTACTGGCCACTGTGCCTCCCCATGAGTATCTGGTGGCCATTTTAGGGTCTCTTATTGTCAGGTTGTGAATCATCCCGTAGCTTTTCTATGTTTTCTCTGAAACAGGTGCTGATGATGCGCTGGTCTTGTGGCTCTTGCTGGTTTGCATTTTTGGGGTTCCTGGAGTACCTTGTCACCTAGCTTTGTTGTAAATGCTGTCCGCTGTCTTTTTTATGTTGGAATTTGGGAAGATCTAAAAGCTATGCCTCTTCCACCACTGTCATCTTCACAGAATTTGATAAAAAGAGTTTTAACACAAGTTCAATCTTGAGCGCTTGGCCATATTTGAAAGTGAATACCCAGATATTTATTTAGATTAATGATAGATCAAAATGACATCTCTTGTCCACATCTCTTGTTTGTGTTACTGCCACTGCTACACTGATTAGCTGTGATGGTCACCTATAATAT
The DNA here is from genome assembly GCF_018350155.1 of Leopardus geoffroyi. NCBI lineage: Eukaryota > Metazoa > Chordata > Mammalia > Carnivora > Felidae > Leopardus > Leopardus geoffroyi. Next base: position 101,573,415 of record NC_059327.1, on the reverse strand, counting down.
CACATGATCTCTGATCACCCACAAGTTTAAGATGTGAGAAATGCTGTGAAAGTAGGCATCTGTCATTTGGACCTTCTGGCAAAATACCAGGGTTAAGGTTGAACTTAGGTGTATCCTTATATATCAGTGATGTATGTGTGACTTGGCTGCCCTGGCACTGGATGGGTACATTGAATCCTGGGCTTCAGTATCAGGAAACCCACCTACACACAGATATAAAACATGTTCTCTAGCAGAGCCCTTACCAGTTAAAAAATTGTTTAGGCTTTACCTCCAAATGCTAATCACTTTTTGATTACTTCAAAACTTGGACAGGGTGAATTTTTCTCTCTATTATTTGAAAAGGAAACTAGGAGAAAATATTGAAGAGCACTTTAGCACTTGCATCCTTAACACGTGGAGACTGAGACATCTGGCAGGGCTGGCAAGTGTAACTTTAAGTTTTGGTGGTTCTTATGAAGTGTTACAGGTTGAATTGTGTCCCCCCAAATAAGGTATGTTAAAGTCTTCATTCTCAGTACCTAAGAATGTGACCTTATTTGGAAATAGGATAGTTGTAGATGTAATTAGTTAAGAAGAGTGGAGCCCTACTCCAACAGCGCTGATGTCCTTAGAATATAGCCATGAAGACAGAGAGAGAATGCCATGTGACCACAAAGGCAGAGATTGGAGTTGTGTGGCTGCAACACAAAAGATTGCCTACAAACCACCAGAAGCTAGGAAGAGGCAAGGAAGTATTGCCTGACAGGTTTCAAAGTGAATGCAGGTCTGCTGACACTTTGATTTCAAGCTTCTAACCTCCACAATTGTGAGGCAATAACTTTTGTTGCTTTAAGCCATCCAGTTCATGGTATTGTGTTATGACCCCCTAAGCAACTAATACTTTAAAGGCTAATGGGGCCTTCCTATCTTCATGGTGGGTAGCCTGTATTGAGCAATGCAGCTGGCTTTATAGTCACAAAAAAGTCACAATATACAAGGAATCTCACTGAGTCTGTGGTGGACACAGAACTCAACACCCAAGAATTTGGAAGCATGGAATGTCGACCAACATCTTTAACAGAAAATCTTTTTCCTTTAATTGAATGTTTGCTAGCCACACCAACTAAGAAAAGGCTCATTAAGCTCCAGTTCAACATCAAATTACAGTAATCTGTTACTTGCAGTGGAGAATATACTAAGTTAATATGGTGTAAAAGAGTTTGAGGACAATGTTGAGGAACTATACATTTAAAAAATCTCCCACCAACCAAGAAAAATTCTCCACAAAAGGAAAAGGAGAAAAACAGTTCTATACTGAATAAGCATTAAACCAGAATGTGATGTGCATCTCAGGCAATCCACTAAAAGACTGCAAAACCAGAAAGAAATCTCACCCTTTTATAAAGCCAGGCAGATACAACACACTCCCTACAAGTTGTCAAAATAAACAGTAACTATTCCTCAAATGAGAGGACTTGACAGCACCATTTGTCACACACAGCTCCCCCTAAATTTAAATCTGATCATTGGGATGACCATCTATGTTAGCTAATTGGCTTTATCCAAAGGAAAACAAACTTGTCATATCTTTATGATAGGAGGTCATTTTGTGATTTGGAGCAAGGTGCCTGCTCAAGTTAACATCCTACTTTCCCACAGAAACTGGAAAATAAGGTTTCTGTCTTTTTTTTTTTTTTTTTTTTTTTTTTTGACAATTACATCTCAAAGAGATGGCTTCTTGGTTTTTAGGAAACATCATACTTTCAAGTAAATTATTGCAGTGGCTAGATTCAAATGAAATACCATTAATTCTCCTTTTTGTGCTTCTGGTACCTGTAAAAGAATGGTTTAGTAAGTCAGTTTGCCAGTCCTAGTTTTCAGACTCTTCCAATGGATTACCTTGGACATTGATTCTTAGCAGTTGAGAAAATAGTGGCAAAAGTAATTAATTTACATCAACACTTTCACAACTTTATTTTGTGACATGCTCCATGAAGTAGAGTTTCATGGTTGTGTCAGAGATTGTTCATGGTCCTCTGCTCCTCTTCCTCAAAAACAGAATGTTTAACCAGGCATGTGGCTACACAGAATAAAGATTACATTTCAGCAGTTTTTCATGTAGATGTGGCCATAGAACTAAGTTCCAATCAATAAGATATAGTCAAAAGTTGCTTTCCAACTTCTAGGAAGCATCCTTGATAGGTTAGGGGATTCTCTTCTTTTCAAGTCCTCCTTTATGCTGCATGGATTGCAAATGTACTGATTGGAGCTGTAGCAGCCATATGATACCATGAGGTGGTCTTAACAGTGGGAGACTGAGCCATGATACCTTAAAGGGCCAAAGTAGCTCTGGACTATACATCTCCAGAATTTTACTTAAGAAAGTAACAAACTTTTATCTAGTTTAAGACATTAAGACACTTATATTTTCATTTTTTCTGTCACTACTAGTTGAACTTAATACAATAGTCAGATATATCTGGGAAATTGTACATATCTTATCTCCTGCTCTACTAGGGGATATTGGCATAAGAAAAGGTCCCAAAAAGACCTGCAGCAAAATATTTTGAATTTTTTTTAGTCCTCTGCTCCCAGTGTTTTCTTTTTCTATTAAAACACTGCAAGGAGAGTTAATTCCCATGTTATTAGAACATAATAGAGGGCCCTGCTACAAATAGAGTAGATTTTCTATAACAATACAACTTTGCCAGTCTTGTTGCCATTTGAACAACTAGGATCTCCATATCCCTGAGCTGTATTCTGATGACTATTTAACTCCATGCTTTGTTCAGAGTGGTTTTTCAAATCTACGTTATATCACTTGAATATTATGAGCAAAGGTGGGTGGGTGGGCAATACTTCCAGAGCCTGAATTAAGTTGTTGCTTAAGTGATTAAGTCATCTATAGACATTTCAGGGCATGGCCCATACTTACTGAATTCTGTTAACACTCATGTCAGGAGTTTATAATGGAAAGTATGCATTCATTTCTATAACAAGCAGTCTCACTGTCTAGGATCTATTCTTCAGTCAGACTTAGTTCACTCAAGAGGAGTCATTGGAGGACTTTATCATGAGCTACAGCTATAAGTCAATCTTTTCACATGTCATCTAAGAGACCTATATTACAGGGTGGAGACTTAACCTTAGTTCTTCAACAAATATAGCTTTAAACGTAGCTTAAGCCTGGCCAACAATGTATTTTATTGGTGTAATTTTAATATCTGGTGTTAACTGAGAAGAGTGGCTTTAATAGTTCCACAGCATATCAATATTACTATTAAACAATACGAAGGCTCCTAGAGGGCCAACACTTACTTTTCTTACAGCCCCTTTGGTGACAAGCACAGGGCACATGTAGGAATTGAGGTTATTGATAGATGGGATATAGGGAAATCACCGGGGTTACCTTAACAGAACAAACGCAGTTTTGCAGACGTTATATTTCAGTAATTTGCTCTAACAATGCCTCTTTTTCTTTGCTGCTCATGAAACAGTTAGGGGGTTGTTGGTTTGTTGTTTTTTTTTTTTTTTTTTTTTAACAACTTAATAGAATCTATTTTAGTCTCCCAATATTTGAACTAGTCTGGATGTACACACTCAGACATGAGAGGCAAGAAAGTTTTAAGTTTTGCTGAAGTCCAAGTCTTCTGTAACCTAATTAATTTGGTTACACTGATATTTTTAGAACCTTTAAGACCAGAGCCACATTAAACATGCTCCAGAGCTCAAGTGTATCTGGCCCCAAAAGCTCGTGAGTGGCCCTGTGCCTTGCACAGTTTGCCACCTTGTATTTTTCTGTAAGGATAACGCTATTTTCTGTCTTGAAAAAATTTGTTTGGCTTCTGCAGAATGGGTGGAGCGTGGGCATCTTCTCTATTAGAACTAGTGTTTTAAATTCTGAAACATCAAACAAACAAAATATCACATTTTCTTTGTTAATTGTAAAATTAATAAATCCCCATCAGAGAAGGATTCTGACTTTAATTCTTCCCTCTGAAGGAGGAGCTGCTTGGGAGGGATTCTGCAGCTATCACTCAAAATAGCATCACAGGAAAAGCCTTGCTGTGCTTGAAGAACCATATGAAAGCACTCTCTGGTAGTTGCTTTAAATGAAATACAAGATAATACTGCCAAAACTATACCAGCATTTGAAGCCATTGTATCAAAGATATACAGTATAGTTCCCTATTAAAATTTGAACTAGATCATAGTTGTAAGGCTTTCTTTTCTTGTCTCATTTAATTCATGTTTTCCCTCCCTTTTTAATAGCCTGAAAGTATTTTTGTGACTCTGGAACAATGATTTTTAAACCTGAGTGTGTGTGAGGCTCAAATTCACAGACAGATTCAGTAGGACTGGACTGGGTTCAGGAAATCACTTTTATAACAAAACCCAGATATTTCTTTCTTTTCTTTTCTGTAACAGATATTGGGGCCTGCATCTGGCCATTCCCTGTCACTGCCCTATCTCCTTTCTTTTCTCACAACCATCTAGAGACAAACGAAGCAAGCTTGTCCTCTACCTTTTAATATCTGGCCCTCCATAAAAACTCTAGAGTATATTTGGCCAAGTCTGTTCCTTGATATGCTAAATGGGAATTAAGATGGTAGCCGTGATTTTACTTAATACATTAATTAATGAGGGAATCAGTAAAATAAAAAACTGGTTCAAAATCTTATATATCTTTAGGAATGCTGAAAGAAATTTGTAAGCAGATGGAAAACTGGTCAATATCCACAGAGCTATAATCAATTATTTTCCACATGAAAATAATTCATTTGCATTAATATGGGCAAAACTAATTTGCATTACTGTAGATTTTCTAAGACTTACAGAGGTATAAAATAGCTCAAAGACTGGTCTCAGCCCCCTTTAGAACTAGTTGACCTGGAAGGGTGTGCAAGTGATTTTTTTTTTCCCATTTGTCTTACAAATTTTTCCTGACACAGCCAGAAACCTAAATTTCCTTATCAGTAAAATGAGATTTGGACTAGTGGCTTCTGAGACCCTTCAATTCCAACATCCTGTTATTCTAATTTCTTGGCCGTTATCTATGTACGTGCATACAACTCATGGAATATTTTTGTAAGAACTATTATAGTCATTTTTATTAGTCAAATCAGCCATAGCTATGAGTGCATCCTCTTGCAGTCTCTGTCTAAAAATAAAATCAGGGGTGCCTGGGTGGCTCATTCTGTAAAGCAACAGACTTTCGATTTTGGTTCAGGTCATGATCCCAGGATCATGGGATTGAGCCCTGAATCAGGCTCTGCACTGACAGCATGAAATCTGTTTAAGATTCTCTCTCTCTCCTTCTGTCCCTCCCCTGCTCGCATGCACTCCCCCGCCCCCGCCTCACCTCTTTCTCTCTCTCTCTCTCTCTCTCTCTCATAAATAAATAAATAAATAAATAAATAAATAAATAAAATAGAATAAAATAAAATAAAATCAAACATAAATTCTGCCTTTCTCCCAGTTACTTTTAGGCTATGTGTTTGTATGTGTGTGTGTGTGTGTGTGTGTGTGTGGGTGTAAATGAAAGCAGGACCTAAGTATAGGTATTTTCGGCATATTTGTTCACTGTCTTTTCCAAATGCCACCTAAGGAAGACACTGGTAACTGGGTAAATGTGACAAGTCAGGGCAATATTGTGTACATTTTATAGATGGTGAATCTTTGAGAAGGAAGGAATCAAGGTTTCTCTAATTTGGCAGACTTTCCTGTAGGGCAAATACAGCAGAACTGTTTTTAAGATTGTTTTGTGATGGCAGAGGTGGTCATAGCAGTGTTAGGGGTGTCAAAACTTGGTGGAGCTGGTAGAGGCCAGTGTTAGGCAGTAGAGAATAAGAAGATACTGAAGTATGATTTTTGTTTGTTTGATCACTTCATTTCTCCTCTATTAGAGGAGCTTTAAACTAAACTTTACAGCAGTGGAGAAGGGCAGAGCCTCTTCAGCTTTGTAATTTAACAAATGTTTGTTGAAAGAATATCCGAACTACCTTTCTTTTCTGGAAACAGAGAGCCCAGGTCTCCTAAAAAGCTCTCAAACTATTGAGTTTTTAAAAATTCTATTGTATTTGAAGGCGTGAAAACATGCATTAATGATTACATTCAGCTGATATTTTTGGAGGATAAATATTCTACTTTGTAGATTTTATCAGGTAAAACCCCATTCAGTTTAGAAATCATCATCAAAATTCTTTTTTATTTAAATTTGTTTATTCTCATTTGAATGGTCTCACTTTAACTAAAACAATATTCTTGATGGTAAAACATAAAAACAATCACATTTCTTTGTTTCAATCTTTCTTTTCTTTCATCCTAGTCATTTCTGTAAAAACAGAGACCAAAATGACTGGGTAGGATTATGGAGGATTTCTGGTAATAATACACCTACACAATGTGCTGCAGGAAGTAGAAAGTCCATACTTGATGCCCTCAGTAACTTATGACTCATATGAATCATATAAGAACATAGGACTATTACTACTGAATGTTGAAGATTTATGTCCCAAGTATATTTTTCTACACCAATAGCATCATATGGATTCAAGGGGCAAAAATATCAAATCCTAGATCTTCTATACACACATATACATTTATATCTGTCTACATAAATATGCACAAAAGTGGTTTCAAGTAAGGTGCAGGAGGTGGATGTGGAGGATGGGATGATTAAAAAAATAACAAATAGTAATTAACACATTTTATAAGGGAGCCACATGACTTTCATGCATTAATTTTAGCATCATAATAGCCCTGAGAAATCATTTCTAGTAACACCATTTTACAGATGAAGAAAATGAGACTCAGTAGTAAGTAGCAGAGCCCAGATTTGAAACAAGTTCTGCCTGATTCTAAAACAAATAGGACGTATAGTAAGACTTTTCCTGTTGTCCCTAAACTGCAGCTAGGGCGCCAAACTAAAGTCAAAAATCAGTGAGTATGTCCACAGTTTAAAATCAGAGAGTTACCGGCATCTGGAGCCAGCCATATTCTCTTATTGTTCCTACAACCAATTGTTCCTACAACCAATTCTATGCACCTCTCACCTCTGATTCACTCCCTGAAAGGACTGAGAGTGAAAGAGGCGTAGCTTTCCCTTCCCCAAAGCTAATGGGAAGGAAAAAGGAAAAGAGAGAGAATTTTTTCTAAAGATTGCAGTACCTAGAAGAGGAGGCCAACATTTTTATCCTCACACAGGCTTTGGTTCAAGAGTGGACATGTTGCTTGGCCCCCATGTGATCTGAATAGGGGCAGAAATTTGGGGAGAGAGAGGGCAAGGTGAGATCCAAGGACCACTCTGCCTGTGATCTGTTGGTTTCCATTAAAAGATGGATCCCATGTGTCCCTGCTGACCTCACAATTTGCTGAAAGATGAGAACCAGGGCTATACTTTTGGGCAATGTAAGCTCTCTCTCTCTCTCTCTCTCTCTCTCTCTCTCTCTCTCTCTGTGTGTGTGTGTGTGTGTGTGTGTGTGTTGGGAAGCAGGATGGAGGCAAAGAGGGCCCCTCCCCTGTTACTTGTGAAGATTGTTGGAGCCTTCTTGTCAGCCTGTGTAGACCTTGAACAGAAGCGCAGTCATGGTTAACCAAAAAGAGGTCTGCAACTCAGCCCCTCCTCCCCAACCCCAACCCCCACTTGAAAAACATCTGGAAGAAGGATAAGAAGATGAACACAGATGCAACCATGGTCCCTCCACTCAGATCTAGTCTGAGTAGAGGAAAGAGAAGATTACTTTGAATCATTTTTGAGAAAAGGAGTGAATCTTAAATGCCAGAATTAGACTGTTCAAATAACCAAAATGAGCTAAAAAATTATAAAGACTGGCCAACATGTTGTTAAGAAAGTATATACTAGAGGAAAAGGTTTGGGGGAGATGGTCATTTAGCACAAATGTCAGGAGAGTTATGGAAAATATAGAACCTTTTTATTTATACACTGCCCCCAAAAAAGTTAAGCATAGTCACCAAACCAATTATTCTATTATTCTTTTCTCTATGTAATCCCAATAAGAGTAAGGAGCCAGAGGCATATCTCTAGCACTTAGAGCCCTTTTTAAGACTTCCCCAGAGATGCCTGCGTGGCTCAGTCAGTTAAGCATCCATTTTCCGCTCAGGTCATGATCTCACGGGTTCTTGAGTTTCAATCCTGTGTCAGACTCAGGCTCCAGAGATGATGGTGCGAAGCCTGCTTAGGATTCTCATTCTCTCCTCTCTCTGCCCCTCCCTCATTCGTGTTTTCTCTCTCTTTCATAATAAATAAATAAATAAACAACAACAAAAAAAGACTTCCCCAATTAACTGGGACTCCTACCTGATTGGAAAGTTCTTGACTGATTCTATTTGTCTCAGCTCCAAGATGAAGGATGACTTCAGCTTTCTCTGCAGGACCAGTGGAGCAAATGCTTTAAAATATTCCCAGATTCAAGGAGTCTTACGTCTTTAAATGGCAGGTTTAAGCATTGTGCCTTTACAGAACATGCCATTCACAACCTTACCATGCTCTCCTTTCCCTGATCCTTAATTCCTATGTACTCACAGAGACAACTGAATCTTTAAGGAGTAGTATCTAATTTAAGTTTATGGGGCCAATGATCACTGTGGTAGATTGCATCCTTCATTCTAATTCTCTGCCCCTTCCAGTGTCCTTGCCTTTTCCCATCGATCTTGCAACCCTACCCACTAAAGGAGCAGAATATATTTCTCCACACCTTGACTTCAGCTTTAGCCATGTGACTTGTCTTAGGCAACAGAATAAAATGGAAATGACAATGTACCATTATAAGCCTGGGCCTCAAGAGGCCTTGCATATTGCCTCTTATGGACATGTAAGTCATAGCTTTTGTTTCAACCACTACATTTTGGGATGGTTTATAATGCACTAAATGATAATTGATACAATAATTTTTCTAGTAGAGTGAATATATAAATAGAAAAAATTGCTATTATTTCCAGAATAATTTCCACTTTGATTGTATTTACTAGCTTAATAAGTGATTACATTAATTTGTGTTTGTATTATTTGCTGAAATATATGTATTTCCTGGCATAGTCTAAGAAGAAAATGTATCTACATCTTCATTCTGTAGAACTCTGGGAGGACTGTCCAGTCATTGCTGACAAGGCATACTCCTGCATAAACCATCACAGCACAGGGGGCATGCACAGTTCATCTGAAAAGCAGCTAAATTTGCTTGATGTGTTGCAGTCCAGAACTTCATTTATGAGTCACTTATTTAGAATTTATAGACACAATATTTTCCCATAGAAACACAGTATTGTAATATCCTAGGGCAAATGTACAAAAGGCCACTTAGCCCCATAATAAGACTAAATATCAATAATGCCACAGCGCACAAAGAAGAACACTTTTTCTCCCACTGCTCAGGTTTCCCTCTCTGCTTTGCCCATCCCCCCTTCTTTATTTGCTCTTTCCAAAGGAAGAGGAGCAGCTGATTGGTTAAAGCCTATGGTTTGTTGGGCCACCTGTCCTAAGTGAGCAGGATCACACTGTTTTGCAAGGTGATGAGAACCCTCACTATCCCAGCTCTGTCATCCTCCCACAATTGTTTGGCTTCATGGACTTGGATGGAGTCCTCTCTACAGTCTCTCTTTCTCTCTCACTCTCACTTTCCCTCTTTCTCTCATTCTCTCTCTCTCCTCCTTCTCTCCCTTCCCAGACATGCCTGAGCCTACAGTTCCCACATTTCATATTTGCAAAGGCAGCAGGAAATCCCAATTTAGTCTCGGGCCAAAGATGGGTTTCCATCAGAGTAGTCCAAATTCATTAATCGGGGAGTTTAAAAAGTGCCTGTGCAGATTAATAAATCAGTGTTTAATTTCTCTTATTTGGCTGGTTGTCCCTACTAAACACATCATCAGTCAGAAAGCTGAAGGGCCAGGGATAGCTGGCATTTAGAAGTCCTAAGACCCAACGCTTAATGCTCCTTATTCCTGTGGGAAAATTCTTCCCAGGTTCCAACTGAGGAAGCTGGGACACATCTCAAATGCAACCTCCTTTCAAGTCCTGAGTGGAGGACCACCCCATTTCACAGTGACTCATCTTTTGGGCGAATCTCCAGATCTGTTGTGGAAGAGTACTGGTCATGTTTTGTTACAAGAGGGACATAAAGTTGGTTTTAGAGAAACTAAGAGAGGTAGTAGAAAGTATATGTGTGTTCCATTTCTTTAAAAATTGCATAAAAAGGCATTAGCTCATCCTTCTATGTTCAGAATGCAGAGATTTGGCTGTTTGCTAACCTTAGTTTCAACTGATGCAAACTTATTCTAATACAAACTCTCAATGTCATTTTTTCAGAGAACTCTGGCATTCTTCAATAACATCACTATTTCAACTAACATTTTTTTATTCAATTAGAACTTTATTATTAATTTTGTCTCACATTTTGTACAAAATCAACTGATTTATTATAGACATGTGACCTTTCTGTTTATAACCAGAATTTTCTCCTTAAATTTATTCTGAAAGCCACTTCTGTCCATAATCTGTTTCATAAGAGCCTCATGTACTGGAAAAAATAATTGAATTGCCTTTGAACTGTTTTCCCTACAAATTTTATAGCCAGTAAAACATTATAGATAATCATATATTTTAACTATAAAAATTTAATAACATTATTAAAACTTTCAGATTTTTCTAGCCTTCATTTAATATAGCTGGTATGTAAAAATAAGTTTGAATCTATGTGTTGTATCTTATATACAGTTCAATACTTATAAAGGTCATTGTGAGACTTCGCTTCTAGATAACAGGTGTCTTGAGCCCAGGGCTTAAAGACTAAGCAAGGTTACCTTGTGAATTAATTCTGAGTACCCAGCCAAAGCACTTTAAAAACTCTCTCTGGAGTGTCATATTCTTCCTGTTGAGTGACCCACCCAAGCTGGACCAGGGGGAGCTGCCACCCCTACCCAGGTCATTTGCATAGATCCTGGCTCATCACTGTGGTAGATAGAGATGGGAGGCATTGGTGTAGTGGGCAGCTGACTCCTCCTGTGCAGAAGAAGTTCTTCTGTGGAAGAGCACCAACATTCTGTGAGAAGCAGGGACAAGCAAGGGGAAGAGAGAGAGCTCTGGCAGGATTTGACCTTGGCTTCCTGTGCCCAAGGGCCAGATGCATCCCTATGCCTCCCATGGTTACATGAATGACTCAATTCTCTTTAAAACAGATCAAAATACTCCTTTCTTTGAACTGCAAGCATAGAGACAGGTTTAGAGCCTGGCACTACTTTTGGCCACTCCATGAGCGCTCCAGTGAGAGAGCTACCAGCTGTCAGGAGGCCAAAGTCCCAGGGTTAGCTTCCCATAGAGAACAGGGGCAAGAGTCACACCCTTTTGAAATGTCCCTCTTTGTAAGCTTTGGAGGAAGTGGGGAATGCCACCCTGGTCCTAGTACCCAACAACTTTCTCCTAAACTGCATGGAGTGTTTCTTTTAGAAATCATAGAGAAACTACTACTGGTAGCAGTTCACATATCTCTTTTACAAGAGATTTTAGTTTACAAAATCCCTTTCACTAATTACAGAATTTGGGATGCAGCATCATAAATATAAAGAAACTATCAACTAACCTATACTTCAATGTTAAACTAAGACCTTATAATTAATTTTTTTAACGTTTGTTTATTTTTTGAGAGACAGAGACAGAGCATGAGCTGGGAAGGGGACAGAGAGAGGGGGGGTCACAGATTCCGAAGCAGGCTCTAGGCTCCGAGCTGTCAGCACAGAGTCCGACATGGGTCTCAAAATCAGGAACCTTGAGGTCAGACCTGAGCCGAAGTCGGCCGCCTAACCGGCTGAGCCGCCCAGGCGCCCCCGACCTTATAATTATTGCTATCAACCATATTAATAAACAAAAGTAAAACATTTTGCTCCTTGGGGTTTCAAGGACAAAAAGCATGCATCCAAAGAAGCAAAACAATATCAAGAAACTGTAGATATGAACGATTTTGTTTCATGAGTGTGTGTATATGCATATATGTATGCACATATAATAACATACATACACTAATCAAAAATGTAATGTAACAATTGTATACATAGGAATGTGTGTGACATAGGAATTACAAGCATATGATCTATTTTTAGTATTTAAGGACTTAAGAAGGTGGCTCTTCATGTTAATAGCTTGATTGAGGACAACTTGGGGAGAAATTTTACCTGTTAACAGGTTTTATACTTTTGCTCCGTTTATGTAGCTCCTTCCTTCCTTTCAGGACTTGTTTCATAACAAATAATGGCAGAATTTACTCAGTGTTTCTAAAAAAAAAAAAACAAAACTATTGTGAATTGTGAGAAATGAAATAAAGAAAGTTGGTAAATGAGCACTAAAAAATAATGAATGGGAGTTAAAAACAGATCGAAGAGACGGGTGTGTTGTAGTAATAAGAAAGGTTTTTACCCTGGTTGGATAACTTGCTTAATTCTCTGTCTCACTTTGACCCTGCTAAAGGAGTTGATGAATGACATGAATTTTAACAGGTTACTTAGTAACGTCAAAAGAGGTGTCCCAATAATGATCATACTGATGTCTCAAATTAATTTCTAGCTATAAAAATGATGCTTATTTGCCCTATTATATATGTATATATTCAAAATTGTGAGATCCCTTTTATATAGAACAGCTCCAAAGGAGTTGAAATTAAGGTTGTGGCCATCAAAAGCCCAACAACCTGACATAGAGAAATGTTCAGGTTTTCCTTTGAAGGTTGCAACCACCTTAACCTAAGTCTTTTCATGTGTATTATGTATATTGCTCAGCGGTGTGGCATAGACACAGTCCTTCCTCCCTTCATACAGGGAAGCATTATAGTGATTTCTTGATATTTCATGCCAAAGATAATGGTAGGTTATCCAAAAATGGTCTTGAGTCTGAGAGAAATATTCTAAAAATTCAGAGTCCTTGAGATTAAATAATAAAGATCTAACGCAAGAGGAACTGTAAAGCTATTCAACTGTCCCGCGTTGACTCCTGCTCAGTGAACCTCCCCCCCCCAACCAAATAATGCAGGGAATTCTACAGAGCACAAAGTAGACAGGTATTTATTGTCTCATCACTCAGAGAGCCACACAAATGTACAGGATTATTCATAAGTGGTCGCATGTATTAATTTTTAAATATTTTTCCACATCCTGCTGGCTTAAACAAGCACCATGTTATAGTGATAAGAACAAGAAATGGATAGATTAATGGGCATGGAAAGAGGGAAGAAGGGACAGTGAAGGGAAAATGGATTCGTTACGACATGCAAATGTCAAGTTCCCTAGCTAACACCAATGAAGCATTTAAAAAATACATATAAAGGTATGGCTTGGTACTTTTCCATTAATTTTTCAAAGGTCTTGACCTCCTAAAGAAAAATTTCTGACTAAAAGGGGTTTTCCTCACCAGTCAGTTCCTTCTTCTACTGGGTCCTACAGAGAAATAGTGCTCTTATATTTGGCCCTTCAGACAGTTGCCACGGAAATGAGAGCTGCAAACACTTTCAGCTTTCTGGCTTCGCTGTGGGATCCAGCAGAGACCATGATTAAGCTGTCAGAGAACCTCCCTAAGTACAGTTTTACCTGATAAGTAAGAGTTTCCAGAAAAATGGTGACACATACAGGAAGGAAAATAGATTGTTTAACTCACTCTGAAAAATCCCTTTGATTCATAGACTGTCTCATGATTGAAACCATCTCTTTCTCTAATCAGACTCTTCTCAATTCACAGACGAGTACCTCAGGGGGCAAGTAAAATGCCCCTACCTTTACAAGAGGAGGTATCACATTAACAAAAGGTAACACATTAACAAAAGGAACCCAGAGTTCCTGACTGCTGAAGAAATAAGAAAGCAAAATGCTAAAAATGGGGGGAGGACACAGTGAATGAGAAGGGGAAAATCAAATGGCATTTAAACCATTTTAAGGAACATTAAATATCTGACTTGAAAAAAAATAAAGAAAGAAATCACTGTGGATGTCAAAGAACGCTGGCTTTTCACACCTGGAACCAGAGATGATTGGATCATAAGGGGCTCTACTGTAGTGGACTTGAAATTTTATTGGTTATCTTTTCTTCCCAGCAAATGAGACCTGGATTTTCTGGGAAGGAACTCTAGGTATCACTTTGAATCCACTGAGTATTTCTACTCCACATCATTGACCTAATAAAACTCTATTGATGGAGTAAGGTCAGTGTTTTTCGTATTGGGATTAGAGAAGAGAACACACCAGTCCACGTGGTACCATGGCCACAAATGAAAGAACTGGTTGGCAGAAGCCGTTTGGACAGCTACTTGGAAGAAGACTTTCCAGATAATGGTGGAATAGGAAAACGAAGTTGCAACTTGAAAAGATTGTACCTTCTATCTTGGGGCGCCTGGGTAGCTCAGCTGGTTTCAGCTCAGGTCATGATCTCGTGGTTTGTGAGTTTGAGCCCCGCATGGAGCTCGGTGCTATCAGTGGAGAGCCTGCTTTGGATCCTCTGTCCTTCTCTCTCTGCCCATCCTCCACTTGCTCTCTCTCTCTCTCAAAAATAAGTAAACATTAAAAAAAATAATAATAATAATAACAATGTCCTGTCATCTATTTACTTGCTGGTGGTTGTCTAAAATATTGCAACCATTTTGGAGAGCAATTTGGAAAATCCTAGAAAAGTTGAAGATGTAGATTTCATATAAGCTAGCAATTTTACTCTAGGTGGATGCTATGGACTATACTGTGTCCTCCCCAAATTCCTATATTGAAGACCTAATGCCCAATGTGACTATATCTGGTGATTGGGTCTTTAGTAAGTAATTAAGGTGAAATGATTTCATAAGGGTGGGGTCCTAAACTGATAGCATAAGAAGAGGTAGATCTCCCCCTCCCTCTCTCTCTCATTCCCCCTCATTCTACCATGTGATGCCATAGCTAGAAGGTGACTGTCTACAAGCCAGGGGAGAGCTCTCACCAAATCCAATCACATTGGTACCCTGATCTTGGACTTTGGCTTCTGGGACTGTGAGAAAATAAATTTTGGTTGTTTAAACCACCCGGTGAATGTTACTTTGTTACGGTAACCCAAACTGACTAAGACAGTGGCTATCCCAGAAAATGTAAGGATGTTCATGATAGTATTTCTCTGAATAGTACACATATGGAAACAATCTAACTTCTTGTAGAAAAATATATAAACTGTTCACATAACAGAATTGTATAGAGCAGTTGAAATAATTGAACAATAGTAGCATATATCAATGTAAATGAATCTCAAAAATATAATGTCAAACAAAAAATCAAGCTGTAAAGGATATTTATACATGCTATCAAAAACTTGCAACAATAGTTTATAATTTTAGGGATACATACTTGTATAGTAAAAGAACTAACATATGGCTGGAAGTGATACACACCAACTACTTCTGAGAAGAAAAGGAAAAATGATAGTGAAGGCAAGGGAATGCCTTTTGCTCTATCTGCCTTTTGCTTTATTTCTTAATAAGAAATGAGATTTGTGGGGCTCCTGGGTGGCTCAGTCGGTTGAGCATCCGACTTCGGCTCAGGTCACGATCTCGCGGTCCGTGAGTTCGAGCCCCGCGTCGGGCTCTGGGCTGATGGCTCAGAGCCTGGAGCCTGTTTCTGATTCTGTGTCTCCCTCTCTCTCTGCCCCTCCCCCGTTCATGCTCTGTCTCTCTCTGTCTCAAAAATAAATAAATGTTAAAAAGAAATGAGATTTGTGCAAATTTCAGCAAACTGCATCTTTTAAATCTAGGTGGTAAATGCATAGTGCTTGTTATATTATTTTCTGGATTATATTTAATAAGCAAAAGATGTTTTCCCCTGTCATCTGGGTTTTCAGCAGTTCAGTGGTACTTTTTAGACAGACAGTTTTCTTATCCACCATTTATATATGCTGCAATAAGAAGCCCAGAGAGTTAGGTGGCATGGACAAAGTGTCCAATCTAGTTAAACAGTGACTCGAGGACTAGAAATGAGTTGTCTGTCCATAGCACACTCCATACGTCTGTTAATTTTCTGCTATAGAGACAATGACGCCAACATTGTTTTCCAAGCCAGAAAAAAACACAAATCCTGCCCAACTGTGGAAGAGCACATTTGAAGCCATTAGACCTTTTCTGTCCCCCAAGTCATACTCCACAGTTGATGTGTTACATATTTTGCTTACTCACTGAGCATCAACACTACTTAGGAGAGTTCAGTTTTTCTACTTTTGAAAAAAAAAAAAAAGGATCTAAGGAGACAGGACTAGTGATCCGCAAATTTTCTGCAACAATTGAGAAGTTGGCAGAAGCTTTGTTTGTCTGTTTATTTTTTTTATTTAGACAGAGAGCACATGAGTAGGGGAGAGGGGCAGGGGGAAAGAGAGAGAAAAATCTCAAGCAGGCTCCACATTCAGTACAGAGCCTGATGAGGGGCTTGATCCCACGATTCTGGGATCATGACCTGAGATGAAATCAAGAGTCAGATGCTCAACCAACTGAACCACCCAGGCACCCTTGGCAGAAGCTTTAAAAATGGTGGTTTTACTGATTATAATTAATTTTGGTTAGATTTTAATTAGGAAATATTCTTTGCAAGATAGATTTTTTAATACTGTTCAACATATTTTTACAGCATGAGAACTAGTAGCCACTTATACTGAGTTTCCCAATTAATTCAAGTAATTGAGTTTTCAAAAAATAAATGACAGGAAGGATTTCATGATATAGTATTGAAACAATGGGTAGGAAATACACAGGGACATTAAGAATAAGTGTTTTTTCTGCCAACATCTAACATATTCAGACAAAAATAAGCATTGTTTAACCCACTTTCTTTATTACGTTTTACATAGTTGGGGCAAGAAATTTTGGCTTTGTTAATTAGGTAGTGTCGACTCATGTTACATAACTGATAGGATTCTTTAACCTACATTTTGTAAAAATAAATAAATAAAAAGGACTTGAAGGAGGACTGAACTTATTTTGAGAAATAATGACTAGATATACAATTATGCATAATTTCATACTAAAATTTATCAAAAATACACAGTTGGGGAATGGGGTTATTATTCACACACGGTAGCTGCTGCACACACACACACACACACACACACTACCTGCTCAACCAGGCATAGGTAAGAAAATGGTCTCTACACTTGCTCAAATTAGCTGCTTTCTCCCCATTATTTGTGTTTTGCTGACTCCCTAGTGTGTACCAAAGTATTCTCATCTGTTGTTTCCATCATCAGAGCCCTTATCGCTATTTGCTTATCTGACTGCTCAAAATTAATTTTAAATCCTATCTTGATAAGTAGTATTCCTAAAACATTCTTACTTTTCAACATGCTTGGCAAAAAGTTTGTGTGCCCTTTGTCCTCTGGCCAAATGCCTCGGTGATGTTCCCCTATTATGTTGATAGAAGGGATATTTTAACTCTAGTCCTTTGGGCAGAAACATTTTTGATTGAATTAGTAGTAAAAACATGAAGCCATGACATTTCTTGTGTCCAACCCTTAAACACTCCCAAGGGCACAACAGTTCAGGGATGTTTAGTAAGTGACAGCATGGGGTTGCTACTCACATTTATAGGTGTTTAATTCATTATTTTTATACGGTTTGATATGTGACTTATCTACAGCATTTCCAAAAGAAGTAAAAGGTACTTACATATTTCTAATAAAAAGACAGAAATAATGTAATACAGTATACTGATTTATTTTTCATTCCCTTAACATTAATTTAAGATTAATTTAAAGGACCTTATTTAAGAACATCATTTATTTTGACTATGGGTGTTTCTTTGTTTATATAGAGTTAGTGCTTTTGTACATGTCAGTTTTTCTCAAACTGAATTCTATAGAACTGTGTTATAAACTCTTAAGTGTGAAGAAAATAAAATATCAAATTCTAAAGTAAACTGGTATATTTAGGGTTAGAACAAATTAAATAAGTTTCATTTTTGAAGGCCTCAGAGCCTATATGTGACTATCCATTATGCAAAACAAGAGATGTGAAAATATACAGTATAACACTCTTCCTTTCTGATTCTAATTGTAGAATGCCTATTAATATCACTTAGATGTTATATTTATTCATATTTAGGCAGATTATATAAACTTGGACTTACATTTCTAATTAATTTTTATATTGGCATCCTAACCCAGTTTTTAAATGCAACTAAACTTTTTTACTTTTCTAAATTTAAATTATAAAATTTATGTTTATAAGAATTCAAACCATATATAGATATGGTGAATAAAAAGCAAATACCTTTACTTCTCTTCCGTCAGAAGTAACCATTGTCAACAGTTTGGTAAATCTTTTTAGTCATTTTTACGTGAAACAAATGAATTCCTACTTCATAGAGAAAAATGTCAAACATCTTCAAAATTGAATTGGAGGGAAAAATATTTTTTAAAAATCTTCAAATATTATAACTCCCTCCATAATTCCATGGCTTACATTTTGAATAGTGTTAGATTTGGTTTTAAGTGCAATTCTTGACTTTTCATTAATATGAGTAATTAGTTACCATGAAGGTGGGATAAAGAATAATAAAATTTCTGTAAATCTTTCCCCTAATTGTGCTAGATAAATTACATCTTTAATTTCAATCTTTCTTTAAATTCTTCTCTAATTTATGTCAGACTATCAAAACAAGCGTAAATCAAACCACACCTTTATTCACCAAACTGAGACAAGACCTCAACGCCCCCTAGTGGGGTGACCTCTATCCTCCATCCTGTGTGACCAACCCCCTGAGTAAGATGAGGTACCATTAACTCTTAATGTTAAAGTTGTACTTTCCTCTTTCACTCATCCAAAAAATACTTAAATGTGTACTTTAAATTTTCTGGTTAAAATGAGCCATCACCAAAAAAAAACAAGGGAAAATTATTTGTGGAGGAAATGTCCATATATAAAATATTAAGCAATAACTTTCATCACTATAATCAGTCTCTGATCTTCCAAGTTATCCACTTGCCTTGACTGCCTACTCTTGGCCACCTTACGACTCTCTACTTTCATTTAAAAAAGAAAAACAGGTTCATCTTTTTCTTTGGTTTCACTTCTCTGGATTTATCACTTTCCTAAAGCATTAATTTCACTTACTTTTCCAAACAATAACAAAAAGTGCTCAGGAACCACTGCATCCATTTTTTCTCCTTTTCTCCCTTTGGAATATGTGCTATCAATGTCCCCCATTTAAAAGATCACACCTGTTGCAAGGAATGATGAGAGCACAGTGGTGGAGTCAGCAGGCCTGACTCAAAGTCCATTTAATGTCCATGTGATGTTGAGATAGTCACTTAAACTCTCTGTATCTTAGTTTTCTCGTCTGTAAAATCAAAATGATAATAACAGTGTCCAATAGGCATAGGACTTAAGAAAGTCCGTGTAAATGTGGTAGAACAGTGCCTAATTCAGTAACTGTTCCTTAATATCACTCTTTCATCAGAGTCCTGTGAATGAAAATAAGAAAGCATGAATGAAAGATTTGAATTGTACCTCTTTTTTTTCCAAACCAAATGCAGCTATCTATAGGTCCTCACCATCCCTTGTTTAAATGACTGCAGTAGGCTCTTAACTGGCCTTTCATCCAGCAGTCTCTCCCAATTCCAGTTCAGGGTCATCAGTCAGATTTATTTTCCTGAAAATAATATTGGCATTTTTAGCTCAGGATATGATGAACTTATCTTCCTGCTGAAAACAACTATAAAAGCTGGTATATGAAAACACTGTGTGAGGGAACAGGTAAGCACCCAGTTCAGTTCAGACAAGATTGGAAAGGAAAAGTTATAATCCTTGAGAGAAGAGAAGCACTGGAGGGAAGTGCCACACTCATCATGACTTTTTCCCTGAAGGGATTTTCCAAATCAAAAAATAGGGGAAATATCCCTGATGATGAGTGATGTTGAGCATCTTTTCATGCGTCTGTTAGCCAATCTCTATGTCTTTTTGGAAAAATGTCTGTTCGTGTCTTCTGCCCACTTTTTAATTGGATTATTTTTTTTTTATTTTTTTTTTAACGTTTATTTATTTTTGAGACAGAGAGAGACAGAGCATGAATGGGGGAGGGTCAGAAAGAGGGAGACACAGAATCTGAAACAGGCTCCAGGCTCCGAGCTGTCAGCACAGAGCCCGTCGCGGGGCTCGAACTCACAGACCGTGAGATCATGACCTTTGCCCAAGTCGGCCGCCCAACCGACTGAGCCACCCAGGCGCTCCTTAATTGGATTATTTTTGAGTATTGAATTTTATAAGTTCTTTAGATATCACCTCACACCAGTCAGATGGCTAAAACTAACAACACAAGAAATAAGAGCTGTTGGCAAGGATGTGGAGAAACAGCACTGTTGGTGGGAATGCAAACTGGTGCAGCCACTCTGGAAAACAGTATGAAGTTCCTCAAAAAGTTAAAAATAGAACTACCCTACGATCCAGCAATTGTACTACTAGTATACTCAAAGAATACAAAAATTCTAATTCAAAGGGATGTTTACATCAGCATTATCAACAATAGCCAAATGATGGAAAGAGACCAAATATCCGTCACCTGATGAATGGATAAAGAAGATGTGGTATACATATGTATACAATGGACTATTACTCAGCCATAACAAAGAATGAAATCTTGCCATTTGCAACAATGTTTATGGAGCTAGAAGTTAAGTGAAATAAGTCAGTCAGAGAAGGACAAACACCATATTATTTCACTCATATGTGTAATTTAAGAAACAAAACAAACAAGCAAAGGGAAACAAGAAAAGAGAGCCAAACCAAGAAACAAACTCTTAACTATAGAGAACAAACTGATGGTTACCAGAAGGGGAGGGAAGTGGGGGGATGAGTTAAATAAGGGATGAGGATTTAGGAGGGCACTTGTGATGAGCACTGGCTATTGTATGGAAGTGTTGAATCACTAAATTGTACACCTGAAACTAATATTACACTGTATGTTAAGTAACTGGAATTTAAATAAAAAAAGTAAATAAATAAGCCCCAAGCAGAAAGGCAGGAATCTTACTGAGCTGAGGAGAAACAGGTTGGAATTTGGGGATGCCAAAGTAGCTAGCATTTAGGAGGAAACATTATAGAGATCCGGGATTTAAAGTAGATTTAACTGAAAAACTGTCCAAATACCCTACCTCACTGGCTAACTCCTTAGTTACACATGCCCTGGGTGAGACCCTAAAAACCCAACAGAAAACAGCATCTAAGAGAACAAAGAACTAAGTGAAAGTGTAATTAAATAGCTATGTGATGCTGCAAATATTAAAATTTGATTTTAAGCCCAGGTAAGATGAAGGGAGACAGAGATATCAGTAGATACCCTGTGCTTTCAGTCAACACAAAAGTATTACATCTGGGAATAAGGGCAAACATGAAATAGAAAATCCTTAATTATGACTAAAGCTGTTTCTCAAAAGAATCAAAATTATCCTCCTATATTTATATACCTGCTAGAAGAAAACTTAGACTTCTGTGAAAGAAGATGACAGCATTTACAGTCTCTCTAATTTTTCATCCACAATATCTGGCTAAAAAAAAAAAGAACCAGATAACTAAAAGCCAGAATTTAAAAGAACAACAAAAATAGACCTAGAGATAAGATGTTAGAGTAATCAGTGACTTTAATATAAAGATAATTCATGTGTTCAATAAAACTGAGGAGAATATGAAGAATTTCAACAGAGATCTGGAATCTGTTAGAGAACTTCTGGTAAACTAGAACACAAGTCGGTAAACTATATATAAATTTGAAGCACAGAGAGAAAAAGGGATAGAAAACACCAAAAAGAGTGTGAGAGATATATAAAGAATAGTGATGTCTAACATGCATGTATTTAATTGGAGTTCTAGAAAGAGGAGATGATGGTTCAGAAACAATATTTGAATAAACACTGGCTAAAATTGTTTCAAAGTTAATAAAAATCATTAAACCACAGAATCAAGACACTAGGAATCTCACGTAGATTACAAATATAAGGAAAACCACATCTGGGTAGATCACAGTTATATTGCTAATAACCAAGACAAAGAGAAAAATCTTAAAAGCACTCAGAGGGAAAAAATCCCACACATTACCTTCAAAGAAGCAACAATAAAGCTATAAGCTTACTTTTCAAAAGAAATTACAAAAATCAGGACATAATGAATGACATTAAAATGCTAAAAGTTTTTTAAAAATGCCATCCTACTATCTCACCTGGGACTCTATACACAACAGAAATATTATTCAAAAAAAGAAGGCAAAAATTAAGGCCTTTTCAGACAAACAAAAGCTGAGAGAATTTATTACCAATAGATCTTCACCATAACAAATACTAAAGACTTATTCAGCCTGAAGAAAATGATTCCACATGGAACCACAAGCTTGCATAAAGGAATGAAGAGAACCAGAAAGGGTATGTAATTAATCTAAGTAAAATAGACTGGTTTATAAAAGACAAATATAAAATAATAACAATAATAATATCTTATATGGATTTGATTATAAATAGAAGTAAAATATATGACAATAGCACAATAGATCAGAGAGATAGATAAAGTTAAACTGTTGTAAAATCCTCTAATTGGGGGAAATTGTAAACGTGCCACTTAAAGGTAAACTATAATAAGTCTAGGATGAATGTTGTATTCTATTGTTGCTCAAAAAACTACCCCAAAATGTATTGGTTTAAAGTAATAACATCACTTATTTTGCTTGTAAATCTATAATTTAGGCAGGGCTCAGTGGGGTCATCTTGTCTCTACTCAGAATCAGCTATGGTGGCTCAAAGGCTGAATACTGGAACCATCTGAAGACTTACTAACTTTTTCTGTCTGGTAGTTGGCACTAGCTATTGGCTGGAATCTCCTTGGGGCTATGCCCAGAATACCTCCGTGTAGTCATTCCATATGGCTGCCTAACATAGCATGGTGGCTGGATTCCAAAGTTGGGTGCTTAGAGAATAGAGCCAAGCAGAAGCTATATCACCTTTACTAACCTATCATCAGAAGTCATGCAGTGTCACTTCCACTACATTCTATTGGTTTAGAAGCAAGTCACTATGGACAACCCACATTCAGAGGGAGGGAAAGTTGAACTCTTCCTGTTGTTGGGAGGAATATCAAACAGTAAGTTTTAAAAGCACAAGTGTAAGTTTCAACAACTTTCAAGTTGTATATTCTACATACAAGTGTTTAGTCAGGTATATTTATTGAAAATATCTTTTTCCAATTAGTAGCTTATGTCTCATTCTCTCCTTTCATGAAGAGAAGTGCTTACTTATAATATAGTACACTTTATCATGTTTTCCCTTAAACTTAATGGTTTTTGTGTGTCCTAATTAGGAAGCTGACCCCAAGGTCATGATGATATATTCTTACTTTTCATGTCTTGATCAACAATAATTTAGAATTAATTTTTATGTATAGTGTGAGGTTGGGATCAAGTTTTCTTTTATTATTATTTTTTTTTTTTTTTGGATATCCTATTGACTAGGAACAATTTATTATAATGAAGATGTCCCACTATAGAGTTACCTGTGTCTTAAATCAATGGCATATACAATGAGTGTGTTTCAAGACTTTCTGTTCTATTCCATTTGTCAATTAGTCTATCCTAGTGAACACTATGCTATTTTTTTTAAGTTTATTTTGAGAGAGACAGAGACGGCATGAGCAGGAGAGGGGCAAAGAGGGAGAGGGAGAGAAGAAGAATCCCAAGCTGATTCTACACTGCCAGCACAGAGCCCGATGTGGGGCTCAAACTCACAAACTCTGAGATCATGACCAGAGCCTAAACCAAGAGCCATTCGCTCAACTGACTGAGCGACCCAGGTGCCCCCAACACTACACTATTTTACTTACTATGACTCTAATAAATCTTGATAGTCCGGTAAGCTAGCCTCTCACCTTGTTCTTTGAGTGTGTATCAGATCCGTGGATTTCCATAGAAATTTTAGAATTAGCTTGTTGAGTTTCACATAGGTTAAGATTTTGATTGCACTATAGCTATAGATCAATAAAAAGAGAACTGACATCTATATAATATTGAGTCTTCCAATCCATGAACATAACATTCCTCCATTTATTTAGGTCTTCTTTAATCTCTCTCAGTACTCTTTCATAGTTTTTGATATTGAAGACCTGTGGGTCTTCATTAGATTCAGTCATAAGATTTTTATATTTGTAATACTATTAATAGTCTCTTAAATTCACTTTGTAATTATTCATACCTGGTTTGTAAAAATATAATTGTGCTTCTATTTGTATTTGCATAACAACTTGCATCCAGCAATCTCTAAATTCTTTTGAATACACTATGGATAGATGTGTCATCTGCAAATGGAAAGAATTTTATTTCCTCCTTTCTGGTCTCTGTTTTCTGCTTGCCTTAATGTACTGACTAGCACTTCTATACAATGTTGAATAGAAATAGTGATAAAGGACATTCTGTATTTGAGAGAACTGGGATTGATGAGGAGACTTCTATTTAGAACTCTGAACTTGTTCATGTGTATTTTTAAGTGTATTACCCACTTAAAAATATAAATCATTTAACAACTTAAAGGCCATAATTTTCACTTATGAAGCATGTTTAGTAGTTGTATTTTTCTTTAGTATAGAAGGAAATGCTGCATAATTAGGAATTAAAGATCCTGTGGAACACTTAATGAGCATAAGCATAGATATGCCATTCCAGCACCAATTTAAAAAAAACTTGAGTTGACAAAAGAAAATCGAGTCTTCCTTTCAGTGAGCTAAAAATGAACTAAGTGAGACAATTAAAGTTACATTTTCTGTAAGCCTGTCTTGCTCCAAAGACCATTACTTAGGTTTAGGAAGTGTGGGTGTCCAGCAAGTGGCATCTGTTGCCTATTATCAGGAGCAGAAATCTGAGAGCTTCTGCCATTGCATCTTGGTATCAGTTTGGTTGCCAAGGAAAACACAATGCAGTCACCTACTTGATGGAACAATTCTTCACTCATATGAAGACCAAGTAGTATCAGTTTTAGTAGTGAATGTCAGTTTTCCATGCAAGAGGTCCCTCCCAGAAGCCGATCTAGGGCAATTGGCCTGTACGGACCCATCTTGTTGTTTAGCAACCCCTCGCCAAAGGGTATATCCTCTTTCCAAAGTGGAGTTGGCCAGGTGTCATATTACATACACAGGCACTATAACACACACAATGCTTAAGCAGGAAAAAGTACACATTGAGTTTGAAGTGGAAAGATATTCAGACAATTCCAGCACAAGCTATAGAGACTATGTCTCTTGGTAAGAAGTGTTCTGGGCCCAAGACCCAGTCTTGTGTGACCCAGTGGGGAATCAAAAGACTGTATCTTCAGACTGCCTTTCTCAATAGATTGGCTCTTTCATAGGAAACAAAGTAAAATTACAAGAGTCACAATATTAAATGAGTTAGAAAATATATATTTAATTACCCTGAGAGTTTTTATCCATAGTAAAGCTTCATAATGAAGCATAAGGATACAAGATTTATAATCCATGTTTTATTATCTATGAGCAATTGAGCAATTTTTAAATTTCTCTGAACTTTACTTTTCTTGTATGTAGTAAAATGGAGCTAATACCACCAGCTTCCAAGTTGTAACATATTAACTGAGATAACATATGTAAAATCCCTACCACCTCCCAAGACAGTCATTAAATGCTCACCTGCAGGGTCAAACTTACAAGAAAATCTGGGTAGTATAAGTGCCTTTCTTTATAATAAGAAAACTAGCAAATAAAGTATTACTAGGCAATTTTATTTAATACTTTACATATCTAAATAACTGATTAAAAATCAAATGTTTATCAGTTTTTAAAGAGTTACACAAAAGGAAAATAATGGGGAAAGTAATAGCCTGTTTGCCAAATTCAATTGGATGTGGGCTCAGTTTCATTAAACCTAAAAAAAATTCTAAGTCTTTAGATGCTGAGACTCCAAAAAGTAGCAGTTGGAATTAATACTGGTTTTGGATTCACAATTCACAGAAATCATTATATTTTCTTTCTTGATGCTGTAGATGTTTAACAACACGTTGATAGAAGCCTAACTTCTTGCATGGATTACACATCAAAACACCAATTTGCGCAAATAAATTAGAAATTGACAACAAATACATTCAGATATTATGGAACTGTATAACAAATACAAAGTTATTAACTTTCCAAAGGGATTAAAAAAAGTATTAATAAAGAGTGGTCTTTTTCATCATCCTCAAAAATTCTTCCTCACTTATTTCTCCATCCCTATCACGATCAGCTTCATCAAGCATTTCCTATAAAACAAAATGTAAATACGGTATGTGAAATCATTAAAAATGAATGATATAATATTCAAATATATATGCAAATTTTATTTTGAATGTGTTTGAGTCCATCTAAGGAATATAATTGTAAATTATAATATATATAAATTACAATTGTATATAATATATATAAATTACAATTGTATATATACATGTAAGTTATAAAAATTATAAAAATAAGTAAAATTTACCTGAAGTTCATCATCTGTTAAATTGTCCCCTAGTTCCTTAGCAACCCTCTTGATATTGTTTAGTGTTATGCTTCCAGTATCATCATCATCAAATAATTTGAAAGCCTTCAATACTTCTTCTTTCTCACTCTTTAAAAACAGAAACAACTGTCGTTAATCTTTCATTTATTTATTCTATCAAATTGGACTTATGGGTGTTTGAGGTCTAGAGCAGCAATCTGCCAAGTAGCTGCGTTCATTTACTGTTCTAACTTTTAACAATTATTCCAAGGCACTCACATCTGCTCTCAGGGTATTTGAATTCAGAATTTGTTAAAGTGGAAGAGGCAAGGGTGATAAAGATAATGGATCTCTATTAACTCCAGTAATTGATACCAACTACCAAAAAATGTAAGCTCTAACAGGGAGGTTGTCTCATCCAATGCTCTCTAGAACAGTGCCTAGCAAAAATAGGCACTCAAGAGGTGTTTGCTGAACTCAAGGCTTCAACGTGCTGACCCCATTTTCTTTATCCAGCCATTTATCTTTATTATTTCCTAACAACCTTCTCCACACTGGACAGTCTTTATTACTACCCTGAAAACATCTTTAATCTTGCTATTCCTCTCTATCTAAATCCCACCCATTTTTAAAGACCTAGTTCCAATTCATTGATTGCTCCAGCCAAAAAAAAAAAAAAAAAAAAAAAAAAGAAGGCTATTGCTTGTGCTTGTATTTCTTTGAAAAACAAAATCACTACTATACCATTTTTACACTCATTATGGCAAAAAAATCTTCGAAACTAATGGTGCCATTTCCTTCTTTGTCGATTTCAGCTATCATTTTTTTAATTTCTTCTTTCTTTGGGTCAAATCCTAAGGCTTGAATTGCAATCTGAAATAGAAAGCAAATAAATAATATGCCACGGTCTCATTCCTAGCTTTTAAATTACCTAATAATTACTAGATTTTCTCTTTTTTACTATGGACTAGGCATAAACCTAGAAAGTCAGGTCAGCAGGCCTAGGTTCCAATTCCACTATGCCATAGGATATGTTACTGTTACACCCAGAGTTTTTGTTGTATTCATTCATAAAACAAGAATAAATGCCTAACAAGATATAATTTTGTTAGTATGGGGCAGGTGCATACACTGAAGGTGTAGGTGTCCACAATGAAGAGACTTTATATCAAGCTTTTAGAAGGCTGCTGTTAAAGACTGAAAGATTTGTTTTTAAAATGTTTTAGAATTAGAAGTAATTTCAAAACCTTCAATTCTTTCACATCTATGGTTCCAGACCCATCAACATCAAATAAATCAAAGGCCTCTTTAATTTCTTGCTTTTGGGTTTCATTCAATTCAAGTTTTGCTGCTCTTTTCTTCCATTGGTCTGAACTTGTGGATGCCTGTAATAAACACACATGTGCGTGAAAAACTACGTAACAGGAAAAGTTACCAGAACCAGAAAAATTAATACATAAGCATGTTCAAGAACCCTATTCCCTAGTACATAATGACCATCAACAATTTCCACCTTTTCCTTTTGCTAAGATTTATGCTATTAGTTATTAATATCTTGGTGGAAAGCTTGGTTCTTTTTACCACTTGTTTTTCCTTCAACCTAGTAGAACATTAGATGTTATGTCAGAATGGACTGGCCTTACTTGGTATATTTGAAAAAAAGTGTTTAAGGCATACCTTTTACCTAGGCCTATAGATCTCATAATATTTATTTTGTGGGATATGCTTGACTGAAACATGATATCCTTTTCCACCTTTTAGCGTACTTTCCTATATTGAAGAGGCTAAGAAATGAAAAAACTACATCTTCCAGGTGAAAAACTACTCCAGCGATCTGGATAAGAATAAATGTTGGGCCAATTATCAATATCCAGGTAAAGTGGAGGTCATCTGCCTGCTGTGTGCCATTTTCTGCTGGCAAGCAAGGTCACAGAGTTACTCCTGGGTTGTTCTGCAGCCTTATTTCAATATCTTGTCTCCCCATCTTTGGGTTAGGAAGCCGTGGCGGCAGAAACGGCAACTGGACTCCACGTTCCTGTGCACCTAGTCTCCAGTTTCGCGTGGTTTCGTTGTGGTAGCCGCAGATTCTTGATCCCTGGACCGCAAATCCACTGGTGTGGTCTTCAACTCCACAGTTTAGCCTTCACAACCTTCACCTTCCCAACAGTAGCAGAATTCGTAGCTATCCCGGCCAGTCACTTTTTCGGAGGTCAGGACCTCTTTCCTAGAGACCTAGACCCTCCAACAGATTTTAAGTTTCTTATTCTCTGTATTCAATTCCTCTCTGGCCGAACAGTGGTTTCATTTCCATCATAGAACCTACAGCGGAGTGCTGGTATTAGCAGTTGGCGGGGATAAACTGGAGACCCGCTCTTGCGTCCTTAAGAGACACGGGCAATGTGCTTCTATTTGACCACGAGAGGAGGAGTTAATAAACGACACTCGAGGATCAACAGGCGAGTAATATATTTCACATACCAAAAACAATTCCTTCTCTGCTCCGGGGAGAGATTTCAGCACCAGCCCTGGCCCAACAAGCGGTTACAGCTTCACACTCACCATGTCACCAACCGGTGCCCTCAGCCGAGACCTCCAGATCTCAGCCGCCGGCAGCGCAGCCCAACGGCTGTCTTCACAGTTCAGAAACCGTTGCTAAGGCCGCTCTCGCCTGCCTCACAAGCAGCCCCGCCCACCGAGGCCTACTGATTGACAGTAGTTCCACCCAATAGTTAGAAAAGAAGGCCCTTGAGGCCAGCCCCCTCTCCCTACTCTCTATCAATAGAGTAACGCTCTGCCTTTCCCAGCCAACCCTTAAGCAGAACTTTTCCTCTGGTTTCTTAGCGACCAGCCCCGCCCAGCCGGCCCTCTCGCCCCGCTTCGCGCATGCGCAAAATGCCGGCGAGGAAGGGGGCGTCTTCGTCCCGGCGCTCTGGCGTCCAAGGGCCGGCCAGGACCGCGACTGGCGGTGGGAAGCTGGGAACTGGAGCCTCGGGTGAAGATGGAGAAAAGAGCGAGGTTAGTAACGAGGTGCTTCCACTGACTGCTAAGTCTTCAGTGCAGCCTTATTTGCTTTTTTGACCTCTTCGTGCCCGGGGTTATGATTGAGAATCTAGGGCCTGGCGGGCCGGGTAAATTTGGTCCAGTTTTGGTTTACCATCCGACTGGGATTACCAGAGGTGGAGGGGACTGCCCTTTCCATGCGCCCCTAGATATTTCTCAACTTCCACAGTGCCTGGGGATTGGCCTTTAACATTTCCCTCTGGTTCGGAGAGATTCTGGCGCGGTAGGGGTATGACTGGAAAGAAGTGGGGATGGCGACCGGAAGGAAGCCGGATAAGGTGTTGTGATGCACCAAGCCTCACTGCATAGGAAAGGGTTTTTACCTGTGTTGTAGTATTTATTCGCCGAGCAGGACTTTGGCGCCACCCATATTACTGTCAGACAGACACCGCCCCCCATCCCCCACCTCATCCCCAGCCATTCCAATGGTTTGAATCCCAAGATTTGACCGGCTTTCCAGCCATATCCAGCATAGATCCATACTCATGAGTCAGTCAGACACAAATAGTCTGATAATCCAATAGACTCAGGATTTAGAAGCCCATAACTGCTGTAAATCAAAGCAAATTTTTGCCCAGAGGGCCAGACTTGCTGGTTTGCCCAATCATGAATCTGGTTAGGGACCAGTTTAAGGGTGGGAAAGAATGAGGTGGACCTCTGACTTCCTGGTAGGAATGAAGTGATGATAGCCCTTTAAAATTTCTAACCCTAATAGCTTACACATCAGGATTCTTTTTATGCCTTCTGCAGTACCTTCTGCAGAGTAAGTACTTTATTTAACAAAAATCATACAGGCTTCTCCAGCAGTGAGTGGATTCAGAAGGAACATTAACTTTTGCCTAGATTTTTTTCCCTTTATCCCACTTACTCCTTGAAGTTAGGGCAAGAAAAATGTGCAAAGTACATTCTTGAAGCAGTCTCCCAAATCACTGTTCATACTGTAGTAAATAGAAACATGGCACATTTTCTAAAACCATCATCCTGTCTGGTTCACATTATATCCTAGTCAGACATCCAAGCTTTGTAATCATAGATAAACAGCTCATTAGGATTCTGGAAAATAGGTAAGGTTATTCTAATATGAGAAGTTTTTTGTTTTTTTTTTTCTGTATTAAGTTGTCCCTGTGGAAATTAAAATGATGCATGTTCAAGATATTTTGTGAACTAAGTAAAAATATTCATTCACTTATTATAATACAGCTGACTCTTGAACAACATGGATTTGAACTGTGTGGGCCCACTTACACATAGATATTTTTTTGGAGATTTGCCACGATTTGAAAAGACTCCCGGTTGAACCTCATAGCCTAGAGATGTTGAAAAATTTTAAGAAAAAGGTATTATTATAAAAACACAGTATATAATACATATGACATAAAATATATATTAATCGACTGCTTATGTTATTGGTAAGGCTTCCAAACAACAGTAGGCTATTGGTAGTTAAGTTTCAGGTGAGTTAAGAGTTATATGTGGATTTTCGGTCGTGCACTGATTGGTTGGGGCCCCTAACTCTCAGTGTTTATGGGTTAACTGTGTATTGATTTTTCAGGCCATTGGTCTCACTGGGAAAGTTCCTTTTGATCACTTTCAAGGACATTTACTTCATCTTTTCTACTAATATTTTCAGGATTTCTGAGACCCAGAAATAAATAGTGACCAAACATATAGAACCAGATTCTAACCTAGATAAAGTTTGATCTCATGGCAATTAAAAGGCTGAAGTAATATATTAACCTGCTTTTATATCACTTTATGATTTAGGTTCTTATATTTGGGAAATTAACTTCTAGTGAAAATGATTTTTTAATTATAGGCTCAGATTACAATTTCTAGGTCTTGGGTAGGAAGTACTTAGTCTTGAAAAATAGCTGTTATTAATGTAATTGTATTATAAAACAATAATGGTAATAATAATTAATCTAAGAAAATATTAAATCCATTGGCACTCTTAAGTAAATCTATAATTATTTAATACTTTCCACATGTACTGTGCCAACTATTGGGTGAGTTTGAAAGGAACTGAATGTAGAGTATAAAGAAGAATAAAAGCAACCCACAGATTAGTCGGGGAGAAAGGCACAGACACAAATACAGAATTTGAAATTCAGGGTGCTAAGTGCTTCAGTAGGTGTGTGTAGAAAGTGCTTGAGCACAGGAAAGAGGCACTGTTCCTTCCTGCTGCATTGGAGAAGGTTATATTCAAATTGTGGCATTTGCCTTGGGTCATGAAAGATACACAGCATTTGCCAAAGTGAAGAAAGGGTAGGATATTCAAATCTGAATATAGCATGTGTAAAAATGAAAATAAATGTGTCTTCTTGTGTGGCAAGATCATAGGGTTTATATGGAAGGGTGGAAAATGAGTCATAAATTACATTGAGGTCCAATTATGGGACACCTATGTCAAGCTAGGGAGTAAAGATTTTATTTTATAAGATAAACAGATGTTTTTAGGCAGTGGAGTGCTTTGATTAGGTTTGTGCTTTTCAAAGATAATTCTGACAACCATGTGAAGGAGGTACCGTTTTGGAATTATGGGATCTCAACTAAGACAGTGCCATATAGGAATCACATCAACTCTAAAGGTGATTGAAACTTAAATTTGTGGTGGGGGAATACTGACAGCACCATCTGTTTAATCTTTTCAGTTTTGTACTTAAAAGTTAAGATTTAGCAAATATGGTGAAAGCCATTTCTTCATTTGCTCACCAGATACTTCTTGAGTGTCTGCAGTATGTCAGACAATATTTTTGTTATGTGGGATACCTCAGTGACTAAAATTATCCTCCTGGGAATTAGATTTCAACACAGGGAGATAGCTGAGAAATAATAATAGATATGTAAACTGTGTACTATTTTATAAGGTGATAAATGTTATGGAAAAAAAGGAAGTAGAGCAGTTAACAGGAATACAAGTAGTTAAAGTTCATCCAAACAGTTAAAGGGAATTCTACACTTAGGAAGAGCTTGTGGTGTTAAATAGGGTGCCCAAGCGTGGGCCTCGTTGAAAAGGGGAAATTTGAGTAAATAACTTAGAGGTGGCAAGGCAATAGATTTCCCAGGGAAGAGCATCCCAGAAAGTGGGAGCAACTAGAACAGAAATTATAAGTTAAGGAGCATGCCTTGCATTTCCAGGAACAGAAAGGAGGCCAGAGCCAAGTGCTCAAGGGATAGTGTAGTAGGAAACAAAGAGGGGTAAGAAGGAGGGGTGCAGATTATTAGGGCTTAAAGACTTTAATTTTCATTCCTGGTGAAATGGGAAGGCATTGCAGTATTTTGAGCAGAGAAGTGAAAGGATCTGAGTTAACTGTTTAAAAGGAGTCCTGTGTGAGACAAAGGAGCAAAGGCCTTTATGTTCCAAGTTGAAGGTTTTTTAAGTAATGGAATCATATGATTAGACTGCTATGTTAGGAATAGATGAGATATGCAAACTATTGATTTTGGTGATGACAAAAGCTAATCATACCTGTCAGAAAATAATAGTATTTTTAAAAATTCAACTCCTAAAAAGCATTGCATGTCTTAGTATTCTAAAACAAATTCCGTATACAGGACTAGACATGATAAGAGGAAAAGAAAGCTGCTTCTGATGTCAAAACCCAGTGAAGTAGTATGAATGCTTCTATTACAGCGTTAAAATGTTCAAGAGGGGCGCCTGGGTGGCTCAGTCGGTTGGGCGGCCGACTTCGGCTCAGGTCATGATCTCACAGTCCGTGAGTTCGAGCCCCGCGTCGGGCTCTGCTGACAGCTCAGAGCCTGGAGCCTGTTTCAGATTCTGTGTCTCCCTCTCTCTGACCCTCCCCTGTTCATGCTCTGTCTCTCTCTGTCTCAAAAATAAATGTTAAAAATAAATAAATTAATTAATAAAAAAAATAAAATGTTCAAGAAACATTAAGCTGACAAGTAAAGTTGTTAAGGATCTCAATAATAAAATAGCTGTTTGTGGAAAACACTGGTGCTGATGTATCTCAGAACAAGAATCAGAGTGTGTCAATTCAAAGCTAAGAATAGTTACCAGAGGTGTTTTTATCTTTGGAATTATGTATTTCACCATCCGCTTGACTGTCTTTGCCTTTTTATACTCCACTTTTTAGAAGATGAAGGATTTTTATTTTATGCTAATTAACTAATCTCTCTAAAATAATTACTTAGGAGCTTTTCTAACCGTAGGAATGCTAAGACTGGCTTTTTTTTTTTTTTTAATTGCTGCTGAAACAGAATAGTCTTCAAATGCTGAAACAGCATTTCTCTTGAATATTTATTAATTTGTTTGTTCATATTTTATTGAGTAGAATTGACACACAGTGTTACATTAGTTTCAGGTGTACAACATAGTGATTCCACAGCTCTGTATGTTATGCTATGCTTATCACAAGTGGAGCTACCATCTGTTGCCATACAACACTATTACAATACCATTGACTATATTCTTTATGTTGTACTTTCATCCCTGTGACTTATTCCTTCTATAATTGGGAACCTGTACCTCCCACTCCTCTTCATCCCTTTTTAACCATTCCCTTCCCTCCAGCAACCACCAGTTTGTTCTCTGTATTTATGGATCAGTTTCTGCTTTGTGGTTTTTTTTTTTTTTTTTTAATTTTACATATTAGTGAAATAACTGAATATTTTTTAGATCAGTTTTATGTAACTCTTTGTCTGTAGATTAGTTTTAGTAATTTCGTGTATTCTCTTGGAAAACCTTTTTCACATAAATTAAATATAGACTTTGAAAGCTTGAGTAAGTCTGAAATAGCCCATGGCTTTTTTCCTTTTGTTCTAAATTCTCTGTAACTTTTCCATTCATATAGTAATATCTTGTGATTTAAACATAGTATAGAGGGGGCACCTGAGTGGCTCAGTTGGTTAAGCAGCCTACTTCAGCTCAGGTCATGATCTCAAGGGTCGGGAGTTCAAGCCCCATATCAGACCCTCTACTGTCAGTGCAGAGCCTGCTTCGGATCCTCTGCCCCACTCTGTCTCTGCCCCTCCCCTGGTCATGCTTTCTCTCTCACTCTCAAAAATAAATAAATATTTAAGAAAAAAAAAAGGCGGATTGTTAAAAAAATTTATAGAGAGGAAACCATAACAGAGACTCTGATGCTTAGAGAAAAAAGGGCATAGCCATATTAAGGGTATGAACAGGTTTAGAAGAAGGCAATAAGGGGCGCCTGGGTGGCTCAGTCAGTTGAGCGTCCGACTTCGGCTCAGGTCATGATCTCACGGTTTGTGAGTTCAAGCCCCGCATCGGGCTCTGCACTGACAGCTCAAAGCCTGGAGCCTGCTTCAGATTCTGTGTCTCCCTCTCTCTCTGCCCCTCCCCTGCTCATGCTCTGTCTCTGTCTCTCTCTCTCTCTCAAAAGTAAATAAACGTTAAAAAAAAATTTAGAAGAAGGCAATAAGGTTTGGAAGTGGGAAATGCAATGGAAGATTCTACAGAAGAGAGGGTGAATTGCTATCATGTTGGGTAGAGGGGCAGCCAGAAGGTAGTATTGTATGGTAGTTAATAACATGGGACTTTGGTTTTAGACAAATCTGGGTTTTAGTTCATTACCTATTACTTTCTAGCTGTGAGATTTTGTAAGTTACTTAACAATTTTTCATTTTCATAGGCTTTTTGCACCTCATTATATTGTGAGAACTATATTATATAGTGCATGTAAAGTACCTCATACTTAATAAGCTCTCAAAACATGTTAGAAATTAGAAACAAGCAAAAAGCCAGTCATTTTAAGCTTGTCTTTTCAACAAATTATTCTAGAGCAACTGGATATCCAGGAAGGAACAAAATGACCCCTACCTCACACCATTTACAAAAAATCAGTTTAAGATGAATTGCAAACATAAATGTAAAGGTAAAACAAAAAGAGCAGAGTTGGAGTTTCACACTCCCTTGCTTCAAAACTTGCCACAAAGCTATAATAATCAAAAAAGTGTGGTCCTGGCATAAGGATGGACATATAGACCAATGAGATAGGATTGAAAGTCCACAAATAAACCCAAAAGTCTATTGCCAATTGATTTTTGACAAAGATGCCAAAACCACTCAATGGTAAAAGAATAGTCTTTCAATAAATGGTGCTGGGACAATTTGACATCCAATGCAAAAGAATGAAGTTGGTCCCCTACTTCACCCCATATAGAAAAATCAGATGTATCAATTAACATAATATAAGACATAAAACTATAAAATTCTTTGAGGAAAACACTGGGTCAGATCTTTGTGACTTTGGATTTGGCAGTAGATTCTTAAATATGACACCAAGAGCATGAGCAACAAAGAAAAAATAGACAAATTAGGCTTCATTAAAATGGAAAACTTTTATGCATCAAAGTACCTTATCAAAAAAGTAGAAAATACAACATACAGAGAGAAAATGTCTGTAAGTTGTATTCTGATAAGGTTCTAATTTCCAGAATATATAAAGAACTCTTACAATTCAACAACAAAAAGAGAGCCCAATTTTAAAACGGGCAAAAGATTTGAATAAATATTTCTCCAAAGAAAAAATGTAAATGGCCAACTGGTAAATGAAAAGATGCTCAACATCATTAGTCATTAGAGAAATGCAAGTCAAAATCACAATGAAATATCACTTCATATCCACTAAGATGTCTATTTAAAAACAATAACAAAACAAAAAAAATGGAAGATTTGTATTGGTAAGCATACTGGGTTGAATAGTGTTCCTTCAAAATTTATGTCTACCCAGAATCTCAGAATGTGATTTTATTTAGAAATGGGGTCTTTATAGAACTTGTTAGTTAAGATGAGGTCATAGTAAATTAGGGTGGACCCTAAATACAATGACTTGTGTCTTTTTTATTTATTTATTTATTTATTTTTTTAACATTTATTTATTTTTGAGACAGAGAGAGACAGAGCATGAGCAGGGGAGGGTCAGAGAGAGAGGGACACACAGAATCCGAAACAGGCTCCAGGCTCTGAGCTGTCAGCCCAGAGCCTGATGCGGGGCTTGAACTCACAGACCGCGAGATCATGACCTGAGCCGAAGTCGGACGCTTAACCGACTGAGCCACCACCCAGACGCCCCATGACTTGTGTCTTTTTAAGAAAGCTATGTGAAAGAGAAGCAGATATTCAAGTTTTGTTACCAAAAGCCACGGACCTCCAGGAGGCAACTCAAAGCTGGAAGAGATTTCTCGAGAGCCTTCAGAAGGATCATGGCCCTGCAGACACCTTGATTTCTTCTGG
The DNA here is from genome assembly GCF_018350155.1 of Leopardus geoffroyi. Taxonomy (NCBI): domain Eukaryota; kingdom Metazoa; phylum Chordata; class Mammalia; order Carnivora; family Felidae; genus Leopardus; species Leopardus geoffroyi. The sequence goes on along the minus strand of NC_059327.1, from coordinate 101,536,670 downwards.
ACTCCAGAACCATGAGAGAATAAAAATGTATTGTTTTAAGCCACCCTGTTTTTGGTAATTTAGTGTAGCTGCCCTAGGAAATCAATACAGCAGGGATGTGGAGAAATTTCTTGCTGGTGAGAAAGTAAAATGGTTTAGCTGCTCTAGAAGACAGTTTGGTGGTTCCTCAGAAGGTTAAACATAAAATTACCATGTGACCACTCCTAGGTGTATACCCAAAGTAATTGAAAACAGATATTCAAACACTTGTACACAAATGTTGATAACAGCACAAATTCACAATAGTCAAAAGGTAGAAACAATTCAAATATTTATCAGCAGATAAATAAACAAGATGATATATACATACAATAGAATATTACTCAGCCCTAAAGGGAATGAAGTACTGATACATAATACAGTGTGGATAAACCTCAAAAACATTATGCTCAGTGAAAGAGTATTGTGTGATTCTATTTACATGAAATATCCAGAATAGGTAAATCCATAGAGACATAAGGCATTGGTTGCTAGAGGCTGGAGGAGAGAACAGGAAGAGAATGTTTAATGGCTTTAAGGGTTTTCTTTTGGGGTGAGGGAAATGTTTTCGAACTAGATAAAGGTAGTGATTGTACAACACTGTGAATGTACTAAGTGCCACTGAATTGTACATTTTAAAATGGTTTATGTTATGTGTTCACCTCATTAAAAAAAAAAAAAAGATTAAAACCATAACATTTTTAGAAGTATAGAAGAATATCTTTTGTAGTCAAGGGTAGGCAAAACTTTTAAAAATAGAACCCAGTAAATGATAATCTTTTATAAAAAGATAAGTGAAGTAGGGAAGTAGATTTTCAGGCAATACTAAGGGCCACTTGAGGTTTGAAATGACACCAGTATGGTTGTGTGTGTTTTTCTGTTTATTTCAGCTGTACCAGGGTAAGCATGGAGTAAGACAGAGAGTTGGATTTCATCAGGCTTTGTGACTTTGCAAGGTGAGTAGGATGAACCTAAAGAGGGATAAGGATTTTGAGGGTATATTTGCAAGGGAGTGATTGTAATTGACAAATAGGAATTTAGAATTTAAACTGAGTAAGTCGAGAATTGATAATATGGGGGTGAGGGGTAAAGAACAGCAAAAACATGCTAAGATCAGATCATTGTAAGATATCATGGGTCTCAGGATTAGAGTATTGGAGTCCTAGAATATATTTTTATGCTGTCTAGGGATATGTCTGAGTGTATCAAGAGTTTTATTTTTATTTTACAGAATTGAAATTTTCACAAAAGAGCATTTGTACCTGATTTCAGACAACTCATTGAACATTTTCCTAGGCTGTGCTCACTTTTCTCTAGTCCTTGAAAGCTTATAGGAAGCTACTCCTGAGGAATAGTTGTGTTATGGCTTCCTCCTGATCTTAAGGTATCTCAAATGATAGTGTTCCTCAGCTTCAAGGATGAATCTAGGTATTCTAGAAACAAATTTATCTGGGGCACCTGGGTGGCCCAGTCAGTTAAGCGTCTGACTTCAGCTCAAGTCATGATCTCATGGCTTGTGAATTCAAGCCCCATGTAGGGCTCTTGCTGACTGACAGCTCAGAGCCTGGAACCTGCTTCGGATTCTGTGTCTCCCCTCCCCTGCTTGCACTCTGTCTGTCTGTCTGTCTCTCTCTCTCTCTCTCTCTCAAAAATAAATAAACATGAAAAAACAAAATTTCAGTCATCCTAATTGCCAAGGCGCCTGGGTGGTTCAACTGGTTAAGTGTCTGACTTTGGCTCAGATCATGATCTCGCAGTTTTGGCTTCGAGCCCTGCATCAGGCTCTGTGCTGACAGCTCAGAGTGTGGAGCCTGCTTCAGATTCTGTGTGTCCCTCTCTTCCTGCCCTACCCCTGCTTGCGCTCTGTCTCTCTCTTTCAAAAATGAATAAGTGTTAAAAAAAAGAATAATTAAATAAATAAATCACCCTAATTGCCATACATCATTTTAAAAAGCTTCTGAAGAAAAGAGAAAAGAAAGAAACAAATTTATCAGATGAAAAGCAAAACTCTGAATTGTTTTCTTTTAGATATTTTGGATTTAAAGGATTGAGATAAAAAATATCACTCAAAGAATTACAAAGTCTTAGAATTAGAAGAGAAGTTTATATTATTTACAATTTCAGTTCTAGTGCTTTAACTGACAGCTCATATTTCATAAGACAGGTCATTTTATTATAGACAGCTTTTCAATTGGGGGTATTTGTTAAAAAATTCTTCTTACTGGGAGAAAGTTTTTCTCTTGTAAGTTCTTACTAGTCTTAGATGTAGATTTTGAAATATTATGTGGAAAAAGCCTAATAGCTCTTGAACTTCTCTTTAAGTAGTATTTTTCCCCATTACATTCTAACCAATAACCAAGTCCATCTTCTCACCTGCATCCCTCTTCCACATTCCTTATCTAGATAACTGTAGATGATTCTTAGCTGGCCTCTCTGCCTCCAGTCAGGCACCCATCCAGTTCATTCTCTGTGCTGTTATCAGAGTGGTGCTATTTCCAAAACACTAGTAGTAGTAGCAGTAGTACTCAGAAGGGATTATGTGCCAGGCACTGTTGTAAGCACTGTACTCGTTTACTCCTTATAATAACCCTAAGAAGTAGATTGTGCTATATTCCTCAGTTTCCAGATGCAAAAGCAGGATAGAGTAGTTAAATCATTTGATGAAGTCTACACAGCTGGTAAGCATTAGAGCCAAGTTCAAGCCCAGACTTCTAGATTGAGAGCGCAGGCTTGCAAACTCTACATCAAACTGTTTCTTTTTTTTTTTTTTTTTTTTTTAATGTTTATTTTTGACAGAGAAAGACAGAGCATGAGCAGGGGATGGGCAGAGGGAGAGGGGGACACAGAATCTGAAACAGGCTCCAGGCTCTGAGCTGTCAGCACAGAGCCCGACGCGGGGCTCGAACTCACGGACCGCGAGATCATGACCTGAGCCGAAGTCAGATGCTCAACCGACTGAGCCACCCAGGCGCCCCCATCAAACTGTTTCTTAATCTTCCTTACTTAAAACACTTCAGTGATTGATTCGCATTATTGGGTCGGGTTTGACATGGCACATGATGCCCTTCATGCTCCAACCTGTTTCTCTTCTAGAGCTTCATCTCCCATTTCTCACTACTTTCTTTATATTCCTGTGAAACTAAACTACTTGTATCACCCAAATACACTGTTTTTTCACATATATGTGCATTTACTACCACCTCCTTCAATTTGCTCTTTTGGATTGTTCTTCAAGACTCATTTCAGGCATTGCTTCTTCTGGAAACACTACCAGGATTATTACCTGCATGATTGAATGAAGTGTTTCTTACCCACATGCCCATACCTTTATCGCAATATCATTATAATACAGTAACATTGCACTGACCATATTTAATGGAAACTATATATATCAGAAACTCCTCAAAGGCAGGGATTATATCGGATTTTTCTTTTATGAGCAATTATAACCATGAAGTACACTGAATAAAGTTCCAAGTTTTTATTTTATTTGCAGATGAGGATTCATGGTGATGGCTTGCAGGGTCATAAATAAAAGAAGGCATGTGGGACTTCAGCAACTTTCATCATTTTCAGGAACAGGAAGAACCTTCCTAGGCCCAGTAAAATCATCTAAGTTTATTATTGATGAAGAGCGTCATGAAAGTATATTAATCAGTTCAGTAGTAAGACTTCTTGAAAGTTTGGATTTAACCAGTGCAGTGGGACAACTTCTCAATGAAGCAGTTCAAACACAAAATAACACATATAAAACTGGAACCAGTACCCTTTTGTTTCTTGTCGGTGCATGGAGCAGTGCCGCTGAAGAATGTCTTCATTTGGGTGTCCCCATTTCATTAATAGTGTCTGTAATGTCAGAAGGCTTGAACTCTTGCATTGAAGAGGTAGTTTCCCTTCAAGTACCTATCCACAATGTATTTGATCATATAGACAGCACAAAGACATTTTCTGGACTTGAAACATGTAGTGTCAGTTTGTGTCCTTTTCTACAGATCCCTTCAGATACTGTTTTACAGAAGGCGCATGATCTCAAGGAAGTTGCCTCTCCATCATTGACCATTTACAACCTTTCTGGGATACCTGTTAGATCACCTAAACTCTTTAGACCTCAGGCTGAAGATGAAGCAAATAAAAACACATTACAGAATCCTCAAACTCTGAAAAAGAGTCTGCTCACCGACAGCCGCTGTGGAAAGTCAATACTAATCCACAGTAGGCATTTTAATAGGACAGATAGTAATCGGTGGATAAACAAACCAGAGGGATTTCTAGAACAACATGGTGCAGCTACTCCCCATACTTACAGATGTAATGATTTGGTAGAGTTGGAGATGGGTTTGAGTCATGGAGATCACAACAGCATGAAATTAGTAGATGAAGCAGTTCGACTACAATTTCAGAATGCAAGTACGCAACAAGGCAACTGTACAATACCATTTATGTTCGACATTTCAAGAATCTTCACTTGCTGTTTACCCGGTGTACCTGAAACTTTTTCTTGTGTCTGCCCAGGATATATCACTGTTGTATCAGTATCTAATGCTACTCTGATCAAGGAATTGCAGAATCAGCCTGTCCAGATTATTCTCATTGAGGGTGACCTCACAGAGAATTATCGCCACCTGGGATTTAATAAGGCTGCAAATATTAACACGCTATTAGAAAGCATGAAGGTTCAACAAGACAGCTCAGAAGAACAATGGACAGATTATGTATTACAGGTATTAATCAAGTTCAATGTGAACCTTGTCCTGGTACAAGGAAATGTGTCTGAAGACTTAATTGAAAAGTGCATGCACAGTAAGCGGTTGGTAATTGGCTCAGTGAACAGCAGTGTGATGCAGGCTTTCGCGGAAGCTTCAGGAGCAGTACAGGTGGCCTACATTACACAAGTGAATGAAAACTGTGTGGGCAGTGGGGTCTGTGTGACCTTCTGGAGAAGTATTCCCTCAGATGTCATAGATAGGATCAACATACTGACAATCATGATAAAAACAGAAGGAATTAATTTGGTTACAGTAGTGCTCACTAGCCCACTCCCTGCACAGATGCAAGCCAAAGAAGACAGGTTCTGGACTTGTGCCTATCGTCTGTATTATGCTCTAAGAGAGCAAAAGGTCTTTCTTGGAGGTGGCACAGTTGAATTTTTGTGTCTTAGCCATCTTCAAATTCTTGCAGAGCAATCACTGAGTAAAAGAAACTGCGTCTGTTCAGGATGGCTTCATAATACTTCCTCTTGGCTGGCCTCATCTCTGGCACTATACAGATCAACTGTGCTGAAATGCCTGGCAAATGGATGGCACAAATACCTTTCAGCTCTCATGTATAACACTGCCAATTGCTCATCAGAATTGGGAGCCAGCACAGTCATTCAACAACATCTACAAAGTGCCACAGACTCTGGCTCTCCTTCATCTTACATCTTGAATGAATACAGTAAACTAAATAGTGGAATTTTTAATTCAGGCATTTCAAATCAACTGAAACAGATTCCAAGCGTTTATGACATTGTTACACCAAAGACTGAGGCGTGGCGCCGAGCTTTGGATTTAGTGCTTTTGGTACTTCAGACAGACAGTGAAATTATTACTGGACTTGGACACACACAGATAAATTCACAGGAAACAGAGGGCTTTTTATTTTTGTAGTGTTATTGGCTAAGTCTTTGGAAAATAATCTTTTATAATGTATCTCGCTAATAATAAATTTCCTAGTAGCCAAGTCATAGTGCCTAAAATGCCAGCTATTACCAAGAAGAAAATTACTGATGTCTGTCAACAACTGCAGGGTCTGAGATTTCACCAGACTTACAGGCTAACAGTTGAGCCTGTTACTATTTCATGGGATGCTACAGGATACATGAGACACCTGGGCCAGAGACAAAGCACTTTTATTATTCACAAGCAAAAGTGGTAGCCAGGGCTTCCTGTTGGTTTGTATCAGTGATGGAAGCCAGCACACACACAGTGATGGAACCCACACACAGTGAGTTGTGTTATAGAAAAGGAACACTGAGCTAGGGACTTCCACTGCTTTTATAGTCAACAGAAACAATCCTGTTCTTTGTCCAGGGGGAGTTGTTACCTCATGCCTCAAGGTTGTTCAGTGTAAATACAAGCCAGAGACACGGACTGGGTAAAGATAGGTCAGGTCCTTGTATTCATGGCATACCCAGAAATATGCAGTGTCACTCAGAGCCCATAATGGATGGCCTCTTCCAAATACTCACTCCTTAACCTGACGTGCTCTTGGCCAAACTTGAATTTTCATGTAAGAATGCCACTCTCTTGGCTAGTCCAATTAATCTGACAGGTTGTTTAGTCAATACCAAATCTATTTAATTGGTTTCATATAGCAGTTAATTAAGGCTACTGTCAGACTCTGAGCAGCAGGATGAAACTGGTCTGTAGTATTGATCTCAGTGATGCCCCCTAGGGTCTTGAATTTAGTCAATTTTAAATTCCAAGGGAGGGGTGTCTTTTTATTAGCGTGGATGTACTGTAAGACCAATGTGTCATACATTATGACCCATGCCAGGAAGCTTTGACTGAGTTGTTAATCTTCAATGTCACTGACAAAATTACAGGAGGTAATAGATGGCCAAAACACATCCCCAATCCCTAATGGAGAGACCTACTGTGGCCCATTTTCCCCACATACAAGCACATCCCAACAGGGCGAGGTCACTGTACTTAAAGATTTGTTGTGAAACCTAATAGCCATTATGTGATTTGATTAAGTCACATAGGTAGTGCCACTCAGTGGTTGCAGCCTTATTGCTATACATGGCGAAATCCAAGGCTACTCAAACATTAATAGAAGTATAAAATCAGTCAGATTGAAACTAGGTTGTCCTGGTTCCTGTGTTTGTACATTTTCACATCTAGAAGCTGCCATTGATAGCATTATGAACTGCCTCCAATACTGAATAAGAGTCTTATTAAGGAGACAACTTTTGTGTGTTTGGCTCTCAGAGGAATTAAGTGCTATTACTCTGTCTAAATAATCTTGAGAAACTACTTGGCAAACAAAGTTCTGAATTTTGCTCAGGTTTATCAGCCACTTTTACTGGTAGAAGAAGATAATAGCCACAGTCAGAGCTACTGATCATTGACACAGGCTTCTAACTTAACCACCAGAACCATCATCTATCTAGTGAACATTTGGGACATCAGAACATTGAGGCACTCACACTAAATCCCAACCTGCCAAAGGATTAGGGTAGGTTAGGGTGTGGTAGTAGATGGCAGGAAGTTTGTCTCATTTCTCTACATGCAGTAATACCCTGAATGGGAAAATGTCCTCTGGCACTTTATGACCATTTGTAATATAAGCATGTTATATATTTTCATACAAATTTATTCTAATCTTAGTTTGGACTTTAGTCACTTTTTCCCCCTATGGGAACGTGGACAAAGAAGTTTAACACTGGCACATTAGGGTCTTTAACAGTTGCCAAGAGATTGTTATCTCCCTGCATCCAAGGAGGCTCTTTTTTTCTTTCTTGGCCCTTGTCTTCAGTGTTGATGTCAACTTCTTTCCTGGGCACCTCCCAGTATCTGGGGAACACCCAAACTGGGGATCTTTCTTTTTGCCCTCCATATAGCACTGTACCTCCTCAGTGTCCTACAGCCCTTGGTACCTTTGACCACCCTATGTCTAATACCAATTTCCCCTAGAATGGGAACTTGGGCACCTGTATCCAACAGAGCCACTTTCTTCCCCCAAGTTTCCCCACCACACTTGGCTTTTTCCTTAAAGCAGCTAAGGTCAGGGTGAAGGAGTTACCAAGAAGTGCAGAGGGAGAGAATGGTTCTGTGCCAGTAAGCAATGCTTTGCATTTAACTTTGGTTTTGATCAGCTGCCCAACTTGTGCTCAACAAACCTACAATTTTGATCTGCTCAAAGTTTTAGTTACTCATTGCTGGCAGCATTTGTTTCAGCTTTGAGGACCCCTTGACTTAGCAGCCACAGCCAAATTTCTTCTTGGCTAGAGCCGTGGGGGATGCTGCCTTGTTATATTAATATTGTTTCTTTTCCCACCCTGAGGCAAGGGAACAACAACCAATACATGATTTGACTGGTTTGTTTTAATCTTACTTCACACTGCTTATCCTCCAAACATAATTTAAGAGTGGGGGTACAGTGTGACAGTGGGAACTTATATTCCCCTTCCCCTTTCCAACTACTTAGGTGAAAACATTTACTGTTGGATCTCAGGAAGACTTATCTCTCTCAACCCAGCCCATTGGGTCCCTCATCTTTTCCAGGAAACTATGGCTTTCTCAGCCAAAACTGTCAAGAACTGGCAGGGTCTGAGATTTTGCCCTGTTTACAAGCTAACAACTAAAATTCCATGGGATACTGGCAGGAGACATGAGACTTCTGGGTTGGAAACAAATGGTTGTATAGTAGGCAGAGCTTCATGTTGATCCTCTGTCTTTCCAAGTCCCACAGGGGTACCATAAAAGCCCATGATGAATGCCTGCATATACAATGTGTTGTGTTATAGGAGAGGAACACCTAACTTAGGCAATTCACAACTTTTACAGTAAGCAGAAGTAAGCCTGTTCTTTGTCTGGAGTGAGATACTCATCATTGAAGGTGACTCACTGGAAACACATCCCTGAGAAATGACCTGGAAAAAGAGAGCTCAACAAACAAAACAAAAAACAAAACCAAGAGAGCTCAAACTCAGCAAGAAAGTGCAGGGATGCTGAGAGCCCATCGCAGAGCTCTATTGCTACTTAGCCATAAATCGAACATTGTAAGAACCAAATTATGTGTGGAGTTGAACATTAGAAGAGCTCTGGGGAAATAATATAGTAATTAAATTATTAATTACCTACCATGTTCCAGGCACTATTCTAAATTCTTTACATATTGTATTAATTTGGTAGGGTTGGCATAACAAAATAGCACACATTAGGAGGCTTAAACAACAGAAATTTATTATCTCCCAAATCGGGGGACTAGAAGTCTGAGATCAAGGTGTGGGCAGAGTTGGTTTCCTCCGAGGCCTCTCTCCTTCACTTGTAGATGGATGTCTTCTCCCTGTGTCTTCATGTCTTCCCTCTGTATCTGTGTCCTAATTTCTTCTTCTTGTAAGGACACTAATAATGGATGAGGGCCCTCCCTAATGACCTCATCTTAATTTAATTACCTCTTTAAAAAGCCTGCCTCCAATACAGTCACATTCTGAAGTACTGGGGACTAAGACTTCAACGAATGAATTGAGGGGGACACAATTCAGCCCATAACACATATTACCTCAATCTTTGAAACATTTTCTCCATTGTATAGAGGAGGAAATGAGCTTAATAATGTTAAGAAACTTGCCCAAAATCTTACAGCTAGTAGGTAGTAGAGCAGGAATTTACACTAAGATTTTATCTGCTCCAAAATGTATTTCTAAGTATTAACTGTGATAGGAAGCTTTTTCTGTAAAGTAACAATAACAAAACAAGAAAAGAGAATGTCTAGTTTATAGGGATAATTTAAATATATTAGAAGATATAATTTGGTTATCCTCTACTTAGGTAAAAGAATATAATTTTTGGTTTAATAGTTGTCTTAAATGTGATCACATGAAAACTTTGCACAGATCATCATTCTAGTTATATATACTGTCTTCAAAGTTAAAATAACATTAAGTGTTGAACTGTTTTTTAAAATAAAGTGTGTTATTTTACTTGTGTAGGTATCGATACTTTTACTCTCCTGTATACCATTAACACTTAGTGGGGTTTTGTTTGTTTTTTTTAATTTTTTTAAGTTTTTTTTATTTATTTTTGAGACAGAGACAAAGCATGAGCAGGAGAGGGGCAGAGAGACAGGGAGACACAATCCAAAACAGGCTCCAGGCTCTGAGCTGTCAACACAGAGCCCAATGTGGGGCTCAAGCTCACAGACTGTGAGATCATGACCTGAGCCGAAGTCGGACACCCAACCAACTGAGCCACCCAGGCGCCCAACACTTAGTTTTTGTTAAAGTATTATGAAAATTATGAGCACCACTAATATTAATGCAGATTCTTAGCTCACTTTATATAATAGATTTGTGAAGTTGGTTGAGAGAAAGGGAGAGACAGACCATGAGAGACAGACCATGAGAGAGACAGAATCTGAAGCAGGCTTCAGGCTCTGAGCTGTCAGCACAGAACCCATTGCGGGGCTGGAACTCACAAACCGCGAGATCATGACCTGAGCCAAAGTCGGACGCTCAGCGACTGAGCCCCCCAGGCGCCCCTAGAAGTCTCATTTTAATATAGATTTTGTAAGTTCATTTTGTTTCCAGATTATAAAAAACTTTTTACTGTTGTGTGGTTTATCTGCTATTTTTCCAATTTTTTTAAGGAGTGCTTTTAAGTTGTAATTACTCAAGGAATTGTTCTGTCCTTGCAGACTGAGTCCCATCCCACACATAAACTTGATTCATTTAAATAAGTGAGTTTTCTAAGAAACCCTGTGCATAAGCAGGTAGACATTTTTCAAGAGACCAAAGAAGTGTTGACATCTTTGAGACCAATCTGCTTCTTTAAAATTATAGACTACAAAGAGGTTTGCAGTTATCTTACATCACATTATAGCCAGTCTTCCTAATGATAAATAACTCTTTCTGGACCAGGGGTTCACTAGCTCTTCAAAAAATAATCTTCAAGAAATTCTAGCAAAGGAATCCCTACAAATACCAGAATATGGGCAGGTGTACCTGCCTACCTCAACGCTGAATGGATGCAGGATCAGCAGAACGGAAGTGGGAAGCAGCAAGAATGAAGGGGTTACTGATAAGTCATTGTGAGCTATATTCCCTAAAACTGTTGAAAGGACTCTACCGGAAAGGAAGTATGGATGAACAGATTTGAGAATGGGCATCGCATTCTGGATGAGTGCAAAGCAACAACAAAAACCAAAAACAACCCCACTTCTATGTGTTTGTGTGGATGCAAGAGAATTGATTAGTGCTGTAGTGCTCTAAGCTCTGAAGGGTATCAGAACTATTCAGCACATGCTTCTTTCCAGGAGGACTGAGCCACGGTCTAAGAGGGGAAAATGTTGGAAAGAAGTATAGAGCAGAACAAAAACATTTGGAATAAAGGAGAGGGAAAACTTACATTGGGAATGGTAAAGCAGTGTCATTTTGTATTAGGCTGGGTGGCCAGCAGACTCAAGAGGAAAAGATCTTCCTCTGTGGAAGGTCTGTAGACTTCTAGGAAACACAGAGCTAAAGGTGGAAAATCTTTCCAACTAGACTTCGCTTTGACAAATAGAGAAGGGTTACACAAAAAGGCTATATTTTTGGTCCTTCATTATAACAGGAGAGAGACCATGGGCCATGAAGCTGAGAAATTGACCCTGGTCCATCCCCATCTCCATAAGAAATCTCTCCTATGTTTGGATCCACAAAAGTCCATGTAATTTGGACATGAGGGGAAAAAAGACATTTAGCCTCAAATGACCTTAGCTATTTAACCTCAAATGACCTTAGTATAAGAAAAAAAGATTTAAATAGATTAAATAATTTGAACAGACCATGAGAACTTACCAGAAAAATACTCTAGCTATAAAGCAGATGAAAATTAATGTTTTTAAACAAGTTAAATCATTTAGATTGGAGCTTTTGAAAAAAACACACATTAGAAATGAAGATGTCAGAACAGATTATAGAATGACAGCTGACACAATTCAGAGAAGAATTGGATGAAACTACACGTAACACAACAGCACATAGAGTCCACAGAAAGCATGGTAAAGGAAGTAACCCAGGAGAGGAATCTCTTTCATAAACCCTTCTAAATTTTCATAACAGAAATCTGCATTGTATCTTTTTTTTTTTAAAGATGCTGACCTAAATGGCCAAACTTTACAAAGGATGACTTTCCTATGTAAAGCACAGACCAGTATAACATTAGAGTCATTCTCTGGAACTTTTCAAAACCATTAATGAGTCATGTAAGTTTTGGGATAGTCCTCTGGCTCACTAGTTCATGCCATTGTTCGGCAATAAATGGCTTTATTTAGTGAGGGGGAAAGCAGTTCACCGTCTCTCAGAGAGGCGATGCCTTGCAGTCACCAAATGACAGGGTTTCCATGAGCATAGCCTTCCAGGCCCACAAACTTTCCTCAGGATAACAAGAGGAGATCATCATCAGAGGAATTAACTCTTGTGCTATCCAAATTCAGAGAATTGTGGAAACCAAGATGCTGATTTTGCATTTATATTTGTAACATGACTATTAGAAAAAACAGAATACTCATATAAACTGAACGAAGAATTGTTTCCTCCTGTGTCTAAAAGTCTCTGGGAAGCTAGGAACATTGTTTGTTGAGGCTGGAATTGAAACCAAGGGACTCCTCTGATGCAGCACTAGCCAGACACCCTCTCTTCAGGACAATGCTGGACACCCACCATGATCCAAGAAGGTTGCTCACTTCTGTTGTCATACTCTATTCAGGTGTTAGGTTAATTAAGTAAACACTACTTTCTTTTTACTCAATTCCATTTCAGACCAGCTTTCTGGTGGCAGCATCCTATGGCACCTTTGAATGTTAACTTGCTGATTTGGGAGACATCTCTCCAATAGTGACATCTAATAACCACAATCACCCACTTTGTGATATTTGTTAAACCCCCAGAATTTAACCATATCTGTTCTGGAAGCAACAGATCAGTCCCCAAGGACCAGCTAAAGGCTCTCCCTTTCATGATAAAAGAATGCTAAAGGGAAAGTACCTATCAGCTTCCAGCATGCACTTGTAGTGTGGTGAAATAAGCATTAGACTTAAAACTAGAAGATCTTTTTCATAATCTGACTTTGCCCCCTATGTGACCTTGGGCAGGTCACTTAACCTCTTTTAAATCTGTTTATCTGTAAAATGTATTCTTAAAGTGACTTTAAGGTGTAAATTAAATATGTATTATGATAATGTAACTCAACTGCATGCAAATATCTAGGGAAATAAGCATTTGGATCATTGTTATAAAGCAATTTTGTGAGATTTCTGTTTCTTTCCTGGCCTTAAAATTTTAATGATTCTCCTTTGTGCCCCTTCCTCCCTGACTCTCCTTATGGTGATTAGATATAATGCCCAGACCACAAGGGGTCAGCGTGCGTACTTTGGAGATAAGAGCAATGGGAAAGGAGAGTACTAGGCAAGAAGTATTTCACTTCTCAAGACGACTGGAGGAGAGAAGAACCCAGGCAGTTAAGGATAATAATGATAAAAATTAATAATAGTAGGTTTGGTGTAGTGCTTTACCTTTTTAAATAGTTACTGACCCTGGTAGGCCACTTCTAAGAGAGCAGGACTACTCTCTCCCACATGGGTTTGCTGGCCTCAGAAAGCAAAGTCAAGTGCAAGCTAGGATGACTCAGGAGTGAGCAACAGGTGATTGTAGACCACAACACCCTTGGATCAGCCTACCTTGGAGTATGCATGTGTCATCTGTTACAAGTCATGATGTCAAGTTCTTATTGTGATTGCCACCTACTTTACTTTAGTATTTTGTTTACATAGAGCAATAGTTCTCAGCGTTGGCTTCAAATAAGAATCAACTGGGGACCTTTTATGACTGTTAATGTCCTGACCACATCCATAGATATTTATTTAATTAGTCAGAGGTCAGGGCTCCGGGCATTGGTATTTTTAAGAGCTCCCCAGGTGACTGGAGTATATAGCAAGACTGAGAATCATTGACATAAAATGATTTTTTCCTTGCTCAGTGTTCCTCAATCCCTGACTACACTTTAGTATCACCTGGGGAGCCTTTAGACAAATTGAATCAGAAACTCTGGAATTGGGGCCTAGATATGTGGGTTTTTAAACCTTCCCATATGATTATAATGTGCAGCCAGAATTGATCATTGCTACTCTAATGTAAATAGACTATGAAGAGATGGTATTTTTAATACAAAGTAATTGCTATCCTTCCTTGGGGCTACTGAATCCACATGTTCCAGGGAAATGCACAGTTTGCAACTTTGCAAAAATATGAAAACTCATGCCCTTAGCTTCAGGCTGAGGAGATAATGTCAGAAAAGAGCAGAGAGATAAGGAAGAATAAAAAAAGAACAAATCGCCATGTATTATTTTATATGAAACAACTTGAATTCCTAAAATACCAGTAATCAACTTTAATTCAGCAATCATCTAAAGAAGGATCGTGCCTTGCAGAATATTGATCACAGATCTTATCTACCATTAAAGACCACTTCTTCATGCCAAGCATAGGCATGATGGGAAGCACTTTGTAGGCACTGGCTCACTTGATCTTCATGGCACTTCTGTGAGGCAGGTTCTATTATTATCTTCACTTTACAAATACACTAAAATGAAGATAATAATAGAAATGATAAATAACAATACAAATAAACTGAGACACAGAGGCTAAGTGTTTTGCCCCAGGTACAAACTATTTAGAGGTATATCCTGGTAGCAGGTCTTGAGAGACCCTAATGGCAGCCAGTGGTCTCTGAAGAAGCAAAACTGCACAGACAGGAAGGTACAACGTGCTGCAAGAGGAATATATTAGAATTTCTCCTGCTTATTTTATTTTTGTAACTTTAACTTTTTTCTTTCTGTTATATAATTTATGTATATTAGTTTGGTAGGACATATATATAGAGAGAAATAAATATGCATATACTGGGGCATCTGATCAAAGTTTGAATATCGCTTCTCCAGAAGCTAATGGGTATACAAATAACAAACACAAATATACAAATTCTACATATGGCCGAATATCAGTCTATTTTGATAGAGTAAAGGTAAAATGGGAGCAAATTATTCATTATAGGGTCAAAATCAGAGGTGTCTAGCTGTCTCAGTCATTGGAGCATGGGACTCGAGCACATGGTCCATGGTTGTGAGTTTGAGCCCGGCCTTGGGGGGAGAGAGAGAGAGAGAGAGAGAGAGAGAGAGATAATAAATAAGTTCTTCGGTTTTTCTCTTTTAATATTTATTTTTGAGAGAGAGAGAGACAGAGCATGAGCAGGGGAGGGGCAGAGAGACAGGGAGACACAGAATCCAAAGCAGGCTTCAGGCTCCGAGCTGTCAGCACAGAACTGGATAGGGGGCTCAAACCCACGAACTGTGAGATCATGACCTGAGCCAAAGTCAGATGCTTAGCCAACTGAGCCACCCAGGTGCCCCAACTAAACACATGTTTTTAACAAATAATTAAAAAATAAGAGGTGAAAATAAATAGATTTTGGTTAGCTCTATCTTCTATATGTAAAACATTGTGATATACCTTCAAACATTTTGAAATACTGTTTTGATGAGCCATTCTAAAAACCCTAGTTTCTTTGTTACTTTTAAATGAGTTTTCACCCTGTGACCTTTCAGCAATATATTTTTATGGAGCTTTTTAGACAGCTTAGACTGTATTTAAACTAGAGAATATTTTTTAAAAACTAAAACTAGAGAACTTTTAAAGTATTTTAGATTGACTCCTGGGATAACAGAGACCATGTCGTGCAAGCAGCAAGCATGCTGATTTGCCTGGGCTGTTTTGTGGCCTCACTTCCAGGCTCTTAGATCATGTTGTACCAGCAATTACTTCACACCTGAGTGTGTCCTTGACAAATTTTACTGCATGTTCTGGCACCTCTGTTCTTCCTAAGTACTTTTATTTCTCTTCTCATAGCCAGACCCCATTCTTTTTATCTCTAACTATGGATCTCCTTTTCTGCATTCACATTTCCATCCTGGAAGGTTCTTTTGTTTTGTTTTTTAAACACATTTACCTTTTAATTATTTCCATTATTCTTCAAGAACATCTTTAGAGTAAACTCTTAATCTTTCCCCCCACACACAAAAGTAACCATTATTAATATTTGGTGTACAGTTTTCTAAGGCCCCATGTGTACATGGATGTATATATATGTTTTTTCTAATCAATAGTGGGCTCAGACTAAATACACTGCCATATAACCTACTTCTGTCAAGTAAAGTAATATATTAAGAATTCCCCCCACCCCAAGGGGCACATATAACCTACTTCTGTCAAGCAAAGTAATATATTAAGAATTCCCCCCACCCCAAGGGGCACCTGGGTGGCTCAGTTGGCTAAGCGCCTGACTTGGGTTCAGGTCATGATCTCACAGTTCATGAGTTCAAGTCCCACGTCGGGCTGTGTGCTGACAGTTCAGAGCCTGGAGCCTGTTTCAGATTCTGTGTCTCCCTCTCCCTCTGCCTCTCCCCTGCTCATGCTCTGTCTCTGTCTCTCCCTCAAAAATAAATAAACATTAAAAAAATTATTTAAAAAAAAAAGAATTTCCCCCAATACCATTAAATAGAGTTCAGTAAAAGAACTGCAGCGGCATCATGTTATCCCAGCACAATAACCTACTATAATTTCTTTAACCCATATCCTATCAGTCAATTCAGTTTGGGTATTACGATAAGCAAGGCTATAAAAAATGTATTTGTACTGAATCTTACCTCTTATTCATGATTATATCCTTTGGATCAATTCTTAGAGATAGATATTGGGTCAACAGGTGGACATTTTAGCATTTGTTACATAATTTTGCCAAATTGTTCTTTCAAAAGGCTCTGCAAATTAAAGTGTCATTGCCACAGCCATTATTGACAGTGGATATTATTAAAATTTTGTTTGACTAATTTGTGGGACAATGTAATCTCAATCTTAAATAATCTTTAAGAACAGTGATTTTCTTTACATATGTTTAAATGTTTATTTATTTTGAGAGAGAGCATGCGTAAACATGGGAAGGGACAGAGAGAGAGGGAGAGAGAATTCCAAGCAGGCTCTGCACTGTCAGTGCAGAGTCTGACCCGGGGCATGATCCCACAAACCATGAGATCATGACCTGAGCCGAAATCAAGAGTTGGACGCTCAACCAACTGAGCCACCCAGGTGCCTCGTTTTTAAAAATATTTTTAATGTTTGTAAAATGACTGTATTTTCCTTTAATCTTCTTCCTTTGATGTTATGTTTACAAAGCTCTTCCCTACTCCAAAGTTATGTTACAATCACTTGTACAGACTTCTAGTAATGTTATGGTTTTGTTCATCTTTCACATTTAAATATTAATCCATCAGGGACTTATTTTAGTAGAAGATACAAGACTCTAAAAGAACTTTTTCTAGATGGTTATCCAGTTGTCCCAAAATCATTATAGGATATTGTTGCCCACTCAGATATTTCTTAGCAGTGAGTAGGAAATTCCAACAGAAAAGGAGATTTGTTCTCAGTTGCTAAGAAGCATTTTCATGGCCTTCTAATTATGGGTTCATACTGTTCAATGTTCTATGATAGCACCACATACTATTGGAAGAGGAATACTGTAGAAACTTGTCACAGTAACAGTGATGAGAACAAAGGCAGCATCCCCATGATAAAAGTTTTCCTATGCTATCTTGACAGGTACTCTGCCAAGGAAGTGCTTTAAAACACACTTTTTGCTTTGTAAGAGTCATCAGAGCTTTACCCTGGAAAAAACCTAAAAGACTTCTTCTTTTGACCTGCAGGGGGCAAACTTCCACTCTTATCCTCTTTTGAAGTTTTGACCTACTGGTTTAAAGTCCTCAAAAGGGAAGGTGAGATTATTTTCGTGTGAATTAGCATAAATATAAAGGTAAGGAGATTTAAAGTAAAAGGATAGTGAAAGTTAAAAGCAGTTCCTTTTTTTATTATTTTATATTTTGAGATGGTCAGAGACATGAGTCAAAGTCCCAGGTCAGCTTTTGATTAGCTGTGACTTTGGGAAGGTAATTGAAGTTCTCTTGGCCTCTGTTTTCTCACCTTTAAATCACAAAGTTGCATGAGGTCATCCCTATTATACTCTCCAACTCTAAATTTTATGATTCGTGTTACCAACTTAAATCCCTGACATATTCTGAGTGATAGTAAAACTCATTGGAAAGGGGGCAAAAATGTCAAATTCTTCTTTCAAAAGTCTCTGAAAAAATTCTTAAAAGATGATAATGATTAGATCAGGCTTAAAGTTGATTACAAAAGCTCTAGTGCATGATGTTTATAACATGGGGATTTCAAACACTGGCCAATTATGGATTCAAACCTTTATAATCACTTATTTTATTACAAACCAGAAGTAATACAATAGAGACTTAAATCACTTGTTTCAATGATCTGAAAAAGAATTAACTTAGATTGTTGTCACCATAGCCATATCCATAAATTACAATGAGTTCAAAAGAAGCATATAAGTTATAAATCTGCAAGAAACCAGAATATAAAATATAAAACCCAAAGGAAACAGAATAACATATGTATCCCTTTTGTGGGTGGAAGATAAATTAGCAGATATTTAAAAAAAGAGGAAGGGGGCACCTGGGTGGCTCAGTCAGTTAAGCGTCCGACTCTTGATTTCAGCTCAGGGCATGATCCCACAGTCATGGGATTGAGTCCTACATCAGGCTCTTGCTGAGCACGGAGCCTGCTTAAGATTTTCTCTCTCCCTCTGTCCTTCCCCTGCACTCTCTCTCTCTCTCTCTCAAAATAAATAAATAAATAAATAAATAAATAAATAAATAAATAAATAAATAAAATAGAGGAAGCCATTAAACACAAGATTTTTTTTTCATACTACAAGAATAAAAACATTTTGAAATGACAGGAAGAACTAAATGTGGCACACTATTAAAGGCTTATTATTTTAATTTTTTAAGTTTATTTATTTATTTTGAGATAGAGAGAGAGAACCAGCAGGGAGGGGGCAGAGAGAGGGGACAAAGGATCCAAAGTGGGCTTTGCGCTGACAGCAGCAAGCCTGATGTAGGGCTCAAACTCACAAACTGTGAGATCATGACCTGAGTGGAAGTTGGATGCTTAACTAACTGAGCCACCCAGGTGCCCCAAAGGCTTACTATTTTAAATAGTATAAATATGTATAATCCAGGCAGCTGTCAGGGTACCTAAACTCAGGCTAAATCTGACCCAAATCTTAAACCCAGTTGCTCTGATATCAAAAACACTTTCAGGGTGCCTGGGTGGCTCAGTTGGATAAGCATCTGACTCTTGGTTTTGGCTCAGGTGATGATCTCATGATCTCACCTTTCATGAGTTTGAGCCCTGCGTCAGGCTCGTGCTGTCAATGCAGAGCCTACTTGGGATTCTCTCTCTCCCTCTCTCTCAGCCTCTCTCTCTCTCTTTCTCTCTCTCTCTCTCAAAATAAATAAATAAACGTCAAACAAACAAACACTCTGAGTGGAGCACCTGACTGGCTCAGTCAGTGGAATGTGCAATTCTTAATCTCAGGGTTGTGAGTTCAAGCCCCACGTTGGGAAAGTGGATATTACTTAAAAAATAAAAACAACTTCTGGGAATTTTATTGTGCACCCCACACACACAGTTTTGCTTCTCTCTGTCTTCTGTATTTTATTGGTAAGCTATTTTTTCTTTCTTCTTCTCATCCTTTACTTCTTCAATCTTAATGTCTACAACTGATCTACCTATTCATATTGTGCACTTCATAAGTTTTTAAAAGTATTTAAGATCTTGGTAAGTTACAGAGAGAGCAGATGTCAAAATGTGGAGTGCTGACCTTTCATTATTTTCTGATTACACCCTTCTTTCTTGCTTTTCCTTTACTGTCCCCCATCCTTTTTTTTTTTTTTTTAATGTTTATTTTTGAGAGAGAAAGAGAGCATGGAAGAGTGAGGTAGGGACAGAGAGAGAGAGAGACCAAAAATCCAAAGGGGCTCTGTGCTGACAGCAGAGAACTTGATGCGGCACTGGAACTCAGGAACCATGAGATCGTGATCTGAGCTGAAGTCAAACGCTTAACCAACTGAGCCATCCCGGCACCCCCACCATCCCTCCTCCTTCTTAATTAATAAAATTATCCCTAGTCTCAAAAAGAGCTCTTCTTATATTTGCCCTTGACTACAAACTCCCATTTTCCAAAAAGGACAGCTCTCCCTAAGAGGATATTAGTAAATCAAATTTTCCCCATCTAATTTTACCTATAAGGTTGGCATTTAAATTCCCATTTGAAAAAGAAGAAATGGTTTTCACAAGAAGACATGGAAAAATGAACAACTTTGCTCCGATAATACAGTATATAGAGAAGCAACTTTATAGCAGCATTTCATACTAGTTAGAGAATATATGAAACATAGAACTCAGTGTTGGTATTGTGCAGAAAAGTTTGCATTTATATACAATCCTGGAGAAAATGCAAATTGGTTCAACTTTAAATTGTTCTTGCACAAAGATGATAGTAGTATTATAAAAAATGGAAACAAACCAAATATCCAACAACAAGGGGTATTTAGACAAGTATGATATCTTAATATGAAAGAATGAGCCCTATACTGCTTTTAAAAATGTCAAGTATACATTTTACTTCAACACATAAACAAGTAAATAGTGAAAAACTAAAAAACAAAACTCAAGATAAAATGAAATTTATGGCTATGTAAAAACAATAGCAAAGATTGGAACCCAGAGGAATGTAAATAATTTCATTTCCTATTCATTTGTAAACTTAAGTTACAAGTTTTAGAAATGACAATAATTCTATTAGTTATAATTAGTCTATCTTGTATTATACCTCTATATACACTAGGACCAATCGTTTAAGTCTATTTGAATTGATTCTAATAGTTCGAACCATCTCCAAAAGATATTTTTTTTTTCCTTTAGGATTGCTTTAAGTCAAATTTTTCTGATGTATTAATTGAATCTAAGAATAAATTAAGTATCTTTAAAAGCTTAATAGTATGCAACATTCTAAAACTTACTTAGCTGAAGTATAGTCTGAAGAATAGTCACAGCCTAGAGGAGTGTAAGGTGATATGACAACCACATGATAACATGGTATCCTGGATGGCATCTTGGAACAGGAAAAGGACATTTGGTAAAGACAAAGGAAATCAGAACAAAGTATGGATTCTGGATTCTAGTTAATAATTATGTATCAAAACTGGCTCATTAGCTGTAATAAATGTTGAAACTAGATGTGGAGGATATAGATATTCTCTGGACTATTTTTACAGTTTTTGTGTGCATCTAAATTATCCTAAAATTAAAAACTTATTTTAGAAATGTTAGTATGTTTAAACAGCTAACCACCATCCAATATATTGAATTAATGTACTAAATAACAGAACCTAGTTTACTGTTAGTGACCAATTGGTAAGGTGAAAAATTATCAGGTCATATTTAAAATTATGTAATATATCAAGAGAATACTTCAATAAGAGAAGATATCCTTCAATAATGAGAATGACACATTATTAAGAGCTGAGGCTATACAGAGCCCTATATAAAGCACTATCCTTGCCTTGGGTATATAGTAAACTATCTCCAGCAGGACCAGATAATAGAAATACATTACAAGGGCCCAATGCCAACTCTAGCGTCAAATAAAATGTTCTTACTTATCAACATGTAAAGTTGTTACTACTAGACTACATTATATAATTAAGTATTTTTCAGACTGTCTGGAGTATGTTTTCCTTTTCTGAAATTTTTTTCCTTTTCTATTTTGTTTGCCATTTTTCTTGGCAATTGCATTTAAAAAATTTTCCAATGTGTTTATCTGGTGTTGTGAAGAAGATTCTTTGTATATTGTCTACTAGGAATGAAAAAGTAAATTGCGAATTTCAGAGTCTGTTGACAACATTGAAACTGAATTGATGTCTAAAAAAAGTAGACCTGTTTCCTGTGTTAACCTCAGAGCAGGAGGTAGAAAAGGCTACTTCCCAATAGGTTTTCACTTTGGATTGATACCAAATTAAAAGAAATGAGGCAGATGTAATATATTTTTCCTCTCATCACTCTAATTAAATCATACATTAAAATAGTTTCTTTTTAATGTATTGAAAATGTTTTAAACTAGCATTTGTGTTTTCTTATTTAAAAGCAATAGAAACCTCTGTTGATGAAGTCATTTATTTTTTTAGAAATAATTATTGGTTTCCTGCCGTATTTCTGAAACTGCTTTATAAGAAGCACATGTGTCACTTGTCAAAATGCAGACTCTCACGGTCTCAAAAATCTAATTCAGTATGCCTGAGGGTCTAAGAGACTCTGTCTTTTTAATTAGAGCCTTCTTCTGGTCAGGCTAAGTCTTTTACTGATTAGTTGTTTATGGTAGTTCTTAGTTCTGGCTGCACAATAGAATTATCTGGAGAATTTTTTAAACTACTAAAGCCCTGGTTTACCCTTCCCATACCCCAGATTATAATTTATTTATCTGGAATGGGGCCTACACATCAGTGTTTTTTAACTGTCCCTGGTTGGTACTACTGTGCAACCAGGGTCTAAACCATTAGTTTTGTGTATGGAATCATAATTAATTAGAAAAACCTGTACTTTATGCCTTAGGCTCTATTCAAAATATATATACATATATATATTGGCTACTGATTATAGCACATGAATCTCACAAATATAATGTTAAGAAAAAGAAGCCAAAAGCAAAAGAGAACATACTAATTGGGACCAACTGCTATTAGGTACAGGGTTTTGTGGGGTAAAATAGGAGATGGAAATATTCTGGATATAGATAGTGGTAATGATTGCACAACAGAGATTATAGTAAAGTGTACACTTTAAAGAGGTGAACTTTATGTTGTGTGAGGTATATCTCAATTTAAAAAGCTACTAAAAAAAGAGAGAACATATGGTTTAACCATGCTTGTAAATTTCAAAAACAGACATATCTAAACCAAAGTGTTTGAAATCAGGTTTGTGGTTATCTTCGGGAAGGTGGGAAGGGTAGTGGCTGGTAAGGCAAACAAGGAGGGCTCTGGAAGTGCTGGCAGAGTTATTTCATGACCTGAATCATAGTTACAGGGGTGAATTCATTTTTGGACCATTTTTGAATTGTATATTCACGATTTGTGCTCCCAGAAAATAGGGTTGTCAAGTAAAGTTTACAAGATATTTAGACTCCTCCACTTAAGAATACAGGAAAGAATGGCTAAGTAATCTGCCTTAATCTACAACAAAATCACATCTGATGAGATGAAGATAATGTTTGACAGTACAGGTTGTTTGATATTGGAATTGTTTTCCAAAGACAACTATATAATCTCTGTCCTTAGAACTCAGGGAAAATAACCTTACAGTAAAATCAGTTCTGTTTTGGGATAGTACCTTGTAGTAATTGGCCAGATGATATTTTGAGACTTGATCTAGGTGTTTGAGTCTACCTTTAGTTTATATTTACTTTTTACTCTGGGAAATAAGCAGACAAAATAAAAGAAAAACTTTGAATTCCCATAATAGAATACTTGCCAAAGAGAATTAGCTAATTCATATATTTTTTAGTTTCAGCAAAACTTATTGTAAATCTGTTCCACCAGTCATCTAACTGAATTTTTCTAAGATCAGTTTAATGTCCTTTCTTTTATATTATCACCGACAATTTTTTCTTAATTGCCATTAATATGCTGACAATCCTAGACTCTCCTTCCCTTCTCTGCTTATTGCTGCTTTTCCCGGCTCTATGAACTTAGTTGTTCCCACTTTCTTTCTTCATATGTTCCAGTGTTTCATCACTTTATTACCTCTTATATTTCTTTAGCTCTGCTCATATTTCTAAGACTTTTGGTTTCCAGTAATGACTATAATATCATGAGGTTCTGGAAAATATCTACTTCCTTTTGCAACAATGCTTGTAGGCTACAACACTATGGTTCAACATCGACTCCTTTGGTTCCAGGATTATGTCTTTAGAATTGAGTCAATTCAACCTTGCCCCTGATTTCATAAGCTCTGTTTTGCATGCCATCTATTCCCTTTGAAATCTTTTCATGAATCTCCAGAACTCTTTCTTATTCCATTAGCCACTTGTAGACTATGCTTTTATATTCTTATATCTAATGTTTGTTTTTGCTTTTTGTTTTTGTTTTTGTTTTTACAAAGAAAACAAACATCATCTTAAATTTGCTTTGTTCTTAATTGTTCTGATTTTTCTGAGGACATCACTATAATATAAATACCCAAGATATTAGCCAGATTCAGAAATAATGAGTAATTTTTTTTCTAGTTCTTAATTTTTCCAATTGTTTCTTCATTGGTTGACAAATCTTATGTCTATTATTTTATTAATGATATTATTTGTGTTCACTTAAGGAAAATTAAATTACAAAAAGAAGGGTACATCTTGTTTCTTAGCTACTAAGTAAATATATATTTTATATATATTCTCCCTTATTTGGAGTCAAACCCTTGTAGCCATAGATAATTTTGTGGCTAGGAAGAATTTTATAGTTTCTTTTTTTCTAATCTCCTTGTCTACAGATGAGGAAATTGAGACCCAGAGAAATCTATATAGTTAATTACTGATAAAGCCATTTTTCTTCCACATTCTTTATTGTTTTATTTACCTCTTTTTTTCTATGCAACATTTTTAACACATAGGCACGCTAAGTCATTTTGGCATTTTTTTCTCTTAATTTCTTTAAAACTTTTTGGTAAATTATTTAGTTCCTTTTTAGTACCATTCAAGCTAACTATTTCAGCACGATTTATTATTTTTTTAAATTTTTTTGTTTATTTATTTATTTTTGAGAGATAGACAGAGAGTGAGAGGGGGGAGGGACAGAGAGAGAGAAAGAGAAAGAGAAAATCCCAAGCAGGCTCCACTCTGTCAGCATGAAGCCTGATGTGGGGCTTGAACTCACAACTGGTGAGATCATGACCTGAGCTGAAACCAAAAGTCAGACGCTTAACTGACTGAGCCACCCAGGTGCCCCTATTTTAGCACCATTTAATACATTGTTATATTAGCACAACTTTAAGAACTTCCTCAGGGGCACCTGGGTGGCTCAGTCAGTTAAGTGTCCTTTTTGCAGCTCAGGGCATGATCTCATGGTTCACAAGTTCGAGCCCCACATCAGGTTCTATACTGACAGCTCAGAGCCTGGAGCCTGCTTCAGATTCTGTCTCCATCTCTCTGCCCCTCCCCTGCTGGTGCTCTGTGTGTGTCTCTCTCTCTCTCTCAAAAATATAGAAACATTAAAAAAAAGAACTTCCTCACAACAAAGCACTTTTCTTTGTTGCTGTTGCTTTTTAATGTATTATATTTTTCTCCATACTTACTGAATGCTCCAAATCTAGCCACCCCCAGAAAAGACCCATCCCTTCACACTCTCATACTCTATTTCCTTTTTAAGATACATTGGATAATAGTAACAGTTCACAGGGACACCTTTGTTACTCAGTCAGTTAAGCTTCTGACTTGATTTTGGCTCAGGTTATGATCTCACTGTCATGAGATCAAGCCCTGCATCAGGCTCTGCACTGAAAGCATGGAACCTGCTTGGGATTCTCTCCCTCTCTCTCTGCCCCTCCCCTGCTCATGCACTGGTGCATGAGTACGCTAACATTCTCTCTCACACAATAAATAAATAAATAAACTTCAAAAAAAAAAAAAAAAACCCAAGGTCAAATTTCACCTAAAAGTGTGAGTCCTTTTCCATTTTTAAAATCTTTTTGGGTTATTTTGTTCCTCTTGGTTCCATTGACTGCATTAAGAATTGTTGATGGCTCCATCCCTCTTAAAACCTTCTCCTAGCTGATCTCATAGAATCAAAGGCTTCTTTTTTTTAAAGAAAGAATGCAGGGCCCCTTGGGCTCTCCTGCTCCTCCCTTCTCCCTGTCATGGCCTCAAAGTTTCTGCAAATCCCTATGACTCTTTAGAGCAGCACCAGAAACTCGCTGAGCTAGACATTTCCCATGGTCCTGTCAGGCTTTAAAATACTATGTTCTAGAAGCAGTACCGAGATCTTTTTTTAAACAGTATTATTACCCCCAATATTATTTAATGACAAAAAAATTTTTCATTTGATTCAATTTTTCTTTGTACTTTTAACACGATGTTTGCATTGTAAAACAGATTCAAATTGAATTCCTGAAGAAATAGAACAAAGGACAAAGTAAATTGGAACCCAAATCCATCATTTTCCTTTTTCTTTTTTTTTTTTTTCCAACTTAAGTCCAACAACACTAAACAGATGGTGAGAAACTAACACCCAGAATTTTAAATGACATGGGTTCTTCATCTTGTCAGGAGACTGCCATTCTTGAGTCTGCTGGGAGAAGGGGAAATCATTAGATGAGAACCAGTTATACAAGTTAAGTACTGAACTTTCACTTTCAGAACAGTCGTCCAGTTAGTTTGTCTTTAAGGTCACTGGTAAAACCTGAACTTGGATTGATGATTGTACCTAACAAGAAGCATTTACATAGCATTTATTTCATTTAAATCACCATGCATTTTCTTTACTGTTATTGATCTACCAGACAAGAGGAAGGTTAGCATACTATTTCTGTTCTTTAAGTGGTTACTCTTAAATTTTAATATGCATATTTAATTTAATGAAGTTTAATTGATATATAATCCTCCTACCAAACAATGATCTTTAATGTGCAATTGACTTTTTTCCATGCCTATCCCTGGATCAGATGTTGGGATTTTCTGAGCCCCATTATATGGCTGAAAGGCCATTTCTGGGTCTCTCAGACCCACAGGTTTATGAAAGGACCTCTGCTCTATTACCCTACATGCAAAGGGCCATATATACCTTGACTTCTTTCCTCCCGTGATTATGATCTCCAGCTCTGTAGCTATATATCTTGTTCTAATGCCCCTGTGACTGCTTTTAGCTCTCGCTCTTCCTCCCCATCCTGGATTATTTCCTCTATATTACATTATTTGGAGATCTCCCTTTCTTATGTTGAAACCTATGTTAAAACATTTAAAACTTTATGGAAGCAGTAGATCTCCAATGTTGGTTTAGTCTACCATATTAACTGGAAATTTCAGAGATGCTTTATTAACTTCTCTACAGATGTGGAGGCAAGCATAGAGAAGTTATGACTAGCCCGTGCCAGTATCGAAAAAGAATAAGCAGACTTTATTTCAGATCTTATCATTCCAACTCCCGTATTATTTCCCTAATATTGGGATTCTTTTGTCCATCCTCCTTACTGATCCCTTAAAGTTGTTCCTAGATTCCTATTGACTCATAGAACACTAGTCAAATTTTACCCTTCCAAAGAAAGTCCTATGCATTCATTATCATCCCAGAAGCTCTAGCTCCATTTTTGCCAGTATAATTTTTTTAAGTTTATTTATTTTTAGAGAAAGAGAGAGAGGGTAAGCAGGGGAGGGGTAGAGAGAGGGAGAGAAAGAATCCCAAGCAGACTCCACACTGTCAACACAGAGCCCAACATGGGGGTCAATCTTACAAACTGTGAGATCCTGACCTGAGTTGCAATGAAGAGTCAGTTGCTTAACCAACTAAGCCACCCAGGTGCCCTGCCAATATAATTTTTTAAAGCCATTTTAAGTACTGAACTTAACAGCTTTTTTTCCAAGTCCAGTATCAGGGGAAAAAAAGTAGATGCAAAGGTTTTAGATGAATCATGAAAACTAAGGTTTACTTTAGTCCTTTTTTTACCTCTTGTAGCCTGATACAGAGCCTTTCTTACTCACAAATAAGAACTAGTCTCTGGACTCCTATGAACCATGCATGAGAGAGCTAGCATCCATAGTCATCAGTATAATTAGCTTTTGAAAAATTATACCTCCATGCTATTTTTAAAAATTTTTTTAAAATGTTTTATTATTTATTTTTGAGAGAGAGAGAGAGAGAGAGAGAGAGAGAGAGAGACAGAGCGTGAGTGAGGGAGGGGGAAAAAGAGAGGGAGACACAGAATCCAGAGCAGGCTCCAGGCTCTGAGCTGTCAGCACAGAGCCTAACTCAGGGCTTGAACTCACAAACTGTGAGATCATGACCTGAGCCAAAGTCGGACGCTCAACCTACTGAGCTACCCAGGTGCCCCCCTCCATGCCATTTTTAAAAGCATACTCTTCCTCTGAAGAATTATTCTGATCTTCACTATAACAAATATTTTCGCTGTCTCAGCTCAAACTGTGACACACTCAGCTTGCACTAATACACATGTTTCTTAATGTTCCTATTCATCCAATAATCATTTTTTTTTTACTGTTATCCCTGGTTAAGCATTAGAATCACAAGGATGAGGGAGGGAGCAAGTTCACTGTGAAATCAGTGCCAGCATAGTCATATGCAGATTATGCTATGGAGTAAGAAGGAACAGTTACTCCTTTGGAGACAGAAGGGGTAAGGTTAGAAAGAGGCAACAGCGTGTGCAAAGTTATGGAAATCAGGGCACCTCCCAGAAACTGCAAGTCTGTCTGGGGCTGGGGATTTAAGATAGGAAGGAAGACTGGCAGAGAGGGTCCCAGAGAGGCTGGCAAGGGCTGGGCTGTTTGCCCCAGGTTCAGGTGTTTGTGTTTCATTCTGGAAGCACTGGGCAGCCTTGGAATAATTTTAGGTAGAGAAGTGGATTAAAGTAGGGAAAGCTGGAGCCAAGGAGACACATGGGGTAATTATAATGCATGGCTTATGGTTAGCACTCAGTGAATTTCAGTTGAATTATTACATTTAGAAGAAAAATGTTTATTTATTTTTGAGAGAGAGAGAGAGAAACGGGATGGGGAGGGGCAGAGAGAAGGAGAGGATCCGAAGCGGGCTCTACACTGACAGCAGAGAGCCCGATGCATGGCCCAAATTCACGAACCGTGAGATCATGACCTGAGCCAAAATCAGACACTTAACTGACTGAGCCACCCAGGTGCCTTGAATTACATTTTTGTTCATGGATGAGTACCCCATCCTCATATTGGCCTGCACAAATTTAAAAACTTTAAGTGTGGAAGAATAAATGGTGTCTGCAAAAGGTAGAAACTAGTTTGGCTAGACCACTTTCCTTGTTTACACTTCACATGCTCAAATATCCTCTCAATAAAAACAGGCTCATTTAGCTTGCTATTTACTTAGAGCAAAAGTAGTTCTCTATCTGACCTGAGTGGGCAGAATCCTTGCTTAGTTTTTGAACACAGGATGTGTTCACAGGTAGTTTTTGATTACTCAAAGCCTCTGTTACTCTATTTATAAACCAAGTCCTTTGCTTTTCTTCTTCTTATTCCTTCTGATGTCTAATGTTTTACATTTACATTTAAGGACTCTTCCCATTCACAGATAGTGGGGAGAATGAAAGAAGAAAATAAGTCAATTTTTGTAAATATTTTTAGAGTAAGAATTTTCACTAAAATTTTCCCTAAATTCTACGTGTTTCTCTAAAGACTTTAATATCAGAGGTATATTTATGTACTTCGGGAATCTGGTTCTTTTGTAGAGAAAATATCCATCCCACCCAAATTCTGTTTATTTGGAAAACTATTTACATAGCAATAAAATTAAACTCCCAGTGTTACTGACTTATTTTTCTGACTTTTTTTTTCTTTATGGACAGTTAACAATAACAAGACAAAAGAGAATTCATGAGTTTTGTCTTAAATATTTCAATAGCTTCAAACAATTTATGCCGAAGTATCTATACTTTCATTGACATATGAGTTAAAATTTCAAATATTTGCTCTACCTTAGTTTCTAAGCCAACCCAGACTATCTTTTCAAAGTATATATAGGTTTTGTATTTGCTGAGATGCATTTATTGATGGTACAGATGAACTTGCAGAGGTTAGAGGCATGGTTAACATAACTGAAGCATTGATAATCCATGTATTTATTACTGAAGATGAGACTTGGGATAGGGTGGGGAACAGAAAATGTGTCAAATTTTCATCCCACTTTAACTACAGAATTATGGTTTGTTTTTAATACTTTATGACAAGTTTTTTTTTTTTTTTCCATTACCTACCTGTGTCAAACAGACAGCAGGCAAGGCCACAGCCAAGGCCTGCCAGAATTGGCCAGTAAAGACACTGAGCCCTTTTTAGCTTTAGAGGATTTATTACTTACATAGACAGAGAAGAGTAGCCAAAGGTGCTTGTTTCACAGCCCAAGAGGGATGGCATGGAAACTAAAGGGCCAGATGATTACAAAACGGGTTGAAATACTCTCTTGCCAAGCAGGGAATTCTAGATTGCAACTATACAGTTTTATAGCCTACATTTCTGTCTAAAGGGGAGTGAGGCAGAAAGCCTCACACCTCATCAGAACCTGGGAGGCAATGAAAAACTGCCTCATGTCAGTTTCCCTGACAGACAGAAAGGCAAGTGAGAAATTTCCTGGTAACCCCTCCTCACAAGCCTTCAGGTTCTCGTATTTCAAAAAGACCCTAAGGAGAATCCACCAGACCCAGGGCAAGCTGACAACCAAACCCAGCCACCAAGGTGCCATGACAGAGCTGTTCCCCCATAATTTACAGGTTACCTCCCCTACCTGCAGAGTCACCTATCTCTTCTACTCTTCAATGATATTTTCTTCATTTCTCCCCTTTCCTGTTGGTAAAATAAAGCTGTATGGTCTATCTTCATAGAACTTACTCACTGTCTGTTTTCCTTAATTCACTACCTTTTCCTAAATTATCTAGTATTTCCTATGATGCTGGCAGGAATAAGAAGAAAAAAATATGAACTATATATTTCTGTGTAATTAACCACACCAAAACTTAGTGTTTTAAACCAACAATATTTTGCTATTTCTCCAATTCTGTGTGTCAGCTGGGTGAGACTGGTTTTGCCTGGGCTCATAGTTGAAGATTCAAGATGGCCTCAGGCACATGTCTGGCAGCTGATGCTTCTTCTCTGGCCTCTCGTCCTCAGTAAGCTAGACTGACTGTCTTACATGTCAGTCTCAGGGCTGCATTCTCCAAGAACCAAGGCAGAAGCTTCAGGTCTAGTTTGGAAGTCATAACTTCACTTCTACCATATTCTTTTGGTCAAAGCAAGTGACAAGAACAGTCTAGATTTAAAGGGTAGGGAATAGACTCCTCTTTAAAAGATGAGTTGCAAAAAGAGTGTGCCTGTGTTTTTCAGTCTGCAATGTAAACAGACTTGAGTAAGTGCCTTCAGGTAAATAGGTTCACTGAAGCCCAAACAGAATCTGACTTGACTTTTTATTCATGTAAGTAAGAATGACACTTGACTAAATATCTTCAATTCTGATCACAGCAATAAAATCACTGTAATGCTAGCAGATCACAGGATAGAAAATTAAGGAAATTGTCATAGGCCCAAAAAATATTTGCAAGAGGAAGTGGAGGTACTAAGTCTTATTTCTGTAGGCAAAGTGACCGAAGTGTGGTTTCCAAACCTCGGAGAGTTATTCCAAACCTCTTTAGTTAATAATAGAATGGAGAACACCAGCCAGAGATTCTGTTACTTACAGGGAATTTGAAAATTAACTCTCTTAAGTAATGATTGGTTGGCTAACACTCACTGACAGAAGTTTGCATTTTTACCATCTACCTTGCATAACTGATGAAAGGGGAATGAGATAATTAATGTAATGTGCCTACTGCAATACCTGGCTTACCTTTGTCTCTAAAAAAAATATATTTGTTACTATTATTTTATTTGAGGCTTCAAGAATTTACATTGTTTAATGATATATATTAGGTACATTGTTAATATATTTTATAGTCAAAGTGGACGCTTAATAAACTTGCTTTAAAAACTTTTCAAGCTAAAACTATCATTGCCATATTCTGTAGGGTAAAAATGTAGAACCTCCATTTTCTAGTTGTTCATATGTTGGAAACTGACCTCTGACAATTGCAATAACCAGTTATTGATGTGTGACAGAACATGAGCAGGGGAGGAGACATGAGAAGAGACAGACAGACAGACAGACCCAACAGACAGAATCTTAAGCAGGTTCCCGGCTCTGAGCTGTCAGCACGGAGCCCCACGCAGGGCTCGAACTCACACACGAGCTGTGAGACCATGACCTAAGTTGAAGTTGGATGCTTAACCAACTGAGCCACCCAGGCACCCCTGTAAATAACTTCTTGATTCTGTAAGTTGCCTTTTAGTTTTCTTGATGGGCTCCTTTGCAGTACAAAAGCTTTTTATTTTGATGTAGTCCTAATAGTTTATTTTTGCTTTTGTTTCTTTTGCCTTAGGAGACATACCTAGAAAAATGTTGCTATTGGCAGATGTCTCAGATATTACTGCCTGTGTTCTCTTCCAGGATGTTTATGTTTTCTGGTCTCCATTTAATCCATTTTAAGTTTATTTTTGTATATGATGCTAGAAAGTAGTCCAGTTTCATTCTTTTCTATGTAGCTGTCCAGTTTTCCCAGCACCATTTATTGAAAAGGCTGTCTTTTCCCCATTATATATTCTTGCCTTTTTTGTCATAGATTCATTGGCCATGTAATTGTGGGTTTATTTCTGGGGTCTTTACTCTGTTCCGTTGACTTACATAGCTATTTTTGTGCCAGGACCATACTGTTTAAATTACTACAGATTTGTAGTACATCTTGAAATCTGGAATTGTGATACCTCTAGCTTTGTTCTTCTTTTTCAAGATTGCTTTTGCTATTTGGGGTCTTTTATGGTTCCATACAAATTCCAGTATTATTTATTCTGGTTTTGTGAAAGATGTTCTTGGCATTTTCATAAGGATTGCTTTGAATCTCTAGATTGCTTTGTGTAATATGGACATTTTGACAATATTAATTCTTACAACCCACAAGCATAGAATCTCTTTTTATTTGTGTAATCTTCAATTTCTCTCAACAGTGTTTTATAGTTTTCAGAGTACAAGCCTTTCACCTCCTTGATTAAGTTTATTCTGGGTACTTTATTATTTTTGGTGCAATTGTAAATGGTTTTTTTTTTTTAATTTCTCTTTCTGTGACTTCATTGTTAGTGTATAAAAATGCTACTGAGTTCTGGACATTAATTTTGTATCCTGTCACTTTACTGAATACATTTATTACTTCTAGTAGTTTTTTGGTGAACTCTTTTAGGACTTTTTATGTATACATCATGCCATCTGCGAATAGTGACACTTTAATTTCTTTACCAGTATGGATGCCTCTTATTTCTTTTGCTTGTCTGATAGCTGT
Organism: Leopardus geoffroyi; assembly: GCF_018350155.1. Taxonomy (NCBI): domain Eukaryota; kingdom Metazoa; phylum Chordata; class Mammalia; order Carnivora; family Felidae; genus Leopardus; species Leopardus geoffroyi. Next base: position 101,503,792 of record NC_059327.1, on the reverse strand, counting down.
GTCTAGGACTTCCAGTACTACGTTGAATAAAAATGGCAAGAGTGGACATCTTTGTCTTGTTCCTGACCTCAGAAGGAAAGTTTTCAGGTTTTCACCATTGAGGATGATGTTAGCTGTAGGTTTTCATATATGGCCTTTATTATGTTGAAGGATATTCCCTCTAACCCCATCTGGTTGAGGGGTTTTCTCATGAATGGATGTGGAATCTTGTCAAATTCTTTTTCTGCATCTATTGAGATCATATGATTTTTATCCTTCATTTTGTTGATGTGGTATATGATGTTGATTGTTTGGGGAATATTGAACCATCCTTGCATCCTGGGAATAATTCCCACTGGATCATGGTGAATCGTCCTTTTAATGTATTGTTGTATGTAGTTTGCTAGTATTGTGTTGAGGATTTTTGCATTTATGTTCATCAGGGATATTGGCCTATAGTTTCCCTTTTCTGTGGTGTCTTTGTCTGGTTTTGGTCTCAGGGTAATGCTGGCCTGATAGGATATATTTGGATGCTTTGTTTCCTCTTCTGTTTTTTTTTTTGGAATAGTTTGATGAGAATAGGTATTGGCTCTTTAAATGTCTGGTAGAATTCACATGTGAATCTATCTGGTATATAGATAGATAGATAGATAGATAGATAGATAGATTCTTGATTACCAACTCAATTTCATTATTTATAATCAATCTATTCAGATTTTCCATTTCTGCCTGGTTCAAACATTTTGCAAGATTATATGTTTCTAGAAATTTATACTTTCCTTCTGGGTTCTGCAGCTTTTTAACATATAACCTTTCATATTATTCTTTTATAATCCTTTGTATTTCTATGATGTCAGTTATTACTTCTTTTCTCCAGCTTCTGATTTATTTTGGTTCCTTTTTCTTTTTTCTTGATGAGTCTGGCTAAAGGTTTGTCAGTTTTGTTTTGTTTGTCAGTTTGTCAGTTTTGTCTTCAAAGAACCAGCACTTTGTTTAGTGAATTTTTCTACTGTTTTTTTGTTTTGTTTTGTTTTGTTTTTGTTTGTTTGTTTTGTTTTGTTTTTTAGTCTCTAAATCATTTATTTCTGCTCCATCTTTATTTTTCTTCTTTTCTACTCATCTTGAGCTTTGCTTTTTCTTCTTTTTCTAATTTCTGTAGGCATAATATTGGATCGTCTATTTGAGTTTTTTCTTGTTTCTTGATGTAGGCCTGTATTTCTATCTACTTCCCTCTTAGAACTGATTTCACTGTTTCCTGGAGGTTTTGGGCCATTGCGTTTTCATTTTCATTTGTCTCCATATATTTCTTTTAAATTTCTTCTTTGATTGCTTCATTGACCCGTTGGTTGTTTAGTATCATGTTGTTTAGTCTCCACATGTTTGGGTTTTTCTAGTTTTTTTCTTGTTACTTATTTCTAGTTTCACACTATTGTGGTCAGAAAAGATGCATGGTATGATTTCAATCTTCTTAAATTTATTGAGGCTTGTTTTTTGGCCTAATATATGTGATCTGTCCTGGAGAATGATCCATGTGCACTTGAAAAGAATGTGCATTTCATTGTTTTGGGATGAAATGTTCTGTATATGTCTATTATATCCATCTGGTCCAGTGTGTCATTCAAAGACATTGTTTCCTTATTGATTTTCTGTCTGGATGATCTATCCACTGATGTAACTGGAGTGTTAAAGTCCCCTACTATTATTGTATTACCTCAGTTTCAATCTATATGTCCATTAATATTTGCTTTATGTATTTAGGTGCTTTCATGTGGGGTGCATGGATATATATACAATTGTTACATCCTCTTGTTGGATTGATCCCTTTATCATTATGTAATACTCTTCTTGTCTCTTATTATAGTCTTTTTTTTTAAGTCTATTTTGGGGGTGCCTGGGTGACTCAGTTAAGCGTCTGACTCTTGGTTTCAGTTCAGGTCATGATCTCACAGTTCATGGGTTTGAGCCCACATTGGACTTTGCACTGACAGCATGGAGCCTGCTTGGGATTCTCTCTCTCTCACTCTCTGTCTCTCTCTGCCCCTCCACAACTTGTGCTATCTCTGTCTCTTTCAAAATAAATAAACTTTATAAATAAATAAATAAATGTAAATAAATATAAAAATTAAAATAACTGAAAAAAGTATATTTTGTTTGGTATAAATATTGCTACCTCAGGTTTTTGTTTGTTTCCATTTGTATTTCCATTTGTATGTGTCTTTAGGTCTGAGGTGAGTCTCTTATATGAAGCATACAGGTTGGTCCTGTGTTTTTTTTGTTTTTCAAATTTAATTATTTATTTTGAAAGAGAGAGAGCAAGAGAGTACATGCAGGGGAGGGGAAGAGACAGAGGGAGAGAGAGAATCCCAAGTAGGTTCTGTATTGTCGGCACAGAGCCCAACGTAGGGCTTGGTCCCATGAACCGTGAGATCATGACCTGAGCTGAAACCAAGAGTTGGACACTCAACCCACTGAGCCACCCCAGGTGCCCCTCAGTCTTGTTTTTGTTTTTTGTTTTTTGTTTTTTTATCCATTCTGCCACTCTGCTTTTTGATTGGAGCATTTAGGCCATTTACATTAAGGTGATTATTGATAGATATGTACTTATTGCCATTTTTAAAATTTGTTTTCTGGTTGTTTTTATAGTTCTTTGTTTTCTTATTCTCTTGCTCTCTTTCTTTGTGCATGATAAGTACCTATAGTGTTTTGTTTGGCTTTCTTTGTCTTTATTTTTTTATGTATCATAGGTTTGGGTTTGTGGTTACCCAGAGGTTCATATATAACATCCTAAGTAAATACCAGCCATGTTAATTTGATGGTCATTTAAGTGAAGCAGATTCTCAAAAAAGAAGAAGAAGAAGAAGAAGAAGAAGAAGAAGAAGAAGAAAATAAAGAAAAGATCTTTCTCTTTCTTTTTCTTTTTCCTCCCTTATTCCTCCCTTTTTACTCCCATCACATTTTATGTTGTCATATTTTACATCTTATTATTCATATTTGTCTTATGTCTAATTATGGCCATTCCTTTTCCACTTAAAGAAGTCCCTTTAACATTCTTGTAAGGCTAGTTTAGTGGTGATAAACTCCTTTATCTTGTTTGTCTGGGGAGCTCTATCTCTCCTTAAAATCTGAATGATAACCTTGCCAGGTAAAGTAGGTTATAGGTTTTTTCCTTTTAGTACTTTGAATATTTCATGCCATTCCTTTCTGACTTGTGAAGTTTCTGGTGAAAAATCACCTGATAGCCTTATAGGTTTTTCCTTGTAGGTAACTTTGTTACCAACTTTCTTGTTACCAGAAAGCACAGAGAGTTCCAAACAAGATGAACCCGAAGAGGTCCACACCATGGCACGTAATAATTAAAATGTCAAGGTTTAAAGATAAAGAGAGAATTTTAAAAGCAGCAAGAGAGAAACAAAAAGTTACCTACAAGGAAAAACGATTTTTATTATTTTATTATTATTATAGGTAATAATGGGATACATTGGATATAAATAAATAAGAGAATGTGATCCTAATATCTGACCCCTTGTTTCATTCTGGAATAAAAAGAGCTGAATTCATCTGTTGCTTTTCCAAACTTTTGTAATCAAATTACCTAATAAATAAACAGGCCAAGTATTGGATGGGGAAATTTTATTCTCCTTCCATTTAACTAATGTTTTACTGGTTAAGTTTAAGTTTGTCTCATTTAGACCAAATATATTTCCACTTCTTGCCAAGAATACTTAGAATGATATAAGTGAAAGCTTCAGTAAGAATAAATATTATTAAAGGATGGACAAAAGCTTGAAACTCTATCTAATGGTTTGATGAGATGGGAATTGGGGAGGGTATGAAGTCCAATAGGGAATTCTCTTCTTTACAACAGCTAGTTTTTGGCCTAAGCAGGGCCATTAAAATACCACTTTCTTCCCCTGTTCTGCAATGGAAAACCACAACAGATAGAGTTCATATACGTTTATGATAGCAAATGAATATCTGTAAATCAAGAAAATACAGGAGCGCCTGGGTGGCTCAGTCAGTTAAGTGTCTGACTTCAACTCGGGTCATGAGTTCAAATCCTGTGTCGGGATCTGTGCTGACAGCTCAGAGCCTGGAGCCTGCTTCAGATTCTGTGTCTCCCTCTATCTCTGCCCCTCCCCTGCTTGCACTGTCTCTCTCAAAAACAAAATAAACACTAAAGTTTTTTTTAATATATAAATAAACATTTAAAAAATTTTAATAATAAAGTACCTTATATTTGTATGTGTAAATATCTACTTATATGTAACTGTATAATCATCATCATCATTAATAAAAACCACACTTGCCATGTACCACGCACTATTCTAATATGCCATTGTTAATCCTCACAACTCAGTGAGAGAGGTAGTTATGCCCCTGTGCAGAGATGGGATTCCAAGGCACTGAGAGGTCCTTGCCCCACAGTCACACAGCTAGTAAGTGACAGAGCTGAGATTTGCACCCAAGTAGCTTGGCTCCCAAATCTGCCTTCTCAACTACTAGGTCATGATGCCTCCCTGTCATGAGAAGAAAAATGGATGGGGGCGGGGGGGGGGGGGTGGGATAAGCAGCAGTTGGTTAATATCTGGAGAATGAAACTGTTGGGAATTTTTATTTTCTACATTAACATGTTTATAACATTTGGATTTTTATAATAAAGTACTAATTTTATAATTTATCAAAAACTACCTATAAATTAGAGAGGGTGTGTAAAACATTAAGCAAATATCTGAGACCATTCACCCTAACTCACTCTTATTAGCTGAAGTTTGGTAAGAAACCATGTTTTCGTAAGCAAACTATAGGGCTTATAATGTCACTTCCTCCAGGTCCAATGTTTAGGTGTCACTCATGCTCATTGGTTAGCTAGTTAACCAAGCTCTCTGATTGCAGGTAACTAATACCAATTTTGCTCACTGTGGCACTCTCTAAAAACAGAGTATGATCAGAATTCCTTGTCCCTGCAACTTGCAGTCAGATACCTAAGCCACTGGACTCTGGCTCCTACATTTATGTATGTAATTGAACCTTGCTGCTGCTCTTCTATTGACCACGTTAGCATGAAAACTCTAGCCTGGACATTATGGTCCTGTCCGCAACTGTTTTAGATCTTCCTCATTTCAGTTGAACAATACCAGCATGCCCTAGTTCAGGGTATACAAGAATATCATAAACTGGGTGGCATAGAAACAACAGAAATTTACTTCTCACAGTTCTGGAGGCTGGGAAGGCCAAGGTCAGATTCAGTGTCTGGTGAAAGCTTGTTTCCTGCGTCATAGACTGCCGTCTTCTCACTGTGTCTCCACAAGATGGAAGTGGTAAGGTTTGTCTCTGGGGTCTCTCTTCTAACGGCATTAATGCCATTCTTGAGGACCTCATCCTCACCACCTAAAGGCCTCAATCACTATTACCATTTCGTTGGGGATTAGGATTTCAGCATATGAATATTGGGGAAACACAAACATTCAGTCTATAGCAAGCAACATAGCAAATTTATAAAGCAGAACCTTGTAACAATTTCAACACTTCCAAACCCCCAAATTTCAGAGATGTTCCAGACCTAAAGCAGTGCTATAAATAACCTTTCCCTGCATGCAATTCTTATAATATTTTAACACCATTGTCACAATACTATACTCTACCATTCTATTATTTATCAGTACATTTATAATAGTGTATACTATTACACACACACACACACACTAGGTATTTACCACATTGATGAGGGACGCAGATAATTGAGGTCTGTTCAAAATTTAAACTTTTCACCAGAACATTGTTTGAATAGCTATATTCCTTGTATCTTAAGACTTCTAGTTCTAGTGGCATTTACTCTTTTCATGACAATGGGTTATCATTTAGTAGGACACCGAGGCAAATTTAAAATTATTAAGAATAAGCAATTATAAAAATCTTAAGAGCATCTTTCCCTCTCAAGAAACTAGATCTCTGTCAAGAGCCTAGGTCACCTTCACAGTTAAGATAATGGTAGAATTAACAAATTCAACGTGTTCATGGTCTCAATTGGGTTTATTTAGATACAGTAGCTAGTATATGTGGGCATACACTAAGCATATAGATATGACAAGATGTAACTTTAATAAATGTAGGTATAATAAGAGCTTTTATGTATCTGCATGGAGTGGGGATCCTGGCTTGAACTTAAAGTAGATCTATGGTTTTATGGACAATCTCCACCCACCTTCTCCCACCATTGGGTTATCAGGAATCCATGGAGAGCTTGGTTTGGAACAAATCCAATCACCAAACATGCCCAGACATGTTGAAACAATGTAAGATTCCACTGCTTATAATTTAGTGCAGTTAATGTTATGGTTTTCCACATCATATAGGTATAAAAGAGAAAGGTTTTTCTTTTACTTATTCCAGTAGGGTCCTTTATATGCATGTTTGTCTCTGTGTGTTGCCTAAAGATCAGAAATTACAAAAGACCCTGGGACAGAAAATTAACCTCTAGTTGGCCTAGTTTCCTTAATATTTCAGCCTACTGAGTTAATCTGTTTCATTCTTTTAATTCTGGAATCTGGTCCTAATTTAGACATCTGATTACTAGGAATTACTTTGGAAGTATAATATTACAAGAAGACTCAGACTAAAAGAAGGCATTACACATAGGATTTCCTGTTTATAGGTTTGCAAAATACTTTAAGACCCTAATTAAATAATTAATGAGGGAGAACAAAATACATCTAAACAGTGTACTCACCACAATTTCCAAATGCACTGGATAGCTTGCTCTAATGCCTGACTCAGAGGAAACACTCTGGTGCATTCATGTACACAAGTAAAGAAATGCGACCTCATGATAGATGGATCTAAATGTTGGAATCAACTGGGAAAGAAATGGCAATGTTTAATACTTCATTAAAAAGATTTCACCCAAAATATAATACTGGGATGCTGAATTTCTTAAGTGACAAATTGTGTCAAATTGTCAAATTGTCTAGCGACATTATTCAGTTTCTCTTTCCTTATAACTTTCAACTTCAATTCTCTGTTTTTCTCTGCCACAGTTTTTGAAAATGAATACACAAGAAACTCACCAACAATGAACTGTCATTTTTATCTTTCTAACCTCAAGCAGGTGTTGACTGTTCCCTCTTTCTACACTATTTCTGATTGTGGAGTGGAGGGATTTTCTGATTTCTTAAATTTTTTAAAAATTTTTTTACATTTATTTTTATTTTTGAGAGAGAGAGACAGAGCACAAGCAGGGGAGGGGCAGAGAAAGAGAGGGAGACATAGAATCCAATGCAAGCTCCAGGCTCTGAGCTGTCAGCACAGAGCACCATGCGGGGTCTCAAACCCATGAACCGTGAGATCATGACCTGAGCCAAAGTCAGACGCTCAACTGACTGAGCCACCCAGGCACCCCAGGATTTTCTGATTTCTTAATAGCAGGAGCAATACTTGGAATTTCAGTGTCTGGGTTTTTTTTTTTTTTTTTTTTTTTTTCTCTAAAGGGCACATTAATCTTATGTACTCTCTCCAAGAATTATGATAGTTTCCAATCTCATTAAGACTTTTATCTATGCACAGAGAATTCAAAGAAAATTAGTAGTCAGTAGTCATTATCGATTAAAAAAGATTTTCTCCACCTCTATGGCAAGTATCACAAGGAGTTCCTCAAAGTGTTTAGAGGAGAAAAACCAAAGGAAATGAAAGGAAAGAAAGAAAGAAAGAAAGAAAGAAAGAAAGAAAGAAAGAAAGAAAGAAAGAAAGAAAGAAAAAGAAAGGGAGAAGAAATAGATGCTGTTCAAGCAGTTCAGAAGATTCTTGACTTTGAGACTTTGATGAAGTTATAATATAAACAGCTTGAGGGAATATGGGATTTGAAATCAGTTTTATATGTTGGAAAACAAGCAGTATTTTTATGAGGCTAATATTGGAACATATACCAATGCCAATTCCTGCTTTTAGAGCAAATGAAGTCTTCCGTTACCAGTCCCTTAGCCAACCTGTTCTATTCCAGCCTGTTTCATAATGTATGTTTTCCTAAGTAAAAAACAAAACAAAACAACAACAACCACAAAAATGAACATTTTATTAAATATACTATTTTCCAGTTAATTTTTTTCCTTGTTGCTCAAGTACAAGGATAAACAAGTTATTTCTTCTGGGTTTCATGTCTGAAACTCTTTCTAGTGATAGGATTGTTGTAAAGATCAGAAAGACACTATATATGAAAGTACTTTTAAATACAAAAAGAATCAGGGTTCCTGGGTGGCTCAGTTTGGTTAAGCCTTTGAATCTTTGGTTTGAATCTCCATGACCTTGGAGAAATGTCATGATCTCACTGTCAGTGTGTTTGAGCCCCAGCTTGGTATTCTCTCTCTCTCTCTCCTTCTCTGTCTGCCCAACCCCCCCCCCCCCCCCACTCATGTCGGTGAGCTAGCTCTCTCTCTCAAAATAAATAAACTTATTGCTTCTCGGCCTTTATTCCAAGATAAAATGTAAAATAAAAAAACAAAAATATGTATATATAAAATCATACAAATATAAGTCAACATTATTACCAAATCTATTTGTGATATGTACATTTTCTCCTTTAGTTTTTGTTTTTCTCTCTTATTCCATCATTATTTTCTGAATAATCAAAACTATTATACTAGAATTATAACATTATTCAGTTAGGTTGAAAATGTTAGCCATTTTTGGTTTTGCCTTTCAATAAAACTAACAAAAATTGTCTACCTTGCACATTTTTACTTTCAATTGAGGTTGGTATGTTTAAAAAGATTAGAAAACATGATCTAAAGATCTCATTTTTATTTTTTTTAATTTAATTAATTTTTAAATTTAATTCTAGCATAGTTAACATACAATGTTATATTAGTCCCAAGTGTACAATATAGTGATTCAACAATTCCATATATTATTCAGTGCTCAGCAAAATAAGTGTACTCTTGGGGCTCCTGGGTGACTCAGTCAATTAAGCATCCAGACTCTTTATTTCAACTCAGGTCATGATCTCATGGTTCTTGGGTTCAAGCCCCACATCAGGCTCTGTGCTGACAGCACAAAGCCTGCTTGGAATTCTCTGTCTCCCTCTCTCTCTGCCTCTCTCTCTCTCTCTCTCTCTCTCTCTCTCTCTCTCAAAAACAGATAAATAAACATTAAAAAAAAAAGTGTGTTCTTAATCCCCTTCACCTATTTAACCCATCCCCTCACCCACGTCTCCTCTGGTAACCATCAGTTTGTTCCCTATAGTTACAAGGCTCTTTCTTGGTTTGTCTCCTTTATCCTTTGTTTGTTTTGTTTCTTAAATTCCACAGATAAGTGAAATAATATGGCATTATTCTTTCTCTGACTGGCTTATTTCGCTTAGCATTATACTCTCTAGATGCATTCATGTTGTTGCAAATGGCAAGAATTCATTCTTTTTTATGGCTGAATAATATTCCTTTGTACATATATACATCTTCTTTATCCATTCATCTATTGATAGACACCTGGGCTGCTTCCATTGTTTGGCTGTTGTAAAATAATGCTGTAGTAAACATAGGAGTGCATATATTTCTTCGAGTTAGTGTTTTTGTATTCTTTGGGTAAATACCTGGTAGTGCAATTACTGGATCATAAGTCACTTCTGTTTTTAATTTTTTGAGGAGACTCCATACTGTCTTCCACAGTGGCTACACCACTTTGCATTCCCACCAAGAGTGCAAGAGAGTTCCTCTGTCTCCACATCTTTTTTTTTTTTAATTTTTTTTTAACGTTTATTTATTTTTGAGACAGAGAGAGACACAGCATGAATGGGGGAGGGGCAGAGAGAGAGGGAGTCACAGAATCGGAAGCAAGCTCCAGGCTCTGAGCCATCAGCCCAGAGCCGACGCGGGGCTCGAACTCGCGGACCGCGAGATCGTGACCTGAGCTGAAGTCGGCGCTTAACTGAGCCACCCAGGCGCCCCTGTCTCCACATCTTTGACAATACTTGTTGTTTCTTGTATTTTTGATGTTAGCCATTTTGACAGGTATGAGGTGATATCTCATCATGGTTCTGATATGCACTTTCCTGATGATGAGTAATATTGAGAATATTTTCATGTGTCTGTTGGCCATCTGGATGTCTTCTTTGGAGAAATGTCTGTTCATGTCTTCTGCCCATTTTTAATTGGACTATTTGAGGTTTTTTTGGTGTTGAGTTGTGTAAGTTCTTTACATATTTTGGATACTAACCCTTTATCATATATGTCATTTGCACATATCTTCTCCCATTAAGTAGGTTGTCTTTTAGTTTTTTTGTTTCCTTCACTGTGTGGAAGGTTTTTATTTTGATGTGATCCTAATAGTTTATTTTTACTTTTGTGTCCCTTGCCTTGGGAGACATATCTAGAAATGTCTAGGTAAAAACTTTCAAATGATACACTTCAATAAAATTAAATATGCACAAATTTTCACAGAGGAATGTTGTATATTTTGATAGTCAAATTTTCTGTTAGTAACCCATGCTGACCTGCTTAATATTTGTATTATGCAGAAGTTTTTCCTCTTGAAAAATCACTATTAATATTTGAATCAAAATGAAAAGTTCATACTATCTATATATTTTAAGCCAAAGGTTTTATTTTTGAGGACAATTATTTTTAATAATATTAAAACTTTTCCAGAATAAACAGTGCTTTCTTACATTTTTACATTCTCATTTAAAGGATCAGTTTATCCTGAAATACGTTACAGAGGAGAAATGGAAGGATTTTTTTGAAAAAGTAAGTATTGCAAGTATTTCATAAAACCCCTGCACTTCCTATTATCACTTGTTGCATTAAATTAAGTATGCAATCATTTAAGCTAATAGAAAACATTTGGCTGGAAGCTTTTTATTGATTTTGACTAAAGCACAATTTGCCTTTATTTACTTACATTGTTAAGAACCATATGTAATAAGATGAAAAGTATGTTTTAGATTATTTTTCAAAGTTGGAGATTTCATTATAAAATTATAACACTTCGTAAAAATAAAACACATAGAAACCTGAAAGAAAATTAAATAAAATATGAACCAAGGTAATAAAGTATTAAATCAGTTTGTTATAGTGACAAACAAAAATAGCAATATAAAGCAAAATTGCCACCACTGGCCAAACTGTATCCATCTTGAATTCATTTGTGGTGTAGAGATTAATTCAGTTCTTCAAATATTTCTCTCTTCCTCTCTTTCTTTCTTTACACATGCACACACACACACATCACACACGTGCTTGTACACACTATATTCAACTTTGTGCCCAATCTACCAGAGAACATTTTTTCTTTCTTTTTTTTTTTTTTTATTTGAGTGTAGTGTACATACAATGTTGCATTACGTTCAGGTATTCAACACAGTGATTCAAGTTTTTATGTTATACTGTGCTCACCACAAGTGTAGCTACTGCCTAATGTTCCAATTTTAGTGTATGTGCTGCAGAAGGGAGCATGAGAATGTTTTCTTGATTCAATTATCTTCCACAAATGTGTTTTGAATGCCCTCTATGTAGTACTAGTCACTTTGGAGGCTATTGACTTAAGTAAGACACTTGTCCTCCAGGAACCTGCGATCTAGTGGAAGAAATAAATGATGCACAGTAACAATTGTAATAGCAGATGGAGTCAAATAAACATCACAAATGAGAATTCAATGGTACAGGAATTCAAGGAGTTCATTTTGCTTGAGGAAACCAGAAAAGTCTCATGGAAAAGGTTTCATTAAGTTTGGGCTTTGCAAAATGGTGAGATTTTTACAGAAAGTATAGCAGATAAAAAAGAAAGAAAGAAAGTATAGCAGAAAGCTGAGAGGACTGAGGTAAAACTAGCAGCATGAACAATGGCACAGAGACAGCCACGTGTAGAGGAGTTATGATTGAGTCGTTCCGTTGAGCTGCAACGTAAGAAGTGGCAAGTAGCAGGTCCTCTCTCAAGGTGGGGAGAAGCTTGAGAAAATAAGTGAAACCACTAGTAGAAAAGTGTCATTTAGGGGCGCCTGGGAGGCTCAGTTGGTTAAGATCCTGACTTTTGATTTCGGCTGAGGTAATGATCTTGAGATTTTTGAGTTCTAGCCCTATGTCAGGCTCTGCACTGATAGTGCAGAGCCTACTTGGAATTCTCTGTATCTCCTCTCTCTCTCTCTCTGCCAAAATAAATAAATAAACTTAAAAAAAAAAAAGAAAAGTGTCTTTTATTCAGAACACAGTGCAGATTCCTTGGAAGTTCTGGAGGAAGAACATGGCATGCTCAAGTAGCAGTTCAAAAAACCATTTTTAGGTGTATTTCTTTTTTTTTTTTTTTAGAGAGAGAGAGCATGATTGGGGAGAAGGCCAGAGGGAGAGAGAGAGAGAGAGAGAGAGAGAGATGGAGAAAGAGAGAGAAAGAATCCCAAGCAGTCTCCATGCTGAATCCAACACAGGTCTCGATCCCACGACCCTGGGATCCTGACCTTAGTCAAAATCAAGAATCCAACATTCAGTCATCCAGGCAACCCCCCAAAAAAATCATTTTTATGGGTGTGGGGCTCAGTGCTGAGTGTGGAGCCTGCTTGGGTTTCTCTCTCTCTCTCTTTCTCTCTCTCTCTCTCTCTTTCTACCCTTCCCCTGCTCATTCTCTCTCTCAAAATAAATAAATTTAAAAAACATTTTTTAAATGAGACTGTGGGTTAGACTATAGCTACAGAGATTGATTAGGTACTTGCATTGCCCAGAAAAACAAAGGAGGCAATAGAAATGAACAAGATGACACAAAGCCAGTGATATTTCAGAAGCAGAATTGTTAGGACTTGGTAATCAGAAGCCTCTTTTGGAGCTAAAAGTGTTAGTTACTCTTGTTACAGTCAGGTAACAGCAGATTAAATTGAACTAGCTTAGGTGGAGTTGCTAAGCAATTTACATGTATTATCTCATTTAATATTCATATAAGTACTTTGAAGTAGGTGCTATTACTATACTGATTTTATAATTAGAAAAACCTGTGCAACTTAGCAGCCCAATTTGACTCACCACTGCGCACTATTGCTCTTCCCAAGCACACTGAAGATCTACCCTGGAACCAATCAACTGAGGCCGGAGAAGGCAAAATCCTGGAAGACCATGGCCATGTAGCTGGGATGGGACAGCACTTGAGGAAGAAGGGGCAGCAGACAAAGTCTCTAGAAAGCCACTAAACAACAACAACAAAAAAAAAACCCAATGTATTGCGCCAGGGTGCTTAAAGGTACATCATCAGAAGTAATCGTTTGCAAGGGAACATAGTGGGTTCGACTTGGACTAGTTTAGTTTGTGCTGGCCACTTATGTAGGTGGACATATCCACCAGAGAAGTGGGGATGAGAGGGCTGTGCACCCAGATAGAGGCAAAGTTTGTAAATGTAGGAGTCACATCAGAGCAGTGGTAATTGAAGCAAAGAGAGTGGCTGTTTGTCGAAGAAGAAAGTATGGAAAGTGCTCTAAAAAATGCAAGTAAGAATGGGAATGCTTAGTAGAGGAGCTGGGGAAAGGAACTGGGAAATACTGCTGTATTTGGAGAGCAGAAAAAGGAATAGGCAGTAATAACAGAAGCAGAGAAGCAGCCACCAGGAACTTTTCCTGAAAAAGGAGGGAAAAGGAGATCCAAAGACAAGAACACTGCAAGATGAAGTGATGACAACATCATCCTATACCAGAGGAGGGCCAAAAAATGTAACCACTGACATCTACTGTTCAGCACAGTGTGGGAAGGAATATCCAGACTAATAATGGTGTAGGGAATAGGGAGGGCTGTGGGTCTGGATGTAGCTTGCAGGTGTAGATGAGTCTTTGAAAAGGTTCAGTGGTGAAGGTAAGGAGTGAAATGGGATGGAAAAAAGCATTTTACAATAAAGGTGCCTAAAGTCTGCTGTAGGCCCAGAGGAGAGAGCCAATAAAAAAGGAGAAATCACATGTGGAGAGCTCTGGGAAGGAAGGCCTGGTAACTCCTTACCTATTTGGAACCTGGCTCTCCAGCAACCTCCACTATCTGGAATACAGTGAAGAACCAAGAAGCAAAAATAGTTTGAACAACTTACATCAGTGTCATTATACTTATTCAATTGAGTCTATGGGTTGTACATAAAAGAAAATTGATTCATTTGCAAAATTGAATTAATCTTACTCTTCTCTAGATCAGAGATGAAGAAATGTTTCTCCCTAGCTCTAGTCTCACAACGGTAAACTATACCCACATTTACACATAATAAAATGTTCAACTAACTTCCCATTCAATGAGCTAAGGACATAAAATCTCATAGGACATTAGGAGGCTACAAAGTAGAAACAGATGTAGCATATTTCAACATGGGTCTCCTTGACCCAGAATCCCTGGGATAGAAGAGGTGGTGGGAAAGGAACAAGAAGAAAAAACTTGACACTGTCCATACAAGGTAGGGTTTTTCCACCCAGAAACGTAATTCTGACTACAATCCTGTCCTTTTATAATAGGTGTTGAATTACCATTCTGGAACATACATTAACCCCATTTGTCATTACATTTAATGAAAGGCTTATAAATAACCAGAATTTCCTGGTTCCTGAACCAAATGCAGCACCAGTAGGATACATCAGTGTTCAGTCATGCCCAGGTGACCCCAGAGGATCGCTCTGCTTCCAGTCCTCTAGTATCCCAGAAAGTACATTTCCCCTCTGTGCCAGAGGTTCTCAGATGCCCCTGTGTCCTTCCTCCATCCTGCTCTGTGCCCTGGGAGGCAAACCAGCATGAACTGCATCAAAGGGATCTATCTTGCCTTCTGGATTCCAGTTGGGTTTGGCCATTTGGAAGAACTGGAAAGACCCTGGAGTATACAAGGTAAATGAGGTCAAGGATTTATTCTCACATCTCCCTCCCAGCAGGGTCTTTGTAAGTTAGCTGCAGCCTCCCACCCAGACCATAGCTCCTCGCAGCACTTAGGTCTAGGTTCCAGTAACTTCTCCCTCTCCTTCAGTCCCACAGACTAACTCCAGGGTATGGTAGGGTGTGGCTTCTTAAGCCCTACTCAGACTTATGAAAATAGACTATTAAACTCTCTTCAAATCACCCAAGTTTGAGGTGCTATTTATTTCTTGCAGGACTTGACTACTAACACCATCCCCATGGAGATAGTATTCAGCTCCCATGCCGAATACTATCAATTGGTATCAATTCTTATCAATTGATAGGAGCTACTTGGATGGAGCATCTTTTGTGAAAGATTCTGAGGCCACATCCAGGGTTTTAATGATTCATGGTTAGTGATGGGGAAGAATAGCTCTCATGCTAGGTATTGGCAGTCCTTGTTCTGGATTTTCATAGTTATAATCACCTCATACCCAAACTCTCAGCAGATTTAAAAGCAAACAAAGAGAGATTTGTTACAAGTAGGTACACTGAGAACAGGATAAAGGGATGGTTGACAGACTAGCAGAAGAAGGAGACTGAGAGAAAAACTCAAAAGTAGACAAACATACAAGCAAACAAAACCACACATGCAGACAGTAGTAGAGTGCAGGCCAATCTAGAGTTTAATCTACACGGTCAATGATGCTTTTGAGCAAACATAGAAAAGGCTAAATATGTTTGGCATACTTTCTTTGAAAAAGACAAAAAGTAGGGGCGCCTGGGTGGCTCAGTCAGTGAAGTGTCCAACTCTTGGTTTCGGCTCAGGTCATGGTCTCACGGTTCATGAGGGCTCTGTGCTGTCAGTGAGGAGCCTTCTTGGGATTCTCTCTCTCTCCCTCTTTCTCTGGCCTTCTCCCACTTCTACTCTCTCTTTCCCTCAAAATACATAAATAAACATAAATTTTTTTTAAAAAAAGAAAAAGACAAAAAGCGTATCATACACTTGATAAAGATTTCTATTCTGAAGACCTAACCTGTTTAGGTGATCTGAAAAGCTATTTTATACTTTGCTGGCTGGCTTGTACTCCTTGTCAGTTCATCATTATCTAGAGAGAGTTCATGAAAAGTCAATTACCCATTTATTCCCCACAGTTGCCATTGCCAAAACTCCTAAAATTCCTGTCATCACAATAGACAATGACAGCTGATGACTCCAGGCCTCCTAGGGATCAATAGACCATGATGCCAAACTAGTGCCAGGGAGGCAATGACTTGTCTGTTCTTCCCCCGCAGTACTTGGATCCGTTGCTCACTCTGCACCTCCCAGATCTTATTACTACCATTCCCTTTTTCATCCCGTTGAAATGTATTGCCTGGGCCAGACTCCGCGTTTTAGGTAGTGTGATGCTGATAATTTCTTCAGGGTTAATAAAAGACAAGTGAGCCTTCCTCTGATCTGAGAGAACAGAGATCCCGCTTCACATCAACCTTCTGGAGCTATATGGCAGCCACTGTTGAGGCTATGTTGTGCAAGAAACAGCTAACCAGTTATTATGCAGCTTCTGTGAACAAATTGCTGTGCTAATCTTTATAGGAAGAGGCAAAATTGCATGAGAACTTGGGACTCATTTGACAAGCTTCCAGTCTGGTGAAGAAGGCAAACATGGGCACTACTAACTACAACTAAAGAAAAAACTTAGCCAAGGCTCCACCATGCAAACCTGAACATGCTAGAAAGCCCAATGTACTCTGACCTGGACCTCTCTAAGAACTGCAAGAGCTGTAGGAGCTCTGAGAACTGGTGCTCCCTGCCATGACATGGCCAATGTGATACCAGCTGGAAAGAACTCACAATCTACCTTGTGAGCCAACCAGAGTGTGAACTCAGGCTTCATTGGTGAATTTCCTCCTCTGTCTTACGTCAAAAGGTAAAGACTAAGTTTAGTTATAAGAAATTTAAAACATTACTTTTCCTCCTCTGTGCCTCCTCCTACCTTTTGTCCTAAATTCCTGTTCAAGTTACTTCTTGAGTGACATGGCTCTTTCTCTCCTGGCAAAGGAATGCACTCAGTTTTGTCTTGTATTGTGTTTTGTCCACTTCTCCTGGTCTTTGTATTTTGATGTGACACTAGAAACGTGCCAATAAAGAAAGTGGGTGCTGTAGAGAAGCAGCAGCTGATCTGGACAGTGAGCTTCAACAGGGAAAGAAGAGAAGTAAGGGTCTTCTAGGTATAACAGGGCCAATGCTTCATAGCATAACCTCTGGTATGAAGGAAATGTAACATTTTAAATTTCTTATAACTAAACTTAGTCTTTACCTTTTGACATATGAATTACTTTGAGCTAGAGGTGCCTGGATGGCTCAGTCGGTTGAGTGTCTGACTCTTGATTTCAGCTCAGGTCATGATCCCAGGGTCCTGGGATCGAGCCCAACACTGGGCTCTGCACTGAGTATGGAGCCTGCTTGAGACTCTCTCTCTCTCTCCCTCTGCCCCTCTCCCCTGCTCATTCTCTCTCTCTCTCTAAAATAAAATTTTAAAAATTAAACAGAAAGAATTATTTTGAGCTTAACTATCATAAGTGTCCCCAGAGGCAATTCTAATATCTTCCCAGAGAGAAGCTGAAAAGTTGACACCACACCCAAATATTGTCACAAACTGTCATATCTCCCATCTGTTCTCCTAAGGGTCCTTTTATCTTCCAGAAAAGACATCTGTGTTTCTGTAAATGCCTTCTGCCTTCCCTTCTAGGAAGTCATTTGTTCTCCCAGAAGTGCCCCCTGCCCCTCCTCATAGTAACATGGTATATAAGCTCAAATCTTACCACTCCTTTGGATATTCACTCCCAAAGGAAGTCCCCTGCACTTAAAATTAATAAATTTATATTTTTTTCTTTTGTTAAATCTGTTTGTTGTCAGTTTAATTCATAGAACCCCCAGCTATGAAACCTAAAAGGGTATAAGAAAAGTTTTTCCTCCCGTACATGTGTCACCTGATATCTCAAGACATAATCTAGTTGACTCCAGTAAATTCAATCATTTCAGTAAGTTTCTTAGTTATTTCAAATTTACACTTGGTCAGTCATTCAAAAATTTTCCCCAACCCCTCAATTCTTCCAAAGTGACATCTGTTTGGGGGAGTGTCTTAGATTCCCTAGAAGCAGAGCCTGAAGCAGAGATTCTTCTGGAAGTGACTGAGGGAGTGCTCATAGAAGAAAGTTGTAAAGGGCGTCTGGCAGGCTCAGTCAGAGCATGTGATTCTTGATCTCAGGGTTGTGAGTTTAAGTCCTGCATTGGGCAAGGAGCCTACTTTAAAAAAAAAAAAAATAAGAAGAAGAAGAAGAAAGTTGTACGGAGGTGAGATTAAGCAGGATACCTCAGGAGGAAACTAAGTACAATGAGATTTCTGCTGAAATCTAGCCTTGGCTTGCCAGTGAGCCCTGGACTGTGAATGACACCATAAAGTTGACACCCCTGAGGCAAGAGAGACAGTTTTTTGTACCCATGTCAGTCAGCCATTGATTTGCTGGTTGGGATGGGGTGGAGGTGACCTCCCAGATAGTTTTGGTAGTTCCTTAATGAGGACAATTCTCTGGAGAAGGGTGGCTCCAAAGGGTGAGCTATTATTAGCCAACCCTCACAACAACTGAGGATGGTGTACTGGTCAAATAAAGAGGATTGGATAAGACCAACAGTGTCTACTAGCAGAAGCTTCTAAGGTATCCAGGCATTAGGCCAGTGTTCTAGATAGTGGGTCTACCACTCAATCATCTAGCAGTCTCCATTTATCAGCAGTTACTGACACTTGTGCCACACAGATGTGCTATTCCATTTGGTTTTCAGGTGGCCATCATCAACTGAGACATAACTGATCAACTGAGACCTCATCTGATCCCCAGATGCAGCCAGGGTAGCATGTTTGCATCCTACCCTGAAAGCCATGCAGCCCGTTTTCTCTCTCTCTCTCTCTCTCTCTCTCTCTCTCTTTTTTTCTCTTTCTTTCTCTCTCAACCCTTTCTTTCCTCCCAGGGCCTGGAAAGCACTGACTATGCATTGTACCTTGCTAGGGAATAAGGTGTGTATGGCTCTTCTGAGGCTTACTGCCATCCCAGAGATACATCTTGGGACATACCCCAGTCTTGGTATTTTGAAAACTTTTTGGTAGATTCTTTTCAATTGTCTCCAGGGGTTTCAATCCCATAAGGAAGTATAACAAGCCCCTTTTCTGACCCTTATGCCAGCCATTTCCTCTGAGTCACTTTCATCTCCTCTGCTGGAGCAATGCTTTTCTAGTCTGTGGCCTGGGTGGTTCTTCATCTACTTTTTCTACAAGATATTGTTTCTGTTAAACTTCATTTAGGGGATTCTTCTTACTGATACTTAAAACTAGCTTTTTTGGAACTAAAAAAAATGTTTTCTCTTTTAAAAAGCCCTGATTTTGTCTTTTCTTTCTTAACTATTGTTCCAGCTCTGGGTTTCACACTGTATTCTTGAAACATAAAAGCTGAACAATAATTGTTTCTTTGTTTTTGCATTCCTGCTTTAATAATTCTAATCCTCCTTGAGGCAGTGGATGCCTCCAACCAAAGAATAGACCCTCTGAAACAAAGAGGTTTTCAGAAGAGAGGGTGTAACGCTGCCATGGCCATAAGAGGCACAGAAAACTGTAGGTCCCATCTTGGAGATACTTGAAGGATAGCAAGTTTGCTAAAGAGGGGGCAGTGTGCCAGAAAGGCAAATGGAAAATGAATGTGGAAAGAAATCAAGATGAGAGTTTTTAGAAGTTTCAGTTTTGTGCTCAGTAGGGGAAATCCCTAGATCACTTCACTTCGCCTAAGGCTGCGCTTAGGAGGGCATGTCCAGACTTGCAGAATCTGGATCCTGGAGAAGAGAATAAGATGGAAAAGAATAGGAAGAGAATCCACTTTAAAGTTGTTTAAGATATTTAAACTAAGTAGCAATGAATATTTGGCCTAGGCCCCAAATGCCTACTACTAGAATTTAAAAGATATGAGAATTTAGTTCAAAATATATGTGACAGTTAAATAAAAAGAGTAATATGGAATGAGTAAAGGGAAAAATATTACTTTTCTTCATTCTAAGAAATATAGATGAAAAAGTTTGTTATTTTGGTTTAAGAACTAGAATTAATGGCATGGTTGAAAATGGGCTTTGTACTTTAAATAAAAAGTACAACTCCAGAAACTCACCAGTGTAAACTGAAGCTTAGACACATAATCCTTCTTAGCTTCAAATATTTGAGTCAAAGAAATTTGTCACAGTAAAAATTTTCTCTACCCTTCAAGATTCTTCTAGCTGGTCTAAGAATTAAACTGACTTGTGACAGATTAACAGAAGGAAAAGACCAAAGTTTAATTACATGCTCGTGGAGGCCTAATAATGAAATTGAGATCTAAAGAAATGACCAAGGGCAGGCAGTTTTTATACTTTCTAGACAAAGAAACAGTAAGTGAGGAATTAAGAGGACAAAGGAAACATGTTTGAGAGCTCCAGTTAATAAAGAATTCTAAACAGAATTTGGGCTGAGGTAGTAAATGAGTAAAAGTAACAAGGTTTGTTTATACAGCCTTTTTAGCTCCAAATTCCCTATCTCTGGTGAAAAGGATGTCTCTTTACCTCCTGGTATGGGGAGAGTACCTTTCATATGGGATATTTATTTTCTGCTTTTTGGAGACAAAAGGGGATCAGAATGTTCCCCCATGTACTGGCTGTTTCTTAAGCAACTTTTACTTCAAAATAATCAATATGCCAAAGCGGCACATTTTAAGGCAGCCTGTCCTCGGCTCCTATAGAAACATTTGCAAGTTTTTTAAAGCATTTTTCCCTGTTTATAAATAAATACTAAGTTTGTCTTTTACTTTTTTGGGCTTTAATTGATAATTCATTATCAATCAGACAGCTCTGTATTGGTTTAGAGTTGATAATCATATTGTTAATATTTGCTGAGTGCTTATTATATGCACTTCACATGGAATAACTCAATCCTCACAAGAAACTGCTGCAATGGATACTATAGTATGCCTGTTTCACAGCTGAGGAAAGTGAGGAAAAATTAACAAAACAAATACTATGTACAGGTACTACATTCTTTGTATATAATATTTCATTTTCTCCTTTAAAAATAGCTACGAGATACTATTATATTCCCCATTTTATAGAAAAGGAAATTGAGACTCAGGTGAATTTGTTTTGAGGTGAAGCAACTAGTAAGTGAAGGAAGAAGGATTTTAATCAAGTCTACCTGTTAAACCAAATTCCTGGCTCATATAATGTTGAAAAGCTAGAAATAATAATAACAACCCTTACTAGACAACTCTTATCACCTATAAATTTCCTAAGCATCTTCCCACAGTTTACCACTGTTAGGAGCCCAAACCCTCTTTTCCTTTGTCTATTCACTTCTTCACAATTTATTGCCCTTTGTTAAAATGATACATAAACCCCCAGGTCTAACTGCCTCTTTGGATTTTCCTCTCCTTTCTATGGAACCGCTTTGCACCTAAAAATATTAACATAAGTGAAGAAACATATGATTTATCTCCTGTTAATCTGTCTTCTGTCAGTTTAGTTTGCAGGCCTCCAGTGAACCTTAGAGGGTAGAGTAAAAGTTTTTTTCTCCCCTGCACTTGTGGGAGCATTGTGTTACTTGTACGTCTTGTTTTGGTAACAAGAAAAAAAATAATAGAAGAAGTAATAAGAGAAAAGGCATTAAATGTGGAAGTGGGAGTATTAGAATATATACATATACACACACTATATATACATATATATGTATTATACATGTGTATATATGTATATATATACACATATATGTGTGTGTGTGTGTGTGTGTGTGTGTGTGTATACTTTATTTTCTAATTGCCTGCCTGCCTGCTTTTTTTCTTGTCTAAATAATTTGGTCTCAAAGCCAATAGGTAGAGTTGAGCAAAAGTAAGCATTCATACCGGAGAGTGGATGTTAGTGGCCCAGCACAAGGAGGTGGAGCTCAAGAGGGATGAGAAAAACATCTGCATGGAGTAGGGGTGGTAGCAGCGGTATGGTAAGTGGAGTCCAAGCAAGGTAAGGACAGCATCTGTACAAGGGAGAAATCACCCAACGTGGGATATTGCAGGCAGAATGAGGTGAGGAGAGTGCCCCCTCAGGGGACAGTGGTGATGAGAAGAGATTGAATACATGGAGGGTTGATCCAACAAACAAATATATTGAGTTAATGGGAGCCAGGTTTCCTACTCTTAGAATAAGAAGATACAAATATGGAAAGGGATAAAACTGAAATAAACCCTGTAGTTATAAAATTAGAATAAATATACCAGTGGTTTCGTGCTTTCCATAGCATGTGTGTATACGTGTGTGCACACACATATATGTAGACGTATATTTCCTAGCTGTCTCAGTTGAGAAGGCCTGAGAACAGTGTCATTGCAACACTGAGCATACGTAGTGTTTATATCTCAGTTTCTAAATAATATTTTCTATAAATAATAATAATAACAATAATAAAACAAAACCAACCAAAAAAAAAAAAAAAGCAGAGGTCTTTGAAGATATATTTGATTCCAAGACTGGGGCAAGAAAAGTGCAAGGTAAGTCTGTAACATTTCATGTATGTAACAGAAAATAAAAAAGAGTTCAAAGATTGATAGGAATACATCAAAAAACCATGAGTAACAGTGATGAGGTATAACTAGAAAGATGAGGCAACCATCCTCCCATCCCAGCTCCAACAGGATGTGATACTATATAGGGTCTTACACTTTTTCCATAGTAGATAGAATATCAGCCAATATTTCGCATGATACTTACACCACATTTTAAATGACTCTTCTACCATATACATGAAGAAACAATTCACACAAAAGTTATCAGTAAATTATGTACATGAGGTACTTTACCACAGCATATTTGTAACAGTGGGAAAACACCATCTAAATGGCCCGGAATAGTGGGTAGCGAAATGAGGTATACACATACCAACTTGATGACATTTAATTTGTAAAATATGAATTCTGTAAATAATGTAGAAAGATAGGAAATTATGATGGTAAGTAAGGAGAATAGAATATAAAAATATTCCTAGACTGTGATTGCAAGAGTGCAAAGCATAAATAGACATTAGCCAATGAACAAAATAAGAAGGGAACACAAACGAGGATAACTGATGTCTGAGGCTAGGGGAATTTGGGTGAAGTCTTTTTTTGTATTCATTACTTTTGTTGTCATACAGTTGCTTAAGCAATAGATGAAATCAAAGGTCTAAAACAGAGAAACAAATGGGTGGAAGTAGAAGAGACAAACATTAGACAGCCCTTTAGGAATTTTGCTGTAGAAGGAAGCAGAAAATGGGTAGTATCTGAAAAGTGGTGTGGAGTCAAGGGAAGAGAGGGTCTTTTTTGAAGACAGGAAAAAGATCTATATATTTTTATGCTGATGGGAATAATCTAGTGAAAAGGAGGAAAAGTGATGCTGGTGAAAATTCCTTCAAGTAAGAGGAAATGTGACCCAAGGCTTAGGTGGGAGGGGGCAGAGGACAGGTCCAGGGCCAGATAGAGTGTATGAGAGCAGATATAGGTAGGTTGGTTATTTCGTGGTGGGAAGGTAAGGAATTATATTCTGATTGATTTCATCATCTTTGGTAAAATAAGAAGCAAACAAGGTGTCAACTAAAAGTGGGGGTTGTTGGAAGTTCAAGAAAAAAGAAATGTTGAAATGGTCTTAGAGATTAAAAGAGTTGATGGACCTATACAATATGGTTGGATTTCCTGACAACAGGAAATCCTGAGGGTCTACTTGAGGTTTGTGCAATAACAGATCTTATTGATCTACCCCATGCAAGACAACCTGTCTCAACTATATAATACCTCAAACACATAGTCTTTCTTTTTTTCTATGATTCTTAATAAGTTTGGTTTCAGTATCATCAATTGCTATTATACTCCCTTTTCATTTTATGTGTGAACAGTGACGTTGAAAATACCCTGTGGACAGTAGTCTTGCATTGTTAGCTTACATTTATCTTTGAATGTGTTAATCTTAATATAAGAAGAGCTCTAGAAACATCAGAATGAGCTAACCCTAGGCACTGACTCCACCACCCATCAGAAGCCAAGACCTGTGATTTATGGGTGTGAATTAGATCGTAGATTCTCCAGAGAGTTGATACCCTTCAGCAACTGCAAAAAATAAAGAAATCTGTATCATATTGCTTTATATGAGTGATGTAGTTTTGTTTTGTTTTGTTTTGTTTTGTTTTAATCTGATGGCTTTAAGTGAAGCCAGGGCCACACAAATTGCATGACTAACCCCTCTCAAAAGTTAGATACTTTTTGCAGCCTACACACTGATGTCATTAAGAGTACTTAATACCAGTGATGTGGCTATGATTGCACACTGGAATTTATTCTACGTGGATCAGGAAATGGGGAAGAGAAATGAACAGGGAACTCTGAGGGGAAACAAACACTTTAGAAGAAAAAAATAAAATTAAGGCAAAATAATTGACCAAAAAAATTGGTCAATGTATGTATGTATGTATATATATATGTGTATATATATATATATATATATATATATATATATATATTTTTTTTTTTTTTTTTTTTTTTTTTTACTTATTTTGAAAAAGAGAGAGTGAGAGAGCACAAGCTCTCTATAGCCTATCTGGTAACAGACCAAACAGTGCTTTGAATTTGCTGTTTTGGGCACTTCTCAGATAACATTGAAATGATTGTGCCTCAGTACTTACCACACTTAAGACTAATGAATCAAAAAACAAAAAATATAAATGTTCAATAAACTCATGAAAAAAGTGTTCATTTTCTATAATAACTTTAAAAAGTCAAATTAAACCAACAGTGAACTGCTATTTTTTCCATGTCAAATAGTTCAATGATTGTATTTAAGATAATACCCGAGATAAAGAGAATGTAGAAAAAGAGGATTCTCACCATGCTTTTGGGAAAGGTACAAATTGACACAACTTTTCCAAACCAGCTTGATACAATGTACCCAAACTCTGAAAATATTCATTTTTTTCAAAGGTATTATTGAATGTTTCCTATATCAAGGGCTAGAAATCACATTCTATCAGTGAATAGACATTACATAAATAATTACAAGTTCAAGGAGTCTTGTGAAAGGAAATAAATGCAAGGAATTGATCCTAAGAAGTAACCAGAATTATGCAATAAAATATAATTTAAACAGTGAGAACTACCTAAATGTCCACAGTGGATTAAATAAATTTTGGTATACCCATGCAGTGGAATAATGTGGTGGCACTAAGAACAAACTTACAGGAAAATACTTAATGACATATAAAGATGTTCATAATACACTGGCAAATGAATAATAATGGTATAGAAGTGGGTTCAGTATGGCCCAGTTTTGAAAAACAAAGCCAAAAAACCCAAAACATATCTCTATCCTTATCCATTTATCTAAGAAGGATGTCCCAGCAAAATGTTACTAAATGATAATTGCCGCAACAATATTTCCTTCTTTGTGTTTATTGTCATGAACATTCTTACTGTTGTAAAAATGATAATAATAGGTATATAATTGAACTCAAGATAACTGATATTTAAGAGAGAAGACTTAAGGAACATATTAATCAACCACCTTTCCAAATTATCTAAAATCTGTCCTAGTTTAAATTAGATCAACAGAATACAATGTTCCTGAAATACATTTTTTAATCCCCTACAGAAATGCTTTTACAGAGTTATGACTGAATGTCGAATTCTGCTTAAGGCAATCTGAAGAACATTTTCTTAATCTTTGGTAAAATTACAGTTCACTTACATTGGCCCTTATATTACTCACTGCTCATTTTATCAGACGCTGCTTAACAGGTTTGTAAAGAATTCATGCCAGTCAGGAACTTTTCAGTGAGCTGTTATCAAACAGCACAAAGTTTAGAACACGTCTCGTTTTTTCTCATTACCTTGTCTGCAGGAAGATTAGAGATAATTCAGTGACTGATTAATGTAAAGATCTAGCTTCTGGTACAATTAGTTCTGCCTGCTTATTTTTATAATTTTGAACTCTTTGTCTTCAATAGACAAGTTACCTTAAACTGTTTTTTGAAATAGACACACTAAGTAGAGAGATGCAGTACTGGAAATTAGTATTCTTTTGCTATTTGTGTGTATGTGTAATGCGAAGGTTGTAAAATAGTTGTCTTTGTAATAGTCAAAATGTTTTTCCAAGTTTGTTTAGCCTTTTGCATGAGTAGTAAGTGCATTAACTTTAGCTCAGTCTTTTTGAGTTGCAGTGGTTCTAAATTGAATCTTCACTATAATTTCATTTCTCGATTAGTAAACTATTGGCCAAAACATTAGCTTTTCAGAAAGCATGATGTTCTCGAAAGTTTAAAATTAATGAAATACATTTTTTAAAAGTTTCTTGAGTTATTCTGAGAGAGAGAGAGAGAAAGTGGGGGAAGGACAGAGAGAGAGAGGGAGAGAGAGAGAATCCCAAACAGGCCCTGTACTGTCAGCACAGAGCCCTACATGGGCACTTGATCACGCAATGCACGAAATCATGATCTGAGCCGAAATCAAAACTCCGACACATAACCCACTGAGCCATCTAGGCACCCCTAATGAAATACATTTTTAAATTTTTATTTTATTTTAATTCCAGTATAATTAACACACAGTGTTATAATAGTTTCAGGTATACAATAGAGTGATTCAACAATTCTATACATTATTCAGTGCTCATCATGATTAAGTATACTCTTAATCCCCTTCACCTATAATGAAATATATTTTTATCATAGAAGAAATATTGACAAAACATTTGAAATTTTCAAGTCTAGTGAACTCCTGTCCCAGTTTTTCTTTTTCTTTTCCTTTCTTTCTTTCTCTCTCTTTTTTTTAATCATTACTCATTCTTTCTGTATTAATTTTGTGAGAAGACCTTAACCTTAAGAATACTAATTTGAGATAAAATTTTGTACTCTCCCAGTGACTAGGGACTGAGATGTTTAAATGACCTTTTTCATCCCAGGAGATGATTGCCTGTAGGTCAGACTTAAGGTCATTGGCTGGAGAGTTACAAAGTCATAGTTTTGGCTGAGGTTATAGTACACTTGGACTATAGACAAAGCTGATACTTCCTCACTGATGAAAGAAAAAAATATTCAATCCTGTCCTCTGAACACAAATAAGAACTTCTATAATCGGCCAGTTTGGGTGGGTTGGAGTTTATAATATTTCTAAATCTGGTATGCATTGCTTTTTGACCATATGTGGTCAGGTTACAGTTAAATGTTTGGGAAGATTTCTGGGAAAATAAAAAGTATTTCCAAGGAAGGAGAAAGAATCTTTGAACTGTAAAGATGGAAGACCCCTACAGTGATCTTTTCTTTTGTATCCAGAAAGACTAACAAAGGAAGAGTCCTGAGTGGATACTCTATTTGGAGAACAGAAGGAAAAAGTGTTCCTGTAACTTCCTGTTGTAATGTACTCTAATTTTGTCTTTGAATAAAAGAACCTGATGCTACATGGGAATTTGCATGATTACCACAATACATGATTATGGTAATCAAAGTTGCCGAGTCTTGCAAACCATCTATCCTGTCAGTGTCCCTTTAAGATGTAAATTTCCAGATGTGATCTGTTACAGTTCAGAGGAATTGTAACCTCCAATCATCTGGTCATTAAATATCTACTAATAAAGCCCAGTTATTTTAGTGTCTTTGGAGATTACTTGCCCTACTGATTTCTATTAACTGCGTGTTCTTATAGGGAGCTAGGGAGTGCAGAAGTCACCAGGGAGCTGTGCCCTGGAATCCCACAGGATATAGGTAGAGATGACTGACACACAGCATCTTTACATCTGGACCCTGTGCATTTACTTTTTTTTTTAAAGGAATTTCATATCAAGTTATCATATTTTTCTTACTATATATATTCTAAAATATGTTATTTAAATGGGAAAAGGTAGTTACATGCATATGATTAAAAATCAAGTAGTACAAAAACAGGACAATTAAGAAGTCTTCTTTTGCAACTTCTAGTCCCCAGTTCTCCCCAGAGACAGACATTCCTGAAATACTCTATGCCTATAAAAGCATGTATGTTGTGGGTGCATGCATGTTTTCCTGTCTTTCCCATCGTGAAAATGAAAGCACGCTATACACATGGCAGCATATCTTATGTTTTTCACATTTTCAATATACCTTGGAGATCATTCCATAGCCATACATATAGATTGACTTCATTTTTTAAAAATGTTTATTTATTTTTGAGAGAAAGAGAGAACACACACACACACACACACACACACACAGGGGAGGGGCAGAGAGAGAATCCAAAGAGGGTTCTGTGCTGACAGCAGAGAGCCTGATGTGGGACTGGAACTCACAAACCTTTAGATCATGACCTGAGCCAAAGTTGTATGCAAAAACGAATGAGCCACCCAGGAGCCCCTAGATTGACTTCATTTAAAAACAAAAAATAAACAACAAAAACAAACTTCAGTAGTTCATTCCAGAATTGCATCTGGTAGTGATAGACTCTCAAAAAAAAAAATTATTAATGACTGTACTATAATTTTTTTATAGGCCCCTATTGATAACCCTTTTTATTGCTTAATTCCAATCTTTTGCAACCAAGGGCAGAGCTAAAGTACATATGTTCATATATCTTTGGACACATATATGACTATGTGTATAGGATAAATTCCTAGAAAAGAAACTGCTGGGTTACAAGGCATATGTGTTTCAAATATTGAATGCTATTGCCAATTTGATCTCCCACCAGCTGTGACAAGAGAGTGCCTGTTTCCTCCTACTCTCTAATGCTATATATTAAACATTCGGACTATGCCCATTTGAGAAGTAGAGCAATATATCTCATTCTTAATGTGCAATTCTTTTACTCGAATGTTTTATATTTCATTTATGTATTTTAAAAGATTATGTAGTTAGTATGTATTTATATATTTTATTTATATTTATTTTTCTATGAACTACTTCATATTCCTTTGCCCATTATGAAGTTTTAATTTTTCTGAACTTAGGGGTTGAATTTGGGAAAGCAAAATCAAAGAGTTGATGAGAAGAGACTAGTCACTTGATTAACAGAGTCATATAGATGCCTGAAAACAGTGAATGACTATAGATTGGCTATTTAGTTAGAGTGACAATACAATATTTAAGAAAAAAAATCGCCAGGGGTGCCTGGGTGGCTCAGTCGGTTGAGTGTCTAATTCTTGATTTTGGCTCAGGTCATGATCCCAGGGTTGTGGGATCAAGTTCTATGTTGGGCCCTGCACTGAGTGTGGAGCCTGCTTGGGATTCTCTCTCTCTCACTCTGCCCCTCTTCCCTGCTTGTGCTTTCTCTTCAAAAAAAAAAAAAAAAGAATAAAAATTGCCAAATGTAACACAATTAAGCCTTGGCTATTTGAGGAATTTTGGGGTGTTTATTGTTTTATTATTTGTTTTTCAAAATCAAGGACACGAAGTCAACATAAAGCACAGAACATTATTCTGGTGAGATCAGAATCTGCTACCTGAGCATAGAAGGTAAACAATAACCTTTTTATTACCTCTTTGGAAATAAAATAGTGTGGCTCACTCTACTATATCACAGCTGATAGTCATAATGATGACTTGAGAAATGATAAAATTGTTTTTGATGTACTAGGTTTTAGAATGCATTCACTTCTGCATGTTAGTGAGATTTTCTAAGGAAATAAGTATAGTGTGATTGCATTAAAAAACAGCATATAGAGTTCCACAGTCATTGACCACATCCATATATAATGTAGATGAGGAGTAGTTTTCAAAAACAACTTTTTAAAATGATGTTAATGCATGCATTTATTTGTAAATATTTGTTCAGGTCCTTCTTAGTGCACAAGGCCCAAAGATACAGTAATATTTAGGGTAAAAAGATCCCTCCTGTAAAGAATCTTGCATTCTATTGGAGTGAAGGGACTGATAATAAATAAGAAAACAAGTAAATAAACAAGATGCAATTTTAGATTATAAGTTTTATGTGAGAGTAAGTAGCCAGAGGTTATTTATATAAAATGAAAATAATTTGACCACCCAAAATAATCAGTACTAACATTTTATTATTTATTTATTTATTTTTAAAATTTTTTGTGTTTGTTTATTTTTCACAAAGAGAGACAGAGCGTGAGCAGGGGAGGGTCAGGGAGAGAGGAATCCAAAGCAGGCTCCAGCAGGCTGTCAGCACAGAGCCAGACACGCGGCTGGAACCCACGAACCATGAGATCATGACACCTGAGCCGAAGTCTGTCGGTCGCCTAAACGACTGAGCCACCCAGGCGCCCCAGTACTAACATTTTAATATATCTCATTCTAATATGTATTTGGGAGTATCCATATAGTTACATGGAACACATTACTTTGTATGAATATGATTTATTCAAATTAATTTGTTCACTTTTATTTAGATGATCTCTCATTTTTTTCTCCATTATTAATGAATGGTGTTATAATGAACACCAAGGCTGCCAACCATATACATAGATGATATTTTTCTTTAAATTTCTTGCACCAAAACTTGTTGGCTGAAATGAAATTTAATTTCAAAAATTGAAGGACTCAATGCACATACTTTTAAACAGCACTTCCAAAATGCTACAATAACTTATCCTCTATCAGTTCATGAAGTCTCCAGTTCGCCTCATCCTTGACAACACTGGCTAATATCAATTCTTTTTTTCTTTCAATTTTAGGAGAGAAAATTTGCATTTTTATCCTAGCATGCATTTCTTTCTTTGTTCTAAGATATAATTTATATACTACGACATTCACCATTTTAAAGTTTACAATTCAATGTGTTTTTAGGATATTCATAAAGTTGTGCAACTATCACCACTATAAGGTTTTTCATCACTCCAAACAATAACAACAAACCCATACCCATCAGCCGTCACTCCCCATTTCTCTCTTCTTCTAGTCTCTGGCAACTGCTAATTTGCTCTGTGTATCTGTGGATACACATATCCATAATATCTGGACATTTTGTATACATGATATCATACAATATGTGGTTGTTTCTTTTCTTTTTAAATTTTTTAATGTTTATTTATTTTTGAGAAAGAGAGAGAGATAGAGCGCAAGTGAAGGAAGGGCAGAGAGAGAGCGAGACACAGAATCTGAAGCAGTCTCCAGGCTCTGAGCTGAGCTGTCCGCACAGACCTGACATGGGGCTCAAACCCACAAACTGCAAGATCATGACCTGAGCTGAAGTTGGATGTTCAACCGACTGAGCCACCCAGGTACCCCAATATGTGGGCTTTTCTATTGGCTTCTTGGATGTAGCATAATGTTTTAGGGTCCATCCATGTTTTAGCATGTATCAGTACTTCACTTATTTTTATTGCCAAGTAATATTCCATTGTAGGAACATACCACATTTTGTTTTTCCATTCACTAGTTGATAGATATTTGGGTTGTTTCTACTTTTTGACTATTATAAATGATGCTGCTATAAACATTCATTGATTTATTTTTATGTGATATATGTTTTATGTGACCATAGGTTTTCATTTCTTTTGTATATGTATGTACAAATGGAATTGCTAGGTTATATAGTGACTATGTTTGCTTTTTTGAGGAACTACCAGACTGTTTTCTATATCAGTTTTATGTTCCCATCAGCAATGTACAGAGGTTCCAATTGTTCCACAGCCTGACAACACTTGTTATTTTCTGTTTTTGAAAATTATAGCTATCTGGGGGCGCCTGAGTGGCTCAGTGTGTTGAGCGTCTGACTTCAGGGCAGGTCATGATCCCACGGTCCATGAGTTTGAGCCCCACATCGGGCTCTGTGCTAACAGCTCAGAGCCTGGAGCCTGTTTCAGATTCTGTGTCTCCCTCTCTTTCTGCCCCTCCCCTGCTCACATTCTGTCTCTCTCTCTCTCTCTCTCCTCAAAAATAAATAAACATTAAAAAAATTTTTAATTATACCTATCTGAATGGGTGTGAAGTGATATTTCATTGTGCTTTTGATTTGCAATTTCCTAATGACTGTGTTGACCATCTTTCCATCTTTTCATGTACTTATTTGCTATTCTATATATATATATATATATATATTTTTTTTTTTTTTAAATGTCTATTGAAATACTTTGCCTACTTTTAAGTTGGGTTGAGTTGTAAGAGTTTTTTATATATTTTGGAGAGTAGATTCTCACCATACATATGACTTACTAATACTTTTTCCTATTCTCTGGGCTCTTTTCATTGTCCCAATAGTGTAATGTGCAGAAGTTTTCAATTTGGATGGAGTACAATTTATCTGTTTTCTTTTGTTGCTTGTGTCTTTAGCGTCACATCTAAGAAATCATTGTCTAATCCAAGGTTGCAAAGATTTCACCTATGTTTTCTTCTAAGAATCTTATGGGTTTTTTTTTTTTTTTGATTTTTAATGTTTATTTATTTTTGAGAGAGAGACACACACACACAAATCATGAGCAGGGGAAGAACAGAGAGAGAAAGGGAGACACAGAATCCGAAGCAGGCTCCAGGCTCCGAGCTGTCAGCACAGAGCTCGACGTGGGGCTTGAACTCATGAGCTATGAGATCATGACCTGAGTCAAATTTGGATGCTTAACTGACTGAGCCACCCAGGCGCTCCTAGAACTTCAACTATAATGTTAAGTAGAAGGGGCAAGAGTGAACATCCATGTTTTATTCCTGATCTTAGGAGGCAAGTTTTCTTTCTCTTTTCTTTTCTTTTTTTTTTTTTTTTTTTTACCATTGTAAGTATTATGTTAGCTTTGAGTTTCTCATAAATGTCCTTATCAAGTTGAGGAAGTTCCCT
This sequence comes from Leopardus geoffroyi, assembly GCF_018350155.1. NCBI lineage: Eukaryota > Metazoa > Chordata > Mammalia > Carnivora > Felidae > Leopardus > Leopardus geoffroyi. Next base: position 101,471,168 of record NC_059327.1, on the reverse strand, counting down.
TCTATTCCTAGTTTGTTGTTTTTTGTTTTTGTCATGAAAGGGTGTTGGATTATGTTAAATACTTTTTAAATGTCCATTGGGATGATCGTGGTTTTTTAACCTATATACTGTTCTGTTAATATGGTGTTTTACTTTGATTTTTCTGTGTTTAACCAACCTTGCATTTCTGGAATAAATCCCACTTGGACATGATGTATGACTCTTTTTTTTTTTTTATGTTGCTAGATTCTGTTTGATAGTAATTTGTTGAGAATTTTTGATCTATATTGACAAGAAATGTTGGTCTGTAGTTTTGTATTCTTGTGATATCTTTGGTTTTGGTTTTACTATAATGCTAGCCTCTTGAATGAGTTAAAAAGTATTACCTTCTTTTCTTTTTTGTTCTTGGAAGAATTTTTTTTTAATGTTTTATTTATTTGTGAGAGCAAGAGAGGCAGAGCATGAGCTGGGGAGGGACCGAGAGAGGAGACACAGAATCCAAAATAGGCTCTAGGCTCTGAGCTTCAGCACAGAGCCCATTGCAGGGCTTGAACTCACAGACTGCAAGATCATGACCTGAGCCAAAGTTGGATGCTTAACTGACTGAGTCACCCAGGTGTCCCTGGAAGAATTTCTGAATTTGGTCCTGGGTTTTTCTTTGTGGGGAGTTTTATTACTTGACATGCATTTTTTTTTTGCTAGTGACACAAAAATTTTATTTTATTTGTATTTTTGTTGTTTCTACATTTTGTTTTTGTTTTTAATTTTAATTCCAGTACAGTTAACATACAGTGTTATATTTGTTTCAGGTAATAGTGATTCAACAATTCCATACATCACTCAGTGCTCATCATAAGTGCACTCCTTAATCCCCATCACATATTGACACTAACATTTTATTTAAAAATTTTTTTTAAATTTTTATTTATTTTTGAAAGAGAGAGAGAGACACAGAGTGTGAGTGGGATAGGGTGAGAGAGGAAACACAGACTCCAAAGCAGGCTCCAGGCTCCAAGCTGTCAGCACACAGACTGATGTGGGGCTTGAACCCACAAGCCATGAGATCAGACCTGACTGAACTGACTGACCCACCCAGGCACCCTGAAACTAACATTTTATTTTCAATGTTTATTTATTTATTTTGAGAAACAGAGAGAGCACATGTGCATGAGCAGGGGAGGAACAGAGAGAGAGGGAGAGAGAGAATCCCAAGCAGGCTCTGCACTGACAGTGCCAATGCGGGGCTTGGTCCCAGGACTGTGAGATCATAACCTGAGTGGAAACCAAGAGTTGGATGCTTGAGTGCCTGATGGCTCATTCAGTTGGGTGTTCAACTTTAGCTCAGGTCATAATCTCATGGGTCTGGTTTGAGCCCCGCATCAGGCTCTGACAGCTCTGAGCCTGGAGCCTGTTTTGGATTCTGTGTCTCCGTCTCTCTCTGCCCCTCCCCTGCTCATGCTCTGTCTCTCTCTTTCAAAAATAAACATTAAAAAATAATAATAATATAAATAAATAAATAAATAAATAAATAAATAAATAAATAAATAACAAAAGATTTGGACACTTAACTGACTGAGCTACCCAGGTGTCCCTTGACATGAACATTTTAAAAATATTGTTTTCATGACAGCTCATTTATAATCATTTTAGATACCTCTGAAATTTTAATCCTTGTATTGATCTTTTGATCACTGCATGCATCAGTTCACAATGTCTTATATAAAATAGTTTTATACAGATATCCCCCACTTTTTGAAAGTTCTTATGCTACTTTGCTTTTGTGAAAGACCTACAGTAGTACTTGTTTTTGGTAGCTAAACAGAATCTGAAGATGATTTCACTTTCACGAAAAAAAGGTGAAAAGAGGAGATTGCACTCAGCATCCGTTTTGTAGCAAGCCATTATAGAAGCCATGCAAACCCCCAGCAGCCAGAGTGGTACCATCAAGCTCCTTTCTTGGAAACTATAGTCAATATAGTTTCAGCAGCAAGCTGCCATAGCTTTGAAGTCTGTGAGCATCTGTGCTTTATGTCTGTTTATTTTGTGCATGTACTAGCAAAATGTGTCCTAGGGTATAAGAAAAGGCTTTAAATGTTTATTTTTTAGGTCTGGGAATACTCCAAAAATTTTCCACAATACATTAATAGTAATTGCTCCTTCACTTTACATCATTTTGACCTAATGAAACGTTTCACAGGAATGGATTACTTTTGGATAGTGGTGGAAACCTATAATACATTTCAATATCTATAGAAGGCAAGTTTCTCCTCATTACTCTTATTATTTTAAAGGATAATTTTTTAAAAATGTAAAATCAGGACTCTCATGTGGACAAAATGTGAATATTAACATTTCTATCTCATAAGATATAGAGTTTATATTATCTCATTAATTAATGTGGAAACCAATAGGATGTGACAACAGGTTTGAAAGAAAATTCAATGAGTCACACATATCAAGGCAGAAGGAATGCTGAAATGAATTTACAAATACATTCCATAGGTATAAGAGGTATATTAATCAGAGTTCTCCAGAGATAAGAACCAATAAGATATATAGATATAGATGTATCAGAGATTTTTATAGGACTTGGCTTACATAGTCACAAAACCTGAGAAGTTTCATAGTCTGTCATCTGCAAGTTGAAGACTAGAAAATCTGGTGGTTTAGCTTCTTCTGAGTCTGAAGGCCTGAGAACTAGGGAGGACCATGATGTGACTCCTAGTCTGAGACTGAAGGCCTGAGAACAAGGAATTTCAATATTTGAGAGCAGGAGATGGACATCCCAGCTCGAAGAGAGAGAGAGAGAGAGAGAGAGAGAGAGAGAGAGAGAGAATTCACCATTCCTTCACCTTTTTGTTCTATACGGCCATCAGTGGATTGGATGATGCCCACAGCATTATTGAGAGTGAATCTTCACTAGTTGGCCTACTGATTCATATGTGAATCTCTTTTGGAAACACCCTCAAAAGACATGCCCCAAAACAATGTTTTACTAGCTATGCAGGCATACCTTAGCCTAGCCAAGCTGACACGTGAAATTAACCATCACAGAAGGGAAATCAATGTTCATCCACTAGATATACTCCATTTGCATATTTTTTGGTTATTATTAGTCTGCCAGGGCTACCATAAAAAAAGACCCCAGACTGGGGGGCTTAAACAACAGAAATTTTATTTTCTCACAGTTCTGGAGGCTGGAAGTTCAAGATTAAGGTCCTGCAGGTTTGGTTTCTGGTGATGCCTCTTTCCTTGACTTGCAGACAGAAAGAAGCCTTTTTGCTGTGTCCTCACATGTCTTTTCTCTCTGTGCACACTCCTGGTGTCTCTCCTCTGTATAAGGACACCAATCCTATTGGGTTAGGACCCCACGTTTAAAACTTCATTTAATCTTAATTATCTCCTTAAAAGGCCCTATCTCCTTAAAAGGCCCAACCTCCACACTGGAGGTTAAAGCTTCAACATAGGAATGTGGGGAGAGAGAGGGGCACAATTCAGTCCATGACAGTTATCTATAGTTTACAAGAGTTGTAAAGTTGCTCAAAGACAATGAAAAGTATAGAGACCTCATAAAATCAGATACCTACATAATGCCTAATTTTCCACTGAAGATATTTAGTAATCTTTTTAATCCATTCAAAAGTCATTTACGTTTTTTTCTCTATAATTAAAAGTATTTGCTATTCTTATGTTTATGTATCCAAATTAATTTTACAATACTGTTGTATAGTTTTCAAAATTATGCTCAAATCAGGACACTTGGGTGTCTCAGTTGGCTCAGCTCAGGTCATGATCTCATGGTTTGTGAATTTGAGTCCCGCATCAGGCTCTGTGCTGACACCTCAGAGCCTGGAGCCTGCTTTGGATTCTGTGTCTCCCTCTCTCTCTGCTCCTCCCCTGCTCACTCTCTGTTTCTCCTTCCTTCAAAAATAAATAAACATTAAAAAATTTTTTAATTGGGCTAGAATTTAAACTATTGTGGTTTACAATTTTTAAACATGTGGGCGGAATTTTACATTGATATTTTACTATATGTTTCCATCCAGGAACATAAGCTCTCATTAAATCTTTGTACTTTTCATCATTTGGATTCTGCACCATTCTTTTTTTTTTTTTTTTTTTTTTTTTTTAATGTTTTCAGGTTTATTTTTGTGAGAGAGAGACAGAGAGTACGAGGGAGGGGTGGGGGGGGGGCAGGGACAGAGGATGCGAAACAGGATCTGCGCTGAGAGCAGACAGCCCAATGTGGGGCTCAAACTCACAAAGGTGAGATCTTGAATTGAGCCAAAGTGGGACACGCTCAACCTACTGAGCCACCCAGATGTTCCTGAATATCTTAACTGCCAAGTAATTTACCTTGGTATTATGAAGGAAATTCCACTTTCTTTTGTAGTTTTTAAATAGTTATCACTGGAACCTAGTGGTTTTTTAAAAGAATGAGTTTTGGGGCGCCTGGGTGGCTCAGTCGGTTAAGCTCCTACTTCACCCAGGTCACGATCTCGCGGTCCGTGAGTTTGAGCCCCGCATCAGGCTCTGGGCTGATGGCTCAGAGCCTGGAGCCTGCTTCCGATTCTGTGTCTCCCTCTTTCCCTGCCCTTCCCCCGTTCATGCTCTGTCTCTCTCTGTCTCAAAAAGAAAAAAACGTTAAAAAAAATTTTTTTTTAAAAGAATGAGTTTTGTACCCATCATCTTACATTAAAAAAATTTTTTATATTCATCCTTACAGCTGGGTAAATTGAGAATCTAATTTGAGTACTCATGGTTCCAGTAAGAGCAAATTGATTGCTTCTAAGAATAGTGTGTCTGTCTCTGCATGTGTACAAGTGTGTGTTGTGAGAGGGCTGGGTAGGAAGTTGAGACAACTATCTTAAGGATGTCTTCTTGGAATTAACACTAGTTTGGATACCTAGATTCCCATAGCTGGATTAACCATTTCCTCTGATATTGTCTCTCCTGGTTTTGGAAGGAATTAGGAAACAAGGGGTTAACTGTACAGGTAATGAAGTTCCATGAGCTCCGTGGTCCATTAGCAAACAGATTACTTAACTGCATGTGGCTGTTGCCCAGATTTCAGGATACCACTGTTAAAAAAAGTTTTGACTTAGATTTATCACTTTGCTCTTGGGATACTCAGCTTTCTCTGACAGAGTTCAAGGCTTATTCAAATCTATTTATTTCAAAGTAATTGGCAACCTCATGAGTGCTATAGAAGGATTAACCATTCCCTAGGATACCTACAGAGATCATCTGGAAGGGGGTCATTAGTCCTAACTGATTTTTCAATGAAGTTAAAACCTGTCCATTTGGGAAGAGCAGTCAGAGAACATACAGCAGCCAAGAGAAGACTATGCCTGGTGTTAAAGCTCCAAAGAATCAATTCGTACTTCTTTCTATTTAACATCCTGGGATTGCATCTAGAATTAAAACCCTCATGGAGACTCATGAACAAAAGCATCCGTCTTTCGATGCACTGATCTCTTGAAACCAAACATGTTCCTAAATAGAGAAACTACCATTTTCTCACATCTTCCTAGAAGCTTTCCCTAACCCCAGTCTACCCCCAAGCTGAATTACCCCTTTTCTGAAATCTTACACCTCATCTTACTCTTCTATGGCCTTGGCACTTTCTGCCGGTATGGTATCTGCGTTGTTCACGCTGCCCATAGTATCTCCCGCACTGTGGGGAGAAGATCCTGCTTGATTGGGCCCCTCCCACTGCACTTACCTGAATGCTTGGCATATGGTAGATGCTCAAGATTAAGACATTTTCTGGACGGATATTTTGCTAATCTGTAGTACCCGTTATATTCTACTGAAAATTACCAAAGTCCAATCAACTTCAATTTTGTAGTTTGGGATTTTTTTTTAAATTTTTTTTTTTTAACGTTTATTTATTTTTGAGACAGAGAGAGACAGAGCATTACCCGGGGGAGGGTCACAGAGAGAGGGAGACACAGAATCTGAAACAGGCTCCAGGCTCTGAGCTGTCAGCACAGAGCCCGACGCGGGGCTCGAACCCACGGACCGCGAGATCATGACCTGAGCGGAAGTCGGCCACTTAACCGACTGAGCCACCCAGGCGCCCCTAGTTTGGGATTTTTAGAAAACTACCCTCTTGCCAAGAAATACCTAACAATTTAACCAGGGCTATGCCAGCTTAGGAATAAGATATGAACACTGATGAGGTTTTGGGGTGAAAGTTGGAGGGGGGGTCGGTGGGAGTTGACAGCCAAGACAGCATTCTTGAAGATGTCTTTGGTGCAAAAAGGTGATTTTATTAGAGCACGGGAATGTGACCCGAGGGCAGAAAGAGCTGCGATGGGGTTGTGACAGGGAACTGATTATATACCCTAAGGTTGGGAAAGGGTCAGGGACAATGTAAGTCTTAAGGAATTTTGGAAGCAAGGTTTCCAGGACCTTGAGGGGCTAGCTTCTGTTAAGAAAACACCATTTATTACCACTTAGTAAAACCTGTGGGTTTTACTTAGTAAAACCTGAGACCCTTCAGTTGTATATCAGGGGGCATAAGCTTGGAGCATGATTGCCAGCATATATCCTTTGGCAGTTGAGATAAAGTAAGTTTCCAAAGGATTTTTATAAGTTAAAGTAGACTTACAGGATCCTGGGGGGGGTGGGGTGCGCAGTGTCAGGATAATGTTAAGCTTAAGATTCTCTTTTGCCCCCAGCAAAGTGTCACCTTGAGGCAGCTGAGCTCCTAGAGGGAGGTCACTCTGCTGGTTTCAAGGACCTGTCAATGGGCTGTAGGCAATAAGGGAATTTAATTTTTCATTTGCCTTAGTTTCCCACGTCACCACAGCAAGCACCTTAACTCCTTTCCTTTGTTCTTGGGTAGGCAGAAGTATCCGAGGAATATCACACATATCCCACCCTGGGGGGAGGTGGGGGAAAGTGTTGCTGTGAGCCTGTACTTTGCCCTCAGCTTGCCCCAGGCTCCCTCATCAAACACACTTGTAATCTCGTAAGGATTTGAGGCCTATCTTCATCTTTCCACATTGGCTACTTCCAGTTAGGGTGGTAAAAGAAAATGGTTTTCTCTTAGCAATCCAGTCTGCTCTCTTCCTCTGTCCTCTTTTCTTTCCTTTTTATTAGTAAATGATTTCAGCCTCTGCCTTCAATTATAAAGTTTGTGCCCCACACGTACCCCCCTCCCCTATTTTGGTGATTAGAGGTGTTCAAAACTTATTCTGACACAGTATCCGCCCTCATTTCGGAATCCTTCACTTCTTGGGGGTGGAAATAGTTTCTTCTCTGGAACGCTGGCAAGGAAAAAGAATGGGGGAGAAAGTTGCATTTAAACGTTTAAAAGTTGAGTCACGGCTGGTTGCACAGCAAAAGCTCCACGGTGTGAGGAAAGACTGTGATCGGCAGGGTGGGCCTGGGGCGACTTCTGGGGAACTAGCCGGGGTCGAGCCCCTAGAGTTGCGGAGGCCCCGGGCGGTCGCCTCCCGGCGCGCCCTCCTTACCTCCCCCGCTCCCCGCTGCCCCCCTGGGACTGATGTCGGGCGCTTGCGTGCTGCGGCCAAAGCTCCCGATCCAGAGGCCGGCCTCGTAAAGTCCCGAGCGAGTAGGGGGCGGCGCGCAGGAAGGGAGGAGGGCCGGGGGCGTGCGGGGTTGGTGGGTGTTCGGGGGTGGAGATGTACAAGATGTGACGCCGCGGCCGGGCCGGGGCCAGAGCGGCGGACGCGGTGCTCGCGGTTGCAGCCGGAACCCGGGCTCTGTAGCTTGGAGAGGCGGCCCTCCGGAGAGCGGCGGCCGCGGAGACACCCAGCCCTAAGCCCCGGCTCCCGAGCGCCGCGGCGCACCGCGCTCCAGGGCAGACGCGGAGGGGAGCGGCCGAGAGGCGCGACGCTGGGGGCCCGCGGGCGCGGTCGCGCGCCGCCGGGCGGGAGGCTGGGGGGCCGGGGCCGGGGCCGTGCCCCGGACCGGGTCGGGGGCCGGGGCCGGGGGACGGCGGCTCCCCGCGCGGCTCCTGGGGCGCGGGCACCCCGGCAGGGCCCCGGGGGGGCCATGGCAGCCGGGAGCATCACCACGCTGCCCGCCCTGCCGGAGGACGGCGGCAGCGGCGCCTTCCCGCCCGGCCACTTCAAGGACCCCAAGCGTCTGTACTGCAAAAACGGGGGCTTCTTCCTGCGCATCCACCCCGACGGCCGAGTGGATGGGGTCCGGGAGAAGAGCGACCCTCACAGTGAGTGCTGGCCGGCTCTTCTTCCCCGATCCCATCTCCACTCTTGTGGTTCTCTCCCCCTCCGCTCCATTCCCTCCTCCGCGCTTCTTCCTTCTCTTCACCCCGACCTTAGTGGGACTTGTGGTTTCTTTCCTAGCGGCCCTCGGTGGTTTCGGGTTCACCACTCGCCCCTTCCTCCCCAGCTGCGGTGTCGGGTTAGATCCTTCCCCAGGCTTTGGAGTGTGCCAGTTTCCCCTGGTAAACCAGTCCCCTGGGCCCTGAGCCTCCAAGGCCTGGGAGGCGGGCTCCCTTCGCGCAGACAACCTGTAACTTAGGGGATGCCCAACGGCGGAGAGGCGAGCGGCTTGCGGAGAAACAGTCTGGGTCCCCATCCTGAAGTTCCAACCCCTTCTGTGTTGGATGCGCGAAGTCCCGCGGACAAAGGCGGGGGAGGGGGGGGGGCAAGGCTGAATTAAGTGCTCTTTACTGGAAAAATACCTTTCCAGAGTGTGCCCTTAAACTCTGATTTGGTAGGATCCAGGCCATCTGGCACACTGCTCTTACACATCCATTTCTATTTTTTTTTCCAAATTGCCGAAAGCTGAAGCCGCAGAAGATGTGGACCTTTTGTTAAAGTGCGACACACTTTTGTTTCAATAGTGACAAGAACTGCAAAAACGTTTATCTTTCGCCTGCAGTTATTAGCTTTGGGACCTTGAGCTTGTTTTCTGATACCTAAAAATGGGGGTAATGTCTACCTTGCAGCAGGTTTGAGGATCAAATGAGAATTCATACAAAGTGCGAAGAGAACTCATTTTACCATCGTACACTTTTGTGTTCTGTGAAAAATAATCTGTGGTTATAGAAATAACACTAGCCTAAATCATTGGTTCTCAAACTCCAGGAGTGCATTAGAATCACCTGGGGGGGGGGGGGCGGTTATAACACATTGCTGAACGTTGTCTCCCAGAGTTTCTGCTTCCATAGGCCTAGAATTCCTTACGCCTGATAATTTGCATTTGTAACACGTTCTCAGGTGATGCTGACCTGAGACCACACTTTGAGACCCACTGGTCTAGAGAAAAGAGAGGGAAAAGGGCATAAAACTGGCTGACACCGTTGGAATTTGAAGTGAGAGAAGGAGGATCAGAGCGTATTGTAACTGTTCTCCTGTAAGTGTAGGTAAAAAGTCTGTTTTAAAAGCTGTGAGTTCCACCTTTATTGGTTTCTGGTGAAGAATCTGATCCTCTATTTGCCTGAGAAAAGTCCTGCAGGAGTTCCGAGTTCCACGCCCCAGGAGTCACCTCTTTATCCTAAGATGCTGATGGAATGTCCTTCCCACCTGTGAAGTGATTGGAAGAGGTGAAAGCTTTGCAGTGAGATCTGAGTTGACAAATGAGAAATGTGCTTTTATATTGCTTGGGTTTTTATTGATTCCAAAGCAGCAACAAGCAAAAGATGCAGGTCTTTCATTTTTTTTCCAGGCCTGCCATAATTTTTAAATGTTATCAACCGCTTCTATTCAGTAAAACTGAAAAGATGCTCGTAATCCAATATGTATGGGTTAGTGCTATTTCTCTATTTTAGTAATTTGAATAGGTTTTCCAAATTAAATTTTAAGCTTTGTGTTTGAAGTTTGTTTTGCAGTAGTCTGCTAGGTGAACACAGCTGATTAGGGCCAGGTGCGTATATATCCCAATGAGTTTTGTTCTCTTCTAGCAGCATAAACTGTCTATAATAATAAAGGAGCATGTTCTAGGACTACAAGATAAAAGAGCTCTCCTCCATATTAGGTTCATGTTGGACCTTCCCCTAGTACTCTGTCTCTCTATCTCTTTTTTTTTTTTTTTTAAGACCCTTTATTAGTTGCTGGATTTTTTTTCCTTTGAAGCTTTTGATACCCTATTTCCTTTAGAATATGACTGTATGGGGGCTAGTGACTGAGGATAATTCTGAATTGCATACCACACTACCACCCTTGTAATAATAGCTGTTAACTGTTTCTTTCCAACTCTGAGTTTTTTTGCTATCTTATTTTACCTCACTGGTTCTCATAGGTGGGTGATTTTGCCCCATCCCCCCCACCCCCCAAAGTCTGGCAATGCCTGGAGACATTTTTGGCTCATTTGGAAGGGTGCTACTGGTATCTAGGAGATCCAAGCCAGGGATGCTGTTAACCGTCCTACAGTGCATCCTACTTTATCCCAGCCACAATTTTTCTTTTCTTTTCTTTTCTTTTCTTTTCTTTTCTTTTCTTTTCTTTTCTTTTCTTTTCTTTTCTTTTCTTTTCTTTTCTTTTCTTTTCTTTTCTTTTCTTTCTTCTTTTTTTTTTTTTTTTTGAAAGAGAGAAAATCCTAAGCAGGCTCTTCACTAGGCTCGGTCTCACAAACTATAAGATGATGACCTGAGCCGAAATCAAGAGTTGGACGCTTAACTGACTGAGCCACCCAGGTGCCCCAGATCCCAGACGTTAATAGTGCTAAGGTTGAGAATCCTTCCAACTTGATAACTAGCTAAAGACTACATGTTAAAAGTGAAGATTAGAATACTCCAGATTTGTGGAGGGTACTGATTTTTTTTCCACCTTTTAGCAGGCAATAGACTAACAATACAAACCTAAAGATGTGATGAATTTAAACCACTTCTGTGTAGCTCAACGTGGACATAAGTTTAAGTACAGTCTATTTTTCTGACATGTCAAAGCTGTGCTGATAGTTGACCGAACCAAGACAAGACCGATGGGAAAGATACAAGGAAAAATGATTGTGGACATGATATAACAGTATCTTCCCAACCACATTTCCTCCATTACCCCAAACAAATGAGACTGACCAGAAAACATGGGGAAAAAAGAGCAGAGTTGATGGTTGTGACAATTTCCCACTGAATTATGGCTCAGATATCTAGACCTATTTGAAAAGTTAAAAACCCCCTAGTCTCATTCCTCAAACTGTCCAGTTGACCTGAAAATCTCTCTGAGATTTATTCCTTTGGCATGAACATTTTCTGCCCTGATGTCTTTTAAAATGCAAATATCCTTTGGGTATTTGGAGGGATGGTATAAATGTGGGGGGTGCTGGTTAGGTATGGGGGATGTGTCTTAGGTGCTGAAGGGGGAGACAGGGCAAGGAGGTGTGAGGTGGGGAGGGCAAAGGCAGAAATGAAAGGGGAGGGAGAAGACTGAATAGCAATTTTTCAACTTCTCAGTGTTGTTGAAGGCCCCTTTTGCTTCATACCTGGGTATTCTGCTTTATTTTCACTTGAAAGGGCCAATTTTCATGCACTTTCCTTCTAGTCATAGAGTAGCTTTTGTTTGACATGAGATTTTGATAGAAGCACAATACGGTGACAAGAGTCTGTTTCTCCAGCATGTGTGCTCCTTACCCAGCTTCCTTGTGTCCTGGATGTTTTAATTGGCCCCTTCCAAATGTTCATGGGATTGTGTAACATTAAGTATTTACTGTTAAGTAGTGAACTATGTGAAAACTTCCGAAGAGAGAACACTTTAGCCTGAGTAGCACGTACGCCATGTGGTGGAGTGTAGCAAGAGAAATGTATGCTGCCTATGTACTTTTTAGCATTAAATTTGGTCCAGATGCTCTTATTTAGGAAAAACTGGAGGCGGTTAGCAGTGCTGTTTCTACCCTTGGGCTTCTCTTGGGAGCTGACTGCCTGTTTGCCATACTTGTCTGCTTCCAGGTTCTAGAGGATACTGAGACTTGGAGACGCAGAGGGACCTGCCCACTCCTGTGTGGAGCAGGGATGGCATCCTGGCCCGCGTGACACCCGTGCCCTTTGCCACGGCACATATTCCATGCGACTCGACTCATAAAAACATGGACTTGTGAAATTCAGAGGGAGGTGTCAGACCTTTTAGTTCACTGATCTTGTTTTATTGAAGACAGTATTGAGGGTCAGAACAGTAACTGATCACCTGTCTTCATATGCCGATTTCCCCTGTGATCATCCTGAATGAGCTTCTTGCCCACCAGGTCCCTTGCCTTCTATTCCTGCCCTCCTCCAGCCTCATTGCACTCTTCCGTTCAGTCAGAGAGAACACCCTCCAGGGGCCCCATTTTGTGGGCTTTCTCCATTTCAGAGCACTGGGGAAGCCAGCCCCTCGGAGGAGGTCTTACTGGTTCACAGGTTACCTCTAGTTATGTTCCCAGGGCATTGGATAAAGCCACCTTTCTTCTCTACTTCATGTAAACGGAACCATTGATTCAGTGATTCTAGATTCTCTCCCCCATCTTTTTTTGGGTAATATCTGGCAAGTGGATCCCACTAATTTGCCTCAATAAACACAATGTTTACTGTAATGCTATTTATGTGCAGTAAACAAATGAAGTAAGAATCTAATAGCTCATTTAATCATGGAAATCATGTCATTGGTACAGCAATGAAAGGACAATTCATGAGTCATAGATATTACCACACCTTAGCCTTTTAAGAAGGGTTAGATGCCAAGTGACTTCAGCCTAGAAGAGGCAATATCCCCTGTGACACGCCCTGAGGGCACTCCTTGTGTTTATAAAATGTCCATTATGTAATTAGGCTTTGACAATGGTATGACAACAGAGTTCTAAGTATTCTCATTTAGATTTTTGATAGCATTTTAAATGGATGGGTATGATTTTTAAGTTAATCTGAAAATAAAATATTACAGATGTAATAAAACACGAACCATTCTTTTATACATTATAATTATAAAATTGACTTTATTCATCTATGCATTGATTCTCAGAAATCCCCATCTGTGATATTAAAAAAGGTGATTTTTTAGGTCTCACATCATTAGAACTGTTATTTTTAAGCCACAAGATGTCTGTGCAACAGGATAATGACTACATATGTGCCATAGCATTTTCTTGTTTTTCCAAATTCCAGTGTTGATTTTCCAAAAACCCTACTTGGGCCCCTTTGTCCTGTGGCACACATCTGTTAGAAGGCTGCCTGGGGTAAGAGTCTAAGACGTGAACTGGAGCAAGGCAAATCCACACATTGGGGCAAAAACCTTAACCTCATTACGGTATTCTATCCAAGCAAATGTATTGTTCCAAGCAAATGTGTTGTGTTTTGCTTTTGAGTTTGTCATTTTCTGCACTCTGAAACCGGAGATCTGGCCTTGTACTTGTATGCTGTCAGTGCTCAATCAATATCCAATGCTTGATTGTTTGCAAAATAATTTAGAATATTGTATCTTTAGGAAATGCAGTTGTGGCTCAATGTTTCCTTGTTGTATTCATTGTTATATTAGCTATTGTATTCTCCTTTGCTATCAAATCCTTTCTCTGATCTAGGTTATTCATAGCCCCAGGAATTTAGGAGAGGACTAAAAGTGGTAACTCCCAGGGAACCTCACCCCTTGAGCCATAGACTATGTTTCTTAGAAGCCAGACTAGTTCCATTCTAAATTCTTGTAGGATATTTTTAGTTTGAAGAAATTTGGAGGACCTGGAGTCAACAGACAGCCAATATTCAGTGTTTAATTTATGTCTCAAGCCAGCTGTCCTCTGTCACTCTTCCTGCACAAGGTGACTTTTAAATTGACCAGTGTATCCTTAATGCTTGCCTGTTCATTTACAGAAATCTGTTGAGTGTGTGTGTGTGTTTGTATTTTCAAAGGGTTACTTACTTTCCCCATATTAACTTATACTCTAAATTGAATTATCTTACAGAATTCTGAAGTGAAAGATTTCCAGGTTTTTAAGGTATTCTGGAGATTAAAAATTGAGGAAGTTCTTGCATGTATAATTGAACGATTGAAAGGAATTTTCCTGTTTAATTTATAATGTTTTTAATTAAAAAAAATTTTTTTAATGTTTATTTTTTGAGAGAGAGAGAGGAGGAGGAGGGGCAGAGAGAGAGAGAGACAGAATCCGAAGCGGGCTCCAGGCTCTGAGCTGTCAGCACAGAGCCAGATGTGGGACTCGAACCCACAAGCTGTGAGATCATGACCTGAACTGAAGTTCGATGCTTAACTGACTGAGCCACCCAGGCACCCCAGTATAATTTATTTAATTTTAATTAAGATTACATTAATTTGTAACTAATTAAACAATAAAATTAGCCAAGAAAAGGTGTTTTTTTTTTTTTTTTTGTCTTAAGAAAATTTGTACAGAGTAGTCATGATCTGGCTAGATTCTGTGAGTGCATTGTTCTCTGTTCATGATTTAGGTGCTTGGTGAAGATGCTGACATCTTAAGGTAGGAACCATGAATTCTCCATATAAATAAGCATCATGTACAGCTTAGGACTTTTCCCTCAGGGTGTGCTCACTAAATGTCAGCTGCTGATGAAACCATTTTGTGTGGACTGGCCGGTGTAATAACTACTCATGGCCCGTAATGCTGTAGAAAGCTTAGTTGAGGTTTGCTGTTCTCTTGGTGTAGTAATGCTTGCATTTAGACACTTGGTCAATCTTTTAATGAAGATGATTATATGTAACAAAGTTATATTTGAAAAATATTTGGGAATCTTAGAGATTGGGTGTTAGCATTTCTTAGAGTATTCCATATAGAGAGTGGAATCATTTTTTCAGGATAAATAGTAAACTTGTTAGGAATTCTGCTTTCTTTAAAGAGCATTTTGGGTTTTTATCACGTACTATGTGGTATGAAGTTCCTTAGGTATGCTGTGCATTGTGTGTTCATTCTTTTGTGGCCAATATCCGGCAGTCCTGTGTGTTCTTTTTCTACTTCACCTCCTTTTCTCTTTTTAACTCTGGATCCTGTCCACCCCAGAATTCTACGTAAATCATGCTGGGCCCCAGTCTTCCACTTCAATCATGTGGCCTTATCCAATTTGTCACCCTACTTTTGACACGATACTATTTTCTGCTCCTGTCTTCTTGAGAATTCTTTGGTTTCTGTTATACCACATCAACCTAGTTTTCTCACCCTCCAACTATCCTTTCTTCTGATTTCTCCTTCTTTTGGTCTTTTGCTTTCATATTCCCTAAGGCTCTGTTTTAGGCTTCTACCTTTCTTTCTGTGTACTCATATTCCTTCAGCAGATCATTTATGGTCTTCGTCTCAGTCTCTGATTTCCCATCTCTGTGTTGATACTCCGTTTTCTTCTGCTTGAAGGACATAAACTGCCACTGTCTCAATTCAAAATGGGTAAAAAAGAACTTAATGTGTTTTTCTCAACCTATTATCTCTTTCTACCCAATTTCTATTTGGAGTGAAATTATTTTTTTAAAGTTTATTTATTTTGAGGCAGGGGAGGGGTAGAGAGAAAGGGGGAGAGAGAGACTCTCAAGCTCTCTCAAAAGCTTAGCACTTTAAGGGCAGAGCTGGATCCAGGGCTCGAACTCACAAACAGTGAGATCATGACCTGAGCCCAGGTCAGGAGTCGGATGCTTAGCTGACTGAGCCACCCAGGCACTCCTGTAGTGAAATTGTTCTCGTCTTCAAAGCTAGACACCTCAGAGTCTTCCCCACCTTAGTGATTTTTCTTTGCTGTGTCTTTTGATTTCCCCTGCCTTCACTTATCTACAACCAGACCCTACCTGACCACCCTTTTCAAATGTGATCTACCTGCTCAATTTTATTGCCCACCATTTACCATCCCTGCTCCCCTGATGCTGCCAGTGCTCTTGCTTAATTAGAGACCGTCACTTCTACAGTGATTGGCCTTTCCTCATGTGATCCTTGTTTTGGAAGACGCTGTTATCAATTCCTCTCACACACTCTTTCTGTTTCCACCTTTCTCTTAAAAGAAAAAAAATCTCTTAAGAGCTAATCTCAGCAGTTTTCTTTTTTTGTGAAATGTTCCCTAACTTCCCAGGGAGAAGTCGTTTTTATCTCTTTTTCCCCATAATACTTCGTACATATGCTACTACAAAGTCTAATGATTTCTGTTGTAATACATTGTTGAATTGTTTCTCTCCTGGAGCGGGAGTGAACTCCTTGCGGTTAAGGACTGGGACAGATTTTATGTATCTGACCTCATGCACAGTGGCCACTCAAAGAATGTTTGTTAAGTTCTACATGTACCCGAAAAATTAGCCAACTCTTTTTACTTCCTTTCTGACTTTCTCACATCTTCCTTCTCTTCACCTTTCCTCAGGCTGTTTGCTTGAGCTGGAAAGTCTTCTCAATCCTCTTACCTTATCCTAGTCCTAATCATGCTTCAGGCCGCATTTCTTTCCCACTGTCCTATACCATCTTTCCTTCATGCTTCTAATAGCTTGATGTGTTTTAATTTCATGTCCCCTAATGTTATTGGAAATTCCTAGTTGGTAAGGATTTAAACAAACAAACAAACATTACCTAACAATCTCTTACTTTCTTTTCTTCTCTGAGGGTCCAAGACTGAATGGACTCATCCCAATTTCTCTTGGCTCCATTTGCTGAATGAATGACCAGGCTGAGGCCTATGAAGACATTCAATCTACATTTGTGGAATGAGCTAGAACTTTATTTTAAAAATTTTTTTTTTAACATTTATTTATTTTTGAGACAGAGAGAGCATGAACGGAGGAGGGTCAGAGAGAAAGGGAGACACAGAATCTGAAACAGGCTCCAGGCTCTGAGCAGTCAGCACAGAGCCCGACGCGGGGCTCGAACCCGCGGACCGCGAGATCATGACCTGAGCCGAAGTCGGATGCTTAACCGACTAAGCCACCCAGGCGCCCCTAGAACTTTAAATAGATAAGCATAAATACTTAAGAATGAGGCATGTAAAGTGGATAAGTTGAATGTAGCATCACTGTAGTTCTTTCTGTAGACACCTTTCATGTTATTTAAAGGGGGCAATAAAGGTAAAACATAATTGTTTGTTAACAGTACTTAAAATTTTTTTTTAAATGTTTATTTTTGAGAGAGACAGAGTGTGACTGAGGGAGGGCCAAGAGAGAGAGGGACACAGAATCCAAAGGAGGATCCAGGCTCTGAGCTGTCAGCACAGAGCCCGATGTGGGGCTTGAACCCACAAACTGTAAGATTATGACCTGAGCTGAAGTCAGACGCTTAACCAACTGAGTCACCAGGTGCCTCTAGCATTATTTTTTGTGGAAGTTTTTCTTGTCAGCTATTGAATAACACATCAGTATTTCTAGCCAATTCCAGAACTAGTTCTAATCCTCTAAGATCTGAGAATTCATACTTTAGTCAGACACTTTAATCCTTAAACCTCTATCTCTTAAATTTAAAACCAGTGAATCATTTTATAAATTAGGATTAAAAACTATTTGGTACCATTGTTAGTATACTTTTTTGGGTGAGGAAATGGCACAAATAGTTTAATCCTAATAATCAGATTTATGAGCCAGAATTCATTACAATCTTAAAACTCTTAAAAGGATAGAAATTGTATGACAAAGTGAGTCATAGTCTTTGTGATGTGATGTCTGTAAGGATGGGTGGGAGAAATTGCTGAATGACCAGTCTTATTCTACTCCTTTCTAAGCTGAATCATTTTGCAAATAGAAAACAATTCATAGGTTATTCAGTGGTCATTACATAAATAGAAAATGGAAAAGAGTAACAGAATCAAATAATACCTCCATTTAAAAAATTACTTTCTGAATTGTATCACTTGATGAACAGTCTTTGTCTTGAATTAGAAACAAAATTTATTTACTGCTTTAATAACATGTATCTTTTAATCTAACACCTGTGGTCTTGGTCTCTGTCTCTGCCTCTTCTATTAATTATAGTAATTTTCTTGCCTAGATTTTTTTTCTTTCTCCTGTGTAATTTGATCTTTCTCCTCATAGCTATTTCTAGCTTTGACTTGTTTGAAGATAGTGTGTGTATGTTGGGGAGAGGTGTCATTTACTTACGGGCTCGATGACACTTGAATTGGATAGGGATTCAAGAGAAGAAGGACCCTTTAATCTTGGAAATCTTGATTCGGTGTAGGCATAATCTTGCATTTTGCATGGTTGGTCCTCTTTTGTTAGTTTTCTTATTTGGAGGTTTGGAGAGCCTTTCTCGGAGGCAAATTTCATCTTAATCTTTAAATGTAAGATTAATTAACCTTATTTCCTTATTTTCTTTGAGGGCAAGGCATTTGTCCAAAACATTATGTGAAAAAAGAAATATTCTATTTTATGTTTCTAAGTTTTAGGAGTTCTTCTTACATATTTATATTTTTACATTACTCTAAACTCAATAATTTAGTAATGGGAATATAATACAAGTAAAATTGGGAAGACAATCTTGCTAACTGGTTCAATAGAGATACCATATAAAAAGAGGACATTTATAGCAGGTGTTGGATTAAAAAATAATGAATTGCACAACTCTTTCAGCTACTATAGGGTTGGAGAAATGGGGCACAGATTATTTTGTAGGGAGGTTACTAAAGCCATGAAGTATTTATAGGATCTGTCCAACTTTGGCCAGATGCCTAGGGAGATTGCCATAGTGATAGGCAAAGTCACTGTACCTTGCGGGACAGGAAGGGCCAGATGGTTGGTTTTCATCTCATATTCCCAGGACCTTGATATTTACTGAATATTTTTTGAATGAGTAAGTGAATGAATGAAATTCTTGAAGATATGCTCTGTGTCAGTTCTTACAAATAATATGTTTAATCTTGATTATAAATTTATGAAGCACAAGTGTCATTATATGCCTCATTTATAGATAATACAGTCTTTGCTATTAGCTTTTCAAAACATGATCTCTTTGTGACAAGTGGTGAATTATGCCTTGTAGACTTCTTAGTGTTTAGAATACAGATTCAAACATGGTCAGAATTCCAGATAGACATGTAGCAGAAATTTAAACAAATATGATTTATTAAAAAATTTTTTATTTTAATTTGTTTAATGTTTATTTTTGAGAGAGAGAGAGGCAGAGAGAGACAGATATACAGAATCTGAAGCAGGCTCTAGGCTCTGAGCTGTCAGCACAGGGTCCCATGCAGGGCTTGAACTCACAAACTGCAAGATTATAACCTGAGCCAAAGTTGGACATTTAACCAACTAAACCACCAGGTTCCCCTAAAAATTTTTTTTCAATGTTTATTTATTTTGAGAGAGAGCTAGTGAGCTGGGCAGGGTCAGAGAGAGAGAAAGGAGAGAGAATCACAAGCAGCCTCTGCTCTGTCAGCATAGAGCTGGATTTGGGGCTCGAGCTCAGGAACCATGAGATCACGACCTGAGCCAAAATAAAGAGTCAGATGCTTAACTGACTGAGCCACCCAGGCACCCTTAAATTATTTTTTTAAATCACTATTTCTAGGGGCACCTTGGTGTTTCAGTCAGGTTGTGTGCTGACATCATGGAGCCTGCTTTGGATTCTCTCCCTCTCTCTCTCTGTCCCTCCCATGCTCACACCCTCTCTCTTTCTCTCTCTCAAGATAAATAAACATAAAAAAAAAAAATGCAACAGATGTACATCGATTTTTGTATCCTGTGACTTACTGAATTTGTTCATCAGTTCTAGCAGTTTTTTGGTGGTCTTTCCGGTTTTTTATTTATAGTATCATGTCATCTACAAATAGTGGAACTTTGACTTCTTCCTTACGGATTTGGATGTCTTTTCTTTCTTTTTGTTGTCTCACTGCTGTGGCAAGGATTTCCTATATTATGTTGAATAAAACTGGTGAGGGTGGACATCCTTGTCTGGTTCCTGATCTTAGGGGAAAAGCTCTCAGTTTTTTTCCCATTAAGGATGATTTAGGTGTGGGTTTTTCATATATGTCTTTTATTATGTTGAGGTATGTTCCCACTAAACCTACTTTGTTGAGGGCTTTCCTCATGATTCAATGTCATACTTTGTCAAATGCTTTTTCTGAATCCATTGAAATGATTATATGGTTCTTATCCCTTTTATTGATGTGATGTATCACATTGATTGATTTGCAATATTGAATCACCCTTGCAACCCAGGAATAAATCCCACTTGATCATAGTGAATTTTTTTTTTAATGTATTATTGGATTCTGTATGCTGTTATTTTATTGAGAATTTTTACATCTGTGTTCCAAGATACTGGCTTGTAGTTCTCTTTTTTACCGATGTCTTTATCTAGTTTTGGTATTAGGGTAATGCTGGCCTCATAGAATTAACATGGAAGTTTTCCTTTTCTATTTTTTGGAATAGTTTAAGATGA
Source organism: Leopardus geoffroyi (assembly GCF_018350155.1). Taxonomy (NCBI): domain Eukaryota; kingdom Metazoa; phylum Chordata; class Mammalia; order Carnivora; family Felidae; genus Leopardus; species Leopardus geoffroyi. The sequence goes on along the minus strand of NC_059327.1, from coordinate 101,450,933 downwards.
ATAGGTATTAATTCTTCTTTAAATGTTTGGTAGAATTCACCTGTAAAGCCATCTGGTCCTGGACTTTTGTTTGTTGGAAGTTTTTTGATTACTGACTCTATTTCTTTGCTGGTTATCAATCTGTTCAAATTTTCTATTTCTTTCTGTTTGAGTTTTGGTAGTTTATATGTTTCTAGGACTTTATCCATCTCTTCTCATTTGTACAGTTTGTTGGCATGTGGTTTTTCATAATATTCTTTTATGATTGTTTGTTTTTCTGTGGGGTTGGTTGTTATTTTTCTTCTCTCATTTGTGATTTTATTTATTTAAGTCCTTCCTCTTTTTTTTTCTTGCTGTCTGGCTACAGGTTTATCAATTTTACTGATCCCCCCCCCCCCCCCCAAAACCAGCTCCTGGTTCATTGATCTGTTCTACTGGTTTTTGGGGTTTTTTTTTTGTTTTGTTTTAGTTTCCATATTTTTTATTTCTGCTCTAATCTTTATTGTTTCCTTCTGGTTTTAGGTTTTGTTGTTCTTTTTCTAGCTCCTTTAGGTGCAAGGTTAGGTTATTTGAGATTTTTCTTGCTTTTAGAGTAGGCCTGTATGCCTGTATTGCTATAAACTTCCCTCTTAGAATCACTTTTGCTGCATCCCAGAAGTTTTGGACCATTGTGTTTTCATTTTCATTTGTTTCCATGTACTTTTTAATTTCCTTTTAATTTCCTGGTTGACCCATTCATTGTTTAATAGCATATTATTTAATCTTCATGTATATGTGGTCTTTCCAGATTTTTTGTTGTGGCTGACTTCTAGTTTCATAGTGTTGTGGTTAGAAAATATGCATGGAATGATTTCAATCTTCTTGAATTTGTTGAGGCTTATTTTGTGGGCTAATATGTGAGCCATTCTAGAGAATGTTCCACGTGCACTTGAAAATAATGTGTATTCTGTTTTGGAATGGAATGTTCTGAATATATCTGTTAAATCCTTCTGGTTCAGGGTGCCATTCAAAGCCATTGTTTTCTCGTTGATTTTCTGTTTAGTTGACTTGTGTATTGATGTGAGATGTTAAAGTCCTCTACTATTATTGTATTATACAATTATCTGATTATTGATTTAGATCCTGTATGTTTGTTTTTAACTTTGAGGTATTTGGGTGCCTCTATATTAGGTGCATAAATATTTACAATTGTTACACCTTGTTGGATTATTCTCATTATTATATAGTGTCCTTCTTTGTCTGTTGTTGTAGTCTTTGTTTTAAGTCTATTTGGTCTGATATAAATATTGCCACTCCAGCTTTCTTTGACCTCCATTTGCATGATAGATGTTTGTCCACCCCTTTCCTTTCTAATTGCAGGTGACTTTAGATCTAAAAAGTCTTTTGTAGGCAGCGTATGGATGAGTCTTTTTTTTTTAATTTTAATTTTAATTTTTTAAATTTACATCCAAATTAGTTAGCATATAGTGCAACAATGATTTCAGGAGTAGATTCCTTACTGCCCATTTAGCCCATCCCCCCCCCCACCCCTCCAGTAACCCTTAGTTTGTTCTCCATATTTATGAGTCTCTTCTGTTTTGTCCCCCTCCCTGTTTTTGTATTATTTTTGTTTCCCTTCCTTTATGTTCATCTGTTTTGTCTCTTAAAGTCCTTATATGAGTGAAGTCATGATTTTTGTCTTTCTCTGACTAATTTCACTTAGCATAATACCCTCCAGTTCCATCCACATAGTTGCAAATGGCAAGATTTCATTCTTTTTGATTGCCGAGTAATACTCCATTGTGTGTGTGTGTGTGTGTGTGTGTGTGTGTGTGTGTGTGTGTGTATACACACACACACACACACACACATCTTCTTATTCCATTCATCTGTCGATGGACATTTGGGCTCTTTCCATACTTGGGCTATTGTTGATAGTGCTGCTATAAACATGGGGGTGCATGTGTCCCTTCGAAACAGCATGCCTGTATCCCGTGGATAAGTGCCTAGTAGTGCAATTGCTGGGTTGTAGGATAGTTCTATTTTTAATTTTTTGAGGAACCTCCATACTGTTTTCCAGAGTGGCTGCACCAGCTTGCATTCCCAGCAGCAATGCAAAAGAGATCCTTTTTCTCCGCATCCTTGCCAACATCTGTTGTTGCCTGAGTTGTTAATGTTAGCCATTCTGACAGGTGTGAGATGGTATCTCATTGTGGTTTTGATTTGTATTTCCCTGATGATGAATGATGTTGAGCATTTTTCATGTATTGGTTGGCCATCTGGATGTCTTCTTTGGAGAAGTGTCTATTCATGTCTTTTTCCCATTTCTTCACTGGATTATTTGTTTTTTGGGTGTTGAGTTTGATAAGTTCTTTATAGATTTTGGGTATTAACCCTTTATCTGATACGTCATTTGCAAATATCTTCTCCCATTCTGTCATTGCCTTTTAGTTTTGCTGATTGTTTCCTTTGCTGTGCAGAAGCTTTTTATTTTGATGAGGTCCCAGGAGTTCATTTTTGCTTTTGTTTCCCTTGGCTCCAGAGACATGTTAAGAAGTTGCTGCAGCCACGGTTAGAGAGGTTTTTGCCTGCTTTCTCCTCTAGTATTTTGATGGCTTCCTGTCTTACATTTATGTCTTTCATCCATTTTGACTTTATTTTTGTGTATGGTGTAAGAAAGTGGTCCAGGTTCATTTTTCTGCATGTCACTGTCCAATTTTCTGAACACCATTTGCTGAAGAGACTGTCTTTATTCCATTGGATATTCTTTCCTGCATTGTCAAAGATTAGTTGGACATATGTTTGTGGGTCCATTTCTGGGTTCTCTGTTCTGTTCCATTGATCTGAATGTCTGTTCTTGTACCAGTACCATATTCTCTTGATGATTACAGCTTTGTAGTATAGCTTGAAGTCTAGGATTGTGATGCCTCCTGCTTTGGTTTTCTTTTTCAAGATCACTTTGGCTATCCAGGGTTTTTCTGCTTCTGTACCAATTTTAGGATTATTTGTTCTAGCTCTGTGAAGAATGCTGGTGTTATTTTGATAGGGAAGTCTTGTGTTTTTTATTTTAATCCATTCTGTTACCTTATCTCTTTAAAAACATTTTTTTTTGACATTTGTTCAATTTTTTTTTTTTAATTTTTTTTTTCAACGTTTATTTATTTTTGGGACAGAGAGAGACAGAGCATGAACGGGGGAGGGGCAGAGAGAGAGGGAGACACAGAATCGGAAACAGGCTCCAGGCTCTGAGCCATCAGCCCAGAGCCTGACGCGGGGCTGGAACTCACGGACCGCGAGATCGTGACCTGGCTGAAGTCGGACGCTTAACCGACTGCGCCACCCAGGCGCCCCCATTTGTTCAATTTTGAGAGACAGAACATGAGTTGGGGAGGGGCACAGAGAGAAAGGGAGACGCAGGATTGCACGAAGGCTCCAGGCTCTAAGCTGTTGGCACAGAGCTCACAAACTGCAAGTTCATGACCTGGGCTGAAGTTGACTGCCCAACTGACTGAGTCACCCAAGCGCCCCTCACCTTATGTTTTTTGATTGGAGCATTTGGTCCATTTATGTTCAAAGTACTTATTGGTATGTATTTATTGTCATATTATTTGTTTTGTGGTTGTTTCTGAAGATTTTTTCTGATCCTTTCTTGTTTTTCTCTCATGGTTTACTGATTTTCTTTAGTGATATATGTATTTGGAGACACATACATATATATTGATTTCTTTCCCTTTATTCTTTACATGTTAGCAATTTTTGATATGGTTACCATCAGGTCTGTGTATAACATCTTCACATATAGCAGTCTACATTAAGTTGATGGTTGTTTAAGTTTAAACCCGTTCTTTACTCTTCTTCTCTCCATGTTTTAGGTAATATGCTGTATATCCTTTTATTTTGTTTATATCCTTTTAGTTGTTTATATCATTTTTTTGACTCTTTTTTTTTTTTTTTTTACAGAAGCATACATTTTTACAGCTTTTGAGTTTCCTACCTTATACTGTCACTTTTGGTCTTTCCTTTCCACTCAAGGATTTCCCTTAATATTTATTACAGGATTTGTTTAGTGGTCATGAACTCCTTAAATATTTTTTTTTGTCTGGGAAACTCTTTACCTCTCCTTCTATTCTGAATGAGAGCTTTGCTGCATAGAGTATTCTTGGCTGCAGATTTTTCCCATTCAGGATGTTGAATATATCATGCTGCTCCCTTCAGCTTGCCAAGTTTCTGTTGAAAAACCACCTGTAAGCCTTAGTGGTTTTCTTTTGTAAGTTACTGTCTTCTTTTGTCTTGCTGCTTTAAAAATTTTTTCTTTATCATATGTTGTCTATTTAATTACAATATGTCTTGGTGTGTGTCTGCTTTTGTTGATTTTGATGAGAGTTCTCTGTGCCTCCTGGATCTAGTCACCTGTTTTCTTTTCCAGATTAGGGAATTTTTCAGCTATTATTTCTTCAGATAAATTATCTCTCCCCTTTCCTTTCTCTTCTTCTTCTGGGACTCCTATAATGTGAATGTTACTACATTTGATGGAGTCACTGAGTTCTCTAGGTCTATTCTCATTTTGCATAATTGTCTTTTCTCTCTTGTTCAGCTTGATTACGTTCCATTAGTCTGTCATGTAGATTATTAATTTGTTTCTCAGCCTCTTACAGCCTGCTGTTCATTCCATCAGGTATATGTCTCATTTCATTTTTGTGCCCTTTATCTGTGCTGTGTTATTCCTTATCTCTGTGTTAAAGGTCTCACTCTTGTCTTCCACTATTTTGTTAAGTCCAGTGAGTGTCCTTATGATGATTAATTTAAATTCTCTATCCGGCATGTGACTTATATCTGTTTCACTTAGATCTCCAGCTGTGGCCTTGTCTTGCTCTTTCATTTGGGATAAATTTCTCTGTCTTCTCATTTTGTCTAAGTCTTTTGGCATGTTTCTTTGTGTTGGGAAAGTCAGCTGCGTCTCCTATTCTTGAGGGTAATGAGCTTCATGATAAAAGGTCCTGTAGTGCCCTTCTGTGTAGTGTCCCTTGCTCCCCAGGGACTGGTTGTTCTGGGAGTGTCACGAGTAGGTGCTGTATGTGCTCTGCTGTTTTGTCCTAGCTGCTTCATCCTCAGGCCAGTTGTTTGCAGAGGCTCTCTTTGCCTGTTGTGGGCAGTGTTGGCCTCTGGTCTGAAGGTGGTGCATTTTAACTAGGTGTGCCTGGTCCGTTTGTGAAATGAGACCTGTCGCCACTGCTGCTGGAACCGAGGCCCTACAAAAGTTCCCCATCAGGAGATAGGGTGTGGCAGGGGTTTGGACCTTCTTCTAGGGGAAGGGTCTGCTATGCTGGGAGTGAGGCAAGTGTGACTGGGAGGGGGGATTCCACTGGGGCGAGTGGGCGGGGCTTGGTGTAAACAATTTAGGTAGTGAGCATCCCAGACTTCCTGCAGGTGGCCCTGTGCTTATGCTGAGGGGCCTGGAAGGGAAATGGTGCCTGCCAGTTCCTTTGTTCCCAGAGGGGTGTTTCCGTGAATACTGCTTCTCTGGGACATGCTTTGAGATGAGCAACTAACCTCCTCATGTGTGCCCCGGGTGCTCTTCAGATCGCTCTTTTAATACTATATTTCCATAGGCTATTTGCTCTGCCTTTTCTCCAAGAGCAGCACAATGCCCTCTGTCCTCTCTCAGAGCCAGGCACACTGACCTTTAAAACTGCAGGCTTTAAGCCCCACTAGTTGCAAGAACTCAGGAAATTTGCTTTCCAAGCCAATTGCTATGGTGATTTGTTTTTCCCATGGGTTCCTCTGTGTGTTAGTCTCTCACCCTTCTTCTCAGGGACTGTGACTCCCTCCCCACCCCTTTGGCCACTCCCAAACCATGTCTCTGCACTTCGTACCTTCTTTGGTGTGGCCTTTTCTCTACCTTTAGTTGTGAAGTTTGTTCTGCCAGGCTTCAGGCCAATATCTGGGGTATTTAGGATGATTTAATCTAGTTGTATTCATGGAATGAGGGGAGCCTAGGGTCCTCCTCCACTGCCAGTTTTCATACCAACATTTCACAAAAGAAGTTGTGTGTGTGTGTGTGTGTGTGTGTGTGTGTGTGTGACAAAGTCTAGAGTTTTTAATGTTTGGGCTTAGGCCAGGGCCCATAGACTCCATCCCTTTTAATGAACAGGAAAGTAAAAAATTAAAGATAAAGAAAATTAGTGATATGAATTTATTCTCATAATTTAAAAGTATTAATAGTTGACCTTGTTAATTACCACCAAAGTGATGTTTTCGATTCTTACCCTAAATCAAAGTTATAATTTTGATGAGACCTCCACCCGCCTTGTAACAGCAGTGTGGCTAATCTCCCTGTACAACAGGAGAATTCATTTAGTTGTTTACATATTCGTTTTACAAGTAATTTTTCTGGGAAGTCACTTCAGGAAGTTACATTACTCAAGAGTCAGGTATTGTTTATTTTAATGAGATTAGAAGAAAAAAAATCATTGAAATATCTGTTTGGTTATACCTACGTTGCATATTTTCTAGACTTAAATTTATTTTCGTCCTTGTTTAATGATATAGAACTGTAGAGCCATTGTGTTGTAGAGTTCTGGAGAATCTTGGCCTTACCCAAGGGTATCAACTCCAGAAGTGGGTGGATGTTTGTTAAGCACCTCTATTTTTCTAGAAGGAACCTAATACCCACCATGGCTGACAGTTAAAGCACCTGGTTCTGCTCTCTAGGTCGGCCAGAGAGCTGAACCTTTTAAAAGTTCTGCTGTGGGGAATAATGTTTATGGAAGCCTGACTCAGGATATATAGTATATGTTTACTCCAGGTTGGAGAGTTTAACCTGAGGGTTTGTTCCATGGACAAGCTCTAGGTTTCCATGATCCTTTAAAAGTAAATGCAAAATATCATGTCAGGGTGTTTTTCTGAGGGTATACATAGCATTTTATCAGATTCTCATATCATTTTATCAGTTGTCCATGGCCCAAAATATATTAAGGACAGTATCACTAGATGCACTAAAGAATATCTTCTAATTAGCCTGACTGACGGTGAGAGAACCAATTTACATGTGTTGGTGTAAGCCTATAGCTTATTGTGAGTGATTTTTGAGCATAATCTCTGTATGAAACTTGTCTCAGTTAATTCTAAGAAATGTTTAAGCCTGCTGTTTATCTCATTTCATAGTGTCCACTCTGAGGTCCCTTGGGAAAAACTTATCTTTGGTAACTCTGTCAGTACTTATGCTTCTCCTTAGTATCCAGTTTGTTTTAACCTTACTATCTCTGAGCGACTTGTTACTGCTGTTGGCTTCTAGAAAGCCAAATATGTCATCTGCTTCTTATGTGTAATGATCTGAATCCTGGCCTCGCCAGTTTTCAGCACTTGAATTTACGTTTGCCTCATTTAAAAGCTATTTTTAGCATTTTTTGTTTGTTTGTTTTGGTATATTGCCAATATTTTTGTAATTCATCTTAAATATTATTGGGACCTGACAAGTTTTACCTCAGTAAAAATAACGTACTTATTGACTTGTTATTTTAACCATTAGGTGTCTACTATATTGTTGTATATAGTATATAGCATTAGGTACTGGGGATTACAAAGTCAAATAAGTTAGGCCCATACCTCATAAAACATGTATTGTCTGGCAGGACAAGTAGAGATGTCCAGAGTTATGCCTGCTTTGCTTGTGTTGTGTGCTTGTGTTGTGATAGAGTGAGGTCATGCCAAGGAGGATAGGCGATTCTAACAAAGTCAGAAAAGGCTTCTTTGAGTAGGAGTTCAGGACTGCTGAACTGGATCCTTGGAGGCAAGTAGGTGTTACCACCAAAAAGTGGTGCTTTAGCTTTTTATTCTAAATCAGAGTTAGAGCATTTTGGTGGACCTTCCAACCATCTTTTAACAGCAATGTGGCTATTGTGCCCATTCAGCAGCAGAAGTCATTTAGTTATTTACATACACGTTCTGCAATTCAACTGAGTTTTCTTGGAAGGCAAATAAAGTCATGAAGGCCAAGGAAGTACTGCCAGGTTTGGTATGTTTTGGAAACTGCAAATAGTTTGGCATGGCTGGAATGTGGGGTTATGGTAAGTAGCAAGGCCAGCCACATAGGAAGGGCCTGGATTACGACGGGCTTTATAAACCATGCTGAACAATTTGATCTTTATCCTCAAGGCAGTGGGGAGTCAATGAAATATTTTAATCAGGAGAGTAAGAATATCAGATTTGGGCTTTTATAAAATCACTCAGCTGTGTGGGATGGATGGGAGGGTGTAAACCTGGGAGTAGGGAGGAGTTAAGAAATTATTACAGTAGTCCAAATTGAGAAACGTAATCTCACACACATTGCCTGGCATGTTGTAAATGATGGATGTGCACTAGAGTGGAAGGGTCTCCATTTTGTCAGGAGACAAAAGGAAATTATTGGAGTAATACTGAAAATGTCCCATTTATGAAAATGCATACACTCAAAAGGATTATATACTTTTGGACTAAATATGTAGACTAATGTCTGAAAAGGATACACACCAAACTGCTCACAAGTGCTTGTAACTTTGGAGATGGGAATGGAATTGGGAGAGAAGAGATGAAGGAGAATCTTTATTTCTTTACCTATTTATTGAGAAAAATTTAAAACTAATATACCCATATGTTATTTATATAAACATCTCTTGAGAAGAATGAAAGAGGAGTGAGGGAGTGGAGGCTGATGTTGGATACTGCTGTCTAGGGGGTATGAATGTGAAGGGATGGAGACAGGTGAGATAGTGCCTATAGGCTCCTGACTTGGAAGGGCAGAGCTGTGGCTGGGTGTTTGGCCATTGGTCACACAGGTGGGTGGACACAGAGCACCAGTTGACTTGGAGCACTAGCTGCTTGCAAGCAGTGCTCAGGCCCGTGCCTTCCTATATAGAAGGAGCTCACTTCTCATTCATCTACTTCTTGGTTTCTCACCTCTTCACTCCCACTCAAGGGATGTGTGGCCTGGGTTATTATCAGTGGAGCTGCTTTACTTTGCTAAGGGGAATGATGTTTAGTTAGCACTTGGGGGCAGAGCATTATTTCTAATTCACTCTAGAGTCTAAGTCAAAGCACACCAAAAATCTAAATCTGAACACATTCTGTGTAATGTAGCTTACTTTTCTAAAGTGTGAAAATCATAACTGTGTTTTTTTGGGAAACTCTCATACTAACAGACCAATGATTTGGGAAGGATGTGAAGGGACTAGATCAAAACCCAAAGAGGGAGGAGTGCCCCTGCGCACTGGGCTTGGTATACCAGCAGCAGTGCTCAGTGAAAGCCATCCTGGCTTTGGAGTCCCATCAGAGGCTAGCCCTGCTGTGTGGAGATGCTGCTGCCTAGGCTACAATTGAACAGATGCTCATCACCTGATGACCTCGCAATTTGATTTTTAGGAGGCCTGTATTAGTGATGGTTTTCAAGACAAACAGAAACAATAGAAGCAGAGAGGGAAGGAAAGGAGGGAGAGATTTATTTTAAGGAACTGTTCACATGAGTATGGAAGCTGGCAGCCTGTGAGGCTGGACACCTGGAGAAGACCCTAATTCTTTTCTAGCAGAATTCCTTACTCAGGGGAGGGTCAGTCTTTTGTTTTCAGGCCCTCAACTGATTGGATGAGGGCCATCTACATTATGGAGGGTTATCTGCTTTACTCAAAGTCTAGTAATGAAAATGTAAGTCTCATCCAAAAACACCTTCACAGAAACATCCAGAGTAATGTTTGATCAAATATCTGGGTACCATGGCCCAGCTAAGTCGACACATAAAAATAACAATCACAGGACCCTTATTGGCATAAGTTCTAGACTGGCGTGTGTCCAGCCCTGGTTTGGTTAAGACCAACTTATTCACTGTGATGCCCCAAGGACATGGGTTGCAGAATTCCTGATAGAGGGACTAGACTGGCTGTCTCTTGAATTAAGATGTTTAGTTTTGCTTTGGTCCCCAGCTCACCACTGAGGCCCTAAGAAGGCTCCCCCTTACATGACTGGCACTTGCCATGGAACATGGAGTCTAGCTTTTTTCTTCATTCCCTCCTCCCCCCTCTTCCCTCCTCTTTTTCCTCCTTCTCCCTTCTCTTTTCCTCCTTTCTCCCTTCCTCCTTCCCCTCCCCCCTTCTTCAATACAATTGACATATAGTATTATATTAGTTTTAGGTATACAACATAATGATTTGATATACGTTCACATTGCAAAATGATTACCACAGTAAGTTTAGTTAGCATCCATAACCTCATATAGTCACATACTTTTTCTCGTGGTGAGAACTTTAAGGATCTACTCTTATAGCCACTTTCAAAGATAAAACACAGTATCATTAATTATAGTTACCATGCTGTACATTACAACCCCAGGACTTACTTATCTTATAATTGGAAGTTTTACCCTTTTTGCACCTTTACCCATTTTGCTCGCCTTCCCACTCCCTGTCTCTGGCAATCACTAATCTGTTTTCTGTATCTGTGAGCCCATTTTTAATACCACATATAAGTGATATCCTACAGTATATGTCTTTGACTTTTTTCACGTAGTATAATGTGCTCAAGTTTCATTCATATTGTCACAAATGGTAGGATTTTCTTTCTTTTTTTTATGGCTGAATAATAATTCAGTGTGTGTGTGTGTGTGTATCACATTTTCTTAATCCATTTATTCCATCAATAGGTACTTAGGTTGTTACCATGTCTTGGCTATTGTAAATAATGCTGCAATGAACATGGGGATGTGGGTACCTTTTATAGGTAGTGGTTATGTTTTCTTTGGATAGATACCCAGAAGTGGAATTGCTGGATCATATGGTAGGTTTTAATCTTAATTTTTTGAGCAACCTCCATAGTGTTTTTCATTAGTTTTTTTCTGGTTCTCTTTTCCTCTCCCTGACATGTGTGGGTTAATTTTACTTCTTTAGGATTTCTGAAAACCAGAATAATGATCCTATTCTAGAAAAAAGAATTATTAGAGCAAACAAACAGAGGATTCCCAACAAGATCACAGTACTACTTCCGTGTGGAGATGTTTCAGGCTGCTCTTGCCTGTGATTGTGGAAGGACTACGCTATCCCTGGCCTCTGTCTACTGCCATCTGCTCCAGAGGCTCCCTTGCTCTTCTCTTTTCACAGAACTGAACTGGCCCTCAGATGTCTGTTCCTGAGGACTGGTCAGCAGAGGGGAGTGGAGGCTGTAGTCTGATAGGTACAGGTGCTAGTTTTTTGTTTTTTGGTTTTTTTTTTCTTTAAGTCCTATTCTGGACTGTTATTGGGAATGTCTGTTGCCTCTGTCATAGCATCAACCTCTTTCTTGCAGAGGAAAATCACCATTGATTAGAAGCAGGGGTATCAGCATAACTAGGGGCATTTCTGCTATAGGTTTTTAAGCCTCATGGGAAGTCCAAAATGACATCCATCTATCTACCTATTTATCTATCTACCCATCCATCCATCCATCCATCCATCCATCCATCCATATCACTGGCACTGCTGGGAGAGAGCTGGGGATTGAAGGAGTGGGAGTCGGTGCTGGGCCAGCAGTAGGGGAGTTCTGCCATGGTCTTCACATCTTCCTTATCTGCACTCTGCACATTTGGGTCTCCTTGACTGGCTCTCTTTGTTTATCTTATGACCTCAGGGACAAGGTGACTCTCCACAGGAAGCTCAAAAACCATACCAGAGTACCACCAAATACACAGAATTTAGAGTGCTGATTTTGACGCAAAATGGCACAAAATGACAAACTCTCTTTGGTGGCTTAGTTGCTGTAAAAACAAAATAGGCAAATGTGATTCACTAAGTGATGAGCTTAGCTTGACTAGCACAATGTGGGCAAGTGAGCTTTTAGGTGTGGGTACATTTTGGGATGTTATGTCTGTGATAAATCATGTTTTTCTTTGCAGTAGGGGGCAACATTATGTCCAAGAGAGAGGTGTGGCTGTGGGTGGGTAGGCTTAGAGCATGATGTAAGCTTATATGGCTGCTGCAGAGAATGGGAGAGGAAAGAGACCTGGGTTATGCCCATGGCTGCTGAACAGTTGCTGAGGGCCCACCTGAGGCTGAAGACCCCTCATTCCTAATAACACCCAATGGCACTAATGCTTGTGTCATTTCTAGAAAATTTTTGTTGCATATGTTCAGTGGTTTTGAGTGCAGGATTGGAGAAGCTAGATGGCTATATTGATCCAAAATTGGGGCTTGGCTTTAGAAATGCTAGCAAGAAAAAGCAGGAGAATTGAATGATACCCCACAGAGTTTAGACTGATAAGGAAGTGAAACCCAAGAGGCTAAGGACTGGTGGGTAAATGGCAGAGTCGGGGTCAGTAAAGTCCGAAGAGTCAGAAAACCAGCAGAGGGAAATGAGGTGATACTATATTGGAGATTAAGATGAAGTAGTAGTCCACGAATGATGGCTTGGCCATGAAAGCGGGAAGTATAGGTTGCTGGATTTCATAAGCTGAGAATCTTTGACGCTAGGTTGTTGTTGGGGCTTCTATATGAACCGTGAAGTTTTTCAAGATGATGCGAAAAGATGTGGGGTGCCAAATCCCAAAGTTTTCAGTGAGTGGCAGTGACCACTCAATGGACCAACAAGAGGAAGTGAGAGTATGAAACTTGAAGGAGGAAAGAGTTCAGTATGGTGGCAGGAAAGTACTAGTTGTAGATGCTGGTACAGGAAGTCAGAAGAAGGCTTCATACACTAGGAGGGGAGAGGCCTGATCCCAGGTGAAAATGGCTGTTCAGAAGAATTGGCTGTACCCCAGGATGCTTAGCTCCCAGTGGTGTTGCAATGGGTGACCCATTGTTGCAAGTGGTGTTGTAGTGACCAGCCCTTAGGATTTAAGTGTTGCAAGGGAAAGAGGTCTGTTGGGGTAAAGAAACATCTTTGGGTAAGGAGCCTGTTTTCTGTTTTTAAAAACATCAGCATTGGAATAGGTGATCTCCAAGGCATCTTCCTGGTTTAAAAGTTCTTTCCATGAATCTGAAAAAATGCAAATCAGGAGTTTGATCCATTGTATTGCCCAGCTGAAAGAATATGCCTAGATTCTGAATAATACTTTCTTCGTGTGAAAATCACTATTCCCTTAGAGATAGAAAATAGTATACTTTAGAAATTCTTGGGAAATGAGGATATCAGAGGATATCAAATGCCTGGGTGGCTCAGTTGGTTAAGTTTCTGGCTTTGGCTCAGGTCACGATCTCATCGTTCATGGGTTTGAGCCTCACATCGGGCTCTCTGCTGTCAGCGCAGAGCCCGCTTTGGATCCTCTGTCTCCCTCTCTCTCTGTCCCTCCTCCCCCTCAAAAATAAGTAAACATTTGGAAAAAAAAAAAGAAATTGTTAGGAAAAATGGGTAGTTATAGTAAAAGGTCTAAGTTGCACAAAATGAGATATATATGTTTCTGGTCTTGGAACAGTTAGTTGGCAGGGCCAGACTCCCATGCCTGAGATAAGAGATTTCAATTCAGAGCATCTCAAACAGAATCATTTGCTGTGCCTAAAACCTTTCTTTATTCCTCCAAAAATAATGCTGAGATAAATAATAGTGAATGCCTTTAGAGATGATGTCTGGTTTTTTTGTTTTTTGTTTTTCCTCCTTACACAGCCTCATATATCTTTTGGAAGAAGCATAAAGAGTAAGGGGAGCAGACGGAGTAAGGGAGGTGGAAAGCGGGAGAGGGAAAAAAGAAAGAAAAAACAAATATGCATCCAAGATGTGCAAGAGAAGATTTAGGCTGAAAGATTTCATATTCAAAACTCCTGAGTAATTAGTTGTATGGCGGGGGTGGGGGTGGGGCGCTCCTGGCGCTCTCTTTAGTAAGGAGTGGTTCTAAGTCTGACAAGGAGAAAGGAATAGAAGAAAACAAAGTGAGAGTTTTTGTGACACAGGGGAAGGAAGCACATTCAATAATTGTGATTTTAGGCTCCTTTTGGGGGATGGAAGTATGAAATAGAGACTGAATTCTATTTGCTTTACTACTTGTGTACTTTTCTGACTTTTTTTTTTTTTTAATTCCAGAAAGCATAGTAATTAACTCTTAGTCTTTTTATTATAAAGAATAAGAGATTGTAGAAGATTTTCTTTGGGAAGATAAGACCTCTTATTTCTTGGTACTTCATCCATTCCCCTGCTTTTCTACCACTCCCTCTACCCCCACAACTAATTACTAGGAACAAGGCACAATTTTAGCATTATTTCAACCAGCTATTCCTTGAAGAATGGCATACGAGGAAATGCTAGTGACACTTCACAGAAACAGTGTGGTTCAGCGTCCAGTATTAGACGAGGATTGGGTCTGCTGATCTTTGGCCCCAGGTCACTACCAAACTGGGACTCTGCTTCCTTATCTTTAACTGAAAATTTTTGACTAGATGATTTCTATGTGTCGAGCTCTGAGGATTTTTGGCTCAAATTCTGCTGGAGGCTCAAAGAATCCATTTCTGGGAAGGATTTAAATGTCACAAGAAATAGGCATGGCCAAAGGACAAGCGTAGGATCCCAGGAAAGAGGGTGCTTCATGTCGGGCCTGTCCCTGGAGATGGCCAGAGTGATCCTAAAGTGATAGACATGTGAGGCCAGACTCCCTTAGCCAATAGATGGTTGTAAATGTGTTGTTATCAGAATGGAAGTACAGAGGTAGAACAACAAACAGGAACTGCCTTCTAAATAGGGACTTAGACGTGATTCATTAGCAAGAACGTGTTGAATAGCTATTCTTGAAATTAGAGAAAAATCTAAAACTGTGATTAAACGATTATTTTCCCTAGCCTGACCCTTACCCTCACCCTCTTTCTTTATTCTTACTTTGTTAAGGTCATTCTCATGGCTTCATCTTTCATGTTTGTGTAGGTAACTGGTAGATCTGGGTCTGTGTCTCAGCTGGGCCTTTCTAGTTGTATGGTCTTGGGTATGTTGCTTAATTTCCTTAAATACCATTTTCCCCATATACCAAGTGGTGATGCTAGCAACTAATAGCTACTGTGTTAATACTATTGTGAGTATTAACACAGGATGATGGAACATTTAGTATAGTGCTGTCAGATAGGAAGGCCTAATGGCTGTTAGCTGTGACTGTTTATTATTCCTGAATCTCCCTTTTGTACCCTTGTATCTCATCTGCTCTCCAGTGCTTCAGTTATTTACTGCTGTCTAACGAACATCTTGAAATCTAATGGCCTAAAATAACCATCTTAGTATTTCTCATGATTATATGGATTGACTGTGGTTCAGATGGATGGTTTTTCTGTTATTATAGTTTGGGATTTCTCATGCATCTGCAGTCAAATGGTGGCTGGGTAAGGAATATCTAAAATGGCTTTACTTACATGTCTGTCACCTTGGCAGGGGTAATTGGAAGCCTATAGACCTCTTTATTTCTTCATGTGGTCTTTCCATGAGACTAGTTTGGGCTTCTTTACAGAGTGGCTGGATCTCCTGAGCAAAGTTTCCAAGAGAGCAAGCTCCAATATGTAAGCACTGTTTACATCATGTTTGCTAATGTCCCATTGACCAACTTCAGTCAATGTGACCCAAGAGTAGAGTCAGTATGGGAGAGGCTACACAAGGTATGACTATCAAAAGGTGTGGTTCATTTGAGCCACCAAAATAAGTCTACCACATCCAGTTTCAAAATTTCTGCTGTCTGGAAAACATCTTCATTTGGACGTCACTCTGTTACCTTGAACCTAAATAACTTCACTTCCAATCAAATGAGCAATTCATTGTTTTTTTTTTCTTTTGTTGTTGTTTTTGTTTTGTTTTGCTGCACGTGGAATTGGTGCTGCATCATAAACTGGATATCCTTATTTTATTAACTTTCTCCCCAAATTATTCCATTTCAGTTTTCATATTTCTAAGCTGAAACATAAATACAACTTTTCCCCCTTCTTTTTTTTTAACCAAAATTTAGACTTCATGAAACCCTCGCATTTATTCCTTTGTTCTCCACCCTCATTGCCACCATCAAAGTCCACATGCTTATTATCTTACACAAGAGCAGCCACATTAGACTTCCCGTTAGTTTTTTTTTTAAAATACTACTTTTAATCTGATGCATTTTTTGAAGAACCTGCAGTATATTTACAGTTCTTGTACTAACCTAACATTCCTGCTTGTTTTCCTGAGGCCCTTATTTATCAGACCCTACTCCATTTATACAACTCATTTTTTTTTTTTAACTATTGTATGTCATTTGCCTTTCAGAATCAGAGTGAGGAGAGAAGGTACTTAATAAAAAAAGTTTGTTTGCATTATAAATATCTTAGAACACAGAGAGGAGTGGAGGCAGCCAATATGGAGGCAGAGCAAAAATCCTGAAAACCAGATGAAGTGGAAGAGATTTTATTATTGCTATTTGTATTTTTGAAAATCAGGAGGAAAAGGGGGATCAGATATTTCAGGGGATTAGAAATTAAGTCCCCTTTGGTGGAATTCCTTAATTAAAAAAAATCTTCGGGGCACCTAGGTGACTGTCGGTTGAGCATGTGACTTTGGCTCAGGTCATGATCTCTCAGTTCATGGGTTCAAGCCCTGCATTGGGCTCTGGAGCCTGCTCCTGATTCTGTTTCTCGCCCCCGTCCCTCCCTTGCTCTTGCTCTCTCTCTCTCTCTCTCTCTCTCTCTCTCAAAAATAAACATTAAAAAATTTTTTTTAAATCTTGAACTGTCTTTTGATAATTGCACTACTCCTGACTCAGTTGGGTCATACATCCATATATTTTCCTCCCACAGTCTTTTTTATTGTTGCCAAGGTGTATGTTCTAGTGTATGTTCTAATTGTGCTTTGTACACAATGAGTGCTTCATAAATGTGTGTTGGATGAAGAGTGTAAATAAAAACTTAGTTAAATCCATGCACGTATGAACTTAAATAGACAACTTCAGCAAAGTCAAATAAAAGGATGTATTTTTACATATTAAATGAAGAGAGATACAGTTTTTTGAAATCACCACTAAAAATAGACATTTGTTAAGCACTCAATACATGTACTCTAAACATTGAGACTCTGGCTGGGATGAATGAAGGCTTAGCTAGTTACACTGCACAGTAAAAGTACCTGTTTCTTCTATGGGTAGAGCATATAAATCATGTGAGGAATGTGTGAAGAGAAAGCCATTTTATTTTTTCTTTTTTAGATCGATGAGCCTTTGGATCCGATAAAAATTTTAAAATAGGGCATTGGTAGACTACCTTCCTGTTCTTTTGAAGAAACAACATTTTAAAGTAATAAACGTAGGAGGAGCCTAGGTGGCTCAGTCAGTTAAGCACTGGGCTCTTGATTTCAGTTTCGGTTGTGATTTGAGGCCTGCATTGGGCTCTGTGCTGACAGTGTGGAGCCTGCTTGGGATTCTCTCTTCCCCTCTCTGCCCCTCCCCCACTCATGCTGTCTGTCTGTCTGTCTCTTTCAAAATAAATAAAATAGACTTAAAAAAAAAAGAATAAGAAGAAAAATAAAGTAATAAGCATAGAAAGGCAGTAACCTAAAAAGGTTTAACAAGCATAATCAGTTATTTGCTGAATTATTTTGATACTGTTCATTTCCATTCCAATGCGTAGTATTTTTTGTTTAATGTTTATTTTAAAAGAAAGAAAGAGATAGAACATGAGCAAGGGAGGGAGACCAAGAACAAGAGAGACTGGGAGACCAGAGGATCCGAAGCAGGCTCTGTGCTGACAGCAGAGAGCCTGATGTGGGATTCGAACTTATGAACCATGAGATCATGACCTGAGTCAAAGTCGGACACTTAACCAAGTGAGCCACCCAAGCACTCCCCCAGGGCATAGTATTTTTGTGAAACCAATGATCATATTTAACCTCAGTAATCAAGATACTGTATAAGGATATGGCAAACATTTTTAAAAATCTTTTCCACTTCTCCAGTTTTTAGCTATAATTTCAAATATCCTGTTTTAGAGAACTCAACTTCAGAGTAGTCCACTTAACTTTTCTAACTTGGACCTCAAAGCAGCAGCGTTCTTGCAGGGTGGAACCATGATCTTCTTTAACCGTGATCCTGTTTCCTTTAAAATTCTCAGCACAGCTGAAGAAGGGGCCCTGTTTCTTACTACAGACTTTCAGGCAAAGGAGCTGTTTCCAACTTCCTACTAAATCCACCCAGCTATGTCATGCAGGGGATGCAGGGAAGAATTTTCCTTGGGAGGGCCTCCTCAGAAGTTTTGGAGATGGGCCTTGCGCTCTTGGCTGGAATCAGGGTTTTCCAAAGTGGAGGCTGTAGCAATGCTCGTCACTGATTGGGAGACGTGCTGCCTGGGCTATTTTCATGAGAGTCAAATAAAACTCTCTTGTCGTAAGCCTGCTTTGAAAGGTGTTTTCCTAATGATTTTACCAGTCAAATAGAATGACTGTGTGGGAGAGTGTAGTTAAATAACTGGAACACTCTGGGCAGCCTCCCTTCCCCACCCTGTGCCCCTACTTGCCTTTCCCCGCCGAAGCTCCTCCTCTCCCAGGCACACACTTGCTGCTCTGTTTTCTGTTCTGGAGCTGCCTGAATTGTGTGATTTTTGTAGATGAATGCAAACTCTTCAATCCAGAAAAAAGTGCCAGGAACACAAACAGTCCAGCTAATTGGCGTTCAACCCTAGGGGAGGAGCATGACCAAACAAGCTCATTGCATTATCTCTATGGGGCACTTAACTCAGAGAAACCTCAGGCTCTCTCAAATCATCCACGAAGCATTTCACAAAAGCATTTCAAAAAGAAAGAACTGCCAGGAAAAGGCTGTAATCAGGAGGTGCTCCATCTCTTGGGTATGTTGGGCTGATTGCAAAAATACTTGCTTGTGGCAGCTTATATTTTTATTGTTAATCTTATCTGAGCTGTTTGTGAATTCAGGGTACTCCAGCCAGGTTAATAGGTTTTGGAACATGGATGTCAAGTTGGTGACCTACAAGCCAAATTCCCATCACAGACTGTTGGGGCCAGGGAGGGAGAGGAGATGGGCCGGGGAGAGGGGGGAGATTCAAACTCTGCACTTGGGTGGTGCTGAGTAGTGGCTGCCCCCACTAGCTGGGTGTATGTGTCCTATAGCCCATGGTCCAGGGCAATCCTCAATCCCCCCTGTTCCCCTTAGTCTTATTATCAAGCTGCTTCACTCTTCTCTCACTTGCATAGTCCCTGTAGGCCTTCGAGTTTGCCACACTGCTTTTAGTACAAGTCTTTTCATAGTGTTCCTTGAATCCTGGACTCCATTGACTCAGACAAACCGAAGGGGTTAAGGATTTTTTTAAGAATTGATTTGTATTATAGAACTAAAACTTAGAAATAGCAGTTATTTTTCAGAGAAAATATTTCTCAGCTATAGCAGTGGCCAACCCTGACTGAAAGTCCGACTTTCAACAGTTTGTTCCATGTTAGGATACTGACTTCCTCAAAGGCCTGTCTGCTGCTGGTCTGTAACAACAGAGCCGCTCTTCTAAAGCCTGATGCTTCCACCTCCAGCCTCAGAAGGCCTCTGCTGGAAGAAATCTCCTCACAAGTTGTCCAGATGCCTGCCCCAGGGGCCAATGAGCTTCCTGTTAACTCAGTAAACATTGTAGGAGATAACAGAGGAATGTGATACGACCACATGTTCTGTATTCACAGACACAGTTCTTGGAGTTCTTTTTACTAACGAAAACTAGAAAAATCTGTAAACATCCAGCTATATGAGGCACAAAAAAAATCTTTTTGTCTTGTCTTTATATAATCCTCTTCCACCACATAATGTTTTAGTATGACCACAAAAGAGGAGGCTACCTGGGGGCCTCAGTCGGTTGAGCATCCAACTCTTGGTTTCAGCTCAGGTCATGATCTCATGGTTTGTGAGTTCAAGCCCTGCATCTGTCTCTGTGCTGACAGCATGACGCCCGCTTGGGATTCTCTCTCTCCCTCTCTCTATGCCCCTCCCCTGCTCGTGTGCATGCGCTCTCTCTCTCTCTCTCGCTCTCAAAATAAATAAATAAACTTAATAAAAATGACAACGAACAGGTAGCACAAAGGGTGTTTGAGCATATTTCTTCCTTTTGCCCCCTGTCTTCACTTTCTAGTGGAACTATTCAGAGGCTATGAAGAATAGAGAATGGGAGAAATTGAGAACCCGTGGTGATAGGAGAGCCCACAGACCACATAATCAGCCTCTGAATAATTGAGCATTTGAGAAGTAGAATAAACCAACAAAAAAAGAATTTTCAAATAATCAAATGATTCCTTTTTGAGTCATTTCATGCATTTTCCCTATGATTATTAGAATAAAATTAAAATTTAGTATTAAATGAAACTCTACATCAGATTCTTGTATTGTACAGTTGACCCTTCAACACTGTGGAAGGTAAAGGTGCTGATTCCCCTTCCCCCCTGAAAATCTGCATATAACTTTGGACTCCCCAAAAACTGAACTACTAATAGCTTAGGGTTGATCAGAAGTTTTACCAATAGCATGAATAGTCAATGCCCATTTTGTATTTTGTATGTATCATATAATGTACTCTTAAAGTAAGCTAAAGAAAAGAAAATGTTATTAAGAAAATCCTAAGGAAGAGAAAATACATTTACAGTACTGTACTGTAAAAACTCTACATGCAAGTGGAACCACACAATTTAAACCTGTGTTATTCAGGGGTTAGCTGCATTGTGTTTTATTTCATGTGCCCAGATAGGACTGAGCTCATAGTGAGTCAACAATGAGTTGTGGAATGAAAATATCAACACACAGTGGAGGCCGCTTGTTTGGTCTAGGGGCTGTTCTACCTGTGGGTTCTCTAATTTCTTCGATTTCTATTTTACCATGGAAACTGAAGTTAGAGTAAAAATAATATCTATGGGAAGCTTTACATCTTCTTTACATTACTTAGCTTTTATTTTTTCTCTTAAATCTATGTTATCTGAAAATACCTATTTCAAATGTTAATTATTAAACAGATTTTTTTAAATTAAAAAAATTTTTTAACTTTTTAAAATGTTTTTATTTATTTTTGAGACACAGAGACAGAGCATGAGTGGGGGAGGGGCAGAGAGAGAGGGGGAAGACAGAATCTGAAGCAGGCTCCAGGCTCTGAGCTATCAGCACAGAGCCCAATTCGGGGCTCAAACTCACCGCGAGATCATGATCTGAGCTGGTCAGATGCTTAACGGATTGAGCCACACAGGTGCCCCATAAACTAACTGAGATTTTAACTAAGCTGACTTTTTAAAATTAATTTTATTTATTTTGAGGTAGTTATAATTCACATTCAACTGTAAGGAATACTACAGAGAGGCTCTGTGTATAGTTATCCCCAATTATAACATCTTGCAATATCCTAGTACAATATCACAACTAGGATATTGACATTGACACAGTCAAGATACAGAACATTTCTGCATTCACAAGGAGTCTTCAAGTTGCCCTTTTATAGTCACACTCAATTCCCTAACCCCACCTTTGGCAACCACCAATCTATTCTCCATTTCTATAATTTTGTGGCAAAGTTATGTTTAGAAACCTCTCTAACAGTCGGCCTCTGGGGAGAAAAGATCACTTAACACTTTTATAGGGTTGATAACTTTTGTTGGTAGACGCTTATATTTATAGATGCATGCTGTTGCTGATGCTTTGTGTTGCTGTGCGAAGAGACTGTGTGGGGTCCTGAAATCCAGATTACTAAGACATCGTTACTGCAGTTATTCTTGCCAGAAAATGCTCCTGCCAGTGGTTGACGGAATTTTCCTGCCTGATTATGCCACCTCCACAATGCCGGCCAAGAAGTGCCATTGGTGGCAGAGTGGTTCAGGCTTCTCCCTGACATTAGGACAGTCAGATTACGTCTGGATCCACTGGAAGCTGTGAAAGGGTCTGGGGAGGTGTTTTCTTTACCTATCAACCTGTTGTGACTATTAACTGATGGATGTTGGGACTGTGAAGTCTCCTTTTCTCTCCGTCTTTGAAGTTACGTGCAGCCCTGCTTTGACCCCCGTATTATACTTGGACCTTTTGGAATGCATAAGGATACCAAATAGTCTTTCCCTCTTTCTTGCTATCCGTCTGACTTAAGTATCTGATGCCACTCTAGAAGTAAAACCAATTGCCGTTCTTAAGCAGCTGTGTTATTAGAAGAGCTGAGAATCATCTGATATTTACAGCCATTTGGGCCTTGTGTTACACTTGCTTTTATCTGTAGCTTAGCTAGCCCAAATGCTTCCATTTTAGGTCATGAAGTAGGAGATCCCCTAGAGGAGATACTGGAGGAAATTGACTTTTGTAGGTTTTTGTGCATTAGAATTGCATGCAACTGTCCTGTCTTTGGCATGAATCAGCTGTAGATTTTCATTTTTTTTATGATTGTGGAAATTAAACGGTAACACTTAAAAAAAAATAATTATGCTAAGAAATTTCCTATTTCACATTTAATATATTACACTTATTTTTATTTAAACTGTTTTAGATATTTTGTCATACAGATTTAAGTCCCACAATAAAAACAATTACTACTAAAATAGAATTGATTAAATAGGAATTGATATACAGAAAGATTTTTTGGGTTCGTAAAGCCATGTCCCAGCTGAGTAGTAATGAAGGAATTCATGGATCTCTTGATTTTTCTTTAAGTTTATTTATTTATTTTGAGAGAGAGAGAGCATGCGAGAGAGAACAAACAGAGGAGAGGCAGAGAGAGAAGGGGACAGAGGATCCAAAGTGGGCTCAGTGCTGACAGTAGAGAGCCTGATGCCGGGTTTGATCTCCCAAACTATGAGATCATGACCTGAACCAAAGTCATATGCTTAACTTACTGAGCCACCCAGGTGCTCCCTCCCCGCCCCCCGCCTTTTTTAAAGTTTATTTATTTATTTTGGGATTGAAAGCCTGAGCAGGAGGGGCAGAGAGAGAGAAAATCCCAAGCATATGATATGGAGCTGGATTCCACAAACTGAGATCATGACCTGGGCTGAAATTAAGAGTGGGTTGCCAAACCGACCTAGCCACCCAGGTGCCCTGGAATTCATGGATTTCTAAGGTTCTTCCCGCTCTTCTTTTTTTCCTTCCCATTTTCTTTCATATTATATTCAATTTAATCTTCTTTGCAAACTGAGGAGTTGCTAAGAACTTTAAAGAACCATCTGTGTGTCCAGTGTTCTCATCTATAAATTTTAACTAGTCAGTTGTGAAGAAAATGGGATGTGAGTTTGGGGTTCTGGGATGCTATACTAAAGGAAAGTAAAAAATGAAAGCTTAATGAGAGGGGCTATGTGAAACTTGTTAGTCATTTTTGTGTTTTGTTCACAAAAAAGGAAGGAAGAAATTTAGGTTGCTGATCTTTGTTTATCTGATTATTATCTCAAGTAGTATGTATGTATATATATATATATATATATATATGTATATATATATGTATATATACACACACACATATATATACATATATGTATATATATATATATATAGAGAGAGAGAGAGAGAGAGATTTAGAGGTTTTCATTTTCAGCAAATGAGTTTCTTTTGTTACCTAGGCTTTTTCAGTGCCTGGTCTTCAGGATTAAATTGGATTGATCCAATGTATTTTTTTTTTTAACTCAAAAACATAATTTTGTTGGAAAGCTAACACACTCTGTCACCCAGTTTTAAAGTTAAAAGTTTGTTTTGAATGAGTAAGAAATTAAAATATTTTCAGGGTTCTGGGAGGAGGATGCCAGGAAATAGGAGTACTTGTCACTTGCAGACCAATATAATGAACTTTGAAATATAGTATTAGCTGCTTTACTGATTGTCTTCATGTACCAAATTGATAATTTCTGTTTGCTTCAGTTTGAAATTACTTAAATGACAAATAACATTAATGCTGGCACAATGAAAGGAGTGCTGTGCAGTTGCTACTAGAACGTAAGCTTTGTGAGGGCAGAGACTTTGTATATCCTGGTTACAGTTGTATTTCTAGCTCCTAGTATATTCCTGACATGCAACAGGCAACCAATACCACTTGAATGAATGAATGAATAATAAACACGGGATGACAGGTTGAGAAATCCTATGTCTTTGTCTTCTTTGCAGTATCATTTACTTTGAGAATAGTGAAACTATTAACTTATTTGCTGTAAGTAAAGAACCAGTCTCACTATGATAAGACATTATATATAGGATAAATGACATATTTTTATAAGATGTCCGGGCACATTTTGTAGGTCATATTTGCCCTCTCCTAGATATTCTCGTGCTCAAATACAAGGTTTCCTAACAAATATAATTCCTTGAATCTCAAAGCAATAGAAAAGAAATAAGTACAGTAGGAGGCCAAAATAGTTGATGATTACTCTGTACTGAAACTGTTATACATGGAGAGAGATCTAATATCATATAATCTGCACTGTAGCCTTGTGTAATAGCAACTATTTTCCATTGTGCAGGTGAGAAGGGAAGCTCAGCCAGCAATTGGTGAAGCCTGATTCAGAGTCCTGTTCCGTTTGACTCCAAAATGCATGCAATTTGACACCATGTTTTTTTCCGAGTACTACATTCTAATTTCTGTGGTTTATTTCAGTCATACTTCTTGAAGAAGTTGTTTGCATTCACTGTTCCCAAATTCTTACTGTGGTTAAATCCACTAAATACTATTTGGTCAAATTACTGGTCTTCTTTTGTACCATTTGCTCCTGAAGGGCTTTTTGAAGGTCCCACTTGAGATTATGTCTTCACTTGGTTTTTACTCTTCCTGGTTCTCTACTTTTGACTACTCCCTTCATCAAATTTATGGGATTTCATCAAATTTATGGATTATTTGGGGGGATAAGTGATACCTTAATTATATTGAGTCTTTTCATTTGTAAGCATTCATACCTCCCGTTTTAAGTCTTTTAAAATGACTTTTGATAAAGTTTTATAATTTTCTCCATAAAAGTCCTAGGTACCTTTAGTTATTATCACAAATGTTATCTTTTTTTTTTTTTTAAATAATCACATGTTCTATCAGTTTGTTGTGAGTTACAGAAACTCAATTGATTTTTATATATTCTTATATCAAGCAACCTGGCTCAATTATTTCTAATAGTTCATTTGTATTTTATTTTGACATTTAAAATACTTTAGAAATGATTTAAAAAATTTTTTATTGTTTATTTTGAGAGAGCGAGAGAGACAGAGTGTGAGTGGGGGAGGGGCAGAAAGAGAGGGAGACAGAATCTGAAGCAGGCTCCAGGCTCTGAGCTGATAGCGCAGAGCCTGACATGGGGCTTGAACCCACGAACCACAAGATCATGACCTGAGCTGAAGTCAGACACCTAACTGGCTGAGCCATCCAGGTGACCCTATAAGAATAATTTTAGATTTACAGAAGAGTTGCAAAGATTTTAGAGTTCTCCTATGCCCTTCACCCAGCTTTCCCTAAGGTTAATTTCTTATATAACTGTGGCACTGTTGTCAAAACTAAAAGAACTGATACTGGCACATTACTTTTAACGAAACTACAGATTTTGTGTGGATTCCAGCACTTTTTCCACTAATGTCCTTTTTTTCTTCCAGGATCCAGTCCAGAATATCACATTGAATTTTTAAAATTTTTTTTTTCAACGTTTATTTATTTTTGGGACAGAGAGAGACAGAGCATGAACGGGGGAGGGGCAGAGAGAGAGGGAGACACAGAATCGGAAACAGGCTCCAGGCTCTGAGCCTCTGAGCCATCAGCCCAGAGCCCGACGCGGGGCTCGAACTCACGGACCGCGAGATCGTGACCTGGCTGAAGTCGGACGCTTAACCGACTGCGCCACCCAGGCGCCCCTCACATTGAATTTTTTAGTCTTTGATTTTTAACGTAGAAAATTGTACCATCTGCAAAGGAGAGCAGTTTTGTCCCTTAGTTTCTGTGTGTGTGTGTGTGTGTGTGTGTGTGTGTGTGCGTGCGCGCGCGCGTGCTATGGTTACCAGATGCGTATATACATAGCTTTCTGTACTTACTTGCTTGTGCTGACCACTCTTACCCAGGCTTTACTTGCTCTACGTCCTTCACTCCTCCCATAAATGTTGATACTTACCAAGATTCTTCCTTTGTCCTTAGTTCACACCTGCTACACATTGTTCTGGAGGATCTCGTCCATTTTATAGCTCCCTATGTGGATTGGGTACAGCCTCTGTGCCCAAGGCAGGCGTTTGTTTGCTACAATTACCAAATCTTTATTTCTAGCTTAGATTTATTTTTTGAGCTCCAGATTCATATAGCTGTCTTCTGGATATCTCTGTCTTGATTTTTCACAGATTTTCAATATGTCTTAAGGGAGCATATCTCATTGTCTTCTCTTGTCCCTTCTCTCATATTTCCCATCTCAATAATCTCTCAGTTATCCAAGGTAGAGAAACCTGGGACTCATTCTGAACTCCCTCCTTTTCTTCCTCTTTTTTCTCTTCCTTCCTTGCTTCCCTGCCTTCTCTTACTTCCATTCCGTTCATTCCCTTCCTATCCACTCCTGTTAATTCTATTTCCTTCATTTCTGACATGTTTACCAGCTATTTCATTTAAACCTCTCATTATTTCACACTATCAAACTCCTTAACACTTTATTCAGAGCCTCTGGCCTCATCACCTCATCTTGTCCCATGATGCCTTTCTCCACAGCACACACAACACTCTCACCCTTTGTGCTAGCCATAGCTAAGAACCTGGTGTTCCTTATATATGCAATGTTCTTCCCTTTCTCCTTTGGAAGTTGTATAAGGTTGCTTTTGTTTGGTTTGTACTCTATTTTCCTGACTAACTCCTAATTCCTTTGGTCTCCATTCAGTTGTCACTGCTCCCAGGAAACCATTAATTTCCCAGGCTGGGTTAAATGCACTTACTGAGAACTCTCAAGGTAGTTTGTGTGTATTTCTCTCATGGCACTTAAAGTATTGAGCTTGTTTAGTTATGTGTATACAATTGCTCTTCTCCTTGACAATACGGCATGTTCTTCACGGTCAAAGACCAATGTTGTCTTTTGCTTTGTGCTTCCTATTGCTTAGCACACAGTACCTGGCACATAGCTGTAACTAAAAAATCTTTATTGAACGAGTGTATAAATATATTCACCATTCTTGGAAATACTGACTTGACAGTTTCCAAAAATGATATTCTTTCACCAGGGACAAAACTGTCTAAATGTCAGCTTCCTTATTTATAAATGAGAAAAGTACACTAGATGATCTTGAAGTCCTCCTTCACAGCTCTAACGAATTGGTGTTTATGAGTTTAAGATTTATCATACTTGAGCATATTCAAAAGAAAACAATGCAAATTCTGGGGCAAATTCCAAAAAAAAAAAAAAAAAAAAAAAAAAGAGTTCCAGAATGTTTTGAGCAGTAGAAATAACCCTGAAATAATAGTTTGACATTTTAGTTTTACTGCAGAATTAAATGTGTCAAGTGCTAATAATCTGAGCACTTAAGCATTTGCGTTGTTTACTTATGATGATCAGAATTTCTGTTCCTTTGATTGCATAACCCAATATTTTAGAAAGACTGTATAAATTCTCCTTTGCTGAAGATTTTCAAGTAAAAGACAGCTGTTTCTTATGGATATTGTAGATAGGATTTAAAATGTAATTGTACAATGATGAGACTAATTTACTACTAAGGTCTTGCCTAATGATGAGATCCATCAATTTTGTGGTTTGTAGTTTTGTTTTGTTTTGTTTTGTTTTGTTTGCTATAACAGAAAAGAAAGTTGAATTATAAGCTTAGTCTGTGTTTATCAAAATTGTGGATTTCTGTGCATTCAAAAACTCAGTATAGTGAGTGGTCTCCAACTTGCTGTAATGACCTGGGTTAAATCAGTGTTCAAGGCCCAATTTAAAAGGTCTCTTAGTGTAGTAATTTTGCTTTTACAACATAGATATACCATTGATACAGAAAACCACATAAAACATCTTGTACTTTAATGAATTATTACTAGGTGAACATTCTTGTAACTGTCACTCAGATCGAAAAACAGAATTTTGTCAGCCACCCTAGAAGCCCATGTTCTCTGTCTCAATCACAGTCCCTTTCCTTCTCAATAAAAGTGGACTGATTTTTTTTTTTTAATTTTGGAGAGAAAGAGTGCACACACAAGATGGGGAGAGGGGCAGAGGAGAGAGAGAGAGAGAGAGAGAGAGGGAGAATCTTAAGCAGCCTCCATGTGCAGCATGGAGCCTGATGTGGGGCTGGATCCCATGTCCCTGGGATCATGACCTGAGCCAAAATCAAGAGTCAGACACTCAACTGACTGAGCCACCCAGGTGCTCCTATAGATTTTTATTTTAATAACTTCTTTGTATTATTGTTTCATCGTATCGATAGGAATCCTTAAGTATTCTACTTTAGTTTTGCTTTTTAAATATGTGTTTTAATCTCTCAGTCTGCATTTTGCTGATTGCTTTAGCTGTCTAGGACTTGGCTATTTTGGACAAATGTGGCTTATTTCATACCTCAGTTCTGGAATGACATTCTACCTGGAATATCATTCCTCCTTGTCTCCCTACCCTGTACCTTCTTCATGAAATTATTTCCTACTAACCCTTTAAAACTTAGCTGAAATCTCATCCCTCCTAGAAAGATTCCTGACATCTAATAACATGTCCTTTTCTGTACTTCTCATAGAGCCTGTATAAAACTCAAGTATGAAACCAAGAGCATTGCTGCAATTGTTTCTTCATCCATTTTTGTCTTGCATGAGATGCTTTCATCCACCAAACATTCACTAAGCAATCTTACATGCCTGGCATTGTGCTACAGCATGGGATGTAGAGATGGGCAAGGTACATCTCCCTGCCCTCAAGAAACTTACAATCAGGGAAAGAAAGACACATGTGATATATAATTGTTCCAAGTGGAGAAAACAGGATAATATGAGAGTATAGAGGAGAAGGTTCCTATCATAAACTGAGGAGAGCAGGGAGGAGGGAATGACCACAGAAGGTTTTCCAGAGTAGATTATAATTCCAGAGTCTAGCTCAGTGTGTGCCACAGAATAGTACTTATTATATAACAAAAACGAATGTTCTATTTTATAATCACTTATTAAGTACTTTTTAAGTGCAAGCTTCATAGTATTCTCATGGAGAAAATATCTTTTTTTTTTTAAGAGCTATGGTAGATACTTTATAAGTATAGAACTGAAAACCTGGATTGAAGCACTAAAATAGTGTATTATTTTTATGTAAGGTGAAAATCAAGGTTTTAACATTTATGTAAGTATAAAAATATAAATTTTACATTTCCAGAAACTAGGCTGAGGATGATCGCTTCCCTGGTTAGACATAGACAGAATCAATCATTTTTATGGTTCAGAAGAGTTGATGATTAAGTCATCTTCCATTTTTCAGAACAGATTTTCGCAGGCTTGTCTGCTTGTTATATTTTCTTTCCTGAGAAGTGTGGAAAATTTTACAGTGTACTCTTTATATGGAATATAATGCAATTCATTTCGTTTCCTATCTTAACATACTTAATATTTAAAACTATTTCTTTAAGAAACCCTTCTCCCCACTCTCCTTCCAGCAAATGAAACGTGTCTTTGGCTAATGCCTATTCTAAGTCATAAGATCCAATGGCTTTACTTATTAAGAGTCTTCTAAATCTGACATATGATTATTGTATCTTTCCTCCTCATGAAGCCAGTGTAACATGGAACAGTGACAACTAAAAATCTAACTTGAATGCAACCAAATTTAGTTTCACTGGACCGTACTGTTCAGTATTTTTGAGTACTAGCTGGAATTTCACATTGTATGGAATCTGTAGAGTATCTGAAGGACTCTATCTGGAACATAAACATAGTTTTTATACCTATTGTGGACTGAATGTTTGTGTTTCACCTCTCACCCAATTCATACATTGAAGTCCTAACCCCAATGTAATGGTATTAGAAGGTGGGGCCTTTGGGATGTCCACTCTCACAGTACTGGAAATCCTAGCCACAGCAATCAAATAAGAAAAGGGAATAAACAGCATCCATTGGTAAGGAAGAAGCAAAACTTTCACTATTTGCAGATGACATGATACCATATATAGAAAACCCTAAAGACTTCACCAAAAAACTTCTAGAACTGATAAATGAATTCAGAACTGAAATCTGTTGCATTTCTATATACTGATAATAAAGCAGCAGAAAGAGAAATTAAGAAAACATTCCCATTTACAATTGCACCACAAATAGTAAGTTACCTAAGAATAAACCTAACTGAAGAGGTGAAAGACTATGAAAACTAAAAGACACTGATGAAGAAATTGAAGATGACACAAACAAATGGAAAGATATTCTATGCCCATGGATTTGATGAACAAATATTTTTAAAATGTCCATACTGCCCAAAGCAGTCTACAAATTCAATGCAATCCCTATCAAAATACCAACGGCATTTGTCACATAACTAGAACAAAGGATCCTAAAATTTGTATGGAACCACAAAAGACCTCAAATAACCAAAGCAATCTTGAAAAAGTAAAGCTGGAGGTGTCACAATCTCCAATTTCAAGTTATACTACAAAGCTGTAGTCATGAAAACAGTATGGTACTGGCACAAAAATAGTCACATCAACCAATGCAAATTGGTATAGCCACTGTGGAAAACAGGATGGATGTTCCTGAAAAAGTTTAAAATAGAACCACCCACCCTATGACCCAATAATCACACACCTGGGTATTTATCCCCAAATACAAAAACACGAATTCAAAGGGATACATGCACCTCTGTGTATATTGCAGCATTATTTACAGTAGCCAAATTATGGAAGCAACCCAAGTGTCCATCGATAGATGAATGAATAAAGATGTGGTTTGTGTATACACACACAATGGAAAATTATTCAGCCATTAAAAAAGAATGAAATCTTGCCATTTGCAGCAACATGGATGGAGCTAGAGAGTATAATCCTAAGCAAAATCAGAGAAAGACAACAAGTACTATATGATTTCACTCATGTGGAATTTAAGAAATAAAAAAAGAGACAAACCAGAAGATGGACTCTTAACTATAGAGAACAAACATGGTTACCAGAGGGGAGGTGCGTGGGAGGATGGGTGAAATAGGTCAAGAGGATTGACTACACTTATATAGGAGCACCTGGGTGGCTCAGTCAGTTGAGTGTCCAACTTCGGCTCAGGTCATGATCATGAGTTGATCATGATCAGTTCATGAGTTGGAGCCCTGTGTTGGGGTTTGTGCTAACAGCTCAAGCCTGGAACCTGCTTCGGTCTCCCTCTCTCTCTGCCCTTCCCCTGCTTGTGCTCTGTCTCTCTCTCAAAAATAAATATTTTAAAAAATTAAAAGAAATATATACTTACGTTGTTGAGCATTGAGTAATGTATAGGATTGTTGAATCACTAAATTGTACACCTGAAACTACTCTAACACTGTAAGTTAACTATATTCGAATTAAAAGGAAAAAAAAAAAAGAAGGTGGGGCCTTTGGGATTTGATTAAGTCATGAGGACAGAGCTCTTATGAGTGGGATCAGTGTCCTTAAAAAAGAGACCCCGCAGAGTTCCTTAGCCCCTTTCCCCTAGTGAAGACACAGAGAGATGAGAGCTGTTTAAATCACCAGACACCAAAGCTAATAGCATCTTGATCTTGGATTCCTCAGCCTCCAGAACTGTGAGAAATAAGTGTTTACTTAAGTCATCAAGTCTATGGTATCTGTATTATAGCAGGCCTAATTATCTAAGAAAATACCCTTCAATACGTTTCCAACCAAATTAACACTAATTGTCCAATGAGCTGCCTTTGGTTACTTGCTTTGTTCTTTTTTAACCTACAAAACCTTTGATTAGAGAAAATTTAAGTTATATGCAAAAATAGAAGGGCCAGTATAATGAACCCTATGTATCCATCACCCAGCTTCAGCAGTTATCATCACATGACCAATTGTTTTATCTGTACCTTCACTAGCTCTTTTTCCCCTCCCTGGTACTGCATTGTTTTGAAGTATATACTAGATGACATATCATTTCATCAAGTAATTTAGAAAATGATTATGTAGGGGTGCCTGGGTGGCTCAGCCTAGGTTAAGTGTCTGACTCTTGATTTCAGTTCAGGTCATGATCTCATGGTTCGTGAATTCGAACCCTGCATCCGGCTCTGCATTGACAGCTTGGAGCTTGCTTGGGATTCTTTCTCCCTCTCTCTCTGTCCCTTCCTTGGTCATTCTTTCTCTCTCTCAAAATAAATACACTTAAAAAAATTTTAAAGAATGATCATATAAATAAATAAGTGATATGTATGTATTAGTACATATCAGATACATAAATGATTCATATGTATTGCTATGAGACCTTAAGAAAATAGTAACAGTTCCATTCTCATGCCTAAAAATTTAAAAATTCCCTTAGAAGCACAAAATATCCAGCTAGTTTTAAAATTTCCCCTATGGTCTTTTATTTTTTTACAAAAATTTAAAAAAATACTTGCTTTAATCAGGATTCAAACAAGGTTTACACATTGCGTTTATTCATATGTCTCTTATGTTTCTTTTAATTGAGAAATGTCCACTCCCTCTTGTAACTCATAAATGTGATTATTTTCATAGTCATGTTTAACATGGTACACACTTTATGTTTTATTCTAGATTATTTTAAAACTGACAATGCTAGCATTGTTATGTTCTTATAAAAGTAACATATGCTCAACCAAGAAAAAATTCAAAATGTCAAAAGGTATATGAAAATAAAATATTTTAACTAACTCTGGGTTAATTTTCTACTCCATGTATATTCAAGTGTATACTTTTTACATAGTAACTATTCCCTCTGCTATTACTTTGGGCCTGAGATTAGAAGTCTTATTTAGAAATCTTTTTGTAGTTCTTAATAATAGAGAACAATTTGATGGTTACCAGAGGGGAGGGGCTTGGGGTAATGGGTGAAATAGGTGATGGGGATTAAGGTGTGTACTAGTCATGATGAGCACAGGGTGGTGTATGAAGTGTTGAATCACTATATTGTACACCTGAAACTAATATAACACTGCATTAACTAACTGGAATAGGAATAAAAATATACATAAAGTAAAATAATATTGGCAAAATCTTTTTCTAGTTCTTGGGGTAGAAGCTTAGATTTTCATAATTTTTTGCTTTTCTAGTATCAACACTTAAAGCTATAGCTTTCCCTTTAAGCATGTTGAGTTTCCATTGTCATACAATTAGAAATACTTTCTAATTTCCCTTGTGGTTTATCTGTGTGTGTTTTTTAAGAAATATATTGCTTAATCTCCAAATATTTGGGGGATTTCTAGATAACTTATTGTTACTAATTTCTAATATAATACTTTGTTTGATTTCAATCCTTTTAAATGGACTGAGACTTGTTTTATGGCCAATATGTAATTTATTCTTGGGCATATTCCTTAAAAAGAATGCATATTCTGCTTGGGTGAACTGACCTTTAAGTGTCAATTTGGTGGTGTATTTGCATGGAAAAGAGTAAAGTTGGATCTTCATACTGCATACTAAAAATTAACTCAAGGGGCGCCTGGGTGGCGCAGTCGGTTAAGCGTCCGACTTCAGCCAGGTCACGATCTCGCGGTCCGTGAGTTCCAGCCCCGCGTCAGGCTCTGGGCTGATGGCTCAGAGCCTGGAGCCTGTTTCCGATTCTGTGTCTCCCTCTCTCTCTGCCCCTCCCCCGTTCATGCTCTGTCTCTCTCTGTCCCAAAAATAAATAAACGTTGAAAAAAAAAATTAACTCAAAATGACTCAAAACCTAAATGGATGAGATAAAACTAAATTTCTCAAGAGAAAAGCTAAGGTGTAAACCCTCATGACCTTAGATTAAGCAGTGTTTTTTTAGATATGACAATAAAAGCACAAAAAATGAAAGAACAAAATTGATAAATTTGATTTCATGAAGACTAAAAATGTTTATGCTTCAAAGGACAACATCAAGAAAGTGGAAATTCAGCCCACGTGATGTGAGAAAATATTTGCAAGTCAGATATCTGATTAGGGATTTTTGTGTAGAACATATAAAGAGTTCTTACAACTCATTGATACAAAGATAACCTAATTAAAGTGAGCCTAGGATCTCAATAGACATTTCTCTAAAGGAGGTATACAAATAGTCAATGAATACTTGAAATGATGCCTGATATTACTGCCCATCAGAAAAATGCATATCAGAAATATGAGATAACACTTCATACCCAGCTAGGATGGCTATAATAAAAACAAGAACAGAAATAGAAAAAACAAAACAAAACCCCACAGAATTTAACAAATGTAGTCTGGATGTAGAGAAATTGGAACCCTCAGTTTCTAGTGGGAATGTAAAATGGTTGCTTTGAAAATAGTCTGAATGTTCCTAAATGATTAAACATAGTCACCATATGATCCAGTAACTTGACTTCTTAGTGTATATCCAGAAGAAATGAAAATATGTCTATAAAATCTTGTTTGTGTAGCATGTTCATAACATGTTCATAGCGTAGTTCAGAGTAGCCAAAAATTGGAAACAGACCAAATGTTCATCAGCTGATGGATGGGTAAATCAAATGTGGTTCATCTATTCAATGGAATGTTATTTGGCAATAAAAACAAATGAAGTACTGATAATGGCTACGATGTGCATGAACCTTGAAAACCTTATAGTAAGTGAAAGAAGCCAGTCATAAAATACCACATATTGCATGATTCCATTGATATGAAATATCCAGAATAGGCAAATCTATAGAAACAGGAAGTAGATTAATGGTAGCCTAGGGCTGAAGATGGTGGTCCTGGGGACATGGTTGGTGAGTACTAAAGCATATGGGATGGTGAAGACGTTCTAAAATTGATTGTAATGATGGTTCCACAATTCTGTGACTATAATAAAACCATTGAATTTTATGTGCACTTTAAATGAATTGTATCATCTGTGAATTACTACATATTACAGGTTGTTAAAGAAAACAAAGGAACCAGAAGCACCCAATAGTTTAGGACAAAAGCCCTTGATATTAATATCATGGTGACTTTGGAGAAAGAACTTGTTAGCTGGAGGTAATTGATTTGAACAATTCAAGTCTACTAGGCAAATAAGCATAAGCAAGCTTACCATGCTGGCAGTTTATTTATTTATTTTTTTAGCAGTTTTCAAAAGACTATGATGTTAATAGGAGAATAAAGTCTCAGGTGAATGAAAGCTACCTGATCTAAAAAAAAAAATCAGGTCAAGTTGGTAGATGTTACTTATATATTCCATATACTTATTGATCATTTCTTTTGTCAATTTTTGCTTCAGATATTTTCAGATTCTATTGTTCTATCTACATATTTAAGATTATTATGTATTGATGTATCTTACCCTCTTAGCATCATGCAATAACC
Organism: Leopardus geoffroyi; assembly: GCF_018350155.1. Taxonomy (NCBI): domain Eukaryota; kingdom Metazoa; phylum Chordata; class Mammalia; order Carnivora; family Felidae; genus Leopardus; species Leopardus geoffroyi. The sequence continues at coordinate 101,415,718 of NC_059327.1, read as the reverse complement.
TTGTTCATCTCTATTTATACTATTGCTTTGAAGTCCACATTGTCATATTAATATAGTCATACCAGCATTCTTACACTTAGGGTGTACATTTTATATTTTTTTCCCACATTTTTACTTTCAACTCCTGTGTCTTTGTATTTAATGTGCTTTTCTTGTAAACAGCACAGTTAAATCTTTTTTATCTTGAGAATTTTTTCTTTTAAATGTATTCATTTGCTTTTAGGTAATTATTGGTATGTTTGGGTTTAATCTGCCATCTTGGAATTTGTTTTCTAATTTCCCCCATCTGTTCTTTGTCCTTATGGTTCTCATTTCCTTTCTTCTTTTGGGTTAATTGAGTAGATTTTTTGTATTCTAGTTTGCCTTATAGCCAGCTGCCAACTGTTTGGGTAGGTCAGGGGTTAGCCTTACTCTTGAACTCAACCCTTGGCTTTCTTTATCTTGGAAGAGCTCTTTTGATCCTGCTTTGCATTTGGTGACAGCTCAGTGCCTGTCAGAGGAATCTTCTTTAGCTTTGTCCTGCTCCCCTCTTTCAGTGGCCTGCTGCTTTGCACTCAGCAAAGGCCTAAGGTACTTTAGGAAGATTTCTCAGTCTTTCTGTTCTGTCCCAACCTTTGATATGTGGTGGTTGTCCACTAGGTGCAAGCTCTGTGAGAGGGAACCAGCAGGTGGATATGGAGTTGTTCTTTGATTAGAGCTCCTCAGAATTCTAATTCTTCACATCAACAGCTATTAAGAGTTAGTAAAATTTCAGCTGGTATCTCCATACTTCCCTTTTTGGCAGGTTTATTCTTTCCTCTGTCAGAGATAAAAGCAGTTAGTCATTTCTGTTTTTGAGAAGGGATCATATGTATATGGAATTTAGTTCATTTGAGTTACTTTGCATTTCAGTTTTAATGGGTTTTTAAAGAAAATTTATGACTTTTATGGCTTTACAGCTTGTCGTTTTAGGCTGTAGTTATTTTTATTTTTATTTTATTTTTAATTTTTTTTTCAACGTTTATTTATTTTTAGGACAGAGAGAGACAGAGCATGAACGGGGGAGGGGCAGAGAGAGAGGGAGACACAGAATCGGAAACAGGCTCCAGGCTCTGAGCCATCAGCCCACAGCCTGACGCGGGGCTCGAACTCACGGACCGCGAGATCGTGACCTGGCTGAAGTCGGACGCTTAACCGACTGCGCCACCCAGGCACCCCTGTAGTTATTTTTAAAGTGCATATAATTATTTGGCAGTGGAAACATTTTTTTAAGCATCTACAATTGATACTTAATTTTTAGTGACTTACTGAGTGATAATTGCCTAGTGTGGAATAATACCCAAGGAATCTCTAAAAGGTTGATGAATCAATCAATGATGTTACTCTGGGTATTGAGTCACTGGCATTGGCCACTGGTTATTGAGATTACTATCCATAATCTCCCTTATGACCATTAATACACACTTAATGATGGTGGGCTAGAGCTAGGCTATGCTTTATTGATAAAGCACCAGAAGAAAGTATAGTGATTATGCAATCTTGCCTCATGAGCCTTTATGCAACCTTCTGAGCTAAAAAGAAATATAAATGCGTTCATAATATGGCTTATCTAGATCACTTTAGAGTTGTATATAAGGATTTTGCTCATAATCATTAAGATAATTTTGGTTATATTTATTAAAAATAAATCTTATTTTCTACATTTCCCTGTATTGTGAAAAAGGCTTTATGAACTTGTTTAGTTTTCATGTTTTGATTATATTCATTTTGCCTTGTATTATCTTGTAAGATTCTGCAGAACAATTTTGCCTGGTAACTGCAGGCTTACCTAATGCTGTGCTGTCTGGAATCTAATAATGACTGATATACAGAAGAGAATCACACATTAAATGTTCAACAGACTAAAAAGACATAAACTAGTGCAAATAGAATAATAAACTCCCATGCTTCTAATAACTATTGACATAGGTTAGTCAATCTTGTTTTATTTATCCTGCCCACTTTAGGGTTGTCTGGGTGGCTTAGTCACGCATCTGACTCAACTTTGGTTCTGGTCGTGATCCTAAGGTCATGGGATTGAGCCCTGCAGTAGGCTCCACGCTAAGCATGGAACCTGCTTGAGATTCTCTCTCTCTCTCTCTCTCTCTCTCTCTCTCTCTCTTTTTCTCTGCCTCTCTCCCCCACTCACACACACTCTCTAAAAAATAGATGTTTATTTAAAAATAATAACAAAAATATCCTGCCCACTTTGTAAAAAAAAATGATTGGCTGCTAGAATATGTTATTTTTGGTTGCTAAAATGTTTTTAAGCTAATCCCAGATGTTATGTCTTATTTTACCTGTATGTTGCTCTGCTTGATAGAGAAAATTTTAAAACATAATTATATGACATAATAATATCTAACAAAGTGAATAATAATTCCAGAATCTTTCAAACATTGCTTTTTTATGCCATGTTTCCCTAGCTACCTGGAATGCCTGTGAGAATTAACTTACTTTGTAATGTTATCTAAATAATATTATGCTGATTTCTAAATGTTTGAATATTTACTGCTTTTTTTTCTGTTGTTCTTGAGAATGTCCTAGATATGTTGAATGCAAAAATTCATTCTGACACCAGGTAAATTTTATATAAACAATGTAAACTTACCCTCTTATGGTGTATACCCTCTTATGGTGACTTATAAGGCAAGTTATAAGAAGCAAAGGTGTGAGAAGGTAATAAAGAGTTAACTTGGCTTAACCAAGACTTTCCTAAACTTATTTGGCCCCAGAACCTGTTTTTTATATGTAACCTCTGTTTGCCAAAATACATTTTGGAGAATACTGTTCTGGGCAGGAGAATGCTGCCTCTGAATAGCAAAACAGAAGATGTTAACTTCATTTTTATTTGAATCAATTAGATAATTATTCTTATGGCATAATTATAATCATGTAATATCTATTTTTTTTCCTACTACGGTCTGCTTAATACTGATAATGCAGTATAACAGGTCACCCTCTTCAAGATCTTACATTCTGAAAATCTTTCAACACATTGTAAAAGCAAATTAAGTATGAGCATTTTAGTTTTCCACTACATAGATATTTGCAAACTAAAATAGCTATACATCACAATCCCTCTTTCAAGAAAGATAAATGCATTGGTATTGTATTAAGGGGGAAGCTAGGGGTGCCTGGGTGGCTCCGTCGGTTAAGTGTCCTACTTTTGGTTTTGGCTCAGGTCATGATCTCACAGTTTTGTGGGGTTTCAGCCCTACGTTGGGCTCTGTGCTAACAGCGTGGACCTGCTTGGGATTCTCTCTCTCCCTCTCTCTCTGCCCCTTCCCTACTCACATTGTCTCTCTCTCTCTTTCAAAAGTAAACAATTTTAAAAGAGGGAAGCTAGAAATAAGATGTGTAGGAAAAAACAGGTGAACACAGGGGAAGGAAAAAGGGAAGATAAACATAGTCTTAACAAACAGGGTTCATGGAGGGGTGTTGGATGGGGGGATGGTCTGGATTGGCGATGGGCATTAAGGAGGACACTTGTTGTGATGAGCACTGGGTGTTACATGGAAGTGATGAATCACTAAAGTCTACTCCTGAAACCAATATTACACTATTTAACTAACTAGAATTTACAGAAAAGTTTGAAACAAAAAAGAAACTCAAGGAAAAACAAACCAAAAGATAATAGTGAGCAATTGTATTTTATTTGTGAAGAATTGGTTAAAAATAACTTAAAAAGTTTAAACTTAAGGGGTACCTGGGTGGCTCAAATGGTTAAGCGCCTGACTTGGGCTCAGGTCATGATCTTGCCGTTTTGTGAGTTTGAGCCCCTCATCCGCTCTCTTGCTGTCAGCACAGAGCCCACTTGGGATCCTCTGCCACCACCACCCCAGCCCCCTGCCCCTTATGTGCACATGTGCTCTCTCTCTCTCTTGCTCTCTGTCTCTCTCAAATAAACATTAAAAAAAAAATAAAAAGCTTAAACTTAGGCAGTAGTGTGGAAATTTTTACAAGTGGTTTACATTTTTATGTACTTTAACAATATGTTCACTTTTTAAAAATATGTAAGCAGTTAACAGGCCAAGTGGAGACTAATTACACATCAAAGGAAAACATTTCCCCATTCTGCCACTCTTCTCTGCTCACTGACACTAGAGTGAGAAGGGAATCTGGGAGCACTCATGCTCTAGAGCATCTGGGTCTCATCCGAGTATGATCTAATTGACACCCGTCCCCTTTCCCTCCACCTTGCCAGTCCTCCAGAGTGGATTAGCTGGTTGCTCTTGTCTTTATATTGCATAAGTGTGTAGATGGCTGTTTTTTCTGTGATGCTACAAAGGTAATTTTTCCCCCATTATTTACAGTCAAACTGCAACTTCAGGCAGAAGAGAGAGGGGTTGTGTCCATCAAAGGAGTCTGTGCAAACCGCTATCTTGCCATGAAGGAAGATGGAAGATTACTGGCTTCTGTAAGTAATGCTGTTTTTTGTAGTTTTTTTGTTCGTTGGCTTTTGTTGCTTTAATTACCAGTAGTGGTATACTTCATTAAGGATTTTGCAAGTATTAAATAATTTATATTCACCCTCTAAAATACAGTATTACTGTATTTCACAGATAAAAAACTAAAGTTCTGAGGAAGTAATAAAGTAACCATGGAAACACAGCTGCTAGGAAGTAGAGCCTGGATGGCATTTGAGGCAGTCTTGACTCCAGAGCATGAGCTCTAATTCATGTATTTTACTGCCTTCTCTGCAAAGCTATTAAGCCATAGTTATGAAAATAAACTCATATTGTGTTGTTGTTTGAAGATCAGTGGGATGGATATATGCAATTTTGAGTATCAGTCTTTAAGTTTCTTTTTTCATATTTCACATACAAAATGCTTGCCATATAGAATACTTGTTGATAATGTGGGCCCTTAACCTAGATGCTGATAGTGGCTCTGCCATGTATTAGCTGTGTGTTCTTGAGCAAATTATTCTGAGTTTCCTTACCTGTAACATAGAGACAACAATGATCTTATCTTACAGAGTTTTTGTGAGGACTAAATTAGATAATTTACATCCAGTGCCCAATCTGGGTCATGCATAATAGATCCTCACAATATTTACTTCCTCTTCATCTTCTCAGTTATATATAAACTCAGTCAGGACAATGACTTCACTCTTTTACTTTTTCTCAAAGCTAGTTATGAGTCCTAGCTCCTGGGTAATATTCTTTTCACTAATGCAGGCTCCCTGCCACCTCCACCATTGTCATTAGAACCAGGATTACATGTTTGTTGAGCAGACATAGTGTGTGGGGAATAGTGCACAGAAATAAAGCAGTATAAAAGATATAGATCCAACTCCTGTCTCATTGGGGGAATAGATGGGACACATACCTGAAAGTGTGTGTGTGTGCACATGCATGTGTGTGTATACACAATAGTCATCATACCAGTACCGGTAGCCAGTTACAATCGCCTATAACTTTCCCCACAGAATGGATCTAATATTACTGAACGCTTGTGTTTTACGGCATACAAATAGTTTTTGAAAATTTTTCTGAGTGAAGACCTTTGGATTTCTCAAGGACCAAAACAGACTTAGGGAGAAAATATTTCAATCATCTGATTGATCATCTGACAAAGATATATTTATGTTGATATGTTATCAATTTATGTGATTTTTGCAGGATAAATAACAAGTCTGGGTATAATGGCATGCACTCTCTTTGGTAGTTGAATAAACTTCAGAATTCTCTTCAAGAATAGCCAATATTTATTGAGCCAACAGTGTGCCAGATGTTATGCTAGGCAACTGGCTTATAAAGTTGAATACAAAATGGTCTGTGCCCGTAATGATTCATAATCTTGGGGAGGCAGAAGTGTAAATAAGTATTTGTAATAATGTGTAAGGGTTTTGATGTGTTGTTTCTGTATCTTGTGTAGATGCATAATAATATTGGAAAGGAAGTAAGAAATACTGACATAGGAAGTAATATAGGAAAGGAAGGGCCTAAATTTGTCTAGAGTGGGGAGGATGACATATAAATGGGATTTTAGATGACATGGAAGAAGGAATTCATCATAGAGTATAGGTACTTCCAGGGCACGGCACATGCAAAGTCAGAAAGCTTAGGAGGTGTTTCTCTAGCATTATAAGTAATTCACTACTGCTGGAGTGTAAAGTGCAAAGGAAATGTAAAGTGGAAGGGAAGAAAAGATAAGGCTGAAGAGGTGGATAGACTGCTGAAGTGCCTTATACACCATATGTTGCAAGTAGTGGGAAGCCACTTTATGAACTTGCACTTGCCATAGGCATAATTCTTTCCACTCTTCTCCCTGGCTCCATTTCAGACTATTGTGTTATGGCACATCCCTGGATTCTTCTCCATTCTCCCCTGTGTGTGATTCTTGAGCGATTTGCAAAACATTCTCATTTTGTCACGGATAGAAGAGTACTCTGGACACATAAAATATTTTGGTTCTTAAGAGTTGTGTTACATCGACTGCTACCATTGGGAGTATGAAAAAAGACTTAAGTTATGTACTATTTTTTCCCCTAATACCTTCACATATTAATGGCATGAATACTTTCAGGGTAAGGATTTCTCACTGAAAACATTTGTTAAGGGTCTGCCTGCCCCCCCTCCCCCCCACTTTGGAGTTAGAAAAAGCAAAAGTTTAAACTAACTATATTTAACTGGCAAAACCTATATTTAGAGGCTGAAATTGAGTAATTCTTTAATACACAACAGATTCTTATTCCATTCCATAGCAGGATAAATTTTGTTGCCATGAACAACAGAAGCCCAGAACAAATATTAGGATTTATGATTTGTTATGTGTTCACAAATTGTAGGTTTAAAAAAACTGCAACTGCATATAGTGAAGTTAACTGTAGTTTTAAATTTAAGTCCCCAAACATCAGTGTTAGCATTGGTATAAAAAATTGCATATTGATTTCTAGATAATGCTGTAGATTATGAAATCCTTAACAAGATATCGCAATATGAGAAATGTGTATAACTCGTGTTGATCCATAATAGTGAAATATGAAAAAAATTGTATTCTCTGAGGATATACATTTAACAACTGCAAAAGTAAACTACTTTTTTTTTTTTTTTATACATTTGCAATAACTTTCTTAGTTGAGGGGCCTTAACAATGAAATGAGACCCCTGTGCATAGCAAAGTAGGGAAAATAGATTTTGGAGGGCTCAATTATCCAATTATCTAGATTGACAATACATACTGATCAAATTTGTTAGAAAAATACAGTAATTGAAGAGGAATGTATGTGATTTTTAAGAGAGAAAATATTAAATGCAAAGGTTACTACCTAATGAGAATTACTGCTTTTACAAACCAATCTCATAAAATTTTACACAACTTCTACGTATATAAAAAAATTAAGGTCCAAATTGCTTTTAACTTTTCACAATTTGTATGTTTTATTTTGTTCTGAAATAATCAACATTGATACTTACATCATGTCTGTTTTTAATTCTCAGAAGTGGTGTAAGCAAAGCATTTTTGGATTCATGTTGAGCAAACTCCCTCATAAGCCAAAAGTGAAAAATCAAAGTACTGTAAAAGAATAAACAATCCAAAAAACAGAGCATGGGGAAATGACCATAAAGTTCAAATCTAACATGTAGCAGTGGACCAGATTTGTGTGATTGATCAATGTATAATGGGAGATACTTCTTTTCTCATTGTATATCAAGACTTAAAGATTGTTTAAAAGACTTTAAAGCCTTAAAGATTGGGAAGGATCTTTTTTTTTTTTCAATGTTTATTTATTTATTTTGAGAGGAAGAGAGAGAGAGAGAGAGAGAGAGAGAGAGAGAGAGAGAGACTGAGTAGGGGTGGGGTGGGAGAGAAAAGGAGAGAAAATCCCAAGCAGGCTCCACACTGTCAGCACAGAGCCTGACTTGGGGCTTGATCTCACAAACCATGAGATCATGACCTGAGCTGAAATCAAGAGTCAGATGCTTAGCCAACTGAGTCACCCAGGCGTCTCTAAGATTGGGAAGGATCCTAAATATCATCTAATATAATCTTATTTTACAGATGAGGAAAGTAAGGCTTGGAAAAGTTAAGTGACTTCCTCATAAATGTGAGTTAGTTAAGAATTAAGGCAAGTCTGTAATGCAGGTTGCCTGGCCCACCAAAGACCCTCACAGATGTTGTTGGGATAGTCAAATTATTAGAGCCATCTGATTTAGTTTTCCCAGGGCCTAAATAGTCTATAAAGTTAGATGATCTTGATATATTTCAATTCTTAGTCTGAATTTCTTTGGTCTTAGGTCTCTAGTTTTAGATTCTGCAGTATCATTGTATTTTTACTGGAGGCTAACACAATTTGATTTACTCATTAAGAAAAGAAATAAACATTTAATTAATTAATTAATTAATTAAATATACATCCTAGTTAGTTAGCATATAGTGCAACAATGATTTCAGTAGATTCTAGTGATTCATCCCCTATATATAACACCCAGTGCTCATCCCAACAAGTGTCTTCCTTAATGCCCCTTACCCATTTAGCCCATCTCCCCTCCCACAACCCCTCCAGCAACCAACCCTCTGTTTGTTCGCTATATTTAAGAGTCTCTTGTGTTTTGTCCCCCTCCGTTTTTATGTTATTTTTGCTTCCCTTTCCTTACATTCATCTATTTTGTATCTTCCCTTCAAGCCCTCGCTTCATCCACACTGGCCTCTTTGCTGCCTCTCACACATTCTAGGCATGGTCCTACTGTAGGGCTTTTGCACTAGCTATTCCTTCTGTTTGGAATGCTCTTTCTTCTCTGAGAGCTGGATGGTTAACTCCTTCACTTTCAAGTATTTGCTCAAATGTCAGTTTCTTAATTGCGCATACTGTGACTATGCTAATATTGCAACCTAATCTCTATTCCTCTACTCCCAATCCCTCTTACCCTATTCAGCTTTACGTTTTTCCATAGGATTTATCATATTTTAACATATAATTTATTTAGTTATACTTATTGCATGTCTCTCCAGTTGGAATTTGAATGGCACAAAGGCAGGGATCCTTGTTCAGTTTTGTTCATTGATGTATCCCAGTGGCTGGAAGAAAAACTATGCATTAAATGAGTAAATGCACCATTTGAACGGTGTGTCTTCTATATCCCCCAATTATTCTTGAATTAAAAAAAAAAGAAAAACTTAGCTTTATGAAAAGGGATCAGATACATAGGCAGAGTTGAGTGTCCACAATCTGAAATAAGTTATGAAGAGCATTGAGTTTTAAATAATGGGTATAAGATAATTATGTCACAAGATTGTTGTGATCTTTAAATGATACACATGGAAATAGTCAAAAGCCATGAATTAAGGGAATTCCCAGATCATTGGCCTATATAAAATAAGGGCCTCAAAGACAGGGTACAAGTTGTTATAAACCCTTAGAAACTACTTTATCCACTTCTTCTGTGACATCATTTCTTTGAAGATTCCCTTTTCTTCTAAGTTTGAAAAGGTTAGCGTTACACATTGAGAATAGGGAAAAAGCTCTATAAATGTTTATAAATTTTGGCAAAAATTACTTTGCATTCATTTTTAACAGGGAATATTGAAATCACAGTCACCGATGATGATTTGTAAACTTATAATGGAGAGGATTGAAAATTGTATTTACATTGGGCTGTTAAATGCCTGCTTGACTTGAGACTTGAATTTTGCCCCTACTACCCATTTTGAAAAATGTAGTTTGTTTTCAAGTATGTAATAGTTTAGTAAATTTACGTATCTGAACATTCAGCACAGAAGCTAGTTTTCCTTCCCTCCCATTTGTTTTTGTAAGGGTACAAGTAAGTTCTGTACAAAAAAACACAAAATAAAAACAAAAACGTGGATTCATGATGTATTATCCACTTAATCCCTGGTACTATTTCTTTTCTCTGAAATATTAGGAACTGGTTGAGAAGACAGATATTATTGCATGGTATGTATCCCAATAGGCCAAGCACTGTAGGGAGTGTCAACTTAGCAAGGTGGGACATCCTGGAAGCTGACAGAACACCAAAAAAATCAATGTCCAGAATGATGATTGAATGAGGTGGTTCAGGTCTCTGGAGAATTAGCCTGTGAAGCTCAATGATGACCTTTCACATTATCTTTATGATTACCGTGACTTATCCTCTCATTCTTTACTCTGCTTGCTTCTTTTTCTAAAAAATGTTTATTTTGAGAGAGAGAGAGAAAATGCGTGTGAGTGGGGGAGGGGTAGAGAGAGAGGGAGAGAGAATCCCAAGCAGGCTCTGCTCAACAAGTGCAGAACCCAATGCAGGGCTTGATCTCACAAACTGTGAGTGAGATCATGACCTGAGCTGAAATCAAGAGTCAGATGCTTAACCGTCTGAAATGCCCAGGATCCCCTATTTGCTTCTACTCCTGATCCTAAACCTGGAATAGGGAAAGAGGAAGATTTTTACCAGTGGCACTGGAAAATGACAAAGTAACACAGGTTGACTTCAGTTAACACAAAAAGCATAATCAACTTCAAAGGAAGAGTTAAAGTACTAGCTATATAGAATATCAATATTATCCTAGGTGTAATCTTTATGCATAGGAGAGTCCTGTGTATCACATAGCTGGGTCCTTGTGCAATGAATGCTTCTCTGTAATGCTACCTGTCACTTATTTGCATAAGAAAGACTTCAGTTGCTTTTGTAGTAATTTGTTACAAAAAATGGGCAAATCAGATTTTGTGTATTTCCATTCTGAAAAGTTAACAATGGTCAAAACATTAAGGCCAAGTAAATATCCAGTAAAATTCTTATCTCTAGAAGCAGATTACAAGATCTAGTACCACACCCTTACTTTAGATGACGGAAACGCCAGTTACATGTAGATCATTTTCATTTTGGTTATTATGCCAGCTCTTTTCATTGTTCTGCTTATTGATTTATGTTTTTCTCACAGTTTGTGCCACTGTTTATCTTAGAACTAAAGAATCTGGGAAAGGATTCAAGTCTTTTGACTGTGTAGTTTTTGTAAACCTGAAGTTTCCTAGATTTGAGTATACAGAAATAAGCTGGGATCTGGTACACTCATTAATACGAAGCTTTAGGTTTATGTCATACATGTACATGTTGTATTTGTATGTGGAAATACAAATATGTATGAATTTTTATGGTTTTCCATATGGGTATAATTCTTTCTTCCTAATTGTAATATAAGTAGTAAATGATTTTTCTTTAAAGTAAATCATTTGTTGACACCCCCTCAAACACACACTCCAGAGGTCAAGAACTATCATCGGTTTACCCTGTGAAATTGATTTTTGAACATTTACGTGAAATAATGTAGCAGCCTATTAGACTTCATTACTTGGAAAGTATTTCCAGGTCTATTTGTAAAGCTAGCTTTTCCCCCTCCCCCCCCTAAAGAGTTCAATCGAAATAAAAACGGAGAGTAGTTTCCCCTCCCACAAGAAAGACACTGCCAGAAATAAACATGGTCTATGTTACTTATTCTTCATTCTCTGTTAGTGTTTTGGGAATATTAATCATATATTAATGTTCTAATACAATTTTTTGGCATTATATATACATTAGCTATATTCTATATAATAAACTATTCTTTTTATGCCTTAGAAATGTTAGCCACTAGAAAAAAATTGCTGTAATTTAAGAATTGATACTGTTTCTGTGAGTAAAGTATTAATTAACAAAGCCTTCTTCTTTACGAAGGTATCTCTGGGTTACCCTTCCAGCAGTTTCAGGGGAACCCTGGTATAAGTAAAAACGACCCCTGATTAGTCACCAGCCTCTGGACTGGGAGGAGTATGGATGTGCCATACATACCTAACTGGAAGCCACAGCTTTGGGTTTCACTAAGTGAAGTGTGTTGTTACTGGGTATATCCCCCTTCGTGAAAGCTATGTTCATGGGATGGCTTAAGTCTGAGGCAGTGTGGTTCTGACAGCATCTGTGTGCTCTCGCTGCCTGATACCCAACCTGTCCATTGTAGGGCTGGAGAATGGTCCTTGAATTCCTCCTCTGAAGAGATGTGCCTGAAAGCTCTCCTGCTGACGTGCTGAGTTCTTGTCCTGCATCCCTCTGCAGAGCTAGATTCTGTCAGACTTTGGCCCGTTGAGTCTTGCAAACTAGTTTGTTCTGAAGCCAAGAGCACTGCTGCTGGTTGAGCAGAAGGGGCAGTGCACTCTCATAAGTGTTTCATGTGAAAGCATAATAACAACTACTCATTCTTCCTTTGTTTTTCAGAAATGTGTTACGGACGAGTGTTTCTTTTTTGAACGATTGGAATCTAATAACTACAATACTTATCGGTCAAGGAAATACTCCAGCTGGTATGTGGCACTGAAACGAACTGGGCAGTATAAACTTGGACCCAAAACAGGACCTGGGCAGAAAGCTATACTTTTTCTTCCAATGTCTGCTAAGAGCTGATCTTAATAGCAGCATCTGATCTCATTTCATATGAAAGAAGATGTTTTAGAAATTTGTTAGTGAAAGAAAAAAATGTACAGCTAGCTGCTCAGTTTGGATAAATGGTCAGATAACCTTTTATCTAATACTAAATATTTAACCATTGCCTTAGTAAAGAAAAGCAATAAAAGTTCCTAGAAAAAGTACAGACTTCCACCTTTTATATAGCATTTCCCTTTATCCAGTGAAGCTTATTTAGAGCTACACTCTTTGTCATACATTTGCTTCATTTGGAAAGAGGCTTTTAAAAACAAATTTTCTTCATGGAAATTATACAAAATTGGAAAATTAAAGTCAGATATTAGTTAACCCCAAATGTCCACCACTTCATATAATATGGTACACATTATCCTACACGTACCATTTACTTAACATTTTTAAAAACACAAATATGGATTTAATCCATTCCTATCATAGTTCTATAATTCTCTGGCAGTTCCTTATGATACAGTTTATAGAACAAGCCTGTGTAAACTGCTGGAAGTTCTTCCACGGTGAAATCAATCTTGTCAAACCCTTCTCTGTACCCGTAGAGAAGCAGTCTAGCAACTCTGCTGGTGATGGGAGTTGTGTTTTCAGTCTTGACTAGGTCATGGAGATCCATCCACTCACACCTTAAGCATTCACGCTGGCAAAAATTTATGGTGAATGAATATGGCTTTAAGCGACAGATGATATACATATCTGACTTCCCAAAAGCTCCGGGATTGGTGTGCTGTTGCCGAATGCTCAGAAGGGACCTGAATTCTGATTTTATACCAGTCTCTTCAAAAACTTCTCGAACTGCTGTGTCTCCTATATAAAAGAAAGATGTACAAATCAGTAAGGATCACATTTTTAGAATTTTAATCATCAGTTATCTAAAGGTTGAAAAGCAAAACTTCATCCTAAGAAAGGATTCAATATAAACTTGCCTTCTGGACATCCTGAAATACCAAAGTATTTTCTTACCACTGTATATCTAAGAAGCTTTTGAAATATTGAGTATTTCTTTGGCTATTTGTAGGCTTACCCACCTGTATATTTTTGGAGTCACATTTTTAATCTCTTCCTGCTCTTTCCCAGAAGTTGAAAACCTAGTTTCCTGCAGTTAATATTCCTACATGTTTCTTCATTATTATCCTGTTCCTGCTCATCCATCAAAACTGCCTAAATTTATACATATTAGGATTGAGAAAATGTGATCCATTCTTCCTTACAAAAGTCTGTAGAGCTGCAGAATGTATTGAATGGAGAAATGTTCAAAGCTTTCCTGGTGATCTTGGGTGGGACTGTCAAGCCTCTGAAGTCATAGAACAGATTCATTTATAACCATTTTGTTATGTTCTTGTCAGTGGAATCCCATTATGGTCATTTGGGACATTTCCTTTGTTTCTTGAGATTCCAAAGAACTTGGATTCATTCCTCCAACACCAACAAGCTGCAGTCATTTTATCAGAAGTGTTCAAGAAACTTGCAATTTACAGAATTTTGTAATAATACAACAAGGTTTTCACATTTATAAGGCTGATTTTTTCAATATTATGCAAATTTTTAGGGCAAAATGTTTATTGTCAACATTTTTGTGGTTGCTTTTTCTAAATCTCCAGATGAACCCCCTAAATGGGCTTTCTGTAATTTTGTGATGACCTGTCACGGACTCCCAAAGTGTTTTATGAAAAACCCTTTAAAAAGCTGCCTTCTTTGCCCAGTTTGCTGGGAAGCTTCCTAATTTCACAACTGCCAGAGCCACAGATTTTTCCTCAAAGACCCTTCTATTTCCTTGTTTGCTGTAAAGAAAATTTTATTTACCTTCTCAGTCCTATTGGTGAAGAATAGGTAAGGAAGAGGAAGTCAAGGAAAAATGTCTCAATTTCCACATAACTCTGATTAAAGACTGGCTTAAGAATTTCCTACATATGCTTTTTTTTTTTTTTTTTTTAAAATCCTAAGAAACCGCTCTGGAAATATTCATGGGAAGAGCAAAGGGTCCCGAAAATATAAGACATTGGTCTGTGATTTTGAATTACATGCTGACTTCCCCTTCCCTTGAGATTTGCCATAGTTTAAACATGGTTAGAAATTACTATTTAAAACTAAAACATAAAAGAAGAATTTGTGTTAATAAAAGGAAAACCTAATGAGAAAAAGAATTTTCAGCCTGGCATGTAATACATGTTTGCTACTAAATTTGTTAAACTGCTGCACTAGTCTAAAACTTTACATGTCATTTGCTGATTTCACTTAACTATTGTTTAAATGTTTATTTTTATTCCTTAAACACTTTGAAAAATAACTATCGGAGTCCTGTTAAACTCTTAGTACCACCAATTAAGAGTTTGGCATTTCGTTTGGATAGCCTTTTTATGTGTCATGGAAGCACAGGACAGACTTGTGAGTGAATGAATATACCCTACTCAGCAGTCACCTTAGCAGCTGACTGAAAATCAGCACTGCCCTGGGTAGTTTGATCAGTTTAACTTCAATCAAGATATCATTGACTAGACTAAAAAATGAATGGGTAGATAAGTGCTTTTGCACTTATGAGGTATGAGTAACTTCTTCCACCTCAACGTGGAAATCTTTACCCCAAGGCTTTCACCATGAATTTAAAAACTTGTAAATTTATTTAACTGCTTTATTCTGTTTTACCTTTATTTTAATGTACTGTAAGCTGAACTGATATAACATTTACTGTTCTATATGTTTAACAAACATAGGAAAAACCAAGGGGGTTTTGTTTTTATGTTTGCTGACTGAGATGTTTAAATATGTCCTAGTGTTTTGTTTAGTTACAAGACAGTGAAAAGGAGTTTATTTTGTTATTTCTATTTTGTAATATTTAACAATAGGATTAGGTTGGAAAAAAATAATAGGGAAAATTGGGCAGAATGTGGGTTTTCCTACTGTTTCCCTCTGATTCTGGTGCACTGATGAGCTCTGATCAGAACCTGCTACTTTATAGTCCTTTCCCCATGCAGGGGATTCTCTTCCTGTCACTGGTAAATGGTATTTTTTTTAGAAAGGCAACTTCTCCATTTTTAACCTTGTAGATCCTTTTGTACTATTAGGGTATTATATTGAAGCCTGAGGATTGCATTCTATTTTGTATATGCCCCCCCTTAATTTTTTTAAGCACTGTGGACAAGAGAGCTTCATTTACTTAGTAGTATTATAGAATTAAGGATTCCAAAACAAATATGTTTCCCATGTGTTTCCCAGTTAACTAGTGTTTACTACTTAAGAGCTATATTTGTGATGGCTGTATTCTACTATATTACATACTTCCCTAAATACAGAATTTAAAGAAAATAATTTTAATAATTATTGGGTGATTTGGCTTCATCCTTTAGAATATTGTGTTAAAAGACAGAAATGCTCTAAGTCATGGTCTTTCAGAACTCTGTTGTCAGTTATTATTTCTAGCTGCTTTCAGGATTTTATTATTTCTAAGGCAAAGCTTTAATTTATAATACGCCTAGACAATATGAATGCCAGTTGCTGCTTCTAATTCCACATGGTTGAGGCATATATATGTTGTCTAAATAGGTGGGTTGTTGTGACAACCACAAATATTTAAATTCAGAATTCACTACTTTTTTCCTTTCTTTTTTTTAAACCTGGACTTAAAGAGTTCTGGAGTATACTTAAACCTAAAATTATGCATGCTTGGCTTGGAAATGTTTATTCATTTGCATTTAAATAGAAGTAAAAATTCAGGATCCATAAAAACTCAAAAGTCCATTCATTTGGGAAGGCAAGACTCAAAAGATGAAACTAACAAACTTCCTGTAGCCTGATTTTTGCCCAGTATGGACTGGGTAAAGTTGTAAAACAAATTTAACTAGCTCACACACAATGTCACAGATCACATAAGGATAGTATGAAATAAGTAGGTGTTCCAAAGTAAATGGTCCTTTCTTTCAGCATTTGCACCACTCCACAATCTTTTATTTCAAAAGAAGACCTAAACAACAGAATTTACGCAGAAGGTCCCTGAAGTACCTAAAAACCAAAATCTGCAATGGATAGATCTCAGTGTGGTAAATTTATTTCTGGTTTGTTAGGAATTGTCTATGTACTGTGTATGGGGCATTTTAATCTGTAACATCAAAAAAAAAAATCAAGTTTCAAGTATATACACATCAAGTATATACAAATATTTAAAGATAATGTAGGAAGTTGCCTTTATATATAAATGTTGGTTAAATAGTGAACATGCACATGGAAAAAGCAATCATGGAGAAATAATACTGGTATCAAATGAGTCATCCATTGATTTATTATGATAGAGACTGCGTTTGACTCAGTGGTTAAGGAATATGTAGGAAAACTCCATATTTACTCTTTCTACTCTTTACTGTAAAATCAGTAACATGGAAAGTTCTTAGCTTATTTCACATTGCCTGGTTTTAAATACTGAGCTCTGTAAGTTGTTTTAGTTGTTTAGTTGTTTTAGAGAGCTATCTCTCTTTTGAGACTTTCTCATAGGAGAGTTTTGGCTTCCTTACTATTTAAAATAAATAGCAGTCAAAATTATTATAAAGAGGGGAATTAAGTCAGTAGTGCTCTATAAGTGACTTTTAAATGGACCTCAAAATAAGTATTACTTATAAAGTTAGTATGCATGGTTGTGTGGTGAAATGGTCAAGAATTTGTGTTTTCTTACAGTTTAATTCCAGGAAAAGTATTAGTCCTATCCAAAATAACCCTAAATGCTAAACTTTACCAATGTATATGAAAAGCTTTTTATTTTCAAACAAATTAATCTAGAAGCAATCCTAAACAGAACGGGTGGTATGCTCCTAATAGTATTTTTTATACTAATGGAATAAGTTGTAATATTATAAGTTTTGCTGCTAATTTTATATTAGCCCTGAAGTAACCTCTGAAATTTCTCAGAAAATTTAAAATCTTATTTTCAGCTATAGAGCTAAAA
Source organism: Leopardus geoffroyi (assembly GCF_018350155.1). Taxonomy (NCBI): domain Eukaryota; kingdom Metazoa; phylum Chordata; class Mammalia; order Carnivora; family Felidae; genus Leopardus; species Leopardus geoffroyi. The sequence goes on along the minus strand of NC_059327.1, from coordinate 101,398,369 downwards.
AGTAAACACAGAAATTTCCTAAATTTTTTCAAGCAATTAAAAATATGTAAGGTACACACCGATATCTTCTCCAGGCTCTGACAGGCCTCCTGGGAACTTCCACATATTTTTCAACTGCAATATAAAATCAGAAAATAAAGTTAACATAGCTTCAATCACTAACCCGCACATGGAGACTCGACAGAAATTGGTCAAGGGATTGAGAATTTATTTTTTGGTAATAACATGCAAATTTCTTTCATCTTCCTTCTTCACTCCTCCCTTTTTCTTGGGGGGAAACTGGTGACTTTTGAAATCTTTTCCTACCTTTTTCTCTAGGAAATAGAAGTGGTTTTGTTTGGTTAATGTGATAAATTCTGTATGAATGAAACAGTGGAGGGAAACATCTACTGAATTTGTGTAATTTTTAAAATTTTGCTGCTAGTTAACTATTAACAAATAGAGGAATCTTACAGATGCTGCTATAAATAAGTAGAAAGTACAGTATAAGTTTAATAACTAAAATATACTATTTTTAATTTTCACATTTATTTTCTGTGTTGTGTGTCTAATCAGATTTCTCTTGTCTCTGTGTTAATGATTGTATGTACAAATGTAATTGCTTTTCATGGGTAGCATGAATAAATCTGATTAGTTTAAGTTTGTGCTGTTTGTGTGTATACCATTTCTTTTTTGGGGGGGAAGGGCAAGTGGGAAGATCTGAGAATGAGGATACATATGGAAAAAATTGATTACAAATAATCATGAAATGGCATGGGACCATATTCTTATGGCTGACACAATTATTTTTTGTTCTATACATCCAACAGCATGATAAAAGGTGCTGAGCTTGGAGCCAGTACACTTTATGATCTTCATTCATAAAATAAGTTTATGGACCTTTTACTGGTGTGCTTTTTGACCCACTCATTTCCTGGATGAGTGCTTCATAAAGAATGTGTCATTTCCCAACTGTGCTACATTGGAGACCAGTGGCATGGTTCCCAGAGTTTCCACAGACTGTTGATTATGTGGGTACAGAATTTAGGCTTTCTACCCTTCCGTGTCTGGCTCAGACTTGAGATTAATTTATAAAGCATATTTTATTAATGTGGAAATATATCTCTGGTATAGATCTATATTAAGACAGTCTTTCAGATTTTGTTCTGAAATGGTTCCAGAAGCTATAGAAACCATGCAGTTTTTTCCTGATAGGATGTTAGATTTTATATCTAACACCATAAATGCTATTTCTAACAAAAGAAATGTTATAATGGTAGAGCAGAAAATACTCCCCAAAATAATAAAAGAACTTTTAAAATTTTACCTAGATTTGACTATAAATAATTGGAGATTATTAATTATAAACTTATTAGGAGAAAAATGTTACATATAAGGATTGAAAACAGCTTACACAAATCTGATTTTGATTATTTCATAGAACTTAGGTATAAAAAGAATATATTTTTGTGGTAGTATGTGATCTTTTTTGGCACCACTTAGGTTTAAAGAGATGATCTGAAAAAAGCTTTCTTGTCCCCTGCAAAAAGCTTGAGCTTGCAGTTAGTTCAAAGTGCTAGGTAGTAAGACCTAAGTTAAGTGGTTGTAAAACATGGTTAATGTTGTAGATATGATCAATGGAGAGATAAGTATATCTTCTCACCTTTCAAAATACTAAAACAGACTCCCATTTAGGTCTTTACTCTATTTTGAGTTTTTGTGTATGGTGTTAAAAAGTGGTCCAATTTGGGGCGCCTGGGTGGCGCAGTCGGTTAGGCGTCCGACTTCAGCCAGGTCACGATCTCGCGGTCCGCGAGTTCGAGCCCCGCATCAGGCTCTGGGCTGATGGCTCAGAGCCTGGAGCCTGTTTCCGATTCTGTGTCTCCCTCTCTCTCTGCCCCTCCCCCGTTCATGCTCTGTCTCTCTCTGTCCCAAAAATGAATAAACGTTGAAAAAAAAAAAATTAAAAAAAAAAAAAAAGTGGTCCAATTTTATTCTTTTACATGTAGCTGTCATTTTGCCAGCACTACTTCTTGAAGAGACTATCTTTCCCCATTGTATACTCTTGCCTCCTTTGTCATAAATTAATTGGCCATATAATTTCGGGTTAATTAAAAAACATATTCCCATTAATGGGCTTAGCAATATAAATAACGGCAACTTCCAGAGAAGACTGTGGAGTAGGAGGACTCTGAGCTCACCTTGTCCCATGGACACACCTAGATAACACCTGTATCAGTGTATATAACCCAGAAACAACCCAAAGACTGGCAGAACTGACTCTTCACAGCTACATGTAGAGTACAGGTAACATGGAAGAGGGTGGGGAGGGCAGAGACATGGTCTGAAGCATTTGGCTTTGAAAACCAGAGGGGCATAATTTTGCAAGTTCCTACAATCAGCGGGGCTTAACAAATGGGATGCTATAAAAATCAGGCTGGTCTATGGAGAGCCTAGAGGGCAAGGAATGGAGTCTCTGCACGTGGAGCACAACAAACAGCCCTGTGGAGATACAGCATAGAAGAACAGTTTAACGCCTGGGGTGTATGGGAAGGAGGTTTTGTTTGGTTTTTTACTAATCTCAGAGTGTGTGCTGGAGGGGCAGGGATCCTTGGGAGACTTCTCCAAGAGCTGGCAGGTGCCACTTTCCTCCCCTGCCTCCCAGCCTATATACATGGATACCAGCAGGAACCAATGCAGGTCCAACACTCACCACCTAATTTGCTAACAGCATGAACTGCCGTCACATTCTCCTGCAGACCTGCCCCCTCCAATACACTGTTGGCCAGAGCCATCCAAAGTGGTGCCACAAGGGTGGCATCATGCAAGCAGACCTGACAGGAAGCAGCACCACTCCAAAGTCACTCCTGTCCCAGGAAAAGGGAAAGATAACCACACACAACTGTGGCCCCAGCAGTAGGCTGGGGGCAGACAACTGGTCTCACTGCAGGCCTTGCCCACCAATGAAAGCCTCTCAGGGGGAAACATAGGGAAAGCACCCAGCAGTTTGGTGCTACCCTCTGGCATTGCCTGGTCTGACTTAAACCCAAGACTGCCCCAGACTGATGCAACAACAACGGGACCAAATCCTGGCCACAACAGGCAAAGACAGCCATGGCTGGACTACTGCAAAAGCAGCTCAATTACAACAGCAGGGCACATGCAACACATTGAGACACCCTTGAAGTGCCAAATTCTGGTGAGTAGGGGAGACTGCATTATAGGGCATCCCAGGACCTCTTCTTCATAAGGCCATCAATCTCAAGAGCAGGAGATGGAGCTGACTTTCCTAACACAGAAACAGACACAGAGAGACAAAATGCAACAGAGGATTCTGTCCAAAATCAAAGAACAGGACAAAATCACAGTAAGAAACTAAATGAACAGAGCTAAGAAATATGAATATAGTGGACTTGAGAAAAGAGGGGAGGGATCTCAATGAGACACTCAAAAACGAGACAGAAAACATAAAAAAGAACCATTCAGAAATGAAGAGCTCAAAAAAAAAATAAAAATACACTAGAGGGAATAAATAGTAGAGGGCACAGAAAAACGGATAGGCAACCTGGAGGACAGAGTAATAGAAAGCAATCAAACTGAACAGGAGAGAGAAAAAAATAGAAAATGAAGACAGACTTAGGGAACTTAGCAATACCATCAAGCATTCATCTTACAGGAGTTCCAGAAGAGAGAGAAAAGGGGGTAAATAATTTATTTGAGGAAATAACGACTGAAAACCTCCCAAATTTGGGAAGGGAAACATCCAGATCCAGGAGGCACATAGAGCCTCCAACAAAAATCATACTAAGGAGGTAACACCAAGATGCATAGTAGTTAAAATGGCAAAAAGTAGTAAGCATTTTACAAGCAGCAAGAGAAAAGAAAACAGTAACATACAAGGAATATCCCATAAGTCTATCAGCTTATTTTTCACAGAAACTTTGCTGAGAAGGGGGTGTCATGATATATTCAAGGTCCTGAAGGAAAAAAACCTGCAGCAAGGCTATCACTTACAATAGGAGAGATTAAGAGTAACCCAAACGAAAGTTAAAGGAATTCATAACCACTAACTCATCCTTAATAGAAAAGTTAAAGGGGACTCTTCTGAGTGGAAAGGAAAGACCATAAACAAGAGTAAGAAAAGTAGGAAGTACAAAAGCAGTAAAATTAAATATATCTGTAAAAATTAGTCAAGGGACTCACAAAGTAAAAGGATGTAAAGTATGACACCATATACCTAAAACATGGGAGGGCAGAGAGGAGTAGAGTAGGTTCAAACTTAAGCAGCCATCAACTTTATAATATAGATTGTTATATGCATTAGATGTTATACACAAACCTAAGGGTAACCACAAATCAAAAAACAGTAACAGGTATGCAAAAAAATAAAGAGAAAGGAATCCAAAATATCACTAAAGAAAGTCAGCAAGGAAGGAGCTGAGAAGGAACATAGAACTACAAAAACGACCATAAAACAAGTAACAAAATGGCAATAAGTACATACCTCTCAACAATTACTTTGAATATAAATGGATTAAATGCTTTATCAAAAGACACAGGTGATGGAATGGATTAAAAAGACTCATCTATATGCTGCCTACAAGAAACTCATTTTTGACCTAAAGACATCTGTGGATTAAAAGTGAAAAGATGAAAAAGCATTTATCATGCACATGGATGTCAAAAGAAAGCTGAGGTAGCATTATTTATATTGGACAAAATAGACTTTAAAACAAAGACTGTAAAAATAGACAAGGACACTATGTAACTATAAAGGAAACAATCCAAGAAGATATAACAATTGTAAATATTTATGCACCAAACATGGAAGCACCCAAATACATAAAGCAGTTAATAAACGTAAGGAAGTAATCAATAGTAACATAATAATAGTAAGAGACTTTAATATCCCACCTACATCAATGGACTGATCATTGGCTTTGAATGACACATTGGAACAGACAGATCTAGCAGATACATTCAGAACATTCCACCCTAAAATAGCAGAATACACATTCATGTGCATATGGGGCAGTCTCTAGAACAGATCATGTATTAAGCTACAAAAAAGTCTGAACAAATTCAGAAAGTCACACCATGTATCTTTTCTGACTACAACACCATGACACTAGAAATCAACAAGAAAAAATATGGAAAAGAACACAAATACAGGTCTATTATATAATGTTCACTAAACAATGAATGGGTCAACCAAGAAATTAAAAGAGGAAATAAAAGAGGAAATAAAAAAAATACATGGAAACAAGTGAAAATGAAAACCCAGCAGTCCCAAATCTTTAGCAAAAGCTGTTCTAAGAGGGAGGTTTACAGCAATACAGGTTTATCTCATGAAGCAAGAAAAATCTCAAACTACCTAACCTTACACTTAATGGAGGTAGGAAAAGAAGAAAAAACAAAACTCCAAATACATAGAAGGAAGGAAATAATAAAGATTGGAGAAGTTAACAAAATAAAAACTAAAAGACTAGAATAGATGAATGAAAACAGGAGCTGGTTCTTTGAAAAGATCAACAAAATTGATAGACCTTTAGCCAGACTCATAAAACAAACAAACAACAACAACAACAACAACAACAACAAAACAGGAGAAAGGACTCAAATTAACAAAATCAGATATGAAAGAGGAGAAACAATTGATACCAGAGTAATACCAAAGATAATAAGAGAGTATTACAAAAAAAAATTACATGCCAACACATTGGACAACCTAGAAGAATTGGATAAATTCCTAGAAACATAAAACCTCCCAAAATGAATCAGGAAGAATTAAGTAATTTGAACAGACTAATTACCAGCAATGAAATCATTAATAAAAAACACTCCCAACAATATTCTAGGACCAGACAGCATCACAGGTGAATTTTACCAAACATTTAAAGAAGAGTTAATACCTGTTCTTCTCAAACTATTCCAAAAAATGGAAGAGAAAGGAAAGCTTCCAAATTCATTCTATGAGGCAAGCATTACTCTGGTACCAAAACCACATAAAGACACTACAGAAAAAGAAAACTATAAGCCAATATATTCTGATGAATATAGATGCAAAAGTCCTCAAAAAAATACTAGCAAATCAAATCCAACAATACATTAAAAAAATCACTTGCCACAATTAAGGGATTTATTCCTGGGATGCAAGGTGGTTCAATATTCACAAATCAATTGATATGATACATCACATGAACAAGAGAAGGGAAAAATCGTATGATCATTTTAATAGATGCAGAAAAAAGCATTTGACAAAGTACAACATCCATTCATGATAAAAACCCTCAAAAGTATGATTAGAGGGAACATGCCTCAATGGCATAAAGACCATATATGAAAACCCACAGCTAATATCAAACCCAATGGTGAAAAATTGAGTTTTTCCCCTAAGATCAGGAACAAGACAAGAATGACCACTGTCACCACTTTTATTCAACGTAGTACTGGACATCCTAGCTACAGCAATCAGACAACAAAAGAAATAAAAGGTATCCAAATTAGTATGGAAAAAGCAAAACTCCCACTATTTGCAGATGACACGACACTACATGTAGAAAACCTGCATGACTCAACCAAAAACCGTCTAGAACTTATAAATGAATTTGGTAAGGTCACAGAATACAAAATCAATACACATTTCTATACATTAATAATGAGGTAGCAGGAAAGTAATTAAGAAAACAATCCCATTTACAATTGCACCCAAAATATAAGATACCTAGAAATAATCCTAACCAAAGAGGTCAAAGACCTGTACTCTGAAAAATAAAAAACACTGATGAAATTGAGGACGACACAAACAAATGGAAAGATATCTGATGCTCACGGATTGGAATAACAAATATTGTTAAAATGTCCATACTACCCAAAACAATCTATATATTTAATGCAATCCCTATCAAAGTACCAACAGCATTTTTCACATAACTAGAACAAAGAATTGTAAAATTTGTATGGAACCACAAAAGACTCTGAATAGCCAAAGTGATCTTGAAAATGAAGAATAAAATAACAATTTAAAAACTTAAAAAAAAGAAAATGAAGAATAAAAAATTTAAGTATCACAATCTCAGATTTCAAGTTATACTACAAAGCTAATTAAAACTGTGTAATACTGGCACAGAAACAGACACATAAGTCAATAGAACAGAATAGAGAGCCCCAAAATAAACCTACGATTACATGGTTAATCTTTGACAAAGGAGGCAAGAATATGCAATGGGACAAAGCCTCTTCAACAAATGGTGCTGGGAAAACTGGACAGCTACGTGCAAAAGAATGAAAATGGACCACTTTCTTATAAAATGGATTAAGTACTTAAATGTGAGGCTTAAAACCATAGAAATTCAAGAAGAGAGAACAAGCAGTAATTTCTCCGAAATCGGCCAAAAGCAACATTTTTCTAGATACGTCTCCTGAGGCAAGGGAAACAAAAGCAAAAATAAACTATTGGGACTAGAACAAAATAAAAAGCTCTGTACAGCAAGGAAACCGTGAACAAAACTAGAAGACAAACTACTCACTGCGAGAAGTTATCTGCAAGTGACATATGTAATAAAGTGTTAGTATCCCGAATATATAAAGAACTTACACAACTCAATACCAAAAAATAATCCAATTAAAAAATGGGCAGAAACAGGTACATTTTCCCAAATAAAATATACACATGGCCAACAGACACATGAAGATGTATCTAGGAATTTATCCATTTCTTCCAGGTTGTCCAATTTGTTGGCATGTAAGGGAAATGCAAATCAGATACCGAAAGAAGCCTTTTTTGTTCCCCTTATCTGATTAAAGGCAGAGCTTTCTGAGAAGCTGCCATAAATCCCCTTGGTTCGAACTTCCAGCCAAGGAAGGAAACCTAGATGAGAAATTGCATAAACAAATATGAGAAATTACCATACATATTTCACACCTCTCTCTTGCACTGATATACAAACCCCTACTTCTAGTTGCTCAGGCAGCACTCCCCAAACTTTTCTCCTACTAACCTGTTGTCAATTAATTCACAGGCTCCCCAACCACCGAACGCGGAAGAGGAAAAGTTCCCAACACTACTTTATGACTTAACTCTCTGGTTGTGTTTCCCAGTCTGTGAAATGAGGAGGAGAATAGGTTGCCATGATGTATAAAGAAGCTACATAATACAGAGCACAAGTAATAATCTTTTGCTGGTGGAGGGTCAAGCTTCCATGTTGATGGCTGCTGACTGATTAGGATGGTGGAAGCTGAAGCCTGGGGTGGCCGTGGCAATTTCTTAAAACAATAAAGTTTGCTACATCCACTGACTCTTCCTTTCATGAATGATTTCTCTGTATCATGAGATGCTGTTTAAAAGCATTTTATCCACAGAACTTCTTTCAAAATTGGGAATCAGGGCATCGGTTAAGCGTCCGAATTCGGCTCAGGTCATAATCCTGTGGTCTGTAAATTCAAGCAGTATATTGTGCTCTGTGCTGACAGCTCAGAGCCTGGAGCCTTCTTTGGATTGTGTTTCCCTCTTTCCTGCTCCTCCCCTGCTCACGTTCTTGTCTCTCTCTCAAAAATAAAAAATTAAAAAACATGTCAAAATTGGTAATCAATCCTCTCAAACCCTGCTGCTGCTTTATCAACTAAATTTACGTAATATTCTAAATCCTTTGTTTCATTTCAATAATCCTCATTGCATCTTCATCAGGAGTACATTCCATCTCAAGGTGGCTACACTAAAGAGATTTTCAATATAGATGAAAAGAGCCTTATTGAAGGCTTTCAATTTATTTTGTCCAGACTATCAGAAGATTCACTTTCTATGGCAGCTCTAGCCTTTAAAAATATATTACTTAAATAATAAGACTTGAAAGTTGAAATGAGTCCTTGATCCATGAGCTACAGAATGGATGCTGTGTTAGCAGGCATGAAAACAACATGAATCTCATTGTACATTTCCATCAGTGCTCTTGGATGACTAGGTGCATTGTCAATGAGCAGTCATATTTTGAAAGGAATCTTCTTTTCTGAGCAGATCTCAATGTTGTAATGTAAACTGTTGTGTTGTCATCTAGGCTTTGTTGTTCCATTTATAGAACACAGGCTGAAGATTTAGCATAATTCTTAAGGACCTTAGGATTTTTGGAATGGTAAATGTACACTGGCTTCAACTTAAAGTCACCAGCTGGGATGGCCCCTAACAAGAGTGTCAGCATGTCATTTGAAGCTCTGAAGCCAGGCATTGACTCTTCCTCTCCGGCTATGAAAGTTTTAGATGGCATCTTCTTCCAATAGAAGGCTATTTTGTCTACATTGAAAACCTGATTTTTAGTATAGCCACCTTCATAAATTATCCTAGCTGGATCTGGATAACTTGCTACAGCTTGTTTCAACTCTTGCTGCTTCACCTTGCACATCTGTCATGGAGATGGCTTCTGTTCTTAAACCTCATGAATCTCTGCTAGCTTCACACTTTCCTGCAGCTTTCTCATCTCTTTCAGCCCTCATAGAACTGAAGAAAGCTAGAGAGTCTTGCTCTGGATTAGGCCTTGGCTTAAGGGAATGTTGGGGCTGGTTTGATCTTCCATCCAGATTACTTAAACTTTCTCTTTATCAGCAATAAGGCTGTTTCACTTTCTCAGGGAGTAGCGCTTTTAATTTCTGTCAAGGACTTCTCCTTTGCATTAACACCTTGGCTAACTGTGTGGTGTCAGAGGCCTAGCTTTCAGCGTCTCTTGGGTTTTAACATGCCTTACTAAGCTTAATCATTTTCTAGCTTTTGATTTAAAGTGAGAAATGTGTTGTGGAAAGTGAGAGATCTTTTGTCCATTTCTTGAATGGATTATTTGTTTTTTGGGTGTTGAGTTTGCTAAGTTCTTTATAGATTTTGGATACTAACCCTTTATCTGACATGTCATTTGCCATTCCATCAGCTGCCTTTTAGTTTTGTTGTTTCTTTTGCTGTGCAGAAGCTTTTTACCTTGATGAGGTCTCAATAGTTCATTTTTGCTTTTGTTTCCCTTGCCTCCGGAGACATGTCTAGAAAGAAGTTCCTGCAGCTGAGATCAAAAAGGTTGTTGCCTGTTTTCTCCTTTTGGGTTTTGATGGATTTCCTATCTTACATTTACGTCTTTCGTCTATTTTGAATTTTATTTTTGTGTATGGTGTGAGAAGGTGGTCTGGTTTCATTCTCATGCATGTCTCTGTCCAGTTTTCTTAGCACAATTTTGAAGAGACTGTCTTTTATCTTTGAAAAAAATTTCTTTTTCATGTTTATTTATTTTGAGAGAGCACACACATGAGTGAGTGGGAGAAGGTTGGCGGGTGGGGGGAGAGAGAATCCCAAGCAGACTCCACGATGACAGTACAGAGCTGAACGTGGTCTTAGTCTCATGAATGGTGAGATCATGACCAGAGCTCAAATCAAGAGTCAGACACTTAAACAACGGAGCCACCCAGGTGCCCTGAGACTGTCTTTTTCCCATTGGATATTCCTTCCTGCTTTGTCAAAGACAGTTGGCCATACATTTGTGGGTCTATTTCTGGGTTCTCTATTCTGTCCCATTGATCTATGTGTCAGTTTTTGTGCCAGTACCATACTGTCTTGATGATTACAGCTCTGTAATACAGCTTGAACTCCAGGATTGTGATGCCTCCAGCTTTTTTTCTTTTCCCCCAACACTACTTGGCTATACAGGGACTTTTCTGGTTCCATACAAATTTTAGAATTGCTTGTTCTAGCTCTGTGAAGAATGCTGGTGTTATTTTGATAGAAATTGAACTGAATGTATAGATTGCTTTGAGTAGTATAGACATTTTAACAATATTTGTTCTTCTATCCATGAGCATGGAATGTTTTTCCATTTGTTTGTATCTTCCTTAACTTTTTTAAAATTTAATTTATTTTTTTAAATTTACATTCAAGTTAGTTATCATATAGTACAACAATGATTTCAGGAATAGATTCCTTAATGCTCCTTACCCATTTAGCCCATCCCCCCTCCCACAACCCCTCCAGTAACCCTCTGTTTGTTCTTCATATTTAAGAGCCTCTTACGTTTTATCCCCCTCTCTGTTTTTTATACTATTTTTGCTTCCCTTCCCTTATGTTCATCTGTTTTGTATCTTAAAGTCCTCATATGAGTGAAATCATATATTTGTCTTTCTCTGACTAATTTTGCTTAGCATAATACCCTTTAGTTCCATCCGTGTAGTTCCAAATGGCAAGATTTCATTCTTTTTGATTGTTGAGGAATACACCTTTGCGTGTGTGTGTGTGTGTGTGTGTGTATCGCATCTTCTTTATCCATTCATCCATAATAATACCATAATAGTAGGGGATTTCAACACCCCACTTACAACAATGGACAGATTATCTAAGTAGAAAATCAACAAGGAAACAATGGCTTTGAACGACACACACTGCATCAGATGGACTTAATGGATATATTCAGAACATTTCATCCTAAAGCAGCAGAATATACATTCTTTGCTAGTGCACATGGAACGTTCTCCCGAATAGATCACATACTAGGACACAAATCAGCCCTCAACAAGTACAAAAAAGATCACGATCATACCATGTGTATTTTTAGACCACAACGCTGTGAAACTTGAAATCAACCACAAGAAACAATTTGGAAAGATAACAAATACTTGGCGACTAAAGAACATTCTACTAAAGACTGAATGGGCTAATAACCAAGAAGTTAAAGAGGAAATTAAAAAGTACATGGAAGCCACTGAAAATGATAAACCACAGTCCAAAACCTCTGGGATGCGCAAAGGCGGTCATAAGGAGGAAGTATATAGCAATCGAGGCCTTCCTATAGGAGGAATAAAGTTCTCAGATATACAACCTAACCTTACACCTTAAAAAGCTGGAAAAAGAACAGCAAATAAAACCCCAAAGCAGCAGAAGACAGGAAATAATAAAGATTAGAGCAGAAATCAGTGCCATTGAAACAAACAAACAAAAAAAAAAACAAAAAACAACAACAACAAAAACACAGTAGAACAGATCAATGAAACCAGAAGCTGGTTCTTTGAAAGAATTAGAAAAACTGATAAACCACTAGCTCGTTTGATCAGAAAGAAAAAGGATTGGACCCAAATAAATAAAATCAAGACTGAAAGAGGAGAGATCACAACCAACACAGCAGAAATACAAACAATAATAAGAGAATCTTATGAGCAATTATATACCAACAAAATGGGCAATCTGTAAGAAATGGACAAATTCCTAGAAACATATAAACTACCAAAACTGAAAAAGGAAGAAATAGAAAATTTGTACAGACCCATAACCAATAAAGAAATAGAATTAGTAATCAAAAATCTCCCAAAAAACAAGAGTCCAGGGCCAGAAAGCTTTCCAGGGGAATTCCACCAAACATTTAAGGAAGGGTTAACACCTATTCTCTTGAGGCTATACAAAAAAAATAGAAATGGAAGGAAAAGTTCCAAACTCTTTCTATGAAGAGATCATTACATTGATTCCAAAACCAAAGACCCCACTAAAAAGAAGAACTATAGACCAATTTCCCTGATGAACACGGATGCAAAAATCTTCAACAAGATATTAGCCAACCGGACCCAACAATACATTAAAAAAATTATTCACCACAGCCAAGTGGGATTTATCCTGGGATGCAGGGCTGGTTCAATATCCACAAAACAATCAATGTGATTCATCAAATCAATAAAAGAAAGGACAAGAACCATACGATCCTCTCAATAGATGCAGAGAAAGCATTTGACAAAATACAGCATCCTTTCTTGATAAAAACCCTTAAGAAAGTAGGGATAGAAGGACTATACCTTGAGATCACAAAAGCCATACATGAAAGACCTGCTAATATCATCCTTAATGGGGAAAAACTGAGAGCTTTCCCCCTAAGGTCAGGAACAAGATAGGGATGTCCACTCTCGCCACTCTTATTCAACATAGTATTGGAAGTCTTTGCCTCTGCAATCAGACAACACAAAGAAATAAAAGGCATCCAAATCGGCTAGGAGGAGGTCAAACTTTCACTCTTTGCAGATGACATGATATTTTATATGGGAAACCCAAAAGATTCCACCAAAAAACTGCTAGAACTGACCCATGAATTCAGCAAAGTTGCAGGATGTAACATCAATGCACAGAAATCGCACCAATAATGAAGCAACAGAAAGAGAAATCAAGGAATCGATCCCATTTACAATTGCACTAAAAACCGTAAAATACCTAGGAATAAATCTAACCAAAGAGGTGAAAAATCTATACACTGAAAACTATAGAAAGCTTATGAAAGAAATTGAAGACACCAAAAAATGGAAAAATATTCCATGGTCCTGGATAGGAAGAACAAATATTGTTAAAATGTCAATACTACCCAAAGCAATCTACATATTCAATATAATACCTATCAAAATAACACCAGCATCCTTCACAGAGCTAGAACAAACAATCCTAAAACTTGTATGGAACCAGAAAAGACCCCGAATAGCCAAAGCAATTGGCTTGAAAAAGAAAACCAAATACAACTTCAAGTTGTATTACAAAGCTGTAATCATCAAGACAGTATGGTACTGGCACAAAAACAGACACATAGATCAATGGAACAGATTAGAGAATGCAGACATGGACCCACAAATGTATGGCCAACTAATCTTTGACAAAGCAGGAAAGAATATCCAATGGAATAAAGACAGTCTCTTCAAGTGGTGCTGGGAAAACTGGACAGCGACATACAGAAACCACATGCAGAAACCACTTTCTTACACCATACACAAAAATAAACTCAAAATGGGTGAAAGACCTAAACATAAGACAGGAAGTCATCAAAATCCTCAAGGACAAAGCAGGCAAAAACCTCTTTGATCTTGGCCACAGCAATTTCTTACTCAACATGTCTCCGCAGGCAAGGGAAGCAAAAGCAAAAATGAATGATTGGGACCTCATCAAAATAAAAACCTTCTGCACAGTGAAGGAAACAATCAGAAAAACTAAAAGGCAACCGACGGAATGGGAGAAGATATTTGGAAACGACATAGCAGATAAAGGGTTAGTATCCAAAATCTATGAAGAACTTAACAAACTCAACACCCAAAAAACAAATAATCCAGTGAAGAAATGGGCAAAAGACATGAATAGACACTTCTCCAAAGAAGATATCCAGATGGCCAACTGATATATGAAAAAATGATCAACATCACTCATCATCAGGGAATTACAAATCAAAACCACAATGAGATACCACCTCACACCTGTCAGAATGGCTAACATTAACAACTCAGGCAACAACAGATGTTGGCGAGGATGCACAGAAAGAGGATCTCTTTTGCATTGTTGGTGGGAATGCAAGCTGGTGTAGCCACTCTGGAAAACAGTACGGAGGTTCCTCAAAAAATTAAAACTACAACTACCCTACGATCTTTAACTTTTTTATTTCATAAGCTTTCTATAGTTTTCAGCATACAAATCTTTTACCTCTTTGGTTAGGTTTATTCCTAGGTATTTTATGGTTTTTGGTAGAAATGTAAATGGGACTGATTCCTTGATTTCTCTTTCTGCTGCTTCAGTTTTCCAAAGAAGACATCCAGATGACTAACAGACACATGAAAAGATGCTCAACATCACTCATCATCAGACAAATATAAATCAAAACCACAATGAGATACCACCTTACAACTGTCAGAATGGCTAAAATTAACAACTCAGGAAACAACAGATGTTGGTGAGGATGCAGAGAAAGGCAAACAATTTTGCACTGTTGGTGGAAATGCAACTGGTGCAGCCACTCTGGAAAACAGTATGGAGATTCCTCAAAAAATTAAAAATAGAGCTACATTATGACCCAGCAATTGTTCTACTGGGTATTTATCCAAAGGACACAAAAAAGCTGATTTGAAGGGGCACATGTACCCCAATGTTTACAGCATCACTATCAACAATAGCCAAATTATGGAAAGAACCCATCTGTCCATCAACTGATGAACGGATAAAGGTGTGGTGTGTGTGTGTGTGTGTATATATAATATATATGTTACATATATAATACATATACATAACATATACATACACACACACACCACATATATATATATATGTGATATATATATGTATATATACATACGTATACACACATATATATACACCCACAATGAAATATCCCTCAGTGATCAAAAAGAATGAAATCTGGGGTGCTGGCTCAGTCACGTAAGTGTATGACTCTTGATTTTGTATGTAAGTGTAAGTCACGTAAGCCACGTAAGTGTATGACTCTTGATTTCAGGTCATGGTCTCACAGTTCGTGGAATTGTGCCTTGCGTCAGACTCCATGCTGAGAGTGGAGCCTGCTTGGGATTCTCTCTGTCCCTTTCTCTGCCTCTAAAATTATATAAATAAACATTAAAAAAAAAAAAAAAAGAATGATATCTTGCCATTTGCCACAATGTGGATGGAAGTAGAATGTATTATGCTAAGTGAAATAATTCAGAGGAAGACAAATATCATATGGTTTCACTCATGTGGAATTTAATACAAAACAGTGAACACAGGGAAAGGGAAGGAAACATAATACAAAACAGAGGAAGGCAAACTCTAAGAGACTTTTAAATATAGAGAACAAACTGAGGGTGGCTGGAGGAGTATTAGATGGGGGGATGGGCTAAATGGGTGATGGGCATTAAGGAGGGCATTTGTTGGGATGAGCACTGGGTGTCATATCACTACTCCTGAAACCATTATTACACTGTATATTAACAAGCTTCAATTAAAAAAAAAGGGTAGTGTGGGTACCCTTTCTCAGTGAGAAAATCTTTATCTAAATCTTTATCTAAACCTAAAATCTTTAGAGAGGCAAGGACTTGGCCATGAGGCTATCTGGATAAAGAGAAGAGGAGGAACAGATGATGCTGGTAACCTAAGGTGTGTTTGAAACATAGTAAGGAGGCCAGAGGGAGCAAAAAGAAGTACAGGAGATAAAGTCAGAGGGAAGTATAGAGATGCAGTGTAGGAGACACAGTCACAGGTTATATGGGGTGTTGCAGGCCATGGCACGGACTCAGGACTTTAAAATGAGAGAAATGAGGAGACATTGGAGGTTTGGAGTGTAAGAGATTCATAATCTGTTGTAATTTTGAAAGAATTAGTGTGGTTTTGTGCTAACAAGAGACTTTATAGGAATCACAGTGGGAGAACAGGGCCCAATTAGAATGATTCCAGTAATTTAGGGAGGAGATACCTCTGGCTTGGATCAAAGGAGTAACAGCAGAAATGATAGGTAGTGCTCTCATTAAGATGTTAGGCATGGAGTATGTTACCCTTCCCAATGGCATCTGAATTTTAAAGTACCTCACCTTCCTTTGGGGAAAAAAAAAAGAGGAGGAGGAGGAAAAGAAGATGAGGACATATACTAATGGTTTAATTTTAGGCACTGCTGAAGAAGATATTCCAAGGGGAGCTGTCCATGGGCCTCTCACATTATTCTGCCAGCATAATCTGATTTAAGCACAAGGCGATTTTTGTGTCAGATGATTATTCTAGAAATTGTGAGGACAAGCAATATTAAACAGGGATTTATATAATATCCTCTGTTCATTCAGTCATTCAAGCATGAAGCATTTCTTCACACTTACAATGTGAGTCAGGCAGTTTTCGAGGTAATTGAGACACAACAGTGAACAAAACAAACAAATGTCCAAGCCTTTGCAGTGCTTGTATTCTAGACAAAAAAAAAAAAAAAAATAATAATATGTAAGCTTTTTAGCATATCATGTAATGACAAATGCCATCAGAATAAAAGTGGAGCTGGGTGAGAGTAAACCGAGTGTGCAGCAGGAAAGAGATGCTTGCTTTTATTTCGAGTACTCAGGGTAGGCCTCATTGATGGAAGGGAAAGATTCAAAGATTGCGAGTTCTTAAAACTGATAATAAAACTTAAAACTGATAATTCCATTATCAATATCAATATCCATTATCAATAATCAATTTTATAATTATTTAATATACCTCTATTCAGGAGTCTCAGTAAGAGTTTAATGATTCAACTATGACGTGACACTATATTGCTTACTGTCTTTTAAATAGTTTTCCTTATAAATCTCATACCTGTGCCATATTTGAAATCTTTTATATAGTTCACTATAAAGACCTAATGTGACACTAAATAAAATAAATAAATAAATAAATAAATAAATAAATAAAGGAAGAGATGTGCAAAACTTCCATTCACCTGAACGCTTAGAGGAAACTGCAGGGTTATTAATTAGCCTAATTTCAAGATTACTGTGATTCAGGGAACAGGGAAGCCCAAAGGGAGGGAGAGGTGGAGAGTGAGACAGGGGAAAGGCTGGCAGGTGGAGCAGTGAGAACATAAACAACATTTATTGACTAAGTTTGTCATCTAACATGGGCACAGTTTGCGGCACTCCAAAACACTTACAATAACACCACCAAAGATCACTGATCAAGGATCATCAAAACAAATATAATAATAATGAAAAAGTCTGAAATATTGTGAGAACTGCCAAAATGTGAGACAGAGACATAAAAAGCAAATGCTGTTGGAAAAATGACACTGACAGATGTTTGATGCAGGGTTGCCACAAACCTTCAATTCATAAAAAACAGTATCTGGGAGTGCAGTAAAGCAAAGTACAATAAAAAGAGGTATATATACCTGTATATAGTTTTGACAATTATTCTATTTTAAAAGTATAGCTGAACTCAATTTTTTCCTTTTAAATTGCTATAATACATACCACTCTAGAAATCTGATTTCTACAAACTGGGCTTGTTAAATCATTTGTCTTGGGAGGTTTTATAAGGAAAAAAATAACCCCTACACACACAAAAAAATCACACTGTATGGTTTTGGGGTAAGACAGTTCAGCCACAGCTGCCAGGGAAGCTCCTTCTGTTTTCAGACTGCAACCCAATTTTTACCATTATTAGACCTAGGCTTGAATTTCCATGTTTTAATGAATGAGTAACTACATAGGTTCTTATTTGATAGATCAATCCTGAAAAACTGCTTAGAGCGGAGCAATCATATTACTCTGGCTGTTAAATAAGAACAAGAGATCAAAATTGTTGAAGAGAGAAGGTGAGAATTTATCAGAAAATCAAGCTTAGAATAGCTATCTAGCAACTGCATATCCCTTGGCTGGTCAAGTTGGCAGATGCTGATAATAATTTGGCTTTCAAATGTCACACACACATATATACACACACAAAGTAAAAAATTAGAACAGTAAAGAATCTGAAGTTTATGTCTGCATGTATAGAACTTCTCTAATGATTCTTCTCTAAATGATACATTTGTGTACCAAACTGGAGTATGTTTACATACTTAATAATTTAATTTCCTTCCAAGAGATAACTTAGGCACACACAATAAGAGAACTCATGTTCCTCAAGTTCTATAAAACATTAACTTTAGTTACTAAGTGTAGCATTTGGGGGCACTGAAGTTTAATTGAACTGAAGTTAACATGTTCTAAAACAACTAAGTTCAAACTTTCCTTCTAAAAAGGAAACACACATATAAGCACTCATGAACTGCACCAGACAAAAAGCTCTCTGGGTGTATCTTCCATTCCTAATGTGATATCAGGAGTCCTCATTTCCAAATAGTTGATTTCAAAGAATGGTGAACTGACTCAGATCTAGACATGTGAAAAACATAGATTACTATGATTCAACTATTATCATCATGTCTCAGCTCCTCCAACTTCTTTGGCCTATGAAAGACAATTGGGGTGTGTTACTCTTCCTATTCTTCAACTACTCTATTCCTGTCAACTATTTGTAACTGATGATACCTAAAATTCAGTGTACTTTTTATCTGTTTTTAGAATATGGTACTCAGTTCTCTCTTCCATATGATGTTTGTTATGTACCTATTTTTCCTAGAGTGGCACTGTGCTATATAGCATGATTTCACAAAGCACAATTCTATAGAATAACTAGAACTGCACCTGTATGGAAGCTATGGGAAAGTCCCCCACTAAAACTCTTAGACTAGGAGGGCTAGGCAGTGAAATTCTAGAATGAGAATATCAATATTTTCCTTGTATCCCCTCCTGTGGATGAAGGCTACTGCCTGGAGCTCTTAAGTACTGTAGGTCATGATGGTGGCAATTGTAAAAAGAAATTCATTAATTAATATGCTTCAACTCATACACCTCTTTCTGGTGCTCAATAATTCATCAGGAGGAATGAGAAGAAATGTCTGGGAACTCCCACTTAAATGTCTCTTTTAAGTTCACCTCATATCTCTGTAAAGAATTCATCATTTCCTCTCTACCAATGTCTCTGTATCTGCTAGAGATAATATTATTCCAGTTCTACTTTCAACTCAAAATACCAAATGATTTAAAACTCATTCTTTTTCTTAACTGACAAATTTACTATCACCAAACCTAACATTTAGTAGTGGACCAGATTTGTGCAAGCAATGCATAAGGAGAAGAGATGGATGAGGGGAGGAGAAATTACCCTACTTCTTATTTCTTTTCTTATTGCATGTTAAGACAAAGATTATTTTTAAAGGCTTAAAGATTCCTAAGTTTGGGAAGGTCAATAGAAAGCAATACTTATATCAGACAATTAGATTTCAAAACAGACACTGTAATAAGAGAAAAAGGACACTGAATAATAATGAAGGGGACAATCCAACAAGAAGATACAACAATTATAAATATCTGTGCACCCAACAGAGAAACACCCAAATACATAAAACAGTTAAAAACAGATACAAAGGAACTAATCAATGATAATACAATTAATAGTAGGGGACTTTAACACTCCAGTTACATTAATACACAGATCACCTAAACAGAAAATCAAAAGGGAACAATGGCTTTGAATGATGCCCTAGTCCAGATGGATTTAACAAATACATTCAGAGCATTCCATCATAAAACAGAATACACATTCTTTTCAAGTACACATGGAACATTCTAACTTTATACACAATCTAACTTTATACATAAAGGCTCTAGAAAAAGAATAAGAAACAAAATCTAAAATCATAAGGAAGGAAATAATAAAGATTAGAGCAGAAATAAATGATATTAAAACTAAAAAAAAGCAGAACATGTGGTAGGGTCCCCTTCCTAAGGAAAAAGAAACAAACAAAATCTCAAGGCAACCTTGCTATTCGTGTACTTGACAACATCCCTCATGACCTTGTAACATGAGACCACTTAATCAGACTAGATGTTTGTGTGTTACCATATATGGGAGACAAGGAAGTAAAAAAAAAAATATATATAAAAACTACGCCACGTGGTGTTCGGGGCTTAGTTCTTCGGGTACGTACTCAACTAAGACTTATTTTGTTGTACAAGGCTCTTTATATTCTGTTCTTAATCTGGCACTTGGTCAAATAATTTACCACTTCCTGTACTCCTGGCCACAATGAACTTTTTTTTTGTTTTGTTTTTAAATGTTTATTTATTTTTGAGAGAGAAAGAGATAGAGTGTGATTGGGGAGAGGCAGAGAGAGGGAGACACAGGATCCAAAGCAGGCTCCAGGTTCCGAGCTGTCAGCACAGAGCATCATGTCAGGCTCGAACTCCTAAACCATGAGATCATGACCTGAGGCGAAGTTGAATGTTTAACTGACTGAGCCACCCAGGTGCCTCCACGATGAACGTTTAAACCATTACTTCCACACTACGTGGAATGGCCTAAATGTTTATGTCCTCCCAAATTTACATGTTGATTTAAACATGGGCGCAATGTGATGATATTAAGAGGTGAGGCCTATGGGAGGTGATTATGTCACAACAGTAGAATGGGAGTAACCACGAAAGGCAGTAGTGTTCTTATAAGAGACTTCAGAAAGAACGCTTCTCCCTTCTGCCATGTGAGGACACAGTGAAAAGATGAACATCTATGAATTGGGAAGAGGGACTAACCAGACACTCAATCCTGGTCCAGCCTCTAGAAATGTGAGAAATAAATGTTTGTTGTTTAAGCCAGTCTGTTATTTTTGTTATAGTAGCTTGAACAAACTAAGATACCATGTTAGCCCCTTTCTGAACTCTGTACTTTTTTACATGCCATTCTAATTTTCTACTGTTTTCCTATTCTAACTTTCTTTTTGGCCTGGTAAGCTCCTACTCATTCTTCAACACCCAGTTTGATATTCATCTCCTCTGAGAAGGCTTCAGGGTTTTGTTTTAAAAGCAAAGTAATTGTTACCATCCTTTGTATGACCATGGCCTTCCCAAATAGGTAGCAAGCTGCAGGACATCAGAGATATCGTCTTAAACAATCTTCCTATCCTCAGCATCTGGCTCATAGAGAAAGCTTAATGAATAATGAATGAATGAAGAATATCTCGACAGTCTGTGAGAAACACAGTTGTCTTCCCAACTAAATACAGTCATTTTTAATTTTTCTGTAGCCATAATATGACAGTGAGCAACACTGAGGTTATCCTGACATTTTCAAGGCCTGCCTAAGTATTTTTTGAATTAAATAAATATCCAAATGATCCATAACTGCTTAGAAAGAACTTAAAGTGAATTTTTTTTAATGTCTGTTTATTTTTGAGAGAGACAGAGCACAAGTGGGGAAGGGCAGAGACAGAGAAGGAGACACAGAATCTGAAGCAGGATCCAGGCTCTGAGCTGTCAGCACAGGACCCAGTGTGGGGAAGGGCAGAGAGAGAGAAGGAGACACAGAATCCGAAGCAGGATTCAGGCTCTGAGCTGTCAGCACAGGGCCCAGTGTGGGGCTCGAATTCCCAACCTGTGAGATCATGACCTGAGCTGAAGTAAGACATTCAACTGACTGAGCCATCCATGCTCTCCTAGAAAGAACTTTTAAAATATCTTTCTGTAATTCTTTGAGCATATCAAAATTTCTACATTTTCTCTAGAGACAGCTGAACATTTAGAAAGCAATTTACAGAGCAGAAGCAACTTAAAGCAAATGATCAAAGAGAAAAAGAGGCAAACAGAACAACAAACTTTTAAACATAGAGAACAAACTGGTGGTTATCAGAGGGAGACAGGTAGGGGGATGGGTGAAACAGGTGAAGGGGGTTAAGAGTACACTTTTGGTGATGAGCACTGAGTAAGTATAGAATTGCTGATTCACTATTTTGTACACTTGAAACTAGTATTACACTATATGTTAATTATACTGGAATTAAAAAATAATCATATTTAAAAGAAAAACAGAAGCAACTTACTTTATTTTGATCTTGTACAACTAATATTTTTCTAGTATTTTCATCAAATACAGCTCCTGTTGGGGGAAAAATGAAAGATAATTGAGAAATATTAATTTCATTCACCTTAGACTCTTCCCATACTCTTACCTGTGGTCATCAAAATTATACCCATCCTGGAAGGCCTAGTTCAATTACACCTCATCAATGAACACTTGTAAAATCTCTCTAGCAATAAACTGATCGCTCAGTTATTCGGGTTCTTTTAACAACTTGGAATACCAATGATGGATCTAGCATATGCTGAGTGGTAGGATAATTATCTGCATAAGCTTCTTCTCTTTTCAATATCTATTCCTGACGGTACACAGTTACAGAATTATTTTATTCTTCTGTAGCACTTATTTTAGTGTCTAATCTTAAGTGCTTAAAAAATATTTATTGAATGTAGTGACTTTTCCATTCTCATCTTTATTCTTTGAATTGCTATGTATAGAAAGTGTATTGTGCCCCTGATGATCTAAATCTCAAATATCTTAATATTCAGTGCAAGACCTACCTGAAGCCACTTATATTTCTTTTTTTGATTTTTTTAATGTTTATTTATTTTTGAGAGAGAGAGAGAGGTGAAATGCAAGCAGGGGAGAGGCAGAAAGAAGGAGAGACAAAGAATCCAAGGCAGGCTCCAGACTCTGAGCTGTTCAGCACAGAGCCCGACTTGGGGGTCAAGCTCGTGAACCACGAGATTGTGGCCTGAGCCAAAGTCGGATGCTTAACTGACTGAGCCACCCAGGTGCCCTAGCCACTTATATTTCTTTATGACATATGTATATGACTTTATAACATCTCAATATATTGCTTTGGGATATTTCTTTATTTTATATATGTTTTAAGTTCTAGTCCTTTTCTTTTACTTATTCATCATACACATTGCCACGCACACTGGGCATTAGGGACTCAAAAATAAGGTTTGTTTTTTATTTCTCTTTGGGCAATCCTGGGTCAAAAATACAAATGACACCATAATGGTTTATATTAGTTTCTTTTAAATGTTATAATTTAAATATATTTGGGGGCACCTGGGTGGTTTAGTCAGTTAAGTATCTGACTTTGGCTCAGGTCACGATCTCACTGTTTGTGGGTTTGAGCTCTGTGTTGGGCTCTGTGCTGACAGCTCAGAGCCTGGAGCCTAGTTTGGATTCTGTGTCTCCCTCTTACTCTGCCCCTTCCCCACTCGCTCTCAGTCTCTGTCTCTCAAAAATGAATAAACGTTCACGTAAATAAATATCTGTATTTACGTAATGTGAGGAAATATTGTAAAAGATACTTTCCATATACTCTTCCATTCTTTCAATATCAATTGAGTTCCTATACCTAATACATATGGGTTCTCTATATATTGAGCCCTGTTATGTCAGGCATTTTTCTAGGTGCTAGAGATATAGTGTTAAACAAAACAAAATTCCTGATCCTTGATGGGCTCACATTCCGGTGTGTGTATGAGGAGGTAATAAGTAAATCAAAAACAAATTATATACAACATGAGGTGATTGCAAACATTTTATGTTGCAATAAAATATAGAAGAGGATAGCTATGTATAATATAAGGAATGACAAATTTCTCTGAAATGAAAACACCACATTTAATGTTTAAAAGAAGGATGGGGCGCCTGGGTGGCTCAGTCCGTTAAGCGGCCGACTTCAGCTCAGGTCAGGTCACGATCTCGCGGTCGGTGAGTTAGAGCCCCGCGTCAGGCTCTGGGCTGATGGCTCAGAGCCTGGAGCCTGCTTCCGATTCTGTGTCTCCCTCTCTCTCTGCCCCTCCCCCGTTCATGCTCTGTCTCTCTCTGTCTCAAAAATAAATAAAACGTTAAAAAAAAAAATAAAAAATAAATAAAAAAAGGAAAACCAGTGAGATATAATTAACGTTAATGTTGGCTTCTATTAGAAAATATAAATTATAACTTAATTGAATTGGATTTTACAAGGGTTAGAATACCAAAGAAATGGCAAGGAAACCTACTCTTAAATTTTAATAATTTGTGATTACTCAAAGTGTACTTTTCCCTAATGAATTTTAAACATGAGCAAAGTAGTTCAAAGACAAACCTAACACTGCTAAAGCACAATGTGAGCGACCCCTGCTGGTCACAACTTAAAAGTTAAATCAACACAAAGATCAGGGATTAAATAGAGATTATCATATTATGATTAGTGCTTTATGTGCATTATCTCAGGTATTACTCATAATAATTGTGTGAGTGGTAGTATTTTGAGTGCCCAAGTTCACACGGCGCTAAAACTGTCTGGATTCTGAGTTGGTATTCTTCTCACTGTGCAACGATGTCCCTTCCCCATACAATTGTGTTCTCTGGGGTCTCATGTTTCCACTTGAAGAGCTATCCAATTATTCATTCGAGAAATATTTATTGATCATGTACTTTATGTCAGACACTATTTTGAACCTGACAATACAGTGGTGGAAAAGACAAAATATCTGCCTTCATGGAGTTTATATTATTGTGGGGGAAATGAAGTACATGATAGAATTTCAAATTGTGGTAAGTGCTATAGAGAAAAACAGACCTGGATAAAGGGACCAAGGATGATGGCATGCAGGAGGACTCTATTTTAGACAGGAAGGTCAGAAGTTTTTTGAGAAGTTGCTGGAGCAGAAACTTCAGCTCCAAAGAGCTAGATAAACAAAACCCTGGGGAAAAGCACTGCAGGAAGAGGAGCCAGTAAGTGTGAAAGCTCTGAGGCTGAGACAGCTTGCTGTGATTTAAGAACAGTAACAAAGCCATAGGTCACTCCATTCCAGTGTAGGGAAGGAAAGATTTTCCCCCTACCCACTTAGGTTTTGTGTCTAGGGCTGAGAATTGAACTCACAGAAGATAGATTAATGGAGAAAAAAAATATAAACATTTTATGTGAGGTTTACTTGGCCTGGGGTGATGATGGAGGACTTGATAAAAAGAAGTGAAAATCCCAAAAAAGTGGTCAGACCCACAGGCATATATACCATTTTAACAAACAGTAATAAATTATGGAGACATGACAAGACCACAGAAAAAAGGGTTTGGGCTAAGGGAGGTAAATTGTGGGAAAACGACGAGGACATACATGGGGGAAACTAATGGGAATACAAAGGTTATTTTAGTAAGGTTTATTTGTATAGACTCATCTTGGTGTCAACTCCCCATCTTCCATGATACAAGAAATTTCCTGGTACAAGAAATTTATGCCCTACTTTTATGTAAAAAGGGGCAGGCAGAAGACCCTTGCTATATCTAGTGTTTCTCAAGATCAAAATAATCAAAGTGGTATATTTTGGGGTGTTATGTTCACCAGCCACACCTTCTTTGTGTTGCTTATATCAATAAATGTCAGCTCTTTACCCTTCACCTAAAAAACATTGTAGCTTTCCAGAACAATTTCTTACATGATTTCATCACCACCCCCAATAGCCACTTCATGTAGATCATAGTTACACTTCAAGATTGCTCAAGTTCTTGATCTCTCACTTCCTAAACTCCTATGGTATATCTTAACCATAGTATTTAGTTATAAACAAGGGCTTCATAGGATACTCTGTATACATATGTTACCAATTCTGCAGTAATAACTGGATTTAAAAGTCTAATTTAAAAATCTGTTACCAATGAATTGATAATTGTCAGTATGACTTTCTAATGTAGTGAGAAGGTGCTATCAAATTATCAGTAGTCTTTTGAAGTAGAATTGAATGGAAATTTCTAAATGCCTCTACTTGCTACAGGGAAGCGAGATCATGGACAGAGAAAACATTAGACATCCTTGAACAACTTCTTTTTAATTTCAAAGGTGCAAACTACCTCAAAAAACTCTTATAAATTATATGAAGGGTAAAATAAATACAATTATTGGTCAAATTAGTAATTTACATATAATACTGTTTTCATTTAAGTCATGAGGCGTCTTTTACTATTTCAGTTTTCCAGAATTCTAGGAATTAAAAAAAAAATTTAATGTTTATTTTTGAGAGAGAGAGAGAGAGAGAGAGAGAGAGAGAAAGAGAGAGAGAATCAACAGGTGAGGGGCAGAGAAAGAGGGAGACACAGAATCGGAAGCGGGCTCCAGGCTCTGAGCTGTCAGTACAGAGCATGACGTGGGGCTTGAACGCATGAGCTGTGAGATCATGACCTGAGCCAAAGTTGAACACCCAATCGACTGAGCTACACAGGCGCCCCTAGAAATCTAGAAATTTTTTTAACCCTGGTTCCCAAAGGATGGTTTAGGGACCAGCACTGATATCAATAGCAGCTGCAGATAATTTCTTAGAAATGCAAATTCTCTGGCAACACCCCACAACGATATAAAAAACTCTTGGTGTGGGGCCCAGCAGTGTGTTTTCAGCAAGCTCTCCAGTTGATTCTGATGCACCTACAATTAATCAAAAGCAAATCTTCTCTCAAAACTATGTCTCTGAAGTGAATCAGTGACTTGAAAATTCCATAATATACTTAAATTATGCTATTTTAAACAACTGTTTGGCACTGTAACTTAATGTAAATATCTTTAAGAAGTAATGTTCAAATCATCAAACATCTTTGCTTTACCTTAAATTTAACCTAAAAGTTACCTTTTATTTTACCCTAATATGGTTTACTGTAATGAATTTATTCCCTGATCCCAATTCAGTGTTACTATTTCAGTAGTGAAGTTCAAATACCTGTGTAAGACTGTTCAAATGTATCCTCTGGAAAACTAAACAACAAACTTGTTCTCTTGTGCTGCCCTCTGCCAATTCAGAAGGCCAAGTTCATTTATTTAAAGCACTACTCAATAGTCCCAAGGAGGATAATCACTTCATCAAATTATTCATTAGACATGAACAAACTATCGCTTAGCTGTAAGAAAAAAATGGAGTGAACCTCTAAAATGTTAGTTTGAAACTGACCTGCAACTCCTACTTGATGTGTCGCATATCCTGGTAATCTGCTGGGTCCTTCTCCCAGCCACAGTGTCAGTGTGGATGAATCCGACTCTGCATGGTGAAAGCAGAAACCCAGGGAAGCAGCAGGGGCAATAAATTGGCTTTGGAGGATGGGAATGTGCAGCCATACCGCTATCCTACCTTCTGACCTCCATTGCTGTATTGCAGCTAAAATGCAGATGAGAAAAATCTGTAAGTATTTTCCAGTGAAAGAAGTGGGAGAAATAAAAACTCATCTCAAGGTGTCACCTCTTCCAAAAAGCCATCTTAAAACATCCACCTCACCTTGTAGTTAGCTGGGAGAATGGGGCAGGGGATCCCAAAATGTAACAACTGACACAATGCTTGGCACATAATTGGTTCCGTTTTGATGCCGTTCCTTTTAACATCCTTAGTTTGAATCTTTATAAATGACCATTATGGGCTTCTATTTATTCTTTCTTTAAGAGTTCTGTGATAATATTTTTGGCTTATAAATTTCAAGGTGGTTAAAACCCTTTGTTTTTAAATAATATATACTAGTTCTGGGAAATTTTGAAAATAAAGTATAATGAAATTAAAACTTCATTATCTTAATAGAATGCAGAGATAAACATTTAAATGTTGACATTTTCCCATGAACATTGGAACTGACATCACACTACATATAATTTACAGCATGTCTTTACGACATTAAATGTAAACATTTTGCTATGTCATTAAAATTTTTAATGAACATAAATTTTTAATGACTACATAATTTTCCTCAGATAGGTGTACCAAAAGCTACTTAACCAACCTCCCACTCTTGGATATTTGGATTATTTCTAATTCTTATTATAAATAATACCAAGATGAACATAGATTTTTCTGTTTTTGACTTCTGTAAATTCTCTTGCTTTATTACTTAAGATTGAGCCAGGGGAAAAAGATGCTAATATTTAGTCCTTACTAAGTTCTAGACACTCTACATATAATACCTCATTAAGTTCTCAAAACCCCAAAAGGCAAGTATTATTGACCTTAACTTACGAGTGAAGAATACTGCAGTTCTGTTTTTTTTCAATGTTTGAGAGACAGAGAGCATGCATAAGCAGGGGAGGGGCAGAGAGAGAGAGAGAGGGAGAGGGGGAGAGAGGGAGAGAGAGAGAGAGAGAGAGAGAGAGAGAGAGAGAGAGAGAATCCCAAGCAGGCTCCATGCTGTCAGAACAGAGCCCAACCCCAGGCTTGATTTCACCAACTGTGAGATCATGACCAGCTGAAACCAAGGGTCAGATGCTTAACCTACTGAGCCACCCAGCAACCCCTCCACCCTTTTTTATTTTTTAAGAACACTGCAGTTATAGAAAAACTTCTCAAATCACTTTTTCTATCCATCATCTCACTTAATCTTTACAATAATCTCGCAAAGTGTGTGTATGTGTGGTAGTAGGAAGGCTTGATTATTTATTTAATGGTTAAATTCCTTTCCCTCTTCTCTTCTCCAGATGTGCAGTAAGTGACTGTTAAGGACCATGTTCTCTACCTCTTTAAAAGTCAATGTACCTAACAAGGTGAAAATACATAGGAGCCTTTCATAAAGACTTCTTGATTTGGGGCTATGGAGTCAGATCCTTCTCACCTCCCTCTTTTTCCGATTAAATCTTTTAAAAATTGACACAGAATTACAATTACAAAAAGTGAAGTGCACAAATATTAAGTGTACATTTAATGAGTTCTGACATATGCATACACCTGTGTAACCCACTCCAATAAAGATTATAGGATGTTTCTCTCATTCCAGAAATTTCCCATATCTTCCCCAACCATTCCAATTGAGTGAAAAAGCTCAAGTTTGACATAGTTAACGATAAAATTTGCACTAACTCTTAGAGACAACATAATGCATTAAGAACGGATTCTAGAGCTAGAGCCTAGGGAAGTTACTTAATCTCTCTGTGCCTCAGTACCATCACCTTTAAAATAGAGGTAAAAGTATCTACCTCACAGAATCGTTATGAGGATTAAATGAATATCTGTGAAGTTCTTAAACCAGTGTCTAGCAATACGATTCATAAATGTAATAGAATGTTTTATTAAAGACTATAGGTACATGGTACTACACAGATTATAAACTAGTTTCACATAATTTATCTTAGATTACCACATCTATCCAGTAAAGTAAAAAGGGCTGGCATTATTTGCATAAGCAACCTAAGAGGCAAATTTTTCAGTGGTGATTTGTCTAATGCCTGGGTAAGCACCTGGCAGAACCTGGGACTTGAAACCTGGATGTGTGACTCCAACCCCAATCCTCCTGTTTTGCTTTGTTGGCTAAGGTAGTGCTTTAATCACCTGGCCAGTGACAAGTGTATGCAATAAATACCAGTCTCTACCCACACATACGCAGACATATTAGAGGATGAACACTGATTTGATTCTCCTACTGCTGATATTGTTGAAATCAGCAATTATTCACGAACAGAGAAATGAGGTGAACAGGTATGTAGTTTGGGAGTGAGAATAATTAAAGAATGAAATAACTAGCTCAATTATCTTAATACAGATGCTCACTTCCCATGTTGTGCAATAGGATAAAGATTATCTGAAGTTTCCTTTAAGAGAAGATCTTTCAATGGCTGAATTTCTACGCTATGCCTTCAATTCGAACATACGGACCCTCATGGGCAGTTTGAAAAACTCCAGCCAAATCACAGGCTTCTCTCATAATGAAGGCTCCTCCACCCAAGCTTGCTATCTTATCTTTGGACTTGAGGTTCAAGAAGAGTGAAGAGTTTTCTTATTGAAGACCGAAACAGCCCACCATGCTCGTTGGTTAATCATGAAAGACTTGTCGCTCTGTTTTAGAAGCAAACTCTAGTTTTTGATGAGTCAGCCTGATCCAATTTGTGTACAAAACTGACCACTTCGAACCTCTCTGGTCCACTCACTGTCCACCACCTGTATAGTTTTGTCTAGGGCAAAGTGCTCCGCATAACTAAGGATCAGTAAATGATAGTCAATAATAATGGAATAATATTAACACCTACTGAGCGTTAAGTATGTGACAGATACCGTGCTAAGCACTTTACGTGCATTATCCAACTTCACCCTCAGCAATCCTATGCGTTGCTAACCAGTTTTATGGAAGGGGAAATGGTAGTTTACAGAACTTGCCGAAGGTCACACCCTAGAAAGGTTTCCAGAAACTAGTGCTGCCGATCTCAAAGTCTAGAATAGTCACCATTTCACCCAGCTGCCTCAGAAATCTCCCAGCAAAGGGAACAAGAACAAAACAGGGGAAACTGATACAGGTCGCATTTGCCCTCTCGGTACTTGATTCGCCGAGAGCATGACTAGTGGACGCAGGACACCCTGTTACTTCATTAGAAACGCTCAGGAAGGCAGGGAACCCCTCGGCCAAGGCACACTTGCCCTGCAAGACCTTCTGGAAAGAGGCGGCGTCCAGGCGGTCCAGTGCGCGAAACCGCTCCAGAGGCACCGAGATGCCCCCGAATCTGTCCGGCTCGGCTCGCAGCACGTCCGCTCCGGCGAGAGCGTCCCACCTGCAACCCGGTCCGCCCGAGGCCCGGCGGTGCCCTGCCCAGAGCCTTTCGCCGCGGGTCCGCGTGAACACCGCGCGCCAGAAACGCCCGCTCAGAAGTGGCGACATCTTCAAGTCCTCATTCGACCACTCGTTAGGCCCCTAAAATCAACCTTCCGCCTAGGTCAGGAGCGGAGGTCATTACCATAAATTTTAGAAGAGTGCCACCCAACTATCTTAGAGTTGAGTTAACGTTGCCACTTTCGTAGCGCTTTACCTAAGAGATCACGAAGTCCTGTCCACCAGGTCCTCTCAGGAATTTTCCTGGTTCCAGGAAAGCTGAGGAGAAACTTTTCCACCTGTTTTTAAGTCAACACACGTTTGTCCAGGAATAGGGAAGGCAGGCAGAGATTAAAAAAAAATCCTCTCAGGAATTTACAATCTAAATGACGGTTGTGTTTACGTAATCCACCTTCCTTTGTAAAAGTCATAACCTCTTCAGCTTCTTCAAAGACGGCGAGTTCTGAAAACGCTCCGTTCTCCCTCTAATTGCGCTCCATTCTGGGGATTACGGTGAAGGGCGGAGCCTCGTTGACTTCTGCCCCGGAAGTTTTTCTTCCAGAGGAACGCGCACGTTGAGCCGCTTTTGCAGTTGCTTCTTTCAGGCTACCTTCTGATCATGTCTTCCAAGAAGAACAGAAAACGGCTGAATCGAAGCGCAGAGAATGGTTCAACCTCACCCTCTTCTGCTTCCTCTTCTTCGGGGCCCTCGGCTCCTTCTGGGCCAGGCACCGCGGCGGCGGCTGGGACTCTGGTGGTGACCAACTTTTTAGAAATGGGTAAAGAGTTTTGGGTGGGAGACCTGAGGCCGGGGGCGCTACCTGGGAAAGCGTAGACCTAGCGATGCCGCCGTTAAGATGCAGAGGCTTCTGAAAACTGGTCGAGACATAGGTGTGAGAGTAGCACAGAATTTTGTAAGATGCCCGAAGCCACGCCTACACTGAAGAAAGGCAGAAACGGCTTATCCGTGGCTAAGTCAAGCCATCTCTTCTGTGAATTGTTTTGAATTTGTAAGTTATACTTGAAAAACTTTACTTCGTTTAAGATGAACGACATATTTAACTGCGAAGTTGCTTAAAGCTAGCGAGTATAGGGTATACATACAGCAGAAAACTAGACACCCAGTTCAGTGAACATGGGGATGCATCTTCCTAAGAGCGTTGTGTCTGTGAGAATGAAAGCCTTTAAGGTTTTTTTTTTTTCTTCTGTTAGGTTCTGGTATTTAATAACAGCTATCAATTACATACTATTGTTATCAGTAGGTTACTTATGTCACACATATATCTCATTTAATCTTCACAGAAACCCTGGAAGATAGGTACAGTATCATTATGCCTATTTTACAAAGGAAGAATAGTTAACGTGATTGGCTCCAGGTTCCACAGGTTTACTAAGTGGTAGGCGGTATTTGCCTCTGAAGCCATTATCCCAGATACCAGCCCCCTTGAATTAAGAGAACGGATTTGCCTGAAAAGTTATTGGTAAAGCTTCTGGGTTGAAGCTGTGTGTTACAGCTTCGAAAAAACAGATCACCAGCCAACCTAGTGGCAAGATTTTTACTTCTGCCTAATGTTGATCCTAATCACAATTTTAGAGTTAATACGGTGTTTTCAGTTTCCTTTAGGGGGTCAGAGGACAACTTGTTCTGTCCTGCATATTCAACCTCTTTTTTAACTGGACCCTTTTTATTGAAATTTAAACCTGCTGATTTCTCTTATATTTTAAATCAAAACAAAAGTTCTACATTTTCTTCTTATCACCACCCTCTCTCTCTGTCCATCCTTTCATTGCCATTTTCTTTTTTTTAAGATTCGCTTTAAAAAAAAGTTTATTTATTTATTTTTGAGATAGAGAGTGTGGGGGGGGGCAACGGGCAGAGAGAGAGGGACGGAGAGAATCCCAAGCAGGTCTGTACTGCGTGCACAGAGCCCGAGGTGGGGCTTGAACCCACCAACTGTGAGATCATGACCTGAGCTGAAATCAAGTGTCAGATACTTAACTGACTGACCCACCCAGGTGCCCCTTAAGATTTGGTTTTTAAATAATCCCTTCACCCAACATGGAACTGTATCTTACAACGTGGAGATTAAGAATTGCATGCTTTACTGACTGAGCCAGTCAAGCGCCCCTCATGCCAAATTTCTTTAATGGAGTAGTCTCTATCTCCTCATTTCTCACCTCCTAATTAACCTATTTCTCTTTTGGTATCCATTCCATCATTCCATGAAACTGTCCCTGCCATGGTCACTGATCATATCCATGTTGGTAAATACAATGGACAGCTTTTCATTACTTCCCTTACTTGACCTCTCAGCAACTTTTGGTGTTGTCTACCATTTCCTTTTTCTAAAAATAGTTTAATTTTTGACTTAGGTGTCATTAAATGTTCCTAGTTTTTCTCTGTCCTTTTGTTGATACGTAGTTTTTCACTTTCCTTTGCAGGCTAATCTTCTACTTGGCTGCCAGATGTTTCAGTTCTTCAATTTTTTAGTCCTGAAACCCTTTTTTTTCTCTGTACAAATTTTTCTTGGGCAAGCTCATCCAATGTCCATAGTTTTCCATCTATACCCTCATCATTTTTGTAATTATATTTGTAAAATATACTATTTCTGAGTCTTTGTTCAGTTGTCTTCTAGACCAATACTAAAACTTTGTAAGAAAGTTTTAAAAATATCATATGTAAAGCTTAGTGCTGTTGTAAATATAATAAAAAGAAATTACTAGGAAAATAAATTTAAAAATAGAAATTTTCATTAGATTCAACAGATATGTGATGAGTCTGTCCAATTGTAATAAAAGCTTCTAAGTAAACCCTTGTTTTCTGTATTTATCCTTTCATGAACTGGTAACAAATAGTTTGCTGATCACACTTTGTATAGGATTGCGCTATACCTCTTCTCTTGGATTTTTCAAAGGTACTTAAAGACTGACCTCATAAACGCATATTTTCACAACAAAACAAACTCAGGACCTGTTCAATTTTCCATTGTAAAATTCAGAATCCTAGGGGTCATCCATGACATCTCTTTCACAGATCTCACATATCCAGTCCACTACCAAGTTCTGTTTATCACCTACATTCCTCTTCTTTATTACCACTGTTTCTACCTTGATCTCAAACACCATCATCTGTCACTTGGACTACTGCACTAGCCACTCCCCATTTTTTTCCCCCACTGTGCAGCCAGAATGATCTTTAAAAACGAACATCTTGTCATGAGTTTGCTTTTCACCCCTAAGTGATCTTCAGTTGCTGTCAGGAGCCCAGCAGCTTCCTATCAGCCTACTTCCCTGGGAGGTCTTGACCTTCCTTACATGGCCCCTTCTTGTCTCCTGCCATTCTGCGTGTACTCAGGTATATAATTCTTCCTTCTGTCCAGTACTTTTCTGTACAAGCTGTTCTCTTTGTCAGGAATTCTCTTTATTCCCTCTTCATTTAGTTAATTCCTCTTCTTCCTTCAGATCTGAATTTCAACATTATTTCCTTGGAGAAGCATTCTCTGGTTCTTCCCAATTAGATTCCACTTTATAGGCTCTCCTGGCCCTCTTGGTCATTCTTTCATTGTATTAATCTTAGTTTACAACTACAGAATTATTCAGTGATTGTTTAATAACTCCCTCATCCTA
Organism: Leopardus geoffroyi; assembly: GCF_018350155.1. NCBI lineage: Eukaryota > Metazoa > Chordata > Mammalia > Carnivora > Felidae > Leopardus > Leopardus geoffroyi. The sequence continues at coordinate 101,364,072 of NC_059327.1, read as the reverse complement.
TTAGATCATAAGCTCTCAGAGGCCAAGGACTGTCTGCTTTTCTTCACTTTGTATTCCTAGTGTCTAACGTATTATCTGCCATGTTGTAGGCACATAGCAAATGTTTGCTGAAAGAACAAATGAAGAGTGGATGGTTGTTTGAAATGACCTTTACTGTCTCGTTAGTTAATTTGGCACATAAAGTGCTCAATAACGTATAGTTAATAGGGAAAGTGGATGTTGAGGTATATTTTTAAAGTATGGTATTGGAGGAATGAGGACTGTAAGAGAATATGTGGAGATGTATTAGGAAATAAGGCCAGTGAATGAGAGTTTGAACATGATCTTCATTGATGATAAGGAGGAAGTGGAGTATTTAGAGAAGCCTGTGATTTGTCAAATTCTGGTGCATGGTGAATGTGCAGGATAGGATGGAAGGAAGAAGAAAACCTATAGTCTTGCCAAGAACTGGGTATACCTGGGAGGTAATTTTCAAGAGGAAAGGGTAATTCATTGAGGTTTAGAAAGACAGAAGTGGCAGAAAAGTGAACATTATTAAGTCATCAAAAGGATTCTTTGGTGTTATTGATGAGTAAACTATGTAAGAGACCTGATGCTCGTAGGAAAGTTGAATTTCTTTTCAGCCTCATACTGTGAAATATGCTTATTTTATAAAGTGTTCAGTACTGTTAATATTAGCTCTGTGAGATGCTTTGTTTTTCTCAGCTGATGACAGAAAATAAGTGTGTTGTGTAGTTATTTTGTAGGGGCAAAAAATAATTAGATTACATACACCTCATGATTTTATTTTTATTGACTTAGTTCCTTTTAAACTCAAAGTATCCTTTTTTTGATTATTAAGGAACACCAATATTAGAGAACTATGATTATGGTCTATGTGTCTAATAATAAAGTTTGTAACAAAGTTTGTGACAAGCTAAAATTTCGTAAGTGTTTCATTGATTTTGTGCTGAAAAGTAAAATGCTGTGTAGCCATCTAGTATGTTCACTGATTTCATGGATGTTTATTATGCGACTGCTATATTTGGCACTCCTAGGCATTGGAGATACAAAGATGAATTTGACCCAATTCCTGCCAAAGCAGCACAGGGTTTAGGAGAAAGTCAGACTGAAAAACAAATGTATATTATGATGATAAATGCTAATATCTGACAGCATAGGGTGCTGAAAGAATCAAAAGAAGGACCAAATGTGTACTTGAGGAGGTGGTTGGGTGGGGGGTGGACATATCAGCACATCATTTTCAGAAGTGTCGTCAGCTGGGCTGAATTCTGGTCCCTGTCCTTGGCCAAAGTTGAAAACACAGAATGGTCATTTTGGTTAGTGTGTACTTGCCTAAGGAATAAGACCTGTGTTCCTATTTTATCCATATGTTCCTGGGATTAGAAAAGAAAACTCTTGAATTGCTATCATGTGGATCAGAAGTGGAAATGTAACTTAACCCTCCAGAACCAAATGCCAGTTCCCCAGCTCAAGCCTTTGAATATTAGTAGCCAACTCGACTTAGAATCTGTAGACAAAGTTCGCTATGCAAGTATGAAAAGCCTTGTTGCAGGTATGTGCAGTTCTTAAAAAAGTTAGAGATCATATTTCTTAAAAGATGGAAACTAATACCTACCCCATAAGACATCCTCTTTTAGTTAGCACTCAAACTGTCAGTCAGTGGACCCTTAGAAAGGTTTGGTTTTAAGTCTTTTCATTAAAATAAAGAGGATTGGAACTGTGGTTTCTCCAGAGTATGGTAAGTGCATTCATTTGGTTATGTGGCTAGAAGATTTTAATTTACTCCCAACAGAAAGCAGGCTTTAATTTCAGTAGTTATAAAATAGTATGAAAATAATTTTCTTTCCCTTTTTGGTAGATGACAGAGTTCCTAAAACATTCCAAAATTCCCTTGTTCAACTTGGACTCAACACTATGAAATCTGCAAATATATGTATAGGTCGACCAGTGTTGCTTACCAGTTTGGATGGAAAACAAGAGGTAAGAGTGTTTTTCATTTCCTTAGTTTAGAAAGATTTGTGACGTTTTTTATTTTAGTTTTCAACAAAGTAATAAATGAAAAACTATATTTTAAATGACCCTCACATCTGTATAAACTTTTCCTTCCTTTGATATCTATGTCTACCCTGGCAATAGTAGCCTCTAAATGTCATAATATAGACAGAGGCCTTTTCTCCCAAGGTGGTGACACACACTAGCAGCCCTGTCTCCTCCAGTTTGTTAATTGTATTTCTTCATAGAAATGTTGTTTGGGAGTATGAGTATCCTCTCAAATATGAGTGTCATCACAAATATGTGATTACTTTTCCTGTTTTCAGCTGTTTGTTCTTATTGTTATTCATTATATTTGGACTCAAAACCCAGAACCTTTCCTGGATCATTTTTGCCAGGTTGGTGTTTCCTGCTGCTGGCCTCTGCCTCTGCTATGTCTTCTGCTGCTTGATTAGTCAGTGTTCTCTCATCCAGTGGCGTCCTCTGAAAATGATTTGAAATCTATTAGGTGCTGGTGGCACAGTTCTCATTCTTTTCATTATTCTTAAAAAAGAAAAAGAAAAAAAGTTCTTCACTGTGTTTTGTGGAGACTATAAATATGTGAGCTCAGACCACTATCTGGAGCTGGAAATCTTCACTTCTCTTCATTAACATTTAAGTCTAATGAGATCCAGGTTCCCATGAAGCTCTTGTGCCAGCTCCTTCACTACTTCCTGGATGAAGTTTATGTGCCAGGCTTACAGTTAGCTTGTCTTTAGTATTTTTTCCCATTTTCTTATTGCATGTTAATGCCTTTGTCTCTTTTTTGTAAATTACCTTTCAAATCTTCTACCGATTTCACCGTGGTATCATTCCTAATCTTCACAAAGAGACATAATTAAGTACTTATTTAAAAAGTTTTTTGGGGGCATGTGGGTGGCTCAGTTGGTTGAGCATCTGACTTTGGCTCAGGTCATGATCTCACAGCTCGTGAGTTTGAGCCCTGCATTGAGCTCGCTGCTGTCAGCACAGAACCCGCTTCTGATCTTCTGCTCCCCTCTCTCCCTGCCCCTTCCCTACTTGTGCTCTCTCTCTCTCTCAAAAATAAGAAATAAGTAAGTAAATAAATAAATAAAGTTTTTTGTAACTTGTGTCAGATTGTAAGTCCTTTGGGGGTGAGGACTGTGTTTTGCAGATCCATATACTTAGTTGTGCTTAGTTTTCTGCCTTATAAATTAATGATTTTCTATGAATATTTATTTTCTCATATTTTTATTTCCTGTGTTCTGGGCAGGTCTATACGGCCTGGCCTGTGGCAGGATTTCCTGGAGGCAAGGTTGGCCTGAGTGAAATGGCACAAAAGAATGTGGGCGTGAGCGTTGGTGATGCCATTCAAGTCCAGCCTCTTTTGGGTGCTGTGCTTCAGGCTGAGGAAATGGATGTGACACTCAGGTTTGGTGCTTTTCTTTGGTGACAATCTAAATGAGTGCTGCCCAGCAGAAATAGAACAAGAATCACAAATGTGAACCACATATATAATTTTGCATTTTCTGGTAGCCACTTTTAAGAAGGAAAATCAAGTTGGTGAAATATTTCATTTAATATGTAAGTTAGTCATTATTTCAATATTAATATTTAGTATTACACCAATTGTAAAATTTTATTTTAACTTGTAATAACTATAAAAAACTGTTAATAAGTTATTTTCCATTCTGTTTTTCAAACTAAGTCTTAAAAAATCCACTGTGTATGTTAAACTTGCCAGCACACCTCAATTTGGACTAGCCACATTTAAGTGCTCGATAGCCACACGTGGCGAGTGGCTAGTGTTCTACTGTATTAGACAGTACAAGCTAGATGAGTGCTACGTAATGTATGGACTAGAGACTGTATTGCCGTGTGATTAGAGTCTGCCCTGATTTTTTTCGTGAGAGGAATTATTACCGATGTATGTTCCACAGTAGTTTTCATCTTGGATCGCAGTATAATCAGAGATGTTGTAAAGGAGGGAGTAGATTACCGTGAATAGGCAAGAAATAAGTTTTAAACAAGACTGTTCAAGCAAAGTACCTGATTATATATTTTAACTCATTGAATATTCAATCTAATAAAACAGTTATATTTATTAGATTTTGAAAGTCCCTCATCAAAGACTAATTGTTTGAATCACCTTATCAATGCAGTTAAAGTATATCACCAGTCGTCTTGGATATTCTGTTTGCAAGAATCACAAAACATTTTCCAGTCATTAGTTTGATTTTAAAATTTTTTCTTCTCTTTTGATAGTTTTGTAGATTTTAAGCTTGAGCATTAGCATATTTTTTTTTCTTATAAACCAGGAAACATTTTTCAGAGAACTTAATAACATTTTAGCAAACAGTAAAATAAAAGGAAGAGGGGAAAGGAAAACTCAGCATGTGTTGTGCACCAGCTGTGTACTAGCACACACACATGCATACACACCTTTTCTTCTCTCATTTAATACTCTGAACATCCTACAAGGTGCCCATATTTATCCCTTTCTTAAAGATGAGGAGGGGAGCCTGGGTGGCTCAGTCGGTTGAGCGACAGACTTTGGCTCAGGTCATGATCTCACGGTTTGTGAGTTCGAGCCCTGCATCGGGCTCTGTGCTGACAGCTCAGAGCCTGGATCCTGCTTCTGATTCTGTCTCCCTGTCTCTCTGTCCCTCCCCCTCTCATGCTTTGTCTCTGTCTCAGAAATAAACAAACATTAAAAAAATTTTTTTTTTTTAAAGATGAGGAAATGGCCTGGGCGAGAAGTAACTTACCCATTATTTTATGGGTTAGGTAGTAGTTCTACACAGATTAAATGGTATTTATCTTTAGAGTGTTTTGAGACAGTGCTGCAGGTTGCAGGCATCAGTTGATTGGATTTTTGATGATCTAGCTAGTGTGACCCCTTGAGGGCGCAGCAGTCTTAGGTGATGACGATAACCTACTATACAGGGACTGTATGTGTTTAAATGGCAGCTTGGTTTTTACAATTTTATTAAAAAATCTTGTGTTTTAAATGTGGCAGCAGAGCTTAGACAAGAAACTTAATTTCAAGTAAGATAAATCAGTAATTTTAATCTGTGGATCATACCCTTCGTTTGCTTCTGAAAAATTTTATTAGTAAGGTTAGAGCTCCTTCTAGTGGAAGTAATTTTATCTGCACCTATTCATTTTTTAAAAGCAAAACTTAGTATTTTTACCATTCTTATACTCGTTTGTGAATATCTTCTATTCAGAGTTTAATAAATAGAAATGATTTAAATGTAACTGGTTTCAGAGTTCTATAAACAGAAGTGAATTTAAGCATTTAAGGAGATACAATTTCCCGTGTAGTTTATATATACATTTGATTTGAAATTTCCCCCTTGTTCTTTTTTTTCTCTCTATAAGAATACACAGTCGATTCTCATTCTTAGTGCTAAGTATGTTCTATAAAGTTGCTGTGAGTACTGCATTAGCAATGTATGTATATATTTATATTTAATGTTACATATTTATGTTTAAATATTTAACGTATGTTATATATAATAGCATATGCTAATAACGTTACTATATTTAGTGCATATTTAGTATAAATATATACATATACATATCTTACCATACATTATAATCTCAAGACAACTCATTCTGATAGATTTTCACTTCTTTATTTTATAAAAGAGAAGTGGTAGTTCAGAAATGTTGAGTGACTTGCCGGAGGCCACCTCACTGACAGATACCAGTTAGGATTCAAATCTCCAGCTCACCCACAAGCTGCACTTTCTGCTGTACACTGCACTGCCTCCTACCATCTCTGCCATCTTCTTGTTGTCTCTGGAAGAATGAAAACAAGAGTTCTTTTTCAACCTCAGCTAGGAAAGTGCTTAGTGACTCCATTGTTTTGCCTGCTCTACACATGTCCGTGAATGACTAGGCAAGCTCTTTTAGTATTGATTTTGGGGTTACAAATAAATTGTAGCAGGTGGGTGAATCTGCAAATAATGAAGTTGACACTATTGGTTTCGTTTGTTGCTGATAAAGTGATTGGAGAACAAGGCTTAGATTTGGACCAGATGGGTCTGCCAATATACCTCTTCTTGAGCTAAACTATCACTTTTCCACCGATCTCTGGACAACCTCACAACCGTAGCCTCCTCTGCTGGTATGGGCTACTTACATGTGGGGAATAAGGAAAAATGCACCTATTCTGAGAACTGTCCAAGAACATGTTTCTTCACAAGATTTTTAGATGTACCTACTTCCTATACTCAAGCAACCTTTCTGAAAAACAATCATTAGCTGGAAGAAAGGGTTCTCATTTTTCTGTAGGCATGCCCTTTCTCCAGAATAAAATTCCATTACACCATTACTCTCCCTTTTTCTTATTTGTACCTCTTCAGGTAATGTCCTATAAGGACTTAATTTTCCAGAAAGATAAATTCTAAATTATAGAACGGAAGTGAAGTAATCTATGAGTAAAAGCCTTTCTCCAAGCTAGGCAATTTCAGAAAAGGGATGGTTAATTTAGATCAGTGTTTTTCAAATGTTGGCTATGGCACACAATGAAAAATACATTTCATTGTGATCTAGTATATGTATACATCCACAAATATGGTGCACGCATGTACTCACGTGTGTACCTGTATACATGAGTATATAGATGTGTATGAATGTATGTATAAGAAAGTAATGCTTTTCTAAGCAGTATTTACCCTTTCTATGTGTAATGTACTTTTGACATTTTGTATTCTATTAAAAAAAATACTGGATGAGATTGACTGAAATGATTTCATGATCCACTAATGGATAGTACTCTATATTTTGAAGAACATTGATTTAGGTCATTAGGACACCAAGTTGCAAATCATCTTTTCATGGCTATAAGAAATATCTGAAAAGCATAAATCATTCCAGTATTGTATAAACCATTTCCAGGTGACTAGGTCTGCATTACAACTATGTATATGTAATTTTATATTACGTTTTAGTTTCTGGTGTACTCGATGCTGATTTCTATTTCCCCTGCCCTTTATAGTGACAAAAATGTGGATATTAATGAAGAACAACTGACTGGTTGTCTTCTGAGAAAACTAGGTGAGAGACATATTTTAGTTTTTTAAATTGTAAGAAGCAAGGTAGCAGTAAACAAAGTAATGTGTCTTTGAAGTCTTATATAGATCATAGTTATCTTCAACAGTGTGGAGAATGTTCTTCTCAATAAATTAATGTCCTTTAGAGATAGGGATTTTTTTCTCAATTGATTGGTAGTTGAGCAGTGGAGAGAATACATGACTTGTCTACGGACAAAGTCAGTGTTAGAACTGAGACTTTTAACCCTTGAGCTCTTGGTCTTTCCTATGAGAAATGTTACCTTGGAGTATCAGGCATTACTGATACCATTTTAGGTGAGTTTATTATTAGATATGGAATGCCTGGCTATGTGTTGACGAGTTGATAGGATTCTAGATGTATTGAGTGTGGAAGATTGTAAAGAGTTATCTTGTCCTTCTGTCTCTAGATAGTGCTCTATCAAATGGGAATATTAAGTTGTCTCTTTTTTATGGCAATTATTAATATGATTAGTCTTTCAGTAGTTTTATTAATAGATGGAATAAATTGCTATTTAAACATTAAATGGGTAAAAGTTATGCTAACATATATTTTTAAAAAATTATTTTCTAGATGGCAAGATTGTTTTACCAGGCAACTTTTTGTATTGTACATTCTATGGACGACCATGCAAGTTGCAAGTGTTGAGAGTGAAAGGGACAGATGGCATGATATTGAGAAGGCCTCAGAATGACACTGATGCTCAAGGAATGGCCTGTGAACAGTCCAACATAGACACCAGTACCCTGGATGTAGCCTTACAGCTGAGCCAGTTAGATCTGGAAGAGCCTCGGGATCCAACATCAAGCAGTACTCCTTGCAAACCAGTAGATGACAGAATGATAAATAAAGCTAGTGACATTTTTTCAGATGTTACACAGAGTCCTAGGGACAACAGTGGACTTGAACTAGCAGAGATCACAGGACTTAAATGTAGTTTTGAATTGGCCAAAGGAGGAAATGAGCAACTTGTTAATGAAGAGAGATTGCTAAAGTCAGCCTATGTGGGAACAAAGCACAACACTGATACTTTTTATTTTATTTCTTCAACAACGAGAGTGAATTTTACAAAGATTTGTACAAATTCAGAAGAGCAAGACAACCAATTCAAAGTAACTTACGACATGATAGGAGGCTTAAATAGTCAGCTGAAAACAATTAGAGAAATAATTGAATTGCCTCTCAAGCAGCCTGAACTTTTCAAGAGTTACGGTATGATTCCTTCAGCGTATTGCACCCAGAAGTATTAAATTCGAACTAAAAAGCAGTTGGCTCATTCCATTTAAATAATTGTTCACTTTCTTTTCTTGTTTTTTTTTTTTTCCTGAGTAGTAGGTATGGTAGGAGGTGTGAGTTGCTTTGGGAGATGCCAGTTAAACTGTGAGCTTTTTTTCATGCTTTATCTCTTTAGATTGTAATGTGAGTTAGCTGCAGCCTTGTATCTTCTAACTGCATACTTCCACAATTGTTTGTATTGGATCTAGAATTGGTATCTTGTCATTCTAGATGAGCTGCGATGACCAAAGAAGTAAACCAAACATTCAAATATGTTGGGTAAAATTTCTTTGTTAGGAAATGTAGCTGTGTGCAGATCTATTTGCATTTAAGCAAGTGGTTAAGGGAGTGATTGGCTCCTAGGAAACTCAGGGATTCCTCTGTATGGTAATTGCCCAGATCCTCTGCATGTATTTGATGCCTACCATCTCTTTCTCTGCCTTTTCCTTTTTCATGAGTCTATATATAAATATGGAATGAACCCTTGGATCGACATTTTGCTAGTAATCTTTATATAGTCTAAGTTGGCTAGTTGGATGAAAATTAAGATTGATGGCTTGTTTTGGATGTCCTTGTTCTTGTCTGAGCTTTGTGTTCTGATTATTGAACTGTGCTGTGTGGGATGGGACATAGCAATTTTGTGGATGTCCAGCCAGTTTTTCACCAGTGTGCCTGGCCTGGTTGGGTCTACTGAGAGAGAAAAAATCATTTCTGGAGATCAGTGTTTGGGCCAGTTAGTACATTTTGAGGGGAAGGGGCAGGGTCAGAAGGTCTGACTCTTACTTTAGTTTTGTGATACAAGGTAAATTTACAACTCATGTTTGCAATCATATGATAACACAAGAAACCTAGTAATGTTGAATACAGTCTTCTTTTTCTTCTAGGAATTCCTCCACCTAGAGGAGTGTTACTCTATGGCCCTCCAGGTACTGGGAAGACCATGATTGCTAGGGCTGTTGCTAATGAAGTCGGAGCCTATGTTTCTGTAATTAATGGTCCTGAAATTATAAGCAAGTAGGTGCATAATTCAATAGAATAAACAGTTTTATTAAATACTTCTTAAATGTGTTTCAAAAAAATGACCGCATAGCATTCCCTCTGGATATTCATATGTTGAAATACTTTAAATTTGCTTTTAATTGTGTATAAAAATTAAGTTTTGAAAATAATTTTTGAAAGTAGTTTTAAGTGTTCTGGAAATATTTGAAAAGTCAGATGAACTTTTAAAGACGAAACTTTAAAAACACTAAAAGTTGGTCCTTAAATGTATTTTATTTGTTACAGATTCTATGGGGAGACAGAAGCAAGGCTACGTCAGATATTTGCTGAAGCCACTCTACGGTATTCTTTACATTTAGATGTTTGTAATTAGTAGTCAAGGATATTGTAATCAAAGTACACTTACTAACACTATATGAAGCATGAAAGAACAGTACAAAAATAATACCGATAGCACTAGCAATGATTGTAAATCTAATGAAGTTGTATTTAATGTATTTTTATCTAATATTGTCTTGAAAGTTTGATAAGTGAGTTACTGAATTACATAAAGTAGGAAAATTAAAACAGATGGTAAGTCAGGTGATTTTGCTTGAGCATATAAATGTATGATTTTCTTTCTTTAGAATACCTACAGTACTTAGGCATATCCAGTTTATGTAGTTGCCTTAGTAGATTGTATCATAGTAGCCCTTTATGCTTAATTTTTTTTTATTATAGTTTGCTTCAAAGAGACAGATATGTTGCTCTTTAGAAACAGTTTGCTTTGATTATTCCTCAGTTTAGGCTACCTATTGCGTTGCAATGAGTGTAAGAGTGTGGTCTATAACATGGTCTAATGTAATGTTATTTGTAATAAGGCTGTCTCTACCACTGTTTTGGTTTTTAACTTACCATAATTCTACTCTTGTCAAAGGAACTTTCATATTTAAAGTTTTTTTTCCCAGAGACAGCAGATGAAAAAAGTAGTTGGTTGTCCCAATACTAAAAATTTGAGAACCAGTGGTATACCTTATTATGTAGTATGTTTTTGTTGTTATGTTCCTGGAAGTTGAAGCTTTCTATTGTGAGAGAATTCACATCGTTTTATGGGAGAACTCATCATCTTGAGAGTTCTTTTTTTAATAGGCTAAAAAAAAAAAAAGAGAGGGTGAGCATTTGGAATTTCTTTCTTTTTTTAATGTTTATTTATTTTTGAGAGAGACACTGCGAGTCGGGGAGAGGCAGAGAGAGAGGGAGACACAGAATCCAAGCAGGCTCCAGGCTCTGAGCTGTCAGCACAGAGCCTGATGAAGGGGTTGAACCCACAAACCTTGAGATCATGACCTGAGCTGAAGTTGGATGCTCAAATGACTGAGCCCCCAGGCACCACCCCCCCCCCTGACTTTTTTTAGTGTTTATTGGAATTTCTATTCCTTGGAATTTACACCTGCTTCAAGGGACATCTCTGGCCTCATCTTCTGAATTGTTGCAATCATAACAATTTATTGGGCATTAGCAGTCAACTTCTGTTTGGGCATAGACTCATGAGTAGTAGACTATTCTCAATAGTCTTCTTTTTATTGAGTTCAGATCTGTTAGAACAATTAATCTAAGGTTTTTCATCCTATTGCCTTTGTCTTAATATTATTAATTAAAGCCCTAAATTTGATGCATTAAATTTCCTTTTTTTAGTTTTTTATTTTAATTCCAGTATAGTTTGCAGTATTATATTAGTTTCAGATGTACAATATAGTGATTCAGCAATTCCGTATATCACCCATTGCTCATCAGGACGATTGTCCTCCTTAATCCCCATCACCTATTTCACCCATCCCTCTGGTAATCATCAGTTGTTCTCTATATTTAAAAGTCTGTTTTTTAGCTTGTCTTCCTCTTTCTCACCCTCTCTCACTGTATTTTTTTTCCTTTGCTCATTTGTTTTGTTTCTTAAATTCAAGGGTAAGTGAAATAATATGGTATTTGTCTTTCTCTTACTGACTTATTTTACTTAGTATTATATTTTGTAGCTCCATCCATGTCATTGCAAATGGCAAGATCTCATTCTTTTTATGGCTGAATAATATTCCATTGTGTATTAATACCACATCTTCTTTATCCACTCATTTATTGATGGACACTTGGGCTACTTCCATAATTTGGCTATTGTAAATAATGCTACTATAAACATAGGGGTGCATACCTTTGAATGAGTATTTTTGTATTTTTTTGGTAAATACCCAGTAGTGTGATTGCTGGATTGTAGGGTAGTTCTGTTTTTAACTTTTTGAGGAACCTCCACAGTGACTGCACCAGTTTGCATTCCCACCAGCATAAGGCATGAGGGTTCCTTTTTCTCCACATCCACACCAACGCTTGTTGTTTCTTGTGTTTTTTATTTTAGCCAGTCTGACCAGTGGGAGGTGATATCTCATTGTAGTTTTGATTTGCATTTTCCTCTGATAAGTAATGTTGAGCATCTTTTATGTGTCTGTTGGCAATCTGTATACCTTCTTTGGAGAAATGTATGTTCATGTCTTTTGCCCATTTTTAGTTGGATTATTTGTGTTTTGGATGTTGAGGTATATCAGTTCTTCTTATGTTTTGGATAGTAACCCTTTATAGGATATGTCATTGAAAGTATCTTCTCCCATTTAGTAGGATTGCCTTTTAGTTTTGTTAATTATTTAGTTTGCTATGCAAAAGCTTTTTATTTTGATGTATTCCCAATAGGTTTTTTTTTTTTTCCCCTTGCCTTAGGAGACATATCTAGAAAAATGCTTCTCTGGCCAATGTCAGAGAAATTACTGCCTGTGCTCTCTCCTAGGGTTTTTATGGTTTCACATCTCACATTTAGGTTTTTAATTCATTTTTGAATTTATTTTTGTGTATGGTGTAAATTTCATTCTTTTGCATGTGCATTTCAGTTAAGAATTTAAGAGTACTCCCTTTTAGTTTTGTAATTGGAATGGGTTGTATCAAATTTAAAAATCATATGTATATTAAAAAATTCATTTTACTTGTTTTTTTCAGGCACCCATCAATTATTTTTATTGATGAGCTGGATGCACTTTGTCCTAAAAGAGAAGGGGCTCAGAATGAAGTGGAAAAAAGAGTGGTAGCATCACTGTTAACACTGATGGATGGTATTGGTTCAGTAAGTATAGCACCAGTATTGATTCTGTGTAGGAAAGGGTTGCCTCTTAATAGTATGTATGTAGTAGCAAAAACTAACAAATATGTCTGAGTTTTGGGGTATTCTAGGATAGGGAAAAATATTAGCCATAAAAACTAGAGGAAAGACCCCTAAAATAATTTTCTTCAGCAGAAATCTTAGTAACTTCTAGGATAGTATACCTGCACTGTCTTTTTTACCGTATAAAATAATATACAATGATGGATTTCTTTTATAATAAATGATATTAACTTAAAAACCGGAAGCAGGGTGCCTGGGTGGCTCAGTCGGTTAAGCCTGTGACTTTGGCTCAGGTCGTGATCTCACTGGTCACGTGTTCAAGCCCTACGTTGGGCTTTGTGCTGACAGCTCAGAGCTGGAGCCTGTTTTGGATTCTGTCTCCCTCTCCGTCTCTGCCCTGCCCCCACTCGTGCTCTTTCTTTTTCAAAAATAAATAAACATAGGGGCGCCTGGGTGGCTCAGTCGGTTGAGTGTCCGACTTCGGCTCAGGTCATGATCTCATGGTCCATGAGTTCCAGCCCCGCGTCGGGCTCTGTGCTGATGGCTCAGAGCCTGGAGCCTGTTTCAGATTCTGTGTCTCCCTCTCTCTCTGACCCTCCCCCGTTCATACTCTGTCTCTCTCTGTCTCAAAAATAAATAAACGTTAAAAAAAATTAAAAAAAAATAAATAAATAAACATTGAAAAAAATTATTTTAATAAAATAAAAAACCAGAAACAAAAATCAGTAAAGAAGATTTAGATATATTTTAGAGGATTTTACTAAGAAATTTCATGATTAAGTCTTGAATACTCATGTACAAATTGATTCTTTTGGGGCTTTAAGTTTGACAGTAGAAAGGAAATAAAGAATAATGGAAAAATATGTTTGTGCAACATTTAAATTTTTTTTAATTAAAAAATTTTTTTTATGTTTATTTATTTTTGAAGAGAGAGAGAGCGCAAGAGAGAGAGAGAGGGAGAGAGCGCAAGCTGGGGAGGTCAGAGAGAGGGAGAGAAAAACCCCAAGTGGGCTCTGTGCTTTCAGTGTGGAGCTGGACATGGGGCTTGAACTCACGGATTGTGAGATCATGCTCTGAACTGAAACCAAGAGTCAGACGCTTAACCAACTGAGCCACCCAGGTGCCCCTGTTTGTGCAGGGTTTAAAAAGAAGCTACCCATGATAGATTCTATATAATCTATAGATTCTCTCTATAGATTCTCTGATAGGGCATACACTTGCAAATTAATAAAGACTGTGCTGCTTGTGAAAGGAAGATCCATAGATGTAGAAGCAGGAATGAAGAAAAATTCTTTCAGACTCCTGACAGCCATTTACCAGAATACATTTCTTATGCAGGATTTTTACATAAATAACTCGTTTTGTAGAGTCATGTTAGAACCGAAAGAAATTTTAGAAATCATGTAGTCCCAAGTCCTCCTTTTGCACATTGCAAAACTGGACTGTTAGAACTTTTTGGTTTTTACTACTTGTTGGTAAAAACTAAACATGTGAAAATAATGTGAAGGTTGGGTTTTAAGTGTCTGTTATTTGCTAACATGCGTTACAATTTTAAGAGTAACATTAGAGAAGAGTTGAACCTGGAGGAAGCTGGATGACCACCTCGTTCTCAGTCTAGGTGCAATAACTAGGTGTGATCATCCCAGGTTTGGTTCTCCGTCTTTAAAATTGGAGAGTTCAGTGATGTTAGTATGTTGGAGGTGGCAGGGCTGAGGACTGACTCACAATAGCAACACTCAGGAGAGACATACATAAACTGGGATGCCAGTTTGTCTATTTATAATAAGAATATCATCATTAAGCCAACCAGATATCTTTGTTTATGGTTGAATCTTTTCATCTTGAAGACAAATATGTATAGAGAGCTGTATTATAATTAGAAGAGTTTTTGGGAAGTATAAAATCGGATGGAAGGCTTTGTGTTGGAGGATCTTAATTACTATGTCACTCTGCTTTCTCTGCTGCTAGGGTAAGTCTACTCTGGACTGGTGTTCTTGTCTATGGGCAGGACTGGAAGCATCTGACACTGATGTTTTAGTGTGAAAATGCTTAAGGGCCTGTATTTATCTTCTAGATTCATAATTCATAGATTTTATTGTAATCCATGCATTTTCTGTTGGCACATCCAGTACAATTGAACAGGTTGAGTTTTCTTACTTTCAATCACGTTTCAGTTAAACTTGTATTACACTGTATCATCAGAATAGAGTGTTGGATAACCTCACAGGTGGCTGATCATTATGTTAGTTTTTTATAATTTGTTGTTTTAAATTTCATTCCTGGGGCACCTGGGTGGCTCAGTTGGTTAAACATCTGACATCGGGTCAGTTATGATCTCATGGTTCATAGGTTTGAGCCCTGTGTTGGGCTCTGTGCTGGCAGCTCAGAGTCTGGAGCCTGCTTTGGATTCTGTTTCCCTCTCTCCCTGCCCCTCCATTCATGAAGATGGTGAAGTTTAGATGCTAAAAATGGGAGAGACATCACTTACTATAGTTGGAGAGGTAATTATTGGAAAACTCTCTAGGTGAGGGAGTATTTAGGCTGAACTTAGGAAGATATGGGATGAGTAATAAAAGTGTAATGGGTAGGACTTAGCAGCCTGGACAGTTAGATTCATCTGATCTACAGAGCCAGTGCCAATATGTTTATTACTTTTAAAAGTAATGATATTTATTCTCATTTTGTTAGGAAGGAAGTGAAGGACAAGTGTTGGTCCTTGGGGCCACAAATCGCCCTCATGCCTTAGATGCTGCACTTCGAAGACCTGGACGATTTGATAAAGAGATTGAGATTGGAGTTCCTAATGCTGAGGATCGGCTAGATATCCTCCAGAAGCTTCTTCGAACTGTACCCCATTTGCTCACTGAAGCTGAGCTGCTACAGCTGGCAAATAGTGCTCATGGGTACGTTGGAGCAGACTTGAAAGCTTTGTGTAATGAAGCAGGTGAGTGTGCTTTGCTACTGTGAGTCTGTATTGATGGGCTTCATAAAGCTGGTTTATTTACATGCTGATAATTTATGTCATATATCTTAATGGAAATAGGTAATCATTTCTAATTATATATATATTGAAAACTAGATAAGTCAGAAAACTGTTGAAAACAAATAAAAATCATGCTTTATCTTCTAAAGGTAACCACTATTACAGCATACATCCTTTTATACTTTTCCTAAGTACACATGTACACACACACACAGTATCAGATGCATTGATGGCAGTTTTGATGATGACAATATTTATTGATATTGTGCTGTGAAAATTAGGGAGAAGTGCCTACAGGAGGATCAAAATTTTCCTTATGGTGAAGCTTTGTATTTCTTGAATTGCCAAAAAAGTACTTAGCAAAACCTGGAATTCTGTGCCTCAGAGTATGTGATGGTGATATTTAAGTCTGAAAATGTATAAGGGCTGTTATTAATCAGTTGAGTCTTTGACTCTAAGAACTTCACCATAGCATAACTGTATTTACTTGGAAAGCCCTTAAGACCTTTTGACATTTGTGTAATTTTTCAGAGTAATTTTAACTATGAAAAATATTCAAATCAGGGCAGTTTTTATAAGGTATTGAAATAAGAATATATTGAGAAAATATGTAATAGTTTTTTATTGCTTTTGTTTGTTTATTTTTTGGTCTCAAGAGGTTGTGTTTATTTTCTGGTAACCTTGAAAAGCTGGGCATATACCTCAAGGCATCTCTGTTGTGCCAGTAATCTTAGGTTCCTTAAATTTATTCCCATTTCTTGTGCGGGCATATGTTTTCTAGGTCCTTTTATACTTTAGAAGGAATTTTTTCATTTGTCGTACTCTCTCATTCCAGTTTGTGACTGATCCAACGTTTTCAAAAGGTGTTTTAAAGAAAGTTTAGCCTGTTTACATACTAATGAAAGAAATTAAATTTTTAGTTGGAACTTTAGAGTTTTAGTATAGAAATATGGTAACTTTTACTTTCACATTATTGATTCACACTTACATCTAAGGTATTAGGCTTTTAAGACCTTTCCATTAGTCCTTTTATCTTTCTAATCTTGCTCAATATTGCAGGGAAGAGAATATAGAACAAAACAGGTTGGAAAAGAAAACTTGGAAGAGATATTTAGGGGTCCTTGAATATCTTACTTTTGGTGGAGAAAGTCAGCTTTTATTCTATTTGATCATTGTCACAATTTCCATGATAGAGGATGCACAACTGGGGGAGACTAAACATTCGTTTGGTACATTATGGTCTAGGACAGATCCCTTTCTATCTAGTTTCTTGTGCTTCACAAGAAATGGTGGGTGTAGTCATGGAAGTGAATTCCCTAGTTATCAAGAAGCAGAAGTGTCAGTGTGGATAACTTTGCTTCCTTTATTCTATTAGGTTATAATGAAGAGTCTGAATTACTATGTAGGCATTGCTTTGGATTCATTCTTCAGTACCTTTTATCAAGCATTTTTTTTGACTTTCTAATACATTCATGCATTCTAGAAGGTTCTGGGATTCTTGCTGTCCAGAAACACACAATATGATAAAGGAAAGGGATTTGTGAACAACTACTTAACACAGTGGTATATGTACTCCTAAAACTTTGGAGAATGTAGTAACTTCTCCTGTGCGGAAAGGAATGCTGTGGTTATATGATTTAAGTTTTAATTTCACAAGTTAGAATAGTCCAGAAATTAAGTTGTGTCCTGAGACATTAAAGGGAATTGTGATAATGTAATTTACATACATACAGATGTAAATAGGACCATCTGCTTTTGTAGGCTGTGTGGTACCCCCAAGAACTTCAGGGAAATGACAAGAAGATTTGAGAGTTCTGATGTTACATTTAAATGAAATGTAGGTTTCATACATTTAAATGAAAAAGTTGTGAAAGGGTCAGAAGGTGGGATGGAGAGGGGCCTCCAACCTGAAGTTATGTACATATGTATGTATGTATGTATGTATGTATGTATGTATGTATGTGGGACATATGTGGTACATACAAACAGTAAATAAATATTAACTTCTGTTAATGTGACTTAATAGTAATTTCAAATTGTAAGTATTGAATTGATCTTTTTCCCTCCAATCTAGCAATGAATCGGTTTATGAGAAAGTAATTTTTAAAAGATTAGCATTATAATTAGAGTGTAGGGAAAATATGTGGTTTTGTGTATACTGCCTTAAATACTAGTGTATGTTGTGTTATGTAGCATCATTCCTTACCTAGCAGAATAAGGTTTAAGAACAGTGTACTAGAATGTTTTTGCAACGCGTTTTTCTAAAGAGACAGGGGATATAGTAGAAAATGAATTTTGAGGGTTGGACAGACTTTGGTCAAGTTCTTTGCCTTATCTGAGTCTTAGTTTTCCCCATTTGTAGATTGAGGGGGTTGTGGTAGATGGTATCTAAGTGCCCTTGTAAATATGACATCCCCTAGGTTAAAGGGAAAACAAGAAAGAAATGGGGCGGGGGGGGGGGGTGGACCAACGAAAGGATAGGAAGGATTAGAAAAAGGAAGGGGGAAAATAATAAAGAAATAACCAAGTTACTCACTAAATATGGCCTGGCCTCATTAACTACTTTCTTCCTACATCTGTCTGGCCTTTCTGCCCTTCATTGTCTTCTCTTTTGTACCTGTTTGTCTGAATAACTGAAACTTAAGTGATTAGTTGGGGCTTTCTCCTATGGTGTTCTTAGAAATAATGACACAAAGCAGACTAAGGTCAGTTGTGAAGTTAACTGTATTTTCTCATTGAAACAATTTTATAATTTCTGACTATGGATTTGGCATGAGTAAATTATAAATTTGGCTAATAGTACAACTCAGAAGGAAAGATAAAACAGCTCTAAAACTCAGCGTTAAAAATAGTAGAATTATACTCCAAGTGCTATAGAATAGGCATAAATGTATCCCACATATTGAACACCCAGGGGTATTCCCATATATTACAATCTGTATATTGAGCATAGGAAGAATAAACCCAGCTGTATGGTAAATTTGAACTACTTAGTTATAAATAAAAAGAATTGAACACTTAATGTTGTCTCCTACCTAAATTTAGAGGTTATTAGAAAATAATTTGAATGGGTTTCAGTCTTTTAAAATGACTACTACCTAGGGAAGTTTGAACTGCTTTTTTTTTTTTTTTTTTTTTTTTTTTTTTTCAAACATGTAGTTTCCTTGGGCAAATAGAAGCAGTTGCAATCGTTACATTGACCTTAGAATTATACACAAAGTGGGGCAACCAGGTGGCTCAGTCAGTTAAGTGACCGACTTTGGCTCAGGTCATGATCTCGCAATTTGTGAGTTCAAGCCCCGCATCAGGCTCTGTGCTGGCACCTCAGAGCCTGGAGCCTGCTTTGGATTCTGTGTCTCCCTCTCCTTTTCATGCTCTCTCTCTCTCTCTCAAAAATAAATACAGGTTAAAAAAAATTTAAAAAAAGAATTATACACAAAGTTAGAATCACTGTTTTTATTTAAAAAAATTTATTTAATGTTTATTTTTGAGAGAGAGAGAGAGAGAGAGAGGGACAGAGCATGAGTGGGAGAGGGGCAGAGAGAGAGCGAGACACAGAATTCGAAGCAGGCTCCAGGCTCTGAGCTGTCAGCACAGAGCCTCACCCGGGGCTCAAACCCATGAACTGTGAGATTTTGACCTGAGCTGAAGTCAGATGCCCAACCGACTAAGCTATCCAGGTACCCCCTAGAATCACTGTTTTTTTAAAAAAGAATCAAGATAATACCTTAATATTTGGAGGTAGTGTTAATAATTGCTGGTACATAGTAAGTGCTCAGTAAGTATTTGATCTGATAAGAGTATGTGAAAGCTGGGAGACTTAATGAGAGTTAATTACCACCCCACTCCCCTTGAGTAATAAAAATGTTTATTAACCTGAGAGTTGAATCAGTTTTGTTTTTAAACACCTGTGAGATTCATCTCCCCATCTCCTCTATTGTCTTCAGAAATCCCTGTCTGTGCTGAGGAAACAACTCCATGTGGTTATTGCTACCTTTATAAGTAGCAGTAAACAAAGTGTTCTGTGAATCCTTAAATAACTGCTGCTATTTTCTTGAAAATTCCAGTCCATTTTTGACTTCCCACTGACAAGCTTTCTTAGCTGTGGCTCTGGCTATGGACTTTATATTTTATTTAAAACCTGTGCTTTTCAGGAGGCGTTTTCATTATTCACCAGTTGTACTGTGCTTAAGTGGACAGCTTGAGAATGTCCACTGGCATAGCTGGGAAGTAAGGCACTTTAACTTCCAGATTTGTGAGAACAGTGAGAGAGTCTAGCTCCAGGAGATGTATTCATGAGTACATAGTTAATTTTGTCTCTTTCTATTATGTATTCTTTTCCATGAAATCCATATACATTTCATATGTCCCCACTTCAGGACGGATCACTTGGAGCAGAGGTTCTCAGATTTTTTTATATATCAAAATCACTTGGAGAACTTAGTAAAACCCTGGTGGGTGTGCCCCACTCCCAGAGTTTCTGATTCAGTCCTGGCCAGTGCCTGTGAATTCTCACAAGTTCCCAGCTGATGCTGTTGGTCTGGGGACTACATTTTAAAAGCCGCTGACTTAGGACATTGGTTCTTAAGCCTCGTTATGCATCAGGTTCACCTGGGGAGCTACACACACACATTCCCTCTCCATATTAAGGGAAGTAGAGAACTGGAGCCAGTATTTATGTTTGCCAACTGATTTTGAAGCAGCCAGTTTTGTAGTTGCCTGTGAGCGAGTATTCTGAATCATTTAGGCCAGTGGTTCTCCAGTTTAAACCTGTGTAAGAATCATGTGTAGAGCTTGTTAAAACACACTTCTGGGCCCTATCCTACTAGTTCATTAGGTCCAGGTGGGACCCAAGAATTTGCATTTCTATCAAGTTGTAGGTGATATCATTGCTGTGAGTCCAAGGGCTACCATTTGAGAAGCACTGATCTTAATCCACCAATTCTCTGACTTTTTGAGATTCTCTGTAACTGGTTAAATAACTGGAAAAATTTAGAGACTGTAAATCTCTGACTACCTCTGATGGTGTTGGATTTTTCCCACAGTTTTAATATGATAGTAACGTACTGTTCCAATCTGTATCAATAACTCTCACTCTGGGAGAAAATAAGTGTCCAAATTTGTCTTGTAGGTATGTATAATGGTTCTGAATAAAACTTAAAAATGACAATTCTGAAAGATAGAAAAGTGACAAATAAGGAAACAGTTAAGAGTTAACAGTTAAGAATACAAATAAAAATATATGTGTTTTTCCGAGAATGTTTGCTTGCTTAAGATTTGTGGACCTGTGTATTTGCGTTTTTTGTGCATTGGCTGTCTGATGGTTTTCCTTCTTCCTGGACTGCCTTCTAGTCAGGGAATCCTTGCCAACTTTAACAAAGAGTGGTGCACAGATGTCTAATAATAGCATACATTGAAACGATTCAGAATTTCATATAACCTAAGTGGATTATGTTTCCCATTGTTTTTGTAATCTAAAGGTTATTGTTTGTGGGATGTTAATACAAAAGATCTAAGTCCCTATAGAATATAGAGATGTGCATACTTTTCCAGAGGATAGGTTTATAAGCTATTCCATAGTTTGTAAGAGTGATACTACATCTTCTAAAATATGTTTATCTCAATTGTTCTAATCTTTTATTCCAGTGTTATTAAATATTTTCTATATCTTTTAACTTTGTCTCCATAATGAATATGAAAGTTGGAAATACTACAGTAGTGTCGCTTTCAACACTTCGATCTTTTATCTGAGCAGATATAATGTTTAATGTTGAGGACTGGGTGTGAAACTTATTTTCAAATGTTATATATATTTTTTATAATTAATTTTTGAGCTAGAGTGTGGTTTGATATGTTGTGACTTGTCCAAAAGCCTAATGTTTTGTAGCTCACCTTTTTAAGCAAAGAGCAGCTGCATTTTGAAATGTTTTATCTCAAGTGGACAAGTTGTTTACAAGCTCCACTCTGACACATCCTGACATTTAATGTCTATGTTTGTATTCTTCCTAGGATTAGGCTGCCTTTCTAATTAATTAGTTGCATTAGCCTTTTATTAATTCCCTCAAAATTTATAATGTTTTAAATTAACAACATAGATCAGCAGACCACACTTTCTTGGAAAACATGAAATGTTAATTGTGTAGCAGAGACATGAATTATATAAACTCTGCTGAATGTTAGAAGATGCTTAGCAACAATGTTTTCCAAATATAGGGATTTATTATAAACTTGTCCTTCTATGGCTGCCTGTGCCATTTCAGGAGAGTGAATATAAATAGAGCTTGATTTCTTCAAGAAGTGAACTCAGTCGTTTTGTTTACAGTGAAAGGAAGTACTTGCTTCACATTCTAAGAATTTATCTTTAGCATCCATGTTGATTACATATCATTTCAACATGTTCATACCAAATATTTGGGCCTTGATAAGATAATATCACAGGAAGAATTAAAACTCTTATTTAAACAGTGATTTTTGTCATTATTACACTTAAGTAGGTCTAGTAATAACACTGAGTCTAATTACTATAACATAACTTTTTTTGAGATGGAAAATTTTATCTGTCTTGTACCAGAGTTCTGAGATACTTATATCTATTACTCCCCTCTCCTACCCTTCACTAGCTTATTTCAACAGCAATTTATGGAGGATCTGCTACGCACCAAGTATGTAGCAGTCCAGCTCTTATAAAAGGATTTTTCTCAATTTTTCCACCATTTTTTGAGTTCTGCCAATGTTGTTGTCTAAGTTAGAATAAAAATATTGATTGTGCAAAAATGTAGTAGTTTTAAATAAAGTCCAGGGAGCTAATAGGGTTTTGTGGAAAGCTTGTGGTGAGTTGTAGATTCAGATGCTAAACTACCCTTTTAATTTCTTGAATTGTTTTCTCACCTGCTAACCAGGATATATTTTTTTTAAGTGTTCTTATGAGGTTTAAAAATGTGGTCTGGCTGCCGTAGTTATGATTTTACAGACCCTTGGTTAAGTGTTGTTTTCTCTCTTTAAAAAAAACACAAAAACTCATATTTTGTGTGTATGCATTTCTCTGAGAGAAGATTATTTGGGTTTTAGCAATACTGGTGTTTTATGAAATATTCTTGGTTATCCTAATACAAGAGATGTTAGGGAAATCTGGCAGAATCCTTTACCTTGAAAGAGAAGTAGTTTTTCCTGAATTTGGATCAGTAAATGTCTTGCCCATCAATAAGAAATGTAAACTAGAGGGACGCCTGGGAGGCTCAGTCAGTTAAGCATCCTACTTCAGCTCAGGTCATGATCTCATGGTTCCTGGGTTCGAGCAGCTCTGTGCTGACAGCTCAGAGCCTGGAGCCTGTTTCAGATTCTGTGTCTCCCTCTCTCTCTGCCCCTCCCTGCTCATGCTCTGTTTCTCTCTCTCAAAATAAATAAACATTAAAAAAAAAAAATGTAAACTAGAGATAGTGTGTTAGAGCTTGTTTTGGGTCCCCTCCCTGCCAGATTTCCTTGCTGAATTTGGGAGCTTTCATATCACACATAGGCAGAGTCACAATCTCTTCCCTCCCCTCCCTGCCCAGCGTGTGAGTCTGCTGCAGGCCGGTAGTAGAGCAACAAAATTAAGTCGATGTACTGTATATTACAATTATCATTATCATTAATGCATTTTGTAATGGATCATGTCTTTATTATTGTAGCTGGATAAATAAGCAGTAATTATGCGGTACAAAATCTCATGAAACAATGAATTTTCTCTTATGTTTTGTAATTCTGATATGTAATGATAGTTTTACTTGTGATGCTGGGAAAAACTACTGCATAAATACTTTGGATTTTATATAAAAGATGGATTTTTTTGTTGTTGGTCAGTGAATTGAATATCTTAATATTACTTTTGCTTTTTATTTGAAAGGACTGGAGCTGAATGGTTTGTTTCAGAAAAACAAGTGGTAGTTTTGATTCTATTTAAATTCTCAGTGATGTATACCAAATACTTCACTAGTGGAAAGTTTTCTTAATTGTCTTGCCAAGAGTATAAAAGTAGGAAACTTGAGGAAAGTTTTTCTTCCTAATTAAAGCAATCACAAAAGTAAAATAAGTCTATCTAAATAAGATATTTTTAAGTTATTATTTATTTATTTTACTCTTTCTTTGTCAGATCCTGTAAGCTTGATTTTCAAAATTTATTCAGAATTTGATCTTTAAAAAAAAAAAAACAGCTGTTTCCATTGCTCTTATCTGGACTATTGTGATATCATCTCCTGCTCACTGGGTCCTCCATCCTTTGTTACATTGTCTGAGGTGTAGGATTTGAATTGTAGGTTTTGGAGATGAAGAGAGCCTTGGTTAGATTTGGGAGTTGTCAGCAATTAGATGGTGACTGAAGCCATTGAAATGAATGAAATCGCTTAGAGTGACTGGAGTTCATTCATTTATTTATTTATTGAGCCATACACTGCACTGGGTGCTGGGGCTGCCCCAGTGAACAAGGCAGCCCTGGGCCCTCTCTTCTTAGGGCTCAAGATGCCTAAGGAAGTACTGCAGAGTAACAGGTAATTACAGTACAGTGTGTTGGGTGTTTGTGATTCATCAGGGAGGTTTTAGAATGATAATGAAGAGAGAGCAGGGACTGGCAAGTGGCTAGAGAATTGGAAAGAGAACTGAAAAAGTGTTGACTCAAATAAGGGAAGATTTCAGAGAGGAAGTAATTAGAAATAGTGTTGTATTAGTTACCAGTAATCCATTGTGTCAGCCATTGTTTGAAGTGCCTTACATGTATTAATGCATGTTTTACTCACTGCATCCCTTACTAAGTTATCTTCGTTTTATAGGTGAGGAGACTTAGGTCTGAGAGCTTAAGGAACGCTCACAAGATCACACAGGAGATAAGTAGTGGAGCTAGGAACACAACAGTATTGGAGACTGACCACAGTGACATCAGTTGCTTAGTTTCTTACCTGGGAAGTCTTCATGGCCTTAGAAGAGAGTAGTTCTAGTAGGATCCTATTGCTAGCTCCTAGACTGCAATAAATTGAGGGGTGATTGAAAGTTGAGGGAACAGAGATAGTCCTTGTGAATTACTTTTTCAATTTTAATGTTATTATTTAGAGTTTTGTACCTTCCATAAAAAAGGGTTGATATAGTAGGCCTGCCCTCTGCCTTTGCCACATCTGTGCCCTCTTTTCCTCCTCAGGTCAAAACCAGATCAGGTTATATTCCATCATTATCTTCCTGGTTCCTTCTTTCTGATCTGGGCCTTGCTCTAGTCTACCAAGCCATAGATCTTCAACTTGTCTTGGCAGAAGAATTGTACTGTAGTCAACTATCTTTTTTTTTTTTTTTTTTAATGTTTATTTATATTTGAAGGAGAGAGAGAGACAGAGTGTGAATGGGGAGGGGCAGAGAGAGAGGGACACATAGAATCCAAAGCAGGCTTCAGGTTCCAAGCTGTCAGCACAGAGCCCAACGTGGGGCTCAAACTCACAAGCCATGAGATCATGACCTGAGCCGAAGTTAGATGCCCAATTGACTGAGCCACCCAGGTGCCCCCCCCCCCTTTTTTTTAAGTCAGCATTTTAATAAGCTTGGTAAGCCAAGTAAGTGAATAATTTGACATTAAAAATTTGGAACTAAAAGCTATATTTTCAGGAAAGTTTGTTAAACCTGGGACTAGTGAAGTGAATTAATCCTGACATTTTAGAACTAGACCTTCTCAGAAATCATTTAGTACATTTCCTTATTTCACGGATGAGGATAGACTATGTGATCTATCAAGGCTCAAGCAGTGAGTGAAATCTTGGCCCAGGATTCGGGTCTTGAGACCAGTGTGCCTTCTGTAGTGCCATTACATTTAAAAACAACTTTTGAAAGTGATAGTGGCCTCAGAATAGACCTGGCTTCTGCAGGCAGCTTACATTACACCAAACACTTGAAATATAAATAAAGCAAGAATGACAATACCTTCTTTGAGGGTTTTGTTTGATTTCTTTTCTATTAACAAGCAGTGAGAAATGGAACTCTCCCGGTGATATATCAAGTGATACTTATCACCTTGTCTATACTTAATATTAAGTTGAGGGAGAGTAAAGACTCCAGATAAAACAGAAATTGTCTGTAGTTTGGATATTTTGAAGAAAATATGTGTTAAAAAAGGAGACATAGATTTTATTATAGTTGCTTTTAGTCTTCATGTGCCTGAGAAAATTTTATGTTCAACTTTTACAATTCAAATCTGAGATCCAGATGCCATGTTTCATGTTACTTTTTCACATAATTAAATGTCTGTAGGGTAGGTGGTAATTCTGAAAAGCATTAGCCCTGTGATCAGTTTAAGTTCATTGTTAGCTTCCAGTGAAGCAACTTAAATGCAGAGTCTCAAAAATAATATAATTTAGTCAGCATAGAGTATACAATTGTTAGATTCCATATGTGTGGGGCAAGATGATGTTTGTTGATTGAATCTGGAGCAGATGGTTTTGAAGAACATGAATGTAGAATAATCGTTCTTGTCCAGAAATGATTATATCTGGACAGTGATGTGGGGCTTAAGGGAAGAACATGTTTTAGACTGGAAAGAATGTGTTGGTATTAGGATTGCCTGAAGCATTTTGACTTTTCTTCATTGTGTCTTGTTTTCCATTCTCAAAAGTTTTGAGAGCATTGGAAAATAAAATAATTAAAACAAAATGACAAATTTATTGTTTAATTAGCTACACCTGTTTTTGTCTCAAAGTTGTGTTTTTTAAGAACATAGACGTATTGCTTCTGTTTTTGTTTACATTTTAAAAATTAACTTTAAACTTAGTAAGGAAAGGAAATGTCATAGATTGCTTGCCCTAAGCTATAGTCACTGATGGTGTACATGTGTCCATTTGCTCCTCTAGTTAATTGTTTACTTCTGGTTTATAAAAATACACGTGTTTTTAAAAACTTAATTTCTTGGCATAGATTCTAATATGGCCTCATTAAGAATGGTTGATGTCCAATAAACATTTTAAAAGCTGAAAAAATAATTTATATAAAATACATTTTATTTTTTCCATTTAATACTAAGTGAGATAACAGATGACCAAAGAGGTGAAGTTTTATGTAAAGTGACACCTGAGCTAGAGGCAGATCTAGGACCACAGAGAATTGGTTGCATTAATATGATAGCTCCAGGGATCTTTAATTTTTGTAAGCTCTGATATACATTTAACATTTAATTCATATAAATTCTGTTTCAACTTGGACATTATTATCAAATAGCATTTGTATAAAGTAGAGTAGCTCTATATAGAGTCTAGAATCATGCAACCTTAGATTGGCAAAGAATCTGAAGGCCTATGGCAGGAATTTCTTGGATCCCTTAAGCTTTTTTTAGCTTTCGCAAATCTGTAATTTTCCATTATTCTTTTTCCATTTCTGACAGTGCTATTTTTTATCTTCTCACTATCTACAAATAAATTAATAGAGCTGGATTTAGGTTTATTTAAAACATGTTCTTTTATATTTTTAAGTGTGAACTCTTTTAAGGACAGGGATTTTGTCTTTTATTGTTCAACAGCGTCTTATAATCTCTCAGATTATACTCATTCTTGTCCAAAGGCCTTTGTCTTTTGTTGTTTTTTTTTAAATGTTTATTTATTTTTGAGAGTGAGAGACACAGAGTGTGAATGAGAAGGGGCAGAAAGAGAGGGAGACACAGAATCTGAAGCAGGCTCTATGCTCTGAGCTGTCAGCACAGAGCCTGATGCAGGGCTTGAACTCATGAACCCTGAGATCATCACCTGAGCCAAAGTTGGATGCTTAACCAACTAAGCTACCCCAGCGCCCCCAAAGGCCTTTGTATATGCGATTCCCTCTGCCTTTAGTACCTTTCTGCCTCTGTGGCCCCAGTTCTCATGTTACCAGTTTAATATCAAGTCATTTTTCAGGTCTAATGAGTTGAAGTTGGGCACACATTTTACTCTGTCTTCATTTGTGAAGTAAAGAATATGCTAAATGATTTCTGTGAGGGTTGTCTAGCTCTTAACTGTTACTAATCCCACAAAACTGGGTTAGATGTCTCAGACATGTATTTTTGTACCATTTTGTTCTTTCCATGTCTAAGTACTTGACACAGTTTGTAGTAATTGTTATGTGTCTTCTCTATTAGATCGTTAGCACTATGAGAGGCGTATCTGCTTCTTGTTCTTGTGTACTCTCACATGTAAGAGCTCAATATATTTGTTGAATACTTTATGGTTAGGAGGTACTCAGTGAATATTTTGAGTGAGTGAATAGATGAATTGATTTTGAAGAAGAGTGCCTATGAAAGAGTAACTTGTGGTCAATGCATATATATTTTCTAAGTGGCTTTATGATAGAATATTTTGATAGTTGCTTTGCTTTAGTATGAACTGTAACTGAGTTGGCAAATAGGTAATGCAGGTACAGCATAGTGCTTGTCTTATTGAGAATTTTTTTTTTTTTTTTTTTTTTTTTTAATACTTTTAGTTTGGAGGCTCTTGGGTGACTCAGTTGGTTAACTGACTTCAACTCAGGTGATGGTCTCATAGCTCGTGGATTTGAGCCTTGCTTCGGGCTCTGGGCTGACAGCTCAGAGCCTGGAGCCTGCTTCAGATTCTGTGTCTCTCTGCCACTACTACCCTGCTTGTACTCTGTCTCTCTCTCAGTCTCTCTCAAAAATAAATATTAAACAAAATTTAAATATTTATAAAAAAAAAGGGGAGGTGCCTGGGTGGCTCAGTTGGTTAAACGTACAACTGAGGTCATGATCTCACACTTTGTGAGTTCAAGCCCCACATCAGGCTCTGTGCTGACTGCTCAGAGCCTGGAGCCTGCTTCAGATTCTGTGTCTCCCTCTCTCTCTGCCCCTCCCCTGATCATGCTGTGTCTCTATCACTCAGAAATAAATAAAAATTAAAAAAAAAAAACTTTCAGTTTAAACATAAGGAATGCTTTTATCTGTCCTCAAGTCCTGTTCTTTTCTTCTTTCTCACCCCTGCTCCCATATCAAACACTCATTTGTATAAACATATTCTGACAAATAAAAACTCATTGTGAGGACTATAAATCATATATACAATCCATATTTTGCAAAGTAGTATATTTTGCACACAAATCAACTTTTAGTAAGTCCTCACTGATACTAAGACTGATTAAGGCTTCTGTATAAACAATTCACAGAATCTTTTTTACTGATTTACTTTGTCATCATGGTTTTAATTATTCTGATAAAGTGCTCTAAATAAAAATTATTACATTCATGCTTTAGCAGTGAAATACTAAGGGGTAAAGTTCATTTTGTGTGTGTGTGTGTGTTTTGTGTATGAATAGATATATATGGTTGCTTAGATTTGAAGTTAATCACTTTATTTTTTTGAGAGAGTGCCTGTACAAGTTGGGGAGAGCAGAGGGAGAGGGAGAGAGAGAAGCTTAAGCAGGCTGCATGTCCAGCACTGAGCCCCACATGGGGCTTGATCTCATGACACGAAGATCATGATCTGAGCTGAAATCAAGAGTTGGACAATTAACCAGCTGAGCCACCCAGGCACCCCTAAAGTCAGTCACTTTAGACTTAAATTTGTAATTTCTGAAACTACCAGCTTTTAGTGTTATTTCAACCAGCTTCTATGTTGTAGCTTTATTTGTAGTTTTATTTTCCTTTTGCTTCACTTTTTACATAATCTAATTTAAAAAAGAAAACTCCTTTCTCAAATATGACATATGTACAGAAAAATGTATAAATTATAAAATCCATGAATTTTCCAAGGTGAATACACTCATGTAACCACTACTCAAGCCAGGATAGAAAGCCTTACTGGTGCCCTGGAACCACCATCAGATCTTCTCCCATACACTACTCCTCACCTCAACCCAAAAAGCAACGACTCTTCTGGCTTCTAATACCATAGATTAGTGTTGCCTTTTTGTGTTGTCTTCCTTCACTCATAATATGGTATAAGAGTTTTGTCATTTTATTCTGCTAGCAATAGCTCATTTTTATTTCTGTATTCTGTATAAATGTTACGAGTGATAATGCTGTGAATATTCTTGCATGCATCTTTAGATTCACAAAGGTACATATTTCTCCTTGCAATATACCTAGTAGTGGAATTGTCGAGTTACAGGATATGTATTTGTTCTCGTTAATAAGTATTGTGAAAAGTTTTCTGTGGTGATTATATCAAATTACTCTTTCACATTAGTGTGTGAAAATTCAAGTATCATCTCATCCTTTCTGACATTTGGTGTGTTTTTAATTGCTGCATTTTGGTTTTATTTTTCTGATGACTTATGCTGATTACCTTTTTATGTATGTGTTGTCTATTTAGATATCCTCTGTGACATGCCTATTCAAATATCTATTCAATTTTTCTCTTGTGTTGCTCTTTAAAAAAAAATAATTGATTAATTGATTTGTAGGAATTCTTAGGATAATTTGGTTATGAGACCTTCAGAGATGTGTGTGTGTGTGTGTGTGTGTGTGTATGTGTATGTGTGTATATATATATATATATTTAAAATGCCTTCCTACCTTCCACCTTAATTTTTGTTTTCTTCATATAGTTTTTGGAGGTACAGAAGTTTGTAACTATCACATATTTGTTATATATATATATATATATATATATATATATATATATATATATAAATATAACCAATCCTGTTTATCAGTACTTTCCTTTGTGGCTAGTGATTTTTGAATCCTCTTTGAGAAATCTATGTCAGTTCCACTGTCATGAATATTTTATATTATCTTCTTTCATTGTAAAGATGTTTTATTATCTTACCTTTCACATTACCATCTATAATTGACTCACTTTTTCTATGTAGATAATAAGTTGTACCAGACCAGTTAATGAAATGACAATCTGTCCTTCCTACTCTGCAGTGGTCCCTTTGTCATAAATCAAGAGTTTGAGTTTGTTCTGAATCCTCTGTTCTGTTTCCTTGATCTCTCTTTATCCTTGTGTAAAATACTGAAATGATTTTAATCACATCAGCTTTATTAAAAGCCTTAATTTCTGGAGGGTAAGTGCTCCTTTTTTCTTCATCAATTTTGTCTTGACTATTCTCGACCCTTTACATTTGCTTATAACTTGAAAAATCAGTTTGGTAGGCTCCCTTCACCCTAAACTGAACTTTGACTGAAAATTTTAAATCTCTAGGTCAATCTGAGGAGAGTTCAAAGGCTAACTTTGCAATCCATGAACATGCTAGATCTCTTCACTTATTTTAAATCTTTAATTTCTCTCATAGTTTTTTGTGAAGTCTTGCATAAATGTACGTTATATTTATTCTTAGGTATTTAGGTTTTTTTAAATGCAGTTAAAAATGGCATCAAAATTTCACCTTATAATTGTTTTTTTCACTGTTACCTAGGAAAAATAAATTTTTGTGTATTGACTTTGTGTCTACCTGCCTTGCTAAATTCACTTATTTTAATAGTGTGTATGTAGATTCTTTGAGTTTTCTATGTATATGATGTTACATAACTTTACATGTATACAGTCTGCTGATAATGACAGTTTTATTTCATTCTTTTTAATCTCTACACTTATTATTTCTTGTTCTTGCTTTATTGCACTGGTTATGGTTTCTAACATAGTATTTAACATAAGCAGTAACAACAGTTATTCTTATCTCATTCTTTATCCTAGGGAGAAAGTTTCTAATATTTTCCAGTTAGGAATTATACTCACTCTATGTTTTTTGCAGCTAATCTGGAAAAGAATTTCTTTCTATTCCTAGTTTGTTTTATAATTAATATTCATTTTTTATCATATTATCTGTGTCTATTGAGATAATCCTATTGTTTCTCTTCTATTAATGTGGAACCAACCTCATATTCTTGGAACATAACCATCTTGTCATGATGTATAATCCTTTATTTATATATTTACATTTTTGCTGATGTTTTGTTTAGGATATTTGTACCTATGTCCATGAGAGAGATTCGTTTATTTTTTTTTTTTTTCACATAATACACTCCTCAGATTTGAGGAACAAGGTTTTGCTGGCCTTATGAGTCAATTTAGGAATTGTTTATTTTTTCTCTGGAAGAGTTTTTGTAAGCTTAGTATTATATTCATCCTTAAATAGTAGCGTTTTCCAGTGGAGCCATTTGTGTTTGGAATTTTGTCTGTGGTTAAAGTTTTAATTACAGAATTAATTTATTTAATAACTATTGGAATATTCAGTTATGTACTTTTTTTGTTTGCATGTTAGTTTTGGTAGGATTTCTCCTAGAAATTTGTTCATA
Organism: Leopardus geoffroyi; assembly: GCF_018350155.1. Lineage (NCBI taxonomy): Eukaryota > Metazoa > Chordata > Mammalia > Carnivora > Felidae > Leopardus > Leopardus geoffroyi. The sequence goes on along the minus strand of NC_059327.1, from coordinate 101,332,344 downwards.
TGAAACTTCTTATTATTTGCTATAAGATTATTCCTTGTATCTTGTTAGCTTTTCAATATCTGTAGGTTCTGTAGTGATGTCTCCTATTTCAATATTGATATTGGTAGTGTGTGCCTTCTTTCACATTGCCTTGATTCATATGCCAGAGTTTTCTCAGTTTTATTAGCCTTTTCAGAGAATAAACTTTGGCTTTTAATGTTTATTTATTTTTGAGAGAGAGAAAGACAGAGAGCATGCACAGGCACAAACAGGGGAGGAGCAGAGAGAGAGAGAAACACAGAATCCTAAGCAGGCTCCAGGTTCTGTCAGCACAGAACCCAACGCGGGGCTTGAACTTTCAAGCTGTGAGATCATGGCCTGAGCCGAAGTCGGATGCCCAACCGAGCCACGAGGGTGCCCCTTGGCTTTAATATTTTTTATTTGTATGTTTGTTTTCTATTGTATTAACTTCTTTATTATTTCCCTCCTACTGTTTTTCTTTTTTGGTTTATTTTATTGTTCATTTTAGAAGATGAGGACCTTATTGACTTCAGTCCTTTTTCTTTTCTAATATGTGCATTATGCCTGTTACTATTTTTTTAAGTACAGCTTTAGCAGCATCCCACAAATTTTCATGTTATATTTTCATTATTATTTAGTTTTTAAAAATTACAATTTTTATTGGATTTTTTCTTTTGATCCATAAGTTATTTGGAAATATATTGATTAATTTCTAAATATTTATGTATTTTTTGGTGTCTTTTTGTTACTGATTTTGCTATTCTGTGGTCAGAGAACATATGCTTTCTGATTTTATTACTTGAAATATACAGAGTTGCTTTGTGTCTCAGCCTGTGTCATTTTTGGTACATCTTCCAATTATACTTGAAATCTATTTTATTATTTTGGAAATTTTTTTCTCTTTATGCCAATTAGGATAAGTGGGTTAATTTTGTTTTTATATCTTGTAAATATGTCTATCTATAAATATGTAATTTTGGGCTGCTGAGGGAAATGTGTTAAAGTCTGTAAGTAACTTGGTTGCATATTTGTCCATTTCTCCTTTCACTGTGCTTAATTTTGCTTTTTATATTGTGAGACTTTTGTTACTAAGTAGGTATTAATTTAGAATTTTATACATTCTTGGTGGACTGACCCTTTTATTATCCTGAAATATCTAGCAATACCTCTTGCTTAAAGTCTGATAGTAGATAAAGCAGCATTATTTTATTTTTATGTTTGCATGGTATTTCTTTATTATTTTACTTTCAACCTTTTCTATCTTTATATTTTCAGAACATATCTTTTGTAAATAGCACAAATTTGGGTTTTATTTTTTTAATCCATCTAATGCTGTCTCAATTCAAGTACATATTACGTTTAAATTTGGGTACTATCTTAAATAGTTAGATTTAACCTGTCTTCTATTTGTCCCATCTGTTTTATGTCCCCACCCTTGTCTTGCTTTCTCTTGAAATAGGCAAGTATTTTTATTATTTTATTTTCCTCCTGTTATCTTTTTAGCTATACATTTTAACTTGTTTTTTAGTGTTTATCTTACATATTATATTTCCTTGGCTCATCAAAGATTAATATAGAATTGTTCAAACACTTTGGGAACACTTTGATTCTCTTTACCCTCAAAACATTGTTTAAAAAAATTTTTTTAAACGTTTATTTATTTTTGAGACAGAGAGAGACAGAGCATGAATGGGGGAGGGTCAGAGAGAGAGGGAGACACAGAATCTGAAACAGGCTCCAGGCTCTGAGCTGTCAGCACAGAGCGCGACGCAGGGCTCGAACTCACAGACTGTGAGATCATGACCTGAGCCGAAGTCGGACGCTTAACTGACCAAGCCACCCAGGCGCCCTTCAAAACATTGTTTTATACAATTATTCATTTATATTTATCTACATATTCAGGATCCCTATGACCATGCCCAAGTTTGATGCTTCACCAGCAGGAGTCACAGGACTTAGCATATAGTTATACTGACAGCTCTGATTTATTAAAATGCAAAGGATACAAGGTAGATTTTAGCAAAGGGAAAAGGTTCATGGGGCAAGTTGTGGAGGAAGCCTGGTACAAACTTCCAAGAGTCCTCTCCCAGTGAAGTAGCACAAGACATGTGTAATTCCTCTAGCAATGAGTTGAGACAGCATGTATGAAATGTTGTCTACCAAGAAAACTCATTAGAGTCCCAATGCCTATGGATCCACACAATGAGCCAATTTTCCCATTATTCATTTGTCAGCTACTAAACAGCCTGTGCTTTCTTCCCTCATTGATTTGTGATATATTATCACAAGTTTATCATATATTAAATTATATGTATATGAATCTGTCTCTGAACTGTGCCCTGTTGTGGTCTTTTTAGTTTTATAATTTTTTTTTTTTTTTTTTTTTTGAGAGAGAGAGAGAGAGAGTGTGTACATGAGCGGGGATGGGGGGGAGAGAGAGAGAGAGAAATCTTAAGCACAAGCCCAATGTAGGGCTCCATGTCACCACCATGAGATCATGATCTGAGCCAAATCAAGAGTTGGATGCTTAACCGACTAAGCCACCCAGGTGCCCCAGTTTTATAACTTTTACACACTATTTTTATTTTTTTAAATTTATTTTTAAAATTTTTATTTACTTTTGAGAGTGTGCATGTGAATGGGAGAGGGGCGGAGAGAGTGGGGGACAGAAGATGAAGTGGGTTCTGTGCTGACAACAGAGAGTCCTATGTGGGGCTCAAACTCACGATGTGTGAGATTATGACCAGAGCCAAAGTCAGACGCTTAACTGACTGAGCTACCCAGATGCCCCACACACTATTTTTAATACTGTTAATTGTAGTATATCTTAATGTCTGGTAAGATAAATTCTGCTTATTTATTTGCATTATTGTTGACTTATTTATATATAGACCTTAATTCCTTAATACTGTTTTTAGGGAAGATTTATTCTAATTAACCTGCTGATATGCAATCAACATTTTGATTGGGATTGCATTTAAAATAAGTAGATTGTTTTGAATATAATGGACATTTTTATGGTATTGTCATCCCATTCAAGGACCTAGAATGTCTTTTATTCATATTTTTCTCTTTGTTAAAATTTATCCATAGAAGTCTTATATGTCTTGTAGGTTGATACCCAGTTAATTTATCAGTTTTGTGATTATTGCGAATGCTGTTTTTTTTTTTTTTAATGGTATTTTAAATTTGTTCTTCTTGGTGTAGAGAAATTTTATATTGATTTTTTTTTTTTTTTTTTTTTTTGGTCTTCAGCCTTGTTTAACTCGTATTAATTCTAATAGTTTTCTTTTAATTGTTTTGGCTTTTCTGGGTAGATTGTCATGTGTGAGTAATGGAAATTTTATCTCTTTCCATCCTTTTACCATTATTTCACTTTTCTTTTTTCTATTCTTTTATTTATTTATTTTTATTTTTTTTTTATTTTTTAAATTTACATCCAAATAAGTTAGCATATAGTGCAACAGTGATTTCAGGAGTAGATTCTTTAATGCCCCTTACCCGTTTAGCCCATCCACCCTCCTACAACCTCTCTAGTAACCCTCTGTTTGTTCTTCATATTTAAGAATCTCTTATGTTTTGTCTCCCTCCGTGTTTTTGTATTATTTTTGCTTCCCTTCCCTTGGGTTCATCTGTTCTGTGTCTTAAAGTCCTCATATGAGTAAAGTCATATGATATTTGTCTTTCTCTGACTAATTTCGCTTAGCTTAATAGCCTGTAGTTCCATCCACATAGTTGCAAATGACAAGATTTCATTCTTTTTGATTGCCGACTAATACTCCATTGTATGTATGTGTATACACACACACACACACACATATACACCACAACTTCTTTATCCAATTATCCATTGATGGACATTGGGGCTCTTTCCATACTTTGGCTATTGTTGATAGTGCTGCTATAAACATTGAGGTGCATGTGACCCTTCGAAATAGCACACCTGTATCCCTTGGATAAATACCTAGTAGTGCAATTGCTGGGTCATAGGGTAGTTCTATTTTTAATTTTTTGAGGAACCTCTATACTGTTTTTTAGAGTGGCTGCACCAGCTTGCATTCCCACCAACAATGCAAAAGAGTTCCTCTTTGTCCACATCCTTGCCAACATCTGTTGTTCCCTGAGTTGTTAATGTTAGCCATTCTGACAGGTGTAAGGTGATATCTCATTGTGGTTTTGATTTGTATTTCCCTGATGATGAGTGATGTTGAGTATCTTTTCATGTGTCGGTTGGCCATCTGAATATCTTCTTTGGAGAAGTGTCTATTCATGTCTTTTGCCCATTTCTTCACTGGGTTATTTTTTTTTGGGGGGGGGGTGTTGAGTTTGATAAGTTCTTTATAGATGTTGGGTACTAACCCTTTATCCGATGTGTCGTGGGCAAATATCTTCTCCTGTTTTGTCGGTTGCCTTTTAGTTTTTCTGATTGTTTGCTTTGCTGTGCAGAAGGTTTTTATTTTGATGAGGTCCCAATAGTTCATTTTTGCTTTTGTTTCCCTTGCCTCCAGAGACGTGTTGAGTAAGAAGTTGCTGTGGCCTTATTTTTTCTATTCTTAATAGCCAGGGCCTCCACGATTGAATTATCTAGTGATAGTGATACTGGCATCCTTGTCTTGTTACCAGTTTTAGAGAATTCATATAAAGTCTTTTCATTAAGTGTAATGTTTGGTGCTAAAGATTGCTGGAATATAATCTTAATCAAATACACTTTCCTAAGAGTGTTTTAAATTATTTTTATCATAAATAGATGTTGAATCTTATCAAATATGTTTTTCTGTATCAGTAAAAATAATTATAATTATTCTCAAATTAGACAGTGTAGGGAGTTAATAGATTTTCTGATCAACTGGCCTTTTATTTCTGAGAAAAACTCTTTGTGAATATATAGATTTTTAAATATATTGTTAGATTTAGATAGCTAATATCTTATTTAGAACTTTTGCCCCATGTCCATTAGCTGAAAAATGTTTTTTTCTTATTCATATTTAATTTGAAGTCAAGATTACATTAGTCTCCCAAACATTTGGTTTTTCTCTTACTTATAAAAGCCTCAGTCTATATAATGAGGACAGAGAAAAAGGGAAATTCTAAAAACATGTCATGGGATTGTTATTTCTGTCATGATCCAGTTAGGAGATAGAACCTATACCAGTTTTTTAAAACTTTTTTTTTAATGTTTATTTATTTTTGAGAGAGAGACTCAGCAGGGCATCAGCAGGGAAGATGAGAGAGAGGGAGACACAGAATTCAAAGCAGGCTCCAGGCTCTGAGCTGTCAGCACAGAGACCGACTAGGGGCTCGAACTCACAAGCTGTTGAGATCATGACCTGAGTCGAAGTCGGATGCTTAATCGACTGAACCACCCAGGCACCCCATACCAGTTTTGTTTTTTTTTTACAGAGAAAATTTAATAGAAAGAATAACAAATTATAAAATTTTAACTAGGTAATTGAAAGGAGGGTAGCAACTATAGGAAGCAGTTCTCACTCCTAAGTCTGGTGGGGGGGAAAGGGCATAGGTTGAGATTATTAAAACCTAGAAGCTGAGCTGTAACTCAGACCCCTGAAGAGTAGCCTGATACTTTGAAGGCTGACTCAGACCTCTTAGAAAGTGGCACTGCTAGGTTGGTGCTGTTGTCCCTTAAGAGTTGGTAGAATGACAGTCACAGGAATAGTAAACATATAGGAAATGTATGGGATGTAAATAAGAGGGAGTGAGTCCTTTCTTCCCCCTTCAGCTTTGCTGTCTCCCTCTAGAGCTTTGCACTAACATTGGCAAAGCCTACCATGGCGCTGAAATGTAATTTGCAGTCTCAACTCCTTGTAGTGTTACAAAGCTGGGTATAGAAGCATGTTTTCAAGCTGAGAGTCAGTAATTTAGTAAGTGGTACACCTGAAAGCTAAATTAGATAACACTCAAATAATCTCTCTGTGAGCTTCAAAAGGTCATATAGCAAATTAAATATTAAGAATAGAATGTTAGTGGGGCTCCTGGGTGGCTCAGTCAGTTGACTGTCCCAACTCTTGAAATCAGCTCAGGTCATGATCTTCCAGTTCATAGGATCAAGGCCTGCATTGGGCTCTGCACTGACAACGCAGAGTCTGCATGGGATTCTCTCTCTCCCCCCCTCTCTCTGCCCCTCCACTGCTCGTGTGCTCTTTCTCAAAATAAATAAGTAAACTTAAAAAAAAGAAGGAGAATAGGGGCGCCTGGGTCGCTCAGTTGGTTAAGTGTCTCACTTTGGCTCAGGTCATAGATATCATGCTTCATGAGTTCGAGCCCTGCATTGGGCTCTGTGCTGACAGTTCAGAGACTGGAGCCTGCTTCAGATTCTGTGTTTCCCTCTCTCTCTGTGTCCCCCCCCCCCACTCACACTCTCTCTCTCCCTCAAAAATAAATAAACATAAATAAAATAAAAAAAAACAAACAGAATGTTGGTAAAAATTCTGTGTTTTAAGTTTTCTCTAAGATGTAATCGTAACACTTTTATTAGGAAATAAGAAGGGTTAAAAAGAACTGCATTCAGCTCAACTAGTTGGATAAGAACAACAGAGTAAATCCAAAGGGGAGGAAAATTAAAAATATAAAGTTAGATTCAGTGGAATGAAAGAACAAAAAATTCATTCTTTGAAAAGAGTTTTAAGATTATAAAGTTAGACCAAGCACCAGTCAAGAGATAGGACCACATATTGGTGGTTTTGGTAAAAGAGAAAAGAAGGTACAATTGAAATATAGAGAGAACTAATAATACAAACCAAATAGAGAAAACAAACAAATGTTTCTCCTGGATGTTAAAAACCCTTTCTACAGAAGAATAATGTGGGATATCTATCTCACTGACTTACCTATACTTATTTCCTGGCAGCCTCATGATTGACTTTACTTTGATTAATTGTGCTCCATTAATGTAAATACATACATTAACATTTCTAGTATAACTACTAAAATAATAGAAAAAGACTGTATAACTTCAGAACTAGTAGAAGGCAAAATGAAATGTGAAAAGAACAAAACAAAAATCAATCAGTCTGAAAGAATGCAAGAAAAAGAGTTGGTAGGGATTAGACGATAGCCATGTTAACATTAGACCAAGTAATTTTAAGACAAAAAACATTCCTGCAGATAAAGATGAGTACTACATACTGATAAAACCATTCAATTTATTAGGAAGGCATAACTGTTTTAAACCTGATGCAATTGATAGGGTAGCTTTGAAATGTATAAAGCAAAACTTTCTGTAACTACAAGGAGAAATGAACAGAATATCTGTTTTAGCGTGAGAGTTTTAATGCATCTCTGTCAATGGTTGAGGATAGAGAAGATTTGAATAACACAATCAACAGACTTGACATAATGGATATATATTTGGAACACTGAAACCAACAGCAAACATATCTATTGAGACACAGAACATTTATGAATTTACAATTAAAAAAATTTCATTTAATACAGACCTTATTCTCTGGCCAAAATTCATTTAAGTTAAAATCAATAAGTTAAACTATTTTATACTTTGGAAATTAGAAAATTCTAAATAATTCATTAGTGGAATTATAGTATGCAGATAAAAAGCTGTTTAGAATTGGACAATGCAACTATGTCAAATTGTGTGGTATATAGCTAAAGCAGTGCTTACAGGGAAATTTACAACCTGAAATTCTTATATAGGATTATCTCTGGTTCTTCTAGGTTGCTTTTTTTTTTTTTTTTTCTATGTATTTTGTTCTTTATAGTGCTTGTTAGAAGATGTCCTTAGATATCTAGTGATCTTTGGGTGTTTTCTCATATTTGAAAGTGTTGCTACCAGAAATTGATTAGGTACTGTGAACTCCTGGAGCTTGTGGTCTTCTGTGTAGTGAGTTCTGCATGGGCCTTTTCCTTGAGTGCGCCTTTGTCACTCTTAGCCTGGTACCTTTCCAGGAGAAGGATTTTTTGGCTTCACATGTGGGCAGGTATATCCTGACTGTAAACCCTAGGAACAGTGGGGAACAGCAGAATGGGTTTCTCTATGCAGTATGATTCCCTTGTCTTTAACTGTCCTTTGTGTCCCCTCAATTCAGAAATATTTTGTGTTGCTTAGAGAATATATCTTCAGATGTAGGGTACAGGGTACAGGAAAAGTCATCTGACTCCGTGAAATTGGGGATCTTTATGATCTAACTACTTCCTAATAGACTTCTCTTCTAATCTTCCATTTTTCTGTTTCTAACCCTGATTTTTCTTTTTCTTTTTCTTTTTTTTTTTAGAAGTGATTTGTGCTGTCCTAAGTTTTGAGCTTTTTTGATTAAATTTGGGTGGGGTCAATAGGAAGGGCATCTGTGGCATAAATCTGGTTGCTCTCAGATTTTTTTTCATTGTATGCTTGTGTGTCAGCTTTCCTGGGTCAGTTATATTCAGTTACTGCTTATTCATTTGCTATCCAGCTTCTGAAATTTTGGTTGCTGTTACATTGTTTCCTCTCCTATTTGCCCTTCCAGGTTTATGTTTCTTCATAAAAATCTCTTTACACTCATTGTAGTGGGGTTTTATTTAGGAGGAAGCAAAAGTAAGTGCTTGGATTTAATGTACTGTCTTTACTAACTTGAATGACTTTACCTCAAACCTTTATTTCAACTCTTGATTGATATGCACTCAGTAGTGGCTCACTTTCATCTTTTAATTTTAGATTTATTGGAGAATTAGTAGGTAGACTTCAGTATTTCTGTCTAGAGACTAAAGTAAATGATAAAGCCTGAACAATTCATTTTCTGCGCATGATTTATAATCTTAAAAAGCAATTAAAAAGAGAAGTTCTGAAAATATTTTTAGAAATGGTCAAATCATTGGTAAATATGTATTACCAATCATTTGGATATGTTAAGTTGTGCCATGTTATTCACAGAATCAGTCTTTATATTTTACTCAAGTTTATTTATTTTGAGAGAGAGAGAGAGAGAGAGAGAGAGAGAGAGCAAGAGAAGGGGCAGAGAGAGAGGGAGAGAGAGAATCCAAAGCAAGCTCTGTGCTGTAAGCACAGAGCCCAGCACAGGGCTCAAACTCACAAACTGTGAGATCACGACCTGAGCCTAAATCAAGAGTTGGCTTCTTAACTGACTGAGCCATCCAGGTATCCCTGTTTTACTGTTTTTTAACTTTTGAAAACTCCAGTCTTTGTTCTTTGGCCTTTTCTGTCATTGGGAATTACTTCTTTTTTCTTGCTATCTTCATAGATGTGGAATTTTTGCCAAATTCTAAATTCTGTAGTTTGCATTTGAAATTGCAGACATTTTGCCATGTTATAAGTATACAATTATAAATATTGTATATGCTTTTTTTAAAAAACAAATTTAATGTTTTTTTCTGAGACACAGAGAGAAAGCACAAGTGGGGGATGTGCAGAGAGAGAGGGAGATGCAGAAGCCAAAGCAGGCTCCAGGCTCTGAGCTGTCATCATAGAGCCTGATACGGGGCTCGAATCCACGACCCCTGAGATCATAACCTGAGCTGAAGTCGGTCGCTTAACCGACTGAGCAACCTCTGTATAGGCTTTTTTTTAACTTAATTTTTTGAGAGAGAGAGAGAGAGAGAGAGAGAGAGAGAGAGAGAGAGAGAGAGATTGTGTGTGTGTGCAAGTGAGCATAAGCAGGGGAAGGGCAGAAGGAGAGGGAAGGGAAGAGGGAGACTCCTAAGTAGGCTCTCTACCCCTGCTGGAGCCCTACACGGGGCTCAAAGATCGTGACCTAAGGCAAAATCAAGAGTCAGATGCTCAACCGACTGAGCCACCCACGCACACCTGTACATACTTTTTAAAACTGTATGTTGTCTGTGTTTTCTGACTCTGTCGGATGAAAATAATTGGTTTTCTTTATTATCAAACTTTATGTTTACATGACATAAATTTGACAGGAAAATTATTTGACTACTTCTTTTGTTTAAGTTCTTAGTATCTCAGTAAGAGATACTAAAGAGTATCTCTTTAGATAAGAGTAAGAGTGAGGTATCTGGTTTAATTAAAAATATTGACAAAAATTGCTAAATAGCCATTTGAGACACGAAGAAGAGTCAGATTTTTCTGGTCTTTTGATTATTTACATCTATGTAAGATTCTGTAGGACTTGCTTAAGTTCTTTTGGGCACCTCACGTGCTGTTTAATATAACACAGCACGTTATTACTGCAGTATTGTTTAGTTCAGTTTTTTAATGCTATTGTACCATTTAATTAAAATATATGTTGGGCAGTGAAACAACCTAATTTAACACAAACTTTTATTTTTGTGTCAAGAGTTGTGAAGGGTCTGAGATTTTACCCTACTTGCAAGCTTTCACAAGTACTTGCAGAAGATATGGTATTTATGGGTCATGGAGGACAGAATATTATAGCAACAGAAGTAGCCACAACAGCAGCATTTGCACAGGTTCCTTGAGCCTCAGTTTTTACCGAGTGACACAAAGAAGAGGGCTGGGTGACTTCTGTTTCCAGACAAGACATTATAGGAAGAGAACCCTGAATTTAGGGAACCCAAATCTTTTGTAATAGACCGTAAACATGTCTCCCTTTTGCTTTGGAGGGAGATTATCTTCGTGTGTACAGACATCCTTGAAAAGATATATCTGGAACAGAGGCAGTTAGTGCTTTTGCTCAAAAGATAAGCAGAAATGCGAGAGATGTGAAGATTTGTCTTCAGGATTTTGGAAGGCAGAAAAACCAAGTGGGTGTTTGTAAGATAGACCTAAGATGGCCTAAGACATTTGCTCTAGAAAATAATGATTTTTTTTTTTTTTACATATATTTTCAGTTTCCTCTTGTGTAGCTATTTTTCCCATTTAGCTTACTATTTCAGAGTCTTCCATGAATATTAGACTTACACTGATAATTTCCTGGGAAAGATTACTGTAGATCTATTTTTTGAATGTCACTGAGGTATTTACTTTTTTCCTACTAATCAAAAGATACCCAGCTCTCTGTTTTGGGGAGTTTCTGTCTGCCTTCCTTGCATCATTGCTTCTGTTTCTCTGTAAAAGTTCAAATAAATGAAAGCAAGTAAAATGATATTTATGGTATCATTTTAACTATGTAAAAAATTCACAGAGGCATAGCATTTCAGACGAAAGACCATTAAACATGATGGAACTAGCTAGTGTCCCAGGACAAGTTTGGTTATTCAGACTGGATTTCTAAGAGGTCTCTGAGACTAAAATTCTTCTAATTGGAATTTCATTGTTCACTGGAACATAAAAGTAGCATTTTATTAAAGACTCTATGGCAGAGAGCAGGTAGATAGGGACTTTGCTGCCTAAAGGTCTTTGCCACAGATCAGAGGGCTCTAAATCTGGCAACTAGTTGTGAAGGAAGGGGAATTAGAACATTTAGTCCTGTTAGTGTTGAAACTGCAAGCAAATACCAAAAACAAAAAATTTGCATCTGTAACTTTACAGGTCAGCATGATCTCTTTTAAGTTATTCTTGATCTTTCTAAATTTGACTTGGTTAAACATCTTTTTGGCTACTGCAGTATTTTTTTTTTAATTTTTTTTTTTTAACGTTTATTTTTGAGACAGAGAGAGACAGAGCATGAACAGGGGAGGGTCAGAGAGAGGGAGACACAGAATCGGAAACAGGCTCCAGGCTCTGAGCTGTCAGCACAGAGCCCGACGCGGGACTCAAACTCACGGGCTGTGAGATCATGACCTGAGCCGAAGTCAGCCGCTTAACCGACTGAGCCACCCAGGCGCCCCTGGCTACTGCAGTATTTTACTATTCTGATTCCACTCCTCTATCTCTTCTATTAATCCTTTTTTAAAATCATCATTTCTTTTTTTTTTAATATGAAATTTATTGTCAAATTGGTTTCCATACAACACCCAGTGCTCATCCTAACAGGTGCCCTCCTCACCCAACCTCCCCTCCCTCCCACCCCCATCAACCCTCAGTTTATTCTCAGTTTTTAAGAGTCTCTTATGTTTAGACTCTCTCCCTCTCTAACCTCTTTTTTTTTTTCCTTCCCCTCCCCCATGGTCTTCTGTTAAGTTTCTCAGGATCCACATAAGAGTGAAAACATATGGTATCTGTCTTTCTCTGTATGACTTATTTCACTTAGCATCACACTCTCTAGTTCCATCCACGTTGCTACAAAAGGCCATATTTCATTCTTTCTCATTGCCACGTAGTATTCCATTGTGTACATAAACCACAATTTCTTTATTCATCAGTTAATGGACATTTAGGCTCTTTCCATAATTTGGCTATTGTTGAGAGTGCTGCTATAAACATTGGGGTACAAGTGTCCCTATGCATCAGCACTCCTGTATCCCTTGGGTAAATTCCTAGCAGTGCTATTCCTGGGTCATAGGGTAGATCTATTTTTAATTTTTTGAGGAAGCTCCACACTGTTTTCCAGAGTGGCTGCACCAATTTGCATTCCCACCAACAGTACAAGAGGGTTCCCGTTTCTCTGCATCCTCTCCAGCATCTATAGTCTCCTGATTTGTTCATTTTGGCCACTCTGACTGGCGTGAGGTGATATCTGAGTGTGGTTTTGATTTGTATTTCCCTGATGAGGAGCGATGTTGAGCATCTTTTCATGTGCCTGTTGGCCATCCGGATGTCTTCTTTAGAGAAGTGTCTATTCATGTTTTCTGCCCAGTTCTTCACTGGATTATTTGTTTTTTGGGTGTGGAGTTTGGTGAGCTCTTTATAGATTTTGGATTCTAGCCCTTTGTCCAATATGTCATTTGCAAATATTTTTTCCCATTCCGTTGGTTGCCTTTTAGTCTTGTTGATTGTTTCCTTTGCTGTGCAGAAGCTTTTTATCTTCATGAGGTCCTAGTAGTTCACTTTTTTTTTTTTTAATTTTTTTTTTTTCAACGTTTATTTTTATTTTTGGGACAGAGAGAGACAGAGCATGAACGGGGGAGGGGCAGAGAGAGAGGGAGACACAGAATCGGAAACAGGCTCCAGGCTCTGAGCCATCAGCCCAGAGCCCGACGCGGGGCTCGAACTCCCGGACCGCGAGATCGTGACCTGGCTGAAGTCGGTCGCTTAACCGACTGCGCCACCCAGGCGCCCCTGTCACTTTTGCTTTTAATTCCCTTGCTGTTGGAGATGTGTCAAGTAAGAAATTGCTGCATCTGAGGTCAGAGAGGTTTTTTCCTGCTTTCTCCTCTAGGGTTTTGATGGTTTCCTGTCTCACATTCAGGCCCTTTATCCATTTTGAGTTTATTTTTGTGAATGGTGTAAGAAAGTGGTCTAGTTTCATCCTTCTGCACGTTGCTGTCCAGTTCTCCCAGCACCATTTGTCAAAGAGACTGTCTTTTTTCCATTGGATATTCTTTCCTGCTTTGTCAAAGATTAGTTGGCTATACTTTTGTGGGTCCAGTTATTTCTTATGCTTTTCAAATGATGGGCTTCCTTAAGATTGAGCCTTCAGCCCTCATTCTTCCATCCCTTGTTCCTTTCTAGCCTGTCTTTGTAGGTCTCTCCTATATAATTCGAGATCTTGTGTCTATACACACAGCTCTAAAGTCTCATTCTTTCTTGAGTTCCAAAACCACATTTCCGACTGCCAACTGAATATTTCCTTTAAGATGTTCTGCCAATACCTTACAAAACCTATAACTCTGGATTGAATGTATTAATAAAAAGGGCAGAGGCAAGAGGTGTGTTATTCCCCAGGCTATTCTGATAAATCTTTATGGTCTTTTTTTGTAGATGTTGTTTTGTAAATTTTATTTCATGTTTATAAAATATCTGTCTTTCAGATTTCATACCAGTTTGTCATATTTTTACTGCCCAAACTAAGCATTTGGATTTTTGCCTTCATCGCCCACATTTTTCAGTCCTCTTCCTTATCCTTCTACCTTCATATACACACACAAACAAATGATTTGAAATGCTAGAAGTGTGAAGTTTGGGTTTATTATTATTTTTATTGGTAATGGTTCAGTCTGTATTTATGGGGTAGAAGATAAATCTTGTATTACTTTTCTCTTTGCAGGTCTCTATGCCTTACGGAGAGTCTTGAAGAAACAGCCTAATCTCTCTGATAGCAAGATGGCTGGGCTGGTGAAGATTACTCTGAATGATTTCTTACAAGGGATGAATGACGTCAGGCCCAGTGCTATGAGGGAAGTAGCAATCGATGTACCAAATGTAAGTCATTTGTACTCCCATGCTAGCCACACTGTTTAACTCTGAAAGAAACAGAGACTGCATAGAGACAATATACCCAGGCTAAACTTAAAAAAAAATTTTTTTTAATTGAAATTTTTATGGATGTAATTGGAGATTTAGTGCAGTTGTAAGAAATACTGTAGGGAGATCTTGTGTATTCTTCACTCACTTTCCCCCTGCGTGGTAACATCTTGCAAACAATTAGTACACTATCACAAGCAGGATATTCATGCTGATATAATCACTGATCTTATTCAGATTTCTAGTGTTACTTGTACTTATTTGTGTGTGTGTGTGTGTGTGTTTAGTTCTGTGCAGTTTTATTACTTGCAAAGTTTTGTGTATCTGTCACTGGAATTGAGATACTGAATAGTTCCATCACCACAGTGATCTCTTGCTTTGCTCTTTCATAACCATACTAACCTTGTTCTGTACCTGTTTGTAAAATTCTGTCATTTTAGAAATGTTATATAAATCTAACTATACACTATACAGCCATTTGTTATTAGTTTTTTCCCATTTAGCATAATTCCAAGGAGATTCATCCAAGTTGTTATGTGCAACAATAGTTTGTTCTTTCTGTTGCTGAGTCGTATTCCATGGTGTGGCTATACCATAATTTGCTTAGTCATTCACCTGTTGAAGGACATCTGAGCTGTTTCCAGTTTAGGGCAATTATGAATAAAGTTGCTATGAACATTCGTCTGCAGGTATTGTGTAAATGTAAGTTTTTATTTCTCCAAAATCAATGCCCACGAGTGCAACTGCTGGGTTGTATGCTAATTGCATATTTAGACTTATAAGAAAATGTCAACTAGGCTAATTTTAGAATAAAAAAAAATCTTCAAGTTATGATGCCTGGTGTTTCCTCAGGTTCTTTTACATTTTCTCAATTATTGACATGCTTTGCACAGTTCACAATCAAATCACCATAAGGACATCAGAAGCTACCTTTTAAGGGTGGGGGGGGCGGGGATCATCTGTTACGTTCTCTTATCACCCAAGTAGGCCTAACATTCAGGAAAGAAATGTTTCTTTGAATATATTAATATTTGCAGAAAATGAGCATTAAAACAAAGCATTGATGGTGTGTCCTGCATTGTATTGGGGTAAGGGATGGGCTGTTAAAGTTGGCTTGATCATAAGGAGTGTTTATATCTTGGTATAGCTTGAGGAAAGTTTATAGATTGCTCTCTGACACTTTAGGAGAGCACTGATGGAAGAATGGAACTTTGTGACTACTCTTTCCCTTTGCTTCTATAATATCACCTCTTTAGTTTTTCTTTTTGAGTTTGTCTTATTGCTTCTGAGATACTCCCTTGTAAAAGCTCACACGTTACAATTATTTAAAACTTAGAGCCGTATTAGAGAGTCAGACATAGTTTTGTACTCTTTTGCCCATTGTGTGTATATTAACAGTTCTCTTGGTCATTAACTAATGGTTTATAATTGCTGTAAGCTAAAACAAACAAAAAAACTGAGAGAGACTAAAAAGATACTAAGTCAATGGAATAGACTGTGTGGAACCATATAGTGGGGAGAGATCAATGGGTTTGTTTTCACTTTTTTTGTTGTTGTTTTGTTCTTTTGGTTTTCACTTTTAAAGGGGACTGTTCCTTGGAAAATGTATTTTGTGGCCAAATATGTTTGGGAAGTACTGGTTTAAATGAAATCGGTTGTAGTTTTTGCTGCAGGACTTTTCAGGGTTTTTAAATATGAAGAAGTGTGAAAGAGAGCTATTATGGAAACTTATTTGGCCATGGACCATGTGGAGCAGATACTTTCTGCATTTTGCAATGTGGTAGATTGCATAAACTGACTACAGGTTTTTCCCACCATTCTGTTTGCCCTTTTTGCACTGCAGCTTTGTAGCTCCTACCATAAAAGAGATGGAGTCAGGTTTTCCACCCTTTGAATTTGTACTTGGCCATGTAACTTGCTTTGGCTAATAGGATATTAGCAATCATGATGCAAGCAGACTTGAAAGCACCTAGGGCTTGCCTTTTCTTGCGACTCTTAGAATCCCTGCATTAGTTATGCTATGATATCTGTACTTGTTTCCTGGAGGGTTAAATACCATGTGGAGCATAAGTGAGCCCTCTTAGCTGAGATTCCCTCCTTTCAGCCATCCTGCCAATTGTCAGACATGTGACAGACACAATGCTAGACTATCCCACCCCTACTGAAGTTTACCTAAACCAGAAAAAACACCCAGTTAACTCTTAGAATTGTCAGAAATATCAAATGTCTGTTTTTTTTGAGCCACTAAACTTTATGGTAGTTAGCAAAAGCTTAAGTGATGAAGATGCTTGTTTACTTCTTATAGAACACAATTGTTTTGTCAATTAAGGTGGAAAACAGTGCCCTCAGTTAGGAATATCTCTAAGGACTAGCTTCTAGTTTAGGCAACTTAATGTGATTTTAAATGTTTTTTCGAAAACATTTTCAAATTCACTAATGAACTTACAGCTTAACTTTGGGTTCTACTATAGTTCTGTAGTAGAACATGCTAATTTAGTATGAATAATTTGACAAATGGAATTATGGAATAATTAATGATTGATGTTGGATTAGTAGAAGCTTTTCATTTCTTTGGAATTTATAGTCTAAAGTTTGGGCACATTGGTGTGAATATCTTTACTTGTATTTATCTGTGTTTTGTTGGCTACTGTTACATAATGTAATGGGTCAAGTAAATGCATATTCATCAAATGCCACATGTGAAAATTTCGGGTGATAGGGTTATAAACCAGCTACACCATCCAAAAACACTTCAGTGTTTAAAAAAGTTTAGGAACTAGAGAAACATACAGTGAGTTTTTTAAATTTAAAATTACTGCCAATAGAGAATGTGTTTGAACAGTGGCTGTCCACTTTTGGAATTGCTGAACTGATTTATTCATCAGAGGAACTGATACTACAACTGCATTTTTAATTGCTCTAATGAGAGATTTTTTTTCCCCTTTATTTTCTTCTGATACAGTATTTACAATCCATGGACTTGTGCCATTTTCCATTTGGCACTTTATTACTTGGCCTAAGGCCATGGTGTACTGTGATGTTACTCATGAGCTCCAGGGTGATTAGCCCTGGTCAAAGTACTTTTTTACATTGCTTTTTATGCTCACTTCAGATTGTAAAAATTTTCCTGAGAAGTCAACATTTCTATAATTGGATTGCTAAAATTTTTCTCTTCTGCTTTCAGACTATCGCATATACAAAAATATCTCCAAATTATATCTGCAGAAGGTTTACTACTTACTTTGCTATAGAAAACCTGTTTCAAGCCGGTAGTTAATTGTGAACATTTTTTAAATAGTAAATTGAGCATTCAGCATCTTTTGAGAAAAGATTTCAGCGTGTGAGATTAAGACTTCTAAATCACACTTGCCTAGTTATATTTAAGTTGAAAAGAAATGTCCTAAGGTGGGAATATTGCCAATTACAATGTAATTAATGCATTATTAATCAGGAGACCACAAGTGTTAGCTACTTACTGAAATGTAATGTTTCCTTTTTGTGGACTTTCTGAATTGGTGATTATACCAACTGGTGTATTAAAAGTCAAATGTATTTTACAATTAATTGGTAATTAAAATCAAATGTATTTCTTTACCACAGGAATCCTTAGAATCTTTGACTATGTCAGTGTGCATTTTGAAATTTTGGTTTTTCACCCAGAAATAACAACTGTTAATATTTTGTTATAATTCTAATAGTTTAAAATTTTTTTAAAGATTGTTTTTCTATGCATATAGATATTTTAATATAACTAATCTTAGAATATATAGTTTTATATTTTTCTTTTTTCACTTAAAATTATATGGTAAACATTTTACTTTAAAATTTTTCAGCAAATATCTTTTAAATGACTGTTTAATAGATTGTTATGTGGTAAACTGTAATTGTTTTATCCTTCTTCTATTCTAAAGAAAATCTGTTTATTTTTCCTGTTTTTTTCTAATATGGTTATATACACATTTATGTCCAAACCTTTGCATTTATGTTTCCCAGAAGTGGAATTATCAGACGGAAATATGTGGTTTTAAAGTTTAAGGCAAATGTCATTAAGCTCTGTTTTTTTTCTCCCCTCAGAAAGATTGTTTTAATTTATAATTATGTGATAAAAATTTAAAATTATAAAGAGCTTAAATAAAGTCTTATTTTATTTTTACTTTAGTCCTTTTTTATTTGCCTGCCACTAGAATTTATTTTTCATTTTGAGGAATAATACTGGATAATCTTTGGGTAGGGACTTAAAATAAGAAAATGAAAACTATCAATTATATATCTTCTTTTTTCTATAAAAATTTTAAATTTTTAGATGATTGGTCTAAACTGGATGGCTTTTTAAGGGATTTTAAATTCTGTGAGAGCAGTTCTTATTTTTATCCTTTATATTTGTCCTACCACATAATAGATGTCCAATCAATATTTGCTGAATGGATAAGTGAACAACTATAATTCTCTTGGAAAAACAAAACAAAACAGATGGTCAATTTCACATGTATTTAAAGAGTATTGCATCCTTCTTCTGTACTAAAGCTTAATGTTTTTGTTTACCTTCATGTAACATTCTTCAGATTCTTCGTATTTTATAAAACAAGTGGTTTCTTTAGCGAATTTTAACCCTTACTGTATATTCAGTGAATTTAACAATTTTGGAGTAAATATGCCTGTAATAGTGCTAAGTTGTGTGTTCTGGAAGGATGTAGAATAGTCCTTTATATTTTCTACCAAAACATGTTGCTTTCTTGATGTATTAGAAATTCTTATTTTATTAAGATAAGCAAAAAAAAAAAAAAAAAATGCTTTCAATAGTTGTATTTACATATTGTATTTACAATAAGCCATTTTATATATACCATAGCAATTATCACTGGATCACTGGTAAATGGCATTCTTAACCAAATATATACAAATTGATTACCATCAAGTTTAATTCATTTATATATCTTAAATCATCCCCACCCCCAGGGTTTCCCTATTTCATTTTAGGTAGTTTTAGGTTGTTTCATTATTTGGAAATAATCCATCTTTATGCTTTTGGTACTGCTTTGGATTGCAGTTTTCAGAATTTGGACATTTGGTTCAGAATAAGTTAAAAGTCAATAAAAAGAGAGGCCTCTACTTTCATTTGAACCCACTTTTTAAAAGCGAATTGTAACTAGAGCCTTAAGACTAAGTGTATTGCCTCAAACCTCTTTGTAAGCTTGGATCCAGATTAAATTTATAGGTAGTCAGCAGTCAAATTGAGTGTATACCAAATGTCATTAGTTAAATAAACATACCTCATTTACTCCCATTTTAAATAGTAGCAAACTTAATTATATGAATAATCAAAAGACTGTTTCACTAATTACATATTCAAAATTGACTGGTGTATTTTCATTTGGCATCTTTTCAGATGAGAATAGAACATCAGAATGTGACAAGGCAGTTGAATTTCACAAGATGAGCTCATTAGCATTACTTTTCCTGTGCAGAGAGTTAAATAGTTTAATTGACCATAATTACATTTCATTCTTCATGTACCCTCAGGATAATTAGAAAGAATTTGAGTTTCTGTTCTTTAAAAACAGTACTGTGTTCTATATGTTCTTTATTTTTAACAGATTCAAAGGATTGAGGGTTTCTGGGATGCTTTACTAAATAACAGATTGCTTTTTTTGGAATAGATATACAACCTGTGGAAATTCTATTAATTCCATATTGGTTCTTGGCAAGTCTTTTGAATTCGGTTTCTTTTGATTTTGCCTCTTGTTGTCTAGACAGAAGAGTGTCTTCTATCACTCCCAAGATCCCAGTCTTCCCTGCCAACTTCTCTTGTGCATTTTTATAGTTTTAAGTAATAACAATTGAACAGGAAAGCACATTTGGGAAAGTAGATTACTTTTAACCAGGAAATACTCTGTGCCAAAATCAAGATTGTAGTTTTAAGTGTATTAAATATTTTAGAAGTTTAACTCTTTCATTCCACTTTTCTTTTTATACCTTACTTTTCTCAGGCTTATAGTCTGTAGGAGACATGAGAGAGATAGAAAAGTTAGTTTGTAGGAGACATGAGAGAGCAGTTTCTGCTCTCAGCTCTGATTCTGGTTAACTTTGGTGAAATGAAAGACTTTTCCTGTCAGATTATAGAAGGAAAGCTCTTAATTTGCTGTTTTCTGATGCATGTCTTCTTTTGAATTTATAAATAATGTTGAGGTTATCATAGAGATATATGCTATACTTATATGTTATAGTTGGTCAATAAGAAATACTTGATGAGTGTTTGCTAAAAACAGATTTTCATTTAGTGTAAAGGAACTCATTGGTAGTTAGTGTGGTTCTTCTGTGGTACTATACTTCTTTATTTCACCTTGTACAGATATGGAGTAATTATATACCATCTGCTCATGCCCTTTAGTCCTTCCCATCTCTTCATTGAGTAATTTATCCAAAAGAAATTACTGATCTGGCTTAAAAGCTATCAGCATGACTACCAGTTGATCATCTTTAGAATGAAGTCTAAGCTCTTTAGTTTGGTATTTGTAACCTGGCTTGTGCCTCCTTAACTTTTTTCTAACATTATGCTCTCCTCTTGTTGAACCACTCCTGTTTTTGCATGTGTGGTCTTCTCTGCCTGGAAAATTGTCTTCTGACCTCTCAGTTACCAAAGATCTTGCAGTGTAATCCCTAACACACACCCACAAAATACACATATATGGCTTGTGGATATAATACACCTAATACACAAAATATGCATATATCCCTGTGGACCTTTTGTCTTGTTCATCTTTGTATCTCCATGGCTTGGCAAATGGTAACAACCAAATAATAAGAGTTTGTTAAATGACTGAATATTTTGTGAAGAATTTTGGTTCACAAATGTTCTTATTTCTCAGAAATAGTTCTTTTGCCCTTCTATATAAGTATATATTCATATTTTGGTAACAGCTTCATTGAGGTACAATTCATGTGTCAATTCAGTCATTTAAAGGACATATTTTGGTGGTCAAGTATATTTAAAGAGTTGTACAGCCATTACTGTAGTCAACTTTAGAACATCCTTTTATCATCCCCCAAAAGAAACGCTGTACCCTTTACCCATCATCTCCCAACCTGTCCATCCTCACCAGCCTAAGGCAAACATTTATCTATTTTATATCCCTATAGATTTGCCTAATCTAGACATTTCATATAAATGGAATTGTAAGATACTTGATTCTTTGTGACTGGCTTCTTTCACTAAGCATAAAATTTTCAAGGTTTATCCATGCATCATGTATCAGTACTTCATTCCTTTTTATTGCTAAGTAATATTCTATTGTATGGATACTGCATGTTATGATTTATCTTTTCATTAGTTGATAGACATTGGGATTGCTTCTATCTTGACTGTCATAAATAAAGTTGAATTTGAACATTTATATATAAGTTTTTGTTTGAGCATCTGTTTTAATTCTTTTGGGTCTATATCTAGTAGTAGAATTGCTAGGTCGTTGGTAATTCTGTGTTTAACCTTTTGAGGAACTAACAGTTTTCCAAAGTGACTACCATTTTACATCCCCACCGGCAGTGTATGGAGAGTTCCTGTTTCTACATAACCTCATTAAAACTTACTATCTTTTTGGTTATAGCTATCCTAGTGGGTGTGAAATGATATCTCATTGTGATTTTTTATTTGCATTTCTTTAGTGACTAATGATACAAGCATCTTTTCATTTGCTTATTGGCCGTTGTGTGTATCTTCTTTGGAGAAATGTCTATTCAGATCCTTTGCCCCTTTTTAATTGGGTTATTTATTTGTCTTTTTATTATTGAGTAGTAAGAATTCTTATGTATTCTGGATACAAGTCCTTTATTAGATATATGATTATCTGATATCAGATATGTATGATTTGTAATAGTTTATCTTATTCAGTGGGCTGCCTCTTTCATTTTCTTAATAGTGACCTTGTAAGCACAAGTTTTTAATTTTGGTGAAGTCCAGTGCATCTGTTTTTTCTTTTCTTGTGTGTACTTCTGGTACATTTGAGAAACCATTGCCAAATCCAAGGTTGTGAAGATTTACCTTATATTTTAAGAGTTTATAGTTTTAGTTCTTACATTTAGGTCTTTGACTAACTCCCCCCCCACCCCCCGCCCCCGGCCCCCCTAGGTAGGGTTAACCCTGCTCTTTTGTGTGTGATGGTAGCATTACAGAAACTACAATTATAGCTTGCAGTCAGGAGGACCATATATGAGAAAACTGTTTTTTTTTTTTAACCTATGGTAAAATATACATAGCATAAAATTTGCCATTTTAACTATTTTTAAATGTATAATTTGGCCTCATTAAATATGCTTACATTGCTGTGCAGTTATTACCACCATCCATCTCCAGATCTCCAGAAATTTTTTTTTTTTCCCAAACTGAAACTCCATACCTATATTAAACAACTCTTTATTCCCTCCCTCACCATCAAGTATGATGGTAGTTTTTTTTTTTTTTTTTTTGGAATTTCTTTATTAGGTGAAGTTCCTTTCTACTCCTATTCCTAGTTTGAAGAGAGAATTTTTTTTTTTTTTTTTTTAATCCAAAATGGTTGTTGAGTTCTGTTGAATGCATTTTCGGCATCGTAGAAATGATCATAATTTGTTTTTTTGTTTGTCAATACAGTGAATTACATTCATTTTCAGTGTTGAATCCATCTTGTATTTCTGGATGAATTCCACTCAAGTGGAATTGTGACATAGCACCCTTTTTATATATGTTCATGAGAGAGATTTGTCTGTAGTTTTTTTTTTTTTTTAATGAAGTTTTTTGTCTGGTTTTGGTATTAGGGAAATGCTGGTATTATGGAATGAATTGGAACGTGGTCTCTCATCATTTATGTGTTGGAAGAAATTGTGTAAAATTAGTATTAATTCCTTAAATGTATTGCACTGAAACCATCTGGGTCTAGAATTTTAATTATTTGGAAGACTTAAGTAAAATTTAATTTTTCAATAAATACAGACTATTCAAGTTTTTTGTTTTTTTCTTGAGTGAGTTTTGGTAGTTTGTATCTTTTAAGGAATTGGTCCATTTCGCTTTGTTGGATTGGTGGAGTTAGTCATTCATAGTTTTCTCTTGTTATCATTTTACTGTCTACCAAATGAGTAGTGATGTACTGTCTTTTATATCTCATATTGGTAATTTGTGTCTTTTTTTCCCCCCCATGGTTAGTCTGACTGAAGGTCTATCAATTTTACTGATCTTTTCAAATTGTCAGTGTTGTGTTTTATTGTTTTTCTGGTTTTGATTTCACTTATTTCTACTCTCATCTTTATTTCCTTCCTTTTGTTAGCATGAGGCTTAATTTGTTCCTCTTTTTTTCTTAAGATGGGAATTGTGGTTAATAATTTTAGGTTTTCTTTTCTAATATAAGCTTTCAGTTGCTTTAAATGCATCCCACATATTTGATATGTTGTATTTTATTTCCATTTAGTTCATAATATTTTTAAATTTCCCTTGAGACATCTTTAACTTATCACAGTCTACCTTCAAGTGATAATATATCATATGTATAGTATAATAAGAACCTTAAAACAGTTTACTTCCATCGCTCCCCTTCTGGCCTTTGTGCCGTTGTCATACATTTTACTTTCACATATTTTGTAAACCCCACAGTATATTGTCATCATTTTGCTCTAAATGGTATTTTCTTTTGAAGAGATTTAAAAGAAAAAAATATTTATATTTATTCAATGTAGTTATCATTTCATCTTCTTTTGTCTTTTGTATAGATTCAGATTTCCATCTGGTATCATTTTCCTTCTTCCTAAAAGGCTTATTTAACATTTCCTGTAATGCAGGTGTGTTGGTCATGAATTATTCCAGTTTTCTTATGTCTGAAAAAAGGGTTTTTTTTTTGTTTGTTTTACAAAGATATTTTCACGTTTTCACTGGATAAAGAATTTGGGTTGATAGTATCCTCCCTCCCCCCAAATTCTTTACTGTTTTTCCTCCACTCTTCTTTCTTGCAATATTTTTGAAAAGAAATTTGCTGTCTCCATTTTCTTTGTTTTCCATATGTAATATATATTTTATTCTCTAGTTGCTTTTAATATTTTCTCTTTAGCATTGGTTTTAAGCAATTTAATTATGATGTGCCTTTGTAGCTTTCTTCATGTTTCGTGTGCTGGTTCATTGATGGTCTTGTATGTATGGGTTTATAGTTTTAATCAAATTTGAAAAAAAAAATTGGCCATTATTTCTTTAAATATTTAGTTTGTTTCTTGCCTGACTATCTCACTGGGGACTCAAAATATACATGTACATTTGTCTGCTTGAGATTGTCCCAAAGCTCAGTAATACTAAGTCCATTTTTTTTTTCTTTTTCTCTTTGCTTTATTTTAGTTACTTTCTGTTGTTTTGCTTACCATTCTACTAACTTATTTTACCCCCCTGGAATTTCTAATCTGCTATAAGCGCTATCCATTGCATTTTTAAAATTATAGACAATAAATTAGCTTTCTTCTCTAGAGATTTGATTTTTATCCTTTTATATTTTCTTCTTCTCTACTTAGTGTTTTTAGTGTTTCCTTTCTTTGAACATATGGAATACATTTAGAACAACTGTTTTAATGTCTTTATTCTATCAACTATAATTTCTCAATCAGCTTCAACTTATTGATCTTTCTTCTTCTTATGGGCTGTATTTTCTTTGCATGCTTGTACTTTTTGATTAGATTCCAGAAATTTTGAATTTTACTTTGTTGGCAGCTGGATTATTTTTATATTTATAAAAATACTCCTAAAGTTTGTTCTGGGTGTGGTTAAATTACTTGGAAATAGTTTGATTATTGAGGTGGGGGTTCTTGCCTTTAAATTTCCTTAGGTGAGACCAGGGCAGTATTGTGTCTAGGGATAATTTTTCCCCACTACTGAGGTAGAATCATTTATCAATACTCTACCTAAAGCCCTGTGAATCACAACATCCCTGTTGAGGGCAGGCACTATTCCCTCTAATTCATTTGGGTCTCTGACCTCTTTCCACCACCATCCCTCCTCCAGCCTTATTTTGTTTTTCTCACATATACACAGATAACAGTACATATAAAGGAGACCCTCATCAGATTTCAGGTGTTCTCTCCCTGTGGACTTCTTTTGTCTGTAATCCTCTGCTCTGTGATACCTAGCCTCTTTGGCTTTCCCATACTTCTAGCTTTATCTTTTCATCTCTGGAGACAGCAGGTTCTGCCTGTGTTTTCCCTTCATTGCTGTAATCTGTGACCTTTTCCAGGCAACTGGTTGTGTGTAATCAGATAGTTGGTTTCCTTTCTCCCAAGGTGCATTGTCCTTTGTTGCCTGATGGCCAGTGTTCTGAGAGTTGATGCTTCATATATTTTGCCACTTTCTTTAGTTTTTTCTTTTTCAGACAGAAACGTAAATCTTATCCCTTTTACTCATTGGCCAGAAACAAAAGTGTCTTTTTGGCATTTTTTTAAGTGTCCCTTATTTATAAAGATTTATATCCAAGCAACAGGGTGGGATGTATTCCAATGTCCCATGTTAAAATTGCTGTCAGAATTTCATGTACTTTTCAGAGAAATGCTTTGTAGATTTTTATGTAGGTGTTTTGTTTTGTTTTGTTTTGTTTTTTTAAGTGTATTAAGAATGAACCTTCTGGTTTTGACCCAATAGAAAGACCAGTGCTCTAAGATGGAATGGGGTATGATGCTGAAGTGGGAAAAATATGGTAGATTGATTAAACTTAATCTGAAAATTAGCAGATATCTGAGAATTCCACTATAAGCCAGAGATAAATTAAAAAAAAAATAAATTTAAAGGCCTGAGATAAAAGGTTTTTTTTTCTGCTGTCTAGAGCTATAGATGAGTACTAGGAGATAAGAGGGGAATATGTGAGAATGAGTTCTAGAGAAGTCTAAGCTGCTTATAATTTAATCATCTGTCTGTCTTTGTTGGGGAGCCCCAAGATCACTCTTTGGCTTGATTTACTAGAAGGGCTAACTGGAGTCAAAAGCCATTATACTCATGCTTATGATTTATTACAGTGAAAGAATACAGATCAATATCAGCAAAGGGAAAAAAAGTCCCACAGGGTGAATTCAGACACCAGCTTCTAGGTGTTCTCTCACAATGGAATCACCTGGGAACATACTTAGTTCTACCTGAAACAATGTGACAATATATGTAAAGTGTTAATGACCAAGGAGAATCATATGGGTTTTGGTGTCTAGGGTTTTACTGGAGGTCAGCCATGTAGTGTATATATAGCAACTCCACATCTGACCTTAGCTACTTAAATTCCAGCTTTTTTCAGGCCAAAAATTTAAGATGTTCTTAAATCACATTGTCAGGGTGAACTTATCTGGTCAAATAGGTACAGCATAGCCTAAGGCCTCACATACAAAAACATTCTTATCAGGGACGATATTTAAAAGGCCCAGAGATTATCTCCCAGAAGGCTGTCATTGGCTGGCGTTTCTTTAGAATGGGTGGAGTTTGAGCAACCCAGGCCTTCTGAATCGAACCTTTTTGAACACTTATAACTTCTTCCATGTTTTATTTGGATTTTATTAGTTTTTTTCCTAATGGCTTTTGTCTATTTCAGGATTCCATCCAGGTTATCATGTCTCCTGGGCTTCCCTGGGCTGTAGCAGTGTTTATTCTCAGCTTGTTTTTGATGGCCTTGACAGTTTTGAGTATATTGTCAGGTCTTTTGAAAAATGTCCCTCAATTTGAGTTTGACTGATGTTTTTACTATGGTTAGGCTAGGATATGGGTTTTGGGGAGGAACACCACTGAGGTGAAATGCCATTCTCATCCCAGCTTAACAAGGATAAACTATTAACTTTGAACCTTTAATTATCTGATTTAAATATCCCTCAGCCCCTCATGAGTACTTAGCTAGATTTTAGGTGGATGTGCTGCTAACATGTAGAATTTGTTCTCAGTGGCTTTTCTTATCCATGTTTAATTATTATACTTCTTTGCTTTTTCAGTAGTGTCAAGATGTCTAATGTACACAACTTCAGATTTTCCTAGAGATAGCAAAGAAAGGAGGCCAGGAAGGAGAATAGTAACTGGTCAAGTTACAGATTAGGGAAGCTAAAATGGATCTCTTTTATCAGATTAGAATCTAGAGGAAAACTCTGTCCATCAGTATGATTCTGCCATTGTTATGTACATCTCTTCCTTCCTTCCCCAAAATGGACTAAAAGCCAGTATTAGAGGCTCCCAATGGTACAGCCTTATTCATTCTCTTACTTGTTTTTCATGTTCTTGCTTAAATAACCAGGTCTTCTAGAAAGCTATATTTGACTATCTAGGACCTTCCAGGCCCGTTACGTGTATTGTAGCATCCTATATATTTTGTTTGTTTGTTTTGTTTGTTTAGTCTTTAAATAATTATTAATGTATTTGTTTAATGTCTGCCTCTTCATCCTGACAGTGAGCTCAACTATGTAGAGACCATGTCAATCTTGTTTATTCTTCATACCTCATTCTATGTACCTACCTATATTCCTAGAGCCTGGGCAGACACTCCAAACATAACAAGCTTGTAAGTGGAATGAATATATCAGAGTGAATGAGTGAATAAATAAGTAAGTGAATGTATATTTGATATTAAAACCTCTTCCTATAGGAGCCTGACTCTCTTGTTGATACCTGTAACACATGAACCCCCATACTTGTCAGAAGTTATAAAAAAAAAAAATAGACAAATTTTACCCTAGGATAATTTTTGCTCAACGGTCTACCACATAGGTTTCCTTCTTATTAGTTCCTGAGACTTGTTTTACCTGTCTCACAGAACTCATCATATGCCTAAGATACATGTTTCATTTCTCTGGAAAACTTATTCCCCAGAATTGTCTTAATTTTTTTTTTTTTTTTTTTTTTTTTTTTTTACATTTATTTATTTTTGAGAGACAGAGCACAAGCAGGGGAGGGGCAGAGAGAGAAGGAGACACAGAATCTGAAGCAGGCTTCAGGCTCCGAGCTGACAGCACAGAGCACAGATGCGGGGCTCGAACTCGCAAACCGTGAGATCATGACTTGAGCCGACGTCGGACACTCAACCGACTGAGCCACCCAGGCACCCCTCCCCAGAATTCTCTTATGGTATCTTTCAGGCCTGGTTCCCAAGTTGGTTCTATCCCACTAACATTCATATCGTCAGTTGTTACATGTAGCACATTCAGCATCCATTAGAAGCTTTGATTATAAGGTAACATCCTTTGTTCTTTTGCTAAATATTGACCATTAAGACTGTGCTGTGAGAATTATTTTCTAATGTCCCTTTTACTCTTTGTCAGGGCTTTCTTCTCATA
Organism: Leopardus geoffroyi; assembly: GCF_018350155.1. Taxonomy (NCBI): domain Eukaryota; kingdom Metazoa; phylum Chordata; class Mammalia; order Carnivora; family Felidae; genus Leopardus; species Leopardus geoffroyi. Next base: position 101,303,888 of record NC_059327.1, on the reverse strand, counting down.
CCTGTTGCCTCAAGCCAGAATATCAATAGTAATTTTCTTTCCCCAATATCTTGGCACTCTGGCTAGCATTGGTTATTCTTCACCATGTGGGAACTTCCTTTTCTAGTCTGTATCTTAGGACACAGAGTTGAAGGTGCTTAGGAAAGTTGCTTATGTAAGTTTGCTCAGCTTTCTGACAGAAAGGGGCCTCCTCTCTTTGCTTCTATTTCACAGAGATTTGGAGCATCTCTTTCGCCAGTCTTGATAGGGGAGGGTTTTTTTTCTTTCCATATATGCAAAAATTTTTATTGTCAACCAACCATCAAAGAAGATCATAGGAAATGGTTTGAAATTATAATCCAACTATATGGACATATCTGGGCTAGAAAATGTCATGCAAGGCATATGTATAGCCTTTGTACACTTTTATGTGTTAGCAACATTAGGTCTGACCACACATGCTGGTTTATTAACTCTCTCCTTTTTTCCCCATTTTACCTCCTACCAGCCCATCCCCCTATTTCTCTCTCTTAAGCTACTTCATTTTTATTTTATTTGTTTTTTATTAAAGGAAATTTTTTTTAATGTTTATTTATTTTAAGAGAGAGAGAGACAGAGCGTGAGCAGGGGAGGGGGAGAGAGAGGAGGAGACAGAATGAAAGCAGGCTCCAGGCTCTGAGTTGTTAGCACAGAACCCGATACAGGACTTGAATCCACGGACCATGAGATCATGACCTATGACGAAGTCAGACGCTCAATCGACTAAGCCACCCGGGCGCCCCAAGCTACTTTATGTTTAAAATGAAACAAGAGAAATATGTGTCTGCCTATTAATTTATTCCTTTACTAGACATTGAGCATGTATAATATACAAGACACCATGTTAAGAAGGTCCTGGTGATACATGCGTATATAACAAAGAGTCCTTCTGTTTGACTTTTCACTTGTATCACAAATTCCCAAAGAAGAACAATTAGAATAAAACTTATTTAAAAATTTTTACTATTTAAAACATTTTTTTCTGGACCTTTTATATTTCTTTTATGATTGATTTTTAAAGTTCACTTGGGAAACTTGTGAACATATGCTTCTTTAGCACCTGGGCTTAGGGGCCAGTCTGTAAAAGTCCCTTTCTCTTTCTTCGGTTCTTATACTTTTCTTTCCTTTATCCATTTTCCTTTATCATTTTCCAGTTCTGCTGTGCCAGAGTAAGAATGACAGGGATTTTTCTAAGCAATTTCCTTATATAGTCAAAGCATTTTTTTCTGTTTGCAGTTAAATTAATTAAGGAATTTGGTAAATTAGAAAAAATATAAAATATTTTAATGAGAAACAAAGAATTTTCTAGGTGAAACTTTATATCATTTTCATGTGTTTTTATTTCTTTTTTCAATTATTGGTGCTGCTGTGGTTTTTTTTTTTTTTTTTTTTTTTTCTTATTTAAAGTTTTCCATTTTTAATGAGATTTTTCCTGGACTTGCTTATCTGGCAAGAGTAGGTAGTGTTTTAAAAGCTCATTTTGGAAATGTTTATCTATTTTTTTTTTTAATTTTTAAAAAATATTTGTTTTTGAGAGAGAGACAGAGAGAGAGAATGAGCGAGCACCAGCAGGGGAGGAGGAGAGAGAGAGGGAGGCACAGAATCTGAAGCAGGCTCTAGGCTCTGAGCTTTCAGCACAGAGACTGACACGGGGCTTGAACCCACAAACCGTGAGATCATGACCTGAACTGAAGTCGGAGGCTTAACTGACTGAGCCACCCAGGTGCCCCAAGAAATGATGAACTGTTTTTAAGTTGAATTAAGTTAGAAAGTTTTGCGGTCTGAGGCTAATGTAAATATAATATGTTATTATATTTATTAAGGTTCATACATAACCAGTTCTCTGAAGACAGCTCATAGTAAACTTATTAAAGTGTGATTGTAAGGTAGTGATATTTTAGAAATTGAACTCAAATTTTAATGAAGCCATTCAGCTGATTATGAAATGTATACAGTTTGAAATCTGGTTAAAACATTTGACTTTAAGTTGGTCATATTTTTCATGATATCTGTAAATTTGCAGGATATTTTTGATTTTTTTTTACTTGAATTGTTTATTTCTTCTTTATCTTAATTTTTTTTTTCCTTTTTAATTAGGAGTTATAGGAGCATCTGACTCCCATAGCCTTTGTATGTTTCAGTAAGATCCTTAATGTGATTTACTGAAGAACAACAAAATCACCTAGATTAGTGGCAGTTTGCAATTAGTGGCAAAGTTTTGGCGTGCAGTTTCTTATATTCTTTCTCACCTACTTTTTATTTTATTTTATTTTTTTAATTTTTAACATTTATTTATTTTTGAGACACAGGGAGACAGAGCATGAACGGGGGAGGGGCAGAGAGAGAGGGAGACACAGAATCGGAAGCAGGCTCCAGGCTCTGAGCCATCAGCCCAGAGCCTGACTCGGGGCTCGAACTCACGGACTGCGAGATCGTGACCTGAGCTGAAGTCGGACGCTCAATCGACTGAGCCACCCAGGCGCCCCACTCACCTACTTTTTAAAGTTCCCTGTACTCTTACTTGTGAAATTGTTAGATGTTTTCAACTAAGGTTGCTTATGCAACATGAAAGTGACAGGAAGAGGGGGAAAAAAAAACGGGAGTGGAGGAGAGAAAAACAGAAGGAAAAAATATTTAGAATACTTGGCCCTCTTAGCACCCTGTACAGAATACTTCTCTGTATTTTTACTTGCCTCACAGTTCATCTACTTTTCTTTACTTTTCAGAGTCCTCATTTAGTTGTCTTTTTTGTTGTTGTATTTTACCTCAAGTTTTTATTTTAATGGATTTGGGGGAGAGAGAAAGAGAGAGAGACAGACAGACTGTAGATAGTTTATGGCACTATTGTACAACTGAAACTTTGACTTGTTTTTTAAAAAAATTTCAGAGTGTGTTTTTTAAAGCATAGGGGAGAATATTTTTTCTCTTTTACTATATAAAGCTAATGGCTTTCCCTTTTTTTTCCACTTACACCTAAGAATTCATTTTGAATATTTACTGCTTCCTAATTTTGCTTTGCCTCCATTAAAGAAGCATCTGGAATTGTATGGATAGTTCTTTTGAATCTTGGAGATTGGGTTTTCTTAACTTCTTTCCTTCTGCATTATTAGTTACTTTTAGTAATTTGGTATGTGTATGATTTCTAAACGAAATAAATGTATTTTACATATTTGAATTGTTCAAAAGCTACTGTTTTACCCCACAGAGAATTTTGAACAGGTGCCAACCCACTTGCTACTCCTGGCTTCTTGTCCCTCTATTGGGACATGTTAGCAGGAAAGAACAAATGAAAAGTACTCTTTGTCACAATATTTTCTGTAAAAATAACACTTTCAAAAGAACATTTTGTACCTGGCAGTGTAAAACTTGGTATGTAACAAACACAAGCACCTTGCCTCACAGATGTGTAAAGACACTGTCCCTCTGGGGTTATTGAATTCCTCTTTCATAGTATTTTTCCCAATATCTGCAGTTCAGTTCATTAATTTTTACTTTGTGCTCTTGGAACTTGTCCGTAAGTTGTTTTTTGTTTGTTTGTTTGTTTTTGTGTTTGGTTTTTCTTACATGCAATCAATCATCAGGTCTTTTGGCTTCTGTTGGTATGCAGGTTGAGGGGTGTTTTGGTTTTGGTTTTGGTTTGCATATTGTTGGGTGGATGTTTGTCCAGAAAGTATTGTAAGATAGTTTGTGGAGGGCATCACTCTTGGGAAATTTATCTCACTGCTCTGTCTGTACTTGTTTGACAGCTGTTCCTTTACTTCTAACTTTATTATTATAAAAATAAGTTAAAAGGTTATAAAGCCATATATGAGCAGCTGTTCACTGTTTTCATTAGGACCGAGTAAGAAAGAAAGGACCCAGCTATTATCAGGAGTGATTTAGGTTAGATTGTAGGAATAATTTTCTGGCAGTTATGATATAGTGTAACTTATTAAAAAGAGAGTTATAGAATTTTTTATTTTTTTAAAGAGCGTAAAATAGTATTTGTTGAAAGATGAGAGGACTTGAAAGATGAAATACTGTCTGAAGGTGGGATAGTGAACCAGCTAGTTTTTGAATTCCTGCTCTAGTTTTAGGATTTTATGATTTCATGCTGGTATTTATTCTTTTTTGACAGACTGACTTTTCCCATGACTTTCTGTGCTTTAAGATTCTTCTGTGCAATAGTAACTCTTTAAGCTGATTTGTATTCATTTTTTAATTGGTATCTTAGCTATAGAAAGACTCATCATTTAGGTGCTAAATTGAAATGCAAAACTTGTTTACCTTTAGTTTAAGAAATGTAATTATCAGACACAAAGGAAAAGAATAGAAAAGTTATGGTAATTAAATATTGCTCATGAAACTACAAATGTAATTGCCTAATTGGCTGTTATCTTTTGTCACTAGTCCTTCAAAATATAACTGTTCATTGTAATCATCTTTTAGACATTTAAATAAACTAATACCTAGTATTTATTAAATAGTTACAGTGTGCCAGGCAAAGTGCAGTTAATATAAATACACTGTTTAATTCTCACAATAAAACTGAGAGCATAGGTTTTATGTATTCTAGATGAGAAAGTTTAGAGAGATCAAGTAAGTTGCCCAAAGTCATACAGTAACTGGAAGATTATAACATCAAAAAATGTAGGAAGTTTAAAAAAAAAGTAGAATATAAAATTGTGAATACAGGGGCGCCTGGGTGGCGCAGTCGGTTAAGCGTCCGACTTCAGCCAGGTCACGATCTCGCGGTCCGTGAGTTCGAGCCCCGCGTCAGGCTCTGGGCTGAGGGCTCAGAGCCTGGAGCCTGTTTCCGATTCTGTGTCTCCCTCTCTCTCTGCCCCTCCTCCGTTCATGCTCTGTCTCTCTCTGTCCCAAAAATAAATAAAAACGTTGAAAAAAAAATTAAAAAAAAAAAAAAAATAAAATAAAATTGTGAATACATTATGATCTCAGTGAAGACACACACACACACACACACACACACACACACACACACACTTGAAAACCTTGAAGATACCATTAACGATGGTTACTTTTAGGTGTTGGGAAAACATAATTTTTACATTGTTATTTTTATTTTTTTATTATTCCCCCCCCCCCAAGTTCATTTCCCACGCAGTAATTGAAGCGATTTTATTTGAATTTTTTAAATTAATTAATTAATTAATTTTTTAAAGTTATTTATTTTGAGAGAGAATGCACTTGTGCACACTTGCGAGTGGGGGAATGGCAGAGAGAGCAATCCCAAACTGTCAGTGTGGAACCCTGCATGGAGCTCAAACTCACAAACCCTGAGATTGTAACCTGAGCCAGTGCTTAACTGACTGGGCCATCCAGGCACCCCTGGAGTAATTTTGTTTTTAATCTCTTACTTACATGGTATAACCCTGAGAGCAGATTTTGTAAACCAGCACCTGGTATAGGACTGAGTATGGAGTAGGCACTTAGTCATTTTTTGAATGGATGACAGTGATATGGAAAGGTATCCAGCTTCATTGTTCCCAGCTCACCTTGCATCTAGTTGGTAAGGGAAAGTAGGAAACTGCTTTAGACTTAGCTGTAGCTAATTTTCTATGTGTGATTGACCATAATAGTGCTTTTAAAAATCCATTTATTTTGCTTTTCTTTTTCACCCATCTGCTATTATTTTCACATTCTAACACCTTGACATAAATCTTACGTATATGCACAATTTCCAAATGTCTGTCCTCACCATCTCATATATTTGAGAACTATAAAACTATTTTGTATTTTTTTCAGTAGTTTTTGTATTACTTGCTGTGAAGGCAGCTATTTTATGTCTTTTTATTTTTTAAGTTATTTATTTATTTTGAGAGACAGAGAGAGAGCGAGCGAGCACAAGCAGAGGACGAGCAGAGAAAGGGAGAGAATCCCAAGCAGTCTCCGTTCTGTCAGTACAGAGTTCAATGTGGAGCTCAATCTCGCAAATACATCATGACCTGAACCAAAATCAGGAGTCAGATGCTTAACTGACTGAGCCACCAAGGCGCCCCTCAGCTCTTTTATATATTTAGATAAAGACTGTGTCTTTTAAGATACTTATTTCCCTTTCTAGAATACAATATTTTGAGGACATTTTCTGACTTATCTTTGTGTTCTTACAGTTCCTAAAACAAGTTCAGCACATAGAGGGCATTTCTTAGTTTATTGAATTTATTTCACTTATAAATTCCAACCACAGTATAATAATTGGAAACTAATTCCTTAATTTCCAAACATGTTCCTTTTTCTCTTTCAGTAGAACTTTCAGTTACTCATTTGCTCAAGTTTCAATTATGGATGTTACCCTTGATTCCATTTTTTTTTTTACCACCCCTCTCCAAATCTAATTATTTTTCAAGATGCTTTGATTTGCCTTAATATAGTTATTATGGTTTAATAAAGCTTTAATCTTTTTTTCCCCCTCTGTATAGCCCCACTGCTACTACCTTAGTGCAGATAATCACCATCTTTTATCTGAATTACTGTAGAAGCCCCTCCTCTACCCTCCCCCTTCCAAGTGCACACATGCACTTGTAACCACAGTTGTCCTCCAGAAATCTGATCATGTCATTTTCCTGATTAACTTGTTCTCCATATCTCTCAGGATAAAGTTTAAACTTCTTGATGCCTTGTAAGTCTTCAAGGTCTGATAGCTTCCTATGTTGCTGACCTTTGTTTCTACTCCTTTCCTGGACCTCTAAATTCTGGCCATACTGAATTACTTTTAGTCACTGCGATGTATGATGCTTTTTTTTGTCTCTCTCCTCCCATGGCATCTACTGCTATTTTCAGCTGGTTCAGCTGCCTAGCTCCAGTGTGTTCATCAGATCCCACCTCATATAGCACTTCTAAAAGTTTTTTTTTGGGGGGGGGCATTCATTTAAAGTCTGTGACTATAGCATGTAACATGCTGTATAGGAATTGCCTAATTATGGAAATATGCCCCTTGAAAAGTATTCCATCAGGTCAAAGACTCTGTATGGACAGGAACTATTTTGTCCCCAGCAACGAGCATATTGTGACATAGGCATTTGGTCAGTATTTGTTAGATTAATTGATATTTCTGTAGATGACCTTGCCTCATGTTTTCCTGAGAGGCTACAGACCTTCTGATGTAACTCCCTCAACTTCCTGTTTTCTCACCAGTCTTAACTTTTTATCTTTATCCTTTTACCCTCTTTTCCTACCACTGCTTGGCAAGATAAATGCTTAACTAAAATACAAAGTAGGAAATATAAATGCAGTAGGGGTAGAGGCATATTATCTTTCAGAAAGTTTGCTGGTGAAAAAGAAGGTGATAGAACATTAGGTAGAAACAATATCCAAGTTGTTTTGAAGGATAGGAAGAAACGAAATATTTGTAGGCTGAAGAAAGAATATAGTGAAGAATACAATCAAGGCAGGGTTAGAGAAAGGACAGCTGATGATGCCAGAGCTCTATCTCAGGAGGGAGGTAAGGGACAGGATTGTTTAACTTTTCTTCTGCTTCTTACAGCCTCAGGGCAATGGACCAACTCCTCAGTATGGTCGGCTAGGTCTGTGCAGTGGCATCACTGTTTTGGCCTCTTCCATGCCAAGGAACACTCAGTTTTCCAGTAAAAGCACCTTAATTTCTCTTGAGGAACAAGCCCTCTCCAACTCCTGGTCCAGCTGGCACTGTTTGCTAGTATCCTTGGTCCTTAACTAAAGAGATCATCTTTTACTGCATGGATTTCTTTGTGTTTATATTGGTTATTTCCATGCGTGGTTCATGGAAGTACTTAATATCTGATATTAAGTTTTTAAAAAACTCTTTTCAAGACTCTTTAAAAGACTGATTAAAAACTAAACACGCGGGGCGCCTGGGTGGCGCAGTCGGTTAAGCGTCCGACTTCAGCCAGGTCACGATCTCGCGGTCCGTGAGTTCGAGCCCCGCGTCGGGCTCTGGGCTGATGGCTCGGAGCCTGGAGCCTGTTTCCGATTCTGTGTCTCCCTCTCTCTCTGCACCTCCCCCGTTCATGCTCTGTCTCTCTCTGTCCCAAAAATAAATAAAAACGTGGAAAAAAAAATTAAAAAAAAAAAAAAAAACTAAACACGCAAATGTACTGAAAACCAAATTTTTATCATGCTGAAGGTTATCAGGTGCATTGCCAGGTTATTTAGTTTAATACAAATTTGAGAAAAATGTCCTCCCTAGGCATTTACAGGCATTTTTTTTAATGTCGTTGGTTAGGAAAGATAAAGTTCTGCATTAACCTTTAAGAAAATTTTTAATCTGTATATTTGTACTTACTTAAATTAGCTTAAGTTATTCTGTTATAATGCTACATTATTCTAAGTATAAACTCAAACATGCCCTAAGACAAGTAAACATCTGCTCCTCATGGAACATGTTCACAGTGAGCTCTTCTCATTGTATAGTTATAATAAACGCATAGTAACAATTTGAATGGGCATCACATAGGATCATAATAATAATACACTGTCATTTTAATTTTTACTAGATTAAGGAGTTGCTTCTCTGACTTTTACATTTCTGGTAGTTATTATAAATATAGCTTTTGTGCATCATATATAACATATACATACTGTCTATGTATGCATGCATGTGCATGCATATGTGTATTTGTGTTGTATGTTATGTATATTCCACTGCTAAAGGGCATAAAAACAAAAACTGATCTAAATAAACCACTCAATTTAGTAAACTTGTTGCTAAATCTACTGACCACTGCTTCTTTAATACTTTCTACTTTCTGACCTATTTAGTTTTTGATAGTTGTTGACTACCTTCCTTAAAACTCTCTTCCCATGTTTATTTCTACCCCTCAGGGTGTGATAACTGCTGCACTTTTTCCTAGGCAGGCCTGGTTTTAACAATAACAGTCACTTTCTGTTGTAAACAGTCACTTTGACCCCTGATGATAGCTGGATGTTTTTAGGGCTGTAAGCTTATGTGCATTGATCTCAAGTTTAATTTTAATTTTATTAATTGGTGAAGTCAGAAAAAAAAATACAAAATAAAACCAAAGGTTGATAATGCTTCAGAGAAACTTCTACATGTATCCCTTATGCCACTAACATGGATAAAGTGGTTGAGATAGCAAACTGATGTTATGCATCAAGAGACCTAAAAATGTTCATGCCTTTTAATCCAGTAATCTTACTTTGTAAGATAAATCCCAAGAAAGAAATTTAGAAAAGAATAATTAAATCTGACCTCAGGATTGTGGTGGATAATATAGCATTCTCCTAGTTCTGTGGGCAAAAATCATTAACAAAAACAAAGTCCCCTTTCTCCTAGATCCATGCAAGTTCGTTAAGAAAAAGTAACCTTTTCTGATATTAACAAACAAAACCTTTTCTTTTTTGGATTCATTTTCTGACTTTTTCTTGTTTCTTTTCCTCTTGCCTCATAAATGTAGGTGATGCCGAGCAATCTGCCTTTCACGCACATCTCCTCATGATTGGCAATTTTAATTGATCTCATGGTTTCTATTGTTTTTATGTACATCTCTCTGAAACCTAAAATTCCAGTCCTAACCTCTTTCCAGAGCTCCATTTGAGATGCTTTCATTCCATCTGCTCCCTTTTTGGCTCTTGAATGGCCTGTCCTGTGTCTCAACTCTTTATAATATCTAGAAATAAAAATCTATCATATTTTCCCTCCTAAAAATTATTTTTCATTTGTATTCTGTTAACTCATCTTGAAATCTTTAGCATTAAATTATCCCTCTTTTTTGCTCTACCTTCAACATCATCAGCTGTGGAACTTCAGTATCACTCTGGTGTGTCTTTATCCTCTGCATGTGGCTATCCTAGTTTAAAATTGTTTTTTTGTTGTCGTTAAGAATGTCTAGGATAGGTCCTTAATTGATCTCCCTGCATTCTCTCTTCTCTCTAAATGAATCTTGTCAGAGAAGTCTTCCTGAAGCACAGATTAGACCATATCACTTTTCAGGTTAAAATCTTCGAAGACTTCTTGTTATGAGGAAAGAGGTTCTTGAACTCCATCATCTAGTCTTCAGTGTCCCCCACTATATAGTTTCAACTAACTTTCCATTTTTTATTTTTCTCTCTCAAGTCATTTTTCTCTTATTCCTTCTTATTGTCATCTGAGCCTTTCATAATTTTTGGCTTCTACCTGACCATTTCCCTGTTTTCAGATTTCCAGATTTCATCTGTGCTTTAGATGTTGGCTTTCAGATGTGCCTTCCAGCTGGAAGTAATCTTTTTTTTTCCTGGGAACTCCCAAAAGCTTTTTCTCTTTGTTACTGTGCTTAGCATCCCTTCCATTGTACCATGATTATTTATGTACACATTACTAGTAGTTTTTAAGTTCTTTAAAGTTTGTATTCATGTCTTATTCTTCTATTTCCTGTGTATATTATCTGATATGTTCTTAATGGGTATTTATTAAGTAAATAGTATGTAAAGAATTGTCTTATTTTGGGGAGGGTGTTTCTTTGTTGAGAAAAAGGAACAAAACTTTGAAGATACTTCATTCATGAATCAAAGACAGAAAAAAACCTTATGTTCCTAAAGGACCTTCAGAAATATTTTTGGAAGTAATAAATAAAGCAAATAAATTTGCTAAAAAGATATATAGATGAGACCTTGGGTCACTAATTCAAACCATTTTCAGTCAGATGAAACCTAATTTTTTTTTTTTTTTTTTTAATAGGAGGTTCCAGAAGCTAGCAGAGTTTCTGGTTTTGTTTGTTTATTTGTTTGTTTTTGCTTTTTTTTTTTTAAGTTTATTCAGAGAGAAACAGAGTGTAAGCAGGGGAGGGGCAAAGAGAGAGGGGGACAGAGGATCCAAAGGCTCTGTGTTGACAGCAGAGAGCCTGATGCAGGGCTTGAACTCACAAACCTGAGTGACCTGATCGTGACCTGAGCTGAAACTAAGAGTCAGACGCTTAATAGACTGAGCCACCCAGGTGCCCCAAACCTAATTTTTAAAGTCATTTAAATAGAAGATAGATCTAACAGTATGTTCAGTCATTTAAATAATTATGTATACAAGCAGAAACATTTTTTCTTTAGTACTTTTATAATATGCAGCTCATTTTATGTACTCTGATTTACTTCTTGATAGAATTTTTAAAGGATCTTCTTTCTAGATTCTTAAATGATTATATTCCTCTTCTTGCACTTTTTATTGCTTTATTTATTTATTTATTTGGTCCTTTGTCTTCACAGAACTTACATTTAGAAAATGCTCTGTTTTGCAGGTATCCTGGTCAGATATAGGAGGACTGGAAAATATCAAACTAAAATTGAAACAGGCTGTGGAATGGCCTTTGAAACATCCAGAGTCTTTCATTCGAATGGGTATTCAACCACCTAAAGGAGTTCTTCTGTATGGGCCACCTGGATGCTCTAAAACAATGATTGCAAAGGCTTTAGCCAATGAGAGTGGCCTGAATTTCCTAGCTATAAAGGTAAGGTGTTAAATTTTTAGATTGCTACTTTCTTTTCCAGCCCCACTAACACCAATCCTCTGATTCTTGTCCTTAGAAAAATATGAAAAGACATCTTAAGGAGTTGATTTTTTTGTTTTGTTTTGATTTTGAAGTTGATGGTAATATAATACAGGGAGATGAGCTCTAACTAAATTAGTGCATGTAATCAGCAAAACATGGTGGACAATAGAAGACAACTTTAGTTTTGTTATTATCAGTATCTCTTATATCTATGTGTAATAGAAACCAGCCTTGTTTAAGTTCTACATTTTTTAATTGCGTTAATCTCTTTTGCTTAACCAGGACTTAATTATAAATATAGTATTTGTATATGTAGAATTTTAAAAGAATTCAGATACTTTAAATGGTAAAACTAAATTCCTTAAAAATGCTTTTCCAGTCTGGGAATAATTGTACAATGTTTATTTTCTGAAATACACACATACATTATCTGTTCATTGCTCTACCCTATTACTTGGGATAGATAATCTTACTTGACATGTAGTTTTACATTTACTTTAGGGCCGGATATAATTTTGTTATTAACTTTTATGTAATATCATATATCCAGTTAGGAAATATACATACATAAAACCTAAAATTCTTTAGTAGAATGGACCTTATCACAAAAGTATGTACTTCAGTCAAATATCAAATTCATTTCGTAAGAAGCACCTGATAAAAAGCTCCGTTTTGATAGTACCAGGGATTTTTTTTCATAACAAAATATGTTTCCTATCTTAGAACATTAAACTCCTTGGCAGTTTCAGAGCATAAAATTTATTTCAGAATAGAGTCAGTTTTTTACTTAAAATTTTTTTGGAAATGTTTAGATATGTTTAGGTTCTTTGCTTTTTAAGAATCAGTGTGTGTACAATCACTACTATTTGCATAGTTTTGATTGTCTTTTTGTGGAAGATATTGGATACTGAAGATACGGGGAGGGAACAATTTTCACTCTCATCAGTGATACTGAATCAAAATTACAGTTTTAAAGTTTGCAGGTTTAAATGTTGGAATAATGAGTGATTTTGAAATTTCAGAGACCTCTTGATTTCTCTTTGGTCCCAGTCCTCTTATCTCATGATAATGAACATGGCCATTTTACTGGCATTTCCTACTTGTTTTACTGTCATCTCCATTTTTCTGTGCCTACCTTGTTGTGTATTTCACAACTGTATATTCGTAATCTTTGAATTTTTTATGTCTACTGGATATCTGAAACTTACTTGATGAGGCCTTCACTCACAGTTATTTACACTTGAATCTCAAAAAGGAGCACATGTATTTTCCCACAAACTAATATCTCATGTGATCTAAGATAACTTTTCCAGATGTTACCAGGACTGCTCTCTGGCCTATCGTAGAATTACTTCGAAATACATTTATTACTGTTTTTAAGTATGAAAACTTTCATGACTTTAGACAGTTTTACTTTTACCTTTTTTTCATTGTGAGAAAATGATAAAAAGGTTCTTTGAAAGGTTTATCTTGGACACTGTTCATGTAAAATAACCATGAATATGTTAACTTATTTGAGTTTTTTCATTAAACTCATGTTCATTTTTCTTTCAGGTCACACACACAAATGATAAGTGATGTTAAGAAATTTTCTTATTCAACTGAGTTCATACTTTTTTAGATGTAATTATATATCCTACTTACTAATTTTTATTTAACTTTTTTTGTGTGTGTGAGAAAGTGTGTGCATGAGTGGGGGAGGGGCAGAGGGAGAGGGAGAGAGAAAATTTTAAGCAGGCTCTATGCCCAGCACAGAGATCATGACCTGAGCCAAAATCAAGAGTCAGACACTCAACTGAGCCACCTAAGCGCCCCTACCATGGATTTTTATTCAATATACAATTTAGTATAATTTCGCAGTATTATTCAGTTTTTGAATCTGGGTGGAGAATATATTTAATGAACAATGAATGTTCATTTTACTATTTTTTAAGTTTTCCTACATGTTTATTAAAAGTTTCCAAAAGAAAAAGTTGGGCACATGAAAAAATTATTTGTTTTTCTTGGCATTTTCATTGGTCTTTTCATCTTGGTTTGATTATTGCTTGTGAGAAGAGTTTAAAGTACCTATATCATATAGCTTATGTATGCAGAAATGAAGTCAAAGAAGTTGGGAATTTATATTCTATTCTTTCTAGTTTCACTTTTCTATGAAGAAAGTTGGCTTTTGGTCACAACATATATTTTTTTTTCCAAGGGATCTAAGTGTCAAAATTAAATTTGAGCTTTTGGAATAACAAGTCTTACACATTTTGAAAGTAATCAGAAAAATGTAGATAGACAATGAAATTTTCTAGCCAATTGGAAAATACAGGTATCTTACATATATTGAAGGAGAAACTCCCTAACATTTTTTTTATAATTGTAATTACCTTTAATTCCCAAAACAAAGATTTTAAAGACTTTAAACATTTCTTTCTCTGAGTTTATGAAAGAACCCTTTAGCTTCCCCTGTGTATCTTGTCTAAACAGTGATTGAAGATGTAAACTCTACTCATAGTTGAGACTTCACCTTGGCTGGTGTGAACTCTTAATATCCTTTGGCATCTGTATGTGTTCTTGTGTAGACTGTAGCACTTGACATGTGCTTAAGTTTAGTTTGTCATCTGGGTCAATTATATCAAAATATTTTCCAGTTGAAATTTCCTCTCTGCTTCTCTTTTGGTTTTGTCTGGAGTGCTGTAATAGATTAATTGCCCTTGTGTAGTTGGGCTGCTTTAGTTTATGAAGAACTGTTACTGATCCTGGAAGAAGGGTGGTTAGGCCTCTGACAGGGATTTTCAGCAAGTCCTTTATTAGCTGTTATTGGTGAGTATAAGAATATAATGAGCTTAGTGTAGGCTTGACTTTTTTGGGGAAATTTTCTTCTGATACTTGTCTCAGGGAGGAATTGTACAAAATACATCTCATTTTCAGGACACTCTGTATTTTATTTAAAGCATGCACAATTCAAAGTACTTAACTATTTTTTATGTAACTTGATCCCCTACTATTCTATTATCAGAGGTACAAAATAATCAGTTTGGTAAGTTCCAAGTTTATCTTTCAGCTTTTACTTTTAAATTATGTGGGCTGGTTTAGAAATCATAGAGTTTCTCTTTTGCAGATACTGTGTGGAAGACTGCATAGATACACCTCTTTTATATACTGAATGCTTTAAGATTAGTTTCTAGGATTACAAATAAGTATAATAATGTTTAAGAAAGTGAAATGCCTTTTCAAAGGTCAGAGTTGTAGTGATGGTACTGAAATTTGATCAGAGGACTTTCTGACTGCAGAGTCTAAGCTCTGACCCACTATATTATACAACCTTCCATTTTACTTTTTTTTTTTTTAAATTTAGTGTCTAGTGCTTTTTTCATTAATTACATCATGTTACTAGCAAAGGTAGTTCGGGCAGTTTCTATAGGGTAGGTTCATAGAAGTGTAAAGATGTTTCTGGGACATAGTTCAAAAAAATTTGTTTCTGCAGGACAAAGAAAACTGAGAAAAATAACATGGCTTTAGAGTAGAAGTTAGTTAAATTAATAAGAAAGAGTAATTACTGCCAGAGAAACAGGAACCTGATGAATAAAATAGAAGTTGATAGAGCATGTGACTCTTAATTTTAGGATCGTGAGTTTGAGCCCCACATTAGGCATGGAGCATACTTAGAAAAAGAAAAAATAAAAGAAGTATATGGAAGGAGACTAGTGGTTGAATAATGTGGAGTTTGAAATTTACATATTACTATATAATTTGTGCTCTTGAAATTGTATTACAATGAAAAGAGCACTAAGCTAGGACTCAGTTTTGTTTGATTCCTAACCCTTGCACTTTTTAGTTCTGTAGCCTTAAATAAGTTCTCTTGGTCTCAGTTTTGTTTGTTTTATCTGTATAGGCTCTTTGAGAGGATTAGGATATTAAGAAGTAAGTGAAGAAACTTTGGAGGGCATAACAACTCAATTCTTTATGTGTGGACTATAGATACTTATGACTTCTGTATTAAAGGGTTCAATATAGAAAAGGGGGTAGGGAAGAGCTACTTGATAGTGGAGACCCCTGACAAATGCTACCTCAGCCAGGTGATTAGTCATGTTGATAGTGTGACAAGAATGGCACTTTATTTCTGGGGTCTTTCTCCCAAACACTCATAATCTGTGTCTGAGAAAAACAGGCAAAACCAAATTGAAAGATGTTCTATAAAATATCTGATCAGTACTCCTGAAACTGTCAAGGCCATCAAAAGTAAGGAAAGTCTGGGAAACTCACAGCAAAGAGGAGCCCAAGGAGACATGATAGCTAAATATAATGTTATGGTGGTTTTCTGGATGAGATCCTAGAGCAGAAACAGGACATTAGATAAAAACTAAGGAAATCTGAATAAACTATGGACTTTAGTGAACTATTATTGATATATTATTATTAACTGGTTATAACAAATATACTGTACTATTATATGATATTAATAATAAGGGAAACTAAGTGTGCAGTGGGGGATTATGGAGTGGTGTATGTAGGAACTCAGTACTATCTTAATTGTTCTGTAAATCCTAAACTTTACCAGAAAAGGTCTATTAATTAAATAAAGAGTTTTATGGTCAGAATCACAGACACATTACAGACATTTAATGAATATAACTGAAGTTAAAAAGACTGGCTTATAGTTCTGTGTACTGCATTATACAGAAAGAGTGGAATATATGGAAGGAGAAAAATCATGGGGGAGGTTGCCAGGTTCTAGGGTAAGGGCTTTGGGGGAGACCTTCTTTCCTATTCGTCATCCCCCTGTTCATAGTGATAATGGAAAGTTCCTGGGAAGATAAAGCCCTGAGAGGAAATTGGCTGGGGAATCTGGGTGGGTTTGGGACTTCCCTGAGCTTGCCTGTTTCACTGCATTTCTCAGTTGAAGCCTATAAAGGAGTATGTTGGTTCTGGCCCCAGACCCACACCCCAACATTATAAAGAATACTTTCTTTGAGTGTTTGGGTTATTTTTTCTTTCACCTTAGATATAGCTTCTAATTTAGAGTCTCACCAGGAGCCATGTCCAGATTCATGCCTTTTTGGACCCTAACTCTTTATTCTCCTTCTGTAGGTTTATTTGGGCTCATCTAGATTCTGATACCTTTTGAGATTCTATTTAATTTCCTTTAGGTTTTTTTTTTTTTTTAACTTTAATAATTCCCTCAGCTTTTCTCCAAGTAGTGTTCTTACATGCCCCATATGCTTAAATTGGCAGTTATTTGCATCATTATTAAATAAAGATATATACTTAATTTTATCACTGTTTGAATGGCTATTAGGGAGTGACTAATAGTAATCAAGTGTTAGGACAAATAGAATAATGTGCTATTGTCAGTATCGTAAAATTATGTAGAAGTTAGTTTGGATTTACTTAAATATGGCATTATTTGTACACTAAGCTGACATGTTAAAGTTGAAGCATCATATGTTAAACTGAATCTTAATAAATTTTGAGCTTATATCAGTCAATAAAACCGCTATGTAAAAGAAGATGTCTTGATGCAAAAATATTGTATAACATTTGGCTAAAAGCAAAAAATTACAATAATATGAACTATAATAACAAAACTTTTAGCATTTTGAATCTAAGAAGACTTAGATTTAAAAAAGAGAAGAATACTTTCAGACTTCTAAGAAGTTTACTTCATAATAGAAAATTTTATTATTGGGTTGGTTTAATTTTTTATTCATGGATTCCGGCTGAGAGAAATTAGTCATGTTTTCCTCCTTTTAATTCTCTTTTGAATGAAATTTAATTGAAGTTGAAATATTATAATTTTGTGTCTATAATATTTTAAAAATTATTTGTAAATGTTTAACACACATAGTTGTGTAATTCAGATTATTAAGTGGTATAATTCAGATGATTATAATTCTGTGTGTTCTGTGTTCTGTGTTTCTGTGCATGTACAGATGTAAACAAAGATGCAGTAGATGGGCTCTTTGCTGTCTGTCAACTCATAATTTAGTGAAAGAGACATTTGACTAAACATGTGATATAATGAAATGGGTAATATTTAGAATCTTGATGATTAATCATATGTGAGAAATGAGAAAGAAAGAGAGAAGTCAAAGGTGATTAAAATTTTTACTTTAAGTGTCTAACAGATGGAAATATCCTAGCTTCAAAAAGTTAGCAATGAGGAAGAGAAGCAGATTAGAGGTGGGAGAGCAGATACCAGACTGGGATTTAGCCATGTGGACTTTGAAATGCCGTTAGAACAATATGGCACATATGTCCAAAAGGCCTTTGTAAATATGGGTTTGTAACTCAAGAGAAAGGTCGTTTCCAGAGAGATGAAAGCATGCAAGGTGAGAGCCAGTGTTTGCAATTCTGTGTTTAGTAAAGGAGATGGAGAATGACTAGAGTGGTCAGCAGTCATATAAAGGGTTTTTGTGGGCATGTATATACATTCACACGTTATAGCCAGTTGAATTGTAGTCAGCATGGTGCCGCTGTGTAAATTCTGAAATGTGTCATTTTTGTTTCCTGAATGAATAAATTGTGGGGAAGGTTTGTGTTATATTTTTTTGAGAGGAACAGCTTGAATTCTGTTCCCTTGTCTGCTAGCCCCTCTCCCTCTTTAGGGTTTTTACTTGCCCAAGGCATTTCTTGCCTAGTACTTGATGCCTGTTTTCAAACCCTTTGAAGTGCTTTCCCGAAATGGCCTTCTGTATGTGCTGATGCTGTACTTTTTATTAATTTTCAAGATCCTTTACTCTTATTACATATATGTAATTCCATCTCATGTGAGTTTGGGTTTTTATGAGCATATTCCATAACATTTAACCATAGTTAACACTTAGGTTAACTTGCCTTCCCTAGACATTTTAGAACTTATAAAAGCTTGGTTTGAATTGTAATAGCCAAAAGCAACAGGCAAGTGTCAGACACATTTAAAAAGCCCTTGGGAAGACTGTAAAAAACCCAGTACTGATTAAAGGGGCAAAATTGCAAGAGCATGAAGTATAAATATTATATTTGAGTTTGTGACTTGATATGGTATAAAATCATGAAACAGTAAAAGATAAGTCAGATTTAGTTTTCACTGGATTAATAGCATAGCTGGACAAATATCTTTACATGTATTTGTGTTATATTTGTTTAGTAAACTTGAGCACTTGAAATCTTAATCATGGAAACATGAAAAATAACACTACTCCAAAATAAGACTATTTATGGTACTTTTTTATTTTTGGTAGTTTTTCTTGATCACCCTTGTGAGTGAAGCAAATTGTCTAGGCAGGTGAAATGTGGCAGCACTAACAAAGCACAGTTATTTGGTAAGTAAAATTGAAAAAGAAATTACCGTATCTAGTCAACCCCATCTATTCTATATGCATTTATGTATTATGTATTTTAAAGAGTTACAAAAAAACTTATGAGCAAATGTGGGACTCATAGACCATGCTATACATCTCTAACCCTTATATGTTGATGTAAATGTTCTCTTGTTTATAATGGATATCAATAAAATTCTTATTTTCAAATAACCCATGTTAGCAGCTATTTATTGAGAATTAACACTTTGCACTTGCTGCTTGTTCTGCTCTCACAGATACCTTTGAATCTGAATTGCTGGTACCACGTAAAATCTTAAGGGCATGTTTCCTTTTTTAAAAATGTTTTATTTTTAAAAGGGCTTGGAGGGGCACCTGGGTGGCTCAGTCGGCTGAGCATCTGACTTCAGCTCAGGTCATGATTTCACGGTTCGTGGTTAGTTTGTGTGTGTGTGTGTGTGTGTGTGTGTGTGTGTGTGTGTGTGTGTGTGTGTGTGTTGTTGTTGTTGCTGTTGTTGTTTTTAATGACTTAAAATTATTTGCTTCCCGGTTCCTGGTCTCAGAGTCAGGTCTGGGCCTCAGGGACGTAAATCTTGATGCTGTCCGCACTCTCTGTGGCTGAGTTCTGCCACACGGAAGCTGCCTGCTTGGCTTGCCAGGAGTCTCTTGCGGGCCTCCTGATGCTGCTTGTCCCCGACATCGGAGGTCTTGTTGTGGCTCGCTGCCGGCTTGGATTTAGCTGGCTTCTTTGGAACTGGAGGGGGTGTTTTCTTCTCTTCCTTCCTCTTCTCGGGCTCTTGAGCTGATAGTTTGGAACCTGGAGCCTGCTTCAGATTCTGTGTCTCCCTATCTCTCTCTCTTTGTCTGTCCCCCACTTGTGGTCTCTCTCTCTCTCTCTCTCTCTCAAAAATAAATAAATAAACATTTAAAAAAATAAATAAAAGGGCTTGGAGAAAATAGAGGACATTATAGTTTTTAGAAAGAATGGTCTGGGAACCAAAATCCTGCATTTTTATTATCATTTCTGCCATTTAACTTTTTCTAGGACTTTTGACATATCCTTCTTTGTGCTTTGTTGTCCTCTGGTTTTCAGTGAGGTAAGTTAGACTAAATAACTCTTAAAGCCCTTCCACTAACAACATTCTGAGTAGTTCTCACAATGCTTATATTCCAATCTGGGGCTTATCCTTTGTTCTTGTTGGTTGCTAAACTTTTAGGCCATTTTCTCTGATTGTCAGGTGTAATTGTTAAGAGACTTGTACACCAGTTCTGCTGTTTATTAAGCTGTGTAACTGTGCAGATTACTTAAACTTTATATATTTTTTCTGTAGAGTTCTACTAATAAAGAGTATTTACCTCAGAGGACTCCTGTAAGCATTGGGGGATAATACATATCAAGCATTTAGCAAGATTTCATGAAATTAGTTAACAGTAGTTGCTACTTTCTTCTGATTTTAAGATATGGATATATATTTGGCTTCAAATGGAAAAAAACGTATAGCGTCATAGCTTATGATTCCTTAAGTTTTCTGTAAGAACAAAATGTATATGTCTTTGAAACGGAATTTAATCTTTTGCAACTCTTTGTACCAGAATATAGTAATTTTTGGCAGTTTGAGCTTTAAGCTCAAACTTTATAGAATTCTAGACCTATGTGACATATCAGTGCAGCTACTGGGTTGCATTTTACAGGCCATGATTCATCAGTGTGTTATTCTATGCAAAATCTTATGTTCTGTAGGGGCCCTCAGAAGTCATTTTTATTACTGCTATGACTTTATAATGCTTGAATTATTCCAACTCATTTTCTTTACAGTACAAATTCTTAGGTTATACTTTCAAAACTGGTTGTTGTTTTTTCCTCTTTTGTTTTGTAGAAAAAAACACACATTGTTTCTTATTCATAGGTTTCCTGTAGCTTACCTCTATGTAGTACGGTAATGCCCCTTTACTGATTGAGGTCAAATGCCGTATGTTCACATTTTCAACATAATATCAAGTCTGTTTGCCTGTACATCAGATATTTAAAACATTAATCTTTCCATTATCAGTAGCTGGATATTGATATTGTATTCTTAGAGATCATAATCTTATACTTTTCAAACCTGAAGTTCAGGTCATCCTTTTTAGAACCATAATCTGTGGAAAACATTAATCATTTTTTTCAGATTCTCTAGCTGCTTTCCTTCAGTTAAACCAGATAATTAGAAAGCAGCATATATGCAGTGTATATATTGCCTGAATTTAAAGATACGTCTTCACTGGATGACTATCTTATTTCATGCCCTTGACTTTTATGGAGAGTTGCTGTAAGAACAATAACAATAATGCAGACATGATAATCATTACATTAAAAACAACAGTGACACCAGCAATTTCCTTTCTGATTCTTATCATGCCACACTTGCCTAATTAGTTACCCTAAATGAAGTAACATTCTGCATAAAAATTTCTCACCCTTTCCTCACTCTATCCCCTCTAAATCCACTCTCCAAAAAAGACCCATTTTCCTAATTATCTGAAGGATACAGGAGTGCTGATTCATAGGCACATATGTACCCCAGTGTTTATAGCAGCACTGTCAACAATAGGCAAATAATGGAAAGAGCCCAAATGTCCAACACCTGATAAATGGATTAAGAAGGTGTGGTATTTATACACAATGGAATACTACTTGGCAATGAAGAAGAATGGAATCTTTGCCATTTGCAGCAATGTGGATAGAACTGGAGGGTATTATGCTAAGTGAAATAAGTCAGTCAGAGAAAGACAGGTCTCAAATCATATGTTTTCATTCATATGTAGAATTTGAGAAATCTAACAGAAGACCATTGGGGAAGGGAAGGAATAATAAGATAAAAACAGAAAGGGAGACAAAGCCTAAGAGACTCTTAAATACAGAGAACAAACTGAGGGTTGATGGCAGTCAGGGATTGGGGGGGATGGGGAAGATGGGAGATGGGCATTGAGGAGGGGACTTGTTGGGATGAGCACCAGTTGTTCTATGTAAGTGATGAATCATGGGAATCTACTTCCAAAGCCAAAACTACACTGTGTATACACTGTATGTTTGCTAATTTGACAATAAATTATTAAAATAAAAAAATAAAAATCTGCCCCCCAAAATAAATAAAGTTTGTTTTATTGAGTGGGCCCTGGTTCTTGTTTTATTGTTCACTTTCTCAACTCCTTGTCTACAGTCTCCTTTGGGTAAAAGTATAATTTATCATATTGCAAATGAATAGCACTTGCTTTATTTGTTTGACTTTGTATATTATGAAAGGGCAGACATTGTTTTGCACTGAAGTGCAGGACTAAAAATGATCGTGTGAGGTGAAACCAGGCAAAAATGATCAATGGAGAATATTACAACTGTTAAAAGACCTTTAAAAATTTGGCAAAACATTAAGAACTTTCTTACTCTTGGTTGTAAATGTATAAGGTAGTGCATTTTGGCTGTATAACAACAGCTTCCTTGCTGGTCTCCCTTCTTCCAAAGTGTCTTAGTCTAGCCATTCATTTATACTTTAAAAAAAATTTTTTTTAAATGTTTATTCTTGAGAGAGAGACAGACAGAGGACAGAGTATGAGTGCAGGAGGGTCAGAGAGAGAGGGAGACACAGAATCTGAAGCAGGCTCCAGGCTCTGAGTTGTAAGCACAAAGCCTGACGCGGGTCTCGAACTCACAAACTGTGAGATCATGACCTGAGCCGAAGTCGGATGCCTAACTGACTGAGCCACCCAGGCGCCCTCCACCTTTTTAAAAATTTTTTTTTCATTCATTTATACTTTTATAGTCCCACTTTATGAGGACACTGTAGTTCATTTACCCATTTTTTAAATTGAAATATAGTTGGCATGCAATGGAGCCAACTAATCTTCGACAAAGCAGGAAAGAGTATCTAACAGAAGAAAGATGGTCTCTTTAGCAAATGGTACTGAGAGAATTGGACAGCAACATGCAGAAGAGTGAAACTGGACCGCTTTCTTACACAATACACAAAAATAAATTCAAAAGGGATGAAAGACCTAATTGTGAGACAGGAAACCATCAGAATCCTACAGGAGAAAACAGCAACCTCTTTGACCTCAGCTGTAGCAACTTCTTACTTGACATGTCTTTGAACGCAAGGGAAATAAAAACTATTGGGACTTCATCAAAGTAAAAAGCTTCTGCACAGCAAAGGAAACAATCAACAAAACTAAAAGGGAACCTATGGAATGGGTGAAGATATTTGCAAATGACATCCGATAAAGAGTTAGTATCCAAAATCTGTAAAGAATTTACCAAACACAACACCCAAAAAAACAAATAATCCAGTGAAGAAATGGGCAGAAGACATAAATAGACACTTTTCCAAAGAAGACATCCAGATGGCAAACAGACACAGGAAAAGATGCTCAACATCGCTCATCATCAGGGAAATACAAATCAAAACCACACTGAGATACCATCTCACACTGGTCAGAGTGGCCAAAATGAACAAATCAGGAGACTATAGATGCTGGAGAGGATGTGGAGAAACAGAAACCCTCTTGCACTGTTGTTGGGAATGCAAATTGGTGCAGCCACTCTGGAAAACAGTATGGAGGTTCCTCAAAAAATTAAAAATAGACCTACCCTATGACCCAGCAGTAGCACTGCTAGGAATTTACCCAAGGGATACAGGAGTACTGATGCATAGGGGCACTTGTACCCCAGTGTTTATAGCAGCACTCTCAACAATAGCCAAATTATGGAAAGAGCCTAAATGTCCATCAACTGATGAATGGATAAAGAAATTGTGGTTTATATACACAATGGAGTACTACGTGGCAATAAGAGACTCTTAAATACAGAGAACAAACAGGGTTGATGGGGGTGGGGAAAATAGGTGATGGGAATTGAGGAGAGCACCTGTTGGGATGAGCACTGCATGTTGTATGTAAGTGATGAATCACTGGAATCTACTGAAGCTAAGACTATACTGTATGTTAGCTAATGTGAGAATAATAAAAAAAAAATTGGCATGCAATGTTATACTAATTTCAAGTAAGTATACAGCATATTGTTTCGACAATTCTGTACATTACTCATTGCTCATCGTAAGTGTAGTTACCATCTGTCATACATTATTATAATATCGACTATTTCCTATGCTGTGCTTTTTATCTCCATGACTTATTTATTTTATAACTGGAAGTTTATACTTCTTTATCTGTTTCACCCATTTTTATATTAATGAATTTCAGGTTTAGAGGTTTTTTTTTGGCTGCAAAAAGTGCTTCTGTAATATTCTTGTATATGTCTCCTTGGGTATATGTTCAAGGGTTTCTCTGGTGTATATATACATAGAGGTTATTGTTATTGAGCATGAACATCTTAAACGTTACAAGGTATTTTGAAATTGCCTTCTTGTAAGTATCAATTTTTTCCCTTAATTTTTTTTGAAAATTTTTTTTAATGTTTATTCATTTTTGAGAGAGAGACAGAGAGAGAGATACAGAGTGCAAGTGGGTGAGGGACAGAGAGAGAGAGAGAGAGAGAGAGAGACACAGAATCCAAAGCAGGCCCTGTGCTGAGCTGTCAGCACAGAGCCCAACGTGGGGCCCAAACCCACAGACCACAAAATCATGACCTGAGCCAAAGTCAGTCGCTCAACCAACTGAGCCACCCAGGTGCCCTTCCCTTAATGTTTTGATCAGTTTTCCTAAAATTTTGGAGTCTTAAGTTTTTTACTCACCAATCATGTCATTGATATTTTTGATGACTTTGAATCTTGTTGACAGAAATGAACTATTTCAAATTGTGTGAGATTAATCTAGATAAGAGGTCAGCAAATTACACAGCCTTTGGGCAAATCCAGCCTGCAGCTTGTTTTATTTTTATTTTTATTATTTTTATTTTTTATTATGAAATTTATTGTCAAATTGGTTTCCATACAACACCCAGTGCTCATCCCAACAGGTGCCTCCCTCAATACCCATCACCCATCCACCCCTCCCTCCCACCCCCCATAAACCCTCAGTTTGTTCTCAGTTTTTAGGACTCTCTTATGTTTTGGCTCCCTCCCTCTAACAGCTTGTTTTAATCTAGCCCTTTAGTTAAGTATAAATTTTATATTTTTAATGAGAGGTTAAAAGAAAAAGAAAAATGTGACACAGGCCGTATGTAGCCCACAGAGCCTAAAATATTTATTGTCTGGCTCTTTATATGTTGTCTTTCTTAATTCCACAGTACTTGAGAAATGCCTTCAAGTTTATTTACCTCCCTGCTGGCTGTAAGTGTAAATTTTGTGTTCCTATCACATAGTCTAACCTGTGTATAAAAACAAGCTTATAAAATGATTTGGTATTAAGTTGTTGCTGTTTCTTCAAAGTCCTTCAAAATGTGAAAACATTCTGCTTCAGCATAACCAATATTTCATCATCTTCATTGAAGTTAAATCTATTTGGGACTGCATTATTTAAGAAATTAAGATAATTAAGTCATCAGTGTTAAGATTAGAATCGTGAACCGTGTTCTATTTTTGGGGAAATAAGCTTAGAAACAACTTCATTGTGTAAACGTGATTGCTTGGAGACAGTTTAAGTACCAGTGTATAAACAATCGGTATACCAATTATAAAATTTTGTCATCAAAAGCACTGTCCCAAGCAAGTTTTCTTAATAATGTGTTTGCTTACAGATGGTTTATGTGTTCCCTGGTTTATGGTGGATTTCAGTCTGCGATATAGAAGTAAAAATACCTTATATGTTAGATGATATTTTATAATATGTCATACTTAAGCTTTTAATACATCTGCCCCTAATTAGCCTCAAACACTAATTTTTTTAGATCTATTACTCTGAAATAATTTTGAAAAGATTATTTTTAAAGAGGAAAATAGACATAAGTAGAGGAGAGGTTTTTTTGTTGTTTTTTAGGGAACCAATTAACTTTGTTAATGTTATATAAAATTTACTCATGCATAATCCTCGATTAATAAAAAAAAATCAGGTAGAAAGATAGGACTGTCTCTCTCGTTACTTAAGGATTTCAGTGTTGATGCTATCAAATAACTCAACTGGACCTGACTAATGGCAGTATCTTTGGGGCAGCTGGTTTTGGTCACCTGAACATTGAGATACTCTTCCTATTCTTTTCTTATTCTTATCCTTGACTATTCCACCCTGATCCCCATATGTTTTAATGTACTCGTTTGTTACCATATTTCAGTATTTTTGAAGCACCCATTGTGGAGGTAAGTACACAAAAACAGTATTAAAGATTGTCTCCTTTTTCATCAGGCATATTTACACCCATAATTTTTTGCTCAATTGTCCCTTCTGTCTTCTTTTGGATTAGTCAAATGTATTCTGTTATCCTCTCTTATCTCCCCTATTTTCTTAATAGCCCAACTTCTTTGTTTTACTTTAAGAAAAATACTTGCTCTAGGTTTATAGTCTTATAGTCTATATATAGACTTAGTTTATAGTCTACCTTGGAATTATACTATGCTACTTTATATATATAGTAAGATTCTTAACATTTACTTTCCTTTGTGTTATATTTGTTCTATAGTTTATCTCTGCATGTGTATAAACCCCACAATATATTATTACTTTTGCTTTAGATGGTCAATTATCTTTTATTTTTAGATGTTTATTTATTTATTTTGAGAGACAGCACAACCAGGGGAGGGTGAGAGGGAGAGAGAGTCCCAAGCAGGCTCCATGCTGCCAGCACAGAGCCTGACGTGGGGCTCGATCTCATGAACTTTGAGATGGTTACCTGAGCCGAAATCAAGAGTCAGACATTTAACCCACTGAGCCACCCAGGTGCCCCACGATGGTCAATCGTCTTTTCAAGAAATTAATGAGAAAAGGAGGATGTTATATTTAGCCACATAGCCACGTTTCCAACATTCTTCATTTCTTTGTATTTGATACACATTCCCCTCTGGTTTAACTTCCTTTGACATTTCTTGTAGTGGAGATTTACTGATGATAATTTCCTTCAGCTTTTGTTTATCTGATACAGTCCTTTATTTGCCTGCAGTTTTTTTTTTTATTTTTTTTTTGTTAACATTTATTTCTTTTTGAGACAGAGAGAGACAGAGCATGAACAGGGGAGGGGCAGAGAGAGAGGGAGACACAGAATCTGAAACAGGCTCCAGGCTCTGAGCTGTCAGCACAGAGCCCGACGCGGGGCTCGAACTCACGGACCGTGAGATCATGACCTGAGCCGAAGTCGGACGCTTAACCGACCAAGCCACCCATTGCCTGCAGTTTTTAAGGCTATGCTATTCTAGCTTCACAATTGTTTTTTTGCAGTACTTTTGCTCTGATATCACCTGGCTTATATTGTTTTGAATGAGAAGCCAGTAGTGATTCTTTTGTTTATTTGTAATGTGTCTTTATATTCTCTGACTTCTCTTTAAGATTTTATCTTTATTGCTGGTTTCCAATAACTTGATGTACTTGGTATAATTTTTTTCCCCATTATATTTGACATTTGTTGAACCTTTTAGATCTGTGGTTTCATTGATTTTATCAAATTTGTGTATATTTTTGTCTGTCTCCTTAAGCTTTTTTCTTGATCTCCAATTAGACTTATTTTAAATCTTTTTATATGGTTATACAGATTCCCTTAGTCATTTTTGTTCAGTCTTTTTTGTTTCTATGCTTCAGTTTGAATAGTTGCTCTGTCTTCAAGTTTACTGATTTTTCACTGCTGCAGTTATTATATTTATAATACCTGGTCTGCTAATTTTATCATTTCTATTATTTCTGGGCCTAAGAATATTGAATCTTTTTAAACTTAAATATTTCTGTCTGTAGATCAAGGTGGGGTTTTTTTCTTCTTTTTTTTTTTTTTTTTGAACTCTCTATAGAAAGTTTGCAGGAGTAGTCACAAATAATTTTGTTTTTCTTTAAAGCATTTGAGATTAATTTGCTGCTGTATGCTCCATTACCCTGAATGCTTTAATGTGTATTTCTACCAAAAAATACATTCTGGTCACATAGCCATAGTGCAAACCATCAAATTAAAAAAGAACATTATTATTACCATATAAGTTTTATCACTTGTCCCTGAACTGTCTTTTATGACAGAATGATCTGGTCCGTAATCATGTGTTATATTTATTTGTCATGTCTCTTAAGTCTTCTTTAATTGAAAACAGTCCTTCTCAGTCCTTCCTTTACTTTCATGACATTGACATTTTTGAACATTACAGGTCAGTTATTATGTAAAATATCTCTCAGTTTGGATTTTTCTGATATTTACTCATGCTTCAATTCAGATTTTACATAGAAATAATGCTATGTTCTTCTCATTGCATCCTATCAAATGATACTTGATTTCAAATTATCCCATTACTACTAACGTTAACTTTGATTATGATGGTGTCTGCCAAGCTTCTCCACTGTAAAATTACTGTTATCCCCATGAAGTTCATGTTACTTTGTGGATAGTTACATTGAGACTGTATATCTTGTTCCTTAACAAATATTTCATTTATTTATATTAATTTATATCTTCATCGGCTCATGAATTTCCGTGCTATTCAGTGGATCAGCATTCATTTACCAACATTTGTGTTGATGTCTCCATTGTATCACTTTGGCCAGTAGGCTCTTTTAGCCTGGTATTTGTGTGCTTTTGGCAGTTTTACGTCTCTCTGAGCACTTTCTTGCAGTAAGATTTCCAGACTCATTTTGTACTTTGCCTTTCCCAGCCTTGGAATCTGCCATTTCTTTAAGACGCCCTGATGCCTTTTGGTGGAGAATTTGGAAACCAAGTTTTTAAAATTTAAAAGCCGGGCTCTGGGTGCCAGCTGTGCTTATTGCTATTGGGGTATGGCTGTTCTCAGGTTATCTCACAGAACAGAGCTCAGGAATACACACACACACACACACACACACACACACACACACACACACACACCCCACACCCCCCACACACCACACACATTTTTATCTATATTTATTTAGCTAAGTATATTGAAAATCTTGAAATTATACTGATAATTCCAATGTCAGTTCAATATAGCAGAATTTATTCTTATTTTCTTTATTTATATGTTTATAACTCCTCTATTAATAGTGAGAAGCCTGGCTACTATCATCCTTAATTATTTATTTAATCAGTCATTCCAAATAAAATTCCCCTGTATTACCTCTGCTGCTTTTCTTTCAGAACAATCATGTCCCTCACCCACTGACTCCCCAATGACATTTAATATTTTTGAATGTTAACATTTTTTTTCTTAAATATGTAAAATATCATATATTGTATGAAAAACAGTGGGCCTTCTTTTTTTATTGCATACTATCTACTTTCTCATGGTACATAGTCCTCACATCACAAGAAGTCATGGGGTATTAAAAACAAAAAAACAAAACCCTGTTGTCCTGAGAACCACAACTGTTCCCTTCAGATACTAGTATGAAGTTTGTTCTATAATGCCAAATGTCCTTCTCATCTATGGAAACTTTCTCTCAATGTGCTCATTTGAATCAACTGGTAAGAGCATGTTTGGCCCTGCATTTTCAGTGTCTAGATGGCCAAGTCAAGTGAGAGCAGAGAGCTTGAGAGTGGCATTTGTATAGGCAACACACAGGGACTGTAAGATAATATCATGGATTACATGACTTCCATTCAATTCTTAGGAATTATCATGGAGTCATAAGAAGAGTAGCCCTGAGGTTTTGTTTCTTGTCACAGAGTGCCATTGATCTAGTGGACTGGGTTCCAAAATGACATGTAGACCTACTCGGAACCAGTCTCTGGTTAGACCTGGGAATACTTGGATGGTATCTCTTTGTTGGTCTCCCAAATTAGACTGTTCTATCTTCAGTGCCTAGCACTGTGCCTGATACAGAGTAAAAGAAGTATTCATTGATGAATGAATGAAAGACAGATGAAGAAGAGGTTAAACTATTTAGCCACAGCTTTTCCTTTGTACTGATGTCTAGTTTCTGGGACAGAATGGCTTTAATATTTGAGGCATAAATAACACCCAATGTAAATAAATATGCTATAAAGGAACCAGCTTAATTAAGAGCAGATTTTTATTTTTCTCCTTTTTCCTCTTTTACATATTCATTTTCTCTTTCATTGAAAGACATATATATGGTTGCATTTTTATAAGGACACTGAACAGTTGTTCTCTTTTCATGCAGGGGCCTGAATTAATGAATAAATATGTTGGTGAATCTGAAAGGGCTGTTAGAGAGGTAAGATGATTATGTCTTTGTGTATGGTTTCATTTTGTTTTGGGTTACTGATTCTGAAATTTACAAATCAAAATTCTAGTGGTGTATTTTTTCTTCAGGCAAATACTATTTTATTATTTAAAAATACAATTTTGAGGGGCACCTGAGTGGCTCAGTGGTTAAGTGTCCAACTTTAGCTCAGGTTATGATCTCATGGTTCATGAGTTCGAGCCATGCTTCGGGCTGTGTGCTGGCAACTCAGAGCCTGGAGCCTGCTTCAGGTTCTGTGTCTCCCTCTCTCTCTGCCCCTCCCCCACTTGTGCTCTGTCTCTCTCTCTCTCTCTCTGTAAAAAATAAATAAAAATGTTTTAAAAATTACAGTTTTGATAATCTACAATACTTTGTTTTTGTCTTTAAACATCATCATATTACAAGCCGTTAGTTTTACCAAATAAAGATTGTAACAACTGCCAGAATTTCACTAAAAATGAAAAAAAAATGTACATCTGTACTTATAAGGAATGCTTGATCTCAGAATGAGATTTAAATCCTATAAATTATGTAGTCCTTTAAATGAAATGAGCTTAGTATAAAAAAATTTCACTTTACTCTCATTTTAATTGTTTTACCTTTGCCTAGTGATTTAGACAGTGCATTCCCCCTCTTCTAAGATTTACAGTTAGTGCTTGATTGTTTTATTTTTCTTGAGAGAGAGTAGGGGAGGGGCAGAGAGAATCCCAAGTAGGCTCCACACTGTTAGTGCAGAGCCTGACATGGGGCTTGATGTCACGAATTGTGAGATCATGACCTGAGCCAAAATCAAGAGTCATCTTAAACAACTGAGCCACCCAGGTGCCTCAAGCCAGCTCCTGATTGATAGGCTACTCATTCATATCGCGGAAGCTACACAACTGGTAAATTCATGCAAAATCAGGGCACTTGGACTTGGGTAACTACAGTAATTTGACCACAGGTTTTGGCTTGCTAAGCAGAGGTTAGTCTGCCTCACACAGACAGCCTGTATTCTTTCAGAAGCTAAGCAAGGACAAGAACACACAAACAGCAATGGAATGGATGGTCTCCAGGAATGGAATGGATGGTCTCCATTTGTGAATACCTGGGTGCCAACCCAAGAGTATTAGAAATTAGAATACTTCATTTTTCATCTGAGAAAAAAATTTTAAGTTACTTTTGTCCTATTTTTTTATTTCTTTAAAATGTAGACAATGGCAGTTGTAGGAAAAAAGAAAATGTTTATTAATAATGTTACGATAACGGTTTTGAATTTTTATGATCATGATCCTTGTGACCAGAAAATGGGGGTCTAGGTTACAGGAAACACACCTTTGGATTTCTTTCTGCCTGTGCTGATTTTTTCTAGGCCATTTCCATATGTTGCCCATCACCCCCCCCCCCCCCCCCCATGGCTGTCTGGCCAGTCTTTAATGTTGATAGTCTGATTGACTTCTGATCTAATCAGTCTATGCTCTTTCAAGTTTTTTTTTTTTTTTAATTTTTTAATTTTTAAAATTTACATCCACATTAGTTAGCATATAGTGAAACAATTGATTTCAGGGAGTAGATTCCTTAATGTCCCTTACCCATTTAGCCCATCCCCCCTCCCACAGCTCTGGCTCTTCGAAGTTTTGATCATTTTTCTTGTCCTGGCTTTACATCAATCATTACTTTCCCATACTGTCTTCAGAGAAATGAGCAAGGAATGTGGCTTTGGGGTTTATGGGTATTTTATATGCTAAGCTATAACTGATTTTACATGTTTATGGCTTTTCTTTTAAACATGTGTTTATGATAGTTAATAATAGCTGTCATTTACTGAGCTCTTACTATGTTCCAGGCACTGTGCTAAATGCTTTGCATTCTTTTTTTTTTTTAATTCAATTCTTAAAATAATTTTCTGAGGCAAGCATTTACCATTATCTCCACTTTATAGATGTGGAAATTGAAGTTTAGAGAAGTAAAGTTACCCGCTGAAGGTCATGATTGGGCTGGTTGACTTGTACATAATAGATTTAGTTCCTAACAGTTTTCAAACTAAAACCCAACTGCAGAGTTTCTGAAGTTTGCTAATCTTTAGTTAATGTGGTACTTTTTTCACCAGATCTTCCGAAAAGCGAGAGCAGTGGCTCCTTCCATTATTTTCTTTGATGAACTTGATGCCTTAGCAGTTGAAAGGGGCAGGTAAGAAATATTTAATAGGACTGCAATTAAATATCAGTGATTACATTGTAGAGGATATAGTATTTCTTATACAAATTTTATTTATCAATGTATTTGGCCTCCATAAAATAATTTTTAATTCATGTAAGTTTTTTCTTATATCCAACTATTTTATGTTCTCATTTTATAATACTTTCATATACGTTTTTTAGAAGTGTTTTTTAATGTTTATTTATTTTGAGAGAGAGAGACAATGAGAGAGTGAGGGAGACACAGAATCCAAAGCAGGCTCCAGGCTCCAAGCTGTCAGCCCAGAGCTGCACATGGGACTTGAACTCACAGACCACAAGATCATGACCTGAGCTGAAGTCTGGCGCTTAACCAACTGACCAGCCAGGTGCCCCCATATACCTTTTTTTTTTTTAAGCATTCATATCCATTTGGGGCATTTGAGTTAATTTTCATAGTTTATTATTTATAGATACCCCTGTTTACAGAGACCCCCCCCCAGCACTGCCTATCAGAATTTTGGTTGTTATAAACGTATGATAAAAACTATAAGCAACACTCCATTAAAAATAATTATACAATACAGTAAAACCAATTATAATAAAAGATTTTAATACTCTCTAGATTAGATCATGTTTCCTAAAATATAGTTACAATAGAATAAAAATTAGTGTTAATAGTTTTATTCCTGAATCTCAAGCAATAAAGATTATTTATATCATTTCAAATAACGTGTATATACGTATACAGATGTATGTACGTGTATGTGTGTGTATGTATAGGTGCATGCATGCACGTGCACTATTTTCAAGTATGATTTTTTTCCTCTACAAATGTTTACAGGTCCTTTTAAGGATTATGTGCTGTAAATACTTCATGTAGAGAATGTTAATGTGTGTGCTTTGTGCACAGCTTCCTGATGTATATATTTATTAGAAAAGTTCTGCTGATGATAATTACAGTGATGGTAGAAGGCACCTTGTAGGTCCCCAATATTAAAGTCTATAAGAGGCATTGGTGCTCTCTTCCTTCCTGAGGAGAGCTGCCTCATGAGATGAGTATAAACTGTCATTAGGAGACTATTATAAGAGGTAGTCTGTCCTACTCTTCACTCTACCCATTCAATATCCTGCAATACCGACCAGTCTTTTTATTTTATGAGTTGAAGTACTTGAATTCTTTTATAACTTCTGAGATGAGATACGACAAAAGGTTACAAATAGCTCAAGTTCACCTTTAACTACAAGAGAAGAAAAAGGAAGCCTGAGAAGTTTGCTGAAGTAGCATGACCTGCCACATATTTGTGACATCACAGACCTTTTTGGAGCCTAAAAAAGGAATAGGGTAGGATACATTGTTTAAATATGAACCAGATGGGAGGTAGAGTATGTAGCAGAGTTCTCATAAAATGCTTTTGAAATATAGTGGTGTGAGAAACCAGACAAGGCATTTGATAGAAAAATCCTGTTTTTGCAGGCAGTTTGGCCCAGTAGGAATTGGGTGCAAATATATTAAGAGATGCTAATGATTTACAGCCTCCAGATATAATTTCCCCTACTAGTCTTCATCATGTTGTATATTTATACCTCCCTCCCTCAGTGGCTTGTTCAAGCTAAATTCAAATAAATTCAATGCTGTTTCCTTTGTATAGAAAAATTTTTGGTCACATTTGTTGACATTTTAGAAAGCAGCAATGAGGCTGATAAGTAAACATAATGCTAATGGTCCACTGTAGAGATTTTTGGTTGTACCTTTAGTGCACTAAGTCTTCTATAGATTGTGTTTTATAGCCATAAGAATCTCAAAGAGAATGCTATCCTGTTTTCTTTGTTTCTAAATTTTGCGATGGGCTAGCATTACCTAGAAAGTGATTGTTTTATCTAAGTAGAATGCTGGCACCTAAAAACTAAAACATACAAAGCCTACACATGTATGTTTTTGTTCTTCGGCTATTTGAATTGTACAGTTTCTAGAACTTTAAAATAAACAGCTATTGATAGATAACGGTATAAAATTCTGAAGGTACTAAACCAATTTTATGCATTGTTAGAGAAATAGAAAACATAGAAAAATTAAAAATTCCATAAACTAGGAGGCATTTCTACATAATAGTGTGATATAGAATAGTTATTGCTTTCATTTGTTCAACAGTTTTATGTTTCCTGTGATAACATTCAGATCAAACCCATATGACTAGTTCAGAAATGATAGTGCATGAAAAACTTCTTATCAAGATTTTAATTTCTAAACTTAAGATGTTTAACAAATTGAGCAGAGAATTGATGATATATGCTAGTCCTTATTATCCTGTTTGGTAAATCAATTATTTTGACTATTTGAAGTTACTCAAGTTAGCTATGAAACTGAGATTTGCCGCCAGCAAGCACATTGTAAACAGAGCATAGGTATATTGTTTGCTTAGCTTTAGAAATATTTGTGCTTGTAGAATGAGAGACTTTTCATGCTTATGTAGGTATCTAATGACAACCACTAGTTTCTCCTCCTCCCTGTCCCATTTAAGTTTCTTTGAGACTTGAAAAATAAATAAGCCTGATGTCTTTTTCTGTATGCCCATTTTAATTATGGATGTTCTGAATTCATACTGTGAGTTGGAGGAAATGTTATAAGATTCCTTTTACAAAGTGTTTTAGTGATCTGTATAAGATTTGGGAAAATTGAAAATGCTGTTAAGGTAGCAGAGTACTTTGGAAAATAGGTATTATGTCTGGCAGTAAAGCACTGAGGTAGGGAAGAGCTAATAATGATATTAGCTAGTATTCATTTAGTGCATATTATGTACTAGAAACTGTTCTAAGTGTTTTATAGGTAAAGAAAAAACTCACAGAAATGCCCCTGCATTAATGCAAGGTAGGATACTTTACATTTGGCAATTGGCCCCACTACTCTGCCTCATCTCCCAGCTAGCTTAAAAATTTACCCTTTTCAAGGTTGTAGTGGAGAGGAGAGAACAAGCTGGGCAGTAAATCATCAGTCAGCCTTATCTGAGGCAGCAGTCTGGTCCTCAGAAGTGAGTCCCCATATACTATATTCTCTTAGCCCAGTCTCCTCTGATGGAGGCAATGGCCACTGACTAACTGGGAGATCCCTAGAAGAAATTCCTCTGTCTGAGACATTCCATCTAGTTAGGGGATCCTGAATATTCCTCGTTAGATGACATTGATTGCCTGGGCAGAGCAGATATACTCTGAGCCACTTTTCGACTCGACTACCATACCATAGATTCCAGGATTCCAGGTGTAAGTAGTTAACTAACCTTTCAAACTTGTATTTATTGTGCATTTTCTCTGTGACTTACTTTAGTAATGACCCTGTTTGTCTAACTGAGCTATTGTTAGATTCCTTTGCAGGCATTCATTCAGTCACTTGTTCTGTAAATATTGATTGAATGCTCATTCTGCAGCAGGCTTTATGTTGGGGATAAAACAGTGAACAGGGCCTAGGACAATTTCCTTAACCTCTCTATGCCTTTGTTTCTTCATTTGTAAAATGGAGATGGTAGTAGTAACAAATTTTAGGTTGTTAGAATGAAATACACGTAAAGGGCTTGACATAGTGCCTAGCATTTTAGTAAGTGCTTAAAAAACTTTAGTGTTTCTTATAATTTCTTCATAGATATAATAATAATACCTATTATTATTATTTCCATATAGATAGAAATATAGTAATAGACATAGAAATGGATCCTGTCCCAACAGAAGTTACATTCTAGTGGGTGACACTGAAACACTTGGGAAATTAGAAAACGTGTTCTGTGGATGGCAGACACTATGGCATTTTGTCAATCTAAGACGCCTTCAGTTGTAAGACAAATCATTATCATAGGTACTCAAGGAAAATGTAGCTTTAAACTGTGATATGGTGCTGAGAAGTCAACAACTCCAAGAGACATTCTGACCTCAGACATTTTAAATATGAAAAAAGTTTGTATCTTAGAGATAGAAAAAAGATAGTATTGTTATTTGGGAGAAAGATGATCTGTTCTGGTTTATAAAAGTGGTGCTGTTAAATAAAAAATGTTCTGGATATTGTTTTATGAATAGAATATAAAAAAGTTTATTAAATACATAGAAAAATGAAAAAGATGAAGTGCAAGTTAAAAGCTGACTGATGGAATGATATCTTCTGTGAGGTATTGGAGAATCTGTGATATTAATAACTACTTTCTTGTATACCTGTTATTGCGATTAATAGTCCAGAATTGGTACTTGGAGTGGTTTGGGAAAAAAGTAAGAAGTTCTGAGCCAGCTTTCATTGAAAGTGAAGGTTCCAGGCTTAGCAGCATTCTCAATTTTAAAATAACGGTCAGAAAATTGAAGAGCCTCCTTTACAGCATATCCAGATTTCAGGTGAATTCAGTGAATACATGACACTAAGCACTGTAGAGGAAATTTTTGCGCACTTCATTTCTCTAAATGACATTCTCAATGAGGGTTATGCATTTTTCTAATGTGATATTTATGGTAGTTTTAAAATTTTCATAAAATCATAAAATTTTGTTGCTGAAAAAGTTCTTAGAAGTCATCTAGTGCAACTTTTATTCTTCAGAAGAACAGAA
Source organism: Leopardus geoffroyi (assembly GCF_018350155.1). Taxonomy (NCBI): domain Eukaryota; kingdom Metazoa; phylum Chordata; class Mammalia; order Carnivora; family Felidae; genus Leopardus; species Leopardus geoffroyi. Next base: position 101,267,187 of record NC_059327.1, on the reverse strand, counting down.
GCCCTTAGATGTTAAGAGAAGAGGCACATAACTCCTTTGTGGTCTAAACAAGACTAGAACTCATGTCTTCTGATTCAGTGCTCTTTGAACTATACTGCTGCTGCCTCTTATACTGTCAGGATTTGAGACAAAAAGTGTGTTTGTATCATATCATATACACATGAGAATAAAGATTCTCATGTATCTAAATATTTAAAGAATATTTCTTTGTGTTTGAGAAACTAACAATAACTGCTTATTACTTTATTTATTTTTTAATTTTATTGAAGATTTATTATGAATTATAAATTTAATTTTATTAACATTTATTCATTTTTGAGAGAGCATGAGCGGGGAAGGGGCATAGAGAGAAAGGGAGAAACAGGATCTGAAGCAGGCTCCATGCTCTGACCTGTAAGCCCAGAGCCCGACGTGGGGCTCAACTCATAAACCACAAAATCATGACCTGAGCTGAAGTCGACTAAGCCACCCAGGCGCCCCTAAATACTTTTAACCACTGTTTTGTAAATCTGTGTTTCAAGTTGCTAAATTAAGTGCCTATTTCCTGGTATGCAGATTTTCCTAATTTATACTTAATTGCCTCAGATATAACATAGTTTTGACATTTTTAAACTCTTAATATTAAACAGAAATGCTAGGGAAAAGAGCACAAAAGAAGAAATACAAAATGAAACACATGTATAGTTTTATAAATTACTTTTTGTTTTGTGTTTTGTCCATGCACTGTGGCTGAATACTATACCATAGATTAAAGGTATGACTCTACTTAAATGGTCTGTTGCAGCATTTTATTAGAAATTGGGTCTTATTTTTTGTTGTTGTAGGATACATAGGTCTCTTATTGTAGTTGTCTTTAGAGTGAAAGTTTGCTTGTGTTTTACAAGCACTATGAAAATTATCATAGGTAATGCTTGTGTTCAGAGTAGTATGTGTTTGACTAGCCTTCTTTAGACCTTTTTTTAAGTCTCTTCCAAGCATGAATACTGACTACGTGGATGTGGGAGGTAGTTTTAAGAGACAAAGTCAGATGCCTACCATTTGGAACTACATGACATTTAAAAATGTACACTAGAAAAAATTTAGAAATGTAAATTAGAGGGGCACCTGGGTGGCATAGTCAGTTGAGCATCCAACTCTTGGTTTCGGCTCAGGTCATGATCTCATGGTTCATGGGATTGAGCCCCATGTCGGACTCTGTGCTGACAGCACAGAGCCTGCTTGGGATTGTCTCTTTCACTCTCTCTCTGCCCTTCCCCTGCTCACATCCTCTCTCTCTCCCTCCTTCCCTCTCTCAAAATAAATAAATAAATAAACTTAAAAAAATGTAAATTGGCTACACAAGAGGCTGGTCTATAGTTTAGAAATCATATGAAGGGACAAATGATGGGGCATTTTAATGATTTTATTGAAGGAGTTGAAAAGGAAATGTATGTATTATTTTTGTGACAATTTTAGTATTGAAAAACAAACTGTTTAGTCATTACCATCATGGTAGGAAGATTGCTTTAAGGTAGAGGTTGGCACACTTTTTCTGCACCAGCCTAGTTAGTAATTCTTTTCTTTTCTTTTTAGTCCCATAGTCTCTATCGCAACTATTCATCTCTGCTGCTGTTGTGCAAAAGCAGCCATAGAGAATATGTGATCAAATAAGAAAACAGTTGGCTGGGCAGATTTAGCCTATAGCTATAGTTTATTGACCCGTTTTAAGATACCATAAATGCCCCTTCAGTCCATGGCACTATATGACTTTTGAATAGAAATAATTTAGAAAAGGGGCTTGACTTCTGAAGGGAAAAGAGAATTAATGTTTTAGGAAAGCCTAGCTTCAATATTTTCTACAGCTGAACATCTTTTTTCCATTGTTGTTGCCTATCTCTAGCAGATAATAAAATTTTATAAAATCATTTCATTATGTTATTGATTACACATTTGTTTTTAAACTTTTCCTTGGAGTTGGTTTTGATTTCCTAGGATGTCAGTTTTATGGTTTTTGTTTCCTACCGCAGCTTTGAAAGTCAGCCAAGAATATTTCTCAGCCCATAAAACATTTTCACTATGCTATTCTGTAGCTAGCTCTCAATGATCTGTGGAAATAAAAGGCAAAGACAGCTTGGGTAATGGGAATCCAAAGAATTTCCTTCACCTAATCATCAACATTAAATATAGCCACCATTTCCTCCTATAACAAATAGCAAATTGGACAAGTAGGAGTTTAACTTCTTTCTGTTTAGAACTGCCAATTGGAGGTGTCAGTAATGTTTCTGAATTTGATTATTTATTAAAAATATTGAAATAACTTTACCTGAGTGCTATACAATACCAACACAGGATATAGAATTTTAAAACTAGAAGGGTCTACATATGTATTTCCTAATTCACTTCCCTCATTCATACATGCCAGTAATTATGAAATCTTCAAGGGAACAACAATGTTTTCATCCTCTTATCTTGGGTGTCTAGCACAATGCCTAGCAAAAAAGCACTCAGACGTTTATTTTTTGAATAAGGGAATGAAGACTTTGAGAAACTAGAGATTAGGTTCATTTAGCTTGTTGTTAGTGGAGTCTGACTTCACTATGTTTTAGCATCCTTTATAAACCAATTTTCTTTTAAAATTAAACACTGAGACTGTCTTTTGGATATTTGTTACCTGCCTTATGTTTATAGAAGCACCATCATCTTCATTATAAAGAACCATTTGTAAGCTTTGGAATACATTCAACTGTCAGCTCTAAAAAAGAATTAACTGACATGCTAAATGATACTTTTTTCAAAATATTTCTATACTTTTTATACACACTAACTCTGAAAGTGGGTCTGGACTCACAAAATTTGTCAGTTGTGCTAAGGATACACAAAGATATTCTTTATAACGTACCTGATAGCAGCGTAATCAGATGGTAACAAAGGATAGCAACAATAATGAAGATCATACTTTTTAGGCGACTGAGAAGACATTTTAAAAAAGATCCTTGACATCCTTGGTTTACTAATTCATTTTGTAGAAAGGTTACCCTCTGCCCAGAAGGCCATTCAGTCAGACTTATTTTATTTTAATCACACTTATTTTATTGTAATTCAACTTATTTTAATCAAGTCTTTTCTCAAGTAAGCAAGCACTCAAATCACTGGGTCCCAAAATCCTGGATATCTGTAGCTATATTTAGAGCATATAAAGGAAGATCCTGAATCAGTATCCACCCCTCCCCACCTCCAAAAAAACCAAAATTCATTTAGAAGACAAACAAAAGAGAGTAGGAAAAAAGATGAAGAAAACTTCTTTTGGTATAGATCCAAGAAATCAAACAAGTAGAGATTTTCTTGTCATTAGTCTGTTTCTTGATCCAAGCATTTCTGCATTTGAGAAAACAATCTTATGAGTATATTATATTTGTTTTAGAAGGTTTTTTATTCTTTTAAAAATTATTTTTAAAATTAAAAAATATATCTGAAAAGTATAAAAATATTATTATCTGGAAATTTTAGCTATTCAAAATAAATCATTCCTTGAGGATTCTGAGGAGCCAAGCTATTATCACATTTGCTATTATCACAGCTAGTACACAATTAACATTAAAATGTAAAGAACTTTACCAATACACAGCAATTTCCTACTAATACATCTTACAGAAACAAAGTATTGTTCAGTAGTTTATTAGGCTTACTGGTTTGGGCATGCCTAGCAGTTAGGAAAGGCTTCGGAGGAATTGTTCTTGTCTTAGTATTATGTCAGTGGTTTTCATGGCAAAATTTAAGGAATTTTGATACCTTTCTACTGTGTTGTAAGTCAGGTGAGCTGGCAATATGAATCTGGATGTATGTACTGATCTGAAAATCTATCATACATCAAGTTCATGCTTTGTGTCAGCAAACATTTATGTGCCAGACCCCCCCCCCCCTTGTTAGCTTATATGTTAAGATAACTTATATGTTAAGATAACTTAACTTTGTTAAGCCACCTATAACAATGATAATTCTAATAATGATAATGCTTATAACTATTACCTATTAATATTTTCATTGTGCTGAGCATTGTGCTAGATCTTTTATCTATCTTGTCTAATTTTGAGGAAGGTATGAGCCCACCATGTATTAATTGAGAAAATTGAAGTTCAGAGAGGCTAAGTACTTTTTCCACAAGATTACACAAAAAAGTAAATGGTAAAGTTGGCATTTGAACCCATGCTTATCAAAGCTCATTCCCAAATTCAAAGCAACCTTCCCAATGAGTACTAACCAGTGAAGGTTTTACTGGAATGGTTTTTAAAACTTCACATTGTATAATAATTCATTATAGCCTACAACTTTAACTGAATTCTTTTATCAGTTCTAGCAAATTTTTGGTGGAATCTTTCAGGTTTTCTATATATAGTACTATGTCATCTGCAAATAGTCAAAGTTTGACTTCTTCCTTGCCCATTTAGATGCCTTTCTTTCTTTTTGTTGTCTGATTGCTATGGCTAGAACATCCAGTACTATGTTAAACAACAGTGGTGAAAGTGGACATTTTTATTACGTTGCAGCATGTTCCCTCTAAACCTACTTTGTTGAGGGTTTTCATCATGAATGGTTGTTATACTTTGTCACATGCTTTTTACGCATCTATTTAATGATCATATGGTTCTTATTTCTTGTATTAATTTGGTGTGTCATGATTGATTAGCAATTATTGGACCACGCTTGCAACCCAGGAATTAATTGCACTCGATTGTAATGAATGATTTTTTAATGTACTGTTGGATTTGATTTGCTAGCATTTTATTGAGAACATTTGCATCTATGTTCATAAGGAATACTGGCCTGTAGTTCTCTTTTTTTAGTGGTGTCTTTATCTGATTTTGATATCAGGGTAATGCTTTACACCAATAATGAAGCAGCAGAGAGAGAGAAATTAAGGAATCAATCCCATTTACAATTGCACCCAAAACAATAAGATACCTAGGAATAAGCCTAGCCAAAGAGGTAAAAGATTTATACTCTGAAAACTATAAAACATTGGTGAAAGAAATTAAAGGTGTCACAAAGAAATGGAAGGACATTTCATGCTCATGGATTGGAAGAACAAATAATGTGAAAATGTCTATACTACTCAAAGCAACCTGCACCTTTAATGCAATACCTATCAAAATAGCAATAGCATTTTTCACAGAACTAGATAGAACAAACAATATTAAAATTTGTATGGAACAACAGAACACTCTGCCTAGCCAAAGCAACCTTGAAAAAGCCAAGCAAAGCTGGAGGCATCACAATTCTGGACTTTAAATTATATTAAAAAGCTTAGTAATCAAAACAGGATGGTACTGGCACAAAATAGACACCATAGATCAATAGAACAGAATAGAGAACCCAGAAATGAACCCACAACTATATGGTCAATTAATCTTCAACAAAGCAGGAAAGAGTACCCAGTGGGAAAAAGTCTCTTCAACAAATGGTGTTGAGAAAACAGGACAGCGATATGCAGAAGAATGAAATTGGACCACTTTCTTACACCATACACAATAGTAAATTCCAAATGGATTAAAGATCTAAATGTGAGACAGGAAACCATTAAAATGCTAGAGAATAACAGGCAGTAATTTCTTTGACACCAGCCATAGCAACTTCTTTCTAGATAAGTCTCCTAAAGCAAGGGAAACCAAAGCAAAAATAAACTATTGGAACTTCATCAAACTAAAAAGCTTCTGCACAACAAAGGAAACAGTCAACAAAACTAAAAGGCAGCCTGTGGAATAAAAGAAGATATTTGCAAATGACATATCCGATAAAGGGTTAGTATCCAAAATATATAAAGAACTGATGGCCAGCAGACACATGAAAATTCATCAGCCTCACTCATTATCGGGGAAATCCAGATCAAAACTACAATGAGATATCACCTCACATCTGTCAGAATGGCTAAAATCAATGACACAAGAAACAACAGGTTTTGGTGAGAATGTGAAAAAAGGGGAACCCTCTTATGCTGTTGGTGGAAGTGCAAACTGGTGCAACCACTGTGGAAAACAGTATGGAGGTTCCTCAAAAAGTTAAAAATAGAATTACCTTATGATCCAGCACTTGCTCTACTGTTTACCCAAAGGATACAAAAATGCTAATTCCAAGGAATACATGCACTCTTATGTTCATAGCAGTATTATTTACAATAGCCAAATTATGGAAGTATCCATTGACTGAGGTGGTATATATGGTTTGTGAGTTTGAGCCCCACATTGGGCCCTGTGCTGACAGCTTGGAGCCTGGAGGCTGCTTTAGATCCTGTGTCTCCTTCTCTCTCTGCCCCTCCCCTGCTTGCGCTGTCTCTCTCTCTCTCTCTCAAAAATAAATAAACATTAAAAGAAATTAAGAGGTGGTATATATACACGATGGAATATTACTCAGCCATAAAAAAGAATGAAATCTTGCCATTTGCAAGGACATGGATGGAGTTAAAGAGTATTATAACTAAGCAAAGTTAATCAGGGAAATACAAATATTATGATTTCACTCACGTGTGTTCTTTAAGAAGCAGAACAAACAAGCAAAGGGAAATAGAGAGGCAAACCAAGAAATGTACTCTTGACTGTAGAGAACAAACTGACGGTTTCCAGAGGTGAGTTGGGTGGGGGATGAGTTTAAGTGCATGATGGGGATTAAGGAGTGTGCTTGTTTTGATGAGCACCTGGTTTTGTGTAGAAGTGTTGAATTACTGTGTTGTACACCTGAAATGAATATTATGCTATATGTTAACTAACTTGAAGTTAAATAAAAACCTTATTTTTTTAATAAAAACTTTTACAAATAATAATTCATTATAATAACTAGAGAATTTTAATCTTCTCTGTCACTGTTTCTGAATCTATGGCATTGGGAAATGATGCATGTTTATAAGCATTTTCTCTGCTTTAATTTTGAGACTGCTTTTTTCAGAAAATGAATTTGAACTGATATGTTCCTTATTATTTATTTTGTTGGATTATGTTCATGACAATAGTGTGGGGATGTCCAGGACTGTGAAAAAATTCTCTTCCAAAAACTGCTTTTGGCAAAGCGTATATTGAGCTGTGAGTTTAAAGATCACTTGTTTCTCTAATACTGTGTTTGAGTCAAAACTATACAGATGTAATGAGTATTGACTATGTTAGCCTGGAATTTTTACTGGGAAATTATGGCAGAATGGAAAAATACATACTTCTGTGTCATTCTCTATGCTAACAGTTTATACAAAACTACAGTTGTGCAGAGTACATGCAGCTTACAGAGCTCTAGGACAGCTGGAGAATATAACTCACTATGTATTCCTCTACTTTGTAGGATATCCTGTTAATCTAAAATAGTTTATTTACTGTTAGGTTCATGGAAATATTGATCCTAATCTGACAGCATAGTTTTAAGCTAGAAAATTTAAGGCATTGTTGATTCTTGACATTCATTATATAGTATTTGCTCTTAGTTTTTGAATTTTGATGCTTATTTCTCCTTAATTAGCATCTATTTTTTCAATACTATTAAGCATTTTCATTCAACTATAATAAAATTAGTCTTTCCCACCTCCCTCACTGTGTGCTGAGCTTTACTTTGGCTCGATGCTGTATTTGGTTTACAAAACTTTCAAGTTTTTTATGCTTTATAGTATTATGGAAAGAGTGTAGACTCTGGAGTCAAATAGGTATGTATTCATGTCCTGCCTCTGCCATTTGCTAGCTGTGGAATCTTGGGCAAATTACTCAACCTTTCTGTGCCTTGGTTTTCTGTGCTGTTATTGGGATGAATAGTACATGGGATGCATGGCAAGTTAACAGAGCAAGTTAAATATGTGTCAGTTTAAATATAATTTATTGTCAAGTTAGCTGACATACAGTGAATACAGTGTGCTCTTGGCTTTGGTAGTAGATTCCCATGATTCATCACTTACATACAACACCCAGTGCTTCTCCCAACAAGTACCCTCCTCAATGCCCATTACCCATTGTCCCCCCCCCCCCCCCCCCCCGCCCGGCCCCTGCCATCAACCCTCAGTTTGTTCTCTGTATTTAAGAGTCTCTCATGGTTTGCCTCCCTCTCTGTTAGAAACTCTTTTTTCCCCTTCCTTCCCCCATGGTCTTCTGTTAAGTTTCTCAAATTCCACATATGATTGAAAACATCTTTCTCTGACTGACTAATTTCACTTAGCATAATACCTTCCAGTTCCATCTACATTGTTGCAAATGGCAAGATTTCATTCTTTCTCATTGCCAAATAGTATTCCATTGTATATATAAACCACATTTTCTTTATACATTCATCAGTTGATGGACGTTTGAGCTCTTTCCATAATTTTGCTATTGTTGATAGCACTGCTATAAACGTTGGGGTACATGTGCCTGTTTGAATCAGCACTTTCGTATCCTTTGATTAAATTCCTAGTAGTGCAGTTGCTGGCTCATAGGGTAATTCTATTTTTAATTTTTTGAGGATCCTCCACACTGTTTTCCAGAGCAGCTGTACCAGTTTGCATTACCACCAACAGTGCAAGAGGGTTCCCCTATCTCCACATCCTTGCCAACATCTGTTGTTTCCTGAGTTATTAATTTTAGCCACTCGGACCAGTATGAGGTGGTATCTCAATGTGGTTTTGATTTGTGTTTCCCTGGTGATGAGCAATGTTGAGCATCTTTTCCTGTGTCTGTCTGCCATCTGGATGTCTTTTTTGGAAAAGTGTCTATTCATGTCTTCTGCCCATTTCTTCACTGGATTATTTGTTTTTTGGGTGTTGAGTTTGGTAAGTTCTTTATAGATTTTGGATACTAACCCTTTATCAGATGTCTTTTGCAAATATCTTCTCCCATTCCTTAGGTTGCCTTTTAGTTTTGTTGATTGTTTTCTTTGCTATGCAGAAGCTTTTTATTTTGATGAGGGCCCAGTAGTTCATTTTTGCTTTTGTTTCTCTTCTCTTTGGTGACGTGTTGATTAAGAAGTTGCTGCAGCTGAGATCAAAGAGGTTGTTGCCTGTTTTCTACTTTAGGGTTTGATGGTGTCCTATCTCATGTTTAGGTCTTTGATCCATTTTGAATTTATTTTTGTGTATGGTGTAAGAGAGTACAGTTTCATTCTTCTGCATGTTGCTGTCCAGTTCTCTCAGCACCATTTACTAGAAAGAATGTCTTTTTTCCATTGGATATTCTTTCCTGCTTTGTCAAAGATTAGTTGGCCATATATTTGTGGGCCCAGTTCTGGGTTTTCTATTCTATTCCATTGATCTATGTGTCTGTTTTTGTGTCAGTACCATACTGTCTTCATGATTACAGGTTTGTAATACAGGCTAATGTTGGGGGTTGTGGTGCCTCCAGCTTGGTGTTCTTTTTCAACATTACCTTGGCTATTTGGGGTCTTTTGTGGTTCCATATACGTTTTAGGATTGTTTGTTCTAGCTCTGTGAAGAATGCTGGTGCTATTTTGATTGGGATTGTATTGAATGAAAAGATTGCTTTGGGTCATATTGACATTTGTTCTTCCAATCCATGAGCACGGAATGTTTTTCAATTTCATTGTGTCTTCTTCAGTTTCTTTTATAAGTTTTCTATGGTTTTCCGCATACAGATCTTTTACATCATTGGTTAGGTTTATTCCTAGGCATTTTATGTTTCTTGGTGCAATTGTAAATGGGCTCGATTTCTCTTTCTGTTGCTTCATCATTAGTAATAGAAATGCAGCTAACTTCTGTACGTTGATTTTATGTCCTGCGACTTGGCTGAATTCCTATATCAGTTCTAGCAGCTTTTTGGTGGAGTCTTACGGGTTTTCCGTGTCTGGTATCATGTCATTGGCAAAAAGTTAAAGTTTGATTTCTATTTTGCCAGTTTGGGTGCCTTTTATTTCATTTTGTTGTCTGGTTGCTGAGGCTAGGACTTCCAATACTATGTTAAACAACAGTGGTGAGAGTGGACCTCCCTGTTATGTTCCTGATCTCAGGGGAAAGCTCTCAGTTTTTCCTCACTGAGGATGATATTAGCTGGGGCCTTTCATATATGGCTTTTACGATGTTAAGGTATGTTCCTTATATCCTGACTTGTGGGTTTTTATTAAGAACGGATGCTGTATTTTGTCAAATGATTTTTCCTCTTTTTCTTTTTAATATTTATTTATTTTGGGGAGAGCGCAAGCAGGGGAGGGGTAGAGAGAGGGTGACAGAGGATCTGAAATGGGCTCTGCAATGACAAACTGACAGCAGTAAGCCCAATGTGGGGCTCAAACTCAGAAACCGTTGAGATCATGACCTGAACTGAAATTGTATGTTCAACTGACTGAACTACCCATGTGCCCCTTTGTCAAATGCTTTTTCTGCATCCATTGACAGGATGATATGGTCCTTATCATGTTGATTGATTTGCAAATATTGAGCCAGCCCTGCAGCCCAGGAATGAAGCCCACTTGATCATGGTGAATAATTCTTTTAATACACTGTTGAATTCGATTTACTTGTATCTCCTTGAGAATTTTCACATTGATGTTCATCAGGGATATTGGCCTGTAATTCTCCTTTATAGAAGGGTCTGTCTGGTGTGGGAATCAAGGTAATGCTGGCTTCATAGAATGAGTCCAGAAGCTTTCCTTCTGTTTCTGTTTTTTCGAACATTGCTTTAAATGTCTGATAGAATTCCCCTGGGAAGCCATCTGGCCCAGGACTCTTATTTGTTGGGAGATTTTTGATAACCAGTTCAATTTCTTGCTGGTTATGGGTCTGTTCAATTTTCTGTTTCTTCCCATTTGAGTTTTGGTAGTGTGTGGATGTCTAAGAATTTGTCCATTTCTTCAAGGTTGTCCAGTTTGTTGACATACAATTTTTCATAGTATTCTCTAATAATTGTTTGTATCTCTAGGGAGGGTATTGGTTGTGATCTGTCCTCTTTCATTCATGATTTTATCTATTTGGGTCCTCTCTTCTTTTTGAGCCATCTGGCTGGGGGGTTATTAATTTTGTTTATTTCAAAAAATCAGTTCATAGATTCATTGATCTGTTCTACTGTTTTTTGTTTTTTGGGTTTTTTTTGGATTCTATATTGTTTATTTCTGCTCTAATCTTTATTATTTCTCTTCTTCTGCTGGCTTTGGGGTTTCTTTGCTGCCCCGCTTCTAGCTCCTTTAGGTGTGAGGTTAGGTTGCGTATTTGGGATTTTTCTTGTTTCTTGAGATAGGCCTGGATTGCAATGTATTTTCCTCTTAGGACTGCCTTTGCTGCATCCTAAAGGGTTTGAACTGTCGCATTTTCTTTTTTTTTTTTTTAATTTTTTTTTTAACTTTTATTTATTTTTGAGACAGAGAGAGAGCATGAACAGGGGAGAGGCAGAGAGAGAGGGAGACACAGAATCTGAAACAGGCTCCAGGCTCTGAGCTGTCAGCACAGAGCCCGATGTGGGGCTCGAACTCACAGACCGTGAGATCATGACCTGAGCCAAAGTCGGACGCTTAACCGACCAAGCCACCCAGGCACCCCTGAACTGTCGCATTTTCATTTTCATTTGCTTCCATATATTTTTTAATTTCCTCTTTAATTTCCTAGTTGACCCATTTATTCTTTAGTAGGATGTTCTTCAACCTCCATGCATTTGGAGGCTTTCCAAATTTTTTCTTGTGGTTGATTTCAAGTTTCGTAGCATTGTGATCTGAAAATATGCATGGTATAGATTCTTTTATATTTATTGAGGGCTGTTTTGTGACCCAGTATGTGGTCCATCTTGGAGAATGTTCCATGTGTACTCGAGAAGAATGTGTATTCTGCTGCTTTTGGATGAAAAGTTCTGAATATATCTGTCAAGTTCATCTGGTCCAGTGTATCATTCAAGACCATTGTTTGTTTATTGATTTTCTGCCTAGATGATCTGTCATTGTTGTAAGTGGAGTATTAAAGTAGCCTACAATTACCATGTTATTAGTAAGATTGCTTGTGTTTGTGATTAATTGATTTGTGTATTTGGGTGTTCCAAGTTTGGGGCATAAAAATGTACAATTGTTAGCTCTTCTTGATGGATAGACCCCTTAGGTGTGATATAATGCCCTTTTCATCTCTTGTTACAGTCTTTAGTTTAAAATCTAGTTTGTCTGATATAAGTATGGCTACTCCAGCTTTCTTCTGACTTCCAGTAGCATTATAGATGGTTTTTCATCCCCTTACTTTCAATCTGAAGGTGTCCTCAGGTCTAAAATGAGTCTCTTATAGGCCGTATATCGATTGATCTTGGTTTTTTATCCATTCGGATACCCTGTGTCTTTTGGTTGGGGCATTTAGTCCATTTACATTCAGAGTAATATAAATACAGATATAGCTACAGATTTACTGTCATCATGTTACCTGTAGGTTTTATGCTTGTGATGATGTCTCAGGTCCTTTGTGTTCTTTACAGCATTTCATTCACAGCATCCCCCTTAGGATCTCTTGCAGGGATGGTATAGTGGTCATGAACTCCTTCAGCTTTTGTTTGTCTGGGAAAGCCTTTATCTCTCCTTCTATTCTGAATGACAGCCTTGCTGGATATTTGGCTGCATATTTTTCCTATACAGCCCATTGAATATTTCCTGCCATTCCCTTCTGGCCTGACAAGTTTCAGTGGATAGGTCTGCTACTACCCTTATGTGTCTACCGTTGTAGGTTAAGGCCCATTTGTCCCTGGCTGCTTTCAGAATTCTCTCTCCATCTTTGTACTTTGCTAGTTTTGCTATGATATGATGTGGTGAAGACTTATTCTTGTTGATTCTAAAGGGAGTTTTCTGTGCCTCCTGGATTTTGATGTCTGCCTCCTTCCCCAGATTAGGGAAGTTCTCAACTATAATTTGTTCAAATAAACCTTCTGGCCCTTTCTCTCTCGCTTCTTCTTCTGGAACTCCTATGATACAGATATTATTACATTTCATTGAATCACTTTGTTCTCTAATTCTACCCTCATGGTCTAGTATTTTCTTATCTCTCTTTTTCTCAGTTTCACATTTTCTGTAATTTTATCTTTTATTTCACTTATTCTCCCCTCTGCTTCCTCATCCTTGCTGTTAGTGCATTTAGTTTATTTTGCCTCTCATTTACAGCATTCCTTAATTCTTTGACTATTTCTTAGTTCCTTGATCTCTGTAGCAATAGATTCTCTGTTGTCTTCCATGGTTTTTTCAAACCCTGCTATTAATCTTACAACTATTCTAAATTCTTGCTCAAATATATTGTTTATATCTATTTTGAGCAATTCTCTACCTATCATTTCTTCCTGGAATTTCTTTTGTGGAGAATTCTTCCATTTTGTCATTTTGGCTAGTTTTCTGTCCTTTACATGTTTTAATGGGTTGTTATGTGTTTTGCACCTGAGAACACTACTATATTAAGAAAGGGTCATATACTGTCTAGGGCCTGGCCCTTCAGGATTTGTTTTTGGAGTGTATTGGGTACTGTCTGTTGTTATGACTCTGGTTGCTTTATCTCCCTACTCGCAGTTGTGGTTTGGACCTTCCACCAGGTGTGCTTTGACTTGTTCATTGAAGTAACCATGGAAAAAATTTAAAAGGAGGGTGGTGGTGGAAGAAGCCTTATCCCATATGAAGAGAGAAATGACAGGGGTGGGGAAGAAGAAAAGAAAAGTAAAAATTGACCAGCTAGAGAATCAGAGAAACTATACATATGGTTTAATCCAGAGAAAGGGAAGATAATAAAGAAGGAGATACAGAAGAGGTGTAAAAAGAATAGATTAAAAAATATATATCTGCTTAACCAAACCAACAACCAGAATAGAGAAGGGAAGAAATAAGAGGAAGAAAACAAAAAAAGAAAGAAAAAAATATATATGTAAAATAAGAATTAACCAAGAATCAAATCAGAAAATGCAAAACTGCTGGACCAATATCTGATGGTGCCTCGGAATGGGTGGTTGTGCTGGTGTGGAGGAGGGGCCCTCTGTTTGGTCAGTGTGAGTCTAGCTCTGGTAGGTAACACAGTTACCAGGCATGGAGGGGCAGGGTTTGGTATAAGTGAGTCTGCCTCCAGTGGGTACCCACTGTCCTGTTCCCTGGAGCCCTACTGTGTTGGTGATGGAGAGAAAAATGGCCACACCCCAGTCTCTCCTCCCTGTACTGGATGACCTAAATCACACTGTTCAGGCTGTCCTCACAGCACTGTGAGGCTGTAATCTGGCTGGTTTGTCCAGCTCCACAGTCTCCTGGCTGTCCAGGAGCTTTGCTGAGATTCAAACCCCATTGTCTTAAAGGATCCTGCTCTGCACACCCTGGTTATGGAATAGTGCCACTCCATCCAGCTGACAAAGGGCTCTGGCTGGCAGGAGCCTGCATGGTCTTTTGTCCTTGAAGTAGCTATATACCTTCTTTTCACAGCACTCAAGGGAGGGAACTGCTCTCTCCTACTGTATTTCTGAGCTCACTACTGAGCTTGGGGCTGCCCTTCCTCCTCCCCAGGTATGTGCATAGGACAGCAGACCTCGGTCTGGAGGAAGTCCCACAACCCTGGATCGTTACTCCTAAGACTGTTTGCAAGTTAGAAATTGGCTCCTTCTCCATTTCTTTTTTTTTTTTGTTGTTGTTGTTGTTCCCTGGTCTGTGGTCTGGAGAGATTTTTGTCCTGGCCAAATACAATCTTATACTTCCACAGCCTCTCTTTATCTTCCTTTTGTCTCTCCACAGAAGGGTATCCCTCCCCTCCATGCCTACGCCACCCATTTTGTCTCTCCCAATTCACAGTCTTGGACTATGGCCTGCCAATCTGTCCCTCTGGGCCCCTGGAGATGTTTGTCACTCTGTAGCGTGGATTCCTGGAATTCCAAGTCTTCTGGCCTCAATACTGCTGTGCTTGAGGGACAAGGGATCTTCGGGCCCCCCTACTTCTCCACCATGTTGATGCCTCTTTGTGTCATTTGTTATTAACACAGTATCTGGGAGGTAGATACTCAATGAACAGTGGGTATTTTTTATCATTATTTATGAAGGTTTTCCCCTCACATCTTGTCTGAGAAATCAGAGCTCTCCATTTTCCTGAGGCTATTAGGTCAGGCACAGATAAACTGCCTTGTGCAAATGGAATATAAACTGAGTTTTCATAATTCTGCCAGCAAATGGTGTTATCAAATCAGGGGAGCTTAATTTTTATTTATGGAAATCAGAGATTTTGTTGTGATTATTTTTGAGGCAGCCCAACAAGGTAAGCAAGAAATCTAAGAAATCTCTGATTTTTATAGACCCTTCAAATGTTTAATTACCAAGTGTTATGGTCAGCTGGACAACGTAGCTAGAATTTTAAACATGCAGAATATTGTTTGCAGGAAAATGGAATATGTAGAGTATGATATAATTTTGAGAGAGAATCCCAAGCCCACTCTGCACTGTCCACACAGAGCCTGATGTGGGGCTCGAAACCACGGACCATGAGATGATGACCTGAGCTGAAGTCGGATGCTTAACCAACTGAGCCACCCACGCCCCTATTTTTGAGTTTTAAGGGTTCTTTTTATATTTTGGATATCAGTCCTTTATGAGACATGTCTTCTGCAAATATTTTCTCTCAGCTTGTGGCTTGTTTCCTCATTCTTTTGTTGATGTCTTTGAAGAGCAGGTGTTTTTAATTTTAGTGAAGTCCAGCTATTATTTCTGTCATGGATCATTCCTTTAGTATTGTATCTAAAAAGTCATCAACATAGCCAAGATCATTTGGATTTTCTTCTCTGTTACTATCTAGGAGTTTATAGTTTTGCATTTTGTGTTTAGATCTGTGATTCAGTTTGAGTTAATTTTTCTGAGTGGTGTAAGGTTTCTGTTTAGATCCTTTTTTTTTTTTTTTTTTGCACGTGGATGTCCAGTTCTAGCAGTATTTGTTGAGAAAATTTTTCTTGTTGATGCTTTATTCACCTGCAAGAAAACACAGTTTTATTTATTCCTTCCCAATCTGTATACCATTTCTTACCTTTTCTTGTCCTGTTGGACTAGCTGGGACTTCTAGTACACTGTTGAAAAAGACTGGTGTTGGGGCGCCTGGGTGGCGCAGTCGGTTAAGCGTCCGACTTCAGCCAGGTCACGATCTCACAGTCCGGGAGTTCGAGCCCCGCGTCAGGCTCTGGGCTGATGGCTCAGAGCCTGGAGCCTGTTTCCGATTCTGTGTCTCCCTCTCTCTCTGCCCCTCCCCCGTTCATGCTCTGTCTCTCTCTGTCCCAAAAATAAATAAACGTTGAAAAAAAAAAAAATTTAAAAAAAAAAAAAAAAAAAAAAGAAAAAGACTGGTGAGAGGGGACATCTTTGCCTTGTTCCTGATATTAGTGGAAAAGTTTCTTGTTTTTCACCATTATGTATGATGTTATAGGTTTTTTGTAGATATTGTTTTTATCATGTTGAGGAAGTTCTCTTTATTATTAATTAGCTGTGTTTGTATCATGACTGGGTGTTGGATATTTTCATATATATCTTTATTAAAGTAAACTTGCCATAGAGTGTTACATTAGTTTCAGGTGTACACTATAATGATTTGACAAGTTTTGTATGTTATGCCACTCACCACAAGTGTAGCTACCATCTGTCATTATACAATGCTATTATAAAATCATAGATTGTATTCCCTATGCTGTGCCTTTTATTTCCATTACTTATTCATTCTGTAACTAGAAGCCCACTCTCTTTTACCCACTCTCCTTCACCTATTTTGCCTGACCACCACCCCCCCCCCCCCAGCCCCCGCCTCCTCTCTGGCAACCACCAGTTGATTCTGTGTATTTTGGGTCTGTTTATGCTTTTTATTTGTTTATTCATTTTTTTGTTATTGTTTTTGTTTTGTTTTTTGTTTTTTAGGTTCCACATATAAGTAAAATCACATCGTATTTGTCTTTCTTTTAAAAAAATTTTTTTTTAGCATTTATTCATTTTTGAGAGAGAACATGAGGGGGGCTGTCAGAGAGACAGAGAGGAAGACACAGAATCAAAAGCAGGCTCCAGACTCTGAGCTGTCAACACAGAGACCAACGTGGGGCTCAAACCCAAAAACTGTCAGATCATGACCTGAGCTGAAGTCAGATGCTTAACTGAATGAGCCACCCAGGTGCCGCAGTATTTGTCTTTCTATGACTTATTTCATACGCTACCCTCTGGGTCCATCCATATTGTCACACATAGCAAGATATCACCTTTTTCATGGCTGCATAACATTTACGTGTGTGAGTGTGCATGTGTATACATATTTATACCACATCTTTATCCATTTATCTGTTGTTGGACACTCATGTTGCTTCCATATCTTGGTTGTTGTAAATAACGCTACAAAAAATATAGAGGTGCATACATATTTTCAAATTAGTGTTTTCATTTCCTTCGGATAAATGCCCAGTAGTGGAATTACTGGAGCATATGATATTTCTATTTTTTTAATTTTTTGAGGAGCTTTATACTGTTTTCCACAGTGGCTATACCGATTTATACTCTCATCCACAGTGCGTGCAAGTGTTCCGTTTTATTGACATTGTTGCCAATACTTTTTCTTTCTTTTTTTGATTTAGCCATTCTTACAGGTGGAAGGTGATATCTCATTGTGGTTTTGATTTGGACTTCCCTGATGATTAGGGATGTTGGGCATCTTTTCATACATCTGCTGGCCATCTGTATGTCTTTGGAAAAATGTCCATTTTAACTAGATTAGTTTGGGGTTTTGGTGTTGAGTTTTATGAGTTCTTTATATATTTTGGATATTAACACTTATCAGAAATATTATCGTTTACAAATATCATTACTTATCATTTACAAATATCTTCTCTCATTCAGTATCATTTGCAAATATCAACTCCCATTCAATTGCCGTTTGGTTTATTGTTAGTTTCCTTCACTGTGCAAAATCTTTTTATTTTGATGTAGTGCCAGTAGTTTATTTTTGCTTTTATTTCACTTGCCTTTGGAGACATATCTAGAAAAATGTTGCTATGGCCAATATCAAAGAAATTATTGTCTTGGGGTGCCTGGGTGGCTTGTTAGTTAAACGTCCGACTTTGGCTCAGATCATGATCTCATGGTTCGTGAGTTTGAGCCACACATTGGGCTCTCTGCTGTCAGTAGAGAGCCTACTTCAGATCCTCTGTCTCCCTCTCTCTCTGCCCATCCTCCACTCATGCTTTCTCTCTCTCTCAAAAATAAACATTAAAAAAATTTTTTTTAATTATTGTCTTTGTTTTTCTTTCCCTAGGAGTCTTACGGTTTTAGATCTCACATTTAGATTATTAATCGATTTTGAGTTTATTTTTGTGTATAGTGTAAGAAAGGGGTCATTTTGTTTTATCACATTTTGCTATCCAGTTTTCCCAGCACATTTATTGAAGAAACAGTCTTTTGCCCGTTGTATATTCTTGTTTCCTCTGTCGTAGAATACTTGACCATATAAAGAGTTTATTTCTGGGTTCTCTATTCTGTTCTCTTGTTCTATGTGTCTGGTTTTTTTTGCCAATACCATGTTGTTTTGATTACTACAGCTTTGTAGTATATCTTGAAATCTTAGAATTGTGATACATCTAGCTTCGTTCTTAAGGTTTTTTGGCTATTTAGGATCTTGTGTAGTTCCACACAAATTTTAGGATTATTTTCTAGTTCTGTGAAAAATGCTGTTGGTATTTTGATAGCAATTGCATTAAATCTGTAGATTGCTTCGGGTAGTATGGACATTATAACATTATGTGTTCTTCCAGTCCTGGAGCATAAAATATCTATTTGTGTTATCTTCAATTTCTTTTATCAATGTTTTGTAGTTTTCAGAGTACAGGTCTTTCACTTAGTTAAGTTTATTTCTAGGTATTTTATTCTTTTTGATGCAACTGTAAAAGGCATTGTTTCCTTCCCTTTCTGTTACTTTGTTATTAGTGTATAGAAATCCAACACATTTCTGTGTATTAATTTTGTAACCTGCAATTTTACTGAATTCATTTATTCTAATAGTTTTTGATGGAGTCTCTAGGGTTTTCTTTGTATAGGGTTTTCTTTGTATAGTATCATTATTGTACAGTTTAACCTCATTCTTTTCAATATGGATGACTTTTATTTCTTTTTCTTGTGTGATTGCTGTGGATAGGGCTTCCAGTACTATGTTGAATAAAAGTGGCAACAGTGGACCTTGTTGTCTTGTTCCTGATCTCGAGGAAAACCTCTTAGTTTTTCACCATTGAGTATGATGTTAGCTGTGTGTTTTTCATATATAGTTATTATTATGTTAAGATATGTTCCCTCTAAACCTACTTTGTTGAGAGTTTTTATCATGCACAGATTGGGTGCTGGATTTTCTCAAATGCTTTTTCTACATCTATTGATATGATCATGTGATTTTGTTTTCTTTTAGCCTGTTGATGTGTTAGATTACATTCATTGATTTTTTAATGTTGAGCCAACATTGTATACCTGGGATAAATTCCACTTCATCAGAATGTACAAATTTTTTATACATCATTGGATTATACATACATTATTATACATTGTTGAATTCAGTTTGCTAGTATTTTGTATATTTATAGAGTTATTGGTCTGTAATTTTCTTGTAATGTCTTTGTCTGGTTTTAGCATTAGGATAATGGTGGTCTCATAGGATGATTTAATAAGTACTCCCTTTACTTCTATTTTCCAGTAGAAATTGTAGAGAATTGTTAAAATTTCTTCCTTGAATTATTGTTAGTGTTTACTGTAAACCCTCCAGGGTCTGAAGCTTTCTGTTAGGAAGATCATTTTTTTTTTAAATGTTTATTTATTTTGGGGAGAGAGTTAGTGCACATGCATGCAAGCAGGAGGAGAGACAGAGATGGTGACAGGATCTGAAGCAGGCTCTGTGCTGAGAGAATACATCCCAAAGCAGGACTAATACTCAGGAACCAGGAGATCCTGACCTGCGCCAAAGTCAGATACTTAACTGACTGAGCCACCCAGGCACCTGGAAGCTTGTTAATTCTTGATTCAGTTTCTTTAATTGATATAGTCCTACTCAGGTTGTCTTTTTTTTTTTCTTCTTGTGTCGGTTTAGCAGATTGTCATTTCATTTAATTATCAAATATGTGATCATAAAATTTTTCTTGTATTCTATTTTATAATTTAGTTGATTTTTTTAACAGTATGGGGGTTAAGGGTTTTGACCCCCATGCAGTTCAAAATCTACATATAACTTTGACTCCCCAAAAACTTAAATACTAATAGCCTACTGTTAACCAAAAGCCTTACTGAGAACAGAAACAGTTCATCAATACATATTTTGTATATTATATGTATTATATACTCTATTCTTACAATAATGTAAGGTAGAGAAAAAAATCATAAGAGAATGTACATTTGAGGTACTAACGTATCAAAAAGAAATATGCATATAAGTGGACCTGTGCAGTTCAAACCCCTGTTTAAGGGTCAACTGTAAATCTACTATTAAATAACCTCTAAGGTCCATAGGATCTGTAGTGATATCCCTTCTTTCATTTCTGATATTAGTAATTTGAGTCTTCTCTTCTTTTTCTTAGTAATCCTGACTATAAGCTTATCATTTTTATTGATGTTTTCAAAGAATGAGCTTTTGCTTTTGTTGATATTCTTTATTGACTTCCTGTTATCAATTTTATTTTTGATCTAATTTTTCTATTTTTTTTCTTGTGTTTACTTTGGATTTAATTTGCTTTTCTTTTTTTAGTTCCTAAAGTATAGATGCTTAGATTATTGATTTTAGAGCTTTCTTCTTTTTTAAAAGATGCATTCAATACTATAAGTTTCTCTTTAAGTACTACTATTATTACATCCCACAAATTTTGATTAGTTGTATTTTCATTTTTATTTAAAATTTATTTCTGTTCTGATTTCTTCTTCAATCCACATAGTTTTTAGAAGTGTGACTTTTTTATTTCCATGTATTTTGTAATTTTCCAAATGTTATTCTGCTATTGGTTTCTAGTTTAATTTCTTTTTTTTTATTTTTATTTTTTTTTAAATTTACATCCAAATTAGGTAGCATGTAGTGCAACAATGATTTCAGGAGTAGATTCCTTAATGCCTCTTACCCATTTAGCCCAGCCTCCCTACCACAACCCCTCCAGTAACCCTCTGTTTGTTCTCCATATTTAAGAGTCTCTTATGTTTTGTTCCCCTCCCTGTTTTTATATTATTTTTGTTTCCCTTCCCTTATGTTCATCTGTTTTGTCTCTTAAAGTCCTCATATGAGTGAAGTCATATGATTTTTGTCTTTCTCTGACTAATTTCGCTTAGCTTAATACCCTCCAGTTTCATCCACATAGTTGCAAATGGCAAGATTTCATTCTTTTTGATTGCCAAGTAGTACTCCATTATGTATATATGCCACCTCTTCTTTATCCAGTCATCCATTGATGGATGTTTGGGCTCTTTCCATACTTTGGCTATTGTTGATAGTGCTGCTATAAACATGGGGGTGCATGTTTTGCATTTTTTGGAACAGCTGCAAGAGAATAGGTGTTAACTCTTCCTTAAATCTTCCATCTGGCCCTGGATTCTTGTTTTTTGGGAGATTTTTGATTACTAATTTGATTTCTTTACTGGTTATGGGTCTGTTCAAATTTTCTGTTTCTTTCTGTTTCAGTTTTGGTAGTGTATATGTTTCTAGGCATTTGTCCATTTCTTCCGGATTGCCCATTTTATTGGTATATAATTGCTCATAATATTTTCTTATTATTCTTTGTATTTCTACTGTGTTGGTTGTGATCTCTCCTCTTTCATTCTTGATTTTATTTACTTGGGTCCTTTACTTTTTCTTTTTGATCAAACTGGCTAGTGCTTTATCAATTTTCTTAATTCTTTCAAAGAACCAGCTTCTGGTTTCATTCATCTGTTCTACTGTTTTTTTGGTTTCAATAGTATTGATTTCTGCTCTGATCTTTATTATTTCCTGTCTTCTGCTGGTTTTGGGTTTTATTTGCTGTTCTTTTTCCAGCTCTTTAAGGTGTAAGGTTAGGTTGTGTATCTGAGATGTTTCTTCCTTCTTTAGGAAGGCCTGCATTGCTATATACTTTCCTCTTATGACCGCCTTTGCTGTGTCCCAGAGGTTTTGGGTTGTGGTGTTATCATTTTCATTGGCTTCCATATACTTTTTAATTTCCTCTTTAACTTCTTGGTTGGCTCATTCATTCTGTAGTAGGATGTTCTTCAGTCTCCAAGTATTTGTTACCTTTCCAAATTTTTTCTTATGGTTGATTTCGAGTTTCATAGCATTGTGGTCTGAAAATATGCACAGTATGGTCTTGATCTTTTTGTACTTACTTAGGGCTGATTTGTGTCCCAGTATGTGGTCTATTCTGGAGAACGTTCCATGTGCACTAGAGAAGAATGTATATTCTGCTGCTTTAAGATGAAATGTTCTGAATATATCTGTTAAGTCCATCTGGCCCAGTGTGTCATTCAAAGCTATTGTTTCCTTGTTGATTTTTTGATTAGATGATCTGTCCATTGCTGTGAGTGGAGTGTTGAAGTCTCCTACTATTATGGTATTACTATCAATGAGTTTATGTTTATGATTGATTTATATATTTGGGTGCTTCCACTTTTGGCACATAAATGTTTACAATTGTTAGGTCTTCTTGGTGGATAGACTCCTTCATTATGATATAATGTCCTCCTTCATCTCTTGATATGGTCTATAAAGTCTAGATTGTCTGATATAAGTAAGGTTACTCTGGCTTTCTTTTGTCGACCATTAGCATGGTAGATGGTTCTCCATCCCCTTACTTTCAATCTGAAGGTGTCTTTAGGTCTAAAGTGGGTCTCTTGTAAACAGCATACAGATGGATCTTGTTTTCTTATCCATTGTGTTACCCTATGTCTTTTGATTGGAGCATTGAGTCCATTGATGTTTAGAGTGAGTACTGAATGGTATGAATTTATTGCCATTATATTGCTTGTAGAGTTGGAGTTTCTGGTGGTGTTCTCTGGTCCTTTCTAATCTTTGTTGCTTTTTGTATGTATGTATGTATGTATGTATGTATGTATGTATGTATTTTTTCATCTTTCCTCCCCTAAGAGGGTCCCCCTTAAAGTTTCTTGCAGGGTTGTTTAGTGGTAACAAATTCCTTTAATTTTTGTTTGGGAAACTTTTTATCTCTCCTTCTATTTTGAATGACAGCCTTGCTGGATAAAGAATTTTTGGCTGCATATTTTTCTGATTCAGCACATTTAATGTATCTTGCCACTCCTTTCTGCCCTGTCAAGTTTCTTTGGTTAGGTCTGCTGCAAACCTGATCTGTCTTCTCTTGTAGGTTAAGGACTTTTTTTTTCCCTTGCTGCTCTCGTGATTCTCTCCTTGCCTGAGTTTTTTGTGAATTTGACTGTGATATGCCTTGTTGATGTTTGGTTTTTGTTGAATCTAATGGGAGTTCTCTGTGCTTCCTGAATTTTGATAGCTGTGTCTTTCCCCAGGTTAGGAAAGTTTTCCACTATGATTTGCTTACGGAACCCTTGTACCCCTATTTCTCCCTCTTCCCCTTCTGGGACCCCTATGATTCTGATGTTGTTCCTTTTTAATGAGTCACTGATTTCTCTAATTCTTAAATCATGCTCTTTTGCCTTCATTTCCCTCTTTTTTTCTGCTTCGTTATTCTCCATAAATTTGTCCTTTATTTTGCTGATTCTCTGTTCTGACTCATCCATCCTTGCTGCCATGGCATCCATTCGTGATTGCAGCTCAGTTATAGCATTTTTTATTTCATCCTGACTAGCTTTTACTTCTTTTATCTCTGCAGAAAGGGATTCTAATCTATTTTCGACTCCAGCTATTATTCCTGTTATCATGATTCTAAATTGTGGTTCAGACATCTTGCTTGTATCTGTGTTGGTTAAGTCCCTGGGTGTCATTTCTTCCTGCTCTTTCTTTTGGGGTGAATTCCTTTGTTTTGTCATTTTGAAGGGAGAAAAGGAATTAATGAGGTGGAAAAATTAAAATTTAAAAATTTTAAATTAAAAAATTAAACACACACACACACACACACACACACCCAAGATCGAATAAGTGATGCTATATCCTAGGTGTATTTTGGTCTGGGTGTTGAAAGTGGCTTGATAGATTAGAAAAAAAAGGGGGGGTAGAAAGGAAATCTTTTGAAAATTTGAGAAAATTAATACACTAAAGTAGACTAAAATGAAATAATGGAAATAAAATAGAATTTGAAAAAAACTTACACAAAAGTAAAAATATACTAGAAAAAAAACTAAAGAAAAACATTTTTAATAAGAATTGAAAATAAAAATGAATTTTTTCTTTCTGTATTCAAGAAAAAAGAAACAAAAGAGAAAAAACGGAAAAAAAGGAAAGAAAGAAAATTGAATAGATTGACCAGCTAACAGACTGAAATATAGCTGACATTACTTCATTTTCCCCTAGAAGTCAAACTATGAAGCGCTTTATATTCCATCAACTAAGCAAGCAGTGAGACTTGTTTTCTTGAAGAGTGAAGTTGGCTCAGTTGGGTGGGTTTTAGTGTAACGGCTCCGTTCTCCACTAGATGGTGCTACTAGTCTACTGGGGTGGATTGTGGTGGCAATTGTAGTTGCATAGTGCATGAGCCAGAGCGGTGAAAATGGCGTTACCCAGCTACCCAGTCTCTAGTGTCGGAACTCTGTTCTTCCCAATCAGCAATCATGCACCCATCCTTCGTCTTCAGCTTTCATCCACTCCCCACTTCCACAGTCCATAGCCAAGCCCTAGGCAGCACCTCCCTCCCATGAGTTGTCTCAGATGCAGCTGCCTTCCCCAGCCTCCCACTTCTGAGGGACTGCAGCTTTGACCTGCTCCACCCCTCTGTGGAGGGTCTCACCGAGCAATAGCCAGGTGCCAGCTGCACCCAGGAATGCTTGTGGGATCTTGCTGTTGTCGATGCCCAGAGACTGCAGCCAGGTGCCAGCCCGCCCCAGAAAAAGTTCATGAAACAGTGTAGCAGCAGCACCTCAGGGATTATGGAAAATCGCAACACACATCTGGTACTAGGCTTCACCCCCAATGACCTTGTTCCAGCACCAACGAATGTGGCTGTTCTCTGAGGTCTGCTTGGCCCAGGTGCCCTCACAGCCTCTACCAAATGTTCTCCTAACAGTTCAACTGCTTCTCCCCATGTGGCCTGAGAACCTCCCAGACTCTACTCTGCTCCTGGGGATTCGCCCTTCCCACCAGAGCATCGCCAGGTATTGAGCTGCGGTGTTTCAGACTCTGCATTCCCCCCTGTTTATAGTCTGAATGGAATTTAAATCCTCTCCTTTCTCCCTTTTTACTTCAGTCCCCATGGCTGTTTCCAATTTTTCACTTTCTCTCCAGCTGCTTTTGGGGAGGGGTGCTTTTCCCATATTCTCCCCGTGCATCTCTGTCCTCTTTCTGCCTGAAAAAGCAGCTCCCTGCCCTACGTGGCTTCTCTGTCCCCAAGTTCACCTCTCCACACTGTGTACCTGCTGAATTTTGTGGTTGGATTCTATATATATTCTATATTGTTTATTTCTGCTCTAATCTGTATTATTTCTCTTCTTCTGCTGGCTTTGGGTTTATTTGCTGCCCTGCTTCTAGCTCCTTTAGATGTGCGGTTAGGTTGTGTATTTGGGATTTTTCTTGTTTCTTGAGATAGGCCTGGATTGAAATGTATTTTCCTCTTTGGACTGCCTTTTCTGCATCCCAAAGAGTGTAGGCTGTCATGTGTTCATTTGCTTCCATATAATTCTTTAATTTCTTCTTTAATTTCCTGTTTGACCCATTTATTCTTTAATAGGATGTTCTTTAAACTCCATGTATTTGGGTACGGTCCAATTTTTTTCTTGTGGTTGATTTCAAGCTTCATAGTGTTGTGATCTGAAAATATGCATGGTATGATCTCAGTCTTTTTATACTTCTTGAGCGCTCTTTTGTGACCCAGTAATTGATCTGTATTGGAGATTGTTTCATGTGCACTTGAGAAGAATGTGTGATCTGCTGCTTTTCTATGAAAAGTTCTGAATATATCAATTAAATACATGTGGTCCTTTGTATCATTCAGAGCCATTGTTTCCTTATTGATTTTCTGCCTAGATGATCTGTCCATTGTTGTAAGTGGAGTATTAAAGTCCCCTACAATCACGGTATTATTATCCACACATTTATTTATTTTTGTGATTAGTTGATTTATACATTTGAGTGGCTTCATGTTGGGGGCTTAAACATTTACAGTTGTTAGGTCTTCTTGATGGATAGACCCTTTAATTATGATATAATGCCCTTTTCATCTCTTGTTACAGTCTTTGTTTTAAAATATAGTTCGTCTGATATAGATATGGTTACTCTAGCTTTCTTTTGATGTCCAGTAGCATGATAGATGTTTCTCCATTCCTTAACTTTCAATCTGCAGGTGTCCTCACCTCTAAAATGGGTCTCCTGTAGACAGCATATAGATGGATCTTGGTTTTTAATCCATTCTGATACCCTTTGTCTTTTGATTGGGTCATTTAGTCCATTTACATTAAGAGTGATTATTGAAAGATACAGATTTATTGTCATTGTGTTATCAGTAGGTCTGGTGCTTGTGATGATGTCTGTGTTCCTTTGTAGTCTTTGCAGCATTCCACTCAAGGAGTCCCTCTTAGGATCTCTTGCATGACTGGTTTAGTGGTCATGAACTCTCAGTTTTTGTTTGTCTGGGAATGTCTTTATCTTTCCTTCTATTTTGAACGACAGCCTTGCTAGATAATGGATTCTTGGCTGCATATTTTTCCTATACAGCACATTGAATATTTCTTGCCTCTCCCTTCTGGCCTGCCACGTTTCATTGGACAGGTCTACTACCCTTATGTCTACCCTTGTATATTAAAGCCCGTTTGTCCCTAGCTGCTTTGAAAATTCTTTTTATCTTTGTATTTTGCCAGTTTCACTATGATATATCATGGTATCGACCTGCTTTTGTTGATTTTGAAGGGAGTTCTCTGTGCCTCTTGGACTTAGATGCCTGTTTCTTCCTTCCCCAGATTAGGGAAGCTCTCAGCTATAATTTGTTCGAATAAACCTTCTGCCCTGGTTTCCAGCTCTTCTTCTTCTGGACCTCATATGATTTTGATATTGTTTCATTTTATGGAATCATTTAGCTCTCTAATTCTCCCCTCATGATCTAGTTATTTCCTTTCCGTCTATTTTTCAGCTTCTTCATTTTCCATAATTTTATCTTCTATTTCACATGTTCCCTCCTCTGCTTCTTCTACCGTCACTGTCTCAGCATCTGGTTTATTTTGCATCTCATTTATAGTATTTCTTAATTCATCATGACTGTTTCTTATGTCTTTGATCTCTGCAGCAATAGATTCTCTGCTGCCATCTATGCTTTTTTCAAGCTCAGCTATTAGTCTTATGACTGTTATTCTATATTTTTCATATAATATATTGTTTATATCTGTTTCCAACAGTTCTCTGACTGTCATTCCTTCCTGGATTTTCTTTTGAGGAGAATTCTTCTGTTTAATCATTTTGGCTATATTCCTGTCTTTTATGTGTTTTAAAAGCTTGTTATGTGTCCTGTACCTGTAAGTACTACTATATTAAAAAAAGGGTCCTACACTATCCAGACATTGGCACTTCAGGAAATGTTTTTGGAATGTGTTGCATGCGCTCTGCTGTTGTTGCATTTTGGCTGCTCTATCCCACTGGTCAGTCCTCTGCAAGGCTTCTCCTTGCTTGTCATGGCAGAGTGTTTTGACTTCAACCTGGTGTGCTTTGATTTGTTTCTTGAAGTAACCCTGGGATAAAGGAAAGGTGGGGGGAAGCTGATCCTATATAAAGAGAAAAATCAGGGGCGCCTGGGTGGCTAGGTCGGTTAAGCATCCGACTTCGGCTCAGGTCATGATCTCAAGGTCTGTGAGTTCGAGCCCCGCGTCGGGCTCTGTGCTGACAGCTCAGAGCCTGGAGCCTGTTTCGGATTCTGTGTGTCTCTCTCTCTCTGACCCTCCCCCCGTTCATGCTCTGTCTCTCTCTGTCTCAAAAATAAATAAACATTAAAAAAGATTTTTTAAAAAAATAAAGAGAAAAATCAAAGGGAGAAAAGAAGATGAAGCAGAGAATCAAATGAACTATAACGTTTAATCCAGAGAGAGAGAAAGGAAAATAAAGAAAAAGAAGAGAAAAAGTGTGAAAAGATTAAGGTAAAAATGCCTGATTAAGCAAACAAAACAGAAAAAAAAATAGTTATATATATAAAATAAGAATTGACCAAAAAACAAATCAGAATCCATGAGCCTGATCCCAAAAGAAAACAAAAGGGTAGAAAGAAAAAAGAGAACAACAAACAGACAAAAACAAAAAACAGTTGTCTCTTGGTGGCTGGCACTGGTGGCTGTGCCGGTCTGGAGGAGCGGCTGTCTGGTTGTCTCAATGTCAGTTTTCCTCCAGTAGATAAGCAGTTGCCAGGCACGGAGCGGTGGGTTTGGTGTAAGCAGGTCTCGCCTCCATTGGGGGCTGCTGTGTTGCTCACTGAACCTCCACATGTTGGTGTTGGGGAGAAAAATGGTGACATCCCATTTTCCTCTCACTGAACTGGGTGTCTTAAAGCATGCTGTTCATGCAGCCCTCACAGAGTAGTGCAGGTCAGCCTACCCTGTTCCACAGTCTCCCACACTTTCTAGGCCCTTGGCTGGGATTCAAAACCCAATGTCTTAAGGGGCCTGCACCCTTTGGACCCTGTTCTGGTGTAGTGCCCCTCAGCCCTGCTGATAAAAAGCCTTTGGCTGGCGCCTGCAGGGTCATTTCTCCTTGAAGAGGCAATAAACCCTCTTCCCATAGTGCTGAGGGAAGGGGACTGTTCTCTCCCAGTGTGTCCCTCAGATTGCTACAGTGCCCCGGGGCAGCTCCCTCCCCCACAGGCACACACATGGGATCAGCTCAGGTTAGAAGAAAGTCATGTACTTTTGAGACCTCTGAGCTTCGGCTCCTAATGCTGTTTGCAAAATAGAAACTAGCACTCTCTCCGTGTCTCGTTCCCTAGTCATGCTCTGAGAGGTTTCCTCTTGTGCTAACTCAATACAGCAATTCCACAGCCCCTTCGGCTTTTTCTCCCTTTTGTCTCTCCACAGAAGGGGTTCCCTCCTTCCCTGCCTAGGCCATTTTATCTGCCCTAATTCACATACACGCACCTCCGTCCTGCCAAGCTGTCCCCCTCCACCTGTGGAGATCCTTCTGCCACTCTGCAGATTGATTTTCTGGTATTCCAAGTGATCTGACCTTGATACTGCTGTGTTTTAGGGATGAGGAAATCCCAGTTCCCCTACTTCTCTGCCATCTTAACATCCTTCCCCCAAAATACTAATATTTTGAAATATCAGGGTATATCAGAAATACCCCATTTGTTATGGGTATGAGTTTTTTGTTTCACATAGGCTTTAAACTTCACGTGAGGAATGGGTTTTTATTTTAGTTTTATTACCAATTCCTATCAGTATATTTGCCATATAAAATGTAAATATTGATTAAATTACATGATTTTCTGTGTATTTGATGAACTGTTTTAAATTTTATATCTTGCTTCCCAGACCTTCTATATTTCGTTATTGGAGAAAAAAATGAATGTGGTTGTTGATGAAAAGAAATTATTTGAATATAGTTAGTTTTTTGATATGGTAATTCAACAAGTAATGAATTCTGAAGCAAACATTTTATATTTTGAAACAGACCTAACCTTTTTATTATATAATATACGGTCTTTTAAAAGTAATAAAGTACTTGGGGGTAGGTAAAGAGTTTTAAAACTTTATTTTTAAAAATCAGTTCTTCAGGTGCCGGGAATGTAGCTGACCGTGTTCTGGCTCAGCTCTTAACGGAAATGGATGGTATTGAACAGTTAAAGAACGTGACAATTTTGGCCGCTACTAACCGCCCAGATAGGATAGACAAGGTAAGAAAGAAAGCAGTGTGAGTGCTGTGAAAATAAGAACTGGATCGTTTGATTATGTTAGTTTTATTTTTTCTGTCAGATTACTTTGTAATCAGTTTTTAATTTGAGGATACTGAAAATCTTAAACTAAAGGAAATAAAGGGAACAGAGGAAAGCTTTTATGTTTTCATTGCTTATGATTTGATATTAATGAAACTCTTTTATAACCCCTTGAATTTTCCCTCCATCATTGTTGCATCAGACTTTCAGAGAGAGAATTGAAGTTCTGAAATTCTTTTTTTGTTTGTCATCTGATTTATTTTTGAGAAGTTTTTAACATTTTCCTTCATGTTAAGGTAAATTTCTGGCTTTTTAGTATCAGTTAGACTCAAGTTATTATCAACAACTTACTAGAATTCTTGGCCTAGCAGTTGCTTTCAGAGTAATTAGAATAGAAATGACCATGGATTTTATCTCTCTAAGAAATTAGGCTATGGCATTAAACTCAGCAAAACTGACTCTTTCAAGCCATTGCTACCACTTATTCTCCCTAGGTCTAGTTTAATAAAGGGAATCCACTAAATTTTAAATGCCTAATTGATACTTAATGTGTAAATTTTTTGTAAGGATTTAGATTGAGTGTAAAAATATTCTCTTGTAGCATGAACCAATTTTTCTTTTTTTGTTGTTCACATTATTGCTTCATATATATCACCTTATGAGCTCGTCCCTCCCTCCCTGTGCACATATACACAGACTTCCAGTTTTAAAAATGGGAATTAGAAAAAAATGATACTTTTGAAGATATAAAAGGAGCTTTTATGTGGAAAGCAAGTTTTTCTTTCATCCAGTTAGGTATTTTACTATGTAGTAAAGACCTGTTGATCAAATACAGGTGAGAAAGCTTTGGGCCTTAATAAATTATTTCCTTTCTGATGCAGTATTTTATAAGAAGATAAGTGATTTATGAGCATTTATAGGATCTGTCTCCCTGCTCAGACATCTCTGATGTCTATGAAATAAAAAAAAAAAGAGATAGGACTGTATTTTAGCAAGCATAATTGAAAGTGCTGAAAGAGGGCACCTAGATGGCTCAGTTGGTTGAATGTCCCAACTCCTTGTTTAGGCTTAGGTCATGATCCAGGATCGTGGGGTTGAGCCCCATGTTGGGCTGAGCATGGAACCTGCTGAAGATTTTCTCCCTCCCTCCCTCCCTCCCTCTCTCTCTCTCTCTCTCTCTCTCTCTCTCTCTCAAATTAAAGAAAAAAAAAAAGGGGCTGAAAGAGCCCTTAGAGATTACCTAATCCTACCTTTCGGTTTCACAAATAAAGGTGCTAAATCCAGAAAAAACATCTTCCTTCTGGTAAGAACACATTATATTTTTATGGCATTTTCTCCTGGTTACCCCATGGCTAATGAGCTCTAAAATTTCTTAGGTTTCCTTCTCTACAATGCCTAATCTAATAGTGCCCTTCTTTGGTTTCTTAATAATGTATGTCATCAATGTTAGATACATTTCTCGAAGCAGGACTTTGGGCTTACAATAAACATCTCCGGGTTTGGGCACCTGGGTGGCTTGGTTGTTAAGTATCTGACTTGCTCAGGTCATGATCTCACACCGTTTGTGAGTTCGAGTCCCAAATCGGGTGGGCTCATGCCTTGCTTTGAGTGAACATGTGCCCCACTTTGGGTAAAACACAAGCCCCAGGTGAGCCCCACTTCTCTCTCTCTCTCTGCTCCACATGGAATTCTCTCTCTCTCCGCCCCTTTCTCTCTCAAATACAGACAAAAAATATCAGATCTCTGGGTTCTTCTAAATCAAGCTGTATAACTCAGCCTGATTGGTGCTTGTTTAGTTTTCTCTTGCTGTATTACAGATTACCTCAAATTTAGCAGCTTTACACAACACCTATTTATTCATATACAAACGTATGTATATTTGTATGTGTACTTATATGTATGCTTGTGTGTTTGTATGTATGTATGTATACATATGTATGCATACATTAGGTATATCACACACATACCTTGATTAGGTTTTAAATATTAGAAATCCAACTTTTTTTTAACGTTTTATTTATTTTTGAGAGACAGAGACAGAGCGCGAGTAGGGGAGGGGCAGAGAGAGAGAGAGAGGGAGACACAGAATCTGAAGCAAGCTCCAGGCTCTGAGCTATCAGCACAGATCCCAATACAGGGATCTAACCCACAAACTGTGAGATCGTGACCTGAGCCAAAGTTGGATGCTTAACCAACTGAGCCACCCAGGCACCCCAGAAATCCAACTTTTTTTTAAGCAACTAATTTTGGATGAGGACATTTGTTTTAAGATGCTGAAAGTATTTGCTAGTAAGATTCAAACTTATTTTCATTAGGGCAGGGGAATCTAAAGGTTTTTAATTTCCTATTTAAATTTTTAAAAATTTGTTTAATTTGTAAAGGATGAAATAATAAAATTATTCATGACAGCAAAACATGAAGTTGGTAAATGAAAAAAGTATTTTTGAGTGGTATAAGAATAGTTTCAAGATCATATGCTGTACTTTTATGTACAATTTTGAATTTAGTACATTATACCAGGATCTAAGTGTTCTATATATTGTATTCTGTAATTGTGCAGGAAAAAATACTTCAAATTATCAATGATTTTTGTAAAAAATATTTTAATTCTTTTCTATTTCAGGTAGAATTCCATATTTGTGTGGAATATGTTTTTTTTCATAATTGTACTTTTTGTAATTATACTTTTATTACTACTGAGATGATATATGTACTATATCAAAAGTCATTTTTCTTTCCACATTTTTCTCCTCTGAAGAACTATTTTAGAGCATTATTTGTATGTTATTTAATAGTACTTTATTTAATAGTAGTACTTTAAAAAAACTTTTAAGTGCATGTGTGATTTTAACATGGTGTTTGTTCAAAATGTTCCCTGAAGATGCTAGTAGAAACAGAAACAGTCATAAGAGACAATATAAAAAGAAAGGAAACTTCTTGTTATGAAATAGACAGTTTTCACTACCTGCCTTGTCTGAAGCAAACTGTAATAGGAAGAGTATAGATGAGAAAATAATTAAAGTAAATTTCATGTACTGATGCTAAAAGGTAGATGTTTTATTAGCTTAAAACTGGAATAAAAAATAAAGGACTGTCCTTTGTGACAAAGAAATAATATTTGGTATAACTTTGGCCAAATTTTAATTGAGGTGTTTGGCCTTGTAAATTAGCTAGCATACTTCACAATCCTGTTGCCTATTAACCCACAACTTCTATGTCATGGTGACTTTAAGTTGGTATGTTAAAAGGAGTAGAATTCTTGGACTGCCAGAGGAGTGGAATTGACATCACTGTGTAACCCATATGTTGTGTGTGGTTAGTGTCTTTTATGGACAATATTTTAATTTCATATAGTCTGGGTAAACTAAAACTGGAGTTTTTTGGGGATTCTGGTGATTCAGCAAAGGAAGTAAGACACATAGCTCAAGAATCACATTGTTCTCTTTCTTGCTTTGTCTTATTTACATGTCAAATACATTAGCTGTGATGTAGCACACTGTGCTAAGTAAAGTGATTACTTGTGGTCTCTGGTGGTATCCTGAAGTCTCCATAGACCTTTTATGCCCTAACCTCTCTTCCAGCTGATAAATGAGTGAAGAGAAGTTCTATCCCCTTGTGTCCATTTTGCATAAGAATGGCAGTATGTCAAGGATAGATGAAGATAAATGAGATTGCATAATGTCAGGTAGACACATTGTCTTTAGATGGATGACCATCTGGATTTCCTCAGCATCAAGAGACTTTAGAATAGCAAACAGCTAAATTATTATTGATGCTCAAATAATAAAGAGCCCAAACTGTAGGACTTTAATATTGTTCTTTGTTAGGTGGTTATTTGTGTGCCCCCTTTAGAAGAATATAATGTCCATCCAGTCCATGACATTTCATGCATTTGTGTTGAATATTAAGAAATGGTCATGTCTTCTTTCCCAGGTGTTAAACAAACCTTAGAATAGTTTAGTTTTATGAATAATTTTGAATTTAGTCATTTGATTACTGTTAGTACTGATGCCTAGTATATAATAAGGCTTCAATAATTATTACTACTGTAAAGTATCATCCCTAGTCTATAAACCTATTTTTCTTATAATAATAAATTTGTAGAACTTTGAAATTCTGCTCTAAGTCATCTGTGGAAAAGATTGTTCAGCTGAGTAAAATTTTGGAAGTTATATAGAGATAACTGAATAACCCAGGGTTAGAATTATTTTCTAACTTAGTATGTTTAGCTCATGGATGTAATAAACTGGCATTAATTTTCCTTCCAGTTTTTCTGGAAGAGGAAATGTACTTGATGGGTTAAATATTATTTTTATTATTATATTATTATTATAAATAAATATTTTTATAATTATAAAAATAATATTTTTATTTCTTGAATATTGCACACTAAAAGTTGGTTTTATGGATATTTTTGTAACATGGGAAAAAGTTAACATGTTTAGAAAAGTTAGCAAATGAGAAGCTAATATATGTGGCTTCCAATTTTCAAGTGAATTGTGTTCCAAAAATACCTTTAGAAGAAACTGTACAAGTATGTTTGTAGATAGCTTTTCTCCCTACTCTTCCTAGTTATGCCATTCTTTTAATATTGCTGTTCTCAGGGAGTGCCTGAATGGCTCAGTTGGTTAAGCATCTGACTTCAGCTCAGGTCATGATCTCAAGGTTCATGAGTTCGAGCCCCATGTTGGGCTCTGTGCTGACAGCTGGGAGCCTAGAACCTGCTTCGGATTCTGTGTCTCCCTCTCTCTCTCTCTGTCCCTCCCCTGCTCATGCTTTGTCTCTCTCTCTCTCTCTCTCTCTCTCTGTCTCTTTCTTTCAAAAAAAAAAAAAAATTGCTGTTCTCAGCTAAGTCAGAACTAAAAAGCAAGCTTCTTGACCTAATAGACTTTCAAATTTTAAATACCTTAAAATTCTTTACTTTCTTGTATTTTAGGAAATTTTATATTTATTTAATATTGTTTATCAAAATGATGTTGAGAGTCTTAGGGGGTTATAAGGAGAGCCTAATGTGGTCAGACCTGTGAGGCTTCCTCCAAGTTCATCTTCTAATTTCAGCTTTACTTTCATTTTACGGGACTCAGAGTGGTTTTATTATTAGTGATAGGTGTTTGTTTTGTGTTTTTACTTTTATTTATTTATTTTTTAGTATTTATTTTGAGAGAGAGAGAGAGTGCAAGCAGGGGAGGAGCAGAGAAAGGGAGAGAATCCCAAGCAGGCCCCACACGGTCAGCAGTGGATGCAGGGCTCAGTCCTAAGGCTCTATGATCTAACCTGAGCCAAAATCAAGAGTAAGATATTTAACCAACTGAGACACTCAGGTGCCCCTGTATTGTGTTTTTAAAGATTGAAATATTTTCACTATATCTATTACGGTAGCAGCTGTAAAGGTTTCAGCTTTGGGGATGGGTAATTGGGAGAGATGACAGAAGAGAAGTCGGTCAGAGGTTGTATGTGTATATGGGTCATATCTCATTTAGATGCTGATAATATAAAGACTGTTTATTTCAGGTGTCAGCAAATTGGCCAACCACTTGTTTTTGTACCTCTCATGATCTAAGAATGGTTTTTACATATTTAAATGGTTGAAAAATATCAAAAGAAAAATAATTTTATGAGATGAAAAATAAAAATGAGATGAAATTCAAATTTTGGTCCCCATAAATAAAGCTGTATTAGAACACAGTCACCCGCGGGGCGCCTGGGTGGCGCAGTCGGTTAAGCGTCCGACTACAGCCAGGTCACGATCTCGCGGTCCGGGAGTTCGAGCCCCGCGTCAGGCTCTGGGCTGATGGCTCAGAGCCTGGAGCCTGTTTCCGATTCTGTGTCTTCCTCTCTCTCTGCCCCTCCCCCGTTCATGCTCTGTCTCTCTCTGTCCCAAAAATAAATAAACGTTGAAAAAAAAAAAAAAAAAAGAACACAGTCACCCTGATTTGTTCATCTATTGTCTATGACTTCATTTGCACTACTGTAATAGAGTAGTTACAGTAGAATATTGTGTTTATGGCCCATAAGGCCTAAATTATTTACCATTTGGATCTTTACAGAAAAAGCTTACTGACTATTGATGTATCCTTATAAGCTTTTAGAAGTTTAGTAATGTCTGTTAATATGAGTTGTACATACATGAGCCACAAAGTTTTTCTATAGATTGTTTAAATATATTGCGTTTTCTGAAAATAAATTCTATATAATGGCCTAAAATAAATAATAATAGAAAGGTTGTATTAACTTCTTATTTTTTCAAGTATATTCCATCTCTTCTTGAAAGTTCTTTTAATATTTAATTTTTTAAAATATGTTTTATGGACTAAATAATTATTCTTTTCAATTGAATGACTCATCAAAATCCATACATCTAAAAATGCAGTTTTTTAAATTATATGAATAACATAAGTATTTCTTCATAGCATGTGAATCTTAAAGTTTCATTGGTTTTTAGCTTTTAGTTGAATGCCCTTTTTAGTATTTGTTATAATTGGAATTTTCAGGCTTAGATATTTAAATTTTGAGAAATTAAGATTCTGTGCTTAGCTATGTTTGGTAAATAATATTTGATGTCATCATGCAAATAGAGTACATCTAATCTTCAATTAGAGAAAAAGTAAACGACACAGTACGTATTGTCCTTAACATCTAGGTTGTAAAGGAAATTAATGTCTTGGGGCACCAGGGTGGCTCAGTTGGTCAAGCCTCTGACTCTTGATTTCAGCTCAGATCATGATTTCAAGTTTGTGAGATCAAGCCCCATGTCCAGCTCCACACTGATAGCACAGAGCCCACCTAGGATTCACTCTCTTCCTCTCTCTCTGCCCTCCTCTGAGCTCCCTCTCATGCTCGCTCTCTCTCTCTCAAAATAAAGAAGTAAACATTCAAAGAAAGAAATTAATTTTTTCAAGATTGGAGACAACTTGGACGACTTTGATAGTCTAGTTATCCTTCTGATACATTGACCCCTCATTTAAAAATTCCTACCCATCATTTCTCCATCCTTTGCCTACTCACCTACACTGATTGAGGCAGAGGAGGCGGGGGGACTTACCAACTCATGAGACAGACCCCTCTGTCTTTGTCTCAGACTATTAGGAAGTTTGTTGTTTCTACTGAACGAGCTGTTTTGTGTCTCCCCAAAGCTACATACAGCCTGTCTTATCTTTACATTGTATCTCACCAACTAGTCTTCTCTTCTCCAGGCTTGACATCTTGTTTTATTTCATCTTTGGCATTCTTATCCTTTTTTTTTTTTACCCCCTCTGCACTGTTACCATTTGTTCCTTTCTCTCAAATTATGGCATCCACAAGTGAATACACTGTAATAGGTTGTGTTCTGATCAGTTCAGAGTTTAGTGAGACACTTAATGCCTTTAATCTGAATACTATGCTTCTGCTAATGCATTCCAGAATTGTGTTAATTTATTTGCCAGCTGAATCACACTGTGGACTGCTGTGGAATTTAAAGTCATCAAGAACAAAACTAAGAAGCCCAAGTCTTTCTACAGAGTCTTCTGCTAAGTTATAATTTCCCTGCCTTGGGCTTGATTAATTTGATTTAAGTCTTAGAAGTTGAGCCACAGTGCAATCAGATCTAGAGGTCTTCCTTCAAGTTCAGCTCCTCTTAAGCTTTTCCTATGTTTTATATGCTTCTCAGAGATTTGTTTTCCTTAACAATAGAGGCATTAATTCTTAGAATTAATGAGGCCTTAGAAATAGAGGCATTAATTCTTATAAATTCATCTCATTAGATCTGATAGATCTTTCTAATTTGTCAAGTGTGGGATTCTGTTTCTGCCATTCCCGATGTGTGTCTTACATTGTTAATAGCAGAGGCATTATATATCTTAATTACCAAGAAGAATTTCTGATTTTTTGAAAAATAGTTTAACTTTAATAATTTAGGAACCGTTGAAAGTAAAACTCACCTTGTTTTACCTTAAGAACACATATTCTGAAATGCTTTCTGTTTTCTCTGATGGAAATAGACAAGACTTAAGTTACATTCATGAAATTTAGAAATTAAATTATTTAAAATGAATTTTTTTTAGCTTTCAAACAATGCTGAAATATGTAGCTAATGTCCTCATCACTTACCTCCACTTTTGCAGCTGCACTTTCATGAATTTGTGATATTAGAGGTATTGTATTATATGAGAAGTTGTGTAATTTTCTTCTTTGAACATTATGTTTATAGTGTTTTGGGCACAGGCCTTCTTAAACCTTTGCATTTCTGGATGAGTTTTTGGAATATGCATAGTATTGGAGAGGGGCTTTTGCATAATGTAAGCAATTTAACCGGAGAAATGAGTCTGTAGGTAAAGGAGACAGATGGCAAAGATGATAGGGACTAGAATGTTACAAGCAAAATGTGATAGAAAGGCCTGAAATCGACAGTGAGAGAGAAGCAATGGGAGAAATGAGACGGACACAGATTTGGGGATCTTTGTTTCTAATTCTAGCTCTGTTGCTAACAAACTAAGTATCCTTTGAAATTATTTAGCCTCTCTGGGCCTCTGATTCTGTACCTGTCAAAAATGTACTAGATAATCCCAGAATATATCATTCACATCCAAAAATTCTATTTTGTGACTCAGAGACAGATAATAATAGATTTTCCAAATGCTACATAAGAGGATGCCATTTACCAAACAAATTTCTGAGTGGTTTTTTTTTTTTTAAAGCTTTTTCAGGTATCACCTCCCCCAACTTTCATGTTATTGAAAGTTCCCTTCTTCAAACATGTTATATAAAGCAAGCAGATATTATCCAGGTGTGCAAAAATGACTTTTCTTTTTAAACACTTGATTGTCAGAAAAGGGGGGGAAAGCCATAAATCAGCCTTAAGGCTGCTATTGTGTAATAAAAACTTTGGTTGACAGTTGAAGAACACCTTAACTTTTTCACTCAAAATTTATTACTCTTAGAAAAAGGAAAACTTGTTGAGCTGCATATTTTCTCCTTTCACAGATGTCTGATCAGTGTTACAATATTTGTAATGTTTTGGTCTATTTAATACGCTATTTTTTAAAACTTCACATGACTGTAAAAATAATTTTGAGCTACAACAGAAATGTCTATATGATTATTTAAAGTTGAATCACTTTTAAATTTGTAAATGCTTCTTCCCTTGTATTCTTAATAATGCTCCTAGAATCCCATATTTGATTTTCAGTGTAGCCAAGAACTAAATCTGAAGCCATATATTGAATATTTTAAAGTCACTTGTAGAAGGACTAAATTGGTGATTATTTTTCAAGTGCATAGAGAGTATTCTCAATAATGTGCCATATTTGTGCCTGGCATTCTATTCAGTTGTGTGTGTGTGCGTGTGTGTGTGTGTGTGTGTGTGTGTGTGTGTGTTTGGGAAGGGTGTGCAAGAGTATCAGAAATGACATGTTATAAAAGAAAACTCAGTTCTTTTCTTCATGATACATATGATCTAATTTGAAATGCAGGTAAATTTTAAAGTATTATAATCGCAAAACATGTACAGTCCAAACTTTGTTTGTACTATTGTACTGGCATATATATCATCGTGGATTTGGAGAAATGCATCTTTGATCACCTAGCTTCTGGTCTCTGCGATGTGTTGGTCTGTATTTGACAATGAATTTGGTATTGCAGTTACTCTGTTTCGACACAAGGTGGTGATGCTCACCTAAAATGTTTTCTGAGAGCGGCATCTACTGCCTTTAAAGGAGTCCCCTCCTCCATCCCAAAGTACGAGTGACTTAAGGAAATGAGTGGAACTGGCTTTGCTTTAAAAAGTAATAGCTGTGGGATGCCTGGGTGGCTCTGTCGGTTAGGCGTCTGACTCTTGATTTCAGCTCAGGTCATGATCTCATGCTTCATGAATCTGAGCCCCACATTGGGCTCTGTGCTGACAGGGCGAGGCCTGCTTGGGATTCTCTCTCTCCCTCTCTGTCTGCCCCTCCCCTGCTCTCTCTCTCAAAAAAAACTAAACTAAAAAAAAAAAAAAAGTAATAGCTGAAATTTTTGTTTGTGTCCTGCTGTATAATTTATTTTACAAATAATGATTTGAAATTAAGTGTAGATTTATGTAAGTTTGGGTTGGGGTGAGGTTGGAACCTTGAGAAAGGGAAAGCTGAACAGTAGAGAGAGAACTAGCAGTCATTAAGTAAGTACTAGGCATCCAGCATGTGCTGAGTGATTTGCTTATGATATCTAATTGGTTCTAGTCAAATATAATATTATATGTATTTTATGCCATACCAGTGTATTCTTTAGCACCGTAAATTGTGCAATATTAGTAGTGTTGTGTGTGTTCTCTCTCATAAGAACTCGAGTATACCATCAGCCAGTGTAGTAGCTTTTTTTCCCCAGAGTTTATCAATCTTTTTTTTTTTTTTTATGTTTATTTATTTTTGAGAGAGAGAGAGAGAGACAGAGCATGAGCAAGGGAGGGGCAGAGAGAGAGGGGGAGACACAGAATCAAAAGCAGGCTCCAGGCTCTGAGCTGTCGGCACAGAGCCTGATGTGAGGCTCGAACTCACAAACTGCGAGAGCATGACCTAAGCCGAAGTCGGATGCTTAACCAACTGAGCCACCCATGTGCCCCTCAATCTTTTTTAATAAAAGGCTTCTTATAGAGTTAAATATACACTTACCTTAATATATAGCAACTATACTCCTAGGTATTTATCCGAAAGAAATGAAACCATTTGTTTACACAAAGACCTGTAAGTAAATGTTTATAGCCACTTTATTCATAATCACCTAAACAGCCCCTAAGATCTATCAACTGATGAATGAATAAAGAAATTCTGATATGTTCATACAATGAAGTACCACTTAGCTATAAAAAAAAGAAACACATTTCTAATATATGCAGTAAGGTAGAAGAATTGTAAGAGTATTATGCCAGTGAAAGAAGCCAAACACAAAAGCTTACAGAATATACTGACTGATTCTAGTTATGTGACAATCTGGAAAAGGCAGGACCACAGGGACAGAAATCAGATCTGGGAGTTGGGAGGTATGGGGCGGGGGGGAGGGATTAACCACAAAGTGCCATGAGGAAACTTTTGGGGATGATGGAAATATTCTACATTTTGGTTGTGGTGGTGATTATGGGACTATATATATTTGTCAAAACCCTTCTAACTGTAAAACTAAACATAGTGAATTTTACAGTATGTAAAGCATACCTCAATAAACCTGATCATTAAACACACTTGAAAAAAAAAAAACTTTTTGATCGTAAATGCAAGGAAAATGTCAGCTTTACTTCAGCAACAGTTTCTCCTCACTTGGAGGTAAAGCCTTTTGCATCTCAGCTCTTTGCTTATCTTTTGATAAGCATTTATGCAGACTTTTGTTTGTCACTGCCTTAGTGGGCTTAGAACTAACCTAGCAAAGATTTTGCTTGCAAACATTGCTACCCAGCTTTCAGGGCAAAAGGGGGTAGAATTTTAGTGCTGGAAAGATTCTTAGAGAATTTGACTGGCAAACTAGAGTTTTACAAATAAATCTTCTAGAGAAGTTATCCAGTAACAAAAGTCAGTTTGTTATGCATATATTAAGGACAGTTTCCAGACTGGTTGTTATTGTAATAAAGTATATCTAAAATTATGAAAATGTACTTTTTTCCCCCTCCCTCCCTCCTTTCCTTCCTTCGAATGCTAGATTATACTTCTGTCTCCTGGAAGAGACAGTGCGGGTGAACCAGACAAGTGCTTTGGATCATTATGTTGCATATCAAGTAATATTGTTTACCTTCTAGCAGGTTTTCAATCTATTATGCCAGTCAAATTTATGGGCTAAAGGTTACTTGTTTGATGACAGACTTATTCAGAAGTATGTTTTGTTATGGAAAAAAGGTGATAAGCAATTATAATACTAGTACCTTTTGGAAATCTTGATTTTGAAGTTTCTTTTTTTTTAAGTGCAAAAAAGAGTATTTGATGTAATAAGATAAAACAAGAGGTACTATATTTTATCTAAGTAGAAAGGTGAAGAAAATTGAATGTTAATGTTTAGGAAAGGGGAGCACAATTATATTTTCAAACACATTAAAAAAAAACACATTTATTATTAAGAGACAGAGGGGGCGCCTGGGTGGCGCAGTCGGTTAAGCGTCCAACTTCAGCCAGGTCACGATCTCGCGGTCTGT
The DNA here is from genome assembly GCF_018350155.1 of Leopardus geoffroyi. Classification (NCBI taxonomy): domain Eukaryota; kingdom Metazoa; phylum Chordata; class Mammalia; order Carnivora; family Felidae; genus Leopardus; species Leopardus geoffroyi. Next base: position 101,225,190 of record NC_059327.1, on the reverse strand, counting down.
GGGTTCGAGCCCCGCGTCAGGCTCTGGGCTGATGGCTCAGAGCCTGGAGCCTGTTTCCGATTCTGTGTCTCCCTCTCTCTCTGCCCCTCCCCCGTTCATGCTCTGTCTCTCTCTGTCCCAAAAATAAACGTTGGAAAAAAAAAAAAAAAAGAGACAGAGAAAGACAGAGCATGAGCATGGGAGGAGCAGAGAGAGGAGGAAACACAGAATCCGAAGCAGGCTCCAGGCTCTGAGCTGTCAGCATAGAGCCCAACATGGGGCTCGAACTCACAAACCGCGAGATCATGACCTGAGCCGAAGTCAGACACTTAACCGACTGAGCCACCCAGGCGCCTCTCAAGAACATTTAAGATACTTTTGTATATTTGGGAGTCCTTCAATAATTCCATATTTTTATGCTTAATGATGTACTTGCTTCCTGTTGATAAAATACAGGTGTGTTTTTTCAAAGGCCAATAGATGGCTGATATTTTATTAAGTGTATTAACCTTATGAGGTAGTCACTATTATTGTCCCTGTTTTACTGCTGACGAAACAGTTACTTAGAAAGATTTAGTAAGTGGCTTTATTCACTGGAGTTGGCAGTTTAACAAATCCAGGCAGTTTATTTTCAGAACTCATGCTTTAAACCACTAATCTAAATTAATTCTTAAATTCTGTGTCAGACTTAATGTCTTTAAATTGATTGTACATTTAACATTTTTTTTAATGTTTGTTTTTGAGAGAGAGGAGACACATAGCATGAGTGAGGAAGGAGCAGAGAGAGGGAGTCACAGAATCCAAAGCAGGCTCCAGCTCCAAGCTGTCAGCACAGTCCGATGTGGGGCTCCAACTCATGAACCATGAGATAATGACCTGAGTCAAAGTCAGACACTTAACTAACTGAGCCATATTTTGATGATCAGCTTTTGCTTTGCATTTATAAACTTTAATTCAGTCTCTGACATTTACTTTGTATTACCAGATGGCTGGTAGTGCTCTGTGTATGTGTTCTTTCTCATTAAAACTATGATATACCATCAGCCAGTGTAGTAGTTTTATTCATAGTTTAAGTGAAGTTATTAGTTTTGACTTAGAAAACAGAAAGGGATAAGGGAAAAGAGGGAGAGGAGAGAAGGAAGGAGAACTAGAGTTTGTATGTTGTTATTACTATAGTTATGTTTTGTTTATTTGATTTAGTTGATTAGAATTGAAAAAAGTAAGCATTAGCCAGTAAATGATAAATTTACTGTTTATATTCTTAGGAAAATTTAACAGAAGACTTGAAGTAATTAGATAGATACAGAATAAACTAAGCAGAGACAAGAAAACTTCTGTGCTCTCTGCCTGTTTTTGAAAATAAACTTTTATTGGAACATAGCCACACCTATTGTTGCATTGACCATTTGGCCAACAAGATAAAAATATTTACTATCTGGCCCTTAAAAAAAAATTGGTGACCCCTGAACTAAATTTTGGACCAGAACTGTTCAGATAAACTGTGTGTTTATTGGCTTAGAATGAGTCATTCACCAAATATTTTTTGAGCACCTGCTATATGCCAGAATGTGCTAGGTGATGGAGAGGCAAAAACAAACATGTCCTACAAAAATGTCTGACTTTCTTTTTTATTGACAATTATAACACAGGTTACAAAATGCTAGGGATTGTAAGAACTAGGAAATGCTCATATGACTATTTCACTTTTCTGAACCAATAATAATACTGCACCTCTTAGACAATGACCATATCAGTTATCTGACACTGTAGATATTCCAGCTCCTTTTCTCTCTCTGGTTCCCCCAGTCACCTTTGTATGTTACTCAATTGTTTTTTCTATAGTATTTATTACCATAAGTTTACTTATTTACAGTGTTTGTTGTTGTCTATTTTTCCACGTAAGCTCCATAAGGGCAAGGATTTTTGTTGTTTACTGATTTTTCCAAGTGCCTGGAACTCCTAGTAAGCAATTAGTATGAAAGAGACCTGCCTTACATAATCTTATTAGCTATGTTAATGCATTTTGAAAACATCAGCTTTTTTCATATCAACTCTAATTTTGCTGATTTGAAGTTAAAATAATTTGCTGAGCTAACTTGTATATCTTTTTAACTTATATGTTCTTCATTGAGAAACATAGTTTTTCTTATTTTTTAACCTCATTTTATCACCAGTAATATACTATTTATGTATCTTTTTCTTGGGAGTGCTAAACGTTTAGCAGAAGATGTTTTGGGTAGTTCAATAATATATTTATTGAATAGAAAAATGCATACTAAGCTCAGAGCTTAAGCTAACTCCTCTGATGGCCTTGTGGAAGTACTGTGGTTGCATGTTTAATCACAATTAAGATAATTAAGAATAATTTCTCATAAAACTTCTTTCTTTTAGTTATATTTGTGAGCATATTTTGGTGATAATTGATTGCCCTGCCTACATAGTTGGCCAAATTGGGAAGGAGAAGAGTGTTCTGCAGCCAAGTTTCCATATGTTGATATTTCACATCCATGTTTGTGACCTAAACCTGTATCCCTTCAGACAGTGAGGAAAGCCAAGTGTTCTCATAAGCAGCAAGGATTTTCTTCATGGAAAACAAAGAAGTAAAATGGTAGTTCAGACAAAGCTATAAAGTGTATGTTGAATATTACAAATACATCTATCTATATAAATATGAATAATATTATGTGCTTTTATGCATTTAATTGCAGGATTTTTTTCTTAGGCATTACATCGAAGGAAACATAAAACAAAATTGAATACATGAAGGGAATAAAAAATCAGAAATATAGCTAATAATAATTATTACCACTTTTTTATTTTTTAAAAAATGTTTTTACATTTATTTATTTTTGAGAGAGAGCAAGAGCGTGTGCAAGTGGGTGATGTGCAGAGAGAGAAGGAGACACAGAATCCACAGCAGGCTCCAGGCTTTGAGCTGTCAGCACAGAGCCTGACACGGGGCTCGAACTCACAAACCACAAGATCATGACCTGAGCCGAAGTCGGACACTCAACTGACTGAGCCACCCAGGCGCCCCAATTATTACCACTTTTAATTGAGCTAATTTATTATTCACATCATCTGTAATTCTAATGACCCTGCAAAGTAATATTTCTGCTTATGTTTTGGAGAACAGAAAGTTGATGTCCAGAGAGATTCAATAGCTTGCCGTGGTTCAGGAACTAAATAAGTCTTAAAGGCAGTATTTTAAGTCAGTGTTTCCTATTCCTCCAAATACCTAATTTTTTATCCTATGGCATGTCTGTTTCTCATGTATTGTTATGATGTGCAACGAAATGACTATATTCTATATCTGTATTTGTTAAAAATTTTACATTTTATAGCATCTACACTATATAGTTGTTCTTTTTTATTTTTTACCATTGTTTTATTTTATCATTCATTTACTGATTTTTTAAATTTTTTTTTTTCAACGTTTATTTATTTTTGGGACAGAGAGAGACAGAGCATGAACAGGGGAGGGGCAGAGAGAGAGGGAGACACAGAATCGGAAACAGTCTCCAGGCTCTGAGCCATCAGCCCAGAGCCTGACGCGGGGCTGGAACTCACGGACCGCGAGATCGTGACCTGGCTGAAGTCGGACGCTTAACCGACTACGCCACCCAGCGCCCATTTACTGATTTTTTAAATTTTATTTTAATTCCAGTAGAGTTAACATACAGTGCTATATTAGTTTCAGTTACTTGTACAATTTATAGTGATTCAACATTTCTATACATTACTCAGTGCTCATCAAGATAAGGGTACTCTTAATTCCCTTCACCTATTTCACCATCAGTTCTCTGGTAACCATCAGTTCTCTATAGTTAGTCTGTTTTTTGGTTTGTCTCTTTTCTTTGTTGTTATTCATTTGTTTTGTTTCTGAAAGTCTACATATGAGTGAAATCATACAGTATTCGTCTTTCTCTAACTTATTTACTTAGCATTATACCCTCTACATCCATCTATGTTGTTATAAATGGCAAGATTTCATTCCTTTTTATGGCTGAATTGTGTGTGTGTGTGTATACATATATGTATATGTGTATATATATATAGATAGATAGATATAGATTACATATGTATATGTGTGTGTGTGTGTGTATATACATATATATATTATTTTACATCTTATTTATGCATTCATCTATCAATGGATACTTGGGCTGCTTCCATAATTTGGCTCTTGTAAATAATGCTGCAGTAAACATAAGGGTGCACATATCTTTTTGAATTAGTGTTTTCATATTCTTTGGGTAAATACCCAGTAGTACGATTACGGGATTATATGGTAATTCTATTTTTTTAAATTTTTTTAATGTTTAGTTTTGAGAGAGAGAGAGAATGAGCAGGGGAGGGGCAGAGAGAGAGAGGGAGACACAGAATCTGAAGCAGGCTCCAGGCTCTGAGCTGTCTGCACAGAGCCCAGTGTGGAGCTTGAACCCACGAACCATGAGATCATGACCTGAGCCAAAGTTGGACACTTAACTGACTGAGCCACCCAGGCACCCCAGGTAATTCTTTTGTTAATTTCTGAGGAACCTCAACCTCCATACTGTTTTTCCACAGTGGCTGTACCAGTTTGCATTCCCATCAACAATGCAAGAGGGTTCCTTTTTCTCAGCATCCTCGCCAACACTTGTGTCTTGTGTTTTTGATTTTAGCCATTCTGATAGGTGTGAGGTGATATCTCATTGTGGTTTTGATTTGTGTTTCCCTAATAATTAATGATGCTGAGCATTTTTTCGTGTGTCTGCTGGCCATCTGTATGTCTTCTTTAAAGAAATGTCTTCATGTCTTCTGCCCATTTTAACTTGGATTATTTGATTTTTGAGTGTTGAGTTGTATAAGTCCTTTATGTATTTTGGATACTAACCCTTTTTGGGTGTGTCATTTGCAAATATCTTCTCCTATTCAATATGTTGTCTTTAGTTTTGGTGATTATTTTATTTGCTGTGCAGAAGCTTTTTATTTTGGTGTAGTCCCATAAGTTTATTTTTGCTTTTGTCTCCCCTGCTTCAGGAGACCTATCTAGAAAAATGTTGCTATGACCAATGTCAGAAAAATTACTGAAAATTACTGCCCTTGCTCTCTTCTAGGAGTTTTATGGTTTCAGATCTCACATTTAAGTCCTTAATCCATTTTGAGTTTATTTTTCTGTATGGTGAAAGAAACTGATCCAGTTTCATTCTTTTTCATGTATCTGTCCAGTTTTCCCAGCATCATTTGTTGAAGAGACTGTCTTTTTCCCATTGCATATTCTTGCCTCCTTTGTTGAAGATTAATTGACCATATAATTACAAACCATATGAGTTTATGTCTGGGCTCCCTATTCTGTTCCATTGATTTATGTGTCTGTTTTTGTGCAAGTAGTATACTGTTTTGATTACTCCACCTTTGCAGTATATTTTGAAGTCTGGAGTTGTGATACCTCCAGTTTTATTTTTCTTGCTCTGGCTATTTGGGGTCTTTTGTGGTTCTGTACAAATTTTAGGATTATTTGTTCTGGTTCTGTGAAAATGCTGTTGGTACTTGATAGAAATTGCATTAAATCTGTAGATTGCTTTGGGTAGTATGGACAATTTAACAGTATTTATTCTACACTACATAGTTTTGAAATTTAAATTTTCAGGGGCACCTAGGTGGCTTAGTCAGTTAAGTGTCTAACTCTTGATCTTGGCTCAGGTCATGATCTCACAGTTTGTGGGATTGAGCCCAGTGTCTGGCTCTGTGCTGACAGCGTGAAGCTGCTTGGGATTTTGTCTCTCCCTCTCTCTGTCCCTTCCCCACTTGCTCTCTCTCTCTCTCTCTCAAAATAAATAAACTTTAAAAAATCTATTAAAAAACAAAATAAAATTTAAAGTTTCATAATGTAGTGTGCCTCTGAATAACCTGAGGAGAGTGTTATATAAAAGAAAACAGTTTCCTAATTCCAGGAAGTAGTACATGAAAGGGATAAATAACTCTTTGTCATTTTAAAGTTAAAACCATTGCTGACCAGTTTTAAGCTGACATATATTCTTTCATTTTACCTTTCTCATCCCCATAATATTATTAGGCCCTGGATAGCCATGTATATACATGCATATAATCACCAACATGATTCTTTAAGTTTGTTTTTGTTTAAAATATTTAAAGATTCCACTTTTTTAAATAAGAGTTTTGTACATAAAAGAATTACCCCAAAACATCATTATTATATAAATTGATGAAGACACTGGTATATTATATGGTACTTTTATCACTATAATCTATTTTGTTCGTATCATTAATCAGGATTAGCATGCTATGTTAGCCAGGAAATTGAGATAACTTCATCCTGTAGCCCTTTACATGAGATTCTCTTCTAGTTCTTGTAAATTCAGATGTTAAATTTCTAAGAATGAAAATTTGTTTCATTTAATCTTTTTTTTAAAGTATTAAGAAATTGTCCTCACCATGATTTGAGGTTCATGACCTATGAACCCTTGAATTCTGATTTAGTATAGAATTTGATATTATCTGGTTAGCATAGACACCTAAATTTGCGGACAGCCTTCAGATTTTACCTTTAATAAGATAATAAAAGGCCTCATTAAGCTTTTCGTTTGATGAAAGACTGAGAAACCACAGACCAGTGAAGGAAGAAGCATTGCTGATAAAGGTTATATATTAAAATCTTGTAGTGGCTGGGCGCCTGGGTGGCGCAGTCGGTTAAGTGTCAGACTTCAGCCAGGTCACGATCTCGCTGTCTGTGAGTTCGAGCCCCGCGTCGGGCTCTGGGCTGATGGCTCAGAGCCTGGAGCCTGTTTCCGATTCTGTGTCTCCCTCTCTCTCTGCCCCTCCCCCGTTCATGCTCTGTCTCTCTCTGTCCCAAAAATAAATAAACGTTGAAAAAAAAATTTTTTTAAATAAAATCTTGTAGTGGCTTATGAAAAAGAGCACTAGTCTTTAATAATTAGGAAATTTAACTTTAGTATTATATTTAATTCTGTAGCTTTCAAGTGACTCTCTAGGGCTGCCCTCCCATTCCTACATCTTAACACAAATCTAATGTTTTCCCTTTTATAGCAGATTATAAAGCCAGGAAAGAGTCAAAGGTTGATTATAATATATAGTGAAGATGTTTTGCACATATTTATACATGATATAAATGTTAGTTCTTATTATAATTATAATACAAAGACCTTATGAATAATGTTCATGAATACCAAAGATTGCCATAGTTTGTATGTGTTGCATGATATATGACTGACTGACCAAATGAATGAATCAGTCAATCATTTAATTTGGGCCCTGGACTTCAAAATTATTTAGAGCCTCCCTTTGAATGGAAGATCCTTCTCCTTGGTTTTGAAAATATACTAAAAGGTATCTTAATGTTGGTATTTGGCTATTTTCTATAATTGCCAAAAAGAAATTATACAGCCCTCCTAAAGATCAGTGAGATGAAAGAAAAAACATGATGAGCTAAATTGTTAATTTTGGTTTGTTTTATGTGTTCCTCAGATCACTGAGATGAAAATTCAGGCAGGGATGCCGTCCTCTTTTAGTTAATGTTAGAGTCTTTCACAATGGTGCTCTCCATATCAGACAGTAATACTGCCCGATATAGTTCTTGACTTAAGGATGTGATTTTTTCTTTTTGTAGTCTGTATTTATGTATCATTTAAGTCCTCTGAAACTTAATTACTTTTATCATTCAAATTTTAGCTTCTCTTCCATTAAAGAGGATAGTGATATGGAATCCTTTTGTTTGAATGGTTGACTGAAAGTACAAAATGTGGAGGATAGAAGCTTAAACAGGGAATAGTGAATTTTTAAAAAAGTTTTTAGTTCATGTGTTTGTCTTTTAAAAGTTTATATATTTTGAGAGAGAGAGAGGGAGAGAGAGAGAGCATGTGCAAATGGGTGGGGGAGGGGCAGAGAGCGAGAGAATGAGAATCCCAAGCAGATTCTGTGCTATCGGTGCAGAACCCAATACAGGGCTCCATCCCACGAACCATGAGATCATGACCTGAGCTGAAATCCAGAGTTGACCACTTAACCAAGTAGGCCACTCAGGCACCCCAGGAATAGTGAATTTTTAAAATTATTCTTTGTCTGATTCCCAAGCACTAACATTTTTTTGTTTGTTTCTAGTGTTTCAGAGGTCCTTCCAAAAGTGTCCACAGGGCACAGAAACTCTGTTTAGATTTTTCCTATGTGTTTTATTTTCTTGATGTTTTTATTTTGCAGAAGGAATTTGCCATTTGCTTTTGATGAAGTTAATACTTGTATAGTATCTTTAGATTTTTATTTCTTGGATTTAGAGTATAATTTGAATATTAGATTTCAAAAGGTTTATGTGTAAATGGCCTTTGGTGGTCAAATCTGGTTTGTAATTAATTTACTGTAATTTAGTTACCAGGGGCTGATGGGGAGTCATTCACATATTTATATTTTCTGTTCAACATATTTATAAATATTTGATGATTATTAATTTTTCTCTAATGTGTTCTGAACTTCAAGGAATTAAGGCTCTGTGTAAGTACTTATCTCTTTGTGCATTTTGTTACATTTATATTCATTGGTTGTAAGTAACTTACTATACATAATAAATGTACATTTTAAAAGATGGTCCTTCTAAAGCTTTGCTTGGGGTCTTTGCTGGGAAGATAATTTAGACACACGGAGAGGGTTGCTTGCTTTACTATTTATCATTTTCCCAGACAAATCCACGGAGACAGGCTGCTGATAGGATAGGAGAAAAACAACAAAAACAAATACAGTGCTTTGGCCTGGAACTGAATTGTATTATCTGTGCTGTCAGCTAGAGTCTTTGCTCACTTACCCAGACAATCTCCACAGGGATTAAAACTTCCCTCTGCATTAGTGATAGCCTTTAGTACACTGCAACCTCATGTCCAGTTAAAAAAAAAAAAAAATGGCTCTAAACAGTTTTTAATAGCTTGCAAAATCCTTACCAGTTCGACCTTTGAGGAGAGTGATTATGTTGATAAGTCAAACAGGTATATCAGCAATTAAGTTGCTAATGACCTGGATTTCAGTTTTAATTTCCATATATAGGCCCTCACAGCCCCCAACTTAGGGCCTGATTTGAGCACTTACAGTGATGAATATACTGGTAATTCAAGTCATTTTTGAGGACAGTTCTTAAAACAACAAAAAAAGGTTATAAGAATTTTAATTCTTCATGAAGGTTTAGAAGGATAGAATTACAAGAACAAAGAACAAGAACAGTAGGAAAAACCTCAGAAGATTCTGTCAACTAGATAGAACTAGTAAGAACCAGTTTCCTCATCAAGCAGTGAAATGCCTGAACTCTCCAGGAAGCTGATTATCTATTTTCTTAAAGATTTCTGCTAATAAGGATTTAATAACCTTCTGTGGTTCTCAACCTGATGATTTTTCTCCCCACTCCGCACCCTGATGTTTTGCAATATCTGAAGACATTTTTGGTTGTTGCAAATGGAGTGATGATATTGGCCTCCAGTAGGTAGAGGCCACAGATGCTGCTCAGCACTTTGTGTTGTGTACAGGAGAGCTCCGACAACAAAGTGTTATGTAGCCCTGAAGTCAATAGCATTGAAGTTGAGAAACCCTGCTCCCAAAGCATGGATTTTTGTCTTGATGGGAGTTTTTCCAGATGAATAGCCCCACTGATGTTTACAGTGTTATAGAGAGAGTTTATTTTGTTTCTTTGAATTACTAATAAGAGAAAAAAGAGGCTTTTTTAAAAAGAGTTGACTTGAGAATTTATGAACATGATAAACACAAACATTTTTGAAAAATGTTCACAGAGATGATATGGTGATCTCATAATACAGAGAAATGGAAAATAGTCTTATTTGATGATAGAAGGACATGAGAAATTTAGTAGTTCTTACCTTCACAAATATTAAAGGGAAATTCTACCTTGCAGGAGATAGGGTTATATAGAATTATTTCTGTATTGGTGAATTGAATCATTTAATAAATAAAGAGTAACATTATATGTAAAATTAATTATTTTTGGTGAAATATTCAGTAACCTGAAGCTCTGGATTCAGTTCTCAGATGTGACTGTTGGTAATTTACTTTTTGTCTAAGTCTCAGTTAACACATCTGGAAAGTCAGGTGGTTATTTTAAACTTGTCAGATGGGTGTTTGCTGATATCTATTTAGTAATTTGTAGTGACACTAATATTTTTTTATATGAATTAAAACAGTTGTCCAATCTTTAATTGATTGCCGGTCCTCAGTGTAAGGAATAGTCATCCTGTTGTTCATTTCTCATATGGAGTACAACAGTACTTCCATTCATTTTTGTCACTGTCTCCTCAAACACAGTAATTTGCAGTACAAAGAAGTGTATAAACATGTATAACATGTATAAACACAAACACGCTAGTAACTTAGTGGTGGTAGGGAAGTTAGAGACTGACAAAAAGTATTTATATTACCTTGCTTTCCAGAGATTTAGGATTTAGGAATCTGGCCTGATATCTATGGCATGCCCAAAACAACCACTGAAGCTCCCGGAAGTAGTACATGGGGTAGAATATATAGCCTCAAGAGATTTAATAATATAGCACAATCCATCCATTGTGCTAAAACACAGACATTGGTGACTAAATGTAAGTGATATTCTTAAACTCACTGTATTACAAATAATCACAATTGATCTTATTTTTTTTGTTTCAAGTTTTTATTTAAATTCTAGTTAACATACAGTGTAGTATTGGTTTCAGGAGTAGAATATAGTGATTTATCACTTCCATATAACACCCAGTGCTCATCACAAGTACCCTTCTTAATACCCTTCAGCCACTTTAGCGCATCTCCCACTCACCTCCCCTCCAGCAACCCTCAGTTTGTTCTCTATAATTAAGAATCTCTTTTGGTTTGCCTCCCTCTTTTTTTTTTCCTTCCCCTATGTTCATCTGTTTTGTTTCCTTTTTTTTTTTAATGTTTATTTATTTATTTTTGAGACAGAGAAAGAGGGAGGGAGGGAGACCAAGTGGGGGAGGAGCAGAGGGAGAGAGAGAATCACAAGCAGGCTCCACACTGTCAGCATGTCAGTGTTAAACTCATGAACTATGAGATCATGATCTGAACCAAAATCAAGGTTTGGAGGTTTAACCACCTGGGCCACTCAGGCACTCCTCATCTGTTTTGTTTCTTAAACTTCATATATGAGTGAAATCATATGATACTTGTCTTTATCTGACTGACTTCTTTCATTTAGCATAATGCATTCTGGCTCCATCCATGCCATTGCAAATGGCAAAGAATTTCATTCTTTTTTATGGCTGAGTACTATTCCATTGCATGTATATACCACATCTTCTTTATGCATTCATCAGTCAATGGACATTTCCATAATTTGGCTCTTGTTGATAATGTTGCTGCAAACATCAGGGTGCATGTGCCCCTTTGAATCAGCATTTTTTTTTTTTTTTGTATCCTTTGGGTAAATACCTAGTAGTGTAATTGCTAAGGTCCTAAGGTAGTTCTATTTTTAACTTTTTGAGGAACCTCCGTACTGTCCTCCAGAGTGGCTACACCAGTTTGCATTTCCACCAACAATGCAAGAAGGTTCCCCTTTCTCCACATCCTTGCCAACATCTGTTGTTTCATGTGTTGCTAATTGTAGCCATTCTGACAGGTGTGAGGTGGTACCTCATAGTAGTTTTGATTTGTATTTCTCTGATGATGAATGATGTTGAGCATCTTCCGTGTGTCTATTAGCCATTTGTATGTCTTCTTTGGAAAAATGTCTGTTGATGTCTTTTGCCCATTTCCTCACTGGTTCTTTTGTTTTTTGGGTGTTGAGTTTGAGAAGTTCTTTATAGATTTTGGATACTAACCTTTATTCTGGGATGCCATTTGCAAATATCTTCTAACATTCCTTTTAGTTTTGTTGATTGTTTCCTTCTCTGTGCAGAAGCTTTTTATCTTGGTGAAGTCCCAGTAGTTCATTATTGCTTTTGTTTCCTTTGCCTCCAGAGACATGTTGCTACAGGCCGATGTCAAAGAGGTTGCTGCCTGTGTTCTTCTGTAGGATTTTGATGGTTTCCTGTCTCACATTTAGGTCTTTCATCCTAGTTTTGTTTATGGCATGAGAAACTGGTTCCGTTTCATTCTTCTGCATGTCACTGTCCAGTTTTCCCAACACCATTTGTTGAAGAGACTGTCTTTTTCCCATTGGATATTCTTTCCTGCTTTGTCTGAGATTAGTTGGCCATATACTTCTGGGTCCATTTCTGGGTTTTGTTTTCTTTTCCATTGATATATACATTCGTTTTTGTGCCAACATCATACTGTCTTGATGACTACAGCTTTGTAATATTGCTTAAAGTCCAGAATTGTGATTCCTGTAGCTTTGCTTTCTTTTTAAAAATTGCTTTGGCTATTTGAGGTATTTTGTGGTTCCATACAAATTTTAGAATTGTTCTAGTTCTGTGAAAAATGCTGGTGGTATTTTGATAGAGATTGCATTGGATGTGCAGATTGCAATTGATCTTATTTTTTTAAATAGTCATATTGTCTACCACATCACCCACACCCCATTAATGAGTTGAATGCATGCTGTGGAAAAGTCATGCTTTTTGTAAAGGAGAGGGTGAAAAAAAATGCAGTTTGAAGTCAAGTATCTTAGCAAATCACTTAGCCTTTGTTTACGTGTTTAAGAAGTTGTCTGTTTGGCTGAGACAGAAAATCTGCATTCTGTCACCACCAAAAGTCCTCTTAAAGTTTTTGTTTTCTTTTGTTTTTTAAATAAGTAGACCAGCCACAGCTGTGTTAGTATAGGAAAAAATTCAGAGAAGAAATTGAATCTTAGCTAGAGGTGAAACATGTTAAGTTTGATGATCAATTAGAGACTGTAATATATAAAATAAGTTGTTCCACTGCTAACAGAAAGTAATGTAATAAATTTCAATGTTATTCAATGTATTCTTTTAGTTATTTTTATTTCTACCGAAGATTTTGTTTAGATATTTTGAATAGGTAATCTATATTAAATGATTAAAAGATCAAATCTGTAGAAAGATACACATGGTGATACTTTACTCCCCCTTAACTCCCCCTTAGTTTTATTAGTCTCTTTCTTCTTCCAATGTTGTTTTTAATACAAGCAAATATGTATATTTATTTATTGTTCCCAATTTATTGTTTCCAATACCCATAGTCCCATACAAGATGTAGGAAACTATCTATATGTATGCTGTTAAGTGCTGTGCTTTTTTCATTTAGCACCGTATCATGGAGATCATTCCTTCTCAGTATATGGGTATTTTCCTCATCCTTTTGTAGGCTGCATAAGCACAGAACTACATACAAATAGTCCCTTATCAATGGACACTTAGACTGTCATCAGTCCTTTGCCATTACTAACAACCTTATCCAACTGTTATTTTGTAGTTGTGCGGGTTTGTCATAAAGTGGGCATACTGTATTCAAGGGTAAATGCTTTTTTAGTTTTGGTATATATTGCCTTATTTTCTTCTACAGTGGTTCTACCATTTGGCTGTCTCACCAGTAATTTTTAATGTGTCAAGATTTTCAGGTAACTGCTGCTTGGTAGCCATTAGTTAGTAGTTAATTGAAAAAAATCAAATGAGGAATTATTAAAATATTTTATATAAAGTTTAATGACTTTTCTTTAACATAGGCATTTAAACATTATTAATTTGCTATTCATTTGTTTCAGGGCAAATGAGTTTCTTTGAGAATATACTGATTGGAGTTACATGGTATCTCTTATCTAAACTTCACTGTATTGCTTTCAATGTGTTTTGACTTTTATATAATGAGAGCTTAGGGCACCCTAGGTTTCCCTGTTCTTTTACAGATGTTCTGCTTATACCAAAATAGTTATTTTAGTTTAATTCACTTTTTTTTTGAATTTTCCTAAGCATTTGTTTGCCTTGGTTTTTACAGAAATAGTCATGTTCCTTTGGCAGTCATATTTTATTGGTTTAAATAATATTTATTTATATCGCATTATTTTAATATTAAATAATTATTAAGCTAGAATTATTGATTCAGGATTTTTAAATTGTTTTTGTTCTCTGATTTATCATTGTGTTTATTAATCTTCTGGCCATATTAAATGCTCAGTAAATACTTACTGAATAGAAGAAGAGACAGGAGAGAGGTAGCATAGGAACAGACTCAGCTGATTTTGCTATGCACCCAGAACAGGAGAGTAAAGGTTAGGTTAGGGGGAGGATGTGGGAGCATAGCAAATGTAATCTTATAGGCCAGTGATATTTAGCCTTCTATGACAGGTACAATCATGCATTGGAAAATTAAGACTTTTGTGATAATTCCTCCATAAAGAAATTGAAAGAGCATTGACCTAAAGGAGGCTTTAATTCTAGGTTCTAACTCACTTACTTAGCATAAGTACCAGGCTGGGCTAGACATCTGTGTATTTTACTCTTGTTCAGCCACCAGCTTATTTTTTATAAAGATACTTGTTTTCTAAGTTTTATTTTTCCCTGTGCATCATCATGGATTTGTCATATTCATGTATCAGCTTACTACAGTTTATATTTTCCTTTAGTTGATATTTTAAACACTTAGATAAATTTAATGAATAAGGATAATTTTTATCTCCCTAAAAGGGATACTTGTCATAAATAAAAACAACAGTAAAAATAAATACAGTGAAAACAAAACAGTGCTATTAAGTGTGATCTTTGCAGAGGGCTCAAAGCAAAACAAGATTAGCAAGTTTTAGGTGCCTCCCTTCCCCAGAAGCAGAACCACAGAGCACAAGAACAAGGCAGAAAGGGTAAAATGTTAATAATAGGTGAACTGAGTAAAGGTTATGTGGGAGTTCTGTGTATTCTTCTTATTCTTACAACTGCAATGTGAATTTGAAATAATCTCTAAAAAAAGAAATTTAAAAATGATCCTGTGATAATTAGAAAATTAAAAAGGGAATAAAATTAATGTTATTTATTTAGATGGCCCACATATCATCTAAAAACATTTCAGGTTTTTGTAGGCATTCCACTCTTCCAGAACTAGCATGCTAGATGATCTCTAAGGTCCTTTCTAGTTCTTATGTTCAGTGACACAGTATACATTGTATTAAGGCAGCCAAATTAAAGCTACCTTCACTCCCAATTCAGTGTTTCAATGAGTAACATTATGGAGGCTCAGAATGAGGTAAGGCTCTTGTTGGATCAGGTAACGTGAATGGGTTGAAGAGAAGAAGTAGCTTAGGAAGAATACCCTAGACTGTTACAGTTGTGAGAAAGAAAAATACTGGGTAAGAAATTTTTTGAGACAATTCAGAGAGCTTCTGCCTAACACACAAATTATTAAGTTTTAATAATACTGATAATAATAATTGATCTCTGATAATAAGAGATTGTAAGAAGTTTGGGTATGGATATATTTCTGAAAAATACTACCACCACCATTAATTGAGGATTTTTTAATGTACTGATGCTGTTCAAAATTGTTGATATACATTAGCCCACTCATTTAGTTCTTATACCAGTCATATGAGGTTATGAGGTACTCTTAATCCTGTTCTACAGATAAATAAAAGTGAGGCACAGGAGGGTTAAATAATTACATCAAGGTTATATTACAAGTAAGTTATGGAACCAGATTGTCTGACTTGAAAGTCCGGGACCTTAACCTTTCTTCTCTACCATATTTATTTATTTATTTTTTTTTTTAAATTTTATTTTTTTTTTTAACGTTTA
Source organism: Leopardus geoffroyi (assembly GCF_018350155.1). Taxonomy (NCBI): domain Eukaryota; kingdom Metazoa; phylum Chordata; class Mammalia; order Carnivora; family Felidae; genus Leopardus; species Leopardus geoffroyi. The sequence continues at coordinate 101,209,519 of NC_059327.1, read as the reverse complement.
TTTATTTTTGAGACAGAGAGAGACAGAGCATGAACGGGGGAGGGGCAGAGAGAGAGGGAGACACAGAATCAGAAACAGGCTCCAGGCTCTGAGCCATCAGCCCAGAGCCCGACGCGGGGCTCGAACTCACGGACCGCGAGATCGTGACCTGGCTGAAGTCGGACGCTTAACCGACTGCGCCACCCAGGCGCCCCACCATATTTATTTTTATAGTGTTTTGTTTTTGTTTTTTAAATCATAATTAGGGACTTCTGCCTTTTAGTTTTCAGTAGTCACTGTACCTTATTTTGTTTTATTATTAGGCTTTCAGTTATATTGTTTCTTTAAGCAAATTAAATATAGTCATTTAGACTCAGCTTCAAAACATTTCCAATATATTCGGTCTTTGTAGATGTGATTCTATATGTCTTGTAACAACTGGTTCTCTGATGGTGTATGTCCTCTGTTTTTGTGTGTGTGTGTGTGTGTCACTTTTTATTGTTAGCGCATGTTTCTTGAAGTTTATTATTGAGGTTTGAACTTACAATATTTTTCTATTACAGAGAGTTTGTATTTTTTTTCTGTAAGGGACCTGGAGACACTGTCACCCGAAAAACAATCTTTTTTGAAAAAGTTTCCATTTATGACATCATTTCAGACTTACACTACAGTTAACAGTAATTTTATAATCAGTTTCCTTATGTCTTTAACCCAAGTTCCCCAGGTGTTAACATTTTCACATTCAGTTTATTACTTTCTCTCTACTTGTATTTCTAAATTTTTTTCTGAACCATTTGAAAGGATATTATATATATGATGCCTTTGCCGTAAATACTTGAATGTGTGTTCCCTCAAAACCAAAGCTATTCTCTTACAAAAAAATCACAAGTCATTGATCAAAATCAGGATACTAATGCTGACCCAGTACTGTTATATAATCTATATATAACACCCATCTTTTGTTAATTACCCAATAATGTCCTCTGTAAAAAAGAAAATGCAGTATCATGTGCAACATTTAGCTATCCTATGTCTTTATTCTCCTTTAATATGAAATAATTCCTCAGTCTCTCTGTCCTTCATGATTATAACGTTCTTCAAGAGTATATGACCATTATTTTGTAGAATGTCCCTCAGTTTAGGTTTTTCTGATGTTTATTCATGAGGAGATTCAGGTTATGCATTTTGATAGTAATGCCACAGATGCAATATTCTTCTCTTATCAGGAGTCACATGACTGATTTGTACCATTATTGGTGATGTTATTTTTGATCACTGGGTTAAGAGGATGTCTTTCAGTTTCTTTACCACAAAGCTACTGCTTTTCCATTATAGTTTATAATTATCTTGTTGAGATATACTTTGATCCTATGTAAGTATCTTAGTGCTACTTAGACTTTCACCACTAATTTAAGAATCCATTGATGTTTCTTGCCTAAACAAGTTATTTTTACAATGGTTGCCAAATGGTGATGTTTCTCATTGCATCATTTTTTTTTCCTGCACGTATTGATTGGCTTTCTACTCTCAAGAAGAGATTCCCCCTTTTTCCTTATGTTTATCACTATAGACTTATGGATTCTTAACTTATTCATTGATTTTTAATACTTAACTGTCATTATTTATCTTGATCCTCAAATTATCCCAATTTAGGCCAATGGACCACCTTCAAGCTCCTGTACCTTTTTCCTATATCTCCAACATTCTTCTATACTTTCTTTCTGACATGAAACAGATGTTCTGAATGAATATTTTACTTTCTCTGCTGCAATTCTGAAATCAGTCACTTTTCCAAGGGGCTCTGATTCCTTTTGCTGGAGAATGGTATTTAGAAGCCAAGTTCTGCACATTAACTATGCTCATTGCTATTCGGGTGCCCAGGACAACTTTAAACTAAATTTTGAGCTGAGTTTTTTTTGGGCTATGTGGGTAATATTATTTAAGCTTCATAATTATCATTTCTATGGGGAGTTATTTTTTTTTCCTCATCAATTTCTCTTTCACTATGAGCTAAAGCCATGGTGGCATATCCCTATAGTTTTGTCTGTAGGCTGGATTTGACTGGGATGACTGACTAAAGGTATCCTCCTTTGAAGTCCCTGCCCTAGATTCTTTCTCAACTATCCACCAAGGCCAGGCCTTTGATTGTGTTTTTACTTTTACAGGTGAATGGGATTCATTAAAACTAAATTTCTAGACCATAAGGAATTCTCATATACTCAAGGCAAATGCCTGCTCTAGAGGTAGCTATTTTTCATTGGCTTGCCTCTAACTTTGTGTATTCTTATTGTTTCTTGAGAATTCTCTTATTGCCTTCAGTGTTGAAATAGATAGTTTTTGAGTCTGGAGGAAATGGAGTAGGAGGAATCTAAGCTCACCTTGTCCCACAGATCCAACTAGATAACACTCAAATCAGTGTAAATAACCCAGAAAACGACCTGAAGACTGGCAGAGCAAACTCTCCATGGCTATGTAGAGAAGAGGCCACATTAAAGAGGGTATGAAGGGGGCGCCTGGGTGGCGCAGTCGGTTAAGCGTCCGACTTCAGCCAGGTCACGATCTCGCGGTCCGTGAGTTCGAGCCCCGCGTCAGGCTCTGGGCTGATGGCTCAGAGCCTGGAGCCTGTTTCCGATTCTGTGTCTCCCTCTCTCTCTGCCCCTCCCCCGTTCATGCTCTGTCTCTCTCTGTCCCAAAAATAAATAAACGTTGAAAAAAAAAAAAAAAGAGGGTATGAAGGACAGAGACCCTGTCAGGATCTAAATGGACCCATGAGATGGTTCCTGGAGAGGGTGGTGCCACAGGTGTGGAAAGAGGAGACAGACAGATTGACACCAAAGAATGCACATAGGAAAGATGAATCACCATAACATTTGGCTTTGAAAACCAGAGGGGTAGAATTTTACAATTTCCTACAATCAGAAGGAACCTAAAACCTAGAACTTTAAAAATCAGTAGGCTTAGCACTGGGAGAGCCTGGAGTGCTAGGGGAAACTGAGTCCCTGCCCTTAAAGAGACAGCAGGACAAACAGCCTTGTGGAGATATAGCATAGAAGCAGCAGTTTGAAAATCATATGGGGTATAGGGGAGAGAGATTTGTTTACTAATCTCAGAGCATGTGCTAGAAGTGCAGAGATCCTCTATAGAGGACATCTCTAGGAATAAAGGATTTGGTGGGGATCATTTCCCTCTCACATCCCTGCCCCCAGCTTAAGAACATGGCATTGTACTGACACTTGCTACCTAACAGTGCTAAGACTGCACCCTGCCCATGTGTTCCCCTGCAGACACACCTCCTTCAGCCAAGCCCAGGCTCAAGGTCTCCTCCCACAGCATATCAGCAGAAACTTTGCTAACGCCACATGTCCTGCTGGCTTCTGCACATCCACTACCTCCAGTATACTTTTGGCCAGAGCCCATCCAAAGCCATGCCACAAATCTGGTAGTGGGCATGCAGCCCCAATGGGCTACCACCACTTCAAAGTGATTCCTGCTCCAGGGAGAGAGAAGGTTAACCACGCACACCAGTCAGACTACAGCCCTGGCAACAGGCTGGGAACAGACAGCTGGTCTGATTGCAGCACCTTCCCCCCTCCCCACACACACACAACAAAAGCTTCTCAGGGGACAAAATAGGGAAAATGAAAGTGCTCTGCAGTTTAGTGCTACTGCATTTCTGGAAAATGCTTGGTCTGACTCAACTCAAGTGCCCAGATCAGCCCACCAGCAGTGCAGAAAAGATACACTGCCCATGACAGATAAAGAGAGCCACTGGAGATGACTGGACCAAAGGAAAAATGGCTTAGCCATAACAGCAGGGTGCATACAACACCCTGAACATCCCTGAAGCTTCAGGTTCTGGTGAGCAGGGGGCACTGTACTGCAGGGCACTACAGTACCTCTTCTTCATAAGACCACTACCTTCAAGAGCAAGAGATGTAGCTGACTTTTCTAACATGTAGAAACAGACACAGGGGTGCCTGAGTGGCTCGGTTGAGCATCCCAAATCTTGATTTCGGGTCAGGTCATGATCCCAGGTTGTGGGATCAAGCCCCATGTTGGGCTTCATACTTAGCATGGAGCCTTCTTAAGATTCTCTCTCTCTGCCCCTCTACCCTGCTGGTGTGCTCTCTCTGAAAGATACACATATATATATACACATACATGTATATGTATATGTATATGTATATAATATGCATACACACACACACACATACATACATGTATGTATATGTATATATAGAGAGAGAGACAGAGCTAGACAAAATGAGGACATAGTGAAAAATGTCCTGAATGAAAGGACAGGACAAAATCACAGCAAGAGACGTAAGTGACACAGAGATAAGTAATATGCCTGATAGATGATTTAAAGTAATGGTCATAGAGATACTTACTTGAAGTAAGTACTTATTGTACTTGAGAAAAGATTGGAAGACCTCAGTGAGACCCTTAGCAAAGAGATAGAAAATATAAAAAAGAACCAATCAGAAATAAAGCACTCAGTAGTTGAAATTAAAAATACATTAGATGGGGGCACCTGGGTAGGTCAGTTGGACACCCTGGGTAGGTCAGTTGGTTGGGTGTCCAACTTCAGCTCAGGTCATGATCTCATGGCTCGTGTGTTCAAGCCCCATGTGGGTCTCTGTGCTGACAGCTTGGAGCCTGGAGTCTGCTTCAGATTCTGTGTCTCCCTCTCTCTCTGCCCCTCCCCCTGCTCACACTCTCTCTCTCTCCTCCAAAAATAAGCATTAAAAAAATTAATTTAAAAAATACTTAAAAATAAATTATAAAAATAAAAATACACTAGATGGAATAAATTGTAGACAAGGGAGAGTAGAAAAATGCGTCAGCAACCTGGAGGACAGAGTAATGGAAAGCAATCAATCTGAACAGGTGAGAGGAAAAAAATACAAAATGAAGATAGACTTAGGGAACTCGGCAACACCATCAAGTGTAGTAAGATTCACATTATAGGGAATCTCAGAAGAAGAGAAAGAAAAGGGGGCAGAGAATTTGAAGAAATAATAGCTGAAAACTTCCTGAATCTGGGAAAGGAGACAAATCCATATCCAGGAGGCACAGAGAGCCCCCAACAAAGTCAACCCAAGGAGATCCAAACCAAGACATATAGTAATTAAAATGGCAAAAAGGAATAATAAAGAGAGAATTTTAAAAGCAACAAGAGAAAATAATAACATACAAAGGAAACCCTGAATGCTGTCAGCTGATTTTTCAGCAGAAATTTTGCAGGCTGGAAGGGAGTGTCATGATATATTTTAAATGCTGAAAGAAAAAAAAAATATTCTATACAGCAAGGCTATCATTTAGAATAGGAGAGATTAAGAGGTTCCCAAACAAAAGTTAAAGGAATTCATGACCATTAAACCAGCCTTACAAGAAATGTTAAAAGAGAATTCTTTGAGTGGAAAGGAAAGACAGTAAGTAGGAGTAAGAAAAGCAGGAAACACAAAAGCACTAAAAATAAGTATAGCTATAAAAATCAGTCGAGGGACTCAAAATAGAAGGATGTAGACTATGACATCAAATCCCAAAAACATGGTGGGAAGAGGAGTAAAGAATGGGTTCAAACTTAAGTGATCAACAACCACCCTATTGAACCACCCTGGAATCCTGGGAATAATCCCACTTAATGACAAATTAGACAACCTCTAAGAAATGGAAAAATTCCTTTAGAAACCTCCAAAAACTGAACTAGGAAGAAATAGAAAATTTGAAAACAGACCAGTTACTAGCAATGAGATTGGATCAGTAATCAAAAAATTCCCAACAACAAAAATCAGGACCAGACATCTTCACAGGTGAATTTGAACAAATATTTACAGAAGAGTTAAGGCCTATTCTTTCAAAATATTTCAAAACATAGAAGAGGAAGGAAAGCTTCCAAATTCATTCTATGAGGCCATCATTACCCTGATCCTAAAACCAGATAAAGTAACTGCAAAAAAAAAAAAAAAAAAAAAAAGAAGAAGTACAGGTCAATATCAATGATGAATATATGTGTAAAAATACTCAAGAAAATATTAGGAGACTTGATCACTACGATTAAGTGGGATTTATTCCCAGGATTCCAGGTTTAATATTTGCAACTGAATCAATGTGATATACCTCTTCAACAAGAGAAAGGATAAAAAACATTATCATTTCAATACATGCAGATAAAACATTTGACAAAGTACAACATCCATTCATGATTAAAAAAAAAACACAACTCAACAAAGTAGGTTTAGAGGGAATATACCTCAACATAACGAAAGCCATATTTGAGAAACCCATAGCTAACATCATACTCAATGGTGGAAAGCTGAGAGCTTCCCTCCTATTGTCAAGAACAAGACAAGATGTCCAATCTCACCACTTTTGTTAAACATAGTAGTAGATGTCCTAGCCACACCAATTAGACAACAAAAAGAAATAAAAGACACCTAGGTTGATAAGGAAGAAGTAAAACTTCCAATATTTGCACATAACATGATACTATATATAGAAGACCCTAAATAACTTCACACAAAAAAACTACCAGAATTGATAAGTGAATTCAGTAAGGTTACAAATACAAAATCAGTATATAAAAATATGTCGCATTTCTGTACACTAATAATGAAGTAACAGAGGAAATAAGAAAACAGTCTCATTTGCAATTATACCAAAAAGAATAAAATAGCTAGGAATAAACTTAACCAGGGAGGTGAAAGATCTGTATTCTGAAAGCTATAAAACATTGATGAAAGAAATTGGAGATGACAGAAACAAATGAAAAGATATTCCATGCTCATGCTTTAGGAGAACAAATACTGTTTAAAGGGACATGCTACCCAAAGCAATCTACATATTTAATGCAATCCCCATCAAATACCAACAGCATTTTTCACAGAACTAGAACAAACAATTCTAAAATTCGTATGGAATCATAAAGACCCCAGTCAAGACAGTCTTGAAAAAGAAAAAAAAAAACAAAAAACTATAGGTGTCACAATTCTAGATTTCAGGATATACTACAAAGCTGTAGTACTCAAAACACTATGCTGTTGGCACAAAAAACAGACACATAGATCAATGGAATAGAATAGAGGGTCCAGAAATAAACGCATGGTTATATGGTCAATTAATCTTCAACAAAGGAGGCAAAAATATGCAAAAAGAAAATCTGTTCAACAAATGGTGTTGGGAAAATTGGACAGCTACATGCAAAAGAATGAAACTGAACTGTTTTCTTACACAATACACAAAAATAAACTCAAAAGGGATGAAGGAACTAAATGTGAAACCTGAACCCATAAAACTCCTAAAAGAGAGCACAGACAGTATTTTTTCTCACATTGGTTGTAGTAGCATTTTTCTAGATAATGTCTCTTGAGGCAAGGAAAACAGAAGCAAAAATAAACTTATGGGACTACATCAAAATATAAAGCTTCTGCCCAGCAAAGAAAATAATCAATAAAATTAAAGACATCGTCCTGAATGGGAGAAGGTATTTGCAAGTGACATATTCAATAAAGGCTTTGTATCTAAAATATATAAAGAAGTTACACAATTAAGCGCTCGGAAAACAACTAATCCAATTAAAATGGGCAGAAGACATGCATAGACATTTCTCCAACAAGACATACCGATGGTTAATAGACACATGAAAAGATTCTCAACATCATTAATCATCAGGGAAATACAAATCAAAACCACAGTGAGATATCACCTCATACCTGTTAGAATGGCTAAAATCAAAAACACTAGAAACAAGTGTTGGTGAGATGTTGAGAAAAAGGAACCCTCTTGCACTCTTGATGGGAATGCAAACTGGTGCAGCCACTGTGGATAACAGTATAGAGGTTTCTCAAAAAGTTAAAAATAGTATCCGGTAATCCCACTACTGAGTGTTTAACCAAAGAATACAAAAATATTAATTCAAAAGGATTTTTGCACCCCTATTTTTACTGCAGTGTTACTTTTAATAGCCAAACAATGGAAGCAGCCCAAACGTCCATTGATTGATGAATAAAGAGGTGTGGTATATACAATGGAATATTACTCAGCCATAAAAAGAATGAAATTTTGCCATTTGCAACAACATGGTTGGATGTAGAGTATATGATGCTAAGTGAAATAAATCAGAGAAAGACACATACTTTATGATTTCCCTCATGTGTGGAATTTAAGAATAAAACAAATGAACAAAGAAAAAATAGAAATACCAAAAAACAGACTCTTAACCACAGAGAAGGAATAAATGGTTACCAGAAAGGAAGTGGGTAGGAGGATGGTTGAAATAGATGATAATCTTGATGAGCACTGAGTAACATAGAATTGTTGAACCACTATATTGTACACCTGAAGTTAATATAACATTACATGTTAACTATACTGGAATTAATTTTTTAAATAATAACAAATTAAAATAGAGACAATAAAAGACAGTTTTTAAATTTTGTGTTGTTGGTGTGTATGATCCGAAGATTTTCCCTTTTTTTGGAAAGAACAAGTCTGTATAATTTTTAAGTTAGAAATATTTGAGACTTTCTTCAAGGATTTTTGTCAAATTATTTATACAAATATTAAAGCAAAAACTAAAATAGAATGGATGTCTTGGAAAGAAGGAAATATTTATGGTGAGTTACAATTTATTAACTTAGTGTTAAAAGTGAAAAGGTAAGTGTAAGCAAGTTTCTTGCATCATTTAGATGGTATTTGTTCCACCATTTCAGTCTGTGTCCTTCTGTGTCCTTGCTTTTGTCCTCATAAGGCTCCTCATAAGGACCCTGTGAATCAGTCTTAACTCTTGCAGATAAACTGCAAGTATCCTTGATCTTTCTGAAGAGTCTAGGAAATTATATACTTTGTTCTCCATTTTCCAAACTTACTCTTATACATAAAGGAAGTTTAGATGCAATAGTGCAGTATGCAGGGTCCATCTTCACTCCCCATTTTGCTCTAATTTTCCAACTTGTTTATTCTTGAAAATATAGCATTTCCTGTCAGAATTGATAGGTTAGATGTGCTGGGGCTGCCAGAACTTTAAAATAAATTACAAAGATAAAGGTTCGGGTTATGTAGTATTGTGTTAATGAGGCCATAATTATGAGGTATTTCCCTGTAGTGACCAGTGATTTTCATCTGTTTTCAAACTTATAGAATTTGTCATCAATCCTGACCAGCCATTTTGGTTTTGTCTTAGTTGTTGCAAGTACTGGTCAAGAGAATGTGAATGGATACCTGTGAATGAATCACTCCCCTTGAGGAAACAGTCCATCACATTTGAATTTCTTCAGTGAGTCATTAACATAATTTACAATTTTAAATCTTTTCTGACCTCTTCTATCTAATGTTTATGCAAATAACTTCTCAGAGAAATTCTAAGAAAATGCCGTAATGACTAAGGGCTAATATTTCCATGTGCCGATGACATCATTTTATCCGTTACTGTTTACCAATAAAAGCGTTCATTAGTATTAACCATCCTTTCAGTTTATGGATACATAAATTATTTTCATTATTGTATGTGCTGCCATCTTAAACATGGTCTTACATACATAGCCTTCAGGAAAGACTGAGTCTTGGTGAGTCAGGATGGTTACTGCTGTCAAATTCAAGATACTTTGTTTTGTAACCTTGTCCAAACAGACTATTTTAATTGAGTCAAATTCCATAGGCCTTTTTGTGTCTCCTCAGAGTATAAGGACCTTTTTCCTTGTAAGTTCTTAAAACATGAATATATTCAAGGATGATTGTTTAAAAAACTTCATAACTGGCAAACTTGACTTTTAATTTGAACTAGTCTTGTCACTCAGGGATGTCATTCATTCTGTACAGATCTGTATAGATCATATCTGTATCTTTCATTCTGGTCTCAGGTCCCATTCTGCTTTCCCAATTGCCTGTTTGTTTTTTGTTTGTTGTTTTGTTGCCTTACTCATTTCCACACATCCACACATCTCTACTTCCAATCTGTAAATTCAAAATTACCTGTTTTAGGGTCTAGGATAATATTTAGATAATCAGATAAACATTTCCCAAGGATATGCTGATTGGACAGAACTAGATTTGCCCTGAGATGCATTTTTTTTTTTTTTAACTGTGCACCTTTGGACATAATACTGCCTACTTTTGTTGTCTAATGCAGTAGTAGCTAATGAAGGAAAATATCAGAAAGATTTTTGAGGTATTGATAAACTGTTCTTTCTATACATAAGACCATCTCTTTACATTTGTAATCTTTAATGGATAGAATACAAAGCTATAATGTTGGCCATGTCCTCTTTTTTTTATTGCACATTTGCTAGACAACATGTTCAGTTGTTGGTAGTGTTTTGAAATTCACCTCTATTCTTTATCCAGATGTGTCCTGCATGCAGTGTAGATTACAATCTGCTTTGCTTTCCTCAGTTTTAAATTGTCATTCCTATTGTTTAATCAAGCACTTTCTGAAAATTGACCTCTTTATTTTTTCATTTTATTTTATTTTATTTTCTGGGAAATCTCTTGTCAGATGAACTTTTATTTGTTTTTCAAAAGACAATTGCCTCGGAAAAATTCATTTTACTTGAGCTTGAAAATGGAAAACTGACATTTTTAATTATAAAAGATGTTTAAAATATCTGAAATATAACAATAGTTAATTCTTTTTTCATTCTCTAAAGTTTTATTTAATGACTTGTATACTCTTTTTCAATTTAAAGGAAAAAAAGATGTTATCAGATCCCCACCTATTTCACTTTAGAGAAGAACTTAGTTTGGTCTGTCATAGAGACCTGTAATCAGTGTAGCATTTTTATTTATTCCACAAATAACTTATGAGGTCTTGATGATTTTGAGTCTCTTCTAGAAAATATTAATTAGTGTTAACATCTCCTATCAACTGTATTGGAATATTTGATCATGAAGAAGCACAAGGCCTTGCCTCAAAACAACTGGTATACTCTCCCATAAGTATAATACGTTCTTATTGGACTTATGCACATCCTATTGTTAATTCTTTACTTTATGAAGGTGAATTTTGAGTGGAAACTATTATTATGATGTTCATTTTTTAACAGTGACATTATAATGAAAGAAGATAGTAAACTTGGGCCACAAGAATTACAAATGGATCTGATGCTCTGTAAGAAAATGAATTAATTGAAATCTAACTTTGTGTTATAATTTTTTAAACAATAATTTCTTTGCAGAGAAAATATGACAATCAGAAATTACTATTTTCCATGATTTTATTTGCTAATTCTAATACAAGACCACTCTTTTGTCTTAGGAGATGTATTACTTTCTCATGAGGTCTTAAGCATTACCACTTTTACCTGTGGCATATGAATATGGTCTTCTCTTGAGGTGCTTGCTTGAGTCCAGATGTTTTCACATAAACTGTGTTTGGAAAGACTGTACTTATATGTGTAGGAAACAGTGTCATCATTGGGTCAGCTTTGAACATTTTTATGAAATAGCACACAGATTTTTCTAGACAATGAGAGAAAAATGAGAAGTCTTGGCTAGATGAAGCCATCCCTTGGGACTGGATATCTCTAGTAGGAAGTGAACTCCTGGATAGAAAAATGACATCAAATATTTTCCAAATTTTGGCCGAGTATTAATCTATCATTCTTACTTGAGAAATGAGCGTGGAAACCAATTTATAGAGATAATTGAGACCATTTGCCATGAACTTACGTATGTATCCCTTCTTTAAACATTGCATATGTCCTTTTATTTCCATGCTTCTCCTTTACTCTCAGAGACGTTCTCTTTAAAGTGAATTGCTCCACTTACTTCCTCTGTCTCATCTCAATTTGAAAATTTTTATGTATTATTTCACTTGAACTCAACAATCATGATATAGTGTAAGGATTGGACAAAAATCTAAGTCATGTAGAGCCTCCAGTTTGGCTTTCAACTCAAAATGTATCTCAATGTCATTCTTGTTTTTCATTCCCATTGCTTCCATTCTGGTTCACTTCTTTCTCTGGGTTACTAGAGTTGTCTCTTAACCAGTTTCTCTGCCTCTTAACTTGTTTCTCTGCCTCCTGTCTCTTCTTTCCTCCATTTCATCTTTGTTTTTTTTCACAGTCCTCTTCCTAAAGGAATGTCTTTAACCAGGTTATTATGCTTCTTTACCAGGTTACCATACTGCTAAAGAACCTACTACAGTGTCTCCCTTTTGTTTGCCTCAAGTCCAGCTCTTCATTCTGACTTTTTTAGTTTGGAAAAGTTGGGCCTGTTTTTCACCATTATTTTCTATTTTCATGTAACATAATTTTATCCATTTATTCTAGCAATTAAGTCTTCTATTTTTTTTTAATGTTTATTTTTGAGAGAGAGGGGGGTGCAGTAGAGGCGGGGGGTGGAGGGACAGAGAGAGGAAGACACAGAATCCAAAGCAGGCTCTAGGCTCTGAGCTGTCAGCACAGAGCCCCATGTGTGGCTCGAACCCATGAATCGTGAGATCATGACCTGAGTCAAAGTCTGATGCTTAACTGACTGAAGCCACCTGGGTGCCCCATGGCAATTAAGTCTTCTAGTGTCATGTGTGCTGCACATGCCATGTTCATTATTTCCTCCAGGCTTTTGCTTCTTTTGTCTCTTTTCCATTTAACACCATCCTCGTTACTTTTTCTCAGCTGTTTCAGTCTTAACAACCTTTGACTTAAAAAAAAAAAAAAAGAACTAATTTGGCTTTACCAGTATCTTTTTCTCTACCTTCTCTTCAGTACCACTTAGTTTAGTTCTTGATTTTTCTCTAATAGTTCATTCTTTTCCAGATTTTTCCTATCCATCTAATAGCTTCTAAGTATTTTGATGTCAGAGAGATGAAACCCTTTAAGTGTCAGGTAATAGATATTCTTCAAATATTTGACCATTGAGTGAGAATAAGACATAAACTTTTAAATCTCCTTAGTTTTCACTAACAGATTGAAAACAATTTCTGAGTAGAAACAGAATCATCTTTTAAAAAACAATAACATCACAATTTTGTGAAATTCAACTTTTATAGTCTTAAATCTTTAATATCAGCAGGGGGCAGTCAAACCAAAGTTCATTCTGCTATCTTATGGAAGATTAAAATTTATCTCTGTAAGAGTTTATTCTACTTGGGATACCATCTGTAGTTTATAACCTATTTGTAAATAAATTTTAAAATTCTTAAGTATGTAATTTTGTAGAATTTTTGTAATCCAGGGAAGGTAAATTAAGCTGTGTTTTTAGTGAAAAAAATTGAAAAATGTGTTTTAAAAGACCATGAATTGCTTTATTTGATGTTTTTGTTGGATGCCCAATTTACATAGAAATTTGTTTTTCCTGCCTCAGAAACAGTATTTCAATTAAATAACGTATTATTAAGGTATTTTTCATTCAATAAAATACTAACTTTTATGGAATAGTACTTTCATTTTCCCCTGTGAACTTGAGAAAAATAAGCTTTTATTAGAGGCTGTAGTTTTAACACTGATTGAAACATCGTTTGGCAAATTCTGAAAGTTTGATTGAATTTTTCTTCCTGAGCCTTTCTTCTGGCCAGCTGCAAACAACTAGTGGTATGTGTTTATACATGTGCTCATTTTCACCTCCTCCTCTTGAAGGTTAACCTAGTACTTATTAAGGGAGAAACACAGCTTATACTAAACAGTGTTTAACATATACTGATGGTATTACTGTATTTCCTGTTTTGTGTTCACAATAAGAGGATTCTGAAAAACTGCCTTTGTATAAATACTTCACTGACATTCCAGACAAGTATAATCTTGTCTGCTGGTAGGCAGGAAAGAGTGATGTCCTGGAATGCTGTTACAGAAGGAAATCTCTTTGTGTTCCCAAATGATACCCCTAAACCTTTTAAGAATATAATTTTAAAATGACAACTCTATATTTGCTTTTCCGTCCGTTTATTAACTTTGCATGCATTTAGTTCAGAAATGCAATTAGTCCAAAAAAAAAAAAAAAAAAACCCATTATGTTCGAGAAAGAAACATCTTCTTGGTAGTTTGCTGGAAATTTGTTGGTAGAAATGTTGGAGGGTAAACATAAAGACCGATTTAGTAAATCATTATTAGTTATTGTTCTTTTAGCTTAAAACTATTCTTTGATACTTGGATCAGGCTTTTTTGAATTCTCTTCTGGCTTAAAAGGTGCAGTTTCCTACTCCCTTGCAAAATTTCCAGTGAAGAAATAATTTGGAGAGTGTTTTTAGAGCACAGATTATGTTTTTTAAAAGTTAAATTTGAAGGTTTTATGTTATTTTATTATTTAATGTGAATCATTAAGATAAATAAAAATCAGTTGTGTAACTTATCCTTTAATATTCTAATGAATAGATTTTCTTATACCTAGTTATGATAGCTAAGAATTAAAATTGCACTGAAGTTTCTTTTCAATGACTGAAAAAAAATAGTTATGATTTAAACCCCTAAATAATTGCCAAAGCAGACATCATAAACTAGACTTGTGTCTAACTTCTAGATTGGTAGTTCCTTTTCTTCCGTCTCATTACTTCCATCATTGACATGGGAAGTCACCTGATTACTTGCAATGATTCTGTTCTTCAGCTCTCACTCCCTCTAAAACCCAGCAAAATGGAGAATCGCGTGTAAGAATTTCCAAATACAAGGTTTAGAACGCTTGTAAATCACTTTCAAAATGTAGAAAAATATCATATGCTTTTTATGATCAGTAGTTCTTACGTTATTAATGTGTAAGTCATATGTTGTACCTTTCATTTAAATACTTGCTTAAAAATATATTGACATTATTCTTTGTATATGCCCCTTCTCATAAATTTGCTGTATTCTAAAGCTATTCATCTTCATTTAAAGTAGATTAAGACAACAGAACCATTAAATGATATGGTGGTTCTTTTAATGGTGGCAGAAACTCAGATTCATTCTATCTTGCTGTGGTACCATCCCTTAGCCACATGTTTAAAAACTCATTATTCCCTCACTTGAGTTCTCATTCGGGTGAACAGAAATCAGGAGATGAGGTAACAGAGAACTTACTCCCTTGCTTTAAGGACATAACCCATAAATTGCATGTATCATTTACATCCCATTGGGTAATCTTAACTACATGACCATATTCAGGTACAAGAGAGGGTGCAAGATAAATGTGTTCTATATTTTGATAAATGTGTTCTATATTCAGGTACAAGAGAGGCTGCAAGATAAATGTGCTCTGTGGCTGAGCACACAGGTCTAATTGAGGGTTTTATTACTAAAAGAAAGAGAAAAACCTAGCCATCATTATCTGTTAGTTTTGTTCACTCCCATTGTCTGCTCCTTTTTCTAAATACTCTCTGACTTTGTTTTACATAACACAACAGTCTCCTGGTTTTTCTTCTGTTCCTGCCCCTCTTGACTCTTTTACATATTCTCATCTGCTTAATCAGAGGAGATGATGAAATGTTGCAGTTCTTCAAGGCCGAATGTGAGGACCCCTCTTGTTTCTTCCTTGTCTGTGTGCAATCCCATCTGCATCTGTGACTTCAGGTATCATGTGATTGCACTTGATTTAGCTGACTTTTTCCCTGACCTGTCCAGTGAACTGCCTACTTGGATATCTTGAAGGCATTTCAGTTCAACATATCCTAAGTCTTAGTCTTGCTCTAAGTGTTTTAATCAATAAATCTTAACTTTATGAGGTAAATACAATTACCATATCTGATCCTGTAGATTAGAAACTGAGATATAAAAAACTTGACCAAGGTCACAGAGCTTCTAACTGGTGTGTAGTCTGTGAGGTTTTGACAAATGTGCAGAATTGTGTAAGTACCACCAGAATCACAATACAACACTATTCACTCCAAAAAAAATTCCTTCATGCTGCCCATTTTTAGTTAACCCTCTTTCTACCACTAACCCCTGGCAACTACTGATACAGCCGTATAACTGCCATTTCTCAAATGTTATATAAGTGGAACCATGCAGGATGTAACCTTTTGAGTATGGTTTCTTTTACTTAACATGGTTTTGAGAATTGTCTGTGTTGTGTGTATCAATAGTTTGTTCCTTTTCTATTGCTAGATCATATTCCACTGTATGGATATACTACAGTTTGCTTAACCATACACCCACTGAAGGACATTTAGATTGTTTCCAGTTTTTTTCTGTGAATAATGCTACAGTAAACATAAGCAGACAGGTTTTTGTGTGAACATAAGTTTTCATATCTCTAGGATAATTACTAAGAGTGGAACTGTTGAATCATAGGGTGTCTAACTGTGTGTTTAACTTCATTGATTTCCAGATTGTCAGGACTTTGTCACATCACCAGCAATATATGAATTCCAGGTTCTTCATTCTTGCCAGCACTTTGTATTGGCGATATTTTTTGTAATTTTTTTTTTAAGTAGTCTCCGTGCCCAGTGTGGGGTTTGAACTCATAACTCTGAGATCAAAAGTTGCATGCTTTACTGACTGAGCCAGCCAGGCGCCTCCTGTATGGGCAATTAAAAAAAAAAAATCTTAACCATTATCATAGGTATGTAGTGTTATGTTATTTTAATTTGCATTTCTCTAATGACTAATCCATGATATTGGGCATCTTTTCATTTGCTCATTTTTCATTAGAATATTTTCTTTAAAGAAGTGTTGTAAATTCTTTTCAGCAGTTTTTACTTTTTTAATTAGATTGTCTTCTTGCTTTTTATTCTTTATATTCTGATTGTAAATCCTTTGTCAGTTTTATTACAAGTAAGTGTGTAGCTTGTCTTTCTTTCAACAGTGTATTTCCCAGAGCAAAAGTTTTTAATCTTGAAGAAGCCCGATTTCCTTTTTTTGATTTTTGGATTTTTTTTTAATCAATTCTTTGCTTAACCCAAGGTAATGAATAATTTTTTAAAAATTATATTGTTGTAAAAAGCATATATTAGAGAATTTACTGTCTTTATCATTTCTTCTTTTTTAAAACATTTGTTTTGAGAGAGAGAGTGTGTGCATGTAAGAGTTGGGGAGGGGCAGAGAGAGGAGGGCAGAGAAAGAATTCCAAGCAGGCTCCACACTGTTAGCGCAGAGCCTGACATGGGGCTTGATCTCATGAACCATAAGATCATGACCTGAGCCAAACATCGAGTTGGAGGCTTAACTGACTGAGCCACCCAGGTGCCCCAAGAATTTACTCTTAGTCATCTCTAAATGTAGAGTTCAGTAATGTTAAATATATTCACATTGTTATACAATTACCAGAACTTCTTCATCTTGCAAAAGTAAAACTATATACCCATTAAACAACAACTCTCTGTTGCCTCCTCCACTCAGCTTGTGGCAACCACCATTCCATTTTATATTTCTTTGAATTTTCCTCCTCTAGATACCTCATATGAGGGGAAGTGTGTGTCTTTTTGTGACTTGTTTATTTCACTTAGCATCATGTTCTCAAGTGTCATCTGTGTTGTAGCATATATCAGAATTTCTTTCCTTTTTCAGACTGAGTAGTAGTCTGTTGTATGTATATAATACATCTTGCCCATCTGTTCGTCTTTCAGTGGGTACCTTGGGTTCTTCCACCTCTTGGTTGTTGTGAGTAGTGCTGCTCTGTATGTCAGTGTGCCAGTATCCCTTTGAGATCTGGTTTTCAGATATTTTAGATATATACTCAGAAATACAAAATTTCCACTTTTCCCCCATCCTTGCTAACACTTGTTACTTTATGTTTGCTTGGGGTTTGTTGTTTTTTTTTTTTTTTAATAGTACCCATCTTATTGGTGTGAGGTGATATCTCCTTGTGATTTTGATTTGTGTTTCCCTAACAATTAATGATGTTGAGCAATTTTGGCCTTTTGTATATCCTCTCTGGAGAAAGATCTATTCGAGTCCACCAATTTTTAAATTTTTGTTGTTGGCTTGTAGAAGTTCTTCATATATTCTGGATATTAGCCCCTTATTAGATATGATTTGCAAATATTTTCTCCCATTCTGTAGGTTGCCTTTTTTACTCTGTTTCATTTTGATGTCCAATCTGTCTAGTTTTACTTTATTGACTTCTTTTGGAGTCATTCTGGGAAGCACTTGCCAAATCCAATGTCACTGAAGCCTTTCCCTTTTGTTTTCTTTTAAGAGTTATATAGTTTGGGGCCTCATGTTTATTTAGATTTTGATCCATTTTGAGTCAATTTTTGTATAAGGTGTAAGTTAAGGTTCCAACTTCTTTCTTTTGCCTGTGATATCTAGTTTTCCCAGCACCATTTGTTGAAGAGATTCCTATATTTTTGGTAAAAATTTTACATTTCACATTTAGATCTGTAATCCAGTTTTAAGTTTTGTATCTAGTATGAATTAAAAGTACAGGTCCAAGTTTGCACATGGATGCAAAGTTGTTCTGTCACAGATCACATATATTATACTAAATTTTATAGCCTTATTATTTAAATGCATTTTTTCCTGTTTTCAAATTGAGATCCATTTCTTTTCAGCCATAGCAAAACGATGTTTCTAAATAAAACAAACAATTTAAAACACTGTGCCCCATTAAGATAGGGCTAAAGTTGGAGAACTCACATTCTCCCTTCTTTTCAGTTCATAGAAATCATAAAACAAGATAATTTTCCCCGTTCCTTGCCATATAGACATGTCGGATTTGTATGTCAAAATAATAGCCCCACTCTGTCAGCTCTGTATTGGGTACTCTCCAGGATACTGTGGTAAATCACAGGTGGATTGTTCAGGTGCTCAAAGAGCCCCCAGGAATAGGCAAATAATCAACTGACAGGTTATTGCTGGATCAAGGAATTTACCCTTTTCTTGGCATATCATATCTCATGAAGGCTAACATTTTGATAAATGTTTCAGGAAAAGAAAAACTGTAGTATATTTTCTTTCTTCCCTTCAGTCCCTGTTACACAAAGCAAACGAACTTGTTTACAGAACATCCAGCATTTAGTTGAGTAAATCGTCGGTAGGAAATTAAGCTGTTAACACAGGAGGGTGACTAAGTGAGGAAATCCGTCTTTTGTCAACTACTTCTATATTATTATTATTATTATTATTATTATTATTATTATTATAAAAATAGAATCTGCTTTCAGTTTCAGTGGTTGGAAGTGTTAGATGCACATGTTTTAATGGATTTTGTACTTTAAATTCTGGTTTCTCTCTTTTACTTACAATCCACCATCATAATAGAAAATAACATAAATAGTCTTCTAAATGATTGATATAGGATGATGGTTTAGGCTTAGTTATTGAGTCAAAGCTCCACACCTGTTCTGTGTCATAACAACTTCCTCAGAGGATGAATTTTAAAAATATACCATTCTTTCTTGCAATGCCAGAGGCATTATAAATCTCTAAATTGAAAACTGCTGAATTAAATTTGGTTCTTATTTAAATCTACTTAAAATTAACTCTTTGAGTACTTCCTGGTTTTTAAAGTGGTCACATTGCTTGCTCTCTGTATGTATTTCCTTTTTGTAAACCTTGATAAGATATTAATCTTGATATTCATGGTAGTATGCAGAATAATCTTAAAATTATATACATTCTTCTGCTAAAAGGAAGTTTACTGAAAACAAATTTAAAATTTAATAATTAAGTTCACCAAAGTAAATACATATAGAATGAAAAAGATTTTATTTGTTTGGTGGTACGTGGAAATTTGAGCTCACATTTAACATAAATTAACATTATCATGAACCTACTAAAACAAATGCTCATGTTATTTTAGACTGCATTAATTATAGCATCCAGATTGCATAAACTAATAGTTTTGTGGTACTCTGTCCTGGTCAGATCACATCTAGAATATAATATACAATTTTGGGATCTCATAGTTTATAAATAATTTTAGATACAGTAGGTGTGGACCAGAGTATGTTTTTACCCTGGAGAAAAGAAAAATAGGTGCAGCCGCAGCTATTTCCTTCATATATTTAAAATTACATCCTGTAGAAGAGATAGTTAAAAAGATTCTGGCAAAACTAATGCAATAATTTTTCAATGAACTGTGGTTATTCTTTTAGCTGACTTGTTTGTTCTAGGAGCCATTGATCTTCCTGCTACTCCAAGTGTTTTAAAAAAGAGTTATGATGGGGCATCTGGGTGGGTCAGTTGGCTAAGTGTCCAGCTTTTGAATTGAGCTTAAGTCACAATCTCAGAGTCATGATTTCCAGCCCCGCTTTGGGCTTTGTGCTGGGCATGGAGACTGCTTAAGATTCTGTGTGTCTCTCTCTCTCTACCACTCATTCTCTCTCTCTCAAAAAAAAAAAAAAAAAAAAAAAAATTGCTAAATGTCTACTGTATTGGTTAGGAAGTTGGAAAATATAATTTATGATCTAATTTTGATTTGGCAAGCATAAATGATTTCATGATTCAATCACATAGCATATATGTGAGTATTTGCAAATTTGGAATTTGAATTTTGAGAATAAGAAAATTACCTTTGGCTGGCCCTATGAACTTTCCAAGTATTTTTGCTCTTCTGTATTTTTTCCTCTTTTTAAAACTAATTCAATGTATTCATCAAAAAGAAAAGGAAAACTTAAGATTTTAGCCCAGATCCTATAAATCCAGTCTGAAGTTAGCGGTAGGAATAAGAATGAATAATACAGGTTCTCTGCTTCACATCTGAACCCCACTTAACTCTGTCATGTGTGAAGGTTGGAAATTAGGAATTTAATAGCAGTCTAAGAACTTCATAATTTATTTGTAGCAAACGTGGCCCTCCTAAAAAGGGGGCAGTGTATTTGAAGATCATTCCTTGACAGTATTGTCCTTTGAACTTTAAGTGGTATTTTTGAATAGATAGGCTTTATTTAAGAGAGTAGACAGTGAATACAGGTGTTATATTTGCAGCACTCAGCAAAAGAGATTGGCTGTTTAGCATTAAATATCTATAATACTTTAAAATTTTTCATTGCTCTTAGATACTAACTAACACTGAGTAGCATACAGAAAATACTTAGAGTTACTCATTTATGGAACATAGGAGTGAAAGAATGAATGTATATATGCATGCATTTATGTATGTATGCATGTATCTTTGGTAGTGCATTAAGAGCAGTAGTAATTTTTATATGGCTGGTCTAGAATGGTTCTTGGCAGTCTTAAATCTTGGTGAACATATGTCATGTAAATAAATATGTTTAATTTAGATGGCATCAGATAAATGTTAGCATTTGAATAAAGCAAATACCTTGTAAGTTTTTACTTATATATGTGAGTAATTTTATTCATCTCTCGATTATGATTTTTCTAAGGAATATATATATATGTGTGTGTTTTTATTTGAGTCTAAAACCATTTTTTATATAGATAAATTAACTTTAGCAATCTGCCATAAACATCACTCCATTGTTGTGGTCATTAATGCAGGAGAATGGTAGGTTTTTTTTTTTAATATTTTTGGGAGAGCGTAAGTGGGGGAGGGGCAGAGAGAGGGGGACGGAGGATCTGAAACAGGCTCTGTGCTGATAAGCTAACAGCAGTGAGCCCGATGTGGGGCTTGAACTCATGAACTGCAAAATCATGACCTGAGCCAAAGTTGGATGCTCAACTCAATGAGCCACCCAGGTGCCCCAAGAATTGTAGTTCTTAATAGATGACCTCTCAGGTATCAACCTGCCAAAAGCTAAAGAACCCAGAGCAGTTATGAAAAGTACTTCTTACATAATACAGGATGACATAGCTGCTCTTTTTTTGTTTTTCCCCATAAAATAACCTACAGCATAAAGGGATCTTAAATCATTTGAAGCTGGATTTGAATTCTTTTTTGGCCTTTTCTAAGTAATATGAAGCTCTGTTTGCTCATCTATAAGATAGGTATACTACCTTCTTTGTAGAAATGTTAGAGGATTATATGAGATAACTTATGTGAAGCATTTAGCTTAGAGCCTGTTACAAAGTGAGTCCTGGAGACATAGTAGCTATTATTACTATTTTCTCCAGGAAAAATAAGTAAATAAAAGGTTAAAATATCATGGATAAATACTTGGCTTTAGTACTTGAAAGTTGTTATTTATACCTTCAGTTGTTTTATTTTTCCCTTTGAATTCTAATGTTGAAAAATGTCCTCCTGTTATATAGAATATATCAGCAGTCACCACTATATATATGTCACATATCTCATTAGTCATCACTGTAAGTGAATCATACATTAACTCTATTCCTTTGGGAGACCCGAGGACATTCCTTTTTCTCTCATATTGTGATGGCTAATGCATGTCCTACCTATGCCCCTTCCTTCAACCCTTCTGCGCATAAGTTTCTGAGTTCTCAAGGAATCTGCAGTGGGTGTGTGTGTGTGTGTGTGTGTGTGTGTGTGTGTGTGTCTGTGATAATATATATTATTATTAATATATTATTAATTAATTATAATAATTATATTATTAATTAAATAATAATATAATTAATAATATATATAATATATTATCACAGACGTACACACACACACCACACACATATACATATATATGTATATATATTATGTTCCTTACCCATTGTCAGGAAACCAGCTTCTTAGGGACTTTTCCAGTTTTTTTGGCAAGTACCTAAATAGGTTGTTCTGATTACCTAACCTTGAAGACTAACCTTTTTTGTATTTTTTAAATGGCCTGGATGTATATGAATCTATTTAGAGCAGAGTAGGCTGGAAAGTGTTAAGCTAGAAGCAGGAAGACTGAAGATTGAAGCACCCTGTCATTCATTGTACACATACTATATGATTTTCTGTGAGGTTCTTTTTAGACTATTTATGGTTCAATATTGACCCAACAAATTTTCTTTTCCCTTCTTCTCTCCACCATATGATTTGCCTTATACATATGCACACACATTTGCCAATATAATCTATAATATATACTGAATAAACTACCATCTGTATCTATATGTTCTAATCTTGGTCAACATCTGCATTGTACTACTGGTAGAATTGCATGGAGCTTATGAACTTAAAATAAACATAATGAAGTTTTAAGCTTTTCATCTTTATTCTAGGAACATTCATTCCCCATTTCCAAAATACTTAAAATATTCTTTTCCAACTACTAAATCATAGAACAAAAATTGTATCATCCCTTCAAATCAGAACCTTTTTCAGTTTGTGACTATTTGGAATGAGGACAGGAGTTTAAAGAAGGCATGGCTTTTAAAGTATTAGTAGGGGAAAATAAGGAGAAAGTGTTATGTTAATGAATTTACACTGTATATTTATTGTCAGTCTCCCAATCTGTAGAAACATGAAAACTAAAATTCAGTGATTTGCATGTCTCAGAGAGTGAAAAAAACAATAAGATTTTTAAATTTCATAACTGGAAGAGAAAAGAAAAAAGTCTTTGAACCTTGTTTTATCCAGGTATAGGCATAAATTTGTCTTTTTCTGGCTTTAACCTGAAAGTATATTCATAAAGTCAGGCCTCACGAGAAACACTCCTGATGCTTTGTAGGGACTATAGTTTTATCAGCCTCTATTTCTTAGCTCAGACTTTCTTTTTGCACTAGAAAGCACTCACACTGATGTTTAATAAATGAAATTATGTGAAAATATATGCCTGGGGAAAAAGCAGTCTAGAAGCTTTTGATACTTAGTACTTTTCCTAATTATTCTGACTTTCCGTAATGTCTCTGTTGCCTGAACTGTAACATTTACTGGTACAGGGTAGTATTTTATAGTAAATGTTACAGTTCAGGCAACAGAGAGATTATGGAAAGTCAGAATAGTTAAAACATAACCACACATTACTTTATATATGTTTCTAATTTTTAAAGATCATTTCTATGTGCCAGTCTAAGTAGCATGCGTATCTCATTTCAATCTGCACAATAAAGCAGTTAAGGTAGGTGTTTTTCATACTATTTTGTAGATAAGGAAACAGGCTTATAGAGGTTAAATAACTTACAGGTAGTAACTGATTCTACAAGAAATGTTACTTTTGTACATTTGGACATTCTTCCTAGCAATCAGCGATTTTTGATGGCCTTTAAAGAATTTGGTTAACAGGGTTGCTACTGACCTTGAGAGTTGGCAGTGGTTTTAAAGGCACTGAGAAAATCTGTTGATGGCTCTTGAGTGGGAAGTTGAGCAATCAACCTAATTCTGTGTG
The DNA here is from genome assembly GCF_018350155.1 of Leopardus geoffroyi. Classification (NCBI taxonomy): domain Eukaryota; kingdom Metazoa; phylum Chordata; class Mammalia; order Carnivora; family Felidae; genus Leopardus; species Leopardus geoffroyi. The sequence goes on along the minus strand of NC_059327.1, from coordinate 101,185,521 downwards.
CTAAAAGTAAAGTCAATTGTAATATATTCCATCACTGACCTGAAAATTTTCTGAGTGTGTAATCCTATGGTAAGTGATATTTATCATCTAAAGTTGTTTTACATTTGGGAGGTACCAGTGAAATCAAAGAAGTACTTGCGTCTTGTTTATAAGGTTTTAATTTTCTTGAGAGACAAAAATATATATTTGCAGCTTGAGAGGTTTTTCAAGAATGGAGGTGTTTGGTAATATCTTTTACATAAGCATTCCATAGTATCATTAACAATGACATTTAGAGTTGAAGTACAAATCATTTTATAATAGGCACCATTAACCATAACATTATTAGCATCTGTTTTTAACATACTAATAAATATCACTAGAGAGCCATTTTGGGGTAGTAATTTAAAAATATTTTATTGACTGGTTGAATCTAAACTGCTACAGCTTGATATACAGTGATTAGAGCAAAGACTCAAGACATAGGTTTGAATCCCAGTTCCATTTTGTACCATATGTATGACGTTAGGCAAATCATCGAATCTATATTACTCCATTTCTTCACCTATAAAATGGAAACAACAATAGTACCTACCACAGAGAGTTGTCATAAGGATTAAATAAATAATAAATTTGAAATAACTTAAAACAGTACGTAATATTGTGTATGTTATCCAACTTTTTAAAATTTTGCATCAGTTTTATTTGACTAATGTTGAAGGCCATGAAAAGTTCTTTATGGCTATTTTGTTCATTGTGGTGTTGAAATACACTATATCTAGAATATGGTTGATTTACATGTATTAGATCATCTATATATACTCATTATTATATCATTGGTATCTTAATTTGATAGGCTAATACAAATGTATTCTTTTTGAAAATTATTTGTGGTTTAAGAAATCTGAGATCCTTCCCAATATTTGTGTATAATGAATTCCCAACAGGAAAACAGAAGTGTACAGTTGAACATCAGATTTATAATATACATGGGAAGGTTCTAGTCCCAGAGAGTTTATTTTTTGTTTTATTTTTTTTTTCAGAGAGTTTTAATTATTATGAAATTCCTAAAATATACTTTGCCATTGATAAATATTTTCGACATTTTGAATTTTTGTTTGCTGGGTGTTTTTAAATTGGTTTGCTTGTTTTTACCTACTAAAAATACTTGAGGTTTTAGTATGCACAATGCCAGGTTATGGGAATATAAGAGTGAATAAGTACATAAAATCTCTTCTGATGGGGCATACAGTTTAGGTAGTGGTGATTATAGACAAGCAAACAGGGAACTACAGTAAAGGCTGCTAAATAAATTCTCAGATGGCAGAGGTACAGAGTACTCCAAGGGGAAGGGAGGTGGGATAAAGAGAATACTAATACTAGATTTGGGGGGTGCCTAGGTGGCTCAGTCGGTTAAGTGTCCAGCTCTTGATTTCAGCCTAGGTCATGATCTCATGGTTTGTAAGTTCGAGCCCTGCATTGTCTGTGCTGATAGTGCAGAGCCTGTTTGGGATTCTCTCTCTTTCTCCCTTTCTCTGCTCCTCCCCTGCTTTCTATCTCTCTCTCAAAATAAACATATGAACTTTAAAACTAGATTTGGAAAAAAGGAGAAGTTCCTTAGAAGGAGACTGCTAAGTGAGCTAGAGGTGATGGGGTAGAAGGGATTGGATATTTCAATAAGAGAATAGCATTTGGTGGAAAGGCCTAAAGTGGAGGGAGCACATGATACATTTGTAGTTCAGTATGGCTGGGCCATAGAGGGAAAGATGAAAATGGCAGAAGTGAGGCAGAAGACAATCCATGGCCCAGTCATGAGAGTCTTTGGATGCTATGGCAAGGAAATTTATCTGTCTATCTATCTATCTATCCATCTATCTGTTCATTCATTTTTTTTTAAATTTTTTTTTTTAACATTTATTTATTTTTGAGACAGAGAGAGACAGAGCATGAACAGGGGAGGGGCAGAGAGAGAGGGAGACACAGAATCTGAAACAGGCTCCAGGCTCTGAGCTGTCAGCACAGAGTCCGACGCGGGGCTCGAACTCACGGACTGTGAGATCATGACCTGAGCCGAAGTCAGACACTCAACCGACCAAGCCACCCAGGCGCCCCTGTTCATTCATTTTTGAGAAAGAGAGCATGTCCCCGGGACAGGGGCAGAGAGGGAGAGGGAGAGAGAGAGAGAGAGAGAGAGAGAGAGAGAGTATTAAGCAGGCTCAGTGCTCAGAGCCTGATGTGGGACTCAGTCTTGAGGGATCATGACCTTAGCTGAAATCAAGAGTCAGATGCTCACCCAATTGAGCCACACAGGCACCCCAGGGAATTTTTATTTTGTTCTGGGAGCAATGATAACCATAAAGGCTTTTAAGCAGGGAGCACTATAATCAGATTTGTGTTTTAGAATACTAAGAGGGTGGACAGTGAGGGACAGTTAATAAGACTAACATTTCAGTAATCTAAGAGGAGAGTCAGAGGAGAGTCAGTCAAGGAGAGTCATCTTACCAGGGAATGGTAAGATGGGATGAAAGGAAGTGCTTGGCTTCAAGAGATCCTTAAGAGTAGAATGTGCAGAACAGCATAGTTGGTAGAATCTGTCTTTCATTTTCCCTAGAAATTTCCAGTATAAACTCCAAAAAATAAACCTGCTGTGTGTGGATATTTGTGCATACATAAACCTTTGTTTATAGAAAAAAAAAAAAAACCTAAGAGGATATATATGTTCAAATGTTAAAAAGTGATCATTTGTAGAAATAAATGTATGTATATATATTTCCCTCTGTTTTCTAACTTTTCTGCAGTGGAAATATATTTCTCTTGGGATTATTTTTTAAAGAGTAATAATATAATACAGATACAAGAATTCACTATCATAAAATTGTGATAATGTCTTAAATTAAGTCTCCTGAGCTAAATATTCTACCGTACCCTGGTACCGTAACATACATACCCGATCTCAGTTGTGCAATGAGTTAAGACAAAGTCATTAATCATTAAACAATGAAGAGTTCATTCAGATGAAGCAAATGATCCTTCCCTTAAGTTCCAGTAGATGACCTATTTTATAGAGGCATATTATTTTCCAGAGAGTACTTATCTGACTCCAGCTCATTATAATTGTCCCCACTAATGATTAAAATCTCTCAGAGTTATGGGAAAGCTATAAGGTCCTGTATCTCTGTAATGAAAACTTACTAACACAACTGAAATAAACCAAGGGTTAAAGGTTTTGAGATTTATAATTCTACAATTCATGTATATGTGTTATACTGAAAATTAGAGCTAGCTAGAGCATTAAAAATATTCATCTAACAGTCATAAAAATTAAACTATGTGAATATTCAGGTTTTGCGAATATTTATTACTGAATCATCTATTATCTGTTTGTACCTAAACCAAGCCACAAACAGTGGTTCCTATTGATTTTAATAATAAATATGTTTAATCAAAGTACTTTGAAAATTAAAACTCCCATTATTCCTTAGTGTTACTTTAATCTGTTCAAGTCCAGAAAGTACATTTATAAATATGTATCTTCTCAGGAATTAAACTGTGTCCTATTTGCATCCCCAGAAAGAGACTAGTTTACTATTTCTTACCAGTAACATCAGGATAATCGTCTTAATTAATTTGCCAAGACATACTATAAAGTTATTAAGTGGCTGTTATTGCCATTTTATAAATGGAAAGACTTAGGGACAGAATGTGTTAGACAATTTGCGAGTAGGCAAGTAATAAACCAGTGGAAAAGCTCAAGTATTTTTTAAAGACTCTGGAATTCACAATTTTTCTAGTTGCTCTAGGAATCATTGAAATCATTTTGTTATTAATATACTGCCTTACAGACATGACAAATTTTGGAAGGAGCACACATCCTCATAACTTTTCAGCTCTCTCTCTATGTTTTGTTTACTTTTTTGATATTCTTTCTAATAGGTACATTTCTTCCTTGCTCATCAAAGTTCAGTTAATTTAAGGGTAAGCTGTATAAATGACCTAATTCAATTTATTTACGTGTTTTAAGTAATATAGTAATGCGAATTTTGCTTTCTCTGGCTTTTGTTCTGTTATTATCTGAGGCCAGATTATAGTTTTAAATACGGTGTCCTGCATTGGGTACCAGATGCGAGGGAAGCCAGTAAATAAGTTAATAATATCCAGAGAGATCCCAGCTTTAGCCGAAAATAGAAAATGCCTTCTGAGATTGTTGTAAACCACACAATAATTATAAAGCTCCATAATTTTTAAGGGGCATTTTCTCTCCTTTCTTTAACCTGTCTTAGGTGTTAGTTGTGATTCAAAGCAGAAGTGTTTTCCTCCATAACGGGAAAAAAAAAAAAAAAAAAAACCACTACTTTTTTTTTTTTTTTTTTTAAGTAGGCTTCATGCCCAGCATGGAGCCCAACGCAGAGCTTGAACTCACAGCCCTGAAATCAAGACCTGAGCTGAGATCAAAAGTCAGACACTTAACCAACTGAGCCCCCCAGGTGCCCCAGAGCACTACTTATTTTATGATCAGTGTTTCCACGTAGGGCTGGTTGTTTAAAATTTTCCAGACTCATAGGGATTTGAACCTTATTTCTTGGTTATTCAATGAAATTGGTCATAGTAGTGTATGCTTAGTCCTGAATGTCCTTGTATTCTTTTTTATATGTAATATTAAAAACTCTGTCCGTGTTTCATGTCAGTGGATGGACCTGTGGATAAATGGGACTTGTTTAGAAAATGCATTGAAAGCAGGTATTTTCCCAGCCTCGAATAATTTATTTTTTTTGTCCTTCCATTCTCTTGTAGAACATACTATACAGTGTTTGCTGAATATTTAATGTGTATGGCTTTAAATTGCTATCTATCTTTTTGTTTATCCCTTAATGACAAGCTTCTAAAAGTCAGAGATTCAGTCCCTTACTTGTGATGTTCCTAGGGCATGTGTCTTACATAGAGTTAGCTTTTAACAAATCATTAAGAAATTATTATTATGAAAGTTTCTCTTAACTATTAAACAATTTGAGGAATAATTTTATCTAGCTACACTGACAGAGCTCACATGTGTATACTAACTCTTTTACTCAGTTGCCCAGTTCTTTAATGAAACTGAAGCTGGGGTTAAGTCATGGAAGAGGATCATACAGCCTGCAATAAAGACAAGAAGAGCCTTAAAGGTGGCTACAGTTTCTTAATTTAATATTGTAAATGACATAGGAGTTTTTCAAATAAAACTCATTAATGTAACAAATTGAACAGTTGGTGATACTGCACATCTAATAATAGCAGCAAATGGTGCACACCTACTTTGTTAATATCCTAAGCACTTTATATTATAATATAAATTTATAGGAGAGTGGTCTGAAGCTTAGAGTGTTTAAAACTTCCACAAAGTAATTGTTAGCAGTAGATAGATTAATATTGTGTGAATTCAAAGCCAGTGATTTTAAACATCCAATTATAATCCAATTATAATAACCAAAAATGAGAAACACTACCATTTCTTGCAAGTTTACTGAGACCAGCATTATCTTAATCTTCCTAACAATTCTCTCACAAATATTTTCTTTTTATATATGAGGAAATTGATCCCCAGTGAGATACATCCATTTGGTATAGCAATTTAAAAAATAACCTATCTCAGGGGTGCTTGAATGGCTCAGTTGGTTGAGCATCCTGACTCTTGATAATGGCTTAGGTCATGATCCCAGGGTTGTGGAATCAAACCCTACGTCCGGCTCCATGCCAGCTGTGGAGCCTGCTCAAGATTCTCTGTCTCTCTCTCTTTCCTCCACTCATGCTCTCTCTTTCTCTTTAAAATAAAAAATAAATAAATAATAAAAATAAAAAATAATGTATCTCATTTAAGACTGACAGTCTAATGAATGATGATAGAACTAACTTTTTAGATTTAATTACCAATCATTTAATTTCAAATATATTTTATGCAATATTTCTTAATCTTTAGCCTTTTTTTTTTTTTTTTGGAGGTTGCATATGAATTACACTTAATGATTTATAGCAGTGCTTTGGAGCAGTTTAAAAGGTCCCAGCCTGGAAATGTCTGAAATGTTTGTATAGGAGTAATGTAATTTTAATATCTGGAAACCTGCTAACATATATGATAAATGTCAGTAGAAAAACATATATTTGCTGTCTTTTTTATTTACATTTTATAAAAGAAGGCATTTCTGTTATGTTAGAAAATAACCAGGATTTCTGGTTTAAAAAAAAAAAAATCACATGTAAGTTACTATGAGTTGTAGCTTTATATGTTTTATAATACATTAATTGTTCCAGCAGCATTCAGAAACCCTAGTGTTTATGAGTATGACTTGTTATAGATTCCCATGGTCCCTCACAGCCCGAGGCCTTTGAAACAAATGAACAAGGCTTTACATAATAAACATTGAAATAAAATTTAAAATACAACCCATAACATGAGTGTGAACTTGCTTAAACTGTGGTTGCTTCCTGTTAGTGCATGAATTTTCAGAATGTCATTGCTAATTGTATAGGCACTTCAGAGTCTACTGGAAATAATTTCAAAACAAATCAGTGCTATATCAAAAAGAAAAATGAAAAAGTAGAAAATTTACTCAATTTTAGACTCAGAAGATGTTAGACCTTAAAGAGACCTTAGAGTTGATCTTAGACCACCTCCCAAGTAGGGAAGTGGAATCAGCTTTCTCATGTAGGTGAAAGTCGCCAGCCATGAACCAAGGATTATAAGCTAAGGGTTTTCTAATTGAGCCCTTTTCTCTCCTTTATAATACCTCAGTAATTGCTCACTCCGACTTTAGTATAAGGCAAGAAAGTAGCAGTCGAATGCCAGCTAGAGGCAGAACAATAGTATCAGGACAGTGAGAGAGTTGTACTAGAAATAAGTTCAGGCATCCCTACTCTCCTCACTCTGTGGATTTGACAACTATTATAGAATCAGGAAAGCCCCAATAATAACAACGCTTAGAGCGGAGGTCCTAAGAGATTTTCTAGGTGGATAGAGGCCATGGGAAAGCCGAGGTGGAATTGGAGAGTGGAAACAGGAAGTGATTGAGTCCATAGTAGGATATCAGAGGAACTCTTAATACTCATTTGGAAAGCACAGCCTAAGTCTCCTCCACCCAAGAAGAAATTACTAGGTAAGTCAACTAAAAGTCACAACAGAATAAAGTAAGCAAAAGCAATGGTACAGACATAATGTGAATTAAAAATAATTCTAATAGATATCCTCAGAGAAAACAAGGAAAGTGGTTGGATTCATAAAGAAAGAGCAAATAGTTATAACCAATTGGATATATTGGGTTTGAAAAAGTACCACTTTTAAAACTAAAAAAAAACAAAACAAAAACTATATGAGTTAAATAGCAGAATGGATGCAGCCAGAAGATGAGTTCATAATGTGGAAAATCAAATCCAGAAATTCTTCTAAAAACATCAGGAAAAGATAGTAAGATGAAAAGAATGTAAGAATAGTCCAGAAATAAGAATGATAGAAATAGATTTGTCATCATTCATCTACTAGAAGTCTCAAGAAGAGACAAGTGAAGTGAAGGGAAGAGATGTTAAGTCAGTTAATAACTGGGAATTTTCTGGAATTAAAGGAAGATCTAGCAATTAAGATCTGAAGAGTTCAGAGAGAGCTGAGAGTATAGATAGGAAGAAACCTACATCTAGGCCTATTGTATTCAAATATAGAATATCAAAGCTTGAAGAAAAAAATTCTAAAAACTTTTAAGTTTAAGGAAAAACAGATAACCTATAGAGTAGCATGAATCAGACGGGCATTAGATTTCTCAACAATAGCAGATTCAAGGGGAAACTGAAATGACATCTTTGAAATCTTGAAGGAAAACAACTTTGAATATAAAATTTTATCCAACTTAACTGTTACTTAAATGTGAAGGACAAGGAAGGATAGTTTCTGATATACAAGATCTCAGAAAACCTATACAAAGACCTTTGCTGAAACTCTCGGAACTAGAATGTGTATAGTTTTATAGAGAAGCAATGGCTACAGGGAAAAACAAAAAACAAACAAAAAAAACAGAAGGAGGAGAGAAAAATACTAATAACCAGGTATCTCAACAGTCTAGAGTTAAAACTCCAGGTAATACTAATCTTTTGTGAGTTTTGGGGACAAGGGGTAAGGAGGCAGTGGGTGGGGGTGGGGGTGGGGATGCCATAGGAGGTGAAACTGACAAGGTTCTTGTCTTCCTTAGGGAAAGTATATTGATTAACTTTAGACATTTACAGTGAAAAATAAGCATAGTTATAGAATTCAAAATTAATCTCTTTCCTTTGTAATAGACATAGATAACATGAGCAGATCGTGATAAGTTGGGGAAAGTTCCAGTACCAAATAAAATAAAGAACATTGATTTCTAGATGATTCATTATCTGCCATGTTTGAGAACCACTGTGTTACTAAAACCAGGGCTCTAATATTTTTATTCCTTGAGATCACAAGGAGTAGACACCAAATCTCCAATTTTTACCTCACCATTACACCCCAAGTTATGTGCACAGTGTTTGAAGTGGTTGCAGTTGCTAGAGACATATACTGCAGGGCTGCTAAGACAGTCTTGTTATGCTGTCATGTCATATTGTTTGTAGAACCTTGAGTAAATCTCTCATAAGTACAGATCTGCTATTCTAGATCCTTTTCTGTCTTGAACCATTTTTCCTTCCAGCTGGAACCTCCAAGATATATAATATTTTGTGAAAACCCTGATCTTGTTATATTTATATTACATGCTTGTGTTACAGTTTCGCTCTTCAGTTATCTTAACTCTAACACTTAAATGCTATATAACCAATCTTGCAGAAGTTAGTTTTTTAAATTAATTTCTTTAAACTAGGAAGACTACATATGTAGGAATGCATAGTATACATCGGAATGATAGTTGAAGGAAATCCATTTCCAGATCTCCGATGCCTAAAACTGATCTACCTGAGAATCCCCTTGAGACAAGAGTGGAGATTTCCCCTTTCCACACTTCTTTTTACAAACCTCTGAGGCATCAAACAAGGGGACAATGGGAAATATAGGTTATAGGTCTGAAAGAGTGAATGATTATGAAGCACCAGTTTTCTACATGTGGTCTGAAGATCATAATAATTACTATTTGCTTTTTTCAGTCATTTTCTTGGGAGTTACAGTGAAAAAGGACTTCCTGTTGTCATTTGTCATCTTTTCTTTTATATAAGTCAAATTTCAAAAAATTAAGGGATGTTATAACAGATTTCCTTCTCATCTACTTATTTATCTGAACAAGTTTTCTGTACTTCATTGTGTACAAAACTGAAATAAAGTTGAAAATGAATTGAATCCTAGCAAAAGTGTAATAGTCCCCCTTGTTTGCAAGAACCTGTCAGGAAGGAGGAGACTAATGAGATAATTCCATCTGTCTCACTAAGAAATGAATTTCCAATAAACTTTAACTTTTAATGCTTAATATTTCCTCTAAGTCTTTAATATATGTGTGGCTGTGTGTGTGTGTGTGTGTGTATATATATATATATATATATATATGTATATATGTATATATATGTATGTACATACATACATACACACAATTTTACATAATTTTTACATAAATAATTTTAAGGCTAATTCAATCCAGAAGAAATTTAGTATTTAGAACCTTATGTTTATGTGGAAAAATTTTTGAAAAAAATTAATGTATATACATAATTTTATTTCTGAGAATTATTACAAGATGAGCAGTGAAAGAAGGAAATTCTCTTGGGATAGTGGAATGGAATATAAATTTAAGGAGAAAAAACAGTAGGGACCCCTTAGTGTCTCAGTTGGTTACACATCCAACTTCGGCTCAGGTCATGATCTCAGAGTTCCTGAGTTTGAGCCTCACGTCAGGGTCTGTGCTGACAGCTCAGAGCCTAGAGCCTGCTTCAGATCTGTGTCTCCCTCTCTTTCTCTCTGCCATTCCCCCACTCATGCTCTGTCTCTCAGAAATAAACATTAGGAAAAAAAAATTGAGAAAAAAAGCAATGCAGAGTTTCTAGAAGCTAGTTTTTAAATGGATGGTAGTATTAAATCACTGGTTTAAAATCTATTGAGTACATTGGAAAGAGTTGATGTAAAGGTCTTATTTTAAAATCTCACTATTTATAGTACCCTGAAAATTACATCCTTCACAACTATTTAAACATGAATACATGTGAGAAGGCAACTATCTCAATTTTCTTTTTTACGTGTACATACAGTTCCTTTTTAGCACTAGTAAGAGCTACATGTGCACATTGATTGAGACCAGAAGTCTACATTTTTGGAGAAAGAGGGCAGTGTGAAGAGAGGGAAAGAGAAATGCTTTTAAAATTAAGCAGTGAAACTTTTCCAGGGAGTGGTGAGGAGTAGGTGGTTCACAAAATGATTAAGGAAGCAGATCAGCCAGAAAGTTGAAAGGATAGGAATGAAGATATGGCAAAAGATAAAGGAATTAGTCCCTAGCCAGCCTGTAGCAACTGCCTTATTATATTTTAATATATGCCATTAAGCTGTATATGTTGATTCCTTCAACTTTCTGCCAAAATTAATGACTCTTATTTCAGTAGTAACTAGAGTGGAGTTAACTGGCTCGCTGAGGGCACCACAGCCTTTTCTAACACACAGTGTATTTTTAAAGTGGGATAGGAGGATGGCGGTGTTCTTTTGATTACCAGTAAAAAGGTACCCATCATGGGGAGCCTGAGTAGCTCAGTTGATCACACGTCCAACTTCAGCTCAGGTCATGATCTCACGGTTTGTTGAGTTCAAGCCACGCGTCGGGCTCTGTGCTTACAGCTCGGAGCCTGGAGCCTGCTTCAGATTCTGTGTCTCTCTCTCTGTGCCTCTCCCCCACTCATGCTTTTTCTCTCTGTCTCTTGAAAATAAATAAATATTAAAAGAAAAAAAAAGGTACACATCTTGACAAAATTTGTGATGTGATAGAAGTGAACTCAGTATACAATACAACCACACACAAAATTAACTACTGGATTTTGCAGGTGGAAATGTGTTTTCGTGTCAGTGATGTGGAAGTCTAAACAATATGATTTTTTTTTTTTTTTTTTAAGGAAATTCTTTCAACGTTTATTTATTTTTGGGACAGAGAGAGACAGAGCATGAACGGGGGAGGGGCAGAGAGAGAGGGAGACACAGAATCGGAAGCAGGCTCCAGGCTCTGAGCCATCAGCCCAGAGCCCGACGTGGGGCTCAAACTCACGGACTGCGAGATCGTGACCTGGCTGAAGTCGGACGCTTAACCGACTGCGCCACCCAGGCGCCCCTAAACAATATGATTTTTATCATACAGCAAACATGTAGAAATTTTAAGTTTCCTAAGCATGATTTTAGAAAATGGTTTTTTAAATTGCTTTAATAGAAGGAAAGGTTTTAGCCAAAATAATTTTGATACTACTCATTTAACTGAATTGCGAGTAAAATAAAAATAAAGAAACATTTAAAATATATCATTTAAAATATATAATTCTCAATGTATCTTAAGGGTCAGGAGGTACTGGTAACTGGAATGCTTTATACTCTATTCTGTGATGGGTGAGTACAGGCATCTGAAAAGAGGAAAGGTAGGATTGGCCAAATTGCCCACCTAGGCAAGGGAATCACTGACTTGACAGATGAAATAATAGATAACAGGGAAACTTGGGATATATTTATGGCTGTAGTTATAATAGCTAACATTTATTGAACACTTATGATGTATTAGGCACAGTCTTAAATATTTTACATATACGAAATTGTCATAGTAATAATCATATGTGTACCATACTATCAGAGAAATGCTTCAAATTTTCCTCTTATGTATTCTTTTCTTGTTCAGATATTTATTAGCTCTCCTCTTGTCTGAATGGGCAGTTGAGCCCACTTCTAACTTATTCTTTTTAAGTTTATTCATTTATTTTGAGACAGAGAGAACACCAGCAGGGGAGGGGCAGAGAGAGAGGGAGTGAGAGAATCCCAAGCAGGCACTGAGCTATTAGCACACGTAGAGCTCGAACTCACAAACTATTAGATCAAGACCTGAGCCAAAGTCAAGAGGCAGACACTTAACTGACTGAACCACCCACGTGGCTCCTAACTTCCTCTTTAAACAGAGGCTTGACTGGCTTAGAATTGTCCACAGTGGCTCCCCCCATGTGTCTGACTCAGCTGGGGTATTCTCCTGGAGTACCTTGGAGCTCTTCCACATAGCCTTTCTGTAAGCACGGGCTTCTAAAGGCATGGCAGCTAGCTTCTAATATGGAGCAGTTTCAGCCCAGAAAAGCAAAAGCAAAAGCTGCAGATCTCTTGAAGTTAAACTGTGTCACTTTACCCAGTTCCTTTGCCCTTGTTTTGGACAGAGCATTTCCCAGTGCTGGCCCAGACTGAGTGGGAGGAGAACAGATTCAGCCTCTTGATGAGAGGAATGGGAAGATTTTTGCAGCTATCTTTAACCCACCATAGATAATATGACAGCTTTCTGTGTTATTATTATTATTCAGCTTGGTTTATGAGAACCAGCCATCTGTTTCACTTGCAATAACATAAGTTATTTCAAAGATATCTTGCCCATGACCATTTTCTTAAAGACTGTTTTATAGTTGGATAAGATTTTAGTCCTGGAAGGATAGAAAAGAGGGAACTGAGGGTGCTTGTGCAGAGTTCGTTGTAGGCCTAAGTCTTTACTCAGCCTCAGGACTCAAATAAGCCACTAAGGAGTGTGAGGCAGTGAAGAATTTAAGATGCTTTATCCCAATAGTTCTCAGAATGCAAAAGTTTCTATTTTATGGGGAGACAAAAGATACAGAAGAAAGTGTTGTTTATAAAATCATCTAGTGTATATGTGTCTATATATTTTTCATTTGTATATCTGTTTTCATTTAGTTTTATCATAGTAATACCTGCTAATATTTTTCAAAGTCAAAAAGAACTGCAAGGCTAAACACAAAACCAAAATGGACTACAAGGCCAAAAAAGATAACAGGAGTCTTCTGCACTTTCCCCCCATTCTCAAATTTCTACTCCCCAAGATAAACCACTTTCTACTTACTCAGTTAGGTCCCTCCCTCCCCCATTTACCTTTTAAAATACCATGTTTCTGCTCTTATATCTTGAAAAAAGAACAAAATGAAACATAGCTCTGAGGAATACAAAGTCTGAAATGAAGCATTCACTGAATAAGTTTAAAAGCAAATGAGACATTACAAAAAGAAGATTAGTATACATAGTAAGCTATGGGCAAATGAACTCATTCCAATTGAAACACAGAGGGAAAAAAGGGAAAAAACAAAACAAAACCACACATGCAAACAAATACGAAAAACAAATATGAGCCTCACTGACCTGTGGGACATAGATAAACTAACAGATGCAATTGAATTCCTGGGGGTGGAGTAGGAAAAGAATCAGAGAAAATATATTGGAAGAATAAAATGCCCCAGATTTGTTCAGGTTTGATAAAAATATCAACCCAACAGAAAAAAAAGTAGCTTTGAAGATAAGGAGAATGAGCAGGCACAAGGAAATTCAAGCAAGATAAGTGCAAGAAAACCACACCAGGGTATATTGTAATAAAATTGCTGAAAATCCATAATAAAAAGAAAATCTTAAAAGCAAACAGGAAAAATAAAAAGCCATGTTAAATACAGGCATACAGACAGTTATCAAAACAGTGCAAGCCACGAGACAGTAAAATGATACCTTTAAAATGCTGAAAGAAAAAAAAAACCTGTCAGTATAGAAAGCAAAACCTATTCAACTTCACGAAATGTGTTCTTGTAGATGTAGAGTCTTTCCACTTACAGTCACAGAGACTGATGCTGGAAAGGACCTTGGAGCTAATTAGTCTGTAGCAATGAGAGTGGGAATAAAGAGGGGGATTAGAGTGAGTGCCCCATAAACACACACACTCTAGATTTGTCAGATACACCTGGGAGCCTTGTCACTTGTCACAGGCACACTCACACACACACACCCTCGCCCCTCACCTCGTACTGTGGTGAGAGTAGTGAGCCTGTGAATAATGAGACTGAGTAGGATCATCTCTGTTATGTTGAGGCAGAAAATAGGGTGAAAACCACTGACAGTCCAAATCCTCACTTTACACAAATGATCATTAAAGCTTTGAGAGGATAAAATGACTAGTCCCAAATCACTTCTGGCAGACAAAATAGTAAACCTGAATCTCAGATCAGGTTGTTCTTTCTTTTGGACATTGAAAAGTTTAGTAATCCCCCTCGAATTAGTCTGTGACAACATATTTACAATGAAATGTGAATATCAGGAATTCCAGACCAAAAAGGTGTTGATGTATGTGTACGTTGGGAATGGATACTTACAGTTTTTGTATCAATGCAGTTTTATATAAACTCAGTATAAAGGCTGGAGTTTATTAAGCTATTAATTTACTGAGGCATAACAATAGTAGAGATGAATAAAAACATCTTTTCAGTATTTCATCTCTTTTCTTTTGACAAGTTCCGGATGTGGTAATACCTATTATGTAGCGGCTCCCCAAAGAAGTTCAAGTCGACAGATACAGAGTACATAGGCAGTATATAAACATGCTTATTGTTGCATCATGTCAGTGAAGGAAAATACAGAAGGAACATTTGAGCACAATAAATCTGTCCTAAAGAGAGCATTACTTGCTACAACCTGTCTGCAGCAATCAGAGGAAGGAAGTTAGCAAGAAAGAGAAAGAATGCCAGGTTGCATGTGCCAAAATGTCTCATCACTTGCAACTGAAGGGAGAGAGCAGATTCCTTTAACTCAAAACAATGTTCAAATTCAGCTGCTAAAATTACATTAGTGTCCTCAATTTTAGTGTATGTGCTGCCGAAGCAAACACTAGTGTCCTCGATTTTAGAATCTAGGTTCTCCTTTTTTTCTCTAATAAGGGTGATCTATATCAAAATATCAATACTGAAAACCATAGAGATTAAATGTTGAAAGGGACCTAAATCCTGTCTAGCCCTCTTATTTTCAGATAAGGTAACATGGATCAGAAAACATTTTAAAAAAAAGAAAAGAAAACATTTTACTCCTACTCCAGTGTTGTGTCCATAATATTCTGCGGTGAAGAATAAATCTAACCAAATCACTCTTAAATTCCAGGTAAATCATGCCCCACCAAAGGTGTGTGTCTTTTGTTATTTGATTATAACTATTAAGTGGTTCTGAGGAATGAATTCTGAAAGATTTACAGATAATATTATTTAGATCTTTTTTGTAAAGGTTTGGACAAGTTTTTAATGTGATATTCTGATCCATTTGGGAGCTACTAGATGTTGCTTTTAGAAGTCTGTGTCAACTATACTTTTTTAAAAAGCCTCATTTTTACTCAGTTACAGTTTTGATAAAACAGGTATGATTCTGGGGGGAGCAGTATTTTGGATACATAGGAGCCAAGTTAGATGGAAGTCATAGAAGTGTTAAGCCACTGATTGTATGGTACACCATTACTTTATATAGTAGACTACTAAGAAAGAAAATATAGCCAATTAAGTTGTGATGTGGATTGATTGCAAAACACATACTGATTTCTGTGGTATGAAAGGGTGAAGAAATGTGCTTCTTAGAATCATTGAAATATTGGAGGTAGTTGGTTAGGAAAAAAGTAAGAACCTTTCTGAAGGAGAGGAAGCAGAATGGAGACAGGGATGCAGAGTAGAGCCTGGGCCGCAGAGTAGAGGTGCGTGGCTGAAGCTCACTCCTCTGGGGAACAATGAAGGGCTCATGGGGGGAGGAGGGTGAAGAAAGTGAGGACCTTGCCCAGACCAGAGCCCTTGTTTCTGAGCATCAGTCTCCTGGTTCTGTTCAGTCATGAACAAGGAAATCTATCAGACATCGAGTCTTAACAGTTTAAATGAGAGAGCAACTCTCAAAGTCTTTGAGACTCTCCTAGGATTTAGAAGACAAGTTAAAGGATTGAATGCCAGCCTAAAGCATTTGACCCTCATTTTTTAGTCAATAATGAGCCTCTGAAAAAGAGCAAAATGAAGTTAAACAGTGTTTTAAGATGACTGTAACTAACAAGAGTGTGAATAACTATAATCTGCCAAAAATCTTGTCTTTTTTTTCTCAGAGCAAGCACTCTTTCTGGAGAAACAATAGTAGTATGATGACTAACTTTTTTTCTGTTTTACCAAGCTGTGCTACCTTTGAGAAAAATCCAAGTTCTACACATGGTAGTAAAGAAGCTAGTAGTTATTTACATGAGATTTTAATCCACCCTCACCAGTAAACTCAGTTCTAAAACACAACATTCAGTTACATCCTTAAAAAAATGATTCACTTTGGGTGGAGTACAGACTTGCCCATAGTCATCAGTTTTACTGCAGGCAAAATAAAGACACACCTCTTCCTGAAAACACAGACAACACAAATTACTGTGGCCAGCTTCTTGCATTATCACCTTTACATCAGCTCATCCCTGACTGCTAATCACCTAATACTACTAATGTAAACACTGCCCTTTCCAGGCACCTTGGCTTCCTTTGCTAGTATTGTGGGATAACCTCTCATTCTGCAGTATCTTCTTTGACATTTCTTTTTCCTATGAGATTCTCTAATCCCTGATAATGTATTTTTTCACCTCCATCATATCACTGTGAACAATAAATTGCTGACCAAATTGTTTGCTTGCTAAATTCCTACTCATTCTTTAAGGATCAGGTCTCCTGACCATGCAAGCAGAGATTTGGGCTGCTGCTGTGCATATAGCAGTTTGTTTGTATGGTTGTCTGTGTTTTAAATAAATACTTCAGTTCTGTCATTATATTGTATGTCCCTTAAAGGTAAGGACCATATCTCTTCAGATTCACATCCCCAAAACTTAGCAAAGTACCTGGTATATAACAGATGGTTACTAAATATTTGTTGAATTGATTGATCACATGGAGATTTATATCACATGCTAACTACAGTTTGTATTTACCACACATGATATTAGCTTAGTAAGATATATTCTCTAGCTTCAATATGTGATAGAAGACTTAAGGTACACAACTAAATTGAGGACAAGGAAGCATGAACTAGTGCTCTAAAAAGAACACTGTCTAGGTAGGACAGATTGTTTCCAGCAGGTATGACTAAAAGATAATAATTATACTAATTTATACTATATACTAAGTTAACTAAATTATATGAAGATAATGATTATACAAATATGATAAGGATGATATTTTAGGACACAAAGGAGAGGATTGGTGGGCATTCCATATGGAACTAACGCTAGGCAAGGGACAAAGACATGAAAATGAAAGCAGGGAATGTATTTGGAGAATGGTGAATATTTGAATTACATGGTTCAGAATTATAAATAGATCACTGGCTGATAAAGCTGGGCAACTTAGTTGAAATTACATCTAGGAGGAGTTCAGACTTTAGTGCAGGCAGTTGAGATATATAATTTCTGGGTAGAAGAAAGATACTATGAGGTTTTAGGAAGATTAAGCAGTGTGAGGCTGAATTAAAAGAGGCAGAAACTTCAGGCTAGGGTTATACTGTTTCTTTAGAAAAGGAATTAAGACAAGAAGCCAAACTAAAAACAAGAGAAGGATATATGTGAGTGACATTGTCAATGTAAAAAAGAAACAAAAAAAAAAGGCTCACCGTATTGCATGTTGGTCAGCTTATGTTTGAATC
This sequence comes from Leopardus geoffroyi, assembly GCF_018350155.1. Taxonomy (NCBI): domain Eukaryota; kingdom Metazoa; phylum Chordata; class Mammalia; order Carnivora; family Felidae; genus Leopardus; species Leopardus geoffroyi. The sequence goes on along the minus strand of NC_059327.1, from coordinate 101,167,910 downwards.
ACCACATTTTAAGAGAAACACGGAAAAGCCAGAGTAAATCCAAAGGAGAAAAATCAGGATTTGGGTGGGAGGGAGGGGCAAGTGTCTGCAAACTGAGTTCCTGGCTAATGAGGAAGGTAAATGAAGATTCTGAAGGAGAGAGTGATAGGTAGCTTCAATTTTTCAGAGGGCTGTTACTCCAGAGGGTCAAGAAGAGATACCGGACTACATCCAAAAGACTGTGTCCTAGATATGGAAAGATTTGGAAACCCTGTCGCACAGGAAGAGTAATTGAAGTATTTTGAGAGGTTTAATTTATGCTGAAGGAGATTTGTAAGAAACATGAACCCTGTCTTCAAATACACAAAAAGTCTGCCACATGGAAATGGGACTTGTAAACAGATACATTTAACTCCATGCATTAGAACCATTTGTAAGTTTTACTGTTTTTCTTAGGAACATCCATCAGAAATATTATTAAAAGTATGGCTATGTTAAAAATAGATATTGATGGTGCTAAACAGTTGTAAAAGAACAAATTAATAGTGTCCTTTGGATTTGTTTTATCAATATCTCTAATATTAGAGGGTAAAGAAAGAAGAATCAATGGGCCCATCAATGTCTTAGAACTTACATCGATACTCTTATATTTATATTTCAGAATTTTATAGTTCTCAAACAGAAAGTACAAACAGACATATAAGGAAATTTAAGTACCCATGTATAAGTGACAATGTCTCTTTCTTAAAATGCATACCAAATAAGAAGGTATGTATAAAGAGTGGTGGGTTGGCATCAAGCACAGTTGAATTTGAAGCCAGCTCTGTCACATAGCTTTTTTAACATTAGCATCTTACTTGGCCTCTCTGGGTCATGATTTAATCAACTGTACAACAGGGGTATAATTACACTCTTCCAGGGTTTCTATATACATAAATAATAATGCTTATTTGGTACATAGAAAAGAACCTAGAACATTTTGATATTAAAAACTGGCAACTATTAAAAATTCTTATCTGAAAAGGTTTTAAATAAGCATGCTACATAGACACAAAGTTGTAAAGTGGGAAGAACATAGGCTTTGGAGTCAGACTGATGTGACTTTTGAAGTCTAGCACAGTCACTTGGTAGAAGTACATCCATATGACTCAGATTCTTTACCTGTAAAGTGAGAACAATACTTGTCTCTTCCGTAGGTTCAGAATATCAAATTAGGTCATGTTTATTTTGTGTTTAGCAGAGTCTGGTATATAGTAAAACCTCCGTGTTCATATTATTTCATTTCTTCAGATGTATGAACAGGTAGTACCCCACTCATGACCTGCTAACATGTATTTTGTAGACTTAGACGGACTGGAAGTCCTGGCTGGGCTCCACAGTCCCTGAGGGAAGGGAGAGCTGTTCCTGTTTGCCAGTGCCAACTCCTGGGACTGATTCATCTAATGGACTGCCCTCTATTATGCAACCTTTGATAGATGCAATCCTTAATAGATGAAGAGAGGATAGAGACTCATATCTTATTTTATACAAAAGTAAAAAGTTTAACTTTTTAGATGTTCAAGCACGCTTATTATAATTGCTCCTCTCTAAGCCTTATCCAATACTTCTAAAGCTCTACCTTTTCCAGAAGGGTATAGCAATCAGAGGAGAGATTTGAGGTCTGCCATGTATACCTACTTTTTTTATCCTTTCATTTTCAGCCAGATACCCACTCATATTGACTTGTTCTGATCAGGCTTGTTTCCTTATTATTGAAATAATTTACTTTGTTCTTTCTCTGTGCAAATTGACCATGATGTACTTCTTATTTAAAAAGCCATCCTCTTTGAGCCCTTATATTTAAAATTCTGAGCCACACTTTAAGAGTCTCCCTATGTTCTGCTTCCTCTATGACCACTAGTGATCCTTCTAGCTTAAAGTATTTTTCCCCACCTTGATCTGTCTCAGTCCCAACTCTGACTTCACATTTTGTCACTTGTTTTCTACTTTGAGTTCTTCACTAATTAGTTCATGAGTGTAATTTATTTTCCCCAATAGAAATTCAAACCATTGAAGGGTAGGAAAGTATCTTATTATATTTCTAGTATGCCCCCCATTGTGCCTACGAATAAATGTAGTTTTGTGTGGTAAATATTTGATTAAGATTTATTGAGTTGTTTGAAGTTTTTGGATATTTGTTGAGATTTCTAAGCCAACATTTCATTACTTTGGTTAGTTTATTTGCCTTTGAGAATTTTCTGAGCACTTCTGATTTATTTTCACAATAGGCAACAGTTTGAGGTGTCATGATCCTAGTCACGGGCACCACCCAGACGCCCCTGAAAAAAATTTTCTTTTTTTTTTTTTTATTTTATTTTTTTTAAATTTTTTTTTCAACGTTTATTTATTTTTGGGACAGAGAGAGACAGAGCATGAACGGGGGAGGGGCAGAGAGAGAGGGAGACACAGAATCGGAAACAGGCTCCAGGCTCTGAGCCATCAGCTCAGAGCCCGACGCGGGGCTCGAACTCACAGACCGCGAGATCGTGACCTGGCTGAAGTCGGACGCCTAACCGACTGTGCCACCCAGGCGCCCCTGAAAAAAATTTTCTAAGTGTTCTGATTCCTAGTTCAGTTTTCTTTTTCCTTGATATGATACTGAAGCAAATAACAAATGGCACCTCTACTTAATGATTCTGCAATTCTGCATATGTTTTTAATGGCAGTAAGAATGTGAAGTTAGAAGGTTCTAAAGTCTTAAAAGTCTTGCAATCTCTGAAAAGTCTTGAAAGTTTCCTTTTCATTCAGTATATAGACACTTATAATCTCTGATCAACATCTGAGATTTTCATTTTTAGTTGACTTTAGGTTAATTTTATTCTGAGAGTCCTTTTTAAAAAAGTACATAGGGGAGCACCTGGGTGGCTCAGTCGGTTAAGTGTCTGCCTTTGGCTCAGGTCATGATTTTGCCTTGGTGAGTTCAAGCCCCCCCTTGGGCTCTGTGCTGACAGCTCAGAGCCTGGAGCCTACTTTGGATTCTGTGTCTCCCTCTCTCTCTGCCCCTCTCCTGCTCACTCTCTCAAAAATAAATAAACATTTAAAAAAAAGTACATTGGGCTTTAGAAAAACCATTCTTAGTGTAAAAATAACAAGTTCTATGATTCAGTTTATATGAAATGTCCAGATAAGGCAAATCTACGGAGAGAAATAGTAGATAAGTAATTGCTTGGAGCTGGAGTTGTGAGATGTTTAGGAAATTAACTGTAAACAGGCATAAGGCACCTTTCGCAGTCAACAAAAATCTTCTGAAACTAGATTATGGTAATGGATGCACAATGTAAATTTAATAGAAATCATTTGGTTGTACACTTAAATTTGGTAAATTTTATGGTCTATAAATTATTTCTCAATAAAGTTGTTAAAAACAACTTATGAGGGGCGCCTGGGTGGCGCAGTCGGTTAAGCGTCCGACTTCAGCCAGGTCACGATCTCGCGGTCCGTGAGTTCGAGCCCCACGTCGGGCTCTGGGCTGATGGCTCAGAGCCTGGAGCCTGTTTCCGATTCTGTGTCTCCCTCTCTCTCTGCCCCTCCCCCGTTCATGCTCTGTCTCTCTCTGTACCAAAAATAAATAAACGTTGAAAAAAAAATTAAAAAAAAAAAAGAAGACAACTTATGAGGTTACGTGGTTAAATTTTATTTTATAATAAATTTTCAAGAGTGATAATATTTCCATTATGAAAGACAAAGACGTTGATTCAAATTATTCCATTAGAAAACTGACTCTACTCTTTTGCTACTCTTTAATTGGTGTATCAGTATATGTACTTCTCATATATTATTTTTATTAATAACCTTATATTGTACTATTTGGTAGAATTTTCAAAAATAAAACTACTCATGTGTGAAAATACAAGAATCTTTTTATTGTTTAATTTTTCTGACCTTTTTATGTCCATGGAATTCAGATGATTTCTCGCTGTTATCTATGATTTTCTACTCTGAAAATAATTATCACTTGCCTTTTTTAATTGAGGTATTTTAACAGAGTTGATTATAAAGTGATTTTTTTCCAAAGGAAATCTTAATTTTTCATATATTTCTAAGATTAAATTTGAGAGATGTTTACACTGGGGGAAAATCTAATTTAGTAAGCTGTAAAGTTTTGACAAGGGAAGATTGAATACTGGCTTCAATATTTGGTCATTTATGCACACTATTCTATTCCCAGGCATAGTAAGTATTTCCCCTGTGTCTGATATCTTTTTGCTTCATACATTTCACTTCCGTTTCTACACTTATGTTCATATGTCCAATTGAGCAGTAATGCTGATTTTTTTTTTTTCACAAATATGTACTTTCAGAACAGGAGAATTCAAAACTGCAAGAGAATTTAAATATCATCCAGTCCAACTTACTAAATAATGCGTTCGATACGAGATCCTCAGTGGTTAAGGAACCTATTTGGATATATAGTTAGCTTAATTTTCAAGAAATATTTACAATAAGCTAGTAGAATTTCCTCATGTAGTCAAGGAAAAGAGACTGATTTTTCAGTTCCTTGAACTTCAGAATTTCATAAATTTATGAAAGGTACCATGGTTATGGATGTTACTCTTCTTAGTCAACCTTGCCTAGCTCCATTTGCTCATGGTCCAACTAACACTAATTTCAAATTATAATGCTCTTTACCTGATTCCTTGCACTTTTTATAAGGAGTATACTGTAACATTAAGAGTTCTAGATTCACACTCACTTGATTTGAAATGAATGCTCTGCCATTCATTTACTCTGTGACCTTGGACAAGTTATTCTTCTCTCGGTATGGGGTAAAGAAGCAGACAGAAATTAGTAGTTTTTTTCTCTATCCTTTTTAGCCTTTCTCTCTTAATAGATTTAACTCTGGAGTGTCTCTTAAATGTTAATGGTTTGGTAAAAATAACTTAAGTTTTTTTTTCTATATTTTTATTGATCATTTAATTTTGTGAGAAAAATTTTTAAATGAATTGGCTTTTTTATGACCTTACTCATTAAGCTGTTGAAATCTTAATATCTTTCTTTATAATTTGTTTAAATTCTTTATATAGTTAGGTTATTAATATTTTTTTGGAGGTATTTTCCCAGATAGCTGTTTACATTGGAATTTCATTTAATGTTCACTGATGTGTGTAAGTTATCTCTAAAGATTCTTCCTTTGCTTTTAAACTTAGAAGATCTTAGGGTAAGATATGGAAGATAAGATGCGGCTTCTATTGCATTACAAGCTATTAAGCTTTATGTTTTAAAAAAAATCTAAACTCATGTTCTCCTATAAACAATTCATTACCGAAGAAACAGTTTCAGAGGTCCATGTGGAGTCTTCTTAACTGTGATCACAGCTAAACAGAAAATGAGAAAGCAAATTTCAACTAATTATTTACATTTTAGTTTTTATTTCAGATGATACAGTAAATGATGTAATGTACAGCTACCTTTAAAAACGTATGCAAGATAGGATTGCTAGTATTGAAAATAATTTGTCCAACTAAGGTAATAAGAAATTAACTTTCAAAACCTAGGGTAGTTTTGCAAAATAAAAGTTAAGTTAAATTTTAAAACCTGGCACATTAATGGCATATCAGGCAGTTCTACTAGAAGAAAAGGCAGAGTAGTTCCATTTCCCCCTAAGTGAAGCTTATTTATAAAAAGACAATGATCATAAAGGATTATTAATTGAATACTACTTCAAATGGAGGATAATTATACACAGAATATTTTGAATGTTTATTAAGATAGAAGTCATTTTGGGGTGCCTGGGTGGCTCATCATTTAAGCTTCTGACTCTGAATATTGGTTCAGGTCATGATCTCACGGGTTCCAGAGTTTGAGCCCTGCATCGGGCTCTGTACTGGCATTGCAGAGCCTGCTTGAGATTCTGTCTTTGTCACTCTCTCTCCACCCCTCCCCTGCTTGTGCACTCTCTCTCTCTCTCTCACTCAAAACAAATAAATAAACTTAAAAAAATAAGGAAAGAAAGAAGTCATTTAAAATATAATACGCATTATATCCCTTTGTAAGTTGCTTTCTCTAATTTTAAGGGAGAAAGCCAAAAATTCCTTTTGTATATACAATATATATATATTTTTTAATTTATGCCTATGGAAAAGGAAAAATTGGTTTTTCCATACACGTGCTCTATTCTGCATATGAGTAGTTGAAGCTAATTGTAGGTGATTGGATTTCCTTTTGTCTCTGGTTATCATGTTTTAGAGTCTTATCTTGTGGCATGATTTATTTTAGAGTAATCCTGCTTGCAGTTAAGTACATCCATTAGCAAGCAGTAAGACTGGTTAAACAGTGCCTGCCCTCAGTTGGTAAACGTCTACTTGGATAATGAGAATGCTTGAACAATCTAATGGATATAGCAACTGCAGTATTAAATCTGCCATGATGAGACAGAAACTGTCTTGTCAGCTTATAACATTATCAGAGGGTTGCACTTTCAGTGGGGAAGGGAAGAGGACAGACAGAGTAATAACTTCTTGTTAGAAATAAGTGAACATTCCTTGAATGACCCCTTGAAAGGTGACATTTTCCATTTTTTGCTTTCAATAATTGCTTTTACAATGAAAATAAAGGGAGAAACCCAGAAGTATGGGTTTATGAAATTCTCATTTATATATTCACATGCTATAAGATTTTAATCAATGAGGAAGAAAATTTATACTTAATGCCAATTTATACTGTGCCTGTATTTTAAGTTATTAATCCCTACAATAACCCCATACAAGCAGAGGGAGGATTAGTGACTTGTCAAAGGTCATTCAGCCTTGAACAGGTAGAGCCTGGCCTTGTGTCATGTTCTTTCTGACTGTAAGGCCTAACTCCATTCCTCTAAGTAGATAAGTATGATTGTGAAGTATAATATAAAATAGGCATAGAAAAGGTAACTGCCAGTATAGCGTGGTTTCTGGTTAGTGCCAAATGATTGGAACAGAGAAAAGAGAAACTGCTCTAGACTGGAATAATAAGGGAGAGCTATGTGAGGATACAATTTGAATTGGACTGTGAACTCTCTGGATTATGACTAGAGGTGGGGATCATGATGTCATGGAATGAAGACTAAGAGATTTTTGGAAGATAATTTTAAGTATGTGTTTGAAGATAAAAGGGAGGATGGTCTCTGGGTTATGTAAGGGTACCATCTCAGTTATTGGTGTCTTGGTATCTACCACAGTGCCTAACACCTAGGTAGGTACTTAACAAAATTTAAATGGTGCTTAAAAGTTTTGTTGAATTGAAAATATTTGAGATAAGAGAAACATAAGTCGAGAATATATAGTCTTGCAGTATTATAGGTAGCAGAATCAATAGTGCTTGTTTACAAGTTTGTTAGCCTGATATGGGGGTAAAGGGGGAATGGTGAGGAAGAAGGCAGTGAGGACAGATCAGCTTTTCCTCCAATGTAGAATAATAGGTCTGAAAAAGGAGGAATTTTGAGGTCATCAGCAACATCAGTGAGAGTTAACACCTTATACCGTCAGTCAACTTTGAAGTAAGGAGACATTCTTGAAACTTTAAGGGGAATGAAAAGGATTTGGATTAGCCAATGAGGCAAGGGCAAATGGGTTCGTAAAAGAATAGCCCAATAACAAGCAGCAAAGACGAAGTTGAAATTTAAGAACTAAGTTTGGATTGTGTTTATTCGACAAGGTTTTTCTGTTTTCTTCTCAGAAATCAGAGGTGTACTGCAGAGCAAATAGCTCTGCCTTAATATTTACCATTCCAAATCTAACATATGTAATCATATCAGGTTCCGGCTATTTCAGGTCATGGGATCTGGCTGCAAACATATCCCTAGGTCTTTGTGCAGGGTTGAAACAGTGTGTAGGCACATATTAAAAATACTCATCCTAACCAGTTTCTCTCAAGAATGCTTAGAAAAGCTTTCAATCACACAGTTCAAGTAGCAGAGCTGGAAAAACAATTTGGTGGGGAAATTAGGTTCATTTTGTCACTTCTGATGATTGTAGTATTTCTAGTAGTTATGATGTAGAGTTCTGTCCTTCCCATCATCTAATTATAATGTGCAAGGACTGATTGCATGTGCTCTTTGACTATAGTCCTTGGCACTAATAACCCTAAACAAAGCTGCAGGCACTAATTACCTCCTTTTCCTAATCTGAATTTTGATGTGCTTTTGAACAAGTAAGTCATTTAGTGTTCTAAGAGGGCTTCCCTCATCATTTGGAGAGATACTGACTTCCCTTGAATTCAGGGAACTAGATTTTGAATTATTTTTTTGGAGGAGTTTGTGATAATTTTATAGCAGCACAGACAAATCAGTGTGCCTTTATCTGTTTTTATATATCCAAATTATGGCCGCCTGGGTGGTTCAGTTGGTTAAGCATCCGACCTCAACTCAGGTCATAATTTCACAGTTCATGGGTTTGAGCCCCGCATCAGGCTGTGTGCTGACAGCTCAGAGTCTAGAGCCTACTTAGGATTTTGTGTCTCCCTCTCTCTCTGCCTCTCCCCCATTCTCTCTCTCTCTCTCTCTCTCTCTCTCTCAAAAGTAAACAAAACAAAACAAAACAAACGTTATATATCCAAACTAGCATTGTCTGCATGTATAGAGAAGATAATTGTAAAAGTTGACTTTAAGGCATACTTATGAGATGTGTGTGTGTGTGTGTGTGTGTGTGTGTGTGTTGATAACATAAAGAGGACTCATTTTGTCTCCTGATTGTCACATTCCATCTAACTAATCAATAATGTGATCTTTTATCTCTTTTTGAGGTGCTATTACCTGAGTTTCTTATGGTAATACTAAGAGGATAGAATAAAAAATTGACTGGGTGTATGTCAACTGAAAAGAAGGTGATTCCCTGAATTGCTGAGCACATTTGAAAAATGACAAGGCAGAGTCTGTTTATTCCTTTTTGGCTAAAGAACCAGCCAACACTTTGACAGATGACATTTCAGTGAGTCAGAATTATTAGCTTGAAGCACAGAACTATTGTTTTCTCCAAAGTCTTGACCAAGAGAATATGGTCTCAGATGAAAATAAAAATAATTTAGTTTGTGATTTTTCTTCTTCTTTAAAAATTCAATTTTCTTAAAATTTTTTCTCCTTTTTAAAAATTATTACTAGTTATGTGACTTGGACAACCCTTTCTGCTTTAATTTCTTTAACTTTAAAATGGGGTTATTAACCTACCTATTTAACAGGGCCATTGTAAGGATTAAATGAGACCATATTTATAGAATGATTGGAATGACCAGAATAGTGCCTGGTGGTTACTCAGTGAATATTAACTATTGTTTTCATTTAAATGAGTTTGGCTTCAACCACAGTAGCAGGGATAATATTCCAGTTTGGCCCTTAACCAGCTATGTGACCTTAGGAAATTTACTTACCCTCTTTTTACCTCAGTTTCCACATCTATAACATTACAAAGTAATCTCGATGTCTACCATATTAGATTTTGGTGAAAATTTAACGAGTTAATGCATATTAAAGTGCTTAGAAAAACCTGATACATAGTAAGTCCATTATTATAATTATTTTCAACATTATCACTGTTTTTATTAGGGCACATTTTTTAACAGTGCAAAAAAGTAAATGTACATTGTACTGCATAATGGCCAAGTAGGAAAATAAAAGAAGATAAGGTAAAATCTCAAGACAGAAGGGACGAGATAAGGCGGCAGACTGATAGGAAAGGCCAGGAGAATAAGTACTACAAAAGCAGACAGTGTAAAACAAAAACACCCAAGAAGAGAGAAAGGATAAGATAGGAAAGTTCCAGGAAGCTCTTCCTACTGCTAAAATTCATTTATACAAACATTGACACACAAAATAAAATCCTAGACTGGATTACATGCTCTTATAAGCTATCTCCCAACACTTAATAGAATTTCCTTTACACTGTGTTTATTCTATTTTCTTAGGTAATTGACTATCTTTCGCATTAGACTGCAAACTCTTTGAAGACAGGAAACACCATATGTCTTGGAATGTCTTTGGAATCATAGTATCTTGCCCATAGAAGGCACTCAGTAAATATTAAAGGTCAAAAATAGGGCTTTGCAATACCAATTTGTATTTTTCTTTGAATTTTTTCCTAATATTTCCCATAAATATGCCTTGAATATAAAATATATGCATATGTGTGTATGTACCTTTACTGTATGTAATATTTTTGTTTCTAAATTTTTATTTTTTTAATTTGGAAGTCTCAATTCTTACTAAAATTAAATACCTATACTATTGACGTAATCATGCACACCACACTTTATATCATATGTTAACTTTTCTATTATTTCTTTTCTTTTGGAGTCTATTGTTCTTTTTGTTTGTAAAACAGCATACTGGTGCTGCAACCAGTGGCTTTTTGCCATATGCATTCTTAGTAGTTCTTGGAACATTTGGTTTAGGAAGTAGGATAATTAATGTATAAACATTATGTGGCAGAACTACTCTAATTAGTGCCTTTTGGCATGGGTTGAGTGATAAACAAAGTAAGATGCACGTCAGCATTCATCCTAACAGTGTATAAAACTCCTGTTACGGCCCTCTGGGACAGCATAGACCAGCTATATTCAATAGTATAGTATTTGAGCACATGAGAAAAGGTTCCATCATGTCAATTTAATAGTCTCTGTTGAATAAATTTGCTAACTCTGCAGACTTTCCTTAGTCTTAATTATTTGGAAATCTAAAACTTAGCCGTCAAAGTGTATCCCTAATAACTCTTCACGTCTTTGGTGAAACGTTCTCTCTTGAATCTATACCTGAACCTATTTCTTTATGTTTCTGTAATCTACTACTTAAAAAGAAGAGCATTGATTTTAAACTATCAGAATGAAACAGATTAAAAAGCCAGGTTCAGAGGCAAAAATTTTCACTTTATGGCATCTTCAGCAAATTTTCTTTGGTTGAATTTACTGTTTAAGTTCTTTACTGCTTAATAGCACTACTTATTTTTGAAGTATAAAAGCTCAGAAGATTTTTCCCTTTAAGATGTTATCCTGTCATTCCACATTATTCAAGCTGCTATCCACATATGGACAGATGATTTTTTTACAGAGAGTAAGAACAGAACTTTTTGCTAGACAGCTCATTTTTTAGAGGCACTTTGAGCTTAAAATTAGGGCCAGGGTATATAGTCTAGGTATCAGTTCTTAAGAATCTCATTTGTACTCAGAATGTTTGTTGTTGAAAGCTTCTTTGTGATTAATTTCCTTTAATAAATAACTGCTGAAAACAAAAAGCAAATATTTCTTAAAAAGTAGAAAACTTAATAGAATATTTGTCAAATAAATAGAAATCAAAATTAGTACACTGAAATAAACATTTGTATAAACAGACATACCTCCCCAAATTGAATAAGCTTGCAAGATACTTCTACTGAACTTTCAGGAGATACAGCTCCTGTCTCATACAGATATTAAAAACAAAACAAAACAAAAAAAAAAAAACAAAAACAAAAAAAGAGAGAGAGAGAGAGAGAGACAGAAAGAAAGAAAAAAAAGTTGGGTTGAGGAAATGCTTTCTGGCTAATTTTTCAAGACTTGTACAATCTTAATTCCAAAAGAATAGTACAACAAAAGAGAATTATAGGTCAGTCTTTTACAGTGACAAGTGTGAAAATTCTAAGTGAAACATTAGCTAACTAAATCCAACAAATTTTTTAAAAATACAGAATTTATCTCTGAATGGCAACAATGGTTTAACACAAGAAAATGAAATTTGTATTAGTGAAAATACATAAGAGACCAAAAAATTATATAATTATCTAAAAAAAGGTTTTAAAAATATTTGATAAAATTTAACTGTAATTTGTGATTAGTATTCATAAGTCCAGAAATCTGGGGATAGAAGGAAACTACAAATTGATAAAAGTTAAATACTAAAACCTATATAGCAAACATCCAAATTGAAACTGTGAAGAGCTATAAAATGTTCATTGATGAGGCATACAACAACATAAAGATGTCAAGTCTCACCATATGCAATTCCAGTTAAAATTTTAATAGTATTTTGGGGGTGGGGGGAGACCCAAACTGACTGTGATAAAAGAATAAAAATCCACAAATAGCTAAGTCTATTTTGAGATATATCTGGAAGAAGAATGATATTTTGACCAGATTTTAATTCATATTAATAAAAGCAGTTTAGAACTGGCACAGAAGCAGTCAGACTGATGAAACAGAGGTTGAGTGCTCAGAAACAGACCCAAAGTGGGGAAGAGGTATGTTGCTTTGTGGGTTCTTGGAAAGACCTGTTTACTAGATGAAATAACTGAACATGGACCCCTCCCTTAGATCACACACTATATGAACTCCAGAGAGAACAAAGACCTAAAAGTGACAGGTAAAACTCTAGAGCCAATGAAAGACAATGTTAGAGAAGATCTTTGTGACCTTGGTATGTGGAAGAACTTTACTCCCAAAGTACAAACTATCAGGGATAAATTGGTAGCTTTACAATGTCAAAACTAAGGATTTCTGTCCAGTGAATTCTAGGATAAAACAAACAACATGACAGTGACAGATTAGAAGCAGATATCTGCAACATCAAAGCAGAAAAGAGGTAAACATGTGGACTATATGAGAAATGCTTACAAATTCAACAATAAGAAAGGGAAATCAATACATTTTAAAAAGCAAAGGTTATTGCTTAACACTTCATGGAAGGAGGCTCCTGAATGGCCAGGTGTATAAAGAGAGATGTAGAACCTTTTAAGTAATTAGAGAAGTCCTAATAAAAATAACACATCACACCCATCTAACTGGAAAGAAGTTTTTGAAAAATAAGTAGATAAATCAAAATGTAGGTGAAGATTTGGGGTAATTGGAACAGTTAAGTACTATTGGTGGAAATCTAGACTGATGTAGATGGTTTGAAGAGCAATCTCAAAATCCTTAGTAACAGTACGGGTATGACTCAGGGCACCTAGGTGGCTTAGTCGGTTGAGCGTTGACTTTGGCTCTGGTCATCATCTTATGGCTCGTGAGTTCAAGCCCCACATCAGGCTCACTGCTGTCAGCACAGAACTCACTTTGGATCCTCTGTCCCCTCTCTTTCTGCCCCTCCCCTATTCACGCTTGCACGCGTGCGCGCTCTCTCTCTCTCTCTCTCTCTCTCTCTCTCTCAAAAATAAAATAAACATTAAAAAAAAAAAAAGTAAGGGTATGACCTGTCACTCAGTAGTCTCATATCTGTGGACATACTACAGTGAAACCAGCTCAGGTCTATAGTGGGGTATATTCCAGAATGTTTACCTCGGTTTCTGGTAGAGTTGAAGACAAAGTATCACAAGGGGAATGGTTAAGTATGTTATGGGTGCATCCTATAGAATACTCTGTAGCAGTCAGAAACAATAAAATAACTGTGTTGGCAATGCCCTCCCTCCAGAGACCCTTGGGAACATACATCTGTAGTGGAACAAATTGGGTTTATTACTTGTAGGGAATTGGTAAGCACTCTGTGGGGAACTGTGGGACATCTCAGCAAGAGGATGTTGGGAAGCATTTACAAGATCTGAACTTGTGTTAGATGATTGGTGAGAGGTTAAAGGTGGGACTTGGCTTTGTCTTGGATACTGTCAGAAAACAGAAGTAATCTTCTGATTGATTTATCTTAATTAAATCTTATCTATAAGGCAGGAAGAATAGAATGAGGCAAAGCTATAATTGGCAGAGAAGCAGCTAGCCAGGATAGGGAATTTTTTCTGTTGTGTCTGTGGCTTGCATAATGGTTATATTTTGTCTGTGTTCATACATGGTTATGCAGTGGTCTTATGTTTGTCTTGATTCATTATGATCACGGAGTGGCCTTTTCTGATGTTGATGTTCTGTCAAATGGCTTATGTTCAGCTCATTCCTGATGGGATGACCAAAGGAGTGTCAGACCAGCTTATAATAGAATGAAGGTCTTGCTGATAATACCAAGCCAACTCCTTGATGTGCTTTTCTCTTTCACAGTGCTACAGTAACACAAAGATAACTTCAAAACATGTAGATTATTATTTTTTTAAAAAGTGATAGATTATTAAAAAGGCTGACGACAAAATTATTTATGTAAATTAAACATACAAATAAAATGCTATGTATTATTCAAGGATGAATATACATACAGGGCCCTATACCAAATGCATAGCTTTTCATCTTTAGTGAGCGTGGAGGAAAGGGGCCAGTAGCCAAATAATGGGTCTAAAACGAAATATTAAATAAGAGAGGAGCCTCATGATAGTGTGTTATCAATAGAAGAAGATTATAATAATTCAGTCTCAGCATGTGAAATCCAAACACCAGTCTCTCCATCAGCAGAAATGTAGTAAGGGAAAGAGTGGGATCCTGTGGCCCAAATTCTTATTTGAATTTACTTCCATTGCCATGTGGCAGGTAGGGAAAGAGGAATGCTTTGTCTTCTTTAAGCATTTCCAAAATCTCTTTCATTTCCCCCATCAGGAATGAGCTACTGTAATGATAGCATGTTGATGCTAGTTGAAATAAAACATGCTCCCCAGCATCAAATGAAAGCATTAGTATTTTATGTGGGAACCTGATTCAACTTTAAACATACCCAAAAGCTTTGGAATTAAAAACAACAACAAAAACAAAAATCTCGCTTCATATTACTGCAGAGAAAGCTAGTTTATTATGTCTTAGATAAGAGATTTCTTCAGAAACCTTAAAATTAGTATCTGTTAGTATCTTAAGATTGCTTTTTAACTAGAAAACAGCTTGTGATTTTAAGAAGTAAAGAGACTTACTATCTCCCATTCCCACCCCTGGCCTTTCTGTGGGGGATCCTTATTTTTTTTTTTTTTTAATTATTTTTTATCTTTATTTTATTTATTTATTTATTTTTTTTTTATTATATGAAATTTATTGTCCAATTGGTTTCCATACAACACCCAGTGCTCATCCCAAAAGGTGCCCTCCTCAATACCCATCACCCACCCTCTCCTCCCTCCCACCCCCCATCAACCCTCAGTTTGTTCTCAGTTTTTAACAGTCTCCCATGCTTTGGCTCTCTCCCACTATAACCTCTTTTTTTTTTTTTTTTTTTCTTTTTTCCTCCCCCTCCCCCATGGGTTCCTGCCAAGTTTCTCAGGATCCACATAAGAGTGAAACCATATGGTATCTGTCTTTCTCTGTACGGCTTATTTCACTTAGCATCACACTCTCCAGTTCCATCCACGTTGCTACAAAAGGCCATATTTCATTTTTTCTCATTACCACATAGTACTCCATTGTGTATATAAACCACAATTTCTTTATCCATTCATCAGTTGATGGACATTTAGGCTCTTTCCATAATTTGGCTATTGTTGAGAGTGCTGCTATGAACATTGGGGTACAAGTGCCCCTATGCATCAGTACTCCTGTATCCCTTGGATAAATTCCTAGCAGTGCTATTGCTGGGTCATAGGGTAGGTCTATTTTTAATTTTCTGAGGAACCTCCACACTGCTTTCCAGAGCGGCTGCACCAATTTGCATTCCCACCAACAGTGCAAGAGGGTTCCCGTTTCTCCACATCCTCGCCAGCATCTATAGTCTCCTGATTTGTTCATTTTGGCCACTCTGACTGGCGTGAGGTGATACCTGAGTGTGGTTTTGATTTGTATTTCCCTGATAAGGAGCGACGCTGAACATCTTTTCATGTGCCTGTTGGCCATCCGGATGTCTTCTTTAGAGAAGTGTCTATTCATGTTTTCTGCCCATTTCTTCACTGGGTTATTTGTTTTTCGGGTGTGGAGTTTGGTGAGCTCTTTATAGATTTTGGATACTAGCCCTTTGTCCGATATGTCATTTGCAAATATCTTTTCCCATTCCGTTGGTTGCCTTTTAGTTTTGTTGGTTGTTTCCTTTGCTGTGCAGAACCTTTTTATCTTCATAAGGTCCCAGTAATTCACTTTTGCTTTTAATTCCCTTGCCTTTGGGGATGTGTCGAGTAAGAGATTGCTACGGCTGAGGTCAGAGAGGTCTTTTCCTGCTTTCTCCTCTAAGGTTTTGATGGTTTCCTGTCTCACATTCAGGTCCTTTATCCATTTTGAGTTTATTTTTGTGAATGGTGTGAGAAAGTGGTCTAGTTTCAACCTTCTGCATGCTGCTGTCCAGTTCTCCCAGCACCATTTGTTAAAGAGGCTGTCTTTTTTCCATTGGATGTTTTTTCCTGCTTTGTCAAAGATGAGTTGACCATACGTTGTGGGTCTAGTTCTGGGGTTTCTATTCTATTCCATTGGTCTATGTGTCTGTTTTTGTGCCAATACCATGCCGTCTTGATAATGACAGCTTTGTAGTAGAGGCTAAAGTCTGGGATTGTGATGCCTCCTGCTTTGGTCTTCTTCTTCAAAATTCCTTTGGCTATTCGGGGCCTTTTGTGGTTCCATATGAATTTTAGGATTGCTTGTTCTAGTTTCGAGAAGAATGCTGGTGCAATTTTGATTGGGATTGCATTGAATGTGTAGATAGCTTTGGGTAGTATTGACATTTTGACAATATTTATTCTTCCAATCCATGAGCAGGGAATGTCTTTCCATTTCTTTAAATCTTCTTCAATTTCCTTCATAAGCTTTCTATAGTTTTCAGCATACAGATCCTTTACATCTTTGGTTAGATTTATTCCTAGGTATTTTATGCTTCTTGGTGCAATTGTGAATGGGATCAGTTTCTTTATTGTCTTTCTGTTGCTTCATTGTTAGTGTATAAGAATGCAACTGATTTCTGTACATTGATTTTGTATCCTGCAACTTTGCTGAATTCATGTATTAATTCTAGTGACTCTGGTGGAGTCTATTGGATTTTCCATGTATAATATCACGTCATCTGCAAAAAGCGAAAGCTTGACTTCATCTTTGCCAATTTTGATGCCTTTGATTTCCTTTTGTTGTCTGATTGCTGATGCTAGAACTTCCAGCACTATGTTAAACAACAGCGGTGAGAGTGGGCATCCCTGTCGTGTTCCTGATCTCAGGGAAAAAGCTCTCAGTTTTTCCCCGTTGAGGATGATGTTAGCTGTGGGCTTTTCATAAATGGCTTTTATGATCTTTAAGTATGTTCCTTCTATCCCGACTTTCTCAAGGGTTTTTATTAAGAAAGGGTGCTGGATTTTGTCAAAGGCCTTTTCTGCATCGATTGACAGGATCATATGGTTCTTCTCTTTTTTTTTGTTAATGTGATGTATCACGTTGATTGATTTGCGAATGTTGAACCAGCCCTGCATCCCAGGAATGAATCCCACTTGATCATGGTGAATAATTCTTTTTATATGCCGTTGAATTCGATTTGCTAGGATCTTATTGAGAATTTTTGCATCCATATTCATCAGGGATATTGGCCGGTAGTTCTCTTTTTTTACTGGGTCTCTGTCTGGTTTAGGAATCAAAGTAATACTGGCTTCATAGAATGAGTCTGGAAGTTTTCCTTCCCCTTCTATTTCTTGGAATAGCTTGAGAAGGATAGGTATTATCTCTGCTTTAAACGTCTGGTAGAACTCCCCTGGGAAGCCATCTGGTCCTGGACTCTTATTTGTTGGGAGATTTTTGAGAACCGATTCAATTTCTTCGCTGGTTATGGGTCTGTTCAAGCTTTCTATTTCCTCCTGATTGAGTTTTGGAAGAGTGTGGGTGTTCAGGAATTTGTCCATTTCTTCCAGGTTGTCCAATTTGTTGGCATATAATTTTTCATAGTATTCCCTGATAATTGTTTGTATCTCTGAGGGATTGGTTGTAATAATTCCATTTTCATTCATGATTTTATCTATTTGGGTCATCTCCCTTTTCTTTTTGAGAAGCCTGGCTAGAGGTTTGTCAATTTTGTTTATTTTTTCAAAAAACCAACTCTTGGTTTCGTTGATCTGCTCTACAGTTTTTTTAGACTCTATATTGTTTATTTCTGCTCTGATCTTTATTATTTCTCTTCTTCTGCTGGGTTTGGGGTGTCTTTGCTGTTCTGCTTCTATTTCCTTTAGGTGTGCTGTTAGATTTTGTATTTGGGATTTTTCTTGTTTCTTGAGATAGGCCTGGATTGCAATGTATTTTCCTCTCAGGACTGCCTTCGCTGCGTCCCAAAGCGTTTGGATTGTTGTATTTTCATTTTCATTTGTTTCCATATATTTTTTAATTTCTTCTCTAATTGCCTGGTTGACCCACTCGTTCGTTAGTAGGGTGTTCTTTAACCTCCATGCTTTTGGAGGTTTTCCAGACTTTTTTCTGTGGTTGATTTCAAGCTTCATAGCATTGTGGTCTGAAAGTATGCATGGTATAATTTCAATTCTGGTAAACTTATGAAGGGCTGTTTTGTGACCCATTATATGATCTATCTTGGAGAATGTTCCATGTGCACTCGAGTAGAAAGTATATTCTGTTGCTTTGGGATGCAGAGTTCTAAATATATCTGTCAAGTCCATCTGATCCAATGTCTCATTCAGGGCCCTTGTTTCTTTATTGATCGTGTGTCTAGATGATCTATCCATTTCTGTAAGTGGGGTGTTAAAGTCCCCTGCAATTACCACATTCTTATCAATAAGGTTGCTTATGTTTATGAGTAGTTGTTTTATATATTTGGGGGCTCCGGTATTCGGCGCCTAGACATTTATAATTGTTAGCTCTTCCTGATGGATAGACCCTGTAACTATTATATAATGTCCTTTTTCATCTCTTGTTACAGCCTTTAATTTAAAGTCTAGTTTGTCTGATATAAGTATGGCTACTCCAGCTTTCTTTTGGCTTCCAGTAGCATGATAAATAGTTCTCCATCCCCTCACTCTCAATCTAAAGGTGTCCTCAGGTCTAAAATGAGTCTCTTGTAGACAGCAAATCGATGGGTCTTGTTTTTTTATCCATTCTGATACCCTATGTCTTTTGGTTGGCGCATTTAACCCATTTACATTCAGTGTTATTATAGAAAGATACGGGTTTAGAGTCATTGTGATGTCTGTATGTTTTATGCTTGTAGTGATGTCTCTGGTACTTTGTCTCACAGGGTCCCCCTTAGGATCTCTTGTAGGGCTGGTTTAGTGGTGACAAATTCCTTCAGTTTTTGTTTGTTTGGGAAGACCTTATCTCTCCTTCTATTCTAAATGACAGACTTGCTGGATAAAGGATTCTCGGCTGCATATTTTTTCTGTCTAGCACACTGAAAATCTCGTGCCAATTCTTTCTGGCCTGCCAAGTTTCAAAAGAGAGATCCGTCACGAGTCTTATAGGTCTCCCTTTATATGTGAGGGCACGTTTATCCCTTGCTGCTTTCAGAATTTTCTCTTTATCCTTGTATTTTGCCAGTTTCACTATGATATGTCGTGCAGAGGATCTATTCAAGTTACGTCTGAAGGGAGTTCTCTGTGCCTCTTGGATTTCAATGCCTTTTTCCTTCCCCAGTTCAGGGAAGTTCTCAGCTATTATTTCTTCAAGTACCCCTTCAGCACCTTTCCCTCTCTCTTCCTCCTCTGGGATACCAATTATGCGTATATTATTTCTTTTTAGTGTATCACTTAGTTCTCTAATTTTCCCCTCATACTCCTGGATTTTTTTATCTCTCTTTCTCTCAGCTTCCTCTTTTTCCATAACTTTATCTTCTAGTTCACCTATTCTCTCCTCTGCCTCTTCAATCCGAGCTGTGGTGGTTTCCATTTTGTTTTGCATTTCATTTAAAGCGTTTTTCAGCTCCTCGTGACTGTTCCTTAGTCCCTTGATCTCTGTAGCAAGGGATTCTCTGCTGTCCTGTATACTGTTTTCAAGCCCGGCGATTAATTTTATGACTATTATTCTAAATTCACTTTCTGTTATATTATTTAAATCCTTTTTGATCAGCTCATTAGCTGTTGTTATTTCCTGGAGATTCTTCTGAGGGGAATTCTTCCGCTTGGTCATTTTGGATAGTCCCTGGCGTGGTGAGGACCTGCAGGGCACTTCCCCTGTGCTGTGGTGTATAACTGGAGTTGGTGGGCGGGGCCGCAGTCCGACCTGATGTCTGCCCCCAGCCCACTGCTGGGGCCACAGTCAAACTGCTGTGTGCCTTCTCTTCCCCTCTCCTAGGGGCGGGATTCACTGTGGGGTGGCGTGGCCCGTCTGGGCTTCTTGCACACTGCCAGGCTTGTGATGCTGGGGATCTGGCGTATTAGCTGGGGTGGGTAGGCAAGGTGCACGGGGGCAGGAGGGGTAGGCTTAGCTCGCTTCTCCTTAGGTGATCCACTTCAGGAGGGGCCCTGTGGCAGCGGGAGGGAGTCAGATCCGCTGCCGCCGGAGGTTTGGCTCCGCAGAAGCACAGAGTTGGGTGTTTGCGCGGAGCGAGCAAGTTCCCTGGCAGGAAGTGGTTCCCTTTGGGATTTTGGCTGAGGGATGGGCCGGGGAGATGGCACTGGCAAGCGCCTTTGTTCCCCACCAAACTGAGCTCTGTCGTCCGGGGGCTCAGCAGCTCTCCCTCCCTTTGTCCTCCAGCCTTCCCGCTTTCCGAGCAGAGCTATTAACTTATGACCTCCCAGACGCTAAGTTGCGCTTGCTGTCGGAACACAGTCCGTCAGGCCCCTCCGCTTTTGCAAGCCAGACTCCGGAGCTCTGCTTGGCTGGCGAGCCGCCCCTCCGCCCCGGCTCCCTCCCGCCAGTCCGTGGAGCATGCACCGCCTCGCCGCCCTTCCTACCCTCTTCCGTGGGCCTCTCGTCTGCGCTTGGCTCCGGCGACTCCGTTCTGCTAATCCTCTGGCGGTTTTCTGGGTTATTTAGGCAGGTGTAGGTGGAATCTAATTGATCAGCAGGACGCGCGGTGAGCCCAGCGTCCTCCTACGCCGCCATCTTCCCTCCGTCCTTTTATCTTTATTTTAGAGAGAGAGCGGGGAAGATGGACAAAAGGGGTAAAGAGAAAGAGAAGGAGAGCAGGAGAAAGCAGCAGAGGAAGAAAGAGAGAGAGAGAGAGAGAGAGAGAGCAAGACAGGGAGAGCAGGGAAGAGAGGAAGAGGGAGGGAGCCAGAGAAAGAGTTTCAAGCTTCCATTAGCTGTGGGGGATTCTTTAAAAGCAAGTGTTGCTTGTATCTTGAGTGAATTTCCTTCAACTTCCGTAATAAATATTTAAAAGTAGTATTATAAGTAGTAAGAACAAAGATTCTTTCATTTAGGAAGGGAAACTCAACTTTCATTTTAGCCCATTTCTGCTCAGTTCTAAAGTGAACATGTAGGTGTGTCTCCTGAGGTTCTTGTTACACTTTACTTTGCCCTTTCCAGTGTTTCCACCATGTTGGCCCATGTTCTCAAGATAAGCATGTTCTCAAGATAAGCTAATGCACCTATGAAGGGCACGCTCCTCCCTGTCGTGTCTTACTGTTAGTTCTTATTCTTCATTGGCTGTGTTTTGGAACATGTGTCTTGGTGTTATTTTTGAAACATTCATTCTCTTAATGTATATCATTTTGTAGTCAGGCAGGAGCGAAGTATACTATGATAGTTCTTTTTTTCTTAACTTTTTATTTAAATTCCAATTAGTCAACATACAGGGTAATAGTAGTTTCAGTTGTACAATGTAGTGATTCAACATCTCCTTACAACACCTGGTGCTCACCACAGGTGCACTCCTTAATCCTCATCACCTATTTAACCCATCCCTCCACCTACCCCCCCCCACTGATAACCATCAGTTTGTTCTCTGTAGTTGAGTCTGTTTCTTGGTTTGCCAAGAAATCATATGGTATTTGTCTTTCTCTTGCTGACTTATTTCACTTAGCAGAATACTCTGTAGTTCCATCCACGTCATTGAAAATGGCAAGAGTTCATGCTTTTTTATGGCTAATATTCGTGTGTGTGTGTGTGTGTGTGTGTGTGTGTAAATACACACACATGTACATACCACTTCTTTGTCCATTCATGTATCAGTGGATACTTGGGCTGTTTCCATAATTTGGCTATTAGAGATAATGCTGGTATAAATATTGGTGTGCATATATCCCTTTGAATTAGTATTTTTGTACTCCTTGGGTAAATACCTAGTAGTGCGATTGCTGGATCATAGGGTAGTTGTATTTTTAATGTTTTGAGGAACCTCCATACTCTCTTCTACAGTGGCTGCACAAGTTTGCATTCCCACAACAGTGCAAGAGGGTTCCCCTTTCTCCACATCCTTGCCAACACTTGTTGTTTCTTGTGTTGTTGATTTTAGCCATTCTTACAGGTGTGATAGATATCTCATTGTAGATTTGATTTCCACTTCTCTGATGTTGAGTGATATTGACCATCTTTTCATGTGTCTGCTGGCCATCTGTATGTCTTCTTTGGAAAAATGTCTTCTTCCCATATTATGATAGTTCTTGTGTCATCAAATCTTGTTTAATCATTTCTATAGTTATTTGCACCTTCATTAACATTATAGGAACAAATATAGAATTTAGTCTATAAACATTCAAAACGCTAAAATTAGTTTTGAAGAATAATTACCCTTTTTTTAAATATGAAATTTATTGTCAAATTGGTTTCCATATAACACCCAGTGCTCATCCCAACAGGTGCCCTCCTCAATGCCCATCACCCACTTTCCACTCCCTACCCCCCCCATCAACCCTCAGTTTATTTTCAGTATTGAAGAGTCTCTTATGGTTTGCCTCCTTCCCTCTCTATGACTTTTTTCCCCCCCCTTCTCCTCCCCGCTGGTCTTCTGTTGAGTTTCTCAGAATCCACATATGAGTGAAAACATATGGTATCTGTCTTTCTCTGCCTGACTTATTTCACTCGGCATAACACTCTCCAGTTCCAACCACATTGCTACAAAAGGCCAGATTTCATTCTTTCTCATTGCCATGTAGTATTCCATTGTATACATAAACCACAACTTCTTTATCCGTCAGTGGATGGACATTTAGGCTCTTTCCATAATTTGGCTATTGTTGAAAGTGCTGCTGTAAACATTGGGGTACAAGTGCCCCTGTGTATCAGCAGTCCTGTATCCCCTGGATAAATTCCAAGCAGTGCTATTGCTGGGTCATAGGGTAGATCTATTTTTAATTTTTTGAGGAACTTCCACACTGTTTTCCAGAGCAGATGCACCAATTTGCATTCCCACCAACAGTGCAAGAGGGTTCCCGTTTCTCCACATCCTTGCCAGCATCTGTAGTCTTCTGATTTCTTCATTTTAGCTACTCTGGCATGAGGTGGTATCCGAGTGTGGTTTTGATTTGTATTTCCTTGATGAGGAGTGACATTGAGCATCTTTTCATGTGCCTGTTGGCCATCTGGATGTCTTCTTTAGAGAAGTGTCTATTCATGTCTTCTGCCCATTTCTTCACTGGATTATTTGTTACTCACGTGTGGAGTTTGGTGGGTTCTTTATCGATTTTGGATACTAGCCCTTTATCCAATATGTCATTTGCAAATATCTTTTCCCATTCCATCGGTTGCCTTTTAGTTTTGTTGATTATTTCCTTTGCAGTGCAGAAGTTTTTTATCTTCATGAGGTCCCAGTAGTTCATTTTTGCTTTTAATTCCCTTGCCTTTGGAGATGTGTAAAGTAAAAAAATGCTGCGGCTGAGGTCAGAGAGGTTTTTTTCCTGCTTTCTCCTCTAGGGTTTTGATGGTTTCCTGTCTCACATTCAGGTCCTTCATCCATTTTGAGTTTATTTTTGTGAATAGTGTAGAAAGTGATCTAGTTTCATTCTTCTGCATGTTGCTGTCCAGTTCTCTCAGCACCATTTGTTAAAGAGACTGTCTTTTTTCCATTGGATATTCTTTCCTGCTTTGTCAAAGATTAGTTGGCCATACATTTGTGGGTCCAATTCTGGAGTCTCTATTCTATTCTTTTGGTCTGTGTGTCTGTTTTTGTGCCAATACCATGCTGTCTTGATGATTACAGCTTTGTAGTAAAGGCTAAAGTCTGGGATTGTGATGCCTCCTGCTTTGGTCTTCTTCTTCAATATTACTTTGGCTATTCGGGGTGTTTTGTGGTTCCATACAAATTTTAGGATTGCTTATTCTAGCTTTGAGAAGAATGCTGGTGCAATTTTTATTGGGATTGTATTGACTGTGTAGATAGCTTTGGGTAGTTTTGACATTTTAACAATATTAATTCCTCCAATCCATGAGCACGGGATGTTTTTCCATTTCTTTATATCTTCATAAGCTTTCTATAGTTTTCAGCATACACATCTTTTACATCTTTGGTTAGGTTTATTCCTAGGTATTTTATGCTTCTTAGTGCAATTGTGAATGGGATCAGTTTCTTTATTTGTCTTTCTGTTGCTTCATTATTAGTGTATAAGAATGCAGCTGATTTCTGTACATTAATTTTGTATCCTGCGACTTTGCTGAATTCATGTATCAGTTCTAGCAGACTTTTGGTGGAGTCTGTCTGGTTTTCCATGTATAATATCATCTCATCTGCAAAAAAGTGAAAACTTGACTTCATCTTTGCCAATTTTGATGCCTTTGATTTCCTTTTGTCATCTGATTGCTGATGCTAGAACTTCCGACACTATGTTAAACAGCAGCGGTGAGAGTGGACATCCCTGTCATGTTCCTGATCTCAGGGGGAAAGCTCTCAGGTTTTCCCCCATTGAGGATGGTATTAGCTGTGGGCTTTTCATAAATGGCTTTTATGATCTTTAAGTATGTTCCTTCTATCCCGACTTTCTCGAGGGTTTTTATTAACAAAGGATGCTGAATTTTGTCAAATGGTTTTTCTGCGTCGATTCACAGGATCACATGGTTCTTTTCTTTTATTAATGTGATGTATCACGTTGATTGATTTGTGAATGTTGAACCAGCCCTACACCCCAGGAATGAATCCCACTTGATCATGGTGAATAATTCTTTTTATATGCTGTTAACTCAATTTGCTAGTATCTTGTTGAGAATTTTTGCATCCATATTCATCAGGGATATTGGCCTGTAGTTCTCTTTTTTTTGCTGGGTCTCTGTCTGGTTTGGCAATCAAAGTAATGCTGTTTTCATAGAATGAGTCTGGGAGTTTTCCTTCCCTTTCTATTTTTTGGAACAGCTTGAGAAGGATAGGTATTATCTCTGCTTTAAATGTCTGGTAGAATTCCCCAGGGAATCCATCTGGTCCTGGACTCTTATTTGTTGGGAGATTTTTGATAACTGATTCAATTTCTTCGCTGGTTATGGGTCTGTTCAAGTTTTCTATTTCTTCCTGTTTGAGTTTTAGAAGTGTGTGGATGCTTAGGAATTTGTCCATTTCTTCCAGGTTGTCCAGTTTGTTGGCATATAATTTTTCATAGTATTCCCTGATAATTGCTTGTATTTCTGAGGGATTGGTTGTAATAATTCCATTTTCATTCATGATTTTATCTATTTGGGTCCTCTCCCTTTTCTTTTTGAGAAGCCTGGCTAGAGGTTTATCAATTTTGTGTATTTTTTCAAAAAACCAACTCTTGGTTTCATTGATCTGCTCTACTGTTTTCTTTTTAGATTATTGTTTATTTCTGCTTTGATCTTTATTATTTCTCTTCTTCTGCTGGGTTTGGGGTGTCTTTGCTGTTCTGCTTCTATTTCCTTTAGGTGTGCTGTTAGATTTTGTATTTGGGATTTTTCTTGTTTCTTGAGATAGGCCTGGATTGCAATGTATTTTCCTCTCACGACTGCCTTCACTGCTTCCCAAAGTGTTTGGATTGTTGTATTTTCATTTTCATTTGTTTCCGTATATTTTTTAATTTCTTCTCTAATTGCCTGGTTGACCCATTCATTCTTTAGTAGGGTGTTCTTTAACCTCCATGCTTTTGGAGGTTTTCCAGACTTTATCCTGTGGTTGATTTCAAGTTTCATAGCATTGTGGTCTGAAAGTGTGCATGGTATGATCTCAATTCTTTTATACTTATTTAGGGCTGTTTTGTGACCCAGTATGTGATCTATCTTGGAGAATGTTTCATGTGCACTTGAGAAGAAAGTATATTCTGTTGCTTTGTGATGCAGAGTTCTAGTCCATCTGATCCAATATATCATTCAGGGCCCTTGTTTCTTTATTTATTCTATGTCTAGATGTTCTATCCATTGCTATATTAAAGTCTCCTGCAGTTACCACATTCTTATCAATAAGGTTGCTTATGTTTCTGATTAATCGTTTTATATATTTGAGGGCTCCCATATTTGGTGCATAGATGTTTCTAACTGTTAGCTCTTTCTGATGGATAGACCCTGTCATTATTATATAATGCCCTTCTTCATCTCTTGTTACAGCCTTTAATTTAAAGTCTAGTTTGTCTGATATAAGTATGGCTACTCCAGCTTTCTTTTGACTTCCAGTAGCACGATAGATAGTTCTCCATCCCCTTACTTTCAATCTGTAGGTGTCCTCAGGTCTAAAATGAGTCTCTTGTAAACACCAAATAGATAGGTCTTGTTTTTTTATCCATTCTTATACCCTGTTCTTTTGATTGGAGCATTTAGTCCATTTACATTCAGTGTTATTATTGAAAGATATGGATTTAGAGTCATTGTGATATCTGTAGGTTTCATGCTTGTAGTGGTGTCCCTAGTACTTTGTGGTCCTTGCCACATTTCACTCCCAGAGTCCCCCTTAGGATCTCTTGTAGGGCTGGTTTAGTGGTCATGAATTCCTTCAGTTTTTGTTTGTTTGGGAAACCTTTATCTCTCCTTCTATTCTGAATGACAGACTTGCTGGGTAAAGGATTCTTGGCTGCATATTTTTTCTGTTTATCACATTGAAGATTCCCTGCCATTCCTTTCTGGCCTGCCAAGTTTCAGTAGATAGGTCTGCTACTACCGTTATGTGTCTAACCCTTATGTTAGGGCCCGTTTATCCCTAGCTGCTTCCAGAATTCTCTCTTTATTTGTATTTTGCCAGTTTCACTGTGATATGTCATGCAGAAGATCAGTTCAAGTTATGTCTGAAGGGAGTGCTCTGTGCCTCTTGGATTTCAATGCCTGTTTTCCTTCCCCAGATCAGGGAAGTGCTCTGCTATGATTTAAGTACACCTTAAGCCCCTTTCTCTCTCTCTTCTTTTTCTGGAATTCCTTATGTGTTTTGAAAGCTTGTGTGCTCTGCATCTGTGAGCGCTGCTATATTAAAAGAGGGTCATACACTGTCCAGGGCCTGGCCCTTCAGGAGATGTTTTTTCGGGGATTGTTACTTGCTGTCTGTTGTTGTGACTGGTTATTTTATTACCCTACTCGTAGTAATATTTTGGACCCTCCACAAGGTGTGCTTTGATTTGTTCCTTGGAGTAGCCCTGGAAAGGAAAACAGACAAACAGGAGACAAAAGCATGCAAACACATAAATAACAGAAACAAACAAATAAACAAAAACAAAAACCTAAAGACTAAAACAAAAAACCCCAAAACACCAACTACAAGTAAAGAAGAGGGTGGAGGTGGTGCTGATGGAAGAGCACATACAAAGAGAGAATTGACAGGAGGAGGGGCGGGGGTGAAGAAAAAATAAACACTGACTAGGCAGAGAGACTAAAAGGCTTAATCGAGAGAGAGAGAAAGGAAAATAAAGAAGGAGGCGGGGAAAACGAAATGAAGATAAAATTACCCAGACAGAGAAACTCTATGGCTTGATTATTCCAGAGAGAAAGGAGTGTATAGAAGGAGGTGTAGAACATGTATCAAGACAATGGATTAAATATGCCTGTTTAGACAGACCAATAACCAGAGTAACCAGCCCAGGGGAGGGAAGAGATAAGGAGGAGAAATGGCCGGGGTGGGGGGGGGGGGGGGGGGTGGCGGAGAATATATCTATATATCCAGAATTGACCTAGAGTTAATCCAGGCAATGCTACATCGCTTGTCGGGAGTAGCTGTCAGCAGGGTCTGTGCTGCTATGGTGGATATGCAGCTACCCAGTGCAAAGGGACGTAGTTTGGCGTTTTTTGGATCCACCTGCACTATGGGCCTGGGAGTGATCCCTGAGGCCCCGCCTTGGGGGGGGGGGGGTAGGGGGAATGGTGATCTCCCAGTCTCTTCTCCACGGAACCGGACCCAGTGGACTCAGTTTGAGTCGTGCTCACTGTGCTGTGTGCACAGACGGGGCAGTCCTTCTCTCTCTGCCAACTCCCCTGACCCTGCACTTGGCTAGGATTCAAAGTCCCCCTCCATGGGCTCTGGTGCTGGGGAAGCTTCTCTCAGTGCAGTGGTATGTGGTCCCAGCTGGTTTTGTGCTGCTGTACTTCAGGGAGGACTGCCTTCTCCTGCTGTGGACTGAGCCGCTGCCCTCTCCACCATGAGCCCCCGGGGTGGCAGATGCAGGCAGCCTTTGTCTTTTCCCATAGCACTCCAGGGCCTTTTCCTCCTGCAGACTGAGCCCCCGGCCTGGCCCAGCCACTGTGCCCGGGGTTGGGGGGTGCGGGTGGCGGAAGAAAGCCCTGCAGTTAGAGGGGGTGCGGGGGTGCTCCAGTCGGAAGAAAGCCCTGCAGTTAGAGATTGGATCCCTCTCAGTCCCTCTCAGTCTCAGTCCAAGGTCTTTCTTCTGTCCAGATACGGTCCTGCACTTTCCTAGCTACTCTTTTTCTTCCTTTGTCTCTCAGCTGAAGGGGGCCCCTCCCCTCCCTGCCCAGACAACCTTTTTTAATCTCCCCCAGTTCGCAGTTACCCACCTATCTTTTTTCCAGCTTTCCCATTTTCTTCCTACTAGATTCAGTCTCTTTTCCTCCCAGGTTCTGGTGTTCAAAGTCCTTTGGCTTCTACACTTCTTTGTTTGAGAGATGCGGGAAGTATGGATTCCCCCTACTTCTCCACCATGTTGGCCCTTCCTCTCTCTGTATTTTATAAGACCTCTGTTTTCTTGGGAGAAACCACATTGTTTCCTTTCGAACTTATTCATTCAGACTTCGGGGTTTGATCTCCTGAAATTTCTGTGTGCTTCATCTCTAAAAATATTTAACAAATTCCACATTTGTTTTATGTAGACAGGATTTAAGAAGGAACTGCGTTTTCAAAAATGGGTTGTGTATAAATTGTTCAAATTCACATTTTCCTATAAAACAGTATTAAGAATGATAGTGCACAACCTCTTTAAAACCCATAGCATGACGGATATATTACGTTTGCAATAAAGAATAGTAAAAATAAAATGTTGCTGCAAACTTACAGAGTACTTTTTAATTCCACGTGCCCCTGTGCTTCCATTAATCCCTGCAGATGCACTTCCCACAGCTGTATATGGTCCAGTCCAGATACTGAAACTCAGTTACACTCAAATAGGAGTCACAATGCTTGAACTGCCTTTGAGCTTATGGAACAGAGGGAGCTAATGGACTGCATTACACTTTCATACCCCCCCTTCTCTCAACCAGTTTGCCTTCCAAGACCTATTTATGTTTTTTATATCCCCTACATCCTTGGGCCCAGCGTTGTAGAGCACAGTAAGAAGCCACAAAAAAAAACAAAAACAAAAACAAAAAAAAAAACAAGTCAGTACACAAGTTAGTGTGCCTGACTGGACAAGGGCTATAGACAGTTTTTCCTGCAGATGCTAACATTCTGGAAGAAGGAGTAGAATGGGAACAGGAAGGTTGCTTCCTCACCCAAATATCTGAATGTTGGGTTTTTTTTTTTTTTTTTTTTTTTTGGTTAAATCTTCAAATCATCAACTCAAACACCACACTTTAAGTAGGACTTTAGTATCTACATATCAGGAATGGAACTTGACACAATTTTCCATACATGTGAACACACACATAATAAATGTCACCCTCTTATAACTGCTATAAGAATTAATGCTTATAGCATTGGACATTCTGTTAAAGTCATTAACTTGAAATAGTGTTCTTTCCAGGGGAATTTTATCAGAAAGAATATAAGGTGGTTTGAGCATGTGATTCCAAAGGAAAGGGAAAGCTAATAAAGAACTTAGTAGTATAACCATTGATTTAGCTATTTTACAGGTACAATTTGGAACTAAAGTGATTTTTTTTTTTTAAATAGCTACTTTAGCCCCTGTGGTGGTAGGAGACAGATTTAATATTTATAGAGGTTCATATGTGGTACATTTGGCTTTAAAAGTAATTGTGATTGGCACTGTAGTAGGAAGTCATCTAGGGTCACTACTGACAACTAATACCCAATGTTACTAGTAGGCATGGGCTGGAGTTTGATTTGTTTTTTGAGGGGGGATTATATATCTATTTAGGCAAAGTAACTTGTATTTTTGGCATTCATACTGGAATTCTCTATTCCAGTTTTTAAGTTTTTGTACATTATACACAAGTAATGAATCCCATGATTCTCTAACAAGAGAAATCTCTGATAACACAGGTGTTTAAAACCTGAAAATAGTTTCTTTTAAAACATTTTGGTGTTTTGAAGGAGAAGAGGATGTTATCTTTAATTTATCCTTTATAGAGAAGTTTTAACTACATTTTAAAATTGTATTTTATTGGGGTGCCTGGGTGGCTCAGTTGGTTGGGCGTCTGACTTCGCTCAGGTCATGATCTCACAGTTCATGAGTTCGAGCCCCACGTCGGGCTCTGTGCTAACAGCTCAGAGCCTGGAGCCTGTTTCAGATTCTGTGTCTCCCTCTTTCTCTGCCCCCTCCCCCAACTCACACTCTGTCTCTCTGTCTCAAAAATAAATAAACATTAAAAAAATTAAAAATTAAAAAAATAATAATAAAATTGTATTTTATTACCTGACATACTAGCGTGTATGGGTAGTTTTCTTTTTGTTCTTATGTCTCAGTATCTCTTTTTTCTTTGAAATGAGGTTCACAAACTTTTTCTGTAAAGGCCTAGGTAGTAAATATTTTAGGCTATGCAGGCCACATATGGTCTCTGTTGCATGTCCTCCCACTCCACCATTTTCTTCCCCCTCTTTCTCCCCCTCCTCTGTTTTTTACAACCTTTTAAAAATGTAGAAACCGTTCTAAGCGTGAGTGGCCTACAAAAAACAGATTTTGACCCCCTGACTGTTTTAACTGAGTCCCTACTTCCAAACCCAGTTCTGCCCAAACTCACTTGTGTTCAGCTTTGACTTCTCTGACCCTTTTATAAAGAAAACCTAATAGTCTCTTCCAGCTTGCGTGATCTATGAAATACCTATATATTTGCTTTTGTTTTGTCGTTGTAAGTAGATAGTTTAACTGTTACAAAAATTGGTTGTGCTTCAGCTACATTTTATTAATGTCTAGGTTAGTATTACCTAGGGCTAAGCTATTTGACATGTGAACACAGTGTCACAAAGTCTGAATTTGAGTCCTTGATTCGCCACTTATTAGATTCTGTGGTCTCAAGCAAACCATCAAACCAGTCTTTGAAGAAGTTTTCAATTTCTTCATCAAATTGAGGAAATTATACCAACTCTGCCTACCTCTTAAAAATGCTTAATTATTTTCTAATTGAAAGGTAGATACTGAAAATGCTTTGTAAACTATAAAACATAAAATATTATGAATCATTCTTTTAAGCTACATGCTTTTTAGAGCTGTAAATTTCCCTGGAATTTTATTGTAGGAAAAAAAAATTTTTTAATTTAGAACTGCTAACTTAAAGTTAGCTAAGTTAGCTAACTGCTAACTTAGACAATGAGGCCAATCATTCTTTGTATAAGATTTGAAAAAGAATAGACACTCAATGGGTGGTTCTTCAAGGCAGCAGTAGCTTGTTCCAACCAGAATATGTAGATTTTTTTATTACACTCTTCCTTTTCTGATCTGATGGGATCAGATGTCTCTAGAATATAGATAACTTAGTTCTTAATATAATGCCTTGCACATAGTAGCCTCTCAGATATTTGCTGACTTTCTCTAGGACTTTAGTCTGCAGGCATCAGATGTTCCTGTTTAACCTCTCAGCTGTAAATAATTGCATTTTTATACTTGGAGTATAAAACTTTGTTGGCTTTCCTTCCTTCGTAGTTGTTATTAAATTCTTCACAGATGTTTGCTCCATTCCCTCAATACTTCTCCTTTCTTCTTTCTTTAGTGGCAGAAGAATGGAAAGACAAATACTCCCTAAGACTAGATAAGTTCTGTCCAATTACAGGATACTTAATTCCCAGTTTGCTTTTTTTTTTACTTAATGCCCCTCCCATCAGTTGTTTCCATCAAAAGCCACTTAAACCAATTTTCTTGTAATAAAAGTTATGCCTTGGTTAATGGAAGCTGATCTTGAGTGGGGGCAGGTGGGAAGGAAACTGTAGAAATCTGAGATGGATTTCTCAGATTTATTTGGTTTTGTGATATATATAACTTAAAGGGAAAGACAGCAGACTAACCTAGTACTGTACTCCCTAAATATGAATGTACATTAGAATCACCAGATGAGCTTTGTAAAACCAAGGTTTTTCTGGCCTTGCTGAAGACATACTGAATCAGAATCTTAGGGTCAGGACTAGGGAACCATATTTTTTAAAAGACTCAGCCAGATTTGAAAACTAGTGGAGTAGTTACTAGCATGGTCTTTAGAGTAAAACCAACGTGAGTTTGAATTCTGGCTGTTATTTACTACTCATATAAATTTGAGCAAATATTTTATCTCTCTCCAAAAAAGTAAAGATAATAAGTTTTCAATGATTAAATGAAATAATATAGCATTTAAGTGTTTGACACATAACACTCAGTAAATTATTGTTTATTATTGTACATGACTATTACTATTTTTATTACAGATACTATATTTCTTAGAAAAAAGTTAAATAGGATTTGAATTTTGAATAGAATTTGAATAGAAATTTATTTCATCACAACCCCATATTAAATTAGTTATACTACATGTGAATTTTCAGCATCATCTTAATAAAAATATGAAGCTATATATTCACTCTGAAGTTTCCTTATGAAAACTTGTCACTTTTTATAGTAGTAGCAGGTACATGTTGCCAATAGGCCAAAGATAACAGTCCTGTCCATTTGGCAAAACTATCTAATGCAGTAAAAAAAAAAAAAAAAAAAAAAAAAAAAAATTTTTTTGAAAAGAAAGAGTATAGATTTTTGTTGTTGTTCACTGCTTAATTTCCATTAGGCCCAACCTAATTTTTTTTAATTTTTTTTAATGTTTATTTATTTTTGAGAGAGGGAGAGAGAGAGAGTGTGAGCTGGGGAGGGGCAGAGAAAGAGGGAGACAGAATCTGAAGCAGGTTCCAGGCTCTGCACTGTCAGCACAGAGCCCGATGTGGGGCTTGAACCCATGAACCATGAGATCATGACCTGAGCTGAAGTTGGAGACTTAACTGACTGAGTGACCCAGGTGCCCCTGATTTTTTTTTTTTTTTTTCAAGACTAAAGCCACAACTGAGTCGGGAAGGTAATGCATGTGAGAATATGAGATAGATGCTAATTTTAGTAAACATTTAGTTTTTCTTTAAAAAATTAATTTCAAATACTATAGCAGAAAGAAATGGTATGTCTGTTAAATGTGTTAAAATCAGTATCTCTACAGATTTCTATGGTTTTTAGCATCCTAAATATTGTGAGATCCTTTAAAAATATTTTTACCCTTTTATGTTTGTCCATACTTTGAGGAAGTAAATCCATTCATGAAAGATAAGAGTATTTCATGTTTCACATCTGTACCATGCTAAGTATTGTCTTACTAAAAACAAAAACAAACAAACAAAAAAAAACATTTTCCCGGTAGTTTGGATACACTCTATGAAATACTGAACTTACTACCACAGTTATATACTAAGGGAATTCTGTTTAGTAAGGTCTAGGATGACCTTTTTTTTTTTTTAACTTTATTTTTAATTTACATGCAGGTTAGTTAGCATATAGTGCAACAGTGATTTCAGAAGTAGATTCCTTAATGCCCCTTACCCATTTAGCCCATCCCCCCTCTCACAATCCCTCCAGCAAATCCCTGTTTGCTCTGTATATTTAAGAGTCTCTTATGTTTTGTCCCCCTCCCTGTTTTTATATTATTTTTGCTTCCCTTTCCTTATGTTCATCTGTTTTGTATCTTAAATCCCTCATATGAGTGAAGTCATATGATATTTGTCTTTCTCTAATTTTGCTTAGCATAATACCCTCTAGTTCCATCCACATAGTTGAAAATGGCAAGATTTCATTCTTTTTGATTGTAATACTCCATATATCACATCTTCTTTATCCATTCATCCATCGATGGACATTTGGGGTCTTTCCATACTTCAGCTATTGTTGATAGTGCTGCTATAAACATGGGGGTGCATGTGTCCCTTTGAAACAGCACACCTGTATCCCTTGGATAAATGCCTAGTAGTGCAATTGCTGGGTTGTAGGGTAGTTCTATTTTTAGTTTTTTGAGAAACCTCCATACTGTTTTCCAGAGTGGCTGCACCAGCTTGCATTCCCACCAACAATGCAAAAGAGATCCTTTTTCTCCACATCCTCACCATCTGTTGTTGCCTGAGTTGTTAATGTTAGCCATTCTGACAGGTGTAAGGTGGTATCTCATTGTGGTTTTGATTTGTATTTCCCTGATGATGAGTGATGTGGAGCATTTTTCATGTATCGGTTGGCCATCTGGATGTCTTCTTTGGAGAAGTGTCTATTCATGTCTTTTTCCCATTTCTTCACTGGATTATTTGCTTTTTGGGTGTTGAGTCTGATGAGTTCTTTATAGATTTTGGATACTAACCCTTTATCTGATACGTCATTTGCAAATATCTTCTCCCATTCTGTCAGTTGCCTTTTAGTTTTGCTGATTGTTTCCTTTGCTGTGCAGAAGCTTTATATTTTGATGAGGTCCCAGTAATTCATTTTTGCTTTTGTTTCCCTTGCCTCTGGAGATGTGTTGAGTAGGAAGTTGCTGCGGCCAAGATCAAAGAGGTTTTTGCCTGCTATCTCCTAGAAGATTTTGATGGCTTCCTGTCTTACATTTACATCTTTAATCCATTTTGAGTTTATTTTTGTTATGGTGTAAGAAAGTGGTCCAGGTTCATTTTTCTGCACGCTGCTGTCCAGTTTTCCCAGCACCACTTCCTGAAGAGACTGTCTTTATTCCATTGGATATTCTTTCCTGCTTTGTCAAAGATTAGTTGGCCATGCATTTGTGGGTCCATTTCTGAGTTCTCTTTTCTGTTCCATTGATCTGAGTGTCTGTTTTTGTGCCAGTACCATACTGTCTTGATGATTACAGCTGTGTAATACAGCTTGAAGTCGGGGATTGTGATGCCTTCAGCTTTGATTTTCTTTTCAAGGTTACTTTGGCTATTTGGGGTCTTTTCTGGTTCCATACAAATTTCAGGATTGTTTGTTCTAGCTCTGTGAAGAATGCTTGTGTTACTTTGATAGGGATTGCTAGGATAATAATTTCTAAAATGAAAATAAGCAGTAAAAAGCCACTATAAAATAGCCAACAATGCTGGTTCTTTGTTTAGAATAATAAATTCCTAGGAGTAGCCATATAAGTTTTTGCATCATGTTGATCAGATGAATTTGGCCAAGTCAAAGCTCTAGTTTGTAATAGCATCAAGCTTATCTGGTCTTCTGATGGGAAGTTATCCCTTTATTTAGAAGATGAGGCCTAGGTTATGATGATTTGGTGCTCACCCCTTCCCAAAAAAGGATTTGGTTGATGCATTCTTAGAGGGTATTGAGACCAGGTATCTGAAGAATTGGAATAATGTTAGTAAAAATAGTGCACCTTTATTCCAGCACTGAATTGGTACTTTACCTATTTCTCATTTAATTTGTATTGTATCACCTTATGAGATAGATATTATTATGCCCATTTTAGAGTTTATTATCTAATATTAATAATTTGATAACATCAGAAACAACCATAATATTAACTATTATTAGAATAGCTACTGTAGGGGGGCGCCTGGGTGGCGCAGTCGGTTGAGCGTCCGAC
Organism: Leopardus geoffroyi; assembly: GCF_018350155.1. NCBI lineage: Eukaryota > Metazoa > Chordata > Mammalia > Carnivora > Felidae > Leopardus > Leopardus geoffroyi. The sequence goes on along the minus strand of NC_059327.1, from coordinate 101,132,237 downwards.
TTCAGCCAGGTCACGATCTCGCAGTCCGTGAGTTCGAGCCCCGCGTCAGGCTCTGGGCTGATGGCCCAGAGCCTGGAGCCTGTTTCCGATTCTGTGTCTCCCTCTCTCTCTGCCCCTCCCCCGTTCATGCTCTGTCTCTCTCTGTCCCAAAAATAAATAAACGTTGAAAAATAAAAAAAAAAAAAAAAAAAAAAAAGAATAGCTACTGTAGGACCTTGTTTTTGACGCTGCCCTTTACTTTGTGTTTTGCATATTATTTATTTTAATATTCAGGACAGCCTTGTGAGAGTATAAATATGAATGAATATTCACATTTCAAACATGTACCATCTCTCACTAAACAGGTTACAGTAAGTTAGCCAAATTCAGCCAAATTGATGTTTGAACTCTGGTTTGATTCCAAATTTCATTCCTGTCCTACCTTTTTTTGTTGTTTGTTTTGTTTTTTACTTCTTCAGAGCCATACTCATGATGCTTACTAGAGTAAAATTGGCATTACTTGGGAAATAGGGTAGGAACATCAGAACAGGGCATCATCTTAAACATGTAGGAGTTCTTCCAATTTATATGCTCTAAAAATATGTTACTGTTTTCTTGTTATCCAATTGTAGAAAGTCAGTTTAGTGCCATAATATGCAAGTACTTTAAAAATTACTTAGAAGCTAAGTGTTGTGGGGTGCCAGGGTGGCTTAGTTGGTTGAGCATCCAAATCTTGATTTTGGCTCTGGTCATGATCCCCCGGGGTCGTGGGATCAAGCCCTGCCAAGCCCTGCCAAACCCTGCATCAGGCTCTGCACTGAATGTGGAGCTTGCCTGAGATTCTCTCTCTTCTCTCTCTGTCTCTCTCTCTTTCTCTCTCTCTCTCTCTCTCTCTCTCTCTCCCCGCTTCTGCCCCTTTCTGCTCACATGTATGCATTCTCTCTCCCTAATATAGAAAGAAAGAAACTATCTGTTGTATTGGGCTCTGTATGAACTAATCAGAAATCTCCAGGTGTGTTTCAAGAGGAGTTTTGTTAGGTGAAGTCAAAACATAGATTCAAAATGCTAAGCTTTGGATCTTCTGAAGCTAGTCTGATTAAACATTTAAAGTCACAAATTCATGATAAGAATGTAATATCAACATTTTTATAGATTTTTAATAATTAATAACATGGTAGCTTAGGAAATCCTGTGTAAAAATTATTTTGGAGACAGATCATACACACATTTTAGTTCACAACTACTAATAGTATGATTGATACTGATTATATATTGATTCATCTTAGATGGATATTATGACTACAGACTAATTAAAATAAGGGATGATTTTTGACACAAGTAGTGGGAAGCTGAATAAAAATTATTAAGGATGGAAATTTTACTTTTACTTTTCCAAAATTAAGGCGTTTCAGAACATGAGGTAGTTTGACATTATTATATGCTGCCTACAACAACTTTTAGAGCTTGGCAAACAATTATAACATGTTCCGATTGAAGTCGGTGGGCATGTCAAAGCTGGATGCTTTCTTTTCTCTAAAGGTAATGTAGTCTTCTGATTTGTAAGCTTTAGTTTTCCAAAATCTAATAACCTTGTAAAAGGTAAATCATTTTTAATTTGAACTCTAGTTGGAGTGTCTAATTGAATGCCTTCGATCATGGTTTGTAGTTTTCCTTAAGGTTTCATTTTTTAAAAATATTGACCTTTAAGATCATGAAAGGAAAGTAATGTAAATTGTATTCATGTACACAGTGTTAAAAGAACTGAACATATATGTCTTTGGGGATGAGGAGTGTAAAGCCTTTTGAGATGTTCCTAAGATGATACCTTCATTGTAAGAACACCAGATGCTATTGACCATTCAAAACTTGGGAGTACAGGTATGGGAGGTGTTGGTGGGGGTGGGGGGGGGGGTGTTGCACTAAATAAGTACCTGCAAAACTCTGATCAATGGCACTTGCTGGCATGTGAAAGGAGCACATGGCAGGCTGAGCTGCATAAAAGACTATGTCATTGCAGTGGCTCCTGGACACTACTTTTTAAGGAAAGAAAAAAAAGAAGGGGACATGCATAGATACTAAAGGAAAGACTGGGAAGAAAAAGCACATATATGTAAATGCCTATTTTGTTATTATTCCTTTGTAAATAAAATAGCAAATCCAGACATTCAAAAATATAAATGACCACAAAAGCGAGAATTCAAGGTTCATCCATTCTACACTGGTTTTTACTGTTTACACATTTGTGTTTACAGTATCCTCTGAAACAAATCTTCCTTACTTCTTCTGTAAGCTCTTTACTTCTCATCATCTCACATTTACGAAGTTATTAGCACTAATTTACATCTGTAGTCATTCCCTAAACTCATTCTGGGAAGGCTGAAACCACTTGTAAGAAGAAAATTTTAATGACATTTAGTGACGATTGTGTTACTTATGATAGTTGAATTCTGCTTTTGCCCAAGAATATACTGAAATTTTCATTTTCTGTTTGTAATTAGAATGTTATGGAAACAGTACAGTCTTTAATTATTTATTAATATATATCCTTTTGAATATTTCTATTTGAAACTTAGAAAATTCTGCAATCAAAACAATATTTATTGCTGACTCTATGTAATAATTGAGTCGTTTTATTAATTATATCCAAGCTAAAGATCCTCCACAACTCTTTTTTTTTTTTTAATATATGAAATTTATTGTCAAATTGGTTTCCATACAACACCCAGTCCTCATCCCAAAAGGTGCCCTCCTCAATACCCATCACCCACCCTCCCCTCCCTCCCACCCCCCATCAACCCTCAGTTTGTTCTCAGTTTTTAACAGTCTCTTATGCTTTGGCTCTCTCCCACTCTAACCTCTTTTTTTTTTTCCTTCCCCTCCCCCATGGGTTTCTGTTAAGTTTCTCAGGATCCACATAAGAGTGAAACCATATGGTATCTGTCTTTCTTTGTACGGCTTATTTCACTTAGCATCACACTCTCCAGTTCCATCCACGTTGCTACAAAAGGCCATATTTCATTTTTTCTCATTGCCACGTAGTATTCCATTGTGTATATACACCACAATTTCTTATCCATTCATCAGTTGATGGACATTTAGGCTCTTTCCATAATTTGGCTATTGTTGAGAGTGCTGCTATGAACATTGGGGTACAAGTGCCCCTATGCATCAGTACTCCTGTATCCCTTGGATAAATTCCTAGCAGTGCTATTGCTGGGTCATAGGGTAGGTCTATTTTTAATTTTCTGAGGAACCTCCACACTGCTTTCCAGAGCGGCTGCACCAATTTGCATTCCTACCAACAGTGCAAGAGGCTTCCCGTTTCTCCACATCCTCTCCAGCATCTATAGTCTCCTGATTTGTTCATTTTGGCCACTCTGACTGGCGTGAGGTGATATCTGAGTGTGGTTTTGATTTGTATTTCCCTGATAAGGAGCGACGTTGAGCATCTTTTCATGTGCCTGTTGGCCATCCGGATGTCTTCTTTAGAGAAGTGTCTATTCATGTTTTCTGCCCATTTCTTCACTGGGTTATTTGTTTTTCGGGTGTGGAGTTTGGTGAGCTCTTTATAGATTTTGGATACTAGCCCTTTGTCCGATATGTCATTTGCAAATATTTTTTCCCATTCCATTGGTTGCCTTTTAGTTTTGTTGGTTGTTTCCTTTGCTGTGCAGAACCTTTTTATCTTCATAAGGTCCCAGTAATTCACTTTTGCTTTTAATTCCCTTGCCTTTGGAGATGTGTCGAGTAAGAGATTGCTACGGCTGAGGTCAGAGAGGTCTTTTCTTGCTTTCTCCTCTAAGGTTTTCATGGTTTCCTGTCTCACATTCAGGTTCTTTATCCATTTTGAGTTTATTTTTGTGAATGGTGTGAGAAAGTGGTCTAGTTTCAACCTTCTGCATGTTGCTGTCCAGTTCTCCCAGCACCATTTGTTAAAGAGACTGTCTTTTTTCCATTGGATGTTCTTTCCTGCTTTGTCAAAGATGAGTTGGCCATACGTTTGTGGGTCTAGTTCTGGGGTTTCTATTCTATTCCATTGGTCTATGTGTCTGTTTTTGTGCCAGTACCATGCTGTCTTGATGATGACAGCTTTGTAGTAGAGGCTAAAGTCTGGGATTGTGATGCCTCCTGCTTTGGTCTTCTTCTTCAAAATTACTTTGGCTATTCGGGGCCTTTTGTGGTTCTGTATGAATTTTAGGATTGCTTGTTCTAGTTTTGAGAAGAATGCTGGTGCAATTTTGATTGGGATTGCATTGAATGTGTAGATAGCTTTGGGTAGTATTGACATTTTGACAATATTTATTCTTCCAATCCATGAGCAGGGAATGTCTTTCCATTTCTTTAAATCTTCTTCAATTACCTTCATAAGTTTTCTATAGTTTTCAGCATACAGATCTTTTACATCTTTGGTTAGATTTATTCCTAGGTATTTTATGCTTCTTGGTGCAATTGTGAATGGGATCAGTTTCTTGATTTGTCTTTCTGTTGCTTCATTGTTAGTGTATAAGAATGCAACTGATTTCTGTACATTGATTTTGTATCCTGCAACTTTGCTGAATTCATGTATCAGTTCTAGCAGACTTTTGGTGGAGTCTATCGGATTTTCCATGTATAATATCATGTCATCTGCAAAAAGCGAAAGCTTGACTTCATCTTTGCCAATTTTGATGCCTTTGATTTCCTTTTGTTGTCTGATTGCTGATGCTAGAACTTCCAGCCCTATGTTAAACAACAGCGGTGAGAGTGGGCATCCCTGTCGTGTTCCTGATCTCAGGGAAAAAGCTCTCAGTTTTTCCCCGTTGAGGATGATGTTAGCTGTGGGCTTTTCATAAATGGCTTTTATGATCTTTAAGTATGTTCCTTCTATCCCGACTTTCTCAAGGGTTTTTATTAAGAAAGGGTGCTGGATTTTGTCAAAGGCCTTTTCTGCATCGATTGACAGGATCATATGGTTCTTCTCTTTTTTTTTTGTTAATATGATGTATCAAGTTGATTGATTTGCGAATGTTGAACCAGCCCTGCATCCCAGGAATGAATCCCACTTGGTCATGGTGAATAATTCTTTTTATATGCCATTGAATTCAATTTGTTAGTATCTTATTGAGAATTTTTGCATCCATATTCATCAGGGATATTGGCCTGTAGTTCTCTTTTTTTACTGGGTCTCTGTCTGGTTTAGGAATCAAAGTAATACTGGCTTCATAGAATGAGTCTGGAAGTTTTCCTTCCCCTTCTATTTCTTGGAATAGCTTGAGAAGGATAGGTATTATCTCTGCTTTAAACATCTGGTAGAACTCCCCTGGGAAGCCATCTGGTCCTGGACTCTTATTTGTTGGGAGATTTTTGATAACCGATTCAATTTCTTCGCTGGTTATGGGTCTGTTCAAGCTTTCTATTCCCTCCTGATTGAGTTTTGGAAGAGTGTGGGTGTTTAGGAATTTGTCCATTTCTTTCAGGTTGTCCAATTTGTTGGCGTATAATTTTTCATAGTATTCCCTGATAATTGTTTGTATCTCTGAGGGACTGGTTGTAATAATTCCATTTTCATTCATGATTTTATCTATTTGGGTCATCTCCCTTTTCTTTTTGAGAAGCCTGGCTAAAGGTTTGTCAATTTTGTTTATTTTTTTCAAAAAACCAACTCTTGGTTTCGTTGATCTGCTCTACAGTTTTTTTAGATTCTATATTGTTTATTTCTGCTCTGATCTTTATTATTTCTCTTCTTCTACTGGGTTTAGGCTGCCTTTGCTGTTCTGCTTCTATTTCCTTTAGGTGTGCTGTTAGATTTTGTATTTGGGATTTTTCTTGTTTCTTGAGATAGGCCTGGATTGCGATGTATTTTCCTCTCAGGACTGCCTTCGCTGCGTCCCAAAGCGTTTGGATTGTTGTATTTTCATTTTCGTTTGTTTCCATATATTTTTTAATTTCTTCTCTAATTGCCTGGTTGACCCACTCATTCGTTAGTAGGGTGTTCTTTAACCTCCATGCTTTTGGAGGTTTTCCAGACTTTTTCCTGTGGTTGATTTCAAGCTTCATAGCATTGTGGTCTGAAAGTATGCCTGGTATAATTTCAATTCTGGTAAACTTATGAAGGGCTGTTTTGTGACCCATTATATGATCTATCTTGGAGAATGTTCCATGTGCACTCGAGTAGAAAGTATATTCTGTTGCTTTGGGATGCAGAGTTCTAAATATATCTGTCAAGTCCATCTGATCCAATGTCTCATTCAGGGCCCTTGTTTCTTTATTGATCGTGTGTCTAGATGATCTATCCATTTCTGTAAGTGGGGTGTTAAAGTCCCCTGCAATTACCACATTCTTATCAATAAGGTTGCTTATTTTTATGAGTAATTGTTTTATATATTTGGGGGCTCCGGTATTCGGCGCATAGGCATTTATAATTGTTAGCTCTTCCTGATGGATAGACCCTGTAATTATTATATAATGCCCTTCTTCATCTCTTGTTACAGCCTTTAATTTAAAGTCTAGTTTGTCTGATATAAGTATGGCTACTCCAGCTTTCTTTTGGCTTCCAGTAGCATGATAAATAGTTCTCCATCCCCTCACTCTCAATCTAAAGTCCTCGGTCTAAAATGAGTCTCTTGTAGACAGCAAATAGATGGGTCTTGTTTTTTTATCCATTCTGATACCCTATGTCTTTTGGTTGGCGCATTTAATCCATTTACATTCAGTGTTATTATAGAAAGATATGGGTTTAGAGTCATTGTGATGTCTGTATGTTTTATGCTTGTAGTGATGTCTCTGGTACTTTGTCTCACAGGGTCCCCCTTAGGATCTCTTGTAGGGCTGGTTTAGTGGTGACAAATTCCTTCAGTTTTTGTTTGTTTGGGAAGACCTTTATCTCTCCTTCTATTCTAAATGACAGACTTGTTGGATAAAGGATTCTCGGCTGCATATTTTTTCTGTTTAGCACACTGAAGATCTCGTGCCAATTCTTTCTGGCCTGCCAAGTTTCAAAAGAGAGATCAGTTACGAGTCTTATAGGTCTCCCTTTATATGTGAGGGCACGTTTATCCCTTGCTGCTTTCAGAATTTTCTCTTTATCCTTGTATTTTGCCAGTTTCACTATGATATGTTGTGCAGAAGATCGATTCAAGTTACGTCTGAAGGGAGTTCTCTGTGCCTCTTGGATTTCAATGCCTTTTTCCTTCCCCAGTTCAGGGAAGTTCTCAGCTATAATTTCTTCAAGTACCCCTTCAGCACCTTTCCCTCTCTCTTCCTCCCCTGAGATACCAATTATGCGTATATTATTTCTTTTTAGTGTATTACTTAGTTCTCTAATTTTCCCCTCATACTCCTGGATTTTTTTATCTCTCTCTCTCAGCTTCCTCTTTTTCCATAACTTTATCTTCTAGTTCACCTATTCTCTCCTCTGCCTCTTCAATCCGAGCTGTGGTGGTTTCCATTTTGTTTTGCATTTCGTTTAAAGCGCTTTTCAGCTCCTCGTGACTGTTCCTTAGTCCCTTGATCTCTGTAGCAAGAGATTCTATGCTGTCCTCTATATTGTTTTCAAGCCCAGCAATTAATTTTATGACTATTATTCTAAATTCACTTTCTGTTATATTATTTAAATCCTTTTTGATCAGTTCATTAGCTGTTGTTATTTCCTGGAGATTCTTCTGAGGGGAATTCTTCCACTTGGTCATTTTGGATAGTCCCTGGAGTGGTGAGGACCTGCAGGGCACTTCCCCTGTGCTGTGGTGTATAACTGGAGTTGGTGGGCGGGGCCACAGTCCGACCTGATGTCTGCCCCCAGCCCACTGCTGGGGCCACAGTCAGACTGGTGTGTGCCTTCTCTTCCCCTCTCCTAGGGGAGGGATTCACTGTGGGGTGGCGTGGCCCATCTGGGCTACTTGCACACTGCCAGGCTTGTGATGCTGGGGATCTGGCGTATTAGCTGGGGTGGGTAGGCAAGGTGCACGGGGGCAGGAGGGGCAGGCTTAGCTCGCTTCTCCTTAGGTGATCCACTTCAGGAGGGGCCCCTCTTCCGTGGGCCTCTCGTCTGCGCTTGGCTCTGGAGACTCTGTTCTGCTAATCCTCTGGCGGTTTTCTGGGTTATTTAGGCAGGTGTAGGTGGAATCTAAGTGATCAGCAGGATGCACGGTGAGCCCAGCGTCCTCCTACGCTGCCATCTTCCCTCTCTCCTCGCCAAAATAATTTCATTGAAACGAGGATTATTTTCAGTTCCCCATATAGGGCGATCTGGAGAGAAGAGCTTGATCCAGCGAGACCAGATAGAATGTTCTAACAAAACCTCCAGAGTAATTAACAGGCGTTATCTACCCAAGGAATGGAACAAATAGGAAGTTCAGGTTCTAAGGACCTGCCTTGTTTGTGCCAGTGGCCCCACGCTAGCTCTTTATTAATTGCACCACCTGGGATGCTGATAGCGAACTGAGCTTTGGAACATTTCAGGCCTGGCATGGAATGCAGTTTTTACACAAGCGTCTTGTGGTTCAGAAATCCGATTTCACAGCTTATCTTCCGTTAGATGAAAGTGTTTACGGTGTGTCGAGCTGGAGTAAGTTCCTGCGGGTGCCCAAGAGCAGGGGCCTCCTCTCTCCTCTCATTAATTTGCTGATGCCTAACTGCACTGACGCAGTGGTGAGATACCGGGGAGAGAGAGCGAGTTTCAAAAGGACCCCTCCACAACTCTTTATGCCCTAGGGAAAAAAGGTTGAACTCTAGCCTTTAAATATTATGCTTCTGGATTTTAAGAAAAAGAAAAGAAAGGAAATGAAATTACATTTATTCTTAATATTTCACTGTTATTCTGTGCTGTTAAATACATACAGTACAATATTATGTAGTCCAAGTAAATTAATATCCTGTATATTTTAAGGATGTATTTATTCTAGTATCTGTTCCTTAATAGAATAGTTTCCTACAAAGTTTGCTGTGCAACAACTTTCTATTTATTAAAGTGATTTTCCCAATGATTTCCATTATAACATTAAAATTGTAAACCATTTTTCTATTTCTGACATCTGTCAAAGTCATTTCTTATTGAAGTATAGTTGATAAATTATACAATCTGTATCCTTGAAAGAAAAGCAATAGCTCTCCCGTAAAATATTAACAGTCTTGAAATATTGATAACATTTCTGCAGTGCACTCAAAATAAAAGCCAGAATCTTTGGCAGAAAGATTATCATTCTCATTTTTCTTCATAGACCATTCTTTAATCATGGATGATCACATGAGCTTTAGGGATTAGGCTACACTTTTATGCTAGGGTAGAACTGCTTTATCACTTCAAATATTTAGTTCTAAGTTAACAATATTTTTTTCTTAGTCTTTTTTCTTCCTCAAAACTTACTGATCTTTTCCAAAAGTCTTGCTTTGAATTATTTCTATTTTAAAATTCTGGTCATAAAAAATAGTTCTGTTTTGAGGGTTTATCTGCTATGTATGAAATCATAAACGCATCAGATTATGTATTATATATATGATATTATATCAGATTATAGTTAGAAATCCTAGTAGTTGTAGACTACTAGATGTCGTACTGGGCCCCAGAGTTCTGTAAATCAGCTAGTTTTTGTTCTGTAAAGCAATGTTGAGTCAGTTGATAAATTCCTTAAATTTGCAGCTTTATCAGGTGAGTTTCTCTTCATTATTTTTAAATGCACATCCTTCTTAAAGGTTTAAGTATATGGGATTATTTCTGTAGAACACTAAAGAACCAAACATATTTGTTGGTTATAGCTATCACTACTTTATGTCATCTTTCTTCCTGGGTCACACTTCTTTCCAAGAACTTCTTGGGGGTTTTATGTGCAGCCTCAGAAAACATTATTTTTTCTCAAATCAATATATTGTACATCTAAAACTAGTATAACATGGTACGTCAATAATTTTAAAATAACATTATTTTGTGCTGATTCAGGCTACTCAGCAGCTGAGGACAGGTGGATGGTGAATGGTTGTAAAAGGTTAAGAAATGATGGGACTAATGCACAAATGCTTTTCCAATCTCTTCCTTATATGAAAAAAATTTCTTCTGTTTGTCTTTCTAGTAGTCTCCCTGTAACCCACTAAGTAATATATGAAAAAGCAGGATCATTTAGATGGAATAAATAAAACAGGAAAAGGCAAACAGTGGAAATTGCTTATTACTTGGTAACTTTTCTTTGAACATCACCCTATGTAAAGTTGTATTAATTTAAAATAGCAGAAAAATAATTTTGTATATGAATATACCCTGGTATTCCTGGTCAGGCTTGTTTATTGGCTTCTTGGTATAATTTCTAAATTTCAGAATCCAGGTATTAGCATGTGCTTTAGTTAAATATTTTTTAAAAATTTGAGATTCAGAAAATAGCATTACATATTTGGTTTCTGGATATTAAAATTCTAAGCTTCCAAATACATCTTTATGCAACAGTCTGCCTCCATTTTACGAATTTACCTTCAGGAGCCAATTGATTGGAGTTAAACCTTATGCTCCAGACCCTCTTGTTCAGAAAAGTGATTATGTACATATCTTCACTACTTTAGCCTTTGTGCATTATTTCCCCTTCATGGAATGCCCTGCCCCCCTCAGTCTAACCAGCCCTGGCTCATTCTATAAAAGACAGTATAGAGATGTCATATGTGCCCTGGTGCCACTTTTTGCCTTGTTCATACCTCAGAGATAGACTTGATAGTTCCTTTCATTTGCAACTTTCCTTTCACTTTGTATATATCTCTATTGTAGCATTCAGCATCAGTCTCTAGGGTATAAGCTCTTTGAGGGCAGAAATCAAGTGGTTTATCTTTGTATCTATTTAACCTGTATATAATGGTTTATATGTAGTATGTGCTTAGTATATGATTGCTAAATACATAAACAAATAGTCACATTTAGGAATTGGTGACTCAGTGAATCTAGTCATAACCCAGGCTCAGAAACACATGTTCCATCTTCACATGTATATTTTAGGTGATTACCCATCAATAAGCATATTGAGTATTATCATACCCACCCTTCGGCTAATAGAGTTATTGAAAAAAAGTTGTGGAGAATTGGAACAAAGTTATGAAAAAGCATGAAGGTGGTCCATATCTAGGCTAAATTGAGATTGGATTTGACAGCATTAAATCACATAAACAAATATTTTATTGGCTATATTAAATCCTATCAATAAATGCAATAATTTCTGCTGTGAGTGAGACGTTATGCCACACTTAGTGGTGGATACTCTGTAAGGAAGAACTTTATAGTCTGGTTTAGGTAGCCTGAAGTAAGCATATGAAAAATGGTTAAATGTCTCTGTAGTTTTTAACATTAATTTAAAATATAAGATGTCTTAAGAGATGCCAAATGAGGGGCATCTGGGTGGCTCAGTCGATTAAGTGTCCGACTCTTGATTTCAGCTCAGGTATGATCTCATGGTTTGTGGGATTGAGCTCCACATTAGGCTCTGTGCTGACAGCACAGTACCTGCTTGGGATTCTCTCTCTCTCTGTCTCTCTCCCCCCCCAAAAAAATAAATAAATAAACATTTTAGAGAGAGAATGAGAGAGAGAGAGAGAGAGAGAGAGATCCACCTGGGTGGCTCAGTTAAGCATCCGACTCTTAATTTCGGTTCAAGTCATGATCTCACAGTCATGAGACTGAGCCCCACCTCAGCTCTGGGCTGAACGTGGAGCCTGCTTAAGATTCTTTCTCTCTCTTTGTCTGTCCCTCCCCTGCTTGTGCGTGCACTTGTCCACAACTGCCTGTGCATGTGCACACTCTCTCAAAAAATTAAAAAAAAAAACCAAACTTTAAAAAAAAGAAAAGAGGAAGAGATACAGATGGTTTTACCACAAGTGGAGCCACTGTTTTGACTCCTGGTGGTCTAGGGTGTGACTAATAAATCACTATTCTCCATTTTATGCAACAGAGATACTATATATTGCATAAATAAAATTTAGTATGGGGTGCTCCTGTGAGACAATATGGCACCTAAAATGACTGCTTTTTCCTCTAAAGCAGGGACAGTTTTGACCCGTAGAAATTTGACATTTTTGGTTGATAACTGGAGAGAAGTAATACTAATATCTATTGGGTAGAGATGCCAGGAATGCTGCTAAACATCCTACAATGCACAGGAGAGCCCCTCACCACTAAAATTATCTGGCCCATGTGTTATTATTGTTGATACTAAGAAACTGTGCCCTATGATATTCTCATTCTTCTATAGTCCCCCTGTCTTTAATAGGAAATTTATTCACCTGCGATTTTCTGTTTCTACTTTTATCATTCTCTATCATCTGCTCAGAGTTGTAAGTTTACCACAACTGAGACCTGGAACATACTCCCAGGGACTAGAGCCATACCATAACTCAGTTATTTTCCTACAGGAACCTCCTTTTCTGTAATTTGGCTTTTCCAGACTGTACTAACCCCAGAAATCACTTTTAACTTACACTAGTCATATTCAGATAAAGTTGCTAACGATAAGGTAGAAGCTTTCACTTTGCACACAAAAAATAAGATGGACTATTCACTAGGGCCATACCCTGAACAAGGTTCCTGCCACTGTTTCTCTCCACTTCCCTGACCATGTCTGCTCACTTTGACTACCACCTTAGGCTTCCTTCCTGATCACTGCCTTCCCTTTGTCTATACTGACCTGTTGCCTAGATTGCTTCTACTGGTTGGGTCTGAGTTCATTTTAATCTTACCCATTTAGTAAAGTCACTTGAATATTAGAAATACATTCTTTCTAGGTAATAGTACCAGGATATTATAACAATACTGTGATTATTCTTTTCAAAAATGCACATCAGTTTAAAGGTTTAAGAGATGGTAAAGAGAAGCTCCTAATGATGTTGTACTCACCAGAAGTTGAAGTAGTGGATATATTTCTGCTTCACTAATAGCACTTTTGGCACCATACCAGCATCTGAATTAATTCCGGAAAAATACGTGTCACATTTTGTTTCATCAGTTTTCCATCTCAACACTAATGATCGAGGCAAAAATAAAGCAGTGTGCTTTCTGTATCTAACCTCATCTGATTTCATGGTCATGGCCAGATTTCACAGAGATGAATAGAGGACTTTGAGGTATCACTTTTCTAGTTAGATTTCCATCTTTCCTGTGCATGTTTAATAGAGCTAGCAGAATGAGAAAGGGTCTGAAGGGTACCTCTATCATCATCTCCTCCTCCTCCTCCTCCTCCTCCTCCTCCTCCTCCTCCTCCTCCTCCTTCTCCTCCTCCAATTAAAAGACTTCCTCTCATAGATTAGCGGATGGAGTTAATAATACCAGTATTCACAGGAATAAAAGAAGAATTGATGATGCCTGAAGGAAATCAGGTGCTACTATGGGTGGGTTTATCAGATAGAATCATGATTTCTGTATTGTCTGGTAATATTGGGGGAATTTTGTTATCCATATTTGTTACAAAATCCACTCTGCAGTTGTGTGAATATTGTGAAGAATGTTCACAGGCCAGTTTGTAGGTGAACATTGCCTCAGATTTCATTAAGATCTGTGTTTACAGTATTCAGCCCTTTCACTGTGATACTGCAGAAAGGTTCCATATATGTGTTAACCTGAAAGTTGTCTGAAAGAGTACAGAGATTTAAAAAACTGCTTCCGTGCAATACTTTAAAGAGAGGTCACCTTTGACTCATTACCCTAATAAATGCCTTCCTCATGCTATCTGGGAAACACTTTTCATGGACTGCTAGCTTATGGTAGATAGGTATCAATTACAGGCGGTTTGGCAGAATAATTCAGAAAAGTAAAGGAAGGGACACTGTTGTTTGTATTCATTTAGTCATTTTAAAAGTGAAATCACTATTTGATTCATTCAAGTGATATTACCACAGGAGAAATACAAACCCTCCCTGTAGATATTTTTGTCAAGTATTAACAACTGTACAGTGTTACCTCACTTCCATGATAAAAAATGTCTTAACTGATTGATTGGTTTGGGTAAAGGAGCTGAGCATGCCCACATCAACCCATCTGAGCTCTTTATTATTTTTGGAGCCACCTGGAAGCAGAGAAGTACTCTTAGCTTATAGGGAAAGTTTGCCCCTGAGGAAGAGCTTGTGGTGACTGAATGGGTAAATGCATCTAATTTAGAGGTGAAATGGTAAGAAGCCCATGTGACTATACATTTAAGCTGCATTCTCCAGTACAAAAATACGTATTTTGATATTTTGATCTCTGTGTTTCTTAATCCTCTGTATTCTTGCGTCTCATATCTTTCTCCCTCCCTGCCTCCCCACCCTCAACTCATCCCCTGCTGTGTTCAGATTGGGAAGGTAGGATTATATTGTGGCACACACTCCCTCCCAAAACTTTAACAATATCATTGCCATTTTTTTGGATTGCTTTCTATGAGTAGTTGTCTTTTTTCTGTTACTTTGTGAGTCTTCATAGATTCTAATTACGAATCCTTTGTCAGTTATATGTAACTCAGATGTCCTCTCCCAGTGCTTATCTTCATATTTTGTTTATATTTTATGTATCTTTTTTTAAATTTTGTTAATGTTTTTTTTTTTTTTTAATTTTTAAGAGAGATAGAGCAAGAGAGAGAGAATGAGCTAGCAAGCAGGGGAGAAGTAGAGAGAGGGAGACACAGAATCCGAAGCAGATTCCAGGCTCTGAGATAGCACAGAGCCCCACGTGGGGCTTGAACTCACGAACCACAGGATCATGATCTGAGCTGAAGTAAGATGCTCAACCAACTGAGCCACCCAGGCACCCTATATTTTATGTATCTTAATTGTAGGGGAGTTTTCTACTTTATGTAATCATATTTACCAGTCTTTTTCTTTTTGTGTTCTTTATGTCTTCTTAAAGAAATCCTTCTGTACACCTTTCTGTCTTTAATCACTCTGGAGTTTTGATATAATATTCAGTGCTACAACAAATACTCATTCATCTCCTCATAAAGACATGCATTGTCCAATTCAGGGGCTACTAGCCACATATAACTATTTAAATTTGAATCAGAATTGAAGAAAATTTTAAATTCAGCTCTTTAATCTCACACTAGCCTCATTTCAAGTGCTCCGTAGCCACTTGCGTTTGACGACCATTCTGTTGGACAGTACAGATACAGAACATCTCCATCACTGCACTAAGGAGTCTTTTGCTCTCTCCTAGTAACTTTACCAGGACCCTCTTTTTAGTAGGCTTTGATTCCAGTTTCTCTCCTCCTGGACCCTTTTCAACTGTATTGAAAAGGCAGCTAGCTTTCATCTCTCAATAGCTTCTCCCATGAGTTAGAGCTGCTCCCAAGTGAAAAGCTGCCCTAAATACAGGACTCATCTCTATAGTCCACATTACTACTTGTTAGTTCTCTTATTCCTTCAATTAAATGATTTTCTCCAGTTTTTATAGTTATTCTGACTGAGCAGGACAGTTTGTTCAAATTACCCAGACCTCCATTATCAAAAATGCAATTTACCCAGCAGTCAAGCTTGCATTTCTTAACTTAAATATTATTCATTTATATAAAAGTTTGATTCTTTTATCCTTAATTTGGAGCTGACTCTATTCGAATTAAATATATTTTATTTTTAAGTCAGTCTGTTTTTATTTCTAAATCCAAATCTAGTTTTTTATCCTACCTTGATTAGGCCTATCTATCAAGTAAACAAATTGGTCTATTAAGAAATATACCAATTCAGCATTAACTTTAAACATAAACATAAATTATAATGGAATATTTGCTTAATATTTCTAAGGTACTCATGTGAATAACTAAGAAATAAGTCTATGGGACACCTGGGTGGCTCAGTCAGTTGAGCGTCTGACTTTGGCTCAGGTCATGATCTCACGGTCTCTGAGTTTGAGCCCCACATCGGGCTTGCTACTGTCCGTGCAGAGCCCACTTCAGATCTGCTTCTCTCTCTCTCTCTCTGTCTCTCTCTCTCTGCCCCTCCCCTGCTCATGCTCACTCGTTCTCTGTCAAAAATAAATAAGCATTTCAAAAAAAAAAAGAAGTCTAGGTTTTATCTGAAAAAGTACATTGTTCATTTCTTTTTCTATGTTTTGCTTGCTCAATCATTGAATAACTTTAATTCCTCTGAGGATACCAGTAAACTCCATGTGAATACAAGTGGTCTCGGAAACCTGAAGCTTCTAGTAAAACTTTGCTGAAACATGATTTTGTGGGGAGAATTATAAACTTTGCAGATTAACACAGTGAGAACAATCCAGCTCGCAGCATTAAAAGCTAAACTGCCTGATACTGTTTTCAATAAGGCTATTGTTAATGCAAGTACACATTATCATCCTTGGTGATATTAATGCAATGCTACCAACTTTAAAATAAATACTCCAGACTTCAGTGCATTCAGAAAGCATCTAGGAAATTAAAAACACTGTTCTTAAAGTTTGTTTTTTATTTTTATTTTTTCCAGTTTATCTTTCATTTAATTTTTTTGTGTTCTTGTGTTTTTAATATAATTTACTGTCAAATTGTCTAATAAAGTTTGTTCTTTAAACACTCCCTAATGTTACAACATTTTTATATATTTACCAATATGAAATGTTGACCTACAATGCAATATGCAGAGAATATGATTGAAGATAACTATTATTATTCCTAATAAACTTTTAGTCACTGAATGCTATAATAACAAGCTTCACTTTGAAGTACTACAGATAAGAGAAAAGCACAATATTCATTTAGTAGCCAGTGGATAAATAAATGATTTAACAGTTTAAAGCATTTAATAAGACTGAAACCCACAGCAAAACTGTTCTCTGGTGTACAATTACCAGAGAAGTTCACTAGGTCAGAGCAAAAGCAAGGAAGATTGATCTTAACATCTGATATGAAGTGTAGCTTTGTCTCCTCATCAAAATGTGAAAAAGAACATAAAATACAGACTTGTACTTTCATCAAAACTTAAACCAAAGTTGACATCTTTAAATATATTTCTCAAAAATTAGAAGTATAGAAATGTCATCACTTAAACAAATAAGAAAAAAAATAACACATGTATAGCCCATCTGAATCATTCCTGAAAACAGACCACACACAGACTTAACATTTTTAAGCCAAGAAGGCTTTAAAATGTAAAGGGGGAAAGAGAGACTTAATGGCATCAGAACTAACGTCCCCGGTGTATTGAACGGAAAGGTGTAGTGTAATAGGGCAAGTATTCTTCCATCAGCCTCTCAGTTTACTTTCCACTGTTTCCTAGGGTGAGAAAGTAATTAATTCTCTGTACTTTATTGAATCATAAGGCTTTATTAAGCAACAACTTGAAATGACTTCTATAAAATGTCTTATTATATATGGACTGTAGTCTTGGACAAACTAATCATCAGATTTCTTTTTATAAGGTAACTTACAGAGTTGTACAGTTTTTATGTTAATACGTAACTCATAGGCTGCTTTATGTTTTACCATATTTTATAAGTGATTCTTGGAAATTTTAAAGAATTTGTACAATTCATTATTTGTTCTTGGGTGGCTTTAGGGATTTAAGAGCAGGAGAATGCCAAAGGGAATCATCTGCTTTCCTGCCATAAGAAACAGTAGCATTAGCACAGAGAAAGCACGTTCGATGTAAGAACCGGAGAAAAACTCACTGAACCCTCATTATTTCTTTTTACTTTTTACGGTCGCTTTTCTTAAAGATATTTAATATTACATTAAGACTGAATCATTTTTAAAAATATATTTACAGGGAAAGCATATTTGTCTCAATGAGTTATATAAAATCTAAAGGATTTCAAAAATTCAAAAACATATGAAAGAAATATCAGTATTTCAATTGCATTTTGATTAAAAATTTCATTTATTTGGATTTTAGAATAATGTCTAAATTTTTGAGTAGCTGACTCAAACTTGATGATCAGTGTATGACCTTAACCATGAGATTTCCTAGTTTTATGGTGATGACAAAACTAGGTAGTTCCTAGGCTCTTGGGCAAGACTGGTGCTTATTAATGATAGTAGAAGTAGTAACGAAAATAATGATCTCTTATAATTAGAATATTCCTTACTTGATTACCATCTACTTTCCAATTTCCTTTTAGGATATCCCCCATGATATTATTATTCCTAAATAGTATATAGGGAAAATAAGGCAAAGACAAGTCAAGTAACTATAAATCTTCATCATTCTTTCATTCATTCACTCATTAATTCATTCCTCTCCTAGATATTAAATTAATAAAAGCCAAATGATAGACATCGTATGGTGATTCAAGCAGTTAAACAATTTGACAAAAGCAAAACAAAAGCATGAATATTTTACATCCTTCTCTCATCATTAAGGCATCATGCCGGTTAGTCAAGTAAAAAATAAGCAAGTAAATATATCAAACCAATTTGTTTTATGTAGAGAAGGGTTGATCCGAGACATTCCCTTTCCTCACATTTATATGCTACCCTGAGAATTCAGTCTGAATTATGTTAAAGCTAATGTATAAGATACCTACCAAAATTTATCACAAATATATAGCTCCATGAGGTTAGTCTTTTGAATTTCAATTTTTTTCTAATAGTAAAATAAATTGTTTAAAACTTACATTAAGAAATGTCAGATTCAATTAATAGTTAATACTTTTGCATGGAAATATTTCAATGGAAGAATCTCAGTAGTAAATGCTTCAAAACATAGCGCACATAGAGAGAGGGATTGTAAGTTTACATATGTGCAGTATACATTTATGTTTTTAAAGTCTAGATTACAAAACTGATACAAAATTCAAGTTTAACAACATACCTTATTAAGATAAGAATCTTAATCCTCTGTGAAAAGAAAAGCAAAACAAAGCCCAGATAACAGGTTTCTTTTGGTGGTGATCTACAAGGTAGTAGGGATACGATTTCCCTCCTGTTCTGCTGTCTCTGTGTCCCTCAGTCATCATAGGTAGAGCATCACTCCAGTAACTCTTCCTGTCAGTATTGGTGGCGACAGCCAGTCTGACCTGAAAAGAAACCAATACTCCTGCCCAACCTGGAAATACTGGTAATTTATTTCACTAGCCCCCATTCTCTGAAACCCACCCCCACCCACACCACTAGCAGCAGGTTTTGTTTATTAATACCTCTTTCACATGTGAGGTGATTGGAGTCTTTATATACTAAGTGACTTAGCATAGTTTCCCTGAACATTTCACACAAAAAGAAAAAGTATGTAATTTTTTTTTTTCCTCACATTAGACCATTACTTCTGAACTTTAAAGAATTTCATATGGTGCATGCTTAATAAGATCTTGGTTTATTTGCTCTTTATTGGTCAAGTATGGTGGGAGATTGAATGAGGGAGAGCAAAGTGAAAATTACAGAAGCCGATTTGTGATACTTTCCAAATTTGTTACTATTTAATAGTATTAAAAACAGTGTCATTGTAATTTCCATTCCCAACCCTATGTGTAATGTTAGTATCTTTACTATTTCTAGATTTGTAGCAGCCATTTTTCTGTCAATCCAAACCTGTCTCTTAAACAATGAACACTGTATAAAATGAATTGAAATGATCATTAATAATATTGGGCAAGAATGCTGTCATTTTGTCTCAAAGATGATAATGTTATCCATATTAACAGTGGCACTTGCTTTAAAAGAATAAGTATCCTTCTCCTGTTTTTCATTAGAAC
This sequence comes from Leopardus geoffroyi, assembly GCF_018350155.1. Taxonomy (NCBI): domain Eukaryota; kingdom Metazoa; phylum Chordata; class Mammalia; order Carnivora; family Felidae; genus Leopardus; species Leopardus geoffroyi. Next base: position 101,112,679 of record NC_059327.1, on the reverse strand, counting down.
TATAAGCAAGCATATTAACAGTCTTTATTGCAATAATCAATCATTTGAGAGTTGTCTAAAATCATGGATTTACACACTTTACATTGACCATACCTAAGTTTATTATAGGTAGTTAAGTACATTTAAAGAACATATTGAAACCCATCAATCCGGTCAATACAACAATTTAGGGAAGGCATTGGTTCTTGTATTTTAGACAATATTAGCTGAAATAATATGAATAACCACTAGTGTTTATCATAATTATATATTTTTCCCTACTTATCCCTAGTATTCATTCCTAGTATTTCTTAAATCTGTCCCTAGGCTGAGAACCAAGACGCTTGCATGTAGCAGATGTTGTAAAGACAAATAAGATTTTACAAAAGTCAAAACATATTAAATTCTCTGCTTGGCTCCCTGACCGTACTTACTAGTTTCACTCCAGTTCCTTTTTCATAAGCATATGTACTTAACTTTCATGGATACTTTAAGAAAGAAGCAGGTGTTAACTTACATAAAATTCAAAGCATTAACTCTATAAATTAAGTTTTTGAATGCTGGCTTACAAATTATTTTAAATAACATTAATGGTAGGATCTCTGCGATCTTAAAGACTCCAGCATAACCATGCTTAAGCTGATAAGAGAAACCAAGTTGAGGCATCCAGCGTATAACTGCCCAGAGCCTCCTCCTTACATCACGTGCCCGGTTTGCTTGGCATTGGGGGAGGGGTACACGTGCATGTGTGTGCATATATCTGTCTGATTAGAGTGTTCCTATCTCCCTTGGGTCTCTGGCTCCCTAGTTGAACCCTGCCTGAGACTACTGCCTTGTTTGAAGGGATCCTGTCAGACTTTTGCTAGAATTATACTTTGTTTTTGAGTTTATTCTCAGATAGGTATCTTTCATTGAAGCTAATTAATTGTTCTAAGGGAATGAAAAATATCTTTAAGATTCCTTTGTATACCATAGAACACTTTTGTTAATTCTGTGTCCTTATATATCTATCTCCCTCCCTCTCTCTTTATTGATATGTGGAGCAAGACCTTAATTTTTTCTTTTTCAAATTTTGAAGTAAAAGATATGTGGTAGTTTACTTTGATTATTTCAGAGATGGACCTACCTTCATATGACTTTAGTACACACCAACCCTGAATAAAATGGATAAATAAAACACTAGCACCAATTACTCTGTTCCAAAAGAAAAGTGCACATTATGTGAGTTAATCTGTCTCCTACCATAACCATTTCATATAGTTCTCAGGATTATCAGAGGAGTTACATTTATTTTGTCCACTCTTACTTTACATTGTCTTGGAAATTCCAAGGGAATGTTGTGTTCAGAACAGCAATTTGTGCTGCTTACCCATGCATACTGATAACATACTGCTAACATAACTGAGGATAGCTGAGGAGCTGAAGCATATGTAATCTGCTAAAACATTTCTTTGAAGAGAAAACTTGTGCTTGCCCATGCTGCCCAGTTGGGAATGCTCCTGTGTATACCATAAGCTTGGCCCTCAGTTTGTCACTGCTCATGGTTTGGAGTGGCTTCTTTCACTGTTTGAATTTGGTTGCACCGAAAAAGTAATCCTGTTACTTCATTGTGAAAAGAAAGTGCTTGTCCAAGCATGTTGCATGTTGTCAGTTTAGAGGCTGCTCTTTCGCTGTCTGGAACTTGGACAACTTTTTAACCTCTCCACAGCAAGGTAGCTGTGACAAGGTGTCAGTTCCTTTTTTTTTTTTTTTTTTACATTTATTAATTTTTTTAGAGACATAGAGAGACACAGCACAAGTTGGGGAGGAGCAGAGAGAAAAGGAGACACAGAATCAGGCTCCAGCCTCCGAGCTGGGTGTCAGTTTCTTTCAAAAAGCAAATAAATCACAGGCTCTGAGTCTCAGTATAATAGTAAAGATCTAATGTCCTCACATGAGTTTCTCATTCCATGATTTTAAATCATATTTTTTGTAGTGAATGATGCTCTACCTTCAAAGTAAAATCTTAAGAAGCCCAGTTTAGAGAGCCAACTACCCTAAGAGGAAGATTTTCAAGAATGCGCAATGAAAGAACAATGAGTTAACTTTAATGAAAGGAACGAAACAACAAAAAAATAAAAGTGTATTTTAAATTTAATCTTTCCTTGCCTATTTTCCTTATCAAATCAGGAAAGACCAGTATAGCTGTAGTGTGAACATCCTCATATTTGAGGGAGTGACTTTAAATGTTTTAAATATTTTCTAAGCCAATTAATCACTTGCTATAAGTCCACCTAAGACTTAACAAATTTCCATGAATAATTCTAAACTTACTTTGTAGAACAGTATCTCAAAAATTGACAGATACAGAGATAAGAGTCTTTATGGCTTAACTCTTGAATAGCTAATGTCTAGCAACAGTTCTGCATTTGCCAGATTCCACTCCAAAATCATAAATTGTTCTTTTTCAGAAATGCATTAAAAACACCAATCACTAGTTGAATAAAGAGACTCTTTGATTGAGAACAAAATGGTCTGCAGATAAATGAAACTTGAATTTTCTAATCTTAATTGGTAATTTCCAGTGCTCTTCAAATAGGCATTGTAGAGCAAACATACCTTGCTGAGCAAAAATTGGGTGTTTCAGTTTTATTTTCATGTGTTCTCATAACCTCCAAAACTATTGCTAGTGTTAATTAGAAGTCACAAATTATCTAAAAAAGAATGAATAAGAATACACAAGGTATTAGTAATAATAATAACAACAACAATATACATAAATTAGATGATAAAAGGCTTTTTACAGATGATGGATAAGTGTATCAGGATTGCCTTTTCTAGAAAGAAGCAATATAAACTACTAATTGCTAGAGTGGGCTGGTGCTTCATTCCTTTGCTACTTAGTAAAATATTTTATTTTTAGTATACTTGCTGTTATTGTTTAATGCTAGATGAATATTTTAGAGATAATATTACATAGAAATACCATATTGCATTTTGCTTTTCACTGTTTAATAAAGATAATACTTGAGAGCAGTGGCCTGTAAACTTTTTTATTCCATGTATCTATGGGAACATTATAGCATGAACCACCAATAGTGCATATTTTTTATTTATAAATTATATATAAGTACATTATACAACACATTAAAAAACATAAACATATAAAACAAATTTAAAAAAAATTTTTTAATGTTTTTTTTTTTTTTTTTTGAGAGAGACAGAGACAATGTGAATGGGTTAGGGGCAGAGAGAGAGGGAGACACAGAATCCGAAGCAGGCTCCAGGCTCGGAGCTGTCAGCACAGAGCCTGACGCGGGACTCAAACTCATGAGCTGTGAGATCATGACCTGAGCCGAAGTTGGACGCTCAACCGACTGAACCACCCAGTGCCCCTAAAACTTAAAATTTTTAAGGGATAACATTTTATATCTTAAATATCTATTATATCTTAAATATCTAATATAATATCTTAGTTTTATATCCAGTGGATTATTTTTTCTTTCCCCTTATTTTGTAATTTTTTATTTTGACATTATTATAAACTCACAGAAGGTTGAAAAAAATAGTAAATAGAATCCCATGAAACTTTCACCCATCTCTCCCCAATAGTTACATCTTATTATAGAACAAGATTAAAACCAGGAAATTGCCATTGGTATAATACTGTTAATTAAACTACAGACCTTACTCAGTTTTCACTAATTTTTGAATGTACTCACTTGTGTGTGTATATGCATGTGTGTTTCTGTGTATTTAGTATAGTGCAGTTTGATCCTATTTATAGATTCATGCAATCACTGCTACAGTCAAGATATGGCACTATATCTTAGATCACCACAAAGAAACTATCTTTTTTATGCCTTTACAGTTGAGTACTACACTCCTCTCATCTCTGTCCACTCCCAATCACTGGTCTATGTCTATCTCCACAGTTATCTCATTTCAAAAAATATCATATAAGGGGTACCTAGGTGGCTCAGTCGGTTAAGCATCTGACTTTGGCTCAGGTTATGATCTCACGGCTCATGAGTTTGAGCCCCACATCAGGCTCTGTGCTGACAGCTCCGAGCCTGGAACCTGCTACAGATTCTGTGTCTCCCTCTCTCTCTGCCCCTATCCCACTTCTTCTCTCCCCCACCCTTTCTCTCTCAAAGATAAACATTAAATTTTTTTTAAATGTCATATAAATTCAGTCCTACAGTAAGCATGTAACCTTTTAAGATTGGCTTTTATCATTAAGCAGTATGTTCTTGAGATACATCCAAGTTGGATAATATATCAACAGTTGTTGTACCTTTTTTGTTGCCAAGTAGTATTTCATGGTATGGATGTATTAGAGTTTGTTTAACCATTCACCTATCCAAGGACAGTTAGGTTTTTTCCAGTTTTGAGCTATTATGAATAAAGCTGCTATAAAGATCCATGTACATATTTTTTGTGTGAATAGTTTTACTTTCGTTGGGATAAATGCCCAAAAATGTGATTGCTGGGTCACATGGTATATTTGTTTCCTCTTGCTGCCTTAAGAAATCACTACAAGGGACGCCTGGGTGGCTCAAGTTGGTGAAGCATCCGACTTATGCTGAAGTCATGATCTTGCAGTTTGTGAGTTGGAGCCCCATGTCAGACTCTGTGCTGACAGCTCAGAGCCTGGAGCCTGCTTCAGATTCTGTGTCTCCTTCTCCCTGTCTCCCCCTCCCCAACTCATGCTTTCTCTCTATCTCTCAAAAACATTAATAAATGTTCAAAAGAATGTTAAAAAAATCACTACAAGACCAGCAGCTTTTAAACAGTTCAAATTTATTATTTTGTATTTCTGTATGCTAGAAGTCCAACATGGGTCTCACTGTACTAAAATAAAGGTGATAATAAGGCTATATTCCTTCCTGGAGGCCTTGGGGGGGAATCTGTTTCCTTGTCTTTCCTAGTTCTTCTCAATATTCCTTAACTCATGTCCCCTTCCTCCATCTTCAAAGCCAGGAAAGTTGCATTTCTCTGTGCCTTTCTTCCATAGTCACATCTTCCTCTGACTGATTCTGTACTACCTCCCTCTTCTACATTTAATCTTTAGGTAATGTTATATAATGTAATTCTTGTGATTACACAGGTCTACCTGGATAATCCAAAACAATCTCCCCATTTTAAAGTCAATTGGTTAGCAGTCTTAACTCCATGTATAACCTTAGTTCCTTTTGCTAAATAAAGTAACATTCCCAGGTCCCAAGTATTAGCCTATGGACATCTTGGGATGGGATGGGGGGAGAATAACTGAGTGTGGTGTGCACTATTCTGCCTACTGCACATGATAAATTTATGTTTAGCTTTATTTAAAAACTTCCAAACTATCTTCCACAGTGGCTGTACCATTTTATATTTCTACCAGCAATATATGAAAAATCCAGTTTCTCCATATCCTTGCCAGCATTTAGTGTACTAAGAGTGCAGAGATATTTCATCATAGCTCTAATTTGCATTTCTCTGGTGGTTATATGATGTTGAACTTTTTTCAGTCTGTTTGTCATCCATATCATTTCTTTAGTGAAATGTCTTCTCGTGTCTTTTGTCCATGTTCTCATTGGATTCTTTGTTATTTTACTGTTATATTTGGGGAGTTCTTTATGTATTTAATGTCAGATATGTGGTTTGCAAATATTTTCTCTCAGTCTGTAGCTTATCATTTTATCTTCTTAACAGGTTCTTTTGCTTATGGGAAACTTTATAAAATCTCATTTCACACCTATGTGAGTGATGCCATATACTAAATCATGAATATCTCATGGTTTTTTTTTCCTTAAGTTTATTTATTTGTTGAGAGGAAGAGCGCACGTGTGAGCATGTAGGGGAGGGGGAGAGAGAGAGGGAGAGAGAATCCCAAGCAGGCTCCTCAAGCCGAAGCGAGGCTTGATCTCATGAACCATGAGATCATGACCTGAGCAGAAATCAAGTCAGATGCTTAACTGACTGAGCCACCCAGGCACCCCTCTCATGGGATTTTAAAGAAAGCATTTACAGGAGACAGTAACCATTACTTAAACTGTGTTTCAGGTTAACACTTTGTTTTGATTTGAAGTAGTTGGACCCAGTGATATGCTCAAACTGGCTCTTGCCACCTTACAAGGGCGGCTTTTGAAATTATCAAGAATGTTGCAAATCAGTTTTTAAATGGTCAGTTGCCATGATGGGACTATGTAAACTATGGAAATCGGCAGTCCCTACAGATCAGTGTTTTATTGTGTTTTTTTCTGGGGAAAGAATCGTTCAATGTTTATCAGCACACTGTTGGTGGAACTAGGCAAAGAATTGCCAAGAAATCGAGTTTTCAGGGTTTTTTCCCTTAAAAAGTAAATAAATACTCACTGAGATATATGTCATGAATAAATATGTCGGGGCATTCTCTGTACCAGATTATACATTTTTTGCTATTTTATTTATTTTTCATCAATTATGTCTTATTCAGGATTATAATTTTCCAGAATATCAGGCAGTAATAAGTCGTATAGTTTAGTGGTATGGATTAGATTGTGGATTTTGCAATCATATAGTCTTCATTCAAATCCCACCTCTAGTTAGTAGCTGATCAGCCCTGGACAATACTATCTCTTATGTAAAATTGTGCTAGTAATAATGTATGTCTCATAGTTTATAAAGCTTGTATAAGATGATTTTTACAAAGCATTTAGCAGATAATGACTCAATAAAGATTAACTGTTGTACTATTATGATCATCACCTCTATAATCTCTGTACAGCAAGCTGAATGTTTTTCGTAGTCACAGCAAATTTTACCACATGACATTCAATAAACTAAGTACGTAACAGTACTAAGAACACAGCTACCTCACGAGTTAGTACAATTGAAAAGGTGAATTTTGAATCAATGGAACACTTGTGGGAAAAATTCATCTTATAGGTATGGCACTGGACATAAAAATATGTAACAGTATATATACATATATGTAAAAGAATAGGATGAATATAATTTATTCATTCCTTATTTACTAAATACCTGCTGTATGCTGTTGAGTATGTACTCTGTTCTCTTGAGAGAAAAAGCCCTGGGAGATATAAATAAGAGAAATCTTCTTCTGAGAAAATATAAATTAAAAAGATAAAGATGATTTTTAAATTATATGAAATGAGCTTTTTTGTGATTAAACTAAAAATGCTTTGTTGATATTAGAATGCCTTTTTAGCATTTGAGTATCCCCTGCTGAAAACTTGACATCCTAGAAAATCAGACGTACTGCTTGAAATCACTAGCCAAGATCTCATTTCCCAAAATCCCCAACCAATTTCCTAAAACCTAGTTGAATACAGTGAAATGTCTTTAAAATAACAAATTATAATCTTAGGGTGTAAAATGCTTAAGCCATGGCTTTCTACTAACTTAACAATCAAATCTAGTTGTTAAGGAACAGTTGCTTCGATGACACTCAGAGGGCTTTCCAAAATGTCAATAATACATATGATGTCCTCTTTCCACCTATTGTATTTGGAATGTAACATATGACTCCCCCTCCCCATACATTCTTTTGTTTAAAATGTTATATTAAGTTTGAGGAATATTAGTATAATTTTTTTTCCTATATAAACATCAGCTGGAAAATGATGAATTAAGAGACATATATTCCCTGAGGTGCGGATGTTTAAAACTGAGAGGCATTCTACTAGGAAAATGTTAACTATGGAGATACTCTGCAGGTAGTCCTATTTTTTTGTGTGTGTTCTGGCTTACTTATTGGATGAAGTACAGTATAACTAACAATTCCTGGTTAGTGCTGCATACTTTAAATATGTTCTTATTTTATTCTCATACAACCTTTGATGACAAAGTGAAGATTCAGAGATCTTAAGTGAATTTCACAAAACTATACACCTCCTCAGTTTCAGAGCTGGAATTCAAATCTCCTTCTACAGGCAATACCCATGAACAGCTATTAGAAAACTTGAAAAGCTGCAAGGAAGACATACTGAAATATGTTTCGAGTGGATGAGTGTCATGTTGCTTTAGATTAAGTGTCCTTTCCATCCCCTCTGTCCCTACAGGAAGTTTTAATCCTTGTCTCCAAATGTCATTATATGATATAAAATTTACAATTTTTTCTTCCTGGTCTGACAGTAGCGGTTTTCCATTATGCTAGTACAGTCAGTTACCTCTCATTTTATTTTTTACTCATCCTTCAGTAAATATTTTTAAAGTATCTTCTACAAAACAATTAACAAAATATATTGAAAAGTTTGCTAGAGCTTTTTGCTTATCTCATAGAATCAAGTGAAAAATTAGACTTTCTTATTATATTTCATTTGCCATATATTGCAATTCACAAGAAAGTCTACTTTAATATGGCAGCTGAACTGTGCGTATCCTAACTGCCAGCCTCATGGCAATAGGGTATTGAAGCAATGACTTTTATGTTAGGAAGAAATGAATTAGGAAGAAAGTCATGAATGAAATGTTGATGCATTCTAGAGAATTCTATTGAAAATTAGCTACTAGATCACCTTTGCATGAAATGTTCTAGATGAAAGCAATATGATACTCAAAAGTTAGATCACATTCTGGCCATCCTGTTTCCTAGGTGGCACTCAAATTACTTTAGGTTGTGTTTGTATATACCAACAGTGAACAATCAGAAAATGAAATTAAGGAAGCAGTTTCATTTACAATAGCATCCAAAACAATAAAATAAACTATAATAATAATAATAATAATAATAAACAACTTACCGAAGGAGGTGAAATACTTGAGTACTAAAAACTATAAAACATCCTGAAAGAAATTAAAGGAGATCTAAATAAACAGAGAGATGTCCCATGTTTGTGGATTAAAGACCTAATATTGTAAAGATGTAGGTATCACCCAAAGCAACCTATGGGTTTACTATAATCCCTATTAAAATTACAGCAGTGTTTTTTTTGCAGAAATGAAAGATTAGTCCTCAAATCCATATGGAATACAAGGAGTACTGAATAGTCAAAACAATACTGATAAAAAAAAAAAAAAGAAGAAGAAAGTTAGAGGACTTATACTTCCTGATTTCAAAACTTACTACAGTGCTACAGCAATCAAACCAGTGTGGTACTAACATAAGGATAGACTGTATAAAACCAGTGAGAATCCAGAAATAAACCCATGAACATACGGCCATCAAAGGTACTAAAATCATTCAATGGGGAAATAATAGACTCTTTAATCAGTAGTGCTGGGACCAGTGGATTTCCATGTGCAGTAATTGAAGTTGGACTTCTATCTCAACAATATACAAAAATTAACTCAAAATGTGTCAGTAGTGTAAACACAACAGATAATGTCACAAAGCTCCTTTCCAAAAACATGGGAATATATCTTAATGACTTTGGATTTGACAATGGATTCTTAGGTATGACACCAAAAGCACAAAGAAAGAACAGATTTAATGGAACATCTTGGCTAAACAATAAACCCAGACCACAATGACAAAACTATTATAAAAACAAAATAGATCCAAGTAAGCAGATTATCTAACTATCCACTGGTTTTTGTTGTTGTTGGCAGTTAACCTGCATACAGTAACTAAACTCCAGACTTTATCTGGAAGGTTTGTTAGACTTTTATAAAGCTAAGCATCTATAGTGTTATGGATAGGATGTAACAAAGTCTTTGGGAGTAACATATTTAGATGATGATGAGAGTTAGGCATATTTTCCAGGATACTAAAGTGATTCTTATCAAACAATATTAAGAAATAATAAGTGTTCTGTAGTTCATTGTGCTAGTTGTTCTTGTTTCACTTCCCATTTATATTCTTGCCTTTGTCAGGGTTGCATGTGCATGTCTGTATAAAGAAGGGAGATTGAGGTGATGCCTGTGGATTATATAGCCCTGACTTGCATTCCACTGGGTTCAGCCAGTGGGAAGCATCAACGGATTAGAAGGTGGGAGGAGAAAGAAGTCAGAATATGTCTTCCCACTTCTTCTCTACCATAGTATCGTAATTCCAACATTGGCCATGTCATCTTATAGATGTATCTCATAATACTTTACTTTGAGCTGCCACACCCCTCGTCCCCCCAGCCAGGAGGTTCACCTTTATTTAAGTTTTGATACAACTCTCTCCCATGCCTCTGGTCCCGACCCCTAGCCTCCTAAGCGGTATCAGCTTCCAGTAGTTGCTACACCTTGGGTTCTTCCAAATCACTTGTAGAGACTCTTTAACTTTCCCACTCTTCTGGAAATATTTCCTAAATTGATACATCTTTTCAAAATCCCTGCCAGAACCCTGGATAACTTATTATTTTACTTTTCTATTTATTTTACTTTTCTATTATTTAATACAATTTTGGCTTGTCAAATCATAGACATTCTGTGATTGATATCACTACAGTAGAAGCCATAATGTTTTGTAAAGGAAGTGTAGAACAGAGATTAAATCTAGGATGTCAGATAAACAGAGGTAGATTAACAGAGTCTCTCCTATTTATTGTTACTGCCTTTTGTTTTCAGACTCAAAGTATCACAGAGAAATTTGAAGTTTAAATTCAGTATTCACTTAGAAGATAAGCATTTTACCAGCAAATGAGCTTAATTTTTATATTTTATTATCTTCATTTTCTAGTCTCTAGAATACTCTTAATAAACTAGTAATTCTTAACATTCTTTGGTTCATGCTAAAGACCATGTTCCCGTAAAAGTACCTATAAACATAAAAATGTGTGTTTTAACCTGTTCACCAATCCTTTGACATTCAACCAGGAACCACAGGGTAACAATACCTTCCTTAACAATTTTTAAGTTTTCCTGGCGTGCTTGGTTAGGGAAGAAAAATGTTCTGTGGCAATTGTCAGTTTTATCAGCAAGCTAGTATAGTCCTTAGAAATTGCTTGTAAACAGAGTGAACTACGAACTGGAGGAAGAAATCAGTAGAGATTTCAATCCTTTAGATCCATACCATTTAGTCCAGGAAGTCATGAAGGACCTACATTTTGTACAGATTCTCACAACATACAAGCTGGAAAGTACCATTTTATATGCGGATTGTCTGTAGTTAAGAGTCAGTGATAGTGGTATATTTTTTCACACTTAGTTTACCATTTATAATTTAGAGTAAATGCTGAGAAATCTTTAGTCACTTAATTTTATTTTACCTAGATTAACTTGTTTCTAGGATTCAAATGAGTAATGGAATGAAGATTAATCTTGAAAATCCTGCTGCTTTATATCATTGAAAGCACTTTGCCCTCCTGCTTCCTGGGCCCAGTAGAGTAAACCTTAGTTGTCAGATTGTGACATGGTTCTTTTAAGAAGCTGTGGGCAAAGACTGATAAATTTTGACCAGCAGATTAAAAACAAGCAAGAAAGTATACTCTCGTTTTGCTGTTTTTTTGTTTTGTGGACAATTGGATATATCTAAGAATAGAAAATGTCTGGAAGAAAATGGTTTCTATGAAGGGAAATTAGAAGATTGGAAGAAGAAACAGATTTTTGCTTTTCACACTACACATTTCTATACTGCTTGTTTTGTTATTCTTTTACCATGAGCTTATGTTCTCAATAAGTTAACACAAATAGATGGGGACAGGAAGGACACCTTTTTTGCTATGTTGACTGTTCTTATCTCATCCTTGGTTTACTGGTTTCCTAGCTTTTCTTCCTGGACCTATATTCTCCATTTACTTATTTTTAACAGCCTACAGGGGCTACCTGAATTTTTTTTCTTTTCCCTAGTTCTAATTAACAGCCTCTCAGTTTATTCCTTCATCACCTACCTGCAACCCATATCATCAGATCATACATAAAGCTTTCTCTTTGTTCACTGCCTCCACACATGTATATCAGCCATCTTTTTCTTAACCATTCCAGTTAACCCATTTAGTTCTATGCCTTTTGAGAATGTATTGTTTACAAAGAACTGAAATGTTCTTAGTTTATTTGCTTTTAGGTACCCTCAGAAAATAATAACGGGCAAAATAAATACCATACAAAAAATCCACTGAAAGGAGTTTAGCATAACTAGGGAATGTTGGCTTCCAACCTTGGAAGTGATAAAATTGGAAATCGTTGCTACTTTGTAGTATAACTGGAAGTCCTTCAACAAGGAATTAGAGCCACAGATAGTAGTTTTAGCCTCAAAGTAAAGGGGGAGATATATATGGATACATGTAGCTTCAGAGACCTGCATTACCAGAGTGGCAACTTTCACCTGGTGAGTCATTTGCCTGGAAATACACTATGGTTTGAGCTTGGCCTCTGCATCTGACTCCACTTTTCAAAGTGTCTGACCTTGGCCAAGTTACTTAGGCTCTTTGAGCCTTAATTTTATCATATTTGAAAAAAATTTTTCTAAAATACCACTGCTTTGTTAGATGATTAAATAAAAAATACTTAGCCCTTGGGAATGCAAGCTGGTGCAGCCACTCTGGAAAACAGTATGGAGGTTCCTCAAAAAACTAAAAATAGAACTACCCTAGACCCAGCAATTGCACTACTACGCATTTATCCAAGGGATACAGGTGTGTTGTTTCGAAGGGACACATGCACCCCCATGTTTATAGCAGCACTATCAACAATAGCCAAAGTGTGGAAAGAGCCCAAATGTCCATCGATGGATGAATGGATAAAGAAGATGTGGTGTGTGTGTGTGTGTGTGTGTGTGTGTGTACACACACACACACACACACACACACACACACACACAATGGAGTATTACTCGGCAATCAAAAAGAATAAAATCTTGCCATTTGCAACTATGTGGATGGAACTGGAGGATATTATGCTAGGTGAAATTAGTCAGAGAAAGACAAAAATCATATGACATCACTCTTACAAGGACTTTAAGAGACAAAACAGATGAACATAAGGGAAGGGACACAAAAATAATATAACAAAAGGGAGGGGGACAAAACAGAAGAGACTCATAAATATGGAGAACAAACTGAGGGTTACTGGAGTGGTTGTGGGAGGAGGGATGGGCTAAATGGGTAAGGGGCACTGAGGAATCTACTCCTGAAATCATTGTTGCACTATATGCTAACTAATTTGGATGTAAATTTTAAAAAGTAAAAAAGAAAATAAATACTTAGCCCAATGCCTGCTCAGCTATTAATAGCATAATACTATAATTAGAAAAAAAAAGACAAAAAAAGGTTTTACTCATAGTTTTGGCATTTGAGGCTATATCACCAGCATCAGTCTTTTGTACTTCATATACCTACAAAATTATTCATTTTATTTAAAACAAACAAACAAACAAACAAACAAGGCAAGACACCTGAGTGGCCCAGTCAGTTACACATCTAACTTTGGCTCAGGTCATTATCTCACTGCTCATGTGCTCAAGCCCCTGCATCTGGCTCTCTGCTGTCAGTGCACAGCCCACTTCAGATCCTCTGTTCCCTTTCTCTCTGCCCCTCCCCGGCACGAGCACACACACTCTCTCTCTCTCAAAAATAAATAAACATTTAAAAAAATTATTTTAAAGCAGAATGTCATGGTAATGGTATTTATCAAGTATGTTTCCAGTATTTGGAGTTTTGGTACTATTTCTTATATGCAGGTTGATCCTTGCATACAAGGTGAAAAAGCTAAGCTCTGAGCTAACAGTACTTAATGGGTACATATCCTATAGAGAATAAACTCTTTTATGAATAAAGTCTTTTCTGAATTTCATTTTCCTTTTTGCGAATTTCACTCATACATGCTTATGCAAAGACATCTAAGCATACCTCTGTTGTACGCTAACAGAAAAAAAGTCTTATTTAAATTTGGACTCCATTTGATTAAAATCAGATGTTTAGTTCCAAATCTACAAATTTATTTTTAATTTAGGGGAAAAAAGGCACTCCAAAAAAACTATTATTCAGTGCACTTCTGAGCAAAGCACAAGTCATGTCTGAGTTCAGGTGGATACAATTAGCTATTACTAAAAATGAGCCATTGGTGCAGTTGGTGAATACTGAACATGGATTTGTAAGACTTTGTGGGAATGACAAATAATAGAAAGAACATTTAGTACCCTGATTCTAAGAAGAGCTGATCAGGAGGCTGCTGGAGCTGGAGTTTGCTTTCTGGGGTATTTCTGTGTTGAAGGCTTATGTTCCATGGTTGGGGCTCAGTACTGTCTAAAGCATTTTATTGATGGCTGGCAGGGAACTCCTGTCAACCAGCCTTCTAGGTAGGAAATGAGGCTTCCTGGCCGGAAAGTCCATATAATACCACTGCAGTTTTCGTGTATAGATTATTTTTGCACATGTGCATAGTACCTAATAGACATTAATCTAAAATAAGTGTATCTCGTTCTCTCTTAAAAAGAACCTTACTTGCAAACAGAAATCCTCCATGTCCCAGTTAACTCAGTTTGGTCTGATTTAGCTTGGGAGAGTAAACGTGTGCATCAGTCATTTCAGCAAATATTTATAGAAGCTATGTAGAGTAATTTGTATGTTTATTTTTTTATAAAACTTAATAATTAATATAAATTAGCTTATATGTAATAAGTCCTTTAAACCCCACTGGATTTGCTCTTACTTAATTTTCCTATCTCAAATTACATATATATAAACAAGTACCTTTGGATATTTTGATGCTAGATTAGTGATTTAAACTGTCAAATATATTTATTATTAATATAAACAAAGGTCACGGATTTAAAACAGCAGAGTAAGCGGTTGAGGAAAAGCATGGGAAATTAGTAACACATATTTGTTTCAATGTCCTCAATTACTTTGCCATTAATAGTAAATTTGGTAAGCAAAGAAAACAAATTATGACAGGTTTCATAGTTATAATATGTGAGAGAGAATTTAGAAATATGGCATTAACATTAGTCTTATTGAAATTATTTGTTTTGGCTGGATGACTGCTTTTTGGAGATATTTTTAAAATCTTAAAATAATATTATGTAGATATAGAAATATAGGTCAACAACTATGTTTTATTTTAATTGAAATAAATTAAAATTGAAAAATAATACCCATTCTGCTCTGTTTATTTTCAATATTGAATATACATGTAATGATTTCACACATTAAACCCAGTCTAAAACTGAACCAGTTAAGACAAAGTTAACAAATGAGATTTGCCCACTTTTCCATGAACCACTTTTATGTTTTAATCAGGCCCTAAAATTATCTTCTCCCATCCAAGTACTAACCAGGCCTGACCCTGCTTAGCTTCCGAGATCAGATGAGATCGGGCACATTTAGGGTGGTATGGCTGTAGACTAAAATTATCTTCTAATGCTAATTGTAATGATGTGGGTAATATGGATCAGTAATTTTATTTTTTAAATGTTAGAAATTATTTTATAAATTGTGAGTGTTTTAATGATTACTAGACTTTATTTGTAGAATAAAGTCTTATCAGAATGTGTGAACTAAAGGAGATGCTATATATAGTGGTCCAGTCCCTCTCCTTGATGAGAAAACTAAAACTCCAAAAATGAAGAGCTTCACCAAGGTCACACAGAGGAGGAGAACAGACCTGTGGATATGAACTCCAGTCTTTTTTTTTTTTTCATTCTTATATCAAGTTTATTAGAGGGGTTTTATGATGATCACTATGTTACAGATGAGGAAACTAAGAATATGAAAGAATAAGAAAATAATCTTGCCAACCAACCGGCAGTTTTAGCCAAATATAATTCTACTTCTAAGCCTGTCTTTCTTTTTTTAACTGAGATATAATTGACATATTAGTTTCAGGTCTACAATGTTAATGATTCAATATTTGTACATATTGCAAATTGATCCCCCAGTCTATTTCTAAAACTTGTGTTTTCCATACCATATTATAGTACCTCCCACTTTTAACTACCCACCTGTCTGTTGTTCCCAAGGTGCTCCTTCCACATTCCAGATAACTTACTGTTTTTCCTACCCTCCCTTAATACCCACCAAAGAAAAGTTAGTAATCCCCATTGTCTCTCTGCCTCCAGGGATGTTTATTGCCTGCATGAATCTCTAAGTAGCATGTTCAAATCGTGTACCAAGGTGTAATGAGCACTCCGATGTCAGAGGAGCTCTTTGGGGCCCCTGAGCTGCTAATGTGGAGGCTATTCCGTCTGTCAGTCTGTGCTGTGAATCTGTCCCATTCCTGTCTCACTTCTCATTTTCTCTTGTTCTTTAGTTCACTCCTGAACTGCAGAGAGTCTCTTAAAAACTCTGGGTATTTACCTTTTGTTTTTACTATATGATCTCCTAGTAAGGGCAAGTAAAAAGGGGAAAGGCTTTTTGTTTTTTGTTTTTTGTTTTTTTTAATATATGTAGAGATTAAGTGGTAATTAAGTGTATAACAGACATTTAGGACCCTAAATTTTATGTTCCAAGATACCAAAAGAATACATGCAGCACAATGTTATGCGATTTGACCTATGGCAGGTTTTTCTTGGACATTTTCAAAAAGCACTCCACATTTTTTTCCAACATTAGACATCACCATATTATACTTATTAAATATATATAGATAAAAGTGATTATGAGGTATAAATTAGCATAACCTTTCTGGAGGGTAGTTAATATATAGCAAAAATTTTTAAGTTATTCGCCTTTTGTCCTACTAATTATGCTTCTAGGAATTTATCCTGGGATACAATAAGACAAGTAATCCAAGATAATAGTTTAAAATGTTCACTGCAGGATTTATTATAGGTTTGGATCCGTAAAATAAGACTAACGGTACCTACTTACCTTAGAGAGTTGCTTTGAGGATTAAATTTTACGTATGTACATAACAGTAATAAGTATTAAATATACATATATATATTAAAAGAAGTCTATGTGTTACATTTACTGGGAAATAAAAGTAGGTTACAAAACAATAATAAATACACCTTTTATGTAAAACAGTCTACATTACAGTCGTCTGGAAAATTGTTGCTCAGAATATCACCAAAGCCATCATTTTGATGATTTTTACTTTGTAATTAATGTTAATCAGCATTGTGTCAAAATTGTTTACAATCATATGAATCACTCTTCTATTCAGAGAAAGTAGTCAAGTTATTTTTATTTTAAAAATAAACTCAATGTGCATAACCTTGCTATTTATTAGCAGTATGACTTAATTTGTTTTAAATTTCCTTGCATGTAATAGGAGGGTAGTAATAAACTTTAAGCATAAATGTCAGTTCTAATCCTCCTCCCATCTTCCTCCCCATTTAGGAGTCCTGAGCCATTCTTGGCTCCATAATAGCTGAAGTGAATGCCTTCCCAAAGGGTGTGGGGTCATATTTCTCACCAGCAACTTCCTTAGCAAAAGTATTGCTGTCAGAGAAGTGGCAGGGGGTAGAGGGAAACTAAGATATTGACAGAGCCCAGGGGAGACGTCAGCATGACGATCCAGAGCAGTATTGGCAGAGTCCAGAACTACATGGCAGTTTTAAAACTGTCTTTAGATTTATTCATTGTTTAGAACTCAGTCATGTTTTAAACATTCTCTTGGTGAATTTCACGAAAGGGAGACCATCTCTTTCCATTCGTCTGGACTCAGCAATTTTATTTTTAGGTATATATTATAGGGGAGAAATTCCCTTGGTTAAAAAACATTTTTTAAAGAAAAAACTTGAGACAACTAGCTGAAGTAAATGACAGTCTGAGTTTATGTGTGGAGGATGTAGTGAGTGACTGTGTCATACTGCTCCCACTCACACCAGATCCTTTAACATGACACATGAGTGCCTTTCCCTGGCTATTTTTAGAAATAATCATGTTATTTTAAGAGTACTGTATCATCAGCTCTGAGGGGTTTAAAAACAAGTCAGACAAGGTATTTTCTCTCTCTCTTTCCTTCCCTATTTAGTTAATACCAGGCAATAAGAAATCCATATCAATATTATTCACTGAGGAGGAAGTGGCATAACTATTCACAGCTGTAGCTGCATAGGTCCTCAACAACTCTATGGGACTTAGAATCAAATCTGAGTTGATATTATCAGACTCCCTCTGTCCAAGATAATAAAATTTGAAGTCCTGTGTGTCAGGACGACTGCATATGTGCAAGTACTTGAGGAAGTTTGTTTAAACTATTTCCTTTTCCAAAAGCAGGAATTTAGAGAAGCAGTTGTGCAGGACCAGGATGGTGTACTGGGGATTTTAGTTTAAGATTTCCTTTATAATTTCTTCCCCTGAGGAATTTTAGCTCTCTTTAGCGACCTGGATGTCAAGTACAATAATGAATCTTACAGAAAATAGGAAACTAGAGAAATGAAGAAATTCATTTGCTATTTGTACTGAATTGTGTGCAGGTGTAATAAAAGTAGGCAACTGACACCAAAAAAAAAAAAAAAAAAAAGATAATTCTGCTTTTTATTGAACTGAACTAAATCCCATCTCATTAGATAGTTTGACATTTGAGAGGTTTTTGTTATGATTATTTTGTTTCAACAAGCTAACAGATTTTGCCTTTAAGAACAAAATTCTCAGATCTAAGAGCTCTCATCCTGAGTTGAAATTCTTTGTTTACCTGTCATCTCCATTATTCTATAAGCTCCAAGGCTGGTATTGTTTACCTTTGATACATCCAGTACCACATCCATAAATATTTATTTAGTTAGCTAATTAATTAATTAATTTGCCTTTTAATGCAAGTGATTTTGCGTAACAATGGTTTCATCCACATGGGCCTACCTTCTAATTTCTGCTGCTTCTGACTTCAGAAGCTTGGGAATGGGAATATTTTTTGCTATAGCAATTTATAAATTTTTAGCATGAAAAGATGAAATCACCCGAAAAGTGAGTGGAAACTGGAGGGAACGGTAATATTGGGCGTCATTTTTTTATTTCAGTATCTATGTGCTGTGGCCGTCGCTACATCCAAACATATCAAAATCTGTGACAAAATGAATTAGTCACCATTTCCTCATATTGGCACTTAATGTGCCAAGTCAGCACAAAATATAGGACAATTAATTTATATAATTATACTATAAAGTCTATGACAAGAATTTGGGACTCAGTGTCATAGAAAAAATACAATCCCATTACATATTTCTCTTAACAAGTAAAAGTCTACATAGTTTACCAGGTTCCTTTGCTTTCTTTTGTGCACTCTCTCTTTCAAAAAAAAAAAGTAATTTTATCTTTTTTAAGAACTTAAAATATAGGTACTAGAAAATTTAAAACTTATATATGTGGCTCACACTGTATTTTTATTGGACACCTCTGATCTAGAGTTTTACCTTTAAATGGATGATGACCTGTGATGCTGCAGGTATAATCAGATTGGTGGTATGAAATATTTGAGAGCTGAAAGGTCCCGGGTCAGAGGTGGGTTCCAGATTTTACTTACCTTTGTCCTGGCCTCAATTATGTCCTGCTTTTTGTAGGAAATGCAGTTTTGCCTGAGCTAATAGGATAACAGAATTTTTCTTCACTTCTAGAGATCTGGTAAAATAAGTTAGGATATTATGTCAGGAATAGCTCTTTACAACATAACACTTTCTTGTGTGTCTGTTATTTTAAATTTCAAATTCTCCTTTAAAGCTCTGGGATGGGTTTAGCACATGTTTCCCTTGTTCTAAAAGGTGTCATTTTCAGGCATCAAAAATTCTTAAGCACTAATATTCTGGTATGTACTTGCTGCGTATTTTATAATGTCACTGTAATAACAGCCATGCATGGTTTTAATCTTTGACATAGTATTATTATTTTTATAGTTTTGTTAAGGAACTTCCCTCATAATCACAACGGAACATTATTGCTGTGACTAAGTTTTCGGGTCCATACTGACCAAAGAAAGGCCCCGACATTTTAGAGATGTTTAAACTACTTCTTACCGCCTTTCTTACTTATTATTAAGCTCATAGATTATTTGTGGTTGCTTTTTATATGCATATTATTGTGCAGATAGATTTATAAGAAAGGATAATTTTCAGTAAGTCCTTCCAGTTAATTGTTTCACCACAGGGTCATGGAGTAGGAGCAGGGAGGGGTTTAGAGAGTAGGACAATAACAGATAGGTCTGTGAACTGAAGAAACTTGAGCCAAGAGAATACTCTGCTTCAAGATAAAAGCCAAATGGACCCATATTTTTGTTACTGTTTATGTTGTACTCCTCCAGATTATTTTTCTAAAGTTCTTGTCTCTAGTCAGGCTTGATCGATATCCAAAACTGATGGTGATTTGCTTCCTAGATTGGTGAAAGGATGACTTAAAGGTACTACTCTTTCAGCAGAGATCTGGCAGAAGTTTCCTGACTTCGATTAGCGTCAGGGAATGCTTAAAGAAACCCTAAAGCATTTTGTGAAGCTTCAGTTCTTAGTCTTGAGTGTCTGAGCCAACATTGTTTAATAAACCGAATCTTAGGAAAAATCTGAAAGGGCGGCCCATGTATTCCATTTGAGCAGATATTTAGCAGTATAATGGCAATTCCTATTATGTACAATGATCACACTGTTTCTTTTAATCTTTTACTTTTGAGCTTCTTTAAATTTCTTAGAGCTGCTTAAAATAGATGCTTTATCTGTTATTTCAGAACCTCCTCCTCAAATCTCCTTGAAGGTTATTAAACTGTGATTTCCTAGGTTTTTTTTTTTTCCTAATCTGTTTCTTCTAAAGCAACATTTCATTTATTCCCACCTTCTTAGACAGTCATCTCCTGTGTTCTCTCTTCAAACTTCTTGTACCATCTTCTCTGACCTCAGTCACACCTGATGTCTTTTTTTTTTTTGTTTAACCTGATGTTTTTTATTAAGAAAACTGAATAATTAGAAGGAAAATCAGTCAACATAAGTAGACCATAACTAATAAGAATGACATAAAATAGTAGACTTTAAAATAGCTATTGTAAATGCACTTACAGATATAAAAAAACATAGGAGATAAATGGAAGCTATGAGATAAAAAGAAATTCCACAGCTGGAATATAAAGTATCTGAAGTAAAAACTCACTGGTTGGACTTACCAACAGATTAAATACTACATAGCAATAAAACTATCCAAACTGAAACACAGAAAGAAAGAAAAAAAAAAACTTTGCAAGGGACAGTGGGAGGGAGAACAGAGCCTCAGCAATCTGTGAGACCATATCATGTGATTGGAGTATTTCAAAAGAAATAAACTGGAGCAGAAAACCCAAAGCAGAATATATACATAAGGAAAATTACACAAGGTCACATGATCGAATTGTGTAAAACTAATGATGAAGAGAAAAATCTTAATAGCAGCTGGAGAAAAAGGATATAGTACATACAAATTAAGTACATAATTCTGATTATTTATAGAAACCATGCAAAGCAGAACACAGTGGAATGACAAAATACTGAACAATGAATACAGAAGGCCAGATTATTCTGAATAATGATAGCTTCCATTTTTTTAAAACAAACTATGGACCAGAAATTGTGCTGATATTTTTAATATACATGATCTCATTTAATCCTTAGAACAACCCTGAGAGGTAGCAGAATTACCACATCTTAGAAATGAAAATGATAACGGGGTGCCTGGGTAGCGCAGTTGGTTAAGCATCCAAATTCAGCTCAGGTCATGATATCAGGGTTTGTGAGTTTGAGCCCCACATTGGGCTCTGTGCTGACAGATCAGAGCCTGGAGCCTGTTTTGGATTGTGTCTCCCTTGCTCTCTGCCCCTCCCCCGCTTGCACTCTGTCTCTGTCTCTCTCTCAAAAATAAATAAACATCAAAAAATTTTTTTGAAAAGAAATGAAAATGAATATAAATATGGTTCCACATTCTCATGGAGCTTATAGTATAAAGATGAGAAATGTGGTAATTCTAGCTACCTCTTAAGATTTTTCTGGGATTAAATGAAATAATGTATATTAGCAGAACTGGCACAATTTCTGAATATAATTTCTGGTATATAGCATTTTTATTAAGTCACTTTATATTTATATAAAAATAATTATAGGTATTCAAAGAGCTGCAAATAAATATCAAGTGCTATGGAAGCATGTAGGAGGGAGAGTTAACTTAGGCTGGGAAATTAGAGAAGGTTTCCCTGAATTACTGATTTTTAAGCCAAATCTAAAGAATGAATAGGCTGCTAGCCAGAAAGCAGAAAGAGGAGCGCAGATGATTCTATTCAGAGGACTCAGCATTTGAAAACACATGAGGTTGGAGAGAGCATATTATGTCCTTTATACTAAGGACAGTGGGAAGCAATGGAAAGTATTAAGAATGTGGGTACAGAGTGGCTGGAATTACCACATTTGCATTAAAAAATCATTTCAGGGGGAACCTGGGTGGCTCAGTCAGTTAAGCATCTGATCCTTGATTTCACCTCAGGTCATGATCTCAGGATTTTAGAGCCCCATGTAGGGCTCTGCACTGACAGCACTGAGCCCATTTGAGATTCTCTCTGTCTCTCTCTCTGTCTCTGTCTCTGTCTCTCTCCCCCCTCCCAACTCATGCACATGTGCTCGCTCTCTCTCAAAATAAATAATCTTAAAAGATATATCGTTTCATCATACCAACATATCATATGAACAATCACTGAGAGATGTGACAAGAGCAGACATAAGGATAAGAAGGAAGAACGAGAAGAAAGTAATTCAAACGGTGGGATGGAACAATGCGAACAGAGTATTTAATTTGGAATCCACAGAACCTAGCAGTTTTCAAAGTGAGAAGTGAGAAAGAAGATGTATAGTTCCTAGGTTTCTGGGTTGGTGTAAAGTCCATTTTCTGAGAACAGGAATCTTGGAAATATCGAAGCTTTAGGGAAGAAAATTATGAATTATGTTGGATATGCCGATTTAACATATAAGTACAGATGTCAAATACAAAGTTTAACATATGAGTCATGTTCAGAAGACAAATGTGGGAATGTAAATTTGGGGAATCAAATATGTATTTGTATTTGTATTTGATATGTATTTGTAGATGGTAATTGAAGTCAAAGGAATGGATAGGAAAGTGAGGAGAAAGAAAAGAAGCTTAGGTGTAAGCTCTGCAGAATTTCACCCTCTAAGTTTAGGTAAAGTAGAGGGAAAGGAATCCACCAGCAAACTTGGCTGAATAAGAACATCCAGAGAAATAAGAGGAATAATGTAGAGTGTCAGAAAGAAGTGTTTTAAGAACAGAAGAATAATTCAGCTTTTTAAATCCTGCTGAAATTTTAGGCAAGATATGTGCAGAAAGAGTAATTTTTTTTTTTTTTTAATTTAACAATCTGGAGGTCATTAGTGATCGTAACAGGAGTCATTTTGGTACAGTAATAGGGACAGATTACAGTCAACTGAGATAAGAGTGAGAGTGACAGGTGAGAAACTGGAAACAGCTTAAACAACTCTCTAGCCATGCATAGGGAAGAAGGAAGTTGGGCAGGAGCTAAGACAGCATGAGTGTTGAACAAGGGTGTTCAGTAGCAGAAGGTATCTGATATGTTTCAATGATGATGGAAAAGAGCAAATAGAGTAGAGCTTGAAGTTACCCCAAAGCGGGGGATAATTACAGTGCTGTGTTCCACTATGGCAAGATGAGGGAATGGTTTCTGGATAAGGAGAACACCTGGTCAGGTATAAAGTTAGGTAAAATACATAAAACATACTATCAAGTCTAAATGTCAGTTCTTACCATAACACTAAAATCATGAACACCAGGCAAGTACTTTACTTTTCCTAAAGAAAATTTTCCTTATTACAACAAAGATAAAACAAAACAAAAACAAATGAAGATATTAAATTGACATCAACGTACAGTATCAAGTAATGAAAAACAAAGTTTACTTTTTTAAACCATTTAAGCAGAATTGCCTATTTGAGATTTCTATCCACAGCCTTTTTTTTTTTTTCAAGTAAGCTCTACACCCAATGTGGGGCTTAAACTCATGACCCCAAGATCAAGAGTCGCATTCTCTACCAACTGAGCCAGCCAGCCACTCCTCTCCACAGTCTTAACTATAACGCCCAAGGCAGTGTTAATTCCATGGCCCACATAAAAGATTTTTTTAAGTGCTTTGTTAGAGAATGTGGGGACTTGTAGTTGTAACTTTCAAAATCTTCTCTTTAAAGATTTGTAAGATTTAGCTAGAATTCCATTGTTTTTCTTTTTATTTCATACAAATAAATCACTGCTTCCCTCACCCTCAGAGTAAGTTTGAGATGATACAGCTACCTCTGTCAGAGCTATACTAAACTCGATCACCCACCTGTTCTGATTACCATATTTTCCTTCCTTTTCCTCTCATCCCTTTCTCCTATTCTCCCACATCTTAAAAAAAAGAAAAGTTGAGAGAAAAAACAAATCATCTCTCTTTTTCATATTGATATTTAAGGTGCAATAAAAGTGGTTATAAAAGCATCTATCAACATGGCACTAACTTGCCAAGCTAAGTATTTGGGTTGGAAATCATGCTTTCCCAACTGCTTAAAAACAGGAAGTATCTGTGTTAAATGACAGATAGCTCTCTGTTCCTGTAAAGGAAGATTACTTTCATTTCTTTGTATATTTTTGAGCAATAAAACAGTTCTGCAGTTTCATACATACTACACACATATATACACACATATATACATACATATGTATGTTGCTGAAATCCATTTGCAGTATGTTTGCGTGCACACACATCAATATGTGTAAATATATGTTAAAACACCTTCAAAGACTTTAAACAGAACCTCTTCTCATAAGCTAGTCCAGACACATCTTATCCAACAATTCAAGCAAAGCTCTTGGATCTGTCAGAAACAGCCTATAGGTTTGCATTAGGTGATTAATTGCCAGGAGAATCTGGTTCTATATTCCATTACATGTTATTGTTATCTTTTCATAAGGTGTCCTTTTATTGAGATTCCATTTAAACAGGGTTAAATACATGCACATAACTTACATTCCTGATGTGTAGCACTTATTACCAAAGAAAGAGGAAAACTTCCATCCACTAACAAAGGCACATTTATCTGGGTTTATAGACACTTTTTTCCAAAATTTTTTCTAAAACTTTAATATTTTAATTTGCCTAGAAATTGGTCTTACGATGGCAGTATGGAATAATGAAATATATAGTTTAGTTACCCGGTCTGAGGGTATCGAATGAAACCTTAGTTTAAATTCCAGCTTTACTTCTTAATGTCCTCCTGACTTTTGGCAATTATTTAACCTCTTCAAGCCTTCATTTCCTTTCTTGTAAACTTGGTACAAAAAATATCTTCTTCTGGGTGTTACTGTGAGGGTTGCATGAATTACCATAGGAAAGCACTTAACACAGTTCTGAGTGTATACTAGGCACTCAATAACATTAGCATTTATATTATTAGATTGCTTATTCTAAGCTCTACCACTTAATCATGTATGACTTTTACCATTAATGTAACCTCTCTAGACTTCAGTCTTCTCAGCAAATGCAAGACGTTAAATATAGAAGGAGTCTTTGTGATACTAATATCCTGTGATTCTCTAATTTTCTTCATATCAAATGAAAAAAATGTTTGCTTTTGATTAAAATTATTCTTGCCCTCATTACTAACAAAGCAAGGAACCTGACTTCTGTTTACAATTCTGTTTGCTTTACTTTTGACTGTGAATCTTAAATCAGGTGTATTTTGGTATAGTGGTTGGGTATGGACACTAGAGTCGGACTGCCATTGTTCCACTCCTGACTCCATTACATACTAGCTGTGTGACTTTGGGCTAGTTACTTAACCTCTGTCTACCTCAGTTTTGTTATCTGCAAAGTGCGGCTAATAATAATACCTAACTCACACTTGGAGGATTAAATGAGTTATGTTATATAAAGGACTTAGAACAGATCATACATATAGTAAATTTCACATGCAGGTGTTGTTCTTCGTCATCATCACCGTCATCATCCTGGAACAGGCTCTCCATTGCTTCTTAACCATAACATGAAGATATTATAATAGGTGAATAAGGATTTGGTTCTCTGAAATACAGAGATAGACCCATAAGCTTTCTTATATGCTACCTATTCCTTAGGAGTGAGCTCAAACAAAGCATGCACATATCAGAGGGTAAGGGAAGAAAATAATAGAAATTTGTATTCATGATTATTTTATGTAGCATTCTTTTTTAAAAATGTATGTGTGGGGTGATCTTAGCTAAACGTCTGACTATTGATTTTGGCTCAGGTCATGATCTCACAGTCATGAGATCAATCCCTGCATGGGGCTCTGTGCTGGATATGGACCCTGCTTAAGATTCTGTCTGTCTCTCTCTCAAAAAAAAAAAATGTGCTTATGTATGTTATATAATATACACAATACGTTAATATAAGGACATATATATATATGCATGTGTGTGTCTGTGTACACACACACATGCATATATATACACTTTCTGAATAAGTATAGAACTATTGGGGAAAAGTGCTCAAATTAATTTTAATAATATGAATGAATGATCACAAAAGTTTAGAGACAACAGTCCAAAGAGACAGTGTCTTCCAAAGGTGGTGTTAAGTTGACATAACTTCCAGTCTCAATTGTCTGCTACACTGCATAGCATATACTAAAGAAGCAAGTCAGACTTTTTTTCATAACTCCAGTGTTTTTGGAAAGACCATATCCACTGAGTTCTTTGCTAAAGATAAGGTAAACATAGTTTGGAATCCAGATTATTCTGGGTGTGTCAACTACTTGATGTGACTGAATAATGAGATGTCTGAGCAATGTCAGGTCAGTCAGTACTTATATTTGGACTTGGCCATGTAAGAAAATGCTGCTGTTCTTAATGGCCAGAAACCACAAAAACATACTCCCAGAGGATAACCAAATTCCTTTTTTGCTTATATTTAATAGCAACGCAATTGAGACTTTTCTGGCACATTAAAAATTTTTATTATAAATATTGTTATCTCTATAGAAATGGAGAAGTTATTATTAATTTTTTACCTAGTTTGTTTATAAAACACCAGAAATAGGGTGCCTAGATAGCTCAGTCAGTTGAGCATCTGACTTGATATTGGCTCAGGTCATGATCCCAGGGCCATGAGATCAAGCCGTGCATCAGGCTCCACGCTGAGTGTGGAGCCTGCTTGAGATTCTCTATCTTCTCTCTCTCTTTCTCTCTCTCCCTCTGCCCCCTCCCCTGCTGTCTCTAAAATAAATAAGTAAACAAACAAACACCAGAAATACAGGAAAGCCAAAGATTTCTTTCTTAAATGTGTTTATTTTAAACTAGGACACCAGTATTTGGAAATAACTCATAAAGGACTTCTTTTCTGTTAGAATTTCTTATAATGGGTTGATATGACCTAGGTCTTAGGCCATAGGTACCTAGGGTAAATGACTGACCTTATTCTCTTGGAGAGTAGATTCTTTTGGGAATCCAATAGATACACTCTCCTGAAAAAGTACGCATGTAAAATTTGGCCTACAATTTCAAGGGTTTATAGGTACTCCCTTCCCTAAGCCTATCAAAGAATCTCTGTAGGTAGTTGAAATCATCTGGACAGTGGATTTAGCTACATTTGTGTTCCAACCTAAGCGTCACTGTGTAATCACTATGGTATATGACTGGCTTTATGGAAACCCTTTATTATCCAGGTTTGATTTCAGAAAGACATTGACACAATTCTTAGTTATGTCTTGTCTGTGCTTGGAATAGTGCTCAAATTATGGTATGTGCATTTTCTGCTTACTATATGATATGTGAGGTTTTTTTTTTATTTTTTTTTAAACATTTATTTATTTTTTTTTCAACGTTTTTATTTTATTTTTTGGGACAGAGAGAGACAGAGCATGAACGGGGGAGAGGCAGAGAGAGAGGGAGACACAGAATCGGAAACAGGCTCCAGGCTCTGAGCCATCCGCCCAGAGCCCGACGCGGGGCTCGAACTCCCTGACCGTGAGATCGTGACCTGGCTGAAGTCGGACGCTTAACCGACTGCGCCACCCAGGCGCCCCAAACATTTATTTATTTTTGAGACAGAGAGAGACAGAGCACAAGCAGGGGAGGGTCAGAGAGAGAGGGAGACACAGAATCCGAAACAGGCTCCAGGCTCTGAGCTGTCAGCACAGAGCCCGACGCGGGGCTTGAACTCACAGACCGCGAGATCATGACCTGAGCTGAAATCGGCCACTTAACCTACTGAGCCACCCGGGTGCCCGATATGTGAGTTTTTTAATGTTTATTTATGTATTTTGAGAGAGGCGGGGGAGGGCCGGAGAAAGAGGAGGAGAGAGAGATTGCTAAGCCGACTGTGCTGGCAGTGCAGAGCCCAATACAGGGCTCGAACTCACAGTGAGATCGTGACCTGAGTTAAAACCAAGGGTCGGGCACTTAGACTGAGCCACCTAAGTGCCCCAATTATCTAAGTTGTTAGAAGGCCATATCAGATATAATCTGAATATTCAAAAACAGTATCTTATTTTGATGAGAGAATTAGAAATTGACAATCTAATTGACAAAGAACTTCGCATAGCAAGCTTCTGAAGCAGACAAGGCAGGTAGAGAAAGAGTCTCCTTTTTACAGATGAAAAACCTGAGGCTTAAGAGCAATTAGAGTGATTTGATTCATTAGTGGGGGGTGAGGGAGAGAGGACTGTTCAAATTCACCTGTGAAGCTTTTCCAAAGCAACTTCTACAAGTCGAGTCTCTCAAAGTTTGATCTAAAGACTCCCTGCATCAGTCAGCTGACGTACTTACTAAACTTACAGAGTTCTCGACTCTCCTTCCAAGTCATAAATCCAAATGGAGTGTAAATAAATCACGGGACACTCCTAGATTAATAAATAAGTCAGATGATTCCTGTGCACACTGAGGTTTGAGAAATCCTGAGCAGTAGTTTGACTTTAAATGCACAGTAGAGTCACCTGAGGAGCCTTGGAAAATTAATTTCCCTGGACTTGGGAAAAATCTATGAAGAAAGGACTTCAAGGAAACCTACTTTTCAGAAATTCACCAGAGGAGACCTGGGTGGCTCATCAGGTAAAGTGTTCGACTCTTGATCTCAGTTCAGATCTTGATCTCAAGGCTGTGAGTTTGGGCCCTGCATAGGGCATGAAGCCCACTGAAAAAATAAAATAAGATAAGATAAAATAAATAAAATGATAAATAAAATAAAAAGTTCACCAGGTGAACGTGATGCACAATGAGGATTAAGAATCACTACCATAGTGGCACCTGGGTGACTCAGTCAAGCGGCTGACTCTTGATTTTGGTTCAGGTCATGATCTCATGGCACGTGAGTTCAAGCCCCACATCGGGCTCCATGCTGACAGTGTGGAGCCTGCTTGGGATTTTCTCTGCCCCTCCTCCACTCACATGTACATGCATGTACTCTCTCTCTTAAACATTTTTTAAAAATGAAACTACTAAAAAAAAAAAAAAGGAGTCACTACTGTAAGGGATTTGGAAGCTTTTTCTGTAAAGGAGCAGATAGCAAATATGTTAGGCTTTGCAGACAACATTAGTTATCTGATATCAGTCTATATCAGTTATCAGTTTCAACTACTCAGGTTTGCTGTCCTACAGTGATATATGGATGTATGTACAGCCATCCATACATAATAATTAAATGGCTGAACATGGCTGTGTTCCAATGCAATTTTATTTATAAAAGCGGGAGATGGGACAGATTTGGGTCATGGATTATAGTTTACCAAACTATGTGGTCCGGCCCCACATGCCTCACTGAGCCATGTTCTAAATCTCAGATGCTGCTGGTTATGTGAGGATTGAAAACTACTGTATTAAAGTTCAATTGGTAAGTAGTAGAGCCAGAATTATGAACTATGAAATAATGAAAAATGAAAAAAAAAAAAAAAAGAAAGAAAAGCCTGTAGTATGTATTATCAAAGATAAGACAAAAAAGAACAAGGGCACCTGGGTGGCTCAGTCAGTTGAGCATAAGACTTCGGCTCAGGTCACGATTCACAGTTCATGAGTTCCAGCCCTGCATCGAGCTCGCTGCTGTCAGCGCAGAGCTTGTTTCAGATCCTCTGTCTCCACTGCTCCACCGTTCATGCTCGCTCTCTCTCTCTCTCTCTCTCTCTCTCTCTTCAGAGATAAAATAAACATTAAAAAAATTGTTTAAAAAAAAAAACAGGCATACAAGGCAAGGAAGAAGAGAGGTGCACTGAATAGCCAAACCAGATGGAGTACTGATGGAGCTCAGAAGTGGGCCAGCCCCAGCCTGAGTGGTTTTTGGTTTTGTTTTGTTCAAAAAGGAGAGGAGAAAAAAGGATAGAACAGCCCTGCGGTCTCATCTCAGATGGTTGGATTGATAAGAAATACCTTCCTATACTTTGGTATTTTGTGCCCTAAAAAATTGGGGTGTTGGCCTGAGGGAAAAAGAGAAATGATCAGTCGGTTTGGAGGGAGGCAGGGAAACACCGGTGTTCAGCTTAGTGACTGTAGAAAAATGCAAACCCTACAGGTGTGAGCAGGGAGGCAGTATGCACAGTGCTGCTCCGCAGTGGGTCCCATCTGTCCCATGGTGCCCATTCAAGTCACATTACATCCTCTATCCTTGATGCTTTCTTTGGCACCAAGTAATGTTTAATTATGAGAGAGGTGGAAAACTGTGAGTCAACAAGAAAAATTTTGCTTACATTTAACATATCATCCATTGTATGTAGTGTATGTCAGATTTCTATTTTAAGTTTTTAAAAGTGATTTGTATGTAACAAGTAAAAACAAAAAAAAAAAAAACAACTATCCAGAAAATTCATATTCTCAGCAATGTATTTTTGTATCACCTGGTATCTTATATATTGTCTGCGTTCTTCTGCATCTGGTAGGTGTCTGCAGATAGATCACTTTACGTTTTGATGAACTGATTTTTTTTTAATTTGGAAAAATATATGTCCCTTGAATATCTTATAGTCCAATGGGGGCATTAGAACATGTAAATAAATATTGTAGTGTAATATGTGCAACAGACATGTGAACAGTGTTTAGAAGAAATATAGAGAAGAAAATATTCCTTTGTGTATGCAGAAGTGATTTGAAGGAAGAATTAGAACTTTCCTGGAGTACATGACATAGGGGTGAGTAGGGCTGTTCAGAGAGATCAGCATGTATAGAGGTGTGAGGAGATGTGCTATTTTCAGAGACCTACAAGAAATTCAGTAGTGGTAGAGAGTAAAAGGCAAGGAAGGGCCAAATAATGGAAGATGATACTGGAGAAATAAGCAGGGGACAGATGATTTCTCCCCATCACCACCACCCTTCACCCCTGTTTAGAGCCTGTGGGTTTCTTGATATTTAAATACCCTAAAAATCAATGTATACATGTAAGTCCCCAACTCCCACTACTTATACCCTATGGAGAACTTTTAAAAGATTGGATATTCAAAAGATTAATTGCATTGTTTTCAGTTATCCTCTGTGGCTTATCGAAAAGCAGATTCACTTTTCATAAGAGGAAGAATTAGGATTAGTTCTGGATAAATTCTGTTTATCCTGCCTTGTAAAAGGGCATTTTTAAATAGAAGTGGATAAAAAACATCATTCTAGTAAAAGATCTTAAGAGTGTGTGTGTGTTTCTTGTTGTTGTTGTTGTTGTTCTGTTTTCTTTTTTGTGTTCACCACCAAATACTGCTATTTACTGTGGTACATTCTTCCTACACACCTGCTGTCAAATGCATCAAGTCTTTTCTTGCACAGCGCTACGGGTTTTTACAAAACTGAGCATGCCCAACATTAGACAGAGAGCCTACAGACTGATTGATTTATTTGTTTTAATACAAACACACTCTCAGATGTTGTCATACACAAATCCTTTTTAAAAGAATTATTTTTCAAAGAACAAAGAACATTGTAATCCTAGTACCTAATCTTGTGCCTGGCACATATTAGACACTCAGCATATGTTTGTGGAATTGAACTACTCTGTGAAGTCTCAAACTGAACCCGAAAAAAACTCCCTCAACTCTAGGAGTAACTGAATATCTTAAGTAGCTGCGATATGAATTGAAATGTTGTTTAAAAAGCATTTCCAGCAGTTGAAAAATGAAGTCGTGGCTTATTATAAGATCCAGATTTAATTTGGCAAGTATTGTTCTCTTTGCAGAATACAAATGCAAATACAAATCTATCTAAAATAAATTCTGCTTTGTCTTTATCTTCCTTTGAAAAATGGAGAGGCATTGTCAAAAGGGGGAAATGTCTAATAATAAGTTGAAAACTTTGGGCCATTCTACTTCAAAGATAATCTCTTAAATTGTCCTTTACAGGTTCACTGCCTCTGTTATTATTCATGTTCTAATTTAAGACCTCAAGATTGTATTAGCTTCCTAACTGGAAGTTACACTTCATTCTGATGCCACCTTCCCACTGCTGCCAGAATTGTTTGCTTTCTTAAACAGAAAACTGAGCCTATCCTTCACTTGATTAAAAACCTTCCACAGTTTCCAAAGAGCTATAAGATCAAGACCAAAGTCCTTGACATTACCCACTATATGTATATAATCATACACCTGGAGTTGTTTTTTGTTTGTTTTTATTTCATCTACCTTCATCTCCCCATATTCTCAATAATCCTCTGCTACTGCTTCTTAAACTTTTTCATGACATGTCACACCTGGAATAATGACCAGATAAAGTCACTGTCTGCCTGCCTAGAGCCTCTGGCTTCTCTGGGCTCCTAGCCCACCTGAGAGCTGAAGGAAGCAATATCCTAAACACAACTATCATCTATTCTGTGTGCAGCAGTTCGGAAGGTCTGTCTCATTTTGTCACCTTAGTAAATCTTTTGCCCTCACAGGAATGGTTTTTCCATTGCTGCACCTTTAGTTATTTGTGCATAGCGTTCACTCTGCCTTTTCCTACCTTCTCAGCCTGGTAAATTTCCCCTACTTGTCATTCAGGCCCAGCTTACTTACATCAGGGAAATGTTTTTAGATTTTTTTTTTTAAGGAAATTTGAAGTGCTTCCTTTCCAAAGTCTTATCTTAAATCAACTAATTTTAACTCTCGAAAATTCTCATTTTCCATTTTCTGAGCCAGATGTAATCATTTAGACAATTACCTACTGCACCAATAATGATTGTATGTTTTTAAGAATGTAAATAAAAAGTCTCACTTCTTTGGCTTTTGTAAACCATTTCTTTCCCCCATAGATTATATTCCCCCATGGTATCAAATATACTGATCTCAAAGTGGTTACTTATTTCAAGTATGATGTGCATAGTGTAAAAAATATCATTACTACTTCTCAGTTAAACTATAGAATTAAAAGATGGCAAGTTGTGTCTTATAAAAAGATTTACTAAACTAAAAACTGTAAAAGAAGAATTCTAAGGGCACCTGGGTAGCTCAGTCAGTTGAACGTCCAACTCTTGATTTCATCTCAGGGTATGATCTCGTTGTTTCTGAGATCGAGCACCGTATAGGGCATTATGCTCACAGTGCAGGGCCTGCTTAAGATTCTTTCTTTCTCTCTCTCTCCCTCTCCTTCTCCCTCTCCTTCTCCTTTTCCCTCTCTCCCTTCCTCTCAAAATACATACATACATGCATACATGCATACATACATACATACATACATACATACATACATACATAACTTAAGAAATGAAAAAGTAAGGACCAAGTTGTATGCTTCTTTGTATTGTTAATAGTGCTTTGTAGGGGCGCCTGGGTGGCTCAGTTGGTTGAGCGGCCGGCCGACTTCGGCTCAGGTCATGATGTCATGCTCCGTGGGTTCGAGCCCAGCGTCGGGCTGTGTGCTGACAGCTCAGAGCCTGGAGCCTGTTTCAGATTCTGTGTCTCCGTCTCTCTGACCCTCCCCCATTCATGCTCTGTCTCTCTCTGTCTCAAAGATAAATAAACGTTAAAAAATTTTTAAAAAAAATAGTGCTTTGTACAAAAAAGTTTCTCAATGTTTTTTAGTTACTTTTAAAATATCATGTGGAGAGTTAATATTTTTTCATTCAAATTTTATATAAAATTCATTTCTTTTTCCTGATATCTGTTCAGCAGATCATTCCCCCAACTTAAGTACAATTTATATTTTTTCTCATTGTCTCAAAGTTTAGTTACCAAATAATATAATGAAGAGTGTTTCTTACAAGGGCTTGCATGAGTTTTATAAAATATTGCTTATTTCATTGGTTTCTAAAGCTATTCTTTAGAAATAGATTTTTTCAGTCTAATTAAACATTTAGATCACTAAATTACATAAAAGATATTAAGAAACTGTATTCCTGAAACACTGAGATTTGAAGCCTTAAAAGATAGCAGCTAAAGTGAAATAAACCAGGCAGAAAGACAAATACTGTATGTTGTCACTTACAGTGAAATCTTAAACATACCCACATGTATACACACACACACACACACACACACACACACACACACACAGTTTCACAGAAACCAAGAAGAGAATGGTTGTTGCAAGAGGCTATGGGGAAATGGGGACACTTTGGTCAAAAGGTACACTTTTGGTTATAAGATGAATAAGTTCTGAGGATTAAATGTTCAGCATTAGTAAGTATAGTTAATAATAAGGGGTTGTGTGCTTGAAATTTGCTGAAAGTAGATCTTTAAGTGTTCTTACTACATACAAACATGAGTCAATTATGTGAAGTGATGGATATGTTAATTACTTTGAGCTTGCTAATTGTTTCATAATTATATGTATATCAGACCTTGTACACTTAAATATATACAATTATATTTGTTAGTTATTCCTCAATAAAGTTGGGAATAAATAAAGTTTTTAAAGATAGCAGCTAAAGTCAAAAATAAAAACATTTCCAGGGGGCGCCTGGGTGGCTCAGTCGGTTAAGTGTCTGACTTCGGCTCAGGTCATGATCTCATGGTCCATGAGTTCGAGCCCCACGTCGGGCTCTGTGCTGACAGTTCAGAGCCTGGAGCCTGTTTCAGATTCTGTGTCTCCCTCTCTCTCTGACCCTCCCCCATTCATGCTCTGTCTCTCTCTGTCTCAAAAATAAATAAACATTAAAAAAAAATTTTTTTTAATGAAATAAAAACATTTCCAGAAGTCAAATATGTCCATCTCTAGGCTGAGTAATGTGGGTCAACAACATGGAAAGATTTAATAAATACAGGCATGTTCTAGGGCCTCCTCTCTTTTAGTGATTCCTTTATCAGGCTTCTATTGAAGAGAGCAAACATGTTGCTATTAAGTTCTCCTTTGTCTGTTATGAAAGGGCAATGAATTGAGAATTTCAGAGGCTGTGGTAAAAGCAGGGAGAAGAAGAAACAAGTAGAATTACTTAATAGCAATCCTTTTTAAACATTGAGATTTAGAAATATAGATCAAGAATCTATGTTTTAAGCCTAGTTTTCTAACATTATTCTAATATTGTAGTTTTATAACATTTATTCTTTCATTCATTTAAAGAACATTAATGTCTTCCATGTGCCAAGATCCGAAGATAACTAGCATTTCCTATGTTTAAGGAGCTTGGTCAAGTACTAGGGATAATTATACAGACACAGTAATGATAACAATAGCATCTAAATGGAAGTATCCATGCCATGTGCCAGACTGTACTGAGCACTTTATTTAGGTCATATTCTTTAATTTATACAGCCATCCTCTAAATAGAGACTAGAACTGTGAAGGATTTTAAAGTACCAAGAGGTTTAAATGATCTGTCCAAACACAGCTAATAAACGGGAGTTAGAATTTTAACCTGGTTAGGCCAGATTCTTTTGTCCTAACTTTTTACATGTATGTCAAATTACAAGTTATATATATATATATGTGTGTGTGTGTGTGTGTGTGTGTGTGTGTGTGTATACACACACACATACATACATACATACATACATACCTGGAAGAGTCATAGAAGGTTATAGAAAAAAGAATGACTTTTAAGCTGAGACTTGAACAAGAAGTGGAATTTGTCTGATAGACAAAGAGATAAAATATTCTGAGAATAGAAAGAAATATTGTGAGGACAAGGGAGGCAGAAGGCAGCATGATGATTTTGGCTAACTGTGAGTGCTTAGGTGAGCATAAAGTAGCTGCGAATAAGGTAGGACAGTTACAACAAAATTATAGAGGTCTGAGATCCTATGCTTTAATTTTACTTTTTCCCTTAAGGTGCCATTAAATGGTTAGAAAATAAGTTGCAGTATTTTCAGTATAAGAATGATCCCTATAGCAATGATGTAGATCAAGAAAGGGAGAAAAAGGAAAGAATAAGTCTGCATGAAGACAACTAGCAAAGCAATTATGATATTCTAGACAAGAGATTGTGTTGCCTTGACTACTTTGAGTGCCTTGTATATGCCATTGCTGAGTTTACAGTGTTGAATAAAAGAATATGATACCTGCCATTATATACAGCCTACAGTCTGTTGGGAAGGATAAACAGTAAGAAAACACATAAATATATAATAAAGAAGATGGAGTAGAAATGATCATTTCAAGAGAGAATTAAGAAGTAGCATTAGCCATGCCTACTACTCTGTCAAATTTAGAGGGAGGGCAAGAAATGCCTAAAATAAGTTCAGGGTGTCTTTTAAATATATTTGAACTCTTACCAAGGATCCACACTCTCCCCAGTTTCTGGAACTATTTTCTCCATGAATCATGATACATGGATACATTTTTATTAGAGTAAAATGTAAAGGCTTAGTGCTGCTTTTCTTTCCTAGAGGAGGCACTCCCTATAGTCACATACACACCCTTGTTGATCATTTGAAATGAATAGGAGCCCCGGGACCTGATTTTTCACAGTGTGTATTTTAATATCTTGGTCTGAATAAGTATTTCTATGCTTACTAAATTAGATTTGAGCAGTGCTAGAATATGAAAGTACACATGTCAAATTTCAGAATTTATAAAAAAGAAAAGACAGCCTTGTAACTGTGGTAATAGTGTTGGGTCAGTACGAACCCTTAATATGAAATGCCAGAAATGCTTTAAGTCCTTTTTGTAAAGGTCAGAAGAAGGAAAGATAATTGTATTAGTTTAATTAATTAGTGTAATCACTAAAATAGTAATAACACATTTTCAGTAATGACCATGTAATGTAAGTTGTGGGCGTTTCCTTGGGAAAGATGCTATAATGGAGTCGTAGAATTGGGGCTGGAAGGCCCATATAAAAGTTCATGTAATAATTCATAATCTTGGGTGCACGAGCAGATTTCAGGTGAACTTTATGGAATTATTTACAAAATTGTATGGGGGTGTTTTTTCATCTGTGTATTTTGAGGAGAATTCTTGTCAGATACACATAGCCCTCTCTGATGAAAGAACCACCTTCGTTTTCACACATGAAGAAACTGGGGCTGAGGTGTAGAAACTTGCCAAGGTCTTGAATAAGTTCTCTTGAAAAGGCAGTATGCCCTATGACATTTTTAAATAGAGTTTCATGTAGCAGCCACAGTATCTATGACCTTGAGGCTAGAAGGGCTCAGAGTAGTATTAGGAAGCCTTGGCTTGTTTTTTCATTGAGAGTTGTTATACGGTGGTTTTAAAATAACAGAAAATGCCATCATTCAGAACACACTCTTCCACCCTAATATCCCAGAACAGTATTTTTAAAGAAATTCTAGGAAGGGTGTTAACTCATTCAGGGTTCTACAGGAAGGAAAGCTCTTTCCTACCGTTTTTTAAGCTAACTTTCACTGACAAGATCAGACCAGAAAAAGACTAGCTGGCTGTTGGCCCAGGCAACGTTACAATCATTGAAGTGTACTCAACCTGCACTGCCCAGGGACAGCTACAACTTGGCAGGGAGAAAGGAGGTGGGGGGGGGGGGGGAACAGATGCATGCTGAGTGTTGTTCCAGTGACTTAGGTGACGTGTATGCTCTATATCCTTTGCTGTGTTGTTCTTTCAACTATTAGAAAGGAAATTTTAAAATAACCTGGAATATGAGTTTTCCCATAAGGGTGAAAAGGATAACTTCAACTTTAAAAAAAGTAACCAAGCTATTCACAGCTGTTTCCCCAGCACCTAAAACAGGGCCCGGCCCACAGTAGATGTATAATGTTTTTTTGACGCAAGAACTATTTAATTTTTTTTGTTACCTATATCATATTTCAGTATAAGAATATTTTTCATTTGTCTATCAATACTGTGTATCATTTTGTACTGGCAGGATAGTAAAGTGAAAAAGGATTGATTCAACATTGGCTCACTTTCTGCCATTTATTGTATGATCTTGGGCCTCATTTTCTTTTTCTTAATAGGGCTATGACAAAATCTACTTCATAGGATTTGGAGAAATATTAAGTGAAATACAGTATGTGAAATGCTTTATAGATTCTTCAGGGCTGCATAAACATTAAGTTTGGAGTTTTAGCTCATACATTGAGGTTTATGATCCATGTCAAGTTAATTTTTGAATATGGTGGCAGGTAAGGATCAATGTTGATTTTTAAAATACGAGTATCTAGTTGTTGGAGCATTATTATTTTTAATGCTTTCCTTTCCTAGTTGAATGCCTTAAAGATAGAAACCATTATGGAATCCCTTATTTTATTCCATTGATCTGTATTTCTGTCCTCTGGACCTTGTCACACTGTCTTGTTTTTTTTAGCATTGTAAGTAGTATAAGTCCTTGAGCTTTTTCTTTTTTAACTTGGCTTTCACCATTCTCAGTCATTTGCATTTCCATATAAATATTATAATATTTGTCAGTTTTTTTTAGCCCTTGTGAAATTTTGATTGGAATTGCATTGAGTCTATAGATAAATTGGAAAAGAATGAATATCTTAATAATATTGAGCCTTCTAATTCATGAAAATGGTGTATCTATATAGGCCTTTAATTTTTCTCACTATAGTGATATCGTTTTTCAGTGAAGTGTTTTTTTGTTAATTTTATTTCTGTCTTTTATTTTTTGTGCTTTTTATGTATTCTCATAAAGTGGATTTTTAAAACTTCATATTCTATTAGCTTATTGCTTAATATATAAAAATACAAATTTTATAATAAACTTGTATTCTATAATCTTGCTAGTAGTTTTATTCCTTAGTATTTCTACATAAACAATCATGTCATCTGCAAATGAAGATAGTTTGCCTTTGCCCATTCCAAGTTCTATAATTCCTTCTTCCCCCTCCAATTTTTGTCTTTTGCCTTTTGTCTTTGTAGTAAAGACCAGTACCTCTGTTATATTTATCAGTACAAGTGGTGACTTTTTACCTTTTCTTGATCTTAGGTAGAAAGCACTCAAGATTTCAACATTAATTGTATTAGCTGCAGGTTTTTCTAGATACTATCTACCATACTGAAGTCCTCCTCTGTTACTAATTTGCTGAAGGTTTTTCAACATAAGCAGATCTTGAATTTTGTCAAAACTTTTTTGTACATATTAAAATGATCATGTGAATTTTCTCCTGTATTCTGTTTTTGTGGTGAATTATACCAACTGGATTTTGAGTGTTAAACTAAACTTTCATTCCTGAAATAACTCTTGGTTAAGATGATTTATCCATTTTTCATATTGTGAGATTCTATTTGATAATATTTTTTAAGGATTTTTGAGTCTGTCTTCATGAGGCTCATTAATCTGTAATTTTCATTTTTTGTGATATCTTTGTTAGGTTTGGAGTTAGTGTTATGTTGACCTTCTAAAACAACTTGAGAAATGTTCATTATTCTGAAGTGGTTGTGCAATCTTGTTTCTTCTTTGGCAGAATTCAGAAGTGAAACCATCTAGACTAGAATGCTTTTGGTGTGAAAGTTAGTCATAATAAATTCAATTTTTAATTAATTCGGTTCCATTAAAAAAAATAAATATAGGGCCATTATGATTTTTATTTCATTTTTTGTCCATTTTGATAACTAGATTTTTTAAGGAACTTATTTTTTATCAAAGTTGTTTATTTATTGTCCTAAAGCTGTTGATAATAGTCTCTTATTATTCTTTTTGCTCTCTGTAGGATATGTAGTGATAACCTCTCTTCCATTTCTGATGTTGGTGATTTGTTCTCTCTTTTATCCTTGTTCAATCTAGTTAGAATTTAATAAGATTTTTAAAATCTGTACAGAGAACCACGCTTGACTTTCAATTTCCTCTATTGTTTGTTTCCTATTTCATTGATTTCTACTTTCATCTTTATTATTTCCAGCCTTGTACTTACTCTTGAACCTTAGGTCATTTATTTTAGACTTCTTTCCTACCATCAGCATTTAAAGTTATAAATGTGTCTGTAAGCACTGCTTTATCTTGATGTTATATTTGCATTATCATTCGACTTGAAACATTTTCTAATTTCCTCATAATTTCTTCTTTTACCTATGGTTTACTTAGAAGGGTGTTGTTTAATTTTTCATGTGTTTGAGGTTTTCCTCTCTTGTTATTCCTTTCTAATTTACTCTTCTTAGAGAACTACTTTGTATGATTTCAGTCATTTTGAATTTGTTGATTTTTGTTTTAGGGCTCATCATATGAGCTATCTTGGTGAATATATCAAGTGTACTTAAAAAATATGTATTCTGGGGGCGCCTGGGTGGCGCAGTCGGTTAAGCGTCCGACTTCAGCCTGGTCACGATCTCGCGGTCCGTGAGTTCGAGCCCCGCGTCGGGCTCTGGGCTGATGGCTCAGAGCCTGGAGCCTGTTTCCGATTCTGTGTCTCCCTCTCTCTCTGCCCCTCCCCCGTTCATGCTCTGTCTCTCTCTGTCCCAAAAATAAATAAACGTTGAAAAAAAAATATGTATTCTGCTGTTGTTGGGTAAAGTAGCCCATAAATAAATATCAGGTTGCAATGACTAATAGCCTTGTTCAGATTCTCTGTATCTTTACTGATTTGTTTTTTAGTTGTATAATTGCTAACAGAAGAGTGTTAAAATCTCATATTGTGATTGTGGAGTTACCTTTTTTATCTCTTTAATCCTATCAATTTTTGCTTTATATTATTTTGAATCTCCATTATTAGGAACATACATGTCCAGAACTATAAAAGTTCTGAGACTTTACCCTGTTTAAAAGCTAACAAATCAGCCTTCCACAATTTCATGGTAGCTTGGCAAAAGATATGAGATTCTTGGGTTAGAGATAGAGGTCAGTTCCTTACTCACAGAATATCATGGTGTGTGTGTGTGTATGCATGTGCTGGTTCTCTAAGAACTAATTTCCACAGAGCCAACCACATGAGGTTTTAATGTTTGTATTTTCCATAGTGTTTTATGTATGATCACAGCTACATTTTCAGGGGTTTTATTTTATTTTATTTTATTTTTTAATTAAAAGATGTTTATGTTTGACTTCCTGTCTTCCTTAGTTTCTACATTTACTTCTATCACACATTTTTTCTGGATATTTCATTCAAAAGTACACATGTAGAAATATGCTGTGTTTCACTATTTATAAGTGAGTGTCTCTTAAATCTTCAAGAAATCCCATTTCTGATATGTCAGCCAAAAGAGTGAATTTTTTTTAGAGGTGGAAGGCATGTACAGTTTTGTGGTGTTTCATTTCCAATGCTCTTCATTTCTTCCTGAAGATTCAATTTTCCATCTTATGTCGTTTCCATTAAACCTGAAGAACATCGTTTAGTGTTTTCTGTAGTGCAGTTCTGATGGAACCAATTTTTCTTAAATTTATTTTGTTTGAAAATGACTTAATTTTTCCTTCGTTCTTAAAGAATATTTTCAGGGCACCTGGGTGACTCAGTCATTTGAGCGGCAGGCAGACTCTTGATTTGGTTCAGGTCATGATCCCAGGGTCGTGGGATCAAGGCCCAAATTGGTCTCTGGGCTGAGTGTAGAGTCTGCTTAAGTTTACCTCTCTCTCTCATAAAGGCCCTGTCCCCCACTTGCATTCTCTCTCTCTGAAAAAAAAAAAGAAAAAGAAGATTTTCACTGGGACTAGAATTCTAGGATGACATTTTTATTCTTTCAGCACTTTATTTTTTTTTTATTTTTTTTTAGTGTTTATTTAGTTTTGAGAGAGAGAGAGCATGAGCAGAGGGGCAGAGTGAGAGAGAGACACAGAAACTGAAGCAGGCTTCAGGCTCCGAGCTATCAGCACAGAGCCCGACACAAGGGCTTGAACTCACAAACTGTGAGATCATGACCTGAGCCGAAGTCTGACATTTAACTGACTAAGCTACCCAGGTGCCCCTCATTCAGCACTATAAAGATATTGTTCTGCTGGTTTCTGCCCTTCATTGTTTTGATTGAGAGTCACTGGTGATTCAAATTATTGTTCTCCATATTCAGTCTGGCAGCTTTCAAGATTTTGTCTTTTGTTTCCAGCAGTTTGCTATGATACGTGTAGGTGTGGCTTTCTTTGTACTTATTTTATTTGAGATTCACTGAGCTTCTTGATTGTGTAAATTTGTTTGTTTACCAATTGGAGGAAATTTGGCTCTTTTTTCTTCAGATATTTTTTCTGCCCCATCTTCTCTTTCCTTTCCTTCTGACATCATAGTAACACATATTAGACCTTTTGATATTGTCCCATGAGTGGTCTTTTAATGTAAATCTTACCAATTCACCTTCTACTTAAAACTTTCCAATGACTTCTCATTAAAAGTAGAATACAATCCATACTCTTTACTATGTCTTTTAAGGTCTTATGATCTGCCTACGACTGACTATCTTTCTGACCTCATTTCCTACCTCTTTTTTCCTTATTCACTCTATCACATTGATTTTTTTTTTTCTTTCCCTGGAACATACCAGTCATTCTTGCCTTTGCACTTGATGTTCCATTTACCTTGCATGCCCTTCCCCTAGGTATTTCAAAGGCTGACTCCTTTGGATATCAACATAAGTTACCTCCTCAGAGAGGCTTTCTCTCACTATCCCAACTAAAAGCTGCCCCAACTCCTTAACACACACACACACCCACACACATTTTAGACCTGTATCTGTTTTAGTAACTTTATTGGGATAGAATAAATATAAAATTCACCCACTTAAAGTACACAGTTCAGTGGCTCTTAGTATATCCACAAATACATGCAGCCATCACCACAATCAATTTTAGACATATCTATCTTATTCATGCTATTTTCTAGTACCAAGAACAATGTCTAGTGTATAGTGCATGCTCGGTAAGGTTTTCTGAATACATGAATTCATTAGCTCTAAGATAATTTAGGCTTTAGCCTCCAATAAAATATGAGGGAAGTTCATTTGACTACTTTCAGCTCTAGAAGTATTCTTTTATTAGAGCTGTGCTATTTTAAGGACTCTCTAAAACAACTTAACCCATATTTTAAGAAATATTGCAGGAAATTCCAAAAAAAAAAAAAGTCTTTTGATACAATGAATGCAAGTCATATTACACACTTCCCTAAAAGAGAATAGCCATCTTTTATTGACCTGACAGTTGCTGAGGAGCAGAAAGCCTCTCAGAAGTATTGCTCTGCTACTTTCAAAAGTACTCTGAACATGATTCATTTGTTTGAATCTTTAAAATAGATTATAGCATCTCTAGTACTTGTTTCATGTACTAATTATGAGTAATAGTGGGTTATTCATGAGATTCTAGATATCCACCTTTCATGTGGAATGTCAGTTCTGAGCTTGGTGTTTCTGCATTGTCTCATCCTCTTTACAGGCTTTGATGCGGCCTGGAAGAATTGATAGAATCATCTATGTGCCGTTACCAGATGCAGCAACAAGAAGGGAAATATTTAACCTGCAGTTTCATTCTATGCCAGTCGGTAATGACGTTGATCTGGCTGAACTCATCCTCCAAACTGATACATATTCAGGCGCAGAGGTAAGACAGTTCTTCTCAAAATACCTTGGTGGCAGGAAAACAGTGGGTTGGGGTCATTAGCAAAAAGACTGCTTGATGCCAAAAATAGCCATATGTTAAGAAAT
This sequence comes from Leopardus geoffroyi, assembly GCF_018350155.1. Lineage (NCBI taxonomy): Eukaryota > Metazoa > Chordata > Mammalia > Carnivora > Felidae > Leopardus > Leopardus geoffroyi. The sequence goes on along the minus strand of NC_059327.1, from coordinate 101,069,114 downwards.
CTTAAAACAGGAAATGCACTACGTGACAGGTAATCACTAAATTAAATTTCATTTTACCTGGCCTGTATTATATCTCAGTTGTTTTTACCTGGCTTCTGTTGCTTCTCAAAATGTAGTCTTCAGAGAATTAACATGATACAGTGGAGAAAAAACTGGGCGAGAAGTTTCTTCTTTCTGGTTTCTTGATACATCAGCTTCCAATCATTCACACACTTCTCTGGATTTTGATTTCTTAATCTATCAAATAGAAATGATACACAGCTTTACATATTTTCTTATAGAGAGCATAAAAATGAAATTAGGATATCATGCAAGTTTTAGGAAGTAAAAGATTTGGCAGAAATTGTATTATTACCATCTTTTAACATCTTGGAAAATTATGTCATTCTACTTGTATATTAACAAAGATTCTCTCATAAAAACTGTAAAAGGGACAGTCTACCCTTAGTTGTGAAAGTATACTCTCAATAGGAACAGCAAGACCTCTGTGAAAATATGAAAATTTTAAGTATGGCAGATAAACACTTTTTTTTTTTCTCCTTAGCAACTTTTTAGTTAGGCCATTTTTATTTACAAAATAAAATTCTACTAAGATAATTGTGCATCTTTTCTGCATACATTTCTTAAGGAAAGGACAGACTATAGTCCTCAAAATAGAAATATCTTCTGAATACCACTGATAGGGATTTGTACTGGGAAATTAATGTTTTTTTAGTAAGAAATGGTAGATTCTTTTTATTCTGAGTTATTCAATAGACTGAGACTCTACATTCTATCTGCTTACTATTGTTTGTAATCTTTCTTCTGTATATACCAAAGAGATTCATACATAACAGATCATTAGTGGTACTCAGAGTATTGTAGATAAACTTACATGCAAAATTGGACTGAGTCTATCATGCAGTCATAGCTAATTACAACAACCAAAATAAATCCAAAATATCCTCATTGTTTTGTCTCAACTATGAACTATGTATATTTAATTTTCCCCCTGTAGAGAGGGGAAATTTCCACTAGAGGTTAAAAAAAACAAAATCCATGTAAAAAGTACTTTGAGAGGCAGTTGAAGTACATTCCTACCTGAAAAAATAATCCTCATGAGCATCTTTTGGGCACGACTGTCCATTAAGTTAAAATGAACATCTAGTTGCTGTTAACTGACTGCTCAGGTATTTCTAGAATTCAGTTTTTGATGTGAGACCAAGGGTAGCATCGTATATATATATATGTCACTTTACAGGAAACAGCAAAGGGAAGAAACCATAAATCTTTCACTTGAGCTGAGAGAAGTGGAAGAGCAGTTAGCAAGGTGTAAATGTGCCTTTCTCACTTTAAAGTAATTCATGGTAGTAACATAGAGATGAAAAACAAAAATCAAAGCCAATGAAGTTCATCTGGCTAAAAGGAAAAAACTCAGGAATTATTGTACCAGCTTGCTAGTTCTTATGTAGTGCATGCCTTATTGAATCTATAATATAAGCACAATCATTTCTCATTAATTTTTTTCTCATTAATTTTTATATCAGATCCTCTAATAATAGTCACAGGAAAAGTCACAGAAAATTCTGTGCCTCGTTGAATGACATTTTTGGTCCCATAATGTTGAGGTGGGAGATGTATATCCCGCTATGGTTCTAATTGTAATCCATATATTATTACAACTTCATAGGAATTTTGTTCAGAGCTGTATCTTAGTAGTTCTGGAATTTTCAGTTTGAGCAAGACAGATTTATTTCATATTGTTTGTTTTGGCTTTATTTTTTGGTTTTTGGTTTTTGGTTTTGTTTTGTTTTGGTCTGATTTTTTTAGGCAGTTCACACAGGTGCTGTGTGAAGGTATTGTTTGAAGAGAACAATTATGTTCTTAAAAGTCTTAAAATTAATAAATAGGAAATTTAAGACTGATAACATTTAGCTTCAAATAAAATATAAGTTACCATCTTACCCCCCACCTCTTTCCACCAGAATGAAAATGATGCTGCAATATTGAAAGCTAAAATTCATTTTGATTTTTGATTTTTTAGCAGTAAGACCAATTCAAGCTGGAAACTCAGTCACCTGACTCCTACAGACCCAGTGCTTTACCACTGATATAACTAATTTATTTCTTCCTCAGGCCAAGGCCATAGCCTTCAGCACAGAATCTAATACATAGTACGTATTTATCAAACATTTAATGAACAGAAGAAGAAAAGAGATTTTAAAGATTGTATTTAGGAAAAATAAACTTCCCTTTGTTATTTACCATAAGGAGAGCCCTCTAACTTTGTAGCAATACACACTGCTACAGGCACAGCTGCTTTTTCAGATTTAGAGTGTGTCTCATTGGCCACTCTTGGTATCAAATGAAAATGTTGATAAATTGTCTTCATAAGAGAATAGTATCATCAATATTATATAATTGGTATATTATGTGTATTATATATTAATTTTAAACTGTATATTATTAGCTATATATGCAAGAATTTGGCCAGGTGAGCCAGAGATGAGGAATTTGCTCACACCATTGTCTATCTTTTAGAAACATAAGATGTTTAACTGTGGTGAGTGTTTTGTTGTTGTTGTTGTTGTTGTTGCTGTTGTTTTAATTAAAAAGCTGTTGTTGAGAAGGGTGCCTGTCTGCCTCAGTCAGTAGAGCATGTGACTCTTGATCTCGGTCTTGTGAGTTCAAGCCCCACCTTGGGCATCGAGCTTACTTTAAAGAAATAAATAAATGACAACCCATGAAAGTCTATAGAGGGTGATTGTAGATGATATGGGTACTTTTAACGACTGGGATGGAAGGAAGTTACTTTTTAAAAATGTTTTCTTTTCACCTGGTGCTTTATTTTGCCCAGTCGTGTTGTTTCTTAAAAGCTTACACAGGCACAGTGTTTCAAATGGCTTCTCATACCCTTCTGAGTTACTCCATTTTCCCTCCCTGGAGAGGGTATACAGAGAACTGAAACATTTCTTTAATTCTCAGAAGAGTCCCAACAGTAAGTTTGTTGCCAGCTGGAAGGGGAATAGGGTCACTAGGGAGCAGCCTTTACAGAGAGGCTGAAGCAGGTAGCATCCTTCAGCCATCCTGCGCCTTCTACTCCCTGGTGGCCAAAACCTCATTGTCTTTGGCTTCTTGGCTGTAGCTTCCAGTTAATGGAAAAACATGTTGCCATTTAAAAGCAGATGGGAATTCAGTTCAGGAGGAAATAATAAGTCTTTTTTGGTTATAGCTATTGTTTTCTTCTGCTTTGATTTTTGTTTTTTAAGTTATTTGTAGCAGATTCCACTTCATTTTTTCATTTGTCTTTTATCCAATTAGTTACTTTAGGAAAACTTTTATCTTACCCAACCAACAGGAAATCAACAATCAAAAATATATGCACATGAAAGGCACAACTGGGCCCACTACCCATGTGCCATGTGCCTGGGAACGGAGGTGACGAGTAAGATATGTAATTTCCTCTCTGTGTAGGAATTTGCTGACATAGGCCGACAACTAGTATCTGTAAAATTTGAGTTGAATGTTTACTTGCTTTTGGATGTTAATTTCCTTTTAGTGATTATTTCATAAAGTGAAATTGATAATATGTCTAAGAGCCAGGTATCAGTTATACATTTTATAAATAATATAGGCAATTCTAACATTTATTTCATATATTAAGATTTGAGGATTCAACTTCCAAGAGAGGCAGTAAAGGGAAAACAAAAAAGAATTTTAGTGTTGCATTGGAGTAGACTTTTAATACAATAGTAGTCTTTTTCTTTCAGGATAGTTACAGACAAGTTATTCAACCTCTTAGAACCTTAGTTTTCTCATTTTTAAAATATCTAGGTGACTGAAGTTGGGTTTTTTAAAATTTTTTAAATAATTTTATTTATTTTTGAGAGAGAGAGGCAGACAGAGAACAAGCAGGGGAGGGGCAGAGAGAGGGAGACACAAAATCTGAAGCAGGCTCCAGGCTCTGAGCTGTCAGCACAGAGTCCGACGTGGGGCTCGAACCATGAACTGCGAGATCATGACCTGAGCTGAAGTCCAATACCTAACCGACTGAGCCACCCAGGCACCTTTTTTTCTTTTCTTTTTTTTTTTTTTTTAATGTTTATTTATTTTTGAGAGAGAGAGAGAGAGAGAGAGAGAGAGAGAGAGAGAGAAACAGAGTATGAGCAGGGGAGGGGCAGAGAGAAATGGAGACACAGAATCTGAAGCAGTCTCCAGACTGAGCTGTCAGCACAGATCCTGACGTGGAGCTCGGACTCATGAACTGTGAGATCATGACCTGAGCTGAAGTCAGACACTCAACTGACTGAGCCACCCAGGCGCTCCAATGACTGAAATTGTTTTGAGGGTTAAATGAGGTAACAAATATAAAAGCACCAAAAAACAATGTGTGACACATAAAGAGTGCTTCATAAATGCTACTTCCCTTCATTCTTTCTTCCTCTTATCTGTTCACTATTTATATTTACCACTGAAGTTTTAGATGATATTGCTATAAGATGGTAATGTTTTGCATTCCCTCAGTAACCATATAATATATCTGAAAGCTAAATAATAAATGAGTTGCTTCTTGTTCTTTTCTTCAAAATATAACATATGCTTAGTATGGTGATTTTAGGGTAATCTTATCAACCTACCTCTAGAAAGTCTTCTTAAAGCAATTTGTTAGAGTTAAATACATTCCACACTAAGTTTTTAAAAAGCTTTAACTCCATATAAATTTAGTCTCTTTATCCTTGTTTGACTAAAATGATTACCTTGCCCTGGATTTTGTTTTGTAGTCTTTGCCCTTCTGGGTCTAATAGCTCAAGGTCTTCATGCCAACTTGACATTAAAAAATTACCTCCCAGTGTAACTCATTTATTCAAAAAGGGTCTAGTCACCATGCTGAAGCTATTATAGCTAATAAAGGGAGAACCGTAAATTAATTTACTGTCTTGTTGATTAACATTCCTTCTGACATTGTCTCTCTTTTCTCCAACACAGTGAAAACAGAAAAAACAATTATAGCTATTTAGGATGTCTGTACTCTTCCTACATGAAGTCTCTTGTGACAATTTTTCCCAAACTAAAAATCAGGATCAATGGTTTGAATGTGGCATAGATTGACTCTATCTAACAATACCTCTGTGATAGTGATAAACAAACACCTGTTAGCCAGTCTCAGGCTCTCTGGTTAGTATTGTTAGAGAGCAGCTTGGCAGGACTATTCCTGTCCCTAGAGTGAAGCAGAGTACCACAGTACTTAGCAACCTCCTGTACACTGTAACCTACTTGTCCTACCTAATCAGAAACTGCCCTATGAAAACATACTGCTACAACCAACTGGTCTACTGCTCTTAAGATCCTTGTTATCTCTAGGGGCGCCTGGGTGGCGCAGTCGGTTAAGCGTCCGACTTCAGCCAGGTCACGATCTCGCGGTCCGTGAGTTCGAGCCCCGCGTCAGGCTCTGGGCTGATGGCTCAGAGCCTGGAGCCTGTTTCCGATTCTGTGTCTCCCTCTCTCTCTGCCCCTCCCCCGTTCATGCTCTGTCTCTCTCTGTCCCCAAAAAATAAATAAACGTTGAAAAAAAAAATTAAAAAAAAAAGATCCTTGTTATCTCTCTACCCCTTCATGTGCATTTACCTTAAAATTCTGTACCCCAGAGTTTCAAAATACTCTTTTTTACATAGCCTACTGAAATCACTGCTTTGTTATGAAAACACCCCAGCACAAGTGACTTGTCTTTTTTAATTCTTTTACACTGATTTCTGTTTCCCTTGTTTAGATCTTTGCACATTTTACCCCGTAGTTATTTTAATATGAGCAGCCCCATCATCTCCCCCAAATAAACTAAGATTCTCTACAGCAGAAACCGGGTTTTTTTTTTTACTTCTTAGACTATCTCCAGTATCTCATAGTCAGTGGATGTTAATGTTGGATGAATCATAAATTTGTGTTAATCTGTCATTTCACCAACAAAAAATGTCAGTTTTAACATTCACTTAAAGTGGAATTTTCTAGTTTTAAATGTACTTTTGTACACATTATCTATTTGAGAATCTTAACCCTATGGGAATAGTGCTATAACAAGAGAACTAGACCCAAGCAAAAACAGTGGATTTGTCTGAAGTCCCACAGCAAATAAGTGACAAACCCAGGACCAGAAACCAAATCTTTCAACTCCTCCTAAAAGACTCTTCATGATTTCTCCATTCCTCTGAGTCATCTAAAGAGTCTTTGAAAGTGTTTCACTATTCCCTTTGACATATCTGAATCTTTGGTAAAGGCTTGCCTGCTTTTATGAACAGTGAGTTAGTGAACTAAACAGCAGATATGAAACATCTTTATGTTTTTATATGTACTTATCTTATATGTGATTATTTTTAGTTACCTTGTTGTCATCCTCCCAAATAAGTATAAGCTACTTGAAGTTATATTTTCATCTATTCATTTACCATATTTTTCAGATATTGAGAATAAGGCCTGCAGTTTTGAAGGAAAAACATATAAACAACTAAGTTCCATATAATGTATTCATGTGGCACGATCTAATGATGTGCAGAATACTTTGGGAGAAAGAACAGGGTGTGACTCACACTAGCTGGGATTGAACGAAGGGATAGTCGATCTGAGTGTTAATGGGTGAATAGGAGTTCCATAAGTAGAGTTCCATAAGCTTGGAAGAGAGCATTCCTACCTGATAGAAAGGCAGAGATGCACAAAAGAACACAATGTGGGCACCTGAGTGGCTCCATTGGCTGAGTATGTGACTCTTGATCTCAGCTCAGGTCTTGATCTCAGGGTCATGAGTTCAAGCCCCACATTGGGCTCTGTGCTGGGTGTGAAGCCTATTTAAAAAAGAAAAGAACATGGATTGTTCTAGATTTGGTTAAAGGTTGAAATATGACCAGAAGAAAGAATCTGCCTATGGAAGTAGTAGGTGATAAAGCAAGAAAAGTAGGTAAGACAATGTGAAGGACCTTGAATATCATCCAAACTTGGCTTTTCTCCTTTAAGCATTGGAGAACCATTGAAAAAGTTAGTAAGAAATGTTGTCATCTGGGCGCCTGGGTGGCGCAGTCGGTTAAGCGTCCGACTTCAGCCAGGTCACGATCTCGCGGTCTGTGAGTTCGAGCCCCGCGTCGGGCTCTGGGCTGATGGCTCAGAGCCTGGAGCCTGTTTCCGATTCTGTGTCTCCCTCTCTCTCTGCCCCTCCCCCGTTCATGCTCTGTCTCTCTCTGTCCCAAAAATAAATAAACGTTGAAAAAAAAAAAAAAAAAAAAGAAATGTTGTCATCAAATTTGTGCTATCAAAAGATTGGTGGCATTTTGTGTCAAAGCCACCATTAAGTAGCCTACCCAAGCACTAAGTGAATTAAAAAAATATGCTCCTTGGTCCTACCTGGTGACAGCTACTTGCCAGATCAAAAGGCTTGTCAAGCAGAGCATGAGCTTTCATAAAGTCCGTATTTCAGTCCTTATTTACCCCCTCTCCCCCAAGCTGGGCATCCTTGTATGGACACAACGTTCACATCTTTACAAAGCTGTCTCATTTTTGGCTTATCCACTTTTAAATATCCCTCAGAGTGCCCAGCACAGTAATTCATATAAAGTTCATATGTAGTCATTGAATAAAGAAATTTAGGTTTTTACAGCCCAAGTAGATAAACTATTTTCTGTGACTTTAAGATTTGCCTCATAACCCTTGGACGAACATATTTTGTGAATGGGATAAATTATGAGAATTTGTTATTTATTATCCATTATGGAGGGAGATGGGAATATTAAAGATGTCTTTATGCAGTGTCTTTTTTGGATGCGAGAGTGATCTGGCTGCAACATCTGTCACCCCATTGATTGTTAGGGTTTATTCAGCTGATCTGGCTGGCTAGACTGGTGTCCTCTTCCTCCCTCATGGCTCCACGTGCATACTTCCCAAAGCTATGTGTGCAGTTGAAGAGGACCATTTTTTGATGGAGGGTGTACAAGTAGCTGCACTGCCCTGCCAGAACATCCAGACAGGATCTCAAGTACCATTTGTAGGAGAACATAGGGTAGTCTTAAGATTCGACACACATCCAAATGAGGTCTGCCTTGCTTTAGAACAACAACAAAGATGTCTTTTGTGCAGCGTTAAACCAGCCATGAGGTGCAGCACCTGGTATGAATGGCCAAAGTGTTGAAAGTAAGGTGTGTTATGTCTTCTGAGCCGTCTTATCACATATAATACTAAATATAAGCTCCTAGGGCCAGCACCTTATCTCCACAGCACTTTTCGGTTGCTAAAATGTGCCTACTCTTGCAAATGAATTGATAGAATCTCTAGAGCAAAAATCAGCATATACTGAAAGCAGATAGTCAGGCTGTAACTTTTAAGGCATTCCACTACACCCCTATTCTTCCCCGTTCCCCACAATTTTACAATCTACATACTTACAGAAGAAGTTCAGTAAAAGCCAAGATCTAGACTTTAATCCTATTTTGGCCATGTATTACACTATTAGTTTGGCTAAATCAGTTATCATCTCTAGAACTCAGTTTTCATATTTTAACAGGGGAGGTGGGAATATGGTCTCTGTGATTCTTTCTTGTGTTAAAAATCTATGTGGTTATATACCTGTCATAGATTAAATTAATTGTATAAGGAATCACTTAGGGATTGGATTTCTAGGGATATATAACATGGTTTTGTTTCCTTTACAATGCTTCTAGAAACCTGGGATCTTAGGGTCTTAGTCAATGTCTCTAAATATTTGCTACTGTGGCCTACAGATTCTAATCATAGCACCAGAGGAAGAGGAACATTGAAAGAGTGACAGTGCATAGAATTCAGAATTTAATAAAATTCTCCTTAGCAATTTTCCACTGAATGAAAATGAAAATTTTATCTGCTCAGAGATGCCCAGTGATTGTGTGTGTGTGTGTGTGTGTGTGTGTTTCTGGAGGCATTATAATAAAAAGTGTTGTAAAATGGAAATAAACACCAGCTCACTTTTTCCCTAAACTCTTTGTTATGAAAGTAAGTGTAAGTTACAAAGTTATAGTGTTCATTTTAATGTGCAGTTTTTAAAATGTCCAGTGTATGGAGATATAAACATCCTCTGTATCTGTAAACTTTAGCTTCTACTCAAATTGGCAATACAAGAACCTTAATTCAGCTTACCTGTAGGCTATTTTATATTTTAGATAAGATGTTTACACCAAAGCAAATCATTTTCCAGAACACCTTGTGCTGCAATACCTGTATTACTGACTCCTTGCCAGATGTTTAAAGCTGCTGTCAGCTTATTAGAAGCATTAGTCAGAAAGGAAATGGACATTGAATGAGAGCCTGGCTAGCAACAAACTTAATAGAGCATTTTATAACCAAATACTGAAACTTCTTTATAAGGAAGCAGTATATCAAGGCAACCAATTAGTCAAGACCTTATGATCTAGTCCCCAAACATTCGTCCAGGCTGAATCTGTAGCTATGAAGAATTACGCAAGCCAACAGTAGTGCTGATTTAAGCATTTTAATGTTCTGCTTTGTTTTTCCTTTTCCAGATCCTTAGTTTCTATTAACACATGTTGGCTCCCTAGAATTTTTGCACATTTAATCTATGCTTCTTCATTTTCAGAAGAGTTATAAAATTTAAGGGTTCTACGAACTTGAGAGGAACACAATTTTAAAAAGTTGTATAAAGCGTGCTATTAATTCTATTTTATAGATTCTGATAGAGTTGGATATTTTTGCTTGGTTATTTGAGGTGATAGAAGGTTAATTTCTAATAATTTGATTCTATATATGAAAAGAATGCCAAAAACATATGTGAAAACTGTTTATCAAGAATATTTTAAACTATGCAAAATTGCATTTTAGTTAAGCAAATGGGTTATGGAATGAGAAAGATCTAAATCCAAATGCCTAATATTTCCTACCTTGTGATCAGTTTTCTTATATGTAAATAAGGTTAAGAAAAATCTCTATTTCATAGATCTATTGTCCAGAATAGATGAAATTCCTGTAAGGTACTTATCCTTGTCAGTAACAGCAAGTGCCCAATAAGTCATTTTCATTATATTTTTTTAAATCAGCAAACTCAATCTAAGTGATGTTTAACATAAAAAAAACCACAATCTGCTTATTTTTTATATTTCATTGCCTTAGATTTTATGAGCACTCATAATGAGTGTTTCATATGTATGTCATATTTTTAGTCTTAATAGTGTGTTCTTTAAATTCAAATTATGTTTCATTGTTACATGCAGTATTTATTTCAGCTAGTTTATATTTATAAACATTGTTATCCCTATTTTTATTTTTTCTTGTTAAAGATGTATACTGTTTTTTACTCTCAAGTGTGTAAAGCTAATGTTTCCTTACAAACTGCTTACATAATATCCCTGTATCAGCATATTCTTCAAGGTAATCCTAGTTACTAGTATACAACTTAATTCTAACTTTTTTTAACATAAATTTTGTTGGTTGAAAAAAGTGAACCTAGCAACTTAAGAAAGTTGAGGGTTTCTGTTTCTACTAGAATAATCACTTAGGAAATAAACATTCCTAATTACTGTGCCCTTTTATTTAGGTTAGGTTTAAACCCAGGTATTTAGGTAAAGCCCAGAAAGCTAACACTAATGACAAAAGCACTACATGTCATTTGCTGTATGATGGTGACATAAGGATGTTCTCATTCTTCATCCCCAAATGGCAGTTTCTGAGCTCTCAAAGGTGTCATTCTATTAAAATGCTACTTAAACTCTCTAAAATGGTTGTTCAGAGTTGCAGTGCAGTCATTATATTGTTCTTAAATATATATAACCTTCACCATGTTTTGGAAATTTAAAAACAGAATCTAACCTTTCCTTAAACTAGAAAGAAAAGTAGCCTTATTGAGATCTTCAGAGCTCTCTTTTTTTGTTTAATCTATGTTTTCAACCTCCAAATATTATTGCTGGAGTTCTTTAACAATAATTAGCTCTCTTTTTGCTATTAAAATCTGGAAAATTGATTTTTTTTTTTTTTGCTTTTATATTTTAGCAAGGTTTCCTTATTCAAGACATTATGTGTAATGCACATGCTGTATTTACCATTGTGGAAGTTTCAAATTATAAACTAATTATTTTCTCTTTTTCTTCAGAATTAAAAAAAATTCACTTAAACTGTTTTTGGCATTAGAACAAGACATTCTTTCAGTAGTAGCAAAAGTAGCCCCTTGGCATATTTTTTTATTCACTTCAAAAGAATCCTTAAGGAGTGGTTTTATATTTAAAACCAAGAATTTTATTTAGTTTGCCTAGCATTAACTTCTTGCCAGAATCCTTAAAAATATAAAAGGGAAAACAAATACTCTCAGATATAAAAATAGTAGTCCCCCAGCATTTCGTATGTTGTTGTTGTTGTTGTTGTTGTTGTTGTTGTTGTGTGCCCTAAGCCTATGCTAGAACTGGAGATTGGGGTGGGGAATCATTTAATTCTAAAAGTTGTCAATTCAAAATGAAATTTCTTGTTATACCACTGAGTTGGTCATAATTGACATGAAATATTCACACATGCACAGGTTCACAAAAGCTGGTCTGATGGTTCATTAATGGCTTCCTTATAGTTTAATGAAAGACACTTATGCTGTGACTTCATCTGTCATTCATTTATGAAATTAGTATTGTACATCTGCTTTATGCCACACATCAAAAACCTCCTGCCATGGCTAGTCCACTTTAATTTTAAACCCTATGGGATATTTTCATGGATAGATTAATACCTTCAGTGCTTTAATTAATCCATTAAAAAAATTTTAATGTTTATTTATTTTTGAGAGAGAGGGAGAGAGACAGAAAGAGTGCGAGCAGGAGTGGTGCAGAGAGTGGAGACAGAATCCAAGCAGGCACCAGACTCTGAGCTGTCAGCACAGAGCCCGACACATAGCTGGAACTGATGGGCCGTGAGATCATGACCTGAGCGTTGGACACTTAACTGACTGAGTCGCCCAGACACCCCTAAATTATGCATTTTTTAAAAAATATTTGTTTACAAAATTTTAGAGAATTATGTAAAGTAAGTTACATTAATATTTTCATTCATTTTGTACTTGTACATACAACTAAAAAGCAATAATTGAATTTTAGGGACATAATAAAATAACTCAAGTAAGGACAAGACTTGGTTGCTATTATACATTTTAAATTATGTAAAAATTAAAACACATTGAAGTTCAACTTTAACATGACCTAGCTTAGTATAAAATTTGGTTTAATGTGGACATAACTTGGATCCTACCCCAAGTGGTTTTTTGCAGTTAGTACCAAGAGACCTCATAATAATAATTTTTCCATAATAATATAGCATAAAATAGTATATAACTATGTTCTGTATTATTTTGAATTATTTTTGATATTCAAGTAGTGATACATCCTAAGGACCTCCAAGGGGCCTAAACATAACTGCATAGGTATTTAAAGAATCAGTTGACCTGCTACCTGAACCACCTTCATCTGTAAAGCTATGTTTAAATATAGCTCTCTGTATAAATTGAGCATGTTCTGTAAGCTAACCATTCATGAAGATAGTATATTCTCTTCTTTGATAGCCAATACTTTTGGTGATCAATGTATGATTCATGTTTATAGTCATATAATAGACAAAATGTAGAATAAAGCAAAAGAGAATATTGCTACCATTTTATGTGCTTCACAGGGAAAGCCACAGCCTTGGAGGGCAGGGGGGGGGAGGGGGGGAGATGTCAGTGTCTAATAAGTTTCAAGCTTTCTTTCCTTTTTTCCTAATGGTAATTGCTTATAATTTTTAAGTAGTCTGCAATGGACTGAATTTTGTTTCCACAAAATTCCTATGTTGAAGCCGTACCCTTGATGTGATTATATTTATAGGTAGAGCTCATAAGGAGGTAATTACGATTAAATAAATTCATAAATTCATAATAAATTCATATATGGGACCCTAATAAGACCTGTATGCACAAAAGAAAGGCCATGTGAAAATACAATGAGAAGGTGGCTGTCTGCAAGATAGGAAGAGAGCCCTCACCAGGAATTGACCATAGGGGCACCTGACCTCAGATGTTTAGCCTCCAGATGTGATAGTAAATAAATTTCTATGCTTCCATCGCCCAGTCTTCAGTATTTTGTTATTGCAGCCCGAGCAGGCTGAGTCCATTATAGTTCGCATCTTTATAGCACTGGTTATGTTATATTTTGAGGTTCTTTCTTTGTAACTAATGAAGATTATTTCTGTTAATTTATAGTCATTAATTTCAGCCTTAATTGTCTTTGAGAATCAGATGATTATAGGCAGTTCCTAGTTTACCAAAAATTTACAGTAAGTTGCCTTTTGAGAATTCAGAATATACTTATTTCTAGAAGCAGTGCTTCTAGAATGGATAGTTTCCCATGGTAGTCCCCCAAAATGTATTTCACCACTAGTATAACTAATCTGAAAGTTGCAAACAAGTTGTAGCTCCCAGAGCAGAACATGCATTATTAAAGCCAACCAAAGGAAAAAAGATTTTATTTTCTTGTTCAGGCACAGAGCGAGTTCCGTGGAAGATTAGATTAGACAAAGTTTGTCTTCACTTTTCACCCTTCACCTTCCAAGTTTTCTGTAGCACCCCCCCCACCCCGCCCCAGCCCATATCCTCTAGACCTGCTTTTCTAAGTGCTTTTTTTTGACATTCCCAATCAATGGTCTCAGAAAAACATCTGACTGAATCAAATCAAATCATCAGTCAGTATTACTACAAGGGCATCTGCATTTTTAAGAATTTTTCTCTCCCAAATAAACCTCTAACTGGTTACTTTTCCAGTTGTATAAAAACAAGTGAATAAAAAAGAATTCCAGAGTATTCGACTCTGCTTTCTGTAGCTTTTCTTGTTCTTAACTCTTGCTTTCCCCCTTCTGCTGACTTTCAAGATACTTGAAGGACTCAAGTTTCCTTGTAAAAAAGGTTTATTCCACACTAACAATTTTTACATTAAAAAGCATTCAATGAACATAAATAAAAGTGTTTACAGTTTGTTGAAAGGACTTCCCAATCCTTTCTATTGTATGCAATTACATTTTTACATGGTTATAATCAAATTGCATAATACATTTTATTGACTCTATGGTATTAGTCTAACTCATCTTAAACACTGCTATTATATTTTACTGAGCCTTATTAGGGGACTTTCAGGAAGAAGTTAAAAGGAAGATAATGGTAATAGAAGATACTGTGGTAAGTGATTTTATACTTGGGAAATCCTTATATTTTAGAATATTGTTTAAAACATTGTCTCTGAAAGCATTAGAGTTCTTTGGAGTTATTTCAGGACTAGAAGCACAGAAGGGAAAGGATCTTAGAGCCCCTCACCCAGGCTTCAGTTGGGGGAGCTCAATTTTAATCTGTAAGATTTTGTTTAATGACAAGGATTTGTTCCTAAAAGAATTTTGGTTTGAAGGCCCCAGTTTAAGATGAAATTCATAGTTTAAAATGCAGAAAATTCAGTTTTCCACACAAGCACCAAAAAGACAGCTGAGATCAAGAATAAAATTAATAACCAATTCCTGCCCTTTGTAAGAAGCTTTCTTTATTAAACATTTTTATGTAAAATTTTTGGAAATATATTAGATGTAGAAGTAATCAATTAAAGAACTTCTGAAGAGAGGCACCTGGGTGGCTCAGTCGGTTAAGCGACCGACTTCGTTCTGCTCAGGTCGTGATTTTGCAGTTCATGAGTTCGAGCCCCTCATTGGGCTCTGTGCTGACAACTCAGAGCCTGGAGCCTGCTTTGGATTCTGTTTCCTTCTCTCCCTGCCCCTCCCCTGCTCATTCTCTCCCTCTCTCTCTCTCTCTATCTCTCAAAAATAAAACATTAAATTTTTTTTTCAATGTTTTATTTTTATTTTTGAGAGACAGAGACAGAGTGCGAGCAGGGGAGGGGCAGAGAGAGAGGGAGACACAGACTCTGAAAGCAGGCTCCAGGCTCTGAGCTGTCAGCACAGAGCCCGATGTGGGGCTGGAACTCAGGAACTGTGAGATCATGACCTGAGCCGAAGTCAGATGTTTAACTGACTGAGCCATCCAGGCACACGTAAATAAAGCATTTTTAAAAATTAAAAAAAAAAAGAACTTCTAAAGAAGATATATTTATAAATATTTCATCACCAATCCTTCAGCATGACCCCTAAAACTAGACTATATATGCTTAACACCATATTTCTGTAGTATTTGTGTACAAATTCTGAAAAGTAGTATTTTCTATTGTCAAAAGATCAATTTTTTTTTCTTTTTCAGTGATGCAAGTTATATATGGGAATCTCCTCTCCAAACATTTATCTCACTAGAAAAATTAGGAATGTTTCTCCTACCATACTAAAAGATATGCTTTGAATAGCTAGAATTATCTCATAAATGTCATTTTTAATAATATGTATATGTTTTATTAATAGATTTTAGTTTTGAGCAATTTTGGGCTTACAGAAAAATAAGTGGAAGGGGAGCCTGTGTGGTCCAGTCAGTTACGCATCCAACTCTTGATTTCAGCTCCAGTCATGATCTCACATCCTCCTTGGGATTCTCTCTCTCTCTCTCTCTCTCTCTCTCTCTCTCTCCCTCCCTCCCTTTCTGCCCCCTCCCACATGTGTGTGCTCTCCCTCACTCTTTCTCTAAAATAAGAAAAAAGAAAAAGAAGTGGAAGATACAGAGTTCTTATTTACCCTGTCATCTCCTCCTCCCAGTTTCCCCTATTATTAATCTCTTGCACTATTGTGATATGTTTGCTAAAATTGTTGAGCCAATATTGATATATGTATATTTTAATGTTTTACTTATTTTTGAGAGAGAGAAAGAGAGAGTGAATAGAGGAGGGGCAAAGAGAGAAGGAGACACAGAATCCAAAGAAGGCTCCAGTCTCTGAGCTGTCAGCACAGAGCCTGACACAGGGCTTGAACTCCTGAACCATGAGATCATGACTTGAGCCGAAGTCGGATGCTTAACTGACTGAGCCACCCAGGCACCCCAATATATTATTATTATTAACTAAAGTCCACAGTTTACGTTATGGTTCACTCTTGATGGTGTACTTTCTATGGATTTTGACAAATGTGTAATGACATTTGTATACAACAGTACTATATCATATAGAATAATTTCACTTTCCTAAAAGTCCCCTGTGCTTCACCTATTCATCCCTACCTCCCTCATCCCAAACCCCTGATATTTTTACTGTCTACATAGGTTAGCCTTTTCCAGAGTGAAATATTATTGGAATCTTTCACATGTTTCCTTCATGTCTTTTTGTGGTTTGATAGCTTATTTCTTTTTACTACTGAATAAGACTTCATTGTCTGCGTGTACTGTAGTTTGTTTATCCATTCACCTACTGAAGAACATCTTGGTTGCTTACAAATTTGGGTGATAAAGCTTCTATAACCATTATGTGCAAGTTTTTTTATGGATTTAAGATTTTATTTTATTTTTTTAATTGTTTTTAAGTTTATTTCTTATTTTGAGAGAGAGTGAATGGGCGAGGGGCAGAAAGAGAGGGAGAGAAAGACTTCTAGGCAGGCTATGCACTGTCAGCACAGCACCCAATGCGAGGCTCAAACTCACAAACTGTGAGTTCATGACCTGAGCTGAAACCAAGAGTCAGATGAGTGAGCCACCCAGGTGCCCCTGGACTTAAGATTTTAACCCTTTGGGGTAAATACTTAGGAGTGTGATTGCTGGATCATATGGTAAGAATATGTCTACTTTTATAAGAAACTGACAAACTGTCTTCCAGTGTGGCTGTTCTATTTGCATTTTCACCAACAGTGAGTGAAAGTTCTTATTGCTATATATCCTCATCAGCATTTGATATTGTCAGTATCTTAGATCATAGGCATTCTAATACGTGTATAATGGTATCTCATTGTTAATTTGCAGTTCCTTAATGACATGATGTTTAGCATGTTTTCATATGCTTATTTGCTGTCTGTATATCTTCTTTGGTAAACTGTCTATTCAGATCTTTTGCCCATTTTTTAATTAGATCATTTGTTTTCTTATCTGAATTTTAAGAGTTCTTTGTATATTTTAGATGTCACTCGTTTATTACATTGTTTTCTAAAAATTTTCTCCTAGTCTGTGGCTTATTTTTTCACTCCAATATCTTTCATAGAGCAGAAATTTAAAAACAAATTTCTTTTTTTTTTTTTTTTAATTTTTTTTTTTCAACCTTTATTTATTTTTGGGACAGAGAGAGACAGAGCATGAATGGGGGAGGGGCAGAGAGAGAGGGAGACACAGAATCGGAAACAGGCTCTAGGCTCTGAGCCATCAGCCCAGAGCCCCACGCGGGGCTCGAACTCACGGACCGCGAGATCGTGACCTGGCTGAAGTCGGACGCTTAACCGACTGCGCCACCCAGGCGCCCCAAAACAAATTTCTTAATGTTTATTTATTTTTGAGAGAGAGACAGACAGAGCATGAATGGGGGAGGGGCAGAGAGAGAGAGGGAAGCACAGAATCCGAAGTAGGACTCAGGCTCTGAGCTGTCAGCACAGAGCCCAACACAGGTCTCAAAATCCCAAACTATAAGATCATGACCTGAGCTGAAGTCAGATGCTTAACCAACTAAGCCACCCAGGCGCCCCAGAAATTTTTAATTTCAATGAATTACTAATTTTTTCTTTCAAAATATATTTAGTAAGGGATTAAATGTATTATTTCTAGAAAAAGATCTATTTGGAATCAGTTTATGCTTTGTAAATGTTTATGGATAAAAAAATCACCATATTTGCTCACTGGTTTATTTTTGTCCTCATTTTATAGCTGTGGTGATTTATAACTTTTAATGGCAAGGGAGAATTATTCCCTCAAAGAACTGTTAACCATGAAGAAAACCATTCTCTTTTCTTTTGAACATTATGCTACTGTATTTGAGTCAGATATTCTGCCTGCATGAATAGAAAAACATTCTCCTTAGAAACTGGGACTCCCTACTCAATGGGAGTAGTTTTAACTTGGGCACATGCAGTATTTATATGTAGATCACACACTACACAATGGCAGTACTATACAGTCGTGTTTCAAAACACAGAAGTGTACTAGGAGATGATAGATGAGGAGAGGGACATTTTAAATGAGGAAGTACATTATAGAAAGAAGTTTTTATATTTTTTAAGATTTCTGTGATACAAAAACCTTGTCACATCACATATTCGTAGTGATGTAATAAAGTCTCATTCTCTAAGTTCTGCTAAGTCACTTTATGACCTCAAACAAGTCTTACTTTCTTTGTATTTCTGTATCTTTATGCTGAAGGAAATAATTCCTGAGAGCCTATCTTTACATATCTTTATGACTCTTACTTTGCACTATACTACCTGTTATTTTCAAAGAGTATTAGATCTAACGTTAGGGGAAATTGTCTATAAAAAATACAAATATTGCCCACATTATAAAATAGTAAGAGAGAAATTTAAAGCAAGAAATTTTGTTTCACATACGGTATTTTCTAATTTTTTAATCTCATTCAAAATTAATTGAGGATTTTTAAATGATAACAAGCTGATATGGCTTTTGGACATGCATCTATTTGGAATATATCCCAGTAGGTACAGAGCAGCAAAACACTGTCATTCTTTGGTAATTCTATTCATATTAGAAAAGCTTAAAGCATAACATTTATAGACTACGATTCTTTCTGCTTGCCCCTATGAAGAAAGCAGAGGGAAGGCAGATATAAAAACTAAGGAACCATTACTAAATGGCATGCAAGTTACATAGAAATAGTGCCCTAAAGTTTTGGGATTCTTTTGGCTTAATGTTTTTATGTCCTACTTTGTTCTTTATCTGATTTTAACTAGAATAATATTCTTAATATTTTTGTTATTAGGACTCAAGTTCACCTAGCAGTTATATGCAGTGGGTCAACTGTCACCTCTTATGGAACCCTAAGTTACTGTCTCAGTAAACCAAGGGCAGATTTGTATCAGCAGTACTCCTATACCTGGCTATCTGAAATATTTTCCAGTATCTTAATAAGAGTTTATATTGCTCCTCTTTAAACAATGTGTGTTTTAAATTCTGAATCTTCCAAGTAAGCTAAATCACTAAAAAAAATTCTAGAAGAGATTCATAAGTCATCAAAATGACAAAAAAATTCAAAAATCTGTACATAAAACTTTATAGTTTGTGAGGGAAGTTTAGAACTTCAGACACGCGCTTTAGACTTTGAAGACAGTGTCCATCTTTAGACTTGCTCATCTCTCAATATGAAATTCTGCCCCATTACTAATTAATTTATACTGAGCCCACCAAAACCCATTTTTTCCCCAAAAGTTTTTTTCCAGGCTGACAGTATCTTTATTGTGAAAATACCTGGGACTAGGAAGGAAAAAAGCAGCAGAGGAGCAGAGTCTGCTGAGAATAACTCCAAAGATGTGGAGTGACAGGGTGTGTGGTTGATTCACTTTCTCTTCCTGTTTCAGTAACTGACACATCTTTTATGACCCTCATTGGTAAAATTTTTCTGTAGGTGAATTGTATAATTAATATGAGATTAAAAAGGAATGAAATTAGATGAATGAACATTAGTTGAGGCCACACTCTTAAGGAAGAAAGGACTTGTAAAGATAAAGATTTGAAATAGTCATTTTATTTTTAAAAAAATGAATTCGTATGAAAATGAAAATTGCTTTTTTTAAAATTGTCTCAGATAAAGTCAAATGCTATAGTTAATCTGAAGATTTCTGTTTCTAAATGAGTATCAGTGGATCCCTTTATTCAGCAATCTCTTTTTGGTGACACAATAAAAAAAATACCTTAACAAAATACTATATACTAAAGTACTACAGAGCAATCTAAGATGATTTTTTGTGTTACATTGACTTAGCTTTACGTGTATTTTGTGGAGTGTTCTGTTACCACAGCACATGTATGCATGTTTAGATCCACCCAGGTCATAAACAGATGATAGAAATTAAAACTTCAAATTTAGCTGAAACCAAATTATCTTTCATATCTTCCAAGTTTCCCCAAAATTAACAAAGCTATCTTATAGGAGTCATAGAGTAAACTAGTGCCTTTTATTACATTGCTAAAAATGCCCATAGAATAGGTCAGGCCATGCATGTTACAACAACTCCGGAGAATGAAAGCCTGGCAGGAGAACTAAATATACAGTTACATGTTGAGTGGCAATAACAGACAAGCTATCATTTGGAATTTAATATAGACAATAAACATTCACCTTTGCTTTTTCTACTCTCTCCTGTTTTCCTCTTTTTTTTTCAGCTTTATTGATATATAATTGACAACATTGTAAGATATTTAAAGTGTACAGTATGATGGGTTGATATATATTGTGAGACTCCCTCCTCAAGTTAATTAACATATCCATCACCTCCCATATTTACTTTTTTTGTGTATATGTGCAAAAATTTAGCTTCTACTCTCTTAGCAAATTTCAGTTATACAGTAGTGTCATCAACTCTAGTCATCATGTTTTATATACATTAGATCCTCAGAACTTTTATAAATCTTCTGAAAATTTGTACCCTTTTACTAACTTCTTTTGATTTCTCAAATTCTCCATTCCTAGGCAACCACTTTTCTACTCTCTGTTTCTGAATTCAACTTACGTTTTATTTATTATATTTTTTTTATTAGGCTCCACATATAAGGATACCATGCAATATCTGTCTTTGGCATATTTCACTTAGATTAATGCCCTCTATGTTCACCCATGATGTTGGGATTTCCTTTTCTAAGGCTATATTATACTCCATTGTGTGCGTAAGGATGTTTCTGTATTTACACAGACACACCACATTGTATTTATCTATTCATCTGTTGATGGACACTTAGGTTGTTTTTATACCTTGGCCATCATAACTAATGCTGCAGTAAACAGGGAAGTACAGATATCTCTTCAAGATATGCTTTCACTTTCTTTGGATATGTACCCAGAAGTGGGATTCGTGGATCATAAGGTAGTTCTGTTTTTAATTTTTTGAGAAACCTTTATGCTGTTTTCCATAATGCTGTACCAGTTGACATTCCCACCAGCAATATACAAGCGTTCCCTTTTCTCCACATCTCCACCAGTATTTGCTATTTCTTGTCTTTTTGATAATAGCTGTCCTAACAGGTATGACATAATGTCTCATTGTGGTTCAGTTTACATTTTCTTGATTAGTGACGTTGAGTACCTTTTAATTTACCTGTTGACTATTTGTATGGATTCTTTGGAAAAGTGTCTATTCAGATCCTTTGCCCATTTTTTAAATTGAGTTATTTAGTTTTTTTTGCTGAGTTATGTGAATACCATATATATTTTGGATATTAACCCCTTTTTGGAAATATGGTTCGCAAATATTTTCCCCCATTCCATGGATTGCTATTTCGTTGTTTGATGGTTTTCTTTGCCTTGCAGTTTGATATAGTCCCAGTTCTTATTTTTGCTTTTATTTGCCTTTGATGTCAAATCTAAAATATCATCACCAAGACCAGTGTCAAGGAGTTTACTCCCTATGTTTTCTTCTAGAGAGTTTATACTTTCAGGTCTTATGTTCAAGTGTTTAATCCATTTCAAGTTGATTTTTGTGTGTAGTATAATACAGGGGTTCGGTTTCATTCTTTTGCATGAGAATACCCAGTTTTCCCAACACTATCTATTGAAGAAACTGTCTTCCCCATTGTTTCCTCTGTTTCGGGCTCCTTTACTGAAATTTAATTGACCACATTTGCATGGGTTTATTTCTGGGCTCTCCATTATGTTCCATTGGTCTATGTGTCTCTTTTTATGCCAATACTGTACTGTTTTCATTACGATAGCTCTGTAATATTCTTTGAAATCAGGAAGTGTGATGCCTCTAGTTTTGTTCTTCTTTCTCAAGATTTCTTTGACTATTCAGGGTCTTTTGTGGTTCTATACAAATCATAGGATTATTGTTGTATTCTGTGAAAAATGCCATTGGCTTTTTGGTTGGGATTGCATTGTATCTATAGATCACTTTTGAAATGGACATTTCAATAATATTAATTCTTTTAATCCACAAACATGGGATATGTTTCCATTTACTTGGTCTTCTTTAATTTCTTTCATCATTGTCATAGTTTTCAGTGTACAGATGTTTTTTTTATCTCCTTCAATAAATTTAGTCCTAACCATTTTAATTTTTGAAGCTATTGTAAATGATACTGTTTTCTTAGTTTCTCTTTCTGATAGTTCAGAGCTAGGTCACCAGACATTCACTAGGTCCTTCTAGGGAGATACTGGCGACTTGATTTTATTGTTTGAGCAAGCCAGAAAGAGAAGGCAGGGAAATGTCTGCCGGCTTCCCCCAAGGATTGCAGCCAACCCTAAATGCACACTATAATTAAGAAGCTAGGCCCTCAGGCAGCAGCTTGTAAAGTATGCATTCAGACCCCCTTCCAGGAAAGACTAGAAGATGTATAGTTTTGTTGGTTCCCTCTGTGCTGAGCCCTAAGGGGATAGCTGCAGTGAATGCTCATCTGCCTGTGAAGCACTGCTTCTTTGTTTGCCGTAGTCTTATTAGTCTCATGTATGCCAGCCCTGTTGACTTTCAGAGCTGGATGTTTGGGGAACCCAGTCTTCAGGTGGGGCCCTAGATGTGTGGTCCAAACCCTTAACTCCTCAAGGACAAGTTGAGAGTTGGGGGTTTTCTCCAGATTGTATGATGCTGTGCCAGGCGTAGAGTTTTTAGTAAGAGTACATCTTAGCCTTTCCTACCCACTTCAGTGTATTTTCTCATTTGCCCAATGTATAGGAGTCCCTCATAGATGATTGTTCCATGTATATACATTTGATGTATCTGTGGGAACAGAGAAGTTCTGGAACCTCCTATGTTGACATCTTGGTTGACTTCCTAACTGCTTTTCTTTTTATAGTATAAAATCAAAATTCTTTTAGTGATATCAAGCATGCAAGGGATAACCAAAGACCAGACCAGAAATGGATGTATTTCTTTGCCAAGTCTTGTTGCCTGCATTAAGAAACTAGCAGCTGCCAGGGGCACCTGTGTGGCTCAGTCAGTTAAATGTCTAACTTTGGCTCAAGTCATGATCTCACAGTTCATGAGGTCAAGCCCCATGTCAGGCTCTATGCTGACACCTCAGAGCCTGGAGCCTGTTTTCGGATTCTGTGTCTCCCTCTCTCTGCCCCTCCCCTTCTCACAAACACCCTGTCTCTCTCTCTCTCTCTCTCAAAAATAAACGTTAAAGAAATTTTTTTATTTAATTTTTTAACCTGTTTTATTTTTTATTTTTTTTTATTTACATCCAAGTTAGTTAGCATATAGTGCAACAATGATTTCATGAGTAGATTCCTTAGTGCCCCTTACTCATTTAGCCCATCCCCCCTCACACAACCCCTCTTGTAACCCTCAGTTTGTTCTCCATATTTATGAGTCTCTTCTGTTTTGTCCCCCTCCCTGTTTGTATGTCATTTTTGTTTCCCTTCCCTTATGTTCGTCTGTTTTGTCTCTTAAAGTCCTCATATGAGTGAGGTCATATGATTTTTGTCTTTCTCTGACTAATTTCACTTAGCATAATACCCTCCAGTTCCATCCATGTAGTTGCAAATGGCAAGATCTCATTCTTTTTGATTGCCGAGTAATACTCCATTGTGTATATATACCACATCTTCTTTATCCATTCATCCATCGATGGACATTTGGGCTCTTTCCATACTTTGGCTATTGTTGATAGTGCTGCTATAAACATGGGGGTGCATTTGTCGCTTCGAAACAGCACACCTGTATCCCTTGGATAAATTCCTAGTAGTGCAGTTGCTGGGTTGTAGGGTAGTTCTATTTTTAGTTTTTTGAGGAACCTCCATACTGTTTTCCAGAGTGGCTGCACCAGCTTGCATTCCCACCAACAATGCAGAAGAGATCCTCTTTCTCTGCATCCTCACCAACATCTGTTGTTGCCTGAGTTGTTAATGTTAGCCATTCTGACAGATGTAAGGTAGTATCTCATTGTGGTTTTAATTTGTATTTCCCCGATGATGAGTGATGTTGAGCATTTTTCATGTGTAGCCATCTGGATGTCTTCTTTGGAGAAGTGTCTATTCATGTCTTTTTCCCATTTCTTCACTGGATTATTTGTTTTTTGGGTGTTGAGTGTGATAAGTTCTTTATAGATTTTGGATACTAACCCTTTATCTGATATGTCATTTGCAAATATCTTCTCCCATTCCATAGGTTCCCTTTTAGTTTTGCTGATTGTTTCCTTTGCTATGCAGAAGCTTTTTATTTTGATGAGGTCCCAGTAGTTGATTTTTGCTTTTGTTTCCCTTGCCTCTGGATGTGTGTTGAGTAAGAAGTTGCTGTGGCCAAGATCAAAGATGTTTTTGCCTGCTTTCTCCTTGAGGATTTTAATGGCTTCCTGTCTTACATTTATGTCTTTCATCCATTTTGAGTTTATTTTTGTGTATGGTGTAAGAAAGTGGTCCAGGTTCATTCTTTTGCATGTCGCCGTCCAGTTTTCCCAGCACCACTTGATGAAGAGACTGTCCTTATTCCATTGGATATTCTTTCCTGCTTTGTCAAAGATTAGTTGCCCATACGTTTGTGGGTCCATTTCTGGGTTCTCTTTTCTGTTCCATTGATCTGAGTGTCTGTTCTTGTGTCAGCACCATACTGTCTTGATGATTACAGCTTTGTAGTATAGCTTGAAGTCTGGGATTGTGATGCCTCCTGCTTTGGTTTTCTTTTTCAAGATCGCTTTGGCTATTTGGGGTCTTTTCTGGTTCCATACAAATTTTAGGATTATTTGTTCTAGCTCTGTGAAGAATGCTGGTGTTATTTTGATAGGGATTGCATTGAATATGTAGATTACTTTGGGTAGTATTGACATTTTAACAATATTTGTTCTTCCTATTCAAGAGCATAGAATCTTTTTCCATTTTTTTTGTGTCTTCTTCAATTTCCTTCATAAGCTTTCTATAGTTTTCAGTGTATAGATTTTTCACCTCTTTGGTTAGATTTATTCCTGAGTATTTTATGGTTTTTGGTGCAACTGTAAATGGGATCAATTCCTTGATTTCTCTTTCTGTCGCTTCATTGTTGGTGTATAGGAATGCAACCAGTTTCTGTGCATTGATTTTATATCCTGTGACTTTGCTGAATTTGGATGCCTTTTATTACTTTGTGTTGTCTGATTGTAGAGGCTAAGACTTCCAATACTATGTTGAATAACAGTGGTGAGAGTAGACATCCCTGTCTTGTTCCTGACCTTAGGGGGAAAACTCTCAGTTTTTCCCCATTAAGGATGATATTAGCATTGGATCATTCATGTATGGCTTTTATGATCTCGAGGTATAGTCCTTCTATCCCTACTTTCTTGAGGGTTTTTATCAAGAAAGGATGCTGTATTTTGTCAAATGCTTTCTCTACATCTATTGAGAGGATCATATGGTTCATGTCCTTTCTTTTATTGATGTGATGAATCACATTAATTGTTTTGTGGATATTGAACCAGCCCTGCATCCCAGGTATAAATCCCACTTGGTCATGGTGAATAATTTTTTTAACGTATTGTTGGATCCAGTTGGCTAATATCTTGTTGAGGATTTTTGCATCCATGTTCATCAGGGAAATTGGTCTATAGTTCTCCTTTTTAGTGGGGTCTCTGTCTGGTTTTGGAATCAAGGTAATGCTGGCTTCATAGAAAGAGTTTGGAAGTTTTCCTTCCATTTCTATTTTTTGGAACAGTTTCAAGAGAATAGGTGTTAACTCTTCCTTAAATGTTTGGTAGAATTCCCCTGGAAAGCCATCTGGCCTTGGACTCTTGTTTTTTGGGAGATTTTTGATTACTAATTCGATTTCCTTACTGGTTATGGGTCTGTTCAAATTTTCTGTTTCTTCCTGTTTCAGTTTTGGTAGTGTATATGTCTAGGAATTTGTCCATTTCTTCCAGATTGCCCATTTTATTGGCATATAATTGCTCATAATATTCTCTTAGTATTGTTTGTATTTCTGCTGTGTTGGTTGTGATCTCTCCTCTTTCATTCTTGATTTTATTTATTTGGGTCCTTTCCTTTTTCTTCTTGATCAAACTGGCTAGTGGTTTATCAATTTTAATTCTTTCAAAGAACCAGCTTCTGGTTTCATTTATCTGTTCTACTGTTTTTTTTTGGTTTTGATAGCATTGATTTGTGCTCTAATCTTTATTATTTCCTGTCTTCTGCTGGTTTTGGGTTTTATTTGCTGTTCTTTTTCCAGCTCTTTAAGGCATAAGGTTAGGTTGTGTATCTGAGATGTTTCTTCCTTCTTTAGGAAGGCCTGCATTGCTATATACTTTCCTCTTATGACCGCCTTTGCTGTGTCCCAGAAGTTTGGGGTTGTGGTGTTATCATTTTCATTGACTTCCATATACTTTTTAATTTCCTCTTTAACTTCTTGGTTAGCCCATTCATTCTTTAGTAGGATGTTCTTCAGTCTCCAAGTATTTGTTACCTTTCCAAATTTTTTCTTGTGGTTGATTTCGAATTTCATAGCGTTGTGTTCTGAAAATATGCACAGTATGATCTTGATCTTTTTGTACTTAGGGCTGATTTGTGTCCCAGTATATGTTCTATTCTAGAGAACGTTGCATGTGCACTGGAGAAGAATGTATATTCTGCTTCTTTAGGATGAAATATTCTGAATATATCTGTTAAGTCCATCTGGTCCAGTGTGTCATTCAAAGCCATTGTTTCCTGTTGATTTTTTGATTAGATGATCTGTCCATTGCTGTGAGTGGGGTGTTGGAGTCTCCTACTATTATGGTATTACTATCGATGAGTTTCTTTATATTTGTGATTAATTGATTTATACATTTGGGTGCTCTCACATTTGGTGCATAAATGTTTACAATTGTTAGGTCTTCTTGGTGGATAGACCCCTTGATTATGATATAATGCCCTTCTGCATCTCTTGATACAGTCTTTATTTTAAAGTCTGATATAAGTATGGCTACTCAGCTTTCTTTTGTTAACCATAGCATCATAGATGGTTTTCCATCCCCTTATTTTCAATCTGAAGGTGTCTTAGGTCTAAAGTGGGTTTCTTAGAGTGAGTACTGAAAGATACAAATTTATTGCCATTATGATGCTTGTAGAGTTGGAGTTTCTGGTGGTGTTCTCTGGTCCTTTCTAATTTTTGTTGCTTTTGATATGTATGTATGTGTGTATGTATGTGTGTATGTATTTATTTTTTCATCTTTTCTCCCCTCAGAAGGTCCCCCTTAAAGTTTCTTGCAGGGCTGGTTTAGTGGTCACAAACTCCTTTAATTTTTGTTTGTCTGGCAAACTTTTTATCTCTCCTTCTATTTTGAATGACAGTCTTGCTGGATAAAGAATTCTTGGCTGCATATTTTTCTGATTCCGCACACTGAATATATCCCGCCACTCCTTTCTGGCCTGCCAAGTTTCTGTGGATAGGTCTGCTGCAAACCTGATCTGTCTTCCCTTGTAGGTTAGGGACTTTTTTCCCCTTGCTGCTTTCAGGATTCTCTCCTTGCCTGAGTTTTTCGTGAATTTGACTATGATATGCCTTGTTTGATTGTCAGTTTTTGTTGAATCTAATGGGTGTCCTCTGTGCTTCCTGGATTTTGATGTCTGTGTCTTTCCCTAGGTGCGTAAAGTTTTCCACTATGATTTGCTCACATAACCCTTCTACCCCTATTTTTCTCTCTTCCTCTTCTGGGACCCCTATGATTCTGATGTTGTTCCTTTTTTTTTTTTTTAATGTTTATTATTTAGAGACAGAGAGACGCAGAGTGTGAGCAGGGGAGGCATAGAGAAAGGGGGAGACATAGAATCCGAAGTAGGCTCCAGGCTCTGAGCTGTCAGCACAGAGCCCGACGCGGGGCTCGAACTCACAAACTGCGAGATCATGACCTGAGCCGAAGTCAGTAGCTTAACCAACTGAGCCACCCAGGCACCCCAGATGTTGTTCCTTTTTAATGAGTCATTGATTTCTCTAATTCTTAAATTGTGTTCTTTTGCCTTCATCTCCCTCTTTTTTTCTGCTTCATTATTCTCTATAAGTTTGTCCTCTGTATCGCTGATTCTCTGTTCTGCCTCATCCGTCTTTGCCGCTGCAGCATCCATCCGTGATTGCAGCTCAGTTACAGCACTTTAAATTTCATTCTATTTTTTTACTTCTTTTATCTCTGCAGAAAGGGATTCTAATCTATTTTTGACTCCAACTAGTATTCTTACTATCGTGATTCTAAATTCTGTTTCAGACATCTTGCTTGTGTCTGTATTGGTTAAATCCCTGGCTGTTGTTTCTTCGTGCTCTTTCTTTTTCGGGTAAATTCCTTCGTTTTGTCGTTTTGAAGGGAGAAAAGGAATTAATGAGGTAGAAACATTAAAATTAAAGTTAAAATTAAAAAAAAAATATTAAAATTAAAAAATTAAACACACACACACAAAATATCCAATAAGTGATGCTAGATCCTAGGTGTGTTTTGGTCTGGGTGTTGAAAGTGGTTTGACAGATTAGAGAAAAAAAAGGCGGCAGGGGGGAAGGAAATCATTTGAGAGTTTGAAAAAATGAATACACTGAAGTAGACTAAAATGAGATGTTGGAAGTAAAATAGAATTTGAAAAAGTTTACACAAAAGTAAAGAATATAGTAGGAAAAATATTTTTAATATAAATTAAAAATAAAAATGAATTTTTTCTCTTTCTGTATTCAAGAAAAAGAAAAGGAACGAAAAAGAGAAAAACGAAATTGTTTGAAAATTTGAAAAAGTGAATACACTGTAGTAGACTAAAATAAAATGATGGGAAGTAAAATCGAATTTGAAAAAATTTACATAAAAGCAAAAAAATATATAGTAAAAAAATTAAAGAAAAATATTTTTAATAGAAATTGAAAGTAAAAATGAAGTTTTCCACTTTCTGCATTCAAGAAAAAGAAAAGAAGAGAAAAAAGAAAAAGAGAAGAAAACAAGAAAATCGTTTGAAAATTTGAAAAGGTGAATACACTGAAGTAGACTAAAATAGAATGATGGAAAGAAGATAGATTTTGAAAAAATTTACACAAAAGTGAAAAATATAGTAAAAAATGTAAAGAAAAATATTTTTCATAAAAATGAATTTTTTCTCTTTCTGTATTCAAGGAAAAGAATAGTATAAAAGAGGGAAAAAAAGGAAAGAAAGAAAATTGAATAGATGGACCTGCTAACAGACTGAAATAGGACTGAAATTACTTCATTTTCCCCTAGAAGTCAGACTATGTAGCGCTTTATAGTCCATAAATTAAGCCGGCAGTGAGACTTGTGTTTTTGAAGAGCGAGGTTGAGCCAGTTGGGCGGGGATCAGTGTAACAGCTCGTTCTCCACTAAATGGCGCTGCTAGCCTACTGGGGTTGATTGTTGCAGGACTCCTAGGTGTGTATGCGCATGGGTGGGAGCGGTGAAAATGGCATCACCCAGCTACCCAGTCTGTTCTCCCACATCAGCACTCACGCACCCATCCTCTGTCTTCAGCTTTCATCCACTCCCCGCTTCTTCACTGTCCGTGACTAAGCCCCAGGCAGTACTTCTCTCTTGAGTTGTCTCAGATGCGGCTGTTTTCCCTGGTCTCTTACTTCTGAAGGACTGCGGCTTTGACCTGTTCCTCCCCTCTGTGGGAGAGTCTCACCGAGC
Source organism: Leopardus geoffroyi (assembly GCF_018350155.1). Taxonomy (NCBI): domain Eukaryota; kingdom Metazoa; phylum Chordata; class Mammalia; order Carnivora; family Felidae; genus Leopardus; species Leopardus geoffroyi. The sequence goes on along the minus strand of NC_059327.1, from coordinate 101,039,521 downwards.
AATGGCCGAATGTGGTTACACCCAGGAACACCTGCTGGACCCTGCTGCTGCCGGTGCTCCAAGACTGTGGCCAGGTGCCAGCCTGCCCCAGAAAAAGTTTGCAAGATAGTATAGCAGCAGCTTTTCAGGGATTATGGAAAATCACAACACACATCTGGCACCAGTCTTCACTGTTAATGACCTTGTTCCAGCACCAGCGAATGTGGCCTTTTTCTGGGGTATGCTGGGACCAGGTGGCTTCAACAGTCTCTACCAAATGTCCTTCCAGCAGTGGAACCACTTTTCCCTGTGTGGTCCGAGAACCTCCCAGACTCCACTCTATTCCTGGGGATTCGCCCTTCCCACCAGAGCACCGCCAGGTATCGAGCTGTGGAGTTGCAGCCTTTGCGCTCCCCTTGTTTACAGTCTTAATGGAATTTAAGCCCTCTCCTTTCTCCTTTCTCCTTTCTCCTTTCTCCCTTTTTAGTTTAGTCCCTGCGGCTGTTTCCAATTTTCCACTTTCTCTCCAGCTGCTTTTAGGGAGGGGTGCTTTTCTTGTATTCTCCCCTGCCCCAGTCTCCATCCTCTCTCTTTGCCCGCCGCTGGCTTCTCTCTCCTCAAGTTCACCTCTCCGCACCACGTACCTGCTGAATTCTGTGGTTCAGGTTGTGTGGATTGTTGTGTTAATCCTCCAGTCGGTTTTCTAGGTGTGTAGGATGGTTTAGTGTTGGTCTGGCTGTATTTCATGGATGGGAGACTCACAGAAAACTTCCGTGCTATTCTGCCATCTTGGCTCCTCCCCCCAAAAAAAAATTTTTTTAAAGAAACTAACAGATGCCAAACGGGAGTTAGTAGTAGAGCAGAATATAAGTTATTATCTAGATTTATCTTTTTGCATTTCTTAATGAGTAATTTGGAAGCTTTGTTTGAGGACTGGTAATCATAAGCAAAACTCTGAGAAATGTTTCTTTATTCTGGGGGAGACTGTTGGGCTTTGCTTAGGATTATTCAATTTCTTCCCTTATTTCTCTGGAGAGACCCATGGGCTTTATTTGCAGACCTTATTACAACATTAACTTATATTAGCATATTAAAGATTGAAGATTCACCTGCTGTCAGTTTAATTTCCTGTGTAACACCTTGTCTTTTTTTTAAAGTTTATTTATTTATTTTGAGAGAGACAGAGACAAGGTGAGTTGGGGGGGGGCAGAGGGGGGGGGAGAGTTGGGGGGGGCAGAGAGAATCCCAAGGAAGCTCTGCACTAATGCGATCCCATGAACCATGAGATCATGACCTGAGCCTAAATCAACAGTCAAACACTTAACACTCTTAGCCACCCAGAGGCCCCAACATCTTGTCTTTATAGTATTATGCTTTGCTTTTCCCATCTGCCTATCACTTATAGAGCTGCTATCATCTCCCACCTCCATGGGGATAAATTTATCTTATTGGATGAGGAATACAAGGATATTTAGAACATTTTGTTGTATAGCTGCAGCTTCATATAACTTTTCAATTGAGTCTTCTGCTCTCACTCAGCTTAGGTTCAGGAAGCCATTTATGACCACCTCCAGCCCAGATTAGATACCTATACTCTGTATCCCATAATATTTTGTACATTTCTTTTTCATATCTAGATTTTTGTTTTTTTAAACCTTTGTTAAGACAGAATAAGTAAAAGCAACTGTAATTGGTTTTGAGAATCTTGACCAATGAGTTAGCATACACCTGGGCCAGTTTTTTTTTTTTTTTTTGTTTTTTTGTGGGGGGGGGGGTTGGTAACTTTAAGCTAAAATGGATTCCTCAACTTAGCACCTGGTGATAATGGAGAAAAGTTATTGAAAATATCTTAACATATGCAGTGTAATAAAACTCTAGCAGATTTTACTGACATATCTCTCTTGTAATAGTTCCTGATAATTTCTCATTTCTGCAGTATGGCTGTGGGAAATATTCTGGTTCACTTTTGCATCTCAACCACATGTCTTGGTGCTGTTATCTCATACTGTGTCCACAAGTTCTTTTTTGTTGTTGTTGTTCCAGGGCTGTTATTGCAAAGTCCTAGAATGTGTACTTCCTCAATGTAGCCTTTAGAATAGAGCCCTTAAAAATCAGTTTCAAAAAAGGGCTTTATTTCTCTCATTTGTGCATCAAAATGCTGGTTATGCCCAATGGTGCTATGCAGCTCTGTCTCTTCCAACCGAAACCTTGTGTCTGTATCTTTGTTCTCTTTGGTAGCCACATCCTGCCTTCAGGCCAGCATTCATCTGGATGCTATGGCAAAAGGAAAGGTGTTTATTATACACCTTTTGGCAAAGAATTCCTTCTTTCATAGGCTCTAAACTAAAGTCAAATCCTCCTATTTTATTAAAATATGCAAATCTGTAACTTTCAGTAGGATACTATTAAATAGGTTCCCAGAATCAGTATATCCAAATCAGCCATCAAGAACTTCATGACTTCTGTTGCATGGGCCACTCAACAGACTGCATCATAGTAACCTGCAACTGCTGAATTATAAGCTTCCCTAAGAGAAGATCTATGTCATATCTTTGTGTCTTCAGAACCTAAGCACTTAAGAGATGCTTTATAACTTTTTTTACATAAAAGAATAAATGACTAAAGGAAAAATTGAGTGCTTCGTGGGTCCAAGTGCTGTGAACTTCATGCTGACTCTTTCTCATTTCACGTTTTTCAAAAAACAGCAATTATTTATACATCTACACATTTTTAAAAAAATAATAAGCCAGCAGCTCATTATGTCTGTCTGGTGATTTTATATACTTTATGTTAACATAATAACCTATCTTAATAGAATAGTAGAAAACATTTCATCATGCAGAAGCATATTGGAAAAGCTAGTAAGAACAACTAAAATATAAACACATAGTATCGCTCTGCCACTGTTCTTACTTAAGATTGTATAAGCATTATCTCATTTGTGTCTTCCAGCAACCCTTTCAGATAGGTACTACCTTGTATCTTTGATTCTAAAATGCCATCAGGTGTCAGAGATATCATCAAATTCGTAATAGTTTTACAGTGACCATGTGTGTTGGAGGCATAGAGACTTTCCCTTAATGTGCATATCTATTTTATGACAAATACTAATTTTAAATGTTAAAAATTTAGAAAAACATGTCTTAGTAATGTCATTAAGAACTTGAGATATCGAGGGGCGCCTGGGTGGCGCAGTCGGTTAAGCGTCCGACTTCAGCCAGGTCACGATCTCGCAGCCCGTGAGTTCGAGCCCCGCGTCAGGCTCTGGGCTGATGGCTCAGAGCCTGGAGCCTGTTTCCAATTCTGTGTCTCCCTCTCTCTCTGCCCCTCCCCCGTTCATGCTCTGTCTCTCTCTGTCCCAAAAATAAATAAACGTTGAAAAAAAAAAAAAAATTAAAAAAAAAAAAAAAAGAACTTGAGATATCGATGTCCAGGACACAGGACACAGAGTGCTGGCATGGTTTTACTGGCAGGTGGCTCTGCATCTTGAATGCTGACTTAATGAGACACAGATACGTTGAATGTATAGGGTGACCTGTCGAAACTGTCTGAACATCATTAAACTTCTCACTAAACATAGTAACCTGAACACACTCATTTACATCTCTTCCCTTCTAAAACTGTACTAAAATGAAAGTAAAGAATAAGAAATGCATAAGCCAGTAATGACAAAGAGAATGAGGGAGAAGATGACAGCAGATGAAAATATAAATTCAGTTTTTCAATCTGAACAGTAAATGAGCAGGTTAGAGAATGCTGAAACATATAGGCAATATATATAGGCTGATTGTCACAACATAACCCAATAAATCAGAATACAGGGCACCTTTGAAGAAAGGGGGAAAGGGTCAAAAACAGGGTTTGTTGCAAGTCTTTACACAGAGGAAATAGATACCGAGATTCTTTCCCCTGATCCTCATAGACAGGAGATGACCCCTAACAGAAAGCTAGAGCTTTATTTATTTATTTATTTATTTATTTATTTATTTATTTATTATTTTTTAGAAAAGTTGAAGTACACAGGTTCTAGATATGAAGCTAACAATCCCATCTGTTGATGGAGGGAAAGTAGCATGCCAAACCAAAAATAGAGTATTAAATGAAAATCTATATACTTCATGTGAAGATTTCCAAGCCCCCTCCCCTGCTTTGCTCCTATCATGCTGTCAGACAAGCAAATGATTGGAAGATTCCTCTCTGGAGTCTAAAAGAACAGCTCTGCAGATACTTAAATTGCAGTTGTGTGGACTAACACATCATGCATATAGTTTCCAATTTTAGTGCCTCATTCTTAAATATGAATGGAAAACTAGGGATCACTAATATTTGAAGAAAGCTTCCAATATGAAAGACACTCTAAAACACAGGGAAAATAGAGACAGTGAGGGAGCAGATTAAAAGACAAGAAAAAGTACAGCCATGAAACAAGCACCACAGACTCTAGAAAAGAATATTCAGTTTATCTTTAATTGAAATCTGCAAATGTTCAGGTAATTTTTTTATATATACAGTAGAAGAATTGGAAGAAAAAGTTGAGTAAGTCTCCCAGAAAATAAAACAAAAAGACAAATGAGAACTGGAGCAATGGATACAGATGACTAATAGTGGTCTGAGAAAGAGCAAACAGAAAAATCAGAGGAGAGAAAACAGAAAAATCAGAGGAGAGAAAACTGTGAGAATTTCCTTCTAAGAATTGAGGAACACAAGTTTCTGTATCGATTCTACCAAGTGTCCAGCCCCAACACATCACATACAAAAGACCAAGAATTTGGATTGCCACAGGATTCTCTATAGCAGCAGCAGAAGCCAAAAGACAGAAAAGCTATGCGTCTGAATTTCTGAGGGGAAATGATTTCCAACCTAGAGTTCTATAGCTAGCCAAACTGTGAAGTCAAATGTGAAAATGAAATAACTACATTTCAGACATACATGATCTAAAACAAATTTATCTCCATGTAATTCGTTTTTAGGAAAGCTACTGGTGGATGTGTTCCACCAAAAACAAAGAAAAGACATGGGATCCAGGAAATAAGCAGGTCAACACAGGAGAATGGTGAAGGGAATTCCCATGGTGATGTTGAAGAGAAGTTCCAGAAACACACACACACACACACACACACACACACACACACACACACACACACTTTTAAGCTTCTCTATATAAGCTGGCAAGGAAAAGGCATTCTTATCAAGTTGTCACTATTTGGCTGAATTTGCTTTCTAATTGAGAATAAATAGTAAGAAAGACTAGTATGTGAAGATTACATCAGCTACACTTGGAAACTATGAAATAAAAATATTGTTTCAAAAATTGATCATATGTTCTTTCCACCTCCTCACTCCAGTTCAGAGCTGTGTTTCTCCATGAAAGCTTTATTTTAGAATTCAGTGTTAGTTTTTTCTATCAGTTTTGAAACTAAAGATGAGTAGTTTCCAAAAGATTTTAATAGCAGAACCTTTCCCCCTCCTTCAAATAAAATGTTCTGAGGAAAGACTATTATATAAAAAGATAAGAATGAGTCTGTTTTGGCTGGGGCCTGGCCCCCCTACATACCTTTCCCTCCTCCTCCTGCTATGACCTCTGGAGCACCTTAGAGATTCTGCAGAGCAGTTTAAAAACTATTGCTGTAGCTAAAACTACTGAACACATGGCTGATTTTATTATTCTTTCCCAGAATTATAACCTGAGCACCCATTAGTTTCATGAACTCAAGAAGCAGAACATAGATGTGGTGTTGCTTACACAGAGAGTTTGTGTATCTGTGTATATGAGAAGTTCCACTAAAATTCCAACTTGACAAGTGTGCACCTGTCAGTCTTGTTTTTAATAAAATGCCTTTGCCTCAGTTTCAGATAAAAGTTGGAACCTCCAATTTTTACATTCCTGACATTTTTAAGTTTGAAATTTGTAATTTATATTTCCTTTCCCTTGTAAGCACAAGCTAAGGCATAGAGCATCCAAATAACACTGTATTTGGAGTGGGAAGTCCTGCATTTCAAGTGTTCCTTGTAATGCATCCTTTGTCCCTCTTAATACTGTCCTTTCTTTTTCCCATGTCACTCCTGTAAACGCAACTGTCAACAGATTTATAGTTTTAAATAGCTTTCCAGATACAATCTCCTCTGGTAAATAAAACTAAAAGATGAGATTAAAGAATAAAAACATAACTTAATGCTATGAGAATTTGAGTTTTTGTATAGTGTTGTCATTATGAGATACCCGTGACATGGGGTTTGAGTCTGCCTCCATACCATGAAAATATAAAACTCACATTAGTAGAGCATGGCAATAGCTTTTCCATCTGAAAAATGATTTATCATTGGTGAGTATTAAAAATAACCAACTTTATTGCCTTTATTACCTGCATCCTCTCTGTGAGGAACAGTAGTCCCTAACCAAACATTTTGAGAACTGGCTGATGTTTAATATTTATTTGTAAGGCTTAGAAATATAATGAAGATATAACTATAAATCTTTTGTGCCATGCGTATCAAAGAATTTAAGTTCATATTGCTTTCCCATTCATCTATTCCTTTTAGATTCTTCAACTAAATAATGCAGAAAACATAGCTTATTAAATTAAAAGAGGAACATAACATTTTAAAAACTCCACCTGTAATTTTGAGGATTAAAACCCTAATCAAGGGCATATCTTGGCAGGCAAATTATTTTAACCTGAAGCTTGATCAAGGTGCATTTAGAAGAATACTCTATCATAGCTAGAGATATTATTACCTTCTTATGCTCAACCTAAAAAGTGGATGCACAGATTACCATTTCAACTCAGAGGGTAGGTTTTTATCTTGAAGACTATGAAATTAAGTTACATGTGAAAAATTAACAGAGCAGTCCATCATTTTTATCACTCAGTCCTTCTCTGAGGAGACTTTTTGTGACACCTGTGAAGAAGCAGAGCCACGGAGTTATGTCCGCGTAAGTTATAGAATATGCCCAAATTTAGCTTGATTGATTGATGATATCCTTATCATCTACTGCAGCACAATGCTGGAGAGTGACTGTAGCACTCCAGAAAAAAAACCCTCACTTAGGAGCTATTTCAAGGTCAAAGCATTACTTAGATACACCTTTAAGGAAAATTATCCTTCCCAACTTGGCAAGAAAATAGTTGGAATGGCTTGAAGATACGAATCTTCAGCTCTCTTTACCATCTCCTGGCTTTCCACCTGTGGAAATAGTTTAAAATATCCATCTTTTGTGGGTTTTTTTTCATTTAAATTTTTTTAACTTAAAAAATTAGATGGGGATCCTTTTGTTATCAAAAGTTGATGACACTAATGAATTCTTGCCATTGGAACACAGCAATGCATAGCTCCAGAGTGGGTCCCTGTGAATTTCACCCCTTGACTTAGGTACTGCTAAGTCACTGTGGCCTTGCCTGCAAGCCTCATTTTATATAGCTTCAAGGAGGGGCCCCTGGGTGGCTCAGTCGGTTGAGCTGCTGGCTTCGGCTCAGGTCATGATCTCACAGTTTGTGGGTTCGAGCCCCACATCAGACTCTGTGCTGACAGCTTAGAGCCTGGAGCCTGCTTCTGATTCTGCCTCTCTCTCTGCTGAGAGAGGCCTGGAGCCTGCCTCTCTCTCTGCTCCTCCACTGCTCATGCTCTGTCTCTCTCTCTCTCTCTCTCTCTCTCTCTCTCTCTCCTTCAAAAGTAAATAAAAACATTTTAAAAAAAAAAATTTTTATATAGCTTGAAGGATGTCCTGATCTCTCTGAGTGAAGCTTTCTTCTTACTCTTTTTTTGTTTCTAGCTGCTTACTCCTGAGCACAAAATTCTCTGAGTACTTGAGACTTACTGTGTATTTGATGGAACTGTGATGCACATACATATATTTTAATAAATTGAAGCTTTCTGTTTGCCATTTGTAACTTACACTAGAAAGTCATCTGGGCCCTACAGTTAAAATTCTACCCTGCACGTTATTTTTAATATGTCACTGGTTTTTTTTTTCATGCTCCAAAATGAAATTGATAATTTTGGTTTTCTCTCCAAAATATAAGTAAGACTTACTTACCAAACCCAGTTTTGAAAGGGTTAGATAATCAGTATTTCAAATGCTAAGAATCATGATCACATTAACAAGAATGCACTACAGTACATAATGAAATTCTTTGAGGTGTTGGCAACAATGTTCTTTCCCATCAGCTTATAAATGCTTCTACCAGTCAGCAAAGGCAGTGCAGAATTTCATCACTTAATCTTGATGCTCAGATAATACCAGTAGTCAAGGTGACACTGTTGAGCTTCTGTCTGCTAGAAAATGTTTTGTTTTCCATTTTCAAAGATGGCTGTTGAGAGATAACCCATTCTCTGCGTCTATGGATGTAATGAAAATACCACTGTGACTTTGGTAGACCTCTTTGACTAAATACACACAAAGTCCATCTCTAGGATTTTACTGTTTGCAAAACTTGGCTATGCACAACTATGTCTTGAATATATGAACTTCTCTTCCACATTCCTCATGTTGGTTTGCTGTTTAACAATATCATTCCTGGGGCACCTGGGTGGCTCAGTCGGTTAAGTGTCCAGCTTCGGCCGAGGTCATGATCTCACTGTTCGTGGGTTCAAGCCCTGCATTGGGCTCTCTGCTGTCAGCACGGAGCCTGCTTTGGATCCTCTCTACCTCGCTCTCTCTCTCTCTCTCTCTGCCCCTCCTCACTCACATGGTTTCTCTCTCTTTCTCTCTCTCTCTCTCTAAAAAAAAAAGAAAAATACATATATATATATATATACACACACACACACACACACACACACACACACACACACACACATAAATCATTCTTCTTCACTCTTCACTGGGTGCCAAATGGCTGGATGCTAAACATTAGTTTGGGATTGCTTTGCTGATAGTCATCTCACATCATACCCTCACTTATCAGCTTCAGTTATTCTCTAGAAAATGCTCCAGAAGAGCTGGAACTTCAGGAATTGGAGACAAGTTACAACCAGAAGGGAGCGTATCTACCTGTAGAAGTTTATAAGGATACATGAGATATAAGCCTCCTAGGCCACTCACAGTGACTTCCACTTGAATTAGGTTATAAATCATTTTTGTTGGGGAAAATATGGTAGATAAATACATAGCCACCAGATTCTTTATTGGCCTTCACTATATGTTCAATAATGAAATAATAATATATTAATAATATTAGGAATATTTGTCACAGTTTTGTTGAGCACTTACTATGGGCTAGATGTAATAATAAGTACTTTACATAAAGTACTACATAAAAGTACTTTACATAAAGTACATGTATCTAATTTAATACAGCAACCCTCTGAGGTACAAAATTAGTATACTCATTTTGTAGAAGAGAAAACTATAAAGTCACCTTTTTCAAGGTCTCATAGCTAACAAGTAGTGAAATCAATATTTAAACCCAAGTGTGACTCCAAAGTCTATGCCCTTAAATCCTAACTTCCTTGGATGTCCATTGTTCTTTAGAATTATTTTGAATGTTTTCAGTAAATGGGAGGGGGGCAGGGATAGTTGGGAGAAGACAAAGGTACTGACAGTGGAAGATTTCCTTCACAACCTTGAGGAAAAGGATTTTTAACTTAGCATTATATGCCAAACCCAACTTTAGAAACATGAGGATTGAATAAAGTCATTTTATAATATTCTAGAAGGGATTCAACATGTACTTGTTTTTACAAGTTTAGTTAAGGTTGTATGCCAGCTAAACAAAGAAATAACTCAAGAAATGGGAAGACATGGAAAAAGTAATAATGGAAAGTCTTAGGATGAGCATTGTGCTGCAGGGCTAGAGGGCAGTCAGTCTGTACGGAAAGGAGGAAGTAGAGTTCCAGGAGGCTGGTGTCAGGGTAAATAGAGTAGGCTCCATAGACTAGATATAATGATTGAGATGCCAGAAGAACCCAAATCTTAAAGGAGGAAAAGAATATTAAATGTGCTTTTTGGGTTAAGAAGGGTGATTAGATAATTTACTTAAACATTCTTTATTGATTTTCAATCTGTAGATAAAGCTTAATTTTGGTTATAGAACAAAAATTAGAGGTTATCAACACTAACAATAATAAAGTTAAGAGAAGGAAGGGGACAGAGAAGTACATTGAAGAAAATGATATTAATATCCTAATCTCACAAAGTAAGGAATGAAAGATAAATACTGTCTATAGTTAATGGAATAAAAAAAATAGAGGTTAAAGCATATTGTTTAATGTTACAAAGTAAAAGAAGAAAGGGGTGGGATAAATAAGCTAAATATATGTGTGCTATAATAGGGCATTAGTAGATCGTGTCTGAAGTTGGTGAATCAAGATTTGAAGACAGGCAACCACCAGAAGAATTAAACATAACAAAAGTATTTAAATAAATAAATATTAGAAGTTGTTAGTCTGGGTAATGGAATGGGGACAAGGAAGGGAGAGCAAGGGGCTATTGCTTTTTTTTATAAACTATTCCTTACTCATTTGTTTGTTTTAGCCATGTGCATCTATTAATTGAATTTAGAAAAATAATAAATTTTGATTTTAAGGAAAGTAAAGGAAAAAATGGTATCAAATTATGGACCTTCTCCATGCCATCTTTATGTATTTCTAGGATGACCTGAAGTACCTTGATGAAAGCAAAGCAAATCAGACCTCAAGTTGGCAAGCCATTAATTTATCATGAGTAGCTGTTGGAAAAATTGAACTTACCTCTAGAGGTTTCCAGGATGAAATCTAACCCTCACAGAAGGAAAAGATCCCAAAAGTTTTAACGTAAATGGTGAAGGGAATTATGAGAGCTATGTAGGAAGTCCAGAAAGGGAAATAAATGCAATGAAACGTCAAAGGAAATAAAGAACACATCCAGTGGGGCAAGATCAGAAACTCTTCACAGAAGAGTTAACATTTTGATGAACCTTTAAAAGATAAGCATAGTTTTGTAAGGAAACCACAGGAGAGAATGCATTTTAGGCAGAGGCAGAGACAAAGAAGGATATGTGATTCAGTAGGGCCTAGACATATACTGAGAAATGGGCTGTCCGGTGTTGGGAGGTAAGGCTCTAAAGGTCATTAAGGATTATTTTGTAAGGAGCCTAGAATATGCACATTCTGTAGGCAGAATAAGAATGATAAGAATAAATCTTAGTATTTACCAGGTAAACACTAAAGAACTTTCAAAGATTTTTGAAGTGATATCAGAGCTGTGATTTTGGAAAATTAGTCTGGAAGCAAGATGGCTAGTCAGGAAGCTACTAGAAGGTAAGGGTAGTATAAAGTAGAACGAAGACAGTGTAAATGAAAGATGAGGACAATGAGAGTTAATGTTAACAATTGTAAAAGTTGGTAATTGGTGAATAACAAGGACTAAAAGTCAAGCATCAAAACTGACTTTTAACATTTTCAGCCTGAAACCTGAAATGGGTTTTCTATATCAACAAGTATAATATGGTAGTTAAGTTTCTATTTGTTGCAAGTAAAAGATACCAGCGAGAACTGACTTGAGCAAAAACAAAACAAAACAATGTTTCCAAACTAGAAGATCTCTCAGTTTTTAAGGAATAGATCTTTGGAAGGTTAGGGTCTAGAAAGACTCCACAATCTTCAACAACAGAAATTGTAACTGCTCTGTAGCTGTGAATATGAATCAGCTACCCTCAGCTTTTCTTTGTTTCTCTCAGTTCCAAAGTCCCTGGAGAAAGAATCTGATTGGCTCATTCTGAGTCATGTGACTGCCCCTGAACTAATTGTTCTGATATGACTGCTGGAAGACTAATTTCATGGGTATTTCCCAGAGAAGGCGAAAATATGAAGTAGGCCATATGTAATTGATCAGTGTGTATGTTCTATTCTTGAATACGCAGATTAGGTACACTTACTATCCCATACTGCCATATGTGAAACTGTTGTTCTCTGTAAACAACTATAAATGTACTCTGCCCTCCTCAACTAAAGATAGCATTCAGAAGTGATACTGTGTGGGGGTGCCTGAGTGGCTCAGTCGATTAAGCATCTGACTTTGGCTCAGATCATGATCTCATGGTTTGTGGGTTCAAGCCCCGCATCAGGCTGTGTGCTGACAGCTAAGAGCCTGGAGCCTGCTTCAGATTCTGTGTCTCCTTCTCTTTCTGCCCATTTCCCACTTGTGTTCTGTCTCTCTCTCTCTCAAAAATAAATAAATGAACATTAAAAAAAAGAAGAAGAAGAGGAAGAAGAAGTGATACCATGTGACCATTGTTCTTCCAAGTGCATAGTCTTCTGGGTGATTCCCATTCTTTCTGTGGTTTGATCATGTTTCCATCTTGCCTGTGGCCTTGCAAGATACTATAACTTAGGTCTTTTGGCTTTCAACTTGGTGGAGGTTCAGGTGCAACTCTCTTTGGTCATCCTGAATGCAGATTCATCTGACACCATTTGCCTCTACCATGCTACCTAAGTTCAATCCCAGCAAAATCAAAGTCATATATCTTTTTTTTTTTTTTTTTTTTTTTTAGTGTTTGTTTATTTTTGAGAGAGACAGAGTGTGAGCAGGGGAGGGGTGGACGCTTAACCGACTGAACCACCCAGGTGCCTGAAAGTCATATACCTGACATGCACCAGAAGTTGGTTCTGCGTCTGCCCTGACCCCAAAGATTGGGTCTCTCTCCAAAAAAGGTTGGTGATGGCATCTCCAAGGCAACCAGTGATTGGAAGTTTCTGATTGGAAAGATTACAGTGAAACTAACCATTCAAAGCAGACAGGCCCAGACTAAAGTAGTACCTTCTGCCTCTGCCCTGATTGTCAAAGCCCTCAAGGAGCTGTCAGTAGAAAAGAAGAAACAGAAAAACATTAAACACGGTGGAAATATCACTTTTGATGAGGTTGTCAACGTTGCCCAACAGATGCAGCACTAATCTTTAGCCAGAAATCTCTTTGGAACCATTAGATCCTGGGGACTACCCAGTATGTGAGCTACAATGTTGGTGGCCGCTACCCTCGTGACATCATGGATGACATCAATAGTGGTGCGGTAGAGGGGTGCCTGGGTGCCTCAGTCAGTTGGGCATCCAACTTTGGCTCAGGTCATGATCTCACAGTTGTGGGTTTGAGCCCTGTGTTGGGTTCTCTGCTGACAGCCTGGAGCCTCTTCGGATTCTGTGTCTCCCTTTCTCTTTGCCCCTCCCCGAATTGTGCTCTGTCTCTCTCTCTCTCAAAAATAAACGTTAAAAGAAGAAAAAAAAAATTTTAGGTAGTGGTGCAGTAGAATACGCAGCTAGTTAAGAACTACAAAGGAAAATATTTCAGTAAAGGATTGTTTGACAGCCAAAAAAAAAAAAAAAAAAAAAAAAAAAAAAAGCTATAACTTAGGGATTAAATTGTAAATTTAACTGTCACTAGTATCCTCTATATACAATTAATTGGAGAAAGGAAGACGGCAGAAGAAAAGCTAATGACAAAATGTCGTTTAAAAATAGGAAAATAGGGGCGCCTGGGTGGCGCAGTCGGTTAAGCGTCCGACTTCAGCCAGGTCACGATCTCGCGCTCCGTGAGTTCGAGCCCCGCGTCGGGCTCTGGGCTGATGGCTCAGAGCCTGGAGCCTGTTTCCGATTCTGTGTCTCCCTCTCTCTCTGCCCCTCCCCCGTTCATGCTCTGTCTCTCTCTGTCCCAAAAATAAATAAACGTTGAAAAAAAAAAATTTTAAAAATAGGAAAATAAAAAGGAAGGGAGTAGGATTTTTCTTTAGATACTATAGCTAAGAGTTGTAATCAAGGACAAAGTGGTAAAGGCTACACTCATGATTTCTGTACTTGACAATGGGACCATAGTATTTATAACTTACTTTCTCCACTGACACTTCATGTTCCTCTTTGCCTTTGAGTAGTATTTTATCAAATCAAAGTAGAGTTCTTACATTATTGGCATGACTCAAATCCCCTACATTTCTAAAAAGTCTGAGCTCAGTGGAATTGTTTGTGTAATATTGTGGTAATCATCCATTATTCCTAACTAATGGTCATGGTAGTACAAGATGTTCTGCCTCAGAGGTTACCAGGATCCAACACCAACTCATTATTAACTCAGCTCTGTCCTCTTTGGCTACAATATCTAGTACTACCCCCATCCATCCTGAGATTGGACCTGCGAATGAGCCTCAAAACAGCACTTGGTTTCTCTACTGGAAGGTTTAACTAAATATCCTTAGTTGTGGTATGAAAAGTAGAGTTAAGATAGACATGACTGGGGCACCTGGATGGCTCAATCAGTTAAGCATCCAGCTTTTAATTTCGGCTCAGGTCATGATCTCACAGTTTGTAAGATCAAGCAAGCCCTGCATCGGACTCTGTGCTGACAGTGGGGACCCTGCTTGGGATTCTCTCACTCCCTCTCTCTCTGCCCCTCCCCTGCTCATGCTCTCTCTCCCTCTAAAAAAATAAATAAACATTAAAAAATATATAATAAAAAAATAAATAAATAAAATTTAAAAAAAAGATAATGGCCCAGATGAAGAAATATTAGGGCCTAAACTTGTATTAGTTAAAGATAGTGAAATGAAGGATATTCATAAAGCAGTTAGGAAGTAAGACTGAAGGATTAATTAGTCAAGAAGATAAAAGAATCAACTCAGGTAGCTACCCTGGGTGATGATAGGACCATCAAGTGAGAGGAAAAAATATAGGTCAGTTTGGGGATAAAAGTAATAAACCCAATTTGGGACATGTTCAATATCAAGGGCTTTTGAATCATCTAAGAAGAGATGTCAGCAGGTGGTAGCTGAATATACAAACTAAGAGATGAGACCAAGAGAATAAAGATCATGCTGTAGAATATATAAAATGAGAATAGTAAAAGGTTCAAGAATGAACCTGGAACACCAAAATCTAAAAGGTAGACATAAGAAACATAACAGAAATTATTAGAGAGAGATGGCTTCTGGAAACTGGTGGGATAAAAAACATTACCAAATGCAACCGAAAGATTCAGGTCTATTGAGTTTAGCAATATGCAAGTCAATTAGTGACTTCACTGAGAGCAGTATCAGTGGAGTAGTGAGGGCAAAATCTAGATTGTGGAGAATTGAAATGAAAATGGAATGTGAGGTATTGATGTAGGTATTTCCTTTAAGGTATTTGAACAAAAGGAGAAAAGAGATTAGATTGGTATCTAGAGAAATATTGGTGGGGTAGGGACTAGGATGAGAAAGATGGGCATGTTTACAGGCTGAGGAGGAAGAGTCAGAGGGAGAGTGAAAATATCCAAGAGAGAAAATGGGGAAAGGAGTAACTAATGAAGGAAGGTCACAGAGGACGGGGATCATGAGCACAGAGAAAGGTTTGGCTCTTAGCTGAAGGAAGGGAGCCCTGTCCTCTTACATTGTTGAGAATAGGGTGGATATAGATGATTTTGTAGGTAGGGGGCCTGGAAAGTTGAAAAGGGGATTGAGTTTATTGATCTGCAAGTGTCAACTTGAGTCTATTTCATGAGTCTTTTACTTGACCCATAGAATTACTGAATCCATATATAATGAACTATTGTAAGATTGATTTTTTTACCCTTTACTATGTGTAGTGTAATACATAGAAAAAGCCCAGTCCCTCTTTTTGAAAAATAATATACAGAAATTCACATTTTAAAAATGTAAACATACTGAGTTTGAGGCATCTGTGGATCCTCTTAATGGAGTTGATCATCTAGACTAGTTTTCATTTTGTTGGAATTTCTCCTCAAATGAAAATATGATCCATTATGTAAAAATTTAATTAATATAAGATGTATTACATAAAGAGAAAGAAGAAGCTCTATATGTGTGGATGATCATATCCTTATAGAAATGGGATTTTTTAGTATAGTTTAATGCTACTTTCTAGATAAGAAAGTCAGATTGAATACACTGATGTGACAAATGATCCTTTAGTCTCATGGTTTTACATACTTTGTTTAGGTCACGACCTGATCATATTAGTGATCTTGTCTATTTAACATTTTCGCTCAAATGAAACTTCTACTATAGCTTTTTTTTTTTTTTACATTCTGACCTACTTGATAATCTAGTCTCATATTCACTATCACAAATAGTGAGTCTATATGTTAGTTGTAGCTCAGTGTAGTTTTAAAGGGTTTTCTTAATCATTTTAATACTTGCCCTTTCCACTCTCTAGAAAGAATGCCTCTGTAATAGTGTTAAAGCTTCAGAATCTTAGAGTGAATTGATTGACCAGAGAAGATTTAACAGTGTCTGGCTCACAGGTTTAATTAATGAAAGGTTGAATGCATGCAGTTTTCACTTTTCTAAAAATTTACTACATTAAAAACTCCCTGTCTCAGGAAAGAAGTAGTACATGTTCTTTTTGGACTGTCTGAAACCATTGAGTCTAGTAACAAATACTTTCAAGTCCCAGGCACTCACCAAAACACTCACTGGAGATAAAGAGACCTTGCTTACTTCCTTTTACATTGGGTATGAATTTTGATTTTTGATGATAACAAGTTTGGATCAGTGCTGGTTTGGGGCAAGGTTCAGATTAATTACATAAAAGAATACATTTTTTAAAAACCCCTATCATATCATGTTACCCATTTCTCTAGCACAAGTGCTATAGGCAGTGATTAAATCTGGAAATAATCATAGGACTCCCCATTAGAATAGTTCATGTATTTGAAAGACCATCTGGTAATGACAGGGTGTCATTCTTATATGAAAGAACTTGAGGCAAGAATCGGGAATGAAGAACCATCAATTGATCTCACGAAAGTTATCTGAAATGTTTTGGTCAAAGTCAAGTTTACTGAGAGTCATATTTTCACTAAGAAGAAGATTCCCAAAGTTCCAGGGTTGGAATAAAAACAACTCATATGCTGTGTGATTAAGCACAAGCACATTTACTGTTGTTTCTTGAGTTGTACAGATGCATTAGCCTTCACATCCAAGAGTGTGGGAAACAGTTTATATTTTAATTGAATTATATCCACCTTAGTTTTCTCCATAGTACTTTTTTTTTTTTTTTTAACCCCATGGTGTTCCAGTTCAATGTAAACAACCACAGTAACACATTGTAAAAATATCCCATTTCTACGCTGGAGTCCAGGCATTCACATTTCCTAAATGACTTTGGGAGCCTGCAGAAACCAAATGATGAGACTCCCTAGGGGTGGTGCAGATAAGTTTGCTAGCAGCGTTTGAATAAAGTTATAGTAGCCTCTTCTGTTGTCTTTGTTCTTTTAAATGGTTCTTACCTACAATTGTTTTTTCATTATTTTATTTGGGGCCAGGAAAATGACCTGGAGAGGACAGAAAGTCCAGTAGCAATCTGACCTATATTCTTAGCTAACTGACTTAACTGGCTTATGTCTTAATTTTTGTCTCTGAAACTAAAAATACAAAGTATGTGATAAATGCATAATTACAATATGATGCCTTTTCTTGGGTATGTACATTCAAGAAATTGGTTATATTTCCAAATTAGGGTGGCTTGTATGCTGAAGTTTTAAGGGGCAGTTTTAAATCTTAATCTCTATGTTTCTTATATAAATGGCACCTTGCATCTTGTGGATGCTGAAATAGACCTCAAGATTTAGGACCATGGTAAAGAAATCTGAAACTTATTATTTCCTTACTGTGAGTTCTTATTGTCTCTGATTAAAAAGACAGTTTCTTTTAAAGTTTCAACTGGAAAAAATGTATATATAATTAGATAGATAGATAGATAGATAGATAGATAGATAGATAGATAGGTAGGTAGATCGGCAGTATTGCAGAGATAAAAGGAGCTCAGTCTCAAGGAATTAGGCAGACCTGGATTTCAATCCCATCTCTGACATTTTCTAGCCTTATGGCCATCATATGTGTAGTAGTTACAGTAAAAGCACCTACTTCCCAGAGTCATAGTGAGGATTAAATTATTACCTGAATATTTTATCTCTAATTTGAGTAAGCACACAGCCAATAAATTTTTTTAGAGATGTGTGAGTCATAGTATTGTGTAAAACTGGATGTATCAAAATAAACTATTTTAAAAAGTGACATTTGGGGTGTTAAGCCTGGAGTGAACACCCTACTACAGAGACCAACATCTTTCAACCCACAGGCTGCCAGTTGGCCCGAACAAATGCGGCAGGAAGGGATAAACTCCATGGACCGGTTATGTCACTTCTGGGTCTGTTTCCTCATACCTGTATTGAGGATTATAGTGGTTGCTAATTAAGTCCCTGTCTACTTTTGATACTGTGACTTTTTTTTTTTTGACATGATTAATTCTGCCTACTTTTTTTTTTTTTTTTTTTTTTAGTATACTTGACACACAATGTTACATTAATTTCAGGTATATAGCATAGTGATTTGACAACTCTGTATGTTATGCTATGCTCACCACAAGTGTAGCTACCATCTGTCAGCATACAACACTATTACAATATTATTAACTACATTACCTGTGCTGTACCGTTTATTTCCAGAACTTATTCATTTCATAACTGGAAACCTGATACTTTGACTCTAAAGCAAAAGAAAAATTAAAAGAATAACTATAACAAGTGTGGAAGTAACCAAGATGTCCTTCAGTAGGTGAATGGATAAATAAACTGGTACATCTAGACAATGGAATATTATTCAGAACTAAAAAGAAATGAACTATCTAGCCATAAAAAAAAAAAAAGAGGAACTTTAAGTGCATATAACTTAAACGCATATAACTAAGTGAAAGCAGTGAATTCTGAAAAGGCTGCATACTGCACGATTCTAACTATATGACATTCTGGAAAAGGCAAAATTATAGAAACAGTAAAGAGATCGGTGGTTGCCAGGGGTTATGAAAGAGGGAGAGATGAACAGGCAAAACACAGGGGATTTTTAGGGCAGTGAAACTATTCTGTATGATACTATAATGATGGATACATATTGTTATACATTAATCTAAACCCATAGAATATACACCACCAAAAGTGAACTCTAATGTAAACTATTAATCTTTGGTAATAATGATGTGCCAATGTAGATTCATCAATTGTGACTAATGTACCAAAGTTCTGGAGGATGTTGATAATGGGGGATGCTGTGTGTATGTAGGTACACAGGAGGTATCTGTACTTACCACTCAGTTTTATTGTAAACCTAAAATTCCCCCCAAAAAATAAAGTCTATTAAGAAAAAAAAAACAGGATGAGAGGAAATAAAAAAAGGTATTCACTGAGTGCCCTCATTGCTACTGCCTGTTGTATACACTTAGCCTTTCCACTCTTTGTGGCCATCCCTCTCCTCTAGCCTCAGTCACTTTTATGTGGATGTTTAAAGCAACTTTTTCTCCTGCAGTCAGTTCCTAGAAACTGTGCCATAAAGGAGACCATCACAGAACAGATCATTGTTGAAAGAATTATATTTCCTTATACAAACAATATTATAATGGAGGATTGCATTCCTGCCCAGAACTTGCCATCAAATAAAAAGGTATGCTCCAAGTTCTCTATAATGAGCTTGAGTATACAATACACATTGATTGGGATCCTGTATACTATGGGTGATTAGTCCATAAAAATACGAGTCTGGAAATAATCATAATTTATAACCATTTTTGGATAGTGTATTCCTTTTAAATCTTCCTTGGATCGTTGTTACCCTTGGGATACAACCTGTCTGTACCAGCTCTATCATGCAGCTACCCTGGTGGCCTGAGGGACAGGGCACTATGACTGGCTTATCAAAGTGTTGGAGTACTTGAGGAGCAGTTCCCTAAAGAAGGTGGCTTCATTTGCTCAGATAACTAAGGAGACTAACTGGGTTTATTCCCCTCCCCCTCCAAAAATAAATAAATAAATAAAAGGAAGAAGAGAGAGACAGGGATGGGAAAAGAAAGAATGTTGTATTTCCCAGATCAAGGTTCTGAGACACCTCCCAGGATGTTTTACAAGACTTTCTCTTTCAATACAGAAAAGGAAAGTCTGTGTTTGTTCCATAACAGTACATTTAATATATAAAACTTATTCTTCACAAAAACCATGAACATAGATGCCTTGTACTTTTATATTCCCTTTGTTTCTGGAAGTCTAGGTCAGATGCTCCATAAAGTTTTTATCACCATGTGATCTGTAAAGCATATGTTCCACCAGAAAATCCTTCTAGTCACCAGCCCTCTGGTTTCCATAGAGGTGATGATGGAAACTTACAAATAATTCCAGACTAGCATTATGCTGCAAAGGATGTTTATAAAATGTTAAGTTCTGATGAAGGGGATAATATTTTAAAATCATTCTTGATCTCTGAATAATGCTACATATTAATGGTTATATAGCATTTGGCTTCAAATTTTTTACTACATAAACTTTGATATGCTACCTAGTGTAAGTGTCCTACTGGAAAAAAAGTAGAGATGCTTGTCTTTTTTATAGGCTGAGAAGATCTGTATCTTTCAAATAAATGCTTCTTACCATTATTACCATCTTTTTGGTTATCTCCTGGAAGAAAAAAAAAGAAAGGAAGAACACTAGTTTTTCTTATCCAGAATCCAAAATTTGAGTCAAGCCCAATTTCATAGGAATGTTCTGTGTAATGGGGAGTTAACTAAGTCGGAGGTCAGCAAACTATGGCCTGCAGTCTCCAGGTCCAATCTGCCCCCACAATATGTTTTTCTAAGACCTATAAGATAAGAATAGTTTTACATTTTTAAGTGTTTGAAGAAAAATCAAAAGAAGAAAAATACATGAAATTCTAATTTCAGTGTCCATAAAGTTTTATTAGCACACAGCTACGTACATTCATTTACATATTGCCTGTGGCTGCTTTCATGCTACAAGAACAGATTTGAGTAGTTACAGGAGGGACTGCGATCTCCACAAAGCCTAGAATATTTGCTATCTGGCCCTTTAGAGAATAAATTAGCTAGCCCCTGATCTAAATAATTTCACCATCTACCACTCTACCCACATATTTTTTTGCACTTTCTCTCCCCATCCCTTATTCCCCTACCCCTTCCTCTTTTCCTCTTCACACACAGACATCGTTTTTTTTTTTTTTAATTTGGCAATTATAATTACAAAGAAACCAAATTGTGAGCCTATAGTAATTGATAAGCAAAAACACGTTTTAATTTCCCTTTGCCTTGTCAAGTCTTTCCTCCCCAGCAGCTTTCCCTTTCCTCTGCAGCCTTTATATAGAATTCCTAAGGCCATGCCATTTTCCCAACATATTTTGTTTTTAAGGTGGAGGTTAGATCTTGATACATTTTTTAACTTACATGGAAAGTTCCCTGTTAGTATGTGGTCCCATTTTTAACCCATTTGCAGACACCCCCGATTATCTAAAATCACTTTCACATGGGGCTGAGGTTAAGCTTTATTTCTCTTGGCATGTCTCTGCCACAGCAGACACTTCCTCTTTGCCTTGAAAGGACAAAACGATGTTCAGCTGTCTGGGCTTAGGCCCAGTATTTGATTTATACATTATTTAATTTCCTCCTGAAAATTGGAAGCAGGGCTTTCAGGAATGGAAGTCAGTATTTTTCATTTGTTTAAGAACACTTTTAGGTCTAATATAATCATCGGTAGTAGATGTCAGCATGATTGGGGGTGACTTAAGGTAAAACAAATAAAACATGAATACAAAGGAAAAGTATTTAACAGTGGAGAAGATCTGAAGTTTTGAATAATCGTTATTGTATGTGTTGTTAGGTATTTTTGTGCTAGTGCTAGCGTTCATTCAACAAACTTTACTGAGCTACGTTTTGGGGCAGCTGCCTTCACCCATTGGAGGAGAGACCTCTAACCATTATGTTATAGTTGAAATTATGGGGTGATTAGAAGTTCAAGGAGGACTTAATATGACCATTCTAGTAATTTTACAGGGGATTTTTGGTTTCTGTCTGAGCTGCTACTGCGTTTATCTCCAGAGTTAGGTTCATGCACATGCCAGGATGTATATGCCAAAATGGCTTGCAATTCTTACAGCAGTGAACTCAGGAAATTAAAAATTAACTCTGGAAATACATTTCATGTTCTACATCCACTTTGGGGTAGTGTATTCCTTTTTAAATCTTCCTTAGATCTTTGTTGCTCTTAGGTTACAACCTGTCTCCTTTTTACCACCAAAGTTCTTAAAAGTCTGGCACACCTAGTGCCTCCGCTTCCTCACTCCTCACCCACGTCTCAAACCCTGGCAGATGGCTTCTCCATCCCTCCACCACTGCTGAGCTGATGTCACTGACTGTTTCCTCATCTCCAATCCAGTAGCCACTTCTGAGTCCTTTGCTCTCTGGCCTTTCTGCCCATCTGCCAGAATTCATACCCCCTTCCTGAGACCCTCTTCCAGTTTTCATATGGGCTGATTTAGCTTCTTCCATTTCTTCACCTTCTGTGCACACTCCTCTGTTAGTATCTAGCTAAGCGAAAGTATTCCCAGGGTTGTGTTTCTTGGACCTCTTCCCTCCCTATACTCTAAGCTTTTTCCGTCTCATCCTTTCTCAGTGTCTGAGACACTTGAAGAGAACTTAGAGGGCTGCAAGAAGCATAGTTTGAAAATCACCCCAGGCGACTACATCTGAGTCCCTTAGTTCAGCCCACCCTGTGCCGCTGCTGGGCCTTGCAGGAGTGTTCCCCCACACGGAGCACCTTGCCTCCAGTGCCAGCACCTTCATCCTCACATTCCTTTAAAGCTCATTCCTGAAGGATTCCTCAGTGTTACTGAGCTCCCAGGAGATATTTTTTCTTCCTCATCTGAACTACGGTGAGACAGCCTGATATGGTAGATAGAGCAAAGGTTCTGGAGTCAGGCAGATAATGGATTTAAATCTGGACCCACCACTTGCCTGTCTGTGTAATATTGGGCAAATTTACCTAGATGCTATAAATGTCAGTTTCTTCATTTATAAATGGTGAAGGGAAGGGGAATGCAACCTACCTCAGGGGCTTGCTGGGTAGCTTAGATCTGTGAAAGTCTAGACCATTTGTGGTGGTGCTGGTGGTAGTATTGGTAACTAACGTCGTCCTCATCAATATTATTCTTCCATCCCAGCATTTCACGCCTCTCATGTCAGGGACTTCTCTTTCTAAGTAGGCATTTATAGGATTGTGTCTCCCTTCTGAATTCTAGGCTCCTAGAGGCTGTCTTTATATTCCCTTACTCCCAAGAGCATAGAACAATGACCTGTACATAGGCTGTCCTATGTGAATTGAGTTCAACAGAATAGCCCTTCTCCTTCCTTAGAAGAAATACTGGCTTCAAAAATTTTTTTAGGACTCAGAGCTGTTTTGTTTGTAGCTCTGTCATCACATTTTAATCAAATATTAGCATACTAAAAAGTCGTTGTTAGATTTGTCATACTGAATCTTGAAACTGGCTTTTGAAATGATTGCATTTTAATTCCTCGGAGACTTAGGACCTATATGTTAGAGCTATCTTAGATAGCCTGAAATAATTCTTATTTCTGAAAATACTACTTTGTATTTTATATGTAAGTGCTATCAGCAGTAAAGTATACTTTAAATAAGAAAATTAAGACATATTTAAATTCCTTATGTTAAAATGTGGCTGTCTTTGATTTTATACTTTCTCATTTATAAATTCAAAGCCAACTGTACAGTTTTTTTAGCTTAAGTAACTAGCCATTTTTCTTCTTACACAATGTTTTTTTTTTTCTTATAAAATCCTTATTTTCTATCTCTGAATATATTTCTGGAAAGCAGATTTGATGCTTCTCAGAAGTGGCTCTTTGTTGGTTGTTCAAAGGACCAGGAATGTAGATTAAAGTTCTGCTGGTGGTTTTTGAAGAAGGAAGTAGGGAAAGAGCCATCATGCCATTACTGGTCTGAACTTCTGTGACAGGGCACTGCTGCGATTTGTGGATGTGACAGACCAGACAAGCACTGAGAGGCCTTGGGAAAACAGCACAAATCCACTTGGAGTACTTTTTAAAAGTACCGGCAACCCACAGTCACTGAGGTCTCCCCTGGTCAGGCATTCATCAGTCACAAAGCCTTTTTGGAGCAGTTCTGCAAAGCTCAGTATCAGATGGCATACTCAGAGCTCTGAACAAGCTGTGCTTCACCGGAGTTTAGGATACGTCTGCAGTGAGCTCCAGGAAAGTGTGCTCAGCGTAGTGATGGGGTCAGGAAAGGGAAGCAGTGGCCGAGGGCAGACTGAATTCACCCTCAGAATAATTTCAGGAATTACTTGCAACCACTCAGGAATATAAAATAGTATCCCAGCTGAGAGTTTTGTTTGACATTCCATTTAGCTCTAATCTCTTCTTAATCTCTACTATTTTTATTTGGTTACTAGGTATTTAAGGCAGTGCCATATTGTGCAAGGCTGGCCAAGAGCACACTTCAAATCAATAGTAGTCAAAGCAGGCTCTACTGAATCTAGATTAGAACATGAGCATACAAGTTTAGTGGTTCTGAAGTTTGTGGGATAGTTGTTTTTTTGGCTTTTGGTAAGCCTTAATATTCTGCCAAAGCAGTATATTTGAAGTAAAGTACAGCACCTACTCTAAGGCATAAATGCTACATTTGGTCAAAAAACAAATTGTTAGAACAGAAGTCCTAACATCATTGAACAGTGTCAAACATCAGACCTTATTCACATCATACATTCTCCTTCTTTCTGTCATTGTCTTCATTCATTCATTCAACACATATTTATTGAGCACCTATTATGTGCCAGGTAAGGTTCTAGCACTAGCATATGTTAGTGAACAAAATAAACAAAAGTCTGTACTCTGTGTGTGCTTCATCTTTGTGAGGGGAAACAAACCATCAAAAAATGCAATATATGGGATGGCAGTAACAGAGAAGGGAGCAAAATAAAGTGGGGAGGAGGCAGCAGAGCAGTTTTAAATAAGGTGGCCAGGGAAAACCTCACTTTTCTGAAAAGGTGACATTTGAGTAAAGACCTAAGGCAAGTTAGTTATCTGAGGAAAGGGCATTTCAAAAGAGGGAACAAGTGCAAATGATTTGAACAAGACTGAGCTTTTCATGGCTAAGAACAGCCAAGAAGCCAGTGTCACTGGCTGGGTAAAGAGAGTGTGGAGGTATTCCAGTGTCCAATTGAAGAAGGCAGGAGGGCATGATTAGTATCAAATGCTGCTGATGGATCAAACATATTGAGAATTGAGGACTTATCATCGGATTATGATCTTCACAGAGCAGTTCAGTCAGTAGAGGGTCAAAAGTCTCATTTGAGTGGGTGTAAGGGAGAATTGGGAGGAGAGGAACTGGAGAACAACATATAAAGCCAGCTCTTCCAAGGACTTTTGCTGGTGGCAGATTGAAGCAGGTATGGAGACAAGGGAGGGATTATGCTTTTAAGACGAGTAATTGCAACATATTTTTGTGCAATTATATATGGGGAGCAATTACAGCGGCAAATCTTGACTTAGGAAAGAGAGAATGGAATCTAGTGCATAAATGGAAGGACTGCTCTTGACAATCAGGATAGTTCATCCACTGAAACAGGAAGGAAAAGTAAGTGTGCAAGTACAAGTAAATGGACTAGGGTGGGTTGAGTGATGGTAGCATATTGAAAGTTCGTTTCTGACATGTAAACAAAGTTCATTTGCAGTGTTTGAATAAAATCTACAATATCCCTGTCATATGTTCATTTATTCACTATCTCTAGAGCTATCTCCAAATTTGGCTAGCTTATAAATTATTCATATATTTCCCACCCCCCCTTTTACTGAGCAAAAACTTGTCTTCTACAGCACTGATCCTACTAATGCTTTCTAGAGTCTCACAGGGGTGACAGCTCCAGTCCTTCTCCAGGAGTCTTTTGAGTACTAGAGGGTTTCCCTGATTTCTCACTGCTGACCTCATTCATTCTGGCTACCTACCTAATCCTTGGTGTTTCTTTTGCCATGTGATATAAACCCCTCTCACATCTATTCTCTCTCCTGAGAGGAGTCAGGCTTATTTTATCAGTTTCATTTGTTAATCAGGACTCATTTGTCCTGGACTTTAGGGTCTTTTTTCTCCTATGCTTGTTTTTTTCCTACATATTCAGTGTTTCTATTTATACCCAACTAGCATGCCAGCAAGGTTTTTATCTGATATGTTTATCCCACAGACAAAGCGTAGCTATTAAAGAATCACCTCCAATCCAACCTTTATCCACTAGTTAGGCCCTTGTGATAGGATTGTCAGTTCTAAGTTTTCACATGACTCCATGTAAATCAGAAGAATTTGGTCAGATTAAATGGTACGGGGCAAAGAGAAAAGAATATATTACCAATGGATTTAAGCCTGGATGATTTGGAGAATGATGTATCTATCCCTGAAAATGAGTTGGTGAGGCAGGCAGTTTTCAGATCAAGGTGATACATCTGGTGTTGAATACCTTGGGTTGTAGGTCCCTAGAGAGAGGCCTTAGCTGAAGATGAATATTTCAAAGATATTTGTATAGGAGTGATAATTGAAGACATGAGAGGAGATTCATTTTTCAAGAAGTGACAGGTAAAAGACTAGAAAACCAAAGGCCAAGAATAATGTATCTATATTGGAAATGTCTATGGCGTGTTAGCATGTGATCTTCTGAGAATTGGAAGCTAGTCCTAGAACATTATCATGTACATGAAAAACTGATGTAGGAGAACCACACTGGTTTGAATCACCAGGATAAAGAAGAGTCCCGATTTTCCTGTTATCGCTTCCCTAAGTCCATGATGCTGCCGTATCTGAGCTGACCTTAATCCCACTAGTATCCCCATTAGCACTACTGCTGCCTTTACCATTACGGCAGCCTACTAGTCACAGTAGTGGTAACCAGGAGGTAGTGACTGAGTGTGAGCTTCAATAGCCAAGCTTTGGAGAAAAGGCAGGCGGGTTCTGTAGCATGATGCCACTTGGAGATGTGGAGAGGTTCAGCGGTGACTAGAGCTGGTAGAGGCTAGAGGTCTTCAAAGGTTGGTTGGAGCTGAGCAAAGCAGAAAATTGGAAGAACTGAGGCAAATAAAGGAGCCAGAAAATATGATTTTTAAGACTCACCTTTTTTAAATGCTCAACATCACTCATCATTAGGGAACTACAGATCAAAACCACAATGAGATACCACCTTACACCTGTCAGAATGGCTAACATTAACAATGCAGGCAACAACAGATGTTGGTGAGGATTCAAAGAAAAAGGATCTCTTTTGCACTGCTGGTGGGAATGGAAACTGGTGCAGCCACTCTGGAAAACAGTATGGAGGTTCCTCAAAAAATTAAAAACAGAACTGCCCTACAGCCTAGCAGTTGCACTACTAGGCATTTATCCAAGGGATACAGGTGTGCTGTTTCAAAGGGACATATGGACCCCCATGTTTATAGCAGCACTATCGACAATAGCCAAAGTACGAAAAGAGCCCAAGTGTCTATCAACAGATGAATGGATAAAGAAGATGTGGTACATATACACAATGGAGTATTACTTGGCAATCAAAAAGAATGAAATCTTGCCATTCTCATCAATGTGGTTGGAACTAGAGGTTTTATGCTAAGTGAGATTAGTCAGAGAAAGATAAATATCATATGACTTCACACATATGTGGAATGTAAGATACAAAACAGATGAACATAGGGGAAAGGAAGCAAAAATAATATAAAAACAGGGAGGGGGACAAACATAACAGACTCTTAAATACAGAGGACAAACTGAGGGCTGCTGGAGGGGTTGTGGGTGGGGAGATGGCTAAATGGGCAAGGGGCATTAAAGGAAGACACTTGTTGGGATGAGCACAGGGTGTTATACATAGGGAATAAATCACTGGATTCTACTCCTGAAATCATTATTGCACTTGGATGTAAATTAAAAAAAAAAAAAGACCTTTTTTAAAATTTTGAATGAGCAATGGTTGAAAAGCAAGATCCTGTAATCATATCCATGCTACAGTCAATAGGAGCATCTTAACCTGGTTCTTCTTTGCTTTTCACTTTTGTCCTACTTGACCATTTTAGACTTTGACCAACATACAAATAAGTTTTAAAAAGGAACAAAAGACTGGAAACAACTCAAATGTACATTACTTGGGACCCGGTTGAATAAACTATGCAGTTGTAAACAATAAGAAGTGGTTTCTAGGATAAATCATTAAGTAAAAAAAGGCAAGGCAGAGAAAAGTGTGAATAGTATGCTAACATTTAAAGAAGAGGATGGCAAGAGGAGGTAGGAAAGTTTCAGTTTTTAAATATATCCCAGCCAATAAATGGAGAAGGAATAACACATAAGAGCACCATTTCGCAATATTCAATGAAGTAAAGGACTTAGACAATCACAAGTAACTATGAAACCATAGAAAACTACCAAACCTTATGTACCCCAACATCATGTATGAAGGATTTGTTCCCAAAACATCAAGCCACTCAAGCCTCTAGATCTTATTATGAGTTTACAGGAAATACAGGAGACAGAGGAACATGTTAAATCACACCACAGAGATGCTGTCAAGAAAATAAAGAACTGTGTAGGACATATAGTCCTGTTTCATCAACATAAATTGTAAGGAGAAGACGGAGGGGATTTTTTAGAAATGAGATACATCAAGTAAATACAATACATAGGTCTTATTTTGATCCCAGTTCAAACAAGAGAGCTATAGAATGCATTTATGAATAAATGGCAGTATTGTAATACTGACTATTGATAATACTAAGGAATTATTGCTACTTTAATGTGGAATAATAATGTGGGTTTTTTAAGGAAAAATCATTCTTTTAGATACATGCTGAAATATTTATGGATTAAATACTAAATATATTAAATATGCTGTGATTCTGGGATTTGCTTTAAAAACTTTAGTGCAGGGGCGCCTGGGTGGCGCAGTCGGTTAAGCGTCCGACTTCAGCCAGGTCACGATCTCGCGGTCCGTGGGTTCGAGCCCCGCGTCGGGCTCTGGGCTGATGGCTCAGAGCCTGGAGCCTGTTTCCGATTCTGTGTCTCCCTCTCTCTCTGCCCCTCCCCCGTTCATGCTCTGTCTCTCTCTGTCCCAAAAATAAATAAACGTTGAAAAAAAAATTTTTTTAAAAAAAAAAACTTTAGTGCAGTGGTGAAGTGTAGGCAAAATAAGGTTGGCCATGAGTTGCTTGTTGTTAAAGCTAAGTAACAGATTAATGAGAGGTCACTGTTCGTTATTGTCTCTACTATTGTGTATATTTGCATTTTCTCTAGTTTAAAAAAAAAATAAAGGGAGGGAGATACTATTATCTCCCTGAATGTTTACTAAGGATTTTAGTCTCCTCTATCTCCCCCTTCTCCTCTCTTCTCAGGGGCAAGAATTGGGCAGGTTTACAAAGTATGGTGGTGCTGTCATGAAAGACACTTCCAGTCATCTTTCAGCCACTCAGCTGATACAATGAAGTCAGAGCACTGCAGGCTTCAAATGCTGTCCATTTCATTCCCCTGTTCCTTAAGCCTCATCAACACACATTTCCAGTTACATGCATTTCCAGTTACAATTGAATTTAGGGACTGTCTCCAAATAAAATTTCCATAACTTCCAAACTAAACAGCTCCAGACTTGAACCTTGTATGTATTAGCTATTTATGGCCCTTCCCCCGTAAAAAGTTGAGTTTTTGTTTGCTTTCTTTTCTGATTTTCGTTGTGACTTCTCCAACTGATAAGAAAGAGAATGGATTTAACACAAAGATAACTTTAACCATAACCTATTCTGGAATCATCATTCAAAAGAATAGCTTTACTTTTTTCCTATAGCTTCCATAATCATTTCCAAAGAAATTGACTGGTGGCCCCTAAGGCTTTTCAACTTTATCATATTTTGGATATCTGTGGCCTGGAAATCAGTTGTACAGCTCAGAATGTTACCTGAACCCCTGATGAGCAGCGTGGTCTAAGAAAACAGCAGCTAGAAACAACTGGAGCCCCCCTGCAGCATGCTGAGCACTGTTTTTGCACCACTGGGCACAAGTTCCAGAGTGGCATCTTCTCACAGAATATTTAGAGGTAATATGTTGCCAAGAGAACATTTGAGAGCATTGTATAAGCAACACAAGTTTACTTGCACATAGAGAAAGAGGAAAGCCACTTTTTACATCCTCCCTTTCATTCCTTCCACCCGCCAACATACGCCTGCCTTAAATCACCTGTACTTCCAGCCCTTCCATGGATCTTCACCTCCTGCCTCCAAAAACATTACAGAATTGCCATGTCATCACAGTGTGACCACAGATACACACACACACACACACACACACACACAGTTGACTTGGTACAGGGGAATGACCTACCTCAATATGGCCCCATCATCATACCCTTCTCCCCAGCCACAGTGATTGGACCACGGTACTCAGACACTTTCCACAGGAGTTTTCATCACTGAAACTGAGAAAATGAGGACTTGGTAGTGGCTGAAGCTGTAAGATATAAAACATAAAAACCGTATTGCCATGTTTTCTACTATGTGGGGAAAACCACTCTGTAGTTAAAGAGGAATAAAACCAAATAAAGTACAGAGAGAAGCAGAGAATCCTGATAGCATTCCAGTCCCTGGTTCCAGATGGTCTGCTGTGCCCAGCCTCACTCTTGTCCTTAGGTTCTGTTAGATTCAATAATATCCTTATAATAAATTCCTCCTTTTGATTCTAATTAGGTTTCTGTCCCTAGCAGTTGAGCCCTAATATACAGCAGATGTCACAGCTGATTGCACCTATTTCCAGACACAAGAGAAGCTGAGGCAGAATTCAGTCCACCTTGCTCAGAGGCATTCACAAATGTAGTGTGAAAACTACTTATGAGTCTCCTTTGATTAAAGTTAGCCTGGTCGCATTTGTTACGGCAATTAAAGAATACATAGCCTTAAAAGTCTTTTCAGTACTTGGGTTTCTTCTTAAAGTAAATAAATCAAAAGTGTTCATTAAAAGATTGATATAAAAATTTAATAATTCTGAGGTTAACCTAAAAACTTAGCCTAATCTTCCATGGGAACATTTGTGTATGTGTGTGTGGGTTTTAAATTCCACAAATATTACTAAAATGAGCAGCCGGCAGAAAGATGTTTTAAAATATTCTGTTTCAGCATGTAAAATCTCGTTTTATTACAGAATTCTTTTGTTAAAGGCACAGACAGCTATGCTGGGTTACTGCCAGAGTGATGGGATTTTAACAGTTCGGTTAATTTTAAAAGATTTGCAAATGCTGGGTTTCAGAACTACATGGTGAAATGTACTGTGCACTTTAAAAACTGCTTAAACTCTTGCCACATCTTGTGAACTTACATTGCATCTGCAAATGAGTGTGCACGTGTATGCACGTGTGTGTGTAAACACAATTGTCTACCTTCATATGTATGTATGTATATGTTTATTTCAAAGAGAACAGAGCTGGGGGGAGAGAGCAAGATGGACCTGTAAAATAATTCAGAATTTCCCTTGGCTTTCCCATTCTTCAGTGTAACTATGGAATGAGTACAAACGATATCTTGAACACACTGTTGCAAAGGTGATATGGGTTTATTTCCAGTTAGATACCAGCATGCTAAAATGGAGATGCTTGTTCCCAAGGCGTACCCTATCTAAAATCTAGTGATTAGATCTACAAATGAAAAAGTACACCCATAAGAGGAAAGTCTTGACACTTGCTTCAATTTTCTCCATTTTATAACATTATAGAGTGCTTTTATGTGTATGTATTTTACCATTTATAATAGAAAATACATTAAGATTGCAAAATAGCTTCCACTGTATCATAATCCCCTTGTGTTCAGTTGACTCATCTCTGTGAAAAAGAAAAATTCTTTTCATGAGAAATGTCTGTCAGTCTCTTTCCAATGATATATTTTTTTGATGGTTAGGAATCTGAGCAAAGTTTGCCTAGTATAAAACAATTAGGTAAAATTATGAATACAGTCTTGAAATATATTAAATATACATACTCAAATTCACTCAATTTTATGTCTTTAGATTTTAAGAACTTAATGAATAATTTGTGCTTTAAAAATTCCCCATTAGCTCTTTAATGTACTAACTGCCACATTTCTGATAAACAAGCCAATCCCACTAAGTAATAATTTAAGGCACCTTTTAAATTAAATTTTTAATGATTTTTTTATTATCAATAAGTAGTTTCATCTACCTTGCTTTCCCACAACACCTTCTACATCTGTTGATTGCTCTAATGGCCTTTCTCATAGTTTTTAGTTTAGTCTTTACAACTGGACATTTTTAAGTCTTTATTTAGGAAACTTTCAGGCTTTTTCATTGCCAAACTTGACATAAACCTTATTCTCTCATAAGCAGTTTTGCAAAGGAGTTTGGGTAACATTAGTTAAGAAGGAATGGTTAGGTTCCATAATCCATTAAGTAATGGACTTAAGGTCAGAAGAGAAACATGTAAGTGTTTTAGTTAGTCTTCATAAACCGAATATCTTTATTCCCCACCTTGACTTGGACTATGAGTAACTAATGAAAATGATTGTCCTGTGTGGCTTTTACAGGTACTTGTAACTTCTAAGTTGTATCACATACATAATGATTTTAGTATCAAAACGTAAGAGCTGTATCTCATGTGTCTTTCAAATCAATAAACACAAAGATTTTCCTTTTTTTCCCTTTTTAATGGAAATGCAGTATAAGACAATAAGCCATATAATTTTGCAGATAAGAAAACAACCCCATCAGTTTCTAAATACCCAGTGTGTACTGTTATTACCAAACATCAAAGTCTACATTAGGTATTTAAGTCTGAAAATTCACTTATGGGCTAACTAAAATTGCACATAGTTAATATATGTCACTTGTAAATCCTAATCTTATCTTGGATACTTAGGTTTTTAATTCCTTAACTAGTGTGCTTAAATTTTCAGTCTTTGTGTATTACCTTAGCTTTTTTTTTTTAATAAATGAAATACGATATTAGTCTTTAGGTTCCTCTTCATGTCAGTAAAGACCTAAGTAAGTTATACCTGGTGGCAGCTGTTGAATGTTTATAAGGTACAAGAGGAAGGTCTAAGAAAGCAAAAACTACTTTCCCATTACAGTGATTAACTCCACATTGTAACTCCTGTACTCCTCAACTGTGATAATTCTAGCCAAATTACATTCTTACAATAAGATAGATATTATTGTGAAGCATTCATAGGATTTTAAAAGATTTGAAATATAGTAACTATAGCACAGTGGTTCTTAACCCTTTTTCAATAATGGTTTCTTTTTTAGAATATGATGAACACTTTGAACCATCTTTCTAGAAAAAAAAGAAAAAATGTATATGTAAGTTTTTAAGGGTTTCAATATATTCTTAGATCCATTTGGATATCCATAGACCCTAGGTTAAAAATCTTTATTATATGGCCAATAAGCACACAAAACTAGTAAAGTTTTTACATACAATATGATGTGCATAAAGTATAAGATAAGTAATTATAAGTAATCTTTTCACTCCCTGTCATGTGCTGATGGTATACTTAGTGTTTGCTCACCAGGACCTATCTTCAGAAGCCCCCTAGCTAGCTACAAATTGTCAAGTCATTTTTTTTCTGTTTAACACAGATAGCCATTAAACAGCATGCCATAATCTATAAAATGATTTTAGAGATGCCATGCAAGGCTGCTGATCAGCTGGACCAGCATGCAGCCGCCCAGAGAATGGAAAAAGAGAAAGGAGCTCACTATAGATTAAGACTGAGCATTAGGGTGGGTGAAATGGGTGAAGGTGGCCAAAAGGTACAAACTTCCAGTTATGAAATAAGTCTTGGAGATGTAATGTACAGCATAGTGACTATAGGTAATAATCGTGTGTTGTGTATTTGAAAATCACTAAGAGAGTAGATCTTAAAAGTTCTCATCACACACAAAAAAAAGTGTGTAACTATGTGGTGATGATAGATGTTACACTGTGGTGATCATTTCATAATACATATATATACTGAATCATGTTGTATATCTGAAAGTAATATAATGTCCTATTCCATCATTGCTCAAAAAAAAAAAAAAATGACTGGCTGTAAAGGGGGAAAAGGATCTACCTCCCAAATACTCTACTCTGTGAGAGCTCAAAGATCCCGAGCTGAACAAAATGCAAAAAAAGCTACCCAGGGCATCTGTGACGCTACAGTTTCAGAGGAAACATTTTTATGTGTGTGTTAGTAGGGCAAGATGTGGGGACTGGCTGTGAAGATGGCTGACAGGGGAGAAAACATGTGGTGTGGTTTAACACCACTGCCTACACCTTCCCCCTACCCATCCCCAAAGCCACCACCTCCCTATCTCCCACAACATTGGCAGAGAGGATCAAACCCTCCAGACTTAGAGGAGAGGCTTATAGCAAGCTGACCTTTCCTGGGTCTCCTCTCCCAAAAACATTCCCTGTCCTGCTCTTCTCTCCTCTTTGCCTGGAGCCAACCTCAAGGTCTCCCATTTATGGATGCTTTTACCCAAGAACTGGTACCTTTTCCAGCTTTCTGGACATAGCTTGGTCAGCAGTCTTACAAGATTCACAAGTACACACCTCCACTTAGGATGAATCATTGTTCCCAAGACGTTTTTACCTTTTTAATGCATAGTAGACAATTATCTTGGCTGCAGTTGTCACAGCAGGAGGTGTGTGTGTGTGTGTGTGTGTGTGTGTGTGTGTGTGTGTGTTTAAGGCAAAAACTAATTTATATCACTGTTCAGAGATGACCTCAGCGGGAGACCTTTTTGCAGACTCCCAAAGGTCAAGGGACATGCTAACCTGTTATGTTGGGGAGTAGAGCAGAGCAAAGGCTGGAGAGCCTTTGTGGGACTTCAAGTCTAGTGAGGGAGATAGACATTTACCACAGATAACTCTATATGCTTCCTGGAAACTGTGATATGATAGAATAGTTCAAGTTGCTACCAGACCATTAAACAAGTGATCCTGAAGCAATCAGACCTGGGAAGATAGTGAGGTTGCCTCCAGGAATGCCTCCCAATGGAAACGTTTACACTGAACTTTGAAGGGTAAATAGGTTAGCCAGTACTGTGCACATCTTGTTCCATGAAAACATTTTGTTTTCTTCACTGCTCTATTCCTGTGGGTACGTTGTACCTGGTACCGTGCAGGTGGTCAATAAAGACTTTTTGAGTAAAGGAATGAGTTAGGGGCTCCCAATATCTGTTTGCCCTCTCACCCCTTCCCCTACTACATGGTTCCTGCTTTTTGCATTACCATACCAGTTGGTGTATTTTTTTTTCAAAACTAAAAATACTTTTTTTCTTATATGGTTTAATTAATGTTAGAAACATTTAAAATTCCCATAGGTACATATGGTTGTAGAAACAGTAAGAATGAAAACTCCCAAATCTTTCTTTCCCCAGCTCTTTCCTCTGTAGAATGATAGATTCGTTTGTAAATTGTAAAAAAAAAAAAAAAAATGAAAACTAGGATGGGCTTCTCCGAGCAGGTGGTAATGATGAAAGGTTGCACATTTGATGGACATAAACTTCAGTGTTATGTACAGATCAGCAAAATTAAGCAACCAATGGACTCCTCCACCTTCTTTAATGTCCTTAAGCTTTAGTGTGTTTTTACAGAAATTCTTTTCTTTTGACTCAGTACCAGGCATGGCATTCTAGATAGTGACTTTAACATAATCCCAGATGGATTAATTATCATAAAGCTTATTTTGCAGACAATCTAAGGAATTTAGCCCAAGGGCAATAGGCAATTCCTTAAATCTGAAGTTTGCCCCCCACGATCCTCACTTCTAGCCTCATCACATAAAAAGTTTTCGGTGAGGTGGCACTGTGAAGTACCCTAAAGCAAGCGCGACTCTCTTCCCGTCTGAATTCCCTTCTCGGGCCCTGTTTTACGCCGTGAGCTGCTTTCTTGGCAGTTTGGGGCGCCCCTCGCCGTTTGTGCGTGTGACAGCCTGACTTCCATCTGCTGCTCTGCGGCCAGGAGCCTGCTGCGCTCCCTTCAGTCACATCTTTCATGCCCGGCCATTCAGCCACCTTTCAGCACGTCTCAATGGGCCGGGGAGAATGGGCCCTCGGCATCCACATGAGCACATAATCTCCCAGGTAGCCTCCTCCTTGAAGCACCTCCAGTGCACGCTGTTCGCAAACAGCAGGACACCACTCTCTACTGGGCTCCTAATCCCTCCGACACACAGGGGAAGGAGGTCGCCGGGCTGTGAAAGAGAAAAGAAAGGCGAGGGGGCGGGAGGGCGGGAGCGCACACAATGTCAGCCCGCGGCCGCCAGCGGCTGCGCCACAATCAGCGCCAGCTGCAGCCCAATTAAGCTCAACAGGTCACAGGTGTTCCAGACAGAAGATGCTTTTAACAAAACCACTTTCTTGAAAATACCTAAGACTTTTTAAAGCACTGCAGCCCATTTCTTTTGGTGGATTCTTTAAAGCTATTTAGTACACTTGAAATACAAAGAAGCTGAAAAGCACATTTAGGCCTCGCTGGAAGGCGCCCTTTCTTCTTGCCAAACAGCAGGAGCAGCAGCGCGGCCGCCGCAGGGCCCCGGGAGCACCGCTCTTCCTCTGCGTGGATTCTGTGCAGCTGCCCGGGCCCGGGCTGGGACGGCTCTCTTCTCCGGTTCCATCCCTGCGGATACTCTGCCGCGTACCGTGCCGTTCACCTGCTCGTGCTAGAAACTGCCCCCTGGCTGTATCCCTGTACTCATACCCTGCAGTCCCTAGGCTGCCGCGGCCGGTTCCCTAAGAACTTTGAAGCAGCACTGCCAGGGACTGATTAAACTAGGTACACGAGGTCAGCCCTCCAGAGCCGCGGTTCTCACCGTCCGAGGACACCCTATGAATAAGCCTCCTCTTCGGCACGTTTAAAATTGCCGACTTTTTCTCCACAGATCGGAGGCCTTCCTTTGCCTGCAGAGTGGGGTGATGGGAGCCAAACAGAACATCAGCTGTGTTACCCTCCCGCCTCTCTTGGAGGACACATAATCTCTGCGAGGTGGTTAGGAACTTGGTGACGGTTAAGTTAGCATTTCAACCTGCCTGTTGGAAGTGTGCAAGCAGTTCTTAGCTCCCCCATTAGGCCTACTTGGGGCAGCATCCCTTTTTCCCAACCTTACATGCCACTCATGGGGATGTGTTCCTGATGTCCTTCTCATAATCTGGTTACAGCCAACAGAAAAGGGCACATACTACCCAGGCCTTATTTGGAAGTCGAAGCAATTGTACGTAAATTAATGTTGGGTTTCTAATCTGTCAGTGCCCAGAAAAGAAGGTGGTGCTCCTGTTAAACTGGAAAGAACACAGGCAGGGCTATAGCACAGGATACCCAAAGTAGCGCCCAGCATTTTCAGGTTTTGCTAACCAATGACTAGGTTTTGGTAAAGTCTTTGCCTTCATTATTTGTCACATCATTTTTTTTTTAAACTACTACTGCCTGCTTAGAAACCGTGTGGGTTTTCATTTTCGCAATACCCCTGTTTCTCTTTTACTAAGCTGAGCCACCTGTTTAAACTCTTCTTGTCTCGTGCATTGGGGGAAAGAACCCTAGGCTGTGTATAAGAGGTTTCATTTTTTTTCCACAGTGAAGTAAGACATTGTTCTTATTCTTCATGGCATTCAGAATTCTGCACAATTGCCTCTTTTGCCCTTTTGCATTTAAAAGTGAGGTAATTAGATTTCCCAAGGTTCAATGGTCAAGAGCCTTCTCCTCCTGGGAAGTTGCTTCCCCACACCCTCCCGAGTGGAGTTGTCTCACGTAATCCAGTTATTGCTGTTTTGTTCTTCTAAAGGCACTGCTTTTTCAGAAGGCAAGTATAGCATAAAAATTCATACTCATATGTCCTCTTTCATTGCTGAGTTACTTTTTCCCTGCATTTGAAAATGATTACTATTTTCCTCAGTGACTTTGTTTTGAGGATTTCTAAATATTTTCACTAAAAATCGTTTCCTTTCCTACCTGTTGGGAGCTCATTTCAGCTACACCTTAATAGAGAGTTCCTGGCTCTATTACTATTGTAGAATACATGAAAAGAGAATTTGTGGCATGTTGGCACCAAAGAAATGGGTGTCATGGCCACCGAAACAACGTGTCTTAGTTTAGCTCTGACAATGAAATCTTAGGCCCACTCTGCTTGTCTTTTGTCTCATTTTCTCATTTTCCCAAACAAATAATACTTTCACTTTTGCAGCAAGGCACATATACATCTTAAAAGTTTGGGAATCAATTTTTTAGTCAAAACTGAAAAAAGAACACAGACTTAAGACACTCAGTTTTACAGAGCCAGCCAAAACAGTGTTGCTTTTCCAGCCTAATGGCGAAAGCAACCTTACTGGTAGTTGGCTAATAATTCATTTAAATGATCTAGTCTGCAGCCTATGGGGGAAGAGAAGGACATGGTGAAGGGATTAGGGGAAAGCTTCCAAAATCCTTTTTGCCAAAGATATTAATGCATTCGAGTGCCAAGAGTTTTCTTTCTAAACGGGTTGGTTTAACATTCCAGACAGTCTGTGATTCAAATTCATCTATTCATCTACACATCTTCTCATGAGGTTCTTCTGTAGCCTCATGGAAGAAATTCAGCTGAATTCCCCCATCACTGAACAGTCCCAGATTCCGTGTGGTTTTGAATGCGATGCCAGGAGAATGATGAGTTGTGTGGTCCCTGTATACACTGTGTGTGTGTGTATATATATATATACACACACACACTGTATACATATATATGTGTGTATATATATATATATATACACTGTATACATATATATATGTGTATATATATATACACACACTGTATACATATATATGTGTGTGTGTATATATACACACACACACACACACACAGTGTATACAGTGTATACAGGCACCACACAACTCATCGTTCTCCTGGCATCCATATATATATATACTTATACTTATCTCATTAGGTTTTCTTACAAACTTTAGAGACAGTAATGAGAAAACTCCCATTGGAAGTTAAAAGCCTTTGTCAGTTTCTGTAGTATCCAATCCCAAATAAAGAGAGATGTATTGGCAAATTTAATCTAAAAAAGACCTCACTCTTTCAGAGTTTAATACAGAAAAGAAAATCCATCAACAGTTGATTGATACGAGGTTATTTTCATCAAATGGGACAAAAGATCACCATTTGCACACTTTTGGGGTTCTCCCCCCCCCCCACCAAAGCTTCCATTTCAGTCCCCTAACCTAATATAAATTACTGCATTATTAGTAAATTTTCAGGCATGTTTCTTCATTACAGCACAGTTTTTCCCATGACAACACAGCAAA
The DNA here is from genome assembly GCF_018350155.1 of Leopardus geoffroyi. Taxonomy (NCBI): domain Eukaryota; kingdom Metazoa; phylum Chordata; class Mammalia; order Carnivora; family Felidae; genus Leopardus; species Leopardus geoffroyi. The sequence continues at coordinate 101,000,444 of NC_059327.1, read as the reverse complement.
AACGTTCCCGTCCCTATGTAACAAATTTTGATACCTCAGGAAGCTTCCCTCAAAATAACACAGACATACTTGTATTCTTGATAAAATTTCTAATTTCTATTACTTCTAAGGAAGGAACTAGATTTAAAGTAGGTCCCCAGACTAAAACATTGCTTAAGACAACATATATCACAGTGTTAAACAATTTTTGTTACTAATGTAACTGACAAAGTACAACTGACAAAGTGTAGGTTATATGAAACATAGATTAAAATATTATAGGATATAGACCAAATATGAAAAAGATACATATAATGTGTACTTTTTGGAAACTTTGTTTATAGTTCGATTCGATTTATAGTTCAGTTCGATTCAACAAATATGCATTGACCGTTTATATCTCTAGAACCCAAATGTGTGCTGTGGCTGCTGCCTTTTGACCCCATTAAACAGACTGGTCCTTCTCCAGTATCTTTTTTCTCCCTTGCCCTCTTTTCTCCATTCTGGAATAGGAGAGAGCAAAAGAAAAAAAAAAAAAAAAAAGGCTATGAAATAGGCAAAAGCCATATTGTGTCCTTATTGAATTGTTTTGTATTGGTTAACACCTTCGAGAACGTTTGCTGAAGATCACCAGTAATTCAAGACATAGCCACTTATAGGTGTTCTGCCAAAACCAGGGCAATTCTGTGTATTGTGGGAAACAATATATGTACTGTTACCTAAAACTTGATCACGAAATACTTGTTCCTCTGAAAAGACATTAATATGGCAGGGCAAATGCTGGCAGGGGCCCTGAGAGCAAGCTGCACTTTTCTTGGAAAGTATGGTATCTTTGGAACTCATGCTAAAGTAAGTGACCCCAGAGCAAATAGAAACCACCCATCATGAAATGAGCCTCCTAAGAATACTTCCATTTTCACACCTACCTTTCTATTTGGGTTAAGAGAGAATCAATAATCCAATTAATGCTTTCATTTTAGAATTTCTAAGAAGCTCTTTCATGAGGAAGAAATAAAAACAAAGGAACCTTTAGGAGTTATTCTCTATCAGCTGCTTGTGCATCAGCTGCTTGTGAATTGGGTTTAGAGATTTAGAGATGACTGCCATTGACTAGCCTTCACTGTCATTATGGCCCACATGACTTCTGAAAACTATCATTGTTATTTTTAGTGACATTTTGATGACAGAACTTATCTTCTCTCTCTCTCTCTCTCTCTCTCTCTCTCTCTCTCTCTTTTTAAATTCTTCATTTTGGCTACTGAGGCTGGAAGAGTACAGTCTCTGGTCTCTTTCTCCCCACCTTGCTGTTTCTTTGCTCACTTTATCCCTCCTGCTCAGAATGCCCTTTTCTCCCCTATACGTATATCTAAATTCCGTCCTTCCCAGTTCGGTTTATGAAGCAGTAATTTCTCTCTTCTTTCCGTACCAAATCACTTTTCCTTTTGCCTTGCTTAACAGTACCTCTAATACCATGCCACACTGGACAATTGATGTTCATTCCCTACTGGTTTGAGAGTACCAGAAGACAGATACCACATCTTGGACATCTCTGAATCCTCTACTGGGCCTCATCTAGTTGTTATACAGAGTAGTTATTCAGTGGATGTTGATTGATGAAAGAGTGACTGGTTAATGATTTATAGTGTCTTACTTCCTCTCGATTACTAGTTGTGTATTGCTAAGCAAATATGATAGGAAAATAAAAATGGTAGAAAGTATTGCCTAATTGACTGGTTCTTCAGAGCATCCCTGATAAATAATATAAAACAGGAAAACATTTATCGAAGCAAGTGTTGAATTCAGATAGTCCTTCTGCCACTCTGGAAGTGCTAACAACTGTGATCTGTCTTCTGTACAGAGGAAGACACCTTTCTATGCGGCATCTGAATACCAGGATTCAGCTGCTCTGATTCCCTTGTCATTGTCTCTCAAAGGTTCTACAGGGCATCTCTTTCTAACTCAAACATTGTTAGTGCTCTCGTCAAAACTCTGTCCAACTTTTCTATACCTCACAATTTTGTAGTTCTCCAAATTGGATGGAATTGTTAATTAAGGGTCAGTCCTAAATATAGTAGGGGAATTACTCTTGAGTGTTAACATATGCTGGAGGCTCTAAGCTACAAACATCCAGCTTTCAAGTGGCTGTTACTGCTCTGACCACATCTAGCCACCAGTGCCCCCCCATCACTGTCCTGGAAGCTGCCACATAAAAGCAAAAAGCAATTTATAGCTTAGGAAAATCTATAGACAGAGATGTGAAGGAAAGAAAGTTGATCTGCAAGAGGAATTGCTCAGGGTTGCTGACCCTAAGGACAGCCTTCAAGGCCTCAGTGACCTGTCACTTCCCATTACCTACATTTCTCTACCATGCCTTGTTAGGCTATCTGAGATTCCGATGATTAGAGGAGTATAACCATTTCTTCTTCTCCCAGTTTGATTACTGTATATTGAGAGAGGAAGCCTACTAGACTGTTAGTTCTCTTTCTCAGATGTACCAGCAGTGTGAGCTACTCACTATCTGGCCATGTGAACCAAATTCCAGGAACTTGGAGAGGTTCCAGACAGCCTTGTGGTCACCTCTCCCTTTCCTCCACCCAACCTCCCTACCCCCCCACCCCCCACCAGCTTACTGTGTTTATCTGGCCACTCTGTTTGCCATGCTCCCATCAGATATTGTACACTATTAGTGGGATCCCTGAATTATACAAAATCGAGGGGCGGGGCGGGGAGTGTTCACATAGCAATTAATTAGTACTGCCATTAGCATTGTCTAGCACATGGGGTAGGTACTCAGTAAATGTCTGTAGCCATTATGTACTGGATCCAGTATTCTCTGAGGTAAGTCTCAGTTATGAAGTGTGCAAGACATGGCACTGGTGACTTCTGTACTCCACTTAGCATGGGAAAGGACCCACATGATGGAAACATTCCCTGTACTGTCTCAGACGAAGAGCTAGAAGTCCACCAGCCAGCAGGAAATTCAGGCCTTTCTGCCTCTCCCACTGATCCTTCAAACTTTTCAGCCTTGCAGCCATTGCTTCAAATTCTTGCAGGTAACAGAATTGCTGCTGAGATGGAGGGAAGGAAGGAGTTGAGGCTTTTCTCCACTTTGTTCCTTTTTCCTCCCTTCGTGGAGGTCCTCAAGGTCCCTTTGGAACAGAGTGGAACCATTGGATAGCCAGTTTACCATGCTAGGCATTTCATGTGCTTTTACTGTGCTTATTAATTATTATATCTTGTTTTCAAAATAACTCTTTCTGCACCAGTATATGTGATGAAGTTATTTTACTAAGCCCTGGAAGTTTTGTTTTTTTTCCTTCAGCAAGTTGGTAGCCACTCTTTTTGGAAAAGCATTAACATGCATAAGCACTATAGTCAACTTCAGTGCTCATTAATGAAGCCCAGAACTAATAGTTACATTGTCGTAATTTGACAAAGCCATCTAAATCTATGCAAGTTTTTTGAAAGCTCCCTAAACATGCTGCTAAATCCCCTAAAAAGCTACTAAACTGCTTTGGCAGCCATTAGCCCAGCATAAGCAGAGGAACTCTTTTCAGTAAGTGAACAAACAGAGAAAATATGCTGAATGGCTGGACAAATGTGTTTCAGCTGGCCCTTTCATTTACCGATATAAAGGTGCAGTCAGTATCAATCACTGTTTTCCCTGTTGCCCTGAAAATCACAATATCTCTTTTCATCCCACAAGCTCTTTTCACCACAGTAATGTGTCTTTAGAATGACACTGGCATCAGCCTGCTTCCGCTGTCTGAAGTCCAGAGAGCTTAAAAACACATTTCAGGATTCAAGACTTGAACCTTCCTCCCCTTCCGTTTTCCTACCGCCCACTCTGTCCTCCCTCCTTCTGCATCCATTCCACCCCCTCCCCAGATTCTTTTCAATTCTTGCAGCTTTCCTCACTGAGTAAACAAAATTCACTTCTCTGTTCTAAAGCAGCTCTCCAAAGTAAACTTAGAAAACTCTATCTGATATTCCCAAGATTTAAGAACTTGTTCAAGAGATGCACATAAAGAAATGCTTTTACATGTCGGTAATACATCAAAGGTTGAAAGTAATGTGGAAATTCTATGCCATGACAAGGTGCGCTGATGCGCAGGACTTCACTGTATATCGGAGTAGCTCCCTCCTCTGCCCTCACCCCCTTATCATTTGGTTCTTACCTACCCCCACCACACATACACACTCATCTTTTGTCATCTTGTATTAGAAGTATGTGCCTGTGTGTCTGTTCCGCCTTTATCAGTTGTGGGCTTCTTAAGAATGAATGCCATATCTTATATATCTTTTTGCTGCTCCTGATTCTGAGTACTTACTACATGGTTTTGGAATGAAGATGATTACTTTTTGTCCTTTTGAAAACTGAAGTGGAATAACCATGAAGATAAATGTTGGCAAGGGTGCTAATAGTTGAAGCAGTTACCACGGATGAATATTTGAAATATATTCAGTTGAATCCATTGAAATATTGTCTTTTCTCTCCCCTTTTTTGTTTTGTATGTTTGTTTTTGTATGTTTTGCTTCAGATTATAGCTGTCTGTAGAGAGGCGGCTCTTCTGGCTCTGGAAGAAGACATTCAAGCCAACCACATTATGAGAAGGCATTTTACTCAAGCCTTGAGCACTGTGACACCCAGAATTCCTAAATCATTGAGACGTTTCTATGAAGAGTATCAGGAGAAGAGCGGGCTACATACACTCTGAGAAAGTATGCATGTTCAGTATGCTAAAAATGCTTTCTAGAGAAAACTTGTTTCTTTTTAAAATTTTGTCTTGAGAGTGTCCAAAAAAAAACCTCTCATAAGCAAAATGTCTGAAATTGAGAGGCTTCAGTGTTTAAAGACATTTTAAATCATATGGATACAATGAAAATGTCCATGAAAATCTTTGGACACAACTTTAAGTCAGTTTTATCTGGAAATGTGTGCTGTTTTAAAGAGCAAACTTCAGCTTTTTCATTTTTGACCTAGTTTATTCATCTCATGAAATGCTTTCCTCACTCCAGAATCTGTTTCACTGCATTGCTAAATGCCCAGCCTGTGAACCTCAGTTTTATACGAGAACATAGAAAATGCATGTGGTTGGGCACCTAAGCGGTTCAGTCATTTAAGTGTCCATCTCTTGATTTCAGCCCACAGTTTGTGAGTTCAAGTCCCACATAGGGCTCTGCACTGCCAGCGTGGAGCCTGCTTGGGATTCATTCTCTCTCTCTCTCTCTCTCTCTCTCTCTCTCTCCCTCCCTCCCTCTCTCTCTTTCTCTCACTCTCCCCCCACCACTTGCTCTTCTCTCTAAATAAATAAGTAAAAGAAAATGCATGTGGATTAATCCATAGTGAGAAATATTTACAGACCATTATTTTTAAAGGCCAGCCAGTGGAATAGACAAATGCACAAACCAAACTTTTGTGGCCTTGTTTCTAGATATGTATTTGTTTTCATTATAATTCACACCTACATGTTTGCTTTGGCCTTCTTAATCTCTACTTATGGCAATAAAAAAGAGAGAGAGAGAGAGAGAATTGAGAGTTATTTCATGTAATCCCCCTTGCCAAGTTTAAAAAATTGGAAACATAGGGGCGTCTGGGTGTCTCAGTCAGTTAAGTGTCTGACATCGGCTCAGATCGTGATCTCACGGTTCGTGATTTTGAACCCCATGTCAGGCTGTGTGCTGACAGCTCAGAACCTGGAACCTGCTTCAGATTCTGTGTCTACCTTTCTCTCTACCCCTCCCCCACTTGTGCTCTGTCTCTGTCTCTGTCTCTCTCTCTCTCTCAAAAATAAATAAACATTAAAAAAATTTTTTTTCAATTGGAAACATAAGCCCAGTTCAGGCCTAGAGCAATCGACTTGTTTTGTTTTGTTTCATAAGATACTATAAATAAATTGTATGTTCATGTTTTGAGTTGCACACATTTTCAGGTTACCAATAAACTTTTTCATTTCAAAGATAAACCAAATTAATTGTACTATTAGTCATATTTTCTTATGTTGCATTTTAAATTTTTTTTTTCAACGTTTATTTTTATTTTTGGGACAGAGAGAGACAGAGCATGAACGGGGGAGGGGCAGAGAGAGAGGGAGACACAGAATCGGAAACAGGCTCCAGGCTCTGAGCCATCAGCCCAGAGCCTGACGCGGGGCTCGAACTCACGGACCGCGAGATCGTGACCTGGCTGAAGTCGGACGCTTAACTGACTGCGCCACCCAGGCGCCCCTGTTGCATTTTAAATATATGTATTTTTGCTCTTAATTCTTTATCTTTGGAATTTCTTGACACTTTAATATTCTATAAATATCTTTGAAAAACTGTCGGAAATCGATTCCCTGACTTCCAGTTCAGAAACTGGCAATGGAAAGAATGTGCCCTAGATCTTTGAAAATTTCCAGAAAGACAAGTCAGGCAAGAAATACCTGATTATCAAAATAATGGGACTATACAGTTTTGTGGTGGTAGATATTCTGAAGTCATGTCTCAACTGTCTTATCCTTTGACTATCAAAAATAGATTTGCAAGGCGTTTTTTTCCCAGACTACATTGGTTTATTAGTATATACATGAAATCACCAGGGGACAAAGAATATTACTACTATTTGGAGCTCTGTTGTCAAATAGACGCTAGTCACATATGACTATTTAAATTTAAATTTTAATGAATTAAAATTAAATAATATTAAAAATTTAGCCCACCAGACACGTTAACCACATTTCAGGTGTTCAGTAGTCATGTGTGGTAAATGTCTGCCATGTGGACAGAATAAATTGTAGACCACTTCCATCACTCAGAACGTTCTGTTGGTTTCTGCTGATTTAGAATAGAAGGCTTACTCAATGAAATAAATAGGACCTCGAAATTACTTTTATGCTTCCCATTTTCCCTTCAGTTATTAGAGGACCATAACTTCTTCCCTCTAAGTGCCAAGGGCGCAAAATAAATAAAAGAAAAACCTATCCCCAAAGGCCTAAACAGAAAAAATTTTAAATTCTTGTTGCCAATAAAATAAAAATCAGAACAGCAAGCTTCACCTGACACGGGCTTTCAAGCTGGAAACTGGGTGGTGGGGAGGAAGGTGGTGATCTCAACAAGGAGTTCACATGTTAATGGCCACTTAGACCCTTCAACCCATGTGACGTACAAAGTTATAACTGAGCCTCATATAGAATGCCCAGGTCATTAAAGACCAACACCTTCAGTGTAAGGGCAGACTAGAAAAGAAATTCTTCTGCTGGCAAGAGAGGTCACAGGGAGCCCTCTTGACTTAAGTCTGTGCTTTGGATTAAACAAAAAAAGAGGCTCCTCTGAGAATTCTGACTACAAGCTTACCTGACCACAGGTTCCAGGCTTGAATTCATACCACCTTTGTGATACGGAAACTTGACACCTAAAAATTAACATGAAAACATCCTTGGAGATATCCTTGGAGTGACTAGCAGTTGCAGTAGTCAGAGGAACATATCCTCACCCAGGCCACAGAGGATTCCAACAGCTAAAACCCTGCTTGCAGAGTGTATAATCCCCAAGGTTGTGGATCACTAGAGCCTCACACTCTGCTAGTAGAGCATAAATTGGTACAGCTACTTTGGAAAGCCAGCTGGCATATCTAGTAATGTTGAAGATTCTATAAATTAAGTGTTCTCTTTGGTGTATATCTCAGAGCAAGTTTTTTACAATGAGGTAACGAATAAGAAAATCATAGCACCATTATTTCTGAGGAGTACAAAACTGGAAACAATCTATCCCATCAGTCAGAGAATGGATTTCTACCCAATACCTACACATTGCTGTACTTACGGCAGTAAAAGAATTAGAGCTACATGGAAAACAAGAATTTCAAAAAGAACATTTTGGAAGAACACTTGCAATTTTTTTTAAGTTTAAGGCATGCAAAATAATATATGTTGTTTATGGGGACATGTGTAATAAACGACTATGGAATGGAAGTGAAAAGCATCAAATACGGGGGAGGAAATTCCTCAAGGGAGAAAAGGCTAAAATGTCATATCTTAAACTGCATGCTGTGAATACACGTGTTGATTGCAATACAGTTTATGCTTTTTTTATCCCTAAGTGTTTCATAATAATGCTTAAGAGATGAGCCTTAAATTGGTACATTATGGTGCAAGGGCAAGATGTATCTCTAGCCGTATTCTGCGTCCTAACCAACATCACAATCCTGTCATTCCACCCAATCCTTGGACATCCAACGCAATCCACAGTGCCTACCATTCCGTGTGTCTGGAAAATCAGAAGTACCAGTATGATGGAATAAAATGCAAGAAGGACAAATTAAAAAAAAAAAAAAATCAGGCTTTCAGGACCCAAGAAACACTAGAGAAATTTGTTGGTGAGAGTTTGTGTTTAGGTGATATATGCCTTATGGCAGGGATGGGAGAAATTAAATCTGGAGTCAGACATCTGTTTCCATGACACTGATCACACAGGAGTAGGAAGTTAAGAATTTTAAAAGATTTTAGAGCATTACATCTTTAATCTATTACAAACCAATTATTTTTTATATCTTTAGCTAGCTAACTATTGCCATTGAAAAGGCAAATAGTTTTTATTTGAATTTTGTGCCCTCTTAATAACAGTACCAGGAAAAAATAAGAGTCCTAGAAAAGAGCAGGTCTGGTGTCACTAATTACAATTTACCCCAGTGTCATCTGCATGAGGCTTTTACTTCTGATTCCAGAGTGTCATATGTATGGATTTAAAACAGTGTGTGATCCTATTATTGGGGTTTGTTTGTGATCGAATTACACAGTATAGTTCATGGAAAATTTAAGTTCAACAAGAAAAGAAAATGTCCAGTTTCCTGTCTTAAGAAAACAAGACTTTATTGGCACCTGGTCAAAAGTTTGTTGTTGATCCAGATTGTCTTCAGGATTTCGGGATACTCACATTGACATGTTTTGTTTTTTTTTTTTTTTTTTTTTTTCAGTGCTTAGGTTTTATTTCAAATAATTAAATTAGTGTTTCTATCTAACAACAATACTTAGAAGAATGGCTTCTAGCTTTTACTCCTCTATGACCAGGAAAGTGTGTAAGCTTATTACTGACTGCCCTAACTTTGCTTGAAAAATGTTCAGTTCTGTGTTATTTCTAATGTATTAAACAGGTTTTTTAAATAATGTATAGGTTTTCCACTTTGGAAAAATAATTATTGAAGTTGTAGAAAAACCAAACTTGAGTATATGTTTAATTTATCTTGATCAGGAAAAGGCTGCAGAAAGCTGCTATAAAGGTAGAATGAAGTTATTTCACTAGCCTGTTGTTACTTAAATTTCTGAACTTAAGGTCGTTAGAGTTGGTTTGTTTTGTCATGTTTCCCTGAGTTTTTCTGTTAAAGATGAGCACATACCAAAGCACCCTTTGAAATTATATATGGGTTGAATCAACAGTAATTTTCAAATATGGCCCACACAGAAATTCTTTTTTAAAAAAAAAAAAATGTTTATTTACTTTTGAGAAAGAGAGACAGAGTGTGAGCAGGGGAGGGGCAGAGAGAGAGACACAGAATCCAAAGCAGGCTCCAGGCTCTGAGCTGTCAGCACAGAGCCCGACGCGGGGCTCAAACTCACAAACCGTGAGATCATGACCTGGGCCAAAGTCAGACGCTTAACCAACTGAGCCACCCAGGCATCTCAGGTCCACACAGAAACTCTAATGCCCCAAATTGATTTGCCTTCCTTCCTTCAGTTTTCATTATAATAGTTGTATGCATGGATAGACTTTTAGACTTTTTACCTAATATCTATGTCAAATATACTCCAATAGGCTATATCTTTTAGGACTTTATTTTGGGGAAAATAATTCATTCTAGAAAACTTAGGCAGAAAGAGACGTTGCAAGGTTTTAAATGGTTCACAAAATCATTGGGAAATTTGTAGACTCCTCTTTCAAGACTTAAGTGATAAACATTTCTGGAAAGATGGTTAAAATGGTGCACTTAACACACCACACACAACAGAACTTAAGGAAATTAAAAAAAAGATAAATAGTTCATCTGTGCTGAAATCAGGGAACAAATAAACTCTGGGTTAAGTATTTCAAAGGCTATCCGGAAAGTACAACACATTTTGGACCAACTTAAAAAGAATCCAGGAAGTTCAGCATATACTTTGCTTGAGAACACATATGATAGGAAATATTTGGTTTTAAGACAGCATCAGTTGTAAGATTAGTAATTAAAAAACATTCTTTTTTGGAAAATAAATAAATTACTGTGATTTCACTATTAATATTATTACAACCTGATTTCAGAAACTGTCAAATGTGAAAAATATTAAAATCAGTCAGTGAGATGGGAACAGTTAAGTGAGATGGGAACTGACATGTAATAATAATATGTTCATATATTTGTCATAAACCCACAGCAATTACAATACTATTTGCAGCAACATAATCATAAAAAATAATAAAAATGTTGACAGGTAAAAGGAGAGTCAAGGATATGGGGCCCAGGTTATTTGGGGCCAGGAATAATCACAGCTTGAAATATCCCACAGGGAAATAGCAGCAGGGGAATGACGCCAGAAATCTGGGGGGAAAGGTTGGGAGTCTGGACAAACAAATTACCAAAAGATAAAGCTGGAGCACATTAGGAGGGACATTTTCTGGGGAAAGAGAAAAAAAGTTTAGAATACAACATCTTTGAAGTCTTAAAAATGTTAAAATATAGGCATTGTGATTCAGGGTATAATAAAACATTTGAGTAAGATTTAAAAGGAACAGAGCTAATGGATTTATTTATAATTTATTCCACAAATATACCCCCACAGCTACAAAAAGGCATAATATTTACCATTTTTTCCTCCCTCTCCACCCCCCTTTTGGTGAAGTATTCATTATAGCCTTATTGTACCACAATAACAAAACATTAGAATAATTCAAGTATCTATCAGTAGGGTCTGCTTTATTATGGTACATCCATACAGTGGAACATTATAGTGCTGTAAAAAAAAAAAAAAGGAAAGAAATAAACTCTATAAATTGATCTAGTAATTATCTTCAAGATACAGAGATCTAAATAACTTAGATATATGCCTACACCCTGCAAACAGAATGTATATCATTTTATTCTCTCATATATCTATATAAATTAAGTAATAGGGTGCATACACACACACACACACACACACACACACACACACACACAAATATTTGCAAACACAGAAATGGTGCAGAATATGCTTTATAACCACCATGTAATAAAACTAAAACTGAGAAATGTAGAAACAAAAAACCCCAACTGTTTAGACGTTCAAAATTCATCTTGAAATGACTCTTTGATCAAAGAGAAAATCAAAACCAAAACAGTAGAATATCTGGAAAATAATAATGAAAATACTATATATCAGAATCTATGGGATTCTAAACATTTTCATTAACAAAATAAGATTAACTAAATTAAGCATTCTCCTCAAAAAGTTATTATAAATAACTCCAAAATTAACCTCAGGAAAATATAACAGTAAAAGCTAAAATTAACAAAAAACAAAAAATGATTGATCCAATGCTATTCTTTGGAGAAAAAATCCACACCAAATTAATCTTTTTGTGGTGGACAGAATATACCCCCCACACACGTATACCCACAAAGACTTACACATTCTGGTCCCTAGAAACTGAATATAATACATTACCTTAAATGGCAAAAGGGACTTTATAGACATGATTAAATTAAACATCTTGAAATGAGAGAACCCTGGATTTTCTACATAGGCCCAATGTAATCATAAAGTCCCTTATAGGAACTTTAAGTCCCTTATAGGAAATCCCTTATAGGAGTCCCTACAAGGAACATAAAGTCCCTTATAGGAAAAGGAGGCAGGAGAATCTGAATTGGAGGAGAGGTCAGAGAGAGAAATTTGAAGATGCTACACTGTTTGCTGGCTTTGAAGATGGAGGAAGGGTCCAGGAGCCCAGGAATGCAGGCAGCCTCTGGAAGCTGGAAAAAGACAAGGAAAAGGATAGCCCCTAATGCCTCCAGCAAATTAATCCAGCTCTAGCAAATTAATCAACCCAAAGGAGTGGGTCATGAGAACCTCCGATTTATAGACAGTCATAGGCACAGGTGACAGCCTGCAATGGTGATTGGCATCTGAAGGCGGGGTTGGGGGCGTGGCTGCATTGGAAGAAGGAGGGGGAGCAGTCTTAGAGAAGTGAGCTTTTAACCTGTGGGATCTGACAATATCACCAATGTCAGAATTGAACTGAATTGAGTTAATAGCTTGATGTTTGGAAGAAAACCACCCCCACCCCCCACTCAGAATTGGTGTCAGAATCATTTTTGGTTTTTTATGGACTTCTGAAAAGGATTGTCAAATAAATATATGCTATGTTAACTATATGGCAGCAATAATTCTTACTGGTGCTGACTTTCATATGGTAATCACGTATCTGCTCTTTTTGTGTAAGAAAGTACTGTTTCCTGAATTTCATCAGTTGTTCAAATACTGTCTTTAAAATGCATATGGTCAAAATCTTTTCTGCATATTCTCATGACATAAACAAACAAATAAAAACCTCAACAATATTTAGATTTGGGAGTAAGTTATAGAGCCTGATTCCACCATAATTATACAACTTTGTTTTCCACCATTCCCAAACAATGCTTTCTATATTTGTTAAACATTGTGAGTTTAGATCTTATTTAGTTTGCAATGGAAAGCCCATGTTCTATTTCGAGTTTGATGGTCCATAGAGCTTCTCTCATTTCTAATCTCTTGGAATCATTTTAGCCAAAATTTCTCTTTCCTCTCTCTCTCTCTCTCTCTCTCTCTCTCTGTATGATGCCCATCAACAGTTTGGTATTTGCATGAAATATCGTAAGTGCTGTGAAGTTTACTTAGTTGGTTGTCTGAAATGGTCTCAACGGTGGCCTACCTTTCGTAAGATTGAGATGCCAGACTTTTCCTGGCATAATAAAGATGAAGAAATCTAGCCCTAGATCCTGACCTAATAAGTGTCAGATCCAGGAAAGATGATAGGTTCCAGGCCCCAGGGCAGGCTTGGCCTCTAACAGGAGCACACAAAGTTCTCTATGGCTACAGAGAGAAAAGCAGGGTAGATGTCACTGGGCAGTAAGTGGAGAGATTTGATGGAAACTTAGACTGTTTTTCTTAATGAAATCGGAAGCTCTGTTCTCAGCTGAGTATGGGGATGGAGGAGGAAGCATTGGAGATTTGAGAAGAAAGAGTAAATGGCCCATAAATGTGTAGTAAGATGGCAGGGCAGAGCTAAGTTCCCACGAGGGTCAGTGGTCATGAAATTAAAGCACAAAGAATTTCCTGTCATCGATCATATTCATATATTTTACCTTAAATTCGTATCATTTTTATAATTTCCTTCTATCTCTTTTTTCCTCCATGTTATTTTAGCATATAACAGCCTAAAACCAGTCCAAATGTAATCCCCAATTTCCATTATAAGTTAAGGAAAATCACTTGGCTTCTGTACCAAATGTTTTAAAAAATCCTTTTTTTTTTTTTTTTTTTTTTTTGCATATTTCCACACACACACAAAACTGCGCTTCTGTGCTTTGCCTCCTCCATACAACTTCTCAGTAGGAATTCCTTAGCTTGATGGGGGTGATTGAATGAGTGCGAAAGAGCCTATTGGCTGAGCGTTAAAGCATAACGGCGAGCCATTTCTTCCGCTTCTACTAAGCTTTCGCAGGTTCAATCAAGAGAAACCTGGTCCTATGTCTCCTGGGTTCACCTTTCACAGTTTGCCACTTTATTCCTCCACACAGCTCCCATTTTAGTAACAAAATGTCTAGTAAAAGCTAGGACTTGGAATCATTCAAGTAGATATAGACATGTTAACATACATTTTCAGATATTTTGTAAGTCATGGAGACCCAAACTTTTGTAAAATGTTGAGATTTTTGGTAAGTTTTCTTACAAAAAGTTGGTGAAAAAGTATTACAGTGAAGTTTTAGCACAGAGCGAGATCGTACTAATCCCGAAGAACAGTAAGGATTTTTCCAGTGGCTTCTGAGAGCAACTTGTCTTTTTCACCTGTTAGGGTGGGTTAAAGTTCATCCTCATGGAGCCCACCAGCCTTGGAAATGGTCCAATAGCTCTGAATCACAGGAACTTGTCCATCGCTCTGGGCGGAAGTTGTCTGTCATTGTCTCCCTGTGTCAGGTTTCTCCTCTGGTCTTGGGGAAGAGAAGGTCCTCGTGCCCTTATCCCCTCTCTCCTTCCCTAGTGTATCAGTGGAGGTGGAGTATGGGGAGGGTCTTCTCGCTCCCCACCACATTCTGGTCCACCAAACTTTCTGTACACCACACTTCACATCTTTCTTTTGTGTTTCCTTTTGTTGCGGTTCGTTCCTTTACCATGCACTTAACTGGCCAGCTCCGGCGGACTAAAGGTGAATTCCATTAGGAAGCACACTGGGGAAGAAAGTAAAAGAATTTTGGCCAGATCACAAAATGTGGATAATAATATACTGATCGGAATAGAATACTCACCCATTTCATGGGGATGCTGGGAGAACTAATTAATGTTTGTAAAGGCCTTTGAGTTCCTTCGAGGGAAGGTGCCACCAGAGGGCTAAGCATGATTGTGAAGGGATTATGTGCACAAATACAATACCAGGAGCCAGGATATTACTAAAAATAAAGTAGAACTTTCTGTGAGGAAGGTAAGGAAGGAAATGCCTCACTGAAAAAAGCTTAACTGTCTTTTAATACAAATGCTTAGGCTACCGGGTAATGGAACAGCAAATCTGAGGTTCTATTCTAAGCAAAGGATTATGTTTTCTCGGCATTGTCAAGGTGCAGTGGAACAAAACAAAATGACTGCTTTACCCAAAAGAGGGTTATAGTCTTTGAAAAAGAGATTAAGAGGATGTTTGGCTATTGCACTGTGCAGTCCATCCAGGAGGGAAAAGGCAACAGTAAAGCAAACATTTGTTTGCATTTGAGGGGAGGGGGGTTTTAAAAATTAAGAGACTGCTCCAAATTGAAATAATTATTGATGATTGCTCCCAATAAATCTAGTGATAAAGATTAAAGCTTGTTAGAAACCTAAATACATTTTTCATTGCTTCTTTCTTAAACAGCTCTTTTAAACCTGAGTTTGAAATAGCAGAAGTAATATTTTCTTGCTTGTGTGTTTACAGAGAATGATCACATTAACTGTGTAAAACAAAACAAACAAACAAAACCCCTCTACCTAGTCCATACTGTAAGTAATCCATGCTGTATTTATGGATGGATTCTACAGTGTTTTAGAAGTCCTCATTAGGCGTTGGGTTAACAACATTTAGAGCAGAAAAGGGAATGAAAACAGTCTCCTTTTCACTTAACCTCTTCTTTCTGACCCTTTCCTTCTCCTCCACCTGCTTATTTTGTAACAAGGCCTCCGAAGTCTGAAGCAGATTAGTAAACAAATAAATCCTTTAATATCATGGAATACTTTCCCCAGCATAAATAGGATTAATCTGCCAACCCAGCAAATTCTACATTTCATATACCTCAGCTTCATAATAAGCCATTTCTGCCAATCCCCTAATTTACGGCACAGAGGTCATTTCATTTTCATATTTACACTGCATATAGCATTCAGAAAAGCATCAAAGAGCACACACAATAACCTGTGCTTCTCAAAGAAAGCAGATAAGTGAAAGAACATGGACCATGGACTGCCTTCCACCGGCTCAGAAGATCCATCTCCAGAAGCTCTTGAGGCAGCTTCTGTCTGGCTCTGGCTGTAGAGTTCTGAGTGTGAAGCCTGAACTTCATGGCCAGACATGAGGACTGGATAGCCATCAGTCTTTGTTTCCTCAAAATTTTGCTATACTGGTGAAGAAAAACTGGGCTGGTTCCATAGACCCTACTTAGACGTTTCCAGAACTGAAAATGGGTTAAGTTTTATAAAAAAAGAGAGAACAAGCAGAGTGGCCTCTGATCTTAGGATTAGAAGGTATTTCTTTTTTCTTTTCTTGGTGCAAAGAGGTGTTTTTATTAAAGCACAAAGATAGGACCCAGAAAGAGCTGCTCAAGGTATTTCTTTTTTTTTTTAATATGAAATTTATTGTCAAATTGATTTCCATACAACGCCCAGTGCTCATCCCAACAGGTGGCCTCCTCAGTGCCCATCACCCCCTTTCCCCTCCCTCCCACCCCCCATCAACCCTCAGTTTATTCTCAGTTTTTAAGAGTCTCTTATGGTTTGGCTCCCTCTCTCTCTAACTTTTTTTTCCTTCCCCTCCCCCATGGTCTTCTGTTAAGTTTCTCAGGATCTGCTTAAGAGTGAAAACATATGGTATCTGTCTTTCTCTGTATGACTTATTTCACTTAGCATAACACTCTCCAGTTCCATCCACATTGCTACAAAAGACCATATTTCATTCTTTCTCATTGCCACATAGTATTCCATTGTGTATATAAACCACAATTTCTTTATCCGTTCATCAGTTGATGGACATTTAGGCTCTTTCCATAATTTGGCTATTGTTGAAAGTGCTGCTATAAACATTGGGGTACAAGTGCCCCTATGCACCAGCCCTCCTGTATCCCTTGGGTAAATTCCTAGCAGTGCTATTGCTGGGTCATAGGGTAGATCTATTTTTAATTTTTTGAGGAAGCTCCACACTGTTTTCCAGAGCAGCTACACCAGTTTGTGTTCCCACCAACAGTGCAAGAGGGTTCCCGTTTCTCCACATCCTCGCCAGCATCTATAGTCTCCTGATTTGTTCATTTTAGCCACGCTGACTGGGGGGAGGTGGTATCTCAGTGTGGTTTTGATTTGTGTTTCCCTGGTGAGGAGTGATGTTGAGCATTGCCCAAAGTATTTCTAACAACCACTCAATTCAGCGACTTGCCCAACTAAGGTCACAAAGTAAGAGGTAGGGGCAGTGTAGTGGATTATGGCCACCGGGTCTTCTGCCAGCCAGGGCCATGCTGTTCTTACCTCACCGCACTGCTTCCCTATGGGAAGGATCACCATGCTGCTCTCACTCAGGAACCCAAGGGAAGAAGACTATTTTGGGGGTATTTACTCAAAACCATTGGGTAAATTCTGACTCATATTAACATTTCCCTTTACTCACCCTTTGAAATCTGAGCAACATGAGTCACCGAACTGTTCTGTCCTCTTGGTTGATGACCAAAGGGAAATGCTTCATATTAAGAAATAAGTCCTCATAGCTGTTGGGGATAAATTTCTGACAGTCACAATGAACAAAGATATGACGAATAATGAGGCAGGAAGGTCCCTGCAGCTGTGAGCCCCAAAAGTCCTCATGGCACGTGAGCCAGAGAGACTCCTCTTTCCTGAAATACAAGATCCCCATCAGGCCTTTAAGCTAAAACTGTAGGAACAATGGGGTCAGGATGAATGGGAATGTACGCATGTTCCTGAAGAACCAGTTATGACATCAGGACATTTTATGTCAAAACACCGAAGTAGGATAACAAATGATGTACAGCAACATGCAACAAGATGGATGAATCTTAGCAATATGATATTAAATAAAAAAGTCTCAAAGATTATATGCTACATGATACCCTCTATATAGTGTAAAGCAACTAATATTTGTAAAAATACGTGCAGTTTAGGAATACAATAAAACTATGTAGAAAGAAAAGCAAGGAAATGAGTTCAGAATTCAGGATAATGGTGGGGAGGTCAGGGGCCATGTTTGTGGGGGAATGTATGATTAGGTGTGAGTTATTTTGTCATAATTTTTGTTTTGGGAGATGGTTTCATTGGTGTTTATTACATGTTCATTACACTTATTTAAAAATAAGTAAATAGGGGCATCTGGGTGGCTTGGTTGGTTAAGTTTCTGACTTCAGCTTAGGTCATGATCTCCCAGTTTATGGGTTCGAGCCCCTCATTGAGCTCTGTGCTGACAGCTCATAGCCTGGAACCTACTTCGGGTTCTGTGTCTTCCTCTCTCTTTGCCCCTCCCCTGCTCACACTCTGTCTCTCTGTATCTCTCAAAAATAAATAAAACATTTAAAAAAAGTTTTTTTGAATAAGTAAATAGGGGCATCTGGGTGGCTCATTTGGTTAAGCATCTGACTCTTGATTTCAGCTCAGGTCATGATCTCACGGTTTGTGAGTCCGAGCCCCGCACTGGGCTTCATGCTGGCAGTGCGGAGCCTTCTCGGGATTCTCTCTCTCACCCCCTCTCTCTCTGTCTCTCTCTCTGTCTCTCCCATGCTTCTGCACTCTCTTTCTCTCTTTCTCAAAATAAATGAATAAAAACTCTAAAATAATACGTAAATAAATTTAGGCTGACCATTCACAGCCCAATGATCACAATGTATCATGAATCAAGGATCTTGATTCATCCAATTGACATACACCAAATTAAAAAAAAAATTTTTTTCCTGTCATTTTTATGACAATTTCATTAGTTTTTCAGGGCTGCCATAACACACTACAGCAAATTGAGTGGTTTAACAACAGAAACTCAGTGTCTCCCGTTTCTGGAGGCTGGCAGTCCAACATGAAGGGTTGGTTCCTTCCCAGGACTCCGAGGAAGGATGTGCCTCAGGCCTCTCTCCGTGTTCTTGTAGACTCTGTCTTCTCCCTTTGTCTTCACATCATCTTCACTCTCCGCTGTCTCTGTGTCCAACTTTCCCCCTTTTTAAGACACTGCTCATATTGGATTAAGAATCCCTCTCCTGCCTTAATTTAAACATGATTACAGCTCTCCAGATGCTTTGTCCAAATGAATCACATTCTGAGGTTACTGGGGTTGGGGTTCAGCACCATTTTTGGGAGGACACATTCAACCTATAACAACAATGTGTAATACTTGACTTGTTAAGATCCATGACACTGGGAAGGAAAGAATATAGTTATTTTAATTGTGCATGAACAAGGCAGTTTTCTTTCTTTTCTTTTCTTTTTTTTTTTTTTTTAATGTTTATTTGTTTTTGAGAGACAGCGACAGAGAGCGAGCAGGGGAGGGGCAGAAAGAGATGGAAACACAGACTCGGAAGCAGGCTCCAGGCTCCAGGCTGTCAGCACAGAGTCTTTCATGGGGCTCGAACTCACAGACTGAGAGATCACGACCTGAGCCAAAGTCAGATGCTTAACTGACTGAGCCACCCAGGTGCCCCTACAAGGCAGTTTTCAAAGTGTTTTGGGTATCTTTTGTTTTTGTCTGTTTGTTTGTTTTTCCATTTTGGCACTGCTGGCTCAAACGTTGTTAATGGAAGAAAGCATATTGGATTCATTCTCCTTAAACAGCTGCTAACTCCTAGGTATCCTTTCCAATATGTATCAACATTTAAAATGTGTCAGCTTCTCCCTTTCTGGAATCAATTTATAACACGGGTTTTTAAAAGTTAGACATACAAGCTTGTTTATGGCAACATTGTTTGTACTAACAATTACAAAAGAAAACCCCAATACTAGAAACATCCTAAACGTGTACCAGTAAGGGAATGGTTGAATAAATCATGGTATAGCCACACTGTGCAAGTATAAAAATGAACAACATAGAATTAATAATAATACCCAAGTAATGATTGAGCTTTCTCTATGTGCAAGCCCCTCTGCTAAGTGAACTTACATAGCTTATCTGATTTATTCCCAACAAGGTGGCTGATTTGCCCCATGTACAGTTGAGGAAAGTGGGAACTAAGAGACTTGAGAGGCCAAGTAATCTGCCCAAGATCGCACAGCTAGTAACCTAGCAGAACACGACTCAAACCAAGGAAGTACATAAATGAGGGGGGGGGGGGAAAGTTTTGGAAAATGTGTACCAACGTGTGAACGGCAGTTTCACTCTAAAGCAGTATGGGTTATGGACAAGTTTTCTTTTCTTTTTCCAAAAACCAAATTTGTGTCTCTCAAACCCACTCCTTCCTCCCTTTCTGTTCCCACTGCTCCTGGTTAAATCCAGGTTTCATGATCCCCCCCTTAGTGCACACCCCAGTCTCCTGGCCCCTGCTTTCCTCTAAACATCCTGCATGAGCCTGGGATCTGACAGTCACCGCCTGCCTTCTGAGGAAGTCCAACCCTTCAGACTGGAACAACCTGACCACCTCCTAGTAGTCCAGACTTGTTTTCCTCGAGGGCTCGCAGTGACCAGCACTGCTCCAAGAAGCCTCATCTTGTTCCTGCCCCTCCCCATCCACATGTCTGCCACCTGGGCATCCTTCCATTGTTTGTACCCTCAGCCACCATGCCCTTTTTCCCTACTCTGCTGAGCGAAAGCCTTCAGCACATAGCACAAGACCTCTGCTCTGCCAAACCGTCCCTCCCCCACCAGCCTTCAGCCCCTTCTCCTCCCCGTGAGCTCCCGTGCCATATGCCATAACCACGGTTCATCCTGGCACTTTGCAACTGTCTTCATGTTATTATTTTACTGTTTCGTTTGTGCTTTCTTCCTTGTTGGATAGTAGCTCCTGAAGGCAGATGGCACCTCTTTTCCTTTTTTGAAACTCTGTTCCGCTCAACACTGTGCTGTATCTCTACCCAGTGTCCGAGAAATATATATTTAATAACGTCAACGAATTAAGGTTGCTATGCTTAAAAATAGCAACCTCATGGATACTGTCCATAAACAAAATAATAAATAGCTTACATAAGGTAAGATATAAAGCATAAATTTTGCCCCAGAGTAAATCGACCTGGCATAGGTTTATGACATAATGGTCTGCTTTGCTTCTATTCCTATAATCCTCTAAACCTTACGCCTCATCTAACTGAGGTTCCCACCCCAACCTTTGAGTAAAGGGAACAGATAGGACCATGGGTTAGTACCTCTAATCAGTTTGACATGTTGCCTTTGATATCCTAGCTCTCTCCTGTGACTGGGTCTCTTTCTCCCTCTTTTCCAATGGACATAGTTCCTGCTTGTGATCCTTCTGTTCTGATCCTTCAGTGATTGGCTTTCCCAACCCTGAACTGAACCCTTCTCATGGCTGAGGCCCCACACCAGCTGCAGATTTCCTGTGTCACCATTTGTCTGGATGGACATCTATGAGAGCTTGTACCTAGACCTTTCCTTGGATTTTAGACTAGGTTTGAAACTTTAGTTAATGGCATTTAAATTCCATGCATGCACCCTTTCCTTATATAGATTTATCTCTTCAATTAATACCTAGTATGAGATTCATGGCAGAATATTATTGGAGCTTCAATTTTCAAAATGTTGCTGTCTATAGCCTCAGGATTATATAAGATCTTTTCTTGATAAAGAGAGGCTGGCTAGCTTTATCAGGGAGCAGATAATCAGAGTTAGGTCCTGGGGACATACTGATGGGAACAGCAATGCTGAGAAGGGAGCAGATGCCAGGCCCCGGCTTCAAGCCTGTAGCATCAGGATGGTGGTACACCCTACCTGGGCAGCCTTTACTTTGGTGACCTTGACTCTTGGCCTTCTCCGCTGTCCAACCCATCCTTGAAAGTTGATAGAATGTGAAGAAAACACTCATCCAAGTAGGGGGAACCAAAATGTCTGTGTAGTGCCCAAAGCACTCCTGGCCCCTTACTCCAAACATTCAGAACCAAGGTCATTCTGCGACAGAAGAGGCAGGCAGAGCTGTGGTAAAGAGCTTAGACTTCACATTCAGACAGTTCTGGATTTGAAACCCAGCTCTACTGTCCACTTCCTGTGTGATCCCCAGGAAATCTCCCAACCTCTCCAACACAAATTTCTTATTTTGTCTTTGGAAGACCGGTTTTTACCCTCTGGACATTTCTGACACCAGGTGTGTGGGCTTTCCCGACCAAGCAGCTCTCCATGGGTGCCAACAGGCTGTCCCAGAAGTCAATTAGATCCTGACACTGACTACCTACCTGGACCTAGCACAAATCCTACAGCCTAAGGGCTCATCACACTTCAGATGCCAATTTCTGTCCAACTGGCTCTAAATCAGAGACTCCCATGACCCCCTGCTCAGGTTCAGTAATTTGCTAGAACAGCTCACAGAACTCAGGAAGGCGGCTGCTTAATGTCGCCAGTCTATTATAAAAGGACATAGCTCAGGGAGAGCCAAAGGGAAGAGATGCACAGGGCAAGTTGTGGAGGGAAGGGCACAGCGCTTCCAGGCTGACCACCCCTCCAGCACCTTTGTATGGTCACCAGCCCTGAAGTGCTCTGAACCGCGTTGTTTCAAAGAGGGATTGTTTATTGGAGGTTCTGTTATCTAAAGACAATTGGTTAAACCATTGAGCCATTGGCCGTTGTTGAGTAATGCAATCTCCAGGCCCTCCCCACTCCCCAAAGACTGGGAGTGGGGCTGAAAGTTCTAAGTGCCTAATCAAGTGGTTAGACAACCAGCCCCCAAAAGCTACCCAGGGGTTCAGCAGGAGTCACCCAATTAGCATAAACTCAGGTGTGTGTGAGGGGGCTTATTATGAATAACAAAAGGTGCTCCTCTCACCCCTACCTCTTAGGAAATGACAAGCGTTTTAGAAGCACCGTGCCAGGAATGAGGAACGGAGACCGAATATATATTTCTTATTGTATCACGATATCACACTCCGAAACACAAAACTCACAACATCTACCTTTTGAGATTGTGAAGAATAAAATTAAATAATGTGTGTAAAGTATGACTCAGGCCTCATGTTTAATGACAGCCTGTCCCTCCCACCTCTCCCAGCACGGGCTCTGAGCACAGGGCATGGCCTCCCTGAGTGTACATCCTTCTGCCCTTTATACACATCCTGTGGAAATTGGAACAATTCAGAGAAGTTTTTCTGTGGCAGCTATCACCTGTTCTTTTTCATAAGATTTATTTATGAGTGTTCGACCTGACACAGTTTTTCTTCTTTGTTGTTATTGCCTCTTCAGAATTTCCCTTTCTTGTGAATGGTATTTCAGGCCAATGGCATAGCTATCGTTTTTCTGAACTTTCTAAAGCCTGTTTTCCAAACTCCAGGACTCACGTCAGTTCAGCCTGATGATCCTTTTCCTCTCTTTGACCCGGAATGACGTAGTCATTTTTTCTCTAGGTTCCTGGAAGTTACACAAGAGCCACCAAGTTCTTTTTCGTCAGAATTAAGTCAAGAATAGCAGTTCCCTTGTTGTTTCCTCTTTCTGGTGATGAGAGTATTAGGAAGACTGGCAAAGCCTATTTACATGGTTTACTTTTAGCAGAACAAGACTTCTAGAAAAAATCTGAACCTTTGAAACTGGTCCCCATCATCACCTAAGTTGCCTGTTTATTATCTAGTATTGATAAAGCGTTTTCCCCCATCACCTTCAGAATAATAACAGTAATAGCTTACATTTATTGTGCATTTTCAATGTGTATACCAGGCACTTGCTAAGCACTTTAAGCACATCATGCTTTTTAAGCTTAACAGCAATCCAACAAGTACATTGAATATTATATAACAAGTATACGGAATATTATACAGTCTTTTAAAAGAAGAGAATCCTAGGGGTGCCTGGCTGGCTCAGTCAGTGGAGCATGTGACTCTTAGTCTCAGGGTTGTGGATTGGAGCCCACGTTGGGTGTAGAGATTAGTTAAAAATAAAATCTTAAAAGAAAAGAAGAGAATCCTGCCATTTGCAGCAATATGGATGGAACTTGAGGGCATTATGCAAAGTAAAATAAGCCAGACAGAGAAAGACAAATACTGTATGGTATTGCTTATATGTGAAATCTTTTTAAGAAAATTGAATTCGTAAACACAGAGAGTAGAAAAGTGGTTGCCAGGGGCTGGGGGGTAAGGGAAATAGGGAGAGGTTTGTAAAAGGGTAAAAAGTTTCAGGTATATGAGAGGCACCTGGGTGGCGCAGTCAGTTAAGCCTCCGACTTCGGCCAGGTCACGATCTCGCTGTCCGTGAGTTCGAGCCCCGCATCGGGCTCTGGGCTGATGGCTCAGAGCCTGGAGCCTGTTTCCGATTCTGTGTCTCCCTCTCTCTCTGCCCCTCCCCCGTTCATGCTCTGTCTCTCTCTGTCCCAAAAATAAATAAACGTTGGAAAAAAAAAAAGTTTCAGGTATATGATGAATAACGGGGTGGATCTGAGGATCAAATGTATAACATGGTGATTAAGCTGATAACACTGTATTGTATCATTGATTTGCTACAAAAGTAAAACTTAAATGTTCTCATCCAAAAAAAAAAAAAAAAAGAAACAAATATACGAGATGATGAATGTGTTAATAAACTTAATAGGAGGATCCTTTCAGAATGTGTATGTATCTCAGATCATCACACTGTATACTTTAAATATCTTACAATTTTGTCAATTATACCTCAAATGTGGGGGGAAAACAACACTATAAGGTAACTGCTATTATTAGTTCCCATTTTACAGATATGGAGACTGAAGCACAAAGAGCTTAAGTAATTTGCCTACAGCTGCACTTACAAGTAGGACAGGCAGGATTCTAACCCCAGAGCCTATCTGGGAACCATCAGTTTCTACTGCTTGTCATGCTTGGGTTCTAACGTCAGCTCCCTCCTTTGCCGGACTTTGGGAAAAAGTTGCCTAATATCTGCCTCTCAATTTCCTTATTTGCAAAAATGAGAATAAGAATATCAACTTTGCAGGGATTGTTATCCAAATGAAATGAGACCACGTTTGGGGCAGCAGGAAGCTCCTTCTCTAGTAAGCAGGTGCACAGCAGCCACAGCTGTGGAGAATCCAAGTATCCCTCCTATTCCTGCCCCCACCGCATCGCTCTTGCTCTGAGGCTGCTTCTTTTCTTCACATCTCTGCAGACAGATTCTAGCTTATAACCAATGCGTGCATTTGACGAGGTTTAGCTTTTTTTCCCCCAAAGTTATTGCTCGGTATATTTTCTATAAATGGCTTCTCTGGAGTCAGGCTGAGGTGGGCAAGGTGTAGTTTCCTCCAGAGTCTTCTCGCCTTCCAGCAGAGTGGGCCCCTGAGCACTTCCCAGGGAGATTTGAGAAAACAGCCGCCAGCAACAGCCCCTGTATCCACAGAGCCTTTCCCACCCCTGGGCTTTACCAGGAAATGCATAACATGAACGTGAAGGAGACAGAGAAGCCAGAGGGCAAAAAGGAACATTGATTTTTCTGTGCCGCTGTGCTGAGCTCCAGCTCCGAGAGTGCCCAGTAAGAGGAGACAGGCAGGACTGGATTCTGCTCTCCTAGGTTTGAGGACACGTGTGTATGCCCGTGCTTCCACACCCTGCAAGCGAGTAGGACATGCTGCTGCAAACGTCCCAGTGGGACTTTATAAGACGGGTAATGCGTTCAGGAAGCGGGCCTCGCTAAGAGTGCAGCCTTCGGCACCAGGTAGGGACCAAGCTCAGGCAGGGATTGTCGGAAACAAGAGTGCGGGGCTGGTGTCCTTGGGCTGCATCCGTAGTTATCTTGTCCTGCCGTTTCAAGACTTGTAGAACTACTACTAGGAAGCAAGCAAGTACATAAAATTTAACTAGCCTGAAAGTCGATCTGCTAAATCTCAAACTGGAGATAATTTTTTCCCCCTGGAATGAAGAAGGTTTCTAAATTATTGATCTGTAAATGAGTAAAAGTGGTGTTTTGGGCCTGAGAACACTTGCACTTGAAAGGTTTCAAAATGAGAAAGAGCATATTGCCGAATTGTACCTTCCTCCAGGATCACCTCCTTCTTTTTATCAGAAAGGTGGCAGAAGTAACATTTGTGTGGGACAAACTTCTGCAGTATAGGTGCCAGTTCTCAAAACTTCCACAGAATTTCACAAATCGGATTCTGAAAAAGATCAAATGCCGGCCAACCTCTATTGCACACGTAGACATTTCTCTTCGGGTTTACAGGGGTTGTCTTTGGAGGAGGGGGTTTCTGCTCCAGTTTCTCTTTTGATTGACACGGCCAAATGCTGCGCTGCTTTTCTTTGTGTATTTATAGGAATTGAGACACACTTCTTGATGAGCGCTACTCTCCAAGAGAAGGGAGATAGATGTATGTTCTGCTTCTTAAGTCACGGAGCTCAGGTCAGGGGCAGAAGCAGCCCAGCCGGTCCTCACAAGGAGAGTGACCCAATGCAGGGGCGGGGGTGGGGTGGGGGCAAGGCCCCCCCCACACACACACACAATTGGAGTGACCCATGGTAGGAGAGAGTGTCCCCCTCCCCAACCCCCAACTCCAATCCCTCCTCCCCCCTCAACACTTCCCCATCCCGTCTGTCAATTAGGGATTATTCGCTTTGGTAATGAATGGAAGAGACCTTTTATGATTTTTTTTTTTTTTTTTTTTTTTTTTTGCTAAAAAGTTACATTATTGCTTCTTCTCAAATGTTTACCTTGGCCCTCTTCTTGTCCATTCTTTAGAGTGACTGTATTGCCAACTCCAGGAGCTGCACTCCCTCTGGGTCCACAGGCTGGTGTCCCTGCCTCTGTTCAGCCACCCTGGGGGGTGCGGGGGCGGGGGGCGGTAACTGCTGGTACAAGGGAGCAATTGCCTTTCTCCCCACTCCCCCCGAGCAGTTTCTTTTTTCCTGATGCCCTTCCCTCAGGAGCTGCCATGCCCTGGGAAGTTCTTTTGTCCCCTCTCTTTGGCTTTCCCACCCCCCACAGCTTTCCCTGAGACTCAAACTTCATGACAGACTTGGGGGTGGGGGGGATTAAAGAGTCGTGTTTTCCAGAGTGTCTACCTTGGGACACCAGTTCTGAACAATGCTTCTCGGTAAAAGGGGTTTCTGGTCATTTTGGGAAAAGCTTCCTGCAGATCTTACTTTTGGATGGTCAGCCTTGTTAGTCAAGGTTAAAATAAGCCTAGGAGGAGTTCTGTGCTTAAAAAATAATGGACCAACCAACCAACAGTAGTAAAAACAAATGAGGTTTAACTTTGTTTATCCCAGAATTTCCCAGATGATTTGTTTCATGATACCAGTGGCTTCTAGAACAGGCTTTGAGAATTGCTCTCCTAGAGCATCCCGATCACCTTCTCAGCCCAACAAGGCATTGCAATTTAGCAGAACTGTTTAATCAGGTTCCAGGGCGCTGGGTGTGATCTCGATTACTTTTAAACTTTAACATCATCGTCCTAAAATAGATGACACTTAGAAATGAAGTTGGGTTCTTAATCTCCAAGACCCATTATGTGGAGACCATCCTGCCGGTGCATGTGAGAAAAGGCAGTTGCTACGCTGGAACAAATCTAAGCAGCCAGACTAGAAATAGACAAACTTGGGCGCTTGGGTGGCTCAGATGGTTATGCCTGAATTCGGCTTGGGTCATGACCTCGTGTTTTGTGAGTTCAAGCCCCACATCAGGTTCTTTGCTGACAGCACTGGAGCCTGCTTTGGGTCCTCTGTCTCCCTCTCTCTCTTCCCCTATCTACCTGGTGCTCTCTCTCTCAAAAATAATAAACATTAAAATAATTTTAAAAAGAAGAAATAGACAAACTTGAAATGTTGTAGATGAAGGCCAGCTGACCCAAGAATGGCCTCTGAAGGACACAACAACCGGATCTGGTCCTCAGGTATATCCACACAAAAACCTGCATGCAGATGTCTATAACAGCTTTATTCAAAATTGCCAAAACTCGGAAGCAACCCAGGTGTCCTTTAGTAAGTGGATGGATACATTGTGGTACATCTAGACATGAAATATCACTCAGTGCTAGAAAGAAATGAGTTCTCAAGCTATGAAAAGCCATGGAAGATACTTAAATGCTTATTACTAAGTGAAAGAAGCCCATTTTGGAAAGTTTACATTGGGTATGATTCCAACTATATGACATTCTGGGAAAGGCAAAACTGTGAAGACAGTAAAAAGATCAGTGGTTAACAGAGTTCAGGGTGGAAAGATGAACAGGCAGAGCACGAATGATCTTTAGGCCAGTTTATTCCATATGATACTGTAATGTTGGATAGGTGTCCTCATACGGTTTACAACACCAAAAGTGAACCCTCAGGTAAACTTTGGCCTTTGGGTTGATGATGTGTCAAAGTACGTTCCTCATAATAAATGCACCGCTCTGGTGGGAGATATTGATAATGGGGGAGGCTATGCATGAGTGGGGGCAGAGGATATTTAGGAAATCTCTGTATCTTCCTCTCAATTTTACTATGAACTTAAAACTGCTCTAAAAAATTGTCTTAAAGAAACTAAGGGGGAAAAAAAGAAATTTCACACAAGATTGATGTATAAACCAGAATACTGATGATTTCTGTTCAGTAAGAACAGAAATGCCAAGGGTTGCTACATGGTCACATTGGCTGGTCAGTACACTCTCTTTCTGTGGGGAAGATGCACAGGAGCTAGAAATTATAATCACAATGTTGCATTGAGATCTGAACCAGGGACTTTCATTGGATAGTAATGTTCTAGGAAGGGGTTGACTTGCCAAATAGAAGTATAATTACACTGGCAGATCCAGACGTACCTCTCCCCTGGAGCTCATTGAAACAAACGTCCTTCCTATGAGAGACCCCCCCTTTTACTGCACTAAAGACCACAGCTATTAGGAGTAGAGAAAGAAAGTTTCCAAATTAGATCCCAGGACTGACTTGTACCCATGCTCTAGTTGTCCTAATTGCACTTGGTTCTTCTCTAGAACATCTCTACTTGACATTTCCAAATAGTTCCCAAATGGTTATCTTCTGCAGATGGCTGGTCCCCAAAACCACTCTCATTTCAAAGATTGTTTTTATATTTGGGCTACCTAATTTCATCCCATGTGTCCTGACTACTCTATAGTATGGCCTGGTTGTCTGGACTGGTCTATCTTTGGTAGAGGCATGAGCAGAGACAGGAGAATGTATGGATAATGCTCCTTATAGATTTGTCATTCAGGAACTTCTCAATACAAATAATTTTTTCTCCCGGTTTGTTATGCTTCTTGAGTTAATTCAAGGTGATTTAGGTCAACAAATATAACAAATATTGTTTACCAAGTGTTATTGACTGAAGGTTTATGTCCCCTGGAAATTCTTATGTTGAAACCCTAACTCCAATAAGGATGTTATTAGGAGGAAGGTCCTTTGGAAAATAATTAGGTCATAAGGGCAGAGCCCCCCATGATGGGATTAGTGTTCTTATAAGAGGTAGAAGAAAGCTAACCCTCTCTCTGCTCTCTACCATGTGAGGATACGAGGAGAAGATGTCCCTCTGCAAATCAAGAGGCAAATTCCCACCAGACGCTGTATCTACTGATGCCTTGGTCTTGGATTTCTCAGCTTCCAGAATGGTATGGAATAAATCTTTGTTGTTTAAGTCGCCCAGTCTATGCTATTCTGTCACAGCAGTCCTAACTGACTAAGACACAAAACTTCTATTTTGTCTAAATAGCACTGTTGAGGAACTGGAAACAGAAAGTCAGGAATTCTGTCCTATGTTCCAGGATTCTGCTCACATGCTGACCTTAGCAAATAGTTGTCAAAGCATCTCCGAGTGTGCACAAATTCTATTTGCACTGAGCAGTTGAAAATAGTTCCTCCCATCTGTATCATTCTATTTCTCTGTCACCTTTATTATTCCACTCTTGCTTTGTTTCTCTCCCATTGACAGACCTGGACGCTTCAAACTTGTACCATTACCTTCTATAACCACCCTGTCTAAAGTGGTGGTCCACCACTCGCCATCCTTATTTTGCTTTTTGAAGCACTCATTATCAAAAAGTATTTTACCAGGGCGCCTGGGTGGCTCAGTCGGTTAAGCGTCCGACTTCAGCCAGGTCACGATCTCGCGGTCCGTGGGTTCGAGCCCCGCGTCGGGTTCCGGGCTGATGGCTCAGAGCCTGGAGCCTGCTTCCGATTCTGTGTCTCCCTCTCTCTCTGCCCCTCCCCCGTTCATGCTCTGTCTCTCTCTGTCTCAAAAATAAATTTTAAAAAATTAAAAAAAAAAGTATTTTACCCATTTGTTAATTGGTGGTCTCTTTCTGCCCCATCTAGAAAAAGCTCCATGAAAGGAAAGTCATTCATTGTCTCTTATTTATTGTGGAATTCCTGTGTCCCTAGTCCCAAGAGCAGCTTTAGTACACAGTAGGAGGTCAATCAATACACGGTAGGAAAGAGTGAGTGAGTCAGTGAGACTTGTCTTGTAACCCCCACATCTGAAAGCTTCAGTCAGAACCTGATTATCTACAGAGGCAGTGAGTACACATTCCATGACTCCCACATTTCTAGCAGGGGGTAGCAAGGGTTGCTATCTGATCTGTCAAATGAGACACGCTCAAAGTCCATGTTCTCCCAAGGCCAAGGGAACCAACTCAGCCCATGGAAGTGAGGGACTGGCAGAAACAGGTGGGCCTTGATTTACATGGAGCAGAGAGGGGGGATAAGTGAGAACTTGCCTCTGTTTTGCTCAAGGGCAGAAAGGTTTTAACAAGAAAGGGAGGAGGGAGAATGAATTAAAGATAGGGACTATGACAGAATGGGTAGTGTAAGGGATAGAATAAAGAATTGTAAAATTATCATTGTGAGGACTGCTATTAAAATCAGCCCTCTATTTTTGCTATCCTCTACAACCATCCTGATAAGTGGCCACCTTTTCTTGGTACAAGTTTGCCCCATGATGGGAAGTATAATGCCCACTGTTACTAATAGCAGCTGACATTTATTGAGCACCTACTATGTGGCTGGGCTGGGCCAGGAATTCTTTACAGGGAGTGCACTGCATTTGCAGGGACTGTGACATGAATAGTGGCCCTGAGCCTGTGCAGCACAGTGCCTCCCATAATGGATCATTGGCACCATCCATTGGGGTAGGCACATGGTAATCAGTGGCAAAGATGGGGGTTCGACCCCAAAATTCCTCCTTAAAGTGATCTGACTCCCTGACATCCACCTCCTTGTAACTTCTACCCAATGGCCCTGACTTTGCCCTCTGAGATCCTCCAGAGTACCATCAGCCCTTCCCTTTCTCATGTCCAGCTCCCCTGTCCACACACATACCCCACTCACTGATTCTTGAGCTTCTCAAAACATAAGTTGATCAAACCACTTCCCACTTAAAATTCTTCAGTGGTTCACCACTGGTCTTGAACTAAAAGTCAAATTCCTCCCATGGTTGTTCCTAAGACCTGCGTGAAATCCCCTGCCTATCTGTCCATTCCAGGCCTGAGCCGCTCTCTTTGTCACTTGCTTCCCTGAAGCCATACTATTCCTTTCTAGGATCCCAAACACACCAAGCTCCTTCCACTTTCACATTCTTGGGCCCTGTCCTTAGCATCTTCTTTACCTCTCTCTTTACATGCTCATTCTTTCTGTTTTTAGGTCTTAGATTAATATCACATCCTCTGAGGGGTCTTATCTAGGAGATAGCATTTTCTATCTCCTATGGCTTTTGTATCTCATGTTTATTTCCTACACGGGATTTTAAAGCTCACTTCATCATCATCATCATCATCATCATCATCAATCTGCTTTCTTGTTTTTATCATTCTGCTCCACCTGAATATAAACTCAAGAAGACAGTCGGGGAGCACCTGGGTGGCTCAGTCAGGTAAGCATTGACTTTTGGATGCAGCTCAGGTCTTGATCTGACTTCAAGCTCCATGTTCAGCACCACATTGGGTGTGAACCCTATTTAAAAAAAATACTCAAGGGGCGCCTGGGTGGCTCAGTCGGTTGAGCGTCTGACTGCGGCTCAGGTCATGATCTCATGGTCTGTGAGTTCGAGCCCCGCATCAGACTCTGTGCTGATGGCTGAGAACCTGGAGCCTGCTTCAGATTTTGTGTCCCTCTCTTGCTCTGCTCCTCCCCCGCTCATGCTCTGTCTCTCTCTCTCTCAAGAATAATTTTTTTTTAAAAATCATTAAAAAATTTAGAAAAAAAATACTCAAGAAGACAGAGACTGTCTTCTTGTACACCATTGAATCCCCACTTTACTCATAGAAAGCATTCCATGAACATTTGTTGAATGAATGAATGAATGAATGCTAATAGGTTGACTCTTGATGGGCCCCTAGATAGCTTCAGAATGGGAGTTGGCTGCCAGAGGAACCAACCATATGATTAGAGAGTTAGGACCTGTAGCCCCACCCCCTGATCTCTAGGAGTGGAGAGAGAGGCTAGAGATTAAGTTACCCTTAGTGGATTCATTCTTCTCCCAGATGAAATGTGCTTGGTTCTTTCAAGTATACTTCAGATGCCATGGTACTTCTGGCACATAGCAATTTTTCTGTGTCATCCTTAAAGTACATCTCTCCAGGTGTGATTGAATTTGAATGGAATACAGTGGGATTGTCTCCTCCCTTTTCTATCCATGCTGGGGCCCAAAAATTAACTTTTGTTAAGGGAGGTGGTTGAATGAGTTAAAAAACTGCCGTATCTATACAGTCACTTCAGATTTTGCCTAAACACTTGCTTGGTATTAGTATTGAATAACCAGCTGTCTTCACTCCCCACCTGCTAAAGCCATGATCTATAGTGCTTGCCATTTCAGTGGTGTAGATACTCCCACCAGTGCTGATTTCAAGCTACGAACTGAAGTCACTGGACATGGATATGGGGAAAGCTAACTGTCATAAAGCTGGCCCCAGTACACCTCTGCCTTCCTCCGGCTCCTGCCTCTCCTTCCTCACAACTCCACTCCTACACAGACCACAAGCTCCCATGTTATTGAGAAACATCATTCAAGAGAACTCACACATCAGTCTAGTGCAAACACTCCGAGTTTCTCCATAAAACCAGAGTTCTATAAAAGTCAGGCATAAAGGGAATCGGAAGGGAAAGAAACAATGTATTAAATCTCTTTTAGATCTACTGCTTGTGTTTCATTAGGCCTTTGGACACATGGACACATGCTTATTTTTGTGGCTCCCCTAAAACATGTCAACTTGTTAAAAATTCTTTGTTTGCTTTTTCTGACCAAAACCAGTGGGCAAGAGAGAGGTAGTTCTTTTGTCATTGTTTTGGTTTATTTTATTCACTAAATTCATTTATTTTCTCCCTTTAACTCTCCACAGGTGGTATGACTTAAAAAGACATAATTTAGCATCAAGCTCTTCAGTTGAGTGTGCTGTGTCTGAACACATAGGGCTGTGATGTCATTTGGACGCCAGGCTGTGTCTTCCTTCCTTCCTTCCTTCCTTCCTTCCTTCCTTCCTTCCTTCCTTCTTTCCTTCCTTCCTTTCTTTCTCCTTCTTTTTTTAGAGTATGCTTCAGAACTGTAATTTATTTACCGTGTGTTTTTTTATTTGGGTCAGTGGGAAAAGGCTGGCAATTAGTTATTTTGGCAAAGTTTCAGTTATGCTTGAAAAAGGAACACAGACTTAACATGTTATATAATCACTCTTAAACCACCTCTGGGAAGTTCTCCAAGCCCTGTGTGTCAGTCTCCATTGTGCATGTCTGAACACAACCTCTACAAGAATTTCCATTTTGTGAAGCAGGGTGGGGAAATGCTGTGAGCAGAGCTGAGTTTAATTGTGAGGTTGACTTGTTATGGGAGAAGTAAAAGGAAGAGCTTATCTTATCCTGAAACCCACCATATTAATCCTTAGGCAATGCTGGGCCACAGACTATCTTCCAGACCACTGGACTCCATGTTGTCAAATCATTTTCCTTCAGAATCTAATTATGCCTATGGGTGGTTTTTCATTTTTGTGTGGTAAACTTTTAAGTGTAACATGCTTATGGAAAAGTGCGCAAATCATAGACACACAGCTTGATAAATTATCACAAAGTGAATGGACCCATGTAGCCACTTCCCAGGGCAAAAAAAAGAACATTACAGAAGGTCTCATGTGCTCCCCTCAGGGACTCCCCCCCGCCACTCTTCCTCAAATGTGACCACTGATACTTCTATGGAGAAGTTTTCATTTTACTTCTCTGATTCTAAATCAAAGTTCTCATTGTTTTCCCCATAATTGTCTAGGAGAACTCTAACTTTTTCATGTTTTTAAACTAGAGGTTGAGAAGTTGAGGGGCATGTTTGGGGGCATCACTGAGTCAGACGTTGAAATCTAGTAGAGGTCAGGGCCACTCCTAGGGCATGTTGGAGACTGAGCATCCATTTTTTGCAAGGCCCCTGTCTACAGACAATTTAAGTAAAAAGTATACTACAAGATTCATAGTGCCACGTGAGGGATAGTGATTTCTCATAAAGATTTATAATCATGGTTGGACGAGAAATACTTGTGTGTTTGTTTATTGTCCAATCGATGCAGCTGGATAGCCAGTACTCTCCAGGCACAATTTATTCCTTTTCAGGTCCAAGAAACATTTTTTCCTGTTCTTTACTGTCAAATGCCTTATTTCTGGCTAATTTTACATCTCCTACCACAAGAAAAGATAGCAATGCTGACGTTACTCACAAACTGCCATGGCTCTTCTGAACCATGAAACAATATAACTCTTCTTGCCTGTTCCTAATTCTCTTTATTTAATTCTGGCTACATGATGACTCATTTATCATACCATCCTTGAAAACTGGCTTACAGTGGCGCTCTCCACATTATGTACTTTGTTGAGATGCCTAAGAATTCAAGTCTTACCCAAAATATGCAGGAAAATGTGCATGATGGTTTCTTTCTTGGTCATGTTAAATTTGCCATTGGGAATTTTACAACATTCACATAGAACAATACATCTTCCAATCACGCTTTCTTGAGCTATTTAAGGCCATATTCATCATATTTATAGAATGTGACTTCTTTCAGTATTGACTGTACTTCTGCTTTCTTTACATGCCCACTAGCAGGGAGGATGGGTGAAGTGCCCATGCTCAGAGAGAGAATAATGGTTCCATTTTCGAGGTAATGTCTGTGCCTCATCTTTCACAGTTTAAGATAGATCCAAAGAGTATTAATGTCACCCCATCAATAGGAGGCAAGAGAAGACCTTCATGAGAAGGATCTGTTAGCTTTGCTCTGCAAGGATCTTAAAAGCCCTTGGATGATTTAAGTGTTGCCGCCTCTGGAGGACTGTTAAACATGTAAAGGGGGTGTATAGATTGACCTACGTATCAGCAGTACATGAAGTAAAGGATGCCTGCTACTACCCCATTGACTTCAGGTGCTGTAAATCAGAGGCACTACCACAGTTGGAACATGGATGGGCGAGAACCAATGAACAGGCTCAAATATGCAGCTCAAGCCCAAGAACCCATTGCTGACACCCAGTAGGCTGAAGTCCTAAACTTTTCTCATATCTGACCTGAGTGAGCGTTGTCTAAAGTCAGTGTGTCAGGGCTCCTGGGTGGCTCAGTCAGTTAAGCCTCTAACTTTGGCTCAGGTCATGATCTCACAGTTCATGGGTTCGAGCCCCACATTGGGCACTCTGCTGTCAACACAGAGCCCGCTTCTATCCCCCCACCTCTCTCTGTGTCCCTCCCCCACTCTCTCTCAAAAATAAACATTTAAAAAATAAATAAATAAAATAAAATCAGTGTGTCAATACCACTCTTCTGGACCAGTCTTGCACGATTCCATAACCAAATACCATGTCAGCTGCAGGGCCTCATAATGGTGCCATAGATGTGATCACAGAGTTCCTTGGGGCCCCTGGTCAATCCCAAGAGCAAGGTAGAGGATCTGAGAATGCCTAAGGAGAAGGATGGGGAAATGTGGGTCCTGGCCTCAGCTTGGTTCTCTTTCTGAATGGATCTGCAGGCCCTGGGTGGTCCCAGGCACCACAAGGAGACTTAGAAAAAAAAAAAAAAAAAAAAAAAAAAAAACCACTTCATAGTGTGGAAGCCCCTGAGGCTTGTGGCCTGGGAGAGGGGCCTGTCTTTTGCAGGTTTAAGGAAGGTACTGATGTTGATAAAATTACTAACACAAAGCTTTGTATGTTGGCTTTCTTGCTCCCAAGGTCTTCCCCTATACTCTCTATTTTCTGAAAGATCTGCTATGATACCAAGAAAGGAAAAAAGAGTGCGCTTGTGTTTTTTTTGTCTGTTTGTTTTTTTTGTTTTTTTTTGTTTTTGTTTTTTTTTTTTAGTGAAGAAGTATGACATTGCAGACATTGTCTACATCTTAACATCAGTCTTGGCTACTTGCTGGATGCATATCTTCAGGTATGTTATTAACCACCATTTGACTTGATTTCTTTGTCTATAAAATCAGCATAAAATAATACAAAATAAAACTCACAAGATGTTGTCAGAATTAATATGAGATAATGTGTATAAAAATATTTTGCAAATTGGAAGGGACTAACAAAATATAAACTGTATTTTTTGAAACAAGAGCTTTTTTTTCCTTTTTTGATTTCTCCTCTACCCAATGCCTTTCTTTCTTCTTGTTACCAGTCCTTAAAGAACAACTTCAAAGAATATCTTTAGCTTCATATTTTTCCCTCAGCACTTACCATTACCTAACATATAATATACTTCACTTACTTATCCTGTTTATTGTCTTTCTTCCCCTTGTAGAATGTAAGCTCCATGATGACAGGGACATTTTTGCTCTTTTATTCACTGGGGTCTACAATAATGTCCAGCATAGAGTAAGCACTAAATATGTATTTGAATTAATAAATGAAGTTCTGAGATGCCTGGGTGGCTCAGCTGGCTAAGTGTCTGATTCTTGATTTTGGCTCAGGTCATGATCTTGTGGTCTGTGAGTTCAAGCCCCACAAGAGGCTCTGTGAGGAGCTTGCTTGGGATTCTTTCCCTCTCTCTCTGCCCCTCCCACCCCCTTTCTCTCTCAAAATAAATAAATAAACTTAAAAAATAAATGAAATTCTACTAGTTCTATGAAGTTTTCTCTCATACTGCTTTTTTTTTTCTGCAAACACCTAAACATTCAGTCTCTCTAGCACCCAGTCAAGCTTTGATTATTTTATGAGCCCTATTTTGTTTCTCTGAGTTGTTGAATTATTTGCATATGTTTGTTTGTATATGTCCAACCTCCTTCCTTTCCCTCTTGTTCTAGAAATATACATGTAACCCCATTTTCACCCAACTCTACAGAGGTGGACCCTATGCTAGGTCAATTCCTCTGGCCACAGACAATGGTCAAGGGATAGGTTTCATAAAGACCCATGACATCATAATTGGGGTTCTTTTAGCTTTTCCTTCAATTCTACAAGCTACCCTTCCAATAAATTTCCCTTTTTGCTTTAGTTGGTTTGAGTTAGATTTCTGTCTCATGCAACTTGAAATTCATGTCATATTTTCCTTATATTTTTCAACTCTCATCCTAATATATGCATTTGGTTGTATATAGACTTCTATATTCTATTTTTTTAATGTTTATTTGAGAGAGAGAGAGAGAGAGAGAGGGAGAGAGAGACAGAGTGCAAGGGGGGGAGGGGCAGAGAGAGAGGGAGACACAGAATCCAAAGCAGGCTCCAGGCTGCGACCTGTCAGCACAGAGCCCAACACGGGGCTCGATCCCACAAGCAGTGAGATCATGACTTGAGCTGAAGTCAGATGCTTGACCGACTGAGCTACCCAGGTGCCCCTAGAGTTCTATATTCTAAATGACAGGTAGTTTGGTACAATGTATTCCTCCCACTTGTTATGTAAGTAGTGAATTACTACAATGAAAAAGTATACTAATTCCTGATTATGTGATCCAGTTTAATCTATATGAGAAACACAAGAGAACAGCAATGGCAATAATGATGGAGAGAAAATAAATAAATACAAAAGGCAACTTTTGTTTGTTTGTTGTTGTTGTTTTGAAGGAGAGAGAGACAGCATGAGTAGGGGAGAGAGAGATGGAGGAAAGGGAGAGAGAGATAGAATCTTAAGCAGGCTCCACGCTCAGTGCAGAGTCTGATGCAGGACTTGATCCCATGACCCTGGGATCATGACCTGAGCCAAAATCAAGAGTTGGACACTCAACCGACTCAACCAACAGGTGCCCACAAAAGGAAAGTTTTAAGCATACCATAGACTGTACTTCTTATGGTTCTGTTCTCCAGATGGGAGATTTTGAACTCAGAGAAAGCAAGTACAAGGTCTGGTTTTGTAGGTGCTTGTTTCAGCTTTCTGAGTTCCTTAGTGGTAATGGACCTGGGTGGATTCTGGCTCAGTTTTTAATGGCTTGGCTAAGTTATTTACCACCAATATTCTCATTTTTATCATTAGTATAAATGAAGATGATAACCACTTATTTCTCAGGATTTTCTGAAGATTTTTTTGAGGTAATGTATGTAACTGATTTAGCCTGGTTTCCCTAGGAAACAGAACTTGAGGCAAAAGCTTACATGGTAACACTTTTATGGGGATGCAATCCCAGGGAAGCATGAGTGAAGGTTAAAGTGCAGAGAGGCCAGGAAGGAAGGAAACAAATCTGCCAGATTTTCCTAATCCTCATGGTTCTGCTTCCACATCATCTGCAAGTCCTGGTACAATCTCTCTGGGTGGAGGAAGGGAGAAGAAATCATGTACTGGTTCCCACTCCCATTGGTCAAAGTTTGCCCACAGAGTGTCTGCTCCCTGCATTTCTAGGGTGTATGACCCACCCTCTTTAGCAACTGACACAGGAGACCCCAAAATGTGAGCCACACAACATCGTCAGGACTCCCACTTGCCTATCCTCACTCTGCAGACCGATGGGGCAGCCAAGTGAGCTATCGCAAAAGCATGGCACCAAGAGGTCTCACAGAATCTCAGATCTCAGTGGCAATAAGGAGTCCCAGAGTGGGAAATGGAAGGTTCATACAGTGTGAGGCCCACCCAGTTAAGCAGGTGGAGCGCCATGACAACATGATCCTGCCAGAAAGGCGGCAACAAGCTTTCCTTCCACCAAGATCAAAATGTTTCCACCTACCCATAAGATTGTGGCTGATGGGGTGCCTGGGTAGCTCAGTTGGTTAAGCGCCTGACTTCAGCTCATGTCATGATCTTACAGTTAGTGGGCTCAAGCCTCGCATCGTACTCACTGCTGTTAGCACAGAGCCTGCTTCAGATCCTCTGTCTCCTCTCTCTGCCCCTCCCCCGCTGGTTCTCATTTTCTCTCTCTTCTCCTCTCCTCTCCCTTTCCCTCTCTCTCTAAATAAATAAATAAACTTTAAAAAAATGTGGCTGGTGCCAGGTCCTCTGGGCTATGAACAGAAAGCCATAGCTTAGCAACTCTGGGGAGCCTCCTAGGCTAGACCCAGAATAGTAACTATGCCTAGTATGATGGCTGGTGCTGGAAGATGCTACATAATGTTAGTTTTCTTCCTTACTTAGGAAGCTCAGACAAACCCTGGAATGTCTGTAGCCCCGACATTATTAAAATGAAAGAACAAATAATACAAGATGGCTTAAGCTGACTACAGTGGACCTTAGCTTTAATACTGCAAAGATCAGCGAGATTGTATCAGTGATATACTCTTGATCTCATAACATAAAGAGACCTCAGCATATAAATAAGAGTGCTTTATTACTCTCCTTATTTTACCTAGTCAGTGTTAGGTGAGCCATCCATGTGGGTAATATGTATATTGCTGACAACACACTTGACAAAATTCCCCCTTTCTAAACACCATCAATGGCGTCTAAGATTTTGTGCCTATCTGGGCAAAAAATGTCTCACTTTCTTAGACATTTGGCTCCTTGGGGTGAGTTCGTGAGGCACTGATGACTTTCTAATTTCTATAATGGCCTAGGGGGCTTTTTGACTTCTTTTTTCCTATTGAAATCTCTGTCAGAGTTGGCCACTTTTCAAGAATGAATTCCAGGAAAGTGTGAAAGTAGGCAGCTAGCTAGACTCTGACTGTTAAAACACCTAGAGTTTAAAGACCACCTCATGGACCTGATGAAGGAACATGGCAGCAACCATACCCTACCAGCCAGGTGACCCACAAGATGTTTTTAACATGAAGTTGGCAATTTCTCATGTAGACATTTAATCTCCCAAAATTCCACATATGATTTCTCAAACCTGGCCAAGGAATGTGAGTTACCAGCTTTTTCCTCAACTTGGAATCATTTGGGTAGTTCTAAAAACTGCCTCAATGTGTGAGTTTCCTTGGACTAAAAGAAAAAAAAAATAGGAGTTATGAGTTCCAACTGTCTGAACATTTTCTACTTAAAAAAAATAAAATGAATTAGACAGGAAGATAATGGTACATGACTCACGATAAACAAACACCAAACACATGTTATCTTAATCATCCTGTACCAAAGTCAGGAAATTGTGTAAAACTAGAAAGGAATTGTCAGAAAGGAAAAATGAAGGGTATCCAGAAAACAAATTTGAAGGGTTTATTTCTTTGAATTGTCAATTTGTATAATTCCAAACAACCACATCGATCAGAGTCAGTAAGAATATAGATAAAAGAACACTTAGGTACCTTAAGATCTATCCCTATGTTACCAGACTAGGTTTTAATTAATGAAGTATCTCTTTATGAAAGTCCCCATTAACTTTTTGCAATCCTATCCTATTCTGAATGATCAGAATCATACATACCCCATTACTCCTATAATAAGCAACATCCCTAAAATCTATTCAGTGCTACTCAATGATACTGTGTATCATGCATTGTGCTACATGATCTAATATGCAAAATGTTTAAGTTATCCTTGTCTTAATGGAGTTCTCAGTGTAGTTAAATAAGTGGACATTATGTAAAAATTCCATGCTTCATGAAGCAGTAAAAAGCTAGCTTAGGACAGGGATGGGATTCCTCTCTACAAGGTAATCTAACGTATCTCCTCCTAGAGATAAGTCAAAATGGCCAGCAAGGGGGGATGGCAGAAAGTTACTCAAAGCTATAGAAAACTCTCCTATAAAATTATGATTTTTATTAATACGTATCTATATATATATTTACCCCCAGAACAGTATAAGTAGCTTATAATGTGGCAGGAAATATCTAAAGCACATACATTTAGAGGGAAGGGAAGGAAACCAAGAGGCCCAGAGTTAGAACCAGGAGTTAAATGAAACAAACATGTACATTTAATGATGCTATCAATGGGTGATAAATTAAATTGAAGCTTTCTATCAGTTATTATGCAAAAACAAAATCCAGGCAGTTATGCAATTTACAATGTGTGTGAGCCAAATCCATGAAGTGCTTAGAAAAAGTGAAACTGTTCTTTTTTTTTTCTTTCTTTCTTTCTTTTTTTTTTTTTTTTTTTTTTTTTTTCCTGAAGTGGAACTGTTCTTGAGAGAAAGAGCAAGGAAGATTTTTTTCTATGGTTGCTGATAAAGAAGGCAGCAAGTGAGGTAATAAGCAATGCCTTCTAGAAGACATTATTAGTAGATGCAAAAGTGAGTTTTATAGGCTGGTTTTCTTATATTGCCCTCTGACTACATGTCAAGGGTGTCCCACAAAATGTTCAAGAAGCAGTTAGCTCTCCAGGTGTGTGGGTGTTGAGGAGGAGGGCAGGGTGGACAGGCGAGGACGATAGTGTTCAAGGTACACATACCAACATTCTACACAACTAGCTTAGCCGTGGCTGATTTTTAAACACATGCTCTAGAGCCTTGTTTAGTCAACACGGTCCTCAGAGTAGCAGCATCAGCACTATCTGAGAACCTGTTGAAAATGCTGAGTCTCAGGCCCCACTCCAGAGCTATTGAATTAGAATCTGTATTTTAGCAAGTTTTAAAAATTACTGTTCTAGAGGATGGAATGTATCTGCTCTCAGAGCATTGTTTTTCTTACCTAAGCTTTGGCTAAATAAAATTGTGACCCATTCACAATTGCATCTTTGCCTAGTTCACTACCTGGTGTATATTAGGTACTCCCTAAATGTATGTTGACTCGTTAATTATTTCACTGATATGGTTGTAGTTTGGAAGAATTTTTAAGGCAAATATGATTGAATATACTTTGTCCTGGCCGCTAAACATAAAATAAATCAACATGGTCCTTAGGACGATTGCAAAGATGTTTTCTTTGCCTTCCACCTCATAATATCCTTTGTCTATAACCTGCATGCTCTTACATGGAAAAGAGGACAAGATGTGTCCCAGATGCTACCGGTGTGTTAGAACACAGCTGACAAAAATCCAGGGGATGGGAAGGACCCCAAACTCTCCTTGAGCACAATTCCCCCAACCCTTATTTCCTGGGATTCCTCAACCTTCGACCTAACTCACATTATTTAACAAACTTGAATGTCTGTTTTGAATATGCCCAAGGCTGATCGAAGCTCTTTTCTTCAAACCTGTTGAATTCCAGAACTTGGGAAGGAAGAAGATGAGAAACTCCCAAAGCTCCTCTCCCACTTCCCACCAAGTTGTGGCTCCAAGAGTCCTTCTGTCAGGGCATTCTTCATACAGACCCAGGAGTACCAGCTCACTTTTGCATTATCCCTTCACAGCTGGGAGCTGGATCAGTATTGACTAACTGACAGAGAAGTGTGTCTTTAACTTATTCTATAAATAAACTCACCCGTCAGTTACATTTTAAACTTCTATAAAGTTAGTTAGAAACTATCAATCTGATTTTATTTTAAATTATGCATTTTTAGGGGCACCTGGGTGGCTCAGTTGGTTAAGCATCTGACTTCACTCAGATCACGATCTTGTGGTTCATGCGTTCAAGCCCCGCGTCGGGCTCTGTGCTGACAGCTCAGAGCCTGGAGCCTGCTTGGGATTCCGTGTCTCCCTCTCTCTCTTCCCCTCCCCTACTCATACTCTGTCTCTCTCTCAGAAAATGAATAAACATTAAAAAATTTAAATTATGCATTTTTATTTAATATAAATATTTCAATGATAGCCAAAGCTCACTATACATTTTTTAAATAGAAACTTTCCAACTATCACAAAAGTCTTTGTCATAATCTTAAAAGCAAGGCGTATGTCTTACTCATTCTTGTATTCCTAACAGTGTATAGAACATAGTAAACACTCAGTAAATATTTAAAGATCAAATGGATAAATGAGTAAACTCCTCCAATGAAGGATCTGGGCTAGACCACAGGCAGTCTCCTTATGAATGCTGAGCTCCCACAGCCGTAGGTCCCATGAAAAACTGTGAATGGAAATCGACAGAGTGGTGGTATTATACACCATTTTTAATGTATCTCGTGTGAGGCTCAACAAACATCTGATAATCAGAAATTATCAAAAAGTAAATGAAGCCTCAGCAAGACACAATGATTTATGCATTTACATTCCTGAGTATAAGAGATTCTGAAATAGATTTTATGTGGCTTCAAAGTGTATACTTTATAACTGCAATTAGCTGGAGTACGTGTGACCAGAATTCTGACCTCTCTCTGCACTTGGAAGAGTTGGATGGAGTCCTCAAGGACATAGATACCTAAAGGGATATTTAGAATCCAGCCTCCATAGGGCTGAGGATCACAAAGTCTTTGATGACTTGGTGTTGCCAACCCTTGTAAGGCAACATGAAATTCACATCGGAGAGAACTACAGTACTCTGACAGTTTCTGGAAAATTAAGCGGTGTTTTTTGCAAATAGATCACTGAAAGCCATTGTGGAGGGACACCAGGACTTGGTTGGATTTTATGAATTCTGAGTGTGGGTTTGTGACAGAGGAAGACACTGGACAAGTGGACAGCTTCTTTGTATGGAAACCCGAAAGGATGCGACTCCCCAGGGTGATAGAAACCAGAAGACATGAAGAAGAGAGTTGCAAAAAGTAGAGAGGATAGACTTACAGGAGGCCTGGTTTTATCAGCATCATATAAAGAAAACAGTGTCTGATAAATGTGAGGGAACGAGACGGGGGGTGGGGGGAGCCTTTGCTGATGGCTGTAATCCCCACTCAGCTGCACAGCTTAAGAAGAACTCTCAAAACCTTCTATAAAATGCCAAGCCAAAAAAGGTATCTGAAGGCAGCAACAGTGGATCAAAAGGTCCTAAGAGCTGAGTGTGAACGCTGAGGCCACAGAGAAACCCAGCAGAAGACTGGGGCAGAGCCTATCTCAACCCTGGGAGATGGTCCAGTGCATTTTGATGGAGCAGCCTCTCCATTCAGGGCCTAAAGTTCACAAAGCTGTTTGAACTAAACATTGTCCCCCTGCCCATGAGTGGCACTCAGAGCACAAAGCAGTTTTGCCTGCTGTTATTTGCCTGATGCTCAAAATCAAAAGTGGTGAGTTTTCTTCTCTTTTAATAAAGCCACCCTTTGCCCCTTTGTAAACTGTATGTTTGCAAGTGGGGAATTAGTGCTAGGTACTTAAGTAGTGCCCCCTTATCCACAGTTTCAGTTACCTGCACTCAACTGTGGTTGGAAGCAGATGATTCTCCTTCTGACAGGTCGTGAGAAGGTCAATAGCAGCCTAACAATATGTCACGGTGCCTACATCATTTGCCTCACTTCATCTCATCACATAGGCTTTTCATCACCTCACATCATCGCAAGAAGGGTGAGTACAGTACAATAAGATAGTTTGAGAGACCACATTTACATAATTTTTATTACAGTATATTGTTATAATTCTATTGTATTATTTGTTATTGTTGTTAAGTTTTTATTGTGCATGATTTATTATTAAACTGTCATAGTCATATATGTATAGAAAAAAACATAGTATATACGGGGTTCAGTCCTAGCCACAGTCTCAGGTATCCACTGGTGGTCTTGGAATGTATCCCC
Source organism: Leopardus geoffroyi (assembly GCF_018350155.1). Lineage (NCBI taxonomy): Eukaryota > Metazoa > Chordata > Mammalia > Carnivora > Felidae > Leopardus > Leopardus geoffroyi. The sequence goes on along the minus strand of NC_059327.1, from coordinate 100,956,146 downwards.
TGCAGATAAGGGGGACTACCATGTGTGATCTTCAGGGAGATAGTTACACAATTTGTCCACCAAGAGCCAGAGCCAATGAATTGCACTTTCCTTATAAAGGGGCCTGGATCCACAGAGGCATTATTAGGCAATATTCCTAGTAGTAGGATCAAAGTCTCTGAAATTGCTAGCATGATGGGATATACTGATATAAACCCTATCTGTTTCTCTATGTATCTAGGTCACACACATGTGGCCCATGGGTCAAACTGTGGTTTGGCATGTCTAGTAACTTGAAAAATGAAATGAACATTTGAAAATCAGAGGACTGGGACACCTGAGTGGCTCAGTCAATTAAGCGTCCAACTCTTGATTTCAGCTCAGGTTATGATCTCAATGGTTTGTGGGATTAAGTCCTGCATTGGGCTCTGTGCTTACAGTGTGAGGCCTACTTGGGATTCTGTCTCCCCTTCTCTCTCCCTCACTCTTGCTTTCTCTCTCTTTCTCTCAAAATCAATAAATAAACATTTTTAAAAAATTAAAAAATAAAAATCAGAGGACTTTGAGTTAAGAACCTTGATTTAGACTTTTTCTGCAAAATTTGGAAAGCTGCCCAAGCTGAGCCCATGTTTCCACAGCGTGGCCTTTGGCTGGAGTTGAATAGTAGCTACTTCATCTAGAAGGTGCTTATCACAGGCCCTATGACTTCAGATTAGGTAACTGACCATGAGGCAGAGTGGGGTTGTTATCTATCAGAATGTTTGTGTTGTTTTCTTAGAGTAAAAAAAGTTCTTGGTACCCGTATCTCTATGAAAAGAGAGAAAGAGTAGACTGAGGGGTCATGTGTTCTTCCACCAGGCCCCCTTCACACATGCACACCACCTGCCAGGGGCCTATAGCCTGAGATGTCCTCATGACATTGTTGCCCTTCAAAATTTTTACTTCTCATGCCAGCCATCTCTAGTTTCTTGTTCTTCACGCTTGCCCTCTCCACCTGAGAAGCATGCTTCATTGTCATTGCTTGTCAATTAATGCATTCTGTGGTTCCTACATATCAGAAGAGTAGGACAGATTCTTTCCTCCTGTTGCTAAACCTGAAATCTGAGAGTAGGAAGCATATTTGAATTTTCAAAGGTTGACACCTTCAGTGTAGCTCAGTGAAAAGTGAGTTAGCGAAGGTGGAGAGTCCCCACTGCATGGTATGGGAGCAGGAAAGAGGGACCGATGCCTCAAATCATCTTGTTTGTCACATCTGCACCGCAATTTGCTAGTCACAATTTTCCATGTGTTTGTTTGTTCATGTCCCGAGGATCTTTTTATGTAGCTTATTGTTGCAAAGCAATTAAAACCAAGAAAGAAATCTGAATCCATCTATAGTTTTGCTGGCCTACAAAATTTATTTTTTGTTTGTTTTTTGTTCTGTTTTAATTTATTTTGAGAGAGAGAGTACACATGTGCATGAAGTGACAGAGAGAGAGAGGGAGAGAGAGAATCCCAAGCAGGCTCTGTGCTGTCAGTGCAGAGCCTGACTCAGGGCTTTATCCCCGACCTTGGTATCATGACCTGAGCTGATATTGAGAGTCCCATGCTTAACTGACTGAGCCACCCAAGTGCCCCCAAAGTTTAAGTTTATCTTTGACAATGAGCTGGAGATAAAAATTCATTCATTCATTCAACATTTTTTGGAGGGTTTTTTTTTCTTTGAATTTCTATCTATTTGTGGTTTTAGTGGAAGAAAGGTAGTTGCTGGGGAAATTAGGCACGAGATACATATTTGTTAATTGAATGAAGGAGTGAACATCCGAGTAATATCTAGAAGGTTGATTTGGAGCCTGGAGAATATTGGGAGTCAAGATTGAGTGGTGAGGATGATGTTATGAAAAACATGCAGGTGTTATGATGGTCCAGGTGAATTGTGTAAACCCGGTGGCATCAATTACTAAGCAAAGCTGGGTCGGGGGAGCTAGGAAGACAGAAAAGAGCTGAGAGAAAGTGGGACAAATGACTGGCTTTATGCTGGCAATCATTTTTCTTGGGTATTTTGCAAAATCGCTATAGAGCTATCATAGAACAATAGTGGTAGTGTTCCATCACAAATATCCCAACTGTACAAAAGAAGGGGGGTGGGGGAAGAGAAAGTAATGACAAGTCCTACTCATTTAAAAAGAAAAGACCCAGCATGATTCTCCAAACATAAAACATTCATCAGACCTGCCAGGTAAAATTTAAAACAAAAACATTATTTAAGGCAAATAAAAATTTGAAGAGTACAATTCAAAGTAAAGCCATAATAGTAATAACTTTCATATGCCAAATAACATGGTGGCAACGTTCATAAAGCAGAAATAGAAAAGGCAATGAGAAATGGACAGAAAAACACTAGTAGTGGATTTGTTTTCTTTCAGTTCAGAAGAGATCGAGGATGCAAAAAAAATATAAAAAGACACAGAAAACTTAAATAATATCATTGATAAGTAAATAGTTCTATAATATATATCAAGCATTCTTTCCTAATAATAGAGCATGTATCTTCATCTTAAGTATCCCTGAAATAATACCTTATATTAGCCCACAAAGGAAACCTCAACAAATTCCTTAAAGTTAAATAGTATAGACAAAATTCTCTGATTGGAATGAAAACCACCCAGAAACTAATAACAACAAAACTTCCTGCTACCTAGAGATGAAAAAACAAAACAAACAAATCCATAAAATCTTCAACTGTTGGCTCAAAGAAGGAATACAAACTGAAATTTATGGAGAAAATATATAGAAAATACAAGACATAGAGAACATATATATCAGAACGTACAGGACAGAGATAAAGCAATTTTTAGAATGATGTTTCATAGCCTACATAGTTATATCAATAAACAAGGGTGAAAACAAATTAAGCATCTGAAGAACAACGTAATATTCTGAGAAATGCAAAATGAAGGAATACAAAAATAAAAGCAGAAATTAATAAATTAGAAAACAAAAAACCAGTAGCGATTATAAATATATTAAAAATAAGTCTTTGAAAAATACAATAGATGAATTGATACCTGAATAATTAGTTCACAGGAAATATTCGTAGTCTTTAATATACTCTGAAAAGTTGTTCAACCCTACTGTTACTATAAGAGAAATACAAAATGAAACCACACCTAGGTACCATTTCTTACTTATCTGATTGGCAAACATTCAAACACTTGATGACACAGAGTGTTGGAGAGGCCTTGAGGAAATAAACTCTCTTTAACAGTTCTAATGGGTGTGAAAAATTGTACCATCCCCTTGGATGGGAATTTGGATATATGTAGCCAAACAGCAAGTCCATAAACCTCAACAATCCACTTCCAGGGTTTTATCCTGCAGATGTGTTCATACAAGGATGAACAAGTTTATTCATTTGAAGCACAGCTTGCCAAAGCAAGAGCTTAGCAAAAATCCAAATGCTCATGGTTTAATAAACTAAAATCATCTATGTAATAGTATACTATGCAGCAGCAAACAAGAGGAAGAAAGTTATTTATATGCTTATATGAAAAGATCTCCAAAATAGAATACGAAGTGAAAGGGGCAAGATAAAGAACAGTATATAGAATATAGAATGTTCTACCATCTAAAACTGGTGGACTAAATGAGAAAATATGAATATTCATAATTCTTTGTGTGATCATTAAAAAAACTCTAAAAAGGATACCCAAGAGACTAATAGTTGTGGTTACTTGTTCAGAAAGGTTAGGAGCTAGGTAGGTGGAGAATGTAAACATTTTTATACTTCTAGGTCAAACATTCTAAAAGATAATGCCTCAAAAACTGTAAACTTTTAAAATTTGATATGTGCTGCTAGATTGAAGTGCAATTAACAATATTTTTTATGGCAAAGGAAATCTGCATAGCACATTATTTTGCAATTTATTTCTTCCATGATGAGTCTCTATGACTCAGAGATACTATTTCTTAGTAATAACTTATTTATTTATTAAAAAAGTTTTTTAATGTTTATTTTTGAAGGAGAGAGAGACAGAGTGTGAGCAGGGGAGGGGCAAAGAGAGAGGGAGACACATAATCCGACGCAGGCTCCAGGCTCTGAGCTGTCAGCACAGAGCTGGACATGGGCCTGGACACGGGAACTGTGAGATCATGACCTGAGCCGAACTTGGACACTTAACCAACTGAGCCACCCAGGTGCCCCTTCTTAGTAATAATTTAAATAACTAGAAGTTTTAACTATAGCTATGAACCTGTTGATGGAATGTGAAGATTAAACCTTGTCTTAAGAGAATTTTGAATAAATGAATAAACATTATGTGAAATCCATTATGCATACCTATATTCATCTACAATTTAATAAGTTGACATCCACCCCCATGGTTTGTTTATAAATATATGAATATAAATATACAAAGTATATAAATATAAATATGTAAAAAATATATAAAACAGATGGTCAGCACCAAGGTCTACAGTAGATCAACTAAATCAATAGGATGAGTCTCAAATTAAATGTGAGTAGAGTTTGGGCACTATTAAATGCATTGTGTTTTTAGGCTTTGTATACAGCTAGGAACTGGAGAATAGGAGGCTTCTAAAACCAAGATGCCCAGTTGACCATGCCTGGCCCTACAGCATAAGAAGGTGGGAAAGGACCAGCTCGAAGATGGGCTTGCCTTTCTGTCTCAGGAAGTAGACTATAGGCTACCTGCACCCAAGTTCTAGAAGTTGCTTTTGGAATGCAGACTTTTGTGTCTCACCTCATCATCATACTCTCTTAGAGTGGGATCTGTGAATAAGATCACCTCTGCCCTATGAAAGCTGGAGATGATAAATTTAATATTAACATTTTTTTTTAATTTTTTTTTTCAACGTTTATTTATTTTTGGGACAGAGAGAGACAGAGCATGAACGGGGGAGGGGCAGAGAGAGAGGGAGACACAGAATCGGAAACAGGCTCCAGGCTCTGAGCCATCAGCCCAGAGCCCGAGGCGGGGCTCGAACTCACGGACCGCGAGATCGTCACCTGGCTGAAGTCGGACGCTTAACCGACTGCGCCACCCAGGCGCCCCTTAATATTAACATTTTTAAGAATAGTAGTGGCTCCCAGTGAAAATTTACCGAGAGCTCAGTTTATGCCAGGCATTTTCAAAAGTGTGTGGCATTTTCCCGAAAGAGCTTTAGATAAATAACTACATTTCTTTAGTACTGAAACTTACATTTAAAAGGAGGCAATGGCCAACTAAATTTAAGTGTTTCCATGTTCTTGAGCAATGGAAACAAAAATGTACATGCAGCCTTAGGTAATTTAGTCTAAGTTTAGTTAAGCATATGTTTTAAATGTCTTAATTTTTGGCAAAAGTGAGGTACAATGCCAGAAATGACAATGTTTGTAAATGTGACATTATTATTATTATTTTTTTTACTTTTTTATATTAGAGAGAGAGAGCATGAGTGAGGTAGAGGGACAGAAGAAGAGAGAAAGAATCTGAAGCAGGCTCGACACTCAGGGCGGAGCCTGACATGGGGCTCCAACCCACAACCCTGGGATCATAACCTGACCTGAAATCAAGAGTTGGATGCTCAACTGACTGAGCCACCCGGCACCCCAATGTGACATTATTTTTAAAAATGCATTAAATAAACTCATTGCAAAGTGAAGATTTGTGAGAGATAGTTAATTAAGGCTAGAAAATGGAATATGAAAGCATCCTTTGTCCTTGAATCAAATAAACAAAAGGAACTAGAAGTTATTAATTTTTTTTTTTTTTTTTTTTTTTTTTTTGCTCCTATTGGGTAGAATGAACTATTCCATTCTAATAGGCAAAGATTTATTTCATCTGTCACTTTACTGGTCATGAAAACTCCTATATCTAAGAAGTAGAAGGGGGGCCTTCTGTTTAAGTTTAAAGAAAAGAGGTAGCATTTATGTCAACAATTTAGTCTTCTAATTTCTATATATAATGACTGAAATTGTTAAGGTAGTTAGTGAATATGGAAAAATCACCAAGTAATTATGTCCATGAATTAGCAAAGCAGTACACATTAATATATTTTATATATGATGATTCTGATGTAACTTTTTGTTTTTCTGCCTCAAATTTAGGAATTCTGGTTCAGAAGACTGGAAAGAACATTGCACTGGGAGTCAGGAACTTGGAGTCTTATTGGAGCTTGGGTATTGAAAGCTGAATAATTTTGGGAAAGGTTTTATTTGTTTGTTTCTGCTGAGGAGGGAAGGGAACTGATTGAACATCTATAATATTTCAGACAATTCATATATATATCTCATTTAATTCTGAGAATAACACGGTGATATAATTACTCTTTCCATTCTGTAAAAAAGCCACAAAGGCTAAAAAATATATGTCACTTGTCAAGGTAACTCAGTGGATGCCAGAATTGGTTTCAAATCCTGCTTTGATCTGGTTCTAAAAGTATCCCACCTGGACTCTCAGGTATTACGTGTCCTTATCTGTAAACACCAAGAGATTGATGAACTCCTACTTCTCTTCCACCCTGATTCTGAATACAGACCCTCCTCCCCTTTTTCTCTGTATAATTCCCTTCTCAGGTCATTTGTGGGTAGTGATAGTATGTTTCTTTTTATTGCCAAGTGGTATTCCATATTAAATATGTACCACAGTTTGTTTAACCATTCCGCTGTTAAAGGACAGCTGGATTGTTTCCTGTTTTGGGTTACTATGAGTATAGTTTCTCTGAACACTTTTGTACAGATTTTTTGTGTGTGAATCCATGAAATGGCATGTGTCTTCATTTAATTAGATATTATTTGATATCTGTCATCAGTATTTTGTAATTTTAAACATATGAATTCTATACATATTTTAAGGTTTTACTTAAATCTTTCATTTTCTTTAGAATAATCAAAAATATCATTGTGTTTTTAATTTTGCTTTGCACATGTTATTGTTAATATACAAAAGTACAATTGATTTTGTCTGTTGACCTCATGTCCTGTCCTGCTACTCTGCTTAACTAATGTTAGTTCTAGAAGTTTATTTGTAGATCTCTTGGGATTTTCTATGTAGATAATCATGTCATCTCAAATAGGGAGAGTTTTATTTGCCCTTTTCCATTTTGTATGGCTTTTTTTTTTTTTTTCTTTTTCTTGCCTTTGGGAGTGGCTGGAAATTTCAGCACTGTGTTGTATAAGAGTAGTGAGAGTGACCATCCTTGCTTTGTTACCAATCTTAGAGGAAAAGCATTCAGTTTTTTACCACTAAGTATGATGTTAACTGTAGGTTTTTTGTAGATGCTTTTTACCAATTTGGGTTAGTTCTTCTCATTTCTAACTTGCTGAGAGGTTGTTTGGTTTTGTTGTAATCATAAATGAGTGCTGGATTTTGTCAAATGCTTTTTCTGCATCAGTTGATATAATAATGTGATTTTTCTTCTTTAAACTTGTATTATATTGATTGATTTTCAAATGTTAAACCAGTCTTGCAAACTTGGAATAAATCCTATTTGGTCATGGAGTATTATTCTTTTCATACATTGCTACATTGAATTTGCTAATCCTTTTAAAGGATCTGAGTTTATGAGAGCTATTGCTCTATAGTTTACTTTTTTTGTACGATTTTTCGGTTTTGGTTGAGAGTGATACTAGCCTCATAAAATGTGTTTTTTGGAAGAAATGGCATAAAATTGGTGTCAATTTTTCTTTGAAGATTTTATAGAATTCTCCAGTGAGGATATTTGAGTATAGGGAATTATTTTCCTGGAGCTTTTCAATTGTAATATCAATTTCTTTGATGGTATAAAATAATTTATATTATTTATTTATCTTGGTTGAATTTCATTAGTTTCACTTTTTGAGTAATAGATCTGTTTCTTTCAAGTTGTCTAATTTATAAACAAAAAGCTATTCATAGTAATCCCTTGTTTTTATTTTAATTGTTGAAGATTTGTAGTGATATCTTCTATTTAATTTCTAATATTGATGATTTATGTCTTTTCTTTTTTCCTCAGTTTTTGAATACCTCTTTTCATTTTAATTGGCATCATTTGTATAACAATATGACTGTATTACTTTCTACTTGCTGTAGTAAATTAGCATAAACTTAGTGACTTCAAATAACAAAGATTTATTAATTTACAGTTCTGGAGGTCAGAAGTCCAAAATAGATCTCACTGCATTAGAATCAAGGTGCCAGCAGGACTGTGTTCATTCCTGAAGGCTCCAGGGGAGAATCTCTTTTCTTACCTTTTTTAGCTTCTGGAGACTTCGCACATTCCCTTCCTCCTGGCTCTTGCCATCTTTAAAGCCGGCAATGACTGGTTGAGTCTTTCTCACACTGCATCCCTCTGACTTCCTCTGCTATTTTTCCATTTCACATTAAAGACACTTTGATTACAATGGGTTCACCCCAATAATCCAGGATAATTTCCTATGCTAAGGTCAACTGATTACCAATCTTAATTCTGACTGCAACCCTAATTCCTCCTTGTCATGTAAGACAATATATTCACAGATTCCAGGGATTAAGGCATGGTCATTGTTGGGAGGACATTAATCTGCCTACCAAAACAATGTATGTAAGAGTGTTTTCCAAATTTTAATATATTCATTTAATATTTATTGAGCATCAACTATATGTCAGGTACTATACAAGATGCTGACCTCAGCTAAGTTTTCTCTGCTGCAAATAAGTTTTCTCTTGGCTCCATTCCAAGAGCTTTTTCATTTTTGACAGTAAATCTTATACTCCTTTCACCAGGAGTACTGGGCTATCAGAGTTCTGCAAATCTATCAGGTTTTTCCAAACTTGCATGACTTGGAATATATTCGGTTGTCTTAGAATGTCACTTCCTGGCCCCTTCTTCTGCTTAATCAGGAGAGCCTCTCTCTCCTTCCCTCTTTTTCCTCCAACCCCCTGATCTCATGATTCAGATTGCAGATGACTGTATCATTCTTAGTACCCTTTGAACACTGATAACTTAACATTTCCACTCTTTGCTGTAATCTTTGTTTTATTGTCCAACATCTCCACTAGACCTCTAAGGTGTGTGAAAGCAGGGACTGATTTTTTATTTTTTCTATTTCACCAGTGTCTGGCACAATGCCTGGAACAAAGTGAGCACTATAATAATAATTTCTTACTAAATGTATGAACAACCTTTAAATCCTAAAGTTCTGTGTTCAACTTTTTCTGTTCTGTTCTTTGTACTCTCCTTTAGGGATTCTCTCCATATGGTTAACTATCTGCTCTGTGCATGAGACTCAAATATCTAAGTTCATGCTTTACTGCTCTCCCAAGTTTTTGGTGTCTGCTTACATGAAGCTCCACCCTCATAGGATTCTCCATATAATTTCAAGCTGACCGTGTTCAGAATGTAATTTATTGTTTTCCTGCCAAATAAACTGTTTTTAAAATTTAGTGTAATGCCATTTCTACCTCTTGTTAGCTCAAAACTTTTACGCTGCCTTTCTCTCAGATCACATGTCCAATCTGTTGCCAAGTGTCGTGAATTGCCCCTTTCCCAAATCCCCTCTGTTTTGTTTCTTCTGGAGGTTCTGGCTTCAGCACCTCAGACATACATGGCTATTCCAATAGCAGCCTAACAAATCTCTGGTTGTTCCCCCCTTTAATCCAGCCTATACTACAAGACCTGCTTCCAAAATCATACCAGCAATCAAACCATTATCTTGCTGATAAACTTATGATTGCCTCCCTATTGTCTTCTGCCCTGTAGACCTAGGTTCTCCGTTAAATATAACCCTCATTTACTTTCCTACTGTATTTACACATCCCTGCCTTCCACTTAAACGGGATTACTGTGTAGGCAGAATCATGACTCCCTCCCCTCAAAACGTCCATGAGCTAATCCCTGGAACACATGAATTTGCTAACTTACATGGCAAAAGGAATATTGCAGGTGTGATTATGTTAAGGAATTTGAGATGGGGGAGATGATCCTGAAGATTCCAAGTGGGTCCTATATAATCACCAGGGTCCTTTTAAAGATGGAAACAAAAGAATCCTAGTCAGAGAAAGAGATGTTATGATGGAAGCAGAGTTGGGGTCATGTGGGGACATGAATCAAGGAATGCAGGCAACTTCTAGAAACTAGAAAAGGCAAGGAATGAGGAGTGGCCGGAAGGTCACCCTGCTGACCCATTTCAGACATCTGATCTCCAAAACTGTAAGATAATAAATTTGTATTATTTTAAGCCACTGAATTTGTGGTAAATTGTTACAGCAGCAATAGGAAACTAATACAATTATTTACCTGCTTGTCTCATTCTGTGATATTGTTCAGGTTACTTAATATGCTTCCTTCTCATTTTTTAAATTTGTTCAATCTATCTACCTCAAGGTTCATCCAAATGCTGCTGCGTCTTCCCTGAAACCTTCCTGGAACCTGACCTGGAGCCACATCATTCAGAGACACATTGCTGTCTACTGTGCCAAGTACAATAACCTCCAATTAGTCACCTCCACCCCAGCCTTTACACAACTGTCTAAGATGCAGATCTGTGTTCTCACCCGCACTGGACTGCCAAGTCTTCTCAAGGCTTCTAATACCAGTCAAAAATTCAGCAGCCCAGAGCTCACTGGGCTGAAGCTGGCCTCACTTCAGACCAGCTGACTACAAATTCAAGGGTCTCCATAGTCCTCCACAGGTTCAGTGATTTGCTAGAATGACTCACAGAACTCACGAAAGTGCTGTACTTAATGCACTTAATGATTACAGTTTTCATAGTACAAAAATACAACTCAGAATGAGTCAAAGAAAGAGATGCATAGGGTGGACTCTGGGACTGGGAAGATTCCAAATGTGAAGCTTCCACGTCCCCAGGGACACATTATCTCCCTGGCGTCCATGTGTGGCGATATAGTCTTTGAGTACTGCCAACCCATGAAGCTCACCTGAGTTTTTATTGATGCTTCAAGTAGATGTGATTGAATCATTGCCCCTGTGGTTGAGCTCACTTTCCCGCTTTCCTCCCCTCCTCTGAGATTAGATTGATGCCACATGGCTCAAAGCTCCAACCTTCTCATCACATGATTGGTCTTTCTGGCATGGCCCACCCTCTGTCCTAAGACTACGGGTGTGGCTTGCCCTACACTGAGTCATCTAGTCAGCATAAAATCATCTAGTCATCAAATGCCCACTCTGAGGCACCTCATTAGAAAACTATCAGACAGTGGTCGGTCGGAGGGGATCACCATGAATAACAAAGATACTCCTATCACTCAGGAAATCCAAGGATGTGGAGGTTACCTCCCCAGAACTGATAACAAAGATGGGCCAAATTCTTTATTACACACCCCTAATTGGAATCCTTCTTTGGCTTCCTTACTTTGAAAATGCAGACTACTTAATAGGATATTCCAGGGCCTTCATAAGAAGCAGCCAGATAAAATGGGAATTAAAAAAAAAAACCTCTTTGTAAAGAATGGAAGAGCTAATGCTCACTACTTAACACATAGTAGAAACTCCATAAATTCTTTTAAAACTAATTATTGATTGAGAAGAAAAAAGGAAAAGGATAAAACAAACAAAAAAGGTAAGTGGCTTAGCTTAGAAATCTATTTCCCAGAGTACTAAGAAAATATGAATTTTGCAGAGATGTTGGGGAGACAAAAATAAAAATAGCATTTATAAACTAAAAAGGGATGAAGACTTTTTTAAGAACAAAGAGGAAAAATAATAAAACTTTGGTCTCTTTCCCATGGTTCTTGGAAACTGAATATTTTGATTAATAGTTTTTTATTGTAGCTTTTGGATTTAGCTTAGAATCTAAAGATTTGTTTCCTCATTTCTAGACCAACAAATCAGTCTCTCTTGTTTTGGTCTTTTTACGAAGTTACTATATCTAAATAGCGTGACGTAACATCACTGTAAAATATTAAAATAGAAAAGTTGATTCTTGAAATAGTATCCAGTGTGTACAATGGAGACAGGAGTTAGAAATGTGTATCGTGGGGTGCCTGGGTGTCTCCCTCAGTTAGGTGTCTGACTCTGCATTTCAGCTCAGGTCATGATCTCATGGTTTATCAGTTTGACACTCGCACTGGGCTCTGCGCTGACCGCACAGATTCTGCTTGGGATTCTCTTTCCCTGTCTCTCTGCTCCTCCACTGCTCATGCTTTCTCTCTTCCAAAACAGATAAATAAACTTAGGAAAAAAGTGTGTTGCTGAATACACTGCTAATTTGATATTCTAGATGTCCTACCAAGATATGAGAATAATGTATATAATGTAATAAGACTTTCAGATGATACTGTCTTTGCAAAAAAAAAAAAATTTAATTGATGCAATTCCCGTTTCTTCTTCCTATTACTTGAACACAAACAGGAAGATGTCAGCTTATTAGTTTTACTATAATCACGGTTACATTGTTTGATTCTATAACTTTGTGTAGAATACAAAGATATAACTATGGAATACGTGAGTACTAAAAGAGGATGTATACCTCTTTATGTGACTTTAGATTTAGAGAAAATGAAATCAGGAAGAGCAGTCTCCGATTTTTTTTCATCTCAAAATACCCTAAGATACTTAACCCAAGATGAAATTACATGGCGTAGTTGTTATAACAAGAATACCATCTATTATTTTCTCCTGTCTTAGAGTTAAAGGATTTTTATTTTTAAAGGAAGTATTTTTCTGCACAATTAATAGTTCAAAAAAAAGTGACTTTCATATTTTAACAAAATATGAATTTAAGAAATTCCCTTATAACTCAGACCCAGGTAGGGTAACTACAAATGCACCATGCATAGATTTGACAAAATTACCTCTTCTTATCTTAATATTGGAAGAAGAGGCAAGACAGGAAGCCAGCCTTGTTGGTAGATGGAAATGGAGACAGGATGAACTCCTATGTATTATACCAGTTTCTCCCCATCGGAGTCCTTTACAGCTCCATCCAAAACATGTAAACCTGATGTCAAAATAACATAATATGAACTGATTTGGGCAAATGATTGCAACTACTTTATAATTAAACATCTAGGGAATTATATATATGAAATAGATATCTCTGCACATACTAGGGATTTAATTACATCCTGGATTAAAAGAAATGTTGACCCAAGATTGAAAACAGATGGTCAATCACCTCATGTCCCAATGGTTGCTTTGTAAGCAAGTGACACTGGATTCTGGGCCTCAAGAACGTTTTCCCCCACCTCATTGTTTTTGCCAAATACTCATTAAATAAGAAACACAAAGCACTCCACTGTTAGATTTCTCCTGGGTTTCTTGAATGGTAGAAATCAACAGGATTAGCAATGTTTGATTGGAAAATTGTCTTAAGCATTTACCCTTGTGATTTGTCTCTAATCTGAAAGGAAACAGCAGATTTATTAAATCACCATGTTACATTTTATCCTTCCTACTTGGGAAAACCCCAGATCTGGAATTTAGATTGTGGTTTGTCTCATTTTCTACCTTTATGTTTTTAACTTTATTCAAATGAGCAAATAATGTGAGAAAGAAGGGGATATAGTAGATACATATACTCCTTATTTTGTTGATGGGACAATGAGCCCCACCCCCAGAAGATGCAAAATGTATTTGAATGGAGAAATATACAAATAATTCTTGTTAATACTTTGTTGATTTCATTGTCATAAAAAACAGAAGTAATTTGAATTTTCCCCCTTAGTCAATAAATTAGATTTTTCCTGTGAGAGGGAGATCCTTTGTTTAATTGCACAAATACATGGACTGAGCCTCAGGCACTATATGGATGCTGGGGATATAATGGTGAACACAACAGGCACATCCTGAAGCCTAACAGTCTAGAAAGAAAGACAGATTTTAAACAAATTATTCAAAATAAAAAATAATTACAACTGTGTAAAATTGTGCAAAGAAGTACAGTATGTTGGAGCATCATATAACTGAAGGAGAAAAATTATGCAAGGCTTCTGAGGTTAGAGAAACCCTGGCACCTTCGAGGAACTGAAGGAATTCCAATGTGGCCACAGCATAGAGGGCCAAGGTGTGGCTGAAGAGAGAGGCAGGGGCCAGTTCACAGAGTAACCTGAGACCATGTTACAAGTTGAGATTGGAGGCTGTGGATAAGGAGAAACAATTGAAACGCTTTTATGTTAAAAAAAAAAAAAAAAGTAATCAGATTTGTGTTTTAAGAAGATCACACTGAGGGTAGCATAGAGGCTAGTTCCAGTAAGAGTTGATATGATTTGTGCTGGGGTGCCAATGGTGTTGCTGGAGGGAAGTGGAGGGTTTAAGTTGGGTATAGGAAAAAAACTGACAGAGCTTGGTGATTAATTGGATATGAGTGGGCAGAAAAAACTTTTGATTGGAGCGAGTGGAAGGATAGAGCTGGCTTTTTACAGAGATAGGAAATGCTAGGAATGAATGTGAATGAGAATGTAAAAGGGATAATTGTAGGTTCTCTTTCTGAGTTAATGAGTTAAAAGTGCCTGTAAGACATCCAAGTGGAATAAACCTTTATCTTTATGGGTCTGGTGCTCAAAAGTGAAGTCCAGGCTGGAGATATTTGGCATCATTTGGATAAATATGATAAAGAAGCCATTGGAGTGGTTGAGATTACTTGGGGAGAGAGTGTGGAGTGAGAAAAGACCGGCCCAGGAATAGGATGATCATAAATCCCAGCTTGCCTGGGATGGTTCCGGTGAACACGCATTGCCCCAAGGTAATTATTAATTGCAGCCTCGTTTGGGTAATAAATATATAGTCACTCTATTTAAAGCAGAACCAGAGGAATGCCAACATAAAGCTTGAGTGAAGCGAAGCAAAAAAAAAAAAAAAAAAAAAAAAAAAAAAAAAAAAAAAAAGCCAAAAGGAGAAAATGATGCTGATGCTGATGCTGATGCTGATGCTGAAGCCAAGGGAAGACAGTGTCTCAAAAAATATTGCATATAGAATTGTACAGGGTTTTCTCTTGGATTCCATGATGATGGAATTGAGGGAATTGTATGACAACCAAAAGCTCTGATAGGATAATAGAGTGGAACAAATATTTGTTCAGGAATTCAGGCAGAGATGGGGGCAGGGGTGATCAGTTCTGGAGCAAGATAAGTGCCACTGGTACTGGAAAAAAATGTGTAGGGCTTAGACACTAAAAGTACAAACTAATTTTCTCATCTTGGCCAATATATTGGGGAGACTATTAGGAATGTTAAAGGCAGTTAACTGGAATAATACTTAACTGCTTCTAGTTCCTCACTCAAGCCATGCCATTTCTTATCCACATGAGTTTGTTATGATTTTTACCCAGCCTGTGAATCCCTTTCCCTCCATCTTCTTCTTTACTCTCAGGATAATGTTCTGGTGTCACCTTCTCCAGAGATCTTCCTTACTGAGGCGGTTCTCTGAGAGTGGGTTCCCTTCTCTGGTCTAGTGCCCATAGCTCTGCTAAGGTTCCTGCTATTTTGCTGTGAAATTTGTCTCTCTTCTTTACCAGATTATAAATACTCGTTCTTAGACTTTAAATTCCTTAAAGTCAGGGACAGTGTCTTATTCTTATTTATCTTTGTATCCTTGGTCTCTAAACAGGGTTTCTATGTAGTAGAAACTCAATAAATGTTGCATTAAAAAAATGTAGGCGAGAACTCAGAATCATTTTCTTTTTATTGAGGTAAGGTTTACATATAATGAAATGCATGGATTTTAAATGTGTGATTATTGTGTGTGATTACATAAATGTGTGATTATTAAGTGTGATGATTACATAAAAGTAATTCAGTGTAACTGCTATCCTAATAAATAGACCACTTCTGTCATCCCAGAAGATTTCCCTGTGCTACATTCCCCATCAAGCCCTACTCCTTATCATAGGCAATCAGTGTTCTGATTTGTTTATAGATTAGTTTTTGCCTGTTTTCAGAACTTCATAAAAATGGAATCATATGGTATACTTTTGTGTGTCTGGCTTATTTCATTTAGCATTATATGTGTGAAATTGATCCATTTCGATGTGTGTATCAATATTCCATTCAATTTTATTGTTGAGTAGAATTTCACTGTATGAATATGCCACAATTTATTTATACATTCTCTTGTTGGTGGACATTTGGGTGGCTTCCAGTTTGGGGCTACTATGAATAAAGTTGTTATGAATAATCATAATATATTGTTATGAATAATCCTGTAGAAATCATTTTGGGAACATATGTTTCATTTTTTTAAGAAAACACCTAGGAGGAGACTTGTTGACTTGTAGGGTCATAGGGTGAGTGTGTGTGTGTGTGTGTGTGTGTGTGTGTGTGTGTGTGACTGTATAAAAAGCTGCCAAACTGCTTACAAAAGTGATTGTACCATTTTTAGTTTCCATCAGCAATGCATGAGCATTCTAGTTGCTCCACTTCTTTACCACCATTTGGTATTGTCAGTCTTTTATAACCAGCCATTCGAGCAGATAAGAAATTGTATTTCTTTGTGGTTTTATCTCCATTTTCCTGATGAGTAAATGATGTTGAACAGCTTCTTGTGAGCTTGTTGGCCATTCATATATATTCTTTTGCTATGTATTTTAGTCTTTTGACTGTTTGAAAATGTGGTCATTTGTCTTTTTGTTATAGATTTATAATTCTTTATATATTCTGAATACAAGTCAGATTTATGCATTTCAAATACTTTATCCTAGTCTGTGTCTTGCCTTTTTATTTTCTTAATAATGTCCTTTGATGAGAAAAATTTTTTAATTTTGACGAAGCCCAATCTACTTTTTTTTTTGCATAGTGGTTTTTGTGTCCTTTCTATGAAAGTATCTCTTTTCACAAGATCATGAGGCTATTCTATGCTTTCCTCTAGAAGCTTTATAAGGCTAGCTTTCGTATTTATATCTATCTTGATACAATTAGAATTGGAGACATTTTTAATAATTTAAAAAGTGCAACTGAGTCACACTCCATTTGGTTGACCTTATGAAAAAAAGAAATGCTATTCTCTTATAAAGAGACTCTGGTATCATTTTGAATACGGTGTAGGCTTTATATTGATAAAGTATAATTTATCCACTTTGAAGCAACATTAACATGCCAGGGCAGATAAGCAACAGACTGGAAACTCAATCATTGTGGTTTTTTTCTAAACTTTTGTATTAGTTAAAGCTCACTGAATTCACCTTGATTCTTATATCTGAGTTTTTAACTAAAATGTGATGGTATAATCAGCTTACTTCATAACACTGGAATGAGCGTATAAAGTGATCATAAAGCTTTCCTGAAACATCAGACTGTATTATAAATCTGCATCAGGAAATGATAAGTTGTGAACTGTGTACAAGTTGCTTAAATTACAGACTATCCATAAATGTCCACAAAAATCCCAGTTTTGTGCTGGATATCTCTTAGGACTCCAATGTAGACGAAACTAACATCTTTTAAACCACCATAACTGCATAAACTTTCTATGGCACTGCTACATAATGAACAGTTTCAACCCATAGTCTCCTTTAATGAATAAGGATTGCTACAGTGATGTATGTTCATGATCTTTACTGTCACAATGAACTGAGTGGGAGCCCAATTGGTGATGTTTGCACAGGGCCTTATAAAAATACACCCATCAAATGGCACATTGTCATGGAGTGCAGGACCACTCATTAATAACACTCTTACTCCAGGATCGAATTCCCTGTATAGTATAAAAAAATCTCATTAATCTCATTAATTCAGAACCTACTTTGTAATAATTCAGACCTGGTATATGTGATTCTTATTCAGTAGAAAGGTCACAGTTAAAAATAGAAGGCAGAACTCAGAATGACTGTATTAAATAATTATGGGACAAAAAACAACTGTGAGTTTGTTACTCTTTTTCGATCTTTAGTTTTTAATATGGAATGTGCAAGACATAAGCCCAAATTTATTCTTAATTATAATTTACTGTTCAGCTTTTTCACTAGTTAAGACACCCCTCTCTCCCTTTTCCTGCATTTCTTTTTGTCTCTCCTTTCCCTCCCTCACTTTCTTCATTCACAAACCCAAAGCCCCAGGCCGCATATGACCACACAGACTGACATGTATCAGAAAGAAAGAAAATTAATGTGGCAAGGAGGCTAGTTCTCACTGTATTAATGAGACTTTCTGTATAAAATTAAAGGCCAAACTTGAATAAGATGTAAATTCTTTATTTTAAAAAGGAAACCCCACACTCATTTAAAAAAACATCTTCTGACATTTGTTTTTTTCCTCATTTTTAATAAACATTTTACTTGGTATAGTCTTTTTATTCAACATAAATCCCTCAGAGGTAGGAAATACTTCTTGTGTGACAAATCATATAATATAAAACATTTCAAGGCCAATGCAATGGTTCTTCTGAATGCTGAATAATTTTGCTTTGGTAAGAATGCCAATCTCTCATTGGCAATGAGAGATGGGAGAGGAAAGATCTATATATTATGGGGTTGCTGAATATTCCATTTTTTTATCACATTTTCATAAAGATACAACTAGTGGCATGGCATAAGAGAGAGGGCTTATACAATGTACTTTTTAGTCAGAAAAAAACACAGATTTTGCATGCATTTTAGTGCCATGTGGAAAAAAAATTTTAAGCGATTCATGATTATTATGTTTGTGTGTATATATATAAGGCTCTTTTGGTTATATCTGTTAAATGGTAAGAAGGCTAGCACATTAATTACTGAGGAAAGAAGTCACTCTAGGAATTGTAGGCCATACTCAGGTACATTTCATTATCAACTACCTAGGAACCATATTTCCTGTATCTGATTATTAATGCTGTCCTGTTTCTTACGCTTACCCTTTGTGTGTGTGTGTGTGTTTGTGTGTGTTGGGGGTGCAGGTTAATAAGGAGAAGAACCCCTTTCTTTTTACTTCTACATGTCTCTTGATTGAAACCTTCTGATTGTTTCCTGTATTAGGTCTCACAAAAATAGTATTGAATTTAAAGGTAGATTTGAGATCTTAAGAAAATTACTTTAACCACTAACATGCACATGTGCACAATGGACCCTAAATAGGAATAAGGTATCTTTGGAAGTGTGGGTCGGGCTTGTGATCTGCCATACAAGCACAAATTCCCTATGATGGGCCAGGCAAAAGATATAGGGATATAGGAAAAACCAGAGGAGCCAAATCTTCAGATACATGCTCTTTGATGTGAGAAATTTGCTGTTACCACTGACATCATTGTTTCCACTACACGTGGCTTAGCAAGCAGGGTTGGAGGGTGGCATCAGGCAAGATAGTGAAAATCAGTCTCATGAAATCTTGATACCAGAGTTGAGATCCAGTGCCATGAAAATCTGTCCTTTTTCTTCTTAAAATTTGGAACTGGGATATTTAAGTAAATTATACTATATTCTTACAGTGGTATATTAGTATTTATTTAGTGTTTTTGGACAGTTTTTAACTAGTAGAATAAAGAGCTGGTGTTCTGCAGTCAAACAAATCTATTTTCAAACCTTAGCTGTGCCACTTGCAAGGTGGGTATTTGTTTTGGGTACATTATTTAATATTTTACAGCACCAGTGTCTTCCTCTGTAAATCATAATACTTAACTGATATGGTTTTTGTATGGATTAAAAGAGATGATGTATCTAAAATTCTTAGCAAAGGGATTGTTACACAATAAGCTCACGTATGTAATCTATAAATATTATGGACTATCATAATTTTATAACAAAACAGCAGGAAACAAACTTTTACATCCATTTTCATCTCATTATGTAGACACATCAGAAAATCTGCACAGAGAAAAAAAGACATCTGCCATCATTCTGTGTTTTTCCACTTCCATTTTGTGTATAGCTAACCGTACTTTGTTTTCTGTCTTCAGGTATGTGTGGTTATCTGCTGTGCTTGTTTAAGAAATTCTTCTTCACTTAAACTTCTCTCACAGTCTAACCCAGAATAAGATGTGCCATTCCTCACTTCTCAGTCTCTCCCCTGGATGATGGCAGAGGCTTCCTAGTGACTGAGAGCGATGATCTACTCTGCCTCTCCATCCTCTTCACTACTGACAAGATGATCTTTCTCATATTACTCCTCTGGTCATGCACTTTCAACTCTAGAAATGGAATTAAAGAAATGTTGTATTAGCTGTCTTTGGGGAGTCCTCTTCCCCCACTCCATCCTTGCTTCTTCAGTGCAATGCCACCTTATCTCTCACATATTTCGGAGTTTCAAAAATAGATCACTGCTAAAGCAAGTTTCAGAGTCACTCTTTCACAGGATAGCAGGCAGTTTCTTTACAAGGCAACAGAGTCCCTGTGTGCTCTGACCTCTGCTTTCCTACCCAGCCTTCTCTTTATCTTTTCCACCTCCTTACTTTCTGCTTTAACAACTTTGAATTCCTGAACATATTCCCTGATTATTTCACCCTTTGTATCTTTGCACACATATTTAGCTCTTCTAGAAGGCCTCCCTCTGTTTCCTCCCCTCCCCCACCCCAATTTTGTTTCCCATCCAACAAATTTAAGCTTAGTGTGCCCTTCTTTGTGCAGCATTCCCAGTTCTCCCAGGCATATATCCATGCTTATATTTATTAGGATTATTTGTTGTAAAGAGCAGATACTAAGTCAGGCCACCCCAATAAAATATGGTAGAAAGAGAAATACAGGGACATCTGGGTGACTCAGTCGGCTAAGCATCCGACTTGGGCACAGGTCATGATCTCACGGTCTGTGAATTCGAGCCCCGCGTTGGGCTCTGTGCTGACAGCTCAGAGCCTGGAGCCTGCTTCAGATTCTGTGTTTCCCTCTCTCTCTGCCCCTCCCCCACTTGTGCTCTGTCTCTCTCTCTCAAAAATAAACATTAAAAAAATTAAAAAAAAGAAATATGAATATCATGAGAAAAAGAAAGAAAGAAAGAAAGAAAGAAGGAAAGAAAGAAAGAAAGAAAGAAGAAAATAAAGAAAGAAAGAAAGAAAGAAACTACTGTATACCTGAGCTGCCTTAAGAGCCAAGGAGCTTTGGGATCAACAGTAGGCTGGTGGCAGATCTTCAGTGACACACTCCCTGTTAGTACAGCAATTCAGCTATCCCATCCTTTCTGGTCTTCTTTTCTTTCTACCAACCAACTCCCTCACCCTCCATATACCTGGGTTCAGATCCTTGTACCACCACTTGTCAACTGTATAATCTTGGGCAAAATACTAAACCTCTTTGTGCATCATAGGTACAAAGGTTAGATAAGGAAAGCATTAAGATTCCTGTAAAGATAAAATGCTAGCCACTTTTATCCAAGAGGTACATTTTCAACCGCATTTTAATACTTCTGAAATTGGGTTGCATTGTACAATTACTGTCTACCAGGCACGAGACAAGTGATGAGGTGGTTATTGCCTGACCATGGGCAAACGTGGTGTTATTCCTGGCTGCATGAGTAGACAACTACAACCTCTTCATGTTTGACTTGGGAAACTATTTAAGGACCATATGAGGTAGAGCTATGAGTTCTGACTATTGTCTGAAAACCTTCTATTGGCACTTGTGATAAGATAAAAAAAATGCTCCAGTGTCAAAACTTGCAGAGTAAGTGTTAGTGGCTTGGAAGAAATTCTGAAAATAATGATGCAGTGTTCTTTGAAGAACTGTTGCATCTTTTAAGAACTTCTGCCCAGTGTTCTTGATGGCCAGAACATTATGTTGTATAGAAAAACACTAGCACTGATGACTGAATCTATAGTGATTCAGAAGAATTAGACTATGAAGAAGTTTTAGGAGCCCTAGTCAACTTATTCTGCATATCTTTTCTTTTCCTGTGTGTATAAGACTGACATATGATAAAAATCTATGTACAAAAGCGCATTAAAAGCCCTATCAATAAATAGAAAACAAAACTCTAAGTAATAAGAAAGCATTGTGTCTTATATTAATCAGCAGTATTTTTTCTTTCATAGTAGTCCATAAAATAAAAGTGTACCATACAAATAATGACATCTTAGATTTGATTAGATGTGGTATTTTGTTTATTAACGATACTCATTTCTCCTAAATTTTATTCACTTACAGTCCTTCATTGCCTTTTGCCTCATGACATCGTAGCTCTATTTCATAAAATAACTGTCTTATTCTCTCCATAACTACCAGGCTTATAATAGCCCAGCTCTTCTTCTTCTTCTTCTTCTTTTCTTTTTTTTTTTAGCTATATTTAGGTCCTGAGCCCACCTATAATCCAATCAGCTGTGAGGCATAGTTTCATGGTAGAGAATGTCACTACTAGGGCTTCTGCAGGAATTTGCATCACCAGCACTTAGCACTGTACCAAGCACACTACTAATGTACACTTGGTAAATGAATGCATAAACTAAAATGGTCTTGCAAGAAAGGGAAGTCCATGACTTATTTATTGCATACAGTTTGACAGTGAATTGTAAAGTTTTAAATGTTTTTTCAAAAAATCACAAGAGTATCAGTAACTTGCTGTTATAAATCTTTGATCTCAATTTTTTATATAGAATTTGAGATCTTTTATGGCTTTGTTTTCTAGTATTTACACAATCTCCTGACATGGGAGAATTTTTCAAGTAATCTTTTCTATGCCTGAATTGATTAATTCTGGAGCATATATACTGTTTGATGTCTCTGAGATAGGAGCATAATATAATCAAATTGTCATTCCTTGGGTTGGCCAGATATAGTTATAAATATTAGTGATCTCTTATGAACGTATCTGTCCCTGAAATTCTTTCTCTTCCCTTTTTTTCCAAAATTGAACAGAAGAAAATGGAAAAGAGTACATAATACCTTTCTAACTTCTCTGATGAATTATGAATTCTTTCTCTCACTCTTGAAGGTTCATAACATTGGAGGAATTGTGTAAACTTTATGGGCTCAAATATCCTTATATGACTGGTTTAATTAAGTAAGTAAGCTCTATGCCCAATGTGGAGTTTGAACTCATGACTCCAAGATCAAGAGTCACACCATCCGCTGAGCCAGTCAGCCACTCCATTACTGGTTTATTTTCAGTAAGTGTCCTTAGTATAACTGACCAAATTAGGTATATTTTACCATTCTTTAAGGTTTTCTTAAAACCTGGTGGGCAAAACTTCTATCTATTGTTATCATATCATTTAATGACTAGGCATGTAATAAACCTTCATATTAAGTTAGATCTTGTCCTCTCTCCTCTTTTCTCACTGGTACTCTGGTCCAAGTTCTGTTTACCACTCATTAGGTTACTGTACTCATCTCTAAGGCAGTTATGTGACATTAGCCTTTTCTTGCTGCAATCCTCACAGTCAGACAAATCTTTTAGGAAGAGACTCTTTCATCAGGTAACTCCTTTGCTCTTGATTTCCTTGAGATCAAGTCCAAATCCTCACTGTGGCATTAAAATCCCTCTGAAATTTGTCCTTGCCTTAGTTTTCCAATTTTGACAATTATGATTTTACAAAAGAAGCTTTGCTTTCCAGTCACGCCGGTCTTGTAAAACAATTGTGATCATGATGTGCCTGTTGCCTATTTTCTCCTTCTGGTGTTTCCTTCTGCCATGACCTAAAGATCGATTTGTCTTTTTCTTTGCCTCTCTTATGAATCCTATTTATTCTAGAATGAGATTCAAGTTCTTCTTCCTATAATAACTAATATATTATATTTTATAGCAATATATACTTCATATTATGTGTCAAAGGAATAATTACTTCCTTTCACTGTTGATTCTTCCCACGGTAGCCAGTGATCCTTTAACATTTTTGAACAGTTTTGTAATTTTTATTTTGGTATGTTGTTTTTCTTCTGAGACTTCTACTCAGCTTGAGCACTCATCCTACTCCATATACTGGCTCCTATAGATTTATGGGTTAACAAAATCCAAATCCATCTTCAAAAGGGAAATATTTTTCTAATACTGATATTATTTATAATATATGCACTATATGCACTATACCATATACAGCATTGATATACAAGATTGAGCTTCTTCAAAAGAATGTGATGTGTAGGTCCAGATGGTATTTGTAATCAAGGATTTTAAAGAAAGATTTATCCAATTGTGGCATTGCTGGAAGAAGTATATACCTTTTTTAAGTAACTACTTTGAGTGGGAAAACATCTTTTTGGATATATGTCCAAATTTTGGATATATGTTGGTTAAAAGTCAATATCATTATTTTATGACCTTCTCCAGTGATATTATAACTTCATACAGGTACAGTAGGTTATTTTTTATCTTTCAGATTCTTCAAAAAGCATCCAATGTATATAGTACATTTTTTGCAGTTTCATTGAAAACTAACACCTTAAATCATAACATAATATTGTAACTTAAGGTAAAAAAGACTATAAAACACTGATCAGTATAAACTGATGGGTCCAATTGCTAGACTAAAGCGCAATATTCAAGTTTTGATTGAAATTTGAAATGACTTATTTTCAACAATAGGTGGCGCTTCACAGGTTTTTTATTAGTTGAAATTCATTGGCTCCATGACATACCTCTCTGCTATCAATTTTAAAAATTAATACAAACATTAGATTCATATAGTACTTTGGTAATTGGCAGAAACTATCTGCTACCATATCTGGCATACATATTATCAAATTAAACATTCTAAGAGATTATCAGAAAGAAGCAAGAGTATGAAAGTATGTAGAAGGTTATCTGCTTTCTACTTTTCTATTTATTTTCAATTTTTAAAATGCTATCCAATTACTTTTTTAAAACATATATTTGTTTTGTTAGATCCAAATGATCACAAAGAGCTTACAAATTTCATAGAAGATATTTTTATTATTTGCAATGAACTTTATCTTAACTGAAAGTAAAATGTAAATGATTAAACATTCCAGATAAATGTTAAAGTTATCAGAGCCATAAAGTTTCTTAATCTGAAATTATTAGCAGATAGCTGTTCCAAAATCTCAGTTAAAACACACACACAAACTCACACACATACACACATACACATGCACACACGCAGATATACAATTACTTAAAACTGAGTTCAGCCTTAGAAAAACAAAAGCAAACTGAATTGAAACAATTATAAGATAAATAAATTCATTATTTAGGGATGAAGCACCTAGAAAGAGGAAACCTGAAACATTTCTTCATCATACAGTGTGTCTGAGACTGCTAACTTATAGCTAACTTACAGAATTTATACCGAGCTATAAATTTTACAAAGTACTCCATATACATACATTAAGCCTACAGTAGTGCTACAATTTGGGAAGGTGAAGGATTGTTATTAACTTCAGATTACTGATGAGAAAGCAGGCTAAGAGAAATTAAGTGAAGGTCACCAAGCTAGAAAGTGGCAAAGCCGAGACCTGAACTTCGTATCATCTGATGCTACATCAGTTATTCTTTTCTCAATATCATGCCATTTTCACACTTGGAGTACTGGACATAGGGACATTATGGGCAAATACGGCACATTAGCTAAAGTTATAGATCATGATATAGAAGAATGATATAGCCAAAACTCAGATTTTCAACACATGTAGCCTATCAATTATTGTTACCACGTGAAATGTATTTGTACATGGAATTTTTTAAATGCTCCAAGAGAATTGCAATTTAAAGAAAACCAAAGTGTTCAAAAAATTTTTCTTGTAAGTTTTTTTGCATTTTCTTTTTTCAGTATAGGAAATAAGGATTAAAGTAGGCAAGCCCCAGGAGATGTTTTAAGTCGTTTTTATTTTAATGAAAACATGATTTTGTTGTTTTGCTGTTTCATCTCTGGGGACAGTTATAGGTTTTAAATTAACCTATGTTCTTATGCATTTGTCTCTGAAGATGAAGACAGCAGTAAATAGTTATGGAAATGAAAGATTAATAGCTTTTGCTGACCAGAATCAAAGATGATACCAGATGATCACTATAGGAGGCATTCAGAAGTCAAATCAGGAGAAGAGGAGGATTTTCTTTTCTTGTGAGAAAGAACAAGGGAAGGTTCAGAAGTGAACATTTAATATTATGGAGGAGGAAAGAAGAGAGGATTTATTCTTCAATTGACTAGATAAGAAATGAAGACTGTTTTGTACTGGGGCAAAGATGTTTCCTTATACAACCTTACCATGTGGATTTAGTTACTAAAATCTTTAATATATAGTAGTGATGCCGTTCGTCTGAACTCTTGTCACTTTGATTCTCTGTAAAGGAATATGACACTTAAGGAGTAGAGGGCAATTCAGAGCCCTTCCATGTGCATTTCTTTTTCCTTCTTACAACTTGTGAAAAATAGAATCACTTGTGACAAAGTATACAAATGATTAGTTGTAGAATTATAGAGTGGACAGAAACTTTACAAATCATTCAGTATAATTTACTCAATGTATTGTTTGATTTGCCCACTTCCAGAATTTGAAGCCAATACAGAACATTTGTGTTTCAAATAGGGCAGAAGGATGAGAATTGAGCTTATGAAAATAAAGAGAATGTTTATGGAAAATTTACAGAATAGGTTGGTCTATTTCTGTCAACTACAAAGACTGTTTACAAAAGGAAACTGAAAATAAAATGGCTATCCTTGCCAGTTTTTCTTGGGAAGTATAGTAATACAGTGACTATTGCCCTAAAAGGAAAGTAGAGACTTAGTTTCCATTCCTGGTTCTTCATTAATTTATTAGATACTTATAGGCTAACTTACCAATTTATGGGGTTATTTTGTTTCTCAACAAGATAAAACATTATATTTATTAATATGATTAATTCTTGGAAGAATTAATAAGGTATTATTTTTCAAAAGCTTGGAACACGTTATGATTCTGCTACTTTGGCAAATAAAGTAGATAAATGAGTAAGTTAAGCTTCTCAGTACTACACCGTTGTTTTTTTAATTACTAGCGGTTGTGAGGAGTTATCAGATTGTTTTTTCATTTTATTTTACTCTTTCTTTCAAAAATCATATCAGCAGAAGAGATGGCTTCTCTTGTTTCCACACGAAAGTGAACAAGACATCCGGGCTCACTCTCCATTCCACTTTATTCTTTTACACATATCTTAATAGTGAACTGAACATTATCGTTAAGACTTTCCCATGGATATTTACATTGTTTTTCCTTTCCAGGAAAATTTCATACTTCAGCTATCCATTCCTAGGTATGGTAAACAGAAATTAAACTTACTAAATAAAGAGCAATGTCTATTTTAAACTAAAAGTTTAGGATGTTTACAAATTCTTATGAGTTGTAGGTAATCAAAAAGAGAGGCAGGTTTTATTAAATGTCTTCTAGATCAGGTGGCAAGACTACACCTATATTTATTTGTAATGTAATAGAGAAAAACATACTGATGGATTTTATTGCTAAATGATGTAAAGGGTCATTGGTCAACCTGTGCAGCCTAATACTTGATTTCTAAATAGAACATGACCCATAATGATGCTGTTACAGTTAAAATTTCATGGATTTAACTTATTATTGTAATTCAAAAATACTTAAATCTCATGCAAATTATAATTTTATACATCTGTGGTTGAGTTTGAAGCTTATTTGTAACAGAAATCTTTCAAATATATTTTTATAGGATTTATGGAAGTAGAATGTTCAGTGCTCCCTCTCCTGGTTTTATCATATTGGTGAACTGACCGCTCATCTTAAAATTGTGGTAATAGCTGAGAAGACAATTTTGAAGATCCAAACAGGATACTCTGATATGATATTCTATTTCTGATTTGACTATTCCAAGTCCATTCATAATGGTCAAGAAACCTATCCATCATTGGTTAAAGTTCATTACATCCCAAAGTATGAAATCTAAGAAAAAAAAAAATAGAAAGTATGTACAATGTTGATTTTATCTTTTTTAAAAGCCCATTTTAATACCGTTTATATTGAGTGAATATGTAGCTTTTTGGCTTCATTCTTGTTCTATATTATTTTCTAGTGATGCTTCCTTCCTTCTTGTTGATGGTCTTAGCAATGCCCTAGGTTCCAAAGAGGTTAATTCCAAATACAACTTCTAATTTTTTTAAGTGCTCAAACATTTGAAAGTCTAGAAAAAAACAGCTTCAACAGAATCACTTGTTATTGTAAAGGAGCTTAAGAACTGAAAATTTCCATATCCAAATTTATACATGTTCTAGATTTTGAGGTTTGTTTTGTTTGCTGTATTTTGTCAAAGACTTTAAGCTACTTCTGATATCTAGTACCTGGAAAAATTACTTCCTCTCCACTTACTATATGTTTTTGGTTTTTAGGTATCTTTTAAGAGTCTCTGTGGAATTTTAAATTTCACATATAGTTATCCTCGCTGAAGCATAAAGTACACAATTTTGATAATAAAGGTCTAAAATCCCATAGGTTGTAAGAAACAAAGCGAGTTTCCTACTGATTAAAATATCTTTTTTTTCCCAGTAACAAAACATGTATCATTAAGAATTATAAAACTTCCTGGTAATCTATTTTAATTGATTTCCAATTAACTGATTTTTAAAAATAAATTAGTTGGTTGTGGATGGGTTTTTTTTGCAAAATGATACAAATTAATTACAAAATTGAAGAAAGTTGGGGTTTTTGAGTTTTAGGAAATCATATCCCAAACCAAGACAGAGCACTTGTTATAAAATCTACAGCAGGAAATTTCACCTTTATGAGGTAATGTTATATACGTTTGCAGTAAGGAGTGCTACCTTCTGAACCTTCAGATTGCACATATTGTGAATTTTGCTTCAAATACGAACTGTAATGTTATATTATCATCTTTTACATATCAATATACGTTTTCTCTCTAGCTGATCAGAAGTGATGGTTTGGCATACAACTTTTTAATCTTCTTTTATTCAAAAGTATTTTTTAACTCAACCTTAAAAGTTGTGTTCACCAATACTTTCACAGAGATTGATAACTCAACTTAAAGGATTCTTCTGTGACAAACTGCATCTGTAGGAATTTTAGAGGTAATCTCAAAGTTTCAGAGGATGTTTATCACAGAGAGTACAAGGCAACATTTCCAAGTTGGTACACATAAACGAAAGAGAAAACGACTGTTGGGAGAAATCCTGTTCCAGGTTTTCAGGCAGCCCGCGTGATTGACACATGATATCACTGGAGGCGTGTCCTGGAGTGGAGGTGGAGGTGGAGGCGAGCTGCTGAAATTCTGCGGAGCCGGAGTGGGATTGCTCTGTAAGGCACGCAGTGGTTTGCAGAGTGATAGCAGCAGACCGAGCTCCTTACCCTGGATAAGGAACTGCTACAGTCGCTGTAAATGTGCCTGAAAAGCAATTTCCAATCTTTGCGTTAGGTAAGAACTGTTTCCTTCCTTTCATTCCGTAGATATTTTAGGAAAGATTAGGTGAGAAATGTTGGCTTTTACAAGGACTTGAACATTTCTTTGAACTCGCTTTGGATGTAAGATTACTGGTTGCATTTCAAATTACCAGTAGTATTCCCACTGCTAAAACTAATGCTCTTAAATGCTACTGTTAAGAGAAAAAACAGGGTCCCTTTCATTTTTTTTTTTTTTTTTCCTTATCCGAAGGGTAACAAGTTTAAAGTCTGAAACGGTCGGTTGTGTGAAAAACAGAGTGGTTAATGCCGAAGAGGGTCTGGCACTCGGTGTGTGGACCAAATACATGTTTGTTTAGGCATTGTTGGCGACCGAACCCCGAGCGAAGCAATTGTTTAAAACCTGAATTTCCCGTCTCTGTGTATTGATTTCCAATGCGCAGAGGCGTTGCTTGAACGTTGTTTGAACTCCTAGGCATTCCAAGGGGCAAAAGCACTTCGGCAAAACGTGCAAGACTGCATGTTACTTTGGTTCGCTGCTGACACGCCGACTGTGCGCCGGCCTGTCAATCACTGGAAGCAGCAACAGCCAGCACATGGCAGCGGGCTGCGGGCGGCGGGCGAGCTGGCGAGCGGCCCACCCCGCTCTACTCTCCGCCTGGGCGGCTGAGCGCGCTACGCGTCCAAGTGCCTAGAAAGAAAAGGAAATTAATGTTTTGTTTTGTTTTATTTTCCCATCGATAATCCTCTGTAGCAGGCATTTCGGCCGTGGAACAGGAGGGTCAGAGGACTGGGAGCGAGCGCTGCCCCGGAGAGGCTGACCTGCCAGGACCGGAGTTCCGGGGGACGCTGTGCCCCCCACTTGCCCAGCGTGCAGGATCGGTTAAGTGCCTCGACCTGCGCGGGGGCCAAGAGACGACGCCCCGCCTCTTCCCTTGAGAAGAACTCCCCCCCAGCCTCAGTCCTTCCACCGCTACCCCTAAAAAAGCGGGTAAAAAAAAAAAAAATCCCACCCACCCCCGCCCGGGGAAGCGGCAGCCTCCGCCTCGCAGGCGTGCGCTCCCGGGCTCCGCCGGGGCCTGCGCGGTTCCGTGACCCGCCCGCAGACGCAGGTTCGAGCCCCGTCCGGGGCGCCGCAAAGTCTCGAACGTCCGTGACGTGGATTTTCAGTCGTCAGGGGGCCGCCACTCCTTCCTTTCGCGCGAGGAGCGTTCGGAACCGGAGAAGAACTCACGCGGAGCACGGCGTGCCAGCCTGTGGGCCCGTCACGAACTCTTCTCACTACCGCTCCCCAGCTCGCTTTTCTGGGAGACTCGAGGGCCCCCCCCCCGAAGGGATTTTTTTTTTTTTCTGGTTCGTGGAAGGGGGCTGCAAGAGAAAAGCCCCAGAGGTGGATGTTACTGAGCTGCGCGGCGAACGCGAGCTGTGAGAGGTCTGCTGCGCCGGGCCGCGCGCGGAGACTCCGGAGAATTGTCCTCCGCAGCCGGAAGGGGGCCGCGGGGAGCGCTCCTGCCCGGTGGGGGCGGGGGAGGCCGCGGGCGGACTCGCCGCAGCAGGGGTAATGCCTCCTCGTCCTCCCCGCCGCGGTTGATGCGGCGTGAGCACGCTGCCGCCCGCACCGGGACCTGGGCCGGGTCGCACGGCTTGGTCCCCAGCTACCGCTTCGACCTAGGTGAGTGTCCGGCGGCCGCTCCTGGCCGGCGGGGGCGGGGGGGCGCGCGCACCCGGCTGGCTCTGCGCGGCAGGTGCGGACTCCGGGGCTCGGAGAGGGGGAGGGGAAGTGGAGGGGCGACCCCAGCGCGCGGCGCCGCCCCTCCGGCCGCCTCTCTCCCGGGGCGCTCGGGGCTGGGGAATCTGGTGGGCGACCTTCGGCCGCGGCCAAGGACGGTGAGGCAGGGTCTCCCATCCCCAGTTTCCTGCAGTGCTGGCGCGGTGGCCGGGGTTGTCCTCTTGAAGGAGCCCTCCACGCGAAAGATGGATTCTGGGAGGCTTTTGGGGTGTTCCCCGGAGGACTCTGAGGAACTTCGTGACTTGTGCCAACGGCGGGCTTTCTGTGAAGGAGTTTCCTCAGACCGGGGGCCGGGAAAGGGCGTGTGTGCGCGCGCGCGCGGGCGCGCGTTTAGGGAGGCAAACCTCGGAATTCGCGGGTAACCCCCTGGACGGAATTAGTCTGCGCCAAAGCGAGCTTCGACTTTATTCTTGTTTTGAGAGCGGTGGAACGGCGAGGGGAGGGGAGAGGGCGCTGCCACTTTAAAAATGGGAAGTCCGCCCTCCTGAGGTAATGGTAACCTCAGCCTCCTCCCCCTCCTCCTGCCCAAAGAGAGGGAGAGAGAGAAAACTTGTTTTCATTCATAACTTTTTCCTTTTCCTTCCTCTCCGTCAACTATTTATTCACCGCTTCTCCCAGCTCGGATTGCAGAGGGCGCAGCTCCACCGTCGTAACTTGCAGTGTGGCGACGCTTCTCTGCTGCCCCTGCCCCCGGCTCATTTCTTCCCGGCTCTTTAGGAATCCGGCTTTTCCTTTAAAGTGTAGACAGATCTTTATTTCTGACTCTCCATGCCTTGGGCTTGCTTTTGGCGCCTGCATTAGCTCTCAAGGCTCTCCGCGACCTGTAAGAAATCTTGGCGAGATACGCAAAAATGGGTCGGAAATCCACGGTGATCCTTAGGATGTGATGGGACTGTACGAAAAGGTATTGGACTTGGAGTCCTGTTTCGGTGGGGAAGACAGGTTGCCGAGAGCGTGCGAGCGTGTTTGGGGCTGGATCCGAGAACTGTCAGTGCTTGAAAAGGGGCTTTGCTTCAGATCAGAGGTGGCTAATTTTCTTTTTATCTGCTAATCTGATTTACCAGGCAGCCTGAACTTCGTTACGACCATCATTTAAAACGCAGATGAAACATGTGCCTGGTGTTTTTACTACACTCTTCAAATCCTCCACGCCTTTTTCTTAACTGTGGGATCTGATTTAGGACTTGGAGATACTCTGCTTTTAAAGCACTGGGTTAAGAGTTCTTTGCAAGGAGGAATGATCTTGTGTGTGCAGAGTATCGAAGGGATATTTGAACAGTCCTTAAGGATTCCAGGACTAAACCAGGCAGATCATGAATGTGTTTCTTCTGTTGTACAGAGAAAGGCAGAGTTAAGGAGCAACTTGGGAGATCTTCGTTGGGAGAATGAGGGAGGGCAACTCCAAGAAGTTAACATAGAAGACAGTCTATAGACAATCAGTTTAGTTAACAGAATGAAATGGACTTCTGTCTGCCTTATTCCTTCAGTTGGTGTTTTGGCTCAAGGTGGCAGTTGAGAATGGGCATTTTTTTCTTTTCATTCTTGACTCCGAAGGGATCTGTAGACTTTAGAAGGAATTTGTGTGATTGCATTGATTGAAATTGGAAATGTTCTTACGTTTGGTGGTTTTTTGGTGTGTGTGAAGAATGCATTATAAATTAGAAATAACTTACTATTAGTGTGGAAATACAAATGCTTACTTTTATCAGGATATCACTGTATTTATCTTATTTCAAGAAGCACATTGATTCAGAGTTGGCAGTGCTCTTGAGAATCAAGATCTGTCATGTAAATACAGATTTTTAAATTAGAGGAAATGTGGTAATTAAAATGGCCCAGATTTCTCCATACTGCCTTACAGGCCTAATACTTATTTGTACATGAAAGTTATCTTGTTATGTGAGTGACCCCTTAATTTAAACTTTAAAAAAATCCTTTCATGATTTCAGATGAGAATGCTTTTTAACATCACAGCATTGAGTTTTGTGTGTGTGTTGTAGTGGCTGTAAAATACCAAGAGCTGTTGTATTCCTCTATACTCATCTTTACATCTTGTAGATAAATAATGGGTTACCTTTATAATCTTGGTTTCTATGTAAAATGCCCTCTTACTTTGAGATTTCATTTTAGTTTGATGTCTCTTGGATTTTTTGTAATGCATGAAGTATACCTTGACTAATTTCTCATTGTTAATCTAGTGCTTATAACAGTACACAACAGAAAGGCCATTCGTAATTTTTAGAAAGTGGATGTTTTCCTGTAAGGAAAACACTGATGAACTGATACAAGCTTTCTTTAGATGAGAGCTGTTCCAGGGCTTATCCTCAATATTCCCTATAAAGGCATACTCCATTTTAATTATTTGTTAGATTGACAAACAGGAAGGCATTACTTCTTGATTCTGCTTTTTAGAAGTTGAAAACAACTTTTCACTTTTATGGCATGGGGTCTCTTGCCTGCATTCTTCATCTGTGATGTGGTCCTCAGCCTCTTAGAATTGGACTCTGGCCAGGACCCCAGCATCATTGTAATCCGCTGATGAAGGAGATCATTACCAGGTGGTTTAGGCAATTTGTGACTTGACAGGATTTCCCCCCCCCCCCCCTCAAAATGCTTCCTGTCATTTATTTTCTCTCTCTTTCTCTGTTTTTTTTTTTTTTATTTTTTATTTTTTCATCTTTGATTTCCTTTTAGGATTTCAGATGCATGCCAGGTTTCCACTGATTGCCAGAATTCGAGATCACTACACATGGATCCCCAAAATCAGCATGGCAGTGGCAGTTCATTAGTTGTGATCCAGCAGCCTACATTGGATAGCCGTCAGAGGTTAGACTATGAGAGAGAAATTCAGCCTGCTGCTATTTTGTCTTTAGACCAGATCAAGGCCATCAGAGGCAGCAATGAATACACAGAAGGGCCATCAGTGGTGAAAAGACCTGCTCCTCGAACAGCACCAAGACAAGAAAAGCATGAAAGGACTCACGAAATCATACCAATTAATGTGAATAACAACTATGAACACAGACCTACAAGCCACCTGGGACATGCAGGACTCTTAAATAATGCCCGAGGCCCCATTTTGAGCAGATCGACCAGCACTGGAAGTGCAGCCAGTTCTGGGAGCAACAGCAGTGCCTCTTCAGAGCAGGGACTGTTAGGAAGGTCACCACCAACCAGACCAGTGCCTGGCCATAGGTCTGAAAGGGCAATCCGGACCCAGCCTAAGCAGCTGATTGTTGATGACTTGAAGGGTTCCTTGAAAGAGGACCTGACACAGCACAAGTTTATTTGTGAACAGTGTGGGAAGTGCAAGTGTGGAGAATGCACAGCTCCCAGGACCCTGCCATCCTGTTTGGCCTGCAATCGTCAGTGCCTTTGCTCTGCCGAGAGTATGGTGGAATATGGAACCTGCATGTGCTTAGTCAAGGGCATCTTCTACCACTGCTCCAATGACGATGAAGGGGATTCTTATTCGGATAACCCTTGCTCCTGTTCACAGTCACACTGCTGCTCTAGGTACCTGTGTATGGGAGCCATGTCTCTATTTTTACCTTGCTTACTCTGTTATCCTCCTGCTAAGGGATGCCTGAAGCTTTGCAGGGGGTGTTATGACTGGATCCATCGCCCAGGATGCAGATGTAAGAACTCCAACACTGTCTATTGTAAGCTGGAGAGCTGCCCCTCCAGGGGTCAGGGTAAACCATCATGATTTCTGGAAGTGCGTTGGACCTCCTGAACTTCTGGCTTTCAAGCTGTGGCTGTTAAAAAGATTCTATGACATACTGGTTTTATTTTCTCTACAGTTTTCCTACCTTTCTTCCCCTGTTCCTAAGGTTTGACTCATGGATCTTACTCTTCTCTAATGGATGATCTTCAGTAAGAGTGGACTGTGAAACTGCACCTGGCTCCCACTTACGACAAGAGCCTCTGCCGTCCACGCAGGAGGGTATTGAGAGCCAGTGGGCTTTTGTGTAGCCGTTTTGTTCTGCAAGCAACTTTTCAAAAAGTTGTTGTACAAATGAACATACCCACACACATACCCAGTCAATCTGCAGTGATTTAGAGCTGTTTTTGATTGGGTACTCTGGGAGCAGGGAAACTGGTTTTTAAAGAAACAACATTTTTATTGCTTAATTAAGCTATGTGTTAAGTTTGTCTCCAGTAGGGCTGTCTTCATAGCATTGGCCCCTTAAGAAGCACGGGGGGATATATTTTTGTTATAACATAAAAATTTTCGTTTAACCACTGCCCTCTCCTTGCCCCTCAAAGTTCTTTCCCCTCAGTTTTTTTTTTTTTTTTTTTTCTGGAGATGCCAGGTATTTTTCTTTTCCTATGTAATTTTAGATTTGCTTTACAGTATAAATCTTCACATTGGAGATAAATTGGTTGTTTCTTGCTCCTCTTTATTCTAGCTTTCATGTTTGTGAAGGACTCAACTACCTTCCTGCCACACCCCACACTTTTTACCAAATTTCTCGTCATTGAGGGCACTTGGATAACTGAAGTTGATATTTACAGCTGATCAATCTATAGGTGTCACAGAACTATGCTGCCTAAAGTGATCTTGGCCCTTTAATGGTCCTTTTGGCCCTTTGGTTAGCTAACAGCTGGGTAATTCTAATTTTTTCTGTGTTTTCATTGCCTTAACCACAAATTGTGGTGCTTTTTTGTATATTTTATGTATAAATCACAAAGTTGAATTCTGACTATTTTTAAGACAAAAGTCTGTTAAACTTTTTTATTGTAAAGAATATTTATTATGCGAATCTATTATTTTATGATATTTATTGCAAAAGACTGTTGAAATGTACTCATGTCTGAATATAACAAAATATCAATACGTAACGGAAAGTAAGGTGACACGAAGAAAGTACCTATGTTAACTATAATGCAGAAAATATATTAATTAATGAAACCGTCTCTTGATTTCTTCATTTATTAGCCTGTACTATTATGGTGATTTTTGTCATTTGCTTTGACTCTTTCTTCATGCACACCCGTTTTATCTCTTAGGTGAGCTCAGATTTAGATGTTTCCTGGGAAATGCATTAATCAAAATTTTGTGATCCAAATTATCTTTCAAAGGATGCCCTAATGAATCACTTTATAAAGTGAACTTTTTTTTGCAGTTAATATTAACAATCACTCTCTACTTTGGCTATTTTGTAAGCAAGAGGTTTTGTGTATATCATAATTTCTTGGAAAATGGAACATATCTGTAATTTATGAAAATGTTTTATTTTCTTGGATTAGTCAAAAATTTATCAGTAAAACTTAAAGAACTTAGTTCTGTATGCATGCTAGGAGTCTCTAGCTCTGTCACTTTAGTAAAACATGCTAGATGTTAGAGTGTACCAAGAGAAATAGTTCACATTATCAAAGAGAGGCTTTAAAAACATTCCTGTCCCTACCTTTTTACTTTTGTTTAGTATGGCCTGATCAAATGACATTTTGTCATGTTCTGTGGAATAAGATATCTCAGGGCCTGAAACTTTATATAGACAAAATAAATATTTTTATTTTTTGATCTGCTGAAACCACTCATAGCTAGAATCTTTGATCTGATAAAATTTCGTTTATGTGAATCTTCAAACTCAGTTTTACCCAATTCCCCATGCCTAAGTGCTATGTCAAACCTGAATAATTCTCTGCATTTCAGAATAAGATGCTGACAAGATTTGAACCTGTGATTTAGGCTACCAAAACTCTTTCTTACCAGCTTTTTTGTTTTGGTCATTATCTTTTAGATGATTTGGCTACTTGTTTTAGTACTTCTTTGTAAACGAGCCTTGATTTTGTTTTAATTGGACAAGGCATAAGTGATAGAAACTTGTTTTAATCCTTTCCCTCAAGCCAGTAAACCTATTAGTTGGCATTGTGACGTTTGATATAATCAAAAATTTTCTCTATGCTCTGAAAGCAGGAGAATTTTTATAAAT
Organism: Leopardus geoffroyi; assembly: GCF_018350155.1. Classification (NCBI taxonomy): domain Eukaryota; kingdom Metazoa; phylum Chordata; class Mammalia; order Carnivora; family Felidae; genus Leopardus; species Leopardus geoffroyi. The sequence continues at coordinate 100,919,341 of NC_059327.1, read as the reverse complement.
GAATATTTGTTTTGGAGGCTACTTCGTAATCTGTAGTATTTCAAAATGTGAAGTTATTTTCTTTCATACTCAAGTTATGTAATGTTATCAGTGGTCCCTTAGTATTGGGTTTTTGTTTAAGATTGGCTCCTTAATGAAGTATATAAACACAGACCCCCTCAAAATACTGCATAATTTTTTTCTGTTATTATTCAGACTCTTGGTATAATTAGGATCTGGTATAAGAGCTGTCTGTAGCTATAATACCCAGACTAAGAAGCTGTAGCTTGTTTGAAAGAGATTTATAGTGCTAATGAGAATGCGGTATGTTTTGGATTTTTAACTTCTAACTATATGCAGAATACATTAAAATTATAATATTAAGATGGTGGTCTGCTGCTGCTAGGGCTTTATGGGCACTCTTGCATGATTTGGAAGTAGCAGTATGTTAGAGTTTCAGACTTCTGACAGGCTTGTTAGATGGCAAAGCATAAACACTTTGATTCAAAACTTCCTTCTTTGTGAAGGTTTACACCTAGAAGAAAAAAATATTAGGGTGTGTCCTTGTAAGTGCTTATGAATTCTAGGCTTTCCAACCTAATACTGATCATCATTTTAAAGTGCTAAGTCTTTGAAAGCACCAGCAAAGCTGAAATTTTTTACAGTGCCCACTACCATTTATTTGATACTTCTTTCTTTTTTAATGTTTGTTTATTTATTTTGAGAGAAACAGTGCGTGGGTGGGGGGAGGGGCAGAGAGGGAATCCCAAGCAGGGGCTCGATCCCATGAGCAGTGGGATCATGACACACAGACTGAGCCAGAGCCACCCAGGTGCCCCTATTTGATACTTTAAATGAAAATAACATACCAAATAGATGGGCTAGCTTTCTTTCCTTATTCCATGATTTTGTCCCTTTCCTCAGCTACTACATCTTGACAGAAATAGTTCCTTTCCAGCATATTTTCTGACTGCCAATTTTTTCATTTCAGAGTTTTATTTAGATAATTTAATTGTGAATAAAACCAAAATGGGATTTCTGTAATTGAGTAGTTTCCTGTCAACAGTTTATAACCCAGCAGGAAAATGAAATGTGAAAAGCAGGTATGATTCTTTTTGTGAAGGCCTAAGGTGAAACCTTAAATTATAGTCTGCAATAATGATTATATGGTTTTCAAAATCCAAACCATAGAATATTCCAATTATTACTAAGAAAAGTGAAATGTAAAAAACAATGTTCTTTAAAGTGGAAGGAAGTGAGTTAAAAACTAGTCATGTTTTTACCTTAAAATTGATATCGGAACCAACTCAGAGGATTCAGTTCCAGAAGATTGATTTAAGTTTTGAAATTGCCTCCTTTTCCTAAATCTACTCTCTTCCCCATCTTCAGAATGATGTATTTCATGGCAGTTTTATGTATAGCTGTTTTGCGAAAAGGTACGATCCCTTTTTGAAACATTGAAATAGTGAAACAAAGAACAGAGGGTCTAGACAGTTCTCATCTTAAACCCTACCCTACCTCCTATATATATATATATATATATATATATATATATATATATTTTTTTTTTTTTTTTTTTTTTTTTTTTTTTTTTAATTCCAAGAGTTTCATGTCTTTAAACATCTGGAAAACAAATCTTTAAATCCTCCTTTTGGCCAGTTGGAGGTTTTGACAATTGGAGGATTTTTTTTCCCCATTATTTCACTGATTTGATATAATAAAAATAGCCAAGTATTTAATAAACAACTTACTGATTCTTCCAATATTCTCTCAGACTATTACCAAGCCATTTTGCTCTATTTATTGAACATTTACCATGTACATTATTCTATATGCAGAATAATTCTAGAGCTAGAAGTAGGTTTGAGTGTATCTTGCTTAATACTTCTCAACCATATATAAAACCAAATAGGTCACTAGTTAAAAGTTAAAAATTTGTAGGTCTCTTAATAGTTCAGACCTACTATATAAGGAAAATCTCCAGGGGAGTAGCTTTGTATTCTGTATTTTTAAAAAGCTTCTTGAGTGATTTTAACAGACAATTTTGGAACTGCTTTTTTAGCTTGATGTCTTCATTTTGAGGATGTAGAAACATAAGCCCAGCTTAGAAGATAAACTGTTCATGATATCTAGGGTATAGCCAGGAATCTTATCTGATACAGGATTTTCCTCATTTCTTAGCAGCAAGTCAGTACCTTTATGCTGCACATTAGCTTTTGCCGTTCCATTCTCTACTAGGAAGTTTTTACTTCATTATTAATGTATTTGACTATAATTTAGGAAGTCGAATGTTTTTCAGCATATATTCTTTGCCCTTAGCTATCAGGAATAAGTAGCAAATGACTTCATTACCATGATTATTTTTTATACGTTAATATTAAAGTTAACAACTTCACTTGAAAACTGAGCATGTGTGCTTCCTCTGGCCAGGTTTATATGGTAATAATATGACAAATTGATTTAATCCATTTGTAAAAGGTAATAGTAACTTGGCATCTAGATTAAAGGATTTATGAGATGTTACTTCGTACCATTGTTCTGTTTGCATTAGGATTATAGTAATCAAAGGCAATTTAAATGTTCTATTTTGCACTATTTAAGAAAATTTTTTTTAATGTTTATTTATTTTGAGAGAGAGAGCATGAGCAGGGGAGGAGCAAAGAGAGAGGGAGACACAGAATCTGAAGCAGGCTCCAGGCTCTGAGCTGTCAGCCTAGAGCCTCACACAGGGCTCGAACCCACAAGCGAGATCATGACCTGAGCAAGTCGGGCGCTCAACCGACTGAGCCTTCCAGGAGCCCCAATTTTGCACTATTAAAAAAAAATTGTTTAAGTTCATTTTGAGAGAGACAGAGTGTGAGCTGGGGACGGGCAGAGGACGAGAATACAAAGCAGGCTCCGCAAGGTCCATGCAGAGCAGGTTGTGGAGCTCAAACTCATGAAAACATGAGATCATGACCTGAGCCAAAATCAAGAGTCAGATGCTTACCCAACTGAGCCATCCAGGTACCCCTCTATGTTGCACTATTAAAAAGATTGATGTTGTTAGTCAAATCATAGTAGATATGTTAATAATAATAATTGCAAAAACTACCAGAGAACATAGGACTTTTTTGAATTGTATATATTTGAGAAAATATACAAGATTCTATCATTCACTAGTAAGCCAAGAGTTAGTTTTGATAAACTAAATCATAATTTTAGTGCTAGGAAGAAACTTAGAGGTTATCTAATCCATCTTTATTTTTTTTTTAAGTTCATTTATTTTGTTTTGAGAGGGTATGCATGTATGAGTAGGGGAGGAACAGAGAGAGAATCCTAGACAGGCTCTGCACTGTCAGTGCAGATGTGGGGCTTGAACTCATGAACCATGAGATCATGACTTGAGCTGAAGTCAGATGCCTAACTGAGAGAGCCACCCAGGCACCTAATCCATCTTTAGAGATGAGAAGCCTTGTTCAGATGTTAGTTACCTAAAGTCGTGATCTAGTAGACAAAAACAAAAACTGTAGAAAACTACTTACTGTATATGACCATGTGGTAAATGGTTGGAAGGAAAGAGAGGTTGGTTGGGAGGGGAATTTGAACAAAAGTTTCAGGTTAATTTATAAGTTATAAAATTGAACAAATGTGTTAAAGCATAATGGACGAATGTCAGTCCAAGGCACAGAAATACATGCCATAAGGAGGGAGTCAGACAAAACTAGCTGAATAGATTTGATGTAAGAAAACAAAGTGGGTGTTAGAAAACTGAGATCCAGTTTGACTGGCTAGCAGTGGTTCTCAAATTTAGCTGTGCTTTAAAATCATCTGAGTAAAAACAACAACAAACAAAACCTGTGTCTAGATCCCATCTCAGGCCAGCTCAATCAGAATCTCTGGGGGTAGGGCTTTGGCATTTGTTTTTTTTTAAAGCATTGAGATGATTCTAAGGCACATCCACAGTCCAAAACTTCTGAATTTGATTATAGATATGTGGGGAATTGTGGGAGATTAAAATGGGAGGTATTAATATAAGCAGGCCAGTTTAGAAAAAAGAAAGCCAGAGGTATTAAGAGTCATAAGTGGCTTGGAGGTTAGTAGGCATGGAAAAAGGGGTCAATGTGAAAAATAGTACAAATGTTAAATCCATAGTAGGACTTTGCAGTTATTTATAACATGGGTTTGGGATAGAGGAAAGAATTGAAAATGATTCTGAAGCTTTGGACCAAGGTGAATAGGCAAATGGTATTTCTGTTAAAAGAAATGGTTGGTGGGGCACCTGAGTGGCTCTGTCAGTTGAATGTTTGACTCTTGATATTGGCTTAAGTCACAATCCCAGGGTTGTGGGATGGAGTCCCCATAGGGCTCTGTGCTGAGTGTGGACCTCGCTTGGGATTTTCTCTCTCTCCTGCCCCTTCCTCTCTCTCTCTCTCTCTCTCTCTCAAAAAGAAAGGAAGGGAAGATAGAAAGAAAGAAAGAAAGAAAGAAAGAAAGAAAGAAAGAAAGAAAGAGAAAGAAAGAAGAAAGAAAAAAGGAAAGGAAAGAAAGGAAAAAAAGAAAAAAAAAGAAAAAGAAGGGAAGGAAAGAAAGAAAAGGAAAGGAAAGAAAGCAAAGAAAGAAGAAAAGGAAAAAAGAAGGAAAGGAAAGAAAAAGTAAAATAAAAGAAAGGGAAGAAAGAAAAGAAAAAGAAGGAAAGGAAGGAAGGGAAAGAAATGGGTGGAATTAGTTTCGGAGGTATGTGTGGAGGGAAAAGGTATGAGTTATGTTGGGATAAACTTAAAGTGTGAGTGAGTTGCCAGCAGGTTGTTGAATAAAAAGTCTAGAGTTTGGGGTGCTTGGCTGACTCAGTCTGTAAAGCATGCAACTCTTGATCTCAGGGTTGTGAGTTCAAGCCCCACATTGGGCATGGAACCTACGTAAAAAAAATGTCTAGAGTTTAATAGAAGTGGGTGATGGCCTGTCATCCACTGTCATCCACATGGGGTTGATGGGGAATCTGTAGCATAAATCCCTAAGGAAAGAATGGCTAGAGACAAAACCTGGAGGTACATACCTATAACCTATATTTAGGGGATGGAGGAAATAAAGCCAACAGTAAGAGGGGTTGTCAAAGAAGGATAGGCACCAAGAGATTGATGTGTTTTAGAATCTAAAGGAGACTTTCAAGATGGAAATTAGTTAATTAGATGTCAAAATCTGTGGAGAATCCAAACTGAATTTGGTGGGTGGTATCTAGGTGAAATTGTAATCAAAGGATTGCAAGGGATTAGGGAACAAATGGGTGGAAATACAGTAGGTAACACTTTAAGTCTATTCATTCTAGAAATTTTGAGATGATAAGAAAGTAACTAGAGGCAGGTAACAGCTGAGGAGGATTTTTAGAATAACAAAAACCTAAGCCTTTGTAGAAAGAGAGGAAGGGTATTTGAGAGAGCGATGGAGGGAAATAGCTGGAGGAAGAGTGAGCACAAAGGGGTGCTTTAACACTGCAAGAATGGTTGTTCTAGAGTAAAGAATAAAAGAAGAAAGAAAAAGATATAATGGAATTTTAAGAGGGAGAACAAGGAAGGAATTTTGATAAATCAGTAATGAAGACCATCTGGGACTGAAATTGGTTCTTGAGGGTAGAGGTCTAGAATGGTTAGATATGGGGATGCTGTTGCACAGTCAACAGAACCGATGAGGTGAAGAACATGCACAGAGCTCAGCTCAGATGGAACAGAGACTGTTTTTGTGGCCTTCTAAGCATTTTCATGTTTCATCTAGATATTGCTTGCAGCTGGTTAAAGGGGCACTTAACCAGAGAATAAGTGGCCAATAAGAAATGGTGAATTTGAAAGAGGTTGGGAATTTTAGGGCAGTAGTTGCTGAAATGACTGACCAGAATAATTGAATGAAATTTCCAATGAGGATGAAGTATGGGTTTACAGAGAACACCTAAATAGGAAAGGTAGACAACTAAGAACAGAGGTGACTTCAAGTCAAAACGTTAGAAGGTAGGCCGTTTTTAATTCCTGAAGAAATCTGGGGTTTCTTTGTGCTGATGAGTAGCTGAGGTAGAGAGGAGATTTTTGAAGCTGAAGATGAAGAGAAGAAAACAGCCAATGCATTAAAAGAGTTGTTCATTTAAGTATTAAAAGGCCAGAGGTAGAAGTAGTGAGGAAAATTTAGAGGCTGGTGTTTGTGTTTGGAAAGGATGATTTTAGACTGTTTAACTTGCTTTTGGGCTAATGGATTATAAATTAAGTAATTAAGATCTGATAAAAATGTAAGATTTCTTAATAAGGAATGGACTAGTGGACTAGAATTTATTTCAAATTGGATGTCCTCCATTTGTAAGCCAAATTGTTAACAAAATCAGTTATTGAATAAAGAAAGTATCTTCATGAAAATTGATTGACTAGTCAAGTCAGTCAAAATGATACCCAGAGCCAAAGACCTTTTGCTTTTCACATTCCCTTCTTTAAGCTTTTGTGCACTTCAGAGGCACTTCAGAAAGCAGAGGAATTGGGTCCAAGATCTTAGTGCTGTCAACTTCACAGAATTTGCATGTTGCAGATTTGCAGTAGAAGCTGTGAGTAAATTTGATTCCTCAATGGAAGGACATTTTATTCTTCTGGGCCACCCAGAATCTGCCTTGTACTCCAAATGTAGAGGGGTTTTATCTCCTTGAAGAAGACTGCTGGTGTCAGAGTTATCTACTGAGTATGTGGAGTTCTAACTGGTTAGTTTGTGGTTTATAGACCTGCTCTTGGAATTACTTATCATTTCTTCTTCGTACCTGTCTTTGTCCGTTCTTTGGCTTTTGCTCTTTAATACCAGGAATACGATTCGATTAGGGAAGATAAAGTAGAATAATGATGAAACCAAAATGTATCAGCTTAACCCCTTGCTATCCAATACCTAGAACAGTGCCTATTGCAGTAGAGTAGAAGCTTAATAAATATTTGTTGGTTGCCTTGCTAGATTTATTCTTAAAAGCTTCAAATTAAGGAAACGTGTGGCGATTAATAACCAAATTGAATTTTTGTTTTCACAGAGTTTTTGATTGTTTCTATTGTCAATAATATAGGCAGTTTTGAGAGAAAAGAAGAGTTGCTTGTCTCTGTCGACCTTTTAGTCATTTATCCGACACTAATACATTAGGTGCTAAGGATCCCAGTCTTTGCCTAGTAATTCATAAGTTTTTAGCAATGTGATTGGTGCTATTATGTCCGTTGATGACTGGGGCTGTGGAAACACTGGGAGGAAGCAGCCACATCTGTCTTTGCAAGTCAGGGAAGTTTTCACAGAAAAGACATAAAAGATGAGTAGTAATTCATCAGGTAGACAGGAGAGAGAAAAGATTTCAGGTAAGTGTAAGGGATGTAAGTGGGAATGGAAATGGCATGCTGGGAAAATTGCAAGTAATTTCGTATGTTTGGAATGTAAGGTGCCTGTGGGAAGGATAGGAGCCAGTTATGGAAAGTGAATGTCACGTTAAAGAGTTTGAGCTCTATCCCATGGGTGATAGGGAGTCATGGACAGCACAGATTATAAACAGGAGAGTGACATGACCAGATTAGAGTTTCAGAACAATTCTTCAGGCAGCACTGTGGAGGATAAACTAGAGTGGAAAGGGGAGACCAGCTAGATGGTTAATATAATGATTGGTATGATTAATGTCATAAGGACAATGGAGATTGAAAGGAAGGGATGGGTTTCAGATAAAGGTTGAGATGAGAGAGGAGGAATCTAGATGACTCAGCACTGGATCCACTTATTTCTGGTAACATAAGGCAAAGAGAACATTTGTATAAATGAAATGTATAAAAAAACCAAGATTTTCTCCACTGAACATTCTACTAATTGTGTAGATTTAAGAATCTTTTTTCCCCTAGACCACATCTCTCCCAGAACAGTTAATGAGTAATGAAGTAGACTGAATGCAGGAAACAATAAAGCAGAGAATAGAATCAAACGCTATGAAAATCAAACAGCAACTAAATTATTATTTCTTCTACCTCAGCTCCCTAGACAGAGTTCATGGTCTATCACTCAGAAAAGTGAATTATTTGAACTTGTTGTCAGAAATACCAAATTCCAGAACTAGAAAATTCAGCAAGCCAACCATGTTCTCCTGATTTTCTGAAAACATTAACCCCTATTTCCTCAGCACTCTGCCTCCTTCTTCCCCTAGGCCTTACGTTTTGAATCACTGACTTTAAAAACAGTGTTTGCAACTTCAGTGTCCTGTTTTTCCTTCTCCTCTGTGTTTTTCTCTGCCTGTTTGTCAAAGCAAAAATGGTGGTGACAATGGTAGACAAAGGAAGGAGAGTGGTTGGGATGTATTAGGTGATCGGGAATTAAGATTACAGAACAATTTGAAGTCACTCAAAAGCAAACCTGGAATGAACCTTAAAGACTACTTGGTTTTCCCTTCCTTCATTTCAAAGTAAAGAAAGTTGACTTCAGAGGGATAAAATGACTTACTCAAGGATAAATATCTAATAGGAAAGAGAACCAGAAGAATGAGAAGAATGTATGAAAAGTACTTTTTTTTTAAATTTTTTAACATTTTTATTTATTTTTGAGACAGAGAGAGACAGAGCATGAATGGGGGAGGGGCAGAGAGAGAGGGAGACACAGAATCCCAAACGGGCTCCAGGCTCTGAGCCGTCGGTACAGAGCCTGACACGGGGCTCGAACTCCCCGACCGCGAGATCGTGACCTGAGCTGAAGTCGGACGCTTAACCGACTGAGCCACCCAGGTGCCCCAGAATATATGAAAAGTACTTTTAAGACACCTGTACTATAGACCTTGTCTCTACTTGAAGACTGGGAGTTTAATACGCAGTTCCTAAATAGAGTTCACCGTAACAATCGGGGAGGCAGTAAAATCCAAATTCTTGCAGAAGCTATATAAAATGAGGACAAAATAATTTCGGGATTATAATTGGTCATTTTTTTCTTTATAGTTTGAAATGCTTTTAAGTGAGAGTATTGGAGTTAAAAATTTTCTACATTTTATAGGTGGTATGTGGCACATGTAGAGACTTGGAAATGCTTTTTTGAGAGGTGATCATTATAAAGCAGAATAACTTGAATTTGAGGGAAACTGGCATTGCTTGATTTCAAGAGTTTAGTAAAAAAAAAAAAAAAAGTCAAGTGTGAAAGCTCACATTTCCTTGTATTCTATGTAGATAATAGGATTTCTTTTCTCCTTGGCAATGAAATATGTACCATGTGGTCCCTTAATTTCTTAACTAAAAATTTTAATTGGAGGGGAGTCTCTTAATCCTTAGGGAAATATGCTTCATATGGATTGTAAAATCTGGCAAATTTTGGAAAGAAGAAAAGCAGGCAGTACTCTTCAAAAAAAAAAAAAAAGTGGTCTGCTTGAACTTGCCTTTCTTGAAAAAAAAAAAACAACAAAACCCAACATTCTTTCATAAAGCATTTTTTTTTCAAAAGTATTTGCCCTTGAGCATTTTTTCCTACTTACCTATGCTTATCTTTCAAAACAAACATTTATTTCTTTCTACTATAGAGTGTGGTGAGGAAGTCCCTTTGAGGTTATGCCCTACAAACATATCCAAGCAGTAACTGTCACCTCCTTCCTATGGCACAACAAATGACTAACTGAACCACAGGCAGCCCCGAGCATACAGCGGTGATTTCACGATGGGGGCTGTTCAGATGTTGCCTATGGGGAACAAAACACACAACTGTATTTTTGTGTGCAAATAAAATTTTGGGTCCCTTTGACCCAATGGAAAATGTGTGTCTGTTGGTGGCTGCCTAGTTGGAATATGATGATTTACACTTGGAAACATTTGTGTCATTTATCATATGATGTTACTGGCCTACAGCATGACTGCATAACAAATAACCATATTAAAAATTAATCTTTTCCAGTTCATCAGACTGTATGTCTTTCTGAAGCCCCAAGTTTTCTCTTTCCCTCTTGCCCTATCCTCTGTTCTTGCAGTCACCCTATGTGTTAACTACAGGATTAAGTGAAAACTCCTGTACTAGGCTTTCATAGATGTGCTGTCAGACCCCCAACCAGCCTGTTCACTCTTCTCTCCTGCTTTTCTGCAGCTTAAGTCTTCTATCTAGTGGAATTGGTTCACTCTCTGTCCCTAAAACACACCTTCAAAACCTGACCTCAGAGACTGCCTTTACCTTAAACAATTTTTTTAAAATATTTATTCATTTTTCGAGAGAGAGGGAGACAGAGTGTGAGCGGGGGAGGGGCAGAGAGAGAGAGAGAGGAAGACAATCTAAAGCAGGCTCCAGGCTCTGAGCTGTTAGCACAGAGCCAGATGCAGGGCTCGAACTCATGAACCGTGAGATCATGACTTGAGTCAAAGTCGGACACTTAACCAACAGAGCTACCCAGGCACCCCAGTCTTTACCTTTTAAATTCTATTCTTTTATAGCTAGGTCTAAATTCTATTTCAACTGAATCATGGCAAAATAATCTCTCCCAGAATTTTTTTAGTGACAGCATTGTGTAAACTGCTCATTAATTTTCATGTTTACTTTTTAATGTTGGAGAGGAGGCAAAACTTCACCACGACCCTCTTAAGATCTCTGGCTGGGCCTGAGAATTAAATTGGCATAAGATGGATCAACAGGAGAAAAGCATACAGATTTTTAAATGTACATGGAAGCCCCCTTAGGAAAATGAACACCCAAGGAAGTGGCTAGGCCTAAGTATTTATATACTAGGTTGAACAAAGAGAGACAATTGTGGAAAAGTAACTGAGACATATGGGGAGACTAAAAGAAGTTGAATTATCTTAACAAGGTCCATTTGTATAGATTTCTCTGGTCTCCACTGCCATCCCTGGTGTTAAGAATATTCGCTTCCTCCTAGTCCAGGGAAGGCATCTTTCCCAAGGGAGTTTCATCTCCTGCTTTCAGGAAGAAAAAGGGAGATCAGAGCACCCTTTATGCAAGTGATGTTTTTTAGTGCTTTCAGCTCAAAGTAATAGTTATGCTAAACCAGCATATTTGGGGGTGGCATTTTCTGACACTTAACATTTATGTCTTGTCGCTCCTTTTATATTGCGATTCTTTGAGATTGAGATTATGTTGTAGACCTGTTGGCACTCCAAAGGTGCTTTGCTCATACTAGGCATTCAATAAATATGATTTTTCTTGCATTTTACACTTGAGTATAAAAGCCCATATTTGGATCTTGTTTTTCTGACTAGGGAGGACTATGGTAATATACATTCTGATATGATACATTCTGACTTTTTTTTTTTTTTTTTTTTTTTTTTAGAAAGAGTGCGAGCCTGGGAGGGGAGAGGGGGCAGCAGAAGAGAGAGAATTTTAATCAGAGTCCATGCTTAGTGCAGAGCCCTATATAAGGCTCAATCCCATGACCCTGGGATCATGACCTGAGCTAATATTAAGAGTTGGAGCCACCCAGGCACCCCAATATGTAACCTATTTTAAACCATTTTAGTCTTGCATATACTAGTAAATAGAGTTCTAAAAATATTGTGATTATTTGCTATAGAATATTTTTGTAATATCACTGATTATGTTAAAGTTTCCAGAAGAGAATAGTTTTTTAAGAATTGGGGCAGTACAATTTTGGCACTGGAGAAGACAAGACATTAGAGGCCATTGAATCATCTTACCTTTTACCCACTGTACTAATGCATCCTCTCTATAACATCCCAAATAGGCCGGACATGGAAGTGCTTGGAATTACTCCTTCACTTTACTAATCTATTCTTAGATATTCATAATGTTTTCATTAAGAGTCAGAAATATCCTTAAGAGTAATTAATACTGAGTTGATTTGGGAGTCTTGGAGAATGCCAGAGCCCTTCTCAGCTTCTTAGGTACTAATGCTCTTTCTCCTAGATACTAAACTACTGTTTACTCTTCTCGCTGAAATTGGCATAGTCACAAAACTCGTCAAAACATCACCTTTTTCAAATGCACAATGGCTATAAGTGCTTTTGAATCCTCTTTGGGTAGAGCTATAATAATATTCTATAATTCAAGTTATTACTCAAATCAGAACACTATTCTTAGTAAATACCGTAATATCTTGAATTGTATATTACATACGATATTTTTGTTAGTACTTGGGTTTATAAAGTTTTGGTATTTCAACAAACTTGTGAGTTAAGGAGGAGTCAAATGATTAGCTTAGTTTTATAGATAAGTTTGACACAGGGAAGAAATAAGATTTTCCCATTTATTAGTAAAGTTAGGACTAAAACCTAACTTCCCTGGCTCTGTTCATTAACTCTGTTCTCTCTTCGATGCCCACTATGTAAGAACAAATGGGTATGCCATGCCCACTGGTGATGTAGCAGTGTTCTGTCCATGACTTATGCTGTGATGGAGCATCTAGTTGAAAAAACTATCCTTATATTCATACTTGAATTTTACTTGAAATTTAAATTGTGCTGTTTCGACTGAAAGATACTGACCAATTTCTTAATTGCATGCCATTGCTAGGGTTTAGAAACAATGTTGTTGCATTTAAAAGAAATGTATATAGCCCAAATACACAAAAGCAATTAAAATTGTTTTAGATTTTGATTATTTTAGCATACTAGTTGATTATAACTCAGCTATCTGCAGTGAACAGTTGGCCTTTTATTATGTTGTCCCCTCTAACTCCATCCCTGCTCAAATTATTAAGTGGAAATTCTTCTAATTGTATAGTCTCATTTTGGGGAAAATTGGGAAGGTGGAAATCTAAATGATGCGTGTTACTCTCAGAGCTAGGAAACTAGAGCCAGGTCTCCTGGTCCTCTAATTAAAACTTTTATTTCTACAGATTTATTCTGTGGTCCTTACTGAACAGATCTGCCTTGGGTTTCTGCTGGTGAGTTTTTCAGCAGGAATGCGGGCTTTGTTTCTTTGAATAGTTGAGTGCAGATTAGTGGTATGCCAATTTCCTGTGGCCTTTCAGAGCTGCAATTTGAGCCCTGTTTGCTCCTGGCCCTTGCACAATTGAAAACAATGGGTGACTTCTTTTAGGTTTCACTTCAGGGCTCTTAGAAACAGGGGAAGTGGCTAAAGCCCTACTTTACAGGTAATTAACAATAGATAATGTTTGCTCTGCATTTTTAGAGCCGATAAAAGGTAGATGAACATATTCAGCTCCTGATTTAGACACTGTGCGGTGGTTTTATGGATACAATAGCTGTCTCAGCATTAGCAAGGTGGCATTGAATATCTGGGTCACATATATGATTGAACACAAAACTTGTAAAAATTAAAAGAAAAAAGAATATTATTGAAACACTGATGGGTAACTTCAAGAAAGCACTCCTTAGAGAGGCTAAGGAAACTGTATCGCTTTAAGTCATGTGTTTTGATTCAGAGTGCATTTATTATATCTGTTTTATGAGGTGAACAATTTTCATAACTTGATCCTTATTCAAAACAATTTTTTTATGTTCTATGAATTCAACTCTAGAATCCATTTGTTAGTTAAGATGATACCAGCTTAAGAAGTTTTTATTTGATATCATGTTTAATTATTAGCCACATGTATTCTTATGAAATGGTCTTAAATGCCTAACATGTTGTAGAAAACAGTATATTTTGCCCTTTCATTGTATATTTGGTAGGGTTTTTGTTTTAAAACTCTAAATAAATACATTTTTTTAGACTATCCTCCTCCCTGAACATACTGCATTGGTTTCATGACAAACTAGGTTTGTAGCTATGTTGGCAGACTAATTGACTTTTTCAATTTGTAACAGTTATAAAATACCTACTCTGCCTCACATACTGGCCAAAGCATTAAAGATGGAAAGACTGGATTGCGGGGGGGGGGGCGTGGAACCTGGCTTTAAGGAGATTATGGCAATCTCTTTCCCAGCACTGTTGCCAGAAGTGGAGACCACTCTTTGGGAAAAAAGTAATCTCAATTTTAATACTTAAACTGTACATCTACAATTGTAATGTAGAGGCAGCATCCTTGATAAAAATCTAAAGACTGGGTCATGTCTGAGAACGCCCAACCATCTTACTTTTAGAGTGAATCTTAACTCTAAACCAAAAGATAGTGGCTTTTTGTTCTGAGCAACTTTGAACCAACAACATGAAAATGTCACCTTACTCATCTGCTCCTAAGAGTTGATGAATACAAAGAAGTTACTTTAGTGGAGGATTTCTATATCATTTAAAAGTGTATTTAGATACTCTTGAGAACAGTGTTTTAAGTACAGAGGTGTGTAAAAGTGAAAGAATGCTACGTCAATTAGACAGTGCAGACTTGGTGAATACCCAGAACGTGTTCAGTGCTGTGCCAGGAGTGTGAGTTTAAGGAAAAAATATAAGCTCCATATCTTCACTAAGAGCTGGATCAGGAGGCTGACCTGGCAACCAGAAATAGAAAAAGCACTTAAATCCTCTTTTCTGCTGATAAAAGTAACATGTGTTTATTGTAACACTGTTTTTGAAAATTTAGAAAAAGTATGAGGAAGAAAACAAAAGTCACATAATCCCACTACCCATTTCTTAGTTACAGACAGATTTTAACAATTATTTGGATACTCTTTACCTATCTCTTAGTTTCTTTGCCAGCTAAAATAAAATTATAAGTAAAAACACTCTTGTACTTTTATCCTCCCTTTATTATTTTCTATTACTCATTGAATCTTTTAGACTAGAGGAATTGGTTCCAAAATATGATATAGACCAGAATAATCTTTCTGAAAATAGTCATTCTGAAAAGAACCAGAATTTGTATTTTATTTCATTTACTTCCTTCTTTTCTATCTTTTTAATAAAGTGGAGCTCTTTCAGAGAGTTGTGAAGGGAAAAAAACTGAGTTTGTCCTTTTCAGCTTTCCAGTAGTAAACCCAGTACTTAAACCCAGCTGAACACATTTACTGGAGGAAAACTAAGACACTTGATAAGAAAAAGAGCTTAAAAATTAGGATCACTGAGGGCTCAGTAATAACAATCTATGATTTTTATTTAAAATAAACTAAAATTATTTGATATTGTCCATAGTTATAGCAAAATAATCCTGCAAAGAAAGGACTTTAAAAAATAATGGCAACTGCAGCTCAGCTATGAGAGCTAGGTTCCTTCTCTTCCCCATCCCCCCACTTTTTATGTTAACCACATTAATAGTACTAGTAATTTCTCTTAAGAAACTTTGTCTCTAAAGACTAATGCTCATCAGTTTTCCTGAAGGTGACTGGCTTGGAATTACGTAACCAACTTTATTATCACTGTCATTAAAATCAGTGTATATTTCATTCCGGTTGTACAGGAAGTGATTACTTAAAGTATCCATTTAAAAGATGACTTAATGTTTAGATAGTGAACTTGTATGTTTATCATGTGGAAGCCTCAGAGGACTATTTTGTTTTCCTTAAGTGCTCCAAATGACTGCTCAGTTGCCTACAGTTGTGATTAGCTATGTATAGCCACAAAGTTATCGATATTAAAATAGTACCATTATGATACTATTGAATGTTCAAGTTCTATTATTCTCTTGTTCCACGAATTAGAGGAACTTTCTGAGTTGTGAGCTAAGTAACCTCTTAAATGTACATCATTCTCACAGGAGAATGCTGACATCTTTCATCTTTTCCGATGAAGGAACTCATTTGCTAAGACAACTTAGGATGCACTTAGGAAGAAGTGACGACCCTATTTTTATTTTATTTAATTAACCTTTTACAATGACTCCTAGATAGGTAAGTCTTCTACCAAAAATTAAGGTATTTGAAAGTAGCAGTGAGCTCACTTAATTTCTCTATTTTAAACAGAGTGCTTTTGATGGTTTACTAGACACGACATCACAGTTTCCTGTTTCATATTTGAGTTAAGCAGGGTTGGAGAAAACCATTTGCCCTAGGTTTTGAAACTTTAGGCATAAAAAGCCCCTGACCAGAGAAGCTTCAGAAGCACAGTAGCTCTTTTAAATTGTAAAAGAGAATTAAGACTGCAATACTGATGAACGAAAAAATATCCAACCTCCTTCCTGATGTCCCCCCAAAGAAGGGTAAAACCTAAAATATGAGATTGAATGATAGAATGATTATTTAAGCTTTTCACTTGTAGGGGCTCACAGGTTTTTATTATTTTCCTTTTTCCTAATAACAACTAGCCTAGCACTCTGTATGTTGGCAAAATTGTTTTGTGTTCTCAATTGAGAAAGGGAAATTGAAAGTAGAATTAAGCTTTTAGGCTCAATAAATCACTTGCAGTTAGAATTTAGTGTTGATGGCGGTTTCGGGACTGAGGTGTTTAATAGTGTGGTAAATAAAGAAAAAATATTGAATCTTTTCTGCAATCCGTAGGGAGTAAAAAACATATTTGGCATTATGTATTACTCTTGTGCCTGCTTACTTATTATTTTATTTTTTTAAAAGGCAGCAAACTAAATTGCTCTACAGAAAACGAGGCACTTCTGAAACCTGGGTAAACGATTGGTTTCTTAAGATTTCTAGAGAGGTTCTAATGTGTGATAAATTAAAGTTATAAAGTATGATCATTTTTAAAGGGGGAATATGATCATTTTAAATAATTGAGGAATTTGGCAAAAATGGTTTTTAAAGTTTTATTTAAATTTCAGTTAGTTAACATAACATAACATAACATACATGTAGACCTCAAACTACTATTATACTGTGTGTTAACTAAGTAGTGATTCAACACTTGCAAATGGAGCCCAACCTCTACACACCCATAATAAGGAATTAAAATGCACTAAATTGTCTAAGAGAAGAAAACTGAAATACTGAGATTTTGGAGAAATGAGCGATTATTTCCTGGGATAGAGCTGAGGGAGCGGATATGGGCCAGCTTCTGAGGCTGTGCTGGTGAACAAGATAGACCTATTGCTTCCAGTCTGGTCTCTTCTCTTAATTACAGAAGCAAAAAGACTTTTTTTTTTTTTTTTCTGTAAAAACCTTTATAAATTCAGTACTAGTACCTTCCTAGCTCTGTATTCCAGATATCACCACTCTTAAGAGATGAAAGTGCTATTTCTCTTCTGAGATTTCTTTTTTCTATGAAATTCAAAAAGACTAGCCGTTTCGTCTTTTCCATACAGGAACCCAGGTCACAGGGTAGTGGAGATATCGGCTGGGGTTTCCATTATTTGAGTTCTTATTACCAAATATGACATTTGAACTCATTTATTTTGTGATTGTTTCCTCAACAAAAGGCTACTATCATTGTTCCTGTAATCTCCTTTTCCTAAAGTTTTAGTTTGTAAGATATATATTTATTCTTATGCATGTTAATATTCATTCCCATATAATTTGTTTCATTTATGGTTTGTTTTTCTCACTGTATTGTAAGTTCCTCCAAGGGATCCTCTCTTTTTATATCCTTTCATTATTTTCATGGCTCAAATTTACTGACTGCTTACTGTGTGCTGGGGTAGCTGGGTACTGTTCTTTTATGATTTATTTGATCTTCTCAACAATTGTATGAAGTAGGTACCATTATTATCCTCTTTTATATAAGATGAGAAAACCCAGGTGCAGAGAGGTAAAGTAAGTAGCCCAGGTTCCCCAGAGCTAAAACTTGGGGAATCAGAATTTGAACTCTGGTTATCTGACTCCAAAGACAGTGCATCATGTATGACTTTAAGATCTATCTTTCATTGTTTTACCCATAGTTTTCTAGGAGTAACCATTGCTACTTTTCCTTAGGAATCGAAACTAAGTGCTATAGACTGTTTATGTTCCTTCCAAATTCATATGTTTAAATCCTAATGCCCAACATGGTAGTATTTAGGAGTAGGGCTTTTGGAAGATGATTAGGTCATAAGGATAAAGCCCTCATGAGTGGGATTAATGCTATTATAAAAGAGACCCCAGAGCACTCCATTGCCCCTTCTACCATGTGAGGATACAGCAAGAGGAAGGCCATCTATGAACTAGGAAGCAGGGAATCACCAGACACTGAAATCTGCTGGTGTCTTGATTTTAGACTTCCCAGACTCCAGAACTATAAGAAGTAAATTTTTGTTGCTTATAAGCCACCCAGTCTATGGTGTTTTGTTGTACTAGTCCAGACAGACTAAGACACCAAGAAACCGAGATCAATGCTCAAGGCAAAAGAGAATAATTATATCTTTTATTATTTAAGAATAGGTTAACTGTTTTTCTTTTTTTCAACCTTAAAACAATGTAAACATGCTTTGTGCTTTGGCCTGTACTACCTTACTTCCTTGGTTTGTGGATGAAAATGAGGGGTGTGAGGGATGGTATAAGTTTTAAAATTTGTTTCCTTCCTTCCTTCCTTCCTTCCTTCCTTCCTTCCTTCCTTCCTTCCTCTCTTCCTCTCTTTCTCTCTTTCTTTCAGTTTATTTATTTTTTTTGAGAGAGGAGAGTGCACAGAGAGAGGGAGAGAGAATCCCAGTCAGGGTCCGCACTGACAGCATGGAGCCTGGTGTGGGGCTTCAAACTCACAAACTGTGAGATCATGACCTGAACCAAAATCAAGAGTCAGATGCTTAACCAACTGAGCCACCCAGGCACCCCTGAGCTCTCTATTCTATTCTATTGATCTGTGTGTCAGTTTTCCTGCCAGCACCATACTGTTTTGAGTACTACAGCTTTGTTGTAAAGCTTAAAATCAGGGAGCATGATACCTCCAGTTTTTTTCTTTCTCAGGATTGCTTTGGCTATTTGGGGTCTTTTGTGGTTCCAAACAGATTTTAGGATTCTTTGTTTTAGTCTGTGAAAAATTACATTGGTATTTTGATGGGGACTGCATTGAGTCTGTAGATTGCTTTGAGTAGAATAGACATTTTAACAATATTAATTCTTCAACTTCATGAGCATCATATATTTTTCCACTTATTTGTGCTATTTTCAATTTCTTTTTTGGTGTCTTGTAATTTTCAAGTCTTTCACCTCCTTGGTTAAATTTATTCCTAGGTATTTTATTCTTTTTGATGTAATTATAGATATATAAATAGATATATACTTCATATAGCATGATGCTCAGAAATTGCTTAACTGAGTTTGGGTTTACCATATTACCAGATCAAGGAATCCTGGTAAAATACAGGGTATATATAATTTGATTTTTTCTTCTAGGTTCCATTTCTTCTTTGGAAGCTATTACAAAATTAATTTAAATATGTAGATTAATTTAGCACATTTCTGTTACTCCTAGTATTGAATCATTATATTAAATAGGATCACTGACTTTCTCTGAAAAATGTTAAGCTAGGTGCTGTACTTATAACATGTTCACTTAGGTTACTACAGTGAATGGAGGCAAAATGAATATGGGATGTACTGATGCTGCAGCCATTCTTTTTAGATATTTCTCTCATCATCTAAGTTGGAATTGAGTCATTCAATTTAACAAATTTATAAAATTTTTGCTAGAGTTCTGGTGATACAGCATTGAACAGGATAGCTACTATCCTTTCCTCACAGAATTGATGCTCCAATAAGAGACATAGACGATAATAAACAGACAAACTGTATGTTATAAGCATCATTGTGCAGTGAAAATAGAGCGTGAGATATGAGCACAGTAGACAAATGAGCAGTAGGTTTTTTTCCAGGATCTTGGCTTTCCTGTCATGACATATGAAAAAATAAATTTGTATATTTTATGTATTTCCTTAGTCCGTTTGGACTGGTATAACAAAATACCATAGACTGAGTGGTTTATACACAATAGAAATGTATTTTTTACAGTTATAGAGGTTATAAAGTCCAAGATCAAGGTGCTGACAGATTCAGTGTCTAGTTGAGGACCTTCTTCCTGGTTCATAGAAGGCCATCTTCCTACTGTGTCCTCACATGGTGGGAGGCTTAAGGGATCTCTCTGAAGTCTCTTTTATAAAAAGGTACTAATCCCATTCATGAAGGCTAAACCCTCATGACCTAGTCACCTTCCAAAGGCTTTACCTCCAATTATCATCATGTTGGAGATAAGCTTCAATATATGAATTGGGGGGGCATACAAACAATCCACACCAGTAAGTGTGTATTTAACTTTATAAGAAACTACCAAACTTTTCCAAAGTGCTACATAATTTTTGCATTCCCACCAGCAATAAGTGAGAATTCCTATTGTTCTATATCCCTGCCAGCATTTGGTATTCCGCTAACTGAACCCTTTTGTGTTTTCTAATATGCTTCAGGAATTATTCTCTCCCATGTCATCTTTCCTATTTGTTTTAGAAGGTTTTAGATAGGGAAGGTAATTGCTTATGTTCAGTCTTCATCTTGACCTAATTTTCCATACAGGGTTTAGCTTAGTCTTTCTTACCTACTTTGTGAAAACTTATTTTCCCAGAGACTTCCTATCACTCCCCTATCGGAATGTAAGTTGCTTTACTTAATTTTTTCCCCATTTAGTTGAAACCACAGTACAAGGCAGAGTTTTTATGGAGGTCTGTCATATTTGTGAAGAATTTCAGGAAGACCTTACCTAGTTTTTTGTGTTAGTTTTTCTTTGTTCAACAGATCCAACAACATATTGTTTTCTGACATCCATGCATGATTGATAGATTTTAAATATTATCAACACATGTTGCTGATATTTTGTAAACGCATCCTCTGGACTTTTACACAATATGTGTACAGCATTTGCACAACATAGTGAGACATGTTATTCCAATGCACTAATTTTGTACCATGGTAAAAAAGAGCTAAATATTGTAGTTTATGATTTCTTTTACCTTTCCTTTCTAGAAACTACGGTTTCTTTCTTAAAACTTAAAAAACTCAGCTTTTCCACAGGCATGAATCTTATCAGTGAGAGGCCTTGAAGTCACATCCTAGCACATGCCGAGACTCAGAAAGGGCATCTGTCCTTTTCCTCCTGGCTGCCATGCTGCTGGTGCTTCTTTTGTTTACTCTTTAAAAAAATTTTTTTTGGGGCGCCTGGGTGGCGCAGTCGGTTAAGCGTCCGACTTCAGCCAGATCACGATCTCGCGGTCCGTGAGTTCGAGCCCCGCGTCAGGCTCTGGTCTGATGGCTCAGAGCCTGGAGCCTGTTTCCGATTCTGTGCTTCCCTCTCTCTCTGACCCTCCCCCGTTCATGCTCTGTCTCTCTCTGTCCCGAAAATAAATAAACGTTGAAAAAAAAAAAATTAAAATAAAAAAAAATTTTTTTTAACGTTTATTTATTTTTGAGATAGAGAGAGACAGAGCATGAACGGGGGAGGGGCAGAGAGAGAGGGAGACACAGAATCCCAAAAGGGCTCCAGGCTCTGAGCCGTCAGCACAGAGCCCGACGTGGGGCTTGAACTCACGGACCGCAAGATCGTGACCTGAGCCGAAGTCGGACGCTTAACGGACTGAGCCACCCGGGCGCCTCTTTTGCTTACTCTTTAACCCTCACAGTCTAGTGGTCAGCCACGACCAGAGAGGTACAAGGCAGAACAGTGCACCCACATCAGCAAAAGGGTGGAGCTTATTTCCTAGTGACTATTGCTAGCTAATATGATACACTACTAACCAGTATAAAAGTTAATTTGTATATAATAGCTTAAAATTATATATTGATTCTGTTGGAAGCTTTATCTTCCACTTTTATTTTTTTTTTAATTTTTTTTTTTCAACGTTTATTTATTTTTGGGACAGAGAGAGACAGAGCATGAACGGGGGAGGGGCAGAGAGAGAGGGAGACACAGAATCGGAAACAGGCTCCAGGCTCTGAGCCATCAGCCCAGAGCCTGACGCGGGCTCGAACTCACGGACTGCGAGATCGTGACCTGGCTGAAGCCAGGACGCTTAACCGACTGCGCCACCCAGGCGCCCCTATCTTCCACTTTTAAATGGGTTTTGCTACTCTTGAAATTTTATTTTCATATTCATTGCCAGATATTCATTTTCCTGGGTATCAAGAGTGAAAACTTAAAGATAAATTAGAATTCTCTTCTTTGGTGGCCACTCTTTTTTTTTTTTTATTTTATTTTATACGTGTTATTTTCACAGAAACTGGTATCTGCCATCTTATTTTTAAAAATCTGGCGTAGGGGCGCCTGGGTGGCTCAGTTGGTTAAGCGTCGGACTTCAGCTCAGGTCATGATCTTATGGTTCGTGGGCTGCAGCTCCACATTGGGCTCTGTGCTGACAGCTAAGAGCCTGCTTCAGGTTCTTTGTCTCTCTCTCTCTCTGCCCCTCCCCCACTTGTGCTCTGTCTCTCTCCCCCCATCCCCCAAAATAAAAATCTGATTTAATTTTATAAAGATACTTGTCGTGCCAGGGATTTGTTTAAACGTTATCTTTTTCGTGAAAATGTGTTTTATTGAGGCCGCTAAAAAGCATATTAAGAGAATTTTACTAAGAAAAGTACTAAGTGAATCGGGATGAAAAGCAAAACATGTAAGAGGATGGTTGCAAATATAAGCAGTTAATAGGTTTGCTATGTTTGAACTTCCAATATAACCCAAAATTTCCTGCCAGACTAGAAGAAAAAGTGAAAATATTATAGTATGAGTTTCTTGGCATTTTAAGGAATTACAGGAAGTTCTCAGGGAAGACAGATTTTGCCCCTGGCACTAAATTCTAAAAGACAAATCTCGCACAGAACTTATGTAGAAGGAATTGAATATTGGGAATAGACAATATCCCTAAAAAAGGGAGAAATAGTTCATGTGACAAACTTTTATTAAAGCTAGAGACATAAACCTAAAGCATATTTCAATGGAGACTGATTTTTTTTCCCCCAAGGAAACTTACAAGGGCCTACGTTTTGAGGCCTAAGTATCATAGTCTTCTGGTAGTCTTAGTCCTCCATAACTCTCTCGACTTAAGGTATGTATTAGGGACTGAATTATATTCCCCCCAAATTCATATGTTGAAGCTCGATCTCACAGTATGACTGTGTTTGGAGACAGGGCAATAAGGAGGCAATAAAAGTTCAATGAAGTCATAAGGATGGAGCCTTATAATCCAATGGAACCTGTGTTGTTATGTGAAGAGGAAGAGACATAAGAGAGTGTTCTTTCTGTTTCTCTGTTAGCACAGAGGAAAGGCCATGTGAGGACATAGTGAGAAGGTGACTATCCATCAACCAGGAAGAGAGGCCTCACCAGAAACCAATCCTGCCAGCACCTTGATCTTGGACTTCCAGCCTCTAAAACTGTGAGAACATAAATTTCTTTTGCTTAAGGCACCCAGTCTGTGGTATTTTGCAATGACAGCCTAGCAGACTAATATAGTATGGCTTCTAGATAGAAGATAATCCTTCAAACATTAGGATAAGGATTCCAATCGGTAGGCACTTCAGTCACTTACCTGCATGCAGAGGTAGCCAGTGCCTTTATATCAGACCTCCATTGTGCTAATCCTCAAATCAGTATTCTAGGTGTGCAGGATGGTTTAGTGTTGATCTGGCTGTATTTCACGGACGCGAGATGCAAAAACAGCTTCCATGCTATTCTGCCATCTTGGCTCTTCCCTATATCAAATCTCCATTAGGCAGCTCCTCCACTTTCACAAGAGGTTATCAGCGCTACCAATGCTCCTGATTTCCAGAGCAAATGGATTGCCTTCAGTTGGCAATGTAATGTTTACTATACGTTAGTTCCAACTCTTTAACTAGTTAATAAGCTTCTCAGGAATGGCTCTGGGCCATATATAACTAATCTTCACCATGCTAAACACTCTTTTTCACTATTCAGCAGGAGAAGGATTGTTGAACTGCATGTTTTCTGTATTGGTGATGTACTAAGATAGGGAATAATATATTTTTCCTTCCATACTTTCATCAATGAATAAGTAGAGAGACCAAAGAGATGAAAGCAGGAAAAATAAGCCTATGGCAAGAAGGTGTGACTTTAGCCTTCTTAATTCTCCTCTAATCTTTTGAATAACAGATTGGAAGAAATAAGAATACACAATGTATCATAAATCTCTCAGACTGGGTTTTAAAAACTCTTGTAAATCGCTGTGACCTTTACTATTTTATATTGCAAATATTGGCAGTGAGGTAAGTTTTCCCAAGTTTACTGAAAACAGAAGAATTTGAGTCTGAATTTATACAAACCTGAAACTAAAATTGTGTTAAATCTGGAAAAATTTTGACAAGCTCAAAAATGCTAGGGGGAAAAAATTTAATAAAATGGACATGTTTTGACACTTTCGATATTACTTTATTAACTTTGTGAATGTCAGATATGGCCCTTTCCACATAGTAGCTATTTTCAATGTGCAGGTTATAAATATCTGGTCTGTTGGATAAATATGGAAGACTTAGGGTATAAGTCTTCCCTAAATCTCATGGTGGTAAAAGGCACATTGATTAGCTACCTGTCTGTTTCTCTATCTTTCCATCTGTCCCTGTATGTGTTTTTATCTACAAAATTCTTCTTCCTCACTGTGAAAGGTTTGAGTTTAAGTATTTGTGCAGTAGTATAGTTTACAACTTAAGTATCTAGAATAATGTGAACTGTATAGAGAAAACATACAAAAAAAACCCCATATACACAGAAAACATAATAAAGTTCCCTCAAACTTTCAGTAGTGGAGCCAATTATTAGTGAGATAGACAGGGGAAGGAAAGGAAAAGGCTCTTGAATAAACCCCTAAAATAAGTGTATCAGGCCTTGATCGATTGCTAATAAGTTTTGCAGTTTATAGCAAAAAATCCCACATTGATTTGGCTTAGTTTGATTGAAGAGCTTTGTCAATGTCTCACTAGGTAGATTCAAGCAGATAAAATGTAGTCTAGAAAATAACGATGTGCTTGTTTTGCCTTATAGAATGAGAATTACAAGACTAGCCATGCCAAAACCATGCCTCTTTTTCTAGACTCATTATAAGTTGTGAAGTGGCATGATGCAATGTGAATGTCTGGACAAGTATCCCTTTTGTTGTTTTCAAGGGGGTTATGTCCTGGATTTGTTCCTTTGCAAACTCTCTGCAGTTTACATAGCTGGAGAGACTTAACGCCTTGGCAGGCCTTGGCAGGGGCACAGGTTTTATCTGCGAATTTACCCTCCTAGAACGGGAGCCAGTTAGCCTATGTAGGAACTGTATTCTTTTTGCTTGTGGTTACTCTTGACATTTTATCACTTATTTCTTCTTTTAATCACATGAGAAAAATAATATTTTTTATGCCTACTAGGCATTCTGAAAGAGAAAACAAGGAAGAGAGCTCTTCTGGATTTCTCCTGTCCTCCCTAATCTTTCCTTCAACACTCAGTTCCTCTTTTAAGAATGTGCAACCACAGATTTGATTAAATTCTTTGGGTATTTGAGCATTTGCTATTGAGAATACTAGGCCATGTACTTTATGTTTTTGGGTGAGAGATGATAATATTGCAAGCCTTTCTGAAGAGACATGTTCATGAAGCACACATGTTCTCCATGTTCCTTCTGGGTCATTCTTCCCTTAAACACGTTGTTGTTGCCACAACCATCAATGCTTTGGTCAAGAGCAGAATCAAAGTCACCTTGAAGAGAAATTGTGAAAATCACTAAGTACCAATAAGGATTACTGTATTAACTGTGAGAGAGTTCTCTGTTTCAGTAGTTACTTTGTCAGTCACTTTAATGATCTATTTAAAAAAAAATTTTTTTTTTCAACGTTTATTTACTTTTGGGACAGAGAGAGACAGAGCATGAACGGGGGAGGGGCAGAGAGAGAGGGAGACACAGAATCGGAAACAGGCTCCAGGCTCTGAGCCATCAGCCCAGAGCCCGACGCGGGGCTCGAACTCACGGACCGCGAGATCGTGACCTGGCTGAAGTCGGACCCTTAACCGACTGCGCCACCCAGGCGCCCCTAATAATCTGTTTTAGAGTCAAGATTGTCTTAATCTGGTTAATACTTCTTCTGAAAATCTAGTTGACAAACTCAACCAGTGTATCTTGGGTGAAATAAATTTGCCTTGCAAATATTCTAACATGTTTCTTTTGAATTTCTATTGTATTTCCAAACTAAGCAGTTTAAGCTAGATGATATTCTCTATATAGTTAATTTGATGTTTTAATGACTAGGTTAGAAACTTTCAGTGTGTCAGTGATCTTTGATTCCCCCATACTATTTAATGTCTTGACTCAGTATTTTGAAGTACCTGGATTTCAGGCAGAGGTTGGCTTCCAGTTTTCCAAACACTTTTGTGAACCTGAAGAACAGATCCTTGAACACCTATAATAATTCTTTGGATCCAAGCCAGTCCACTTTTTTTCGTATGAAATGTACCCTGAAAGTCTTATTTTACAGTCATTAATTATCTGATGTTCAATACTCAGCAGTTAGAAGCAGGATGAAAGATGATAGGAAGAAAGGGTTGTGTTTGTTTTGTTTTGTTTGTGTTTTTTTGTTTGCTTTTTGCAGCAGAAAAATGAGAATAGTAACAAAAGAAGTAACAAATGACCTAAAGATGCCCTTTGAGTCTTGGAGTGAAGGATTTGAGCAGTTCTGAGCACGAAAATTTTTCCTGAGAGTATTGGTTTAGTGCAATGCAGTATGATATTTTATTTTCATGATAAATTATCTTGAATATATAAAAATTGTCTTTATATTTTATCATAAAATGATATATTTTAATTTTTTTTAACGTTTATTTATTTTTGAGACAGAGAGAGAGCATGAACAGGGGAAGGTCAGAGAGAGAGGGAGACACAGAATCTCAAACAGGCTCTAGGCTCTGAGCTGTCAGCCCAGAGCCCAACGCGGGGCTCAAACCCACAGACCGTGAGATCATGACCTGAGCCGAGGTCAGACACTTAACCAACTGAGACACCCAGGTGCCCCATAAAATGATATATTTTAGATAAAGTTCAAAATAAAAATGTTAATACTTAGGGAAGCAAATTTCAGTTATTCAGAAAATTATCCTGTATGTAGTAACTTATCTCAAATAGTGTTAATAATGAGTGATTGAATTAATTAGTTCAAAACAACATAAATGCATATTTTTAAAAAAGTTTATCTATTTATTTGGAGAGAGTGACAGAGAGTGCAAGCAGGGGAGGGGCAGAGAGAGGGAAAGACAGATTCCCAAGCAGGCTCCATGCTGTCAGCACAGAGTCCAACGCAGGGCTTGAACTCATGAACCATGAGATCATTACCTGAGCCAAGAACAAGAATTGGATGGAGGTTTAACCAACTGAACCACCCAGGTGCTCCAAAATGCATAATTCTTAGATAAAATGATAATTTCTCTGTTCAGGTATCTAAGATGGCTCCTATTTATCTTGTATATAAAATCTAGATGATTATTTCCCAAACTAGTTGTAGTAGTCATCCAATAAGGTAGCTGCTGGGTTCACATCTACTCTCCCAGTGTCTATCTCCATCCTCCCTCCTTAACTTGGGCTTTTAATGGGGTTTTCTCACCTCCTGACCCAGCCACAGTAATTGGGCTAGGGGTTCAGCATGTGACCAGGTCCAATCAGTCTTTCCCCAGGAGTTTTTCATTTTTTTTTTCAATATATGAAGTTTATTGTCAAATTGGTTTCCATACAACACCCAGTGCTCATCCCAAAAGGTGCCCTCCTCAGTACCCATCACCCACCCTCCCCTCCCACCCCCCCCCATCAACCCTCAGTTTGTTCTCAGTTTTTAAGAGTCTCTTATGCTTTGGCTCTCTTCCACTCTAACCTCTTTTTTTTTTCCTTCCCCTCCCCCATGGGTTTCTGTTAGTTTCTCAGGATCCACATAAGAGTGAAACCATATGGTATCTTTCTCTGTATGGCTTATTTCACTTAGCATAACACTCTCCAGTTCCATCCGTGTTGCTACAAAGGGCCATATTTTATTCTTTCTCATTGCCACGTAGTACTCCATTGTGTATATAAACCACAATTTCTTTATCCATTCATCAGTTGATGGACATTTAGGCTCTTTCCATAATTTGGCTATTGTTGAGAGTGTTGCTATAAACATTGGGGTACAAGTGCCCCTATGCATCAGTACTCCTGTATCCCTTGGGTAAATTCCTAGCAGTGCTATTGCTGGATCATAGGGTAGGTCTATTTTTAATTTTCTGAGGAACCTCCACACTGTTTTCCAGAGTGGCTGCACCAATTTGCATTCCCACCAACAGTGCAAGAGGGTTCCTGTTTCTCCACATCCTCGCCAGCATCTATAGTCTTCCCCAGGAGTTTTTCAAATGGGACCAAAGGAAGAGCTCTCTTTTGGCCCAGTTGTGAAAGCATAGGAACGTATGTATAAAATCCCATTAGTCATATTCTCTAGCAGTCGGAGAAACTACTCTGCAGAAATGGCAGGTCAGATGAAAAGAACTTGATATTATTAGACAACAGCTTAGTTCCTGTTGTTCCTTTTGCCAGCATCTGGCCTTGCCCACCCTCTTGTTCTTTGCTTCAGTAAGTCAATAACTTCCCTGAGGTACTTCATTTGTGGTTCCATTTCTTGAAACCAAGAATCCTGGTTAATTCTTATTCTAAGTGGTGACTTTACATTATTTCTTGTATTTATAAACCTGTATTGTGAGGGTCATTATCTGTATTCCATAGCTGAGGAATTTGGACCTCAAACAGTAAGTACCTTGCCCATGGTTATATGGCTATTAAGTGGCAGACATGGTTTTAAAGCTAGCTTTGTTGATTTTGAAGCTCCCTCTGTTTTCTTTCTAAAGTTTGTCTTAGTGCATTCTTTTTATTGTGATAAAACATACATAACATACAACTTAACATTTTAACCATTTTTTAATAACTGTATCATCCAGTGGCACTAAGTACATTTACTTGGTTGTGCAATCATCACCACTATCCATTTCCAGAAATTTTTCCTCATTTCAAACTGAAACCCTATGCCAATTAAATCATAATTCCCCAGTCTTACGCAGCCCCTCACAAACATTATCCTATTTTTTGTCCCTATAAATTTGGCATGTCATATACAATGTATCCCCTTTTGTGTCTTATTTCACTTAGCATAATGTCTTCGAAGTTCAAGAGTGTTGTAGCACGTGTCAGAATTTCCTTTCCTTTTAAGACTGAATTATTTTGTTGTATGTATATACCACATTTTGTTTATTCATTTTTCTGTTGATGGGCATTTGAGTAGTTTTCCATCTTTTGGCTATTGTGAATAATGCTGCTTCAAATATGGATATACAATGTTCCATTTGAGTCTGTGCTTTCAATTCCTTTGGATGTATACCCAGAAACTGGATCATAAGATCATTCTATGTTAAATTTTTTGAGGAGCCACTGTACTTTTTTTTTTTGTTTGTGTGTGTTTTGTTTTGTTTTGTTTTGTTTTAGTGGCTGCACCATTTTACATTCCTACCAACAAACAATACATAAGGGTTCCAATTTCTCCACATCCTCACCAACACTTGTTATTTTGTTACTTTTAAAAAATAATATCCATCTTAATGAGTGTCTTGTGATTTTGATTTGCACTTGAAGCTCATGATTTTTAACCTATAACCTTCTGTGTATCCTGCTCTCCAGTAGACCTTGCTCCCTAGACTGTCCTCATCTATTGTATCTCCTCAGTTTAGAGCATCAAGTCCAGTTAACCAGATATTCTCATCCCACCTTTAAACTTCCTTGGCTAGAAAAGACCAATGTCTTCTCTACTCTGCCAAAGCATGCGTTTACCCTTCTTTAAAATTCTGTTTGAAATTCGTTTCATCATTAAAGTCCTTCCCAAAGGACCCCCTAATCCAGAGTACAGTGTATTCCCATATCCCTTAAGCATTAAGAAACTATTCATTTTGGGCTTATCTGTATATTCTTTTGCATGTTTTCCAGGTGGGGTTTATTCCACCACTTTTAGATGATAAACTCCTTGAAGAAATGGATTCTGGGTACCTTTCTGTGGCAATCCCATTGTATCTCCTGTTCAGTGGTTGATGTGTACTGACATTTGATAAAAGTTGACCACGACCACCATTATCATATTACTTGTTTATGTACAGTGTGGCATTTACCTATGACAAAATTCTTCTTGAGAGGAAATCTTAACATATTTTTGTGCTACAATTTCTTATGACATTATTTGAATATTTTCTCATAATTTTTTTCTTATGATTACGAGGATGTCAAAAAGCAAGTTTCAGTTTTACCTACCTTTCTATTTCCTACTTATATGAAATTTTCTCTGTAGAATAATTTCTCAGTGTGTTCTATTGGGACAAAGGTTTAGTTGTCCTAGGAGAAGACATTTAAAGCTCTATTTCCTTCCTAGCAGTACTGCTGGAATGGTTGGCAGACATTTATTCCAAATCCCAGTTCTTGAACAGAGCCATTTTTAAGAGATGTTCGTATTTAGAAACATGAATATCATGCTGTGGCCCACCCTGAACTGTCTCCAATCAGCTGGCCTGTTAGCTATGCTGTACTCCTCCAGAAAAAAAAAAAAAAAAAAAGAAAAAAAAAAGTCTGAAAATGATTGGGCTTCCTGTCCTGTGGATTTTGAATTACTGTAATTAGGATCTCATGTTTGCAGCCACACAGCCAGCAGTAGTCTCTCAGCCTGGGTACTTTCTATTTCAGTTGGTAATTACTCAGTGGTTAAAAAAAAAAATCAATCACAGATGAGAAAATTGAGGACATAGTTGACTTGGTACTGACTCTTTTGGGGGGGGGGGTTGGGGGGGGAATAGGGTACACTGTCTGTAATTCTGGCTTTCTCTAGACCAAGGCATCTAGGCTGACTGCAATAGGGCCCTTGACTTACCTTGTACCCATTCCAAGGTGCTTCAATAAGAACAAGTGAGAAGACTACTACTGTAGGAAGAGGATTGGGGAGGGTGGGGAGGAGAGTGGTAAAGTAGAAGGAGGAGGGAGGAAGAAGTTAGTACCACTGTATCATTAAAAGAGGATTTCATATTCTTTTAAAAATTATGTGTGTCTCTGTGTGTGTTTTACCTTAAGGTTAACTTTAAATAATACTTAAACTCTATTTGCTGGATCATCTACTTAGTACTTATCAAGAGAGTTTGTTTACTGAAAAGCAATGCATCCTCCAGTTAGCATTTGTGGATCTATCTCCTATTTGGGAAAAGACTTATTTTCTCTCTCTCTCTCTCTCTCTCTCTCTCTCTGATTTTTCTATGCCTGGGAAAGCTGGCTTTATATTATTAAAAAATTTGAATTGCACAGCCCAGAGTCACTGGCCCCTTTAAAGGGGCTTTCTCTCTTGTCTTAAGAACAGACCTCGGAAGGAGCCAGATGGTTCCCGTCTGCTGCCTAGAGTCAATGCACTTCCTCCCACAGACGGGAGCCCTTTTGCCCTTCTTCCTTCCCAGCTCCTCCCCACTTTCTACCCCCTACCTCTGGGCCTCTCTGTTTTGTCCCTAGAAATAATCTTTTATTGCCCAGTTGTTCGGAAGTGACCTTTTGCCCTTGATTAGATAGCACCAGGCTCTATCACCGGATTGCTTTTGAGCTGGCAGTTGCTTTTTTGTGTTGGTTGATCTGGTGTCAGGGAGAACAATGCAAGGCTTTGCAAAATTTTAGTATAGCTCAGGCCTTGGGTGGAATAGGTGGGGGTGGGGAGATTGGGGGTTATATAAAGCAGAACACTGGATCCTGGTTGCAAAAATATCTTTTCTTTAGTAAACTTAAAAACAAATGATATATTTTAAAATTCATTTGTACATATTTAACTCACTCCTGTTTAATAACCATGCATTTCAGAGGAATAGGGGATTACTTCAGGATTTCAGTAAATAGTGTTTAAGTATATTAATATACTATTAAACTGACTTGAGTGTATAGTCTTATATTAAATATTAATCAAGTGGACTGTTAAATTTCTTAGAGGGCCATTTCCCAGAAGCACCCAATTATTCTAAGTAACAAGTGTAATAAACCATATAATAGGGAATGTGTTTAATCATTAAAAGCTAACTCATTTTTAAAAATTTTAAAAACTAGGGAAAATATCCATGACTTTACATGCTTCCTGGATTAAGTGAAGGAATTTATGATTTTGAATCCTTCATAACCGTTCTCAAATTCTTTTGATTTCAAATTCCCAGGAATATCTGCTAGAACTGTAGAGTGGCTTAGTTTGAAATTTTTGTTTTGAAACTTCCAATTTCATTCTAGAGGTGAATACTATGCTATACAAATATAGAAAAAAAATTAAGATTTTTTTTGAAGCTTATTCATCTATTAACATCTAAAATTTTGAAATTTCTTAGCCCTCAACCTGAGGAGAAAATATCTTCTCTTCCCCCAGTCCTACCTTCCAACCTATGCAACCCTAAATTTTTGTTATAGGCAATTCTTTTTTAAAAATTTTTAATGTTTATTTATTTTTTGAGAGAGAGAGAGTGTGCATGCATGAGGGAGAAAGAAAGAGAGAGAGAGTAGGGGAGGGGCAGAGAAAGAGTGGGACAGAATCTGAAGCAAGCTTCAGGCTCTGAGCTATCAGCACAGAGGCTGACACGGGGCTGGAACTCATGAACCACAAGATCATGACTTGAGCCGAAGTTGGAAGCTTAACCAACTGAGCCACCCAAGCACCCCCTGTTCTTAATGTTAATGACCATACTCTTTCTTCACTCTTGGCCTGCCAATTGTGGTGGCTTAAAATGAATGCCGTCTTTCTGCTTTATTTCAGGTGGTATGTTCCATTTCTTGTTTCAAAGATTTGTAATGGTGGGCTATTCCTAAGAAGTTATTGTGACTGTTTTCCATAGAGGAACTATCCTTGTTACACAGTATGGAAATATGTACATCAGCCTTCACTGCAAAGGAGGTGAAAGATGTAAAGTGCTGAGTGAGTAAGTATTACCAGTTCCATTTTATAGACAAAGCAGCAGGAACCTTCATAGGCATGCCAATGTCTAGAGGGACCCAGAACAACCTTAAGGTTCCTCCTAATTGGCTTGTTTCTATGCTGTAAGAATGACTGTTTTCATAAATATTGTGTATAGGGAGGTCACAAAGAAAAACAATTTTCAGTTTTTGTTATTTGTGCTTTCCTGTTATTTCTCTCAAAAAATCAACATGAAACATGCAAAATTTACCAATGAATAATTTTGAGGATGTGGTACATATCTCTGTGTGTATATATATCATATGTGTTTGTGTGTGTGTGTGTGTGTGTGTGTGTGTGTGTGTATCCATTTTTTTTATTTGAGAGAGAGAGACAGAGAGTGAGCAGGGGAGAGGGGCAGAGGGAGAGAGAAAGAATCACAAGCAGGCTTCACACCCAGCATGGAGCCCGATGTGGGGCTTGGGATCATGACCTGAGCTGAAATCAAGAGTCCAACGTTCAATGCCTGAGCCACTCGGGCGCCCTTATATCTCCCTTGTTTTTAAAAGAGCAATGGCTGTGGTTAATTTTCTTTGCAGAAAAGATGAACAGTTTGCCAGATAACTTGCCATTTGGGAGGTTTCTTGGTTGAGCCTGAGAAAGTGGGAAATGACTGAGGAAAGATAGATATTTGAGGCATCATTGAGTTAAATGAAAACATGCCATTCATGTGTTTGTAGATCTCTTTTGGTTTCAATCATCTGCCTATTAGCAAAGGCAGACCTCTGTATTTTTCTAGAGGGGTAATGGTAGATTTGAATGGTAACATTTGAGTTTTTAAAAAGGATCAGAAAATGGTTCTGAGTTCTTTCACTTTTTTTTTTTTTTTTTTCCAAATAAGAGGATCCTCAACTCTGGTACTGTTCTGGGACTTGTTCAGACTGCAATGGATGAAAGGGAAGAATATTGGAATGTTCCTTAAGGGCCTCTGGGTGGGTAACAAGGGAAATGCTATGTGTTTATCATTGTGGTTTACAGACAATAGCAGACTGGGTTGTAATAGTGCTTATTGCATTTTATTTTCTTTTAAACTCTTCCTGTCTAAAATAAGGATACTTCTCTTTATTTTATGGGGATATTGTGGAATCGTTTCATAACTAGAATAATAAATTCTTTATGAGAGGAATTTAGCTTGTATATGAACTTCAAAAAGAGTAGACTCTAGGATTCAGGAGACCAAGATTCTTCTGTTGATCATCTTTTAAAAAGACTAAATGGGCACCTGGGTGGCTCAGTTGGTTGAGCATCCAACTCTTGGTTTTGGCTCAGGTCTTGATATCACAGTTTTGTGGGTTGGAGCCCTGCATCGGGCTCTGTGGTGGTAGCGTGAAGTCTGCTTAGGATTCTCTCTCTTTCACTGTCTTTCTGCCCCTCCCCTGCTCATGCTGTCTCTCTCTCAAAAATAAATAAATAAAACTTAAAAAAAAACTAAAAAAATTCCCCTAATTTATACTATCATTAAAGTAGTGAGCAAGATATATATGCTGTTCCTGACAACCACCATTAAAGCAACAAAAAGACAAAAACAAATAAGCAAACAAAAAAACAGTATAGTCATAGAGTCCAAGCCAACAAACATTTATTATATTAATATTAGTATATTAGTATAGCAATGCCATAAAAAGTTTAAATCTGTGTTAAAGCTGTAGACTATATTCTCTTGTTGCCATACCCAGAAAGACGATTTTTCTGCATATTAACATATCAATGTCTACTTTTGACTTTAATAGTAAATGCCATGTAAATGCAAAGATAAAATTGTACTTCCACTGAAAAAAGTGATGTACTAGCAAATTATTGATAAGGTTGACCTTATGCGGTGCCCAAAGGCTTGGTAATAAAGGCGACAGAACAGATTTACTGATTATTATATATGTAACCATAAAAAGCCAAGGTAGATTCTTTTGAGTAGGAAGAAAGTTACAATCCATTTGAAAAAAATAATTGAAAGTAAAAGGATAAATTAGAAATAAAGGCATGGTAAAATATCATATAGAAATGGCTGCCTTCAGCCAACTAGCTGGACATTATTTTTATCATGAAATAAGCAAGGCATTTATCAAATTATTATAATTGCCAATATTTCTTACTATTTAATTTCACACATGCCACTCTAAATTTGAGTTTCATTGCCATCACCGAACTGGGTCTCTGAAGTTCTGGGACATCCTTTAGCAGGTCCAGTTCAAGATCTCTCTGTGATTACCCCTCTGATCCCGATATCTTTCTTCAGCTCTGTACTTTCTATCACCCACATAAAAGAATCAGTCATTTTACTAAGTCAAGCTGGTCAGGAACTTAATTGGTACATATTAATGACACTTTTTTTTTTGCCACACATTATGTTCCCTTGGTATCTGAGTTATGCCTTAACAATAAGTTAGGCATTTAAGATGTTAAATATATTTTGGTGGTACTGGGTAGCTAGATTTACATGGTCATAGGGAAAATGGGGTTTTATTTTTGCTTTTTATCTGATATTTCTAAGTCGCAAAGTTTGGGAGCTTAAAGTCCTTTTTAAATTTTATTGACTTAAAAAATACTTATGAACCATTCATGACAAACCAGGTAGCACTAAAGATAGATGATAAAGAATATAATATCACTTCTCAAATGGAGAAAAACCTGTCCGAATCCAAGAACTGTAAACTCTAATGATATTTGGGGAAGAAAATGACAGTTCCTTTCTAGTAACAGTGACCAAACAATAATTTTTAAAGATTCAAAATCCTCAGCCCAATATAAATTAATTTGAACATAAATATGTCACATTAATTGTTAAACATGTTAGAGAAGTAAATTGATCTTTCAGAAAATAATTCAATTTTATTTGTTGTTTTTTTCCCAGATTATTTTGGGTTATAATGACGTTTTTAAAAAGGGAAAAACTTCAAATCTATGATTACTAAATTCTCTTAAATTAAAAATTATTTATTAAGGAATTCATGCATAGTTAAATGCAAAAATTCACATGAAAGTAATTGCAGAAATCAAAATGATTTCCATACATTTACTTTGTAAGCTTAACTTTCATTTTTTTGTTTTGTTTTTGTTTTAAATCTTCAAAGTAGGTAAATTCTAAGTGAGGCTTTTGAAGATCTTTAAAAGCAAGCAATTTTAACCCTTCTCATGGGTTTTTGATGTCCTGGGGTTACTTGAATCCATTAAATCAACCAGTGGCAAAATTAAACCATTCAGAATGGAACAAACTGCGTGTGATTAAACGATAATTTCCTAAATTGAAAAAAAGTTTTGCTACATCAGATAGTAGGCGATATCCACTGCTCACTATCAGACTGAGGAACCCACACATGTGCCATTCCGGGAGGGTTGCCAATGCTGCTGTCATCACTGGTAGCTAGAAAAAGGCATCATTAAAAGATTTGCTTGTAGTGTTGCTCATCATTAGTAATTTGTATATCTGGTAAGTAGACATAAACAAAAGCAGCTCTCTCATTGATATTTTTACTCTCCTCCATGCTCTCTGATCCCCTTAACCTCTCTTTGAATCTCCTTAAAGGTGTGCTGGTCTGCTGGAGCTGGTATTTTAGTCTTTGCTAGCATCATTGAATGCTTGATTTATGCACATGCACCCTGAGCTCATCCATTCCTCCTGACCCTCTAAGCTAATCTACTTCCAGCCTCTATCACAAGCTTCACTTGTCTCCAGCTAAAATTTATAACATACTTGATGTGTTAGAAAGTGTTTTTCGGTCATAAGTTAGGTGGAGTGGAAATGATAACGGCAATGAAAAGGTCAGGTCAATTGCTAGTGACGAACATTGCCTTTGTACAGGTTAGTAGAAGTGAGGAATATCATGAATAAATTGAGAAGGAAGATCTACAAAAAAGGAAAATGGTTTTGTTAAATAATGGGAATGAAGAAATTGTGGTGATTTTAGAATGGCAAAAATGTAGAACGACTTTTTTTTAAATTAAAGGCATCTGAATGAAAATGAAAGAAAAAATGGACTTATTGAAGCAAAGGGGGGAAAAGTTAAGTGAACACAGGCTAAAGAAGGAATCTAGTTTATGTACAGCTTTGAGGATGAGGAATGAGTTAATGAACCATTCATGGTACATGTAAAATGCCGTGTGACGCACCAGGGAACTGCTGTTAGTCACAAAAGAAAAATTATGGTACATCTTTCAGGCTCTGAAGGTCTTGCCGGAGCCCCTTAGCTCTGTGCCAACTCCCTTGTGAGAGGCAGTAGGCAAACCTATTTAAAACCTCCTCCCCAACCCCCCCGCTGTAAGAAATTGGCCATGTGGGACAAGGAATTCCTGCTTCTCTTGAGGACCCTGGAGATTTACAAGGAGGTGTAAATGGTACTACAGCACCCTGATGCAGTTATTTCTAGTTTTTTTCCATGTTTTCTGACACAGAAGGTAATGGGACACTTCTGAATCCACCTAAAATCTATGTTCTTGGGGGACATCTGAATGGGGTTAAAAAAGTCTAACACTGTTAAAAGCAGATTCTGTAGCTCTGTTTTCTTCCTCAGCAAAATAATACAAACCATTCTGAGGAGAAGTTTTCTGTGCTTTAACTTTTTTTTTTTTTACTTCAAGAAGTTCAAAGTCCTTTCCAGAACACCATAGCACATTGTTTGAAATCTTTGTATCCTTATAACGCACGTAAGTTAGAGATAAGTGATAAAGATGGAAAGGATGGGCTTAGATTTGGACAAATACAGGTTCAAGACCAGTCTCTGCCACTTGCCGGGGCCAGTCAGTATCTTCTTTAATACGACCCTCAGACCCAAGTACCCAGGTCCTATCTTGGCACATTGCCCCTCCCCACTCAGAAGACCTTGCTCTGCCCTCCTCTGACCTCATCTCCCATGTGGCTGAGAGTTTGTGGGTCCAACAGGATATGGCCATTCTCCCAGAACCTATACCTCCCCATATTCTGGGTACCCTCGACCTCAGGGTTCTGGACCCAAATAGCAAGGCTTACCTTCAGGCATTATAGGACTCCTTCTCAGGGCTGTCTTCTCAGGGTAGACAATGGGGCTATAATGCTGCTACCAAGGGAAAGGGTTGGCAGAGGGGGGATGGAAATAGATGGAACTGGGACATGAGGGGCTTCAGTGTCCATATGCATATGTGAGATGCTTCTGACATAGGACAGAGCTGGGTGTGGTAAAGAAAGATCCCTTGGTTTATACTCTGGACCCCACCAACAAATATTAGAAGTGGGCCTGTCCATCTAATAAAGTTACTGTGATGTTTAAATGAGCAATACATGTAAAGTGCTCAGCACAGATTTGTAGAATGTGGGCATTCAGTAAGTCTTTTTGTTCTGGGACAGCTTCTGTTTTAAATTAAACCTGACTTAGCTTCTTCTAAATGCCCAAGAAAAACATCTATTTAGAAACCCAAAATAAAATGAAACCTCTTTAACAACACTGATGAATAAGACTAATAGCCATCATATTGTCAGAATCCGGGCAGAATCTATAGACAGTATAAAAACTATAGAGCAGGATAAAGAATAAAAATGGGTATTTTGGGTCATTTTACATTGATAAAAAGCACAACCCACACTTTGGAAAAATAAGTCATAAATCTTCAAAAACTGAGTTACATAGGTACTGTAATAAAAATCATTATATAAAGTAAAAAATACCAGAAATACGTAGAGCAATGGACAAAAACTTAATTATTGTGGAATAATACACTTTCTTCCCAGCTTTTGACAAATCAAGTAGGTAATATATAGACATATAAAATTAGAATATAGAAGTGGAATTTATAGCTAATTATTGAACTTTGCACAATTCAAATGAAGAATATACTTTTAAAAAAATATATGTGAAATATTTTCAGAAATTGATTACATTGTTCTATAAAGAACATCTCAATAAATTATTTCCATGTAGAAAGTGAATAAGCTAGACTGTCTGATCTTAATGACATAAAACTAAAAACTGATAATGAAAGATTAAACAAAATGATCAATTGTCCTGGAAATTAAATACCGCATTTTTGTGAAATTAACATACTTTTGATTAGCAGACACATCTCAACCTGAGAGTTCTGAAATGTGCAAAAAAGTGTTTTGCAATTGATGAAATGCTTTATCTTGTAAGTCAAAGAGAAAATGAAAAATTTGCCAAAGAAACAAAAATACTGACATGACTATGGTATAGGACCAAAGCTATACAATGAGGCATATTCATAATCTTCAAATGCTTTTGTGACAAAGAAGAAATAAAATAAATGAACTAATACTTTATTCAAGAATAGTTTCATTTTGCAGTAGAACCACCATTTCCTTTCCTCGGAGACTGATATTAAATGTAGTCATCAAGTCAGATTTCTTTGTGAGTTTCTTTAATCTTAGGAGCCCCATTGTCTTTCCTTGAAATTGGATTTCTGTTGTTAACTTTTCCTCCTTCCAATCTATCCTTCAGGCATATTTTATATGGTTACCTCAATTACATAAAAAATTTGGATTTTTAAATGACAACTGATAACAATCAGATGATATAGCTAGACACTATCATGGAGTGAATATCACTTAACACTACATGCTGTCTTACATAAGTTTCCATTCTAATTCTATAGAAATCCTAAATGATAAAGAATTAATATCCCAAACCAAAATTCAAGGTAAAATTTAACAATGAAACACTAGATGCCAAATCAGGAATAAGACAAGGATGCTTCTATAAGTCATTACTTAGTATTATTCTGTTTGAAGTAGAAATGGGAAGTACAACTTACAAAAAAGGAGATTCATTGTTATATATGATGATGTATATCTGGAGAAATATAAAGAAATCAACTTTAAAACATTTAGTACAGGAAATTTCCATAAAGTGACCAGGTAATGGATACATAATGAATAATTTGCAAGAGAAATGTCCCCAAATTAGTTTTCTTATTTCATAGAAAACAACAACAACAACAAAACAATAAAACAAAACAAATAAAACAAAACAAAAATCCCACCCCAAATGAAAAACAAAAATCCAAAAAACAAAGAAAATACAATGGGTAAAAGAGTTAATCAGTAATAATAATAAACATCTTCACGAGAGCATTAGAGAAACATGAAAGTTTACTTTGCTTTTGGATGTAAAGATTTAATATGAAAGAGTTGGCAATTATTTCCAAATTAACTTACAGAGCTAATGCATTCCTTATCACAAGACCAACATGGTTGCCTTTAGGAACTTGAACAAATTATTCTCAAGTTTAAGCATGTGAACATGTTCAAGATTTATTTTTTTTTTAACAGAGTGATTAATGACACTATATCTCTTAAGAGAAATGACAGAAATTAAACAACATGGAATTAAAACAAGAATAGAAACCCAATTATAGAATAGAAAATTTCCTTATGTTTTAAGTGACAATTCATGATTTAAAAATAAAGTCTTGGATAAAGGATGATTTGATTGGGAGACCAGACCAATAACTTGGAGAAAAAAAATAATTAGAGTTTCATTCTTTTACTATATATTATAATACATATTAGATGCATTAAAACTATAAAAATTCTAGAAGAAATATATATACATTGAACAAATTTTGAGATGAAGATGAATTTTCTAAGCATAAAACAATATAGTAAACGCAGTAGAATAAATTATAAAAGAAAATTTGTTTAAAAAACATAAGTAAAATGATGAAATGGAAAAAATATTTGCAAAAAGCCTTGCTGCCATAAGTAAGTTAAAAACATTAAAAAGGACTATTTTTATAAATCAATATGGGAACCATGACTACTCCACTAATAAAAAATTTCAACCTCATTGGTAATCAAAGAAATACAGATTAAAGCAATGATGATACATTTAAAAATATATATGTATATATCTATACATTTATATATCTAAATATATACAAAATATTTAATCTTTGATGTTAACAAGATAAATACATTAATTTTGGGAGTATACATAATCATTTTATTTTTTTTTTTTTATTTATTTTTTTTTTTTTCAACGTTTATTTATTTTTGGGACAGAGAGAGACAGAGCATGAATGGGGGAGGGCCAGAGAGAGAGGGAGACACAGAATCGGAAACAGGCTCCAGGCTCTGAGCCATCAGCCCAGAGCCCGACGCGGGGCTCGAACTCACGGGACCGCGAGATCGTGACCTGGCTGAAGTCAGACGCTTAACCGACTGCGCCACCCAGGCGCCCCTAGAGTATACATAATCATTTTAAAGTAATTGTGCTTTTGGTAGCAAGATTACAAATGTTTTTGTATTTTAACTCAGCAATTTTTCCTCTAAAAATGGATCCCAAAGAAATAACTAGAGATGGACTGGAAAAGTAGTACGTGGATTTATAGAAACAATGATAATCCCTTTTTAATATACTTACATTTATGTATGCATTTGCATAATAAAAGCCCTAAACCAGTGATTATTTATGGATTTTAAGTTTTACATTTTTCAAATTTTATAAATTCACCGTGTATTGCTTTTGTAATTAGAAAAGCAATTGAACATTATCTTTTTTTATGTTTTTAATTTTTAAATGTTTATTTGTTTTTCAGAGAGAGAGCATGAGCACAGGAGGGAAAGAAAGAGAGGATCCAAAGCAAATTCCTCGCTGTCAGTGCAAAGCCCAACGTAGGACTTGACGTGACCTGAGCCGAAGTCAGATGCTCAACTGACTAAGCCACCCAGGTGCCCCAAACATTACCTTTAAAAGTAAGAATATTCATGGGGTGCCCAGGTGACTTAGTTGGTTGAGTTTCAGATTCTTGGTTTAGCCTCAGGTCATGATCTCGTGATTTGTGGGTTCAAGCCCTATGTCCAACTCTGTGCTGATCATGCTTGGGATTCTCTCTCTCCTCTCTCTGCACTTCCCCAGCTCACACTCTGTCTCTCTCAAAATGAATAAATAAACTTAGAAAAAATATAAAAGTAAAAATATTCTTTTCCATTTCCATATAATCTAAGAGCGGTGAATAAGTGATCTGATCTGTTTTTTTCTGGCCTCTCACCTTATCTCTCAAGACACATTTTACATTTTCTCATAAAATCCTATAGCTCCTTAGTAAAGACAAATAAATGATCTTCTTGTAACTATGAATTTTTGCTTTAACTGTTTTATGTAATATGATCATCAAGAATTCCCAATTCGCATTTCAGTTTAATATTGCGTCTTCAGCTAAACACTTAATTGATCCCAGTGGTAATAGCCACATAAATA
This sequence comes from Leopardus geoffroyi, assembly GCF_018350155.1. Classification (NCBI taxonomy): domain Eukaryota; kingdom Metazoa; phylum Chordata; class Mammalia; order Carnivora; family Felidae; genus Leopardus; species Leopardus geoffroyi. Next base: position 100,877,523 of record NC_059327.1, on the reverse strand, counting down.
CTTAGATGAGATTATTTTGGCAAACATCCAAAGGTAAAATTAGATATTGTTCTTAGAATATTTTTAAAGGTAATTTACACGAATTCTTTCTCTTGACTAGTAAGTCCCAAAAATTGCAGCAAAGAAGCTTTCCAAAATTCAGCTTAATCTAGTCTGTTTCTCACTTTCTTCATGGTCTCCATTACAGTTAATAACTATAGATTCTGAATATCATATGTGGTTTAAAAAAATCTTGATTGTAACTATGACCTTAAAGCTGATCTTTAGTAAAAAATGTTTTCCTGTATAATAGGTTCTTGGATTTCATTAAGGTTAAAGGGGCAATTTAGATCATTACATGTAACTTGTGAGATGAGAATGTGGTAAGGCATTTTCCAGGCTAAATTCAGCCAAAACTGTGGGTGCTGCTTCAGCAGCAGTTTACAGAAGCTCTCTCAGGTTGGGATATGGTGTCCCTAGATACCTAGGAGCAAAATTAGGTATTTATGAGACTCCTTGAATTTATTTTTATAATTTCAAATAACTTAATGAAATCATACATTTTCTCATGGGAAGGTAGTTTTCTTTCTTTCTTTTCTTTTTCTCTTTCTTCTTTTCTGCTTTTGGTTGAAACTAAGGTTTTTAACCCAGGTAATCTTATACCAGCTAGATAATTTGAGAGCTCTATATAACTTTGAGTAATAAAAGGCTACAAATTTTATCATTTCAATTTGATAGACAATTTCAAACCTGTGATCATTAAATGAAAGTGGAGTTTGGACACACTGATTCAACCCTTCCCCCGTGTCTTACCGTACCAGGTCAGGAAAGCTCTTCACTTCAAGGGTTTTACTTTCTCTATGATAGAATTGACTTATCTTTCAAGAACCTTAACAATTTGTGTATAGATGAACCTCCCTTTATATATATCTAATATGTTAAAATATGGCTGTACACAGCAGATACATTTCTCTTGGACTGCCTTTGGGTGATTGTATACATATAGGCCCCTGGAATTTACTTATTCCTCCAAGAATTCCTTGTATCAGGAATAAATCTATGTTGGTCTGACTTACTTTGGGGACACTGTTAATAGCTATACATGCCTCATTTGTACCAATGAAGGCATTCTTTTTGGAACTGGAAGTTTCATGCGTTCTCAGAATCACACAACAAGATCAATGGGCAACTTCCTTTTTGGTGAACAATTTAGAAATCTTCAGTAGGTATTGGTGGATCTTGAAGCAGCTTGAGACAGATTTCCTCTTCTAGGTGCTTCCAAAGCTTACTTTGGTATTGGTGCTTTGGTCAGCTACTTTTGAATATGCAAATGGAAAATTGAGAGAAAAAAATGTTATTAATTAATCTATCATCAATTATGCAGGAAACAAATGGGACAATTTACAGGTAAGAATGGGGTTGATATGATTAGAGGCTAAATTTTTAAAAATAAATGAATTTTAATGTAATGTAATCAAAGTTTCCAAATCTTTATGTCATTTTTCTCATCAACTCCATCCTTACTTTTCTTCCCATGACAAAACAAAGAACAAACCCTTAAAAATAGCAAATAAGTAAAAGAGAAATTTCTCAAGTGAGCCTTTTGACTCATGTTTGCTGTTATCATTGGGTCCCATTTCGAGTAGTTGCTTTTTTGAGCTTTTAGGGAATTAATTCATTGAAAATTACATTTTTCTGTTGAGCCAAAAGTGTGTGTGTGTGTGTGTGTGTGTGTGTGTGAAAAATGTTCCTAGGATCAGCTCTATTTGCATTGGTATTTCCAGTGGAAATGTCAAGTGTGACCTTTTTCTTGTTTGGGTGTCTAATCCTATTTTAAAGCCCTGTCACGCCCCTGCTGAGGGTCAGTGCCCTTGTGAATAGAACTTCTGCACCTGCTCCCCCTTTCTTCTCCTCTTCTTCCCCTCTGCGTGGAACTGGAGGATGTTCCGGACGGCAAACAAAACAATACTATGCTTCAATGACTGCAGTGATGGAAAATAATTCCAGACTTGGGAATTTGGTAGAGTAAGTTTTGAAACCATGAGAAAATAAACACAAAAATAGCAAATCTGAAAAGAAGAAAAGAAAAAGGCTCAGAAACATTACATTTCATTGCTACAAATATCAGGGCTAACATACCCTTGAACTTTTCAACTGACAAGATAGACGCTCTTGCAAAAGATCAGCTCTTGTAAATACAGGCTGCTAAAATCAGTGTAATTGACATTTTACCTGTGAGGGAAAAAATTATTAGCAACAAAAGAACTGTGGGAAATATATCTGAGGAAGTCACAATTACCATAGTGACTGGATTGGTTTTCCTGTTTCCCAAAGTAGAATTTTGAATAATTATGCTTAGAGGAGCTGAACTAAACAGTAAATGAATGTAGACAATTTGAATGGTAAAAAGGATCCTATCTTCGGGCTTATTTAAAAATAATGTTCTGCAAAAATCATCTCTTTGCCAGTACTTGGGTTGGATCATTATTTCCCATCACAGGAATTACTAAGGAGTTAGCATAGAATTTCTTCTTGGATCCTAACCAAATTTAAATATGTAATTTGTCTTTATATTATATTTGTTTTTAAAGCTGTGAGGGGAAAAGCTGAAAGCATGCTGAAATTCTGCTAAAGCCATAAAGTTCAATATCAATAGTTTTTCCTAAAAGAAAACTTTCCCACAAAATCCCTAAGTGAATCATATTAATATTCTCACCAATTTTCCAAAATTCGTGCTAATGTCTACTTTTTCTTGTGAAATGAAGCTTCAATGGTGTTCTCAAAGCTTGTAATACAAATGCATTTTATCTTTCATTTTGCACCATGCTCCTAAACTCAATTTAGGAAGTAGCTCTTCATATATTTACTCATTCATATATTTACTAATATATCACTACTCTTCCCTCATCACCTTATATCTTGACCCTGAGGTAGTTTACTAACTGGTTTCTTCACCTGCAGCCTCCCACCTCCACCCACTCCATCCTCTCTACTGATACAAAAATTATCTTCCTGGGGCGCCTCTGTGGCTCAGTTGGTTAAGCATCTGACTCTTGGTTTTGGTTCAGGTCATGATCTTGCAGTTCGTGATTTCAAGCCCCATATCAGCCTCCGTGCTGACAGTGTGGAGCCTGCTTGGGATTCTCTGTCTCCCTGTCTCTCTCTGCCCCTCCCCCTCTCACTCTCTCTGTTTCCCTGTCAAAAATACATAAACTTAAAAAAAAGAAAAGAATCATCTTTCTAAAGGATAACATACCACTCTTCCTCAAATACCTCCAAACCCTAGAGTCACATAAAATGATTTAATCAATTTCACAAGGAGTAACCAAACTAGTTAGAAGGTAAGTGGGAGAAATGGGAAGTGTTAGGGTTTGGAATGCTTCAGAGATCACTGGAAGTACGAATCATGCTAGAATTGGGAGGAGGTAGGGCTTGAAAGAAGCCTTGAAGAAATAGGGAGTGTTTGACTAAAAGAGAAGTGACAAGGGAGCATTTGTCTTCCTTCAGGGAACAGTGACTGAAGATGCAAAAGTGTTTTGGAGCACGGGTGGCACAGCAGTTTGACTGGCAAAGAAGGTTGTGGGGAGAGAAATCCGAAGAGTATGGTAGACCCTGATTATCAGCTTGTAGATATCTTTACTTTGTGTTTTGGAAAGCCATGGAAGTATTTGGGCATGGTAGTGATATTATTATCTATAAAGACTCACAGAAAATATACAGGACAGATTGGGTGAGGATGGAATGTTAGAGGCAGAGAAACTGACTCAGAGGCTGTAATCTAGGTATGTGTAAAGGCCTTGAGTAAGTGAAGGCAATGAAAAAAGTGGAGACAGATACAAGAAACCCTAGAAAGGAAATACTTGTAAGATTTGGAAAAGAAATAGGCATGAGGCAGCACATTAAAAGAGGACTCTAAGATTTCAAGTTTGATGACTAGGAGAGCTGGAGCAGCCAGGAGAAGAATCTGGAATTTTGTGTGTATATAATTAGCTTTTAAATGTGATGTTTGAAATAACTGAAATACATTTCGTTGAAAATGTCATGTAAATGGTTTGGGATTCAATGTCTGGGTTTGAGAGAGAGTCCTTGCTAGAAATGTAGATTTGGGAATATACTGAGTGATAGTTGAAGCTTTGGAAATAAGTAAGATCATTCAACAAGGACTGGACTCTAGGAAGTACTCATGTTTCTGAGATGGGAAAGAAAAGAAGAAAGCAAGGAAAGAGATCAGAAATAGGTGGGACCCAGGTGAACATTGTCTTATAGGTAGAAAGGAGCATGGCACAAACCACAACACTGCAGGAGAGGTTCACTGCAAGAATATGAAGCCTGAGAATAGACCACTGACTGGTTTTGTAAACTGGAAGACCATAGTTGACTTTTGAAAGTCCAGGACCAGAAGCCACATTGCACATGATTCAGGAGGGAATGTATTATGTGAACGCAGAAGCAGCAGTCATAAAAACTCATGAACCTTGGTGGTAAATTAAAGAGAAGAATGGAGGTGGACAGGCCATCCAGCTCAAGAGAAGGACATCAGATGGGACAGACTTGTTGTTGTTTGAAGTCAGGGAATCAAAAGCCAGAAGAAGTGAAGGACTGGAGGTGTCAGAGAAAGCAACATGGTGTTGAGAAAGCAGATATGAATGAATGACTGTTCCTGTAGATGAGCACGCTGTTATGAATGTGATATTGGATGTGAGTGTTGAAGTTTGCCCCTGCAAGGGTGAGTGTGTGTGTTTATGTGTGCGTTTGTAGGTATAGGAGACATGGATGGAGGTGGGGATGGGTACCACTGCTGAATAAATCAGAATGGAATGTTCAGCGGTAGGTAGAACAGGTTGTCTAAGCATGGAAGGACTAAGGTTCATTGGTACCTACAGATGCCAGTTACTGGTGCCTTGTGACACTGGTGAATCTGAGGTGTTCTTGGCTTGCAAACACAATCCAAGTGAGAGGACTCTAGAAGGCAAAAGTTTCATTTTTAGGTGGTTTTGTCTTTTGGCGTGAAAAGGTGGAAGGACAGAAAATCATATCATATTGCTAGCTGGTTTTTTTCTTTTTTCTTTTTTTTTGGGAGGGTGGTTTATATGCTCCCAAACCTTCGTATGTCTTGTGATCATGTTTGCTTGTCCATCTTCCTCACCTAACTCTGAGCTTCTCAAGGGCAGTGCCTAGGTCTTTTATCTTCAAATCACTAGCACTTTCAATTGTCCTGGCACAAAATAAGCAGCAAATAATGCTTGCTCTGTGAAGTAGGGAGGGAGCGGAGAGGTAGGTTCAGGATAGGAGAGAGATGTCTTCCCCCAAGGCAGGAGGGAAAGGAGAAGAAATGAATGTAGAGACATAATTTAAAAAGCTTAAGTCAGGGCGTCTGTGTGGCTCTGTCAGTTAAGCGTCCAATTTTGGCTCAGATCATGATCTCACGGTTCATAGGTTCAAGCCCGCGTTGGGCTCTGTGCTGAAAGCTCAGAGCCCGGAGCCTGCTTCAGATTCTGTGTCTCCCTCTCTGTCTGCCCCTCCCCTGCTCGCACTCTGTCTCTCTCTCTCAAAAATAAATAAACATTAAAAAAAAAAAGCTTAAGTCAAAGGAAGAGGGCATAAATGCATGATGGTTTCAATTTCCTCAGTAAAGTCATATCCACCAGTATTTTCTGAGTGGGAGAGGTGGCAGGGCCTGAAGAAAGCCATTGAGTGTCTTCTTGAGTGAGGTACTATGAACACACTTTACATACACTTTCTTTTAAACTCCATAACAGCACCATAAAGTCCTTATTATTCCAATTTTGCTGATAAGAAAATTAAGGCTTAAATAACAATACACTTACTTATAAGCTTCTATTAAAATCCAAATCTCTTGATTGCAAAACCTATATTTGGGGAAACGAAGAAAAATATTCTTGAGCAGCAGCAAGGGTCTACTAAGGGTGAGTGAACTTGAGCTTGCTTCAAGGTAAGACAGTGAAGTTCCATGACTGAAAAATATAGAAGCAAAAAGCTGTGGAAACTAGGCTTTGTGCCTGGTATGGCAGAGGGAGTCTAAGTGAGGAGGATATGACCAAGGACTGGGTTGAAGGAGTTCTTCATTACTCATTTTAGGTCACTAAATCTAGTCTCTTTAATGAGATTGAAAGCCTCTGAAATGATTCCTCCTTGTGCCTTGAAAAGTGTTAAGGACTGATTCAACACTCAACAACTACTTGTGGACTGATCAACATAAAACACTGTGGAAACTGAGATAAAAATGGAGATGTATGCTAATTAAATCCAACATTATTTTGGACTTGTGTACTTTGCCTATTAAGATGCTACTAAACCAAATAGTGATTTTATTAATAATAATTATTGTTATTATAATGATAATTATAATAAAGCTCTTTGTGAGGATAAAGCTGGCTGAATAGACATGCCTGCATCAGACTAAATACAAGGAATCAAATAGCTAATATTTGGTGAAACAAGACTTTGGAACTTTGGAAACAAGACGATGTGTACCTTTATATTGTGTTGCTCTAGGAAAGAAGATAATAATAACAGATATTTTTGAGTACTTGTTGTAGGCAGTGTTCTTAGTACTTCACATGCACTAGTTTATTTAAAACTTTTAAAGAGCCTAGTGCAAAGTATTATGATTCCCATTGCACAGATGCAGAAACTGAGACTAAAAAAAGTTAGGTGCCCAAGAATAGAGCAAATCAGTGACAAATTTAGAATTTACACTCGATGTTTGCCATTCTCCCAATTCTGACATTTCTGTTTTATGGGCCAAGCAGCTTCTTCATGTTCAGTGAGGAATATGAGTAACCTTGAACACATTTGAAGTGTGCTCTTCCTTAGTGGCTGGATAAACTCCCTTTTATCCAGCACCTGTTCTGGGTCAGTTGTGTTCAGAAGGAAATCCTCTTTCTTATTCATTTGTGTGACATTTGTATCTCAGGGGTTCTTTGACAAAAACAATCAAAACCTAAAGAAAACTATGACAAAAGATGTCTTCTGTCTTTCCATAAGTAATAGCAAAGCTGAGTCTGTGAGTTGTCAGATTTCTCTTCTCTCAGTTTTGACCAGTTGGTGTTCAGTTTGTTTTAGAAATGGAATTTGAGAAATCTTTAAAAAAGGCATTTAATCTGACGACCATTGGAAACTAATCCTCCCTCCTTTCTTCCCTTCCTCCCTCCCTCCCTCCCTTCCTTCCTTCCTTCCTTCCATCTTTTCTTCCTCCCTTCTTTCCTTCCTCCCTTCCTTCTTTCTATGTTTATTTTTCCGGCTTTCTTGAGAGATAATTGATATATAACATTGCATAAATTTAAGGTATACAATGTAATGATGTGATACACATATATATTACAAAATGATCTCCACAATAAGGTTAGCTACATATATCTCCTCACATAAATATGTTTTGTGTGTGTGTGTGTGTGTGTGTGTGGTGAGAACACTTAAGATCTACTCTGTTAGCAACTTCCAAGTATATAATACAGTACTGTTAACTATAGTCATCATGCTGAATATTAGATCCCCAGTACTTACTCCTCTTATAATTGGAAGTTTGTACCCTTTGACCAAAAAGTAATTCTTTATCAAAAGAAGAGTGAAGCCTGATGTGTTTATTATATAGGGCTTTATTTGGAAAGATCATGCAGTTGGATTATCTTTACATTTGTATGCCCAAAGAACAGAAGACATACTGTAGTAGTTCTGAAGGAGGACTTCTATCTTTATCTTCTTACAATAGGTGGAGACCAAGCAATGACTCTTGTTGGCTTTTTCCAGTCCTAAATGTATTAACCAGATATGATTAAGAGAAAATTAGATTCAGTTTTGAACATTAATGTGAAGTTTGTATTTTGTTATTGTGGTCTGTCAAAGTCTATCTTTGTGGATTGGAATGTAGGAAGCATTATATTAATAAAAATTTATGTTAAAGAATAATTATCTAGAACTGTTTAAAGCTATAGTTAAATACTTTTTTAAAAGTTTATTTCTTTATTTTGAAAGAGAGAAAGAGCGAGAGCACGCATGGGGAAGGGGCAGAGAGCAAAGGACAGAGAGAGAATCTCAAGCAGTCTCTGTACAGTCAGCACGGAGCCCAATGTGGGGTTCAAATTCACAAACCATTAGATCATGACCCAAGCTGAAATCAAGAGTCAGAAGCTTAACCTACTGAGCCACCTAGGCACCCCTGCTATAGTTTAAATTCTTATCAAAGGCTCTTAAACACCACATCCAGTGTTTGAAATTTAGTTCATTCTAATTTAAATAAACTGATTTTAATTGTTCACATTACCTTATAGAATGACTAATACATATAAGAAACTTATTTCTAATTGGAATTTGCTGGTTCTGTTTCCAAAGCAGAGTGTTATGTCTAACATAAATGAAGATTTAATCTACTGTTATCTACTAAAGAATTTATAGTACACATAAAATTAAATTCTGTTGGTCAGATCATTGCCCAGCAGAAAAGCATCTTATCTTCGAGACCTTATAAAATTTCTTGTTTGTTTTGTATTGCTAGGTTCATACCCTTCTAGAAGAAGACAGATCATTTAATGACACACGCATACCAATATCCAATACGCCCACATGTGCAGATGTGTTGCTGTACTTCCAATAGGTCCAGTGCATGTATAAGCCTATCATTCTATGTCATTAACACATATATTTTTTATTTCTATTTGCCCATGTACTTGTAATCTTTAAGTATAATCAATAAGTAACACTTACATGTTAAAGTTTTATAATGAGCATTGTCAAATTTAACATGTACCTAATTTTTTTTCCTAAAATTTCTAAAGCAAAAAATGTTTGACAAATAGTGCTAAGTAATACATAGATAAAATAAACAATGAGTTCTCTGACAAGTAGAATTTCTCCCACCCCAAGTTTCTGAGTTTTATACTAGAATGATTTTAAACATATGTGGTTATAAGCTTATCAGATTTCCAAAAATGAACCTTCTATAAAAATCACACGGGGCCCCTCAGCTCTGTTTTCTTCCATTATTTATAGACAAATTGAAAACAAATGTTCTTTAAGAAAAAGTACAATGAACTGAAACCAGCTGTCAGGATGCACTTTTTCTTTAGAATTCATCTGTAATACAGACATGTAGTAAACCAGAGCCTAAGTCTCATGAAATTGTGCCATATTTAATGGTAGTTTTAGTGTCAATTCAGAGATGTAAGTATTAAGGTCTGTTGCAACAAGACCTCAATGCTTCATTTAATATAATTAAATTAAATAAGCAAGTGACATGGGGTAAATGCAAATATTTTCATTTTGGAGGTCTTAATTGCAAAAGATGTTTTAAAAATCATTTGAAGTGATTTAATAAATATTACAGAGATAGTTCTACAGCTATTGTAGAATATCGAATAGCCTATAACTATTGAGTGTTTGTTCATACAAAAGATCACAGCAAAGGTAATGAATAGAGAAGCCAAGAAAATATATACATAAAATGTTGGGTGACTTTCTTGTCTTAAACATAAAAATTTTCTTTATGCAATAAACACATTTTACTTAATTTAAAAAAGCATGGAAAGTTAATAGGAGCTTAATTTTTAAATGAAATGGTCTATTAAGGCACTATTAAAAAAAGTTGTCTTTTTTTACTTAAAAAGTATCATCCTTTCTGGATGTGATACCTTGGGAAGGATATAACATTACTTATATAGAATTCATGCCAAGAGTGCGTCATCTAAGGGACACCTAGGTGGCTTAGTTGGTGTGAGCGCAAGCCCCATGTTAGGCTATGCACAGTGTGGAGCCTGCTTGGGATTCTCTCTCTCGCTCTCTCTCTGTCCCTCCCCCACCCACGTGCTTGTGCTCTCTCTCTCTCTCAAAATAAGTAAATGAACTTAAAAAGAAAACAGTACATAATCTGAGTTTATAATGAGGAAAAACATGACAACTTTAAATAAAGAAAATTTGACTTAAAAAATGAGAAACAGAATGAGAGAATGAATTCTTCAAAAATATCAATGCCATGAAAGACAAAGAAAAGGCTAAGGGAATTTTCAAAAGTAAAAGACACTTAAGGGACATGACAACTAAATGCAACACCTGACTTTAGACTGCATTCAATTCTGAAGGAAAAATGTTATGAAAGATTATTTAATAAGCAAGTGACAAATTTGGAATACAAACGGTAGGTTAGCTAGAAGTATTGCATTAATGTTAAATGTATTGAAGTTGATAACTGTACTGTGGTTATGTAAGAGAATATCTTTATTCTTAGGAATTACACACTGAAGCATCTAGGGTAAAGGGCTATGGTATATGCAACTTAGTCTCAAGTGGTTCAGAATGATAAAGAAAGTGGGGTAAAATGTTAACAATAGGAGAATCTGGGTAAAGGATATATGAGTGCTCTTTATACGATTGCAACTTTTCTGCATGTCTGGATTTATCTCCAAATAAAAGTTAAAAGTTAAAATCTAGAGGCACCTGGGTGGCTCAGACGGTAAAGCGGCTGACTTCAGCTCAGGTCATGATCTCGCGGTCTGTGAGTTCCAGCCCCACGTCGGGCTCTGTGCTGACGGCTCAGAGCCTGGAGCCTGTTTCAGATTCTGTGTCTCCCTCTCTCTCTGACCCTCCCCTGTTCATGCTTTGTCTCTCTCTGTCTCAAAAATAAATAAATGTTAAAAAAAAAAAAAGAATGAATAGTTTAAAAAAAAAAGTTAAAATCTAAAAATCACCTTACTTGAAAAAAGATAATTTCTGGGGAATATGAACCATTTTCAGATAAATGATGTTATGGAAATACTATGCCTGAAATCACCTGGTGTTATCAAACATTGGTTGAATAAATCCATGACTAAAGGAAAGAATACAATTGGCATGGATGAATTGCTTTAGCTTTTCATTTCAAATTCCGTGGTGACTGACATGGAAAAATAAGCAGAGACATTGACTCAATCTTTAGTAATCAAGATTATACTGTATACCTCATTTTGTTGTGCCATAAGTTCTGAAGATCTTTCTTTTGTAGTTTTACCCTACTGTTCATCAGGTCCTAAAGGAGTCCAGTAACCCTCAAATTTCTCTCCAGAAGATATGTATAGATTCTTTTTCTTATGGTCAAATTTTCTTTACAATTTTATTAAAAAGTGATTGCATATAACGTATTTCATGGGAGCAAATTTAAGTATTTTTAAAAATTTATTTAAGTAATCTCTACACCCAGTATGGGGCTCGAACTCATGACCCTGAGATCAAGAGTCACATGCTCTTCTGACTGAACCAGCCAGGTGTCCCTTAAGTATTTTAATTACATTGGACTTGCCACCTGAGGAAACCAAAAGTTCTTCACACAACTCTCTTCTCCTAGAAAATATGCTGGGCAATATTGTCCCCATTATAATACAGGGGTAAGGAACCACCTTAATCAGCTTCCTGCTTTATTTTTGTTTCCCCAATTTTCCATGCTCAGCTATCTGCTCCCCATTTTTTCTTATTTTCTTCTTGTTTGTGGTAAAATCGCTTAAAAATTCAAATACATTAAAAATATATTTTATGCATTGTATAAAATCATCTTGTAATTAATAATGAAAGAGCTGTGGAGTAGAAAAACGTTATTGGCTTTGACCATGTGATTTAATTTTTTTTACATGATTGGATGGGTAGACCATATGATATAGTCTCTTCTAAAACTTGTTGTACAAAATGCTACAGATTAGCAGTGTCAGCATCACCTGGGACCTTTATAGAAACGCAGAAACAATCTCAGACCCCAGCCCAGATGTATTTGATAGAAATCTGCAGTTTAACAAGTGTCCCAGGTCTTCTCTATGCACATAAAGGTTGAGAAACACTGATAAAGCTTCAAAGACATTTTTAAAAAGACGTTCCTGAAAAATCTAAAGGATCCAGTGACCTATATTGCTATTTGCTGTCTCACTACTATGACCACTTTAAGAAGAATAAAAATAGTGGTTGTTGTATCTCCTTCATGGATCTCTTTTTCTTTCTGATTATTTTTTTCATTTCTAAGAGTCCTCAATCTTTTTAATTCTTTTATTTTGTCTCATGAATTATTTTTATTGCTCATCCTAATCTTGATGTGTTTTTCCTAGAAACAATTATCTTGAATATTTTTTTCATTACCTGGCCACATAATGACTCAATGTTCTTTTCCATTGTGGTCAAAAACATGCTGTAAGATTTAAACCCTTTGAAATTCATTCAGTTGTATACTATGGGTTAGCATATGGTCTATATGTGTGACTATTCCATGTGCTCTGGAAAACACATGTATATTCATCAGTTGTTGGTGTAGAGTTCAGTAAATGTTAATTAAGTTAATTCGACCCATTATGTTATTTAGATAACCTATATCCATCAGGGTTGTTTTTTTTTAAAAAAAAACAACTTGTTCCATCAAGTACATTAAAAAAAGAGTATTGGGGTACCTGGCTGGTTAGAAATTAGAAGAGCATGTGACTCTTAATCTTGGGATTGTGAATTTGAGCCCCATGTTGGGTGTAGAGATTACTTAAAAATAAAAACCTAAAAAAATAAATAAATAAAAGAATAATATTAAGGGGCACCTAGCTGGTTCAGTCAGTAAAGCATGTGAGTCTTAATCTTGGGATTGTGAGTTTGAGCCCCATGTTGAATGTAGAGATTACTTAAAAAAAATAAGAGTATTAAAATCTCTGATTTTGTAGGTTGGTCTGTTTTCCCCTTTGAGTTAGTTTTTGCTTTATGAATTTTCATGTTATGTTATTAGATACATACATATTGAAGATTGGTATGAGGGATTTTTGGCAAACTTCTTTTTTATTATATGATTTTTTCTTTATTTATTATAATACTCTTTTTCTTGAAATCTATTGTGTTTGATATCAATATAGCCACTCTAGCTTTCTTATATTCACTATTTACATAGTATGTTTTTAATCTCCTTTTATGTCCAAGTTATCTGTTTCTTTATATGTGTCTTTGTACATAGCATATTTAATATAATTATTGCCATGATTGTAAAGACTCTGGGTTCTGTTATCTTCCTGTAAAGAACATTAATTCTTGTATTAGTAGGTAGTTCAGTGTTGGCCAGTCACCTTGAACTTATATTTTTAGAAAGCTTAAGTTATGTCTCAAGTTTCTCTAATTCGGTGAAAAAAAAATCTCTAGGTTCTGTCTTCCCTTGTCTGGGCTAGATTTTAGTTTTGTTAGAGCAGGTATACAGTAGTTCTTACTAAGACATGGACTCCCACGTCTCAGATGAATTCCAAAGTTGTTAATAGGGTGTTAATTAGATCTCCCCACTCTGTCAGGGCTGGAACTTTAACATCCTCCATCAGTTTTTAATTTCTAGTATCTCTGTTCTGTTCTCAACTCTTTCACAGCTGCTATCTATCCATATATATATATATATATATATATATATAGATAGATAGATATACATATATATATATATATATATATATGGATAGATGTGGATATAGATATAGATATTTGAATATAGATATAGATATTTGGATATAGATATAGATATTTGGATATATAGATATATAGATATATAGATAGTAGCTGCTAAAAGCCTTGAATGGTCTTATCCTTTGTGTGTACAACACAACCTTCACCATCACTGAAGACTCCTACATAGACTCCCAGGGCCCTCTTTCTGAATAACTCCTTCCTCTTCAGTTGTTTTGCCCTGAAAATTCCAGCCATTCTAGCTGCCCTGAATTCTGATCTCTGCCTGCTCAGCTTAGCCACAATACCATACTCTGCTTGGACTGCCTTTCTCTTTATGCTGGTCAGGAAATTTTCCCAAAGCAGAGAACTGGGTGATACTAGGACTTGCATTGTGAGTTTCTACTCCCTCAGAGATTATTGCTTTTCACTGCCTGTTAACCATTTCCTGAAAACATTTCTTTTATTTAATCTTATAGCTGGGGCGGGAGAGCTATTTTGGTTTAAGTTACTCCATGGCTGGAAGCTTTTATAATTTTTTATATTAAGGAGTAGAAAGAGAAACTCCTTACCTTGATGCTTATTTAAAGGAGGAGTAGGGGTGTCTGCGTGGCTCAGGCAGTTAAACATCTGACTCTTGGTTTCAGCTTAGGTCATGATCTCATGGTTCGTGGGATTGAGCCCTATGTCAGGCTCTGTGCTGACAGTGTGGAACCTGCTTGGGACTCTCTCTCCTCTCTGCCCCTCTTCTCTCTCAAAATAAGTAAATAAACAACAAAAAAAGGATGAATAACAAAAAAATGGCAGAATTTTGTTTATTAAAGCTCATGTTTGATTCCTAGAGTTTAATAATAATAATAATAATAATAATAATAATTTTCTATTATTAAACATTTGTATTCCATTTAGGATAGGAACTTTTTGAAATTATTTTTTTAGCATGTTGTTCTAATACAACTAATGTTCTATCTAGGTTATTTTTGTTGGTGTCTTCATTAATTGTCTTAGAAATATTATTTAATAAAGAAAAAGTAATTAAATTTTTTGATTAAAAGACTGTTTCGATTTTCTGATACCAAAGAAAAACACCACCCTTTTACGAACTTTATAGACTATTGTTAGAGGATAGGGAGAATGGCTTGCAATTTGCATATGCTTTTCCTTAAAATTTGATCAATGGTTCTATAAAGGCTAAGTTAATTCTTTTCTGAATAAGGAGTGCTATAATTGAATATATACATGTAGAATATATATATTGCATAATATTTTGTAATTGGGTAAGATAAAGGATTTCTGATGCCAAATTATTCTAAGAACTTCTCATGGAATTATTTTCCCATTGTTTCAGGGAAAATTTGCAGCCTCACTCTGAAAATGAGTCTGTTTAGGAAACCAGCCCCCCGCCCCCTCATTTCTGTATTTCTAAGGAGAACTGAAAAAGCTGGTGTAGTAGCTGGTATAAACTAGTATGAAGAGTCTTTGAATCAACAAATTACTGCCTAACTTTGATTTCTGACAACTAGGACTATTGCCTAAGAGTCTCTGTAGAGACAGAATAGGGGATTCTTTAGAAAGCTGCCTTTTTGATGAGCTTTTCTAAGACAAACCTGTTCTAAATGGACTTATTAAAAAATCTTTAGCTTCACTGGTAATCAAAGATATGCATATTAAATTAACAATGGGATACGATTTCCCTGCTAAACATAAGAGCAAAGAGGTTTTGTTTGTTTGTTTGTTTATTTATTTATTTATATATTTTTTATTTATTTAAGTTTATTTTGAGAGAGAGAGACAGAGACAGAGAGAGCAAGTGAGAGGGGGAGAGAGAGAGAATGGCAAGTACGCTCTGTGCTGTCAGCTCAGAGTCTGATGTGGGTCTTGAATTCACAAACCATGAGATCATGACTTGAGTTAGAAATCCAACCAAGAGTTGGACATTCAACTGACTGAGCCACCCAAGTGCCCCAGGGCAAGGAAGTTTTAAATGCTAATCTCAGAGTTGGGGCACCTGGGTGGCTCAGTAGGCTGAGCATCTGACTTCTGCTCATGCCATGGTTTCACAGCTTGTGAATTCAAGCCCTGCATTGCGCTCTGTGCTGATAGCCTGGAGCCTGCTTCGGATTCTGTGTCTCCCTCTCTCTCTGCCCCTCCCCTGCTCATGCTTGGCCTCTCTCTCTCAAAGACAAATAAACATTAAAAAAAAAATTTTAAATGCTAATCAGGGAGCAACTAAGGGTGAAGTGAAAAGGTAGCCCTGGTGGAGTGTAACTTGGTACATATTTTCTGGCAGGCAGTAGACAAAAAGGGTTTCAAAATTGTTTATGATCAAGGATTTTCATCACATATTTCTTTACAGTAAAGAAAAATCTGAAACAAGCAATTAAGGAATATTATATTATCACAGAATATTAAATAATATGGGAAAATGCTTTTGATACAATATTGAGTAAAAACACAAGAACAATCTAAAAATTAGATATTTAGAATTAGAATTTTGATAAAAATTCAAAGTGGCATTTTAGAATATTATGTCATATACAGATCATCATAAGTGTACCATGCATATCTATTTATCTATTTTTTTTTAATCATAGAATTAAAAAAAGGGTTTGTTCGCTTGCTTAGGAAAGAGAACTCCAAAATATCTAGGCCAACCAATAATCTGTTTGAGGATCTCCAGGGATAGAAATTCCACAACTATTCCTAGTGTTTTTTTTTTTAACTCTGGAAATTTGAAAAAAAATTTTTTTAAATTTTTTTTAAGGGTGTCTGGGTGACTTGGTCGGTTGAGTGCCTGACTTCAGCTCATTGTTTTTAATGTTTATTTTAATGTTTTTTTAATGCTTATTTTTTATTTTTGAGAGAGGCAGAGACAGAGCGTGAGCAGGGGAGGGGCAGAGAGAGAGGGAGACACAGAATCTGAAATGGGCTCCAGGCTCTGAGCTGTCAGCATAGAGCCTAACACGGGGCTCAAACCCACGAACCGTGAGATAATGACCTGAGCCGAAGTCAGGTCATGACTGAGCCAAACAAGGCTCCCCGGAAATCTGAAAAATTTTAACTGAAATCTCCCTGATTTAATTTAAATCTATGTCTTGTTCTGGTTTTCAAAGTTGTAAACATTTTCAACATTCTCCTCCTTAAAGGAAAATGTAAAGATACTAATAAAACCACATTAGCCATCTCCTTTATCAGATTAAATATCTTATTTGTAATCTTTTTCTCATTAGCATTATGCCATTTTTTAACTGTGCCTTTCTTCCTTGAATCTGCTTCAATCCTGTAAATTCACTGGTAGCTTAAACCTGAAGAAAAATTAGGAACGTGCAGCAAAACGAAAATCCTATATTTGTCATGAACTCCTTTCCCTTCTTATTCCTTCACATTTATTTTCTGCCTTTGGTGTGACATTGAAGACCTTAAGAAGATCCCAGAAATAGTTGTAGTAACAACAATGTTTTTTTAAAAAATTCTTGTTTATCTTGTATGATTTAACTGTCAGAGGGCGGAAGGGATGGATTTATATATGTTGGAAACATGCCATGTGGCAGCACTGTGCAAGGTGCTTTACATGTATTGCCTTGTACATTTCTACAAAACCCCTGCTGAGTAGTGATCATTGTTCCTATATTAAGAAAAGGACATCAAGAGTTACAAAGGTTAGATAATTTGTCAAAGTCAAACAGTGTATCTATGTCAAACTGGATTCAACCTCAGGTCTGTCTGAGCTCTTGCTGCTACACAATGCAGTTTTTTGAAAGAATAAAAGCTCAGTTAGTTCTTTTGACTTGATTTGAAATGCTGAAATTAGCATTTTTAGTATATCATCATTAAAAGCTTTCAATTAGGCAGAATATATTTTTTGTTGACTTGGTTTACAATGAGTTAAAACTCTTATAGCAGTGAGAGTTTCCACTTTATTTACTTTACCATATGTCCGTCATGGTGGTTATGCAGAATCCTGAGGTTCACATAGTTACCTACAGTCACCCTCCATGGCAAATGGTAAACTACTGACAAACCTAGGATTTGAAATATGACTGCTAGCATGGCTTGGCTGTGGATACATGTGGAAAGTGTTGGTGAAGTTCAAGGTCAGGGGTATCACAGAGCTATAGAATCCTCCTAATTTTTCGGAAGGGGGGCATGGTGGTGGGGATGACAGTGAAGGATGGGATCCCTCCCAGGCCATAGCACCTCTTGCTTTCCTATCTCTAATAACTGAGGATGACACTTTAAAATTATTTTGTAAAACATGTTTTTATGAAATAGTTAGGCATATAAGAAAACATAGATAATACAATATTTATTTGCATCTAGCATTCTGCTTAAGAAATAAAGCATTACCGGGGTGCCTGGGTGGCTCAGTTGGTTAGGTGGCTGACTCTTGATTTCGGCTCAGGCCATGCATGATCTTTTGGTTTGTGAGATCGAGCCCCACCATTAATTGCTTGGTATTCTCTCTCTCCCTCTCTCTCTACCCTTCTCCACTGCGTACAATTGCATGCCTGTGTGCTTTCTCTCTCTGTCTGTCTCTCAAAATAAATAAATAAACATTAAGAAAAAAAAATAAAGCATTACAAATACAATTGAAACTCTTTCTGTATCCACTCCAGTCGTATCCCCACCTTCCTTCTTTCCCAGCTTTAATATGTGTTTGAGATTTATGCATGTTAATAATTATAGCCTTAATTCATTCACTTTTACTGATGTGTAGTATCCCACTATATGAACATATTGTAATTTATTTACTTTCAAATTAATGGACATTTAGGAGACAAGGAAAGGGTTGGTGGAATGTGTGTTTAGATGTTAAAGGTGAGTTATTTCTAGTCTTATTTTTGTTTTGGGAGATGGGTTCAGCAAATGTTTATTACATGACTAAAAATAAATAAGTAAGTAAGTAAGTAAATAAATAAATAAATAAATAAATAAATAAATATTAACTGAACATTCACAGCCCAATGATGATAATGTGTCATGAACCCAGGATCATGATTAATCCAATTAATGCACACCAGATTACTAATAAAAATGACAATTGCATTAGTTTGTTAAGGCTGTCAACCAAAGTACTACAGACTGGGTGTCTTAGACAACAGAAATTTATTTTCTCACAATTATACAGGCTAGAAGTCCAAGATGAAGGTGTTGGTAAAGCTGGCTTCTTCTGAGGCTTCTCATTGGCTTATAGATGGCTGTCTTCTTCCTGTGTCTTCCCTGTATGTCTGTTTCCTAATATCTTTTTCTTATAAGGACACTAGTCATACAGGATTATGATTCTAATGACTTCATTTTAACTTAATTACCTCTTTAAAGACCCTATATCTAAATATAGTCACCTTCTGAGGTACTGGGGGTTAGGACTTCAATATATGAATTTGAGGGGACACAATTCATCCCCTAGCAACTAGTATAGGTAATGCTTCAAAGACATTCTTTTAAAGGTCTCCTTGTACAAATAAATGCAAGTTTTACAGGGGAATACACTTAAGTAGGAATGGCTAGGTCATATAACACAATATTATTAAATGAATGACAATAATGACACAGTGAAAGTTTGAAAAAAAATAGCACTAACGGCAGCTAGTATTTCTGAAGTGATGATAACTATATTATACAAAATTATATTTATTTTTTACAACATCTATTTGAGGTAGATATTATAATTATTCCCATTTTACCAAAAGAAAACTGAATCTTATGGAAATTAAGTAATCTTTCGAAGGGCACAGAGGAACCAGGGATAAAGCTGGGGCTGTAACCCAGGTTTGCTTGATTCCAAAGCCCATGGTTTTATATTATAGCAGCCTCTGTTGTAGCTTCATTTGGAGAACACACACACACACACACACACACACACACACACACTCCCTACCTTTATGAAGTATTGCCCTGGAGCACAGTTAGCCACTAGTTCAAAAGTCTCAAAAATATGAGAACAGCCCAGGAAAAGAAAGGAGGTACAAATTCCCCGAAAAACAATTCCCAAAGGCACATCTGTGTTGATTTATAAAAATAGAAAAGCACAGAAACCTTGTGGTTGTGGAGCCCTTACTTAAGGAGCAGAGGGACCGCATCCTGTGACGCCAAGAAGTGGTGGCGGAAGACCCTGTGAACAATGGCCACAGATGCCAGCCGAGGAGAGAACAGTGCAGGGGGAAGAACTGTGTGTCACCCACCAGCTGTGGGACGTGCACAGGAAGGAAGCACAGGACAAGCTACAGCACTGGCTTCTGTGGGTTGCTGTGAGCATTAAGCAACTTCATATATGCGGGGTGCTTTGTGTGGCACCTGGCACATAGTGAGGACTCAGTTTGGGTGGTTTATTATCGTTGTTGTTATTCTCTTTAGGTGGTCCATTTCTGTAAGGCACACAAGACAGAAAGAGTAGCCTCTTTGAAGGAGGAGTTAAGAATTAGGTTAATAAGCCCTCCTGTACTATCCCATTGTGGAGATGTCTGCTCCATTAATCTACTTAACCCAATCTTTAAGTAGCACTTGTGCAAATAGATCCTGGAAAACGTTTGGGAGGGAAAAGTGGTACTTTCTTGACTTTTATAACATGAAAAATTCAAATATGTTTGCCTTTTCACCCTAATACACGCTGGAAAGGGAAATTTGGAATTTCACTTGAAGGAAGCATAAACAATTTTCAGTAAATGAAGATCCAGTTCTCAGGGTGGGGATACCAAATATATAAGGTCAAGTTACTTGAAAAGATTTTTGCTCTTTTTTTCTCTCATTCCTTCTACCCAACTGGAATTTTTTTCCCTTTGAAACATTCTAAAAGATCATAGAATTAGGGGTAGGAAAAATTAGGTCGTTGAAGCCATCTTTCTGCTGATGAGGAGACATGCCCGAGGTACAATCTATGATGCTTTTTCTAGTGTGGCTGTGAACAATGTGTCTTTTATTAGATAAACAGTTGGGGAGATGGAGGCCTCCGTTTATGTCCAGAACAGGTATGGCGCAGGGAGGAACGAGGAAGACGCTCTCAGAGGCAGTCCTCCCTGAACCAGAGCTGATCTGCTGGCAGAAATTCAGAAGGGCGAAAGGGTAGTGAGGACTCCACTTTCATGTGGAGTCGCTGCTGTGTGGTTTTGTGTGTGTGCGGGGGGGCAGGGTAAGGCTAATAAATACCAGGGAGAGTTTTGCAATGCATGCCTATCAGCTGAGCACTGGACAAACATTTTTGCCACCAGCTATTTCCCCAAGGCTTCTGACAGTTTGTGCGACTTGTGTAAGACATTCCTGAAAGAGAGGAGCATTTGTTCAACTTATATAACTTCTTTTTATATCATAAGACTAAAGCAGTCCTTCCGGGCTCATGTCCTGTTGAACGTAGTCCAATTGAAACTTCTTTCCTTTCCATACTCAGAAACCTGACTACCTGTTTAAATTCCTCCTGATAGCATAGCTTACTGTTTGCCCTCGGTCCTTCTCTGGCCCTCCCATACACACAGATTTCATAATGACATTCCTTCTTCCTCTTGGAATTCTATTTAACTCTTAAAAAAAAGTGATAGCTTATGATTGAACAATTTCTACAATGTGTTCTTAAATTGGATGTGTGTGTGTAAAATGTGTGTGGCTCTAGAATTGCAAGGTAGGAGTTTAGCTAATGGAGTTTTGGGACATATTGTGATGTGTGCCTAGCTGGGGACACTGCTGCTCAGGAATCTGGAGAATTTGCATTCACACACTTCCTGCCTCCAGTAAAGGAGTTCAATAAAGCATGTGGAACTTCTTATATTTGGTATAGCTTTTGTTTCCTGCCCATTTTTTTTTTTTTGACAGAAATGCTGATCGGTTATGCTTTGATGTATTTTTATTTAGAGGTTTTCAATACGAGTTGGTTTAAGGTGTTATGAATGAGCACAATTTCTCTGATCATCAGTATTCTACCCCGTGCTTCCTAGTACTTCTTCTGTGACCTCTTAAGATTTCCAGTTCACCAAAGCAAGCTTGGTGGGTAAGGAAATGACTTACACAGGCTCTCTTTGGCTTAAAGTTTTACAATGTACAGTTCACCTTCATGTAGGTATTCCTGTTTGCCTTTCAAGGCAGCCCATGAGTTAAGAGCACCTGTGTATTAGATTCATCTGGCAGGTGAGGCCATCAGGCTCAAGAGGTGAAGGGTTTGGTGAAGGGCAGCTAGCAAGTGGCATAGGAAGGCTTTTCATCCTAAAAGCATTTTTGCTCCATCAGTGCTTGTTTCTACTATTGTGGTCATGGTTACCATGTGCCAGTCACTGAACTTAGTGCTTCATGCATGTTATTTCAGTGAATAGTGACTGCTACCACAGGAATTGGCATTAATTACTGCAAAAGAGGATTCTGAGACTCATATCACCCAGGGTCTTCACATTCAGAATCTGGTCACTTGGTGCACCTCTTTGATGCTCTTTAAAGTATAGTACACTCAGGAACATCAATCTGTGTCTCTCATTAAATGTTATATCCTTTTTCCTTTCCTATAGTACCTATTGGTGCTGGGGCAGGCTTTGCTTTAGGATAATGAAGATAGAAGAAAAAAAAAATGCACACATGTGTGATATAGTAGTGTTGGAGATTTGACTGTCACAAGGATGCTCAGTGGGGAGCTCTGAACCATGTGCTGGGAAGCCAAGAACAGTAAGACGCCAGTCCAGCCGAGACAAGGAGAGAGGCAGACATGAGCTGTCTGTGCTCAGTACAGCAGCTCCCAAATGGAAGAGGCCAATGTGAACTCCAGGCTCTCAGCATGCACTGCTCTGTGTTTGTAACATCCTGGTATTCTCCACACTCCTTCTGGAGAAGCCTGTCCCATAAGTCCATGGAGGGAAAGGCCACTCAGCCCTCAACTTGGGGAAAAATTTTTTTTTAATTGTTTCTATCGCTGCACCCTTGACATTATCTGCGAGCGATCTTAGCAGATTTGGCAGGTGTTGGGACCAACCTGTGCCTGGAAATGCTGGAAGTGGAAAATTTGAATAAAAATCTTTAGGAAAATACAATGAAATGTTCCTGAGAGTTAAAATTAATCAATCGAATATGTGTGGCTTGTATTCTTAAGTTTAAAGTTAAGTTTCAAGATGTGGCCTCTTATGACATTGATGATGCTGGCTATAAAAAATTACTATTATTTTTGAAACTTTCTATTTAAAATGATACTACATTTTTAATGTTATTCCAAAGTAAGAAACGTGATATATCAGAACTACTATTGGCTCTTACATGTGTCAGCTTTTCCACCCATAAATGGAAAGAACACATACCTGCTGAGAGGTATGGATTCATTCTAAGTTAGTGGAGAGACTCAACAAAACTATCATCATGAAATTAAAATGATTATTCAGAAGTATTGAATATTTACGAGGAGAACT
Source organism: Leopardus geoffroyi (assembly GCF_018350155.1). Taxonomy (NCBI): domain Eukaryota; kingdom Metazoa; phylum Chordata; class Mammalia; order Carnivora; family Felidae; genus Leopardus; species Leopardus geoffroyi. The sequence goes on along the minus strand of NC_059327.1, from coordinate 100,854,754 downwards.
AGGTTGATATCTTAAAGAATAATTGACTGAAAATCATTTGTCTTATGTGACAGTAGTCTTTTTCTCTATGTGGACTGGTTCTTTTTGTGCAAAAGGAAAGTTAATCTGAAATTATTGAGATGGAATGATCCAGAGATAGACACTATTCATGTGAGTGTGGACATATGTGAGAGGGCAGAGTAAACTCCTGAATGGACAAGTCAAGTTTTGGTCAAGCAAATAGAAGCCATTCTTTGTGTTTTAGATATAAAGAGTTTAATTGATAATTATGAACTTGTACAACTTTTGGAAGAGCTGTGAGGTGGGGGAGGAGAGGTTCACCAGTGCTGCCCCTGAAGGTCAGAGAGGCTGCCCCAAAGATCAGAGGAGGTGACACTGATAACAGGTGGAGTAGTTTTCAAAAGCTTGTCTGCAAGCTGCCACTCTTCTTGAGAAGCTCTGAGAAACTCTCACTAGCTTTATCAGCCTATTGGGTGGATCTCAAAAACTGGTCTGTGCCTATGTGTGCAAATGCCCCCAGAGAAACAGAGAATTAGCTTCACTTCCCACATCTATTCCAAGGCCTCTCCTATAACTCTGCAAGAGGATTCCAGTGTGGTTCTCAGGCTTAGAAGGGGTTGATGGTGGTGCCACCCTGGCAGTAGCCAATCTAGCACACAAGGCCTACTTTTCTAAATTCTTGAAAAATAAAATTTGATATAATCACCAAACAAAAAATAGACATTGGCATGAGTTCCTTCCTTCTTTCCTTCCTTCATTCATTCAACAAAATATGCTTTGAATAGCCAGGCTATTGCTGTGTGCTAGGAAAACTGTTGTATAGAGACAGACTAATACCTGCTTATTCTAGTCAGGCAGACCATTAACATACAAGTAAATCCCCAAAAATAATGATAGCTTTTGATGATATGAAAGGCACAGGTCGTTTTGGGGAGTGGCATGTTAGACTGAGTGGCACCTCTCTGGTGGCACTTTCACATGGTGCCTTGTATTAGACTTATCTGGATGTATTTCTTACCTCTGCTGTGAGGTTTTAAGCTCTTGGAGGACAGGTAAGGTAGCCTACTTATAATTTGATTCCTTACAATTCTTGTGCAGTAGAATAGGCACCCAGTAAAAGTTGGACAAATGTGGGCCACAGTTCAGAATTCCATACAGAGTCAGGTGGTTCCAGGTGAATCAGATGGATGAAATGTTTTAGTTTTTCGTGTGATTCACATACTGACGTAGACAAACCTACATGGTAGGGATTGGTCCTATATTCCTCTGATTCTTTTGTTGAATAGTTGGCATCTAAGCCTTGACAGCTCTGGTTCTCAGAGTTTTGATAAAACAATCCTCCTTTGAGGGAGTGGATTCCTCCAGGTTAACTGTGTAAGACAGGCAGGGTCAAAGGTAGCAGAAACTATCAGAAGATAAAACATGCCAATTAATATATTAGACCAGAGTTCATTGCATGGGGCATCCTTCTGATCCCCACTTAAAAGTTTCCTTCTCAGAGCATTTTTCCCTGAGCACCATGATATTTTTCAAAAATGATGCAAGTGAAAAATGAAAGCCCATCACAAATTCAGGAGAATAAATGTTTTAGTTTGAATTGTTCAGATTAAACATCTATATTGAAGGCAGTAATTGATATGTTAGTGGAGTAACTAAACATTTCATCCATCTGTTACCTCTCATGAGGTAGACATTCTCATGGAGAATGATCCATGCGGTGGAACTTATAAATAGCATAAATGTAGGTTTGCTCAAGAACCTTTTGGGGATAATGTTGAAAGCCCACATCCTCCTGAAAAGCAGATCCTATAATGAATTAGGCCAATGTCTTCTTCTTACCTGTTGTTCACAAATGTAAACAAGACTATAAATCTCTTCTTTTGTATTTCATCAAAATTGAGATAGCTGGAAGAAGAATCTGCTGCTGGTTAAGTTCCTCATCTTTTTTGGCTATCTCTCCATTAGAAACATGTCCCAAATCATCTCTTCTGCCTGTGTTTGATTCTCCCTGGTAAGAAACAGTGTTGTACCTGGGATTGATTGGGAAGACCAGGTTGCAAATTTTGCTGCTGTCTGTAAACACGTCGTTAGATGTGGCTAGTTAGAAGGCAGCCAATTCTGAGGACCTTTGTGTGGATTACCATTTCCTCTTCTGCTTCCCAACTTCCCAAAACTATTAATGGCACATTTCGCTCCAGCCTGTGTTACATCCAATGATAAACAGATGGATCCCGGCCCACAGCATGAAGATGGGAAGTGTGTTTGGGCACAATATGTTTCATATTCCTATCCAGCTGCCTCCTGCTTCCGTCTTCATAGAGTCTGCTGAAAATTCAGGACTTCTCATTGTAATCTACAAAAGAGTGTTCTTCCCCGCACCCCACCCCTTTCCTCTTCTGTGGCTGTAAATTATTTCTCCAGTAGTGATTTATGTAGTGTCTTTAAGGAAGAAAGTCTGGCAGCAACACGCAGAGAAAGATATTCTGGGAGAGCCACAAAAACACCCCCCCCCACCCCCCCTTCCAAGGTAATGTCCTGGAGCATTAAACCATAGTCTTCTTTGATTTTTTGACTGTGAAAGAAAACAAGAACTTATTCCCCCTCCCACATCCTTCTCCTCACTTCAGACCAAAGTGCATTTAATTACTTCTCAGTGTCATGTTAAGATATGCTGATAATTCTTCTAAAAAGATCAGCTTAGATTCAAGAGCTTTGTTACCTGAGTAGGCCTTTGTATCCATGCTGCATATCCCATTTATCCATGTTGAACCATTTAACCTATTCATTTGGCTCGACTTAATTTGTCTCCACTAGGCATATGATGGGAGTTATATGGTAAGGAAACATTTCTGGGGAATTTTAATATCCAAAAATTATGGATTGTTATGTTGGTTTTATTTGCTGTGACAACCAATTAGTCAAAATATTTATTGGGTGCCACTCTAAGCAAAGCACAATGCCATACGCTATTGTGAAATCTACATTATGCCCTGGAATGGCAATGATCACTTAGTTATGTAGCAGATTTTTTTCCCGTAATGTGTGTAAAGACCTATCCCTCCTTCCAGTTTAGAGCAGTCTCTAGCCCATTGTAGGCAATTTTGATTGGAGAGTGTCATGCAAGATGGAGAAATAATCTTACTTTATAAAGATTGATATGAGAAGCTGTATTTGAAACCAGAAGGATAGTGAATAAACATGAAATTGGTACAAAAGGAGTTAGTGTCTAATGGAAGACTTTGAGGGTGGCAATGTAGAAGAGCTGCTACCTGAAGAAGTCAGATGATTGTCTATCAAATGGCCTTACAGCATGGCATTTACTTTCATGAGTTTATAATGATCTGAACTTGTAGGATCAGAAACTTGACTTTATCACTGTGTGGAAAATGAGTCCTTTTATAGGAGCTGATTCATATATCAAGCTTGTGCAGACGGATGTGTAATCACAATGTCACTTTATTAATTTAAATTAATAAATAATAGATTAAGAAATAACTGGCGGGAGAGATCCAGATTCAAATTCTTTGGTTAGTGTATTTTCATTTTTTCTCTCTATAGGTATGTGATCATTTGTTATGTGATACAAATGATAATTAAGTTAAGTTATTGTAGATATATATGTTTTTGGTAACTTTGCAGCCAGATATAATCTTAATATTTCTCATTCTTTGACTCAAAAATTGTTTCTATTTGATTTTTTCTCTTTTATATGAATTTTATTTTATTTATTTAATTTTTAATTTTTTCTTTTGATGTTCATTTATTTTTGAGAGAGAGACAGAGTGCAAGTGGAGGAGAGGCAGAGAGAGAGGGAGACATACAATCTGAAGGAGGCTCTAGGCTCTGAGCTGTCAGTACAAAGCCTGACGCAGGGCTTAAACCCACAAACCTTGAGATCATGACCTGTGCTGAAGTCAGATGCTTAACTGACTGAGCCACCCAGGCTCCCCTCCTCTTCTATATGAATTTTAGGACCAGCTTAAAAAGTTAAACATATGTACATCAAGAAAAAAAGAAAGAAGGAAGGAAGGAAGGAAGAAAGAAAGAAAGAAAAAGAAAGAAAGAAAGAGGAATCTATTGAAATTTTGAATTTGAATTGCACGGAGTTTGGAGATTAATCTGGGGAAAATGAATACATTTCTGATGTTGAGTACTCCCATCTATGAATATTTTATATGTATAATTTTATATTTATTATATATATATATTTATTTAACTTTATTTTTGAGAGAGTGTGTGAGCAGGGGAGGGGCAGAGAGAGAGGGAGACAAAGAATCCCTAGATATATTTTTAAATCAGGTCTTATTTCATGTCTTTCAATGAAGTTTTAAAATTTTCTTATGTAGATCTTGGTCACCCTTTGTGGCATTTGTTACAAAGTATCTTTAGGAGCATCTGAGTGGCTCAGTCAGTTAAGTGTCTGACTCTTGTTTTGGCTCAGATCATGATCTCATGGTTCATGACTTCAAGCCCACATTGGGCTCTGCACTGACAGCATGGAGTCTGCTTGGGATTCTCTTTTTTTCCCTCTCTCTCTGCCCCTCCCACCCCCTCTCTAAATAAATAAAATAAAACTTTAAAAAATGTCTTTAATTTTGTTAAAAATTACATTTCAATCTGTTATTGGTGTATGTCAGTGAAATTGGTTTTTGTGTGTTGTTGCAGGTAACTTTGCCAACACATTAGTTCTAGTAGTATATTCTATATCATTATATTTATTTATTTATTTGAGAGAGAAAGAAAGAGCAGGGGAGGGGCAGAGAAAGAGGGAGAGAGAATCGTAAGAAAGTTCTACATTCAACTCGGAATCCAATTCTGGGCTGGATTTCACCACCCTGAGATCATGATCTGAACTGAAATCAAGAATCTGATGCTTAACTGAACAAGCCACCCAGGCACCCCTCTATATCAGTTTAATAGTTTATAAATTTACTTAAGTTTTCTACACTTGGTCATATCATCTGCAAACCACAAAAATTTATTTTTTGCTTTCTAGATGTGGCAGAAACATTTATGAACCTCTGAATATTCATTCATGTGTTCTCCTCCACATTTCTATCTCTTTGAAGTTAAGACCATGTAACTCGTGTCTAAGTTATTTAGTTAGTTCATATTTTAGTTATTCATATTTTTCTCTTAAGATTAAAAAACCCATCATATGTGTAATGTCCCCTTTTCACGTATTCCTAGTATCAACAGTTCAGACTTAGATGTCCTATTAAATACCTACTTTAGCTTATTCTACATGCTTTGACATCAGTGAAAGTGCTTTTTTTTTTTCAGTTCAAAGTATTTTCTAATTTTTTTAAACATTTATTTATTTTTGAGAGACAGAGAGACAGGGCATGAGTGGGGGAGGGGCAGAGAGAGAGGGACATACAGAATCTGAGCTGTTAGCACAGAGCCTGACACAAGGCTTGACCTCACGAACTATGAGATCATGACCTGAGCCAAAGCCCAATGCTTAACTGACTGAGCCACCCAGGTGCCCCAATATTTTCTAATTTGTACTGTGATTTCTTAAGTTCATGACTTAAAAGTATTTCAGACATGAATTTTAAAAATCACTTATTGGGGTGCCTGGGTGGCTCAGTCAGTTTAGCGTCTGACTTCGGCTCAGGTCACGATCTCGCGGTCCGTGAGTTCGAGCCCTGCGCCAGGCTCTGTGCTGACCGCTCAGAGCCTGGAGCCTGTTTTAGATTCTGTGTCTCCCTCTCTCTCTCTGACCCTCCCCCGTTCATGCTCTGTCTCTCTCTGTCTCAAAAATAAATAAACGTTAAAAAAAAAATTAAAAAAAAATAAAAATCACTTACTTGATCATTTAATTTTTAAAACAATGCTTATTTATTTATTCTGAAAGAGAGAGTGAGAGCGAGCAGGGAAGGGGGAGAGAGAGAGAGAGAGAGAGAGAGAGAGAGAGAGAGAAAGAGAGAATCCAAAGCAGGCTCCGCGCTGCCAGCACGGAGCCTGATGCAGGGCTCCAACTGGCAAACTGTGAGACCTGAGCCAAAATCAAGAGTTGGAAACTTAACCAACTGAGCCACCCAGGTGCCCCTAATCTTCTAATTTTAATTAATTATGTTCAAGAAATATGATCTACCAGATGTTAATTCTTTCTTACCAGCTGAGATTTACTTTGTGTATGCATGGAAGAGAAATTTTCTAAATATTCCATTTGTGCTTGAGTAGAATTTTTTTCTTTTGAGAGAGCATGCTTAAGCAGGGGAGAGGGGCAGAGGGAGAAACAGAGAATCTTCAGCAGGCTCCACATTGAGCTTGGAGCCTGAAGTGGGGCTCAATCCCTGGACCCTGAGATCATGACCTGAGTTAAAACCAAGAGTTAGATTCTCAACCAACTGAGTCAGCCAGGTGCCTCTCGAGTAGAATTTTTGTATCTTAATTTGCAGATGCAGTATACTAGATAGGCTCATAAAATTTTCTATAACCCTCTAGATTTATTTATAACAGCTTTAGTGAGGTGTAATTTATATACCATAAAATTCACCCATTTAAAATTGCACAATATAATGATTCTTAATACATTTACAAAATTATGTAAACATCACTACAGTGGTGTTAGAATATTTCACCTTAAAAAGATCTCTCCAGCCCTTAATTCCTGTTCCCATCCTCATTGGCTTGCATATGTTTGATCTACCAGTTTCACAGAGGTATGATTATGGCATGGTTTTGTCAAATTTTCTTTGTAATACTGTAAATTTTTGCTTTATACATTTTATAGCTATTTTATTAAGTACATACAAGTTTAAAATTATCATATTTTCTAGGCAAATTGTTCATTTGATTATTATGTAGTATCTATCTCTAAAAATTCCTTTTGTCTTAAGGTTGATTTTGTTTGATATTAATCTAACTACAACAACCTTCTTTGGATAAATATTTACTCGGTATATATTTTCCATGACATTAATTTAAATGTTTGTATCTTTAAATTACATGTATGTTTGTCAGAATCAGGAGATAATTGGATTTAGTCTGTCTATCTAATCTGAAAATCTCAGTCTTTTAACAGGCGAGTTAATCTACTTACATTCAGTGTGATTGTTGGCATAATTTGCTTTAATTTCTACATATTATTTGGTGGCTTTTACTTACTATGCATTTCACTCCCTTTCTTCCTTTCCTCTCCCCATTTCCTTTTCTGCCTGTTTTAGTTGACTAATTTTTTCCCCCAGTTCGCTACCAATTCTGGTTTGGAAGTTACCTTTTATATCTATATCTATATCTATATCTATATCTATATCTATATCTATATCATCTATATCTATATCTATATATTTATATCTATCTATCTATCTATAGATATATATATATATTTATACCTGTATGTGTATGTGTGTATGCATATATATGTGTGTGTGTGTGTGTATGTGTGTATAAAATCCTTGACAAATCTATATTTACCCTTAAAGTTATTGTCTTGTAGCATTTTAGTCTCATCTTGATTTTTACTCCTATACTGCAAAGTATTTTTATTTTTTTAATTTTTAATTTTTTTTTTCAACGTTTATTTATTTTTGGGACAGAGAGAGACAGAGCATGAACGGGGGAGGGGCAGAGAGAGGGAGACACAGAATCGGAAACAGGCTCCAGGCTCTGAGCCATCAGCCCACAGCCTGTCGCGGGGCTTGAACTCACGGACCGCGAGATCGTGACCTGGCTGAAGTCCGACGCTTAACCGACTGCGCCACCCAGGCGCCCCTATTTTTTTGATTTTTAAATGTTTTATTTATTTTTGAGAGAGAGAGAGACAGAGACAGAGACAGAGAATGAGTGGGGGAGGGACAGAGAGAGAGAGACACACAGAATCCAAAGGAGGCCCCAGGCTCTGAGCTGTCAGCACAGAGCCTGACATGGGACTTGATCTCACAAATCGTTAGATGAGGACCTGAGTCAAAGTTGGCCACTTGACCTACAGAACCATCCAGGCACCCCTCCTATACTGCAAACTATTTTTAAGATTTGCCCATGTTTACCATTTCTTAGCATAAAACTGTCTTTTACATCTTGTTTCTTCATTCTGAGTTCAATCTCTTTTTCCTGAAGTACATATTTTAGAAGTTTCTCAATGACAGTCTGATAATAGTGAAGACTTTGATTCTTTATGTAGAAAGGTCTGTTTCATCCTTACTATTGAATAAAAATTTACTTGAAAATAGAATCTTGAATTATCTGCTATTTTCTCTCAATGTTGAAAGTATATTCAATTGTCAGCTCATGTCTTCTGTTAAGAAGTCTGGTATAAATCTATTATTCTGCTATTTTTAAACTTTCCTTGCTTTTATGATCTCCCCTTTCTCTAGATGTATATTTACATTTATGTACTCTTCAGCACTCATGATGCTTTCTGAATGTAAGAATTCATATCATTCATCCATTCTGGAAAAACTTTAGCTACTAGGTCTTCAAATTTTATTGCTCCCTCATTCTCTTCTATATTTCTGAAAATCCTGTGATGGGTTTTCTCATTGCATATTCTATGTGTTTTAAACTCTCTTCCTTATTTTTATTTTTTTTTTAATTTTTTTTTCAACGTTTATTTATTTTTGGGATAGAGAGAGACAGAGCATGAACAGGGGAGGGGCAGAGAGAGAGGGAGACACAGAATTGGAAACAGGCTCCAGGCTCTGAGCCACCAGCCCAGAGCCTGACGCGGGGCTCGAACTCACGGACCGCGAGATCGTGACCTGGCTGAAGTCGGACGCTTAACCGACTGCGCCACCCAGGCGCCCCTCTTCCTTATTTTTAAATCTCTTTCTCTCTCTGTGTTGAATTCTGAATAGTTTTCCGTACAGTCTTGGTCTTTTAATATTTTTATTTGTTTATTTTTTTATATTTATTTATTTTATTTTATATTTATTTAAGTATATTTATTTCATATTTATTTAATAGTATCTTATTTAGAATTTCTGACTATTTTAATTTTGCTGCTTAATTTTCGTTGTGTTTATTGACTCCCAAATGTGGTAGATTCCTCATATATCTTATAATTATTAATTATGTAGGATCATTTTTAGTAAGGCTTTATCTATGTGAATTTTGTGCATCTTGAGTTGAGGGTGTATTTCTCCATAGAGTTTATATTTGCCTGCCATTGTTTCCAGGGATATAGAGACATATGGTCAACTTGTGTGTTAACTTTATGGTTTGGGGATCTGAGACTATGTTGGTATTATATAATTCTTAATTTCTAGCTATGTGTGAAACCCCAATTTCTAGCCAATGGTTACTGATATCCAGGATAGATCTTGAGTCTAGATTGAGATAAAAAGGTATCTGCCAGTTTGTGGATTCTTTAGCCCACTCAGACTTTTCCAGCTAATTTTATTATTCTTTTTTTTTTTCTCCTACAACCGAACCTCCACATCTATTCTGCTTCTACCTGGAGGCAGAGGGTCTCGTTCATACTGCCTGCCCAAGGACAGTAATGTGTCCGGATGGCCCATTGCGGTACTACGATTGGTCAATCACAGTGTAGCTTGACTCTTCTTCCTAAACCTCCAAACATAATGATACTATTTAATTCCAAAGTAGTAGCCTCCCAACCTTGTTCCGGCCTGTGGTTCCCTTCTTCTATCCAATATTCACAGCAACACCTAAGATTAGTGTTTGAATAAATGGGGACTGAAGCCTAGTCAAGTTGATGCGTAAAACTGATCATCCCAAATATGTCTCCTAGGAGAGCCTGGAGGATGTTACATTTACCAAAGCAATTAGGTATTACCCTGGTGAGGAGACTGAGGGGTCACTAACATTACTAAGAAACTTAATGATGTCTGTCTTCCGGAGGGAAGGCTTAATAATAGATTACTTTTAGATCGATGAGGATGACAAGATCTAAAGTAATAGAGTCCAGATGGTGATGCTGAACAAATCGAAAGCAAGGTGATTGCAAAAGTATGGCAGAGAGTGACAAGGTCAGGGTGGTAGCCAGGGGCCTTCACCTACAAAGAGCAATGAAGATGGTTAATACAAGGCATTCATAGGGGTAATATAGATAATATCTTAATATAGATAAGCCTATAAGTATATGCTTCATTTACACAAAAGAAGTTAAAGATGAATCATCATGAGGCTAAGGGGAAACATTTCAATAAAAATCACAGTCCTTTTGCCAATTTCCATACCTGAGTTTATTTTTGACCTAACCCAACAACTATAGGAAAAGACAGGTCCCCAGGAGGAAGGATTGTGCAGCAAGATGTCAAGACTACATATAATGATTCCTTCCAGTTCTTCCCCATTAGCCCACACTTACTTGGAAATCCATACATTGAGAAAAGAGAACATCTAAGCCTTCCAAGGGCTGTTTATACAGGATCCAAGTTGATCTTGATATTCAGGGATTTGAAGTGTCATTATGGTTCACCTCTGAGGGTGGGAGGTTTTAGAGGTCAGGTAATATATGGGATGGTAGCTCAAAATCTGACTCCCAGTGGGTTCAGTGGGTCCATGGACCAACTAATGGTTATTTTACTGGTCCCCAAATGTTTAATTTGAATGGACATACTTGGTAGTGGGTAAAATCTCCTTATTGATTCCTCGGTCTATGGGATAAAAGCTATTATAGTAGGGAAGGACAAGTGGAAGCCTCTGAAACTACCACCTCCTCCCCCTTAGCCACAATTTACCATCCCAGGAAAAATGGAAGGAATTAGGTCCACCCTTAAAACCTAAAGAATGCAAGGGAGTGGTCCTCATTATATCTCCATTCATTTCACCAGTCTGCTTTTCACAATAACTAGATGGATACTGGAGGCTAACCGTGGATGATCACAAAACCACATAGTAGCTTAAATGACAGCTGCTGTGTCTGATATGGTATGGTTGCTAAAGCAAATGAACACCGCCTCAAATACTTGGTATGTGGCCATTGATTTGGTAGATGTGTTCCCTTCCTTCCTTATCAAAGAGAAGAATCAGAAATAGTTCACACTTCAAATGGATAGTAGTATAGTGTTGCCCCAAGGCTATGTTACTTTCTCACCCTCTTTAGTAATACAACTCAGAGAGGCTTGAGCAAACTAGACATCCTCCAGAACATCATACTATTTCACTCTATTAATGAGTTGATGAAGTTATGATCAATAAGTGGCAAGTATGTTGATAAGAACCTTGCTAAGAAAATTTCCCTCTAAGAGATGGAAAATAAATACTGCAATGATTCAGAGGCTGGCCTTAGTAAAATTTTTATGAGTCCACTGGTCTGAGACAGGCTGAAACAGCTTCATAGTTGTGCCAACTTCAAAGCAAAGGACAAACTCTTGTGTCTCACATCTCCAATCCCAAAGAAGAAAGCACAATACTAGGAACTTGATTGGATTTGAGGGCATCATATTCCACATCTGGAAGTGCTGCTTCTGTCTATCTATCAGGTGATCCAAAATACTTCCAGCTTTGAGTGGGATCTAGAGTAGAAAAACTTTTGTAGGAGGTCCAGGCTGCATTTGGACCATATGGTCCAGCAAATACTATAATATTGGAGGAATCTGTGGTGGGAAAATATGCTGTGAGGAGTTGACAGCAATCCCAATAGAAGAATCACAATGTAAATTCCCACAGTTCACAGTATAAACTACCAGGCCATGTTATCTGCAGCAGAGGGTCATGTAGGTTTAGAAAAACAGCTGCTGACAGGCTACCATGCACTGGTAGATATGAAACACCTGACCATGGGTCATCAAGTAGTCATTAAGGCCAGAATCGTACAGCCAGAGCCAGGTTCTGTAAGACTTCTGAGTCAGGGGGGTGCCTGGGTGGCTCAGTCGGTTAAGCATCTGACCCTTGGTTTTGGCTCAGGTCATGATCTCACAGTTTGTGAGTTTGAGCCCATGTTGGGCTCTGTGCTCATAGTGTGAAGCTTGCTGGAGATTCTCTCTCTCGCTCTTTCTGCCCCTTCCGTGCTCTTTCTCTATCAAAATAAATAAATAAACTTAAAAAAAAAAAAAAAAAAAGACTTATGAGTCAGGCAGGACCAGCAGCAATTTATTGTTGGATGGAAGTGGTATGTCCAGGATCAGGCACACACAGAGCTGATGGCCACAAGTAAGCTGTAAGAGTACCTAGCCTGTGGCATTTACCACTGTTGCACTAGTATCCCTTTCTCAGCTCACACCTAAGTGCCTATGAACACGGGGGGATCCATATGACAGCTGAATAAGGCTAGAACTCAAGCTCAGTTTACACTGGGTAGGCTTGGTATTTCAAGCTGAAATATCAGCTTGGTACAAGCTGAAAATGGACTGTAGTTATGATATAGTCAGTGTTACACCAGAGGTGGCTCATACTAGATATGCCAAATGTACATATCTCTTCCAAACTCTGCATTCAGAGACATCACATTGGGAGCTTGGAATGGCCATGGTGGGAGTATTTCCCCTGAAGAAAGCAGTAAATATTATAAGTCAGGGTTCTTTTTGTCTCTGGAAAGTTGGTTGTAAAACATTTACCAGCACATCACTGATGACAGAGTAGCCTTAAAACAAGTGGTGAAAGGAAATTCTCCTAATGAGCAGAGCTTTGGGTGACGTACCTAGACATCCATTCTATGTGGAAATAGAAGTGGCCCAAATAAGAATATACATGGACTCCAAGATAGTGGAAAACAGCTTGGTCAGAAGTTTGAAAGGAGAAAAATTGGAAGATTGGGGACTAACAGGTCTGCAGTAAAGGCATATGAATAAATTTTAGAAGGATTGAGTGTGAAGATCTTTGTATGCATGAGAGCATCCACTATGGAGGGAGACAACAACCAAGCAGTCAGAATTGATTCAGTCAGTTGATGTTAGCCAGCCTTGGACATGAGCTACTTCAGTGCTGGCACATTAGGCCCATGAAAAAAGTAGTACCATAGTGGAGTGGATGGAAGACATGTACGGGCCTAAAAGCTTGGGTCCCACTTAGTGGGACTAATTAGCTACTTCCATTGTGTGACCATGTGACCACAAAATCTTCTAGTCCTATCTACACACTGCCCTGAAGCTGCTGGCCTGATTGAGCTAAGAAATATCTGTTGAAGGCATAGCTGAGGCATCATCTCATAGATGACACCTGTGAGAATGGGGCACCATTTTCTAGGGTGTAGAATGGACTCTAATCAACAGCCATTATATGGTGCTATGTCCCCAGTAGGTAAAAAATGCATGGGTCAGGAAACAAGGGTTGGAAGTGAGAGTTACTGTGTTATCATCACTGTAAGTGACCCCCACTTTTGAAATTTATGCCCCTCATCCCCGTAACTCTAGTCTCACTGTTTAGAGGTCCTGGTTTCTAAAGGGGGGATGCTTCTTTGGGGGAACAGCAAAAGTCCTGTTGAACATTAAGTTATGGCTGCCACCCAGGTATTTTGGAGATTAAAAGAAGAGTCACCAACCTGGCAGGGGTAAATGACCATGGTCTTCAGGAAAAGAGACAGCTGCTGTTATACAGTGGAGACAGGGGAGAATGTGTTTGGCATCCAGGTGATCCACTTGTGCATCTCTTGGTACTCTTTGTCCAGTTTCTATTTGCCCAATATCTATCACCCCTGAAAAGGGTATTGTGACTAGGGAATCATACCTCTCAGGGATGAGGGTCTTAGTCATCCAACCAAATAGTTTATTTAAACCAGAAGAATGAGCTAAAGGTTGGAGAGATCTGGAATAAGTTGTAGAAAGAAGAGCCATGCAGTGAGACCAGTTGCCGTGATGGCACTTTAGTTTGTCCCTCTAACGTTCCTCTTATAACTGAGCACCAGGGAAAGAGGCCATCACAGTCGTGGAGGAGTTGTTCCCAGAACTTATCTGAAGTCTGTGCATATAAGCAATGTAAGGGGTACACTCTATTGGATGTTATGATGTTCCACCCAGATCTCCCTTCAGTCCTGAAGGACTTATTCCTCCACTTGCTTTAAGTGTTGCCAGATGTGCTCTCCCCCAGCCAGCCCAGACTGGGAATTGCCCTTGACTGAAGAGAGCCCTTGCCCTGAGTGAAGATGCCTCCCCTTCCCCCCCGCCCCCTCTTGCCTCAACTCAGGACAATTCTGAAGGACCGTCCCAGTGAAAACCTCCCTATAGGGTCAGCTGAGGCCTTAGATGACATTGAGTGCCAACCCTACTTTGCCCTCTGCCCGATCCTGCTTCCTTCTCTTCCTCCACACATCTCGATCCTGAGAGCACTCCCTAATATACTCTCTGCATGCTAACCTCCATTTCAGAGTATGCTTCCTGGGAGAAACCTGAAACAGATATAGATGTTAGCAGCTGCCCAGAACAACCGGATCTGCCACTGTTCTTGCAAGAAGATCAGATCTCTGTGTGTATGGCTACCACATACTGCTCACTTCTGCATCCAAATCTCAGGTTGGTGTAACTGCGTGAAGGAATGGTAGTTAAAGGGATTCTTTGGAAATTTAGTACTTAGCTTTCCAGCCTCTACAGTGTAGGAAATTAGGCTACAGGGGGGTTTGAATGGGCATAAGTTGGTGAGACAACTTACAATATCTAACCACAGTCTCTCCGTATACTCTTCAAAATCCCTTTATCTTCACACACATAAACATCCAAACAATAATAGCAAAAACAACATGCTCCTGGCCATGATTCCTCTTACAAATGCACTCTCACCCTCTCCTCAAAATGGCGGGCAAAAGCTAGGATGTCTAGCTTATTTCACTTAGCATAATGTTTTCAAAGTTCATCTATATTGTAGCAAGTATCAGATTTTCATTCCTTTTTATGGCTGAATAATATTTCATTGTATGTATGTACTCATTTTATTTATTCATTCATATGTTGATGGACATTTAGTTTGTTTTCACCTTTTGGCTATTGAGCTATACTGCTATGAATATTGTCATACAAGTATCTGAGTCCCTGCTTTCAGTTCTCTTGGGTATCTACCTAAGAGTGGAATTGCTTGATCATATGGTACTTCTGTGTTCAACCTTTTAAGGAATTTTGAAGCTATTTTCCACAATTGGCTGCACAATTTTACATTCCTACCACCAATGCATGAATGTTACAGTTTCTCTACATCCTTGCCAATACTTGTTATCCCCCCCTTTTTTATTATAGCCATCATAGTAGGTGTTAAGTGACACATTATAGTTTTGATTTGTATTTTCCTAATAACTAAGGATGTTGAACATCTTCCATTAACTTTTACAACATAACTAAAAAGAACCATAGAGGATATCCTGGGTTCAGATGTACTCCCTCTCTATGCCCATTGTGTAGTCTATTTTTTTTTCCTCCTTTGGATTCTGGGAAAATCACTCTAGCCAACATGGTAATCAAATTTTGTCTGTTAATTCAAAGGTTTAGAAGCTCCAAATGACCAGGTGGGAGTCTCACCTTCCAGTTTGATGAGATATTGTTATATAGCCCTAGAAAACAAAACGTTCTATCTTTGGCTAATACAATTTTTAATCCAACAAAGATAAAGTCAAGGAGACTGAAAATAAAAACATTTTGCAAATGAAACATTAGCTGTAAATAAACAGAGACAACCTCATTTTCCATCCCTTTTTTCCTGGAACCACGTGTCCTGGCTACTGAAGAAATAGTACCATAAGTAGTTCCTCTAGGGCAGTTCCCCATGTGCACAAAGTATCTTCCAGCCAGTACAGTAGCTAAGTCTTTAATAAGCTATTCCACAATTATTTTTGTCAGGTCAACTATTGGGGGATAGAGTAGATGGTGAAACCAGTGAATCCTATGGGCATGTGACCATTGCCTTATTTATTGTTATTTTTTTTCCCAGTAAATGTACCTCCTTAGTCAGAAGCAATGATGTATGTGGGATACATGTTGGTAAATAAAGCATTCATTTAGCACATGTAAATTAATGTACAAAGAGGCAGACTGGCTAAATCCATATCTAAAATAAACATCTGTGGGGATAGTGACATAGTGAAAGGGAGCCAGGTGGCTACCTAGTTCCTTCATGCTAAGGTTGCCCAACTGGGGGCTCAGAATTGGTTTCTGT
This sequence comes from Leopardus geoffroyi, assembly GCF_018350155.1. Taxonomy (NCBI): domain Eukaryota; kingdom Metazoa; phylum Chordata; class Mammalia; order Carnivora; family Felidae; genus Leopardus; species Leopardus geoffroyi. The sequence continues at coordinate 100,838,767 of NC_059327.1, read as the reverse complement.
TGCTTGGAGATTGGCAATTTAGTAACAGTAGAGGATAGTTTAACCTTGGTAGAGGAAAATCTATGTTTCATCCATACATAATCCCGTATCTACAGTCTCTTATTTCATTAGCCAACTAATCATGCCTGAGTGAAAGGGACCAAACCGATATATACTAAATAGGTAACTTGACTGATTATTGAACACTTTCTTTGCAGAGGAATCTACTACTGAATATTGACATTGAACACAATTATCTCCATTCTCTTGGTGTATATTCTGAATGGCCCATCAATATGACTCTTTCCCAAATCCCCATGCTGCCAAACCTTCAAGCTAGTTTTTTTCCGAGACCTAGACATCCAACTGAACTATTACCGAATGTCTACCATTTAAAGAGATTTCTACCTCCAGTTATCTCTCCTAGGAGTCAAAGTAGACATTAAGATGTATTTCCCAAAGTTGCGCCCAGTTGTAAGCATTTTCCATCCCTTGTCCTCTTAAGTCAGTATTGGGTGAGATTGCAACGAACACTTATAGCTGGAGCCAGCATATCTTAGAGAACTTTCTCTAAAAAGGCTTGAATATTTCACTCTCAGTTAACTAGTTACAGGGAATTGCCAATGAGGTCTTAAGTATATGATGGTGGAAGTATAGATGAGAGGCAGGAGTAATACTGTGGGAGTTGGAAACATCTGCTGGACTCAAAAGGAAAGTCGCTATTTGCTGAAGAGAATTTGCTCCAAAATTCTTGGAGTTTTTGTTGTAATTATCCTATTGCTGCAGGCTCCATATAATGTTTTGATCCACAGGGTCATAAGAGATAATAGCAGAATTCATTGCCATTTAGCCTGGAAGAGCTGCCAAATTTTCTCTCCTGGACTCTCACTCAAAGCCTTAGGGGTTATTTTGTCAATGGGTTAAAATGAAACACTTGAATCTAGAGAAGCTACCAAACACTGTGGGAGAGGATACAATGTTTAGCAAATTGCTTTTCACTTTGGAATTAAGATACTGACATTTTTGGACCACTGAAACCCCACAAACTGCGTGGAGAATAGATTCTGAATTTACCTGAGTATTAGCTCCTATCCTATGTCAGGTCCACAACTTTCCAAGACATCTAGAGTACCTGTTCCTTCCAATTCACTAATCCTATTAGCACATTATCATCAACATAGAGGGCCAGAGGGATGCCCTTTGGGATGTTGATGATCAAGTTTGTAGCAGACTAAATTATGTCATGGGACCACGAGGTTGACATAGCCTTAAAGGAAGTTGGTAAATGTATAATGCTAAACCTTGCAGGTGAAAGCAAACTTTCTGTAGACATAAAGGCAGGATAGGAGGCATTTTCAAGATTAGTAGGCACATTCCAGGTCAAGTGTTGTGTTGATTTGTTCCAATAGTAAGATCACAACTGAAGCAGACCTGCTATGGAGTCACCAACTGAGAAAGCTTAGTAGTGAGTCTACTATTATTCTCAAAAACCTATTTTTTTTTTTTTTTCACACAGGTCAAGCAAATGACTTATAGGAGGTTATCACAAGAATAACTATCCCTTAAACTTCATTCTTTAATGATGTTACTCTATGATCCCCCATGTGATGACAGTATTCATTTTGGTTTACATTTTGGAAGGTGAGGGAAAGGTTCCAGAGCTTTCATTTATCCCTTCCTTTCCATGATAGCCCCCAGATACATAGGTCAGAATCCAGTGTAGGGGATTCTTCTGATTGCCTGGAATAGCTATTACAACTATGTGGAAACAAGTGGACAATCTATTTTGATCTTAAAAGCCCTGTGATCAACTAGCTACCCTTAAAGATTCTTCCTGTTCAAACGATTCTGATGATTAATTTGATTCTGATGTCTATTTTGAGAATATTTACCTCACCTCTGGCAGTTGCTACTTGGCTTCTGCCATTCCAGGATTTAGTTATCCTCATTTAAATAAGAAAGCCAATGGGATACCTGGGTGGCTCAGTTGGTTAAGTGTCAGACTCTTGGTTTTGGTTCAGGTCATGATCTCGTGGTTCGTGAGTTTGAGCTCTGTGTCAAGCTCCATGCTGGCAGTGCAGAGTCTGCTTAGGATTCTCTCTCTCCCTCTCTCTCTGCTCCTCCCTTGCTCACTCTCTCTCTCTAAAAAAATATAATAAATAAATGAGTGAATAAGAAAGCCATTTTCAATAAGGTTTTTTTTCACCTTCACTTATGACCTACAGAGGATAGCCACCACTAACTACACTTAAAAAAATGTTGGCACTTGTCCCTTACCAGTGCATTGCTTAATGTCAAGGTTCAAGAAGTGTTCTCTGTGCCCTTTTAGTAGTTAGAGAGTGGGCAAGCATATTGAGCATGAAAATTTGTCTCAATCTACCTATTTTCTTTAGTCTTTAGGTTCTTTCCTGTACATTGTTTCCAGAAATATCTGGCATCTCAATCTCATTTCACATAGAATACCCATGAGTCTCTGAGTCCATGTTTTAGAAAAAGCAAGTGAATAAACAGGACTGCCAGTTGTTTAAGCTAAAGTCATTAATAAGGGCAGCCATATTGATTAATTCAGCCTGATCTGGAATTATTTACCTCCTTCTCTAGTCTAGAAACCTTAGAATCTGCTCCCATGTATATCATGCAGGTTCTTGATGATCTAAGAAAAATGTTGCAATTGTGTTTGTCTTTCCCTTTTTAGTTTAACTTCATAAACTAGCAAATGCTAAATATGGCTGTAGTTATAGTCTGGAAGCAATGAGTGGTGATAAGGGAGGAAGATAAGGAGAACTGGCATCTACTGCAAGTTATTTACCTGAAGTGAGATTATGAGAGACTCAAAAAAGAGTTACAATCTCAAGATATACAAGAGGAAGGACTGATGTTTCTGGGGGTAGCTCAGTGGGGCTTGGCAGTTCAGACACACATTATAGTTAAATCCTCCCAAGTATCCCCATTAGTTATGGGTGGATAACTATAGGCAGAGCACCAAGCCGTCCAAATTTTCACATGAGACCTAATGTGAATTTAAATTGACCTATGTCATAATTCAGAGACTTATAGGATCACACTCTACATCTCATTTCTGGCTCTGTCAGACAAAAAAAAAATGTAGCTGACAAGAAATAAAAATGTTTGGGAGAATTACATTAACTCCTCGGTCTCCAATCATGGCTTCAACCAAGAACTTAAAATCTAAATGTTATCCTTTTCTTTCCTTAAGAACTCCAGTATGATTAGAACTAGTTAGTCCACACACAGACTTTATACTTCTTATGTTCCTCCATTCTGTTATCTAATAGCAGACACTTGGGCTTCTAAGACCTAGCCTTCAATGAGCATTCCAGTGCTTCTGGTGACTGCATGTAAAATGTTTAGGCAACTTTAACCACTGTGCCCATCCCCTGCTCACCATAAGATCCTCACTGCCTTCAGGGCGCCTGGGTGGCGCAGTCGGTTAAGCATCCGACTTCAGCCAGGTCACGATCTCGCGGTCCGTGAGTTCGAGCCCCGCGTTGGGCTCTGGGCTGATGGCTCAGAGCCTGGAGCCTGTTTCCGATTCTGTGTCTCCCTCTCTCTCTGCCCCTCCCCCGTTCATGCTCTGTCTCTCTCTGTCCCAAAAAAAAATAAATAAAAACGTTGAAAAAAAAATAAAAAAAAAAAAAAAAAGATCCTCACTGCCTTCAAATCCAACCAAGATAGACAACCAATCTCAGATTCCTATTTTCCTTACCTGAATGAAAAACCACCTCTGTAATCAATTAATTTATCCATTAGCATTCACTCTAATCAGTTTAAGCAGATACTATGTAGTTTAAAGAGTCTTTAGGAGGGCCAGAGAACCAGGCTTGAGTGATTGCTACACAGCAAGGAACAGAGCAGCTTGAGAAATATGTAAGTCCAACATAGAAGTGTTTTGAAGAAAACATTCCTGGTATTACTTTGTCATTTAGAACCTATAGTGATAGGAACTGGACTCTAGAAATTTGACCACAGCTGCTCTGGCAGAATTGCATGTTTCTGCTTCCCAGGAGATCTAATCTTCCTCTATGTGTCCACTGCTCACGTTGTTCACTTCCATCTTTGACTTTTGAGTGATTATGGTTGGTTGGCAGAAGCTAGATCTTATTAGGACCCCTAAGCTGCAAGGGAGTCTGGGAAGTGGGTAGTTCTGCTTTTGGCTTCTATTATACAGGAAGTCAAGCTACAGGGAGTTTATATAAATGCTGAGGTACTCAACTTAGTTATCTTTCACACTTGTTAAAGGAGCTGTCAAACCTCTGACCCTTTCCTCCATTTGATTAAACTCAGCAGATAGCATAGACAGGTCAGGTAGGAGTCAAGGAGGCTGAATTAGCTGTGGGTCATTTCTTCTTAAAAATAAGGAATTTTACAGGAAGAGTGGAGCTATCCACAAGGTACTAGAATTATAATATAAAAATAGAAAGCAGATGTGTTAAACATTACAGCAAGGAAGGAAAAGAAGTCAATATTTACAAAACAAAGAACTAATGGCATTTTCCCCTCTCAGTCTTCTAAGGTATGACAATGGTAGAGCCAAGAATAACACAGAACAGGAACTAGAAAAAATGAATTGCAGTTTCTCTTAATTTTCATTCATGTCTAAATCCTCTGTTCTTAGATTTTTAAATAAAAAACAGCAACAGGAACTTAGCTTTGGGCAAAGACTGGAAACAATTCAGGTGGTTATACTTTTCTGAAAACAAGATTTAATTTTTTCAGGTTCAAATGAGCACAATTCAAAGTAATGTGATGATCATGAATGAATGATAAGTGATGTGGGGAGATGATAACATTCAAAACAGATAAGATAGTAATTAATTTGGGGACAAGTTCATATCTGCTACATCTAAATAATTCGAATCCTAAAAATAAGGAAGGATATGGAAATTAAAAGGAACCTTAAAACAGTCTAACTTCTTACTGCAAGGCAGAATTCTTTCTATTACATTTCTGACAAATGATTCATCTTCTATCATCCACATGAATATTTCTGGGAACAAAAAACAAACCATCACATTGGTTATCAAATGAGAAATTCACTTAGTTTGTGGTATAACTTTATCTAAGTGAAGTTAGATAGTGATTAGTGTAATTCTGAATGTCTTGTCTTGTAGATCCATCTCAACCCAATTTAAATTTACTTCGGCCAACTTATCCAATCCAACAATATTGACTCCTTATCATAGGCCAAAAAGTATGTTTGTTTGGTGTGTGTTTGGGTGTGTGTTGGGTAAGTGTTACCAGTAAGGAGGCACTACCCCAAACAGACAAAAAACAGAAAAGACACGAAAAAGGGCAGGAGAGACCTGTTCCTTAGAAATCATAAAACATTCTAACTTCTTTTTTTAAATTTTTTTTTAATGTTTATATATTTCTGAGACACAGAGAGACAGAGCATGAGTGGGGGAGGGTCAGAGAGAGAGGGGGACACAGAATCTGAAGCAGGTTCCAGGCTCTGAGCTATCAGCACAGAGCCCGACGCGGGGCTCGAACTCACAGACTGAGAGATCATGACCTGAGCCACCCAGGCGCCCCAAAACATTCTAACTTTAAACTATGTCAACTATAAAATTTCTTTTTCTTTTTAAATGAAACTCTACTTTGCTTTACCAAATAATTTAAAAAATGGTAGAATGTAAATCTTCCCTTAGTTGCTTTTTAGCCAAATAATTTGTGTATTTAAGTGAACTACACATCTATTACATGTTCAAATATAATGATACTCTGGCAAATTTACAAAATTAAGAGATTTAAAAATAAATATTTACTTCATTATATTTGTTATAGGTATATCAATCCTCACTTCCTTAGAGTGTGATTCAGCAGTCAAATATGTATCCTGTAGAAAGTCAACTTATGTTTTCAGGTGAGCTTTACCGCTTAGCTTTATTTTTAAATTACGGGTAGTAACTCATAGTTTACTAAAAAAAAAGAAAAAAAATTGAATTAGCCTTGTATTTCTGTACAGGAAAAACTTACCTTTACTCCCCCTTTTAAGTTCTGTAAATTAACTTCAAACCTTAGGGAAAGCGCAAAATAAATACGCTGATAATATTATCTAGCCAAAGTAAAACAAAGGGTAGGGGAGTGGGGAAAGAAGGCGGGCAGTAACCAAACGCCAAATGGGATTTGTTTTTACTTAACCATGTACAGAGCATCAGCGAGAACTTCCTTGTAAGCTAAAAGTATTCAGCATCTGAAAAAATATTTAAGTCTAGTTCTTTCTGGAGAAAAGAGAACAGGATTTAAGTGAGTAAATACTTAAGGCTAAGTGAGTAAATACTTCGGGGGGAAAAAAAGCTAACCGCCACCGTGGAACTTTGGAACTTCTTTTTGTTTGTTTTTTTTAAAAACTCAGCAGCGGAGTGAATTTTCCTGTTCCCGGGCCAGGATTCAGGGAGACCTGCGTTTGAGGCGGTGTACGCCTTCTTAGCGCCGGAGGGAGAGCGGTGGTGATGATGACGAGGAAGTGATGATTTACACAAATCCAAACGCCACCCAGAGCCCGCAAGGCCCGAGCGCCCGGGCGGCCGGGCTGGCTCCGCGTCTGCAGGCGTCCCCGCGGCAGCCGGGCGCGGACGCGGGCGCGGTGGGGACCGCCGGCGCGCGTCAATGGGCCCATTCAGGCCGGCGCGGCGCGGGGGTTGAGAAGTTAAGGGGCGGGAGGTGGCGCGCCGGGGCCGCGGCCGCGCTATTTGCATTTCAATGAGACCCGCTTGTTGACTCAGTGCCCGGCGCTTCCGCAGCTCCCACCAGAATCTGCCTTTGTTGGTTTTAGCTCCGGTCAAGTCCACTTCTTGCAACGGGGGAGCCGCGCGCATTTAGTTTGTGTAGTCAGGCAGAACACTCGACAGGAAGGAAGGAGGAAGGGGTGCTCTGCGCGGCCATTGTCTGGGCAACTGGGCTTAAGCAGCCGAGTGACTATTTAATCTATAAGGTGCACTTGAATCCCTCGCAAATCCGCTCAGTGTGGAGCAGGGGGTACCCAGACAGGGACAGATGGTGCAGAACCCCTTTGTTTAAAAATATGGAAATGCGCTTTTTCATTTACTTAAGGTAGTCCGCTCTTTTAACTGTTGCTATTCCCCCTTGTTGCATTGTCAGCGAGAGACCCAGAGATGCTAATAGGTCTGGTCAACCCTGCCTAAGCGCCTCCCTATTTTTTATTTTATTTTGTTTTATTGTATTGTATTGTATTGTATTATTTTATCTACCTTTTTAATGTAAGTGCTGGAAGTGAGGCTGCTATGTATGGTATACCATCGTTACAGTAGGGACCCCTTGTACCCCTCCGGTGTCTTCTGAGCTTAGAGAGCATCCGAAGGAAATCTGTTCAAAAGTTTTGGAAGATCTCTTTTTCAGGGCCCCCCTCCATTTCCTTTTTTACATCAAACATCAAATTCAGAGAGGTCAGGATGCTTCACATACAACGTGATTTCCCTAAGGATAGAAGGAGAATTTACTGTCTTCAGGGTCTCCTGATGCTTTGCGGTGACCTCTTGGGCCATCAAGCACAGTGAAGGATGGCCCCCTTGGGTTCACAGAGCTGGAAGGATACCAGTGCAGCTCCACGAGGCCGCACACGTGTTTCTCCTTCCACAGCTGTAATTTAGAGTATGTTCAACATCAGGCTGTGGAAATGTACACACACACATTTGCAATATTTTAGAAAAGTGGAAGACTCTGCCCATAGAGCCTTTGAGCGTGTTGACATCTCACAAGATGGAGTTTTCTGATTATTCTGACAGTATCAGGGACTCCATAGTCAGTGGGGCTAGGGGTGCCCTTGGGAACTTCTGAACACACCCACCTCAGTCTGAAATGAGGTCAACCAACCATCCACACACATGACCTATGTTTATTGTCCCAGCTTTCGTATAAAACATGGCAGTCGTAGTCCTGCTGGACTCCTCTAGCCATAGCAATACAAATCAGTTAAAGGAAAAATCAGAAAGGAAAACTGCATGGTAAAAAAAAGTAATTTCCCATTATTTAACAAGATTACACAGGAAGCAGATTTTTGTCTTGCGGTTTTGAAGGTAGGATAAAGGTGACACATTAGAAAATAGATTGTTGAGGGGCGCCTGGGTGGCTCAGTCAGTTAAGCGTCCGACTTCGGCTCAGGTCATGATCTCATGGTCCGTGAGTTCGAGCCCCACGTTGGGCTCTCTGCTGACAGCTCAGAGCCTGGAGTCCATTTCAGATTCTGTGTCTCCCTCTCTCTCTGCCCCTCCCCTGTTCATACTCTGTCTCTCTCTGTCTCAAAAATAAAATAAAACGTTAAAAAAAAATTAAAAAAAAGAAAATAGATTGTTGAAGTATTTTAGTCTTGAGGTGTTTAAGTCTTGGGCATGTTAATACATTTATGTGAAGAGACAGAGGTCTGTTTGGTCTTTAATTCTAATGCAAACATTTGTGTGAAATGCTCACAGTCCATTTGTTTTTCTTTTTCTTTTTTTTTTTTTTTAATTGTTTTAACGTTTATTTATTTTTGAGACAGAGAGAGACAGAGCATGAACGGGGGAGGGTCAGAGAGAGAAGGAGACACAGAATCTGAGACAGGCTCCAGGCTCTGAGCTGTCAGCACAGAGCCCGACGTGGGGCTCAAACTCACGGACCGTGAGATCATGACCTGAGCCGAAGTCAGACGCTCAACAGACTGAGCCACCCAGGAGCCCCCGTTTCTGTTTTTCTTAAAAGGCACTCTTACCTGCCATGTGGCTGTAGACTCCTGCTCTCAAGTTGTCCCGACATGCTCTCTCTAAAAACATACACAACGTGCATATAACACCTGGATCTGTGATTTAATTACTATCTAGGCCATCACTGAGAGGCTTTCCAAGTGGCCAAGTGCAAGGATTTTGTTTCTTATCCAAGTACATTTGTCCATCACAGCCCGAGTCTATGAACTGTTGCTTAACTATGAATTCCTGCTACATTTCCCTTTCAGTCAGCCACTTTTGAGCAGGAAAGAGCCATAATCAGGTATTAGCCATAATTCATATTCTTTGCAGATAACTTGAAACCACCTTAGATTTATCTTGTTAGAAATTAATTAAAAATGCAGGTGGTGGGAGGATCAGTATTTTTACACACTTAAGCATTGTTGAGTAAACAAGTTTGTTCAGATATTCAAGTTAAAGGAAAGAGCTATGCTTGGAGTTCCAAAATTTTACAAGTTTTGCTTCCAAATGAAAAGGGAATATATTATTATTATTATTATTATTATTATTATTAATATCCCATGGACAGGTGTGAGCTTGAGTATATTAAAGTTCTTGGCTTTCTTTTGATTTTATATAATGAGCCTTTTTGTTGGACCTTATTACAGTGATGGTCTCCCTTTCTGATTCTGATTAAACCATGAAACCCCACACACTCACTCATATTTGTCATTTGCTTTTGGTTCATAAGTGAATTTTGGTGATGTGACTGTGCAGCCACAAATTCCCTAAAGCACTGGAATGCAGTAAAAGAAAACTACCCCATCTAGCAAAGAGTTTTGGTTTCAGTTGAGCCTGCAGCTTCATGCTCACTCATAGTTAATAAATGATGGCCATTCATCTAGCCCAGGGGGTTAAGATTGGGACACCCGGATTCTATTGGGTAAAACATTCTCAGGATGCTCCTGAAGCCCATGTGTTATAAGGGGCCAACCTGACCCTCCATGAAAGATCAGAGAATAAGACTATGTATTCCCATAGGGAAAGGCCACTGTAGCAACTGACCCTGTTTATGGGAGAGGATTTTGGCCAGTTGGGACATGAATTCAGATCCTTTCATTATGAATCTCTTCCTATAAGGTTATCATGTCTGGGTTGAAGTTATTTAAACTGAACTGTTGTTGTTAGTTTGGCATTGTTTAGGTTTGTCTAAAATGAAAATAATTATGGTGACCTTCAATACCAGAAAGGGGATTATTTAGAAGTGTGTGCCATAATTTCTATTCAGGTGTGGACTTAGTTTAGGAGAATTCCCCAAGTCAGAAATTGTTTTTCTCAAAGGCAGGACAAATTCCTAACTGCCAACAGTAAAATGTTTCTCTTTTTTCTCTTATCTCACTGGCCTCCTCCTAGTCTTCTTTACAGGCTCTTTGCCCCTTTCCTTATCCCTTATTGGGCTCTCTTAGAGCTTCTGTCTTTGGTCCTCATCTCTTCTGTACATTCTCCCATGGTGAGATAGCTGGGGAGATCTTTCTTGAACATACTGTACTTCTTTGCCTCAGGACCTTTGCACATACTGTTTTTGCTGCTTAGAATGTTATTTCCCCGGATATGGGGATACATGGCTTGTTTCTTTTTTCAGTTCCGTAGTCAAATGTCACCGTTCAAATAAAGCTTTGTACAGTTTTCCATAGAAAATAGCAGATATCCAGTTATGGCTGGGACTAGGGTGAAGCAAGCGAAGCATGCAGGACACAAAATTTAAGAAGGCAAGTTCAGGGTCAATACCTGAGAATATGTGCCTCTTTAAATTTGGTCCCCTAAGTACTTCACTTGCCTTACCTGTCCCAGTCCTACCTGTCCTAGTCCTATACCTGTACTCAGTTACTCTCTAGTCTCTGAATTTATTTTTCTTCACAGATATTATCACAACTAACATATAATTGATTATTGTATGTCTTCCCACCCTTGTCCCACTCACACCAGTAGAATGTGGGACCTGTGGGAACAAAGGTCCTGTCTGTTTTGGTTTTGCTATATCCCCAGAGCCTAGAACAAAACTCAGAACATAGTAGGTTTCCATTATATATTTAAACTTAAATGAATATAATGTCTAAATCACTACCACTTGCATTATTGATGACTCTCAAATGCACAAAAACATGTTTTGTAAGTGGACCTCTCCCCTTGGCTGTCTATCCCACAAGCTTTTCAAATTCAGCATGCCCCAAATTGCATTTATCACTTTTTCACTCCCCAAACTACCTCCCACCTGAATTCTCTTGTCTGATGAATTGTAACTCCATCCAGCTCAGATCAAAATGCTAGAGATGTGGTAATTCAGGCTTATCAAGTTTACTCCCTAGATAACTCCTGCCTTCTCCATCTCCTTCCCTACTGTCCTGCTTTAATTCAGGCTCTCCTTCTTTCCTCCTGGAAAAACTACCATCACTTTCCAACACATCTCATGGCAAATAGCTTGTGCTGTGCTGAAAATTTCTGCCACATTGCTGTGAAGTGAACTCTCTAAACTGTAATATCTGATCATGCCACTTTCTTATCTTAAAATCCTTGTACGTAGCCCCATAGGTTTGAAGATAGGATTAAAGACCTTTGGTGATCTGTCTGCTGACTCTCTCCTTGATTTCAGTTTCCTGCTGTGCTCACTCCTTTCTTCCTGCTCCTGTTATCTACCCTTCCCTCCTCTACTCAAGGCACACACTTTGTGCTCCACTCACTGGAGGACTCTGGAATTTTGGACTCCTCTATCTTCTTAAACGCTGCTTTACTATTGCCTGGCTAATCTCTATTTATCCATTCAGCTTCAATGGAATGGGCAATTTGAACTCCCTCTACCTATCATGGTATTTTATAATTTTCTGTTTGGTTGCCTGTCCCCCCATTATGCTGTGAGGGCCTTAAAGATAGGAACTGGGTCTTTCATTTTTGGATATCCAGTATAGAGTTGGCTCTCCATGTTTGTTGAATGAATGTATAAATTCACCAAAAGATTATTTTATGTGGGGTAAGGTATGGATCTAAATGACTTTCTCCTTACTACTTGCTATCTATTTATTCCAACACTATTTTAAAAAATCCTTCCATTCTCCCTTGTGTGAGGAGATAACTTTGCCATATAGTACATTCTTATGTTGGGTATAATTCCAGTTTTTCTTTTATCGTCTTGATTTATATCTATTCCTGTATCAATAACATATCAGTCTAGTCGCCCATAGCCACTTTTTTTTTTTCCTAAAGTGTTCTTTAGGCTGTGCCTAATTTTATTTTCCTAAATATATTTTGGTCTCAAATGTTTTTTTGATTTTGTTTTTACTTTTTTAAAGTTTATTTTTTTTTGAGAGAGAGAGAGAGAAAGGGAACACAACTAGGGGAAGGGGCAGAGAGAGAGAGAGAGACAGAATCTCAAGCAGGCTCAGCACTATCAGTGCAGAGCCCGATGCGGGGCTCGAACTCACAAACCATGAGATCATGACCTGAGCTGAGATCAAGAGTAAGATGCTTAACCGACTGTGCCACCCAGGCACCCCCTGTTTTACTGATTTTAATAGAAAAATCCGGTTAGGGTTTTAATTGGAGTAATTATCTGAAAAATTAAGTTGGAAAAGCAGAACTCTTTCTAATTGTTGTTTTCTCAACATGAAGCTGGTTGTTTGCTAGTTTAAGGATAACCAGATAATAGAAAACCACATCAAAAACTGGCATCAAGTGATAGCCATTAAGTGAACCACTCTAGTTCCTTATGAGAAACGCAGACATGTTTCATATGGACTTCCCTCCTGAGATGACCCACCCAGCAAGCTAACATATTTGTCTTTTCAGAATTTCTAATGGGGAGAGGCAATGTCTTTCATATACCATTGCAGTGTTAGATGGCATATTATGGATAGAAAGTTCTTTCTTTTCTTTTTCTTTTTCTTTTTTTTTTTTTTTTTTTTGGTCAAATCCTAGTATTTAAAAACAAATTCAGCCTATTTTCTTGGTGGAGATGAAAAACAGCTGGCCACCATCCCATCTCCACAGACTCTTCTTATACTTTCCACTGGTAAGGGTGAAATACATCTTTAACTCGGTTTGTCTGAAAATTTGTTTTGTAGGACCTTCTAAACATCCATAAATTTTACACAAACCATTTGAGCATTTTACATGATTAATCTTCTATTGTTTATCTAATGCAAGATGCTGTATACTATCTGAAATTCCAGTTATAAGAGAGGGCCATGACCTTAAAGGAGTCTGGGCATCATGTTCACTGCATCACTATCCCATCCCCTTGTTTGTATTTTGGGATTAAAATCACAGTTGTTTTATTTTTTACCTTGCTTATTTTAACTTCCTATGTCTATTTTTTTTTTTTTTTTTTCTGGGAATAGAATCTAAACTTTCTTATTTAGGCAAATGGGTTTATGAGCCCCTGGGGCAAAGATTTCATTCCATAGCCCTGAGGTTAGAAGCAGGGAGATGATTTGGTTCATTGGTTTTTCTTCTGAGTCCATTTCTTTCCAGTTCTCTAGCCCCTGATCGCTATCTACCATGGGAGTAGTTAATAATTTTTTTCTCATATCCTCTGGTTTTCAATTAATAAGTGCTCTGGTGATTTGATTTAAGGCATGCCTTGAGTTTGTACAAGCTGCATGCATGAGACCCTAGCTACAATTTATTTAAGGTAAAGTTATTGATACTCTAGTGATGACAAAACTTAGCTTACATTATCATGAAATCATTTAATTTTTAAACCTGGTTAATTTTACCAAAAATATATATATATATTTTTAAAATTATCTAGCATCATAGCAATGGAAGGCTACCTCTACTTCCATATATACTTCCATGCAGTGAATTTTTTAAATTTCTTGAGACAACTGAGTTACAAGCCACTGTCAATCAAAAACAAAAACAAAACAAGCAGCCCCAGCTTACCCACTTGGACCACTGTTTACCTGCTTTCCCCCCATTTCTCTGACAGGCAAATACAGCATCCTATGCAGAAATACGAATAGTGCAGGTCAGATTTTAAACACAAAATAACTTTCTAAAGCAGTGAGTACGTGTAGGAGGTATGCCCTGGGCTGCGCAGGTCTGGTCCAGCAATATATGCAGGGTCTGTAGGAGACAGAAGAGAACACAGCGTGTTCTTCCCCAGTGATGACTTTGGGAAGCGCTATACTTAATTCAGGGATGCTGCTATTACCAAAGAGTCTTTTTTGTTTTTTGTTTTTGGAACTCTCCTTTAAGAAGAAAGGCCTGTAGATTTTCCAACCCAAAATATTTCCTAAATCTGTCAATTTATTGTTATCTCTACAGTCTGTGTCCTAATTGAGCAGTTTACCATCTCTCTCTCTTTTTAAAAGATTTACTTTGAGACAGAGAGAGAAAGAGCACTCGCAGGTATGTGCGTGAGTGCTTGTGTGTGCAAATGGGGGTGGGGCAGAGAGAGACAGGGAGAGAATCCCAAGCAGGGGGTCAAACCGAACCTGTGAGATCATGACCTGGGCTGAAATCAAGAATCTGAAGCTCAACTGACCTTAAAGGAGTCTGGGCATCATGTTCACTGCATCATGTCTGTCCCATCCCCTTGTTTGTATTTTGGGATTAAAATCACAGTTGTTTTATTTTTTACCTTGCTTATTTTAACTTCCTATGTCTATTTTTTTTTTTTTTTCTGGGAATAGAATCTAAACTTTCTTATTTAGGCAAATGAGCTTCCCAGACACCCTTGCTTACTATCTCTTAATCTTGGCTGTGGAAACACTTACTCGTTGTATGCCCAGTTTTTATATTCCCTCAGTGAATTGTCCATTCTGCTGTTAGAATTACCTTTTTTCCCTGTTGATACCCCTTACATGCATTCAAAGTTTTCCACAATCTGGTCTTGCATTACTTTTCTAGCCTTTCCTTCTCTTTATCGCCTTCATACATTCTATTTTCAGGCAGTTATTAAAAGCTAGACAGCGCCTACATCCCCATTTGCCTGAACAGTCTAGGTTAACACCTGCTATCCTCAGGTCCTATCTGTTTTAACATATTTAGCACTTTCAAAAGTGTCCTAGTTGATAAACATTAAAAAAAAAAAGGTGGGGGGTGGGGGTGGGACGTGCCTGGGTGGCTCAGTTGGTTAAGCCTCTGACTTTGACTCAGGTCATGATTTCACAGAATTCCAGCCTGGCGTCATTGGGCTCTGTGCTGACAGCTCAGAGCCTGGAGCCTTCTTCGGATCTGTCTCTCTCTGTCCCTCCCCCACTCATGCTTCCTCTTCTCTCTCTCTCCCTTTCAAAAATAAACATTAAAGGGGCGCCTGGGTGGCTCAGTCAGTTAAGCGGCCAACTTTGGCTCAGGTTATGATCTCACAGTCCGTGAGTTTGAGCCCCGTGTCGGGCTCTGTGCTGACAGGTCAGAGCCTGGAGCCTGTTTCAGATTCTGTGTCTCCCTCTCTCTGACCCTTCCCCGTTCATGCTCTGTCTCTCTGTGTCTCAAAAATAAATAAACGTTAAAAAAAATTAAAAAAAATAAACATTAAAAAAAGTATCCTAGTTTGTATGATTAGTTATATGGTTATTCCTTTGTATTTTTTAAAAGCTTTATTGATCTTTAATTAGGTATCGTTAAGTTCACCTGTTGAACATGTAGAATTTAGTGATTTATAGTATATGTACTGCTGTGAAACCATCACCATAATGCAAGTTTAGAACACTTCCATCACCCCAAAAAGAAACTTTGTATCCACTAACAGTCACTTCCCATCTACCCTCTCCCCATCCAACCTCCTAGCCTCAGGCAGCCACTAATCTACTTTGTCTCTCTACAAACTTGCCTATTATGAATGTGTAAAATAAAAGATATTATACAATATGTGGTTTTGTATGTATGTGTCTGGCTTCCTTAACTCTGAATAATGTATTTGATGTAGCATGTATCATGCATCAGTACTTCATTCCTTTCTAAAACCAAAGAATGTTCCACTGTATGGAGATGCCAATTTTATGTACCCATTCATCATTTGAAGAACATTCAGATTATTTCCACATTTTGGCTGTTATATATAATGCTGCTATGAACATTAGTGTGAAAATCCTTGTGTGGATACATGTTTTCATTTCTCTTGATTAAATACCTACTAGTGGAATTGCGCTGTCATATGGTAACTCTATGTGTAACATTTTGAGGAATTGCCAAACTGTTTTCATTTTTTGAAAAAAAATATTTTTTTAATGTTTATCCATTATTGTAAGAGAGAGAGAGAGACAGAGAGAGAGAGAGAGAGAGAGAGGAGGGGCAGAGAGAGAGGGAAGCAGAATCTGAACCAGGATGCAGGCTCTGAGCTGTCAGCACAGAGCCTGATGCAGGGCTCCAACTCACTGACTGAGATCATGACCTGAGCTGAAGTCGGACGCTCAACCGACTGAGCCACCCAGGCACACCGCCAAACTGTTTTCAAAAGCAGCTGCACCATTTTATATTCCCACTAGTAATATATGAGGGTTCTAATTTTTTTCACATCTTCACCAATACTTGTTATTGTTTGTGTGTGGGTTTTTTTTTTTTTTTTTTGACAATAGCCATCTTAATGTGAAGTCTTAACTCAGTGTGGTTTTGATTTGCATTTTCCTAATAAGTAATGATGAGTATCCTTTCGCATGCTAATTAGCCATTCACTTATCTTCTTTAGAGAAATGCTATTCAAATCCTTTGCCTGTTTTTAAATTGGGTCGTTTGTTTTTAAATTTTTGAGTTGTTGAGTTGTAATGTTTTTTATAAATTCTGGGTACAAGTCCTTTATCAGATATATGATTTGCAAATATTTTCTCCCTTGTCTGAGGGTTCACTTTCTTGATGGTGTCAAGAAAAGCACAAATGTTTTTCATTTAGTTTTCTTTTTGTTTTGTTTTGCTTTTAGAGGAGGGGCAAAGGGAGAGGGAGAGAGAAAATCTTAAACCGGCTCCCATCTGTCAGCGTGGAGCCCAATATGGGGCACAATCTCATGACCGATCTCACGACCATGGGATAATGACCTGAGCTGAAATCAAGAGTCAAACACTTAACAGACTGAGACACCTAGGCACCCCACAAATGTTTTAAATTTTGATTTAGTCTGACTTGCCAATCTTCTCTTTGATAGCTTATGCTTTTGGGGTCATATGTAACAAATCATTGCTTAATCCAAGGTCACAAAGATTTACTTCTGAGTTTTCTTCTAGGAGTTTTATGATTTTACATCTTTCATTTAGGTATATGATCCACTTTGAGTTACTTTTTGTGTGCGGTGTTAAGTTAGGGGTCCAAATCTTATTTTGCATGTGAATTTTCAGTTGTTCTAAACCATATGTTGAAAAGGCTAAGCTTCCCCCATGAAATTTTCTTGGCCCTCTACCTCGGTGCATTTTTATAGTTTAATTGCTTATATTATTACTTTGACCTAGAATTGTTTTATATCATTCTTCTCTTCCTATTGACTCTTACAAATTAATGCTGTCAAGATTACATTCAGATTTATCATCTCAGTGAACATTCACTAACCACCCAAGCTGAATTATTGCTCCCTTTTTTGTGTTGCCATAAATAACATTCATTTTATATTTTGAATATGGCATGTATCTTCTTGTATTTTAATTAGATGTATACATGTCTGTCTTCCTACTGCACTGTGAGCCTCTTATGGGAGGAGTTTCTCATGTCTGTGTGCCCAGTACAATGTGTGGTGACTGGTAGGTGCTCAGAGTAAATAGTTGCTGATTAAATAAATTAATGAACGAATAATTGAGTGAAGGAATGAATATCCTAAATGAGAATACATTTCTATCTTATGTTAGTGGATTTTGTTTTTAAAAAGAGCTAAGAGTATTCAGTGAGCAAGGGTTGTCTGGTTGGATAATATTATTTTGGCCAAACTTTGAAGGCCATTCTAAAGGAGGAGATGCACGATGTTTTGCCAAGAGTAGCAGTAGTGAAATAACTTCTCCAGATACCCCCTCCAAGGAGGATAGCATTTGAATCCATAAACAAGGGCTAGTATGTTTATTTAAATGACTCATTATTTAGTTGTTACCTTTCCCCCCCACAGATATCTATCTCTGGCCATGGTGATATAACACCAGGGTAGGAGTTGTAACTGAGGATTATTATAAATCTCTGATTAATTCACGTCTTCCTTATACCCTCACTGACAAGGGCTAGTATGTTTATTTAAATGATTTATTATTTAGTTGTTACCTTCCCCCCCCCCCCCCAAAGATATCTATCTTTGGCTATGGTGGTATGAAGTATAACACCAGGGTAGGAGTTATAACTGAGGATTATTATAAACCTCCGCGTGATTCATATCTTCCTTATCCCCTCACTGACCTGTCACTGTGCTTCTCTCCCTACTCTTTAGCTCATGAGCCCACGTTTTGTGTCAGTATTCCACATAAGACACCAGAAGCTGAAGCATCATTTCTAGAAGGTCACATTTAGAAAGCCAAGTCACCACTATGGTAAAGCAAATTCTATTTGGGCTTTTCCTTGGCTTAGCAGAATTAAGCTGATCAAACCTGGCTGTTATTGTGTAGGTTACATTGGAGGACAGGTGATGGATTGACAGAGGCAAGATCTGGCTGTGGCAGAAATCCGAGGTGGCTGGTGCTAATAGACTTTGTGTCCTATATGGATATTAGAAAAAAGTGTGTTGTTCTTTTGCAGGCATCTAGGATCTCCTGGTTCACAGCTAAAAAGGTAAGCCCAAAGAGCTAATGGTCAGGAAAATCAGTTTTAGCTCTAAGCCTGTGCTTAACCAGGACTTGTAGTGTTAAAGCAATTCGTGCTGAGATAGTGAAATTCTATTGTAACCCGTTGTTCAGAGATGAGAAAACACCCATATTATTGGCTTTTAGTGTCACAATGAGAGAGCTCACTTTACACCACTGTGTACTTGGGGGATGTGGTTTGATCTGCAATACAACTGAGTCCCTGGAAAGGCCGGGCATGGGTCTCATGTGGGTTTCTCCTGTATTTATTCCAAATTAAAGCAATAAAAATTAATAAGAATCTTTTGTAGATTGTCAAAAGAAGAGTTAGCCAATTGTCAGCACTGTAGAAGCATGTTCTTCTCAATGTACATACGTGGCTTCTGAACGTTGATTGGCAAAGCAGTATTACCACTGTGGGGGATGGGGGGTTGCTGGTGTTTTAGAATTAGTGAATCACAGCCACACAGCATAAATGGCAATGAAAACTTTCAGCCCATAGATTCAGATGGGCTCTCTGCTGAAATGACTAATAACTGTTGTCCGATCAATGGGTACTAACTACAAAACATCTATAATTGTTTCATGTGTTTAAAGTCACATTTGTTGAAATAAATGATTGCTCATTTACCTAACAAAAATTTGATTTTCATAATTTTCAGAATTCATACAAGGCTTAGCATAGTCAAAGACTATATTCAGTTGAATAACAAATCTATATCAGAATTAAAGATCAAATGCTAACATTATCCACGGTGGGAAGAATAATTGAAAAATTATCAAATAGTTTAAGCTTCTGTTAGGGTAATTTACATAACAGAATACTCAGATTGATTAAAAGCATGTGGTAAGTAAAAGTCTAAATGATTTTCATAAATCTTGTTATTTATCCAAGTATGGCATGCTTAGCAAACCTGATCAAGGAAGAAGTTCTCACATAACAACGGATTTGTTTTGAAAATAGACATAAAACTGAAAACACTTCATACATTTCCTATTTATTTATATAACAATTTTCTATTTATTTAGTCATCAAGAAGGGCATATGCAGACATTTGGTATATACATAGCAAGAAAGACATTTTCTATAAATTAGGGTATTTTCTCCACTTCCATTATTTACCAACTGTTCAATATTGCACATTATTTGGAGTTGTTTGCTAGAGCCAATGATGAATGTTGTCTGTCAGCCTATACAATATTTTTCAACTCCAAGGTTATAGGAGCTTATAATGTTTATTTGTTTTTGAAAGAGAGAGAGCGGGGTAGGAGCAAAAAGAGAGGGAGACAGAGGATGGAAGCCAGCTCTGTGCTGACAGCAGAGAGCCCGATGCAGGGCTTGAACTCAAGAACCGTGAGATCATGACCTGAGCTGAAGTTGGACACTTCACCCACTGAGCCACCCAGGTGCCCCAGTATAAGCTTATAAAACAAGCATATTTGTGTCTTGAAATATCTTAAGATCTCAAAGCTTAATCAAAAAAACCCAACTTGGGGCGCCTGGGTGGCGCAGTCGGTTAAGCATCCGACTTCAGCCAGGTCACGATCTCGCGGTCCGTGCGTTCGAGCCCCGCGTCGGGCTCTGGGCTGATGGCTCGGAGCCTGGAGCCTGTTTCTGATTCTGTGTCTCCCTCTCTCTCTGCCCCTCCCCCGTTCATGCTCTGTCTCTCTCTGTCCCAAAAATAAAAATAAAACACGTTGAAAAAAAAAAACAAAAAACAAAAAAAAAAACAACTTATTTTGAATGTCTCTTATAAAGGAAACCAATATTTTATTCATTCTTCTTTGTTCCTGGTTGTCTCCCCACTGTGTCACTCTTCACAGTCTGACTTTTCTGACTTACGTGTGATTCCCAGGCATTACACAAAGTTTAAGTCCTATAAGATAAGCTTTATAAAATGGCTCAGTCTTTGAGGGCTCAACCCCCCCCCCCCCCCAGCCCTCCATTGTGTCAACCCACCACCTGAAAAAGGATGAGGCTAATCCACTGATAGTTAATCAGAAGGGTTTTGCCAAACAAAGAGAGAGTGCTCCTTGCTTTTGAAAGTTTTGGTGTCCCCTTGCTTGGACCTAGTTACAGCCTAAGCAGACTGCAGAGTATTTGAATCCCAGAGACCTTAGGAGGCTGAGGGCCCAAGCCTGAGCCAATCCAGACTGTCCTGCCAAAGCCCACATGGAAGGAGATATAGTTCCTCTATTTGCTCCTTAGAGCAATACTTTTTTTTTCTAATTTCACCTTCTTTTGCCCAGGCAATAAGGATACTACCCCAGTGAAGCTAACAGTGTGCATCAAGAATGAAATTCTCTCATGAATCTTGGGGAAGAGAATATCCCATTTTATAATGGTGTCTTTTCCATCTGGGTAAGTTACACAAACTTGTCAGTAAGAAATAATATTGCTGTTAGGTTTTTAAATGAGTGGCCTAAAGTAACTTATGTGGGGTTGGTGGCATAGAAAGAGAGATGTCCAATTCTAAACAGACCACAGCTTTAACATCAAATCATTTACATACTGTAAAATGATTAGTTCACAGGTAGAACCAGAATATTATGCCCACTTATCCCCTCCTCTCCATTACAGTTTATTGTTCACTTTTTATGCCATTTCTCTTAAAGCATTAGGGAATGTCTTATGGCAGAAATTTTTTATGCAGAAAGTCAAGTTCCTAGAAAACAAAATCATGCCTGGCTATGTGTATGCATACAATTCAGGGGGGAGGAGAAAAACAAGGCTGAAGTTTGTTTGCTAAGAAAGGATTATGTTAGCTGGGTTTATTGTCTTAATTTCTGCACCTGACTGTGTCACCAACGAGTTGGACTGATTAAACTTATAAGAACACTCATTATAGAAAGGAAATAAGTCTAGCCTGTGGTTGCTCAACTAATGAATAGGGAAAATGGGATAATTTCAAGCTAGTGAAAGAAGAATGTATATAACAAGTATGCTAGACTGTATAAAAGATCTGAAGTCCCTACCACAGTCAGCCCATGTACCTAAAACATTCTATTATTCTTTAATTGACTTGTTTTGTAGGACATGAAGTCTTAGAGTGAATGTGCTAGTATATTAAATAGAGTAAAATTTCATAAATTTAAACTAAGAAGAATAACTTTAATAGTAAATAGTAAACATTTTTAGAAAGATATTTAAAAATATATGTTAAATGATAAACCTGACTGTAAAAAAACTGTTTTAATCATTCTTTAAACATTTTTTTTTTAGTGTTTATGTATTTTTTTGAGACAGAGAGACAGGGTGTGAGTGGGGGAGGGTCAGAAAGAGAGGGAGACACAGAATCTGAAGCAGGCTCCAGTCTCTGAGCTGTCAGCACGGACCTGATGCGGGGTTTGAACTCATGAACTGTGAGATCATGACCTGAGCTGAAGTCGGATGCTTAACTAACTGAGCCACCCAGGGGCCCCTGTTTTGATCATTCTTAACAGACATGAGCCAAAACACATCAGACTTACTTTTTTTTTTTCTTTTTAAAAAATTTTTTTTAACGTTTATTTATTTATTTATTTATTTATTCATATATTTATTTTTTCAACATTTATTTATTTTTGGGACAGAGAGAGACAGAGCATGAACGGGGGAGGGGCAGAGAGAGAGGGAGACACAGAATCGGAAACAGGCTCCAGGCTCTGAGCCATCAGCCCAGAGCCCGACGCGGGGCTCGAACTCACGGACCGCGAGATCGTGACCTGGCTGAAGTCGGACGCTTAACCGACTGCGCCACCCAGGCGCCCCTTAACGTTTATTTATTATTGAGAGACAGAGAGAGACAGAGCATGAGCAGGGGAGGGGCAGAGAGAGGAGGAGACACAGAACCCGAAGCAGCCTCCAGGCTCCGAGCTGTCAGCACAGAGCCTGATGCGGGGCTTGAACTCACGAACTGTGAGATCATGACCTGAGCCGAAGTCGGATGCTTAACCGACTGAGCCACCCAGGCGCCCAGACTTACTTTTTTAACCCAAGAGTCCTCCATCTTGCACACCTGGTTTAGAGTCACTGCCTGGTGGACAGTGGTTACTAATGGGGGGTGGCACACCTGTAGTTGGGTGGAACAGGAAACAAGATTGGGAACTACTGACCCAGACTGTAAGGCCTTAAACATCTTCCAGACAATTTTATATATACCATTCAATTTCTTTATACGTGGTGCAAAAGTGTCAGCCTGCTGCTGAACCAAATCGTTACACTTGATTGAAATTAAAGATAGTGAAGTTTTAGTTACAACTTTTTTCTGTTTTGGAAGCATGCATAGGTATGATATAATATTGGCCTGCCTGGGTGGCTCAGTCAGTTAAGCATCTGACTTGATTTCAGCTCAGGTCGCAATCTCACCGTTTGTGGGTTTGAGCCCCGCACAGGGCTCTGTGCTGACAGCATGGAGCCTGTTTAGGATTCTCTGTCTCCCTCTCTCTCTGCCCCTCTCTCTCTCTCTCTCTCTCTCTCTCTCTCAAAAATAAATACATAAACATTTTTTAAAAAGATATGACATAATGTAGAAAATGTAGAAAAGTGACATAAAAGACAATACATTTCACCCATAATCCCACCACCTAGAGTCATTGTTGTCATTTTGGGTGTACATTTATGGCAGCTAGTCTGAGACTAACTGCCCCAGTTTGCCTAGGACTGAGGAGAGTTTCCCAGATATAGGACTTTTGGTGCTAAAACTGACTAAGTCCGGGGCGGAGTGGGATGAGGTGGTTACCTTACGGTAGTCTCCAAACTGAGATTAACACAAGAACTGCTTGTTTTAGCCAGTCATCTCAGGCAACTCATGGAAAAGAGAGAGAACGAGCTAGTTGTTTTAAGCTGCTAAATTTGGGCGTGGTTTGGTTCTATCTACTTATCTATGTTATACAAGGGCTTTGTACCTGGATTTAAAATCTAGCAGTATATTATAGATATATGTTCATATTTTATTAATTTTTTCAACGTTTATTTATTTTTGAGACAGAGAGAGACAGAGCATGAACGGGGGAGGGTCAGAGAGAGGGAGACACAGAATCTGAAACAGGCTCCAGGCTCTGAGCTGTCAGCAGAGAGCCTGACGCGGGGCTCGAACCCACAGACCATGAGATCATGACCTGAGCCGAAGTCGGACGCTTAACCGACCAAGCCACCCAGGCGCCCCTATGTTCATATTTTAAACTAGTGCTCTACAATATCAGTTTTAATGGCTGCATACAATTCTCCTGAAGGGAGGCAGGGACTGCAATCTGTTTAATAACTCCCATATCATTAGACATTTAATTTCCTTCTCATTTTGTTGCTTTTCCAAGCAAAGCCATCCCAAATACCCTTACAGCTTGATATTTGCATACAAACTCCACGACTACTTCTTTAAGATTAATTCTTAGAAGTGCAATTGCTGAGTAGAAAGGTATTATTTTGAAGGCTTTTGCTGAATATTGCCAAAGTGCCCTTCTTATATGTTGTGCTAATTTACAGATCTACTGATCTCATATAAGAATGCTTATGTTGCAAACACTGGTTTTGCCACAACCAGACAAGCTCCCAAACTCTGTCAACCTGACAAATTAACGAGACTTTCTTATATTCTATAGTTAGCCTCAGACACACCACAGTGAGATTCCTCTGGTCAATTTAAATTGTGCCATGAGAATATGTTCTGTGCAACAGCTCCTGATGTTTACATAAGTT
Source organism: Leopardus geoffroyi (assembly GCF_018350155.1). NCBI lineage: Eukaryota > Metazoa > Chordata > Mammalia > Carnivora > Felidae > Leopardus > Leopardus geoffroyi. Next base: position 100,814,693 of record NC_059327.1, on the reverse strand, counting down.
ATTACTTAAGCCCTCAACATCATCAAATATTTATTTAACATCCACCATAGGTTAAGAATTGCAACCAGAGGTCCCTGTGCAACTTAGAATCTGAAGGAGAGAACAGAGGCAGTATTCTTAATCTTTGCCTTGGGAGTGTTTTTAGTAACTTCCTTCTTTTATTTCCTCTATATAATCACATCACAGGAGAACTGTCCTGAAATTTAGAAAATTAAGCATTTTACATCATGAAATATAAAGTACCTTCAGAAAAGAGAAAAATACATATGCATGGGTTAATAAATGGTTAAAAACTGAATTTCTGTGTAACTACCATCCAACTGAAGAAACAGAACATTATCAATACCTGAAAATCACCCTCTCCCTTCCCATGTATCTTTATGGAGTTCTAATCCAGAAGAGTAACCATTATAACTCTGTGGTGATCATTTCTTTTCTTTCCTCTCTTGTTCTACCATTGTTTAGTTTTGTCTGCTTTTAGTTTTATATCAAGAAAATCATAATGACTCATTCTTCTGACTTGTTTTTGCTCAACATTATATAAGATTCATCCATTTTATTGTGGGTAATTGTGTAATATTCCAAATTATAAACATGCTATAAATTTTAATCCATTCTACTGTTGATAGATTTGGGTTGTTACCAATTTTTGGCCTTCAAGCCAGTCCATGACATAATCATGAAGCAAATACTTTGAATTAATAGACTTCAGATTAGATGCATAAATAAATCTAATCTTTAAAAGACTTAGTTCTTGGGGTACCTGGGTAGCTCAGTAGGTTAAGCATCTGACTCTTGATTTTGGCTCAGGAAATCCCATTGACAGTTTGGAGCCTGCTTGGGATTCTCTCTCTTTCTCTCTCTCTCTCTGCCCCTCCCCTGTTTGCTCTTGGTCTCTCAAAATAAATAAACTTAAAAAAAAAAAAAAAAAAAGACTTCATTCTTTTGTGATTAGGTTTTCTCCTCCAGTGCTTTCAACTTTGATAATTTGCTTAAATTATAGGTTTGACTGTTTGACTATTATATTGAATCTTCTTTAGTTATAACTGTTCAATGAAGGTTATTTTCCTTCCTACCTATGGAATTGTGTAGGTACAGGAAACACTCATAATGGATGGCCACTGCTGCAATTGCCTGGACTCTTTCCTCCTGCCACAGTTGCTGTTCTCAGCGAAAAACTTGGAGTTTCTGGAAAATTGATGGGTTCAGAAGGGGGTGGGGTTAAAGGAACTGACCTGGGAGAGAAAGTAGATCCACCAAGTTAGAGATTTATCTAGATGAGAAAATATCATATTTTAAGAAAGCAGTTATCTTGTGGAAAGTTGGGGAGTCATCACTATCTAGAAAAATGGAATTTTTACCTGATTCAAATTGGGTCCAAATCTGTTTCCACCACCTAACGGTTATATGATGATGACTGATTTACCCATCTGAGAATCTTTCATCTTTTGCAAAACCAGGATGATAAAACCTTTCCTAAGAAATTAGGGAGTGAATGCAAGTGGTTAGGAGGTATTTATGATTTGAAATATAGCATGTTGATAATATTCAGCTGTTGGCTTTTAAAAATAACTTTTAAAGTTTAAGAAAATTTAGATATAAAAATGACATATAAAAATGATATAAAAATGGGGCATCTGAGTAGCTCAGTCGGTTAAGTGTCTGACTTCTGCTCAAGGTCATAATCTCACTGTGAGTTCAAGCCCTGTGTCGGGCTCTGTGCTGACAGCTTGGAGCCTGGAGCCTGCTTCTCTCTCTCTCTCTATTCCTCCCCCACTCATGCTGTCTCTCTCTCTCTCTCTGTCTCTCTGTCTCTCTCACTCTCTCTCAAAAATAAATAAACATTAAAAAATTTAAATAATTAATATAAAAATGTAGATAAAAAGCATTTAATTTAGGCTTAAATTTCTTCTGATTAAACATGTAAAAGTATTTTCAAATCTCTCATGTTGGAAAAACTATTGCTCTGTGCCACTTTATTTTTGTCTCTTTGGGTTGAATAGAGTATTTATCATGTAACTTAATAAGTCAATGGACAGATTCTTCACAAAATGATCAGAATGAAAGATTGAAAAATAGCATCAAATAGGGGCGCCTGGGTGGCTCAGTCGGTTAAACGTCTGACTTCTGCTGCGGTCATGATCTCATGGTCCATGAGTTGGAGCCCTGCGTCGGGCTCTCTGCTGACAGCTCAGAGCCCGGAGCCTGTTTCAGATTCTGTGTCTCCCTCTCTCTCTGACCCTCCCCTGTTCATGCTGTGTCTCTCTCTGTCTCAAAAATAAACATTAAAAAAAAATTTAAAAAGCAGCATCAAATATAAAATCACAACTTTGTATATAAAACCGTATAATCCATTTTATTATATTTGTTTCTTTCCATCTCTTGAAAATACACAAATTTGTAAGAGCCTTAAAACTTGTGTAAAGGTAGGTGGGAATAGGAAAGTAATGTGAAATATCTCAGATTTAAGTAGTTACATACAAGCAAAATCTTTATCCCCTCATATGTTAGATGATTACATGTAAATTGATTGTATTTATTTTATTTATTTATTTTTTTTAAATTTTTTTTTTCAACGTTTATTTATTTTTTGGGACAGAGAGAGACAGAGCATGAACGGGGGAGGGGCAGAGAGAGAGGGAGACACAGAATCGGAAACAGGCTCCAGGCTCTGAGCCATCAGCCCAGAGCCCGACGCGGGGCTCGAACTCACGGACCGCGAGATCGTGACCTGGCTGAAGTCGGACGCTTAACCGACTGCGCCACCCAGGCGCCCCTGATTGTATTTATTTTATATCTTAATCCTGCATGAATGAAGTAAAACTGAAGGTACTATTTATATTTAGAAATTCATAACAGTTGGAATGAAGGAACCAGTTCCACACTTAACTTATATGCTTAATGTAAAAAAATGAGGGAGATAATTAAATATTGGTGAGATGATGTAATAACTATGATTTTGTCTTAAAAAAGGTGCTGTGAAGGAGAGTGGGGAAGAGTAAGAGATAGAGATACTGGATAGAAGTTACTGGATAGAAGTTGGTGGTTGGAAGAGGTTGAGGATTAGGTATGGTGGGTTCGTTATGCTATTATCTTTACTTCTGTGTATGTTAAAAATATGTAAAGGCAAATGTAAAGATAAAAGAGGATCAAATAAGATAGTGAATTTATAGTGTTAACTCCATTTCTAGTACACAATGGACTTAATAAATTTAACCTCTTCACCTTCCATGATAGCTAGGTGAATAGTGGCATTAAAGGAATGGCAGGTTTGATTGCAGAGAGCAGAAATGGAAATACATTGTATTATGTGCTAATAAGTGTGGTAGGTTTTTAGAGATGCTGAGGCTGATAAGACTTGGTTCTTATTTTTTAAGGAGCTTTGGGCTAGAGGGAGAGAGGATGCAACACTAGGAGAGCAGTTTTACAGCAGTGATGGGGTGAGGAGGCTTACTCCAGTATTCAGGAAGTGGGACAGGGTTGTGGAAAGAATGATGTGTGGCTGTCAAAGCAAGCTTTGCCTGTTTTAGAATTTTTCTTTGAACCAGCTTCATGTCCAGAAAAAAGGGAGGGGGAGAATCTCTTCTCCTTTTAAAATTTGTTTTTTCTTGAGTCATGTAGCTTTAATTCTACAAATCAAGAATTCATGCTATTACTCTTAGTTTCCTTGGACAGCTAGACTATGGAGTAAGCAGGAATTTGGGAGCTAACTCTATAATGTCCCAAGTCTAAAATGGGTGATGGGCGTTGAGGAGGGCACTTGTTGGGATGAGCACTGGGTGTTGTATGTAAGCAATGAACCACGGGAATCTACCGCAAAAACCAAGAGCACACTTTACACACTGTATGTTAGCCAATTTGACAATAAATTATATTAATAGATAAATAAAAAATAATAAATTATATATGTATATATACACGTATATATACATATATGCATATATGTGTATATATACATGTATATATACATGTATATAAATGTATATAGATGTATATATACATGTATATATACATGTGTATAAATGTATATAGATGTATATATACATGTATATATATGTATATACACATGTATATATGTATATATATGTATATACATATATATGTATATATACATATACATATACATATACATATACATATACATATATGTATATATATGTATATATATATATATACATATATATGTATATATATATATGGTCCCATTTCACTGAGGAGGTTCTTATCTCTGTATGAATTCTCTATCAGAACTGAAAAGCTATCCAGTAGGAGCTAAAACAAGCCAAACACCATAGTGGATGTCATATTTGGGCAGCAAACTGCATGCCAGGAGAAATAAAAAGACTGACTGAATGTGTCAGAGTAAGAAGCAGACCACCCTTTCAAAATGCTGAGTGCTGTTCAAATGCCTGACAAACGTATATGAATGTTGTCGTGTTTCTGTATAGGAGAAACAACAGAAACTGGGAGACTCAGTGGGTATTCATTCTCATCCATAAACTACTGGTCTTAGGTCCCTTGTCAAAGTATATAAGCAGCCTCAATAGTTTGGTTGTGGTACTGTGTTTAATTTAGTTTCTTCTGACTTCTATTCACCTTTAGTCAGCCACTCTGGTCTCCACTGATGGGTTAGAGGAGGATGACCTTTAAATCATGATGCAAACAGCGTCTTCACCACATGAGGTGCATTTTTGTGGTTAAGTAGTTTTTTAAACTGTCCCTTCCAAAGTTAGGGATAATGAAGAACAATTTCTAAATTTTATCAGATTCAGTTTTCTGAGGATTCCAGATTCTTGGTGGAAAAATCTGTCACAAGGGATCTATGTCCAATGAATTCGGCAGGAAGACTGACGTGAATCAGAGACTGTTCCCATGAGACTCACTAAACTTATTTCAGATGGTTTCCATTATGTGGGATGTGCCACTAAAAGTCTTTGTAAAATGAAGATAGCAGCGCCTGTCTTGTTGGAGGCTTAAAAGACATACACATAGAACACTTAGCACAATGCCTTACACAAAAACAACCCTTGTTGCAGATATATTAGGAACCTAATGTTGTCTTCACTGTTGTAAGGATAGGCAGGGCTTATGAGTAACTATCAGATAAATAGCTGATAAAACTAGCTAGAGGGCAGACAAAAAGCGTACAGCTGGATAGGCATGCTGATACATTGTTGGCTTTCTACTTGGTTCACTGATGACTTGAATAGACTCAATCTTGCCTGTGGGTGTCCCTAAATGTGAACCAACAGGTGGGTTTCTGTTCGTGTTTTATTTTTCTGTTTCAGTGCTATTTAGTGGTGCTCTAGTCCAAGAGGAGAACTTGATGATCCCAGTTGTTGATGAATATCCTGTGTGTATTTAGTGTTCATATATGCATATTGGTATATGAACTTGGTCTTTGGTGGGTTTATTTCTCCTCAGTCCAGAGCAATGTGCTGACTCTAAAAAAAGTTCAGTGATACCTGAAGTGTGCTTCCACAGAGTATAATAAATACTTTGGGTTTTGCAGGCTACATACAATCTCTGTTGCATATTCTTTCTTTTTCTTTCTTTCTTTCTTTCTTTTTTATTTTTTTTAATCTTTATTTATTTTTGAGAGAGAGGGAGACAGAGAGTGAGCAGGGGAGGGGCACAGAGAGAGGGAGACACAGAATCCAAAGCAGGCTCCAGGCTCTGAGCTGTCAGCACAGAGCCCAATATGGGGCCCGAACCCATGAGCCATGAGATCATGACCTGAGCCAAAGTCAGATGTTCAACCAACTGAGCCACCCAGGCACCCCATTTTTCTTTCTTTTTTAAAAAATAATCTTTTAACAATGTAAAAATCATTCACTCAGGGATAGGGAGTGGGGAGGTGGTAGGAGAGAGGGAGTAGATAAAATTGAGGCCAGAGGCTCTAGGGCTGTAACTTGCCTACCTTGTATGACCTCCCAATGGTACCTAATGAATCAGTGTGGGCTGACTGATTTTACATTCCTGAGTCATTCTCTGGGTGATGGGGAGTTGAATTGGTCAAGTCACCACCCAAACCCCTTTTGTAGCCATATTATTAAGGAGTAAAGTTAAGGTGACTATAAATTTCTTTGCTGGACCAAGTAGTGGTCCACTCACCATTACTTAGTGAGTGTCATGAGTCCTGTGGTAACAATTTGTGAAGTCCTGCGAGGTGAAAGGTAAAATCATAAATATTAATTATAACCATTGTTTTGATGAAAGGAGGATTATGGAAGCACAGAAGCCTCTAAATCTACCTACTAAACCATGCTCCAGCTCTAAAGTTCTTGAATGTAGGGGCTAAATTATATTAGAAAAAAAACTCTATGGGATTCTTCTGTGGTCTGAAGTCTAATAAAGGACTGACTTTTCATATGACATTATTTTATAATACCTTCCAAAGCTTTCAGAGTCATTTTCATGAGAAAAAAAAAAAAAAATCAAGACAGAAACATTTTAAGCTATTAGTGCTTTTCATCAGGAATGCAGTAATAGAGTCAGGTTATTGGTGCAAAGCCCCAGACTTCAGTGTTAAAATGAACCCCATCTACAGGGTGAAATTTTTAAGGAGGTATAAAACACACTTAAGGCTCTTTGAAGTAGTTATGAAAAAGAAGAAAAAAACTTGAATAAACATATTTTTCATATTTTATATGTGTTACTATGGAGAAAAATAATTAGAAAGTTACTGAGTGACTTCATTTAGATCAAAATGTTTCTTTTGTGCATTGCTACACTAGCCAAAAAGCCATAAACTGCGGGCAGAAGGTGCTGATTATTTATCCTTATAAATGTCATCTCTTAAAGTCCCAATGCTTGAAAAAGAAAACGGGTGATGTGTCAAGGAGACCTGTTTTGAAATAAAAGGGGATGGTAAAATTCAAAGTGTATTGGTGGGTGATTAAGTTTTAATTTGTACATAGACTTGTAAAAAGATTGGACAAAAGATTGGTTTTTGGTATCATTTTCTGATAAAAGTAAAAATTATAAAATATGGAAAATAAAAAAAATCATACATCCCAACACTCAGAAAAAAAGCCATCATTAAATGTTTTCTCTATCCATCTATTTTTAACAAAATTAGTTGACACTATGAATATTATATTATAACTAGTTTTTTTTTTTTAAACTTAGTATATCAGATCATCTTTGTGTGCTATCCATTCATTAATTTTTATTGAAAGCCATCTGGGGTCGCCTGGGTGGCTCAGTCTGTTGAGCGTCCGACTTCGGCTCAGGTCATGATCTCATAGCTCGTGAGTTCGATCCCCCGCGTCAGGCTCTGTACTGACAGCTCAGAGCCTGGAGCCTGCTTCTGCTTCTGTGTCTCCCTCTCTCTCTGCCCCTAACCCACTCGCATTCTGTCTCTGTCTCTGTCAAAAATAAATAAACATTAAAAAAAAATTAAAAAATTAAAAAAAAAAAGAAAGCCATCTAACCACCAAATGATCTTTGGTAAGATCATGGTAATGACCACACAGTTTTGAGGTTATGAATATACTACAGTTTGCCTAATTGATACATTTGGCTGGAGTGACAGAAACTGGTGAAAACCTGTTCCTCCTCCCAATTTGGATGGATCTATAAATCTCATGCCTCTGGGATGAGTTACTTAAGTCACTCAAAAAATACTTATCCAAAAAGGGGAACTTGGTGGCTCTTGATACAGGGTTGGCTTCAGAGTCACCTGGATCCAGAACTGGAAGTATCAGGACCGTCTTCCCATTTCTCTGCTGTAAGTCTTGGCTTCTTTTGTTGCTGCTTACTCTCTGTCACATCAGATGGCTTCTTGAATGGACATAGCCACAGGAGCTCTGGAGTTATAGGACAGTCCCCGGGGAAGGCTTAGCAATGGCAAAGAAGAGGGAGCTCTTTCGCCCACCTTCAGTTTGTGGAACCTTTGGAAAAGAAAGGCCTAGAAAGGCTCACCTTTGGGTAGTTGCTCACTTCTGGACCAATTGCTATAGAACCAGCCAATTACTCCAATTGCCTGGGCTTTAGTCACGGACCTCCCTGTGGTCAGCGCGATAGCCAGACGTGTGAGATTTATAGAACCATCTAAATTAGGAGGGAGAACAGTTTTTCTTTTTTTTTTTTAAATTTTTTTTTTCAACGTTTATTTATTTTTGGGACAGAGAGAGACAGAGCATGAACGGGGGAGGGGCAGAGAGAGAGGGAGACACAGAATCGGAAACAGGCTCCAGGCTCTGAGCCATCAGCCCAGAGCCCGACGCGGGGCTCAAACTCACGGACTGCGAGATCGTGACCTGGCTGAAGTCGGACGCCCAACCGACTGCGCCACCCAGGCGCCCCGAACAGTTTTTCTTCATAGCGAGTGAGGGGAGGCTGGTCCAAGAGGACTGCAAAATATGGTGCTTTGCAGGCAAATATAAGCCTTGTCCATTATGTAAACTGTTACCACTTTATGCAATTAAATGTTTATGTTTATAGTTAAATCTTGAGCAAAAGTTTAAAAATAGAGGTTAAGTTGGTTGCTCCAGAAATCTGTTGCGTTTGTTCTAAACAACTTCAGGGGATTAAAACAAAGTATTAGAGTGATGCTACATAGTAAAAACTGAAGAATTATAGCTCCCATGCTATTTTATTCCAAGCCTTCTTAAAAATTGAGTGTTCTAGCTTCTAAGTACTTAGCTTTTCCTGTTATTTCATAAATTGGTTTCAATTTCACCAACTCCTATTTCCTGAATTAAGAACTTCCTGCATTAAGAAGTTCATTACCTAAATTACAACTTGCTGTAAGCATTCCACATATGAGCCAGCAAAACTTGAAGTTGTCCTGGGGTCTGAGAAAGACTCCTTTCATCTGTTCTCTCAGTGAATCAGGTTTGTACGTTGATGAAATATAGTACACAGTATTGCTCCCAACTTCCCCATATTGTTAAGTACAGTGTCTTTTAGGTAGTGAAAGGCCTAGGAGGAAATTGGGGGGGGGGTCTGAGAAGTCTAGAAAGAGGGGTGCCTTAGAAGAAGATCTTCACATGATTAGGCATGCAGTTCTTACCTGCTCTCACCTCCAAAAAGCAACAGTGACCACAGACTGACTTCTGCCTCTAGCCACCAAACCTCCCTCAGGCAATTCTTCAAGCAGTAGCCATTCAAAAATAATCGTCTTGTTTATTTTATTTTGCTGGGTCTTTTTTGAACTTTCATGTATCTTTAACATATCACTTCATTGCTTATTTAGGCTAGAGTGCGGGTTTAGGGCAGTGCAGAAGGAAAAACATTATTCGTATCTGATTCTGTACAATATCAAGTGCTGCATACAAATATGCCCACCAATGAGTTCATTAAATAATTAAGTAATTGGTGTTTTAAGTGTGTTTTACTATGCAGGAATCCTTGATGCATTGTTTTATAGACACCGAAGAGTGTTTCAGTGGTATTTGGGGATATTGGTTGGGATTTTCAGACACACTGGGAACACCTTATTATTCTTCCCATTAAAAATAATGGATTTATAGTTCCTGTCATCCAAAAATTAGCTAACCAATTTTTGTAAAAGGATTTAAGCTTACTATGCAACATATTTTTCAGGATGGGATAATGAGGCATTTCTGTATAAACTAAATTTGGATATTATTCTGATTAAACCACAGTGAATGCCTCATAACTGAAATATAGTGCATTATGGGTGACCCCTCCCCCTCATTCTTTCTCCTAGAATAAAATCTAGGAGAATTTAATGACTCCTTTTTGCATAAATTCTTGGAGGGTAAGGTCAGCAGGCTATTCACCTTTGCATATGAAGGGGATCAGAATATGCCACCCCAAAAATGCCATGTGGTATAAGGATTATTTTGAGCTAAAGGCAATTAAGAAAGAGCAAACACAGAAAGAACTCCTGCCCTCCCCCTTTCTGCCTAAAAGCAGAAAGTATACATGTCTCTTTTGTAAAGGAAGTTTCCCTTTGTAAAGTTAGTTTTCTCTTCTGAATCTCTTGGATAATTCTTATCACCTCAGGTAACTTGAGACATGCCAAACCTTACCTTTTTGTCTGGTCTCTTCATCACCCTTTGTTAAAATGGTATATAAGAACGTGGGTCTCTTTGTTTAAAAATTTTTTTTTTACATTTATTCATTTTTGAGAGACAGAGAGAGACAGAGCACAAGCGGGGGAGGGGCAGAGAGAGAGAGGGAGACACAGAATTCAAAGCAGGCTCCAGGCTCCTAGCTGTCAGCACAGAGCCTGACGCAGGGCTCGAACCCACGGACCGCGAGATCATGACCTGAGCCGAAGTCGGCCGCTTAACCGACTGAGCCACCCAGGCGCCCCTCCATATATTATTTTCAAAGAGATAAAAATTGTTTTATTTAGTCTATCTTGATACCAGTTCTGTCTGCATGTTCTAAGTAGGAATCTGGAAATTTTATACTAATTTTAGCAAACGAATGGTCAAATTAGATAATTCACACACTGCAAATGGATTAGGTTTTGATATATATGTGTATATATACACATATATATACATTTTTTTCCTGTATCTGGGATACTACCTGAAACTACTGATACCCATTGGCAATTCATAAAAACATGAGGAAATCGTTACCCCATCCTTGATGAGTAATGAAATGTGATTGGTTGTAGAAACGTTTATACTGATGTTGGTACTTGGGAGAAGTATAGGGCTTAAAAGAGATGATTCCCAAAAGTTAGAAAAAAGGTAAGATTAAAACCTTAGGTAAGGCTTTAGAGGGAAGTTATGATGGGAAGGTGGATGGGGAACAGAGTTAGGTGGGGACTTGGAGCCTGACAGAACATGGTGGGCTTAAAGATGGCACGAGGAAGCCATGAAGAATGGGCAGTCTGATGTGGAGCTCTGTCGTGAGAATAATAGATAAAGGAGTGGAACTGAGTAGAATCCACGGAATCCACAGAATTGTGATTTGGGTGGCTGGAAGGAAGATGGTTTCTATCAAGAATCAAGAGGTGGACCTGGAATTGAGGAACAAACAGTTTTCCTTCACCCCTTCCCTACCCACCCCCCACCCTGAGGCCATGAAAATTGACAGAACTATTACTCCTTAGGAAGTAGATGTGAAGGTGAACCAGAAGTGGGACTTAAACAGGATCATTAAAATCCTGTGTCCATCTAGGTTAAGTTCAGTAAGCCCAGGTCCCTGGATATTACTCAATTTGTATCCTTTGATATCACCTCATTGTTCCGAGTTTATTCTAAGCAGTGACCATATGGGTATATTTTAGAGCACACAGGACAGGAGGAATACTCCATAGGAATAAGAATATTTTAGAAAGGGGTGTCTGGGTGACTCAGTTGGGTAAGCATCTGACTCTTGGTTTCAGGTCAGGTCATGATCTTGCAGCTCATGAGTTCCAGCTCTGAGTAGGGCTCTAGAGCAAGGAGCCTGCTTGGGAATCTCTGTCTCCCTCTGTCTCTCCCCTCCCCTGCTTTCTCCCTCTCTCCCTTTCTCTCGGGATAAATAAATAAACTTAAAAAAAAAAAGAATATTTCAGGAACATGGTCTCTGGAGAAAAAACCCCCAATTCTTGAGTAATAATGGCATTAAGTTAACAAACAGTGGACATTCAGATCAGGGCTTCTTCACAGAAGCTTTAAGGACTATTGTTCAGATAACAAGACTATCAATTCTGAGGTTTTAAAAAAATGCTGAATTTATCTTGTTTAGCAAGGGAGATGGAATATTGGAACATGGTTTACTTGAGGATTGCTTGATCGGGATTTATACTTTTCTGAGTCAGAGGGTTTGTTCTAAAGGAAGGGAGAAAACGTTTTATTAGCTCTAACAGAATTGGGGAATGATATGAATTGGCTCTTGTACCAAAGCTGGGCTGCTTTAACCTACTCAGCTTAAAGCTGTTTCACTTTGTTTGTATAATCCCTGATAGGGTTTCAAAAATCCCAGTTCCTCAAGGTCCATGATTTAAAGAATAACATTTCTTAAAACTATGCCCCTGATGCTCACCACAGAAGGAGATTTATAGTTTTGACCATATTCAGTCAGGCAGACCAAGAAATAATTTGAATTATGTGGTCTAACCATGTTTATTGATCAAATTAACTGGAAAATATTTGAATCTGTTATTCATCTGGTGTTATAAAGACTCAACCTTTAGCAAAACCTAATACTCCTTTGTTAAGAGTGTTAAGAATGGAGAGTCTCAAGTAGGTTGTGTGTTTCAGGAGTATTAACCATGGGTTATGGAGTCTGAGCCAGGGGGATTCCAAAGTATGTTAGAACAGTCTGTTCCATTTCATGAATTTTGTTAAGCACATGATAAACATATCATACCTACTGTTGTTATGTGCCAGTATGCCCGATGCTTTATGTAATCTCTAATTCTCAACAATCCTACAAGAAGGTAAGGGTATTGCTATTACCATTTTACAAATGAGAAATCTGGGGCTTAGGTAACCCACTCGAGGTCATCCAAGTGGTAAATAACTGAAATGGAAATTTAACAAGGATCCTTCTGATTTCAGATTCTGTGATCAAACCCCTGGACCTTGCCCCTGCCTCTCTCACTGTCTGTGTGAATCTATTACAAGTTAGTGCCCGTTCTGTCATGGGTTTATTTTGAAGAGTGCACTTTAGCACAGGACAAATAATTCACTAAGGAAATAATCACTATCCAGTTTAGGCCCTCCATTAGGATGCATAACTATACCTTCAGTGTCCTAGTATAGCTCATGGGACAAACTCCTTTCAACTAAATCATCAAGCACTACATCACCATCTATCCTTTGGGTGAGAAGGAAAAAAACACTATTCGGGTTCAACCTGTGGACAGAGTGAGGTATCAGTAAAAGGTGTCTCTTCATAGTTATTATTCTTTACTCTGACTTTTAGTCCCTCTCCTTTACCCATATTTTCAAGTCCAATAGTGCTTCTAATCTGGACAAGAATCACCAACAGTAATAATTCATACTGAGGTTTTAGTGACTAAGTGCATCACTAAACATTTTGTCTTCTTTTCAAAGAGAAAAAAACAGGGGAAGACAATGGCTAACACAGAGAAAGCAACTATTAGCAGCACGGATCTTTGGGCACTCATTAGTCATAAACATCTAACTTTTTAATATACTTGAAGGATGGCAGAATATGCCTCCCCAAAATATGCTATTTGGACATACAGATTATTTTGAGCTAAACAAGGAGTGCCTGGGTGGCTCAGTTGGTTAGGTGTCTAACTTTGGCTCAGGTCATAATCTTGCAGTTCATGAGTTCAAACCCCACCTCGGTCTCTGGGCTAAAAAACAGCTCAGAGCCGAAAGCTGCCTTGGCTTCTGTGTGTCCTTCTCTCTCTGCCCCTCACCTGCTTGCTCTCTGTCTTTCAAAAATAAATAAATAATATTTTGAGCTAAAGGCACTAAAAGATAGCAGGTGCAAGACGGGCCCTCTGATCTCCCCTTTTCTTCCTGAAAGCAGGAGATAAAACTCCCCTGGGAAAGATGCCCTCCCTCTAGCAGGAGGAAAGGAACATTCTTATCACTGGAGATGGGGAGTAAAGGCTGAGAGACATCTGTACAAGCAGACCTTGTTAAAATAACTCTTATCTTCCTTTGGTCTCCCGTATGTTTCAGTTACTTTTCTGCAATTGCCTCTCTTTGTTCAACCTAATATATATGCACTTAGGTTTTGCTACTTCTTTGCATTTTCATTTCCTTATGAAGGCTCCTGTGTCTTTTAAAACTTACATTAAACAAATCTGCTTTTCTCCTGTCAGTCTGTCTTATGTGAGTTTAATTCTCAGGCCCAGCCAGAGACCCTATGAGGGTAGAGGTTAGGTTTCTGCCCTGCTACAGTACCTGCAGTACTGTTCCACCTTCCAAAGTGAAGCAGAATCCACTTCTTCCCCCCAAGCAGCCTGTATTTCAAAACAGGAGACAGGCAAGGCAAGAGTCTCATGGCAGAGGCATCACTGGAGTCATGCACAGGTGCTCAGAGCACATAGGGAGTGTTTGGGGGGGGGGTGTGCAGCAGTATTACTGGGAAGCAGTAGCTTCCTTTTGGTAGACATCACATTAGTAAGGCTGACATTATTCACACTGTGAGATGTGAAGGTCAAATACCTCTCACAGCTTTTGGCTGTGTGCGGCAACCTCACTTCAAGAGGCTGTTGAATCAGCATGCCCATGTGATGTTTCAGGGTGCGTCCTTGGGCACAGGAGTGGGGATGAGAGGTGGTGTTCTAAATGTCAAGAGAGTCATCAGCACCACAGTAGAAGTTTCCAGAGATTCCTGCCAGACCCAGTGTAAAGATGCAGGGATAAAGTAATGATCTCTTTTTGAGAAACTTCTATAATAAATTAGGATTGGGGTTAAGGTGAACCTGCTTCTAGCTTCTGAAGCCTCACGTTCGTGAAATTCACATTTGTGAATTTGGGGGAAATACAAATAGCTTTTGTCAGGTTGTCAGTTCTACCCTTTGTAGGGGACCATTTTTTGTGGTTCGGGCTATTCATACATTCTGATGGTGTTTATTTTTAATTATCTTGATGATGTTTCTCTTGATTATTTAGTGAATAGCTTTTCATTTCTTTGAACATAGTTAGAAGGTCTTATTAGTATGTAATTCCTTGCATTTTGCAGAGTAAATGCAGAGATCTTAATGATTTGGGACTCAATCCATGTGTAAGATACTGTCATTTTTCAGGGCCAGATGCTGAATCTGCCCAAACCATGTTCTTACTATTCAAGAGTCATTCCATTGAATTAAGTCCCTCCCCTCATGCCACCATTTCTTGTAAAGGTCTTTTTGTGTGATTTGGCTATTACAACATTAGCTCATGAAGACCCATAACTAAATAATATAGGACTATTATTATTATTTTAAATATTTTTAAAATGTTTATTTATTTTGAGAGAGACAGGGAGGGAGGGGCAGAGAGAGAGGGAGACAAAGAATTCAGGCAGGCTCCACAATGTCAGTGTCGAGCCTGAATGGGGGCTTGAACTCACAAATTGTGAGATCATGACCTGAACTGAAATTAAGAGTTGGACACTTAACCAACTGAGTCACCCAGGCGCCCCAAGATTATTATTACTTTTAAAGAAATTAGAGAGCCAAAAAGAGGAGATGTCAGAGAGAGCATGTGGTAAAGGGAAAATTGGGAAAAGGAAGTGTACTGAGGGCTTCTAGAAAGCATTGGCCAACTCTTGACAAGGAACTCTATGAAAAATAACCAGGACTAGGAGACAGACTGTCTGTTTTGTGGTTTTGCATTGACTGAGCCTTTTAAGATTCCTAGGGCAGATGATTTTCTTTGCCTTCTTAGGAAGATGCTAAATTTATAGTAAGTACCCTCAAATTAAATGATGGTATAGTCAGACAGTCAATTGGTTTTGGCATTACATTCAGTCATAAAACTTGTAATATTAAAAAAATAAAGCATGATAAAACAATGCCCTTAGAATGAGTATAGTTTTCTTTTTAAAAATGTTTACCTCAAACATTTAAAAATGTTTACCATTTCTCATGGGGAAATGATTGAACTGTATTAGACTCCAAGTGCAAAATCAGTATTCACTCTCACTTTCTACCTTTTGTTTAACAACAACAACAACAACAACAACAACAACAACAAACTACTCCTAACATAACTTACAGCAGCGGTTCCCACACTTGGCTGATGATCAGAACACCACAGCATTTATTACAGATTCCCAGGAATCTATTCTAGAGCTTCTGTATCAACATCCAGGAGTGGGGCCCCAGGAATCTGTATTTTTAAAAAGCTGTCCGTGTGATGCAGATATTCAGGCAGATTTTAGAACCACGGCCATAAAACAAACAGGGATTTAAATTCTCAGTCTTATCTCAGCGTCTCATCGAATGTGCTCCTATAATGGTCTAAGGTAATAATGACCTTGTGGTAGGCTATTTCCTGTTGATTAATGACCAGTTGGAAGAAGTTGTCTCTAGGATCTTTCAATTCAGACTGCCAATAATTACCCAACTAAAGAGATGCCTGCAGTTTAAATGCGTCCAGTTTTCTCCACAAGAAACACTGCACTCCTAGACTGCCTTAATTGCATTTCTTTTCCTAATTCATCTCTCCAGTGCCACGGTTGCTCTAAAACAGAAAAACACAAACAAGAGGATCAAAGTGTATGTCTGTGCTGGAACAAACAGAAGTAAGAGAGGCTGGGAGAAGATTTAGCCCTTGGGTGGATTTTGCTGAAATGTTCTATTTGTGCCGCAGTGATTCGTACCAGGTCATGTGAACTAGGTTGCCCTCAGTCTCTTTATAGATTACACCCCATTTCCTTTACCGCGCTGCTAAGTAATTCTTAGGGAATTATTCTCCCTCAAACTTCTCTCTGCTAACAGAGTGATCTGCCACACATGCTTCCACTTCATGTACTGCGGGACAGCCGGTGGCTTCATAAAGCTGCCTGCCTTTCAAATGGCGCAGGCTGGAGCTGCAATCTTCCCACCCACCCCTTTCCCGTGAGGTAAAGAGAATGTTCATACCTCAGGTCTTGTTACCAGGCAACAGAGTTCCATTTGCCAATTGCCACCATTTCCTTCTCATAGTATTACAGGCCTTATTATTAACATTTAGTTCAGAGAAATTGCTGTCATTATGTGAAGTAACTTCCTTTAGAGGTTATTCATTAACCTTAGGTATTTTACTGTGTAATTATAATTGCCAAGTGCCGCAGGCTTGGAAAACCTTTGAACTCCTCAAGGTATTAGGGGACGGCAGAAAGGATATTATCTGATTTCTCTTCCTTTTCCAGTTAAGTTTTAATTTTGAAGGTGCCCCATTTCCCCCCTAGAGGTGTCTGCCTTTCTAAAGGTAAACTCTTCCCTCCTCTTCCACGTTGCCGACTGTAAACTCAGAAGAGAACTAGGAAGGAACTTGCCTGTTAGACTCTGAGTTCCCCAAATGTTGTAGAGCAAAATGAAATTGTTCCTCCTTTGTCTTAAGGAAAATGGTGTGGCTATTCGGGAGCCCACGTGGTTGGCATAGGTGCCCTTGTGCCTCGGTGGGGCTCCTTGAAGACCTCACACAATACTTGAAATTGCATATTGCGCACAATCTTGTTCTTACACAGCGGAAGACCCTCATCCTGTTGCTCACTCCATGGCTCTATAAAAGCAATTTTTTTCACTCCCAGGCTTTGCAGGAGCCAGGTGTGCATTCCATAATACGCCTATTGTATAGCCATTCACAGTAGCCATTGCTTATACAAGGACACTTCTGATTTGTCCTATTGCATGGTTGCCAAGGACTTCAGTCCCCACCCAGTACAACTTCAGGTATGCATTTCACATATATTTTCAGGCAAAAGAAAAAGAAAAAAAGAAAAAAAAGCATTCCTCTCCCGCCCCGCCCCGTCCCCCCATGCCTCTTTGTTTTAAGACACACAAAAGTAACTGGCAGTTTTCTTCCCCCAAACCTATGTGCCTGCAGCGCGGGGGCCCTAAAAAAGGAACCCTGTTTCCCTCCACCCAGGTTTCTGGTTTCTCCACCCTGTCTCCCCACAGTCCTTCACTCCCTGCACCCTGCTCTTCCGGCCTCCACCCAGACTGGAGAAGTGGCCCGACATTCCAGGTAACCTGATTCCCCAGACGGGAGAGGCGGGGGCCTGATGCTGGGAAGGCGCGGCCACGTGACCTTTTCTGCCCGCCAAGGGAAATGCATACCTTACTCCGAAAACTAGGGGACAGGTGAGCCCAGAGGACTGTTTTGAATCTGGATTTTAAAAACACGTATTTACTAAAAGGGTGTTTGCTTCTGCATCAGACAGCTTTCACTTTGATCATTACAAATGAAAAGCCAAGGCTGGTGGTGGGGTTTTCCTGGCGTGAACTGATCTGCAAGACAAAGGCAGCTCAATCTCGGGGAGGAAAAGGCGGAGCTGGTTTTATGGGAGCTTCGGCACAAGTCTGAACGCGGAGGCTTCACGTGGGGAGCGCAGAGCCGCCCAGGCAGGAGTCCCAAGCTGCAGGCCTTGGCTGCGAAGTGCGTCCCTCCGTCGTTTCCCCAGCTCTGGCGGCTCTGCCGTCCCTCACCTGCCCTTGACAGCTCTCTTCTTTGATCTGTAAAATGGGAGAAAATAGGGGACACTTTGATATTCTTTAAAAGCTCGGGGATTTGCTGGTTCCTCCCCAAATAAAGGGCTTGTAGGGAGTTTCTTTGAGAACTGGAAGCAACATGCTGTCGCATGTAATAATCTAATGAGCTGGGTCTCCTCTTCCAGTGCCCATTAATCAATCAACCAACACTGGAAGCATGTACTGTAGATTCTATGCCTTGTGGAGAAGTAAGGGCATGGTCTCAGCTTTTAAGGTATTTATGATTTAGCTGACGAGTTGAGATACAAGAGCATAAAACGTGATCATAGCTGATATTATTGAGTACTCCCACGTGCCAGGCTCTCTGTGGCACTTTCCTTTATTACGCATAACACCCCATCCAGTAGGCACTATATTATCATCTCTGTTTTGGACACATTTTAGGGAGATCACTGGCCCCAGGTGGCACAGTGTGTGGCAGGCAGCCTGTGTGTGCATGTGTGGTGGTCACCAGGGGATGAGCTGCATCAGCAGGCCCAAATGTGTTTAGCATCCTGTGAAGGTGAGTGGTCAGTTGCTTTTGGCCTCAGCTTCTCCACTCTGGCCCCAGGACCGTTCTCACCCTCTCTCTGATGAGCAGGGAAACCGCCTTGGGTCACCCTTGAGGAAATTTTAGCCACCGCTGCCCTTTGGGACCGGACATAAGCCTTCTTCCTCTTTGTCTGTACTCAGCAGTCAACCCAGTTAATTTCTCCTTAGGCAGCATTAACCTTGTGCATACACCTTGTCCTGTCTTCTGTGATTTTATTGCCCACGTAGAGAAGGATCCTCCTTCAAAGCAGTGAAATGTACAAAACATTCAAAGCAGAACTTCCCCTCAGTGAAGTGGACTGGATGGTCTCCTAAGTCCTTTCCTTGAACATTTGATGGTTTGTTCCCTCTCTGCTTTACATAGTCAGGTAGAGTCAGGGTTTCACCAGTTCTCCAAAGGTGGGTCTGATGGGATAGCATCTTCAACTCAGTTTACCACTCATGATGACTAAAGGGCCAAACAGAAGGTGGTTTCCCACATAAGCCAGCATCTTCGTATTTTTTAATAATTTGAAACGCTAGCCAATAGGATTTTATGAGGATCAGAGTGCGGGGGGCGGGAGATACATCCTTTGACCTGGTATATAATCCCACATATCTGGATGCTGGGCTGATTACAGCAGCTCCCTTGGGCATAGGTCTGAATGGGAAACATTTCAGTGTTTGGAAAATTCCAGATTGATGGGAATTAACCCTGGGTCTACTGTTTGTTTGTTTGTTTGTTTTTAATGTTGTATCCCCTAGGTGATGGGGATTGAAAAGGCTTAAAAATCCTTATTTAGCATAATTCTCTCTTCTCTAAACCAGAAATAGAGGTATCTGAAAATTTGCTTTTCTTACTTTTGCTTTTATTGAGCACTTCTATTTGCATCATTTATTGGTAAAAGTAATGGAAAGAGTGAGTAGGTGTAGGGAAACCTAGGTTCTAATTCTGGACCTGCTACTAACCAGCCTTGGGCCAATGCATACTAATTCCCACCCATAGGGTCTCAGTTTCCTCAACTTTAAGGAACACAAAATAAAAATTTGGACCAGGCCAGTGTTTTTCAAATCAGAGCATCTCTGCTTTTGTCTTTTCTGCATTGGAGTTTTGTGTAAGATATTTATTTAAGAAATGGAAAGAGAGATTCACTGATAACAATTGTTATAAACTCACTGTTCCAGAGGCCCACTGAGGTTGTTAGCTGTAATGTTCTACAATTCTCTTAAAGGCATTTGGTGATGGCTGTGCTCCTTGGGAATCACAGTTGTGTCCTTTGGCTGGATTATAAATTGCGTAAAGGAAAGGAGTGGAAGACAAGGCTGGAAGTGAAGTTTCAGTCCAGATTTGGGATTGCCATGGGTGCTGGGCCAAGGAGGCTGGGCACTGCTTAGTTGAAAGTCAGGAGCCACCAGTGGTTTTTGAGAGCAAAATTTTGTCAGTTATGATTTGCATGCAACTGTGAGTAACAGAGACCTAAAAAAGAGTGGCTCAAGCCACTATGTGAGAAAGCCACTGTGCTTCCTTATATAAAAGCCTCTGGAGATTGGCAGTCTAGGGCAGGTGTGTGAGCTCCATGCAGTCTTTAGGGATCCAGGTCCCTGCTAGTTTTCTGCTCTTCAGTTCTAGCAAAGCAGGCTTTCATCCTCATCGTCCATTCAGGGTCTGAGCTGGCTGCTGGACTCCACCCACCATGCTTGCCTTGCAGGCTAGAAGGAAGAAGAGCCAATGGTGCATGGGGTGTGCATCCCTGCTGAGTCAGCTCGCTTGCTATAATCAGCCTTCTCAGCAGTCCCTCATAACCCATTTTTTTACATCTCATTGGTCAGAACTTGGTCTCATTGCCACGCCTCATTTCAAGGGAGGCTGAGAAATGTACCATTTATTTTGGGCAGCAGTGTGACTAGCTAAACGTCAGGCTTCTGTTACTAAGAGAGAAGAGAAAATAGATATTGGGAGGCAGCTTGTGTGTACTCTCTGCTATAGCAAATGATACGAATTGTGCCCTGGATTCATTTATGTGGCAGCAGTAGATGGGAGAATTGGGACCAGGTCGAGGGAATGAGGGCTGAACTAGGAAGACTGGTAGGGAAAGCAGGGGGAGCTAATGCAGAAGACCTACAGTGATTTTGTCAGCTGGGAGGGAGCGAGTGGGAGGATGCAAAGGAGATGCCCAGGTTTGGAACCATGTGAAAGGGATGCTGGGGATGCCAGTACCCAAAATAAGGAAGTTGGAGGAGGAGGAATTTTAGGAAAGGAGGTCATGAATTAGATTTTGGACATGTTGAGTTTGTGCTGGTGGTGGTACACCAGGACTGGAATTTGGGTGAGGTAGGGGGGGTTGGCCCTGTGTGTTTCCAAGTAAATATTACCTACTTTTTAAATTCCTAATATCTAGGATGGCCTAATGTTTCAGATGCACTTTTGGGCTTCATAAGTTCTTACTTAAGGACATTCTGTAAATCGTGATGGAGTAAGGCAATGGAGTTACTTCTCTGCTGAACCGAAGATCCATAGAGATTCTCTCCCACTGTTGGGCTTAAGGATCCTGAGAGTTATGACAGGGATGTTGTTCCAGGGAAATGCACATTTCTTAAAAAGGCTCTGCTCAGAATCCCTATGTGTTCTTCAACCCTAGTGAGCTCAGATTTGGACAAAACACAAAATCCTTCCATTTTAGTCCAGAGGCATTTCTTAGTAGCAGATTTCCTTATTTCCATTTTGCTCTCAGCTTCCGCCTGGCTTCACCTGGCCTCACTTGACCTTCCCCGTCTTAGGCTCATTGTTGGTGGGGGGGCACAGACTAAGTGGTGCCACCCCTGTATTCAGGAGGGATATACATAAGGAGCCATATCCCACCTCTGGAGTCCAGGAGAAAAACTGACAATGAAAATGTGGAGGTGAGGACCCAAGTTGGATGGGGAGTGGGAATAGTCAAGGAGTTTAATAGAGTTTTCACTCATACGTGGATCCTGAGAAACTTAACAGAAGACCATGGGGGAGGGGTAAGGGGGAAAAACTACAGAGAGGGAGGGAGGCAAACCGTAAGAGACTCTTAAATACTGAGAACAAACTGAGGGTTGATGGGGGGTGGGGGAGAGGGGAAAGTGGGTGATGGGCATTGAAGAAGGCACCTGTTGGGATGTGCACTGGGTGTTGTATGGAAACCAATTTGATAATAAATTATACTTAATATAAAAAAAACCCAACTTTAATAGAAAAGGTGATCGAGAGATTACAGGTTAAGGCAAGGGGTTGTGAGCTCAGTTAGCAGAACTTAAATCCCCTGAGCAAAAGGCATTATGTGCATCTTACCTGGATAAAAACAACTCCTTGAAAGGCAACCTGGGTGAGATAGTTCCAAGTGGGGGCCTTAAAAAAGACACGCTCAGTGAGAGAAGAGAGGGTAGTCTTCACCCAGCATGCATGGAGTGTGCAGTGTTAGTTACCAGAATGCCTGTTACATAAACCTAGATTGGATATCCCTTTGCTTCAGAATTTTGAAGGCATTGTTCTACTGTCTTCTGGCTGAGGATATTGCTGTTGAGGATAGCAGTTCTGACTACCAGTCCTTTATTTGTGACGTTTTTCTTTTTCCAGATGCTTTTAGTATCTTTTCACTTTGACATTGACGTGCTTTGCTGTAAATCTTTTATTAGTCAGTGTGCTGTTCCCTTAATGAGCCCTCACTTGTGTCCTTCAGGTATGAGGAATTTTCTCATATTATTTCTTTGATCACTTCTTCCATGAAATTATCCTGTTTTTTCTTTGTGGAAATCCTATTAGTCACATGTCAGATCTCCTAAACATCTTTTCTCTCTTATTTTTCGTCCCTTTGTTTTATATTCTGTGGGTCTCAGTATTGCCTTCTTTATAGCACATTGAACACAGTGTTCTTTTTCTATTATAGTCCAAAGAGTGATCATGGTCCAGAACGGAGATGGGCTGGGGAAGGCTTTTTGGCACTGGTACTTTGTTTGGTGGGAAGGTGTTCTGAAGTTTCCCCTCATTTGCTGCTAGTCATCACCCACATGGCTCTCACAACTGAAGTTCATTGGTTCCTTGGATTTCTTGATGGAAGCGGAGACCTTCTTTGCAACCTCAATTCTTCCAGCTTTCTTAGCACATAGGTTCATGCTTCAGGTTAGTAATGTAACATGTAACTAAGGAATTGAAGAGGTGGATGATTACATTGAACAGCCTGTTGTCATCAGTATACGTAGAGTGGTTTTAGTCATTTAGGCGAATGACTTCAGGCAGCCAACTACCTGTATTGCTTGAGTGAAGCTGCTTTTCTGACAAATTGTATTAACCTTAGTTTCAGAATCTTCACTTGAACATCATATTGGCATAATATAAATTTAAGAATGCTTGCTTGTTTTTTGTATTTTTTGAATGGCATTTGAGTACTTTAGCAGAATAAATGAAACTAATCTTTTACTTCTGCCCTCTATTGAACCTACCTGTCGTTTAGGAGGAAGTCAAGGCCTTGCCAGAGTTGTCAGTGTCCTGCCCCGCCCCCTCTCCAGCCCTGTAGCAAACTCTTTTCTGTTTACATTCTATAATACTGCTACACCATCTTGGTTCTTCCATTTTTAGGCCATCTCTTGATGCCTTGCACACCTCTCTGTTTTACTCTTTTTGATTCTTCTTCCTCTCATTCTCTAAGTTGGTGTTTTTGAAAGAGTGGTTTGTGGATATCCAGGTTTAGAAGCACCTGGGGCCTGACCAGATCTCCTGGATCAGAACCTCCAGGGGTAGGGTGAGGGTGGCTGAGGGGGCTGCTTGTTGGCCAGGCACTCCTGGGGATTCTCTTGCACACTGGAGTTCAAGATACTCAAATTCCCAATATCCACCATGCTCAGTTCCTGACTCTGCTTCATGTCTTTGGCCCTTTCTCTTGGGGAGTTCATACACTGGTGGGCTTTGCTCTCCTGCAGAGCACCGGAGGCTCCACTCTAGCTCTGACCATTTATTTAGCCTTGAATCTTCTATTTCCATCTATTCATAGGGACTCTTCTCTGTGCTGGGTGTGACCATTCACACTTGCCATCTATTGGCACAACATCCCCAGGAGTTAGGTATTTTTCTCCTAGGTTATTTGCTAGGTGAGGCCACACAGCCTGGGAGGGATATATATGGTAGGACTTGTTTTGTTAGAATCATAATAAATGCATATTGAAATCACGGATGAGAGAATGATTCACCTTGTACACACTATCTTTGTAGACTTTCAATAAAGTCTGGATTTGTTGTTCTTTCTTGCGTTACTTCTACTAGGACCACTGGGAGGTAGGAGAGGGGGAAATAAATGGTAGGTTATGTGCAAGAATTCAGCATTAGCAATCAAAGTGGAAAAGCTGTGGGAACCTCCCGAGAATATGATAGGGCTAGCTAGGAGTGTCCTAAAATGAGACTTTTATCCAATAACATTTTTTTTTTTGGTGGAATTTTTTTTTTTTTATGGTGCTCATTGACTGTTGATTATTGCAGAACTGGGTCAGTCAGAGGTCAGGAAGGCAGGGAAGGGGGAAGCTGTGGGTTTAGAGATGGAACATGCAGTTCCACAAACCCGCGCAAGATCTTTAGAAAGAACACAGGGTTTAAAAATCTCATTTGGGGAATTTTCTGTATAAAATTATCTGAAGAGCAGATCACTGCACTGTTCACACTCTGCATATGAAACAATACAAACGTCATAGGAAAAAAATCCCATTATGGGAAGGCAGTTAGAATAATTGCACGTTAGAAGAATTAGGTCACTGCTGGCCAGATTGGGCGGTGATTCGAATCCATTTTAGTGCTTGCGAAAGGAATGCTTGACCCACAGAAAGTGGACTTTGAGCGTGCCCCCTCCGCCGCACAGGTTGCTGATAGATCCCAGGGGGGTTGCCACTTCCTCCATGGAGCTCCCCACTACAGCTGGAATCGGAATCGGGGTTTGTTTCTCCAGCTGTCTAACCTTCAGTTTTATCTGTCTCTTGTTGACCTCTCGGTTTTATAATGAGTCAGTTTATTTGCTTGTGCAAATTGAGTTTTCTTAGAGAGAAATAGAACAGAGCTAGAAAGAGGCCAATGTTTTGATTGTTTCCTCTTACGAAGGAGAAACACCCTGGGACCAGGCACTGCAGAGGCTGTTCATGCTATGACAGTCCCTGTGGTTGGTTTATTTTAAGACGGCGTAGTTAAATCTGGTGGGCAGAGAAATATCGTCTCCCTTGTCGGAGGTAGAAATATCTGCAGGCTTTACAAGCTAATTATGTCTTGATTCCCTGGGAGTTCAGAGAATTTGCTTAGCAACTGGCCTGACCAGTCCCCTTCCCCTGCCGCCCCCCAACATTACTGCACTTACTGGTGGGGCTGATGGAGCAGTTTTTGAACTAAACAAGGATTAAACATTTTGTGAAAATGGTGCCAGTCTTTTCCTCGATGGGACCTGAGCCTGTAACCCAGTCCAACAAAACGAGGGAGAACAAGCCAAAAAAAACCTTTTTAAGAAACAACACAGGCAGTAGGAAATCATACTGGTCAGGGCTTGTTTTCCTGGCTCAGGGCCTCATTCCAACCTGTTGCAATCAGCTCTAGAGTGTCTATAGGGACACCCTGGTGCAGGGGCCCCTCTGAGGAAAGGAACTTTTACATTTCTGTTTGACTGGGCTCTTTGCCAGAGGCTAAGTTCAAAGTGCAGTTTCCAGTAATTTGCTGGGACTTCTCTGTGGGTTTGATAGGCCAGGACAGAAGCCTGCAAGCCGAAGTAATATTTCCTGATTTCTGTCATTTCTTAAGAAGGGAGGGAAGGTTGCAGAGGGACTTGGTGGGGGGGGGGGGGCGGTGGAGGGCTCCTGTTCGCTCTGAGATCAGATGGGCCTTCCCTGCCTCCTGTCTTCCCCTGTCCTTTGTCCTTGTCTCATCCATGGCCATGGGCAGCCTGGCACCGGGCTGGAATGGCACAAGCTCCCCTGACCCCAGAGCAAATGTGAGGTGCAGCCAGTGAACCCTCCGTTGATTTACTGCATGCCAGCATTATTTGGAGCTGTAAAGTTGTCGAGTAATGGCAATATGTTCTTGTCTTCTCATATCTGTGAGATGAAAGTGAACATTTTTATAATCCTTCTCTCCTCACCACACTTGGTTCTCTGGTGTTAAACATGTGGCCTTGATTAAAGGGGAGAAAGGGCTACAGAGAGAAGTTAGGTTTTACATCCTCTCATTCGTTCCACCACCCCTTTCCCAGAACGGGGAGGGCAGAGCCCATCTTCTTGTTGGTTCATCTTTGTGTCTTCCCCCTGGGTTGGTCAGAAGACTTGGCACATAATTCTGAATGAATCCTTGTTCAGCGAAGGCGTGGGTAACAGTGGAATCTCCTTTCAAAGAAGTATCTGGTAGAACAATGTAACTTCTATGTCAGGTAGAAGCTCCTAGGAATGGTGCTTGATTGATTTTATTACAACTTATTTTCTACAAGAGGAACTGTCTTCCAAAAATGTTTGCTCTAGTGCCTGCCTGTAGCAGCCACTCTTTGCTTGACAGGACTCAGCTGAGCCTGGAAGGCAATGGAACAGAGGGGAGAGACATAGTGGGGGCCAGGGTCAAGCTCTTCGAGATTTTTTTAGCCCTAGCATCAAGTGGCAATCACCTTTAAAGCATCCTGTCACTGCCTCTGACATCATGAAAGCCACAAAACAAAACTGGACAAGAACCCAGAATACACAAAAGGGAGTTACTTCCTTCTTTCCCCCACAAAGTTCCTTCCCCTACTTCCTTAGTTCTCCTACAATGCACTTCTTTTCATTTGCTAATTCGCCTCAGAAAGACTGACTACATGTGCTGCTTTTCCTCTAGCCTGGAAACTTGAATTATAGCAATTTAACATTATAACATAATTCCACTGCAATAAAGCAATTTAGGGCTGGCAGTGGTGATGGAGTGGATGTTGGTGGAAGTGGGGAGCAGAGAATTTACTACAATGGATTTTTTTTTCTGTATTCGTTTAAGAAACTAGCTAGCAGAAAGCCATGCTTGTATGAAATCTTATTTGAATATATTTCAGCAGTCTTTAGTTATCATTAAAAAAAAAACCCGAACCTTGTGGCAAATTGTGTATAAAACCAGGCACCAGCTAGCTCTGAAGGTAAGTCTCAGGGAGATGGAGAGCAAAGAAAGAGATGAACTTAAACCTTCTTGCCAAGCGACTTCTCACACCATGGTGTCATGAGATTGAGTAATTTATTCTTGAATGAAGTAAAGACAGCTTTGTCATCATCCAACAGCTCTCTTAAGGAAGGTCATGGATTTCCTAACACGTATCTGACGATTACACATCTCTGTTTAAAAGAAGACAGACACCTGCAGAAGACACGAGCTTTAAAGGTGATTTCAAGCTGTATTATTGCTTCCTCTCAGTTCCTGCGTGTGCTAATGATTGGGGCATATGATAAGCTGCATCATCCCTCCTATATCTATAATGTTAGGCCTTTGGCATTTATGGAGATAACATTGCCAGTTTCATCTATTCACGAGGTGTCCTTAAAAGCCCGTGTTATGTATAATTTGTGTCTCCGTCAGTCCCAGGGCTCTGAAATTTTGTCTTGTGTGTGGGAGCAAGCTCCTTATGCAGTGAATGAACTGCCCACCTACCTCAGTGTGATTCTGTTGTTCTTCACAGATCTCAGTTGATACAGTCCATGACGCTTGTCAACTGCTCAACATTTTGTTCCTTGTGAGAAAGTGGACCTGTAGAGGAAGTCATAGTTTGATGGAAATGATAAGTAAAGTTTTAAGGAAATGAAAGTTCTTTTTTTTT
Source organism: Leopardus geoffroyi (assembly GCF_018350155.1). Classification (NCBI taxonomy): domain Eukaryota; kingdom Metazoa; phylum Chordata; class Mammalia; order Carnivora; family Felidae; genus Leopardus; species Leopardus geoffroyi. The sequence continues at coordinate 100,787,294 of NC_059327.1, read as the reverse complement.
TTTTAAGTTTATTTGAGAGAGAGAGAAAGAGAGAGAGTGGGGGAGGGGCAGAGAGAGGGAGAGAGAGAGAATCCCAAACAGGCTCCACACTGTCAGTGCAGAGCCTGATGCTGGGCTCAACTCACAAACCATGAGATCAAAACCTGAGCTGAAATCAAGAGTTGGATGCTTAGCCGACTGAGCCACCCAGGCACCCCAGGAAATGAAAGTTGTTAGCCAGGAAGTATTTTCACAGAATTTGTAGTCCTATATTTTTAACTTCATTAACTTATTAAGAAGCCAAAAGAGTTACTTAGACTTCTCAAATGTGCTTTCCTACATGTCATGATGGATGTTATATGCTATAGTGATATTTGAGAATTTGAGGGGTGCCTCAGTTGCTCAGTGGGTTGAGTATCCAACTTATGATCCCAAGGGTTGTGGGATTGAGCCCTTCATCAAGCTCTGCGCTGAGCATGCAGCCTGCTTGTTTATTCTCTCTCTCTCTCTCTCTCTCCCTCAACCTCTCTCCACTGCTCTTGTGTGCTCTTTATTTCTCTCTCTAAAGTTAAAAAAAAAAAAAAAGAATTAGAGAATTTGTATGTTAAAACCTTTTTGGGGTCATGGATTTGGTTTTTCATTTTTGCTATGCTTAAGATATCCTGGAAAATATTTTCTAGATTATCACGCTGTTAAAGTGATTTTTTATTACTTGTTTGGGGACAAGTGCTGACATAGGCCCATAACATTTAAATGAACGGTATTGAGATGAATGACACAAACAATATATTCATAGCATCGCTAAGCCATGGAGCAGCTACATAGGTAAATGGGTAAGCCTTGATTAGAAAAACGTAGAAATTAAAAAGCATTCGGAGGCAATTATTCATATTGCAAAAGAATTCCTCTCTGTAAGAGAGGGTTGGCTACAGGTTATGCGTCAGGTATGGGTGGTGTTTCTTTGGTTCTTTAATTGAGGTTGTTCTGCCAGTTAAGTACAGACCACTCCCAAGCATCTTCTTCCTTTCCACCCCCATACCCGCCTCCTCTTTTCTTTTGGACTCCTTTCTTCCAATTCAATTATTCCAAAGCCAGCATAACAAGTGGGTGCGGAGGAGGAAGGAACTAAAAATGTAATAAAAGTCTTCACTGTTTTATGTACATTATCTCATTTAATTCACACAACACCCTCTGAAGTGCGGTACTGATCATACCCCATTTGCAGATGACACTCAGGAAGATTAACTTGCTCTAAGTGTCACAGCAAGAAGGTAGAGCGACTTCCATCCAGATCTGTGCAGCTGTGAGGACTGAACTCCTGGGATCCCCATCCCCAGCCTCCCACAAGGAGGAATTGGCCTGTTTGTGGTTGGGTGAAGGGGATTTCATAGTCTTCCTCCTCTTCTCCTCAAGGTCTCAGTGAATTTCCCTGATACACTGAAAAATATGGTTCAATTAAAGAACATATCTATTGTATAAAGCAAGGAGCATCTGATTCCTTTTCTTCTGTGTCAGTGAATGCTAGAGCACAAGGTCATGCCTGTGGTGAATGCACTCCCAGAAAAGCTACTCTTTCAATGCATGTCACCTTATTCTTTATTTTCAAAACAATCCTAGACATCTTAGCCAAAAAGCTATACATCTAGGCGATAATTTTAAATTTATCACTATGCTATCCTTGTGAAAACCTTCAAGTCAACTTTTTCCCCCCTCAAATACGTCTCATACCACCATTACCTACTAACTGTGGATTGAAATAGCAAGTCATTATGATGTCTGAATTAACATCCAAAACACACTGGTTTTCTTCCAGGGTTCCCATATCTGTTATTGTTAAAACATACAACTTTTAAAACTCAAATGGTTTTCCCAAGCCAATTCTCTAATCACAGACATAAATTTCACTCCATTAAGGAAAGGAAACCAGGCAGTATGACTAAAGTTAGGAGTATGATCAAATTTCAAGGGAAGGAAAAAAAAAAGATTAGACATGGAATTCTTTCCATTGCTTTTGCTTGTGAAACACGGTTAAAATAAAACCCTGCTTTCCTGCACACATAAAGCGTGCAGGCTTTTTAAGTGAGAGGTTAGATTTAGGTATCGCTCTGATTTGGCGGAGCATTTTGCAGAGAGCCTGTATCGGAGTGCCCGCTCACTTTCCCTCCGCATGGTGGAAGGGGTCCTGGGACTGGTGAGAGCCAGTAAGACAGGTTCTCCTCCTTTCTGTATCTTAGGGTGGTTGGAAGTTACTCAGTTGCATTTTCTCCCATGAAATACCTGTTGCATATGGATGCATCCTCCACACAATGACAGTCCACGGAGAACTTGTGATAACCAGGCAGGCCTATAAATGAGGAACTGGGATGTGGGGAGAAAGTCTAGCTCCATATGCTATGGATGGTAGATTCAGTGGTATTCTTTTGATTGCTACTCCAAAAATACCTCAGCCCCTCAAGGGTGGATGGCTTTTTAATGTTTATCAAGATTTTTCTTTATAGAGATCTCTTTTCAACCTATTAAACTTGCCTTCTTGCTATCTTTAAAAACTCAGCTGTGTTCGGGGCACCTGGATGCCTCAGTTGGTTAAGTATAAGACTTCAGTTCAGGTCATGATCTTGCGGTTCATGGGTTCGAGCCCCGCGTGGGGCTCTGTGATGCCAGCTCAGAGCCTGGAGCCTGCTTCAGATTCTGTCACTTCTCTGCTCACGCTCTGTCTCTCTCTCTTTCAAAAATAAAAACATTAAAAAAAAATTTAAAAACTCAGTTGTGTTCAAGTATTTCCTAAAGCATTAACTCTCCTACTGTCTGTCTTAAGAACATGAGACAAGATACTATCTACCCCCACCTCACCAACATGCACATGTGTCCTTTGAGAGAGTCTGTGAGATGCACATTCTGGATTTCATAGGAATAGCCATATATATGTTTTAAAAAATACACAAGGTGATATGAAGTAATCTTTGATGTTTACCTTATAGCTGATGTACATATATATAATTTGAAATAGCAGAGAAGGAAAAATCTTTTAAAGTACTTCTAGTTAAAAAGGAAGACAAAAAAAGTTTATTTTATTTTATTTTATTTTATTTTATTTATTTATTTTTTTTAATTTTTTTTTTCAACGTTTATTTATTTTTGGGACAGAGAGAGACAGAGCATGAACGGGGGAGGGGCAGAGAGATAGGGAGACACAGAATCGGAAATAGGCTCCAGGCTCTGAGCCATCAGCCCAGAGCCCGACGCGGGGCTCGAACTCACGGACCGCGAGATCGTGACCTGGCTGAAGTCGGACGCTTAACCGACTGCGCCACCCAGGCGCCCCTATTTTATTTTTTTTTTTAAAGTTTATTTATTTTGGGGACAGAGAGAGACAGAGCATGAACGGGGGAGGGGCAGAGGGAGAGGGAGACACAGAATCGGAAACAGGCTCCAGGCTCTGAGCCATCAGCCCAGAGCCCGACGCGGGGCTCGAACTCACGGACCGCGAGATCGTGACCTGGCTGAAGTCGGACGCTTAACCGACTGCGCCACCCAGGCGCCCCCAAAAAAGTTTATTTTTTAAATGTATACTGTTATTGGTGGAAATGAGAATTATTGTAAATATACTTTTTGGGAAGCAAAGGAGCAATAAATAATCAAAGTTAAAAAAAATGACAACATATCCTTTGACCCAGCAATCTCACACATGAAGATCTGTATCATATAAAAAATATCATCATCAAGTGGCTCTCTATTGTATCACTCTCTTTTAATTCTTTGTTTATGAGTTCATGTCATTATTTCCTATTTTTGTTGTTATTCATTCATTCATTCATTCATTCATTCTCTTCTCCAGTTGCAATATGAACTATATGAAAACAAAGACTGTGTCTGTTTCCCTCACTCCTGGAACTCTAGCAAATGGAATATTCCCTGGCATAGAGTAGGCCCTCATTAAAATCTGTTGAATTAAAGGAATAAAATACCCATAGATCACAACGTATATTGAACGATATTTATTGAAGTATTATTGTAGTGGCAAAAAACTGACATCAAGAGAATGCCCATTAGTGAGGGACTGGTTGGGAGCCCCAACATGCCTGGCTAAGCCATATCATGTAGAAGTTAATGGCATGGCTTTAGCATCAGGCTGCCTGGGCTTTAATCCCTATGTTCATCTGAAATGTGTGATGATCAGCCTTGGGAAGGGTGTTACGTTTCTATGACTCAGTTTTCTTATGCATAAAATGAGGACAACAGCAATACCAATCTCATAAGGTTTTTGTGAGAATTAAGTAATACAGGTAATTTATATGGCAACAGTGCCTGGTACATAGTAAGAGCTCAATAAATATGAATTGCTCTTATTTCATGACATATTAAAGAAAATGAATTAAATGTCATTTAACTTGGAGGAAGTTCCATGATGTACTGTGTAGTGGGCAAAATATGATGCAAAGAAGTATATGTAATGGATACTGTTTTTATAAGTCTAACAATAATGATAAAATCATATATATATATATATATATATATATAGGTATACATGTATGTTTCATATGCTTGTAAGAGTGTAAAAGCACAGAATATGTATATACTAGGTATATAAAGCTGGGTTTGGGAAGAGCAGGATTAAGGGATGGAAAAGAGGAGAAGGGAAAGTTGAAAGAAAACAAAATGTCTAAGTAATAATATATTCATATTACCAATGCATTGCCAATACCATGATTAAAATTACAGAATATATGCAATGGATGTATGTATGAATGTATATGTGATGAGATGCTTAAAAAGTGAGTCTCTAAATATTAATGGTGGTTGTCTCAAAGACTCCAGGTAATTTCTTCCTTTATACTTGGATATATTTGCATTTTTTTATTAAAAATTTTTTTAAGCTTTATTTATTTTTGAGAGAGAGAGAGAGAGAGAGTGTGTGGGGGGGAGGAAAAGAGAGAGGAAGACACAGAATCCGAAGCAGGCTCCAGGCTCCAAGTGGTCAGCACAGAGCCTGACACAGGGCTTGAACTCATGAACCCTGAGATCATGACCTGAGCTGAAGTTGGACGCCCAACCAACTGAGCCACCCAGGTGCCCTGGATATATTTGCATTTTTGATAATAAGCATGCATTATTTATATAAGCAGCAAAAACTTTTTTACTATAAGGGGAAAAGAAAAAAGCAATATTTCTTTATTTCTATAACTCTCTACAAAAGGAAGAGGGACAGTATTTGGTTGGATGGGTCTCTCTTCTGGAGGTTTCAGAGCCCAGGGAGTTGTCGGTACCCTGTTTGGAAAGAGTACTTGGCCACGTGGTCTGAGTACAAGATGGATTTAGTTTTTGGCAAATTACATGCCTGCTACCTCAATTTTCTCCTGTTTTGGAAAGGTGAACTCAAATCTGAGGGATTATGTGAACCAAAGGTGTTATAAACACAGGCAAATGGACCACAAAATTCTTGAAAACAGGAGAGAAGGGAATCACAAATGCCCATATCTGCAAATAATTCAACCATAGCAGGCTCTATGGACCCTAAATCTAGAAATTTTCTTAAAATACTGCCTTAGTCATATGAAAGCTTTGTTTGGAAAGCCTATTACCTTTGTACTACTTATGAGGTATGGTTGAAATTCTTAAGTCTGATCTTCAAAGTCTCCATCTCTTTGCTAACTTTCTCTTCCGCTATTTCTTTACATTTGTCTCTCTGCTCTCATCACTTCCAATGCCCACTTAAAATGTGTCCTTCTCTTGTTCATGCTTCTCCCCACTTTTCCCTTTTTTGAATCTTACTCAGCCCTTAAACCGTGGCTCAAGTCCATCTTCCCTGAAAGAATTTTGAATTATTTTGGTTCTCAGGGACTTCTCCGCCTTGTTCTTCCACAGAATATATCATGTCATTACTTTCACCACTCTGGTCATGTAGTGCTCATAGTGTACTTCCTTAAACAATCATCCAACCTCATATTTTAATTTTTCTCCTTTATTCAAATGGGAAACTCCTTGTGGATGAGGCTTGTGCCTTTTCCTTTCTTGTATTTCCACAGTTCCTAATTCATTGACTTGGCTATTATTGGCATGCAGACAATTTTTGCTGATTGATATGTGTAATTTATTTACATATAAGCTTGCCTATCTAGATCAAAATTCCTACCCAAACATAGAAAACAACTTTAAGAGCCTTTCATATACTCAGACATGTGTGTGCAATCAGTGACAGGAATCTGCGTTTGCCATAAGCAGGATGAATGAAGAATGAAACTAAACGAGAGACATTTAATTTTTGAAAACTGGAACCTGAAACATTAATAAGGACGTTAGTAGCTAACACTTTAATGGCTTTTATTATGAACTAGTTTGTCCAAATACTTAAAATACATTTACTCATTTAATCCTTACAATACTGTCATTAGTGCCATTTTACAGAGGCTCAGACACAGCTGATCTGGTTCCTATTCGTATTGAATTTCTTTAAACTGTTTAATTGAAATATGAATTTAATGATTTTTGACTTGTAAATTTACCTATATGGCTATATCTGCACAAAAGACAATATTCACATACTCAAGTACTTTGTAGACGTTATTCCTATGATTCCTCTGAAGATGAGATTTGAAAGAAATAAGTTGGTTTTTAAAAAAAAATTTTTTTAATGTTTATTTATTTTTGAGACAGAGAGAGACAGAGCATGAACGGGGGAGGGTCAGAGAGAGGGAGACACAGAATCTGAAACAGGCTCCAGGCTCTGAGCTGTCAGCACAGAGCCAGACACAGGGCTTGAACTCACAGACTGCGAGATCATGGCCTGAGCCATAGTCGGCCGCTCAACCGACTGAGCCACCCAGGCGCACCCTAAGTTGGTTTAAAGACAAATTAGCAAACATACCTCAGGGAAGATTTTCTAAGGCAGACATGTTGTGAAGAAGCTATTTACATTTAACCTGAAAATTCTCTCCCTGCCACTTCGGGGAAGGAATGTTTTTAAAAGTCAGTATATACTTCCTAAAAGAAATTTAATCTCCTTTATTAATAGTTATGTCTGTTTTTACACCAAAGACAGCTTTATTATCTACTTCACTGTGTATGATTATGATTTTACCCCCAAAAGCTGAAGATTTGCTGTTAACAAGAGATACTCAAAAGACCTCTCTAAGAGCCTTCAAAGGGTATTTTAAGACAAGAATTCCAAAGATGCTGGCAACATTTTGTTACCCAGATTCCAAGGTTGGACAGCTATTCAGGGGCAGAGGCTGATGAAGATCCATGGCTTTTGACTCTACTCCACTGTGTTTTCTGCTGAACTACACTACCACTAGCCGTCTCAGTGATGACTTCTGGGCTGGCCCTGGAGGTGATGTTGGGAGAGAGAGAGAGAGGAGTCCCTTGGGGAGTTGAGATAAGGATGTGGCATTGAAGCCTTTCCTTTGGGAGCACCAGATTGAGTATCATAATGGTGAAAACTGAAAGATTGGTCAATTTTTGTCATTGATTTAGCTGCTGTGGGTGGTGGTGGGGGGGGGGGTAAGGAGATTGTTGGATTTATGTTGTGGTCCTCACTAAGAAGAAAGAAAAACAATTTCTCATAAGCCAATCTTAAGGGTTTAAAGACTCAGATCTAAGCCAGGTCTTCGTCAAATCTGGTGGACCCTAAAAATTATAATAGCTAGCATTTAAGCGTTTACTATATATTAGGAATTATTCTAGGCACTTTACATATGTTATCTCATTGAATTCTCCCAGAAGCCATTGAGATGGTGACTGTTTGTATCACTCCTATTTTACAGATGGGGAAGCCAAGTTGTGGAGAGATTACACAACTTGCTATAGTTTGCCCAAGATTACGTTGCTATTAAGTAGTTGAATTGGGATTCAAACACAGGCAGTTTGGTTTCAAAATCTCATCAATTAACAAAATTTTATTATTGAAAATATCAAACACTCATAAAAGTAGAGAGAATAGTGCAGGGAACCTCGATTTACTTCTCCCAGCTACAACAATCATTAATTTATGGCCAATATTGTTCTATCTGTATCTCTGCTTAGTGGTCTCCCAGCCCCCTTTCTAGATTATTTTCAAGAAAGCATAGATGTCCCATTATATCATCCATAAATATTTAAGTTTTGCTAAAAAAAAAAAAAGGCCTAAAAAACACACTCTTTTTCTTAAGATGGGCATAGTACCTGTTGTCTTCTTTTTTCTTTTTTTTTTTTGGTGACATTGACAGCTTTGAACAACATTGTCTAGATCTGTGATATTCTGTGATATTCTAATTCTATAATTTCTTCTTAATTTATTTGCCAGAATTCTTTCCCTATACCAACGATTTGATTATCCTGATGTATAGTTTGCATAAGGAAGGCCAGATAGATGCTATATTTACAACCACCTCTGCCCTTCTTCTTTTTTTTTTTTTTTACTAGTTTCAATGACTTGGTTTCTTAACATCAGCCAAACTTCGTCACTTAATTTGTTTAAAGTATCATAATGAACTTATGGATGCTTAAACATATTTGTTATTTATTTGATGCATTTTCTTATCAATGCTCAAATTGTCCCATTTTGGCCAACGGGAGCCTCTTCACGTTGGGCTGATGAGTTCTTCAATTGTTATAAACAGCTTTCTTATTTTCTGGTACGACAAGATATTCTTTGCACTGTCAGCACAGAGCCTGATGTGGGGCTCAAACCCATGAGCCATGAGATCATGACCTGAGCCAAAATCAAGAGTCAGATGCTTAACCAACCAAGCCACCCAGACACTCCTTATTTTCTTTCTTTTAAAAGAGAAACTAAATAATGAATTTTTACTGATACTTGTTTTTGTCTTTCTAAATAAATTTATAATAATAGTATTTCAGAATAACAATATAAAGTATTATTAAAATATGATTATCAAACAGTTTAAATTTATTTTTCACCTTTTCATCTTTAGAGTATATGATACTAGGATGTATAGTCAAACTTGTTTGTTAATCACTTGAAGTAAATTCTTCTCTGTACAATCTACCAACTTCCTACATATTTAAATGTACTTGTTTCATTTTGCTTTAGAGTTGTAGTGTAGGTATCTTAAATTGTATTTAATTTTGTTTGGAGGTCATGTAAAACAATGTGTATTCAGAGAAGTCTGGCCTCCATTGCTGTCTTCCCCTCCTCCATAAGTAATTTTTTTAAAAACTTCATTGCTTATCTTTCTACTTTTTAAAAAGGAATTGTTTGTTGTTGTTATTTATTTTGTTTTGTTTTTTTGTTTTTTGTTTTTAGAGAGAGGGAGAACGCATGAGCACGGGAGAGGGGCAGAGAGTGAGAGAGAGAGAACCTCAATCAGGCTCCACACTGAGTGTGGAGCCCAGTGCAGGGCTCAATTCCATGACCCTGGGATACTGACCTGAGCTGAAACCAAGAGTCAGATGTTTAACCAACCGAGCCACCCACGCACCCCATTATCTTTCTATTTTTTTATAGAAGCAAGTATATGTAGGTCTTGGTATCTCCCCCACCCCCACTTTCTTAGATATATGTTTGTTTAATATATGCATTTTCCTCTACTTTTTTTTAAAAACAATTTTATACCCCTTATCTCAGCAGTTACTCCTTAGCAGAATATGTGGCTATTTCTCATCCCCTTGAAAGCTGCATTGTTTATTCAACCAGTTCCCAAGTGAGGGACATTTGAATTGTTTCCTATCTCACTTAAAGGTCTGTCCATATGTTGGTCAAAATCTAAAGACATTTATGTTGGCGTGGGTGGGGGGGGGGGAAGTCTTATTCAACCAGAGGGGAAAAATTAGATGAAATGTATTCTATAATTTGGGTTACTCTCCTATTTATCATAGTATATACAGTAAAACCTTGGATTGCGAATAACTTGGTTTGTGAATGTTTCACAAGACGAGCAAACATTTCTAATAAGTTTAAACTTGATAAACGAGTGATGTCTTGCAATACGACTAGTATGTAATGCTGAATGTCACATGATCATAACTGAGCCAATGGTTCTTCTCTTTCTGTCTTGCTGCAAGATTGTGGGTGATCTTCTTCCATGCTCAGATGCTCAGTCTCAGGCTGCTGTGTTTGGTAGAAATCAGTGGTTTTTCAGCAAGTTGGAAGGTGCCCACAACTGGCACTAGTGTATTTTTTGTCACTTCAAAGCACCTATGGACAGTCCTTTGCTTTTCCATACAAGAGTAAGCTTAGGAACGCTTTGCTTCATTTTAGGTCAGCCTGCCTGCAAATATAGACCCTTCCTTCTGCTGCCTTATTGCCAGTTGCATTAAATACAATATATGACAAGAGTTTATTAATACTCTACTGTAGACAACATCCATGCGAGCATATACAATGGTCCCCATGCAGAAAAAGGTTGAGTCTACAGATAATGATTCTGACAGTGATAGTGAAAGTTGTCCTACACAATAACCCTCTTCTGTCTTGTCTCCTTCACACCAGCTACAAAGGTTTCTAAAGGTAAGTGCAGGTTAATTTGTTTTTTTCTTTATATTTTGTATTTTCTTTATTATTTTGTATTATATTACAGTATTGTAATCACTTTTATGTGAATATTTTTGGGTTGTGGAATGAATCATCTGAGTTTCCATGATTTCTTATGGGGGAAATTTGCTTTGATATACAAGTGCTTTGGATTATAAGCATGTTTCCAAAATGAATTATGCTCACAAACCAAGGTTTTACTATAAAAGGTAAGAGAAACTTTCTGTTCAGTAGTGGGCTTAGGGAAGTAATAGTAGGAGAATCATCACAGTCATGTGGTTTAACTATCCAGGTGGTTCCTGGTAATGGAGATCTAAATTGGGATAGTTCTCCTATCTTAACTTTTCACACGTAAATGGTAATGTCCTAGAAGCAGCTACTAACTTTTAGGAGATCATATGCTCATATGACACTGACTTTACTAATGTACTATTCTTGGCTTCCCCTTGTTTTATCTCTACCTATTTGTCTATTGTCTTTTAAAGAGTAAATTTACCCTTGTGTATTCATATATCACTTCTTTGCAAATATCTATTTTCTGCTTGGCTGTCTTTCCAAAATAAAATGTATCATCTTGGATATCTTGCGTACAATGTGAGAACATGTGCCCTACTGTCTGTCCCTATTTTCAGTGATGCACTATTCTCATAGATTTAAATCTACTGGTGGCATACCTCTATTTATTTAAACATTGTACTATCTACTTTGACCAAGTCTCCTGGATTAGGTATTGATTTACCTGGGGTCATATGAAAACTTGGACATGGCAGTCATATCCAAAAGAGACTCCTTAAGAGAAGTCTGTATCAGAAGAAATTTGTCCTTGGCCCCTACCTGTGGATCAGTGGGTTAGATAAATATATGACAGTATATTGGTCAAATGTGACTATTTCTACATTCTACAAATAGGACTGCATGTGTCGAATAAAGCACTAAGTATAATGACTCAAGAAGCTGGAATAAATGAGCTCCAGTTAAACAATAGACACTGATTAAATGCTTCACACAGTCTTAGGAGAGTGACCCAATGTGAGGGGTTGAAACTGTATCCCAGCAGGAACACTGAAGTGCCAGGTGTGGTAGCCGGAAGGAATGAGGTCCACAGTGAAAAATCATGGCAACCCTCCAGTCTTGGGCGGGCTTTCCTTAGCAGGATTAGACCTATCAATTGTGAAAGGCTCTGGGATGCAGAACCTGGTCCAGTAGATGAGAAAGGTGTATCATACAGTGTTCCACAGGGAAGCAGTGCCAGTTTGAGTGTGGGCTGAGGTATTTATTATAGAAATTAAAGTTGACACAATTGTGGGAGGATCAGGGGAAAGAAAGGTCCAGAAAGGGGAGTTGGAGGATCAGAGAAGGAGTCATTCCTTTAAGAAATGAGTGAAGCACTGACCTAGGTGGGCAAGTCAGAGCTTGCAGGGAGATCTGAGAAGACAAGCCCATAGAGCTACTACAGCGGGACTGTGAAGGGGGAGCCAGTGGACTGTCTTTGGGAAGCTGTTGCCTCTGGATAGCTACAGAGGGTCTGTGACTGAGTAGTGAGACACTTTTGGTCATTGGGGCTCACATCTGGGAAGAAGAGCTAAATGTAGAGTAGAGGAGAGTGAGGACAACCAGGATCTTCCAGGCTCCTGTGTGTCTTTCTGCCACCACGTCTGACTGGAGACTTCACTCTGCCTCTGAAATCTTGCCCAAGGTTCTCTTCTGGCAACTCTAACCTGAATCCTAGGGGGAAGGGAATTCTGGGAAGCATACTTGCCAGACCAGCCATGTTTTCTGTGACACGCCCGGCACAAAAAGAGGCAGGCTTTTGCTCAATAAAAAAGAAGAAATACAGGGATGGTTTTAAATCTGCCCAAGTGTGAAATACTTCTAGAGATAGTAAAGGAATGCCCACGTGGCAGGGATATTGTAGATGGGTCCAAGCGCTGGGTATTTAGTTTGCCCAGAGGCTAAAAGGAACTTCCATATACTGCCACCATCAAATCTACTCACTTACCTACATCTGGATCTGTGCACTCTACTTTTTGTTCCTTTGTCCCTTTCCATTTTCTGTGAACTGGTAGTTAGATTTAGAGATTGGTCTAATTCAGTCTAGGTTATCAGATTTTTTAGCAAGAATAATTCAAAAGATATGACTAGTAACTATGGTCTCTCTTTTTGTGATGTTAGTGGTCGCTGATGATCAGTCCTTTATTTGCAGAAAGCCAGACCTCTTACCCCCTTTGCTGTTATCTCTTCTATGAACAGTAACTAAACCTTCATAATCTTGGCCAGAATGGGTGTGGCCTAGAGAAAAAGGATTATGTGCACACATTCCTATGAACATGTCTGTCTACATATACATGCATCCCCACATCCATATCCTTGTCAAGATGAGTTATTTCTGTGCTATGGAGAAAGAAGGCCTAGGTGACCTTAATCAGCACCATTGGACGCTAGCCCGAAGAGGAAAAGCAGGATCTGTAGCAGACGTGTATGGTAAACATTTACACCCCTAGAGAGTAAGCATATTATCCTGTGTACTTTATTTTCATACTGTGTTTTTGTACTGTGCCTCCTGGGGGATAAAACCAAATCCTTCCATTTACACTTCCCAACGAGGCAGGGAGAGGCGGCAGAAAGGGGGGACCGGGGAGCTGCGCAGCCCTGCGAATTAAGGGATCAGGCATTGCTTTCATTGGCCCCAGTGCCAGCCCAGCCTGGGGACCTAGGTGAAGCGTCTTTGAAGCTTTCACTTTATGGAAGTCCATAAATACAATTTGGTGCAGATCGTACAGGACCAAACTAGTTTGGAAGCTAAATCACCTATAATGTCTTCCCAGAGATTTTCTTCAGCAGAGATGGAAGAAACTCCTTTGCTGAGGCAGAGGAGCAGGTATTAGAGTGTCTTAAACTGTTTACACTTTGGAACTCGCTTTTAGTACCTCCACAAGTTAAAAGGTCCTATTTTTTTTTTCTTATTATTTCCTATGGTTTTGGCATTATCCCCTGAAAGAAGCCTGGATTTTTCTGCCTTACAGTTTTGCCAAAACAAAGCTTCCCAAGGCAGTTGGGGGATTGACGTTTGCCGTCCATGGTGTGGAAAGGAACCTAGAGGCATCTTGTAGAGAAACACTGAAGGCCCCCAGAGGAAGCAGATGTTCAGCTTAGAGACATGTTAGCACACCAAAAACTTGGGATTTTTCATTCTATTAGTTTATATATGTGAAATTGTTATTTTAATACGTAAAAAATGGCTCACTAATGGCCATATCATATGGTTCAACCTCTGTAATTTAAAGATATGTTCAGCAACCATCCTTAGCATTAATGGATCCAAGCTCTTATGGGTGTGAAACTAAGAGGAAATGCAGTTGCATAAAGCTGTTACAAGCAGATGAGGAAATGTACTGGACTGGAAAAGAAAATTAGAATATACGGATGTAAACCCCAACCCAGGGTGCCTGGCTTGCTCAGTTGGAGGACATGCACTCTTGATCTCAGCATTGTGAGTTCGGTCTCCATGTTGGCTGGAGAAATTACTAAAAAAAATAAATAAATAAGCTTTAAAAAATCACAACCCTAAGAGCTCGAACTTATTCCTTCATTGAGAGTGTTGTGCAAAGCATATCCATTCCTCAAATTTCTTAGGATATTAATTGGAAAGTGATCTTGTCCTTTTGTGCATAAATGTGTGTTCCTATAACCAGGAGGAGAATTAGATTCCACAGAGTACCTTGAAAATGCTGAGGGAGGCATGAAGGTGAAGGCTGGCCCTTTGGTGGTGGCACTTACAGTTCTGAGCCTTGGTCGGGGGCCACCATTGAACAGATTGGGATATTTGATTTTATTGTTTCATCCAGAGATGATGGGGCAGGAGCATATGAGTCTTATTTTTATAATTTTTAAGAGATTAGACATTACTTTTTAATAGGCCAATTTATGACTTTACTATACAAAAATCTAACTTTTCGATGGATTAGATGCTTGCATTAGCTGGCCAGTGCAGTCCCCTTTGAGGATGTGACTTAAAACGCAAATATGGTAAATATGGTTTGAGTAAGTTTCAACGGATTGTTTTAAAAGTATATATTCTTCCAGCTTTGCTACTTTCTGGGCGAGATCATGACCTGAGCCGAGGTCGGACACTCAACTGACTGAGCCACCGAGGCGCCCCTAGAGGGCCAGTCTCTTTAATGGACAGTGTGATTGAAATACTACTTGTTTTTATCTTCTTCTCCTTCTTTTATATTTAAGGTACTGTTCCTCTGTTTATGGCACTTTGCCATCAAGCCATTTCATTACAGTACACCTTGCATGTTATTATTGTCAAAGCTTCCAAATTTACCAGATGGTACATTCCTTGAGAGTACGAGTTGTGCTTTTAAGAAGCAAGGTACACTGAAGGAGGCATGAGGCCTGGGTTCAAACTGTGACACTTTTGACTACAATTCGTGTCTCTGTGACCTGGGAGAATTGCTTAATTGCTCTGACTTCAGTTTGTTAATCTGTAGAAATGTGAATAATAATACTTAACTCTGAGTGAGGTAGGTGTGAAAGCACTTTCGTCTGAGTGCCTGGTACCGGGTGCTGAATAGTGGTTGACTTCTCTGCCTTGGCTTCCATTCCTCTTTGTAAGGCATAGTACATAATAGGAACTCAGTATGTACTGGGTACTTTATTTCCTTTTAGGTGCCCTCTTCCCTAATTATGAGAGTGAGACCCCTTCATGTTGGTGGCAGATTATTTCCATATCACATCGTAGGATGGTTTGCTTTTGGGAAATCCTCTTATGAAGTAGTGTCTGTCAATATTTTGTATGTAATAGCTACCATGAGAGGGGAAAAAAAAAGGTTATTTATTTTTCTGAGAAAGGCTGTGGTTGTTATATTGTCATTGTTGGCAAGTTTTATGGACATAAAAATTGTAGTAGTCCTTACTGGGACTCCCTTTGCCTTCTCAGCAGTTGAATGGCTCAGCCGTGGATCACTAATTCCAACCATCTTGTGTGGAATTTGGTTAGTTAACCTCAGAGGATGGCCCTTCCTCATGTAGCCTCTGTTTGAGGGTTATTTTTATGGCCTTGTAGTACTTTATGCATTGACTTCACCACTCAGTGCTTGCATGCTTTTACATGGTTGGAGCCAATGAAAGCTTTTTGAAATAAATCTGTCTGGGGCAGTATATGGCAACTTCGTTGTGAGTAGTAGATGGTTTAATATCTGATTTAACTCTACTTTTTCTGGCCTGTGGACTCTTTGCCCAAACTTTATAAAGCTAAGGGGTTTTAAGTTTTTTTTAAAGCCCCTGTGAAGGTAAAATATACAAGATAATATGGGCTTGCAATTGCTTTACCAAGGTTTCAGAAGAAATAAAAACAAAACAGAACAACTAAGCAGTTTCTTTGTTAAAGGTCTGGAAAATACAACTTTTGGATAGATTTTTGGGAGACCTGTTTTGCATTAAAATACCAAATAAAACAAAATGATGGATTGTTTTGGCACCGTTTGGGTTGAGCTTATGTGATGAGAACTGTACATAAAAGACAGCCAGCTATCGTCATAGTTGACAGATTTTTGGGTACTGTCTACTTATTCAGTATAGTAAAGTTCCAGGGGTGAGGAGCTTTTCCAAAATTCTTATGCCAGTAACAATGCAAACTTTTGCTCTAATAGAGGCTGACATTATCTTTCCAGTTCTGTAGATACCTAGACATTGTGGTCTTGCCTGGCACACCACATCAGTTCCTGTGACTTTCTGTGCAATGTGTTATCTTTATTGACACGGCTTCCTTTTATTTTTTGCAAGTTTGAAAGTGGCCTTAAAGAACGATTGGATTGGTGCAGAGGTTTTCGAGTGGAGAAGATAGCTCAGGCAAGAAGAAAATGATGCAGAACGTGTCCTAGGAAAAACAAGATGATTAGTTTCATTAGGGTATAGGTCATAGGTAGGGATTTTCTGAGCAATAATGCTGGAACAGTGTTTTGGGGACATATCTGGAAGGTTTGAGTGCCAGAATAAGGAAATGGTACTTAATTTCATTAATTTTTTGGCAATGTGGATCAATTTTAATCTGATGAAACACATGTTGGAGAAACTCCTAAGGAGGCCAGTGCTCTGGAGGAGAGGTGATGAGGTTTGAATCGGGTGGAGGTGATGACAGGAAGCACACTGAGACAGATTGCCTTAATTCTGTCACATTACGCTCAAAGCACTTGTATGACAATGTGATATACGTCACTAATGGATCAGATCACGGACCTGTTAATAGAAGTAACAGAGGCCTGACAGTAAGTCCAAGGTTAGATAAGGAATAGCATTTGTTCAACAAATACTCATTGAAGTCAGAGTCTACTGACACTTTCTTCAGCAATTCAGAGCTTTTAACATATATTCGTTTTTTTTAACCTTATTGTGTCTTTATAATAGTACTGAAAGTTACCTCCTAGAGGCTTTTTGTAGAAACTGAGCAATAAATAGGGTAAGTACCTTGTTCAGAGTAGAAAGGTGGCAGAAAGCAGACCCTGGAGCCATGTTTCCAGGGCTCATGTCCATTTCCTGCCATTTTTTCTCTTGCCTCAGCTGTACTCTGTGACCCATTAATTTGCAACTTAATGAATTTGTTTGCTAATGTGGCCTTTTCATCATTTTCATCAAGGGAATGTTAAAAAGCCCCCAGACCTCTGTGTTTTCTATTTAAGCTTCTAAGGGCAATATGAGAATTGCCTCATGAATCACTTGCTCGTTGTCGTTGGCACTGAGTGAAAGAGAGAATGTAGGCGTGTTTGGATTAAACATATTTGAACGAACCCCTATAACACTTCCAACAGCAGGTCAGAACCTTTAAGTGCTGAATAAATGTTAGCTGATGAGCACGTTCCTGGGAATAAGAAGGATGCTTAGGAATGTGCCTTAAATGGAACATTAAATGGTCCCCTAGTGGCTTGAGATTCACTGTGCTTTTCTAAGTGCCTCATTTATGGCAAGGCTCGGGGGAGACCTTAGCTCCTTGAGTTTTATTGTTTGTAATATTTGATATGTTATTTGAAATAAATTGAAAGCATTCCTTGAAATGCTTCTTTCTAGTCTCTACCATCTTTTTACTCAAAATATCATTCCCTGTTTAATTTACAGATTAATTCTTGACTTTCAGCTGAGCTCACAGAAACTAGACTTAACGTTTATCAATGAGTCACCTTAGGAAACACCTGATGAGGACCATCTTTTGATGATGAGATTCTATACTTTTAGCCTGAGCCTTGGCCAGAGCCTGAAGCTGTCACAGAGGGGCTTGGGAGGGAGTGAGTGCATTTTTCATGCAGGAGGCATGTTAGCATTTGTGGCCAGAGGGGAAATTGTGACAATTTAAAATCATAGCTGCAAATTCATTGAGGGATGGGGGCTTGTACTGTGCCTTTGAATCTGGACGTACTTAGAAAAACAGAGTATATCAGAAATGATGCTATGTGACTTCCCAGGCTAGCTGATATAAGATCAGATGGTATGCTTTGTTCACTGTGACACTTGCTCTCGAACTCTGAATTGCCAAGTGAGAGGTGGCCACTCTGTGCCCATCATCCTGGAGAGGTCTCTTGTCAGTGTTCCAGTTGACAATTTTTACTGACTTCATCCTTCAGCCGTCCCTGCCAATGTGCCAGACATGGAAGTGAAGCCGTGGTGGACCTTTCAGATGAGCCCAGCCCTAGTTGAATACCAGCAAATTACCTATGTTGATACCACATGAAACAGAAGAATCACTCAGCTGAGCCCTGCCCAAGCTAGAGACCCACAAAATTGTGACAAATGGTGAAATGGTTGTTGTGAGTCACTAAGCTTTGAGGTAGTTTGTTGTGGAGAAACGGATAAGTGAGAGAATTTGGTGCCAGGAGTGGAAAGAATTGAGAAAAAGGCTACTTGCCCAAAGAATTCTTTAAGAATTAAGTGTTTTTTTTGGTTATATGTATGATATCAGGTGCAAAAGGAAATTCCTCTGTTTTTCTGAAAATACCTGAAAGCGTGTGTGTGTGTGTATGTGTGTGTGTGTGTGTGTCTGTAGTGATATAGTGAAGACCAGTCCTGGAGTGAATCATTATACAGATGATTTCTCTTCCTCATTCTCTGCCCCCTACAAGATGATATCCTAAATTCTTGCTACTCGTCGTGTGGTGTGGTCTGAGGACCAGCGACATTGGTATTACTTGGGAGTTTGTTAGAAAAGCAGAATCTCAGCCTCTACCCCAGATTCTGAATCAGAACCTGCATTTAGCAAGATCCTGGGAAGATTTCAATACACATTAAAGTAGAAGGAACTCTGGCTTAAACATTGCTGTACACTATTATTGCCACTGTTTCTGTTATTGTCAGTCCCACTAAAACACAAAGGAGAGCATCACTTTTTGAACCACATGCTAATGACATATATACATTGTTGCATGTGAATTTCATTCCTAGAATAACACTGCAACATAGATGTTATCATTTCTGTATATATATGAAGAAACTGAGGATTGGAGACTTCAAGGAATTTGTGCAAAGTTGCACAGCTGGTGAGCACCAGTGACAGGAGTGAGACCCAGGCCTGCCTGTTTGCAAAGCCTACACACAACCACCCACCAGGATTCAAGTATCATTTATTTGGAAGGTAATCCTAAACGACTCCTGCAGGAGTGTAAGGAAGTGAAGTAGAAGGAAGGGGACATATGGGGTGCAGTACTGAGCCAGTGACCATTCTGAACAACCAGACCTTAATTGCCAGGGGCCTCTGGAAAATGATTTAGAGCATATATTTCAACGTTATTCCACCTGAGTGATGGGGGAGCTGTGATATCTACACAGTCACCGGCAAAAGGCTGCTTTTGGGGGTAATTCCCAGTATTTCTGGGAAGCCAAACATGTGGACAAAGTGGGCTCATGTGGTGACAGAAAGCTCTTAGGCAAAGATAATGCAGGTGCTGGCAGTTGGAAGCCTGGTAAGGATTAGGGAGACAGGAGATGGCTAGGGCACAAACAGTATCCAATGCATTATACTTGCCCATATCTTACAGAAAGATTCCTCAGAAATGCATTTTCCTCTTAATTTTTATGTTTTGGATCAAGTATGGTTATAGAATTGAAGGAAATATACACAAGGTCCTTATTTTGAAGGTATTGGCTTGTTTTTCAGACCTGAAAAGAAAGTTGGAATAATGAAAAAATCCCATCAAATCATTTTACCTTAGGCTTTCATCTCCCTGTGTCCTCTAGCCAGGAGGTGGAAATTTGGTGCAGTGCTCATGTGTATACACACATATTGTTATATTCTGTCTTTTAAACTTAATGTATCATTACCACTTTCTGCAAAACATCCCATTATGTGGCTGCCACAGTGCATGGAACAAGTCCTCTACTGCTTGTTGCATATTTAGGCTTAAGTGGCCCAAGTATACGAATAAATACTTTTTTCAGCATGTTGAATGCAACTCAGTTTATTCACGGTGACTGAGGCACTTCCACAGGCTTTATTTCATTCAAGAAATATGTATTGTGTAACTTCTACATGCCCAGCTCTGTGTTGGGAATATTGTAGGATACAAGGATACAGACAGTCTTTGTCCTCCAGGAGACACGTTTATTTGTGAGGCAACTGGTGAAAAGTTAAATAGCAAACAAGAAGTTAAATACCATTAGAAGAAATGCAATGTGTTAATGGGTGCTAAACCCAGGCCATGTTTTAATGAGCTTAGAAGCATGGGTGACACCAAAGATCACTGAGTTTGTTCTTTATTATCTTATAATGCTGTAACTCACAGGCAGAAAATCTACATTGGTTCCAAAGAGACTTATGTATGGGAAAGATCTTGGATCCTTAAATGCATATTCAACAAGCACCTATTTATTGGAAATAACCAGAAAGGTATGAAAGTGTATGGTATGGTCATACAGATTGCTCAGGGCCCTGGATTTCCCCTTAGTTTTGCTTTCACATGGAGTTGGGGTGTGAGAACAGGGCCATCAGACTCCAGAGCCATGCCCTTGACTCCTGCGCTATGCTGTCTGCTGAAGAAAAAAAAAAAGAAAATGAGGACAGAATACTGATTGATGCTTTATGTAGGGAGATGGGGATTGATAAAGAAGTTCTTACAATGTAATGCCCATTACTACTCAAAAACTGATTTTAGCTGATTTAAGTATAAAAGGAACTTACTAAAAAGATACTAGATGACTCATAGAATTTCAAGAGAGACATGGCTTTGGGGACATGTAACCAGGAACAGTGCCCCAAGTCACACTGTGAGATAGAACCAGTGATGACCCTTCTGTGCTTCTGGCCACACTACTGCCCCCCCTCACACGGGTCCTGCTACTTGAGCTTCTGCTTTGGCTGCTTCTGGGACAAAGATTCACCTACCCACACACATGCATGCTGTCCGCTCCCTGCTGCTCCCCGGCACAGCACCAGATGGCGAGTCCCAGACTGGCACAGGTGATTCCAACTTGCAGAGCCTGAGCCATGTACTTGGTCAGGAAGGATGGAGAGCAAACAGCTGGCACTTTGGGCTTCCATGATGGACAGGGGCATCGGATGCTGGAGACCAAAGAATGACAAATTTCCACAACTGTCCTTCTGGTTCTTTCGGTTCTTTCACACTGTTTTCCTCTCTCTTCTGTTAAGCAAAATCTATCCATGCTTCAGGGTTCAGTTTATGTCCCACTTCCTCTGTGAAATTTTCTCTGACTCTTCTAGTGTGGGTTTATTCCTCTCCTGAATCTCTGTATTACTCACAGCCAGAACAAGTTGTGAAAACATAACATTAAAACATTGACTTCATATCATGAGACCAGAACCTCATTGTGCCAAGGAACTGTTGTAACTGGAATGATATTTGGTGGCACTTTTCAATAGTTCAAGGAGAAACAGCTAGTCTGTAAGGTAGAAATGAGTCTTTGTTGCTAGCTTCCTTTCCTTTCAACAACCTACTCCCCTTGTTCTGTCTTTGGTCTTTACCTAATAATCGATACTGTTGTTGCTCATATTCTGTGATATTTTCTGGCCTCCTTAACTAGAAGGAATTCCATTCCCATATCTAGTAGTTCTTCTGTGATGTCCATAATATTTGCAAACAATCTGTGCTTAATGATTGGTTAAAAATAAATATGCCTGAAAAATGCAGCATTTTATGGCATATGTGGGTCTTTTGATCACTCAGTGTAAGAATACCTCATTTGTAGAAACAGCAATAAAACTTCCCCTTCTTCCTGTAAAACCTTCCCTTCAAGTAGGGATTAACGATGGAACACTTGATTATAGAACTGAAGATCCTCTTAGGAATGTCAGGTTCATAGCCCTCATAGTAAAGTATCTCTTATACATGTCTACACACAAAAAGTTGACTGCATAATCCTCCAACATGCTTGTTAACAGACTGATTGCAGTGGGAGTGAGGAGCAGGTTTTCAGTCCTGAGTAGTTTATCCATCAGACTTATTTTAGTAGAGAAATATATCTATTATAATAATTATTGATATCTATGATAGAAATTATTTGAAAGAATAATATCTGATTGCTCAACAAAACTGCATGTATATTTTCCATTATGGTTTTCTTTCAAAGAAAACAGTACTTCAATTATATGTATATATATATATATATATATATATATATATAATGTATATATATATATAATGTATATATATATATATTTATATATTTGTTGTTGTTGTTGTTGTTGTCGTTGTTGTTATTTGGGGGATGTGCATATCCCTTATATCACATCTCCCTGTGTGCTGACTTAAATAGTTCCCAAGTAGAAATTTAGATTTACTACTACCAACTTTTTCATGACATTATTCTAAGTATCTTGTTGACTCCTCTGAAGAGGTAAAGATATATATATATAGCCATATCATTTGTAGATTTAAATTTCATAAGTTCTTTTTGAAAGAACTGTTACCCTTTTTTGTATTTGGGATTTCAATTCATTGAAATTTTTCAATTCAATATTAAGGATATATTTTCTTAAATGTTTCTTTACTATTTTTGAGAGAGAGAAAGAGAGAGAGAGCGAGCGAGTGAGCATGAATGCGGGGGGGAGGGACAAAGAGAGAAGGAGACAGAGAATCCCAAGCAGGCTCTGTGATGTCAATCCAGAGCCCTATGCTAAGGTTGATCTCCCGAGCTATGAGGTCATGATCTGAGCCAAAATCAAGAGTCAGATGCTTTACCAACTGAGCCAGGCAGGTGCTGCTCAATTCAATATTAAGAGTATTTATTAAACAGAGTAGGGGAAACTATTTGCAATTCACATATTTGAGAAAAGACTCATGTAAAAATAACTCTCAAAACTCCAAACAGCCCTTGAAACATGAACTAAATATTTGAATAGACCTTCCACCAAAGATGTACAGATGGCAAAGAAACACATTAAAAGATGCTCAAGGCACCTGGGTAGCTCAGTCGGTTGAATGCCTGATTGTGGCTCAGGTAATATCTCACAGCTTGTGAGATCGAGCCCCGCATTGGGCTCTGTGCTGACAGCTCAGAGCCTGGAGCCTGCTTTGGATTCTGTGTCTCCATCTCTCTCTGCCCCATGCTGTCTCTCTCTTTCAAGGATAAATAAAACATGAAAAAAAAAGAAAAAAAAGATGATCAACATTAGTAGTCTCTAGGGAAATGCAAATTAAAACCACATTGAGATGCCACTACATACTTATTAGAATGGTTAAAATAAGAAAAAACTGACAATATCAAGTGTTGGTGAGGATGTGGAGAAACTGGAATTCATAGCTGGTGGGAATGTGAAGTGAAATGGCCACTTTGGCAATCGAGTAGTTTCTTATAAAGTTACACAGACACTTACTGAATGACCCAGCAATCCCATTTCTAGTTATTTATCTGAATAAAATAAAAATGTGTGTTCACACAGAAACCTGAATGTGAATATCTATAGCCACTTCATTCACAATTGCCCCAAGTCAGAAAAAAACCAATGTCCCTTAAGTGGCAGACAGGTAGACAAACTGGTATATTCATAAATGCAGTACTACTCAGCAATAAAAAGGAATGAACTGCCACAGTAATAACATGGAAGAAACCTAAGTGTATTATGCTAAGTGAAAGAAGCCATACTCTAAAGGCTACAAAGTGTGTGGTTTCATTTATATGACATGCAGAACCTATATACGGGAACAGAAAATGGTGGTTTCCAGGGCCTGAGGAGGGGGGGGGGGCAGGTTAACTACATGGGGAGTGGAGGGTAGGGAGTATTGGGGGCAATGGAACCGTTCTATACCTTGAATATGGTGGTGGCTATGTGCCTATGCATTTGTCAAAACTCATGGAACTGTACACTAAAAAGGAAGACATTTACGTAGTAAATTATATCTTAATACAAAAATTAAAAAAAAACTTAGTTCATCCCAGGACTGAGATAACAGAATACAGAGATCAGTAAGAGCATCAGTCTGGCTGAAGAAGTAAATTGAAGGGGCACAGCTAAATAAAAGTGAAGCTAGACCATGATATTTTGTAAGCAGAATGTAACAAAGTGCTAGAGTAGCATCCAGAAGATTTCAATAAACTCTAATTGTGCCTGTGTGTGCTTATGTTGGGGTGGGGGTAGGTGTGTAAGCAGGGAGGTCCTACCAGGGGAAGTGACATTTGATGGACAAAGAAAAATTGCCCAGTAAGGTAACCTGGGTGAGTGAGAGCAAGCAGGTACATCCAAATCATAAGGACTAATGTAAACAGAGTAAATGAGGAGTTATCTAAAAAATATAAGAAAAAGGCAAGTGTGAATTTTTAATAAAGCCCCAGTTAAAATTTGTTTAATTTTCATTTTAATTAAAGGAGAAGAAAAACAAACATTGTTGGAAACATACACGCTGTGTTTTTTCTTAGCTACAGCTGCAAACCATACAGGCTTCCTGGCAGAGAGCAGGTTATCTATCCTGTGACTCTGAGGGCACACCCTATGGTAGCCCCAAGGCAAAGAGATAATAATAGTATGCAAGCCTGGCAGCCGACACTCTGGAAGAGTTTATGAGGAGGAAGTCCGCAATTACATATTTCTGGGCAAACATTAACCAAGATTGAAACCCAGATTTGAAGAAAAATAACAGGCTGGAATCTTCAGACATATTCTGTAGCTGTTCTGTGGATTGAAAACAGTAGTCAAAGACACTCTGCTGCCGTTAAAAGCGAAGGTAAAATATTGAGAAGACAGTATGTAAAACTTGGTAAGAAACCTTTTTCACACCTGCCCACAGCATGTGTTCTATAACACATAAAGCATTGTCCGCATCTGAATGGTGAGAAACTATTTACATTCATTACAACAAAGCCAAAGCCACAACATAGGGTCTATTGTTCACCTCTTAGCAATGACCGAATCTATTTATCCATGTGGTTTAAGAACTCACCATTGTGCATTGAAAGGCCTCCTCTTGGCAACATCACCAAGAGCATCTCAATCACTGTTACTACCATCTGAACAATTTTGGTTCCGCGCTGTGGTTTTGTAACTTCCATTTTTAAAACTCCTCAGACTGAGCTATGATGTGCCCAGTCTAGGTTGGGCACACTTAAAATGAAACTGTTAAGCTAAAATTAGCTTGACATCAAGATAGTGCATGTTCATTTTCCTTATATTTATAGCTGACCACAGTCATTATACAGAAGGCATCTGGTCTTTACTGTGCACTCTAGGGAACAGGAGGGGCAGTGGCAGTAACCAAAAAAAATAACTCAACGTTTCTCCAAAGGCAGATGGTCAGAACTACCGGTGGAGCGGTTCCTGCATCTTAGTGAGGTCAGCCCCAGTTGGGGGGTGTGGATGGGGGAGGACTTCTCAGTGCACAGCTGTTTACTCTTCAGCTCTTCTGCAGTTAATCAAGAGGGATGGTACTTTTTCTAAAAGTTTTGCTTGGGGGCCCAGGTTTAACTTACATCACCACAAAGGAAATACATGTAACAAAGCTTCCTCTGAGTTTCTTCACCAAGTCACTTACCTATTGACCTACCCAAGAGGCGAAGATAAATTAATCCAAGAGAATTTTTGACTAGAGTCAGAAGATCTGAATTTTAGTGTCTGTCTCTAGCTTGTTGTATGGTTTGGCTCTCCATTTCATCTGATAAGTTCAGAGGATTGAATTTATTAACCTCATAAATCAATATTTTGTTTTTTTTTTTTCAACTCCAGAATATCATGTGGAAAATGCTATGCATTAGGGATAAGATTTCTTGTGAGCCAATGTACATTGTCCTTTACCTTGTCTAGCATTTGACTTTGAAATTCTAAGCAATCCATTTTTGGTCATTTTGTGTTATTCTAATTCTACTATCATTCATTTGGACCAGACATGTTAGTTAAGACAGAGGTGCAAGCTTTTTAAAAAAAATTTTTATCATAGGTGGTACCATATATCATATTTCTTCTTTTATTTTATTAGTTCAGTTTTTAAAGAAACGGCCTTTAGGCATGTCACAGAGGGATGCTTAATGGGTTATGTCAAGTATCTCATCTAAAATGAGAATAAAACCTTGCTTATGATCCCCAACGTTTACTTCTAATGCATTATTAGAATCTTTTCACCATTGTCTTTTCCTGAATATTCTTTATATTGTGGTTACTAAGGAAGAAAATTCTATGGTGGCATATGTCCTTGTTATTTTGGGAATCATCACAGATATGGAGAGGAAGCAGATAAGAAAAAGATCATCAAGGCCTCAGACACAAGGGGGAGGCTGAAGCTGAGACTTACAGATTATAAGAAAACACCACATTCTGAAGACGATTTTTATGTTGTGACCTCTTAAACATGAAAGCTGTCAGAAACAATGATCACTTATATAATGACTCCTAAGGGATTTTTTTTTTTTAATTTTTTTTTATTTTTTATTTATTTAAAAAAAAAATTTTTTTTTTCAACGTTTATTTATTTTTGGGACAGAGAGAGACAGAGCATGAACGGGGGAGGGGCAGAGAGAGAGGGAGACACAGAATTGGAAACAGGCTCCAGGCTCTGAGCCATCAGCCCAGAGCCTGACGCGGGGCTCGAACTCACGGACCGCGAGATCGTGACCTGGCTGAAGTCGGACGCTTAACCGACTGCGCCACCCACGCGCCCCCTAAGGGATCTTTTAGATCAAGAGTTGTTGAACTTTTTCTATAAAGAACCAGAGGGCAAATATGCTGTGCCTTGTAGGCCATACGATTACTGTCCCAACTATTCAACTCTGCTCTTGTAGCATGAAAGCAGCCATGAACAGTATGTGAATGGATCGGTGTTCTGTGTTGCAATAATTTTTTTTTTAAGTTTATTTATTTTGAGAGAGAGAGAGAGAGAGTGTGTGAGCAAGTGTGAGTGGGGGAGGGGAAGAGGAAAGACAGAGAGAGAGAAAGAGAGAGAGAGAATCCCAAGCATAGAGCCCAACACAGAGCTTGATCTCATGAACCATGAGATCATGACCTGAGCCAAGATCAATAGATCGATAGTTGGATGCTTAACCGACTGAGCCACCCAGGTGCCCCTAATAATTTTTTTTTTTTTTTTTACAAAAACAGGCAGTGGGCTGGATTTGGGACTATGGTTTTTTGAATCCTGGTCTAGATTATTGTGATCATCTACATCATTACCAACATGAATAACAAACACTTATTGCACCTCTGGTAAGCAATTTATGGTAGAGTTAGGGTTAAAGTTAAGTTAACCCTTAGGTGAAGAAGAGAAGGAAGCTTAAACACTGGAGGCTCACAACTCAGGGTCAACTGCCACATCAAAAAAGACCAGTTTTTAAAAGAAGAAACTAATAATACATAGAAATGAAGGTCAAGATACATGCTCTTTGGATTCTATAAGTGTACTCTTCAGTTGTACCTAAAAATTTTAAACATCTACAGTGATTGACTTCTTTTTAGTTACTATGTACCTTTTTGTACTACTCTATGACCAAATAGGTAAATAAATAAATAAGAATAAGTTTTAAAATCCTGAAATTAAAATCAATCTCCTATTGGGACGCCTGAGTGGCTCAGTTTGTTAAGCCTCTGACTCTTGATTTCAGCTCAGGTCATGATCTCATGGTTCATGAGTTTGAGCCCCGCATCGGGCTCTGTGCTGACAGCTCAGAGCCTGGAGCCTGCTTTGGATTCTCTGTCTCCCGCTCTCTTTGCCCCTCCTCAGCTCATGCTCTGACACTCTCTCTTTCTCAAAAATATACATTAAAAAATAATGAAAAAAAATTTTTAAAATCAAACTCCTGAGCACTTCTGAATATTCAGCCTCCTTTTAGGGACATTTAGTTGGTCCTATAGAATCTTTTAGAAATCCTATGATATCAGGTGACAAACACATTCTAAGCTAAACCATGACTTTACTAATGATTTATGTATGTTTAAATGACTAAATGCTTCTGAAAAGAAGGGCATGTTTTTGAATTTTTATTTTATTTTATTTATTCTATTTTGTATTATTATTATTTTTTTCTTTAGCATCACAGGATTGACCCAACCTAAGGTAAAGTAATATTAATTTTATCAGACCTATTTTTGCTGTTTCT
Organism: Leopardus geoffroyi; assembly: GCF_018350155.1. NCBI lineage: Eukaryota > Metazoa > Chordata > Mammalia > Carnivora > Felidae > Leopardus > Leopardus geoffroyi. The sequence goes on along the minus strand of NC_059327.1, from coordinate 100,759,330 downwards.
ACTTTCTTTTTCTTTTCTTTTTTTTTAAGTTTTTAAATGTTTATTTTTGAGAGAGAGAGACATGGGAGAGACAAAGCCTAAGTGGGGGAGGGGCAGAGAGAACCGGAAACACAGAATGTGCAGCAGGCTTCATGATCTGAGCTTGTCAGCCCAGAGCCCGATGTGGGGCTTGAACTCACCAAACTCGAGATCATGACCTGAGCTGAAATCAGGAGTCAGATGCTTAACCAACTGAGCCACCCAAATAAAAATCTCATTGTTTTAGAAAATTGAAAACATGGGTGGACTTGTAGTCTTATTATGACTGCTTATTTTTATCTTTGTTTTTGGCTTCAATTATCCTTCATGGTAGAAAGCTGAACAAATATGTTTCATGAATTTGATTATTGATCTACATTTTAACTTCTAGCAAGTCTCTAATTTTAGGATAGACAGACCCACACACAGGATAAGATTCTAGAGGTGCTGAAACTGTTTTGCAATATTACATTTTTTCCTTAGTGTTTGAAAAATTTGCTGCTTTGGCTGATGACCTATTAAAATACATGTATTTTATATGGCAAAGACATATTATCAGCCAGTAATTGATTACAAATTTGCTTGTATCTTTGACTAACAGAGATAGGGTCTTAAGTGAATGAAGCCCTAGATAGGTACTTAAACATTTTTTTTACTATTTTTTTGTTTGTTTGTTTTTTGAGGCAGAGACAGAGTGTAAGTGGGGGTGGGGGGGTTGGGGGGAGCAGAAAGAGAAGGAGAGACACAGAATCTGAAGCAGGCTCCAGGCTCTGGCTGTCAGCACAGAGCCCAATGCAGGGCTCGAACCCCAGAATCACCAGATCACAACCCAAGCCAAAGTCAGACGTTTAACTGACTAAGCCATCCAGGCACCCTAGATAGATACTTTTAAAAAGAAGAAAAGAGTAGTGATTTGCTCTCCCTTTTACTCCATCATTTTTTCCCTGTATTTCAGTAACACTGAAAATACAATCCTTTTCTGGAACTTGCAGCAAACTCAATGTGTGCTCTTTGGAACATGCTGATCAGTAAAAAATAATAATCAACTGCCTCATTTTCTTAAATTTTGTTTTGCATATGTAATCTTGATTCTGAAGAAACTTCAGCAATGTGAATGGCCAACTTTATTTGGACTCATTGGATAAAAGCTGTACTCTGATGGCCAATCAGAACATATAAAAAATGATTAGAAAAGTTATATGAACTTTATTTGACCTTTTGATGTAGTTCATTTAAAGATAAACAATTTTTGCAGTAAGAGACCATGTCAGCAGTTTCTAGTTCTGATTCATTTTTTTTTCTCAGTTGTTATATTTTTCTGTACCAAGGAGATTGGTGTGACAGCTGAGAGGTGGATATTGAGATTGGTTTACTGGTGAATCTATCTAAGTAGAATCTTTGTTGGACCACATTAGCTTTCCCCAGAAGTCAGGAGAACGTACTCTGGCTAACACCAAGAATGGTCAGCCAAGAGAAAAGGGTACTTTTTCAAAGAGAAGGATCTCAGGAATTTGCTTCATGCCAGTCCTGTGGAAAAGAGTTTATTACAGATTCTTGGTGAGAGACTGTAGGAGGTATCACCAGAATTTTAGGAAGCATTTAAAAAATTTTTCAGAAAATTCTTCAGAACAAAGTGATGTGGATAAAGATTCTCAAAGAAAGAGCTTCAGAAAGACTTCTGTTGTCAGGGAGGATTCTCCCTGGAGCAAAGAGAGAAAACTGTCAATATACTATGGACATTATCAGCAAGTTGTAGCACAGGCATAGCAAAGTTGTTTCATGGAAACTGTGTTGAGAAGGATTCTGGGAATGTTTGGCCTGCGGAAGAAAGAATGCCTTGATGAATTAGTGATGTCTGCTATAGGTGAGGAGAAAGTAATTGTGCATGTAGTAAATTTGCTTAGTTCTGGTTAAGGTATAGTCTTATAGCAAGGTTTTTGATCTTGCAAGGCAGGAAAACATTTTTTTCCTGTATCCTCTTAAGTTTAGTGAGTATGGCCTGTGCATTAAACTGACAGTTTAATAGTAGAAAAGACTTACTCTGCATGCTCATGAGAACTTCACAGAAAAGAAATGAAAACCCAAAGAAGTAGTTAGGTTTGAGAACTTATATGCCATTAAACAAAGGGCAGTAAAATGTGAAGAAGTGGTGAGACAAAAGAAGGGATTTGGGTTCCTAGAGGTCATGAATTATGGGAAGGTAAATATATGGGAGAAACTAATACAAGATGAAGGTTATTTAGTAATATCGGTTATACAGACTCAAGGGTGCCATCTCTAGTGATAAAAGCCATCTCTGGTGATTCAGAGTCATTCTCTTCCTGGTATTGGAGAAAGGAAGGAGGCCTGTGCTTCACAAAGGCAAACTTATACCTTGCTTTTAGGAAGAAAGGAGGACAGTAGGGAGTTTCTCCTGTGTTTGCTGTTTCCTAATTGCCTTCAGCTCAAAATAACCCTTTTGCTAAAGTGACATATTTTGGGGTGGCATATTCTGATCCCCTTCAATCTCTAATATTCCATTTCTCTATCTGTGATGAAGCTGATGTTACATTAAGAACGAGTATGAGAATGAAATCAGATGGTAAAGCATTTTGGGAACTATGAAGCATCCTACAAATGTAAGGATTCATTTTTATTTTTAGGTTGCATTTTCTTTCCTCGGATTGAAATGTCAGTTTCTTAGAAATTCACGATAAGATTGACCGAGTTGAAAAAATGGAATGGGGATGAGAAAAGCAAAAGCATCCTTCTGTATCTTTCAAAAAATGCGCCTATCTTTTTACTGTCAATAAACAGCCAAGAAAGATAGGAATGGAACTAATTATCTGCAAATATCCCCTGACTCCTTTACTTCCCATCTGAATTTAATTCTAAAAAAAGGGACCCTGATGGATTCCTGCCTTCAGGTATAATTACCTCAAAATTGACTGACATTTAAAGCACACACGACACTTTTTAGCCTTAATTAGAATAAATTGGTAGAATTTATTTGACCGGTAGTTTTGGGGATGGTTAGAGGCATGAGAATATACTTAGCATGTCATTTCCTGCTGATGCTAAGATTTAGCTCCTATTAGAGAATTCTATATTTAGGATAAAATCACTTAAGAAATGTAGCCCAGTGATTGTTATGACCATGAAGTAATCAGCGCAGTCAGCAAGAGAAGCTCTGAGGGGAAAAAAAAAGTCACTGACAACAGCAGAAACCAAAAATCCACAGAAGTTTTATTTAAACAATCTTGAAGGTTTTCTTTAAAAAAAATTTTTTTTAATGTTTATTTTTGAGACAGAGGCAGAGCACGAGCGGGGGAGGGGCAGAGAGAGAGGGAGACACAGAATCTGAAGCAGGCTCCAGGCTCTCAGCTGTCAGCCCGGAGCCCCACACGGGGCTCGAACTAGTCAACCATGAGATCATGACCCGAGCTGAAGTCGTACGCTCAACTGACTGAGCCACCCAGGTGCCCCTTGAAGGTTTTCTTGATTTAAGAATGTTAAATTCTTTTGCTTTGCTATAACATTTTTTTGACATTGATAATATGGACACTGTAAAGAAATGTTAAGGTAGCAGAGAAGTAGGGGGACCCTGGGCTTTCCTTGTCCCTCAAACGCAGCTGTACTGAGGTCAGATCTCTTGGAACACCCAGGAAATTGATCTGCAGAGTGGCAGAAGGATCTCCAGGTGTGGAGGGAGACAGCTTGGCAGGTGCAAGGGGCATGGAGGTGAATTGGGGGAGAGACAAATGGTGGTGCTGCAGAAGGAAGGGAACCCTTTCTGCATTTGAGAAAGTGCGGCATTGAATTAGCACAAGAGGAGAAACTCTGGACCATGGACTGGGGAGCGAAAAGTACTGAATGTCCCAGTTCTTTTTTTTTTGCAAATGGCTTTGGAGCTCAAACTCTGAGGTTTTGGTAGTGCATGAATTTCTCTGGAGTAGAGCTGTGGTATGCACTCCTGGGAAGGGGGTCCTGGCTCCAGAGTGCATAGTATGGTGTAGCAATCTCTGGGCTGCACTGGGAGAAAAGAGTCCCCTTCCTAGAGTACTTTTGGAAGAAGGCTTATTGCCTCCCCAAGGACAAAAGACCTTGCAGTTTCCAGTCAAAGGCCTTTCATCGGCAGAGGACAGAGGTGCATCCAGAGGGAATATAAACTTTGCTGCTTTTAGTAGTGCTACACCATAGATTCTGTGCACCGTGCACATGTGGGACTGTTTTTCAGGGACAGAGGACTTCACACATTGTGGAGATGCTTTGCTCAGGAGGAGGGGAGCAAATCTGTGCAGTGCAGGGTCCTTTAAGACTTTGGGTTTTGAATCACAACTGTGCCCCAAAGAAAAAATGCAGGAGTTGTGGCACAGGGAGAGCTGACTAACCTCGCTATTCTGTGAGGGCTGCCTGAACACCTGGGAGTGCAAGATCCCTGGCTCGGGGATGAGAGATTGGGGTGGTGCCATTTCCCCCGCCCTCCCAACACCAACATGGGTGGAACTTCAGAGAGCAACACAGCTGCCCCCACTGGAGATGGGACTCACAGCAAACCCTGACCGCCCCCCCCCCCCATGCCTGGCAATTGCTTATTTACTTTGAGCCAAAACAGTGGACCTCTCCTCCAGACTAGCATAGCCAACACCCCTCATGCACCAAGTGCACTGAAAGTCCAGGGCTTCAAATTGGCACCTACAGTTCTTTTTTCTTCTTCTCTTCCTTCCTTCCTCTCTTTCTCTCTCTCTCTTCCTCTTTCTTTCTCTTTCTTTTCTTTCTTCCTTCCTTTATCTCTCTCTTCCTTCCTTCCTTCCTTCCTTCCTTCCTTCCTTCCTCTCTCTCTTTCTCTCTCTTTCTTTCTTTTTCTTTCTTTTCTTTCTTCCTCCCTTTATCTCTCTCTCTCTCTCTCTCTCTTCCTTCCTTCCTTCCTTTCAGAATCAGGCTCATAGTTTCTTGTTTATTTTTTCATTTCCTTTTCTCCTTTTTTGGATCAGGTTTTTTATTCTTTTCTTTTTTCTTCTTTTTTCCTTTCTTCTTTTTCTTTTTTTCCCCTTTCTTTTTCCTTGGAATCAGCTTTATAGTTTTTGATTCTCTCTCTTTTTTTTGTCCCTTTCCTTTTCTCTCTTTCTCTCTCTTTCTTGGATCAGGCTCCTCCCCTACCCCCTTTTTTCCAGGGTTACATCAACAAATCAAAGCACACCTAGGTAAAGGTCCAAATACTCCACTACTCCAAGCAAAGAGGAGCGCTGCAGAGGACTGACCAGTGGGAAAGAACAGCCAAAATGCAACAGCAGAGGGGTGCCTGGGTGGCTCAGTCGGTTAAGCGTCCGACTTCAGCTCAGGTCACGATCTCACGGTCCGCGAGTTTGAGCCCCGTGTCGGGCTCTGGGCTGATGGCTCAGAGCCTGGAGCCTGCTTCCGATTCTGTGTCTCCCTCTCTCTCTGCCCCTTCCCCATTCATGCTCTGTCTCTCTCTGTCTCAAAAATAAATAAAGGTTAAAAAAATTAAAAAAAATGCAACAGCAGAGTGTGCAGGGCATACACCAGAAACATTTCCTGAAGTGCCAGGCTCTGGACAGTGTATGACCCCTTTTTAATATAGCAGTACTCTCAGGTGCAGGAAACATAACAAGCTTTTAAAACACATAAAAGACAGAAATGTAGCCAAAATGACAAGACAGAGGAGTTCCCCTCAAAAGAAGGGTCAAGAAGAAATCACAGCTAGGGACTTGCTCTAAACAGATATAAGCAACATATCTGAACATGAATTTAGAACAACAGTCATAAGACTATTAGCTGGGCTTGAAAAAACATAGAAGACACCGGAGAAACTCTTAGTGCAGAGATCAAAGACCTAACAACTAGTCAAGATGAAACAAAAAATGCTATAACTGTGATGCAAAACAAACTGGACACAGTGACAATGAGGATTAAAGAAGCAGAGGAAAGAATAGGTAAGATAAAATTATGGAAAACAATGAATCTGGAAAAAAGAGGGAAAGAAAATTACTATAGCACAAGGGGAGACTTAGAGAACTATGTGGTTCCATGAAATGACACAATATCTCTTTCATAGGAGTCTCAGAAGAAGTACGGGAAAAAGGAGCAGAAGGTTTATTTGAACAAATTAGAGAACTTCCCTAATCTGGGGAAGGAAACAGGCATTCAAGTCCAAGAGGCACAGAGAACTCCCCTCAAAATCAACAAAAACAGATCAACACCATGACGTATCATAGTGAAACTTTCAAAATACAAAGATAAAGAGAGAATTCTAAAAGCAGCTAGGGAGGGGCACCTGGGTGGCTCAGTCAGTTAAGCATTTGACTTCAGCTCAGGTCATGATCTCACAGTTCGTGAGTTCGAGCCCCACATCGGGCTCTGTGCTGACAATTTGGAGCCTGAAGCCTGCTTCAGATTCTGTGTCTCCCTCTCTCTCTCCTCCCCTGCTTGCACTCTGTCTCTCTCTCCCTCAAAAATAAATAAACATTAAAAAAAATTAAAAAAAAAATAAAAGGAGCTAGGGAGAGGTGTCTGTTTGGCTCAGTCAATTAAGTGTTTGATTTCAGCTCAGGTCATGATCTCAGAGTTCATGGGTTTGAGCCCCACATCAGGCTTTGTGCTGACAGCTCAGAGCCTGGATTCTGCTTCAGATTCTGTCTCTGTCTCTGTCTCTCTCTCTCTCTCAAAAATAAATAAATATTAAAAAAAAAGCAGCTAGGGACAAAATGTCCTTAATCTATAAGAGTAGACACATAAGGTTAGAAGCAGACCTATCCACTGAAACTTGGCTGCCAGAATAGAGTAGCAGGAAATATTCAATGTGCTAAATGAGAAAAATATGCAGCCAAGAATACTTTATCCAGCAAGGCTGCCATTCAGAATAGAAGGATAAGTAAAGACTTTCCCAGACAAACAAACAGTAAAGGAGTTTGTGACCACTAAACCAGCCCTGCAAGAAATTTTAAGGGGGACTCTGAGGGGAGAAAAAAAAAAAGACCAAAACAACAAAGACTGTAAAATTCCAGAGAACATCACCAGAAACACCAACTCTACAGGTAACACAGTGGCAATAAATTTATATATTTCAATAATTACTCTGAATGTAAATGGACTAAATTCTCCAATAAAAAAAGACATAGGGGCATCAGAATGGTTAAAAAACAAGACCCATTTATATGCTGCCTACAACAGACTCGTTTTAGATCTAAAGACACCTGCAGGTTGAAATTGAGGGGGTGGAACCATCTATAATGCTAATGGAGGTCAAAAGAAAGCCAGAGTAGCCATAGTGATATCAGAGAAACTAGATTTTAAGACAAAGACTATAACAAGAGATGAATAAGGGCATTATATCATAATTAAGGGTTCTACCCATTAAGAAGATCTAACAATTATAAATACTTATGCCCCCAATTTGGAGACACCCAAATACAGAAATAAACTAATCACAAACTCATTGATAATAGTAGGAGATTTTAATGCCCTACTTACAACAACGGACAGATCATCTAAGCAGAAAATCAACACGGAAACAATGGCTTTGAATGGCACCCTGGACAAGATGGACTTAACAGATATATTCTAATTTTTTCATCCTAAAGCAGTAGAATACACATTCTTCTCAAGTGCACATGGAACATTCTCCAGAATAGATCACATACTGGGTCAGAGATCAGCAAGATTGAGATCAAACCATGCGTATTTTCAGATCACAACACTATGAAACTTGAAATCAACCATAAGAAAAAATTTAGAAAGCCCTAAAATACATGGAGGTTAAAGAACATCCTACTAAAGAATGAATAGGTTAACCAGGAAATTAAAGAAGTAATAAAAATATACATGGAAGCAAATGAAAATGAAAACATGATAGTCCAAACCCTTTGGGATGCAGCAAAGGCAGTCCTAAGAGGAATGTACATTGCAATTCAGGCCTATCTCAAGAAACAAGAAAGTTCCCAAATACACAACCTAATCTTACACCTAAAGGAGCAAGAAAAGGAGCAGCAAATAAAACCAAAAGCCAGCAGAAGAAGGGAAATAATAAAGGTTAGAGGAGAAATAAATGATACAGAAACAAAAAAAGCTAGTAGAACAGATCAATGAAACTGAAAGGTGGTTATTTGAAAGAATAAACAAAATTGATTAATCTCTAGCCAGACTTATCAAAAAGAAAAGAGAGAGGTCCCAAATAGATAAAATCACAGATGAAAGAGGAGAGATCACAAGCAGCACCACAGAAATACAAATAATTATAAGAGAATACTATGAAAAATTATATGCCAACAAACTGAGCAATCTGGAAAAATGGACAAATTCTGAGAAACTCACACAGTACCAAAACTCAAACAGGAAGAAATAGAAAATTTGAGCAGGCCTATAACCAGGAAATAAATTGAATCAGTTATCAAAAATCTCCTAACAAACAAAAATCCTAGGCCGGATGGCTTCCCAGAGGAATTCTACTAGACATTTAAAGAAGAGTTAATACCTATTCTTCTCAAACTGTTCCAAAAATAGAAATGGAAGGAAAGCTTCCAAACTCATTGTATGAAGCCAGCTTTACCTTGATTCCCAAACCAGGCACAGACCCCACTAAAAAGGAGAATTACAGGCCAATATCCCTGGTGAACATGGATGGAAAAATTCTCAACAAGATACTAGTAAATCGATTCAATAGTACATTAAAAAAAATTATTCACCATGATCAAATGGGATTTATTCCTGGGCTGCAGGGCTGGTTCAATATTTTCAAATCAAACAACATGATATACTACATTAATAAAAGGATGGATAAGAACCAAATAACCCTTTCAATAGATGCAGAAAACACATTTGCAAAATATAGCATCCTTTCTTGATAAAAACCCTCAAGAAAGTAGGAATAGAAGGAACATATCTCAACATCATAAAGGCCATATATGAAAGGCCCACAGCTAATATCATCCTCAATGGGGAAAACCTGACAGCTTTTCCCCTGAGGTCAGGAATAAGACAGGGATGTCCACTCTCACTACTGTTGCTCAACATAGTACTGGAAGTCCTATCCTCAGCAATCAGACAACAAAAAGAAATAAAGTTCATACAAATTGGCAAAGAGGTCAAACTTTTACTCTTTGCAGATGACATGATATTCTACATAGCAAACCCTAAACACTCCACCAAAACTACTAGAGCTGATATGTGAATTCAGGAAAGTTGTAGGATATAAAATCAATGTACAGAAATTGGTTGCATTTCTATACACCAAGATTGAAGCAGCAGAGAGAGAAATCAAGGAATTGATCTCATTTATAATTGTGCCAAACCCATAAGATACCTAGGAATAAACCTTACCAAAGAGGTAAATGATCTGTACATTGAAAACTATAGAAAGTTTGTGAAAGAAATTGAGGAAGACACAAAGAAATGGAAAACCATTTCATGCTCATGGATTAGAAGAGTAAATATTATTAAAATGTCTATACTACCCAAAGCAATCTACACATGCAATGCAAACCCTATCAAAATAACACCAGCATTCTTCACAGAGCTAGAAAAAACAATCCTAAAATTTGTATGGGACCAGAAAAGACCCCAAATAGGCAAACTAATGTTGAAAAAGAAAACCAAAGCCAAGGCATCACAATTCCAGACTTCAAGCTGTATTACAAAACTGTAATCATCAGGACAGTATGGTATTGGTACAAAAATAGACACATAGATCAATGGAATAGAAAAGAGAACCCAGAAATGGACTCAAATGTATGGCCAACTAATCTTTCACAAAGCAAGAAGAGTATCCAATGGAAAAAAAGACAGTCTCTTTAACAAATGGTGCTGGGAAAACTGGACAGCAACATGCAGAAGAGTGAAACTGGACCACTTTCTTATGCCATATACAAAAATAAATTCAAAATGGATGAAAGACCTAAATGTGAGACAGGAAACCATCCAAATCCTAGGGGAGAAAACAGGCAGCAACCTCTTTGACCTTGGCTGTAGCAACTTCATGTCTCCAGAGGCAAGTTGGAAATAAAAACAAAAATGCTGGGACCTTATCAAGATAAAAGGTTTCTGCACAGTGAAGGAAATAGTCAACAAAACTAAAAGGCAACCAATGGGATGGAAGAAGATAGTTGCAAATGACATATTGGATAAAAGGTTAGTATCCAAAACCTATAAATAACTTATCAAACTCAACATCCAAAAAACAAATAATCCAATGAAGAAATGGGCAGAAGACATGAATGGACACTTTTCCAAAGAAGGCATCCAGATAGCTAACAGATGCATGAAAAGATGTTCAACATCACTCATCATCAGGGAAATAGAAATAAAAAACTACCCCACACCTGTCAGAATGTGTAAAATTAACAACACAGGAAACAATAGATGTTGGCAGGGATGTGGAGAACGGGGAACCCTCTTGCACTGTTGGTGGGAATGCAAATTGGTGCAGCTGCTGTAGAGAACAGTATGGAGGTTCCTCAAAAAAAAAAAAAAAAAAAAAAAAAAAAAGAATTACTCTATGGCCCAGCAATTCCACTACTAGGTATTTACCCAAAGGATACAAAAACGCTGATTCAAAGGGGCACATACACCCCAAAGTTTATAGCAGCACTATCAACAATAATGAAATTATGGAAAGAGCCCAAGTTTCCATGTATACATATGTGGTATATATGTATAAGGGAATACTACTTTGTGATCAAAAAGAATGAAATCTTGCCATTTGCAACAACATGGATGGAACTAGAATGTAAGTGAAATAAGTCAGAGAAAGATAAATATCATATGATTTCATTCATATATGGAATTTAAGAAACAACAGATAAACATAGGGGAAGAGAAGGAAAAATAAGATAAAAACAGAGAGGGAGACAAATTGTAAGAGATTCTTAATTCAGAGAACAAACTCAGGGTTGCTGAAGGGGTGTTGGGTGGGGGATGGGTTAGATTGGTGATGGGCATTAAGGAGGGCACCTTCTGGGATGAGCACTGGGTGTTATATGTAAGTGATGAATCACTGGGTTCTACTCCTGAAATCAATATTATACTGTATGTTAACTAACTTGAATTAAAAAAAAATGCAATAGGGGCGCCTGGGTGGCGCAGTCGGTTAAGCGTCCGACTTCAGCTCAGGTCACGATCTCACTGTCCGTGAGTTCGAGCCCCGCGTCGGGCTCTGGGCTGATGGCTCAGGGCCTGGAGCCTGCTTCTGATTCTGTGTCTCCTTCTCTCTCTGCCCCTCCCCCCTTCATGCTCTGTCTCTCTCTGTCTCAAAAATAAATAAAAAACGTTAAAAAAAATTAAAAAAATGCAATATGTATGAAGTGTTTCAGACCAACTCCAAAAAGTGTTGTTAAAATATAGTCATCTCAATTGTCTCTTATAATTGCTTTGAATTCCTCTGTATTTGTGGCTATTTCTCCTTGTTTGTAAATTTGTTAACTCTTTTTTCTAGGTTAAGGCAGCTAATGCTTTGTTATTTCATTAATTATTTCAAAGAGTCATTTTTTGAATTTTTTTTATCACTAATAATCTTATTTAGTTTATTTTGGTATTCTAATATCATTAACTAATTTTATTTTTCTAATGTGTAATATTTTTCTTTCTTTTTATGCTCCTTTAATTTTATTTTGTTGTTCTTTTTCTAAGTATTGACTTGAATGCTCAATTTATTCTCATTCTTTCTTATTTAATAATGTGTTTATGATTTTGTATTTAACTCTAAGAGTTTAGCTTGCCACATATTTTTAAAATATATAATGTATTTCATTATTATTTTGCAGATATTTTGAAATTTTAGTTTTGATTTTCTCTTTGGTGCAAGTGTTGATTACAAGTAAATTTCTTAATTTTCATGAGATTGATTTTCTTCCTTCTCTCCTCTTCTTTCTCTTTATTTATAGTTTAATATCACTGGAGGTCACAGTCAGATAATATGTTCTGTGTGATATCTAGTTTCTTTTTGTTTGATTAATGTTCAGAATTTTATAAATATTCCATGAATTCTTGTAAAGCATGTGCATTATTTTTATTAGGAGAGCAAGTTCTACATATCTATCATGTTCATGTTTACCAATTGTGTAATTGAATGCAACATTCTGAATTATTTTTTGTTCAATTGATTTATTGTGGACTAATATTGTGATGATATTAAGTCTTATGTTTTAGTCTACTTTTCTTTGCATTTCTTATAGTATATGTGTTATGAATTTTAATATAACTATTTTGCACATCAAGACTATTATAATCATATTGTGGAATGTACTGTTTGTCACAAAGTTTCCTTTGTTTAACACTTTTTCTTGAATTTAATTTTGCAAATTAATTTTAATGTTAATACTGTGATCATCATTTTATGATAGTTTTACAAATGTAATAATTATAAATTAGATGAACACAGAAAATTGTAGCTTTTTAATTTTATTAGTTTTTATTTTTTATTGTTGAAGTATAACTGACATACAATGTTATATTAGCTTCAGTTGTACAACATATTCATCCAACAATTCTATAGATTACTCAATGCTCACCACGATAAATGTAGTCACCATGTGTCACCATACCACAGTATTGTAATATTATTGGCTATATTTCCTATGTTGTATTTATCATCTCTGTGAGTTAATTGTTATCTAACTGGAAGTTTGTACCTCTTAATCCCCTTTACTTGCCCATTCCCCCACCCACTTCCCCTCTGGGAACCATTAGTTCTCTGTATTTATGAATCTGTTTGTCTATTTGTTTTGTTTTTCAGTTTCCACATGTAAGTGAAATCATGTGGTATTTGTCTTTCTCTGTCTGACTTACTTCACCTAGCATAATACCCTCTAGGTCCACCCATGTTATCACAAATGGCAAGCTCTCATTCTTTTTTATGGCTAAATAATATTCCGGTGCGCATGCGCGCGCACACACACACACACACACACACACACACACATATATAATGACTCATCTTCTTTATCTTCTTATCTATCACTGGACACTTGTATTGCTTCCATATCTTGGCTGTTGTAAATAATGCTGCCACAAACATAGGGCTGACAATATCCTTTTGAATTAGTGTTTTCATTTTCTTTGAGTAAATGTGCCATAGTGGAACTACTGGATCATATAGTGTTCTATTTTTAATTTTTTGAGGAACCTCCATAGTGTTTTCCAAAGTGGGTGTATCAGTTTGCATTCCTACCAACAGTGCGTGGTTTCCCATTTCTCCAAATCCTCACCAACACCTGTTATTTCTTGACTTTGTGATACTAGCCATTCTGAGTGGTGTGAGGTGATATCTCCTGGTGGTTTTGATTTTCATTTCCCTGATGATAAGTGATGTTGAGTACCTTTTTGTGTATTTGTTGACCATCTGTATGTCTTCTTTGGGAAGATGTCTATTCAGGTTATGGCTTTTTTTATTTTTCATATCTGAGCTTATTTTCTTCATAAGCCTTTACCCTTCTAGTAAGGAATAAAACTGGAACTTCCCAAATAATGATATTCCAGTTTCCTTAGGATTACTTATGCTCTTTTGGGTAAATGCTCACAGTTTTTCAATGCCCCTTTCCTCTTTTTTCATCTTGAGATGGCATCTTGGAATATGAGGTATTTTACATAACATAACATGACAGGATTTGTTGCCATTCTGTGTCTTTGTTAGTCTCTGTTGCAAGGGTCTGTTGAGGCAGGAATGATCCTATCTGAGCTCTTGGGTGAGTGGGCATTGGGTTGAGTGATATTCATATTCTGTGGCCTCTGCTTTTTCTGGCACTGGGTCTTTGTTGCTGCCACAGCCTGTCTAGCTTTTCTGGGCCCTAAGGCACATGAGATGTTCTGGGTTCCTATTTTCTATACATAGACTTTGAGGAGCCCACCACCACTACCCCAGGTTCAGGGACCCAGCCCTCTTCCTCTGTTAATCCATATTGCCTATTTTTTCCACATGACGTTGGTAAGGCACTAAGCAGTAAGAAGGATTTTCCCTATAGGGTCTTTCAGCTTCCGCAGGTCATGCTGGGGGAGGAGGGCCACTAGCCCTGATATTTTCAGCTTTCCTCAATACTTAGTAGAATGTTTTTATAGCTTTATCCTTTTTTATGTCCATTTTTAGAACTTTTGACTTATCTGAATTGCTTTGTGCTTTATTTTTTTTTAATTAAAAATTTTTTAAAAAAATGTTTGTTTTTGAGAGAGAGAGAGTGCAAGCAAGGAAGAGGCAGAGAGAGAGGGAGACAGAGGATTTGAAGCAGGCCCTGTGCTCTCAGCACAGAGCCTGACATGGGGCTTGAACTCACAAACTGTGAAATCATGACCTGAGCCCAAGTCGGATGCTCAACCTACCGAGCCACCCAAGTGCCCCCCACCTTTCTTTAAATGTGTGTGCTTTAAGTTATAAATAAACCTAAAGCACAGTTTTAGAAAAGTATGATGTAATCCGAACATCTTGTTCCTTTAATAAGTATATTTACCTCCGTGACTTATGTTGCTGGTCCATCAGCACATCCTGTTAATTTTATCTTCAACTCCATCTACTCTTTGTCTCCACCACTACCATCCTAATATAAGCTCCCTTATTTTTGTTGTTCTGTTTTGGTCTGCATTAATGCAAGAGCCTCCAAATTTATCTCCCTGATTCCAATCCACACAGCAGCCAGAGTGATTATTTAAAAATATGAATGAGATCTTAAGTTTGCAAGACTGGACGAAGGCATCGTGCCACACTTGAAATAGAATTCAAAATCTTTCCTCAATTCCACATGGGCTATATTCTCTAGCTAACCTCTATAACATCATCTACTCCTTTCTTCCTTGCTGACTACGCTCTGGCCAAACCACACTGACATTCTTTCTGCTCTGGAACTAGACAAGCTCCTTCCTGCTTATGGCTTTGGGGCTAGTCTTCTCTGTCTGTGGAATGCTCATTCTCCATGGCTCCTTAAATCTGGCTTCTTCCTGTTGTTACTTTGAATTGTCACATCTTTATAGAGGCCTTTCCTGACCGTCCAATCTAAGTAGTTTTCCAATGGCATTTTATCACATTCCCCTTTTTTGTATTCAACACAGCACACATTACTACCTGATTACTCTCACTGATATATTTGTTTATCTGTCTTGAGCGGTAATATGTGAGCTGTACACGAGTAAGAGCATGTCTGTCAGTTATCGCTAATAATGATAATAGTAATAGTGAAAGAATATAGCATCTACTGTGATTCTTCAGTCTGGTCCTGTTCTAAGCCCTTTCCACGTATCAGTAAATCTTTAATCTTCATTACAATCTCCAGAGGTTGATACTATTATTACCTTCATTTATAGTTGTAAGGACTGAGACATAGAGAATTTCCGTGACTTGTTCAGGGTCACGTGGCTATTAAATGGTAAAGCTGGGATTTGAACCCAGGCAAGGTGGCTTCTGGCACTACACTGCTATGTGCTAGTCACAGGAAGTACAGATTCAAATACGGCAGGGACATTCCTCTCAAATTCTCAATAGTCAGGAACTTCAGAGAATAAAAGAAATCACAACAAACCATGTGAAGTTTTATATTACAGAAATAGGGGGCAGCTAGGAAAGCATATAGATGAGACATCTTATTTATATTGTAAAAATGTTTTTGTATTAAAATATATCAGGAAAACCTGAAATGTCTTAATTAGTGTATATACTATATATATATACTAATATTCATAGTACATTCATTAACAAAACCTTATCCGGGGTTTTCTTTCTGTGGTTTCAGTTACCCACAGTCAACCAGGTCAGAAGCAGATGATCCTTTTTCTGACCTATTATCAGAAATTCAGGGGGCATCTGGCTGGCTCAGTTGATGGAGTGTGCAACTCTTGATCCCTTGGTTGTGAGTCCGAGCCCCACGCTGGGTACAGAGATTACTTAAAAATAAAATCTGAAAACAAAAAAAAGGTCAGTGGTAACCTCACACTGCATCACAACACCTCCATTGTTCACCTCACTTCATCTCATCACGTAGGCATTTCGTCATCTCACATCATCATAAGAAGGGTGAGTACAGTACAATAAGATATTTTGAGAGAGATGGAGACCACATTCATATACTTTTATTACAGTATAGTGTTATAGTTGTCCTATTTTGTCATGAGTTATTATTACTATCTTGCTATGCCTAATTTACAAATTAAACTTTGTCATAGGTATGTATGTATAGGAAAAAACATAGTACATCTAGGATTTGGTATTACATGTTGTTGCAGGCATCCACTGGGAGTTTTGGAACGTATCGCTCTGCACATAAGTGGAATGACTGTGTTTGGTGGGCCATCCACCTTTGCTTATGTAGGTTATCTGGAGTCGTTCTTGTAGAAATGTGGAGTAGCCAGATGAGACAAGGTCGATATGAAACATACTGAGAAACTGAAATCTGTAAGGCTGGATTCTTTTTCTGAAATGATTCTGGTATTGGTTTTCTATTCCTTTATCCTGGCTAAGAAAGAGATTGTTTCACAGATGAAAGGTGATGTGAGGGGACTAGAAGGAGGTGAACCCAACCATCAAGAGAAAACCATTATTTTCCTGCTTTGATGAAATCATTTTGAAATAATGAGGCATAATTAATGTCAGTGCTTATGATTATATGAAAGTTTGCCAAGATACCCAGTGGAATCCTAATGGCCAGAAATGGCAGTTTGATCACGTGTGTGCCAAGTAGCCATCCCATGCCTCGCTGAATTCAGCAGTAAAATGAGATTAACTGCACCCATCAAGTAATAAATTAGACTACGATTACCACCAGTAATGGCTAGTTTACTTTTAGTGCCAGGAGCTAATCTAAGGGTGTTGCAGTTTATTTAATCTTCACAGCAAACCTGGTGAGGAAGGTATTATCTCTGGTTTACTGATAAGAAAATTGAGGCCCAGAAAAGTTAAGCAGTTTGCTTAACATCCCACAGCTACAAAGTGTGAATTTGAACCCAGCTATAGGGTTGTGTAAATAAAACAAGCAAATAATTGCCACTATTGAGTAGCTTCTATTTGCCTGGCACTGTGCTAGGCACTTTAATGTGTGGTCTCATTTACTTCTCATAACCCTGTGAAGTAAATGTACTCATTGAACAGGTAAATAACTGAGACTTGGGATGATGGAATTTTCCCAAGGTTACATAGGGTCAGGACTGCCTGACTCCAAAGTCTATACAAACTAGTAATTCATTAAACTCTTTAAACTAGCAAGTGGTGTACGTTCTTCCTTCTCCATAATTGTCTTTACCACACTTACTTTTCTCCTTAGGTGCTTTTCTCTCTCTCTCTCTTTCTTTTTTTTGTGCTTTTATGATACACCACTCAGTAATGTGCATAATGTAAAACCTGCTAACATTTTCTAAGCCTAGACTATGTGCTGGGCATTGTGCTAAATTACTTTCTATTCATTACCTCGTTTAATCCTCCCAGTGATCAAATATTGCAGGTACTAGTATAAGCACCATTTTTTATATGAGGCAACTGAAGTTGATAGAGATGCTCTTGGCCGCATTTTGCTGAAGAGTCTGATAATGCAATATTCTTTTGACAAAATGAAGCATTTTAAAGCCTCATTGCATTTGCTTGTACTGTGAATAAATGAGCCAGATTAAAAATTCTTTTAGTTCTTGAACATTAAGAAACATGCTATCCTATTTTAAAATGTGTGTTTTTGTTTTTTCCCTCTTGAAACAGTGTGGTTTGGAGTTGTCTTCTTTGCGGTGTGTTCCTTGAAGAGTTCTGTTGTGCTAATCTGGTTAATTCTGGATGCTTCCTTTTGCCCTTGTCTTTCTGCAGATCTCTGCTCTGTTCTCAGGACAGCCACCATTAGCTTGTGTCTACTGAAGGAACCAGTGGAGCGGGGGCAGGGTGTTGGGTCTCTGGGAAACTCATTTGCATACTTCTTGTTACAAAGGCCGACCACATCCTGGTTAAGACAATGTGCTGTCTGATAAACAGACTGCATCCCCCAGTGTCTGCCTGGAGCTCGGCCAGCCTGTGGTCCGCCTTTGTCACAAGGTGCTGTTTATTCTGCCTGGAAGTCCAAGGACAGGACAAACCAGCTAAATGAACCTTTTATTTCTCCCATTCTCTGGCAGAAATTCCGTGGGTCAAAAACATTTATTAATATTAGATTAAAGGGGAGGCATCAGAATTCTCCAAAGAAGCTTCCCTAACTCTGTGGAAAACCTATTAAAGGTTTTTATCTTCTTTTCTAGTTATTAATTCTTTGGGGATCGGGGAAACTAGGAAACATGGAAAATACAGTGGGAGGGCAATATAAAGATCAAGATTTGCCAAGATTCTGTGTTGATAAATATTTATTTCCACATCTGTTTTCTATGTGTTCCCTTTCTCTTTTCCTTCTCCCTTCTAACCCAACACACAGACAAAAGGAATTGGAGGCTTAAACAATTAACTGGTGACTGCAGGACTGGTTGTTTAAGAATCTGGATAATTGAGTTCTAATTTCTCCATTTCTTCTACAATTTGGTAAATTAAAAAACATTTTTGTGATGCAGTCTCATTTATGGCAGTTAAGGTAAGAAATCTCTCTGTGCTATTTTTTTTTATTTTTATTTAGTTTTTTTTACTGCCATTTCTAAAAACTCCTCTCGAAACAATTCAACATTTCCTGCTCTGCTGAAAGTGTTTTCAAATGTCAATGTATAAGATATATTTTAACCACAACTTTTACTGGTGACTGTAATCATTGAAAGGAAGGTACTCAGTGATACAGGAGTTGTTTTAATGGTTTTAATCAATAATTCCTGTAAACAGGCTCTGTGTTGAGGGAATAGAGTATGTGGCTATTTCCTTTCTGCATTTACAGTGAGGTCTTGCATCTATTACAGCCACTCATCTGTAGCTAATCTCACATGAGGAGCGAAGACTTTCAGTCAAGTATTGACTGGAATCCTCCTGGAGGTATTCGTGGAAGACAGGGCTAGAGATGATGTTACAGAACAGTTTGAGAACTATGCTAGTCGGCATTTTGAAGGATTACTAACAATTCTAAGAAGGCCTCTGAAGAGATTTCTGGCAACCGAAGGACAATAATATGATAGAGATTGATTATTTTGAGGGTTTGAAGCTAAATACTAGCACATGGTGAATATTGAGGTTTGTTGTGAAAATAAAAATTAGACCTATGCAGAAAACCCTGTGAAGAATATCCTAAGGGGGTATTTTGAGCAATATCAGCTTTCCTACATTAGGAAAGATCGCTAACCTTTTAGTGAATGTGTTTTCCTTTACACATCATACCAGTCCTCAAGACTCAAAGTCAGCAGCAATTAAGAGCTTACCAAGGACAGTGAGCCAACTTCTATTCCAGAGAGGCAGTTGGTTGTAAAAAGAGCAGCCTCAGTAAAGGGGACTGTGATAGCACTGTGAGGCATTGAATAAACACACTTTCCTCTTTATTGGCCATGTGGCTTTGGGCAAGTCACTTAACCTATATAAGCCTCAATTTCCTCATCTGTAAAATAGAGATAATAATACCTACCTTGCTGTATTTTGTTGTAAACATTAGATGTCTAGAGACTAACAATGTCTGGCAAAATAGCCCTCAGCAAGTAATATTTATTTCCCTTCCTGTCTCCCTCTTTGTCATTCTCCTTACTTTGCACTTGATGTATTAATAGGCATTTGAGATTGGCTGTGCCACTTACCTTCTCTGGGCCTCATTTTTAAAATGAGGAGTTAATGTTTCTAGGTACCCTCTGGTTCTGAAGTAGTATAGTATCATGACAAGGAAATATTTATAGTCAACCATCGGGTGTGTTAATCAACAAAAACATGGTTTTTGGAGGCACCTGGGTGGCTCACTTGGTCAAATGGCTGACTCTTGATTTTGGCTCAAGTCATGATCCCATGGTCGTGAGGTGGAGCTTGCTTGGGATTCTCTGTCTTCCTCTCTCTCTCTCTCTCTCTGCCCCTTCCCCTGATTGTGCGCTCTCTCTCTCTCTCAAAATAAATAAATAAATAAACATTAAAAAAACATGACTTGTGTATGCTAAGATGTGCAAATGTAAGATGGTGTTATGATGGTGCCTCCTTTGTCCTGTTCAGAAGCATTTCTGTATTGAATTTCACACAATCTTGGAGTTTGGCCATTTTCATACTCTTAGTATGTTTCTGGTATGATTTTGCTATGGAATATCTTTATCATCATGGGGCTAAAGAGATCCTTGAAGGCAAGAAATAGTTTTTTTAGTCTCTTTGATC
Source organism: Leopardus geoffroyi (assembly GCF_018350155.1). NCBI lineage: Eukaryota > Metazoa > Chordata > Mammalia > Carnivora > Felidae > Leopardus > Leopardus geoffroyi. Next base: position 100,739,127 of record NC_059327.1, on the reverse strand, counting down.
CCTGTATCCAATTGATTGCCTGGTAGATAGTAGGTTCTCAGTCAGAGTTGTGGATGAATAAATCCAGTTGATATCATTTATTGACCATCTAACTAAGCTCGGGGCTCTGTTAGAGCTTTATTTACATTATTGTTTTTATTATGATAGAAATCGAGAACAAATCAAGTGGCCATTTTCTTCACATACTTTGGAAGAGTAGATATAGAAAGTTGTCCACTACCAAATTTTTTTGTTGTACTTCTCTAGCCCTCTAGTTTCCTGTATCCTCTGCACCATGGTACTTTGATGAAATGTGCCACACCATGCTTTATGATCTGATATTTAAAAAGAGTGTAGGCATTTAAAGCCACATAAATAAAAGGACTCTAGGCATTTAGAATGCATTCATGTCATTGCCTTTGATATCCAGTACTGTTACCTGATCTCCAAAAAGTGTTTCACATCCTGCTGTGACTGTAGCTCAGCTGTTCTTATAGAATCCTATGTGGTTTATATTTTTGGTTTCATCCAGGAGCTACAGTTATCTTTGATTATCTAAGGGAGATCATCCAGCATGGCTTACGGTTATTATCTGGCTCCCTGCCCCTTGGAGATTTTACTGTTCATTAGCATCTCTACCAGAGGGTAAAGAGAGGGAAAGGGGAAAAAAAAAAAAGAAAATGAAAAAAGCTGGAATTGAAACCAGTGCATTTTGCTTCTTGGTTACAGTTCTGGTAAACGAATGGACCAGAAGTGGAGGAAATTGAAGTTGCAGGGTTTCCATAGCCATTTGGCCCATCTCCCAAAGGTTTTGCTGGCCAGTGTGTTTGAGGATAGGAAGTGGCTAGGGTGTGGTTTCAGACCTAGACCTTGACTCTGTCATCAGAAAAAATGGGATAGAATCTATAGGTCATTCCTATGTTTGAAAAAGTGGTTGACTGGGCTCATACATATGATTATTGCTGGAACACTGTGCATCGGGTTTGTATGCCAATAGTGTGTAAGGTAGAAGGTGGCACGATGGTTACTTGTGGTTGTTTTTATCCCAAATTCTTTGGCATTCAGGATACGGGACAAAAGTATATAGTTTTGGTTTGGCATTCTGTGACTATCCAGCTGTGTTATTTTCTTTCCTTCTCTTTTATGGGGTAGTTTAAGGTTTAGATTTTCTTTTTACCACAGAATCTAATTTAGTTGTGGCATTTTAAAAATTATTTTTTTGTATATGTGCCCAGAGCTTTTTAGGTTATTGGTAAACTTTAAAAAATACCACAGTGCTTGTAAACATATATAATTTAAGAAGCAGTCATGACTGAAGCCGATGATATCCTTTGGAAAATTCTTACTTGGAAGCAATTCTAATTAACAAGATATTTTCTGGTTTCCTTCTTGCATGCTTTATTAATAATAATGCTATTAGTTGGATAGAATCTTTTTTTCTCCTAGGATTTGGATTTCCCTATTCCTTTTCTTACTTATTATAGAATAATCAATTTTATTGTAGTTACCTTTAATGAAACACATGTTAAGCTTGTGATAACAAACAACTAACATGACAGAGATGAGAACAGTTGCATTCTTGGAAGTCAGAGTTTTGTAGATGTTCTTTTATAATAATAAGCTCAGTGAAAAAGAATTACAGGGAAACCTCATTAAACTGCAACTGATTTATTCAAAAGAATCTTACAATTTAAAGAACATGCTTTTCCTTCAGTTACTAGATATCCTTTTTTTTTTTTTTTTTTTTTAATAAGGATATTGGATAAATTGCTTGGCTATTCAGAACTATTTTGTTTTTCCTGTCATTTGAATTCCAGGTTAGGACTGTTCAATTCTTTTAGGTGGTAAAGAGACTAATGTCTGAATAAAACACTGATAGAATGTACCTCATATTTCTGACTGTGCTTTGGGCCACAGTGAACAAGAGTGGTTAGGCTGTGAAATTTTGGTATTCAGAAGATATGGTGACCTGATTCTCCATTCTGGATCATGTCAAGGCCTAGTGAAGGAAAGTTTGTTTTGCTTAGGAAAGATGAGATTATAGCTCAATTCTACTATGTAAAATGCACACAATGAATCTCTTAAGTAAATGCACCATAACCATTGGTTGCCTTTTTTCACTTCTGGCATGGGACTTTATTTGAGGAATTTATTTGATTTATCTGGCTTGGGAATTTATGTTAATAAAATAATATTTATTTACCAAATTATTTACCTGATGTCAATTGATGGTTCAAAAATGAATTAAACTTGTAATACTTTTGGAGCTACTTTATGCCATTGCCCTGGAAACTGAGAACTTCTCAAGTCTCTAAGAAAGTTATACTTGGGGCGCCTGGGTGGCTCAGTTGGTTAAGGATCTGACTTCAGCTCAGGCCATGATCTCATGGTTCATGGGTTTGAGCCCTGCATCGGGCTCTGTGCTGACAGCTCAGAGCCTGGAGGCTGCTTCGGATTCTGTATCTCCCTCTCTCTCTACCTCTCCCCCACTCGCTCTGTGTCTCTGTCTCGCTCTGTGTCTCTCTCTCAAAAATAAAGAAACTTAAAAAAGAAATAAAGTTATACTGACGGGCACCTAGGTGGCTCAGTCAGTTCAGCATCTGATGCTGGATTTCAGCTCAGGTCATGATCCTACAATTCCTGAGTTTGAGCCCCAAGTCAGGCTGTGCACTGACAGTGCAAATCCTGCTTGAGATTCTTCCTCTCTCCAACTCCCCCATTTTTGCTGTCTCTCTCTCTCTCATTGGTTCTTTAAAAAAAGAAAGTTATACTTGATACAACAAAGCAACATACAGCTCCAGCATCATCATACTCTCTGAAATTCCTTCCTACAATGCCAAAGAATTTCAAAATAAGTTTATTTTGAGGGACTAAAATGAGTGTCTAAAACATGTATGGCTATTTATTGAGGTCATTGTGAGAAATAATAAAACACACAGGAACACAACGTATTTACAGTGCGTATCTGCTTAGTATTTGGTATATATAAACCTGTACTCAGTCTTTAGAACATGAGCTTCAGTATCTGCCAGGATGGATATGTTTCTCCTATTAAAAAGAATGTTTTCCCCAAATAATACTTCTTTGGAAAGAGACTTTGTTGATTATATGGCTGTTGGATCAGAATGTGAGCCATTTTTGATATACATGCTTTTAAATGCTTCTCCGCCACTTTATGTGTATTCAAGTTGAGTAAGGAGGTAGCAGTAACAGGTTATCATAAATGCAACAAGGATATCTATTTTCCACAAGTGAGTATTGTTATTATCTTGGATGAGTAGCTGAAGGGAGCTGTGGTACATCTAGCTTCTTCTCTTTGATCCTCATTCTGCTTGTCATGGTTAACATTTGTTATGAGATGTCTTCTAAACTGAGGAAAGGCTTAATGACCTTTCATGGTTCTTAATTCAGCTCTTTCCATTGCCAAGGAGCAACTTTACTGTGTTGTCTAAAATTTTTAATTTTAAAGTACTGGTAGTGACAGTAGGTGAGTGGTAAGCAATTTTAGAAAAAATATATTGCAAAAAATGAGTAGAGCTATTTCCAAAGTATTTTAGCCAATTCAAGATTTATAAATGCACATTGTGGGTTCTCAGGGAATATTAAACAACATTGCATAATGATATGTGCCTCCATCTGGTTTGGAATGCTAATGGAAGAAACTGATATTTATTGGGTACCTGCTATGAACTAGATACCTTGCAAGGTTCTTATATACACTAGCATATTTGATCCCTTGAGGTGTTATTACTAGCTCTATTTTTTTAGTATTTTTTTAATTTTTTAAGTGTTTATTTATTTATTTTGAGAGAGAGATCTCACACTTACACACCTACATGTGAAAGTGGGGGAGAGGCAGAGAGAGAGGGAGAAATAGAGGCAGAGAGAGAATCCCAAACAGACTGCACTATCAGCACGGAGCCTGACGCAGGGCTCGATCTCACGAACCCAAGAGATCACAGCCTGAGCCGAAATCAAGAGTTGGATGCTCAACCAACTGAGCCACTCAGGCACACCACTAGCTCTATTTTAAAGATGAAGTCACTGAAACTTTTAAAGGTTAAACCAAATTTCCCAAGGTCAGTCAGGTAGTAAGTGCAAACTAATCTTTTATGAAAACCCATGCCCTTCTGACTATACCAGTAGTCAATTTTTCTAGAATTCCTGGGTCTTGGCTGCTAATAAAATAGATAATATTTTCCAAATCTATAGTATCATATTTTGCACAAATTCCCCATGGGCACAGTTATAAAGCAGCATTCTGCCTAATACAGATATTTGCATACCCGTTACCGTCTGCCTGTCTTCTACCCATCAGCTAAGCTAATCTAGTCCTAGGATTATTCCTTCAGGTGATGCATTACACTGATCTTTTCCTGTCTATTGCAAAGGTTAAAATACTATTCAGGTCCTTAAAACGTATCACTTGAATGGTTAACTTGTCCCTGTTGACTCTGGTCTACACTGAGAGATGTGACTAAATTAATATACTGAACCACCATTTTTGTTAAGTCATCTAATATCTCCCAGTTACCTGCAGATAAAACTCCTAAGGGTGACATTCAAGGATATATATAAACTGTCCCCAGTCTGCCTTTTCCGAATCCCCTACCTCTACTCCTCTATGTGGACCTGGATCCAGTGTTGCCAAATGGTCTTCCTCCACCTCCACCTGCGCATAATGTTTTTCTTGCCCGGTCATTCTTAACAAACTTGACCATTCTAAGCCCATAGCACATCCTAGTTCTTCTCTGAAAGCTGCCCCTATTAGCTCTTTCCCACTTCGGCCACCCCTTGTTAAACCAAGGGTTTGGCCACAACCACTTACTGCAGGGTATTATGAAAAGAGAACAGGTTTGAATACTGATCCCTTTACTTACTGTCTATGTGACCTTAGGTCTCTTTATATTTAAGACTCAGTTTCCTTAAATATAGGTGTTTCCTCATTTCCTCATTCGACTTATCATGGATGAACTTCTTTTCTTATGATTCAATGCCTTAAGTTGTAAAATGGAGGTAATAAGAGTAACTATTATAGAATATAATGAGTGAGAATTTACTGTGTATTAATTAGGATGAGTTAGGTTATGTTTCAGGAAAAGTCAACCCCAAATCTTACTGCCTTAGAACCACAACATTGTATTTCTTTCTCACCCTACATGTCCTTCTCAGCCTGGCAGAACTCTGTTTTACACTGTTCATATTCAAGGTTCCCAGAACCTTCACTGACTGGAATAATACAGGTCACTGTGGCAGGGGGAAGGGGATGTAGTGAGTTGCGTGTTGATTCTCAAAGCTTTTGTTGGAAGCGATGCTCATCACTTCCCCTCACATTTCATTCACCAGAGCAAATCACATGGCCACGGCTAACTTCAAAGGGACAGGGAAGAATAATCTCACCAAATGCTCAGAAGATGGTAGCCCAGAAACATTAGGGGATGGCACTAATGACAGTCATAACTTTCTTGTGTTATTGGACAATTTTCTTATGGTACAGTTGAAGTTTTATCTGTTCTTCTACAGCCTAGGCTCGTTAGAGCCAGACTGAGGGTGTGTTCTCTGCTGTCTCTGTCCCACAGTGATCAGGATAGACCCTCAGTAATGTTTGACCGAATAGGTGATTAGAATACTACTCCAAGTGGCTTTTCCCCTGATGCTAGGGACCAACATAGGTTTCAAGTCCCACGATTTGCTTTGTACTAAGGAAAGACTTAAGTAGAATTTACGTAACACAAAACCAAGGTGAGGTCTCGAAAGGACCTGCTATCTTTTTACTTGAGCCTGTATGGAATGTAAACTGTGAACTTGGTGGCATTAAGAAAAATGCTCCTTTAAAGCTTCACCTTTTCTTTTCTTTCCAAAGGACCATAGTCAAAGGCTGGAATTAATTTCTGATTAGTCTGAAGGAACAATATGTTACCTGGATCAGAAAGAGGTGAGTATATCATATCAGAACTTGGGCTTGCTCAGCCTCAGGAACATACCTGAAATCAACTTGTCTAGATCTGCAGGAAGGGCTAGAAAACATCTTTGGTGTTGAGAGATGACATTTTCAGTTGAAAATCACCTGCTGGATAGTCTGAAGTTATAGTATGTAATTTTTCATTTCTTATCATGTAAGACATTCATATTTGTGATAGTAAAGTTAGTAAATATAAATGGATAAAAAAGAAAACACCATAAAAGGGAAAATTACCCAAATGAAAAACATCTTATTTCTCATCTTGAATTAATGTCTTTTAAACAAAACACCATATACTCTTTCATTGCTGTAGTGAATGTTTCTTACAACACTGATCAATTAACATACTGTGTTATAGTTTCTGTCACTACACTGTAAATTTACAGACAGTCAATTTACATCATAAGCTTGGCCTGATGTTTTCAAAGAAATTCCTTTTTATTAAACAAATTGTAAACAATACATAACAACTGTCTTTCTCTGACTTGGAATTACAAATCCCAGATGCAAGCATGGCTTTCTAAAAGTCACAAAAACAATCTTTAAGTAAACAAAATGAAGTGGGTCACAAGTAAGCAGTTCCATGAGTCTATGGCTTGATGTGCAACAGGGATGAGAGAGGCATTACTAAAAATCAAGATGCTCTGAAAGAAATGGGCAAGGGAACTCTTCTCTATTGTGGGGCTCTTGACAGAATGCCAAAGTTGGAGAATGAGTCACTTCTGCTGCCGTCAGAGCTGTTCCAGGAGCCTACGAAACTGAAGTCCATTTTCAGGCACTCACTACCTTTGATGCATTTGATGAGGAGCCTCAAACAGTAAGTCAGAATGCTGTCTGGCCACGGGGAGAAGAAGGTTCCAGCAGGCATGCCCTCTGATCTGACTTCATGATCCTTTTCTCCTCTTGGCCACCCTTGGATGAAAATGTCAGTGGGTAAACTGTGCGATCTCTTTGAGGGACTGACTCAATTTGGAGATAGCCCTACCCTCTCAGGGCCTCTTCCCTCCTCCTGACCGGTGAGGAGAATTTACTGGCTTCAACTCTTCAGTTGACCTTTTAAAAAGGACATGGCCATGGCTGGTTTGGGGGTATCTAGTCTCACCGAATGGACGTCACAACATGAGACTGAGTAAATCCACAAAGAAATGGTATATTAAATGAAATTAAAATGCAAACTGAGGGCCCTGGATGACATGACCACTTATATTCATTTAGTGCATTGTAAGTTGGTATTATTGTTATTGTATTACTATCTCCATTTTATAGACAAGGAAACTGAGGCAAGCAGAGGTTGAGTCTTGCCCCAAATCACTTGAAAATGTTGCTTAGGTTTCCTTGTAGCTCAATATTACGTGTTGAATGATTTATAATTTCTTTCCTATAAATCCATGCAATACCATTTATTGCTTTCTCTCTTCCAGCCTTTCTCTCCTTCAAGCCCACTATTTTCACCTGTAAACTTTACTTGGTTTACCCATAGTGCTCTGAATATGCTGTGGGTGTTAGCATCTGGACCCCTTTGGTTTTGCTTTCTCCTCTCAGTCTCTCTTCTATTTGCTTAAATTCTATCTGTTTCCTGAGGATAGTCTGAGTTCTTGCTCCTCTGTGAAGCATTCCTTAGGCTGTTTAGCCCACGGAGATCTCTGTTATCTGAAAAGCTCCCTTGGCATTTGTTACTTGTGGTACTTCTTTAGTGCTTACTGAGTCCCTAGTAGTGGTGGTTATCTTTGGATAAGTGTATGTGTTAAACCCCAGTCGAGACTGTGAGTTCCTTCAGGGCAGAACAGCCTTGCATATAGCAAGCTTCAGTGAATACTGGTATATCATCTCATCCTTTATTATACTTTTCTTCCTGTGGAAATATACGTAGCAATACTATATATTTTGTGACCTCTAAACAGAATGGCCATATGATTAACATCATTATTCATGCTGGCATAGTCCACACAGGAAGTAATCAGAGGAGATGCTAAATTGAGAACTTGAAGCTTGGGAAATATTTATTGTAGCTTAATTTTTATTTAGTATTTCTTTAATAACTGAAAAGGATTTATAGCTTTAATGACAAATACCAAACTTTGTGACTCCTGTGTGCTTTATTTTGTGACATGTGCTTAAGCATCGGTAAATTGAAATCACAGACCTGAAACCCAAGCAAGATACACTGTTCTATTTCCTTGAAGACAGACTTCTCCCCTGGAGTTGAGCTCCTATTGAATGCTAATACTATGTCCATTTCATCAAAGCCTTCTTCAATCCTTTTTTAGAGTCAAAATAAAGATCTGGATAACACCCAACTATCTGCAACTTAATCCTGTTGATTTCAAAACCCTTAGCACAAAAGGCAAATAAGGCTGAGCAACTTTAAGGCACATGCATTCTGCATATGTTTTCTCCAAAGATACAGGGTACTAGGTCTTAAAAGACTTAAGCCTGAAGTTTGTAACGTTGATAATAAAGGATTTTTTGTGTTTCAACAGCATCAGATGTTTAAAGATTAATCTATCTCTAAATCCATCTGCAGGAGACCCAGATGTGGGATATAGAGATGATTTGACCAACTTTATGGGGAAAGACTGGAATTTTGCCTTAAATGGTACTCTTCAGAGACAAGAATCCTGAGTTTGGCAACATACATTAATAAAAAATAAGTGAAGAATTTCTAAATCTCCATTTCCCTTTAGTCTGTGAAGACAGTTTTAATATTAGATAATTGCCAAGCAGACACATGATTAAAAGATGCTGTGAGGATTTGAATTAACTGATGCAGGGAAGTAAGAGGTAGGAACAGAGCCAGAAGAGACGGGACAGATATGACATTTTTCTGAAGAACACATAATTTTTTTTTTTTTTGGCTTTCTTTCTTCAAACATACCAGTTCACAGGATGATCATAATCACAACAGTTTACATTTACATAATGCTTTACCACTTGCTTTCACAGATTTTATTCCCACTTGATCAGAGGGTGCCTGCTTTGTGCAGAAGACCTAATCTTGAAATAAATCATTTACTATATGAGGATTTAAACAAGTCTTTTGGATGAAAAGTGCATTACATATTTATGAGCACTGATTTCAAGAATCACTTTGAAAGAACTATTGATGTTGCTCTATATTAGCGATCTGAACTTAATCCCATTTGATTCATCCTTGGTTTTATTTTCCGGAGGTTTCAAACCATGTTTGTAAATCCTTGAGGGCCCATTTCCTCTTCTAAGAAGGAAAACATTTAGGTGCAAGTCAGGAACTTACGAACCTTCTGTCACTATTCTCAGTATATTGGGGAAACCAGTTTTCTGAAATTAAAATGGCAGTCTATTTTTGTGAGGCAATAATAATGATGATGGTAATGATGATAATAAAATGTAGGGGTTCTCATTCAGTGCAGCAGGAGAGAGGAGATTATAGTCTATTAAAACAAAGTCCTTTGATGTCTGCTGTGAGGAGGGATCCCAGAAATGTTATTATTCACTTTTAAAATGTATTATTTCTTGAGTGCCCCTGATTTATTTTTTTATTTAGAGGTTGTTTATAAAGGTTATTGCCATTATACCAGTTGCTTCCTGTGTAATCAGATCCCGAACATACTAGGAGAAAACAAAAAGATAACTGCTTGTAACTGAAATTATTTTTTGAGCTCCTGGGAAGAGAAAGAAAAAATAGAATAAACATTGTTTACCGATTGCCACAGTTCAACTCCCAGCAAAGATTTTGCTTTTTTAAATAAAAAATGAAATTAAGAGGGAAAAGCCTTTTTCCCCCCGCTTTAGAAAAACAAAAGGGGGAAAAAAAACCCAAAAGCAGGGGCAGCTTTGCAGGGCCACTGGTGCCTGAGTAGAATTGCTAACTGGTTCCTCTCTCTTTTGCTGGGCTGTCTGTATTCACTGTATCACAAGCTTGAAGCCAGACCTCATTTGACTGAGCCAAAAAATGGTCCTTTTGTTGCTGTTTTTTTCCCTAGTGTCATCTCTCATGGTTGCCTGGGCAACCAGTGTGTATCCTTTCAGCATAGGTTACTGGGCCCCAGGAAGGAAGTGCTCCAGCGCTGGCCTGCTATTTTTATAGAACCGTTACATAATACAATCTATTAAAGCTTCCTCTTGGTGTTTTATTGCACAAAGGGGAAATTAAGTTTGATGACTCCTAAATGTTGGATGGAGGATGTCAGGTGACTCGGATTGTTTGGCTCAGGCCACATAGCAACAATATTCCTATATGCAATTCAAGGAGAGCCGATATACAATCATGCCCTTGGCAGTGCTCCCCTGCCTGCAGATCACTGGAGGAAACTGAGCTCTCAGCTGCTCAAGGGTGCAAGTTTTGTCCAACTGCACAAAGCTCCCTCTCTGGTAGGATGACAGCGGACAATGGAACACTATTCAGTTAAGGGCAAAGGGAACTTTAAAGGTGTAGCACATATGCTTTTAATAGGTGGGATGATTGCTGGAAAAGAGAATTGGATTGAAAGGAAGAGAACCCGGATTCTCTTCCCAGGACTTCCATTGAAGCATTACACAACTGCTGTGTACTCTGTGGTCCTACTGAGTCAGCTTTGCCTCTGGGTAATTCTGCAGTGGCCCAGGAAGGGGAGTGTCAGGGGAGGGAGGGCATAATGGCTAAATGGCTTTTTGGTGGAGACCACTAGAGGCCACAGTGTCTTTTTGCATTTGCAGCATGCCTTCAGGGATGCTCCACTTGCCACGGGAACAAATAAGGAATGCAAGTTCTTAGCACCTTCTATTCCCACCTTGCTTACCAGTTACAATTTACTACCAGTCTGAATGAAAGAAGGTGCAAAATGCACAATGGGATCAGAAGCTCTGTCCTGGAACAGAAATGAATCCCTTTATCCTCAGGGGAGATTTATGGCCACAAGTGACCTGAGGTTGAGGTTCCCTAGACTAGAGAGTATTTGAGCTGGCCACTCCTTCTTGTCTCTTCATAGTCTCCCTCCTCTGCTATTTTGTTGACTCCCATTGCTTCAACTAAACCTTGAGGTTCTCCGACTCTGAAATCTGCATCTCCAGCCTGCTTTTCTTTTTTTATTTAAAAAAATATTTTTTTTTACATTTTTAATTTATTTTTGAGAAACAGAGTGAGACAAAGCGTGAGCAGGGGAGGGGCAGAGAGAGAAGGAGACACAGAATCTGAAGCAGGCTCCAGGCTCTGAGCAAGCAGTCAGCACAGAGCCCAATGCGGGGCTTGAACCCACAAACTGTGAGATCATGACCTGAGCCGAAGTCAGACGCTCAACCGACTGAGCCACCCAGGTGCCCCTCCAGCCTGCCTTTCTTAGAGGCTCCGCTGTCCTGTATTTCCAGTGCCTGCCAGAGATCTTTCTCTGGTTGTCTCACTTTATCTCCAGCTCAACATATCCAACAGGAAACACAATTCTTTTGTTTCCCCAACCCATGACCCTTGCTGACTCCCTGGTTTCCATGAATAGCTAAATTCAGAGAATGCTAAATGTTGCTAATCATCTGGTCCAGTCTTTTCCATTTTGTAGATGAAGAAGATGAGGCTGAAGAGGTTAAGTGGTTTGTTCAAGGTCACCCAAACTGTTAGGAACAGAAGGAAGACCTCTTTATGATGCATCCCACTCCATTCCACCCAGGCTTGATGTCTCTAGGCATTCTAAACCCTCCTCCCACACCCAGTTTTCTCAAACCTTCTTTGTTGATCTCATGATCTAGCCTTTCCTGTTTCTACTCCTGCCATAATAATTGAGATCTTATTTGCATCAAAAGTAGACTATTTTAGTTTTTGGATTGGTTACCTCCTTCAGCTTCTAGCCTTTGAATCAATATTTCATTTCACCTCTGAAGTGATCCCACAACTTCATCATGTCACTTTATTACACAAATAGTTTTGATTGTTTATAATATATTAAAGCCTCAATTTAAATCTGGCCCTTGCACCCCCAACTTGGTTGCCTTTCTATCTTTATCCCCCATGCCAGTCAGTGGCCCTCTGTTAGGCAAGGTTTATTTTATTTGCTATTCTATTTTCATAGGTCAGAGATTCGTGGACTGTTTTCCCTTTTTGACACTATTGCTTCAGATAGGATGATTTCTAATGAAATATTCCTAGTCTTGTTCTCTAGGGTTCCCAGAAAATAGAAAATGATATGGATAGAATGATAATGACTATTTTGTGCCAGCCTGTAGTCACTCATTTGGAACAGTTCATTGAGTATTTACATTATGCTCAAGCAGCAGCGAAGAAAGATACGGCCCCTGCTGTGTTGGAGCTTATTAAGTGCAGAAGGCAGGCATTACACAAAAATTACATAGCCATTAAATATATGATTACACAGAGAACTAATTTATCACAAATGCCTTTAGGGCTATGAAACATAAGGACATGAGAGGAAATAATGGTGGAGGTGAGAGCAGCAAGAGGATGGGATTGAATGTGGACTGGGAGTTCGGAGAAGAATTTCCCGAGGAAGTGACATTTACACCAAAATGAGAAAAACATGATGGGGTGGGAGAAGCAAAGGCAGTGGGTGAGGGAGGAGGAAAAGCCTATCAGGGCTACCAGGAGGGAATAGATTTGTGAGAGCCTCCAGGAAGCAGGGATCTGGAGGTTTTGCAGCAACTGAGAGAAGGCTGTGATGCTGAGTCTCGAGACTGGGGGGGTTGGGGGAGGGGTGGGGGGGGCGGGAAACGGCGTGGGGAGCTAGTTAGAATGTGTATGCAAAAAGTTTAAAAAAAAGCCCCTTATGACAGCACCCCATCCCTTTGCAGGCTTTATAGTCTATAAGTCAGGTTCTTTCGATTTTAGGGAAAACCTTATATATGTTAAAATTCCTTCTCAGAGAAGTACACAAATAATTGTGTATCAATAACAGTGTTTACTTTCTTTGTTTTTAAGATGTAATGATTTAGGAGATGGGGGTTTGGGTTGGGTTTGAGCTTTCCTCAAACCACTGGTTTCTGCAGTAAAGTTAAATTTATTATGGTTTCTTATCCTAGGAATTTAACCTTATTTTCCCTGTGGGAAGAAGTGGTGGCTTTTTTTTTTTTTTTTTAATGTGTAAACTCAGTCTCAATAAATAGCTGGTTTACTCTGGAATATCAGACTAGAGGAACTTCTGATTGTTTAACTTATGGCCATTAAAATAAGAAAACAAGGCCCTTTAGATAAGATGATTAAAATGGTCTTTTATTTCTATAAATTCAGTTGAGTAATAAAAGAAAGCATAAGACATATGAAAGGTAGGGCTATAAAACTTGAGGATATAATTTAAAATTCTTTCTCTTAAAAACTTTGACCTAAAAAAAAACTGCTCTGTGTAGAAGGGGAAAATAATAGGGCTGGAATGATGTACGTGACTCTGTTCTATTAATGTAAACAGGAAGGACGGAGAACATTTTTATTTTTTCTTTCCCTTTGGCAGGCTCTCAGCCCAGCTTCCTATGGGTGGAAATGGGCAATAAATAGCAGGGTATCCAGTGGCCTCTTTCTAGGCCTCCTGGCTACTAGCATTGGCAAGGACATCATTCCCCTTTTCTTCTTATTTTTAGTGTTGATTTTTTTCTTTCTCAGGGTTGAGGGTAAGGCAGGGGCCTGTCATTATCAGGCAGTGAGGTGAACCACAGAGACTGGTTTCCCAAGAATCTGCACCCAACTGCCAACATGGTGGGTCAGAGCCATCATCTTTACTACTGCGGGTGGTTTTCCTGTGAAAGGGAGACTTCCTTCAAATTAAACACACACACACACACACACACACACACACACACACACACGAGCAGTGTGCACCCTCCCTGCCTCCCATCTGTTAACTTGAGAAAATATACCTCTTGTTCTTATTCTCTTCTGCAAATAATCCCCTATGTGTTGAACCACAAAGTACTAAGTAATTTCTGAAGATAAATCATGCCATATTTTCTTGTGTTTTATGATAGTTCAGCAAATACTTTCTGTGGCTTTGACAAAAGGACAGGATTTCCTCTATTAATGAGGGGGGAAAGTAATCTATAGTTTTAAAAAGGCTTTGGAATTCCTGAAAGAGAAATTGTTGTAATCCTGGAGGTTTGGGCCAGACTAAGTTATTTGGGAGGCCAAAAGGAGAGAAACAAGGATAACAGTTTCGTAGTTGATGACAACCTACCTTAACACACTGTAGGTATAATCTATGTAGAGGGAGTCGCTATAAAGAAACACCAGAACTACGGTACAATTACAATTCTTCATGCTCATTAGGAGAAAAGAAATTTGGGGGGCCCTTCTGCTTTTGAGGAAGACACTTTTTCCTTGGACAAACTAAACAGAATCCACATCAATTTCTTTTCCACTGAAAATACAATGGTCCTTTTCCAGTGACCTTAGATTCTATAACTAAGTGTACCTGGACAGGGCCCGAGCACTTGAATGTATCATTCCGGTCTCCTGGCTGAAGGGCCATTGCTTCCTCACTTATGTAACCTAGCTACTGTTTCTATCTTGTGAGGTATTTGAACATCATTTGAGAAGCTGTAAGAGAAAGCTGTGAAATAATGAAATATTTAATATTCCAACTAGCCTGGGAGCGATAAATATGTTTTCCTGTTCAGGTATAAACAAGATTATTTTATATATAGGGGACAGTGTATGGTGCCTCTGCCTTCTAGTGGCTGAGAGGATGTAGTTTAGTGGGTGTTTGATGTTGTGTTTTCATTTTTATTTATTTATTTTTTTAAAGTTTATTTATTTATTTTGAGAGAGAGAAATAGAGAGAGAGAGAGAGCAGGGGAGGGGCAGAGAGAGACAGAGAGAGAGAGAATCCCAAGCAGGCTCCTTGCTGTCAGCGGAGAACCTGATGTGGGGCTCAAACTCACAAACCATGAGATCATGATCTGAACTGAAACAAAAGTTGGATGTTTAACCAACTGAACTACTCAGGCATCCTTGGTGTTATGTTTTAAAATACCATTGTCATTTGAGTCCCTCATGCTTTAAAAATGTATGCTTTCTCATAAGAGATACTGTAAAGTTGCATCACTGAATCCATATGGTTGTTTGGGAGGAGGGTGCTCACACTTGCTATGAGAATACCCTGTTTTATTTCATTTGTGACTGTCTCACTCCTGAGACTATGCTAAGAGTGACATTATATTGTATCTTATCTGGCTACATCCATTGTACGTTGCTAGTTAAGACAAATGAGAAAAAAAAAAAATGTTTTAGAATTTTTGCTTTATTGTCTGTTGGTACCATAAATAGTTGCCGGAGATTGAAAGCAAATTCCAAGACCAGCAACTAACTTTCCAAAGCCTCAGTCTTTTACAAACTGCTTTCAGTTTTACAAATGCTGTGATTATCAGTCCTTTCGGACACTGGCCAACTAAAATGATGCAAGAATTCTAACCGCCTTTAATTCCATTATTAAGAATAAGTCTAAAGTTGTCAAAATTCAGACCTGGAAGGTACTCTACATCTTGTCGAGTTTCTTACTACGCAGATAAAGAAATAAAAAGCTGGAGTGCCTGGTGGCCACATGGTTGTTAAGTATGCCAGGTGCAGACTAGCTGTTGTATTGAGACCCATGCTGTACTGTAGTGTCTATTTCTGTGTGCAGTTTCACGGAAGCCTGGCATTTGGCTAGGCATTTTAATTTCTTTTAAAAAAGTGTTTATTTATTTTGAGAGAGAGAGAAAAACCATGGGTGGGGGAAGGGCAGAGAGAGAGAGGGAGCCAGAGGATCTAAAGCTGGCTCTGTGCTGACAGCAGAGAGCCTGATTTGGGGCTGGAACTCTCAAACCGTGAGATCATGACCAGAGCTGAAGTTGGATGCTTAACCAACTAAGCCACTCAGGCACCCCTGGCCAGGCATTTTGTATACATAATGGTTTTGAGAAAGTATCAAGCTTAAATCCTTCTGCTACCATGTACCTCTAGAAGGCTCATTTCTCTCATCTGTAAAATGGGAATACTCTACCTTTTAGGATTATTATGGAGATTAAATAAAATAATCTGTGTAAAAATATAGCCTATAGTAAGTACTCTATACATGTTAGTTATTATTATTATTCTCATTTTCATAAATCATTAAGAATATCTTTAAACTGTTAGGTTGAAAATTCTGACTATCAAAGGTAGTAACCTATTATAAATTGATCCCATTCATCTAATATGTTTATTATCTACCATATGCAAAACACCATGCCAGATCTTTTGAGGATTAGAAGTATGAATAAGAAATAATCCCTGCCCTTTCAAGGTGTGTGTGTGTGTGTGTGTGTGTGTGTGTGTGTGTGAGACAGAAAGTAAGTAACATGAGGTGGGGATAAGAAATGGTAGAAATAAACTTCGGTGATATGATATATTATCTTGCTCAGTGTCTGTCTTTCTGGGTACTGGCACATCGTTTACTGTTTGTCCTTTATGAGTTTCTCCTGAAGCAACCTCACTGAATTTTTACAACTTCCAATGGTTTTTGAAACTCTTGGTCTTCTCCTAACAAAGGCTGATCTCACTACATTCAGGAAGACTGTTGAGATTCTCAACTACTCCCCCTGCCCTCCATCTGAACAGTCTGCAGTTGTTTACATGCCACAGGAGCAAGATTTCCTAGTGGACATTAGCGTTTATAATATTTCTGAGAACAAGATTGCCTGAGGATAAGGGCAGATTTTTCTTAATGAGAACTTCTATCAGAATTTTTCCTTAAAGTTTCTGTACCACGAAGTTACAAAAAACACAAATAGTCCTTCTCTGAAGGCGGAACCTTCGGTCATCTGCCAGTATTTCCACCCATCTGTGACTGTGGTTTCTCATCTGGTGAGGGTTATCCTGTTTCAAGTAAACAGATCTTGGTTTCTCACCCTTTGCTGTTGGATACTATCTGCTGCACTGTTATCTATTTCTTTTTCTTGCTGGTAAAAATACCTGGGTCTCTTTTGTTTTCAGGAAAGTACCAAGGGGTCTCCACTCCTTTTTGATTATGATGTCATCTCATTAAGAAAGAAAAAAAAAAAAAACACCTTTCTCTTTCTCTTTCAAGAGTAAGCTCATGGAATGTGTGTATACATTTTATAGCCATATTTTTTGCCATCCATCCTACAATATCCCCTGTCCCTACAATCTTCCATTCAACAGAAATCATTTATACTATGGTCATCTTTTGTCTGTACCCAAAGGTTTTGCTTCTGATTTTGACTCCAAAAATATCAATTCTTTCTGGCTTAACATTAGTCATGGTAGAGTTTCTTATTTATTCTTACATGTGGCTGACTTCTTCTAACTATGAGTCTCCCTGGAAAACCTCTACTTTTCTACTCTTGGAAATGTAACCTCTGACGTGGCTTCAGATTATCAGCCATGTCTAGATGATGCATGTATCCATATCTGCATCTTCTACTTAACAGACACATGTCCAATGTTATCAGAATACTGTTATCAGAAGCCTCTCTACCTGAATATCTCAAAACCTTCAGAGGCACAATTCCCAAGTTAGTAGATCCTCTTTCATCCATTCCTCCATTTCTCCCCCATCTCCCTTGCAAGTGGGAAGGCTTATAGCTGTTCTCTGATTTTTTCTTCTTCCTGATTGTGTTATCCCTGGAGTACTATACTGAAGTTTGCATGCCCCTTTCTATAATCTGATTTATGCCCAGGAGCAGGGATTCTTAGGTGTTATGGGCTTGTTTATTGCCCTTTCTTTGGAGAGTCCTTTGTATCTCTTGTTTGAAGTTAAAAATACTTGTAATTAGAAACAAGATTCTTTCTCGCTCATTTGGTCAGCATATATCTAGACTCTCCCCTGGGTCTATTACTTGAGTTTAATAAACTACAGTTTAATTTCAGTAAGCTTTGGTTTTCTAATCTGTAAATTGGGACTAATAGTATTAGCTGTCTCATAAGGTTGTGGTTGGAATTAATGTAATACGTACAAATCAGAACAGTGCCTGGGACATAGTAAACCCTTGTTATGTTAATTATGTGAAAAAAGTCAGAAGATTCATTATCATGTTGTGATGAGGTCAGATTTCTTTTGTTGTTTTCTTTATTTTTGCAAAAACAAAACAAAACCACACTCGAAATCCACAACTTTTAAAGGATTCATCTTTAATTCTGGATCTGAAAGAGCTTTTGGTTAATTCTTACTTGTCTTGATTCAATTTCATCCTCCTTAATTATAGTGCTCTTTAATGATGATTAAAAAAAAACCTAAAAACATGTAATCTTTAGGAGGTATTTAATATCAAGTCTTCTAATAAAGGGTTGCTATGAAGAAAATCTTTTGGTAAAGGTGATTCTCAAACTTGAGTTTGTTGAAATGGCCCAAGAAATATAGTAAGGGATTTGCACTGCGGTAATGTCTTTGAAGTCTGGTCGCCTGCCTTTAATTTTGCAGTAAGCGCCTAATCTCATTAGATTTCATACACTCAGTGTTTGCACTTGCACAAAAGCTGTCCAAACAAAGCCAAAATGTTGACACCACCGTCCTCTGATGGCATTTAGAATGAATATATTAAACACACTTGCACTAGCATTGCATTAAGCTAAGAAATAAATTTTGAACTTTGAACTCAGCAGGATAAAAAAGCTTTACTTGATAGCTGAGCGATTGTATTGCGGTATGGTAGAGGGAATTCATTGTGTTGTTCAGAGAATCCAAACTTGCAAACATTCTCTACATACAGTAGGCATTGCACAACTAAAGAATTAAAGTGAAGAACGGTCCTCAAATCCCGTTGTTAGGGACCTAAATGGAAGGTAAAGTGAGCTGGTGGATTTGCTTTGAAATTCACTGAATAAACTTTGATTAAATTCACTTCAGAGGAGGGCTCATAATGAAAGAATATCTCCAAGTTAGTGTGTGAATTAGAGTATGTCTTTATTCAATTCACTTCGCTAATTTACAGATTTAGAAATTTCCTTTAAAAATCTGGCAGTCTCATCTTTGTATTGAAGGTTTGGAACTGAAGATTATAAAGAGTGCGCAAATGATTAAGACTTCTTTGGCACTTCTCATAAAATAACTATAGCAACGAACCTGGAATTGAGAATGAACTAAATCTAAAAGGCAGCAGTAGATAGTGGTTTCTAAAGAGATAGTCCCTAAAAGAAATAGATTTCCCCATAAAATATGTGTAAATGTTTATAAACCTACATATCTGGAACATGGCCATCAATTAGGAAGTATGTGCTGGGAAACTTTGGTCAAGGAAAATCGTCATCTCGAAGTTCATATATTAAAGTTTGTGATGTGGCTTCCTGAGAGTCTTATAGTTCCTCAGCCCAATTGTTTTCACTCTTACTTTACATATTTATTTTACCTGGATATTTGCTTTTGGCTTATATTAAAGGATTTTTAAAGAAACAATATTTAAAATGTACGACACTACCCATTGTCAGGATGCCATTGAAGATGCTATCTATTCTTTTATCATCTTTTTCATGAACATCCTTTTATGAAAACCAAAAAAATTCATGTTGGGAGTGGTAGTAATTTTTCTGAATATCTGGCTTGTTTTCACTTTCTGAGCATTGGGAACTGGAAATTCATTGATCACCTTTTCATCTTTGCTATGACTTCCAGGGGAGCTCTATTTGTTTCCTGATGCCAGCAATTATAGAAGGCTACAGGGAATATAGCCTGTATGTGTTACTTACTCTTGGCTTTATTATTTACCTATCCTTATTTTCCTCTTGTTCAAATTCTCTGAAAAATCATTATCTTTTAAACTGCATAATTTAAAAAAGCTGTCACAAATCCTTTGTGGAAAGGGATATGTATATATACATTCGTAAATTCACGCATTCATAGATTTCTGTATCATAGATTCATTGCAGCATAGATGGTCACATGGTTTCCAAAACCACAGCAAGTTTGAAGCTGGAAATTGGAAGGAGATGAATAATCGCTAGAGAAAGGACAGTAAGAATAGCAACTGATATGACAACTGATAACCTCCATCAAAGACACCAGAAAACTGTCCTAAGGCACAGCTCCCAAAAGCATGCAGTGTAGGACTGAAAACCCTTCTGTCTCTATAACCTAAGGAGTGATAATGTGCTGCAATCTGTACATGCTGTTATAAAATGACCTTAACAGTGAGATAAGATTATATTCTATTCCACATACTTTGTCTAACAGGCAGTGTCCTCTTTGTTATTGACTAGAAAGGTGTACCTAAAAAAAAGAACAGCTTTTTAAAAGACTAGCCTTTAGTTATTGGGAAAATTAACAGAAAGAAAACTCTTACTTTTCGGTGAGGCTGAATTAAGGCACAACATATAAAAACCATCCATTGCATGACCTGGTGTAAAATTGGTATTTTGCTTCTGAAATGGGTAAAATTTTACCTGGCGCAAAGTTGGTATTTTGCTTCTGAACAAACAAACAAATTAGCATTTCCAGGAAGATGCTACCTGTTGTACCACGTGAACTCACCTGCCACCAATGACAACGTAGGCTCATTGAGGTTGAGGACATGAGGACGATTCATTGCCCATGAAGGGGAAGTTTAGTTACCAAGGGCTGAGTGGGAATTTGGTTCAGATGAAAGTTAGATAATAGCAAGCTAATGTCCCTTTCTTTGACTCAATTTACTTTTTCTTTTCATGAGGTGCTGGAAGGTCCTTTGCTCCTTGGGCTGCAGGAGGAAGGGTGCATTTTGCAGAGAGAGACAAAGATATTTGATTCTCACTTGTCAATGAACAAAGGCAATAGAGTTTATTACCTAAGCTAGCCAGCATGGCATAGTGCTTAGAAGGATGGACTCTGGAGCAGAATTCTTAAATCTTGGCTCTACTACTTACTGGCTGTGTGGTCTTAGACAAATTACTTAACTTCTCTGTGTATTAATTTCATCAGCTTCAAAATATCCCATACCACAAAAGGTTATTGTGAGTTCCTATAAGGAGACTGCTTAAAACAGTGTCTTATTATATTCAGTATATTATATGTTACATAAGTGACAAATATTCAATATTAACTATTAGCATTAGTTAATTTTTAAATAGTATTAACCATTGCCAGTGAAATAAGAAGGAAAGAGAAATTTATTCAACTTCTTAGGTAATATAAATTACCATCCCTTTTTACATATTACATTAAAATTTTTCCTCACATTTGCAAATATGCTTATTTATTCTGTTCACATGCATCTGAAAACACTTAAAAGGCAGTAGTATGTGGAGAAATAGATTTTTGTCTTGGCAATAACAATTGTTGGGATCTATTAAGAATAATTCTTTTTTTCTAAGTTTATTTATTTTGAAAGAGAGAACAGCGGGGGAGGGACAGAGAGAGAGAGAGAGAGAGAGAGAGAGAGAATCCCAGGCAGGCTCTGCACTGTCAGCATACAGCCTGACTTGAGGCTCAAACCCATGAACTAGGAGATCATGAACTGAGCCAAAACCAAGAGTCAGTTGAGCATCTGACTTAGAGCCACCCAAGCGCCCCTAAAAAGTTTATTTTAAATGTGATTTTAATCTCAATTTAAAAATAACAGAACCAAATTAGAAAACATTTTCTATTCTTTATTTAGTTCAGCCACATGAACAAAACCACCATTGTGGAAAAAACATTATGGAATAAAATATGGTGTGCTTCCATCCAATCTCTTTGATATATGGACATGTATGGGTATAGAGAGGTGTTAGTAACAGGGATTCTCAAACTACTTGTTTTGCTGCCATACTTAATGGATGTTTATTTAAACATGCTCGAAATATTCCTGTAAGCATTTCCTAGCACAGTGACTGTATTCTGTCCTGTCACTGAAATGTAAGTAAAATCATTTGCAAATGTGAACATCTTATAGATTGCTTGTAACTCAGTATTAATACTCTAGCTCATTACTAGTTAAATGGGTGTCATAATGCTGAAGGGGCAAGTTTGTATTCTGCCTTTTCCCTTAATATTATTTGTAAGTATTTTTGATGTAATTATGAATTTAGAAATTGTTATTATGAAAGTCTTTCAAGCGGAGCACACACACACACATGCATACACACACAAAAGAGGAAAATCTAATGAACCTTACATACCCCTTACCCAGATTAAGCAATAATCCACATGTTGTCACACTTGTTTTGTCTCTGTTTTCTTTCTTTGCTGGGAGCATTTTAAGCAAATCCTACATTGTGACATTTGCTATTTCACCCCTAGACATTTCCGTATGGGTCTCTAAAATAAGTAATTTTTCATATGACCACAGTACCTTTATCACAATGAACAAAATTAACGTCTAACTCATAACATATTCAGATTTCCCCCAAAGACTCGGGTCATCCTAAATTGGTTTGTTTGTTTCAGGATCCAACAAGATCCACACATTGCATGTGATTTGGTGTCTCTGCAATCTTTTAAATCTAAAACTGTGCCATCCAATATGGTAGCCACTAGCCACAAGAGACTTTAAAACTTTAAGTTAATTAAAATTAAGTGAGACTAAGAAATTCAGATCATAAGTGACACTAGCCACATTTCCAAGTGCTCAACAGTTCCACATGTCTAATGATGACCATGTTGGGCAGTGGAGATACAGAACATTTCCATCATTGCAGAAACTTCTTTAGATAGCAGGCTCCAGAAGGTTAACATCTCCCCTGCTTGGTCCCAAGTCACTGAATTACTGAAGAAACTAGGTCAATTGTCCATAATTCTGTATTGCTTACTTATGAACAGTTTAACATGTTCTTTTCAACCTGATAATTTCCTATATAGGATGTTTTATCTAAAAGCTTGAACAGATTCCAGTTCCATTATATATATATATATATATATATATATATATATTTGATATATATATTTGATATATATAACTATAAATATAATATAAATAAATATAAATAAAAATATGATTTTTATTCATTGAGTATATAGACAATATTATATTTAAATTGTCTTTTATTCTTGGACATTGTTTTGTTTTTACTTTCTATATAGTACTATGCTGAATATTTCTGTGGATAGAGATTTTTTCTGTATTGTCTGTATTTAATTTCTATATTTCTGTATCCTAAGTTAGTTCTTTAGGATAAATGACCTAAAAAGAAAATTCTATATTAAAGCTAGTAGCAGTTTTATGGCTCTTGATACATATTATTTACTTACTTTTCTAAGGGACTATATCAAATGATGCTGCCCCCAGTAATATTTGGGTACTAGTTTTACCACATCTTCACCAGCATTGAGTATTATCATGGAAATGATCGCAATTTTTAAAAATTTAATAGTGCCCTGCAATTTGAATATGTTTTTCTGTAGTTCTTTTTTATTCCTTCATGTCTTGGGCAGGCTCACACCAGTGAGGCCCTTCTTCCAACAGGGTACAGTTTTCAACATCTTAGACTTGAAGGCAGGATGCACCAGGAGGCTTTGCTCTGGGCCTTTCCTGCCTAGATTCTTTGGGCTAATAATCCCTTTTCTCTCTTTATGATTCATTCTGAGCAGGCTTAGTGGTTAATCTTCTATTTCCAGTTTTATGCTGTGTTCCTCCCCCTTGCCTAGATCTGAAACATCCTTTCCTTCAACAATTCAAATGTCTTGGCTATTCATTTTCCCCTTTGGTTCAGAAAGCTTTAGTTGTCAATTCTGTTCCCTTGTCAGCAACAATTTTTATTCTTACTGGCTTAGTCAGGCTGTCTGCCCTGGCTTTCTTTATAAGTGTTTTTGTGTAGAATTTTTGCCTCCTAGGAAGCCCACTGTAGCATAACATAATTAAGTGACAATATATGAGGTGCCAGGGCTTTACAAGCAGTTAATGACTGGTCGGAAGATTTATAAGCAAGAGGTGAAATCAAAGAAAACCAAACGCTCCAGTTCTATGTAAATAAAAAAAAAAAATAAAAAATTAATGTGATTCAAATTGTTGTTTCATGGATATTTGAAAAGAAGTACATGAAAACTTGCATATTAAGAAATTCTGAAATGCAATTGCGCATTCACTAACAGAACTCCATGTGAGCCTTGTATTCTCCATATTTGCGTGCATCCCATAACCCTTGCCTTCAGCATTTGCTTTCCAGCCTACTGACCTCTGGCCCTACTTTGATTCTTCATTGCTCCCTCTTACATTTTCAGTAAAAATAAAATGAGTGTGACTGAGGTCAGAATCTGGCTCTTCATACAAAGCTACACATGCAAGATGTAACTAGTACAGAAAATGTGTATCATGGGAAAGTTAAAATTACAACAAGAAACTTAACTTTGGAATTTCCTGTCTGATCTGTCTCTTCAGTTAATGTTTTAATTTGATGTCCTTATTTGGCTTTAAATGAAGAGTTAGAACTGAGGTAGAGAAGAACAAATTAACAAACAAACAAAAATACCTACATGCAACTTATTACAGCTGTGATGAAGTAAGACCACACAACAGCACATAACTCTCAGATGGTTGTGCTGAGTGTTTACAGAATCTTATAACATCGACCAGAGTATATGACTGAATACTTACAAGAATTGTGCTACATATGCACAAAGTACTTTTTGGATTCCTGATAGCTGTATCATAGCTTCACATCTTATTTTCTATTTTTTTCAGGAGCTCAGAAATAAGCACATGGAAACTTATGTATTTATTTTTAATGTTCAGTCCAATTGGTACCCTGTATATAGAACTCATATCAGTCTAAGAAAATGTGTACACCCCCCCCACTCCAAATAAGCTTACAGTGGTTGAACATCTCATACTATGTTGAAAAAGAGTTTAGTGATTGTATATAAAATATTTCCTTTAAGGCATCATCTGGCACAAAATTGTTAATTGGAAATATGTGGTGAGTGAAAATGCAATCAGGGTTATCAGATGATGGGCAACTCTTGTATACTATTCTCGTGTTCATCCTTTTTCTATTTTTGGTGATGAGACTTTAGAGTAATCAACTCAGAAATGAAACTAAAATTTTGAGAATTTTTCCTGTTTTCTTTCAGAAGGTTATGAGAGCCAAGTCTTTGATTGTTGGGTGAAGGAATTAGGGTCTGTGGCTTTCAAACTTGTAATTGTGTTTAGTCTTTACCCTGCTATTGGAATAACTTTCAGGGCTTTTATTGCTATAAAGTTAATTTCAAGATGGTGTTCCAGCAGGCCCCATTTACCTTTCCTGTCCAAAAACTTCTAAAGAAAAAAGATCTATTGTGAAGTACCAGTAAGCCTAACTGTTGAGACAGATGTGGGTCATTCTAGTGTTCATCTTTGCAGATGTTTCTGGCTCTGGGGGATTTGTTAATAGTCATTAACTTTATTAGGGATTTATTGAAAAATCAAAATCCCACTCTTCTATTGTATAAGTGGAGACACATCTGACCTTGGGGTAAGGTCTTGCCTCATACTAGGTTGGGATTGAGCCAGAGCCAACACAGACATTTGGGTGTCTTTAGGGGAAATTTCTATTAACCTATAATAGCCTAAAGACTATCCTTTTCACCATGGACATTCTATATGTAAAGAAGTAAGGAAAATCCTTCAGAAGCACAAGTACCTTTTTAGTTAGTGTTGAGGATATTGACACTTTCTTACTATGGATCAATCTATTTTTTTTTTCACATGTTGAACCATGAAGACTTCCTCCTATCAAAACATTGCCTCATTAATAACACATGTACAGTTGAGCACTGACACTGCCCTATTGAGAGTAGATTTGATGGGTCAAGGGCAAGGAGTCAGTGGGACACTATGATGAGGGCAGCAGCCAATGCTCAGGGCTGTGAGCCACCAATGCCATAGTGCCACGTTCTTAGGAAAGTCCAAAGACTCAGATAGGTGTGGGTTCAAATTTTCCCACTTGGAAATACAACTATTGATCCAGAAGAGTTAGTGTGTTATTTATTTATTATTTTGCTTCCCCATCAGCTTTATTGGGGTGTAGATGACAAATAAAGTTGTAAGATATTTAAAGTGTACACTGTGATGATCTGATATACTTACACTTTGTGAAAAGATTTACCTCCCACTGAGTTAATTAACATATCTATCACCTCACATATTTATCTCCCTCTACTATTTTTGTTTTTGTGAAAATATTTAAGTTCTACTATCTTAGCAAATTTCGATTATACTACACAAAATTATCAATTAAAGTCACCATGTTCTATATTAGACCCTTAGAACTTTTTTTTTTTTTTGAGAGAGAGAGAAAGAGAGAGCACATGCATGCACAAGCTGGGAGAGGGGCAGAGAGAGAGAGAGAGAGAGAGAGAGAGAGAATCTTAAGCAGGCTCAAGCCCATGACCCTGGGATCATGACCAGAGCTGAAATCAAGTGTTGGTTGTTCAACCGACTGAGCCACCCAGGCGCGGCTTTGGCAACAAGTTTTCTATTCTCTGTTTCTATGAGGTGTTTTGTTTTGTTTTGTTTTGTTTCTTTAAGATTCTACATAATAAATGATACCATGCAGTATTTGTCTTTTTCTGCCTGCCTTATTTCACTTATAATGCCCTTCAGTTTCATCCATGTTGTTTCCTTCTTTTTAAAGACTGAATAATATTCCAGTGTGTGTGTGTGTAAATTTATATTACATTTTCTTGGTCCAATTCATATCTTTATGGACATTTAGGTTGTTTCCATACCTTGGCTATTGTAAATAATGGTACAATAAACCCGGGAGTACAGATATTTCTTTGAGATAATTTCCTTTGTATTTATTTCCTTTCCTTTGTATATATACTCAGAAGTGGGATTGCTGAATCATGTGATAGTTCTATTTTTAATTTCTTGAGGAGCCTTCATGTTTTCTATAGAGGTTTTATTAGTTTACATTCCCAGCAATAGTGCACAAGTGTTCTCCTTTCTCCACATCCTCGTCAATATTTGTTAACTTTTATTGTTAGTGATGTGTCTTATTCCCTCATTTCAGTTCTTGAGCTTGGCCAAGAAAGAATTCAGAGCCAGACTCTTAAGCAAGCAAGCAAGCAAGCGTCTGGCTGCTATTATAGTGGCCAAAGTGAGAGTACACTCTCAGGATGGAAGAGTGGGCAGGCCCAGGGGTGACAACTGCACCAGGGTTCAAGGGTGTCTTTTGTTTTTATGTTTGTGTAGGTTATGGGTCATGACTAAGGCAGTCTCTGACTGAAGTTGACTGAAGTTGCTCCCAGTCATCTAAGTAGGTGGAATTTTGGGCTCTATGTTGTCCTTGTTGGAACTGTCATGGCAGCCTTCCTCCACAGTGGGGGCGGCTCAAAACCACAGTGTAAACGTGTTATAATGAAGCTACAGGTTACTCTAGGACAGTGGTTATAGGGAGGGATGCATGTGTATCCCCTGGGGGTCTTTCCTAGCTATTTAAAACTTGGTTTCTGCCCTTTTTGTCCATGGGAAAGCACCTGTTCCCTGCTCATATCTAGCTAAGCACTTACTCTATTATTATCTTAGGGGCTAATTGTTCAATAGGTCCCTTTTGGGATCCACAAGCTCGAGCACCTAGAGGATATTTGGATTCTGTATCTTGGCTATGGATTTATCAGCCCCAAACTCAGGCATGTAAAAAAGAAAAAAAGAAAAAAAGAAAAAGAAAGGAAAGAAGGAAGGAAAGGAAGAAGGAAAAGGAGTAATATTAATTTTCTATAGCTCCACCTAGACTCTTAGGGCTTTTATTCTGCATGTAGGTCCAGTTTATGCTGATAAACTGTCAAGTCAGTAATATTCATGCATTACAGAAGTAAACACAATTCTGGTTTCTTCTTCTCTGTCTTTATTCTTGTATTATATTCTGGGGAGTTAGGCTGTGACTCTAGTGGGGAGCAGACTTCCAGTCTATGCTCTTCCTTGTTGGCCCCTGCTGACGTCTACTGTGCTCCTTTCCAGTTTTGTTCATGAGTGTCCTGCCATGGTACCCAGTCATCAGGCCCTCATAAGTTACTATGCATCCTTCTTTTATACACCACCAGATTCCTTTGGGTCCCCCACTCCTCCTTAGGTACTTATCTCTGGTGGCACTTGGACTTTAGCATGCTGTTGGAGACACTTCTAACCCCATCCCTCCCCCCCCCCCCCCACCACACACACACACACTAGACAGGCCCCGCTGCCTTTCTCTGTGGTTACTGCTCTGTGCTGGCAGGGTTCCTTATTAAACTTTTTCCTTCTGGCTCTCCTGGAGTGTTAGGCACTATTTCCTCTTTCTTTAGGCCCCCTTAAACTTGTCTGGGTTTTTCATTACCTTCTCCTAGGGACACAGCATTGGGTGAGATGAAGTGATATTTTCTAACTTAGACACTCACTAGTGCTACTCACTCAGTTGCTCAGGCCAAGATTATTTGATTCATGCTTGAATCCACTCCTACATTTCATATCAATTGTATCAACTGCTCCTGTTTTCTTTATAAATTATGTAGATTTATTTATTTATTTATTTATTTATTTATTTGAGAGAGCATGTGGTGAGGGAAAGAGGTAGAGGGGGACAGAGAGAGAGAGGGACAGAGAGAGAGAGAGAGCCTCAAGCAGACTCCACACTCAGCATGGAGCCTGATGTGGGGCTTGAACCCATGACTCTGGGGTCATGACCTGAACTGAAATCAAGAGTCGGATGCTCAACTAACTGAGCCATCCAGGTGACCCATAAATTAGGTAGTTTTTATTTGTTTGTTTCCTCCACTTGAATGTAAGCTATATCCCTGTAAGAATGGTATGTGTGCAAATAAATATCAAATGAATGCCTGAATAAATCTATTATTGAACGTATAAGTTTCTTCCTTTTTGTTTGTTTCTTTGTTTTAAGTAAGCTCTATGCCCAATGTGGAGCTTGGACTAAAGACCCTGAGATCAAAAGTCACATGCTCTACTCTACAGCCAGGTGCCCCATAGGTTGTTTCTTTTTATTATTGCAAACTACTTTGTAGGACATCTTTGCAGCTATTTCTTAATACTACCCAATTTTGCTAAGTGTAGTTTCCTACAAATAGAATTTCTAGATTAAACTGTGCTGGGCATATTGGAAACAATTTGATGTATATTGACCAACTTCCTCCAAAACATTTACAACAAATCACATTTCTGTTAGTAGTACATGGGACACTTCGGTGGCTCAGTCAGTTAAGCTTCCAACTCTTTGCCCCTCTCCTGCTCCTTCTCTGTCATGCATATGTGTATGTGTTCTCTCTCTCTCTCTCTCTCAATATTTAACAAAAATAGTACATGGGTGTGCTAATCTTTATGGTTCTTCAGCAATACCAAGCATGATACTTCAAAATCTATACCAGCTTATTAGTTGAAAAAAAGAAAAAGAATCTGATTTTTTAAAAAAATTTACATTTAGACATTTTTTTTGAGTAAACTCGACCCCCAGGGTAGTTCGAACTCACAGCCCCAAGATTAAGAGTTGCCTGGTCTTCCGACTAAGCTAGCCAAGTGCCCCAGGTTTACACATTTTTGATACTCTATTTTTTTTCTTGTGATGAAGACTTTCAGGATTTACTCTTTTGGCAACTTTCAAGTATGTACTACAGTATTACTAATTATAGTCACTGTGCTATGTTGATATTTTTAATTTAGAGTAAAATGTCCTCATTCTGTTGTTAGATTCTGGGTGGATAGGGATCATGCATCTTATTACAGAATGTAAAGAAGGTCTTATTATTGCATCATACTGAAAAACAAAATAAAAAATAAAACAATTACTCCTCCCCAAATACAGCTGCATCACATTTTTTTTCTGGAGACTGCCTCCAAATGGCTCCACACTTTTGTACATTGATTAATTTTGGAAAAGCTTTTGTAGAGGTGAGTTTTACTCACTCAATCCCTCATGCTTTTCTAAAAATGCCAATAAATAATAAAGATGTATATATTTTGCTGTAAGAAAGCTCCATATATGAGCATCTAAGTGGTTAAATTTTTGGGAAAGGGAATAATTATGTTATGTAGAGTTCCTGCACATAGTAACATACCTCTTAAGGGAAAAAAAAAGTTTACAAACATTGTTTTAGTTGTCAAGGGTAGTTGTAATGAGGTGAACCTAGCTTTCATGCTATATGTAGGAGCTTTGCTTCCAGGTTACTAAAAATAATTCCATTTGTAATGGGACAGAAGGATTCCAAGCCACCCTCTTGTGTCTTGCTCGGTGGATTTATACATTTTTGGCTAACAAATATGTCCGTGTAAACCAATAGACCCTTTCCGAAATTGTCTGCTCCTGTTACTCCTGAAGAGATTATCTCTGTCTCTGGCTCTATGAGTCCTAAAACCTTTGAAGCAAATGATTATATACCACTTTCCTCTGAGTGCTTTACTGCTCCCTCTCAAAGTGTGAAAGGTGGCACTACAGCTGGAAAGCATGTGTATATATATGCATGTGTTTGTAAGCTTTAGGTTAGAAAGGCTGAAGATTTCAAGCCAAAAAAAAAAAAAAATACATCTCATTTCAATCATATTATTTGGATTATAAGACTTCTTTCATTTAGAGTACTGGAAATATCTAATAATTGTCATCTTCATTGCTTAGATTTGCACATTTTCCTGGTTATATTTGAGCCTAGAATATTTCAGCATTAAACTAAGTAGCACCAGCACCTGTTCATATACTGTCAAATTAATGGTTCTTGAAATAAAGAACAGGTTATATAGCTCCCGTTTACCTTTTTTGGCTGTACATGGATTTTCATAGACTGCAATGGAAATACTGTGAACAAGGATTATCTCTCCAGGCTTAGGTGTAAACACTAGAGCTTACTATAATAACTTGGATCATGCACCATCCTAGGAGCTGGGGTTATTTCCTTGAGACACTTGAGTGGATGGATCAGTTGCCAAGCAACTTGCATTCTTATGGGGCCAGGCTGGGGAACAAAAGGGCGCCAGGTGGTAAAACATAGAAGGAAAATGACAAAGACACATGGAAAAATAAAGCCTCCATCTGGGAACTGTAGTGCATAACTTTTTAGAAATTTGGAATATGTTCTTCTTTAATAATTCATTTCAACAGCTATCAATCAATGGTTATACCTCCAATAGCTGAGTATCTCTACATTCATCTACCACCTATCCATTCATCGACCCTGGCAGACTTATTTTGAGATTAGAAATTATGAGTAGTAAGCTAGAACTATATATCTTATATTAACTACTTTGCCAATAGTTATTGTTCACTAATTTCCTATCAATTCACGTAATTCCTCTGTTCTATCACATTTGCCACTCCCCACCCCTGCCCTTTATGTCTTACACATTTTTCCTTTTCTTTTCCTCATCACACACTTTCTCTCTTTTTTCTCTCAGGACTAATTTTATAGATGGGATCTTTGCTTCGATGATATTTGATGCTTAGCTATTCAACTTATGTGGACATATAGATTCCCATAGAAGATTGTCAGAGTGAGCATCATGTCTCCACACTATAGGAGACCTTTCTCTTGGACACTGATGTGCTGAAAATTAGATTATTAATGTCCAACTGGAAAACAATGGTGACAGCCTAAAATGTCAGATGCTACAATACACAATCACAAATTAAATCAGCTTCATAGATATAGATATAGATATATATGAAACATTAAAACAGAAGTCAATTCTATTTGTTCAAATACACTATAAAAATAAACTTTTTTCTCACTATAGAGACTAAAACTAAAGAAAAGCTATGAGTTCCTTCTTCTTCAGAGATCTTCCAGAATTACATCAGATTGCACTCCTCAGGCTTCAGGTTTTTTAATAGGCTGCCCTAGGAACATTCGTGTAACAACACGAATCCAGTTGGGTCTCAAGAATTTCAGGAAAAAAAAGAAACTCTCCAATCTGAACAACTTGCCTCCAATCTGAAGAATTCACTCTTAGTTTTAATTTTACACTTGAAAGCTCATCTGCTAGATTACTCCAAAGCTAGGGTTTTGCCTGAAATTATACACTTCCCCCACTTCTTCCTCTTCTCTCTTCAACTCCTTCCAGTTCCTTTGCAGTTCTGCTGAGGACACTTTCTTAACAGATCATTTGCTCATGAATTTTTGCCTCAGATTCTGGGGAACACTCAGATTTTAAAGGACTGATAGAAGACCTGAGGTGACACTGTTATTTGGGAGCCCAAAGCACTCTCATGGCTCCTCTGTTAGAATGAGGGAGAATGGAGATTGGATGAAAAATGAAGCTCTGGCCCAGGACCATCTCAAATTGGGTCCAACTGGCCTCTGGACCCATCTGGTAGTCATTTTCCAATTTCCTGACTGAATAATCAGGGTGCACATATTTAGCATCTGGCAGAATACTCACATTTGTTCCGTAACCTATGGAGTAAAAGCTATTGTAGTAGGAAAGACCAAGTGGAAGTCACCCAGGCCAAGGTGGTAAATCAAAAATAATTCTGTCCCCTAGCCTCTGTGTGGATGCTGCCACACAGGATGGAGTGGAGATTACCACCATCCTCAAAGACTCAAAACCAAATAGAAGATTGACCCCATTTTATCCCCATTTGATACATCATTCTACTTCCTGCAGAAATCAGATGAATCCTGACAGGTGACAGTGGACTACCAGAAGCTTAACCAAGTGGTGGCCCTAATGCAGCTGTTGTGCTGCACATAGTATCTTTATGAGAACAGATTAACACTACTTCTCATTTGTGGTACGTGGCTATTGAGTTGGCAGAAGTGTTCTTTTCAATATTTATTATTAATGAAGATCAGAAGCAGTTCACCAGGATGAATAGCAATATACATTCATAAACTTTCCCTAGGCCTAAGTTAAATCTCCTGCTGTCTGTCACAATATAGTTTGGAGGAATCTTGATCATCTGGGCATTCTGTAAAACATCACTTTGGTCCACTGTTTTGGTGATAGCATGCTAATCACACGTGAACAGGAAATGGCAAGCACTTCGGATGCCCTGGTAAGATGCATGTCCTCTGGACATTGAGAGAAACTCTATAAAAAGTTAGGATCCTACCATATCAGTAAAGCTCTTAGGGCTCCACTAGTCTTGGGCAATGCTAGGACTTCACAGCAAAAGAAATGCAGCAATGGGCCCACATTCATGGAATTCACTGTCTTACTATGTACCCCATCCTCCTATAGCAGTTGGTTTGATAGAGTGGTGAAATGGCCTTTTGAAGGCTATGTTAGAACACCAGCTATGTGGTAATACCTTTCAGGGCTGGGGCAAGGTTCTCCAGAAGTCTCTATATGCTCTGAACAGGTGCCCAATATATGATGCTGTTTCTCTAAAAGCCAGAATTCCTGGGTCCAGGAATCAAGGGATGGAAATAGGAGTAGTACCACTTACTATTACACCTTGTGACCCAATAGCAAAATTTTTGCTTCCTGTTATGCTCTGCTGGCTCAGAGTTCTTAGTTCCAGAGGGATGGATGCTTCTACTAGGAAACACAACAATGATTCCACTGAATTGTCAGACTGCTGCCCAGGTACTTTGGGTTTTTGATGCCTTTGAATTAACAGGAAAGGAAGGGAGTTACTATGAATGATCCTGATTATGAAGGGGGAAATTGGACTGCTACTCCATAATAGAGATAAGGAAGAGTATGTCTGGGGTACAGGAGATCCCTAAGAGCATCTCTTAGTAGTATCATGCCTTGTGATTAAGGTTAATGAAAAACTACAACAGCTTAATCCATGCAGGACTACTAATAGTCCAATTCCCTTCAGGAATGAAGGTTTGGTTTACTTACCCCACCAGGTAAAGAACCATGACCAGCTGAGGTGCTTGCTGAACGCAAAGGAAATACAGAATGGGTAATGGAAGAAGGTAGTTACAAATATCAGCTACAACCTTTGTTTTCTTTCTGCTCTTATTTACTTACTATGTAATATAAGATTATTGATTTTATATTATTGCATTTAAGTATTATTAATTTTACATCATGGTATTTAAGTTAAAAGACATCAAGGGAAGAGGAAACATCACTCAAAGAATTACTTCCTCTTCTAGAGAAAAGGTTAGTGTGTTTTTCTTTGCATGTAGGACAGTTTATAACCTTGTTATTGTCCTTATTTGGAGATTAAGTATGGTTTAAGGAGATGTATGGGTGCCAAGTTGACGAGGGATAGACTTGTGATGATTAATTTTATGTGTTAACTTGATTGACCATGAGGTGCCCAGATTAAACATTATCTCTGAGTGTCTTTGTGAGAATGTTTCCAGATGAGATTAGCATTAGAATCAATGGACTCACTAAAGTAGATTGCCCTCCCCACTGTAGGTTGGTATCCTCTAATCCTTTGAGGGCCTGAATAGGACAAAAGGTATGAGAAAGTTTTCTCTTTTTTCCCCTGCCTCATTTATTTGAGCTGGGCCATCTGACCTTCTCTCTGGCCCTTGGACTGGGATTTGCACCACCAGCTCTCCTGGTTCTCAGGCCTTCAGACTAAGAGTGAATTATACCACCAGCTCTCCTGGATTTCCATCTTGTAGGCAGTGGAACACAGGACTTCCCAGCCTCCATAATCATGTGAGCCAATTCTTCATAATAAGTATCCTTTCTGCAATAAGTATACTTTTTTATAAGTGTACTTTAAATAACTATATATATCCTACTGGCTCCATTTCTCTAGAGAACCCTAACAGACCCTCTAAATTAAAGAACATGTTTTGGCACCTTTGAGTTCTTACCACTTAAAAAATAAGCACAACATTTGTTAAACCTCTTTGTATTTTAGTAGCAGCATATACTGCACTTAGAAATACTGCTCTGATCCATTTATTGGATAACGTGGAAGACTTCCAATTTTGAGTGGGGTACAGAAAAAGCAAGGGCTATATAGTAGGTCTATGGTATAGTACAAGCAGCCCTGCTTCTTGGGTCTTTTGACCAAGTAGATCCCATAGTTCTAGAGGAATCGGTAGGAATATACTACATGGAGTCTCTGGCAAGATCTAATAGCAGAATCATAGTGTAGAACCCAAGTTTCTGGAGCAGCCGTTTACACCTGAGTACTATATATCATTTTCTTTTTTTTTTTTTTTTCAACGTTTATTTATTTTTGGGACAGAGAGAGACAGAGCATGAACGGGGGAGGGGCAGAGAGAGAAGGAGACACAGAATCGAAACCGGCTCCAGGCTCTGAGCCATCAGCCCAGAGCCTGACGCGGGGCTCGAACTCACAGACCGCGAGATCGTGACCTGGCTGAAGTCGGACGCTTAACCAACTGCGCCACCCAGGCGCCCCATATACATCATTTTCAAAACAGCTCCTGATCTACTACTGGTCCTGACAGATACTGGTCATATGAACATGGAACATCGAATGATTACATGACCAAAACTGCCCAACATGAGTTGAATGTTTTCAGACCCACTAGGTGATAAGTTTGGGTAGGCCCAACAGCAATCCGTTATACAGTGGAAGTGGTATATGCAAAATCAGGTACCAGCAGGTCCTGAGGGCATATATAATTTTGACAAATATGTAGTTCAAATCCCCATGTCACCACTCCCTATGGCATTAGTTCTTCTTCCTCCGTTTATACCTATAGCTTTATGACTAGCTGATGGAGGAGAAGAGAATACCAAGTTTGGTTTAGATAGGTCTGCTTAGCAGGTTGTTTCATTAAAGATCATTCATGGGTGGCCCAGAAAAACAATGGTAGAAAGAAATTCTTCCACAAGGCAAGGCTTTGGGCAGTGTAGCTGGTTATCCACTTTGTGTGGAGAGAAAAGTGGTCCAATGTAAAGGCATATACAAACTCTGGGGTGGTGGAGATTGTTTATCTGTTTAGTCATGGATCTGAAAGCAGCAAGATTGGAAGATTGAAGACAGGAGGATGGCTTAGAGGCAGTTGGATAGACATGTAGAAGTGGGCAAAAAGTATGGGAATTTTTCTATTGGTTGTTAATGCCCACCAGATGCCAGCCAGTGGCAGATCAGGTGAACAGGATGACTCATCCAGTAGATGCAGCCATCCTTTGTTTTTGTCTACCCTAGTATGTTGTCTTTGGCTACCAAAATATACCCGTGAACCGGGTAGACATGGTTGCAGAGACAAAAGGCATATGTTCTTCTAGTTATTGTTGCTGAATGTGCAGAGACCCTTGCTGTAATATGATGGTGACCCCTAATGTACTACTATCCCTCAAAGAGATCAACAAACCACTTAGTGGCAAGTTATTTACATTGGACACTTTCTGGCATGAAGAGGGCAATGATTTGTCATGACTAGGATTTACATATATTTCCAGGTATGGATTTTTTTTCCTGCCTGGAGTTCCTCAGGTTCCCTGCTATCCAGCATCTCACAGAATATCTGATTTATCTACATGAGATCTGGCCAAATATTTCTTTGAACCAAGGGACCGACCTTACTGCAAAGGAGATGTAGCAGTGGATAAATGACCAGGGGGTCCTATCATAACACACATTCCATCATCTAGGAGCTGTGGGCTGATAAAGCTTTGTAATATTCTTTTGGAGGCATAGTTTAGGCATCAGCTTGGAAGTGGTATCCTCTGAGTCTGGGCCACTGTCCTTCAGGATGCAGCATATACTTTGTGATGGTTAATTTTATGTGTCAATTTTTCTAGGCCAAGGTGTCCAGATATTTGGTCAAATGTTATTCTGGGATGTTTCTGTGAGGGTGTTTTTGGATGAGATTAAAATTTAAATTGGTGAATTTTGAGTAAAACAGACTGCCTTCCATAATGTAGGTGAGCCTCATCAAATCAGTTGAAGGCCTGAGTACAAGTCAGCTCTTTGAAAGATTCTAGAGCAATAAACCACATTAGACCATTTCTGTCTGAGTGGCTATATCCTTTTTTGAATCACAGAGCCCTTTAAAAATCTGATGAAAGTGTTAGATGTTCTCACTAGTAAATTGTATATATGAATCATACACAGTTTATTTTGCATATGAATTCAGGATGGATACTAAGAGAAATCCCTTATTAATCTTACAGGTTAAAAACTCTTTTCTGTATCTTCCTTCAGTAAAGGAAGGTACTGGTTTTGTTGTGGAAGCCGAAATAGCCACAAGAAGTCAACAGATGGAATTAGTTAACACTGTAGTATCAAGGTTTGGACTAAGACATAAGCCTCCTCCCTAATCATTCTATTTATCTTCCAGAAGATGTGGAAGATATATAAGATATCAAATGTGCCAGAAATATTTTATTTTATTTGACTTTACAAGTAGTCACTAAGAAGCCTAAACGGCATCAGGTTTACCATCAATGGAATGCTTCTAGTTTGTTTAGTTCCAGAACAATTTTCTTATCCAAGAAGTCCAATCCTAAATGTCATTCAGGGAAGAAGTTCTTTTTTTTTTTATTAAAAAAAAATTTTTTTAACGTTTATTCATTGTTTGAGAGATAGAGTGTGAGCGGGGGAGGGGCAGAGACAGAGGGAGACGCAGAATCCGAAGCAAGCTCCAGGCTCTGAACCGAGAGCACAAAGCCCGACGCAGGGCTCGAACTTGGGGCTCAAACTCATAAACCGTGAGATCATGACCTGAGCCGAAGTCAGACACTTCACCGACTGAGCCGCTCAGGCGCCCCTCAAGGAAGAAGTTCTTAAGCATCCAATATCTGAAAATATTCTGTATTGGCTATCATAATATTCTCTTACTTTCCTTTTTCCATATTTGACACTAGCAATTGTATTACTGGTTGATTCACCAGTACAATTTAAGTTCAATCAGGGGCAAGACCATGCTTACCCTACATATTGCTGCATCCCTAGTATATTGTACAGTGCCGTACATAAGTTAGGAGCTAAAAAATATGTGTTAAATGAATGAATAACACATTTACAGAGTTCATGCTAAGACTCAAGCTTACATAATTTTCTTGAATGAGTACTTAGGAAAGATATCTGGGCCATTAATTGTGTTTGTAATAAATTCTTTTCTTGAGGATGATGAAGATGTTAATGTCAGCTGCCTTTGCAGCTGCTGGGTGGTAAGCTGAAGTGAGTTGACCAGAAGAAATAAAAGGACACGCTAAAGCATAGCCTCAAACAATATCCTTTAATCTCCGACTGTTGGGAAGACCGGCCATGGATAAACTTGTCTGTGTGCCAGGATCCCAAGGGAGCTGGCAAACTGTGAGCAAAGTCAGTTTTTGAAGAAAGAAAGGCAAAGTCGTGGATAGCAACAGATATTGCAAACCGTGGTCACAGTTGCTAATGAGAGGATGGGCCTGATGTGGTGATAGAGCACAAAGCTCTGTTCTACTCTCACAGGTTTCCAACTAAGTTTTCCAGCTAGTCTTTCCAGCTAGTCTTTCCAACTAGTCTTTCCAACTAGTTTTGGGAAACAGGCCTGTCAATACTATTAACTTCCAGAAGGAAAGACCACAATGTCATAGGTACTCATTTCTATTTTCTTATACAGCTCTAGTTTATCCAGAAAGACATAGAGACATTTATTGCAATTATTATTAATAGCTTTCTCCCCAATACTTTAACATTTATTTTATATAAGTGGAAAGTCCATGCCATGTAAACAAAACTTTTTTTTTCACATGTCTTATGTTACATGGTAAGTCACAGTTTATTATTTGTCGGAATGTTCATCTTAAGCATTGGGACACATGCATATTTCTTGCTATTTAAATTTTAAACAGAACAAAGCCTCAAATAAAAAAAAAATTTAAACACATGCTTGTAAAGCCCATCCAACACTTTTTTAACCAAGTAAGTACCAATAATCTTATGAACACACATACACAAAGACAAGAACTAGAGAAAGAGAGAGACTTGGCCTAGCATTTCTTGTTCCATTTTACTCTGACTTGATCGTTTCCCTGGCCCACATACAGGGCTGAAAACTGGTGGTTTATTCTATCTGAGGTTAAGCTGATGGCTTTTATTTCCTGCTTTAACCATAACCAAGGTATCCAAAGAGTATGTTTTGAAGGACTTGTTTTTTTTTTTTTTTTGACTCTGTGTCTTGTTTGTAGCTCTGTGTCTCAGTCACATGGGGTATGGAGGAGGCTGGGCAAAATCTGGGCACCTTCAGTGCAGAGAACCCCCTTCCATGAAGCCACATTTACAGGAAAGAGGTGTTATTTTCAGGAAAGAGGTGGTGAATTCTTAAGATAATCTTGTTTGTGAGATACAAGTGTTTCTAGGACATTGTCACAGCCAGCTTCATACCGTAATCAGCCGCAGAGTTGGAGTATACTGGAAACTACTAAGCTATGGGCAAAGATTGAATTAGGTGTGAAGGTAAGCTGGGCTGCTCTCTATTGTGTAGTTAAAAACAAAAAGTGGGCACAGAGAGAGTACTTGCTCTGCTCTTTCTTCACCCACTGCATTTTCGTTTCCCCTTCCACTACCCCAGAGGTCTAATAATGGGCTCTAACATCTCGTATTCAACAGAGTTTTAAAAATCCACGTGGAGTACAAAATTGTAGTAGGAATTTGGGATTTGCTTTTCTTTCGGGTTTAATGGGACTTACTAGGTTCAGCATCCTTTGTAATATGTTCCTTAAACCACAGGTTCATGAAGGCAAATTCTCTTGCGGGGGAGAGTGGCTCTGCAAGTTGATTAGCACCACTGCCTGCTTCCTACCTCTCTTCTGCTCAGGTATTAGTTGTTCAGACAGCTGCGCTCCTGCTCTGCTCCCCAAGTCCCTCGCTCCATTTTCATGTGAGCCAGTGATGCAAAGTCCCCAGCTTGGCCTGTCAGAACTTGATAGCTCTGTAAACATTGAAATCTTTGTTGCCATAACACCAGGAAAAATAATATGGGATCCTGCATATAAATATAGTGGAGGCCTTGGGAAATGGGAGCATTTCTAAATGCTCTTGAAGCTCTGTCATGGCATAATCTCTTGTAAATAAATGTCAACGTAGTCGCTGAATGCAGACTGGATTTTTGCCTGCCTATGGTGCTCAGCCTTCTAGACAATAGTTATGCTAAGGGATTATCTTTTAACATAGTGCAGTTATCTCCTTTGTTTGTTTTCTTTTTTCATTATTCACATAAGCCAAGGGAAATGAAAAGCATCTTATTTCAGGCAAAAGGGCCTGTGAATGATTAACTCTGGTTCCATGCATTGGGACTTTGCATAGCAACCCCTTGGCTTGCAACTAGAGAAAGACTCAAGGCAGCAACAGCAGCCCAGGGACCTGAGACTAACATTCTCAAATGGAGGTGGTGAGGAACGGATTTAGTCTAAGCATTGTGTTTATGAGTAGAATGCTCTGTAGCTGGCTCATTTAATTTTGAACTGGTTTTATTGCACTTTTCTTGGTGAAGGTGTGTTTTGCTGACCTTTACTTTCACGTTTACTCTTACTTCTGGAGTACACTTGAGGAGCTAAATGAAACTTGGCCGTGATTAGGGCTTAATCTGGTTTATGCTACCATATTGTATGTTTTCTCCCTAATGCTACCAAACCTGGACTGACATTGGATAAATTTTACATTAAAAGAAGGAATTAATGTAATGGCCTTAAGTTTTAACTTTAGCTCAACAAAATTTTTGTTGGTAAATTTTGGCACTCTCACGATTGTATATAGTACAAAGCATTATATGAACGGAAGAGAAGCAAATGGTATGATTATATGGTTCCTATTAAAAGGATATGAGTATGTAAAGGACCCAGATTATGCAATATGAGGGATGAAATCAAGAACAATTCCATATCTTTTATGGACATTTGGTGCTTAAGCATTTATATAACAAGGTCTATTTTCATGGCAAACAAGACTTGAATTAAAAGACTCAGAAGAAATTGAACTGTAGGCTAAGGACAGAAGAAACATTGGAGAATTTTGGAAAATGCATATAGTTATAACGGAGCCAAAATATTTAGGACACTTAAATTTAGACTGCAAGTCGATCCAGATGTTTATTTATTAACGTTAATAATGTTTCCAGTCTTGTTATAGAATACAAAATCCCGGGGGGTTCCACTTCTGAGTTTAAAAACAAATGCATGGTCTTTATTCTTTTCCAGTTCTGTTTTAATTTTAGGGGTTTTCTATAGCCATGATTTTCCCGTAAAATGTTTGCAAAATCTTGAGTAGCTCCTGATGCTTAGCAGAAAGTCTGAGTGAAACATTGGGTCTAGCTAAGCTTTCTCCTTTCTGCATTTCTCTTCTTGCTTCCATGGCAATAAAGAAAGAAACTTGGCATGAGAATATAATCTGTTCCTGCCTGTTTCTCATCTGAAGTCGTAAACCTCTGCCATCCCACCCAAGACTAGAATTTCAGCTGGCATGAAACAGCTGTCTGCTTACAGGTTTATTCCGGTAGTAACCAAAGACAAAACTATTTTAATTGAAGGCCCTAGGCTGTTCTCCAAACCCTCATAATCTTTGGGTCACTCCCAAGAGGAAACCATTGAGGAAAAGGCACATGTTACATCCTTTCTTATAGCTTTGACACACCTTTTGTTTATGAAGTTGAGAGCATTTTACCTTCTACTTTTTCTAGGTAGGATGCCGTAGAGAAAAGGAAAAGGTCACAAATTCAAAGGTCCTAGGGCTCAGGCACACCAGCTATGTCAGTGGAGGGTAGGCAGTGGTGTATGGGAAGAGTGTCCTGTCCAAAGGGGCGTCTGCCGCTTAGCTGTCCTCCTAGTTGTCATGTGGGAATGTGAAAGCCTGGTGTGACCAGATATTCTGGTTTGCTAGTCGAAGTTCCCAGTCCTGATTTTATGTGAATTTTGTATAGTTTTAAATTTTGGCAAGTCATTTGAAGTAAAGCCAAATGTTGTGAAGGTCAGTTGAAACATGGCCGATTCTTGAATGTTCAGGACTGACGGTATCCAACCCCCAGGCTTTGCTCCTGATCCACTGCAGGTAGACTTTGCATTTCTCAGCTTCTTAGGTTCTAAAACTGTCAGGTGACTAATTTATTTACTCATTTCACTTTTTATTCTAGGTAGTACTGCATAAAGGAAAGAACACAAGTTTTGGAGGCAGGGAGATGTGGATTTTACTAGTTCCAGATTTTTACCAAATTGTTACCTGCACCACTTTAATCTTTTGAAGCCTCTCTTACAACATGTGGAAATGAAAACCTAGTTTACAGGGTGTTTGGAGGATTAAATAAACTGCTATACACATATAAAATGCTATGCCTGGCCCATAGGTGCTCTTTGCATGGCTGTTGCTTTTCTGATCATTACCAGCAGGCGATCCACTTTCGAAGACACAGGCCTTCATCCAAATGAGTTTCTCTCAGAACAGGGAGAAGGTAGTCTCTGAAGGTCTAACATGGTATGCAATACAAATAAATTATATCAAGAGTCATCTCTAAGGCCTTAAAGAATTTGAGAATTTTAGAAGCAGAAAAGACCTTGAGGAACAGTAATTTCAACAGCTAGAAGTGAATGGAATCATCAGTTTTATGGTCAACATTAATATTTGGAACCATGGCAAATGAATACTTTCACTGAAATGCAGTATAACATGTTAAGAACATGACTTGTAATGAGAATAAAACCAAAGACTATATCTGGAACAATGCTGTGAAGTAAAATAATGTACATTAACTTTTTTCTTCCTAATTTCTGTGGGATTATTTACTTGGAAATGAATGGATGAATGTCACTGGATATTCCCTTATTTTGCATCCAGGCAGGTTTGCTATTATGGAGATTTCTTCTCTTTTAGCTGTCAGTCCATTATCTATGTGTAATGATGGCAAGAGACTACTCAACCAATTGGGGTGTATAAAAATTGAGTTTGAAAAGAAAACTGGTATTTTTTCCTTGCTTTCTGTTCAAAATTAGGTGCAAGTTAAAGCTTCAGCATTCAAAGGAAGAAGCTTCCTTCATTTCTTTTCCTGGAACAGCTGTAAGTAATAATAAAACAAAACAAAACAAAACATTCAGTCTTACATAGTTCAGTGGTAAAAACAAAACAGAGTGGTCATGTAATATGGTTCAATGTATCTGGTGTCTTTCACATGACATATCCTCTTGTTTGATAAGGGCTCTGTAGCAGCATGATAGGGAGTGGTGTCATTGTGTGATGGATTATTTGAAGTGTTTATCTATGAGCCCATGATATATTTACTGACAAAACTCTCTTATTCCCAAAACTTAATGGCATATGGTCCTGGTCATATGGGAATCTCAAAGACTCTTGCTGACATTTAAGAGTTGTAAAGAATAATAATGACATTGGACATCTACCATGAGAGAGGAATTATGTGAGACGCTTAATGGACTTTGTTTATAATCCTCATCACCCTTTATGTAGATCTCTATCTCCATTTTATAGAGGGGTAAATTGAGTCTCAGGCATAAA
This sequence comes from Leopardus geoffroyi, assembly GCF_018350155.1. Classification (NCBI taxonomy): domain Eukaryota; kingdom Metazoa; phylum Chordata; class Mammalia; order Carnivora; family Felidae; genus Leopardus; species Leopardus geoffroyi. Next base: position 100,696,102 of record NC_059327.1, on the reverse strand, counting down.
GGACATTCCTCTGGACACATAGATGGTTAGATGAGGCTACAATTAAACCAGGTTTGCTGCTCTATGCTGTCTACCCCCTACTTCCTCAAGTATTTTATGGAGTAACTGGTCCCACTTTTGGGAAATCTGTCATCTAGAAACCATCAGCAATGTCAGAACCCCCAGCGATCTAATAGCCACCCCAGAAATAGAAAAAATTCACTTGGCATGTGTTACAGGGACAATTACTGAAGGTCCCTTGCTGTTTCTTAGAAAAGAAAGCAGTTCTCTCTCTTTTACTTACTGAATTAACAACAAAGAAAGAAATTGAAAAAAAAAATGGGGGTGAAAAGGTGTAGACTAATGAAATATTGGGCCTGATAAAAGCATAAAGAAACTAGCCCTTCCTCTCTTTTTCTTTTACTATCATAGACTCGGTCTCCTAAAATGAATGAAGGGCTACTAAGGTGGACTGTAGAAACTGTCAAGGACTAACCGTGACTGACATTCTGTGGACAACAGTGGTTGTTTAGTAAATGTGCATGAGCAAGTGAGGTCCTTGGTAATTTTCTTTGCTTTCATTCTTTCTGGAGACCCTTTCCTCCAAATATTTTTTTCAATCCTGGTTCAGCCATCCCCACCTTCAGGAGACTGTTAGATGTTCAATAAGTCAAAGGGCCATTCTGGATGTTGAAAGAAATCCTCATACATTCCAGGAGATAAATTAGCATGACAAGCCACAGTGTGAAAATTGAGCCTGATGACACATTTTTTTCCTTTGGCAAAGGGTATTATATTGTTTATTTACATGCCCAGCAAATTAGAACATCAGGATGGGAGTCCACAGGAGTGGGGAAAAACATGCGAAGGGCAGTTCTTTGAAGAGAGGCAACATGAAGGCAAAGCAAAATCACAGAAGGCCAATCTTATCACTTACATTTGTTCACAGAGATGAAATTCCAGGCTCCTTACCTTCATTGTGGCTATTGATATCACTATCTCAAGAATCATTTAGATTAGTGGTTCTGAGTTCCCTAAGGAGTTTCTGAATCTGAGGCCCTGGAGAGAAGGACAGGCAGAGGTAGAGCTTTTTCATATGGAATGTTCTATGGATAGCTCTAATGTGCAACCCAGGTTAGACAGCAGACTGAGACTCTCACTCCACTCTCACTTCAGAGTTCCAGAATTGGTCTGTTTGTTATTTATTCCAAGTGAAGATGCATGACTACACTATGTTTACATAAGGTACCCAGTTCACAAGAATGAAAGTACAGCAAAGAGATTCTCAAAAAAAAAAAAAAAAAAAAGAATCAAAGTATACTTCCTTTCAACACACTGTGATTTATGAATTAGATACAATAAAATGGAAATAGAAGCTTTAAAGAACACATGTAATTAAGGTCGAAAGAATATTAGTATAGTCAGATCCCTGATCTGAATTCAGGGGTGGCAGTTGGTTGAAAATTCACTATGCTAATGTGCCTGGTTTGACCCTGATGATTTTTCACCCAAGAGATATTGGCTCAGTTGTGAAGAAGCCTGAAGCTTTTTGAGAAAATACAAATTTGAGAGAGAGGGAGGGAGAGAGAAGAGAAGGAGGAGCTCTAGTATGATCTGATGGAAAGCGAATGTGTCTCTACTGAAAAGAAGAGGAGAGAAGGTCACAAGGAACTAGCAATGAACCAGTAAATGTGGGATACTCCTGAAGTGCTGAGGGCATCTGATCAGAGGACAATTAAGACCAAAGGTGAGCAGTGACCTTAAGGTCAAGGTAGAAGAGGACCCAACAATTTCAGGGAGGTATGACCTGTAGCAGGAAGTGAAAATAGAAGAAGCCAGTGAAAATACTGACTCCCAGAATCAGGGCTAGGAGGGTTGCCTGTGACAAGAAATGGTGTAAACACAGAGAGGGCTTAGCCAAGATTAAGGCTGCAAACCTCTGCCAGCCAAAGAACATGGAACTATATACTTGTAACCTCACTCTTCTGGATATCATTTGTATCTGAACAGTCTTTTTTATTGTAGTAAAAGCAATTGTACCCTTGAAAGGACTGTGTGTGCTAGATCCCATAGACATACTGGGTACGGTGAATGGCCAGAGTTGAAGGAGAGGGCAAAGTTCAGAGAGGCATGGTTTTTGTAAGAGAAAAACCACCTCCCTTAAAGAGTTGTTTGGTGACTGCTGGAAATTATGCAAGAGAAGGAGTACCTGGAAGCCTGACTAAGAGAACCATGTATTGGGAGCAGGCAACCTGCATACTAGACCAGCAGATTCAAGAGCTTAGAGGACAGAAATAAGAGGGCATGTCAGTGAAATTTTGAGGAAGAAACTTGAAAGAACTTGATGGAGAGAATTCCTAATAGAAGGCTTAAGGAACTCAAGAGCAAGGGCAGATTACCAACAAAAATCAGGAAGAAGAGCATGAAGAATAGAAACAGAATTCAGAAAGCACTTTGGAGAAGGGAAAGCTGGGTGTGGGGCTTAATGCCCAGAAACACACAAGAGACTAATCAGAGACCCCATTGAAAGGAAAACTCAGGGACATGCTGGCTGAGGTGGTGATCCTGAGCTGCTCAGACCTGAAGTGAAATGGAAGGGCCAAATGGGTAAAGATCCCATACTACTCCCTCTGGGATCTCAGAGTGAAATGCCAGCTTGAATCTAGAGAAGAAGGGAGGTGAGACCAGATGGAAAGCTACAAAGAGGAGCCTTTTGGGGACATAAAATATAAGTAGTGCGAGAGAGCCTCTTGTGGAACTTTCTGAATACTCAAGACCATTGCCAATTAGGGACTATTTTGCAACTCAGATTTCCTCACGAAATAGAAAGGTTATGTCCATGTTTGGTTATCTGCCTGTGATGGACTGTAGAGAAGGGGTAATACTTAAGGGTATCAGAAAGTAGTAAACGGCTATCACTCAAAGGGTCTAATTCCTGGAAAAGAAACCTGATCCTTACTGGCCATGAGATGATCATGTTAATTAACTGAAGTTTAGTGTAGAGGGAGAACCATAATAGAGAAGTCTTTTCTATGGAGTTATGGTCTTGACAATAAGACTATTTTAAGTAAATTGGTTAAAGAGTATAAGAAATTGCATAATCATTAAAGAAAGAGAATCTGTTTAATTTCATTTAAGGATATAACATAAAATGCTTTTTAAAAACTAGTGTAAAAAATACCCAGAAGTAATATTTGAATTGCTGGGGTTTTCCAGTGGAAAGAGGAATTTATATTGAAAATGTGAACTTCATAAAGTGAAGAAAAATTGCTTGGAACCATTTATTGTTACAGGCAGGCACACTTTGTCAAAGATGGTATATCCTAAGCAAGAAGAATTTATGGTAATTTTTTAAATGTTTATTTATTTTTGAGAGAGAGAGAGAGAGAAAGAGAGAGAGCATGAGCGGGGGGGAAGGGCAGAGAGAGAGGGAGACAGAGAATCCAAAATAGGCTTCAGGCTCTGAGCTGTCAGCACAGCTCCCAACGTGGGGCTCTGGCCCATGAACCGTGAGATTATGACCTGAGCTGAAGCCAGACGCTTAATTGACTGAGCCACACAGGCACCCCAACTTTATGGTGATTTGAATCAAGAGGACACTGTATCTTGTTCATAAGAGGTGCTCAAAATGTATTGGTTGAATGGATAAAATAAAAACATGTTAAGGAACTAAACAAATTGATGAGTAAATGAAAGACATAGTTGTATATTCCAATATCCCATTTGGGAAGTCTTTTTCCAAGATGGGTTATTGGCCCTTCCACAGGCTCCCATACTACAGGCACATCCCCTATCTTATCCAAAGGTATGCTGTGCTCTTCTACTAAACATTAAGCTACTTAAGGGCAGGACTAATTCTTATTCTTCATGATAACTGCAGCACTGAACATAGGAGACATTCAAGAACCAGTTGTATAAATGAATATTACTCGAAATAGTGCTAGCTTAACACAAATGTTAACTTAGCATTATACATGGAAGAGCAAAAGAAGTACTTTTAAAGAAATACTTGGATAATATCTAGGAAGTCCATTATGGAGATGTAAGACAGGAGCAGCTGGACAACTTGGACAGTATTATTGCTATAATTTGAACATATATTTAGATTGGAAAATAGATTGTCATGATGCAGAGGGAAGGATTCCTCCCCTGGAAATGAAAGCTAAAGAATTGAGGATGGAGACATGCTTTATACTGAAAACCCAGTAGGAGAATGTCCTCCCCATCTCCCTACCCCCCAAATTATCCAGATTCTCAGATTAAACATAGATTATTTCTTGAAAAAATTTTCCCAGAGGAAAACCAGCATCTATCTCCCCCTACTGGTGTCATGTTAAGAGTGATTTCTGACTTTTTTTTTTTTCTTTTAACTAAGAAGTGTTTTAGTTAAGATGAATATTTTCATTTGTTATTTGGGAAAACAAAACAACTGTCATACTTAATATAAAGTTTAAGCATCCTGCCATGGAGGTTTGTGTTGCAATGAGCTTTACTAAGATCTAGAGTATAAATTGTTTTATCACAGATGAGGGATGGTTAAATAGTGTTGCTAGTTCATCTGCAATTAACAGATTTATATGACAGGATTATCATTGGCTGGCACAATAAAATTTTTAAAAACTTTTTATTATAGGAAAGTTCAAACATACACAAAAAGAGAGAGAGAAATGCAATGAGCTCCCATGTGCCCATTATCGGGTTTCGGCAAACAAGTCAGAGCCAAGCTTATTTCATTTATTACTTCTCTGAGGTCCCACATCCAGATCATTTAAAGTACAGTACAAGCAACCACTTCATCTGTAAATATTTCAGTAAGTACCTAAAAGGTATAGATGCTTCAGATATCCCCATAATACCATTTTTATGCCTATCCAAAATTAGTGATAGTTCTACCAGCAAATATCCAGTCAGTGTTCAAATTTCCACAATTGTTTTAAAATTGTAATTATTTATTTCACAATTTGAAACAGGCATTTTATAAGGGCTATTGATTATAATTATTTCATATGTTCCTTAAATCTCATGGAATTTATGAGATTTAAGATTCTTCCATCATTTTGGGGGGGGGGTAACAAAACAGCAACATTTGTTCTGAATAGTGTTCCACAATCTGGAATTTGCTGACTGGATCCCCATGGTGTTGTGTAACACATTCCTCTGTCCCCTGTATTTCCTGTAAATTGGTAGTTAGATCCAGAGGCTTAATTTTATTCAGGTTTGATTTATTTTTTTGGCGAGGTGCTGTTGTGTACTTCTATCACACAATGTCTGGCAGCAATCAAAGTTCACTGTATGGAGGAGACTTTCTACAGCAGCACTTTCCAATAGAAATTTCTATGGTGATGGCCATGTTCTATATTAGTACTATGTATGTTCTCTAACTGTACTTATTGTTTTATATCTATTCTGTATCTTCATACAGTAGTCATTAGTCATGTGTGGCTCTTAAATGTGGTAGGGTGCTTGAGAAACTACATTTTTAATTTTTAAAATTCTAATTACTTTAAATTTAAATGTGAATAGCCACGTGTGACTAGTGACTACCCTATAGGGTAGTATAACTATAGACTCATTAATTCATTAAAGGCTGCTGAAAGATAACACGATTATTCTATTATTTTTAAAAATTTGTTGGAATATTTTTGTAAAGAGAATAAGATCAAGTGTGTTGCTACATGAGGTTCAGACCTTACAGAAAAGGTTGAAAAATTGTTTAGTTCTTCTCCTGTATTTATCAGTTGTCAAAATGATGAGTTGCAATAAATAAATACTAATTTGAACTACTCTCTATAACCTTGAACTGTACATCAGGGGAGTTATACCTATGATAGAGCTTTCAATTGGGCCTTGCTTACAGACAGGGGGGCTGAGAGAGTGTTCTCAAAAGTTCTAAATCTCAAATCCCCTCCAACCCGCACATTTCTCCCACCTGCTGAACCTCCCTATACTAGGCCTCAGTGCTCATGCTTACTGACTTCTGTGTGGACCAGCTGCACAGCAATGGCCTGTGACACAGTGCCTCTGCAGGGCAAGGAGAGCCAGCTCTGGACAGAAGCAAAACCAGGGAATCAGCCATTTCTAAGGTGTCAAGAAAGGACTTGCCTTCTAAGAGAGGCTAGAAATTCACCTTAACATGTACTTGAAACTAGTTTCACCTTTCTGAGCAGGCTACTGTTAGAGTACTAAGCAGTAGGTGGAAACTGAGGTGCCCCAGGCTGCACTGCCTAACACTCAAAGGCTTGGCTACGAAAAGGAATGGCCAGACTAAGCACAGTGCAGTCATACCAAGAGGGCAAGAAAACCAAGAACTAGCTGCTGATTTGTCAGTCTTTCTTAATAATTTTTTTTCCGTCTATTACCAGCCTGCCTATGGAGATGTCTTTCTTGGTTTTTTTATAGTATTAGGTTGCTTGTGAAATTTGTATGTTTAAAATAAAATGTAATATCTATTAGATATTAAAACCGCTTGGTGGCTAATAATTGCAATAGCTTATTATGTGTCCATTACATATTTTCCTAATGTTTTATTTTTAGTTCTTCTTAGAGTCTTGAAGGGTTGGGTTTCAGGTAAGCTGAGTGAGGCACTCATCTCAGGGACAAAATTTAAGGGGGTTTCAAAAACCTCAGTAATGATGATAAATGCTATTTTAAAGCAATAGTTAAAATAATCAAGATTAATGCAAAAAAAAAACCCTACATGATAAACACTGTATGAAAATTTTAAGTAAAGGCAGATCTGATCCTGCCCTTGAACAACTCTGCCTCACTTGCCTCACCCTAGTCCTGGCCCTCCAACAAAACTTTATTTAAAAATCAGGCAGCTAGGGGCGCCTGGGTGCCTCAGTTGGTTAAGCGTCTGACTCTTGGTTTTGGCTCAGGACATGACCTCATGGTTTGTGAGTTTGAGCCCTTCATCAGGCCCTGGACTGGCAGCATGGAGCCTGCTTGGGATTCTCTCTCTCCTTGTCTCTCTGCCCCTTCCCTGCTTGCTCTCTTTCTCTCTCAATAAAAAAAAAAAAAAAAAAAATCAGGCAGCTACTCTGCGGGGTATAGTTTGTTCATTTTTAAAAATATTATACTGAACTATTACTTATCTTTATTATTGCATTTTTTGGCACCCTCTTATATTTTGCATCCTATTTTTGACCCTGTTTTTGAGCTAAAGTTAAGAGTTGACTAAATCCCATTTCATCACTTTTACAGGTAAGGCTTACATGAATGTCTATGAGCAGTCCAAGGTTGAACAGATAAGAGATAATGGGGTTGAGATTTATAATGGTTTTGTGTTCTCTATTTCCCCATTTACATTTTTGAGGATATGATTCTTGACTCATATTAATTTCTTTTTTGTGATATAGTGCTGTGTGTCGAGTAGCCTCCATCACCCTTAAACTTGCTGTTGTTCTGTTTGCTGAATTCCACCAATTATCTATGTGACCTTAAAGAGTATACTTTTTATTATCTTAATCTGTGTCTACAAAACACCCAATTTGGGGTCAGTTCAATTAAAAAAAAAAAAAGAATTGAAATGAAGAGAAAAGACAATGAAGAGAAAATGAAGCCAAAGACCAGATGTGTGCCACTACATGGACAAAGTAATTGATTAAGTGTTTGGATTTTTATTTTTATTTATTCTTTTATTAACTGGTTTGTGGTGGTGTATAGATATGGGCAGAGTTTACTAATGTTCAAGAAAAAGTAATCTGCCTAGTGGGAGTTGTAGAATTAAATAAAAATTGAATGATGTCTGCAAAGGATATTATCCTTTGGGTGTGGTAATTATCAGGCCAGGTGGTTAATGTTTCCTTATTTTCTCAAGAGGTAGGAAAAGGTAAGACTTTTCAGTCTAGTAACAACCACATAGGGTACTGGCAGAGGTAGTGGGGGGCAGGGGAGGGAGGAGCTGGAGGAGAGGAAAACACAGTCATCTTATATGGTTTTTTGGTTAAAACTGGGAGAGATTTGTGGGTTTCACATCAGTCAACTTTCATTATTCTTGTTCTCATCTTCTTTGATTCACATGGTTTCAGTTTCTTTCCAAACGTCTTTGGTTCAAAACTTTATGGTCTTGAAACAGAGCAGTTGAAAAATGTTGACAAAAAGTTTTGGAAGCAACCACTGAATTTTGCACAACTTTACTAGCACTTATTTCTAGTGTGAAAGATGGTGCTTCTCTATAATAAATGTGGGTTAGGAATATTTATGTCATTATTATGTAGCCAGTTAAACAGAGAAGTAAGACCATGATGTTATAGATGTTGCAGAAAATGAACTTATTGGAGAACTAAAAAGTAGAGATTTTCTATGTATTTCTTAAGGGACAGGGGCATATTTTATTGTGTGGAAAATACGATTTCCCTGAACTGAGGGAGAGGTACTATATTGCATACCATTGACTCGTATTTGATATTGGATTTAAAAAATATTAACTTTAAAAGCTTAAGATACCATTTGAAGCCATAGTGAGATGAATCAGGAAAATTACTGAGAGATGGCATTGGTTTTTAAAAATAAAGAGAAAGTTGGGGCACCTGGGTGGTTCAGTTGGTTGGGCATCCAACTCTTGATTTCATCTCAGGTCATGATCTTACGAGATTGAGCTCCAGGTTGGGCTTTGCACTGGCAGCACAGAGCCTGCTTGGGATTCTCCCTCTCCCGCTCTCTCTGCCCCTCCCTGCCTCGCACCGTCTCTGTCTCTCTCAAAATAAATAAATAAACCTAAAAAAATAAACAAAAAGTGTATTTTCTTGTGGAATCATAATTATATGGACAGCATAAGGGTAACCCTTTGGCTTATGTGTCTGCTAATCCTATCATAGATAATAAATTCATAATTCACTTAATCGCATGCATTATATATACTAACTCATTTAAGGAAAATGAACTATCATCATCATCATCCAGAGGTCTTTATGGGATGACTAAGGTGCTGGCTTTACAGTGTCAGTAAGCAGACTTTCTGCTTCTAGGAACTTTGAACTAAAATGAAAAAAAAAAAAAAGCCTTCTGAAAAAGAATAAGCAGACAAAAAGTAATCATGCAAGGCAAATACAGGATACAGTGGAAACTAGATCATCACTCAAAGTTCATTAATAAATGCCCCCTGAAGGGAGAAAAACGAAAGAAAACGTATTCCTCACCAGACACCTTAATAAATAGTTTATATTCCCTCAATTAGAGTCAGATGAGGGGCATTAAGCAGAGACATCCAGAAGCAATAGGTACAGATGAAGGAGGAGATTGGCTCTCATCTAGGAGGGAATGGCACAGGAAATAGGGAGTAGGTCAGCTGGACAGACTGGAAGGTTTTCAGAAGGTAATTTTGGAAAGTTGGCTAAGCTGGGACTGTATTGTGGAGGACACGTTAGGACAAGCTAAGGCATGCTCACTTTTTAATATAGGTAAAGGAAACCTGAAATGATTTTGAGCAGAGGGTGACCCATCCAAGAGCTGTGAATGGCAGAGCAGACTGAGTGTGGAAAACACTGGGGCCACTTTGCCACATGGTGACAGGCAGGGCAAACTCAGCTTTGAAGGTGGCACTCTTTGAAGGCTCTGTATAAGTAAATTTTCCTCGAATAGTCTTGGCTGGTAGTGATTTTATTGATTTAATCATCAATACTTCAGGATCACAAATATTTTCTCTGGTTTGCTGCCCATCTCAAAGCATCCGACTGTGTGAAATAAATGTTGAATAAATAAGACATTAAGTGTTTAGAATTATGCTGACATTTAGTGACAGTTTGTGGTGACTTTTGAGGAAAAGCAAACAAGAGTATTCTTATGCTCTTCTTCCTGTTAAAAACAATTTTTTGAAAGGAATAGGATTCCAGGAAGTCCTTGAAGTGAGGAAGGGTGACCATGTGTGATACTTTTGAAAGAGCAAAGATATTTATTTGCTCCCTCCATTTCTAGTCCACATGAGCCCTGCTCCTTCTTCCTGTCACACCACCTCCATTCCATTCAAACCACTTTCTTGAATATTCCTAATAAACTCATCTTTCCCCTTTCCTTGTTCTTCTTAAACCTCTCAAAGCATTTTGTACCACTGTTCACTTCCTCTTTTCTCCCTTAGCCACATTTCTCTGTGTCTCTGGATCATATTCCTCTTCTTACTTCCTGACAGGAGCCTCAGTCATCAGCCCTCAGTGATCCTCCTATCATTAACATTGTCAAGTGATAAATAGTTCTAGAACTTTTAGAATCCTCAAATTTGCAATAACTGCTATAAGATATCATTTTCTTCATAAAAAATAATTTTTGGACGGACTGAGGCATTTGCTAAAACAAGTTAATGACTGGCTCGTACTTCCACATAAAATACAGGTGTTAGCTTCAATGCCACCCATTCGAGTAGGTATTCTCTGTAGGACAATGTCAGGCTCCTTGGTGATATGTTCCTCAGGTACCTCAAACTCCTCTTTTATAGCAGATATCTTGTTTGAAATTCATTACTTGTAACCCACTGAGGACATGAAGTGTGTCAAAGGTATTCACAACTGTCCCCCTAGGACGTAGCTCAGGCGTGTATTAGGAACTCAAAGAGTATTTTTTGTTGCTTAATTGACTAAATGATTGTTTTCAACAGTATGTATTTTACTTAATATTTCCTCTAAGAGACATCATTTTCATAGATATCTTTGCTTTTATGTTATTTCCTCATTCACACATCTAGTTGACTTTCTCCTCCAGGCCATTTTTCTTTATAAAGAAATTTTTAAAAAATCATTTTATGGGAATTACTTTGTGCAGAGGAGAAACCTAGAACAAATGCTCTTCTGAGGTGTGCATGTGAGGCTTCAGGCCAGGCTCACAGACCACTTAATCTTCCATTTTTAGCAAAATTTCAAATCACCATGTGTCTCGGGCCTTCATCTTTATTAGCAAATGGCCAAAACCACAAATTTTAAGTAAGTCTACTTTTTTTCGTATTAAATGTCCCTTAGTCACATTTTCACTCTAGGGAAAGTCAGTGGCTGCAACCCTCCCTCATTTGTGTGTCTCTAATTCAATCCTTTCATGTGAATCCAGACCTATATCTAATTACAACAGGATGTCTACTTTGACTTGTGAAGTTTAGCACCTAGGGATTGTAGCTTACTGTTGACATGGTATAGGGTGGTGTGAGAACTGCCTTCTATACCTGGCACTGCCGTTAACCCTCTAGTGAATTTGAACGGTCATTTGACTTCTCTAGGCTTTCCTGAGAAACCCTGAAGACTCCTAAAACATAGTTTCTCTAACTAACCTGCTGAAAGAATTCTGATCTCTGCTTAGTATTTTCACTTGCTTTGTGGTTCTATCTCTACCAATCCAACATGGTAATAAACTAAAGTGTGGAGGGAACTTTGGCCCTGGCAGAACCAAGCAAAACGGAGATAATTCTCAGATTTATGAAAGCTGGTGCTACTGCTGGAAGCCTTCATAATTTGCTTCTCTTCCGCTCAGGTCTCTTAAAAGATCAGCCTCGTTAAAGCTGATTGAACTAATTGAACATGAGTAAAGGAAAAATGAAATCCAACTGCTTTCCTCTCTAAGCCCACAAAAGAAACAGTAGTAACTGGGTCTCTTTGGAGAAGGGCAAGGTCAATCTCCGATGTGCTCAGAGGTTGGGTGAAGTTTAGGGGCAGCGAGGGGCTTCAATGGTCACTTGAGGGATTTTCTTCCAAAATGTGGCGTGAGCTTCCTTAAGCATCCTTTATAGGAACAGAACACCCAAGAGAGTTGAGAACACAAAGGTGATGATAGTACCACACTGGGCAGCGGAATATCTATTTTCTTGGTGAGGTACACAGAACGGGGAGATTTATGCTCTAGTCAAGTTTCTTCCTTTCATGCCTGGAGGGAAACTCAATATTCCATATTCATGGTCATTGACATAACATTTTGCTAGTGTGGTCAAAAGGGATTTATACTATTTGTTGCAAAATATCACAGTGTTATTTTTATAAGAATCAAGCAGAGTGGGGATGGGAATGAGAATCTTAGGTGCCACCTGGTTTTCACACTTTTGGTGAAGTAAAATTTAATTGAGTTTTCAAAGGCAGGAAAATATTCTGTTGCTGGGAAATATAGCATAAAGAATTTCTGCAAGCTTCCTCTGGGTTTTTCTTGCAAGTTTTAAATGAGAATTTTCTGCCAATTTTCTAGCAGAAGCGGAGGAGACATAGCAGTTCTGCTGGTGGTTTTGATTATGGATTGTCTATATGGCATCAATAAAAATAACTAGACCTAGGTCTGATGGGCACTGAACTTGCTTAAAATGCTAATAAAAATTATAAGGGAAGGGAATCAATCTTAAATTTTAAATATTTTTTCTTATAATACATATGGAAAGACTATTTCTCAGTACTTTAGTGTTAAAAGTACAATAACTGGAGAAGAATATGTTCTTTTCAAAGTGCCAATAAAAATGCAAAATGTCATTTTCCAGTGCAATTCGGCCTGAAATCAACCTGTTTTATGGTAATTATGGGCTCTGGCACCAGAACATAGCAGAGCTTTAGGAAGATTGAATGAGTGATTGAGTCCAACCTACTTAAATATGAAACATATGAAATGATTTGTGTAAAGCAAAAACCAGAGAGCACTGTCACCCTCCCCACCCCAACCTATGCATCAAGCTTCATTAGTGCTGTGTGGTAGTCATATCAGCATGAGGGAGTGGGTGAGAAAAACATTTTCAGGATAATAGAAGTAGCACAGGAAAATCCTCTCGAGGTGGAAGGGAAGTTTCTTATAAAGGCAGAAACTGTGAGAAAGAGATAATGATGCTCAAAGTGGGTGAAAAGTGCCTTTCGTTGGCAAGATTCTGCTATATCACTATGAAAGGAAAACCATATATATTTCTCATAACCACTGTGGTGTCAGGTGTAGCTACCCAATAATGCATCGCCATAAGCCATATGGCAGCATATCACGAGGTGGCTACTCAAGACAAGAGAAATGTGGCAACACTTCTTACTTTGCTCCCTTTTTCTGGCATAAACTGAGCTCCTCGTCATACAGGTATCCTGACATAGGTATTACCTTAGATTGGTTTTCATCGGGAAAATGGGAGGAAAATAAAAATATTAAATTATATGGTGTTCAGGTACCCACACTATAGACCCAAATAAAGTCGTGGCTGAATCTTCTTAGTTTTTTTTTTAATCAAAAGTATAATATATATGTTTAAAGAATCCATTTTTTTCTGTGAATTTTGTCACTGGAAACCATCAACCCCCTCCACTCTTCTCTGGTTTTTTTTTTCCCCTTCTCAGAGGCTATTGTTTTCAACAAAGTGAGCCTATCCTTTGTACTAATTCCAACGTCTTCAAATGCTAGGTTCCTACTGCTGGTTGTTAATATTTCTGGTTTTGGCATTGATTATTACTTCCCTCTGAGAGGAAGGAGACTTTAGCTCTCACAGACCCCTATCCCATGCACACACCCCTGAGATCCTACATTTTGAGGATATAAAATTTTTGCTTACATAAGTATTGGAAGTTTATGTTTTTATGATCAGATAAATACTATTTCCAACTAAGCCATGCAGTTTTTTTAAAATGATTACTCTTTCCTTCTTGCATAACGTATTATTTTCCTTGGCGTTAATAATTGTCTTGGTTTCCTGGTTGTGTATTTGATTGGTATTCTGTAGTCTTATCAATTGCAAACTCTAGGTCATTTTTAAAATTCTCCTTTCAGTACCTTGTAACATATAAAATACTCGGTAGAATTTGTCTTATTGGAGAATCTCTCTGGGCCTGTGACACTGCACTTTTCTTTTGATCACTCATCATTATAAAAGTGAATTCTCTTTGATTGTTTAGGATGTTAGACCTCTTGTTTCCTGGAACCACATCTCCCTCTTTCTTAGTTTGCTCTCTTTTTTTGGTTACCACAATTTCTGGTACTTGTTTCACAAAGGGTGCATGAAATGTACATCTGTTGAGACCTTGTATGTTTGAAAAAAATTTTTTTCACACATTAATCTCAGATGTACAACATAATGATTTGATAATTGTATATATTGAGAAGTGAGTCAATAAGTCTAGTTAACATCTGTCACCATACATAGTTAACAAGAATTTTTTTCTTGTGATGAAAACATTCAAGATTTGCTTTCTTAGCAACTTTCAAATATGCAGTATAGTATTATTAACTATAGTTGCAATGGTGTACATTACATCCTCATGACATATGTATTTTATAACTGGAAGTCTGTACTTTTTGACTCCCTCTTCACACATTTTACCCATCCCCAAATCCCTGCTTCTGGTAACCACAACTCTGTTCTCTGTATCTATACACATTTTTTTTTTTTTTTTAGATTCACATGTAAGTGAGATCATAAGGTATTTGTCTTTCCCTGTCTGACTTACTTGATCTAGCACAATGCCTTCAAGGTCCATCCATGTTGTTGCCAATGGCAAGATTTCATTCTTTTTTTTTTTTTTTTATGGCTGTATAATATTGTAGTGTGTATACCACATTTTGTTTGTCCATTCATCCATCAGGCCACACTTGGGTTGTTTTCATAGCTTGACTGTGGTAAATAACGGTGCAGTGAACATGGGGGTGCATGTAACTTTTCAAGTTAGTGTTTTTATTTTCTTTGGATAAATATCCACAAGTAGAATTGCTGAGTCATATGGTAGTTCTATTTTTAATTCTTTGAGGAATGTCCATACTGTTTTCCATAGTGGCTGAACAAGTATACATTCATAAGTGTTCCTTTTTCTCTACATTTTTGCCAACACTTGTTATTTTTTGTCTTTTTAATAATAGCCGCTGTAACAAGTGTGAGGTAATATCTCATTGTGGTTTTAATCTGCATTTCCTTGATGATTAGTGATATTGTATCTTTCACGTACTGTTAGCCATCTGTGTATCTTAAAATAATTTTATTTTATCCTTATTCTTTCTTGGGAGTTTGGCATAGAACTCTAGTTTGAAAATAATCATCTTTCAGAAATTGTATGTCCTTGTTCCATTTCCTTTTTTGCTTCTAATGTTTATAATAGAGAATTCTGATGCTATTATAACTCCTGATTCTTTATTTTTGACATGTTCCTTTCCCCTCATTGCTCTGAATTGTTGTCCTTAGTATGCTAAAGATTTACGACAATATGTCTGTATGTTTGTTGGGCATGCAGAAGAGTATTTTAATCTGAAAAATCGCGCCTTTTATTTTTGGCACATTTTCTTTGTTCTTTATTTCTAAAACTACTATTAGTTGGACAGTGGTTCTCTTGGACTGCTTCTTTGATTTTCTTATTTTTTCCCTTATTCTCTCAGAGTCTCTCTGTCTCTTATATTTATTTAAAAATTTATTTTTCTGGGGGCGCCTGGGTGGCTCAGTCGGTTAAGCGGCCGACTTCGGCTCAGGTCATAATTTCGCGGTCCGTGAGTTCAAGCCCCGCGTCGGGCTTTGTGCTGACAGCTCAGAGCCTGTAGCCTGTTTTGGATTCTGTGTCTCTGTGTCTCTGTGTCCCTCTCTCTGACCCTCCCCTGTTCACGCTCTGTCTCTGTCTCAAAAACAAGTAAACGTTAAAAAAATTTTTTTTAAATTTATTTTTCTGGGATATTTTCTCAACTTTATACCCTAACACATCTATTGCTTTTCATTTCTACTAATAGATTTTAAAAAATTACCAGAGTTCTTTTGGGTTCTATTGGCATCTCTGTTTAAACTGTTTTTGTTTCATAGATAAAACATCTTTTCTTGTGTTTCTGAAGGTATCAATGGTTTTGCAGTTTTCTTTTGCTACTTGTATGGTTACTGTTTTTCCAAGCTTCTTCCTCCACTCCCCCACCCCATTTGTATGTGTCTGCATCTTTCATGATAGAGATTTTCCTCAAAAGTCTGATGATCTTTGGTTGTTCATATTAATAGTGGGGCACTAAAGCCGATTGGAAATTTTGGTTTCTCTAACATGATATTCTAGGGACCAGAACAAACCCTTCCTCTGAAAACAACTTAAAAGGCTGGATTAAAATGTTCTGGAATGCATTCATATGCTAACACCATAAGAGGGTATTCTGAGTGGTACTGAGTGAAAGCAGGAACTCAGAGGTAAGCACAGCAGTAAAGATAGCTTTCACCTTGATGATACTTACTGAACCTGAGTTCAGAGGATAGAGGTCAAAGCCCAGGGCCTACCCAAGTGCCTGCAAGGAGGGGTGTCCATAAAGTTGAGATGCTAAGGGCTGCACCATCTGAATAAGGATGAAAACAAGCTTCCTTTTTTCCTCCATTTTTAAATGAGAATCCCAGGAAAATTGGTCTCAAACACTGATGTTGGGTAGGGGAAAAAAATAATCTCTGAGAATTTGTAACCACAGTCAACTCTTGTGCAAATATGTAGCCTGAATATACACTAGCTAGGGGAAATTACATCTTCTGAGAAAATAACTGTCAACCTAGAATTCTGTATCCAGTAAAAACTATCATTCAAAAGTGAAGATAAAATAAAAACATTTTTAAAGAAAGCTGATAAGAGTCTCTTTACAATACAGTTAAATAAAAACAGAACATTTATAAAAACTGCCACACATCAGGCTATAAAACAAGTTTCAATAAGTTTTAAAGCTGGATGCTGTCCAGATCACATTCTCTGACAACGAAACAATTGTTAGAAACTGATAGCAAAAATGTAACAAGAAAACTCCATATTTTTAAAAATAAAGAAAAGATACTTCTGAATACTTTATGAGTCAAATAAAAAGTCATGATGGATTTTAGAAATTATCAAGGACTAAACATTGTAAAAATACAACATATAAAATATTGTGACATTCTTGCTACTTAGTAAGATGTTTATAGTCTTAAATGCTTTTATTATAAAAGAAGGGATAAAATTAATGAATACAGTTCCATCTCAAGAAGTTAGAGAAATAATAGCAAAATAGCCCCAAAGAAAACAGGAGACAGGAAGTAATACCACAAAAATATACATGGAACAGTAAATAAAATTCAATAGGGAACATTAATAAAGTAAATGTCTCTTTTTTTTCCAGAGACTAAATTGTCAAATATCTGGTTGGGTTAATTAAGGCAAAAAGGAGAGAAGGCACAAATATCCAATAATAAGTATAAAAAGGGCAATGAGTTTCTGATATAAATAACAATAATAAAAAGCTATTCTCAAGAATTTTATGCCAAAAATTTTGAAAACTTAGATAAAGTGGCTAAATGCACTAAAAACTGAGTCGAGATAGAAAACTGGAATAATATCATAACCACTAAAGGTATCAAAAGATATCATTAAAGATATCAAACAAATATCTAAAAAATCTTCCTACAAAGGAATCACAAGGACCTTTTTATTAAAAAAAAAATTAATGTTTATTTATTCTTGAGAGAGAGAGAGAGAGAAAGAGAGAATGTGTGAGCAGGAGAGGGACAGACTGAGAGAGGGAGATACAGAATCTGAAGCAGGCTCCAGGCTCTGAGCTGTCAGCACAGAGCCCGACGAGGGGCGCCAACTCATGAATTACAAGATCATGACCTGAGCTGAAGTCAGCCACTTAACTGACTGAGCCACCCAGGTGCCCCCTCACAAGGATCTTTTTAAATTGAAGAATTCTGGCAAACGGAGCACTAGTAATTCCAATATTGTGCAAATTATTCCAAGGCATATAAAAAGTAGGAAATCAGTTACTTGTTTTATGACTGTAGCATAACCCTGGCAACAAAAACTTAACAAAGAATAAAGAATAAAAATGACTGATCAGACTCATTCATGAAATATATACTAGATTAAAAATTTTTTTTAAATTTTTATTTATTTTTAAGAAAGAGAGAGAAAGAGAGGGAGACAGTGAGCTAGCAGGGGAGGGACAGAGAGAGAGAGAGACAGACAGAGGATCTGAAGTGGGCTCTTGTGCTGACAGCAGAGAGCACAATGCAGGGCTCAAACTCATAAACCATGAGCTTAAGACCTGAGCCAAAGTTGGACACTTAACTGACTGAGTGACACAGTGTCCTACATACTAAATTATTAAGCCAAACATTAGTAAGCAAACTCCAATGATGTATTAGAAAAAACTTCATGACCAAGTTGGGATTTTTCCATGAGTATAAATTTGGTTTAGCATTAGAAAATCAATTAGTGTCTAACAGATTGAAGAAAAAAAATCATATAATCATTTCAATGAGAATGAAAATGCATTTGATAAAATTCAACATCCAATTATGGCCAAAAAAACCTCTTAGCAAATTGGGAATTGAAGGCATATTCCTGAGAAAGGGTGTCTGAAAAAAGACTGTACTAAATATAATGGTAAATGGTGAAATATTGAAACCATCTTCAATACTTTAGGAATAAAATGAGAATGTTTTAACATTGTACTGGTAACCTTAGTTTATTAAGGCAAGAAAAAAGAAATAAATTTTATAAAGATAGGAAGGAGGAAAGAAAACTGCTATTATTTGAAGATGATCTAATTGTATACCTAGTCAATTACCAAGAATCCAACAGCTAAATTGTCAGTTTCAGGGGCGTCTGGGTGGCTCAGTCGGTTAAGCGTCTACCTTCCACTCAGGTCATGATCTCAAAGTATGTGAATTCAAGCCCCACTTCGGGTTCTGTGCTGAAGGCTCAGAGCCTGGAGCCTGTTTCGGATTCTGTGTCTCCCTCTTTCTCTGCCCCTCTCCCACTCGGGCTGTCTGTATCTCAAAAATAAATAAACATAAAAAATTTTAATTGTCAGTTTTATAAGAAAGCATCTCAAAATTGTTTTTCTATAAATGAACAACAAGCATTTAACAAGTGGAATTTTAAAATGTCATTTACAGGAGTGTGAAAGTATCAAGTACCTAGCAATGAATCTTAAAAACTTTATGTGAGATCTTTATGAAAAAAATAAATTGAAATACAAAATATCTCAATAACATGAGACAGTTATGCTCAAGGATTGGAAGCATCAAACTTCCAATAGGTTTCTTTCTTTTTTTTTTTTTTTGAAATCTGACAAGCTGATTTTATTTTATTTGATTGACTTATTTATTTATTTTTAAATGTTTATTTATTTTTGAAAGAGAAAGAGACAGAGCACAAGCAGGGGAGGGGCAGAGAGAAAGGGAAACAGAATCCAAAGTAGGTTCCAGGTTCTGAGCTGACAGCACAGAGCCCAATGCGGGGCTCAAACTCATGCACTGTGAGATCATGACCTGAGCCTGATTTTAATATTTGTGTACAAGTGCTAGGGTCCATAAAAGCCCAGATATTTTTGATAAAGAATAATGTATGGTGATTTGCTTTACTACATACCAAGTGTACTGTAGTAGAAAAATTAGTTTGTTATCACCATAAAAACAAGCAGATCAGTGGAACAATACAAAAGAGCTCATAAGTAGACCCATCTATACATGGATACTTGATTCGTGATGACCTTTCCTTAGTAGGAAGAGGTTATAGTTTTTGTAATTCGGCTGACATGATTGGTTATCAAAGTGAAAATTATGGAATTGGAATATTACCTCACACTATTCATAAAAATCACTTCCAGATAGATAAAATATCTCAACATTTAAAACTTGTAGAAGAAATATACGAAATTCTCTCCTTTTTGCTCTTTTTTTTCTCATCATCTTTCTGAAAGGATATTTTCTATGAGTGTAGAATTCTGGGCTGGTGGTCTTTTTTTGTCATAATTTTGAATCTATTCCATTGTTTCTGTTGAGACTTTAGTTTTCATTCCAATTGTTATTTGAAGGTATTGTGTTTTATTTTTTTGTTTGCTTTAAACTTTTCTAGGATGATGTTATCTTTCTCCTAAAAGTACTTACAGTTTCTTCTTCTAGGCATCTGTAACCACTAGCATTCCAGTATCATCTCAATTCAGTTTTAGAAATTGGAATTGTGTGCAAGTTAACTTTAGTTCCTATGATACCCTGTTTACTTCTGACCACCTTACTTCTTAAGATAAACTCCTTCAACAATCCAGTCACCAAGAGGGAGATTCACTAGAATCCATGCCCCTTTGATCACTAAGAATTTGAATATTTGTCTTCTTAGCCCTTCCATATTGTCAGAAATGGTCCCATCTCCATATTCTGATCCCTTATTTTGAGTATCTTAGTAAAGCTTTTGTGCTTATTGCTGTATACCTCACATGTTAGCCTTTTTCTCTTCAAGTTTTTATATTTATTTAATTTAATTTATTTATTTAGCACAAGTTGGGGAGGGGCAGAGAGAGAGAGAGAAAGAGAGACAGAGACAGACAGAGAGAGAGAGAGAGAGAGAGAGAGGGATTGAGAACACCAAGCAGACTCCATGCCCAGTGCAGAGCCCAATGCGGGGCTCGATCCTATGACCATGGGATCATGACCTGAACTGAAATCAAGAGTTGGAGGCTTACCCAACTGAGCCACTCAGGTGCCTCTTCAAGTTTTTATTTAAATTCCAGTTAATTAACGTCACACATTAGTCTTTAAAACATTTCTTTCTCAATTTTGACACTCAGACATATTACTGTGTGATTTTTTTGGGCTACATGTTACATTATTTAGTGTCTTGTTGACTATTCCGTGCTAGTCAAACATTTGCAGTTTTAGTTTCTTCATTTTCACTAAAATAAATAATACTACATTAAACCTTAAAATTAAAAAAAAAATCCTATCTCTTCACTCTTTTTCTTGGATAGACTTTTAGAAGTATATTAATGAATATTGTAGAGATCATGACACACGTTGTCAGTTTGCTTTGCAGGAACGTTTTATTAATTTGTAGCCCAGACCATCAGAACATGGGAGTGTCAGTCCCACCATACATATACCAGCATTTGAAATGTTTCGGCCAATCTAACAGGCTAATATAAGAGACACAAAAGCCTCTTGTTTCACTGTAATTTTCTTTTCTCTGATTATTAATGAGATTGAATACTTTTTCATAAGTTTATGAACTATTTGAGTTTTCCCTTACATGAAAACCCTCTTTATGTCCATTGCTCTTTTTGTTTTTTGTTTTGTTTCTATTATGATGTTTGCATTTCTCATGTTCTGATTTTCTAATGGGGAATATAGCTACCAGATGGTTTCTTAATAGCACAGTCTCCTTCCCCTACTGGATAAACATATTTCTCTAAGACAGCATACCAGCTATAGGCGGAAACAAGTGACTATTTTTACTTCCACTGCAATTAATGGTAGGACAGTTTTTTTGTGTCACAATATTTTCTAATTATGCTGTGCTACCTAGGTCAGAGTCAGGAGTTTGGGTTTCCAGTTTGAGGAGAATTACAGAAAGTACCTTTCAATCATACCAACTTTTCCCATCATTAAAAACTTTCAATTGTTAATCCACATTCTTTGAATATCCTCTTAACTACTTAGAACAAACCTGCATGGTCTGACCCCAGCTCACCCTCTCCAACCCTACCCGGAGTCACCCTCTTTGCTTACATGACAAACCTTTGCTTAATAGCATAGGTTTTCATTCGG
The DNA here is from genome assembly GCF_018350155.1 of Leopardus geoffroyi. Lineage (NCBI taxonomy): Eukaryota > Metazoa > Chordata > Mammalia > Carnivora > Felidae > Leopardus > Leopardus geoffroyi. Next base: position 100,674,693 of record NC_059327.1, on the reverse strand, counting down.
TTCCTAACACACTTCTTTTCAGGCTCAAGGCCTTTGCACATGCAATTCCTGATGCCTGCAATGTCCTTTCTTCTTACTTACCCTTTGCTGAGCAAACTCCTCATATCAAATTTCAAATTAAGCATCACTTCCCTCCTGCTTCCGTTTTCTCCTTCTTGGCTATTTCTTAATGATCATATATTTATTCGTGATACTTTTCATTTAATGAGTGCCTCTTCCCCTGAAACTGGGTCTAGGCTCCATCAGGGAGGGGCAGCTTTTGTTTTGTTCTCTACATAGTTTTTTGTTATTTCGAACATTTGAATAGTTTACTCTGAACATGTTAGACGTCCAATAAATGGATAACTGCATTACTGACTAGCTGATTGAGTTAAAAGATAGAACCTTTAGGACACAACTACTTAATTTTGGGTCTGGAAGCCAGTCAGAGCCCCAATTATATCCCAACCATTATTCTTTCCACCAAGAAATTAGTACTTATTTATACACAAAGTAAAATATTCAGAAATATTTTAAAGTTTTCTCTTTAACTTGTACTTTTGTTAGTAACATGTATTAGAGGTGTACGTTTTGCTATGTGTAATTTTCTCTTGAGGATTAGATTCAAGTCTCTCTCTTCTACATTAATAAATTCCTTTCTTACATGGACCAGAATCCGGTCACTTTTCTGCCTTTTTTGTGGTTTCTGGAATGGATTGTGTTATATTTGCCATTTCTTGTTTGACTAAATATCTGGTTTCTCAGGAGTTCATTGAGATTGATATGCCAGTCTACAGACTCTTCTGAATAGACACAGAGGGGCACCTGGCTGGCTCAGTCAGCAGAGCATCTGATTCTTGATCTCAGGGTCATGGAAAAAAAAAAAAAAGAAATAGACTCAGGGATTGAATTTACCTTTAAGAAAACCATTTTGCTAAGGGCCATCACTAACAAATGTTTACTTTCTCTTGCTCTTTCTCTTTGTTACTAGTGAAGAAATAACCTATGTGGACAGTTACACATCATTCTTAGATGAAACTCTTGAACTGACTACAAATTGTGTCACTGGATATTTTTCCTTTTGTCTCGGACCAAATCAAGGAGCTATGGCTCTTTCTGTGCTGTTGTGATTTGCCTATAGGCAGCAATACAGCAGCTTAACTGTTGATTTCGTTTAAATCCAAAGATCGTCTCTAGTCAGTTTTCCTTTTTTGGCAATTCAGTTTTTCTAAGAAGCAGGAACTCACATCCATTGGTTAGTATGTAAGATACGCAAAAATCAATAATTCAAATTTTGGTTTTCTATTCAATCACTGGGGATAACATAGGCCTATTTTATGAATATACACAAATGCAGCAAGGTCCCCCAGTTTTTCATGCATAATCATTCAGAACATTTGCCGTTGGGGAATAAGTTTTGTTGGCTAAATATGGTCCTAAGATCTCTGAATTTTGGGAAAAATAGGGAGAAAAACTAATAAAACCAGGCATCTTTTAATAAATAGGAGAGGGGCAGGAAAAAGTTTCAGTGCCTCTTTTTGATGGTTGTTGATAGTAAGCAATTAGGAATGATTGCCAAGTATGTATGAAATATTGATGAAGGCAGTAAGGGGGCAGATCATTTCTTTTTGGACAATTTCTACATAAAAAGAATACAGTTTTCCTTTTGCTATTTCTTTAAGAGGCTGAATAAATAAATAGAGCATTTTAAAATTTTGGTTGCTGGACTGTTTTCACCAAAATGATACTATATTGAGATGTTATAAGGTACCCTAGGTTTATTTGGGTAACATATGTTTAATATGATGGTTATAATCCTGTCTTTTTCTAAAGTCCTGTGGCGGTATACAGATCTTTAGATATATAGCTTGGAGCTTAGAACCTACTTACTCAAGTGTGAGAATTCATGCTATGTTAACATCACTAATGACCTCTTATTTTTATGTCTGAGATAAATGTGCCATTAGCTCACAGACACAGCATCTATTACAGCTTCTTCCAGTATCCAATAATGGCTTCATATTTTCAGGATCCTAAACCAGACCTTAGTTAGGTTTATGCCAAAATTTGTCGGTTGTGGCTGGCTTTGGTTACATCTTTGATCACCATTATATTGGCATAATTTGGACTGAACTAATGGAGTGAGTGATTGAATAGTGTGCTAGATATGCCTCTCCCTATAAGAGGCTGAAGTAAGAAATTAAAAGGCCAAGTGGTGGTCAGAAGTGGGTGTGAATTAGGTAAATGCTGGTGGTGGTAGTGGTGGTGTGGGTGGTGGTAAGGTGGCAGAGACTGCAGAAGGCAGTGGGGTTTGCATTTGGCCTCTCCATCATACAGGGTGAGAAATCCTCAGGATGTCCTGTGGCTTACCATGACCCAGGGTCTATGTTTTAGCACACCTTTGACATGTGATCTCCAGGGAGTCTGCTCTGTCTCTGGAATTTTGCTCAGTAGGATTCTGGATGCCAACCAGATTTTGCCAACTAGATGCACTTTTGTGATGTTTGGAAGAGAGGAAGTGAGGCAGAAGTCATTTTGCTACTCTAATGGCAATCAAGGTTATGGAAACATGAATGCCAGGAGGAACTTTAAGTTGCTGGAATCAGTTTTCCTGGGTCTACTGGTTTGTGAGATTGAAATAAATAGGCAGTCTACTGAGCCCCTACTTGACCTGTACAACTTAAAGGTTGATGTTGTAGTGGTTGTACAGATGCACTCAGTGTCTTAGTGTTTGCTCACCAATTTCATGAGTTATTGAGAGGCAGTTGCTGAGGCTCTCTGGTTTCTAGAGTATAGCCATGGTGATATGTTTTTAGATTCTATGTTTCCAGAGGCAGACTCCTAACTCTTGATGTTCTAGGCATTCCAGTGATTTTGAAAGCAGATTATTTCTTGAATTAAATATCTCATTGTTTATAATAGCTAGAACATTTTTTGTTTCTTGGGTTGAACCTCCATAGATACAATATTTAACACTAGGAGTGGGGTTATGGAAATTGGCCTTTACTGGCAGGAAATTGGTATTTGTTACCTGATCTGGTTGGATATGAATGCAGTTACTATCTGGGTACCATTGGAAAATGAAATACTATTAGTTCATGGCATGTAGTAGCAAAAACAAAAAACAAACAAACAAACAAAAAAACCCAAAAAACAAAAAACCCACAACAAAACAAAACAAAAAACAAACAAACAAAAAGTACGTAAAATATCATTGTGATATCCTTGAACCAGGTGTTCTATTAAATGTGTGTTTTGTCAGACCAAGTATTTATTGTTATGTTAGACCATTAGAGTACTAATTAAAAATTCAAGATGAGGTAGGGTACCTGCTTCTGGCTATGCTGGAGAATGTTGAGGAAAACAGTGGCAAGCTGAAGGTTCTAAATTCTTGGCTCAAGAACCTGGGTCCAGGGATCTTTGACTGTTCTAAATAAATCTCTGATCTTGTAGTTGAAAGGCTAACATAGCTGAGAAAAGGAGTCTGAGCCTGTGGATTCCAGTATGAAATGAATCCATATTCTTGCCAGATCTCTTATATAAGAACATAAAATATTGATAGGGAAAAAGTGAGTCTGAGACTTGAAATATTGCCTTTTGTGTAGATTTGGATCAATCTTAATACAGTGAACCACCAAAATCAGTCTGTGCTGCCCTAAATAGCAGTGACCTTCCTCCTTAGCTGTCTGGAAAGGCTGGTAGTACCTCACTCAAGGCAGCTCAAAAAAAGGGTTGTCCGTTCCCCATGTACGTTACTTCTATCACCCCTTGGTCTCTTTATACCTGCAAATCCTGATATGCCTTAGGGAGATAAGTACAGATGTGACCAGAGAGTGATATTTACATAACAAAGTCTGTCTAAGATTTAGGTAATATACATCTGAGGATATCTGGAGAAAAGTTATGTGACAGAATACAATGATGCTAGAGCAGAAAGGAAAGCACATAGTTTTCAGGGCTACTTCACTGATAGGGGTTCACTGCCTAGAAATTCTGAATACAACACAAGCTTGAGAATTTGAGGGCTGGTTCTGTCTCCGTTAGTTGGCTTGAAACCTGAGTGTCCTTTTAAACTAAATGAAATCAGGATGCCAGAAATTCCTTGGTAAAAATTGATGAAGGAATCCAAAGATTTAGGAGTGGATTTATCATATATGACCCACTCACTCACTTCTTTTTTTAAAAAAAAATTTTTTTTTTCAACGTTTATTTATTTTTGGGACAGAGAGAGACAGAGCATGAACGGGGGAGGGGCAGAGAGAGAGGGAGAAACAGAATCGGAAGCAGGCTCCAGGCTCTGAGCCATCAGCCCAGAGCCCGGCGCGGGGCTCGAACTCCCGGACTGCGAGATCGTGACCTGGCTGAAGTCGGACGCTTAACCGACTGCGCCACCCAGGCGCCCCTCACTTCTTAACTATATATCCTCAAAGGGAGAGTATACTCTCTCTACCAAGCAATTGGCAAAGAGTGTGGTGAGAGCCCATCATGGGAGCAAGTGGCAGCAACAGGTTTGTCGTGGTTGCTGTCCAGGAAGGAAGGTGTGAGATGATGCTATTGAAAGAAGGAATGCATGTGGGCATCAGAGTGATAGAGGCCATCAGACAGTGTAGTTACCAAATGTGGCAGCAAGGTTGGAATAGTTAATGGGATGGTTTGATCTGCGGGGATCTTTGGCAGTGGTTAGTTGATACTGGGCCCTACAGTATTGGAATAGATGAACAAAATACTCAAGTCCAATTTGGTTTATATAACTGCATGTATCTTAGGTCTGGTAAACAGTGACTGGTTCACCATACCTCACCATAATCCAAAGTCATGGCTCCTTATTCATTTCTATACCTGAAACAATCTGCCCTGAACCACTGTGTCCAGGGTCTCCTCCAATGAAAAGGGGGCTAGATGTTGTTGAGGAATATTTCTTGATTTTTTGCGTGTGTGGAATTGTCTGTTGTCTTTATACTTGATTGGTAGCTTGAATGAAAAATCATAGGCTCACTTTCTTTCCTTGATGATTTTCCGTATGTAGCTACTCTGTCTTCTAGATGTGGTATGCTTATATCTACACTATCTTCTACTATAAATGGGTTTCACTATTGTTTAATCATATCTTGCTTTTGCAAAGTATGCCAGATTGACTTTTTCTGGCAAAAAGTATTGGTATTTTTGCCTGAATTCCCAATGACTATTTTTGTTTTTCATTAAATTTTGTTAGTTGCTATCTATTTGTTGATGTTATGGGCCAATTTTTCTTGGGACACATTGTACTCCTTAGCGTATAGCTTCAAATTCTCTTTTATTTCAAGAAGATTACTTGATTATATTTAAGAGTATGTGTGTTTCCATTATTTTAGTTTTCTTCCTTGGAATATGAAAATTTCTTTTTGCTACCTTCCCTATATATCATTTTCTTTTCTAATCCTTTTCAGCTCTTCATTTCCGTTATTTGGGGGGTTGATTTCTGGTTTTTATTCTCTATGTCCTTTACTGTACAGCAGTATCCGTTTACCTTTGCACACATTCTAATTTCACCTTTGTGTCTGTGATAATCTCATTTTTCCCTCTATTCCTTCCTTGAGCTGTAAGTTCATGTTTCATTTCTTCCAGTAGTTTCACTGTTCCTTGAGTTCTTGCATTTTGTATCTACAGCTTTGTGCTCTGGCATAAAAGAAGCTGTTATCCTTCTTTAGGTTTTCAAATTAATGGTGAAAATGTCTAGTCGTGCTATTCATCTCCTCAGTGACAAAATTGTTCTGGAAAAGAGTCTGTGTTTGTAATTTGTATTTCCTGCTCCAGTACTCCTTTTCTGTCAAGTATCTTTTTTTAATGTTCTTATTTATTTTTGAGAGAGAGAGAGAGAGAGAGAGAGACAGAGCACCAGCAGGGGAGGAGCAGAGAAAGAGGGAGACACAGAATCTGAAGCAGGCTCCAGGCTCTGAACTGTCAGCACAGAGCGTGATGTGGGGCTCGAACCCACAAACGGTGAGATCATGACCTGAGCCAAAGCTGACAGGGTGCCCCACTGTCAAGTGTCTTTGAGTTGATGTTGTGAATGTTCTTTTTTGGTAACCTGCCTTTGGATGTGGTGAGTTGTTCTGGGGCCAGCTCTCTGTGGGAGGCTTGCATAAGGCAGTGATCAGGGCTGGTTTCAGGCTAAGTGGAATTTGTATTAAAACTCGGGCTTTTGCATAACTTTGGTTAGCCTTTACTTTGCTTATGGAGATGGGCAGCTGTCTGGGGTGGGCCTTTGTGTATGTGGATGTTTGTCCCTTTCCGGTGCAGTTTTCCTTCTTCCTGCCTCGCTCTCTGCAAAGATGGCCTGTTTGTATAGCTTCTCATTGGTCTCCTTCTCCTTTGCTTTTTGAAAGTGGGCACGAGGAAATTCCTGAGACCAAACAGAACACCCGCTTCCAAATCTTGCAAAAATGGGATTTAGGTTTTGCACTTCAGTGTGCTCCTTGCCTCTGAGATGACTACTTGGCTGGCTTTTTCTGCACCCATGGCAGGTTCTTCTCAGTTTTCTTTTGCTGCGCCCTCACTGCTTTTGGAAATTCTTTCACAAATTTTGTGATTCAGGCTTTAGAGAGCTGCCAGTGGATTTTGCATTTTGAATCTCGTTCTCTAAAAGTCAGCTTTGTGTCTTAATTTAACTAGTGGCCACCAAGCATTTGCTATGTGCTAGGTATTGGACATTTGGGAACTCTAAAGAAAAAATACCTTGTTTTGGAGGGCTTTTTAATAAAATGGGACATGAAAAATAACAAACAAACAAACAAAAAACCCAAACACCAAAAAAGACAGAATGTATTAAGTATCAAAGCAGAAGTTTGAAGTGGTGGTTTAGAGCAAATGTGAAGATCAGGAAAGGGTGGCAGTTAACAACACTTTAACAACACGGTTGGGAGCACAGTACTCAGAATATGGTAGGAACCCAAGAAATAATGGATCCAGAAGATTCATTTTCAAGCAAGACAACAGAGATGGACAATAATTCTGCTCATGGTGCAATTTTAGGAGGAAGCTGTACATAAGCTAACAATTTTAGGATATTCTAGTTTAAGGAATTATTGTTCACTCTTTATCTGGATTTCTTTCTGGATCAGGTTATCTGTCTCAAAACTTACACTCTTTTCATTTGCTCTGCTGCCTTTGAGGTAGACTTTGGAGAATGGGTCTACTGTTGACAGATGAATAGAGAAGGGAGATCATTTTACATAAAACAAAGGACAGGAACACAAGCACATGGATGCAAAACCATAGGAAATAAGTCTGGAAATTTTGTGTAAGGGTACATTATTGAGGGTCTAGGATGCCAACCCAAAATACCACTTACTTTTTGGATAGAGGAATTTTGGTTCAAATTGAATTTAAAAAAACCACGAATTTTTCATAAAATTCACCATTTTCCGCCTTTATGTTGGAAGATAACAAGACGCTAATTGTATCAATGTATTTCTCAAAAAACTGACGATACAAGGTTTAGTTTTATAAAGTGATAACTTTCTAATTGATAGAGGCAGAATATTTAGTCATTATTTGTTGGTAATCAGTGTCTTTTATCTTTTTATTCTCTTTTCATGATTATCTATCATTTATTGAAAATGTTATTTGATTTATGTTATGATATGCTTCAATAGATGCTTCCCCTTCATTCCTTTCCCTGCTTCACCCCTCCTGTCCCCTCTTCCCTATACCTCTTCCCTCATCTTTTCTTCTCTCCACTCAGTTAATTATCAAGCAATCATGGGGGTATATACTAGATGAAACATAGTTCTTTTTTTTAATGAGGTGCCTGGATCTTTACCATTTTAGACACAATGCAGTATTTTTCATACCATATGGTCTTTGAAATGTTTACAATGCTTCCTTTTGGTAAAAAGGATTTGTTTATACATGTCATACAATCAAACATTACTCTTGACTCACATAATCCTAATCACCACCAATACCACCACAATAACAGTAACCTTTGGGTTGAATAGACAAATCAATTTTATAATCTGTTGTAGTTGTCTTCTGATCTTCACTATCGCGGGTTTTATGTATTCATGAAAAAAAGTAGAGAATAAAAGCTTAGTAGTTTACATGCTGTAAAAATTAAAAGGACATGATTTAGGATTAAAGGAGGTAATGATTTAATTTTGGAGTTGCTGAGCTGAGCTCTGGTGGTCTGGGAAGCTCGGGGGAAAATCCAGATATTGCAATGACATATTTGGGTTGGAATATTTTGTGCATGCAATAGCAGATGCACTTATGGAAAGCTTTTCAAATCAAGATGTTGCCTCACATGACCTTAGGATATGGTGACTCTCCCAAGGCTCTGGATTTACCGAGTTTTCCGTTTAGCCAAAAGTTGAAAATCATTTCCCTTCACACATAAAGAGTTATCTTTACATATCTTTAAATTACATGGTTTGCAGAAACTATTAATAGGGTATATATATAATATATATATACTATATATATATATCTTTCTCTCCCATTCTGTCTCATCTTTCTCTTTCTGTGTGTGTGTGTGTGTGTGTGTGTGTGTGTACTTTGTGAGTAAAATCTATGGTCTTTAGACAGCTTAAATTAAGGTAAATATCCTTTATGGAAATTTTTCTGTCCTATAAATATGGCTTATGTGTCTCTATGTCTTTGTTTCCACTGATGAACTTGGAGTAGCAGTAATTGGGTCTTCTGGAGAGTCTCTGGGACTTTAGTGTCTCCTACCATGTTGTTAACAGTATATACCTTGGACATTTTCAAGGATCTACCCAGGCATTAATAGTCAGAGTTAATATTAAAAGTCTGAAAATTTGTACTTGTGGTCTTTGATCTCTTGAATTCTTGATACTGAGACACCATTGATTATCTTTACACACTATATTTGCTTGTAAATTTTTTCACTGTTAATAAATAATATACAGCATATTCATGACCATGTGTTAGTACAATTCAGAATTAACCTATAGGAACTCTGCTGTACGAGAATTATAATCAAATACCACGAAATATCCTCTATAATCTTTAAAAGTATGCAATAAATTGTTTCACTTGTAAAGATTTTTATATCTTGTCCTATCATATTGCTTAAATCTCTATTTAAAGACAGATTTAAAAACACGACAATTCTTAAAGTTATAAACCTAAGTAGAAATTTTGATTATTTGTTGAACAACGGAAGCTGCACATTGACAATAACTATTCATACTTTGTACCAAGATCTTAATTTGACATGATCGTATGTTTTAGCTTTGTTTGGATTTGCTGTGAAACCCTAAAAACATTAGCAAATGGTACCCGCACTTTTAAATCATAAAAAGAAACCTAGATTTGTTTGCAGTTTTTTTAATCTGTTGTTAATAAACTTGAAAGAACACAGCCCTGTCTAATAAACACATCAAACTAATGGGTACCAGTGCAGTTCAGAAGAGTGTTTGTTGTTTGGTGTTTAGATTTCAGTCAGAATTAATCAACAATGGATGGGGCCTGCTGTATTTATTAGCAGCTCAAATCCCTGTGATTTAATGCCAGGTCCCTTTGACTCATTCCAGTGAACGCTGGCAAGGTTACAGCACTGATACATACTTACATCCTCGGGTCTTAAAAAGAAAGAGAAAAATAGAGCCTAAAATCAGACCACAGGATTGGCAAGAATTTCCCGAGAGCCATTTTGAATTTAGCCCTATACAGCGAGCCTGTGAATAGGAAGCAATTGATTCAGGAACAGTGGAGCCTTTTTTGCTGGAAGAAGCCTTCAGCTGTGCAGATGGCTCGCTGGCATAATCCAGTCTGCCTTTGTCTTTCATTTTATATATTAGGCTACTTTCTTCTCACACTCTATATTGCTTTTATTTTCTCTTTTTACTCCAAGCCTCCCAATTTCGGGGGCAAGGAGAGGTTGCAGGGGTTTAGTGAAGGTGGCTGCGTTATAGATGCCCTATCTCCCACAGATTTATGAGTCACCAAGACATTGCTGGCAGGGCTGCTTGCTTGTCACAGTTGGCGCTAGGCTGTTCTTTGTACCAAAGTGTCAACTTTTGAATGAAGCCTCTGGAAACAGATGTAAAGATTAATCTTGAGAATGCATTTTTCTGAGGCTCCAAAAACGTGCCTTACTTGTGCAATAGCCCCGGTTCTAGACATTTATTTTTTTCAAAGTGATCTCATTTCTCAATTACAAAGACTGACATTCTTTACTGTTCATGTGCAGAAAATTCCGCAGCCCTTAGCCATTCCTTCTGCTTCCCATGTCTGGGGGCTGCCTTTCGAGAGCAAAGTATTTGTGGAAAGATGTTATTTATCTGGAAACTCTTCAGTGAAAACTTGATGGAGTCATTGTTACTCTAGGGACCATCTATCTCCCTTCGAAGATAAGATTTGCCAGGGCTCCCCTCCTACACCTTCCTATGGGAAGATAGACGACTTTTGGCCTGATAACTAACTTCACACTGAATGCCTTGTTACTGTCTCATGGATCCTTTCACGTCCTTCCCAGAAACAAATTTTTCTATCTTGCTCTAGGTCATAGTTTTTTTGTTTTTTTTTTCTCACTTGGAAGCATATTTTGAAGAACAAATATACACCCAAATAGGCATTTGTTCAAATATTTCCATGTTAAATATTAGGATATATCTCAAAATGTTCTGAGACAAATCGGTATTTTAAAAAGAAAGAAACACTGAGAATGTTAATCACATACCTCTGTTTTTCTTCTGGTGCTCTTCGGTCCAATGACATGTTTCCTTTCAGCAAATAGACTTTGTGGGAATGATGTGGGCTATCTTTTTTATTTTTTATTTTTTTAATTGTAAATGTTCCACACACAGAGAATAAATACCACAGACTCCACCACTTTGGAATGACTTGATTGTGAGTCAGTGTCCTTGTTTTCCCTGCTCAAAAATTGTCTCTTCCATTTATATGGGAAACACATGTAGATAGTTCCTCCTTTCTTATCATTAAACAACGTATGTAATGCATTTCAGCTGGGATTAGAAAGATCTGGTTCTTTAAACATTTGTATACGATCGGCAAGTGTCCTAACATATAGATGTTTTTTTCGCTGTTGTAATCATTCTCTATACACTCAGCACTTTCTTTTGTGAGGTACATTTGTTTTGGTACTGACATACTTAATTTTCTTATGGTACCTCTTTTAGATTATGTATCTCAAGGGCATGATAAAGGGGAACTTGACTCTCAAGTGAACATGTTTAAATTTAAAGACCGAGTGCAGATTTTTGGCTAAAGATGGCAGAGGAAATGTGTTTGCATCCCAGTTTATTCCTTGAAATAATAAAAAAATAACAATGATGTAAAAGCAAATAAGAAAGGCCGTCTTCAATGAAACCAGGCACATGCAAGCCATGACAACAAAGTGTAGGTGCCAAAAATAATGAAATTAGGACCAACCTGAGATAGCCTTAGTCTGCTGGCATATACATCTCTGATCCCTGGTAATGAGTAGAGCGCTCATTGGGTGTCCTGTCCTGAAAGGCTAACTGAGGATCACTTTCTGGAATGACAGGGTCTGGGGGTTTGGATTGGCTGTAGGAAGGTCACCGAATTCAGGTTTACGTGGCCGAAGAGAAGCAGAGTCAGAATTACGCAGATATCCCTTTTGATCATAAGCAGGCTGACCACTAGGAAGAGGGAAGATGTTAGAAGGCAAACAGATTTGTTAGGGACTCACAGGCAGCTGAGGACTTACGTGGTATATTGAGCCAGCTCTTTAGAGCCGATTCATAAATGTTTGAAATTTTGCAAGTTGATTGTTAAATACAATCATTAAAAATTAAATTATAAACTTACAATAATGTTAAAAACAAAGGTAATAGGTACTCAAAACTCATCACTCCTTAATTACCATATTTTATTTTTACCTATGTTCTTGAGGAATTTACATCGATTGCACCTAATTGGTGAAAATGTTATATGAAAGTGCCCTTCCGTGCATTTCCTCCCAACCCTGTGATTAGTGATGTCACTTCAGTAGTTTGAGATTAGCCATGGTGGGAGTATTATTCCATGAAAATCTGTAAATGCCAGAAGATCAGCACTTGGTTTGTTGTTTGTTTATTATTTGGACTTAAAGTGATAGAGAAAATGTTAATCATGCTGATTAAAATGACCAGTGTCATGTCTGCAGCACAAAATGTGGAGGAAATATCCTGTTAGTGTTTGAATCTATTATCTGGTTCAGTGAGTAAGCTGCTCTAGTCACCAATGAGAGAGTGAAGTTCGCAGATGTGTGTCTTTGCTGTTTCGCTTTCGTCTTACTTATTAACTAACAAAGTATCATCCAACGGTTGTGTCAGAATCACATTTCCTTGTCAGTCATGACCACAGGTTGTGTGTGAATTTGGTAAAACTCAGTAAAAGCATTCTGGGAAAATCAACTGGCTATAGAGAGACTTTACAAGGATCTTTCTGTGATTATTTTTTAAATTGTATGCTGTGCATTCTTTATATCAGTAAAACTTACAGTACACTTATTATGTGTATGTAAAATGAGGAAATGTAAAAGTGTATGTGCATGTAAAAATGCGTACGTTATTTTTTAAGATAGTCTGTTAAGGAGTTATCAATACCCATAGATGTTTGCAATGCCGCAGCAAGATAGTGTCCTCACTCTGTTCTGGGCATGGGGACAGAAAAATAGAGGTTTAGCAACTTGAATGCAGGAGACATATTTATGCCGTAGAATCAGTGAGAAGGTACTTTGAGACAATATATTTGAATTCAAGATACTCACAGTCCCAGTTTTTTTCCCAGGCTCCTCCCACACCAGTCTTGACTGGTCCTGAAAGAACTATCCCCATTCAGAGATATCATTTTCTGAAAAGAATGAGCGTGGGATCTATATACAGGTATTGAAGACAAAAGAAAGTAGCATGTAGAAAGTGATCAAGTTATTATTATTATTTTTATTGTATAAGACAGATGACTAACTCACATCAGAATAACAATTAGAAAAAAATTTCAAACATACAGTTCTCCACATTATCAAATAGATTAAAGACAATATTACTTTTGTGAAATGAGTCACCACAGAAGGGAAACAACAAATCAAAGAAGTGAAAGTTGAGGCACCTGGGTGGTTCAGTCCGTTGTGTCTGACTCTTGATTTCAGTTCTGGTCATGACCTCATGGTTTGTGAGACAGAGCCCTGCATCAGACTCGGCTTGACAGTGTGGAGCCTGCTTAGGATTCTCTCTTTCCTTCTCTCTCTCTCTCTGCTCCTGCCCCACTTGTGTGGGCACACATGCACACACGTGCTTTCTCTCCCAAAATAAACATTTAAGAAAAATAAAGAAGGGAAAGTCGTGAAGTAAGGGAAGTGTTGCCAGACAATCTGAGAAGTTTGGGCCCAGCTGAGCTGTTTGAGTATACAGGACACAGATCATCATAGACATGAAAGAATGGAGGAACAGGATACTCATGTGTCTTTCTTTATAAAGGTACATGGTGATGAAACCTAAACTATATATACATAAAGATATATATGTATATATAAATTCCTTGACTTGAAATCAGAGAACATGGTCTCACTTCTAATGCTCTTGGAATATTAAAAACAAACAGACAAACTTACGTGTGGGCACGAAGAAAACCTCAGAATTTACTAAATTGGACAAACTAGAAAAAGAGGACATAATGTAGTAGCAGGTCATACACTGAAACTAATTTATTATAGAAATAAAATACAAAATCCCAATCATCTAGAATTAAAAGTAACAAGAAGAACAAATTCTCAAACAATTTTTAGGTTAAAGAGAAAATTCAGCACTGAAGTTATAGAGCATGTAGAAAATAACAATAAAACACTATTACAAAAACCTAGACTCTAAAGCTGAAGCCATGCTCAAGAGAAGAGTCATGGCCTTAAGGACGAATGAAATGATCTTGTAACAGAGTAAGTTAGAAAAAAAAAACAGCAAAACTAATTTTAAAAAGGTTTTTAAGAAAGAGGAAATAAGGTTTTAATAAAAGTAATGCCAAAAATTAATATATTAGAATATAGAAAAACAATAGTGCTAATACATAAATCAATCTCCCAGTAACACAGATAAATCACTAACTAACATAATTAAAGAGAAAAAGGAGATGACGCAAACAACACAAAATTAGAAAACAAAGGAAAAATAACCAGATACAGAGGAAATTATAAGATATGTTTAAGTTTTTTTCACAAATATTTAAAAACCTGTATACATGGATGATTTTCTAGGAAAGTACATGTGACTAAAATTGATACCACATAACAGGGAAAACTCAAATGGTGTTGAAAGATATTAAAGTGTTGTCCCTTTGAAAAATGTCAAAGCTCATGGTATTTTAAATGTGAATCTTTCAAAGCTCCTTATACACTTCTCTGAAACTGAATAGAAAAAACCTTCCACTTTATTTTTACAAAACTACCACAGCATTAAAGCCAGATTCTGAAAAAATGGAAATTTCATACCTAGCTTACTGAACTAGAATTTACCCAAAGCAAAGTTAAATGATAATGAAATAATATGTAGCAATAAAAAAGAAAATGTAGATCTATCCCAATTTGGATATGGAAATATCTTGAAATATACTATTTAAATAAAAAAAGAAGGTGCAGAACAATGTATATGTGTCCATTTGAGTAAAAATGCATAGATTTATGAATGGAGCATTTTTTATTGAGGTATAATTGACCAGCTATCCTATTAGTTTCAACTGTGCATCATAGTGATTTGATATTTTATATCATACAAAATGATCCCCATGATAAGTCTCATTACCATCTGTCACCATACAAAGTTATTACAATATTATTGACTATACGTTCTCTATGCATATATTACTTTCTCGTGACTTATTTCAAATGGAGCATTCGGTGAAGAAACTGTTGATGTAGTAATTGACATTAGGGCTGGGACAAACTATCAGTTTTCATTGTGTCTCTCTTTTGTATTTTTATTCCTTTCTTTATTATATTTGTATTATTTTCATTAAATCACTCATCAGATTCTTAGCCACAAAATAGAATTTACATACTCAGTAAATTGCCCCAGCTACTACTCTTAGATTACACAACTGGCCTAGAATTGCAGACAGCATATTTATTTGATGAATGTGTTTTAAAAGATAGCATATCAAAGAAGATTTTTTTTCTCTCACTCTTTGTTAGTTGGAATTCTCAAGTAGAATCACAGCTCAATACTCTATGGAAATCTTAACCTTTCAATCGGATGATGAGATTTGAAGTGCACTGACCCACTGTTATCAGTAATGTCCATTAATTTAAAGGGATAATAGTCGTTTCATTTTCATCATATATTTCCAGTTTTCTTTTTAGCTACTTATAGAGAGTAAGTGCTATACTATACTTTTGAACAACGCACCAAGAGGTGGCACTCTTTTTACCCCTTAAGAATAGAATTCTTGATCTTTCTTTAACATTCAAATAACACAAAGTTTCTGAAAATCTCAGTTACCTGGCAACTGTACAGTTTATGTTAGGTTGGAGTGTTTGGCTCTTCAGTCTGATGGGCACTATGTGAAATGCATCTGGGAAAATTTATAGAGGGGGTCCAGTTCTCTTACGGGATGCTGTGGAAGCAGATTCCATGTGCTAATAATAGAATCTTCAGGGAGATGATTTTGCTTTTTGTGGGGAAAGAATGTTTTGAACTGCTGTATGGGAATTTCAGTGTCCGCAACATCCCAGATGTCGTGCTGTGAATTGTTGGGTTTAATGGTCTACAGGCAGCAGGAATTGTAGTATACAGAAAACAGAAAAGATCAAGAAATTATTGTAAAAATCTGGAGTTGAGGGCAAATTTCATTATTAGTTAAGGATTTTGGAGACACATGTTTGCCGAAGTACCCCTGGACATGATGCTTATTTTTGGTGTATTTTTAAAGGAAGATGTGAATATGTGATACCTCATATTAAAATTTGCCCTACCTCGGGGCGCCTGGGTGGCTCAGTCGGTTAGGCGTCCAACTTCGGCTCAGGTCATGATCTCACGGTCCGTGAGTTCGAGCCCCGCGTCGGGCTCTCTGCTGACAACTCAGAGCCTGGAGCCTGTTTCAGATTCTGTGTCTCCCTCTCTCTGACCCTCCCCCATTCATGCTCTGTCTCTCTCTGTCTCAAAAATAAAAAAACATTAAAAAAATTTTTAAAAATAAAATTTGCCCTACCTTGTTATACATGTCTAGCTGACACCAACTCTAGAACTCAGATATGTATTATTTTGGGGGGTGGATGACTATTGGAGCATTTACAAAAGAGGTAAGAAAAATGGAGGAATCTCTTAGTTTCAGTGTAGGGATGCTTCCTAGGTCCAGGACTCTTTTCCAGCATTCTTGAGCCTAGGCTAATGAGGTGCTAATGGGGTGTTAGTACTGGCTACTAGACCACGGCATCCAAGAGACAGGAGGGTAAACACTCTTTGAAGTATGTGCCTAATCCTTTGGAGTGTGCTTCTAATGGGAAGATAAGCACTTTTCCTGTCTTACAGATCCCTGGTTGGATTTCCTCATATAGGAAACCTTTAATTGTAAACTGGCTTAGGTGATTTTCTTATACTTCACCCCCAGAAGAAATATAAAATATAAAGAAGGCCAAACCAGGGGTATATAAGCCCAAATCCCACTGTAAACTTTTCTCGTCTTTGACTTTTCCTCACTCTCCTTTTCCCTCTTCAATACCCTAATTAAATATGATCAGAACTGTCCCTTATTGGTCTTCTTATCCTCAGTTTCCAGCACAATGGTTTGTATACCTTGAGTACTCAATCTATATTAATTCACATGAATGAATTGCTTCATTACATGGACTAAAACCCTGAAGATGTTCTACTACATGATTCTTAAAACTAAAAAGTTCTCAACTTAGCAGAAAGCCATAAATAGGACAATACTTTCTAACCTTTAAGTGTTTAGATCTTGTACATCTTTTGTTAGGTTTATAACTAAGTATAGTATTTTATTTCCTTTGGGTAAATGGTATTTTTTTAAATTTTTTTAAATTTTTTAATTGTTTATGCTAGTATATAAGAAAACAATTGACTTTACTACATTAACTTTGTATTCTGCAACCTTGCTATCATGGTTTAATAGTTTCAGGTATTCTTTGTTTTTTTTTTCTTTTTTTGTTTTTGTTTTTGTTATTATTTTTGCTTTGTTTTTGTTTTGTCAGTTCTTTTAGACTTTCTACATAAACAAGTCATGTCATCTGAGAACAAAGACAGTTTGCTCCTTGTTTCCTAATCAGTATACCTTTAAGCCTCTTCTTGTCTTATTGCATTAGTTACACTTCTGGTATGATGATGAAAAGGAGTGGCAAGAGGGGATATCTTTGCCTTGTTCACGATCATAGTGGGAAAGCTTTTAGCTTCTCACCATTGAAAATTGTGTTAGCTGGAGATTTTTTGTAGATGTTCTTTATATCAAGTTGAGGATATTCCCTTCTGTTCCTAGTTCACTAAGAGTTTTTATCATGAATGGGTGTTGGATTTTGTCAAATGCTTTTTCTGCTTCTATTGATATTATTATGTGATTTCTTTCATTTTTTTGCCTGCTGATGTGATAGATTGCCTTAATTGATTTTTGAATGTTGAATCAGCCTTGGATGCCTGGGATGAATTCCACTTAATCATAGTATATAATTCTTTTTCTACAGTCTTGGATTCAACTTGCTAGATTTTGTTGGAGGATTTTTGTATCTATGTTCATAAGACATATGGTGTGTGGTGTTTGTAATGTCTTTGTTTTTGGTATTAGGGCAGTACTATTCTCATAGAATGACTTAGGAAATTATCCCTTTGCTTCTACTTTCTAGAAGGGATTATAGACAATTGGTAAAATTTCTTCTTTAACTATTTGGTAGAATTCACCAGTGAAACCATCTGGGCTAGGTACTTCTCTTTTGAAAGTTATTCATTATTGATTCAATTTCTTTAATAGATATAGACATATTTTGATGGCGTATTTCTTATGTGAGTTTTGGCAGATTGTGTTTTTTAAGTTTGGTCAATTTTATATAGGTTTTCAAATTTCTGGGTATAGAGTTGTTCATAATATTCCTTTATTATTCTTTTAATATCCATGAGATCTGTAGTGATGTCCCCTTTTTCATTTTTGTTATCAGTAGTTTTGGTTTTCTCTCTTTTTTTCTTGGTTATATTGACTAAAGGCTTATCAATTTTACTGATCGTTTCAAAGAACCAACTTTTGGTCTCATTGATTTTCTCTATTTCCTGTTTTCAATTTCATTGATTTCTGTTCTAATTGTTATTACTTCTTTTCTTCTACTCTGGATTAAATTTTATTTTCTTTTCCTAGTTTCCTGAAGTTGAAATTTGGTTTATTGATTTTTAGATTTTTTTACTTTTCCTCACTTTCCCTCCAAGCACTGTTTTCACTGCATCCCACAATTTTGCTAAGTTGTATTTTTCAATTTCTCCTGAGATTTCTTTTTTGACTCATGTGTTGTTTAAAGTTGTTTAAAAGTGTGTTGTTTAATCTCCAAATACCTTTTAATTTTCCAACTACGTTTATTTTTAGTCCAAGAATCAATCTGCATTTCTTTCTCCACTTCCTCCATGTACCTTTGTATAGGGAGAAGGGTGTTGTCACAAATTTTTCCAGTATCTTCTGGAGTTATCCTTTTAATTTTTTTTTTCAACGTTTATTTATTTTTTTTTGGGACAGAGAGAGACAGAGCATGAACGGGGGAGGGGCAGAGAGAGAGGGAGACACAGAATCGGAAACAGGCTCCAGGCTCTGAGCCATCAGCCCAGAGCCCGACGCGGGGCTCGAACTCACAGACTGCAAGATCGTGACCTGGCTGAAGTCGGACGCTTAACCGACTGCGCCACCCAGGCGCCCCTGGAGTTATCCTTTTAAATCATCCATGAGTACCTCATAGTTAACAAGTTTCCACCACAGACAGTTCTACTTTTATTATGCTTGATATATTTTACTGGTAATTCTGTACCTAACCCTTCTCCAAGTCAGAAACCTGCAGATCTTCCAAGATTTTTAGTTTCTCAGCCTCACATGTGTAACTGAAAATCAAGATTTATCAATTATACATTTGAAGCATTTTTCTGTCTCTTTCTCTCATTTTCAATTTTCACTAAGTTCAAATCCTCCTCATCTCTTATTTGAACTATTAGAGTAGTTTCTTAATTCATCTTCCTGCTTTTAGCTTTATTTCTCCCATTTATCTTGTACCAATTTGCCTGAGTAATTACATACATATGTAATTAATATATTAATTATAACAATATATCAGTATAATATTAGATTATAGATAACAAATTATGCATTTGTTATATATTTTGTTTTGTTTAAAATTATTTTTATTTAAAACTCTTCAGTAACTTAAAATTCTTCCTAATGCCTAGAGGATAAAGTATAAATCCCTTCATAGAGCATATTTAACTCTTTTAATTTGACCCTTCCCCCTTTAAACTTTGGTTCTTGACTTCATTCCTAGAAATTTGGTTACTGCTCTGTAAGCAAAAGGCAAGCATACTTGCTGTTGCTCCTCAGAGATCACCTTCTTGTGAGCTCTCTCTGGAATATTCCTTTTTCTCCCTCCTCCATTTAAAGGCTCCTCCTGTGTTTGTCCAAAGTTCCTTTCCTTACTTACTCTTTCAATGCCTCTCCCGTTTGGTTTCAGATAACTGTTTACAGGTGGGCTTTCCCCACTGTGAGCTCCTTAAAGATAAGGACTGTATTTTGTTCATATTTATTTATTTATTTAGCCCGGATACTTGCCTGTAGTGGGTGCTCAGCAAATGTTTGTTGAAAGTGGCAGAGCTTTGTAAGAATATGGTGAAGGCCTCATTCTGGCTTCATTAAACCTGAGCCATCCAGACCACCAAAGGAGCTTTGTCTGAAAGGAGAGTGGCACCAATTAGTGTAGATTGTTGCAATTAGACTATAAATAAGCTAGAGAGAAACTCCAGGCTCATCTAGGTCCCTGGAGAACATACTTGATGTCTTTCAATGATGATGATTTAAAACTTGATTCATATGAATTTTTATTGCCTTTCTCAGGGATCTCCCCCAGAACTATAAACACAGATATTGTTAGACTGATACTTATTCCAAAAAAGAATGCCAATTTGTATTATAGTTGTTTGGAATTGTGGTCTCTATTAACTTTATTTCAGTATTTTTTTGTGCTTTTTGATTTTTCAGTTAGCTGGATCTCAAAATATCGCTGAAATCTTTCTTTGGCAGTGTCAACAACTCCTACCCTCCTACTCTCTTCCTGACCCTCCCATTTCCTCTGCCATCCCCCACTCCGAAGCCCTAGCCTCTGTTCTAGTACTTCAGTAGTGTTTCTGTAGTAGATCTATGAGGCTTACATTGACCTCCTCTAGACCATGAGTTCCCAGAGGACAGTCATGGTGTCCTTGCATTAAATTTTTTCCTGCAAGGCCTAGCAAAGTGACTTGCATAATATAGATGTTCAGTAAGTATTGAGTGAATATATAACTTAATAATGGCAATGGCCTAATAAAGGCTGCAGAGATGGACAAATAATGACCTCAAAAGCAATTTGGAGATACTCTTCTTTGAGAAGATTTGAGTAGGTGATATTGTTTGGACATTATATCATGTGTAGACTCAATTTCTTATGACAACTAATGTGGGGTTAAGAGGACATTCTGTGCAGTTCAGCAGTTTGA
This sequence comes from Leopardus geoffroyi, assembly GCF_018350155.1. NCBI lineage: Eukaryota > Metazoa > Chordata > Mammalia > Carnivora > Felidae > Leopardus > Leopardus geoffroyi. The sequence goes on along the minus strand of NC_059327.1, from coordinate 100,654,042 downwards.
GGGAAGCCACAGCTGGAAAGGGGAAAGAAATGAGTTCTTGAAGGGGGCAGGGGAACAAGACAGGAAATCCTCAAAGGCAGCTGTCCACTGGTGCTCCTGGAAAGAGTGGGGGAATTGAGGGAGGGGAAGTCTACTGTTGTAAATAACTTAACTTGCCAACCACTCATTGAGCTAGCCACAGTGTCTGTGTGGGGAGAGTAATTTCTGATAAAAATAGAGGACAACTTTCTTTTCTTTCTTTCTTTTTCTTTCTTTCTTTTTCTTTTTCTTTTTTTAAGTTCAAGCACTTTAAAAGCAACTGTGGGAAGTTTTAATCATAGGGTGGTTCTTTTTTTTTTTTTTCTGAAAGAAAGAAAAGGCATTTCAATTTTAAATTCAGGGGGTTGAAATGATTATGTCATTTCAGCTAGAGTAGAACATGTCAACAAGTAGACATGTTTTCATTGTGGAAAGTATGACTTGAGGATGTAACATTTTAAATTAAAAAAAGCAAGTGATTTCTGTTGTAGGTTTTCTTTCCTCCACAGGAACACTTAGAACTTAGCTGAATTTAGAAATATAAAGTAAAAATATCAAGCATTCACTACTGTCTTAGAAATAGAAATCTTATTATGTGGGCTGGGTTTCTTAATATGGTTAAGATATACCGAAAACAGAAGAGAGGTTGTCCCTTAGGACACAAACTTTGCTTAGAGATATTCTGAAAGATTAGCTTGCTGGTTTATTTAAATATTTACATTTTAATTATAGGAGTTAGTAGATAAAAAGAGGTGTTGACTACATTGTAAGGTTCTTGATTTCCAGCTCAGTGCTTTATTTATCACTAAAACATCCTTTCAGTTCAAATAAACATTTGATAAAGATGTGCTGAATGAATGAATTTTAAGATGTTTGGAGTGTAAGTGTGCATTAATTATTTAATGATACTATCAGCTACCAATAAGCACTAATAATGATAACAAAGGCATTATTCATTAATTGGATTAGTATAGACATTGGAAGTATAAAAACGATGACTTATAGACTGGTCTTTTTATTTTTATTTTTTTTAAGTTTATTTATTTATTTTGAGAGAGGGAGAGGGAGAACTAACTGGGAGCGACAGAGAGAGGGGGAGAGAATCCTAAGCAGGTTCTGTACTATCACTGCAGACCCAAGGCAGGGCATGAACTCACCAACCAGTGAGATCATGACCTGAGCTGAAATCAAGAGTCAGATGCTTAACCGACTGAGCCACCCAAGCGTCTCCTAGGCTGGTCATTTAAATTTTTTCTTTTTTTTTACATTTATTTATTTTTGAGAAACAGAGTGAGACAAAGCGTGAACGGGGGAGGGGCAGAGAGAGTAGGAGACACAGAATCTGAAGCAGGCTCCAGGCTCCAGGCTCTGAGCAAACAGTCAGCACAGAGCCTGATGCGGGGCTCGAACCCACGAACTGTGAGATCATGACCTGAGCCGAAGTCGGACACTCAACCAACTGAGCCACCCAGGCGCCCCAAGGCTGGTCATTTTAAAGCCAACATTATTCTATGGTTTAGTTAAAGTGTAGTTTGTTGGGGCACCTCGGTGGCTTAGTCCATTAAGTGTCCAACTCTTGGTTTTGGCTCAGGTCATGATCTCATGGTTTCATGAGTTCGAGCCTCGCATGGGGCTCTGTGCTGATGGTGTGGAGCCTGCTTGGGATTCTCTCTCTCCCCTTGTCTCTGCTATTCCCCCCTCACGCTATCTCTCTCTCTCTCTCTCAAAATAAATAAATAAGCTTTAAAAAAAATTTAAAAAGTAACAAAATTAAACTGTAGTTTGTGTAATGTAACAATATTCAGAACAGTGTCCTTTTATAGAGAAATGAGACCAATAGCCCAGATTAACTGCCCAAATATGAATAAACATTCAGAACCATGAAGCTGTAGAGGTTATTAGCTCTGAATAAAAAGTGTTGACTAAACTTCCGGTCGGAGCAATTGGTTGCTCTCTTTATTTAACTAATTAAAAGATACAGCGAGGTTGAAATTTTTTTACTGACAAGAGGCCTTTTCTAAAGTGATTTTTCCACTTGCTCCGTCATAACTTTAGGAAAATTCTTTTCCTTTGTAGCCCAGCCCTATGTGCATGTCAGTTATTATTTTTTTTTTTGATGGGAGGATATACGTATGCACATAAAGTAATCTATGTTGATTATAGCTTCCTTCTAGATGTGCAAAATTACTTTTTCCCTATAGAATTTTCATTTACAAACCAAGATGCTTTGTTATTAGTAACAAGTTACTTATGCTTCATAGTTGATGGTACTGCCCTTTGGAACATGGTGGAAAATAGCAGATGTCAATGTTTTTAACATACACCTTCTAAGAGAATTAAAATGATTTTTTTTCCTTTTGTCATGGCATTTGTGTTCAGGGAAGCCTTTTGGGGCTCTTTTTTTTTGGGGGGGGTTGGACTGCTTCATTTAATGCATGCTTTCAACCCAGATTTGTTCTCTTTAGTAGAGCAACATTTTCTCACTCAGAGGGACTGGTTCTGACCCCCTGGATTCCAGCTCCTGTTGTTCCATTTATTACCTGCGTGGCTTCAGTTTAGCAGCTCTGCTATTCAACCTCACTAAGCCTCAGTTTTCTTACTTGTAAAATGGGAAAAATAATAGTAGGGCTGTTGGAGGATTGAATGAGATAGAGTTAAGGCCCTTAGCATGGTACTTAGAGTAGAACATTGTAAGCATTCACTAGGTTGTTGATTATTACAGCAGGAGTTCGTATTTCTTCTCCTTTGTTTAGTTTCTTTCTTCTTATGTTTTTCTTCTTCTCAGATCAACTCTTTCACTCAATTTTCCCCAATATATTTGTTTTCCCTCTTTTGGTTAATTTATTTTATATATGTGGATATACAGCAGAGCTTATAAAATAATGGGATTGTGGGGGGGGGCATCTGGGTGGCTTAGTCAATTAAGCGTTGAACTTTGGCTCAGGTCATGATCTTGCGGTTTGTGAATTTGAACCCCACATCGGACTTTGTGCTGACAAAGGAGGCTAGAGCTTGCTTCAGAACCTGTGCTCCCTCTCTCTCTGCCCCTCCCCCCCAGAAATAAATAAACATTTAAAAAAATTTTAAAAAATAATGGAATTGGTTCCCATGAGAAATTTTTGGAATAGAACTCAGTATTATTATACCTCCTACAGTATGCATAGAACTCACTTTTTAAAGCATCCAAACAACATTTTACATGTGAATGGACCTACTCTTACAATGATCCCTCTTAACAATGATTTCTATGTTCTTCTATGTGTTCCTGGATATTCATTACCTCATATTTGTGAATTTTATGTATACCACATGTATGTATACTACACATGTCTGCTCCTTTATTCCTGCATAGTCTTCTTCCTCTGGTTTCTAGCTATTGATATATTTCCCCCTGCCCTGTATTAGAATGGATATTTCTTCTAATATTGCTTCTAGGTGATACTCATTAGCCTTCTATTCTGTATTGCAGATATCCTATATGCAATCCAATGAGGTTGACAAAGGAGCAGAGTTAACAGTTATTCAGGGATAGCAGCAGGAAGGGAAAGAGCAGGCTGATACTTTTCCTCACCCCTCCAGTTCCCGACTGGTTTCTGAAGTGATGGGCTCATGACTATCTTGTGTGCTGGTGACAAGAGAAGGACAGCAAAGGGATTGGAGAAGTTTTGCTTTTCAGGTACTTCCCAGTACTCACTGGATAATATCTAAGCTCCTCAACACGGTGGATGTGTTTTCCAAGGCCTGGGTCCTTGTAGCCTCTTCAGCCTTAGCTTTTAAAATGTATACCCTGGTATAATTAAAAATTTATACCATGGTAATACTAAATGGCTTGCAATTGCTGGTACATCCCACTCTGCTTTGAACATATGTGTCTTTGCTCACACCTGTTGTAATTTGGAATGTTCCTCTGCCCATCTTCACCTTGCTGAATACAAGACCCCACCCATCTTTCAAAGCTCAGGTCAGGGACTGTCTCTGCTGGGAAGCCTTCCAGGACAGCCTTTCACTTCTTTATACTGGACCAAATGCCCTTCTTTCCCTAGGATGCCACTGTATGCTGTGACTAGCTTTGTCATGATGTCTTTTCTTAATTTGGAGTGATCTGTTTATGGGTATGCTTTTTTCTGCTGAACTAAATTCTTTGACAGCAAGGACGAGATAGTATTCAATTCTGTACCCCCAGCATGGAGCATGGTGTGTGATGCAGTGTATATAAGTTGGGATCATTTACAGAACTCTTAAACTGACCTCACTGGGATCTGTGGAGATGGAGACAGTGATGAAGTAATTCTTACTTCCTTTCATGGGGCTTGTCTAATAGTGGCCTCAGCATTGAAATTCCTTCCAGACAACTTAACCAGCCGGATAATCTAACCCTTCTCCGATTTGTGGTCTTACTCCAGAAGTGACTATGCTTTCTAACTTGGATTCATATCTTTACATTATTTGTGTACTTTTTTCTTATGTTGTAATATAGCTTGTTTGCCAACAGCATGTATTTACTGTTTAGTCATTTGTTCTACATAACTTATTAAGATGATGGACTTTCTAAACACGGGAGGCAAATGCGTATGTAATGCCTGAAATAAAATGAGCCATGCAGCAGACTTCCTCATAGAAGAAACCCGTAGGCACATAACAGAATGCTCTTAGTACAAAACAAACAAGTAATTACCTGAGTCTGCTTCCGATGGGAAATTCAGCATCCTACCACCCATGGTGATGACTCCTGTGAGTTTTTTGGAGGGGTTGCATCATTCTAAGGAAATTCATTCATGTGTTTCTCAACAAATGCACATTTTATTTTCTTGGACAGAAAACAAGCTATATGTCTTTGTTCAAGTTTATTTTCCTCTTTCTACTTTGCCTCTTTTGTTTTTTAGACATGAATATTAAATATGCGATTCTGAAAGGCAGTAAAAAAGATTGAATGGTGGTTGTTGTAGGCTGGTGACTGCGGAGCAAACTGGGCTCAAGAAACATCTGGAATGTTTGTGATGTGGTAGTTGTCTACATTGTCTTCTTCTGGGCTTCAACATTAATCAGTGATTTCTAGAATTTAATTGAAGATATATTTAAATCACAGATGTTTATTGGTATAAGTCCAGTAGAAATCATATTTGATGAATCTGCTCTTGGTTTTTGTCTCTGCCTTACAATTACCTCTCCCTTTCTCATATTAATTTAAAGTTTTCAAAAATACTGTGAGAATGGAATTTTGGAATAAATAATTTTTGGAAATATTACTGAGAATATATTTTACAATCTATTTTAAAATATTTTTCATCAAGTGAAACAATAGATATATTTAGTCCCAATGGATAAAAATCTACTGTGTGAATTGATAATTCAATATAATTTTTAGAGTAACAAGAGTTCTAATTTTGCATTTTTCTTTACTTCATATTAGACAAAATACTAGTCATTTTATAGTTTGTATCCCCTGGAACTTCAGACTCAAATTTTTGGCATTAGCTTCTTCATGTAGAATTATCAATTCATGTTGAGCTTTTTGTAGAAAACTATTTATTTGAATTAAAAATCTTTAAGTTTTCACTGAAAACTGATGTGTTTGTTGTTTTAGCAATGGTAGTTTAACCTAAAAAGTTTCATGAAACTTGAAGTTTGAAGAGAAATTAATAGCTTCGACAAGTATATTTTAGGTGTATGTATTAGAGACAAATTGTGAGGTATTATGCATTTTCCATCTGGAAATTACTATAAGATTTAGATAGAAAGTGTTTAAAGTTTCATTTCCTAAGTAATAGTTTTTTAAGCAGCTATAGGAACTGCCCTATTAATGTTATGAAGAAAACACTTTAAGGGGTCTGTGATTATTATTCTTCCCTATTACGTGGTTTGTTTCTCATACCCTCCTGATGTTCTGTGGCAGAAAAAAAATGAAATCCTTTAATTATGAGGTTAGATACCAACAAAGACTCATTTTCTGCCCACTTCTCATAGAAATTAAGAGGCAAAACTTTACTTAGAGACTTGTGATCTGATGGAGATGGGGTGTTCAGAAGTTGCAAGTTTGAATTTGAAGTTGGATCGTTGGGTTGGCATTTCTGTCCAGTTTGGTTAAGTATCTGAAAGCACATTTCTTTATCAGGAAGTCAGGCTGACTTGTGATGAAAGATGATGAAGACAAATCCTAAACAGGGCTTCCTGTTTGCTTAAACCTCCAACCCAAGAGAAAATCGCTTCCAGTTTCCCTGTACAATCATGGTAATATATTTTCTTTTCAGATGGTTAACAGACTGTTCAGCTTGTACTTGGCATTTTAATCATAGTGTAAAAGGTGAAGCCCAAAAGACTGAATTCTCATTAGGAATCTGAAATTGGTTGACCTTTGAAATTAACCTCTGCTTCTCGTCCTCTTCTCTTTGGTAAACACATTATTCATTAATTCATATTAATTGATTTTCTGCTCCATGGACAGGTTTGAAATGGTTATTGTGATGGATATAAAAGTAATAAATATAGCTTCTGTCCTCAGAGCTCACTGTTACTAAAAATATCAGGTTAAAATATAGACGTAAATTTCAATTTAAAGATGGTAACTTCTCTGAAAGAATGATTAAGTTGTTCCCTTTTAAGATAAACACTTGTGTACAATGAGATTTTGTGAATGATTTTTAGGATACTAAAAGTAGGAAGGAGAAGAAGAAGAGTTGGGGAGGAGTATAAACTTTGTGGAAAGATTTAGAATTTTCCTAGAATTCTGGGACATTCAAACCATGTTTGGACAGGGGATTAAAAAAATAAGAAACTGATCTCAGCTTTATTTATACAAGAACAATTTGATTTAAAGATTTTGGTTACAGATCACTAACTATTATACTTTATGAACTGGTTTGACTGTTACTAATCTTTTCTAGTATTCCTTATATTAAAATATTTTCCTTATGACCAATATGAAACATAAACCTTATGACCAGCCTTAAACATTTTTTTTAAAAGGAAGAATCACAAGGTTTGGCACTTTGAGTAATTGATTTTTAGAAGATGAAAGATGAAATAATGTTAAAATAGTAAGATAAGTTCTATAAATGTTATTACCACACTGCCAGTTACACTAACTCATGCTAATAGCTAACATGTATTGAACATTTGCTTCATTGACTACCTTGCTAAGTGCTGTACCTGCATTTCCTCATTTACGCCTGGGAATAGGGTTAAATGTGAGATACATTTTATGGACGAAGAAATCGGGACAAAGGTAAAGCAGCTTTTCCATAATCAACCTTAGTGTCCATGCTTGAAACTTCTACTCAAGTCTTCTGAAGAACATTTTTACTTCTTTCTTGATTTCCATACTTTTACCTACTTTCATTTCTTTTTTCTCCTCTCATTCCCATTGCCTAATTTTCTCTCTTGATTTCTTAATCCCTCTTTCACTTTCTCATAGCACATCCGTGGTCTGCCATGGATTTTCTTGTTTCACAGAGAGTTCGCTGAATACTTCTGTTGCTGTTGTATTCTTAATCAAATGCATGGATGATAGATAACACTTTTACGGTCTGATATAGATATGAATGTGCTAGATACATATATTTTGTTTGATTAGAAATTGAGGTACATATCAACAGAGGCCTGACATCATTCTTTTTCGTAAAAGGGGCAGAAAGGTTATGAAAGAATAAGAGATTTATTGTTTAGCACTACATGCATATGCACACACATGGTTTTTCCTGGAAAACAAATGATAGAGCTTCTGCCCATAAAAGGTGGGCAGCAAGTTTGGTCGCACTGGATTTGAAGCCTAGAAAATTCTTCCCACCACAAGTCAAATGTCTATTAGAGCACAAACATTTCATGTTCTTTTCCACCTACTTGCGTGAATCCCTGATATCTACTATGGCAGAAATCTTCTGAATTCTTAGCCTGCTGAAATGATAGTCTTTCAGAAAATTCTCTTTCAGAACATGGCACTGTCTATACAATTTGGAGTGCTGGTGGAACTTGGTTATAATCAATTGCATAGACTTTTTAACTAAGATGTTCTGTAGGGAAACCATGGTCCTTTAGGATGCTCATTATTTTCGAATGGAACAGTGATCAGGATGAAGGCCAGGGTGCCATTGGAGATAATATGCTGAGAAACAGTTTCATTGGGAAATTATGCTTTGAGTGGCCATATAGGTAATTCAAAGATGGATTGCCCTGATCAGACAAAAACAAAATAATCTCAAATTGCTTTATTTATCTTCTCAGTGCTTCCAAACTTTGTTATTTCAATGATTACATAACAATTTGGCATACATGAACTCTCTGACAAGGTTCAGAATCTCAAATTGTAAGAATAAGTGTTTGTACATTGTGCCTGCCCATTGCTAGTTGGTCATTAATGATTTTGCCTAATATGAAATTCTCAGCTTAACGATTTCCCTTCTGGCCATCTAAATAATTACCCAACGAGGCTAAAAAATGTATAAGAACGTATTTTGATAGAATAGTAAGCAATATATAATGCCATATGTTCACAAGAAATGATGCAGCAGAAGTGGCTCTTTTTGGACTTATGTTCTATTGTCTCCCTTGGGCAATTTATGAGTTAAGAGGAAGGGGTGGGACCCATGGGTAGGTTATAGGCCACCCCTATAATGATATATTAATATAGCTTAACTGTTATCTTTTTAAAACATTTTTTAATGTTTATTTATTTTTGAGAGACAGAGAGAGACACAGCATGAGCAGGGGAGGGGCAGAGAGAGAGGGAGACACAGAATCTGAAGCAGGCTCCAGGCTCCCAGCTGTCAGCACAGAGCCTGATGCAGGGCTCAAACTTAGGAGATCATGACCTGACCCGAAGTTGGATGCTTAACCACTGAGCCACCCAGGCACCCCAGGTTTTATCTATTTTTTAAGAGATTTTTTTAATGTTTATTTATTTGAAAGAGAGAGAGAGAAAGAGAGAGAGTGGGGGGGGGGGGGGAGGGAGGGGCAGACAGCAAGGGAGACAGAGGATCTGAAGCCTGCTCCACACTGTCAGCCAGAGCCTGATGTGGGGCTGGAACTCACAAAGCATGAGATCATGACCTGGCTGAAGTCGGATGCTTAACCAACTGAGCCACCCGGGTACCTCTTATTTATTTTTTATATATTGACCTCCACATGCAATTTTATTGAAAAATAATCCTGCAGGGGCGCCTGGGTGGCGCAGTCGGTTGAGCGTCCGGCTTCAGCCAGGTCACGATCTCGCGGTCCGGGAGTTCGAGCCCCGCGTCAGGCTCTGGGCTGACAGCTCAGAGCCTGGAGCCTGTTTCCGATTCTGTGTCTCCCTCTCTCTCTGCCCCTCCCCCATTCATGCTCTGTCTCTCTCTGTCCCAAAAATAAATAAACGTTGAAAAAAAAAAATAAATAAAAAAAAAAAAAAAAGAAAAAATAATCCTGCAGTAAGATTGTTTATACATTCACGATAGTAAATTAATATTCGATAACATGAAAAATGTTCACTTACTATAACCTGAAAAAAAAAAGCTGATTAGAAAACTAGAAGATAAAATCCGTTCTTTAAAAAAAGGTGGGGAGAGGGGAGCAAAACAAAGCAAAGAAAAACCAAAACCCCAAAAGGCTGAATATATTTACCAGATCGTTTTGTGTAATCTAAAAACTGAAAAAAAAAAAAAAAAATTAAACACACAAAAATGTGAATCATATGTTTGTACTGCTTCATTTGGCCAAGTTATTAAGGATTACAGGAAGAAAGTGTGCTATTGCTTAAGATGATGAGAAATTTATATTAAAAAATAAATACTGCATGTAGCAGGAAGGGGCAATTGCCTCATTAATTACCTGGTTATCTTATCAGGGCTCTAATTTTTGGGTTTTCTGGAATGCAGAGCAGGCTTCATGAACAGTGCTCAGAGTTGCCGGGGCAGCACTTATCCAAGTGGAGTGATGTGCAACATTCATGCTCACTCTGCATTTGGGTTTCAGAAAATGAGCGTCTGCCTGGGTGCGTTTGGTGCCGCGCAGCGTGAGAGGGCGCTTTGCGCAGCACAGATCCCAGGAAGGGTCACACTTCCTGTATCTGTGCTTTCAGTCACTGCAGTGGGTCTTGTTTCCACCCTCTGGGTGAGCGCAGTGTCAGACTCAACACCCCTTCCACAGGGCAGGCTCTCAAATCCAGAGTAACCCAAAGGGAACAAGGAAGCACAGAATCCTGGCTGAAGCCATTTTCCTCAAAGGCAGTTTTGAGTGTTGCTTGCTCTGAGTGTTCAAGAGCCTTTTCTTCACTCCATGTAGTTGTACTGTGATTACCTCTCAGGGATAGATTTTATTCTCTTTATCTATCTTTTATAGAAATAAGCATGTAGAAATTTTATAATTCCAGTAAAAATTCCACATAGTCTATATTTAAAAAGAAAAGCAAAAAAAATTGCTAAAATGTAACAGGATGTATATAATTCAAAATATTTATGTTCCTTTGGACCTCCAGAAAGTAAATTGTTAGGCGGAGAGTGCTTATTTCCTAATTTGGCTGTAGGTTTGAGCCTTAATCCCATTATTCTTTTCTCTGAAATCCCTGTGTTCAAAATCTAATTTCTATTTCTTTATTTTCCAAAGCTATGATATTTGTGGGCTTAATTTATACAACTTCGGAATGATGCAACTGGCAGCCCAAATTAATATAATTAATTACAACAATTTTTAATATCTCATAAGTCTTCTTTTGATCTCAGAGGATGAGGCTTTAGAGTATCTAGGCTAATGGCCAGAAAGGCAAATAAACTGTTTATCACAATAATAATGACAAGCATGATAAAAAAAATTGGTACCAATACCATAATAATAATAATAATAATGCTATAAATTCTGTGTTCTTTGAAAATAAAATATAGGGGGGGGGAATACTATGTTCCTTCTCCACCCCCTCATATGTGTTTCACAAAAAATATATATGAAGTATGATGCTGACACAGCCTCCCGGTGCCAATATTTCAACACAAAAGACAGTTGCAATCAAATTTTACCCACAGCCATTATACAGGATCACCTGCCTTTTCTTAGATGTTCATGTTTTAGAAAACTGACACAAAGCAATGCTGGTCAGCAGGATCTGTGACCCGTGCAACAAAATCTACACTGGATGAACTGTTTACACTGAATGGCTCCTTGATGTTGCTGGCCAGTGAAGTGGGAGTGCCTGCCAGCTGATAGTAAATGTTATACATTTTACGTAACGTTTTATTTGATTTCACACACATCACCTCATTTCAGTCACATTTAACCCTGTGAGATAGATGGGACAGAAATTAGAGATTTTTATACACATGAATAAAATGAGATCTAAACAGAGTAGGCAACTTGACTAAAATCAACACTTCTGCGAGGGCTGTAGAGTTAAGAGTAGGGCAGGGCTCTCTGACTCCAGTCAGGCGCACTGCCATTCCTGGCTTCCTTTTGCTGAGCAACTGTGCTCTCCTGTTCTTGCTCTCTCAGTAGCTGTGCTGTCACCTGCAGCCCGTGGCCAGCATTGCATCCTTCTCCAGTGGTCTCAAGTTTGGTGGGGAATAATAAGAAGTCTTTATAAACAAAGTTAAGAATCCATTCTTTTCTGGGGGCTCCTGGGTGGCTCAGTCAGTTGAGCGTCTGACTTCGACTGGGTCATGATTTCACTGTTCGGTTTGTGGGTTTGAGCCCCACATCGGGCTTGCTGCTGTCAGCACGGAGAGGAGCCTGCTTTGGATCCTCTGTCCCCTTCTTTCTCTCTGCCCCTCCCCCCTTGTGCTCGCGCGCTCTCTCTCTCTCTCTCAAAAATAAAGAAAACATTTTGGGGCGCCTGGGTGGCGCAGTCGGTTAAGCGTCCGACTTCAGCCAGGTCACGATCTCGCGGTCCGTGAGTTCGAGCCCCGCGTCAGGCTCTGGGCTGATGGCTCAGAGCCTGGAGCCTGCTTCAGATTCTGTGTCTCCCTCTCTCTCTGACCCTCCCCCGTTCATGCTCTGTCTCTCTCTGTCCCGAAAATAAATAAACGTTGAAAAAAAAATAAAGAAAACATTTAGAAAAAATAATAATCCATTCTCTTCTGAGCCCCTTCTTCTTCAGACAGGGAAACTAAGATCCAGGTGCAAAAGCAGAACTGGACTGCAGCCCAAATGTTCTCTCTGCTCTACCACACTAGTTGACATCAGTGTGGCGAAGGGGAAAACTGCTATGTAAAAACACAACTGATTACAGCTGCATCTGCTCCAATAGGAGGGGAGCACTTGCTGACTGGAGGCGATGGCTTTTTGCTTAGAAAACTTCTTGCTGGGCCCTTTGAATGAAAAGGCCAGCCCCTCATTCCCCTCCCCTGCCTGTGGTGGTCTGAGAAGTTCTGAGCAGCAAGATGGCTGGTCTCTTCAGAATGCTATGTGGGGTAAAGTAGCAGAGTACTTCTAAGAAGTACTTATGTCACCATGGATATTAATGTGAAGTGCTGTGATGCCACCTCCTTTGTTGAACTCTGCTGGATAGATAGGTCCTCCAGTGACTATCCTTCTGTGAGTGGTGTCTGTAGGGAGAGGAATTGCAGAGAGGGGTCAGTGGCTTACATCTGAATCTCCATTGGAAAAAATGGAAATAACAGCTGCTAGAGGTCACAGTGTATTCTAGATTGAGTGGGGATGAGAAAATTGATGTAGACCATGAGGTATAAACCCCACAGACCTGCAGAGATCTTGGAAAGGGTAACAGCCTGCCCGCTTGGTGTGAATCTGCCAACTTGATGGAAATCTCAAAGGTTATGCTGACTTCAGTTGACTTCTTGCTTACACAAAAAAAGTGAACAGTCATTACTGGTTGTTCTAGAAAAACTTGAGATGAGGCCACGGCCAGTGAAGTATCCTGAGAAGGTTTCTTAGATTTATTGAACTGTGGACACAAAGAAATTGTAAACATCAAGTGGGCCAATCTTCCTTGATCTCTTTCTCCTTCTCCCCCCTTTTTTGCAGTAAAGGAATCTTAACCTAGATCATTGTCCAATGTACCCAGGGCCAAATGGCTTGTGAGTGGACACGGATCTATGACCAGAATCTGACAGTGATTTCAGAATCAGAAGCTCTGGTTCTGGTTGCTACCCCATTTTCTAATCTTTCTTGCCCTCTTGAACATCAGTTCCCTCTCTGGTAAAAGGAGGAAAGTAAAATTCTATCTCAGAGGGTGTTTGGAGGGCCAGATAAGTTAATGTAGGATTTGAAAACTGTCAAGGAATGTTAACACATTTTATTGGTTTATTTAAGAGGTTATTTATGATGTCAACAATTATATGGAGAGGATTATTTTGACTTTTGTGAAAAGCTGTGACAGGAGTATAATTCATGTGACCTCACTGTCCCTTGTGCATACACAGGCACAGATTGAGGCAAGGGGACAGGTAATGAAGTTTATAGAGTGACTTCTGGAATAGTCATCTTTTGTGTTCTTGATAGGCCTTCTAAATGAAACTGTTTTTGTTTTATTATTTTTTTCCTGAAAGAATTAGAATGGAATAAAAAAAATTCTCATTTTCCCTTAAGGAAGTCAGGGATATCTCTTAGTAAATCAAGAAGTTCAAACACACCATCCATAGCAGCTTGAAGTAAACTCCTGTTATGTTTAACTGTGCCTTTTGTTAAATTTTTTTTTTCAATGTTTTTATTTTATTTTTGGGACAGAGAGAGACAGAGCATGAACAGGGGAGGGTCAGAGAGAGAGGGAGACACAGAATCGGAAACAGGCTCCAGGCTCTGAGCCATCAACCCAGAGCCAGACGCGGGGCTCGAACTCACGGACCGCGAGATCGTGACCTGGCTGAAGTCGGACGCTTAACCGACTGCGCCACCCAGGCACCCCTAACTGTGCCTTTTGAAAGTCAAAACTCCAGAGGACTCTTGGTAGATGAGTCATGAGGAATAGTAGGGGCTCAGCATTCTCCTAGGCTGTTAGGGCTGTTATAGCCACTTACTGCCTAACCTCCCCTTGCCTCCCTGAACAATACTTGGGGGAAGAAAATTCTGAGGGCTGGGGGAAGGAGGAAGAGATTAGGTCATTCTAATTAGCTTCACTTTTATCTTCCTGAAGCACTTTTGTATGTGGTGGGAAAAAATGAGAAAGTTTAAGACATTACTTATATGATCAATCTTCAAATTTACCTTCACTTAGCTTTTCAGTGTCCAATACTCTCTTAAAGCTTCTAACCATTTTAGCCTGAGTTTTTAGTAGAAGGAAATTTCCTTCTGTGAGAAGGATACTCCCTGGACATGTTTGCCTCTAAGGCCTGGAAAGAAAGGAGTCCATTTTACACTCTGAAGCAGAGCTCCTCTGGCTCCCTTCTGTTCAGCCAGTTGTAGGGAAGGATCTACCCCCTTAATCACAGAGACAAAAAAAATACCGAAACAGATGACTTAGGCTGGTTTGCTAGGGGCTGGCGGCAGGTTGGCCAGGCCAATGATCAGTGGCTTCCAAAGTTCAGCATGACAGGAAGTTGGGGGCTGCCACTCAGTCTGGTCATTAGTTAGGAACTACTGAGATTGATGATTAGTCCTTGCAGCACTGGAGAATGTATGCATATCTGGCTCAGGGGACAGAGAGGTCCCAGAACATCCCAGACATTTGGTCGTCAGCCCTTTCATTCCCCCATCACTCAGGAAGTGAGAAAGAAAATGAAAACAAATTAAAAAAATAAAAAAAAGCATCTGAGTTGTTTCTTTCATTTTCCATTTCCTTATACAACATGATTTTTCAACATTCTAATGAAAGGCTAAGTCATAGACCTAAGGATGTCAAGAAGTATAATTTCACACAAAGCTTATCCTCCTCTGAGTATGAGAAAACCGGGAAATAAATTACATTTTGATTCAACTTTCTTAATAAAATGAATACTATTTTAAAAATATCAGTGAATTTGTGAACTTCTCCAAAAGGTGAAGAACAGTTATGACAGCATTATCTTGAGGCGATAGGGAGAAAGGCTGGTGGGAGGGCTATAAGGCATTGGAACTAGAGGAGTAACAATAGCACACCAACACAGAAATACAGGTTGGAAACTGGCCTCGTGCAGTAGTGGCCACTTCCTTCTTCTGTCTGCTTAGCTGTACTCTGCAGACACACAATAATCACCCCAGTGGGTCTAGGGATCAAATGACGGCACTGCTGAAGGATTAAGAGCAATTCTATCCTCTTGGCTTGGACTTTGGAATTTTCATTAAAATGACCTTGGGTGTGGTGAGAAAGGAATTCAGGCAACAGGGATCAAGTCTTAAACATCTTACCTGGGAAAACAACCAAAGGGCCCCTTTTAGAAAGAGCCTTCTTTCTGGGCCTCAAGCAGAGCTGTCACACTTGTTTTTCTAAGTGTTTCTTACATGGGATTAGCCTCCAGATATGTGAAAAGTGAGGAGTTTAAGGGTCTTAGGTAGGCAGAAAAGGGGAAAAAATAAACTACAGTAAGCTAGTGGCAGACCAGACTTCATAAATTTTCCAGGCTCTGTAATGGTTGACTTGTCTGGAAACTGACCTCTTTCTTCCTGTCCTGATCCTTTTGACCTCAACAGAAGAGCTGGTGCTCCATCCGCCCTTCATGACTGGTTATTGTGAGGCATACTGTTTACATGCACAGATCATGTTGGTCTTGCAGAGGCAGGGGTTTGAAGTCTAGCAGATGTGGACAGATATGCAGATGTAGGCCTGGAGACTTGGAATGATAAACTGGAGAAAAGGTAGAGGCCTCAGGAATTTAATGATTCCCCAAATGGGAGGACTCAGGAGACAAAGCAATTTGGTGATGACTAACAAAAGTTTATGAAAAGAATGGGTTTTCAGAGTGGTTCAATGTCTGTGGTCACAAGGAGTGGGCTAAGAGGAGGGAGGCTAAGCCACAGTAAGCCCTTCTTATAGGGTCACTATGAAATCAGCAGACTCAGACTAGGAAGAGGCAATGAATAGAAACCGGAACAGGGTTAGACTATATGGTTGGACAGATTTGCAAGGAAGGTTTGTTGGTCTTTGTCTATGTCCACTGTGTTAGTCAGTTCAGGCTATAACATTACCACATACCAAGTGACTTACACAACAGAAATTAAATTTTTTACAGTTCTGGAGAAGTTTAAGTTCAAGATTCCAGTCAAATTGGTTTTTGGTGAGAGCTCTTCTCCTGGATCATGGATGGCTGCTTTCTCATTATGTCCTCATATGGACTTTCCCTGGCATGTGTACATGGAGAGAAAGTGAGAAAGAGAGATCTCTCTCTCTCCTCCTTTTCTTCGAAACCACTAATCCTATCAGATTTGGGCCACACCCTATGACCTTATTTCAAAAACAGTCACATTGGAAGTTAGGGCTTTAACATATGAATTTGGTGGTAGTTGTGGGGATACTTCAGTACCTAGCATGCACCAAGGTGTAGATCTGGACATCTACCATGTCTAGGATCAACCAGGCTTAGCTCTTAAACCAATGGAGCTCACCTTGATCACGTGAAAGATCTTCTTTTTCCATCAATGATTAGGATGATGAAGAGGTGGGACCTGGTCCTATACTTATGATCAGAGTGCAAGCAATTGAATTTGGCCTTTGAGATTCATGAATAACTATGGGCTGTAGCCTCGTATTCTAACCACTTCGGTTATCATCCTCATTATCATCACCATCATCATCATCATTATCATCATCATCACGGCTACCTATAAGATAAAGTCTGTGCTACATAAAGATATATATTGTTTGTAATCTTTTCTGATTTGGGAGACCAAGGAAGTGAATATCCCTTTGATGACTTAAGATGTAAAATACTACAACTCAAGTTTTGGGGGCCAGGTTTTTAGCTATGTGCATCAGAGAGCTAGAGAGAACATTTTGTGGAGTGCGAGAGGGAAGAAAGCAAATTACAGAGACAGATTAAGAAGCTGGCCAGAGAGGTATGAGGGCTTCCTGAACCACAGCTTCAATTTTATTCATAGGTTTTGTGGGACACCATTTTCCTTATAATAAGATTTCCTTTTTGCTTAAGCTACATACACTTATGACACTTGCATAAAGGAATCAGAATTAATATATATTAAGCCAACACTTTTTGTAAAGAAAAAGCTACACAGAAAGGATAAAGTGATTATATAAGAGGAGACTAATAAGAGGATATAGGAAAAATAGCTCATCATTCCACTCTTGCCTAGAGCAGAGTTTCTCAACCTGTTCTGGGATGAGATAATTTTATCACTAATTGCAAACCAAATTCGAAAACCATACACCCCTACCTATAGGATTGTCCCCCCAAATGTTTCTGTTTGGGAATACTAGATGGGTGTGTATACCTGTATTATAATATATATCATACTGTACTGTACTACACCATTATATTATACTATATTCTTATACTATTATCCTATATTGTAACAGGCCTGCTTGTTTTTCTGAAACTTGTGAATGTCTATACCTCTCTTTCTTCGCCATTTTTGTAAATTAAAAAAAAAATTTAATGTTTATTTTTGAGACAGAGAGAGACAGAGCATGAATGGGGGAGGGTCAGAGAGAGGGAGACACAGAATCTGAAGCAGGCTCCAGGCTCCAAGCTGTCAGCACAGAGCGTGATGCGAGCCCCGAACTCACGGACCGTGAGATCATGACCTGAGCCGAAGGCAGACACTTAACCAACTGAGCCACCTAGGCACCCCTCCATTTTTGTAAGTTTAAAAGAAGTAAGATTTGGCTCTTTTTTGTGTTATATTTCACACTGTATTTATGTAATAATAGAAAATTATAACTCAATGAAATCACCATATTAATTGTCTATCCTGGGGGAAGGAGTTCAATATTTCTATTAAGAAGAAAGTCAATAGATATATGATTCTGTAATTAGAAAATATGGAAGAATTTACACATACTTTATTATAAGTGAATTTAACAAGGTCATTGGATATAATGCCAATATGTAAAAATCAACTATATTCCTATATACCAGCCAAAACCAAACAATAAATAAAATTCTAAAAGATATGTGCAGAAAAGATTTAACAAGTTTGGTCTTTAGCTATTGCCAGGGAACTTGGATTTCAGGAGGGTTCCAATGACCATAATAAGAATTATTCACTATGCCTAAACTGTGCAAATAATGTGGTTTAGTCTGAATATCTGCTTTCCATCTGGGAATCTGGGATTTTGATATAGTGGACACTAGGTCTTTAATAAGCTTTCCTGGTAGACAGCTTTTTGCCTGAATGGTCAAACTTATTGCTGGGAACACGTATGATAAAATATATGTAATATCTCTACATCAAAAACTTAAAAATATTGGGAACAAAAAGGTCTAAATAAATGACATGTTCATAGGTTAGAAGATTCAATACTGTTAATACTTTAATTCTTCCCAAATTAATCTATAAAGTCAACGTACTATCAAAAAAATGCTAGTAGATTCTTTTTGCGAGGTTAAATCTCATAAGCTAATTATAAAATTCACATGAAAAGACAAAAACCTAAGAATGGCTAGGGTAAACTTCAATGGAATAAAGCTAAAACATTTATATTGTCTGATGTAAGGTTTATTATAAAGACATAATAAGTAATTGAGATAGTATGATATTAGTATAAGAATAGACAGACTGACGATTGGAATGGATAGAGTCCAGAACAGACCTACACATTTATATAGCCAAATGATCTATGACAAAGGTAACACTGGAATGTAGTGTTTTCTTTGATAATAGGTGCTGCATTAATTGGATATCCACATGAAAAAAATGCATCACACACCATATATATATATATATATATATATATATATATATATGTATACATTCTAGGTAGACTGCAGGTCTAAATGTAAAAGATAAAATAAAATATTTAGAGAAAAATATAGCTGAATATCTTTCTGACTTTGGAGTAGGTAAACCAGTTGAAACAGCAATCAAATACCATAACATGGAAGAAAATGGTGATGCAATAGTATAATAAAAGTGAGAACTGTTTATCCAAAGACATGATTAGACACTGAAAAACCATGTGTAGTACATGTATCTAACAAAGGACTTATATTTTAATATATAAAGAAATAACACAAATTAGCAAGAAAACTATAACAACCCAATGACAGAGTGGGCAAAAACTTTACAAAAGAGAATATATAAACATGTAGTAAGCAAAAGAAAAGTGCTCGATTGTAGAAAATAGGCAACTATCTCTTTGACCGTGGCCACACAAATTTTTACTAGACACATCTCCAGAGGCAAAGGAAACAAGAAAAAATGAACTATTAGGACATTATCAAGATAAAAAAACAAAACAAAACAAAACAAAACAAAACAAAACAAAAAACTTCTGCACAGTGAAGGAAACAATCCACGGAACTAAAAGGCAACTGACAGAATGGGAGAAGATATTTGCAAATGATATATCAGATAAATGGTTAGTATCCAAAATCTATAAAGAACTTCCCAAGCTCAACACCCCAAAACAAAAAATCCAGTGAAGAAATGGGTAGAAGACATGAACAGACACTTTTCCAAAGAAGATGTACAGAAGGCTAACAGACAGATGAAAAGATGCTCAACATCACTCATCATCAGGGAAATACAAATCAAAACCACATTGATATACCACCTCATTCCTGTCAGAATGGCTAAAAGTAACAACTCAGGAAACAACAGATGTTGGCAAGGATGCAGAGAAAGTGGAACCCTTTTGCACTGTTGGTGGGAATGCAAACTGGTGCAGCCACTCTGGAAAACAGTATGGAGGTTCCTCAAGAAATTAAAAATAGAGCTATCCTACAACCCAGGAAATGCACTACTAGGTATTTATCCAAAGGATGCAAAAATGCTGATTTGCACATGCACCCCAATATTCATAGCAGCACTATTAACAATAATAGCCAAATTATGGAAAAAGCCCAATGTCCATTGACTGATGAATGGATAAAGAAGATGTGAGATACACACACACACACACACACACACACACACACACACACACTGGAATATTACTTGGTGATCAAAAAGAATGAAATCTTGCCATTTGCAATAATGTGGATGGAACTAGAATGTATTATGCTAATGAAATGTCAGTTAGAGAAAGACAAATACTGTATGATTTCATTCAATGTGGAATTCAAGAAACAAAACAGATGAACATAGTGGAAGGGAAGGGAAAATAAGATAAAGGGAAGGAAACCATAAAAGACTCTTAAATGTAGAGAACAAACTGAAGGTTGCTGGAGGGGTGTTGGGTAGGGGAGATGGGCTAAATGGGTGATGCGCACTTGTTGGAGTGAGCACTGGGTGTTATATATAAGTGATGAATCACTAAAGTTTACTACTGAAACCATTATTACACTATATGTTAACTAACTTGGATTTAAATAAAATAAAAAAATAAAAATAAAACAATATAATGTAAACAACTCACAAGAGATACCATCAAGATGGCTAAATGAAAAATTATGGAAAATGTCAAGTGTTGATGAGGGGATTGGATCTCTCATATACTGCAATTTGAAGAATAAATTTGGTACAAACTGCTTAACAGTATCTATTAAAGGTGAGCACATGTGTATCCCATGATCTGGTCATTCTAATCCTAGGTGTATACCCTGAAAATATGCATTCATATGATCACCAAAAGATATGTGCTAGAATAGCATTGTAGTCTATTCACATAGGCAACAGTTAGAAAATAATCAATGTCTGGAGCTACTGGGTGGTGTGGTTAAGCATCTGACTCTTGATTTCAGCCAGGTCATCATCTCATGGTTCATGAGATTGAGCCCCACATTGAGCCTTGTGCTGACAGAATGAAGCCTGCTTGGGATTCTCTCTCTTTCCTTCTCTCTGCCTCTCCTCCTGTGGCACACACAAACACACACACTCTCAAACTAAATAAATAGACTTAAAAAAAAACAACAATTAATGTCCACCAACAAGGAATAAGTATCTTTTATTGTTACTCAAATAATGTGTTACTATATAGCAATAATGATGAATGGTCTACATGATATTCAGCAATAAAGATGAGTGTCACATGCTGAATGTAAAAGAATACATAGAAGAATCATACTTGATGGTTCCTTTTGTAAAGTAGGAAAACAGGTAAAACCAATCTGTGGTGTTAGGAGTCAGGATAGTGGTGCTTTGGGGATGAATGGGCATTGGAGTAAGCACTGGAAAGGAAGCAGGGGGGTGGGGGAGATTTTGTGATGTTGGTAATGATTTGAAGACACTTGTATGGTTGTGTTTAATTTGTGAGAATGCGGAAAGCTGTACATATATGATACGTGAACTTTTTCTCCTATATGTTTTTTCTTCAATGAAAAGTTAAAAACAGGCTTACGCCTCCTTCTTTTGTTTATCACTTATATATTCATTTATTCTTCATTAACATAATTCTTTCCATATGTAAGAAATGGTACTAGTCGGTGGAAATTAAAAAATTAATACATATGGTCTCTGACATAATGGAGTTTTTAATTCCTTGTCACTGAAGTATATGTACATATAAATCATTGCAAACTGCAAAGAGATATGTTACAAGGGCTTTGGGGGTATCGAAAGTGGGATAACTGCACAGAGGTGGGAGCAGGGAGTTAGGAACCACTTCATG
The DNA here is from genome assembly GCF_018350155.1 of Leopardus geoffroyi. Taxonomy (NCBI): domain Eukaryota; kingdom Metazoa; phylum Chordata; class Mammalia; order Carnivora; family Felidae; genus Leopardus; species Leopardus geoffroyi. Next base: position 100,632,471 of record NC_059327.1, on the reverse strand, counting down.
GAGGATACAATGTTTGAGAAGAGCTTTGAGGGATAAGAATTTCTTAGAACCTGGTACCTTTTCTACTTTGCCCGTTGATATCATTAACTTTTAACCTATGCTGCACATTAAGATTATCTGGGCAACTTAACAAAAATCAATGATAGAAATCTGTCCCCAGGAATTCTGATTCTAATTGATATGGAGTTGTAACCTGGGCATCGGTATTTCTTCAGTTTTCAAATTATTTTAACGTGCAACCTAGGCTGAGAATTTCTGACATAGACAGACAATGTGAGAAAGATAGTACAGAAGAAAAGAGAGGAATGAGATACAGTGGCAGGGAACTAAATGATTTAGCAAGGCTGTATCACTGGATCCAAGGGGGGAGGTAGCAGAGATGGTTAAGAAGGGTCCAAATAAAGGACTTAGAAACCAGCTTATGGAAGTTGGATCTTCTTCAGTAAATAAAGGGGACATATTGGAGTTTTATAAGCTGATGGGTAAAATGATCAGACTCACAGTGAGCTCATTGGAAAGATCACACTGACCGCAGTCTAGAGAAAACCAGAAGGGACAAAACAGCTTGCAGGTAGATAAGACTTTAATTAGCCTTCCTAGCACTATTTTGCAAGTTTTTGCATCCTTATGTGTGTCCTTACTTATGAGTCCCTTTTCTTTTCCTTTTGTGACTTTGAAAATGCATTTCCCTCAGCTTGGAATGCTTCCAGCATGCTCTTTTGTATAACAAATTACTATTTGTCATCTAATCACAGTTTAAACATTACCTTCTTTGGGAAACTTTTCTTACCCCCTCTAAGAAAATTATCCAAAACATAGAAATAAGGCAAAAGAGGGCAACATCCATCAATGGCATTGTTTAGCTGTTCACCAAAGGATGATTTAATTCTCTAGAACAATACACTTGTGTCAATTTTATTATTATTTGGTTAAAGCTCAGACACTGTTAAAGTAAGTATTAATTTGTATATTTCTGTGTATAGATCTTTCTCAATTTATGACAGGATTCCATCCAGATAAACCCATCATAAGTTTAAAATAGAGTAGGTTAAAAATGCATTTAATACACCTAACCTACCAAACATCATAGCTTAGCCTACCTAGCCTACCTTAAACATGCTCAGAACACTGGCATTAGCCTACAATTGGCTAAAATCATCTAACACAAAGCTCTAAGAAAGTGTTCAATAGCTCATGTAATTATCAAATACTACACTGAAAGTAAAAACCAGAATGGTGGTATGGGTACAGAAAGGTTGTAAGTCTATCAGTTGTTTACTTTCATGGTGGCATGGCTGACTGGGAGCCGTGGCTCCCTGCCACTGCCCAGCATCATGACAGAGTTTTTGGTATCTCATGTGGCTAGGAAAAGATCAAAATTCAAAATCTGAATGAAGTACAATTTCTTCTGAATGCATATTATTTTCATACCATTATAGAGTCAAAAAATCATAAAATTGAACCATCATAAGATGGAGGTGTCTGTAATAGAAATCATAACCCGAAGACTATGGTCTTATTGCCCTCTAGACATTAACCAGTTTTTTTTTTTTTTTTTTACCTAACTAGCAATCCTATTCTAAATCCTTCCTTCCTACTTTCCTTCCCTCCATCCCCCCTTTCCTTCCTTCCTTCCTTCCTTCCTTCCTTCCTTCCTTCCTTCCTTTCCAGTATAGTTAACATACAGTGTTATTCTACTTTCAGGTGTACAATATAGTGATTCAGCAATTCTATACATTACTCAGTGCTCATCATGATAAGTATACTCTTAATCCCCTTCCCCTATTTCACCCATCTTCCTACCCACCTCCCATCTGGTAACCATCGGTTTGTTCTCTATAGTTAAGAGTTTATTTTCTAGTTTGTCTTTTTTTTTCTTTGCTAATATGTTTTGTTTCTTAAATTCCACAAATGAGTGAACGAATATGGTATTTGTCTCTCTCTAACTTATTTCAGTTAGCATTATGATATTCTCTAGGTCCATTCATGTTGCAAGGGGCAAGATTTCATTATCTATATATCTTCTTTATCCATTCATCTATCAATGGACACTTAAGTTGCTTCTATAATTTGGCTATTATAAATAATGCTGCAATGAATATAAGGGTGCATATATCTTTTCAAATTAGTGTTTTCATATTCTTTAGATAAATATCCAGTAGTGGCATTATTGGATCATATGGTAATTCTATTTTTAATTTTTTGAGGAGCCTCTACACTATTTTTTACAGTGGCTGCACCAGTTTCTATTCCCACCAATAGTGCACAAATGTGCCTTTTTCTCTACATCCTTGTCAACATTTATTGTTTCTTATATTTTTGATTTTAGTCATTCGACAGGTCTAAAGTTCTTTTACAAAATGTTTGTGAGCATCTAATTCTTCACATGCTCTTTCAACCAGCTTTTCTTCTTACTGGTCCCCTCACTAATGCATTGAATAAGACATTGACACCTATTTATTCTATAACTATATGAGAATCCTGGGTTTTTTTTTTTTTTTTTTTTTTTGCTTTTTGAAAATTTTACTTTGACAGTCTTTAAGATTGAGTTATATCTTGCATCCTACCCAGTGTTTAATCTCATCATGGCTTGGACTCTGCTTCTAGTTACCAGAATTATTTTGACCATTCCTAATCCACTTGATTTGCCTTCATATTTCAGAATGTGATGTTGTAGAATCATGTATATTTTTAAGTTTTAATTTTTAAGAAACTTTAAAACATCTGCTTTTTTGAAGTCTAGTCACCTGCATATGTCTTATGTTTCTTTTCCTTGACTTTCATGAACTCTGACGGTGACAAGTTTCCACTTTAACTTTGTCTAAAATTTTCCATTGTTGATAAGAGTTTTTTTCTAGAATAGTGACTGTTCTAGTTGATGCTTAACTCTATAAATTTAACATAAGAACTGACTTTGTAACATTCTTGATGACTGACAAATGAGTTGTTAGATTCTCTGTTGATCAAATCTCATTTTGAATAAAACCTGGATGTGATTCATCTTGATAATACATAAGGATTTCACTAAAAAAAGACACACATGGTTATTAAAAAGGGGACATGAAAGAAGAAAAATGAATTAACTGTAGTCTGCTGCTCAGAGGAAACCATTGGTTAAAATTTAAATGTTATTTTTTCTATGCTAAAATTTCCAAAAATAGTTGTAATCATATTGCAGATACAATTTTTATATCATACGTATTTTTCACTTAATATTACATATGACTCTTTCCCATACTATACTGTTATAAATATAAATAATATAAATATAATTTTTAAATAGCAAAACGCATAACCTCAAGAGAATTAAACAAGGTTCTTTCTTATTGTCTTTTCTTGAATTTGTTGATTTTGATTAAATTGCTTGATTTCAATTACTTACAAAACTAGCAAATTTTCATTCAGAATAACAATGAAAAAATTCTTCAATCTATGTGAAATATTTAATGGCTTAATTATAAATATGTGCTACTAAAAAAAAAAAAAGAGGAAAAGAAAAGAAATACTGGGCACTTTTTGCAAAACTCCACTATGATGTTCTTACTATTCTGAGTGACCAGACTAACTCCTCTTTCCTTTCATGTGGTCCCAGGAACTGCAGGGGTTAAGAAAGAATTATAACCATTATAATTCTGAATAGGTGAAAGTCATGTCACATTTCCAGTAATCTTCCTTCTCCTGTTTGGTATTTTTTTCTTTTTGAAATCTCAATACCCTAATTCATTATGATTCTTGTCTTAACTGTCACCCAGGGTCAGGACTAGAGATGGGCCAGACAGAGGTGCCTAGGGTGCACAATTTAAGGAGGTATTCACTCTCAGAGTTGTGCAAGTGCAGGGTCAACACCTGAGACTGAGTGCTTCCTTAAAATTTGTACTTTAGGTACCTCTCTTCCTATGATCTCCCCTGTTTAGAGAAATGAAATTCTTTGGAAGCGGGGCATGGTGTTAGCCTGACCATGAGTGATTGACTGTTAGTGTTGCTGCTATGCGTGTAGATTGTGGACTAGTATTACCATCTGAGAGCTTGTTAGAAACACAAAATCTGGAGCCCCATTGCAAACTTACAGAATAAATACCTGCATTCTAGAAAGATCTGTAGTCATTCTTAAATTTTTTTTTTAATGTTTATTTATTTTTAAGACAGAGAGAGACAGAACATGAACAGGGGAAGGGCAGAGAGAGAGGGAGACACAGAATCTGAAGCAGGCTCCAGGCTCTGAGCTGTCAGCACAGAGTCTGACGTGGGGCTCAAACCCATGAACCGTGAGATCATGACCTGAGCCAAAGTCAGATGCTTAACCGACTCTGCCACCCAGGCACCCCAGATCTGTGGTCATTCTTATACATGTTATATTCTGAAAAGTACAGCTCTAGACAATTGTCATTGTGATAGATGTTACTGCCTCAGGGAATATCTTGGGTGTATGGACACCAGTGATCCTTTTTGGGAAGTAGCAATTGTGATGGAAGGGAGGTCCAAAGAGTTTAGAATGTTTGCATATTTTACTATGGATTCATATATGATCGTCATCAAAACAAAAACTTCAGATGATAGACTACTCTTCAGAATGAAATACTTCTAGCTTTGGAAATCTCCATTTACCAGTTTTTGTTTTTTTGTTTTCCTTTTCCCTGACTTTACTATTGGTTTTAGTAGCTGCAGTATTAGTTTTCAAATACATTTTAGTTTTCTGCTTCCATTTGGTTGACAGTGATATGTAAAAAACTTTTTTTTTTCACTTAGGATTGTCAGCCAAATTGAAGATGGTTAAAGTTCCTTCCATCACCAGAATTGACTATGTATTCTGTTTGCACGTATGTATGAGAATATACACACACATGCACACATACAAAACAGAATATTGGCTTTATTGTGCCTATAAGAAAAGATTCTCAGCACCAAGCTAAAGCAGGATTAAATAATGTTCTTGATCTGCAAATGAGATTTAGCTAGCCCCAGTGTCAATGATTTTATCTTCCCCTTTTTCTTGTTCTCTGGAAGATTTCTAATAAAATACGTATTATAGCTCTAGTTATAATATTAATCTCATCTCTTGCAATGTTGATTATATTGTGTTGGTTGCTTCACCTATTTTATAGAGGGCAGATGGGAAAATTTTTTCTTCCTTGGATCACCTTTTATTTTGATTTATTTATGATACAAATTCTTTACTTTTGGTGTTGTAAATACTAGTGGAATTGAGTTTCAATCCAGTGATGGTAGAGTAGCTTGTATCAGATTTACTCTCCCACAGATAATAATAGTAAATTCTGCAAAAAAAATATAGAAGAAAAAAAACCCCTCTTATTATTTTCAAATACTGGAGAGAAAGCAGGGACTGAAGGGAATTTATCCACTGAAAGCAGACAATTCTCTGGGTAAGATACACATTTTTGTGTCTTTTATTGTTTTTCCTAAGTACACCACCCAGACTACAGACTATTGTCTGGGCAACTAGCACTAGCACAAAGCTGCAGTCTTATTGGTTTGAAGTATAAGGAGGATAGAACTTGGGACTATAAAAGTAACTGGAAATTTAGGGGGTAAATCTTGTAAAGGTGGGAGCACTAAACTCTATGTATAAAGTGTCTCATCAAATCCTTGTCTGATCCTTGATCTTAATGTGCGTGGACTTCAAGAAGTCTAGTAGAAAGCAACAGTTGAAAGGCTGTAAGTCTGAACAGATTATTTCAAAAGATGCCCACCAGAGGGGAGACAGAGTTTGGGGTTTGAGCCCTGCTTATTTAGAAAGGATTGGTAAATACCTTGGGCTTTTGATTAAAACCCATAAAGGGCCACACTTTAGCAGCAAAGACTAAGTTCTTTAACCAATTTGTCTTGGTACAAAGGGCTAACTTTAAAAAGACATGCCCCAACAAAGTCTCCACATTTATGGAAGTTCCATAAAAGAAGCCTCCTCAAATTTAAGTTGGTCAACCAGTAATTTAACTGCAAGCTAGAACAAAAATCAATACTCTTTAGAGGAATATAATAGAATCCAGTGTCTCTTGAATGTATCATTCACAATGTATCATATGCAATAAATATTTTTTATACATGTGAACAAACAAGAAAATATGACCTTTAGTCATGGGAAAAGGCAGCTAATACAAATGGATTGAGTTAACATAAATTTTGAAATTAGTAGACAAAGACTTTGAAGCAGCCATATATGTTTAAGGATCTAATGGAAATTATGTTCATAATGAGGGAACAAATGGAAAGTCTCAGCAGAGAAATGGAACCTATAAAAAAGAATCAAATGGAGAAATATAATAACTGAAAAGGAATGTTTAGTGATTGGACTGAACAGTAGATTGAAGACGGGAGAAAAAAGGGTTGCGCCAATGGGTTGGACACAGATCAATCGAAACAATTCATTTTTTTTAAATTTTTTTTTTCAACATTTATTTATTTTTGGGACAGAGAGAGACAGAGCATGAACGGGGGGAGGGGCAGAGAGAGAGGGAGACACAGAATCGGAAACAGGCTCCAGGCTCTGAGCCATCAGCCCAGAGCCCGACGCGGGGCTCGAACCCACGGACGGCGAGATCGTGACCTGGCTGAAGTCGGACGCTTAACCAACTGCGCCACCCAGGCGCCCCTCGAAACAATTCATTTTGAAGAACACAGGAAAAAGTGCTGAAAAATAAATGGATGGGTCTTATGACTTATGGGATAAGGATCAGGTAGGTTTCCTGCTATTTGTAAAAGATTCAAATTCCCTAAGTTTGGGGTTTCTCTCCCATGTCACAACCTGCTGCATGTGTAGGTATCACCTCACTCTCTTTATATTACTCTATGGGAATAAAGGCTCAGGTAACTACTGTAATGAACTCTGAACTCTGGCTACTGTTATTGTTGTGACTAATGAAGTCCTTCTTCCCTGACTTAGGAGTCTTGGTGTTTTACTAACATCCATAAATTTGTGGTAGGTTAACTTGTTTGCTTTCAAGTGGGGTGAATTCTCAGGCTTTCTACAGTCCTTGACAGTTCTCTCACCACAGTAGAATTAAACTACAATCAATAACAATAATATACCAGAAAAATTTCTGAATACTCAACACTTAAAAATAAACAAAACACTTCTAAATAACTCAAGGGTTATAGAAGAAGTCACAAGGTAAACTAGAGAGTGTGTTCAGCTAATGAATATATGTCAAAATATTTGGGGATAGAGATAAATATTGTATAGAGGGAATGTGATAGTTCTTATGCTTACATTAGAAAGGGAAAAAAGGTTAAAATCAATGATCCATGTTTCCACTTTAAGCTCAAAAAAAGATCAAATTAAAGCCAAAGTACTTAGAAGAAAGGAAACAATGAGGATAAGCCTAGGGACTAGTAAAAATATAGAACACAATAATAGCAGAGAAATTTGGCAGATGTGCTTAAATTAAGGGTTTTGGGATGGGGGGAGACTATCCTGGATTATCTGGATGGATTCTGAATGTAATCACAAGTGCCTTTATAAGAAGGAAGCAGAAGGCGTTTGACTACAGAAGAGGAGAACGTGACAGCAAAGCAGGAACTGTAGTGATGTGACCATAAACTGAAGAATGCCAGTACCTGGCAGAAACTGGAAGAGGCAAAGAATGGATACCCCTCTGGAGCTTCCAGAAACAGCTATCCCACTGACACACTGATTTTAGCCTTGTAGGACTCAAATATCATGGTTTCCAGACATTAGAGGATAACTTTCTGTTGCTTAAGCCATTGCATTTGTGGCAATTTGTTACGGCAGTAATGGGAACTAACACAACCCCCTAGCAAGACTGATTAAGACAGAAAGAAAAAAAAGAAAGAACACTTAAATTACGAGTAAAAAAAATTAAAAAGGGTATATAACTGCAGATTCTTTGGACATTGAAAGAAGAATAAAGGGGTATTTTAAATAATTTAAGTAAGATGAAATGACAAATTTCTTGAAAATTACAAATTTCAAAACTGATTTTAGAAAGAGAAATGGAAAAGCTGAGTAGCCCTATATTTATTGTAGGAATTGAAATATTCATTTAAAATCTTCTTACCAATAAAAATAAGATCAAAACTTCTTCACTGATAAATTCACTCAAACATGTAAGAAAAAAAAACATAGTACCAATTTATGAAAACTTTCAGAAAAGAGAAAGATTCTCCAACTCATTTTATGAGGCCAATATTAGCCTGATAAAGAAAATAGAAAAAGACTAACAACAAAACTACAGGCCAATATATCTCTTGACCATAAATAAAAATATTCTCTATAAAATATTAGCAAATTAATTCCAGCAATAGATAAAAAGTTTAAGGCATCATGATCAGTTGGGGTTTATCCTAGTAATAGAAGTTTGGTTTAACATTTGAAAAAAAAATCAATGTAAGTCACTAAATGGACAAAACAAAGGAGAAAAAAATGACCACCTCAATAAATATAGCAAAAGGATTTGTAAAAGTTCAACCTCCGTTTATGATAAAATCTTTTAAGAACTAGCAATAGAAGGGAAATTCCACAATTTGATAATGAACATCTATAAAAAGCCTATAGGCAGTATCTTACTTAACATCATATGCTCACTTGGAATGCTTCTTTCCTTAGAGTGAGAATAGGGCAAAGAATTCTATTTAATATTTCTCTAGAAGTCTAGATTGCAAAAATGCAAGAAAAAAATGGCAAACTGATGGCAAAGGAAGAAATACAACTATGCTTATTTGCAGGTAACCAGTCATTTACACAGGAAATTCGAAGACATCTACAAAATCACTACCAGAAGTAAAAAGGAAATTTGTCAAGGTTGCTATTTATTTATTTATTTATTTATTTGAGTTTATTTATTTATTTTGAGAGAGAGAGAGAGCAACTGGAAAAAAGGCAGAGAGAGAGGGAGAAAGAGAGAGAATCCCAAGCAAGCTCTATCTTACAAAGGATTTACATATATCTTACAAAGGATTTACAACCAGTATTTATGAAATCATCACAAAAATAATATAGTAAATAGTAATAGTAAATAGACAGTTCCATTAAAAATGGCTACAAGACTTGAAGAGAAACTTTGTAAAAGATATATGTATGTCCAAAATGGTGCTCAACATCAATAATCAGTAGGAAAATCCAAATAAAATCATAATGAAATTACAAAATGACATGGCATTTTACTTTCTGTAGAATAAAATTTAAAACAAAACCAACTTATTTGCAAGGATGTGACTGGAACTCTTCCATACTACTGGTAGGTGTGTAAAATTGTACAATAACTTTGTAAAACTGCCTTGCAATTTCTTATGAATTTAAACATACATAAACATAACCAAAAGTTAAACATCTGCCTAAGACATAGCAAAAAGGTATTGGTTACGTGTGTGCAAGAGAAATGAAAATATTTTGTTCACAAAGTATGTCAACAAGAATCTTTATAGCAGCTTTCTTTATAATATACAAATTGTGGCATAGTCACACAATGGAGTATCATTCAGTAATATAAAATAATAAACTATGGATACATACAGCATATAGATTTATTTATGTTTAGATTCCACTGATATGAAGTTCCTGACCAGGCAAGTCTAACCTATGGTGATCAAATCAGAGTAGGATTTGGGATCTACATCTATGGGATATAGACTGATCGGAAGAGAGTATGAGAACATTTCCTGGGCTTAGGGAAATATCTAATATCTTGATTTGGGTGGTCTATTTGGTGTAATATTTCTATACGTTCTTTGAATTGTACAGTCAAAATATGTGCATTTCATTCCATGTAAATTTTATCTCAATTTAAAAAATAAATGAAGAAAATGAAGTATTTTTTAAAGACAAAATATTTCTTTTTTTAAGTTTAAATTATGTTACTATTATCAGTCAAAAATATATTAAGCCCTACATCAGCTTTTTTTTTATGCCACACTCTCAAAGCAAGAAAGTATATTGTTTTTATTTTAAAAATATGCTCCACTTTACACTTGAGTATACACACGTGAGTCAATTTTGACCTTGAATTTCAAGCACTTTTATAAAACACTAGAAACTAGAAGCAGAAAATAAATCTATTAAGATGCTCATTTGCATTTAATCTTGTAAATCTTATATATTTATATATCTTATAAAAATTATTGATAGGTACTCGACTCTAGATAATTCTGTCTCAGGTTATATGTTATTTTTTCTTTGCTTGCTGTACATTCCTTGATATTTCCAATATCCTGTTTGCTTTTGTATTAGCTTTTATTTCATTTCTTACAGTCAGAGTGTTTTGTACACTGGCTGATTCACTAGTTGGAAAACATCATAGGTTCCCAGTCTAATTGTGGAATGTTAGTTCATTGAGTACAGTCCAAGTTCAGAGTAAAAGAGGGTGGGATGTGAAGTTCAGAAGAATGCAAGATTATAAACACTCAAGTTCAACTATAGGAAAGATTCTTATTTTTCTAATTGGTATTAAGAAATAAATAATCTTTGTTTTCTTTTTGCCTAACTTTGTTTTTTTTTCTTGTCTCAAAGTGGCCAGATAATGTCGAACAAGTTTGATAATGTTGAACAAGTTTCTAAGTCTTTTTCAGCTGTACTCTTATCTCTAAATCAGTAAAAAATCTCTACCTATTTAAAAGGTACAGTATGATGATGTTGACAAAATAAAACCAAATGTTTGTAAAATTGTGGAGTTAGTTTTAAAAAGTTGCAAATTGGGATAAGAAGAGGTGATTCTTTACTTTTTTTTTTTGGAAGAATTTGGGTAGTTAACCCAGCTGAGATTTCTACATCCATCAGGAAAAGGACTGATTTGTAAAGCTGTCTTGGTAATTTCAGGATTTAGAACTCCTAAAAAAATTAATTGTCTCAGTCTCTAAAATTATCAACTTTAGGACACAGTGGGAATCTTTGGAAAGGTCTGCGATCATATCGTCTCATGCAGAGAACAGAAGGGTTTACTTGTAGTATATAGTACTCACAATTTATTCAAGCAGTCTTGGTTTTATAATGATTGATTTTAGTATCAGTTTTGTTCACATTGTCTCATGTCAACTTGCATGTAAAAAGGTAGTAATATGTTTGTAGAATTAAAAAAAATATTCTGCAAGTATTATTGATTCTAATTCTCTAATATCACACATGGCTCAGAGGTGAAGTTATGGCTGACGTGTAGTAATGCTATGTTGCTCTCCAAGGGTAGTGGGAGGTCACATTGACAAATACAATGAGGAAAGAGGTATTGAAATAAAGAGAAAGAGTGTGTTAAGGGAGCACATGAGGTGGTCCAACTCAGCTAAGAGTCTGGGAAATTGTTATCAGAGACCTTTATATATGTAATGAGTCTTGAAGTTAACCAGGTGAAGGGAAGGGCAGAGAGGAAGGAGAGCGCTTTAGTTAAAGGAAACAACCGTGGCCTTGGGCGGGAAAAGTAGACTGTCTCTCAGATTTATTGTCCTTCTGCTCTTCATTATTATTGCTTTTTAAATATATTTTGTTGTGGTAGGAACACGTAACATGAGGTCTATTTTCTCAATAAAATTTTAAGTGTACACTACAGTATTGTTAATTATAAGGATATGCTGTGCTTCAGATTTTCAGACCTTGTTAATTATGCATAATTGAGTCTGCTTTCTATTTTTAACCTAATTTCTTCATTCCCCAATATGTCCTAAGTTCCATGCATAGGCACCCAAGAGGCTGAAGCAGCAATGACCACGTGGTTCATAAAGTCCCTTAGATACGGTGATAAGGTGTTTCAAGTTTATCTACAAGGTTCTGGGAGCGACTGAAGTATTTCAGTTCCAAGAGAGACATTTTTATATTTATGCTACATAAAGATCATTGTAGGAGGGATGGATTGCAGGGGTCCAGTCTGATGGCAGGAAGGATAAGTACGAGGCCATTGTAATTATCCAGACAAGAAGTATTGAGGGCTTGAACTAAGGCTGCACCACTTGGGAATAGAGGGAAGAGGATAGATATTACATTATTTAGGCAGAATAGAGGAGCTCTAGTGACTGATTATTATTAACAAAGGAATTTTTCCATTTGTTTGATGAGTTCAGAGTGGCCATTTTGTTTCTGCTTTCATTCTTGGTTACATAACATAAGATTCAGGTTCTCAGTCACTAATAGCAATGTAGTTAAAAAGAGCCTTTGGGGCGCCTGGGTGGCGCAGTCGGTTAAGCGTCCGACTTCAGCCAGGTCACGATCTCGCGGTCCGTGAGTTCGAGCCCCGCGTCAGGCTCTGGGCTGATGGCTCAGAGCCTGGAGCCTGTTTCTGATTCTGTGTCTCCCTCTCTCTCTGCCCCTCCCCCCGTTCATGCTCTGTCTCTCTCTGTCCCAAAAAAATAAATAAAAGTTGAAAAAAAAATTTTTTTTTAAAAAAGAGCCTCGCGCATATCTTGGTATACTGTTTTGTGAATGTTAGCTCTAAAGCTGAAGGGGTAGAAGATTCCAATATTCTTATCACATGGTTGACTTTCTTTGGGAATAATACCATTTCCAGTCAACTGCAGCAGGAGATTGTCTGGTTTTAAGAACTTCAGAGAATCCAGATTCTGTTTTATGAAACTCTTTATATGAGTAAATGCAAGAACAGAATTTGTCTTTGAGAAGCACTGAACCTGCTTCTCAGCTTTTTGGGATGGTGAAGAGGCAGGCTGCTTGATTAGTATAAGGAGCATTTATTCACTTGCCCAAGGTGAACCTGGGAATTGACCCAGGCTCTTACTGCTTAGCTCAATACCTCTACTTTGTTCTGTTTTATCTGTATTAAAAATGTTTTTGAGGCTCTATTCAGAAAAGTTTAGTATGAATTTTATAGGAAGCATTTTTATCAGGGAGAGAAGTATTTACTTTTAAAAAATAATTTTTTAATGTTTATTCATTTTTGAGAGAGAGTGTGAGTGGGGAAGAACCTGAAGCAGGCTCCAGGCTCTGAGCTGTCAGCACAGAGCCTGAAGATGGGCTCAAACCCATGAGCTGTGAGATCGCGACTTGCGCCAAAGTCAGATGCTTAACCGACTAAGCCATCCAGGCGCCCCAGGGAGAGTAGTATTTAAAATAAAATACTGGGCTCCTGTAGATGTCCTGATGTAATTTTTACTATGTTGTAAATGGTAAAGAGAGAGCGAGAGCGAGAGAGGGAGAGAGAGAGAGACTAACCCAAATCTTTCTACTAAGAAAATTCTCCTTTATAGACAAAATTTTAAAAGAGAAGTAGTATATATTATAAAAGATAGATTTTAGTTTTATGGTCAGGCACACTGCTGAAAGCAAAGCTAAAAAAAAAATCCACAGGCATAAAGCCAGTTTCAAAAGTGGGAACCTACTGAGTTTCAACCTAACCCACTGACAATGCACTGCAGGTGGACACCACATGGGAGGATGAAAAAAATGTGATTGTGAGGGTCATGTTGACAGTTCCATGTCCATAATCTATTCCTCTTAAATTTGATCTGTGCATCTGGTACATATTTATGCATGTATTTTTGCTACAGGAGCTTAGAGTTCTTTAAGTAGGTCAAGAGTGTCTATGCTATAAAACCTCCTGTTGAGGAGAGCTGATGAGGCAGTGTGAGTGGCCTGGCAAATATTAGTGGCCTTGGATGCTGCAGGGCTCTATTAGAGTATTTGAGGTTGCTTGAGGGTCCCCCCCTCTGAGAATGGGATTATTAGGGACTATACTTCAAAAAGGAGGCATATCCCACTTCCTATAAATTGGAAAAGCCAAGGAAAGTTTCACTGATGCAGATTCCTTTGGGGATGGGAGTTGAAAACCACACTTTTAGTACCCAGCCAATGGTCCTCTGCCACTGCTCCCATAACAAGCCAAGAATAAATAATTTGATAATGGAGGATCCAGAGACACATAAACTGGGTAACTATTGTGGCTTGCAGTGTAGAATCAGCTCTACTCAAGGGCATATTTCAGGGTTAGCCTCTTAGCCTGTTTGAATCACTTCTCAATAAGCATCTCATCCTAGGACCTTCTCAAAGCATGATTAACTGTCCATGTTTTCACCTGTGTGAATGGATGAAGAAGGCCCTTCAGGAGAGCTGCTACATTTCTTCTATTTCCTAGTGGAAGGTATGGTTTAGAATCTTAGGTTAGGAGATGTGGCTTGGGTTTAGAAAGTGTGACCCAGAGCAAGAGGAGTTTAGAGTGGTTCTTCAGCTCAGATGTGAGCACCATCTGAATTTCAGGGAGCAGCTGACTGGTCCAGTGTGCCTGACCATAAAACTAAAATCTATCTTTTATAATATATACTACTTCTCTTTTAAAATTTTGTCTATAAAGGAGAATTTTCTTAGTAGAAAGATTTGGGTTAGTCTCTCTCTCTCTCCCTCTCTCGCTCTCGCTCTCTCTTTACCATTTACAACATAGTAAAAATTACATCAGGACATCTACAGGAGCCCAGTATTTTATTTTAAATACTACTCTCCCTGGGGCGCCTGGATGGCTTAGTCGGTTAAGCATCTGACTTTGGCGCAAGTCGCGATCTCACAGCTCATGGGTTTGAGCCCATCTTCAGGCTCTGTGCTGACAGTTCAGAGCCTGGAGCCTGCTTCAGATTCTTCCCCACTCACACTCCCTCTCAAAAATGAATAAACATTAAAACATTATTTTTTAATAGGCTTTTATTAATCATCTGTTATCTGTTGTAGAATTATGAAATACTGAGGGCTAGCTCAAAATAAAATTTACATCTATGTACCCAGTAGTCCAAGGTGGGCATATGAAGATGAATGTGTGGTGTAGCTGAGTCTCCGGGTTACCGGAACTTGAAAGATGCCTGGCAGAAGTGACTGGTGATTTCTGTCCTGCCTTAAGGAGTGTGAGCCCCATTCACACCTCAGGATGTATCAGTGACCTGTGAGCATCACCACAGCCAAGCTGTGGGGTAGGTGAAGTTGGGACTGGAGAGTATGTACCTGACATCATAAGATAGACCCACAGTCCTAGTGTCACCCCAGAGGCCATGAGCAAGCACCTCTAAAATGTCAGATGGTCCCTGAGATGCCACTAGAGGGCGCAGTATGGACATAACTATGAATTGCACTTAGGAGATGAGACTGATTCTTAGGTAATCAAAGGCTGAATTTGGAAGCTTTCTGAGGAAGTGAGAGAACTACTGAAAAACAGGATGACTGGGGAACCTAAAAGGGAAAGTTCTTTGAGAGAAATAATAGTGATAACAGCTACCATTTATTGAGCACTTACTAAGAGGCGGGTATGATTTAAGTGCATTTATGTCCTTGAATTCTTACACTCCACTTAATGAAGAGCTTTATTATTATCTTCAACAGATGAGGAAATGGAGACTTAGAGGAACTTGCCCATGGTCCTACAGCCTCTGCCTCTGTGTGGAGGAGCTGGTTTTTAATCCAGGACTATCTGAATCTAAAGACCTCTTCACTTCCGTTCTTAAAACTTAACCCTGGTATGCTCTATGAGGGAGGACTGAGGTTATCCCTGAAAGAGAGCAACAAAAAAGAGCAGCCTAGATGCTGGGAAAGGTTTCAAAATTCATACAACTCTGAAATGTTTTTTAGCCCCTCCTCTTTCTGGTGATTTGAGCAAAAGGTTTAGGCTATGGAACTTTCATGCTGAATCTGTGGTTACAGAATGGGTTTCAGTGGAACATTATCCATCCAGAAAAGGGGTCTTTGCTGGGAGAAAGACTCAGAACAACAACCTAAGAGAATTTGACTCTGATTTTCTTATCATTGGGTTCTCATAGATTCTGGCAGCATGCAGACTATATATGTTAGTGAGTAAATTCTAGACTTGAGACATTAGAAGGTGTACTACCACATTCACCTGAGGCCCATTGCTGGAGGGCAGCATCTCAGGTCGAGATCTTAGAGGGCTTCCCTTGTGGTTGTGAGAATTCTGTGGTTGGGAACAGCAGAACCATCCCACTGTGTTTCCTACAGTGAAGTCTGTGAAAGTGTTTGGTGGCTGGAATAGGGCGTCAGTCAGAGATAAGGATTTTCTGGTTCAATTTCTGACACAGATAACATTGTCATACTGCACAGACTTGTTTTCTCCTTTGGTCAAGTTTTTACCAAGATACTTTCCCTTTTTGACTAAAAGAATTTGGCTCAGTTAAGACTACTAGCAACTTCTCTCAGTTATCCTGCGCCCCCCATGCCTCCAGCACACACTAATTTGGTGATAATAGAATGCTAAAATAACTTACGGTATAAGTAAAGCTCTACAAAGGAGATGGATAGGCACTTTACAAAGCTGAAATGAAGGTTTTCTTTTTTATCAGCAATAACACTCAATGCTGATAGAAGTGTGGGGCATGGGAATGTATATATTAATAGTGGGGGTTATAATAGCAAGACCTTTGGGAGGGTTACTTAGTACTATTTTTTTAAAATTTATTTTTGAGAGAGAAAGCACGAACAGGGGAGGGGCAGAGACATAGAGAGAATCCCAAGCAGGCTCTGCACTACCAGATCAGAGCCCAATGCAGGGCTTGAACTCACTAACTGTGAAATCATGACCTGAGCCAAAACCAAGAGTTGGACACTTAACCAGCTGAGCCACCCAGACACCCCAGTAGTATCTATTAAAATTAAAAATATTCATTCCCTATGGCTCAGTTATTCCTCTTTTAGGAAATAACCTTTCCTTTTTTTTTCCTTTTTACTTGTTCCTGATTTGAATGGGAATACTTCTAATGCTTCATTATTCAATAATAATTTTTGCTGAAATTTTCTTTTCTTTTTCTATCTGTCTGTCTAGTAATCACCATCTTTTTAAGGAATATCCTTCCATTCTTTTTTTTTTAATTTTTTTTTCAACGTTTATTTATTTTTGGGACAGAGAGAGACAGAGCATGAACGGGGGAGGGGCAGAGAGAGAGGGAGACACAGAATCGGAAACAGGCTCCAGGCTCTGGGCCATCAGCCCAGAGCCTGACGCGGGGCTCGAACTCACGGACCACGAGATCGTGACCTGGCTGAAGTCGGACGCTTAACCGACTGCGCCACCCAGGCGCCCCTATCCTTCCATTCTTAGTTTCTATTATGAATCAAATTTGCATTTTATTGAATGCTTTTCCTGTATCTATTGTGATTGTCACACTTTCCACCCCCCCCCCCCCCTTGAATCTATTAAAGTAATGAGTTTTAATGATAGAATTTCTAATGACAAATCATTCCAGCACTTCTGGGGTAAACCAATTTGGTATAACACATCATTTTCATTAATTACTGAATTTAGCTTGCTAATAGTTGTTTCAGCATTTTGCATCAATATTCAGACATCAGATTAGCCTATACTGTTCCTTCTTTATGTCTTTCTTTAGTTTTGGAATCAAGAGTGTAACTGTCATAAAATGAGTTGAATACTTCTGTTTTTTTTATATTTTCTGAAAATGTTTGTATAATACTAGCATTTTCTGTTTCTTTTTTAAAAGTGTTTATTCATTTTTGAGAGAAAGAGAGGGAGAAACAGCACTCAAGCAAGCAGGGGAGAGGCAGAGAGAGAGGGAGACACAGAATCCAAAGGAGGTTCCAGGCTCTGAACTGTCAGTACAGAGCTTGATGCAGGGCTCTAACTCACGAACCGAGAGATCATGACCTGAGCCAAAGTCGGCCGCTTAACTGACTGAGCCACCCAGGGTGTCCTGGCATTATCTGTTTCTTGAATGTTTTTAAAAAAAAATTTTTTTTTTCAACGTTTATTTGTTTTTGGGACAGAGAGAGACAGAGCATGAACGGGGGAGGCGCAGAGAGAGAGGGAGACACAGAATCGGAAACAGGCTCCAGGCTCTGAGCCATCAGCCCAGAGCCCGACGCAGGGCTCAAACTCACGGACCGCGAGATCGTGACCTGGCTGAAGTCGGACGCTTAACCGACTGCGCCACCCAGGCGCCCCTGTTTCTTGAATGTTTTAGTAGAACCTAATTATAAAACAATTTGATCCCAGTTGTTCTATTTTTCCTTTATGGTAAATTTTTATTTACTTTTTTAAGTTTTTGCTCAATTTATTTAATGATACGGGACTATTCAGACTTCTTTTTAAATATAAGACAGTCTTAAGAGACTCTTAAAAACTGAGAACAAACTGAGGGTTGATGGGGGCTGGGAGGGAGAGGAGGGTGGGTGATGAGTATTGAGGAGGGCACCTGTTGGAATGAACACTGGGCGTTGTATGGAAACCAATTTGACAATAAATTTCATATTTAAAAAAATAAATAGATATAAGACAGTCTTGATAAAGTATAATTTTCTGTGAAGTTGCTTATTTTGTCTAAATTATAGGCTTGTTTTTTAGTATTCTCTTTACTTTCGTTTCTATGTAGTAATGTTGTCCACTTTCATTCTTAACGTTGTTTAGTTGTGATTCTTTCTCCCAATTAGCTCTAGAGAGGCAAGACCATGTAGCATTGGAAACAGATTATTAACAAAATAGTTTCTTTGTGGCAAAAGAATGAAAAGAGGAAAACACCCTAAGGCACTCATGAAAAATGCCCACCAATCCAAGGTACAATCTCTTGTACAAACTTGTATAAGAATAGCAAAATCCTTGTCCATTGTTTAATTTTCTTTCCTTTTTATTTTATAGTATTTAATTTTGCTTCCAATTTCCAAAAATGGTCTTTAAACACATACTAGGTACCAGGAGTGTTGCTATATGCTTCCACATGTAGATAAATACATGGTCCTGCCTATAGGGAATTCATCTAGGCAGGTCACAGAAAATAAGCAGGAACACTAGTGATGTAAGCACTGTAGATGTGTATTCAGGCCACATGGAAGCACTACTGTAGAGAGTCTACACCATGACTGGGGACAGGGATGAATCCCTACACAGTTCTGGGTGTGCACTATTCACCCTGAATTCTCTGCCGATGGCACCTCATGTAGCCTGTGTGAATATTGCTCTCTAGAGTTGGGTAATTAGATGACCTGGACTGAAATTAATCTTAGAATGAGCACAAAATGAGTACTAAAAAATGGATGGAAAAAAATCAGATGAGGGGATTAGAGAGAGTAGAAAGACAAGCCACTTGAGGGATTTTGCAAACACAAAGCTTTCCACAGATGAGGAAAACCCTGGTCAGATCATGAAGGTCCTTATATGCCATATTGAGTGAGTTTTGATTATAACCTCATGGTGAAGGGAAGATACTCAGGGACATTTAGTGTGGGGCTGACAGGGATCAGATTTACATATTAGGGGAATGGGTGTTGTGATTGGTGAGAAAGAAATATTTATGTTATTGCTTAGCCCAGAAGGAATTGTGATGATATAAATGAATACCCATGTGTCATAGAGAAGATGAAGGAGATGGGCAGAACCAGGAGGACTTATACTGCTCATCCTTGGACTTAGTTGAAGAGACATCCTCAAAGCCTACAGTAGATGCTTGTGTTTGCCCTCTTATGGCATACTATACTTATACTTCATCAAATTTATAATAGTCTGTAGCACTAATCCATTTATATGGTAGTTTATTTAACCTCTGTTCTGCCAATAATCTGTAACTCTACAAGGGTAGAGTTATTTGATTGCTCACTATTATATCCCAAATGTGTTGTTCAGTACTGAAATAGAAGAGATGCAAAAGAAGAAAGGGTTGTTGAGTGAATAATGAATGAATTCAAAAGAGGCAAGATTGACAATTAGATTTCTAGCTTGAGAATCTGTGCCATTCACTTCATAGATAGTAGAGGACGACTTACAGGCTTATGAGAAGTGGAAGTTTGAACACGGTGAGTTTGAAGTATTTGTGTGTGAGTTTCTAGCAGACATTGTGTAGAAGGAACTGAAACTTATGAAGGAGAGCTAAGCTGAAGACATTGAGCTAACACCCACTGGTATGTAAGCATTGCTGAAGTTGTGGGAATAAAGAGAGCTGGCTCAGAGAGAGCAGGTATGGTGAAAAGAAGATGGGGTGCCTGGACCAGAACCATGAGGATAATTGAAATTTAAAAGAAAGACAAGAGGCACCCTGAAGGAAACTTAGGTGCTCATTAAGAAGTAGAACAAAAAGTGATGTTACCATGGCAGAAGGAAGCATGTAGTCAAATACTGCCAAGAAGTCTAAGATATGAACCAAAAAATTTTCATTAGATTTGTGAACTAAGATCTTGGGAAGAACAATTTTAATTTTGTGAGCAAGGCCAGATTATCCTGGGTTGAGATGTAAGGGAGGGAGAGGAAATGGTGAGCATGTATGGCTTTTTTCTGGACACATCTTTGTGCTCTAATAGGAATTGTGAATGCGTAGTGTCAGGAGATACATATATACATTGAGGACAAAAGACTCTTCAGAGTTTTCACAGCTAAATTGTGACTCACATAACCTTGGTTAAGGATATTATGAAGTGCTTCTGTTGACTATTACATCCCGATTAAGACTTCACAATTTATGAATAAGAATTTGAAAATGGTTTTGAGGAGAATCACCAGATGGTTATTTGATCAGAAAGTAAGCCTTTGAAGATATTAAGTGGGAGAACTATCTCAAGCATAAGGAGTGCTGTTACTCAGAAGAGGTTGACTATTTGTACTTTATCTCCCCTGGAAAGAGAAAGTGAAAAAGGACTTTGGTTGAAACATGAGGGATTTAATCTAGAAATCAAAATTTCCTGACACTGTGATGGTTCAAGCAGGTTGCAGAAGTTGCTATAAAATCTCTTCTTCGAGGTCTCAGAAAGTTAACATTAATAGTTTTGAAATAAGGCCTTGAAGAGTAAACATTGGTGAATTTGATTAATCCTTTCTGAGAGAGAATAGTTGGCCAATGGCTACAGTAGCTAAGGGACTGTCCGTGTACCTCCCTACAGCTGCGTGGTGAGTCTCCTGCCAACTAAATCAAGCTGATTTGACACAAAGTGGTTGTTTGTAAGCCCCTGAGAGCTCTTTCGGCATCTCAAACCCCAGAGCTGCTCACAGTATTTCCTGTGGGCTTCGAGTTTAGACCTCAGTAAACTTGAAAAATCCATCTGGCGTTGGCTGAGTCTAGAATTCAGGAATGTACGACAAAAGCAGAAGCAAAGTGAAAATCTCAGAGCACTATATGTCCGTGTGAAGTTTGGAGGCCTAAAACCCTCTTTATTTTTCTCTCACATTAAACTGAATGGATGAACAGCTCATTGTGGGTGGTTTGTGTGGTTTATATATTATTAGTCATCTTGCAGCATTGTGAGACCCAGGCCACTCCTACCACCAATTATGTGTGTGTGTGTGTGTGTGTGTGTGTGTGTAAAGAATATAAGCCAACCATACTATCTTCATTCAAACTCCGTTTTATTCTGTTAAAAATTTTTCTTTGTGTAGGAAACATTCTGTTACTTTTGAAAGGAATGATTTCTTGAAATGTCTTTACAAAGGCATTTGAATTATATTTTAAAGTTTTCATTGGTATTATAATTATTGTGACTATAAAGAGCTCTGTGAAAATGTATTGACATAGATATTAAAGTCAGAACAGGAAAAAAGAGAGAGAAATTTTTACTTAATATATGCTTCATATGATGATGGTTCCTAAGTTTAAAATTGTGGTAAGCTTAGAAAGGATGTTGATTTTTTTTCTTGTACCTAATATAAATTGTTATTTAACCAGTAGTAAACAAGATAAGTAGTTATTTCCATGGCTAATTATGTTTATGTGTTTATCTTTGTATATTTTCTACTCCATCTTCCTTTTTAGATTATGTGCTTAAATTAATTACCTTAGAACCTAAAACAGAGACAATACAAAAATTGTGCCCAGAGTAAAAATATAGGTTGCTTTTGAATAGAGTAATTAGCTACTAGATTCATTAATTCAGGGTATACTCATATAACTCATTCATTCTTTCACTTATTCATTTGGTGGCTACTCTGTACCATGAGTCATGCTTAGCACTGGGATGAATAACACATGTTGCATGCCTTCCAGAAGTTTGCAATCTGTTGAAGGGAAACAGGCATATGAAAAAAAAAAAAAAAAAAAAAAGAAAGGCAAATGTATAGCTAAACTGTTTGGGTTGAATGTGACAGAGACCCAACTTAAACTAGTTTAAGAAAAATGGGAAATTTATTCAGAATCCAGTGAAGTTAATAGCAAAGCATGAAAAGATAGGGATGCAGCCAAGCCTTGAGGACAACTGGCAGCAATAATTTATCCTAAGAGTGAGTTTGTCTCCTTCACCTCTGTGGTTTCTTTAGAGTAACACCTTCATCATCCCTCATTACAGATCAGGTTTATTCTCTGTAGTGGTGAATTCACTATTGAAACTCTTAGCTACCAAGTCTATGATTTCTGCAAAGGAGAGGGATTCATTAACTTTCAAAGCTTCCATTTAAAAATTTCTTGAGATGTTCTCCAATCATCTTGGCCTAGACCAGGAGTCCAATTCTAGATCGGTCAAGTGTGGCTGTTGGGAGAGGGTCATGTAAGAATTTGGCTCCTCTTGAAACAGCTACATGGGTAGAGATTGGAAGAGCAATTCTGAAGAGGTCTGGACTGCCAAACTATATATATTCTGCTATGATACGTGGCATGATAAAAGTCTGGACAGATATCAGTGAGGGCATAAAATGGGGCTTACTCCACTTGGGAGAATCAGTTGACTCTTATAGGGAAAAGGTGATACCTAAGCTTGGCTTTAGAACATATATAGTTAGTCCTCAGGCAGATTTTGGGATTGGGGTTGGGAGAGTGGGGAAAGGGTGTAGGATTGCTGAAAAAGGAAGTCTGGAGAGGCAGGTTGGGCCAAAAGAGTGAAGATCTTCTATTTCATGTGCTTTCCTGTAGACAAATTCTGAAAAGGTATTTTTTGAAAGAAGTACCTATAAGTTCCTTTAGCGTGTTTTCCAGCTAAGACGAGGAAACCATACACCTTGTTGTTTTTCTTCTCTAAGTGTAAAATATGTAACTTTCTTAAAAGTCTAGCATTTTGAAAGGTTTATACATTTATATTTAAAACAAATATATGTAGGGGCACCTGGATGGCTCAGTTGGTTGAGTATCCAACTTCAGAACTTGTGTGTTCCCGTCCCACATCAGGCTCTGTGCTGGCAGCTCAGAGCCTGGAGCCTGCTTAGGATTCTGTGTCTCTGTCTCTCTCTGTCCTTCCCCAACTAGCACTCTGTGTGCGTGTCTCTCTCAAAAATAAATAAACATTCAAAAAAATTAGAAAAAAAAGAAGTGTATATAAATTTGCATAGATTTTATAGAACCTATTTGCATAGAAACTTTGTAATGTTGGTGTCTACTGCTAATGTTAGAAATGTGGCCTTGATACAAGTGTCTGACCTTTGGTGGAGAGAGGAGGAAGGATTAAAAATGGGCTAGAAGTTTGGGAAAGTGGGAAGCACAAGAGTTGGACCAAGATGGGGACTAAAAAAGTGAGCTGAAGATAAAGATTCAGCTTTAAATTGTAAATGGAAGCCACTTCCTGGAAGAAGTGGTTCTAGGAACAGAAAAAAATTGTTCTACATGTAGAGAGAAATTTTGAGTGGTGACAATTAATCTGGGAGTATTTGTAAGCATATAAATTATTATTTTATAATAATATATTATTTGAATCAATTGAACTTGAGACCTGAAATTGACAGTCAATGGTATTCAATTATTGCATTCTTCCTAAGTTTTTTGACTTGGGTTTTGCAAATATTAATAACTGCTCAATTAATTAGGCAGCAGTCATGAGGACAGAAGCCTTGTGTTTTTATGTCTTTCAATATGGCTGCCTCACTGTTGAGTATGTAAAAAGATTGACTCACTGATTGATTTCCACTAATTTGACAAATACATCTTATAGGATATTGTAGATATGTACTTTAGTAAGATACAAAACTAAGTTTAATTCATCAAGATTTTCTCTTAATAGTGGACTGATTCTTTACAATCAGTGCAGTGAATAACATAGTGTTTGATTAGATATTTGTTTCGGTTTAGGAAGATTTGCTTAAAGTGGAGCAGATTTCAGAATGACAAAACAAGTTTCCCTGGCAAGTTTGGTATCAAGCGTTTTGTTTTGTTATACTTGATTATGTACTTTGGCTGCATAAACCAAACATATGTTCCAATCCAATTTAGTCTCTGTTCAGAATGATTTTCCTTATTTGTCCAAAAGTTTCAGAACTAATTTTTTTTTGCCCTTACTCTGAGCATTCAGCCTTCATGTATTTCAGGGACAACAGGCACCCCAGGGATTTGGGTTTGACTCATGACTTTTATAGTTAAGAAGCAAGCCATGCTATTTTAGGTGGTTTTAGTGGTGGCAAGTTGGAACCATATACAGTGTAATTTGTTTTCTGACACAGGTGATAGAAAAATCACTTAAGTTTCTATATGTCATAGTTTAACCAAAATGTTTCCTGTTTACTGTCTATGCTTTTGTTCTACTAGAACAAAATATGCTCCTTGTCATTTAGGAAATTACAAGGGTTTTAGTAGCTCTGAAGACATAATCTCATGTCTTTAATGTAAAAGTCTTTAGCGTATTCTATGCTTTGCTCAAGAACATAATGCTTTTAGAATCTCAGGTTATATATTTATTGAAATAAAAAAAAACCCAACCCAGTTCTTCCCCATTGTTATTCTCTTCCCTATGTGTTTCCTTTATTACTCATACAGAAAACTTCACTTCTGATCCTTCTGGTCACCGAATGGGAAAATTTTTTCCCCCACACCAATGAGCAGTTTTCTGTGACTCCACCTGGGTGTCCTACAATTTAACACAATTCTAACACTATCTATGTGGAGATAGTGTGAGATTTCATAGGTCAGGGGCTCAGTCCCACAAGGCTGCCCCTACCCCCTCACTTTCAGATGTTAGTTACAAGCCTAGGTTATCACCTGTGCTTCTGACCAACCAGCTATAAATCAAAGGTTCCAGTGATCCCCTCGGTGGGCTTGATTAATTTGCTAGAGTAGCTTACAGAACTCAGGGAAAGACTTACATTTACCAGTCTATTAAAGGATATGACAACAGGTATAAATGAATAGCCAGACGAAGAGGTACATAGGGTGGAGTCTGGAAGGGACCCAAGTGCAGAGAGCTTCTGTCCCTGTGGAGTGGGGATGTGACACTTTCTTGGTGTGGATGTGTCTGCCAACCTGGAAGCTCTCTGAACCTGGTACTTCTGGGTTTTATAGAGCCTTCATCACGTAATTAACTCCATTTTCAGTTCTTCTCCCTTCTCAAGAGAATGCGGGGTGGGGCTGAAAGTTCTAAACTTCTTATCATGGCTTGGTCTTTCCTGTAACCAGGAGCCCACCCAGAGATGCCTCATTAGAGCCACAGATATTTCTGTCTCCCAGGAAATTACTTGGGTTTCAGGACCAGGAACAAGGGTTAAAGATCAAATATTAGAACAAAATATGCTCCTTGCCATTTAGGAAATTACAAGGGTTTTAGTAGCTCTGTGCCATGAATGGGGACAAAGATGAGCATATATATTTTCTATTATCTCACACTTACTTCATACAGCCCCCTGGATTCAATTGTGTGAGATAGACAGTGAACAATCTTAGGTCAAAAATAATTTTCACAAGAGAATTATATTACAGGTTAAATTTATAAAACTATTTCAGGGAATAATATAGTTTTGACAATAAGCTCAATGTTTTTTGCATGAATTCCATCTGCATTTGTTAAATTGTTTTCTCAATACCCCTGTTGGCTATGTGAATCATAGGATTCCCAATTATTTGATAAATGTCGAGTATGAAGTTTAATATATTTAGACTTGACAAAAGTTATCCAACAAGTGAGTCACAGTGAGAAATATCCAATACAAATATGCTATTCCCTTAAATTCAGATTAAGAAAAAAGAAATATGTGTTTAATATTTTCTCAATTATTTTAACATAGAGTCATAGTAGCATACTAATCACATATTAGAGTTAGACAGTTCCTAGAAAATTACCTGGTCCAAGTCTTTCCGTTTCAGATGAAGGAGGAAGACCTGATATGTGCCTATTCATTCATCCAACTAGTGGCATCAGCCAGGCATATCGCAGAGAAGCCCTGTGATAGCTGCCACAAGGACTCATAACCACAACTACCATCATCATTGCTACGTTGGTGTGTGTGCTACACAGTGTCCTAGTGTTTTATTTAATCCTTGCAATAGTTTAATGAGTTACTTTTGCATCCCCGTTGAACGGGAAAAGAAGAGAGGGGGAATTCGAGGGGGAATTCACTTTTCAGCTAAGTGATAAAAGAACTCTGACCCCACATCTCCCTGACTTCAAAACCCAAAGTCTCTTTTCAGCTGTTTTACCATTAAACAATGGTGCCATGGTAAACCAGTTGTCAAATGTGGAAGGTTTAAAGCAAGTCTGTGACAAGATCAATGCAGAAGTTTTGGTGGGATAATAAAACCAGGTGTGTGATTCTAGTAGGTAAAAGACTATTTCATATCTGGTGGAGTTCCTTTGAATGGAGAATGTAGATCTCATAAGTGGACCTCTCTAATTATCCCAATGCTTGTCCAAAGAATCTTTCTCCTTTTCCTTCCTGCCATCAACCCAGATTTAGAAGGAAGTTGGGAGAGATATGTAAATGAATAAAAATAACCCAGGAAGCTTTGCACTGATTAAAAAAAATATTTTTGTCCTGATTTGGAAATAGTTATTGAGTAAATTATTCCTGACTTCATAAAGCTCATGTTCTTGTGTGTGTGTGTGTGTGTGTGTGTGTGCACGTGCGTGTGTGCAGTAGGATGCGCATAAATAAAGAGCTTTATTTGACCATAAATAACTTTCCACAGCAGTAGCTTCTTACATGAATGAACACATTTGGAGAATACGGATTACTATTTAGATGTTTTTTTTAAATTCAATAAGTTCCTACTAAATTCAGAGACTGAGAATTTGATCCCAGAAGATTGATCAAAGGCCTTGTATTACTAAAATGGCTGTTTTCATAAAAATGTTTTCAAAGATCTCTAAAGCTCTATAAACACTTCATTTTTGTACATGTTATAACTGTCTGCTGAAGAATTCATCCTGTAGATGGCTTAAAATCTCCAGACTGGGTGAGAAAAGTGAAATAGGATATGGTATGAGAGTAGATGGTCAAATAAGGGAGAGGAAAATACTCTCTATTTATCTTCTGCTTGGAAATAAATATACAGGAAACTCTTACAATGGCAGCCTTTTTCTTTTCTTTTTTTCTCTTCTCTTCTTTCTCTTCTCTTCTCGTCTCTTCACTTCTCTTCTCTTTCCTTCCCTTCCCTTCCCTTCCCCTCCCCTCCCCTCCCTTCCCCTCCCCTCTCCTCTCCTCTCCTCCTCTTCTCTTCTCTTCTCTTCTCTTCTCTTCTCTTCTCTTCTCTTCTCTCCCCTTCTCTCCCCTCCCTCTTCCCTCCCCTCCCCTCCCTTTCCTCTCCTCTCTCCTCCCTTTCCTTCCCTTCTCTCCCCTTTCCCTCTCTTCCCTTCCCTTCCCTTCCCTTCCCTTCCCTTCCCTCTCTTCCCCTCTCTCCTCCCCTCCCCTCCCTCTCCTCTCCTCTCCTCTCCTCTCCTCTTACCTTTCCTTTCCTTTCCTTTCCTTTCCTTTTTCCTTTTTAAAGCTATGGATGCATTAAAAAACAAACAAAAATAAACACAAACTGCATCTGGAAGCATTTTGAGCTAGGGCATTATAAAAATGTGTCAGATTATATATTGGGAAAAGAGTTGGTTTAAAGTAACACTAAAATTCAAAATGAGATTGTTTATGTCTCTGTTGTATGTCTGGAGAAAAAAAAATTCACTGCCATTAACAAGGTTGTTCTCCACAAAGCCCTCAGGGATCTAGTGCCTCTTCGCTTGGTGTTTTGCCACATATGACATCTTTTTTTAAGGTCACCCTATGATCCAAGAAGGCTGCTTCAGCTCCAGCCATCATGTTCCTTTTCAAGTAGCAGGAAGAAGAAGGAAGAAGATATATCTATCCTCTCCCTTTAAGATTATTTACCATAATTTGCTCACACATATCACTTCTATTTATACCCCTCGGGCCAGAATTTAGAAAATGGCTATACCTAAATGAAAAGAGACTGGGAAAAAAGTCTTTATTTCAGGTGGTCAAATACCTAACTAGCTTAGGAATTCTATGACCATAGGAAGCAAAATAAAATAAAATAAAATAAAATAAAATAAAATAAAATATAAGTAAAAAAGATAGTGAGGGACAACTATGGCAGTTTCTGCCACAGATGACTCTCACTCTGTTCTCTGCCCCAAGTCCCACATGTCAATGATTTTAAATCCAGAATGAGCATGCCTTCAGTGAAATCTGTTCTTTCCAACTTGTTTCTGAGATGGAAAAACACCTTTTAATGCCCTGAGATATATGGTGGGCAGAAGCTGGTTTTAAAAAAAGATGAATGCGAAATGGGTTTGCAGTTTGCTCTGGGTCCCACTAAAATTTCACAGAAACAGTAGCATCATCTCTGCATGACCTGTTCGCTTCATAAGGATGCCTTTAAAGTTGCAAAACAATTCAGGCTCCTTCAGGCACCTGGAATGTTCTTGCGCCATTGCCTGACTCACTTTAAATTGAGAAACAGTTGGGACCTGGGACTGCAAATCCTGCTGCCTGACCTCCGGAGGATTTTCCTTTCTGGAGTTTTAATAGGTGTCATCAGCCTAGTAGGGGAGTCTCTTGGCAAACCTGAGGCTTTCTCCCTCCAGAAGCTCACTGATCCTGCCTCTGTGAAAGGGCCAAATTTGTCAGTGGGAAAAGAATTTTAAGAAGTATCATGAAGTAAACTGTTTTGCCATGGACTGAATATTGACCCTCAGTAATAAAAACTTCATACATTTTCAACCATGGCATGAAACCATCTCTTTAAATAATTAGCAAGTGGAGAGACAAGAGGTAGGAATTCACTTAGCTCTTTGAAAAGGAGAACTTTATTAGACTTGGGCACACTGGGAAAGAGTGAATCAAATCAAGGCATATTTAACTTTTCATGCTTGAATACTGAGAGTATTTTTCAAAGGTCTTATATGTGAACACAATAGCAGTGTTGCAGTTGTGTGTCTGTCCGTGTAGCTGAGATTTATTGTTAGGCACTTTTCAAGTCAAATATTTATTCCTACTAGAGAGTAACACTGTTCTTCAATTATTTCTTTTTCTCAGTCTCTTCCCTCACCCACTTTAAAAATGATCCAAATGTTCCACTCACTGAGTGTGGGAAGACACAGAGCAGCAGGAGGGAAAGAACAACAGAAACTCAGTGAAGGCCATTGGGAACCTCTGCCAAGAAGCATTTTGAAGAGGTTAATAATGCTCAAATAATAATGCTTTTAAGTTGCCTTTACCTTGAAAACATCCAGCTACTGTGTGGAGTTTAAATTATCTACCTAATAGCAGCAATTCAAATTAAAAATTTTTTTTTTTAATTTTTTTTTTCAACATTTATATTTATTTTTGGGACAGAGAGAGACAGAGCATGAACGGGGGAGGGGCAGAGAGAGAGGGAGACACAGAATCAGAAACAGGCTCCAGGCTCTGAGCCATCAGCCCAGAGCCCGACGCGGGGCTCGAACTCACGGACCGCGAGATCGTGACCTGGCTGAAGTCGGCGCTTAACCGACTGCGCCACCCAGGCGCCCACAGCAATTCAAATTTTAATTGCCTACTGTTATATATAGAAATATTTGGTTGGACCAAGTTCTCAAATGTTGGTCAGTTTTCTGGGTTTTAAAAGGTGTTACTCATTACACCACGTGGAGCCTCCGTTCTTTGTCCTTTCCGGCCATAGTTATATCGGCTTCCAAATTCAGCACTGTGACAACATTCCAGTAGAGTATCCAAAGTTGTTTTTACAGTCTGACAGAGAAGAAAAGAAAACGTATTGGGTAAAGTATGAGAGAGTTTCTCTTTCTCCTAAACTTCCTCCCACCAGAAAGAAACAAAATTAAAAACAAAGCAACCAGAAAATAAATGTGCGTCTGGGAATCCAGGGATTAATTTCCTCATAATATACCTGTTTCAGCAAATACTTGCAGAAGTGTTTGCCTGTTCCTCAGATGTCATAGCTTTCCTTTGGTCTCTCTTGGTGGATCCAGTTTCTCAGCAGTATGATGTATTCCTTGTTGTTTCTAGTATTTTCAGTGGACAAGAATCATCTGGTACATAATCCATGACTGGGCTGGAGGCTGAGTGCAGCTGGCCACAGCTGTGCTAGAGTAGCCTGAGAACTGAACTGTTCATATAAGGTGGTTTAAGAAGGTATTTGCAAGTGGAGCAGAAAATGGGCTCTGTGCCAAGCTCAACTGCTGACGGGGGTTAGTCTCTCAAGGAATCACACTGGTCGTTGGTGGTCACAGAGATGGAGCTGAGCATAAAGTGGAGAATTCACTACCCCTAAGCCTGTTGCATGGCTAATTTCAACCTCTCTCTGGTCACGTGGATGTTCCTAATGTAGTGAAAGGCCATGCCCTTTTCTTTCCTGCCTTCTAAGGCTTTTCACCACAAATTCCTCTTTGGAGAAATTTTAGCAGTGATGCCATATTTTCATTAATAATGGAGTGCATATATAGGGACTTGTAAAGGATGCAAACTCATGCCAAATTGTCACTCTGGGGCAGCAGAAGATCAGGAATAATGAAAGTGAACAGGACAAAGAATATGAATTGGCAGGAGGGGCCTGGTTTGCTTTAGTTTCAGACAGACTAAGGGAAGGATTTTGATTTCATACAGTAAGGTAGTCCTGGATGTCATGGGTTAGCATGCAAAATGATGAAGTCTAGACAATAAGCATCAAGAGCAAGAAATTTTCATTCCTGAGACATCAAAAGATGTGGGGCTCTAGAAGACATGGATGTGGGGCTTCTAGGCTCTGGAAGACATGGTGGAGCCCACACAGAGGAGACACTGAGACAGGCTTTTGGCAAAACAGAGGATGTTTTTATGTTTTCCATATATGTACTTCTGACTACATATGGGTGCTCATTGCCAAAGGGAGAACTCATGGGCTGTCCCCTCCTGACTTAGCAATGCCAGAGGTAGTCAACCTTCTGGGAACAACACACATATCTACCTAAAATTGGTCATGGCTCTATGATCATCACTTATTTTGAAAATTCACTGCCAAATGAAGTTACTTGAGAACTTTATTTAAATTTTTCTCCCAGTATAAGCAGGAGATAATTTTAAATCATTTTCAAAATTCAAAGAAGTCATTAAATTAAACATTGTTACCTTACCCACTGCTTCTTTCGTGATTGAATAAGAAAGCTTAATATTGAAAATGAAAGACCAAAATATTAGAGGACTTTCTATTAAGTTTAATGTCTTCTGTGGTATTGTTACATAGCATTTTCATGAGACAGCTAAGTAGATCATGCACAATTGGCAGGTAAAACAAAATAGTAACAAGACATAGTGAAGGAAAGAGTCATGAAGATAAAGGGTACCTAAGGCTGACATTTCTTGATGGCATTAATGAGGACAGTGTAGCTTCAGGTAGATCTTTTAACCAAATTGGTAGATCTGGGCTATGTTGTATGTGTGTTGGCAGATGGGGTGCAGTCCCTACTCTCTCTCTATCTCTCTGTCTCTATGTCTCTGTCTCTCTTTCTTTTTTTAATTTTTTTTATTTTTTTTTCAACGTTTATTTATTTTTGGGACAGAGAGAGACAGAGCATGAACGGGGGAGGGGCAGAGAGAGAGGGAGACACAGAATCGGAAACAGGCTCCAGGCTCTGAGTCATCAGCCCAGAGCCCGACGCGGGGCTCGAACTCACGGACCACGAGATCGTGACCTGGCTGAAGTCGGACGCTTAACTGACTGCGCCACCCAGGCGCCCCCATCTGTCTCTCTTTCTATCTCATCTTTTCCTTACTCCCACTGTCTTTATCCAAAATTTTCAGGGTTGTTGACAAATGAATATAATGGATATGAGAGGAAGCTTGTCCTGTGGTTCTGGGGGGCCCGAGGAAAGGATTAGCAATCCAGGCCTGACTTTTAGCATCTCTTATGAGTAAGTGAAAGCCAACAAGAGTAAGGGCTGAGGCCACCCCCTCGCAATGGCTGTCAGTAGGGGTCAGGGCTTTGAAAGCTTGG
The DNA here is from genome assembly GCF_018350155.1 of Leopardus geoffroyi. NCBI lineage: Eukaryota > Metazoa > Chordata > Mammalia > Carnivora > Felidae > Leopardus > Leopardus geoffroyi. Next base: position 100,600,494 of record NC_059327.1, on the reverse strand, counting down.
GCCAAGGATTTCCTCTCAGTATGTCTCACGGACATGCATATATTCAAATTGTATGGACTGAGCATGCTGTTCATTGGACAGCAGTATTTTTATTGCTTCACCATACTTAACCCTCTGCTTCCACCAAAGAGCCATTTAACTTTCCTTTTTTGCTTCAAAAATCATGAGTTTCATTTATTTTTAAAAAACAAGTACTCATTGATTGCTTCTGTGTGCATTATACCAAACACTGAACTGTGGCAGTAGGAAGAATTTAAGACACGATCCTTGTCCAGTGAATGTCCTTACACATACAATCACATCAAGGTCTGTATAGTAGTTTAAGAGCTGTGGAAGAAGTAATTACAGCAGAGCTAAAGTTAGGGAAGTTAGAAAGACAAGTTTTCATGAGAACGAAACATTATACAGACTAAGTTTTCATGGACTCTGGTGCCTGATTTTTTTTTGAATGCGCCTTTCCTGATATTATTGCAAGTCTTAGGGACATAGGCATGGCTTAGTGTATGCTCTTGTGGTTGATATACATACTTATATCTTCACCACTGTTGTTTTCTCTTCATTTCACAAGGACACCAAAACTAGTGAGAAAAGGCCAATGAGGAAATTCTTGGGGGAAAAATCCCACATCTAATATTTTCATTTCTAATGAGAAAACCCAAAGGGAAAAAAGGTACTTGATACACAGAAGATGCTGGCAAAATATTTTACTAGGATGTGGTTTTGATCAGGTTACCATTTCTTCTGGGATAGAATGTGTTTTGTTATACTTTTTAAATAATTTTTTGATCTCCCTTGCACGTTCTCCATTATGGGCTCTTTCCTACTCATTGAAAAATTATGCAGAAATACATAGTACATGCTATTCTATATTCACATTAGGCTAGCTTGGAGAGTTTTAGGGAGAACACATGCAATTCTTCCACTAGGCTTAGCTGTGTTAAATCAGAGAAAGTATTTTTCCTTGTCCCCAAATGTGGGTCTAGAGGCTAGAGCCCTGACTGTTGGCATGTCACCAGCTTTCATGGCTTGCCTAGTTCTTAGAAATGAAAGAAATACATTTTTGCAGTCACATGAGTCAAACATGAGATTTAGTTTTATTCCTTATTTGGGGACCACTTGACAGTTTTTTTCATTCTAGGTGATGTGGCTGGCTCAGATGCATTGCCAATACATTCATTTTACGAGTGAGCTCTCATCCTCACTTCTCTCCCAAAATATAAAATGAACATGACAAAATTATGTGACAGTTGCTATAGGCAACAATATTCTATTTATCTTTGCAATAGAAAGGCTCATCAAAGAATTTTGTCCAGGTATTTTTGTCACTTGGAGCAGTTATGTTGAATGTCCCTTAGCTTTGGTTTTGGTTTTGTAACGTAACACATAGCCAAGGTGTCAATACAGTGCCTATGTGGAGTCCAGATATCATTCTGCCATAATGACTATAACATGGTGTGAATGTTGAAACCAGAAAGTTCATTTTTGAAGTCTGAAAGCAGCTGAGAACAGATGAGGGTAACAGAGCAAAGCTTGCTTCCAGCCTTGGCTATTTCTACTGCCAGGACATTCTTCTCCCATTACTTCATATGGACCAGATAGGAACTAAGGTGCTCTGCAGATATCCCCATGATTCCTGCTAATAAAAAGAGTAGGGGATCAGCTTACACAGTGCAACCATGGATCACCTGTTAAATACTTGCTGGTGATGTTCAGCTCTCTAGATTATAGCAGCTTCCCAAACTTTACTGTGTCTGCAAATCCTTGGAGATTTAGTGTATCCAAGGTGGAGGGAGCCCAGATAATCTACACGTTTAACAAGCTCCCGGGAGATGGTGATATTGCCGGTTTGTGGACCACACCTGGGTAACATGAAATAGGGCATGATGCTGAAGTGGCCTAGCTGTCAGGTCTAATGGCAATATCAGCAAGCTTATTTCTGATCTGTGGGATTGACTGCATTCTGAATCTTAGTTTACCTCCTTTTAAGTATTTGTTGTTGATCAAGAGAAGGAACTGGTGTTGATAGAGGGTATAGAGGGCTAGAGGGTATATGGAAAGGTCTCAGAGTATGGGATAGCCTTCAGACTCCCATAATTCTGTAGGCCCTACTGGTTAGAGAGCTATTTGTATTAACAAACCGTCCCTTTCATATGTTAGATCTTAGTTTAAATTAGTTTCATTAGCTGGTCTACTCCTAACTGGGAGTTGGGTTACTAAGGGAAGCCTGAGATAAGAATAAGAGTTTGGGGACTTCTATAGGAAAAACAATCTTGTGTGTTTCCTTTACTGTCACGCTACTACCACATCTGACTTCTGACACTTCCAGTTACCAAATGTGTGTTTCCCCCTGACACCAGCAATTCTCTTAGACCAGCTGAGAGTCCTACAATTCAGCTCAATTCTGACATCATTTACCCGGAGATGGTGTCAGATCCCACAGGTTCAGAGCTGGTCCCATAAGACTGACTACCCCCCCCCCCCTTTCAGGTGCTAATCCCAAGTCCCAAGTTATCACTTGTACTTCTGATTGACCAGCTATAAGTCACGGTTCCCTGATTTTTTCTCTTTGCGTTTGATAATTTGTGAGAATGACTCACAGAACTCAGGGAAACACACTTACTGGTTTATTATAAAAGGTTATGATAAAGGACACAGATGAACATCCAGATGGAAGAGATGCTTAGGGCAAGGCACAGAGAAAGGATGAGGAGGTTTTGTATCCTCAACAGGCAAACCACCATCCCAGTCCTCCATGTGTTCAGCAACCTGGAAGCTCTCTGAACCCAGTACTTTGGGGATTTTTATAAAGGCTTCATCATATAAGCATGATCAATCTGCAAATTAATCTCTAGTCCCTTACCCTCTCCTGGAGGATGGGAAGTGGATGAAATTTCTAGGTTTCTAATAATAATGGCTTGGTCTTTCTGATGACTAGTCCCTGACTTGAAGATATCCAGGAGCCCACCAAGAGTCGCCTCATTAGCACAAAAGACATGGCCATCACCCAGCAAATTACAAGAGATTTAGGAGCTCTGGGTCAGGAACCAGGGCCCAAGACAAATAGACTAACGACAACAACAAAATGCTCTTAGTGCTCTTGTCACTTAGGAAATTATAAAAATTTTAGGAGCTCTGTGCCAGTAACTAGGGATATAAACATTTTTCCTATTATTTCACAGAACTGGAAACAATGAAGAAAGGTAATTTTGGGGTATGTGGCATTTCAGAGAATAATTGATCTGCAAGAGGCAATGGACAGTCCAGGAGACAATAGGAGTCTGTGCTGATTGGCCTGATGGAGACTGAGATGACATCACTAATGACCAACTCAAAATGCATATTTCATTGATCATGAACTAACTGTATCATCTTCTTTTTTAAGAAACAATGTAATAAAAAAAACACACTCTGATAAGACATTCTTCCCCTTTCTTTTCAGGTGGATTCCTCCTGGTTTGGCAGCCAAGAAAAGATTTATTTCAGTGTTTACACCTGCTGGAAAATTGGGAATTCCAGAAATCTCACAGTGTCCAGACCAGTTTTCTTTACAAATCTGGGATGCAGCACCCTCTTTTGAAAAACAGAGATCAGTTCTTAGACTTTGTACATTTATACCAGTTTTACTTCATTGGTACCAGGGTGACTTGAATTCTTGAAAAGGATGCAGTTTCCTAGAAACTTTTAGAAGAAAAGCATTAAAATAAAAGTTGACCATTGAATGGCTGGGATTTTCTGCATCAATGGATCTGGTGCACTTAATGGGCATTGAACTGTTCCAACTGAACCATGTTCTTTCATTTCAAATAAGTTGATTTTTTAAACAGTAAATTGTGAGAATGAGAAATTTTGAAAGGGCAGTGGCAAAATTGTAGGTGAGATGTGCTTATTTATCATAACTTATTATGTTTAATCAAAATTACATTAGTACCCAACTTTCTTAGGATTAAAGACCAAGTAATATAATGAAATAAGAATTAGGAAATCAGGGCCCTGATCACTATTTGAATTTCTACCATTTTATTACATCAGATATATCACAAACTTTATCTAATGTTTGGTGAATGTGGTCCATGATCCCTGGTAACTGTGTTTTAATAATAATGATTCAATAGTAACACTTACCATTTATTGAAGATAAACTATATGCTTAATTACAATCTTAACTCATTAATGACTTTCTAAATAGCCTTTCCCCTATAAACCGATTATAATAATGGTCACTTGTTATACCCCATATGTCTATAGTCCTTTATATTTACAAAGCATATTCTATATATTTTTTCATTAACCTATTCAGTTCTTTATTTAAAAAAAATTTTTTTTTACATTTATTTATTTTTGAGAGACAGAACATGAGTGGGGGAGGGGCAGAGAGGAGACACAGAATCCGAAGCAGGCTTCAGGCTCCGAGCTCTCAGCACAGAGCCCGACGTGGGGCTTGAACTCACAAACTGTGAGATCATTACCTGGCCGAAGTCAGACGCTCAACTGACTGAGCCACCCAGGCGCCCCAGTTCTTTATTAATTCTAATTTCTTGAAACAAGATTTTGCTGGGATGTCATGGAGTATTGTGACTGTGAATGAAATCTTCCTTATTTGTGGGGTAGAGAGAATGTGAAGAGAGCATTATCTTTCTTTTCTCTCAAGTTCCAACTGTAAAGAGTGAGACAGAGGTGTCAGTGTGGGGCCACTGGCCTGAAGATTCTCATCAACAGCATTGGCTGTACAAACCTGGTGCTACAGTTTCCGTGAACATTTTTCCCATTTCTATTTTGCTTATAGACTTAAGTCTTTCCCTTCCACATTGTACTTTGTCCTTTCATTTTGTCTTTTTAAATTTGATTAAGTCATGTTGGTTTAGACATTCTGGTGGTTTACTTAGTCTTAACAGTGACTTTGGCCAGCCTTTAAAAACTCTTCTAATGCTGAAGACAAATGCAGTTACAACTGAGATGATTAATGGTAGAATGTTTCACTTAAGTAGGCCTGCTAGATATCTGTTATTGAGAATTTAATAAAATTATCTGTAATCATGTTGGCAAAGTTGTTTCCTAGGGCCATCTGCTTAGTCATTAAAATTATTTTTAAAGATATATCGAACCAGATGGTTTTCAAGTAGGATTTGACTTGTCCTATTTTTTTCAACTCTAAGGTGTATTTTTTATTACCTGTGTACCCCATCATCCTAGGATAGGATCCCTCAGAATAAAGGTATCTCCTTTACTAAACCATTCTGCCTATTTTTCTATTTGTAACAAGAAAATATAACCATTTTTATTAGAATATTAAATGAGTAATCAATTTATACTGCCTGCATAGACAATGTTTAGGTATGGGTAGGAATCAAAGAAGAGAAATGCTCCTGCGTTCATGGTGATTAATATCATTCATGATGTTATATTTTCTTAAACTTTATTTTCTCCGATACAAAACAAGGTGGATACTATTATGGTGATGTGAAGAGGAAAGTAACAACATTGGTATTCCCCCCCGCCCCTTGGCCCATTGGAGGTTTCCAGAGAGCCACAAAGGCAAGGAAGACAACTCAAAATGCACACAATGGTGTTCTTATTTCTTCTTTAACAGGCCAACTTGAACAGGGCACTGGGTAAGCGTGTACCAGCATTCCTGGTCCATAGTTTCTTTAATGCCAACCACTTATTACAATAGACAAGGCAATTTGGATAGGCAGCTGCATGATATATTGCCATGCTGACTCAGTCAGGGACTGCAGGAAAAACAAGAGTTCTAAGGTGTCCCAGAAGTTCTCAGACATGCATGGATTTTGATGGTTTAATTTACATATTTGTGAATAACCATAAAACATTCCTTCCTCTGTTCTTACTCAAGATTCCACCCAAATTCCTGTCTGTTACCTCCCTTGGGGCTATCTTAGGGAGTGGCCTTTCCAGGAACCTCAGTGGGATCACACTGTGGGATCCTTTCATTATCGTGTGATTTTAAAATGAGAAGCCAAGTGGTCCCTTTACACCTGTGATGACATTTGGTCTTCAGTTCAACTCTGTGCTTCTCACTGCCCTTGTACCTTTGATTCTCGTTTTTTAGAGAGGTGCATCTTTCTTAGAAGAGTTTTTAGTTTTATTTTTTGTTTCTAAAGTATTATGACATCTACTTTGTATTATATTTTATTCTCCATCAATGTCACTTAACAACAAATCTGAAAAATTAATGTATGCTTATATATTTAATTTCAGTGTCTTTTATTCCTTTTATGTATATTAATAGAAAAGATAGGTGAACTAAGAATGGAGCTAGGGAATAAAGATAGGACATAAGGAATTTTTTAAAATATTTTTTTAATGTTTATTTATTTTTGAGAGAGAGACAGAGCATATGCGGGGGAGGGGCAGAGAGAGAGGGAGACAGAATCTGAAGCGGACTTCAGGCTCAAAGCTGTCAGCACAGAACCCGATGCTGGGCTCGAACTCATGAACTGTGAGATTATGACCTGAACTTCGCGAAGTTGGATGCTCAATTGACTGAGCCACCCAGGTGCCTTGGACATAGGGAATTTTTAATATGAGAAGGATTTTATAGAAAAGAAACTTGAAAGAAGAATACCAGAATAAAGGTGGGGAGTGGAATTTGTGATCAACCAACAATGTATGTGTATGTGTCTGTGTGTCTATGTATCTGGCAGTGGTTGAGGGTCACCGGACATACAGAAAAATGGTAGAGCATCTCTTGGACCCATGGTTAGCTTGCTTAAGGGAATTTCTTTTTTATTTTCCTCTTCAAATGGATAACTTTATCCTAATGCCTTTTCTGGAGCAAAACAATAGGAAGGACCTGAATAAAAAAAGTGAAAAAAGATCCCAAAGAAAGAGCCTATATGTTGGAGGGACATTGTTTGATAGTAATGGAGAGCTAAGGCTCAGAGAATACATTCTTTAGAAAATTGTTTCTGTTCTCACCTAGTCCATGCTCAGGACCACCACAAAAATGGGGTAGTAATTTACATATCTAGTGAAAGATTTTTTAAAAAACAGACCAAAGATTGGTGAAAGTGTAGATGTGTAGATCAGTGGGACAGAATAGAGGGTCCACGAACAGACACACATGTAAGTAATCAATTGAGTTGACAAAGGTGTAAAAGCAGTTCCATGTAGAGCAAGTGGATATAGTAGGTAAATAAATAGGTATATGTATATCTGTATGTGCTGGAACAATTGTGCTTTCATATGTAGAAATTAATCTTGATCCATGCTTTGTACCACATAAAAAATTAAATAAAAATGGATCATAGAACATAAAGTGAAATAAAAAACTATAAAAATGTTGAAGAAGGTAGAAGAAAATCTTTGTGACCTTGAGTTACACAAAGATTTCTTAGATGCAACATCAAAAGCATAATACTTGAAAAAATATTGATAATCAGCTTCATTAAAATTAAATACTTCTGATCTTCAAAAAAAGCTTTTAAAATAATGAAAATAAATAATGAGAAAAATATTTACAAAATGCATATCTGAGGGCGCCTGGGTGGCGCAGTCGGTTAAGCGTCCGACTTCAGCCAGGTCACGATCTCGCGGTCCATGAGTTCGAGCCCCGCGTCGGGCTCTGGGCTGATGGCTCAGAGCCTGGAGCCTGTTTCCGATTCTGTGTCTCCCTCTCTCTCTGCCCCTCCCCCGTTCATGCTCTGTCTCTCTCTGTCCCAAAAATAAATAAACGTTGAAAAAAAAATGCATATCTGATAAAGAACTTTTATCCAGAAGATACAAAGAATTCGTACATAAAGAATTCTCTAACTCAATAATAAGGAAATAAACAATCCAACTAAATAAAGAGGGCAAAATATTTATTTATTTCTTCATATTTTATTTTAATTTCAGTGTAGTTAACATACAGTGTTACATTAGTTTCAGGTGTACATTGTAGTGATTCAACAATTATGTGTATTACTCAGTGTTCAACATGGTAAGTGTATTCTTAATCCATTTCACCTATTTCACCCATCTTCCCATACACCTTTCCTCTGGTACCATCTGTTCTCTATAGTTAAGAGTCTGTTTTCTGGTTTGTCTTTTTTTCCCCTTTGTTCATTTGTTTTGGTTCTTAAATTTTACATGTGGGTGAAATCATACGGTATTTACTTTTCTGAATTCATTTCATTTAGCATTAATCTAAATCCATCCATACTGTTGCAAATGGCAATATTTCATTCTTTTTTATGGCTGAATAATATTCCTGTGTGTGTGTGTGTGTGTGTGCATGTGTGTATACCACATCTTCTTTATCCATTCATCTCTCAGTGGACACTTAGACTGCTTCCATAATTTGGCTATTGTAAATAATGATGCAATGGACATAAGGGTGCATATATCTTTTCAAATTAGTGTTCTCATATTCTTTGGGCAAATACCCACTAGTGCAACTACTGGATCAGAGGGTGGTTCCATTTTTAATTTTTTGAGGAACCTCCAAACTGTTTTCCACAGTGGCTGCAGAGTTTGCATTCCCACTAACAGCATACGAGGATTCTTTTTCCTCCATATCCTCATCAATACCTGTTGTTTCTTGTGTTTTTAATTTTAGCCATTCTGACAGGTGTGAGGTAACATCTTATTGAAGTTTTGATTTGCATTTATCTGATGATGAGTTGAGCACCTTTTCATGTGTCTGTAGACCCTCTGTATGTCTTCTTTGGAGAAATATCTGCTCACATCTTCCAAAATAGGTAAAATACTTAAACAGAAAAGATACTTAAACACCAAAGAAGATATAGATGGCAAGTAAGCACATTAAAAGGTACTTAATAACATTAGTCATGAGAAAAATGCAAAAGACAATATCAAGTGTTAGGGTATGAAACCACAAAACCACAATCATACTTATATATTGCTGGTAAGAATGCAAAAATGGGGACGACTGGATGGCTCAGTCGGTTAAGTGTCTGACTCTCGATTTTGTTATAGGTCATGATCTCACGGTTCGTGAGTTCAAGCCCTTCATCAGGCTCTGTGTTGACAGTGTGGCGCTTGCTTGGGACTCTCTCTCTCTCTCCCGCTCTCTCTCTGCCCCTCCCCTGTTTGTATGTGCTCGCTCTCTCTCAAAATAAACTTAGGGGCACCTGGGTGGCGCAGTCGGTTAAGCGTCCGACTTCAGCCAGGTCACGATCTCGCGGTCCGGGAGTTCGAGCTCTGCGTCAGGCTCTGGGCTGATGGCTCGGAGCCTGGAGCCTGTTTCCGATTCTGTGTCTCCCTCTCTCTCTGCCCCTCCCCCGTTCATGCTCTGTCTCTCTCTGTCCCCAAAATAAATAAACGTTGAAAAAATAAATAAATAAATAAACTTAGTGCTATGACCACTTCGGAAACCAGTTTGTCAGTTTCTTATGAGGTTAAATGCACACTTGACACATAACCCTGTAATTATACTTTTAGGTATTTTAAGTGAAACAAAAACTATTTTCACAGAAAAATTTTTACTGGAATGTTTATGGTAGCATTATGTATAAATGCCAAAAACCTGGAAATAGCCCAATGTCTTTTAACTAGCTAAAGGATAAACTGTGGTATATCCAGGCAGTGGAATACTACCCAAAAGTAAAAGGGAGAAAATATATCAACATGGATGAATCTCAGATGTATTATTTTAAGGGAAAGAAGCCAGACTGAAAAGGCTATATACTGTATGATACCATTTATATGACATTTCTGAATAGGCAAAACCAGAGACAGAACAACAATCAGTGGTTTTCAGATCACAAGGGAGAGGCATTTACCAAAAAGGTGCAACAAAGGGAGGTTTTGGATGATGAAAATATTCCATGTGTTATGTAAACTGCTGCTACCATGACTATCTACATTTGTCAAAACTCATAGAACCATCAATTAAGTATGAAATTTATTATATTTAAATTATATCTTAAGCAGAAACAGAACAAGATATAAGAAGTGATATGCTATATTAGTGGATTGGGAAATCCAATATTATAAATATCATTTTTTTCCTGCAGTGGCGTCTTGATAGAGTTTAATCCTAATTAAAATCCCAGAATGGTGACGGTGGTGGAGGATAGTATAAATTGGCAAGCTAACTCTAAAATTTAAATAGAAATACCAATATCCAAGAATAGCCAAAATCATATTTTAAAAAAAGAACAAAAATGAAGGACTTATATTATTAGGTGTCAAGGTTTGTTATAAAGCTAGAATAATTAAAAGAATATAGTATTGGCTCAAGGATTGACACATAGGACAGGACAAGAGTAAGCACTCAGAACAGACTCCCATGTATATGATCACATGATTTATTACAAAGAACACTGGAGTTCAATGGGCAAAAGAATGGTCTTTTCAACAAATGATATTGATCGATTTGATACTGTATTTTTAAAAGGGGGAGGAAAATTTAAGCCCTACTTCACAAGGATGGACTCAGATGGATTGTAGATCTAAGAATGAAAGATAAGACAGGAAAGTTTTATTTACTTATTTTTTCCTTTTCAAATTTTTATTTAAGTTCTAGTTAGTTAACATACAGTGTAGTATTGGTTTCAGGAGTAGAATTTAGTGATTCATCATTTAACTACAACACCCAGTGCTCAACATAAATGCCCTTCATAATACCTATTGCCCATCTAGCCCATCTCCCACCCACCTCCCTTCATCAAATCTCAGTTTGTTCTCTGTCTTTAAGAGTCTCTTTAAATGTCTATTTTTGAGAGGGAGAGAGAGCGTGAGCGGGGGAGGGGCAGTGAGAGAGGGAGACACAGAATCTGAAGCAGGCTCCAGGCTCTGAGCTGTCAGCACAGAGCCCAACACAGGGCTCGAACTCACAGACCTTGAGATCGTGACCTGAGCTGAAGTCAGATGCTTAACCAACTGAGCCATCCAGGCGCCCCTTTAAGAGTCTCTTATGGTTTGTTTCCCTCTCTCTTTTTTCTTCATATGTCTCACATATGTCTATGTCTCCATCCCATATGTCTATCTGTTGTGTTTCTTAAATTCCACATATAAGTGAAATTACATGGTATTTGTCTTTCTCTTAATGACTTATTTCGCTTAGTGTAATACACTCGAGCTCCATCCACATCATTGCAAATGACAAGATTTCATTCTTTTTGATGGCTAAGTAATATTCTAGTGTATAAATATACCACATCTTCTTTATTCATCCATCAGTTGTTGGACATTTGGGCTCTTTCCATAGTCTGGCTATTGTTGATAATGCTGCTATAAACATTGGAGTGCATGTACCTCTTAAAATCTGTATTTTTATATCCTTTGGGTAAATACTTAGTAGTGCAATTGCTAGATTGTAGGGCAGTTCTATTTTTAACTTTTTGAGGAACCCCCATGTTTTTCCAGAGTGACTGCACCAGTTTGCATTCCTACCAACAGTCCAAGAGGGTTCTCCTTTCTCCACATCCTCACCAACACCTGTTTCTCGTTTTGTTAATTTTAGCCATTCTGACAGGTGTGAGGTGGTAGCTCATCATGATTTTAATTTGTATTTCCCTAATGATGAGTGATGTTGAGTATCTTTTCCTGTGTCTGTTATCCATCTGGATGTCTTCTTTTGAAAAATGTCTATTCGTGTCCTCTGCCCATTTCTTAACTGGATTATTATTATTATTATTTTTAGGTATTGAGCTTAATAAGTTCTTTATAGATTTTAGGTGCTAACCCTTTATCAGATATCTCATTTGTTAATATCTTTTCCCATTCTGTCGGCTGCCTTTTACTTGTGTTGATTGTTTCCTTTGCTGTACAGAAGCTTTTTTATCTCGATGAAGCCCCAATGGTTTATTTTTGTTTTTGTTTCCCTTGCCTCTGGCGACATGTCTAGTAAGAAGTTGCGGTTGAGGTCAAAGAGGTTACTGCCTATGTTCTCCTGTAGGATTTTGATGGTTTCCTGTATCACACTCAGATCTTTCATCCATTTTGAATTTATTTCTGTGTATGGTATAATGAAGTCCAATTTCATTCTTCTGCATGTTGCTGTACAGTTTCCCCAACATCATCTGTTGAAGAGACTTTTTTCTGCTGGATATAATTTTCCTGCTTTGTTGAAGATTAGTTGACTGTATAGTTGTGGGTCCATTTCTGGGTTTTCTATTCTGTCATTGATCTATGTGTCTGTTTTTGTGCCAATAAAAGACAATAAAGACAATAAGACAATAATGCTTTAGAATAAAGCAGGATAATATCTTTTTGACTTTAGGCTAGGTAAATCTATTAAGCCAGATTTAAAGGAAAAAATTAGTTAATTAGATCCCACGAAAATTACAACCCATTCTTTCAAAAACACTATTACGAAAATGAAGACAAGCTACAGACTAGGAGAAAATCTTTGCCATGCATCTTTCTGACAAAGGACCTTATTCCAGAATGTGTAGAGATCTGCTAAAAATTTAAATGGAAAGTTCAATGGATCCGTCCAACATGCAAAAGACTTGAACAGATAATTAATAAAAGCGAGTATCTATATAACTAATAGATCATATAAGTGTACTCAACATCGTTGTTCTTTAAGGAATTTATATTATAAACCACAGTGCTGTGCTACTACATGTCCATTAGAATGACTAAAATTAAAAGACAATGTCAAATATTGGTTAAATACGGAACAGGTGGAACTCTCATGTATTATTAGTGAGAATGTGAGTTGGTATAATCCTTTGAAAAAATATTTTGTCAGATCTCTTGAAGTTTTATATATGAAACTTATTTTCATATATAAATAATTTATATACCAGCATTAACTTATGAACCAGCAATTCCACTCACAGGTATATATTAAATGGAAATATGTACTCACTAAAAGACATGTGTAAGAGTTCATACCAGTGCTATTTATAATAGATCAAAACTGGAAACAACTCAAATATTCATAGAAGATAATGAGTTATTAGACAATTCACAATCCAGCAGGGAAAATCAGAATAGATCGAACAGGAAGGCAGCTGGATGACAATTCTGTGTGAAGCTGGTCACGATGTTGGTGCTAGAAGCCTGGGTCCCACCTGAGAGTATAACTGGAGGCTAAGTGCTGTGAGTTCTACTTTCCCACATAAAAGTGGGGTTAGCACTGCTTATGTGCTCTCTCTGTCTTTGTGAAATGTCTGAAGCTCCTCTTTCAATTTTTTTCCTATAGGTTTTTCCTCGTGAGGACAAGACCAAGAATCACACACATCCTGGCAGGCTAATAATCTGGTGCCAGTTAAACCAATTATCTGTCCACCATGTATTTCATGGGTTGAAAAGAACCAGATTCTGCTTTAATAAAAATTGTACTAAATTGTAGATGGTATCCTGGAGATCTTGGAATACTAAAAGGGCATTAGTGGAAAAACTGGTGATTCAAATAGTCTGTAGTTTAATTAATAGCACTGTACCAGTGTCTTGTTTCTTAGTTTTGACAAATATAACACGGTTCTGTCAATACTAACATAAAGGGAAACTGGGTGAAGGCTATAAAGGAATTTTCTGTAGTCTCTTTGCTACTTTCCTGGAAGTCTAGAATTATTCCAAAATAAAATAAATAAAATAAAATAAAATATTTTTTAAAAACCCAGCCAAAAAATAATATGTCTTTTATCTTCAAAATAAAAAATAAAAATGTTATTAGGTGTTTTGAACACAATATAAACATCTTTAGAATGTTATTATTTCACAGTTTTCACAGTTATTTCACAATGAATTATTTCACAGTTTTTCTGTCATTCATTAGTAAAGACTATTTACCAATCACACAAATTAAATATAGGAGTAGCTTATAAGGATGTAATGACAAAGTCTTGTAGAAATACTGATTAAGGTTTTTACCTCAAACCTTGATTATGCCAGCTAAACATTTGGGTTTCTTTACTCTAGTTTTCTTCTGCGTGACATTCCAAACTCCTCCAAAAATATGGTAAAGAACTCAATACCAAGAATAGGTAAAAAGTTTAAGATATGAGTTATATAGGGAGGAAATTTTAGACAATATTTAAAATGTGTAAAAACATAGTTTCTAGAGGAAGAACATTAGTAAATGGGGTTCCTAGTGATTGACAGTATTACCAAGTTTAGGGATGTCCTTTTAGCATCCACATCACTGGTACACACTGAGAGGTTAGGAAGTTTTGGAACCATGTAAATTGGAATTCATAATTTTATTGTGTTCTCTTACAAACAATTTGTTTCTCGCTTGGCTCAAGATGCTAATTATGGAACTTCAGATTTTAACTATCAGGTGAGTCGGATACACATTTTGGTGAAGGAAATTTCGAGGGCCTTAGAGCAGAGCCCTAAGGCAGGGTCTGCTCTGCTTCTCTCACTCCAGCCTCTGACGGAAATACTGCGTGACAGGTACAGAGAGACTGAGCTCTGGTTTTTGTCCACAAGAGAGAAATCTTTTCCCACCATGTGAAGAGTTGTGACTAGACACAAAAAGATAGGAAAACCCCTAATAGCCTCAGACATAACCAACCATAACATAGCCAATATCTAAGAGAAGGGGTATTCTACAACAAGACTATCCTGGGTGCAACTGTCATTGTGTTAGGAATTTGACTCAATACAGCTACATGTGTCTAATCTTTACTGCCACATGTTCTATTTCATGACTAAGAATATAAACTAGAATGAACTGACAAGAGAAATTATAAAATCTATATAATTAGCATTAGTCATTCTTCATTATGAGCAAAGATTTTTGAGTCAAAAAGAACTGGATTTTTATCTTATCTCTGCCATTTGCGATCTCGATGACCTTGGCAAGTTACTTATCTGAGCCCTGGTTTCCTTGCTTGTAAATTGGAGATAACAACAATGCCTATTTCATCGGATTGTTTTGTGGGCTGAGAATAAAGTGCCAAGTCCAGCACATGGCACATAATGAGAACCCAGGAGAGCCCATTACATATTCATTCTCTCCACCCTCTTCTAGTTCTCTATTATATACGGAATCCAGAAGATTTCATGTGTAGACAAACACAGGTGTGGGCACATGTAGCCAATTCCAAGGCTTTGGCCATGTATGGCGTTTCCATTCTACTTGTGATTTTCTCTGAGACCATTTTCCCTCTTCTCTTCCTCCTACTTCCTTACTCCTCCCTTTGCCAATACCTTCTTTCTCTCCTCCTACCTTTCTCTTCCTCTCCCCTGTTTCTCCTCCCTGACACTTTCCTTCTCCTTCCTACCCTCCTCTTCCCTTCTTCCCCCCATTCCTCTTCCCAGGACAGGATGGGGAATGTTCACACACACAAAGGCAACCAGGATTAAAAATTAATGTTTAACTGCATTATTGAAAATTCTAGATCTTTCTTTCACAATAAAAGCCGTCTCGTGCCTCATTAGAAGCAAACATAGTCCTAAAGCAGCCCACTGACTATAAGTAACTCAAAAGCAAATAGAACTCTCCTCCCTTACAACCAAAGTAGCCATTCAAAGGAGGATAATGTCATGTCATTACTACCTGTGGAAAGGCCCCAAACCACCTCTTGTTCGGCCATATGCTGGACTATTTTCAGAAATAGTATGGTAGTTGATTACTTTGAACCGGTTTTAATTTTTATTTTCCCACATAAATAAGGGTGTCATAATCTCAATTGTAGGGGAATGGGGAAAGTTTTCTGAAATATTCTTATCCTCTGATTATTCTGAAGGCTTCCATGGTCTTCATTTCATCCCTCCTTTTCAACCCCCAAAACTAAAATGTAAGGGGGATTACAGACTTAGTGTAAGGCCATAAGAGGAGAAAGCCCCATGGATAGAACAGGAGAGGACTATTGTACAGGGTTGTCATTGATGAGGTGACCAGCTGACCCATGTCTGAAACTGCAGTAGATCCCAAGCACCTTAGGACTATGCAACCTTAACTTCTGCAGGACTCTTAAAATCCCTGATACATTCTGAACTCAAAAACTCAGATATTCAGTTATTAGAAAAATGTGTAGTTCAGAAGAGCTCAATTTATATTCCTTTTTCTGAAATTGATTGCAGTGTGAATTCTGGTTGGAAGTTGTTGGCTCAGGTATGGACTTCTCTTAGGTCTTCAAGGAGTGTGTACCAGATGTTTGATGAGGGCTGGAGTAGTAGTACCAGCCTCTTGATGCATATGCTAAGATTTTTAAATGTTACCCCGTATTAGAGAAAATATTGCCCTTTAAGATCCCCTTGGGCAATACAAATAGAGAAATGAAGATCATTCAGAGGAGCAAAAATATAAATATGTTTGTAAATATGTTTGTAAAACAATTGACATTACATCTGAGAAAATATATAAGTGCTTTCAGTAAGGTGTTCAGTGGAGAGGGAGAAAGTGCATGTTTTTAACTGAGATAGGGAAAGTAGTAAATGTTCAGGGAGGGGATGCTTCCAATGCTAAAAAACTGAGAAGTAGATAAATTTCTCTGAGAGTGGAGGGCACAGAGGCATGGAATGTGACTTGGGAGAAGGCTCAGAAGAATAGGTACTTTGTCTAGATTTAGGGGGGGATTGATGACTAGAGAGAAGTGAAAGAAAGAGAACTACCTTTGGTTTTTCTGTTACCATTTGGCAAGCCCACTGGGATGAATATGGACTTGGGTGCTTAGATCCTCTGCAGATGAAAGTCTGTTGCCCAGCCTGTGGGAAAGCTGTCCACAGGCAGCCTCCTGCTGTCAGTCCCTTCAAGTTTGGCTGCACAGAGCCACCTTGCTCACAGACACACCCTTCCAGGGAGACCCACACTCAATGACTGATCAAGGGGCAGGTATAAAAATCTAGCCATTTTGGCCTTAACTGGAGAAATTCTGATGTCCTGTTTCAACTCTAAAGCTCTCTATAGGGTCAGCTAAAGCTGTCATCAGGCCCACATCAAAGCTCAATTTTCCCTGTGCCCAATCCTGCTGTTTTTCCTACCCTCCCATAGGTGCTGATCTAAGAGCATTCTAATAAATGTTCTACATTCTAACTCCATCTCAGGGTCAGCTTCTTGGAAAACCCACCTTCTCAGTACATTAATTTTCATAATAACTCCCTTAAGTTGGTATTATTAGCTCTATAGAGGTGAGAGATTAAGACTTAGGTTAAATAACTAGCCAGAAGTCATACACATTGGCATCCACATTCAACTACAATATCTGTGCTCTTTTTAGTATACCATGTTGCCTGCTAAAAGGATCAGCTGTAGACACATTAGTTTCATGCATGTGCAGTAACTAATACTTGTGTGTCTTTATTAGGTCAATAGTTATTTACTAAATACCAGTGTTCTGGAAATTTTATAGTTATGGAAGGAAGAAAGATGAAATGCGAGATAGGGTTGCTCCCTACATAAAAGCTTTGCAGACACGTGAAAGGATCTTGTTTCTGCTTTATAATGACATTCTACATGTCTAATGCCAGCTTTGATAGTGTCTTTGAAGATCAACCTTTCTCAGTTATATTTTCATTTGTAATTTAATTAGAGATTAAAGAAATTAATGGGATATGAATGTAAAACAAAGAAAAAAGTTTTGCTTTGAAAGATACAATGAAGACAGATACTAAAAAATTGCTGCCAAACTAGTTGTAACCAAGACAACTGTAAAATATTGGAAGATGTTGTAAACATCTAGGGAAGATATATACTTATACTGCTTCTCAAATATTTTTAAGTTTTCACTTTAAAAAGCACAAATGGAAATCTTGGATGATGCATTTTGAGTGTGGTTCACGCAGGAAAGAAAAAGGATGGATTTAAAGTAAAAAAAAAAAAAAAGAAAAAAGAAAAAAGAAATTGGCCCAACATGAAAAGATTGGCAAATGAATATACATTTATATGATATGTTTTGAGTTAGAACAAAATATTTAAGGTATGTATGCATCATTTTTTATGATTCCCTGCTTTAACCAACTTTTTCTGTTGGCCACAGTTGCCGCTAAATTGAGGTTCTCTACCATACTTACTAAGACCATGTAACCCCAAAACAATAGCTCTCATAAAGAATATATTCAGTAAAAGTTGATTATATAAATGAATCACTCCCAAACATATGAGAGGAAAGTTATTTTAAGTAATGTATTGTGTAGATTATATCCAAGTACCACATATAGGGTAAGGTAAGGTAATATTCAACCTTTATTTGTTGTTCAGTCTTTCTTTGTTAGTGTACTACTGAACTGATTTTGCTTTTTCAACTTTGTGTACCAATCTGTAGTGAAACATTTAAACTAGTTATATGGTGAGGCAACACATTTAGAAGGGCAAATTTAGCTAAAAAAAAAACCAGCAGAAATTTCCTGCTTATAAGCTAACGGTGAGAATTAAAACAAAAACAAATTCTTAATCCCACAAAAACTGCAACTATTTAACTTTTCCTACAAATATATTAACCATTAATTTATAGTTAACTGCTACTTCACCTTTTTTTATCTTTGACTTTTCTCCCAAATCTCTGAATGGTAACAACCTTCATTTCCATTGTCGACTCATCATACTTTCCCACACACATAATATCTACTTTTTTTAAAAAAAAATTTTAAACGTTTATTTATTTTTGGGAGATCGAGAGACAGAGTGAGGGAGGGGCAGAGAGAGAGGGAGACACAGCATTGAAAGCAGGCACCAGGCTCTGAGCCGGTCAGCACAGAGCCTGACGCGAGGCTCACACCCACGAAGTGTGGGATCATGACCTTGGCCGAAGTCAGACGCTCAACCGACTGAGCCACTCAGGCGCCCCCATAATATCTACTTTTATAACTGCTCCGTATTTAACATGCAACTACATAAAGACAATATGCTATCTTGACTTTTCCTAGGTTTATATTGATTTTCCACACATAGTGGAGTGAGAAGCCACTCCATAGATCATGGAGCCACAGATCTGCGTTTGTCTTGGTGACCAAATAGCTTACATTAAAATCATTGGTTGGAATTCCTGGCTAGATCTAAAATTCTGGAATTTTGCCATGTTTCGGGAGAAAAGCAAGAATGACACTGATAGTAGTATTTCTATTCTACAGAGGCAGAGTTTTAAAATTTACAGTATAAATGAAAGTATAAATTTTAAGTATAGTACTTCATTTTATAACCTAAATCAAGATAAAAATTAATCGAATTTTAGGAAATAAAATCATTTAGGAATATATTGTTACTACTCTCACTACCATCAATATTTGGTATTATTATTTATCGTTGAAAAGTTAAATAAAAAACCACCTTCATTTATCCTGAATCTTTTCTTTCAGTCAAAATTTTTCATAGCTTATTATTGATAATGAAGCATCATTAGTTGCTCTTAGTTGATAATGAAAGAACCTAAACCTTCAGAATAATTCAATATCTTCTCAAAGCTTTCCAACCCAGCTTTCGAATCTTCTGTTGTCTTACTATAGCTACCACCGAGTGCTAAAAATATGTTATTTCACGCAGTAGCAAATGCTCTTACACACCTGTTTGCATTATAAGAGAGAAGACAATTTCCTTAAAGCAGATGAGCAGATAATTTTTAAGTTAATATTGTGTATTAGGTATAGTGTCAGATACTGTAAGGTATACAAAAGATGAAGATGTGATCAAGGAGTTAATAATTTGGGTGAAGAGATAGACTATGTCAAATTGCTCATGTTGTAAATAACAAAGGATTAATTACTCAAGAGTCAAATGTTCTACAAGCATAGAAGGAGAAGATCCTTCAGACTCTAGTGTTTGAGGGAAGTCAGGTTTAGCAGACCCTCAGGGACTGGGCAGGATTTGAATGGGTGGGGAGAGGAGTGTTGGCTTTCCAGGATTGGGTGGGGAGGGGCTGAGGGTTTTGTAGAATGAGTTGCAAAGGCTGTAGGATATGTAGAGTCTATTCAGAAAAAATAAGTTTGGTAGAGATTTTATGGAGGAAAGTAGATAAGATGGTGCTCTAAAGGATAGTTTGGTCAGATTAGAGGGTCAAGGTAAAGGACACTGGGTTACAGCTTAGGTACTTTTGGCTTCAATAAGTACAACTGTTTTGTTTTGTTTTTTGTTTTTTTCCCCCAAATTGTGTCCCAGGAACATAAATTTTGAAAGCTTTGAGGAGATGTATCATTGGAGATTAAAAAAAAATATTTCCAGAGGCAATTTCATTTGGCGAATATTGAGCTAAATGAAGTTTTTTCCTTTAGGAAGTATTAATCTTTAATATATTCATATGCATTGTAAATTTCCAAGAAAGTGACGAATGTAGTATATAGTGTTTTATAAACCTGTGGAAGTGGAAAAGAAGGCTCATAGAATACATATCTTGAAGGATAAATTGATGCAACTCTGTGACTGATTAAATATGTGAAGTAAGAAAGAGTGCAAACAAAGATAAAAGATGTTAAAGTTGAGAGATCGTAAAAAAATCATTGTATAATCATTGCTATTATTTGTCAAGCTGCTATTACATGCCAGGTAGTGCAGATGAAAGACTGGGACTCTGAAGTTTAAGTAATTTGTCTAGGGTCATATAGATAATATGTGGTTGTCACAATAGTGCAATCACACTGTATTGAAATGATTGATGGAGAAACACTAAAGACGTAAGTGAAAGGATATGAAGTTCCTTTAATCACAAAGGATGTAGAAGCTTATGGTACCAATTTACACAAAGCAGGAGGTAACACAGTGCACACCCAGATGGAGGTACAGGTGCAGGCAATACATGCTACACAGTGTGATGATTCTGCCAGATGAGTTTCTTTTCTCTCCCTTCCTTCCTTCCTTCCTTCCTTCCTTCCTTCCTTCCTTCCTTCCTTCCTTCCTCTTTCTTTCTTTCTTTCTTTCTTTCTTTCTTTCTTTCTTTCTAAAAAATCTATGTGATAATCTGGAAATCACTGTTACTAAATAACCCCAGCAGATTTTTGAGTGCTTATTGTGGAACCAGGTGAATCAAAGGTTACTCTTCCAAGAATAATATCTTATAGACAGTTCAGGCTATAAGCCTACTGAACTGAAGTCCATTATTTTTTTAAAGTTTATTTATTTTGAGAGAGAATGAGAGAGAGAGAGAGAGAGAGAGAGAGAGAGAGAGAGATAAAGGGAGGGGCAGAGAGAGGGGAGAGAGAGAATCCCAAGCAGGCTCTGCACAGGTAGTGAAGAGCCTGATGAGGGGCTTGACCCCAAGACTGTGAGATCATGACCTGAGCTAGTCGCTTAACCCACTAAGCCACCCAGGCATCCCTCAAAGTCCATTATTAAACACAGTAACTGGTAGACCCGGTGTTTAAATCCAGGTCTACTTTGTTTCAAAGCCCAAATTTTCCCTCTATACCTGACCGTTGATTTTGTGTACTGATGGAAGAATGGTAAAGCTATTAGAACACCATTGCCTGCTAATATTTCCTATCCAGGTCTACTGAAGAACTTGACTTTTTTTGCTTCATAACTTGGGCATCAAAGTGCCCCTGTGACTTAACTTACTTTTTCTAAGTCCTCCATACAAAAGAAAATCAGTGCATGTTTTAAGGGATTCACTGGGTATCAAATCCCTGGTTGGTTTGTTTAAAGCAGAGGTTACTCTATGGATGTGCATCTTTGTCTTATATTCCTAAGACTATGGTGTTATAACATGTGCAATCTATACTTTGGTGGGACAAGTCTTCCTAAAGGAAGATGATCCGAATAACTTTTGATGGGCACTGTTCTAAGTCCTGACATATACATCCTCATTTATCCTCACAGCAATGGGATGAGGGTTAATGAGATAATACTATCAGTTACCCTCACTTTAAAAATCTAAGTAATTTTCCTAAGTTCACACATTTAACAAATGATAGAACTCAAGTCAGACTTTAGACTCCGTATTTTTATTTTTACTTATTTTTATTTTTTTAATGTTTATTTATTTTTGAGAGAGAGAGAGAGACAGAGCATGAGAGGGAAAGGGGCAGAGAGAGAGGGAGACACAAAATCCAAAACAGGTTCCAGGCTCTGAGCTGTCAGCACAGAGTCCAATGTGGGACGTGTACCCATGAACCTTGAGATTATGACCTAGCCGAAGTCGGAGGCTTAACTGACTGAGCCACACAGATTCCCCTTATTTTTTATTTTTTTAAGTTTATTTATTTATTTTGAGAGAGAGAGAGAGAGAGAGAGAGAGAGCGCATGGGTGACGTAGGGGCAGAGAGAGAGAGAGACTACCAAGCAGCCTTTGCAGTGTCAGTGCAGAGCCCTATGTGGTGCTCGACCTCACTCACTGTGAGATCATGACCTGGGCTGAAGTCAAAAGTTGCATGCTCAACCTACTGAGCCACCCAGGTGCCCCATCCACATTAAAAAAAATGTTTATTTATTTTGAGAGAGAGAGAGAGAGAGAGAGAGAGAGAGAGAAGGGGAGGGGTGGAGAGAGAGAATCCAAATCCATGCTGAGTGTGGAGTCTGACACGAGGCTTGATCTCATGACCTGAGCCAAAATCATGAGTCTGACACTTAACTGACTGAGTCACTCAGGTGCCTTTAGACTCCGTGTTTTTAACTCAAACCCTGTAAGGTGATGGCCATGCAAATCACACTGCAATACTGGATCTGTTTTGCTTCAGTCTCCTTGCCACTGTCTGTTGCTGTTGCTCTTACTTTCTCTGTCTCTTGGAAGTCTTATGAGGCTATTTCTGCTGTCACGCCTATCGTCATCTTGACACTCATCTTTTTAAAATGATGTTTAACTTTGACTTCCTTCATTCAGTGGCACCGCCTATCTTCAGGACTCCTTTCTTTGGTCAACACTCTTACAGGTATGAGGGAGTGTCCTCTCTTATAGTGTTATGATGCTTTTGCTTTTTTCCCCCCTTCACAAATTTTTAACCACACCCACACTATTATGTTTTAAAACAGATACTTTCCTTTATCTGTTGAGAAACGTAGACATGTTCTGTTGGGAGGTGGAGGGATTTGACAAACATTTAAAATTGCCTAAAATCCTCTCTCCATGTAAATTTTTATTATGAATATTTTCCCAATTCTCTATATTTTATCCTATCTTCTCCTCATCATACCAACATCCATTGAGCTCCTACTAATATGGTGGGCACCATGCTAGTAACATAAGGATAAGTAAGAAAACATCCTGATCTTTGGGTGTTCAGTGTCTCAGAGGACAGATGCACACAAATGGATAACAGGTACAACATGGAAAGTGCAATGCTAAAAGAATGTTAAAAGTACCCGGGGAAAAAGGAAGAGATAGAGAAAGGACATACTTGATCTGAGGCTTTGGGAGATGAGCAGGAATTCATTGGTTGGAAAAAGAAGCAAAGGGCAAACCAGGCAGAGTGGATTATATTAAAAAAATGCATGGAGTTGTGAATGTACATGGTACATTGGAGGAAAAATGGATTTCTGATAGATTTAAAGACCAGAATATATGCAGAAGAAGGGAAGGAAGTGATTATTTACTAGCTTTATATGCCATGCTGAAGAGTTTGGGTTTAAGTCTGTAGACAGTAGGGACCCCCTTTTTCCAGGTTCAGTCTTTGTACTAATACCTTCACCTCTCCCAGATCCTTCTTTAACTCCTGCTCGGGAATAAAATTGGGAGTTGAAGGTGGGCAGGCTCAGCAGCCAAGGCAGCTTCTGATTTTAAGAGAAAATTTGATTCCCTTTTGACATTAGAAAAATCCTCAGCCTTTGCCAAATAAACCGGTATTGGTTTTGGCAACATTTGTCAGGCAGGATGAGTTTTTCTACCAATTTTACTGCATAGTTTTAGAATCAGTATGACTCTCATTCATGCAGTACTGGTTCGGTGAAGATGAGTGCTTATTAACTAAAGACTTTTTCTAAGTGAGGGCCTCTCTAGGTGACATATAAATACAGTCCACTTTGTGTGTGTTTGAACTGTTGGGATAATCCAAATCATCAAATGTCTGTCTGGGTATTAAGCTGCTCCTACTAAGAAGCTTTGTACATTTCCTGCAAAGGTTGGTCATTTTCTTTCCAAACTTATGAGCAAACATTTCTGCCATTTTTTTTTTCAAACTTGATCTTGATAATGTTTTTGTAAATCCATTTCACTGCCTGCCCTTCTCATATCTTTTTTGGGAAAGCTTGTCATACCACAGTCCTGGGAAAGCCACATGACCCCATGACCTCTCCCAACTTCCCAGTCACGGGATGCACATCTGACCCTAGGACAACCAATCCCTTTGCCGATCAGTGATAAAGCAAAATCTCTTTTTCCAGATTGTTTTTAAAATTAGGAGAGCTACAGTCTGTAGACAGAAATTTAAACATTGATTCTTCCTATCTATTCTTACACTGGAATAATCTTTTTAAAACGTCTTCCATCCTAGCTCTTTTAGACTCAGGTGAGTGAGAACACACACACACACACAGACACACACACACACACCCCGTTGTGTCTCTCTGATGTCTATTTATTAATTTAACAGTTATTTTATATTTCCAGTGTGCCTAGTGCTAACTTTATTGTCATAAACCCTAATCCTCTATGGCATGGTGTGAGTAATTTCTTTTTTTTTTTTTAATGTTTATTTATTTTTGAGCAAGCAATAGAGAGAAAGAGCAATCAGGGGAGGGGCAGAGAGAGAGGGGGGACAAAGAGGGTGGGCTCTGCTTCAGCCCGATGTGGGGGCTCAAACTCGTGAAACACATGAGATCATTACCCAAGTCAAAGTGGAAGCTTAACCTACTGAGCCACCCAGGTACCCCTGGTGTGAGCAATTTCTAAACCACCTTTATAAAATATCTCCCATTCTTCCAGGGTGGTGGCATGGGAACGGGCTAAATACTTCCCATATCAACTTTTATTTGCCATTTATTAATATGTTGATTCCTTATTGTCTATCTTAAACCAAGCATGATTTGTTAGCTTTGTATCATGACCGAATAAATGATGAGGTGGGCTTCCTGCCAGGTAGAAGGCCTGTATACAACACACCCTGAGGGCTGATGGGGGCTGGGAGGGAGGGGAGGGTGGGTGATGGGTATTGAGGAGGGCACCTGTTGGCATGAGCACTGGGTGTTGTATGGAAACCAATTTGACAATAAATCTCATATATTAAAAAAAAACACAAAAAAAACAAAAACACAGTCACACACGCGTGCACTCACACTCTGATCTTTTCAAAGGACAAAATAGTAATGATTGAAGGCAGTTGAAATGAGCATAGCCTGGAGGTATTGTTTAATATATTTTCCCCACATCATATGTATATTTATGTAATTCCAAGAAACTAAGTGAAGACACAAAGTTGTTAATGCCTTGAGGCCTTGTGTGTAAACAAAGGACCACATGGTAGGGAGCCAGTTTATGCGTTTTCTCAGCAAAAGCACTGATCGCTGCAGCTAAAATGATTATACAATTGACACCAGTCGTGCTGATGATTAAAGTCTGTTCATTCCTTATCTATTGACAGCTGAAGCCTGTTCTTTGTACAGTTTGAAGGAGAAGCATAGGATACCATGTTATATACATGAGCGCTTTTTATTTTTATTTTTGTTAAATGGAAGCAAAACCCGGAGTGCTGCACTGAGCAACAGCTTAAATTTAGTTGTTTCTGTTTTTCCTGAGAATGCATTTTTAACTTCAACTTTCCAAACCCTTTTTTTTCCCTTTGGATTTATGAGTTCTTTTCTTATACTTCAGAGATTTGTCTACCAGAGAGATGCCAGGCCTTCAAGGTCCCATCGGGTTACGTTGTGAGGCCTGGAGACAGCCACGTCACCCACCCCCGACTCAATGCAAGCCTGCAGTGTAGACTGCACCAATTGCGTGAGACGGCATACAAGACCACATAATAGAGGGGATTAGATGAGAACAAAAATTTCTTTGCTTTATTTATAGTATCATTGTAGAAGGATGAAAAGCTACAACTCAGCTCTGCCTGGGTGAGGACTTGCAATAATCCACTCAAAACTTTGTTCCCTTGACTTTGCCTTGTAAAAGCTTCTGTGGCTCCTGTGGATTATTACTTCATAATGCTTGGACAAACATCAATTAACATACATCAAAACGTTTCCATTTGTGTCCTTCTATGAATGGAGGAGAAGCAAAAGATACAACAGGGTTGGAAACACTCACATGGAGAATACAGGAGGCCAGGCTGTGCAGAGGATAGCGGTGTGCTATTTGATGTGTCTTGGAAATATTGCGTTTCTTTTTCTTTTCTTTTTTTTTTTTTTTTTTTGAATTTATTACTTTGAGGGGAGGAAGGGCAGAGACAGAGGGAGAGGGAGAATCCCAAGCAGGCCCCACTCTGTCAGTGAGGAGCCCCACTCGGGGCTTGATTCCACAAACGGAGATAACATGACCTGAGCTGAAACCAAGTGTCCTACGCCCCACTGGCTGAACCACCCGGGCGCCCCGGAAATATCGCACTTATGGAGCCTGGGGTAATTATCAAACCAGACCTCTAAAGACCGGCTTATTGGAAACCTTTGCTACAATAAGGACTATTTCTTTTGAAACCTAGGAAATCCGTTGTTAAAAATCAGATGAGGTTTGTGAATCTGGCTGTTAAAATTGGAGACAGCAGAAGTTATGTTAATTTTCATAGTCACTTAGGAACTTTTTAATCTTTTTCAAAAATTTGCAGAGGTTAATATAGGACTTCTTTCAAGTAATGTAGATAATAGAAATATACTTGACATAAACGTTTGAAAATATTTATATAAAAATCAATGTCCAAGAAAAGTATTCCCATAACATTTCATATTATGGAGTTTTAAATACACTCCATATCTTGCTGTCTGGCTTACTTTTGTACAGATATTTTCTACCCATGATATCAATACTATATGTAGCTGGAACACATTTAACGGTCAAATAAATTGTTGTCTTTATTGTTGCTTATAAAAAAATTGACAATTGGGGCGCCTGGGTGGCTCAGTTGGTTCGGCGGCCGACTTCGGCTCAGGTCATGATCTCGCGGTCCGTGAGTTCCAGCCCCGCATCGGGCTCTGTGCTGACAGCTCAGAGCCTGGCGCCTGTTTCAGATTCTGTGTCCCCCTTTTTTTCTGCCCCTCCCCTGGTTGCTCTCTGTCTCTCTCTCTGTCTCAAAAATAAATAAACGTTAAAAAAAAATTTGAAAAATTGACAATAGATTCTTGTTCAGTGTGAGAAGATTACACTAATATTAGCTCTCAGTGTGTGTTTATATGATAATAATGAGTGTATTTACATGGCAAATCGTCACAACATATTAATGTTGCTATTAAACACAGTGAATGATTTAAAAAAACACAGTGGAATAAATTAAGAAAAACCTCATATGCAGGGTTATTCTATGTATTATATAGTACCAAGGCTCAGTTCCTGGGGAATTTCATTAATAAACCTCAATAATTATACTGGGCCAATTTGCTATAATCTGCAAATTCACATGGTTAGAGTGGTATTAAAGCATACTCGTTTTCGTAGATTGTCTTATAAATCAAACTGAAAGGTTGCCTTTTGCATTAATTTCTTTTGCAAATATTTGTCTTAGAAAAAATTATAATAATATTCTAGTGTTCAGAAAATTAATAAGAATATCCAGATTCTGCTCAATAAGAAATAAGAAAACTCCTCTTGTATAGGAGCAGAAGTGTTTGGAATGCAAGAATCACTTGTTTGGTCTGTTAAGATGGGTCAATTGTCAGATGCTGCATCTGGAGGAAAGGGAGAAATCTTGGTGCCTGGAGGGACAGAGCTGTAGACAGAAGTGCCTGTAATTTATCTTAATGTAGGGTCAGTCTAACCGTGAAGACACCTGATTGGGAGGTGGGCCGCTTGAGATACAAGATTCAGGCAAAGGCCTCACGTGGGGGATACCTGTGTATCCTCTTTGCCCTTTCCACACTGAAGCATCCTGAGACTAGAGTTCTGCTTTTCCGTTGTGTATATAGCTGCAACCATGGTGATGTCTTGCCATGTGACCCTTTATGTCAACTAGTTTCCATTATCTGTGTGGAAGGAATCTTTTTCTGGAAAGTCATTGTATCTGATTTGTGTTGAGTACAACTGAGCTTGAAGAGAAATGCTTCCAAATAGGCAAGAGATTGTCTCCCACTTTTGGCTCTGTTGACTGTGCACAACTGTTTTGCTCACTCCTTTAATTCAGTTGGAACATTAGAAACCTGGGCCTTTTTTGGAGCTCCAGCACAGGTCTCACAGACGGAAATTTGGCAGGGAGGGACAAAAACGTGGGCTTTGAAGACGGGAGGACCCGGTTTCTGCTGCTGTCTCTGCTATGTATATCACAAGGTTGTTAGTGGCAAGGAGAATTAGTGACAATGTGTGATATGTCCAGCACTTTTTCTTGACATTTGGTGGGAGCCTGACAGAAGCTATTATGAAAAATAGTCCCATTTCTCCCACATGTGGCAATGTTAGCTCTGTTTATTCAGAAGTACTAGGTGGCTTGATCATCTCCCATTTATCTTATTTGACTGTGGATGTAGAAGAAGAGTGGGAAGAGAATAACAAGGGTGGGAAAAACTGTGGAGAACAATGGGATATTAGCAGATTCTTAGCTATTTATTTGCCAGTAAGATTCTCTGAAGACTTCTCACATAGGGAAGTGCATTTAATCCAGCCCAGCAGGCAGTCGCGTTCCTTGTACGTTTATAACTTTTATATGAGCTTGGATGAAACTTCCTTATGCTGCTTTGAGGAAAGAGCCTTGGCCTGGTTAAATTTAATCTATTTTGATAAATAAAAACCTTTATTATAAGAGATACCATACTTCCAAGGCCCTTTTCCATCAGCTTGCTTCTTTTGGTTGTCTATCACATGACTATATCATTTTTAGACACTAAATGAAAAGCATGTGTAACAGAGCACAGAACTGCACTTTTAGTCCATGTTACCATGGGTAACGTCCGATATGAAAAATGGGCTTTCTTGAAGTAGAACACACTACTTTAATTATTACATGCGGTATGGAAACATGAATATTTATACAATTAGAAACTTGGAAGCATTGTGCAAATTCTTTCTAGTTGGACTCTCACATAGGCATTTTCCCCCCAATCTGCTCTATAAATGCAGACCAAAAGATGAAATATTGTGACAGCCCTAAAGTCACTGGTTCTAGGAAAAAAATGCTAGTCATGTGAAATAAATTGCTAGCACTGAGCCCCAAATTTGCTTGGAGTGTTTATTTGCTTATTTATTTAATTTTTTGGTGTCTATTTTCACTTGAGCAATGGTGGGGTGCTCTTGTTATTCATAACTTTTGTTCTATTAAGTTCTGTGTGATGAAATTAAATCACACAAAGGAAGTATGTGGCTTATTAGAATATTTGAACTGTGCACTTAAGGTTGTAAATCAGGTCTTACTATAATGCCCTCTTAATTGATTTTTTTCCCCCATATTTTCCCCTTCGGATTCTAATTTTTGGGTGCAAAGATAGATCTTATGTATTTTCAAAACTTAATTTGACTCATGTGGGAACACATAAAACCTATTCTCTTTACTTAAAACCCACATGCATATACATACATAAGTACTCAAGCAATTAAAATTCAAGACATTAATCTTTCTTAAAATGTTAAGCTTGTCCTCTAGCTTGTCCTCATAAAGAACTGTGACTCTGCTAAGGATTTCATTTTTAAATTTCTTAGACAAAAGTAGCTAAGAGTTTTATTTCTCTGCTAGTTTTATATGTTATTTATTTATTGATGTTAAATTTATTTGAGTTCTTGTCATGTATGTTGCTGGACTTTATATAAATTGTTGCACTAGGCATAAGATTTATAATGAATTTAAATTAGTAGTAATTAATTAGATTGAATTAATAGTAATTCTATATCTAATTGAGTATGAGATTGGTAGTATTATTTAATAGGAAAAATAACTCATACAAGACAATGAATTTAATGCAGTTTATTAATAACTCTTTTGTACACTGTATGAATAAAACCCCAAATTACTAATTTTTAAAAAATGTGTATTTATTTATTTTGAAAGAGAAAGAGCGTGCGAGTGTGCAAGTGGGGAGGGGCAGAGAGAGAGGGAAAGAGAATCCCAAGCAGGCTCTATGCTGTCAGTGCCAAGTCCAATGTGGGGCTCGATCCCATGACCCTGGGATCATGACCTGAGATGAAATCAAGAATCGGATGCTCAACCGACTGAGCCACACAGGTGCCCCCTGATTACTGATTTTTGATGATAGTTTGGGATGTTGAATCAGCAAAGGAAAAGAATCATTTTGCTTGAAAATATCCTTCAGGTCTATCAGTGGCTACAAATACTGAAGCCAGATAAAGCTTTTGAATACCATTCATCATTTGCTTTGAGCTTCTCTGCAGTCATTTTCGTACTTGCCAGTATCAGCAAGGGGAAAAGAAGCCCAGGTTTGGGGAGAAATTTAATGCAGTAAGTCGGTTATCAGATGCAGCTCAGCAAACTCTGATGACCCTATGCTATTTCAAGGACATACTGTTCTGAGTCTGTAAGGATGGTATAACCTCATCCTCTCCATCTTCAGTCACCTGTCTCTACTCAGGACTGCAACTGATGGAGAACTTAAAAAGATAGAAAAATGGATTTAGATATGAGCCAATAGGCAACAACATGACCTGGCATCTGTCCCTTTAAAAATCTTGTCTTGCCAAGTCTGTACCTAATATTATGGAAAATATATGTTTCATCTATGCCAATCCATTTTTGGTTTTGACCTAAGACATTAAAGAAATCTGAGACCTTTGAGGCTTCTCGTCTTAAGCAAATGTTTTGAAAAGGTTTCAGAGACAATAGATTCAAATAATTGCTGCAGAGAATGAGAGTGGCATGAGAGTTTTCACCAACTTTTGTAGTCAGAAGAAGTTTTTAACAAGAAGGACTTTTAAGGAGACCCATGAGTAAAGAGTTAGAAGAGATTTAGCACTGAGAAGTGGAGGCCACCTGAGACATATGGCGGTGGGCTGCGGGTTATGTTGGGCCGGAACAGGAGGGAGAATGAGTCCTTCCTTATGGTGAGCTGGAATCCTTCCTCCCTTACCTATGCTCCTTGGGAATGAAGAACAGCTGCTCACCATCCATACGGTTCCATTATTTAATCTGCCAGCTTTTTCTGGGAATGAAATAATCCTGATTCCTTCAGGTTTTCATCATGGTGTCTGTTTCCTGGCTCTTGACTCATTTCCACTGATTTTTCTCCAACTCTCCTCATCACAAAAATTATTGGGAGCTCAGAAGGGTCACCACTGCTGCATGTAATGGGAACATGACTAAAACCACCTTTAAAAGCATCCTCTACTGGCGCAACTAATTACTGTACTGTCTCACCCTGTTTCCTGCATGCTTTGGTTTCAGTAACTGGGTTTACAGGAAGCATTGCTTGAAGAGAGGGAAGCCACCAATCTTAATAGATCTTTTTTCTCCTGAAAGTGGAAATTTCAGCAATAGTCTGTATTTGACTCCTTTTCATTTCCCTCTGATTTTTTTTCTGTGCTGATTTTTATACTTGTACAATCTTTTTAGACAAATGGATTGTATTCTACTTGTTTTCGTTGGATTTAAAAGTATAGTAGTGGCTTCCGTTGGTGATGACATTGATTCATTCATGCACTCAGGAAATATTTTTCAATTCCTGGTATGTGAAAAGCTGTATTCTAGGTGGTAGAGTTAAAATGCTGAACAAAGATAGACATAGTCTCTACAGTCTTGTGGGGGAGAAAGACATTAATAAATAGTTGTACAGAGGATTATATAGTTAAAAGTGGAAACACGTGATACAAAGGATATAAGGTTGTGTGAGAGTACAGAAAAAGGACGTTTACTTAAAATAAGATAAGGCTTCCCTGGGGAGAAGAAAGGTGCTTGAGCTGAAATTTGAAGGCAAGTAAGAAGAATTACTTGAACAGAGAAGCAAGTATGTCAAGAACTGCATTCTATGTAGAGGAAACGCCATGTTCAAAGTGTTGTATATTTACCACATGGTCAGTGGAATTGAATTTCCTTAAATTTGTGCTATCAACTTAAACTCTTTAAGTCTGACTTGCCCATTTCCTTTCACCTTATTATAAGGAGTCCCTCAGTTAAGAGTTCCTGTTCTGTGCTGGTCCCATTAAGGGATTTGAATCTTCCCCGATTAAATAACAAAATTTTGTATCATGTTATGTCATCTTCATTTTCTGAGCTGAGTGAATTGATTTGTAAAATGAGATGGAGAATTCAAGATGAGCTCATATAACAACCTGTCTAGCTCAGGCGAGTGTATGTGTAGCTCAAACCAAATCTGGAATATTCGTGTGTGTATCTTTTAATGGATATTCATTGGACTTTGACATATGTAGCTAATCAAAAGAATCACTTTTTAAAATTCATTCAGATTCCTTAGAGCTCTGCTTTGGTATTCTTGAATCAGAATTAGCACTTAGCTTTCACCTTCAATCCTAGACTTCATTTAATGTTTCATGTTGTGAACCCTCTCTATCTGTGTACGCATACATTGCCACAGATATACACCCATTCTTTTCCTTGCTTGTGGATAATCGATGCTAAGATTCCCCAAGTTCCCCAAATTCTAAGAAAATTTCATCACATAGCAAAGCCTCCTTAGGAAACGGCAATAACCGTATATATTTCTCCGGTCAGATTTCCCAATTCTGACCCTCCTGCATACTCCAGGGGATTTCTCTAGTTCTACTTTGATCTCTAATATCTACTTGATTAATCAAGAATTCCCCAAATCCCTTACCTTTCCTTGAATAATATGATCCCTAAGGTTTGACTTAGTCATGTTGACTGTTGGCTGTTGCTTAAACATCTTCGTCTTGAGCCCTAGCTCTCCATTCTTGCACAGCTATTCTTTAGGTACAGAGTGCATATTGCAGTTTCATGTGCCTTGGAACCATGATGATTGTTTGATGAACATGAAATCATCAGTAGGGGGGATATGCAAAAGACACAACAGAAAAAAGGCAGTAGAGTGTCCTTGAACATGTTGTTTCTTTAAGTGCTTTTATTTTTTTTTTTTAATTTTTTTTTTTTCAACGTTTATTTATTTTTGGGACAGAGAGAGACAGAGCATGAACGGGGGAGGGGCAGAGAGAGAGGGAGACACAGAATCGGAAACAGGCTCCAGGCTCCGAGCCATCAGCCCAGAGCCTGACGCGGGGCTCGAACTCACGGATCGTGAGATCGTGACCTGGCTGAAGTCGGACGCTTAACCTACTGCGCCACCCAGGCGCCCCTTTAAGTGCTTTTAATTCAAAATAATTAACATTCCAAAGAGGCGTATTTTGGGGTAACATATTCTTGTTTTCACAAATCTCTCCCCCCTCTTCCCCTTTCTTCCTCTCTCCCTCACACACATAAATTTTAATGCTTTGATGTTCAAAATTATAAATTCTTTTTTTTAGGTTTACTTATTTATTTATTTTTTGGCGGGGGAAGAGGCAGAGAGAGAAGGAGAGAGAGAGAATCCCAAGCAGGCTCCGCACTATCAGCGGAGATACCAATTTGGGGCTCAAACTCACAAACTGTGAGATCCTGACCTGAGTTGAAACCAAGAGCTGGCCCATTAACCAACTAAGCCACCAGGTGTCACTTAAATTATAAATTCTTAATGATATTTTCTTCTGAGGAAACTTTTGTATAGTCATGGGACAAAGTGAGGTAAATCACCTTTGGAGGTATAATTATATATATAATGTTGGCAAAGTTAACTTCATTTTGTGGCATATGTCCCCAAATCTTTAATTTATTTATGAATATATTCCTTTATAACTTAACATTTATTAATTATGAATCTAGGGTGGGTCATGCACTGTGCTATGAATTTTGTGTTTTTGTCTCTGACACTAACACTGCATTGTGGGAGACTGTAAGGAAAAGTATAATATAATACAATAAATGTTATAATAGTTGTGAGGCAGGCACTGTGGGAACTAAATTTAAGCACTCTCATTGGATTCATGGGTCAGAAGCAGCATCCTGGAAACAAGTTTCTCATGTTTATCACATCATATGTATAGTTCTGGACAGATTCCAATGTTAAAAATCAAAATTTAATTATATGAGTTGACATAAAGTTCTCTTTTGTGTAGCCACTAAAATAGAAGTTGCTAGTGCATTTTCAGCTCCTTTTAAAATTGTTGAACTGTTTTATGTAACAAAAAATTATGATCATATTTTTTCATCAGCTGCCAACAAAGACCTCTGCTTGTATCATATTTCCAAGGAAGTTCATGTTGTTACTAAGTCTGTTTTGAAGACAAATTATGTGAATGGAATTCATCAAGCCCTAATTTTGTTTTTCCTATGCTCTACTCAAGCAAAATCAGGATTCTCCTTCCTGGTCAACTATGACATCTAGTATCTTGTTAGCTTTTGCAATCTTGTCTCATAAACTTCTCCTAGTACATGAAAAGTCTCCAAGAAATATTTAAGACCTAGGTAAGAAGGGAATCATATATTTTTACACTTGATAAAGTTAAATTAACATTTACTATATTATATTTTATTATTGTGTTATTTTGTGTGTTAAACCTTGAACACTTTCAGACCTTAGCAATATGATAAAAGCCTTGAAGGAAAGTATCATGTAATTTCATACACAGTAGTTACTCAGATATTATTCAATTCTGGAATATAGATGTATTTTATTAAAATATACCTCCTAGAAGTTTTCACATACAAATTATATCAACATAATCTAATCTAATGGGAGAATATTTGAGGTGCTTCTCCAAGGGTTTTGCATGTATTAACTATTTAATTCTCCTTAATGATGAGGTAAGGATTAGTCTTGTAAATTCTTCCTTTGTACAGTCTCTAAAATGCAGACATTTAAACTCTCTATTCCTGACTCAACTTGAATCTCAAATATTAAGGAAAAATTATTTGAAAGTTGAAAGTAAGGCAAA
The DNA here is from genome assembly GCF_018350155.1 of Leopardus geoffroyi. Lineage (NCBI taxonomy): Eukaryota > Metazoa > Chordata > Mammalia > Carnivora > Felidae > Leopardus > Leopardus geoffroyi. Next base: position 100,565,752 of record NC_059327.1, on the reverse strand, counting down.
AAGGTAACTGTATGACTTTTGTTGTTAAGCTATGGCATTTTCTAATAAGCTCACCTAAAGGTTATCCGTCTGAAGAATGTTTAACTTTTCTTGATGTTTACTGGTATCCATGAGAACATTTTACAACTTGGTAACCACAGATATTAACTTATAGAATACTGAGAAGGTGTACATACTTCTTTTTCTTTTTTCTTTATCTTTTAGAGAGTGGAGCAAGAACATGAGTGGGGGAGAGGAGAAAGAGAGAGAGAGAGAGAGAGAGAGAGAGAGAGAGAATCTCAAGCAGGCTCCCTGCTCAGTGTGGAGCCTGATGTGGGGCTTAATCCCATGACCCTGGGATCATGACCCAAGGTGAAATCCAGAGTTGGACACTCAACTGATGGAGCCAACCAGGCGCCCTTTTATTTTTCTGGTTGCAATGCAAATAGTTTGAGCCCAGTAAAGAAGATAATCCAAATTCATCGTTTCTGGCCCTTCAGGGAAATAATCTGTTCTTTTTGTTGTTGCTCTAATTTAACAGTCTCATTTCAGATTTCTTATTGTTGTTTCACTGACTGTATATACATTGGGCAGTCGATCTCAGTATAATGAGCCAACAAGATAAACCGGCTTTGCTTCCTGCTTATTTCTTTGTCAATAGTTCAGTAAAACTTTAGTATGTATCTGTATGAGAATTCTGCTGTTTTAAGGTTTTTGAAAATTATCCGTTTGATGACAATCTTATGACCTTTTTCTTGAATTATTACAATAACTTACCAACAGTTTTCCTTCCCTACAATCACTGCCCTAATTCGCTATCAATCTTGTATTCTACTTTCAAACCACCACTCCAACAAAATAAAATAATTGCCCATCATAGCAAGGCTAGATTCGATGTGGAACACCAGGCCCTCCGTATTAGTTTCCCGGGGATATCATAACAAACTGCCACAAATTGGGTGGCTTAAAACATAATTCTATTCTTTTGAAGCTCTGGAGGACAGAATTCCAAAATCAAGGTGTCAGTAAGGTCATTCTTTGTCTGGAGATTTTAGTAGAGAGAGAATCCATTCTTTCCCTCTCCCAGCTTCTGGTAGCTGTTGCCATTTCTTGACTCATGGCTGCAAAATCGCAATTTCTGCATCAATCTTCTTCACAGCCCTCTCCTCTTCTCTGGGCTTTCTTTTCTGTGCCAAATACCCTTCTGCCTAACTCTTATAAGGAAACTTGTCCTTAGGTTTAGGGTCCACCCAGATAATCCATATAAGATAATCCAGATAAGATATCTTATCTCAAGATCCTTAATTATATTTGCAAAGACCATTTTCCCAAATGTCTGGGATTCAGGTCCTGGGGATTCAGATCCGAACCCATCTGTAAAGAACTACCACTCAACCCACTATGCTATCCATATCCGGTCCCAGCTCAACTATCCATCTTTACCTCCCAATGCTTCTCAACAGTATTTCTGTTTATTTCTTGATCACTACCCTACTCCTAGCCAGGAAATCTGCTCATTGCAACCCATTGTTTCTGGTGTTCATTTGCTTTCTCCCCTTAACACAGCTTCCCTTTCCTTTCTATGTGTCTGGTGTCCAAGCTTCCTTCAAGTGGACCCGGCACCCATCCCCATGCTGGTACATTCCTTCTGTCCCGTCATTGCACCATGAATATGCTACTACTGCTTACTGAATTCTATTGTCTTTTCTCCTTCTGTATATGCTTGTGCCCCCCATTGATCTTTTATGTACAAGGCTTGGACTCCAAAATCTTTGACTTTATACAACCTCACACAGTGCCAGTAAATAATAGTCATTCACTAAGAGTGGGATATGAGTCAATGAGTCTCTAACTCAAGACCTATTTGTTACTAAAATATAGCTAACATTTTTTTTTACATTATTTAAAACTCAATTCTATTCTGTTAAATGTAGTGCTTGGATTATAGAATATTTTGTGTTCTGGTAGTTCTTTATCTATTTTGCTTGGGCTTTCTTGGCTAACCTAAATTATACACCTTGAAGGACGAAATTCATGTCACCTATGGTATATATGTTGGGAATATGGAAATAGCTTTCTGAAGATTTGTTAACTTAATCTCCAGTGAAAATATCTAGAATATAAGTATATCTTGGGAGGAGGATGGCCTGGCTTAAATTTATTTACTTTCCCCCTTTTAGGGAATAAAACTCTATTTCTCAGCAATTTAGTAACATTTTAAAACTAAGATAAATTATGTTCCTATTGGAATATCTAGTTTCTGGGTTTAAAAAAACTGTTAACCGTCATGAAGTCAGTTTATAGAATTCCATTTTACTTCCCTACCTTATGTCTTAATCACAGCCACAGTATAAATAATCTGTTGCTTCAAAACCTCCATTCACTCATACATTTTATTCTTATTGACCTTGGCTTATGAAATTTGGATGGAAGAAATCACTAACTAGGAAAGGAATATTTGAACTTTGATTCTATGTTTCAAAACCTTAACAGAGACCTCGGCCACATGGAAGCATGTAATTATTATATGCCTGCTTTGGGGAAACAACCAGTCTCAAGAACAAAGGTATTGTGCTGTATGATAGTTTAGTCTAAGAAACTTCATTTTCTGTCCTTTGGTATCATCAATTGAATACTTGGGCAATGGACAATTTTTATTTTCTACAGCCTTATGAAATTTTAGCATCAAAATCATTTAAAAAATTCACCTGGTCTTAGGTGTCATTAAAAACTCTATATTTATGCCAGATTAACTGAAAAATTTGGCTCCAGATATAGTGGGGAATTATGGCCAAGCTTTAGGCAAACTTGGGTATTTCTTAATTTTAGGTGAAAAGTACATAAAATTCAATGGATTCTTGCCCTCTGACCTAAAACCAACTAAAACTCAACAATTTGGCTATGATTTCCTTTGAGGTTTTATATATTTTTTCAGCTATAAAATGTGAACCCAGGTCAAGAGGCATATACTGAAGCCTCAATTTTAGCAAGAATAATATTTATGAACTAAAAGAAAAATATTTATGAGAATTCTACAGAAACTTGGTGGCTGAACAGAAAACTTTAAAACTTAAACAACCAACTTAGAATATTTGGGAGGAGTGAACATTTCACGAAGTTTGCTCTTTTTCTCTGCCTTCCATAGTTCTAACTACTGGATTGCACACAGATTCTTCTTCTATGCTGTGTTACAATTCTTTGATAGACTCTATAGAGGAACTTCTCAATATTTTCCTTCACCTTCGATGTCATAACTCTTTACTTTGAACCACTCTCATTTTTTTTTTCTCCAAAGCTCTTCTTCCCTGGGGAACTAAGCAGAGTTCCTCTGAGGACTGAATCAGAGGGCTCAGTGAATGGATTCAGCAATATTGCGCTCCAACGTACTCTTCCTGTAAACACTGTTTTGATCACGGTGCAAGGTCACAGCTTGGTGACATGCCCCCGCTGCAAGATGAGTTTCTTGTGTTCTGTGGAAACACATCCCAGGAGGTGAAGAGGCAGCCTCTATCCCTCTCCCTTGTTTAGATGTCCCAATGTTGGAGCTCACAGTCATTGCCAAAGCATCTTCTCACTGTTTCTTACTGTTAAGCAGAGAAGCATGTTGAGGTCTTGTACAAATAAAACCTTTGGAGGTCTGTCTAGACTTACCCCAAAGTCTCCTGAAGATCCCTCATACGTGGTTTTTCTTTCTTTTCATCTCTTCTTTTTTTCTCTTTTTCCCAATAATCTCTTTACTCCATTCAATGAAAACTTCGACGCCCTAGAACAGTTTCCTCATCTTGCAGAGAGGATAGAGGGGAAAGGACATCTGTCAATCACTATTATAAAACAATCCCTGTTTTCTGATGCATTAAATAAAACACCATTTGAACTATTTTCAAACTCCCACCATCTCTTCCGGTAAGCCTATTTCCCAATATTCTATTTTATATACCTCATGCTTTAGTCAAATTAGACTCTTATCATTCATTCATTCCTTCATTCAACGAATATTCATAAATGTCTTCTATGTGCTTGGTGCTGTTCAAGTCTCCAAAGATATACCAGTAAACAGAACAGACACATTATGTGTTCTATAAGCCTTGTATTCTAGCACATCCTTGGCTTTGCATGTTTGTTTGTCTTTGGTGCTGTTCCCTCATATGTTTGCCCCATCCCAGTTTTGTCTGGCATTTCCTCAACTGGTACCTACATTTCAAAGCTAAGTTCAGATTGCCCTTGACCCATTAAGTACCTGCGAAAGCAGACTTGCTGTTAGCGTTTGCAAGGCCTAGGGCGGAAATATGAATGAGATTCACAAACCATTTGTCTAAATATTTAAAAGATATAAATCTAGCTAAAGCCTTGAAAGTCAGATAATGTCAAAATTGAAAAATGTGTAAGACTATGGTGTTGATATATCTGAAAGTTGGCATACTATCAATAATGCTAAATTTACTATTATTATTGTGCATATCTAGGTATTCTGTGTTGATCATCTGGCATTGTTTGGAGGATTAATAAAATAAAAACATAATAAATTATTACATAATTACTTATTTTTCTTGTCTTCATTTCAGCAAAATCAGTAATGTTATAATTAAGTTTATGTTGTTGTTTTTGTTGTTTTTTAAATAATTGTGTTATATTGGTGGGTGATGCTAATTTAGACAGCCTTTCTTGGACAGTACAGTGCTTAAACTTTTGTTTTTTTTAAATTACAATTGAAGCATCCTATTGAGGCTATCATAATGGGACCTACTGATAAAACTCCTAGGGGCGCCTGGGTGGCGCAGTCGGTTAAGCGTCCGACTTCAGCCAGGTCACGATCTTGCGGTCCGTGAGTTCGAGCCCCGTGTCAGGCTCTGGGCTGATGGCTCAGAGCCTGGAGCCTGTTTCCAATTCTGTGTCTCCCTCTCTCTCTGCCCCTCCCCCGTTCATGCTCTGTCTCTCTCTGTCCCAAAAATAAATAAACATTGAAAAAAAAAATTAAAAAAAAAAAAACTCCTAAAGCAGTGTTTGATTCTAAATTACCAAAAATTTTACACACTATGTTCAATTATTTTAATAGGGAGATTTATGAGAAATATCATCATCACAGAAAATATTGTTTAAGTATTTTAACTTCCTTGAATAAAATAGTATATTGATTTTATTATATTTTAAAGCAATATCTAAATCCATATGGCGATATAAATAATCAGTGTCACAGGCCAGGCATATTATTTCTAGACCTACATATATTTAAATTAAAAAAAAAATTGAAATGCTTAATATTGCAAACTGTTCCTCAGCTTCCATGTCCACTTATTGAAAACATGCTAATTTGCTATAGTAGAAAAATGTCCACATGCCATACCTGGAACATACGGAAAAGAAAATGGTGCCTCAGTAGCAGCTGAAGAAAGATATTTTATTATGCAAGAATCTTTCACATCCATGCTGAGAAAAAGGACATGGGAAGTTAATTAATTTGTATTTTCTCTTAGATCTTTCCCACGTAATGAAGCAGTATGATTTCTGAAGTCAGCAGTAACTGAATTCATGCCGGTCAATGGCATGCAGACGCGGTCATCTTTTGTTTGGGGGGCAAACAGCAAGAGATTTGAAGAAATGATTACTTGGGAACTGAGAGGTTTGACCTGAGAGCCAGCTTTTAAAATTAAAGGTTGGTCTGGATCAGTTCTGTCAGATTCCAGGTCAGGGCATTCATGTATCCTTTTTAAATTTAGTTTCTATATTTATAATGTGTAGGGCTTTCTAAAGTGTGGGGCCCAAAGGAAGGTATCCTTCTTACCCAAATGTAATACTCTCTAAAAGAAAGTGTGTGATAGGATAGGAGTGATCTATAATTCTGAAATCCTTAAACACTTTGCATTTCTATTCCCTAATGCCTGGGAAAATATAATAAATACAACAATAGTTTGCCCTCATGGAGAAAACAACTTCTTTATGACCAGTGTCACATCTCCTTATAGAGAAAACAAGTTCTTTATGACCAATGGAAGATACCTTGTTTATTTTTTAAACCACCACCTGTGCCTCACACAATAGATTCAAGATTGTAAAGTCTCAAATTTGCTTTAAAAAATATCGAACAGCTAGCTAACTAAATAAAAGAAAAATATAATTAACTGCAATTCATGATCCTTGGGTTTTTTATTTGTTTTAGTTTTAGTTAGGAATAAATTATATATACCTGTGACAGGGTAATTAACAAAACCAATACCCGACTGAGGTCCAAGTCTGGGTGACCAAGAGAATAATAATAGTGTTACAAATTTAATTGTGAATGTTAATGGCAGTGTGGGTGGGACAGCAGTTTTGGAAAGAAGAGCAGGAAACAGTTTAGCTTAAGGTGAAGGTGGTGAACATTAATGAGAAGGCTCAAAAGGAAATAAGAGATGTAGGATTAGAATGCAAGGTATAGATTGAGGTTTATGAAAGATATTTGCTTGGTGGTTCAGAAATTATAGTGATAATATTTGCCTGTGTGATGATAATATATTTCATAAGTGTTTACCACATGTCAAACATTCTGTCGAAAGCTCTATACATACCAGTTTATTTATTCCTTTGAACCACACGAGACTGATATTACCATGGCCCTTCTTTTTGAAATAATATAAATGAGATTTTGAGATGGTTACTTGCCAATATTTCATGGCTGGCATGTAACAAACAGAACCAGAAAGTAAGCCCAGGTATGTCTGACTGCACAGCTTGCCCTTAATCACCAAGGGCATTGGAAGCCATGGATTGGATTTCAGCTCCTTGGCGGACAGTAAAGAGAAATAAGAGAAGAAAATGACACAGGGCATGGTAATATCTGGGAGAAGGGAAGGAAGCTTTATTAATTAGTCTGTTTAAATTATTAGTGAAAGAAATCCTACTTGAATTCGTTTAAACAAAAAGGAGGACTTAAATGGAAGGATAAACTATGAAATAACTGGACAATCATAATTACAGAAAGGCTATGATCTCTCATAACATTAGGAATCAGGGCCTAGAGGATCAGGCTTCCTTCTCTGATCTTTAGCTATGCTTCTCTCCATGTATCAAGTTCTCTCTTTCTATAGTGTGGTTTTATCCATGTGATGAGAATCTAGGTGGCCAAACATTCCAGAATTTTATGGCTCATGACTTCAGCCTACAGAGGAACACTGATAAGACTCTCTGGGTCTTAAGTCCAAAAATTCAGGGCAAGGCTCTAATTGGCCCAGGCTGGGTCAAATGCTATATCCGTATACTTTTTGCTGTATGACAGAGAAAATCTAAATAACCTCTTATTGGATATTTTTCTCAAATAATAAGATATGTGGAGAGAGATGTCTCCAGAGCTGGTTCAGTGCTAAATTATGTCAAGGGGCAGAATATCTAGGATTTTTTCAGCCTTTAACACATGATAGAAAGATGGTTGCTGTTACTATAATAATTACATCCTTATGGCAACATCTGAAGAAAGAACAAAAAGAGACAGAAAAGAAAATTCTCTGTGTGACATTTCCTTTTGGTCAAGATGGAAACTACTGCATTTGAGGTTTACTGGAGTCTGAACAATTTTGGGGATTCTTTAAAAAAAATTTTTTTAATGTTTATTTATTTTTGAGAGACAGAGACAGAGTGTGAGCAGGTGAGGGGCAGAGAGAGAGGGAGACACAGAATCTGAAGCAGGCCCCAGGCTCTGAGCTGTCAGCACAAAGTCCAATGTGGGGCTTGAACTCATGAACCATGAGATCATGACCTGAGCTGAAGTTGGACGCTTAACTGACTGAGCCACCTGGGCGCCCCTTGGGGATTCTTTTTAAGAAAGAAAAAAGAATATTAAAAATACACAATTAAGCCCAGGACATTGGCTTGGGTTATTGTGAGTATGGGGCCATAAGCTTAATAAGCTTTATTAGCTCCCTTATAAATCAAGTCCGTATTGTATTTCCTCTTTTGTCTCAGTGGCTGAATGGAATCATGTGGTCACTCCTGGCTGCAAGGTGCTTGGACATGCAAGTATCTAGATCTTTAGGTGGCTAGCTTTGGAGATAGGTATCTAAGACTAGAGAAAAAGAGGAGAAGAGTGGAGGTTGAATGAGGACCAGCTTGTTTCCACAGATGTCTATCACTGGAATGTTTATGCACAGCCAGTGGTACTGGAATCATACTATTAAATGGGGCTGATTTGGAAGTAACTATGTGAATGGGTGTAATGGATGAATAGTGTGCCCTCTGAATTTTGTCCACCTAGAATCTCAGAATGTGGCTTTACTTGGAAATAGGGTCTTTGCAATGTCATTAGCTAAGGATCTTGAGATGAATCATACTGGATTTAGGGCTCTAGAGTCAATGACTGATGTCCTTTATAAGAAGAGGAGAGACACACAGATGCACAGAGAAGGCCATGAGAAAGTGGAGGCAGAGATTGGAGTTATTCTACTGCAAGCCAGAGTAACTCCTGGTACCTGGGGTCACCATAAACTGAAAGAGGCAAGGGAGGATTCTCTCCTAAAGCCCTTCAGAGAGAGCATCACCTGCGGACACCTTGACTTCTGACCTCTAGTTCCAGAACTGTAAGAGAATACATTTCTGTTGTATTGACCACAGGTTGTGGTTGTTTGTGAGGGCAGCACTAGGAAAGTAATACAATGGGATAAAGGGTAGTTATCAGAAGAAGAGGGTGTAGTGCTGGTGCCCATTGTAGAATTAATGAAAGGAATTTACAGGCGGGTAGCATTGTAGATACAAGATGAGAATCAGGTTGATGTATTGCCTTGATGATGGTAACGAGGCATGGGAATTTCAATGTCAGGCAGTTACCAGTGCGAAATCCAGACAAGAGAGTAAGTAGAGATAATGAAACAAGAGGACAAACAAATTACTAGGCCTTTCTACTTCTTGCCTGACTCTGCCCTAGATGCTCCATATTTGAAATTTCCCTGTCCCCTCACTCTTGTCTAGTTCTCTGCCCTTCTGTCTGTGAAACTGACATGGAAGACACACTCCTTTCAGTCCTTCGTGTTGGTGGTGGTAGTGGTGGTGGTGGTGGTGGTGTGTGTGTGTGTGTGTGTGTGTGTGTGTATGTGTGTGTGTAGGTGTGTATAGAATAATTTCACATTTTTCTATTTTTATATATTAAGTGATAGCATAATCTCTGTCTCTTTAATTTTCTTTTCATGGTAGAAAATTCTTGAAGTAATTTAGAAAGTGCTTAAATGAAGTAGATGGCATGTAATTTACATTTTGTGGAGTATGAACATAAGAAGAACAAGAGACACTGATATTAAATTCTTACTTATAAGTCTTCCATATTTAAATACAGTCATTTTTTGTTAAATTTTTTAAAGTTTATTTTGAGAGAGAAAGAGAGAGAGAGGGAGAGAGGGAGAGAGAGAGAACCCCAAGCAGGTTCCACTATGTCAGTGTAGAGTCAGATGCTCAATTGACTGAGCCTCCCAGGCGTCCCTTCCATTAATTCTTATATAGATTATCTTTTCCTTAATACTCAGGATCAATATTATGCACATCCCTTACCGATATTATGATGTTCTGAGACCTCTTTACTAAATGCCCTGGACAGTCATAGTGCCGAACCAGTGTTCTTTTCTCGTGCTATGTGCTGGCCAGCTGTGCTTCTGGTCGTTGCCAGCACACTCTCCTCCACCAGAACCCTGTCTTTCTTTAATGCACTGTTTCTAATCCATTGTGGTCCGGGGATCCAAATAATACAGCTTGTTAGGACTGATCTTACTGTAAGAGTGAATGCCCCTCAAGTGAGCGTCTGCATCCCCCAAGAGAGTTTCCTTGAGAATTTATTCTTTGGTTAGGTGTTACAAGTTTTAGTGCATGGAGGGCCAGAGTAATTTTTTCTTTGCTTCTGAACACTTGAATAGTTCCAGCTGGCTGATGAGGTGCTTGTCAGCATCCAGCGAATTCTCAGTAGGAATTGTTTTTTCCCCCCTTTACATTGTTTTCCATGCCCCAAGTTATTTTTAAGTATTATATATATGTTTTTGTTTCATTTCGCGGCATCGATGGGATAATATTAGCTTCGCTTTTAAAACTTTCGTCTTGAGAAGTTACCCTAGCCAAGCTTTGGAGAATGATAATGTGACGCTTATTTTAGGCTAGTTAAGAGTGTGTGTTGTTAATGACTGACACACAGCCATCATGTGTGTCAAAGCCAGGGTTAACTAGAAGGGCAAAACTCTGCTAGGACAACTTGATTGTGCCCAGAGGTAACATTTTAAATATCCACAGCAGTAGCAGAAGTCACAGGAGAAGAGCCAGTGTTTTCCAGGATATCCTCTTATTTCTGAATCAGGTTGTCAGAAATGTCTTTGAAATCTTGAGCTAGCATTTAGTCCAAATGTTAAGGCTCGGAATTCTGAGGTCAGAATCAATAAAGTATTTGGATATTAGCCATTTGGTTTAAGAAAACAGTGTTTGAGTGGACCCATTTCTCTCAGCTCCTTTTCTCACTCAGCCTGTTGTTCTTCAAAGCGTTACTCACAAAAGAGGCTAGGAGAGAGTAAATGGTGAGGGGGAGAGAATACATATAAAAGTTGCAAGAGCTAAGTGTAAATAGTCACAGCCTTTAAAAGTAACACAGGTTTAAGAAAATGAGCGCCTCTATAAATCACTAGAAGCCTCGATGAGGATTCCAAGTGCAGATGGGATTTTAAACAAGGGTGTGCTGTTGCCGCTGCTCCTCAACTCCCAGTTGGATACTAAAAAAAAAAGGCTCTTTCTCAATTTCCTGTTCTTGTGCCTTATTAAAATCATTCTGTTGCTCTGACCCCCGCCCCTGCTTCTTTCTTCCCCTCACATCTGTGTTTGTGTGCGGAGGATGTTATCCCCGGTTCCCGGCCATGAAGAATGCATGAAAGTCCTGAGGATGAGATTGTGACCCTGCTACGGTGTGTGCGAAATGAGTGATGGGAAGAGAGAGGGCGAGCGAGCCGTGGTGCAGGGCTATGAGTTGTATAGTTATTTCTAGCTTTGAATTGTTTCCAAATCTCATACATTCACAGACGGCCTCGCCAAAGCCCACAGCTGTCATGCATTTTCAACAGATTCCACAGGGGCCTAGATGAGGTTTGAAGGCATTCCTTTGCTCTTACACATTAGCTAAAAGGAATTACCGTAACATCTGATATTGTGGAAGTGGGATATTTGCCATCCTGACCTTGCCCAAAGCAGTCCGGAAATGGGGTCCAAGAATGTATTATCTCATGTGGCCTCTAAAGGTCACCGGGGGCCCCTTGGTGGCATTCCAGTAAAACCCAAGCACCCAACATGCTCTGCATTTGGAGAAACCGTGGTGCTTTGTATGGACACAGTGGGTAGACACGTGTTCCCCTTGCTCTTTGGATGTTTGTCATAGGAAAGGCATGTTCCACTGGAGAAATTCCCAGCTGTCAGTAATGTGCTGATACACCACAGCCAATCATCAGAGGACGAGCCAAATAAACAGGATGTTCCCAATGTGTGTGATTGCATGAGTGTGTAACAAAACTTCTGCCCATTTCACAGCCTCATAATGGGATTGACATGCATTGCTTAATCTGCATCTGTCTGTTTAGGGTAGAAACACATAAACACCATGGAAACAATGTGTAGGAAAGCCCTTCCTTTGGCTATATGGACTGTTGATATGATGGGATGAAATCTGGTATAAATTGGGAATGAACACTGCTTTAATGTTCTGCGTTTACTTGCTGGGAAGTGCCTTCCAGGCATCCAAACAAAGACGAGAGGAAATGATCAGATCATCAGTGGCTATTGTGAGTTGACAATGAGGGCTGAGTCTATATGAATATTTTTACATACCAGTAGAGTCATCCTCATTCTTTCTTCTTGTAAGGCACTTCTTGGCTGAGTTATTTATAAAAATGTACAGAAACAAGATAAGTAATGTCATTGCTTTTTTTTTTTTTTTTCCTTTGGAAACGCTGCTACTGATAACCATTAGTGTCTAAGCATATTCCTGAAGCAGCAATTTGGGAAAGAAAGGAGAGAGGGTGGTTCCTTCAATATTCACGTGTAGAGTGGGTTCTTTGAAAAATAACATTAAGTCCTGCTAGGTGTCAGACCTCTTACTGCTCTGAATATGTAAATCTCTTTTGCTTAAGTTGGTACATTTATCCATAATAATAACAGCAGATCTCATTTCTTGTACACTTCCTATATGCCAGTACTGTGTTGTCTTTAACACACATGGACTCTTTTAACTCTCACACAACATATAATGTTGACATTATTATTATCCCTCTTTTAAAGATAAAGAAACTAAGGTTCAGAGAAGTGAGTAGGCTTGCTTAAGAAGATAGAGCTAGTGAGAGAGCAAATGTGAAGTCACGTCTCTGTGAATACAAAACCCATGCACTTAACCACTCCTTTACAATATGACCCTTGTGTGTCTCTGCTTTATGTGAAATCTGATTCTGTTCCAGGCTCTTATGTTATGTTCCATAGAAATGTGACTCATTGTATCTTCTTGAACAGGCTTAATGTACCAAGGTAATTTCGGTGTTCTAGGGTCTGTTTAGAACACCAGCCTAGCAGGGTTGAAGGTTGAAGACCATGACACGGAACCTTAGTAATAACTTCTCTCTGTTATTCAAGTTTGATCTTCTAATTATGATTGTCACATGCTGCCTTTGAAACATAATGCCCAAGATGCACGGATTTAAGCCAAAATCATGTGTCAAGATGGTAATTTCTAAAAATTTTGACATTCTTTCTATGGTTTTTATTTGGTAAACATTGTGGGAAAAAGGAAAAGCTGTAAATGCACAGGATATGTGTGCTTATTTTCATTTATGAAATCATTAAACACTTGTACTGTGATATCATCTGGCAGAAAACAGTATTTCCTAGTGGTTAGGGCACAGGCTTTGGAATTTCATTACTTATTATTTCTGTGATCTTGGGAAATTTAACTGCTGTCTCTGTGCTCATTTTTTCCCCATCTGTACAATAGACATAATTATAGGATTGTTGCTAGGATGGAATAAGAGAATACATGTAAAATGTGTGCTCCCTAATAAGAATTCAACACTATACACTGAAATGTCTTTGGCGCTTTCCATTACCAATCTTTGTGTTATTTTTCTCCAAGGTTCTCAAGGAAATCAGACATGCTGGATTCTATTTATTAAATGTCGTATCCCTAAACTTAGAATGTAAGCTCCCTGAAACCAGATATCTATTTTTTTCTGATGTATTTTCATTCCCTGGAACAGCACCTGACACACTGTGCTCACAAATATCTGTTAAATAAATGAATGTTAGCTATTATTATCACTATTATTATCATCTGCTTCAGACTCAGATACCATGCTTAAAAAAATCTTCAAAATATGGTTTAACTTTGAATAGTCACCAAGTCTTAAGATATATTTGATTTCCAATAAATTAATAGCTTGTTAGAGCATCAGAGCATATTGAGTGTAACCTCTTCAATTTATAAAATAAGAGGACTTAAAACACTCTGAGGCCCAGTACTATTAAGTGATGTTCTCTTAGTCAAGTACCAAGTAAGATCTGGCATTGAGGCCTCTGAATCCCAAATCCAGGGCTCTCTCTGCTATGCCCCACTGACTTCTAATCAGGATACCAACATGGCTCTCCATCCCTCAGTGGACCAGCCCTCAATCCAGGGGGAAACGGGATCTATTTCACTATCGTGCCTTACGCCAAACTTCTCATCACCTGTGGGTGATTGGTCATTGCCATTTTCCACATTTTTCACAGTGATGGAATCTCTTTTTTGGATGATAAAATGAGTTCTCATCACAAGTCATATACAGAAATGGCTAGGAACTGCAAGGGACCAGGGAGAGCCGTTCCTATCCAGATCCCTCAGGGGAAAATTGTGGACCTTTTATCATTGCTTTTTGGAGTCCTTATCTGGACCTTGAGATCTCAGGACCTTCCACCTGGGGAGAAAACCAGAACAAATAAAAGTTCTACAGGTTATTGCTTCTCTGACTCTAGAGCTGTCCAGAGGAAAAGAAGGTACCAATTCACCCAATGAACGTTTATTAAGTGATTATAACACGGTAAGCAAAGTGTATATGTGTGTGTATAGTTGACAAGTATTTTCCAGTCACATTCTTTTCCTTCAAGGAATTTACGGTATTGCTGAAAAACAAATTATGCAAAAGTAAATCCTGCAATGCATAACACAATAGTTAGAAATGAAGAGTGGAGATGAAACTAAAATTTTGAGGGGCTCTTAGTGGAGGAAAAAATTCACTTACAGGGGATGAATTGGGATGTTCATGGAAGAGGTGACATCTTAACTAGACTTTCATGGGTCAACTGTAGTCTTCAAATTCCATGCATCCAGGATGAAATATATTTTAAAGTTGATTACTTAGAGTCTGTTTTGCTTCATGGCATTTACTATTCTCATGTATGCCACATAACAGACACATGTGTATGCAACTTGATACAATCACCAATGTTTATTTCTCAAAAGAGGCTTTTATTAGAGGCGTTATTATATATTTTTTGCATAATCATAATTATGAACACTTATTTGAGTTTATAAATGATAATATACTCCTGAAAGGCAAAAATTTGTATCTTGCACATATGCATGGATAGTATTTGGAGTCTCTACAAATAGTTAAGAATTAAATAGCAGATGATTTTTGGACATTGCTAATTCGACTCACATAGCTGATTATGGTTAAAACACAAAAGTTTGCCAAACAAAAGTCCATCATGAGGTAGTATGGAGTATTAAAGGGACACATGAGCTGAACCCATGATTTTTATATGAAAAGTCCCCCCAAATATTTACAATTACTTTCACAAAATTTTTCCCCTCCATGCAAGGATATTTTTCAACTTAAAATAATTTGCTACACCTATTTTAACAGTTGATCTTTTTCCTTATCCTTATTTTCAAGAGTAAATATAATGCTGGTCAAATAAGTATTTTTAGTTTTACTAAATATTTAACAATGCATTAAGTACTACACAGTAACTAGAAATTTTAAAATTCTCTTTTTCATTGAGGTATAATTGACATATAACATTATATTAGTTTCCGGCATATACCATAATAATTTGATATTAGTATACATTGCAAAATGATCACCACACTAAGTCTTGAAGGTTTTGATAAATTCCACCGAACCGGATAATTATATTTTCCATTTACCAAACCAAAATTAGAGACATGCATACAAGTTACAGAGGAGCATCAAGGAATGTGATTTGCACCGGTTTGGAGCAGTGATATGTCTTCATTTTCCAGTCTATTCCCCTAATTTTACTTTGCTCTGTCCCTTGTCAGCTGAGGAGTAGTCTGCTGTAGGGCTTTCTCTCCTTAGCGTTTATGCAGTTCACTTGCTGGTTTTCTGACTTTGCGTTGTTCTAGCTACTTGTTCTGCTTGCTGGCTCCTAAGGCTATGATTGCAGCTGTAGTCTTTTGTTTCTCATGTGGAACATGCTGACAGATGTGTGCACTGAACATTTTAACCAGCACACTTACTTGGGCTTCTGAAGCTGATGGAATGACCAAAACAATTCTCTTGCTCTTCTGAAGAACAAAAGGAAGGCAAAACCAGAAAGATGGATCAAACAGAGCCGCTATGTCTCTAAGATGTCTTAGAGTTATTACAGAGCATGAGAATAACGATGTTGAGTAACTTTTGCGGGCCACCTTCTCTCACATTGAGAATTTAATGGGAACAGCTTACTCAAAACCTGTGTACTGTGTCTTGCTATAATTAGTTTATAGATCAGTACTGGATCTTAGACCAACTTATGCAGACAAGTCAATTGAATTTTTGGAAAAATATGGGACAAGTATCCTAACTAAGGTCATGAAAATATAAATGTAGAAAGAAGAATGATTTATTTTCAAATATTTATTGAGCTGTTATTTGTAAAGGAGACTTATTTAAAGGGTATGTATTTGTGCAAGACATAGTCCCTGCCCAGAGGACCATGCACACGATTGCTGAAACTGGTTATGGGGCCTCAGCTATAACTGAAAGAAGTCAAGTGTATAATCCAAATTAAGAGGATTTTCCAGAAGTTGACAGACTATTACACCTGAAAGTGCTTCAAGAAATCATCTCCTCCTCCCATCTTATTCTATGAATATAACCATAATTGTGACTTACTCAAGATCACCCAGAAATTTAGCAGAAAGTCAGATATGAACATACTTATCTTTCCTTTAAATCTGGTGATTTTTTAAAAGTGATATGACATATATATTTTTACTGATTTGAGTAGGTCCAATGCAAAATTAACTTTACTTGTATTAGTTTAGTGCTTATTGTTGATTCTGTTAATTCTAAATGGGCTTAATCTGGTTTTCTCTGCATTGTATATTTTATTTTTTTAAGTAATTTATTTAAATTAATTTTTTTTTTTAATTTTTTTTTCAACGTTTATTTATTTTTGGGACAGAGAGAGACAGAGCATGAACCGGGGAGGGGCAGAGAGAGAGGGAGACACAGAATCAGAAACAGGCTCCAGGCTCTGAGCCATCAGCCCAGAGCCTGACGCGGGGCTCGAACTCACGGACCGCGAGATCGTGACCTGGCTGAAGTCGGACGCTTAACCGACTGCGCCACCCAGGCGCCCCTTAAGTAATTTATTTAAAGTACAGGAGAAAAGGCAAGAGGAAGACTTCTCTATTTTGAACTTTAATTTTTTCACATTCTATTAGTCCTATTTAGAACTTTTTATTATATAAGTAATATGTTAATAGAATAAAACTAGAAAATATAGATAAGGAAAAAAAAATAAAATTAAATTCAATTATAATCCAATCCCTTAGAGAGAAACACTCTTTTATATATAGTGTATATTTTTAAAGTTATTATGTTATATATTAACATTTATATTTTATATATTTTAAAATATTTTATAATATATTTATAAATTAATATTTAATTTAAATAATATAAAATATATTATAAAATTATTATTGCATATATAAAATATGTTTCTATTATGTACATATTCTTTGCAATAAAAATGGGATCACATTTAAAACTATTTATACTTCATTTTTGTTTAACTTTTTTTAAAGTATATTTATTTATTTTGAGAGAGAGAGAGAGAGAGAGAGATAGCAAGTGAAGTTAGGAAGGGGCAGAGAGGGAGAGGGAGTGAGAAAAAATCCCAAGGAGGGTCCACGCTTTCAGGGTGGAGTCTGATGCGGTACTTCAACTCCGATGCTGGGTCCAAACTCACAAACCATGAGATCATGACCTGAGCTGAAACCAAGTGTCAGACACTTAACTGACTGAGCCACCCAGGAGCTCTTCATATAACTATTAAATGGGCATTTCCCACGTGAACAAATATGTTTACAATAGTTTGGGGGGGGGGTTGCAAAAGTCTGTTTTATTTATCTCGTATATTTGGACATTTTATTCATCATTAATTTTTGGACACATTGAAAACAAATTTTCTTTGTTGTAAATATTCTGCATAAAGATCCATGTAATTTAATCACATGCTTATATTTAATTATTTTCTTTATATTTTCAGAAGTGGAGTTCCTGGATCAAAGAATGTACATCTATGCAAGACATTTTGATACACAGTGGGCCTACCACCAACACTTACTTTTTGTCCCAGGTTTCATAATTTGTAGTTTATATTCAGTGCTGCAGGAATTTAAAATTGTCAAGGGTAAATAAGTATATAAACAAACAAACAAAAACACAAAAAGCCAAATCTGCAAGATACAGAGTCACAGTGGCTTAGCATCTACACAGAATGCCTATTATTCCTGAAATATATTAAATAGTGTTGTATTAAATAAGCGTTTGAGTTGGGTGTTGCCTCATTTTTATCCCTCAGGGGCAAAAAGCTGATGATCCTAAATTTAGCAGTGGCATCAGGGGGTGGATTTTGTCACATCTTTAAATCTCCTTCCAGAGATCTCTGACTCACATTTGCTAAATCCGGCATAGATATAAAATGGATTTATGGTTCTACAAGAACTTAGAAGTCTTCAGATGTTAGAGAACAAATATTGTTGCTTGCTAGAGGACATTGTGATTTTTCTACTTCATGTTTGAGTTTTCTTTCTGTGTGTCATTACTTATTAATATGTGAATAAGTAATAGTTACTGTTTTTAAACTTGGCTTACTAACAGCTACTAGATATGTATAATGAAAATACTAAATTCAATGAGCCTTGCGTGCATCTTTTAAAAGTAAGAATATACACTCTAACATAAACATATTTTTAAAGAGAAAAATGCATATATGTTTATTTTTTGCAACTATAGCCTTTCACATTTTGGTGCCTTGTAGAGTATGTATTCTTTGGTTTTCTTGGATACAAAATAGTTGTAGCTAGTTCCAAGCATGTTGTTTTGAGATAATGGTACTCTATGATAATAGTTGTAGATAGTTTCAAGCATGATGTTTCAGTATAGACATTGAGAAATAGAACTTAATTCCTTCCTCTGTTTCTGAAGCAGTCTAAAAATTCAAGGGAAAATACTATTGCATTTGATTATTTAATACTGCCTGTGATTTGAATTGCTTGTGTCATAAATTATTATAAACTGTCTCCAAAGGTGAGATTTTTTACAGTTAAGATTTTGTTATCTAAGTAAATGGTTGCATAATTTTAGATTATAATACAACTCAATTAATATTTATTTATTTATTGAAAATTTTATTTTGTTTATTTATTTTTAAAGTTTATTTATTTTTGAGAGAGAGAGACAGAGCACAGGCAGGGGAGGGAGACACAGAATCTGAAGTAGTTTCCAGGCTCTGAGTTCTGAGCTGTCAGCACAGAGCCTGATGTGGGTCTCGAACCCATGAACTGTGAGATCATGACTTAAGAAGAAGTCGGATACTTAACTGATTGAGCCACCCAGGCACTCCTAAGAGTATATTTTTAAGTGATCTCTACATCTGATGCGGGTTTCAAACTCACAACCCTGAGATCAAGAGTTGCATGCTCTACAAACTGAGCAGGGTAGGTGCCCCAATAATGTTTTAAATAAGTATACGTGCAATTATGTTGTCATCGTTATCATATGTCTCAAGTGTGTGTTTGTTTGTTATTTGGAATGGAAAATGTTAGTTTTTAATTTTTTTTTTAACGTTTATTTATTTTTGAGACAGGGAGAGACAGAGCATGAACAGGGGAGGGTCAGAGAGAGGGAGACACAGAATATGAAGCAGGCTCCAGGCTCTGAGCTGTCAGCACAGAGCCCGACGCGGGGCTAGAACTCACGGACCGCAAGATCATGACCTGAGCCGAAGTCGGCTGCCTAACCGACTGAGCCACCCAGGCGCCCCAGTTTTTAATTTTTGATTTTTGTTTATATTGTGTTTATTCTGCTTAGTGGATTCTGAGATAGCTGTAGGACACTGTGTTGAAACTTTTAGTGCTCCTTTTTTTGGATGATGTGGATTTTGCACTTCATCATTCACTAACCTTATATTAGTAAATATTATGATGTTAGAGGAGCTGACAAGTTGTGCTTTGCACATCCTGTACTTGAACACAGGATAGGCACAACTTGATGGAATGGAGAGAAGGGAAATGACAAAGCCTGTAGCAGTGATAACTTCTGGCTCAAGATGGGCTCCAGTGTTGACGATTGAGAGTTCTAGATAATCGTAAGGTAGAATGAGACTCTAGGGCACATGCAGCTGAGACCACGTGTAGTCCTGTGTTCCCTGAAACACTAATCAAAATACGTATATATCTGAGCGTTTTTAAATAGATGCAGCCCCAAGCGGAACTTTATACTAACATCTTAACTAGTACATTGAAAATAATTTTTATTAGTTGTATTAAAAGGAAGGGGAAAAAAAGAGATTCAGTCTGAGCATTGAGATAGCTGTTGAAGGTTTGCTTCATGCCGAACACTATACTGAACTTTTTTTTACACATTACCTCATATAAGTCTCATCACCACCCACGTGGGAGATACGGTTAAAACTCTTTTCAGAGATAAGGACACGGAGACATCTCCTCCACTGAGGCTCAGAGAATTCAGAGACTTCGTCTAGGACATGTAATTAGTAAATGGAAGCACTGGGACAAGAAACAAAAAATGTATGACAGGAAACATTTGTGCCCTCAGCCAATTCCAACATCTTCATATCTATTTTCTATTGGGCAGATTTTAGTGAAGTAAAATAATGCTTTGCAACTCATTTTTTATTTTAAACTTTCCAAGCCCTGGCACTTAAGGTTGATCTTTTTCATAATTGATCCTACTGTGTGGATTGAAAATTTTAGAGTGCATCATTCTCACCTGATCTATAAATACAGGGTCATTGTCCTTTTAATCCACAAAGGAGTCAATTTGAAGGGATCAGTTTATTCTGTAAGGCAATTATAATGCTTCTCACAAAATTATCCGATTAAAAATGGTTACAAAAATAAGAGCAGACAAAGGTCTTTCACCCCAGTGTAGGGCTAGCCGAAAATATCACTTTATTAATATTAATATTATATTGTCTTTATAGGCATGCTTGCTAATACACTTACTTGATCATTTTATCTTGCATGAGGTAACAGGGATTATTAAGTGATATTCTTTTTCTTTTACTATGTGCCACATTTGTTTTCAAATGAAATATAACCCAGCCAGTTCTAGTCAAGTAATGCCTACAATGTTTATGATATTAAACATAACTTTATACTAGCATGGTATAGAATGTAATATCAAATAATTTTGAAATGTAACCCGTGGAGAAACATGTTGATGTTGCAGAAAGATGTCATCAGAGACCAGGCCAAATTAACCAACACGGTAATTTCCTACCAAATGTAACCATCCTTAGCTTGAAAGAAAGATCTGCTTCATAACGTTACAAACATATCCTTCCCTGGAGCAGTATTGATAATTAATGCCACATATTCATGGTGAGAAATGTATGTGAGTTTGGTCATAAATGTTCTCATGCATTTTAAATGTCAATAAAATGAATAGCCTTTATTATTCCAGAATGATAACTTGTTCCCAGACACCGCTACTTTGCAGGGGATGATGACTGCCTTGGCACGTAATGAAGAATTACGGGAACATGCCTTAAGCATTTGTAAGCCACACCCTTAGCTCTGAATCAATGTGGCAAGGGCAACATACAAAGGCACAAGGAATATGCTTGAGGAAATCCAATCCCTGCTCTTGTTTCCACTTACACTCTCATAAATCAGTCTAGGTGAATATCTCAAACTCAGCTAGGAAAAAAGTTTTTAAAAAGACAACACTTCTCTTTCTTGGGCTCACAGGGCCATGTGCTTTGTTCTTGGTCACCCTGCTTTCTAGACACAGCTTTTTGTTTGTGTTTTAGAAAATCTCCACAGGCTTGACCAATGCAGGGAATTTTGTTCCACATTAAGAGATGTTTTCTTAATGTATGTATTCTTACTCTGTGACACATTAGAAACATGTGAGGCTGGCACAGAGGTGATAGATGAGAGTAGTTAGTTCCTGGGATGGGAAGAATTATCAACTGAATAGAAATTAAAACTAGGAATTGTGATTTCCATTCCAACATACAAAGAGCTTGGAAATTGTCACCCCTGTCTTTACAACAAGGAAGCTAAACACACTTAAGATTGATGAATTTTCTTGGACCCAGCAGAGAACAAAGGTTGCAGGTCAAACTCCCACCACAAATTTTGGGGAGATGGGCAAAGCCAGAGTCACAACACTTACCCAGAGAAGCAGCTGCTGGTGCCATAATCTGGCATGGATACTTGAATGGTAATTTTGAGGAAATGCTGCAGGTTGAGTATGGACTAGCAGGAGACTGAGACACTTGTGGAGGTTTCAGTTTTATGGGTCTCCCATGAGATTTAAACTCCAGGAATCCCACCAGATTCTCACAGGGAAGAGCCAAGAAAGATGCTCTTGTGGCTTTGGCATAGACAGGCAAAGAATAATCATTGTGAAATATTCCCAGAGAGTTCTCCATAACAAAGACACATGCTTGAGGACAAAAGACTTTACCAGAGCCTCACCCCAACTGAAGGAAGGGCATTCTCACTCCAGCTAGCCTTTTGGGATCACCTAAGGGGGAAAATTTTTTACCATGGAGAAGCATTTGTGAAGGTCACAGACCAGGAACTTAGACTTACTAAGAACTGAGATGTAATCATAAGATGATAGAATGCTTCCCTTTTCCCACACTTCATCACCACACCAACAGGGCTCCAATGTCATGATAGTGGATTAGAATGGAAAGAGCTGTAAAATGCAGACTATCTCTGAAGAAGAGTACTTAGGGTAGCCCAATGTCAACAGGGAAGATAAAAACAAGAGTACTGGAAGAAATTGAATACTTGGTACCTACATTTATAGCAAATATTAGCATAATACATCTGGCTTTTAAAATAATTACAAAGCTAAGCGGGTGATGGGTATTAAGGAGGGCAATTGTTGGGATGAGCACTGGGTGTGCTATGTAAGTGATGAATCACTAAATCCTACTCCTGAAACTAATATTACACTATATGTTAACTAACTAGAATTTAAATAAAAACTTGAAACAAACGAACCAAAAAAATTACAGAGCATGCCAAAAAGCAAGAAAACACAGTCTGAAGAGACAAGGCAAGAAACAGAATCAGACTTGGATATGGTACAGATGTTACAATTACCAGAATTGAAAATACATATTATTAACAAATTAAAGACCCTAAAGAAAAAAAGTAGAGAACATGTAAAAACAGATGAGCAATGTAAGCAGAGAGATGGACCCTGTAAGAAAGAATCAAAAGGAAATGCTAGAAATCAAAGATAGAAATGAGAAGTGTCTTAAAGTGCTCATCAATAGATCGGGCATGCCTAAGGATAGAGCTAATGAGAATGAAGATAGGTCATTACTGAATTAAAGGTAAAGGAGGAAAAAAAAGAATAAAAAAATCCCTACAATATCTGAGAAGTAAGATAACTGCATAAAAAAAAAAAAAGTAACATATACATGACTGGAAAACCAGAAGGAGAAGAAAGAGGAAACAGAGCAGAAGTTATAATAGTTGAGAACTTACCAAAATTAATCAGACACTAAACCACAGATCTAGGAAGCTCAGAAAACACCAAGAAAGATAAATTACATCCCCATAAACAATAACAACAATAACCAAAGCTGTAGAAAATCAAAGAAAAAGAGCAAATCCTGAAAGAAGACAGAGAAAAAAAAATATACCTTACTTACAGTTGAACAGGATAAGAATTACAATGGTCTTCTGATTAGAAACTATGCAAATAAAGAGAATGGAGGGCAATATTTAAAGTTTTGAAAGGAAAACCCACTGATCTATAATTCTATTGCCAGTAAAATTATTCTTCAAAATAAAGAAGAAATGAAGACTTTCTCAGACAAACAAAGGTTTGAACGACTTTATCATCAGCAAACATGACCTGAAAGAAATGTTAAAAGAAGCATTTCAGGGTGAAAGAAAAATGATACAGGTCAGAAACTCAGACCTACATGAAGAAAGGAAGTGTTTTGGAGAAATAATAAATCAAGGTAAAATGATGCCTCTAATCGTTTTTCCATTTTTAATATAATAGCAATAATAGTTATAATATATTGGGTTATTATAGCACATGGATAAGTAAAATAAGTGAATGAGTGAATAAGAGACTGGAGAGAGGAATAGGGAATAGTCTATAATAAGGTAACTGCATTATATACACATGAAGCATTGTAGTTATTTGAAGGTGGACTTAAACTGGTTAAAAGGACATGTTTGAAATTTCAAGTCAACTACTAAAAATATTTTTTAAAGAAGTATAATTGATATGGTGTGAGAGGACATAAAATGGAATCACATAAAATGCTCACTTGAAACTGGAGAACGCGGAAGAGGGAAATAAAATGAAACAAAGAACAAATATAATAATTAGAACAGTTAAACGTAGTGGGTTTTAATTCAACCGTATTAATAATCACTCTAAGTGTTTATATATGTCAATTTAAAGACAAATTGTCCATGAATTTAAAAATAAATATGGAATTGTATCAGTGAGATCATGGTAGCTGCTGTAATAAATAGGCCTTCACAATTTTAATGGCTTAACATAATACAAAGTTTTCTTCTTGCTCACATAAAAGTTGATGAGGTAGTCCCATGTAGCTTCAAGATCCAAAGTCTTCCACACTTGTGTCAGGGCCCAAGGTCTTTCTACTGGATGACTTCATCTTCCTTAGTACTTCATCAATTCTTCTTCATCCAGATGGTACAAAGGGGAAAGAGAAAGCAAAGGATAAGAATTTAAGTTGCATAATTCATAAATTTTTCTCAAAAACATTTTTTAGAATGACAACTTAATTAAGACATTATACATGTTAAAGAAAAGGTATAAACCGCTAGAGTTTAGAGAAAGGTATCTTTATGAACATCGATTCAGGGTACTTTGTTACATAAATATTAAGAATAAGCTCCAAAGTGAAAATGTAGTATTTTAGATAAATTTGCCAAGGAAAGCATGAAATTTTAAAAAAAATGTGGAAAAAAACACTTGAATTATGTTTTTAAAAATTACACGGACAATTTTTGGAAACCAGTTTTAGTAATTGTTTTTTTTTTTAATTTTGGCACAAAATTTTATTTTAAATGCTAAAAAATTGGTCCAATCTGGTGAATGTCCAAACCTAAACTCGTTTAAATAAAAAATACTGGTCTAAAATACTTACCTCCCTCTTAAGTTTATGGCCCTTGTCTCTATTCACTTACCACATACTTCCATGTGAATGGTCAGGCAAATAATTAAATTTATATGTCCAGAATTTAAAAGCAAAATAAAACATAAAAGTCTCCACTGAAAGAACTTCCAATATTGGAAAGAGAGAATAAAGATAATTCAATCAATTCATCAGATGTCAGGAAAATGACACAAGACTAAATGGTAGAAAGGATTTCAAATATACAAAATACTCAGTAGATGCGAACCAATTAGACATAGGACTAGTTAAAAGCACAGAGATTTTTTACTGTTTATTTTTTTAAAACATGTGCTTATCTGTGAGCAAGAGAGCAAAACGATGACACAGAAAAGTTGAAAGTAAACAAATAGAAAAATATATTAGACAAATACTATATAACCTTTGCACCAAATAGACTTGAAGCTAAAAGTCCTTTCCTGAAGTTAAAGAGGAGCATTTTATAATGATAAAGCTACTATTTCCCAAGAATATGTGGCAGTTTGAACCTGTGTGCAACTAACAACATATCCTCTAACACGTAAGGAAAATTGAAATAATTTTCAGAAGAAGTTAACAAATCCACATAGAATATTTCAACACAATTCTATGAAGTATAGGTGCCAAACATATAAATTGTATTGCACATATAGACAAGTTAAATAACACAGTTAGCATATTTTGTCTAATTCACGTATCAAGAATCCTTCACTCAACAATTACAGAATTAAGAGATTATTTTTCAAACACTCACGAAATTATACAAAAATTGACCATATACTAGGTCACAAAGCCAATCACAACAAATATCAATGAATAAAGATGATATTGTCTGATCATAGGCAATGAAGTTACATAACAATATATTTTGAATATATCAATATAACTCATATATTTTGAATTTTAAAGCAACCCTCTCCGACATAATTTCATTAATTTAATAATGATGTTGTTTAGCTGATAATGATGGTGGCAGCCAATTTCGATAGAATGCTTCGCACAGATGATGTATTGTGCCATATGAGGTATATACACTTTATAAAACCCTTGAGGCAGATTCTACTGTTATTATTTTGCTGATGAGGAAACTAAAGTCCAGATTTTATGAATGATGGAGCTAAGGCTGAAAGCCCAGACAATCTGACCTCAGATCCTGTGCTTTCAGCTGTGACAATGGAAGAATTAAAAATCAAAAGTGGAATTAAGCAGCGATGAGACACTATATACCAAAACTTGTGGAAGGCAGTTGAAGGGGATTGTAGAGTTTTATCTGCAATTCATATAATAGTGCAGAAGATACAGTAAAAATTAATGTTCTGTGAGTTCACCAAAAACTCAGAGAAAGTTGGAGAATCTTTCTGACAAAGTAAACTCAGCAGAGTAAATGCAGGCAACAAAGAAAGAACAAAAATTAATTAAATACAAAACAAAGAAACAAAGACCTAAAATCTGTTTCTTTAGAAGGAAGTTTCTCTGACAAATCCATTTTTAAGAAGGGCAACAAAAATATTATGAATAAAAAAAGAACATGACCATATGTAGACTAGAAATATTACAAATGAGTGGGAAGTTCTATAAGGAACTTTTATACTAAAACTTGGGTGAACTGGCCAATTTTCTGGAAAACTGTATATTACCAAAATTAACAAGAAATTTAAAAAAACCTCATTAATCTAAAGCCATTATAGTCATTTAATCGGTAGTCAAGAACCTACCCACAAAATTGGCACAAAAACAGACATTTTTAAGTACAGGTTTTACTAAATCTTCAAAGGAGAGATAACATTGACTTGGGGCACACTTTCAAAAATTGAGGAATAGGGAAAAGTACCAACTCACCAAAGGCAGGTAGAAAGGCCGATCTCTTTTATAAGCAGAGATGCAAATATTCTAAGTAAAGCATTAACACAAATGAACAAATATTATATATTTTTATAAAGTATATAATATTTAATTTTCAAAGTATGCAGATGGGTGTTTTATAATTGACACACTTAAATTGTTTTCAGTAACAAAGTTGCATAATGTTGAAAACATTGCCAAACATCTGTTTTCAAAATTCTGTCTTGATAGCAAGAATTATTTTCCAAACTGATCATTTTCTCACTTCTTATTAAAAATGCCTCTTTTACATTGGGACATATTACGGGTGTGTGTGTGTATTTAAATACTGCTTAACAGACACTTTTAATCATAGAAAAGTTCAGAAATTTGGGACAGTTGTTTTTTTTTGCAAGAGAAAAACATGCACTCATCTTCAAATTCTCCAACTTTTTAAAGGACTTCTCTGTGAGAAAAACCAGTCTCTCTTTATGGTAGTTAGGATTTTCATGTTGTCTCCTCATTTTAGTACACATTTTTGGAAATAGTTTTCTACTCAATGTAATACAACCCTGAAATAATATAATCCCTAAACTCTTCCAGCCTATAATCATAACGACGTAACCAGTTTCAATCTGGATATTAAATATTAGTAGATTTAGTTGCTATCTTATTTTCTAAACTAAAAATTAATATAAAAGAACTATCTTGTATATCCTCTGGAACTCAAGAAGTCCACTTTAGAAACTGCTGCTCTTGTGAAATAAGGTCATCAGAAAGCTTCCCACACTGGGTATGGCTCAGAGTAGCTGCCTACCAAATGAGGGTTTAGGATGACACCCCAAAGGTGAGAGTGAGATATTCTGTCTCTATTTTGAGGAGTAACGATTTCAGCGAGAAAGGTCAGCACCGCCATTTTCTATCCAAGTAGGCTGGGAGGCAGCACTACTGCAAGCGTTTTGGCTTAATGATAAATTCTTGAAATATATTTCAAGTGTTAGATTCTGAGGCTTGAAAAGTTTCTAGACACAGAAATGTATTATGTTAATTCCAACTAATTTGAATACCAGCCATACTTTCATTATGAAAGTTATGATCTTCAGCGTTAAGAGACCCTATTTTAAATAGCAAGGCTGAAACATGACTTAAGGAAATTGCTGTATTCAAGTTTCAGAGATCTGGGTCACTAATAGAAATTTCAACTGCTCTGTCATCAAGCCCCCGGAAAGGACCTTTAAGAAAACACATTTTTTGTTTGTTTGTTTTAACAGTGGAGCTATATTCCCTGAAAGCGAATTATACGTTAGAATGTCAATTACTTGTATTTGCATTTGTCGGTGCTGGTATTGCAAACAATTTGTCCAAGTAGAAGAAAAGTAGAGACTGGAGTCCTTCAGTAACCCCTCTCATTAATTCTTTGTGCAAACAAACTCTAGTTTGGTAGAAAGCAAGATAACCTAATGGATGTTTTGTAGAGGATGTACAGCTACATTGTTTACCAGTTAAGTTTTATCAAATGAAATGGACCAAGAAAAGCCAAGAAAAGTTTGCAGCTCTATAAATCCCAAGCTATATTTTGAACATTCCTGAAACACCCAATCTCCAGACTTGGGCTTTGAATAGATTTATAAGAGCCAAAGGTCACAGTTCTTGCAAACACAGGAAACAGCACATAGAGTTTTTGTTTATTTTCTGTCTCTTAAAAAAATCAAATATGGCCATCAAGGATATAAAATACCAATACTCAACTACTGGTAGCAGAAGTAGGGCCTGGAGTGTTTTTGTCTCCTTGGTTATCATGTGTAACAAAACCAGATGCAGAATAATTTCAAGTTTATTCTATCTTGCTTTCACCAAGGTTCGAATACATTTGTATGAAATGATAGAAGGATTCCGTGAAAGCACTGCCAGGAGAAGGCCAATCAATTCAGTTACTCATGAAATGAAGAATATGAACAAGATGGCATGTGGTTGGGGAGAGCAGAAAGATTTCTTTGACTTCAGGTTGAAGGACGTCGGTATCAGTCCTAAGATTTCTAGTTATTACGTTTTGGAGCTCTGGAAGAGTTGTGTAGATTTGTGAGCTTTGTCTTCTTGCTCTGTAAAATAACTGGTATCCTCTTTGTGTCATAGTGCTACTTTCTTAATAATCTGAGAAATTAAGGAAGCTTCCTTTTTCATTTTATTTTTGTTTTTTGAAGTTAAAGAGCAATACAAATTTGAGGTCTCATAATGATGTTTTGTAGTTGTGAGTTCTTCCATCCCCAGTAGATGTCTACTCTGTGATCCCTTACCTGCTTTGGCTGGGTGGTATGGGGAAAGCCCAGGACAGTGGCATCAAGATGAGCTACTATAGTTCTATTCGCAATATTTAGCAGAATTAATTTTCTAAACTCTTTAAATTTCTTTTTAGAAGACCCTATGCCAGTGGTGGCAATGGCTTTCGATAGCCTTATTTAATGAATGTATTTACAAGCATTAGACTTTTCAAATGAATCAAAAGTAGGAAATGAAAATATCATCTCTTTCCCCACCCATAATGAAAAGAAATTCTTCAACTTCTCTGGATTCTTAAAAGTAATCATTTTGCTTTCATTTTGAAATTCTAAGCCCAATGGGCAAATATCCTCTCCAATTCTTTGTAGTAAATTATTGATTCTCAAATGTTGCTTGTTAATAATATTTATATACAATTAAATTTTTCATGTGTTTTAGGATATTAATTTATTTTAAGCTCAAGTAACTAATTTTTTTAAGTTACATGTTAGTATTTGTTAAGTCTGTCTAGAGTTAATACATCTTTAGTTACAGATAACCCTTTGGGAAATGTCCTACTTTATCTCTAGTCTCCAATTGCTCTTCCCTCTTTTTAAGCTATGCATATAAAAACCTTCTGTTATTAGTAGCCTTAATTAGCCTTTAGTCTATTTCCTTTGGATCCTAACTGATTGCCAACCAGCCTGGGAGATAGAGGTTTGAAAAAAGACTGGCCTCTGATTTCAGGACTGTTTCAGGCTGCAAAAATATGGCTTACTCTATTTAGATACATGAACTGCTCTAGGACTTAGGTCCTAGAGCAGATTTCTAAGACTGCAGACAAATGCTTAAAACAATGAGTGAATCCTAGAATGACTTCAATCTTTCTGAACCAAGAGTTTCCCAGGGTTAGGCATGCTCTTATCCTAAAGTGTATAGCAGAAAGTCCATTGACGATAAATTTCTCTAGGATTATCTCCTATACTGTTTTAATCAGATAACTTTCCAAGGTAAATTACATCCTGATTATAGGCCACCTTAGTTGGTATCCTCTCTTGCCCATCATCACAATAACATCCTAACGTCTTAACATTTTAATATCAATGCCTCTTGATTTCTGTAGCTTGAGTAATAAAAATTGAAATGTTTATATAACATTGGATTCATCACTTATCTGAACTTAAATAATTTAGTGGCATAAGCCATCAGCACGTTAAAGTGACAGCATTAAGAAAACGGATGTTAATAACTGGGAAAAGTGCTAAATTTCTCAAAGTTACTAAGTTTTATAGAAAATGAGGGACCAGTAGAGGTGAGGACTATTTTATTCATAAAAAAGCCACTGATTGTTGGGATACCTTGATCCCAGGGGGGAAAAGTCTTCCTAAAATAAGAGTTTGTTCCCCAAAGGCCAGAGGTAGTTTTTTTTTTTTTGTTTTTGTTTTTATTATTTATTTATTTTTTATTTTTGAGACAGAGAGAGACAGTGTGAGCAGGGGAAGGGCAGAGAGAGAGAGGGAGACACAGAATCTAAAGCAGGCTCCAGGCTCTGGGCTGTCAGTACAGAGCCCGACATGGGGCTTGAACTCATGAACCACAAGATTGTGACCTGGGCGAGGTCGGATGCTTACCCCACTGAGCCACCCAGGTGCCCCTCAGAGATAGTTCTGACTGGTGAAGATTAACTTCTGGATTTAGAGGTCATGCCGTAAAACTAGAGGACTTCTAATTTCTGACCAAGAGACCAGCTTTTTAAGTGGTCTACAATTTTTGTTTTATGTACCAAGAATACAAAGCTGAATAAAAAACGATCCCGCTCTAAGCAGTTTTTAATCTATATGGAGGCAGCAAAGCATTAATCTTTCTTTTGGAAATTCTTTCTGGATACTCAAATAATCATGACAATGGTGGAATGTATGGGAGAGGTTTTCCCTGTCACTTGGGTAATTTGTTGTTGTGGCCCAGTCAGCCATTTATTTGATTATATTTTTAGAATCTGCATTCAAAAGTCTGCATACAAATTCTCATTCAGGGAATGGAAAAAATATTTTTTTTTTGTCTTCTGGCCCAAGTCATCTTTCTAAGTCCAGGGAATATTTCGCTCTATCATTAATTCCTTTTCAACCCTTGGACTCTCTCCTCCAGAAGCTTCAAAACATCTTTGCTATAGCCTTCAGCTATCAGCATTACTATTACTAATGCAAGTGCTTTTTCTCCCATTAGACTCTGAACCCAGCCATACTGACCATGTATCATTTGTCTTTGTTTTATTTTGATGCTGTTATTGTAGTCTCAAAAATACATACCGAATTGAATATCTATAATAAATTTTAAAGGCTTGACTTTATTTCCATGTAGAAAAGAATTATAAGAGGAAACTATAATTTGTTACTATATATCTAGTTTCTTCATACATCTAGTTCATTAGGTAAATCAGCATTCTTTTAGTGGGGGCAGGAATGGCTTTTGTCTTTTAAGACTCTTTAATATTTGTATCAAGGAAGCACATGCTCTTCTAATCTTCCTCAATCGAGTAACTTATTCTTGAATTCTTAGTTTGGATAGTAAAAGGTTAACGTACAACTTCGGTTTTGCATTTTGCATTGCAATCTTGATTTCCTTGATAGTTTTTAGTGGGCATTCAATGCATGAGCATGGTTATTGGGTACCAGTCATTGCTTTGCATAGGTTATTTTATTGACTTTATGAGCTAGATACAGTTTTAATCCTAATTTTATGAGTGAGCAAACTCTGAGAGGTTAAATAATTAGCTGGTAATGTAGCTGGTAAGTGATCCAGCTGGATGCAACATAGCCCATTCTTTTTAAACAATTAGCTTCACTTCCCTTAGCTACTATCCCTGTGTGCTTCCCTCGTTGCTCCCTGCACCCCCTCAAAGTATTGACCTCAAATGTTATTCTACCTTGCTGCAGAGTGGAGCATCGGTCTTAGCAGATCTTGGTGCACATGGAGTGCACCAGGGGTTATCACTACAGATCGTGTTTATTGCTTCACCCAGCCAGGAGTTTTTGGCAGTTTTTAGGACCGTGGAGGCTTCCTCTCAACACAGAAGCCAGTGTAAATACACAACAAAGGGACCACACCTGACGAGGGTTTGCTGTCTGTTTAAGTGACCTTGTTCATGGCTCTGGGCCACTGGTGATCCTTCTCATCAGTCAAATATTAAATTTCCCTTTCTGATATTTCCTGTAGACATGTTTGAAGTCCACCCCATTCCTCCCCTCCCCCCCCCCATGCCTTGTGTTTTAAGGAGTGATAAAAATTTCAAGCTCTTCAAAGACAAAGCTGATATGTACTTTTTAGATGACACTGTCATTATAATTATATTGGTCTTACTAGAATTGTCTTTTAAAGATAACTACTTATCACTGCTGTTTCTACCCTACCTGCCAATTGTCAGAGGACAAGATAAATTCAGTGTTTGGCTTTGACATTCACAACTATTCAACAAGAAGCCGATCAGGAATTAGATTTCTGGTACATGATGAAAACTATATTGTAGGGCTGGGCTATGTCAGATTGAGCAAAGATATTTCCTTCCTCATTCTACTACTGCATGAATGTCAATCAGTGAGTATTTCTGGGTGCCCAAAAATGAAATGAATGAAAGAGATGAATCACAGGGGTGCCTGGGCGCTGGGTTAAGCGTCCAACTTTTGCCAGCTCAGGTCATCATCTCACAGTTCTGTGAGTTCGACCCCATATTGGGCTCTGCACCGCAGCACAGAGCCTGCCTGAGGTCTTCTCTCTCTCCTTCTCTGCCCCTCCCTGACTGGCGCTGTGTCTGTCTCCCTCAAAATAAATAAACTTAAAAAAAAAAAAAAAAGAAAGGAATGACCTAAGCCATGTACACAGGAATTTGTTATGAAGAAATGATTCTGACAAACTCTGGTCATCAACAGTCTGGAGACACATTTTTGCTTTTGTAAACTGAATATGAAAAGATGACAGGAAATAATAGTTGAAATTTGTGATGAGTGGTGGTGTTTGAAAGATGAAAACTCGGAAACGTTTGCTTTGGTAGACCTACAAAATGCTGAAGGACCAAGCAGAACTGCAAAAGCCAAATCTGCAATTTGGTTCTCACTGCAGGGGCTTGAGGATCCCAGATCATTAACAGAATTTAATCAACTTGCCTACAAGGAGTTTCCAAGGAGGTTGCTGACATTTCTTGTTGCTGTAGAAGATACAGTTGACAAGTAATAAAACTAAAGTTAACCTTGCCTGCCAAAGATTAGAAAAGGATGCTTATCAAATAGCAATAATTACTGAAGTATGTATGTAAAAATACCTAAATGGAGTTTTACCAAGAATAGCAAACTAAACCATGGAAATTTCCTAAGTGCCTCTTTAAACAGAGTGCTGAGATATAGATGAAACTGTTTTGCATGCTTTTCTCTTTTAAGTATTTAATTTGGAGATTTATCTACCCTATTGTGTAACTCGATTTTATACCTGACATGGAGTCAGATGTATTTCAACATTCTTTTTTGTTAAATTTTCAACAAGTAATTTCAGTTTAGCTAATTTATAATTACAGTTTTACTACTTTACTGTAGTGGTTTATTTCTAATATAATATGCTTCTATATTAAAGGGTGATATGGTGCACAAAAGGTGTTAAGCATATTAACTGATGACATTATTTGCTCTTGACCTTGGATCTTGGTAGTTGCTGGAAGACTGAAGAGAAAGCTTTTTTTTTTTTTTTTTTTTTTTTTTGGCCACTTGGGAGACTACCAAAGACATTAATTTTAAAACTATACCAGAGTAATTACCATTACATTTATGTTAGAGGTTAACATTTGTGTTTTCCTCTTATTGCCTGGCTTTACAGAATGTTATGCCTCACTGCTTTTATTAAATCCAGGTAATAGAGGAAATAACAGTATTATTAACCTTTAACACTGATGAAAAATTAGTTTTAAGTAAAACATGGTTTAAAATCAGAGCAATTGTGTTAGTTGTCTAGCTAGTTTCCCGATGAAACACAGTCCTTGTGTACTCATTGTGTCCATATTTATAATTATAAAAGTAAAAACAAAGTATAATATGAAATAAATCTCCAGGGAAAAGGGATTACATTTTTAATACACACTGTATTCTTACTGATCAATGTTATAGATTTGCATGACATTACATGAAAAAGTACTGATTTTAAAAAGTACCACTTTTCTATGACTGAAAAACAAATTAGTTTTGATAACTAATTGTTACTACTTTCACAGAAAAGCACGTAGAAATTGAATATGTAATAATTGACCCTATCCGAAGTCTCCAATGGGGTGTTTCTAAACATAAATATTTATATAGTTGGTATGGCTGTAGAAAAATTCTCTTTTCCATGATTGTTGATTTTAAAACATTAACTTTTAAAGTGATTTTTGATATTTAGGCAGAGTGATATCTTGCCTCCTTGGTTATACAATATACATACATGGTTTTGTGGGGATGTTTATTCTAAGGGAGAACAAGAAGAAACTGTATCAATTTTATTACTTTTAGACAAATGTGGAAATAGAGACTTAATAAATAAAGTTAAGGAAATAATTTACTATTGGAAAATATTCTTTGTAGAAGAGTTTGGTTTCATAGCCTATTGATTAGTTATAACCTAAACGTAATTTATATTTTTTGAGTCATAAATATTTTACTTAAATTTAATATTAAAGCAAAACATCCACTCTATCAAATATAGCATATGTGTATCCATCTAAGTAACTTTAAATGGTTTTTTTTGATCATTTGATTTTAAATAAATCTTTCAGCCTAAATTTTATCAGTAAGTTGCCAAATTATTTGAAGATAAATTTTTTCTTGTGGCATAAACAGATCTTTTAATTATAAAACTAGTGTTTTCTAAACTACTCTATTTGCTACTATGACTTTGTAAATAATCAAGTATTAAGAAATTTATTTATAATCTATTATTTTTAGTTTAAATATAGAATTAAGATAATTGATTAGAACAGGTATCATTTTGTTTTATGTATTTATTTAAAGCATTATGTAGGAGAACTTTAACATATTTGAGAATGTTTTCTGTGAATTAAATGAAGCCATATAGGGGCGCCTGGGTGGCGCAGTTGGTTAAGCGTCCGACTTCAGCCAGGTCACGATCTCGCGGTCCGTGAGTTCGAGCCCCGCGTCGGGCTCTGGGCTGATGGCTCAGAGCCTGGAGCCTGTTTCCAATTCTGTGTCTCCCTCTCTCTCTGCCCCTCCCCCGTTCATGCTCTGTCTCTCTCTGTCCCAAAAATAAATAAACGTTGAAAAAAAAAAATTAAAAAAAAAAAAAAAATAAATAAATGAAGCCATATATATGAAAGTGCTTTGTAACTGCAAACATGAAATATATAATAATATTATTCTCATGACTTAGAATGGATAATATTTAAACATCGTAGTATTCATAGCATTTCTATAACATACATTTGCCTAATGGAAAATAATTTTAAAAAGTAAGCGCTGTACTTCTTAATCTTTAGGTAAATATACATTCCAGTTGCATGAGCAATTCTATGTAAGGCTCAACAACCCATTTACCTTTTAAATTAACAACCACTTCAACGGTTAATTGAGTATTTCTAAGCCAATAAATTACCCTTCAACATTACTGACTGGAAGCTTAGTTAGTACCCACAACAAGCCTGCCATTAATGAACTCATTCTCCAACAAAAAAAAGAAGGCATCAAATCTGAACTGTGGATGTGTTCGGTTCCCTCATTCTAAACACATTAGTACACTGTATTTTCCCACTTAGAGAAGCTTTTGTACACTGAGCATGTGGCTGTTTAAATGCCCCAGCGGGGCATCCAGAGGCTGCGAAAAAAGGAAAAATTATTTGGAACAATTTGCATTCGTTCAAGGGCAACGTTACGCATTTTACAGCTGGTTTATTGCTATTCTTGTGCTGTTTAAGCTGTCTTTCATGTCAAAAGTCCTTTCCTGCTTACAGATCATCCGGAAGCATTCTGCTGCGTGCTGTTTGCCCGAGTTCCTCCAGGGCTCTGGGCCTTTGATCACGGATACCATTTGCAGTCTGGTTAAAAATAGGAGGCTGCGGAGATAAGCCTGAGTCCTGACAGTGAGGAAAGGCTCTTTTCTTTCTTTTTTCAACTTTGTTCTCTTGTTTTTTAGGATGGGAAACATATGATCCCAGCACAGAGAAATAGTGTTCAGGAGTTAGAACACACTTAGAGGTATAAGAATTTTAAAGGTGAAGAATTTTAAAGGTGCAACGAGGCTCACCAGTAAGTTAAAGTTTTACAAGAACTCTGTGTGCCATTTTCTTTGGGTATAACTCAAGCGATACCCGCCTCTCTTACGTTGAGGATATACGACTAGTTGCACAGATTTCTAGGTTCTGCTCCCGAGTATGGCTTTTAAACTAGGGGAATATCTTTTTAATGGAAAAAAAAATACAATGATGATTGTTGCTAGCAAACTTAATATAAAAGAACAACAATATAATGAAATTGCAATTCGATAAAGGATAAAGCCAGAAAAAAATGACTCACATTTTTATTTTTTATATTACTGGTCATTTATCAGTACCTCCTTAAGTTTGTCTACTTATTGAAAACAAAAGCAAGAGGATTTATTATACGTTGTTGTTTTTGTTTGGTTTCTACAAGAATTGTGATTAACATAATTTTATCAATTTTATGATGTAGGGAGATGGTGACTTTCATTATTGTTTGCTTAAGCAACAAATCCAATATGCCACAAGCCATGAAATTAGAGACTTCTTTGGAAATGAAATCTAATCTAATGGTAAAAGTGCAATAACTTTGAATACTAGAATGTCAATATGATACTCGGTGTGGAATATTTAGTATGAAATGAAATGTACTAGAAGGGGTCTTGGGAGTTTAATGAATGTCTTTGCCAGCAGGCAGGACCATTTATTTGTTAATTTACCCAAATAGAGATCTGTGCAAAGCCAAATCCTGTGATATAAAGCAGGATATGAGCATGCCATCAAAGAGGCTAAAAAGATGTTTGTTTTAATGCCACATCCATTCTTGGCAGTTTTGGAGCCTGCGCATATTTTGGAGAGACAAAGAGGAATTAGTCAAAGAAAGAAATATGGGAGTAAATTTGGAGAATGGGAGTCGGGGTGAGATTGAAGGTGGAGAAATCAGTTTATACAAATTTCAGGACAAAAGAGATTTTGGGGCCTTCCTGAGGAGGCTGCAAGTGAGGCAGGTTATGTGTGGCTGATGGGAAGCCTGGTGGGGGTGGGGCGGGGATGGGAGTGCCTGGAATTCACAGAACCAGCCAGGGGTAGGATCATGGGCTATGTATATTAAGCTCTATCCATACTTTTTCTTTTAATCATAGTGCAATAGCTTTTGCTGCTGGGTTTGCTACAGTAATACATATTTTAAAAATTCTTATCGGCTTAACTTTCAAAATAAAGCAGGAGATTTTGTAAGTTGTTCTTATGTTTGTGTTTAAACCTCACCAGGTGTGGTAGGTTAAACCCCAGCAGACAAAATACTGTGGTTTAATCAGACCAAATTTTATGTTCAAACAGTTTTACATGTAACAATCTTTAGAATGGAGACAGTCTTTCTTGAAAGGCGCTTTTTTTTTTCCTGAAAGTCCAATGCAAAGCTGTTTTGAGCTTGCTGGTTTAATTAGTGCTTTGAATATGTCGACCTGCCGTGTTGTAGGTCAACTTTGACGCTCTACAATATCCTAAGATGGGCATTTTGTATCTCTGTTGAAAAGTGGTATTAAACTTATGCATACCAAGGAAAAGGATCAGGATTTCACTGAAGAGATGGAATATGCATTTGTCCTCATGTCTGGAAAATCAACTTGCTCCCAAGTTTTTAAAGGACTAGGAAGAATCAGTGAAATTTTTGCAATCCTCCTTTACAATATATTCTGGTAAAGTCATTTTGTCCCCTAAGTTCTGAAAGGTTAATTGGATCTCTTGTAATGAGTGACTGCACCCAGTCACATGTGGTTTGGGAATTTATTTATTAATTTAAAAATTGTTATTGTTCAGACAATAACAGTGGGGTACTAAATTCAACTTTCTTTTATTGAGTGGGATTGTTCTAAATTTGCTAGTTTTATGGCTCTTGTAATGAAAATTATTAAAAATGAGCACTAAGGGCCAACTTATTTTAAAAAACTAACCCATGTTGCTCCAATATGTTTTTCATCTACATGTCTAATAAATTGCTCTTAGGTAAATTTGAACCTGCTTTGAGCTTTTTGGAACAAAAAGGTATTTGCCATGTACCAGAGGTGGTCACTGAGAGTAATTTTGTTGGACTAAGGAGTCACTCTTAATAACAAGGAAACTATAAGAAAAGCAGGAGGAGGGGTGGGGGAAGGTGTGGCTTGATACCATGTGATTAAGGAAAGGAGAAAAATATTTTGCAAATACAGTTGTATATTTCATTTGCCTCTCTTCCATTTCATTTTTTGTCCTTCAGTTTTTTCCTTTTTTTCTCAAATTCTCTTTTGATTTAAAAATATATTTATTGTTTATTTTAAAGCTTAATAGGTATCATATATATGTATATCTAATTTAATGGAATAGCATATTACTTCTCAAATCACTCATCTATGAAGGAAAAGGTATTTCAAAGAGGCCCACTATATAGATGTGCCTGTAATTCATGATATCTTAAGTGGTCTCTTCCCAAGGAAGTGAGAGGAAGATATTAATTATCAGTATCACAGCATATCCATGTACCAAAACAGGTTCTGATAAGGAATTAAGTCTTCAGCAAAAAGACATCAAAGAAATCCTAAAAGTGGATTGGACTTCATAGTTGTAGAAGAACAATCTAAAAGGATATCTTTGGTTTAATCATCTTGTCTCTTACATTTTCTCTTATTTTAGGATATTCTCTTTCTTAATGGTCTTTGAATTCACAGATTTTAGCATAGCATATTTTGGGGGAATGTAGAAGTATGGAGAAACTCAAATACTTCTAATAAGAGGCACTAAAACATTGTTATGGGAGAGACTGAAGAAGGTGATCTTATCTGGAAGATCAAGAACTTTCATGTGTCTCAGATATTTGGGACCATATATGAAGATCATCCCAGAGATCTAGCCCATCAGGACTTGAAATTCTATCAAGCATAGGAAAACTTCATGTACATTTCTAGATGTAGATCCTGTATGACTTTGAGGGGAAGGGTTTAGGACTTAAAATACCAAAATTTACAAGTACACAGCCTGTAAGAGTGGTAGGCATTCAGGCATATCTCTAAAGAAGAAGTCCATTGTGCCATTTGCAAGGAGTCAGACCCCTTAAAAATATATACCAAACCAAAAAAACTCAAATGAATCTCAATCATGAGGGAAGAATAACATGTACACAGAATTTCCCAAGGAAACAAAGTAGAAAGAAGCTCTGGTGTGTGAGCAATTCCCTTTGAAATAGCTATGTGAGAGATACTAAGAAACAGAAACCTCTTGGTCCTGGAAACTTTTAATTATAAAGCACAAAATGTCATTGGAAATATCCCATGGGTGAAACTGCTGTAGATATTCAATGTATAAAATTCCTAGGCGTTAGGTATCCACAGACATCAGAGAACTTATATATGAGAGAAAACTTTTAAATGTGGAAAGTAAAAGCCTACAGTAAAGCTCAGATACTGGAAACCAGTCCAGTTGGCCTAGAGAAGAAACCCCATATCTGTGATGGATTGTATTAAGAACTTCAAAATGCAGTGATTCTTGCTTGCTAGTTAAAACTTTAGTTGCTTTATGAATTAGCCTTTATGAAAGGCTGTGAGGTGTTAATCTGTCTGAAGAGAGGATATGTCTAATCATGGGTGATCGGTGGACGCGGACGAGTTGTAGATTGCCAGTATCTACCAGAGACAGCACAGAGCATGAGGGGATGCTCCCTCCCAGGGAATACCATACTTATGAAAAGAGATGTTTGTTCCTAATAACATGAAAATAATTTACAGTAAAATCTTGGATTACGAGTAACTCGTTCTGCGAGTGCCCTGCAAGAAAAGCAAACATTTCTAACAAATTTTGACTTGACAAATGAGTGATGTCTTGCAATATGACGAGACGCTGAATGTCATGTAATCACAACCGGTTCTTCTCTCTCTCTCTCTCTCTCTCTGGGATTGTGGTGATCATCTCCCCATGCTCAGATGCTCAGTCTCAGGCTGTGGTGTTTGGTAGAAATCAGTGATTTTTCAGAACATTGGAAGGTGCGCCCACAAGTGGCGCTAGTGTATTATTTGTCACTGCAAAGCACCTGTGGACAGTCCTTTGCTTTTTCATACAAGAATAAGCTTGGGAATGCTTTGCTTCATTCTAGGTCAGTCTGACTGCATATATAGACCTTTTCCTCTGCTGCCCTATTGCCAGTTATATTAAGTACAGTATAAGACAAGAGTTTATTAATACTGTACTATAGGCAACATCTGTGTGAGCATATACAATGACCCCCATGCAGAAAAAGGTTGAAAAGAAAAGTGGTGAAAGGAAGGAGATGATTATGGTGGAAATTAAGAAGGAAATCATCAAGAAATATAAACGAGGTATGCGAGTGGCTGAAATTGCAAGATTTTATAAGAAGTCTACATCTGCATCTCATTTGCAGAGGAGGAGGAGGAGAAAAAGGCGGAGGAATCCCTCACTTCAGATGAGATTAAGGAGTTGTATAAAATATGGGAAACAGTGCAAAATTTTGTACAAAACACCACCCGAATAAGGCTGTAGCAGTGCAAGGGATGAATCTGTTTAACAACAATGCAATGTCACATTTCTGCAAAATCCTCTCAAAGGAGGCAAAAGCAAGTGTCATTGGATATGTTTCTTGTTAAAGTTGCACGAAAAGAAAAAGATTCCGTTGAGCCAATAGACAGCAGTGATTCCATTAGTGATAGTGAAAGTCGCCCTACACAATAACCCTCCTCTCTCTTGTCTCCCTCACACCAGCCACAAAGGTTTTCAAAGGTACCTGTTGGGATGAGAGCACTGGGTGTTGTATGGAAACCAATTTGACAATAAATTTCATATTTAAAAAAACGAATAAACATTTAAAAATAAAATTAAAGGTAATACAGGTTAGTTTATTTTTCTTTATATTTTGTCTTTTCTTTATTATTTTGTATTATGTTACAGTATTGTAATCATTTTTATATGAATATTTTTGGGTTGTGGAATGAATCATCTGAGTTTCCATGATTTCTTATGGAGAAATTCACTTAGATATACAAGTGCTTTGTTACAAGCATGTTTCCAGAACAGATTCTGCTCACAAACCAAGGTTTTATTGTAATTAATTTTATTTAATCTCATTCTTTGATCATCTTCAGATTATAATTTGACTTCTATGCACTTGCTAATTAAAAAAGAAAAACTACAGAGGAAATGAGTATATAGTCTTTTTACAGCTTTATTTTTTACTGTATGTTACTACAGTAAGAAGTATAGACTCTACAGTTTCTTGAATTGTATTAGTCTGGAGTTTAATCTGTAGTTCAGATAACTTTTGACGGTGGCAT
Source organism: Leopardus geoffroyi (assembly GCF_018350155.1). NCBI lineage: Eukaryota > Metazoa > Chordata > Mammalia > Carnivora > Felidae > Leopardus > Leopardus geoffroyi. Next base: position 100,524,508 of record NC_059327.1, on the reverse strand, counting down.
GATAACTACACATGGTATTATGAGCTGGCCCCATAGATTACTCTATGAAACCTCATCTAGGGCTAAATGACACATTTGTGCAAGTTGAAAAATGTTGCGCTTTTCTCTGACTAAACATAGCCTTTCACCAGGGACGATGGCTTGGGGAGTGAAGGATGGATTGGCTCTTGCCTCCTACTTTCTCTTGATTGGTGCCCTTGCTCAGTGAACAGCTGGCACAACCACATCGGTGGCCCTGATGGCACCAAGTTTCCTAACAGCAGGCCTGATGGCATCTTGTCTGGTTTTGCTCATCTTTCTTCAAAGCATACTGTATATATCGCTCAGATTTGTACTCAACATACTAAATTGATAAACAAGGGATGGTTATTTTCATTTTGGAAGTTTATGTGCTTCAAAGTAAGGCATAAAATTATGTATTTAAGTGATCTCTCCTATTATTTAGTTTACAAAACAGTTTAAGAATGCATGTAATAGTTAAAATATGTTTGGCTTTAAAAAAGTTTGGTTTGTTAAGTTCCACAAAAAGTAATAATAGATGATGTCTCTTTGCCACATTGCTATCTCCCCTTACCACAATGGCTGCAAATGCAATGTCTACTCTTTTTTTCCCCCTTGGGTTTAGAAAGTTTTCAACACAGGTACGCACAAGTATTTATGGCAGATTGTTCGGTTGCTCCTGATTATTCATTTACTTCTTACCCCTAAGAGGATAATGCATGTTTGTGCCATTGATTTGAGACTTGGCCATGTGACTTGCCTAAGCCAAAGTATATGCCAACTGTGAGAAATTCTTTCACTTCTGGTCCTTGCCATGAGAAAAGTATGTATAAGTTGGGCTCTGCTCCTTCAACCTGGTTTCTAGAGTGAGAAGTCAAATGGAGCAGACCCCATCCACCCACAGCCTGCAACAGAGCCACAGCCAGCCAATCATCCTCCTTTTATGTGAAAAATAGCTGCTTGTCATTGTTAGCTCTGAGATGTGGGGTTATTTGTTATCACAACAAAAACTATTCTAAATACATATTTTAAATATTGCTACCATAACAACTATTTTTCCAATGTTTGCAGCAGTCATTGCCACTTTACATTTTGACAACACTGGATATTGTAAACTGCTATCAACTGGATGACCTCATTTGTGACTCACAGTTTCATTAAGAGTAGATGAGTAGGTTGAAACTAAGAGGGGTTCATAAATTCTCCCAAGGTCAAAGTGCTAGTAAGTGGAAGGATAGGATTTGAACTCAGGTCTTCTTATTTCAAGTTGTCATTTTTCTGGACCTTCCTTTACTAATCTCTAACCCACTTTGCAAACTTCTTGAAGGTTGTGCACCATCCCAATTATCCATCACTCCATGATTCCATGGGAACATGGTGACTCCATCTGTACAGGTGCTTCCTATATATTACTACTCCACCTAGCTCAGGGGAAAGCTTAAAATCCTCAACATGTTCCATGCAATCTGAATTGTCTTTGTGTTACACATCTTCCTTGCCTCAAATTTTTACTTAGTCATTTTTTGTATTGCTCTCTGGCCTCCAGCCACATTGGCTTTATTTCATTGTCCAGGGAGAAGTCATGCTTCCTTCAAGCATGGGGTTTTGTGCTTCTTATTATTTCTGGCAAAACGTCACCTTCTCACCCTAAAATCCTACCATGTACATCTCCTTTCCCCTCACAACCTAGGTCACTCTTATTCTTTCTTTAGATCTGTGCTCAATAGCAAGGAGACTTCCTTGGACTTTCTAGATCACATTGATCTGCATACTCTGAAAGGACATTTACCTCTGCTTCAGTGATCAGTGTAGCTCAATTTGTATAATGTCTCTAAGTTCTATTCCTTTTCTTTCATTATTAGTTTATAAGTGTTTATGTATGTTACTCACCATAGCACTTAACACACTGTCTGGTAGATGCTAAGTAGTCAACAAGCAGTCCTTAAATCACTGAATATATGACCCTAAATCTCAACTCAGCAGCGGTTGATACAACTGAGCTGACAGAAATGGTGTAGGAGTCTTAAGCCTTGATAAAGGGTGGGTTCTGTTTTATGGAGCTGGAGATAGTGATGAGAGGAGAATTTGGTAGGAAGAAGCCAACAGGTCATTTGTGGCCATGGGAACATCACCAGGTAATAATCAGAGAGATAACGGAAAACATTTCCACTGGATGTGACTATACAAGGGTCACTGCTTTGAGAATGTGTATACCAAGAACTGACCTACTTCCCTTTAGTGGCTCAAGTCTTTAAACTTTCCTTCCAGATTTCACAAAGGTTTTGTTTTCAGACTTGACTATCAGTGAGGCTTAGAGATTTTCATGTGTTTCTCTAAGCCTATGATTTTTGTAGGCTTTTATTTCTTGAAGTCTGTCTTCCTCTGTAGGTTTCATTCATTCTTTTTTTTCCCCTTTGCTTGAATAAACAGTAAAATTTGAGGCTAAATAGAACAGAAAATGAAGTGTATCCTATAATCTATTAATGGCATAAAAGCAGGTCCCCTTTTGCAGCACATACTCCCTTCTGGTATTATTGTTACTTATGAGGACAACATAGCTTACTCATGCCTATTTAGTCATGCATCTTTAAATTTTTATTTTAAACATTTTTATTCGTTTTTGAGAGACAGAGAGAGACAGAATGCGAGCAGGGGAGAGGTAGAGAGAGAGAGGGAGACACAGAATCTGAAGCAGGCTCCAGGCTCTGAGCTGTCAGCACAGAGCCCGACGCAGGGCTCGAACCCACAGACCGTGAGATCATGACCTGAGCCGAAGTCGGGTGCTCAACTGACTGAGCCACCCAGGCACCCCTATCATGTACCTTTGCTTTTTTATCTTTTTATTTTTAGTACAGATCTTTGAAGGATTTTCACTCTTTCACTGGGACTGCCTCCCAGTCCATTTCTTTGACAGCAATATACAATTTCGACTTAAAACCAAAAACAAACAGAATTTTTTTTCAGGTTTTCTGATAAACATACATGTGGCAGGGGTATTGGTGTTACACCTTTAAAAATAATATGTTGGTTTATAATGATAAAGAAGGGAGAAGTTGGATGTGAATAGAAAATAAAGGAGCGATAGTTTGCTTGTAAGACTCAGATTAGGTGCAAGAGTTCAGTTTGAGAAGGGTGAGGGGGGCATGGGTATCGATGTGGGTAGAGAGCAGCTCACTCTGGGCAAGACCATCCAGTGAGAGAAGTCAGGGAAGACATCTCAATGGAAGATACAGGGAAAGCTGAGATCTCCTTACAAAGCTGCATTGGAAGGCTCTTGAATCCCTGTATATAAGTATGAATCTACCCAGTTCTTGCATTTTACTCAAGAGTACAGTCAAGCGATTCCCAGTGCAGAGGTACCTCTGCATGCCCCAGAATCCCATAAGCTCCTTAATTTCTAAAGGTCTCCTCCACTCTTTTGGGATCCCAGGAATTGGTTAAGAAGGCTTAGCATTTTTCTATGAAAAATGACACACATATGTCCTCTTCCATGGCATCTACAAAGGATGACATCTAGTTAGCTGAGTGTAATTTAGAGGTGATCCTACTACTGCCACAGTGAGTGATGGCACATGTATAGAAACATGAAGTAGTAAGATTAGCTAGTGTTTGCTATCACATGCCATTAATTCAGTAAAAAAATCCTTGTTCTAAGTTTGAACCCAGATGCCAACAATATGACATTCTGTGACACATTCTGTCACTTGGAGATGTCCCTTATCTGTCCTTCCTTCCTTTGCCTGACCCTGCCTATCTTAGGATCTCCTGACAAACATCCAACACATACCTTCTAAAACCTTATGTTTTTGATCTGATATCTTTAGTTCACTCTGCCACTATTTCTTCTTGTCTGATCTTTTCATAATTCCTTTATAGTTTTCTCCTCCAGTCTCTTCATCCATCCAAGTATAATCTCCCCATCTTCACTGTCAGTTTCCTGACAGACCAACAGATAACCAAAATCTGGTATAAAATTCAATGGAATACTGTGCAGCCTTGAAAAGGAAGAAAATCTTGACACATGCTAAAATAAGGATGAATTTTGAGGACACCATCCTGATTGAAATAAACCAATCACAACAGGGAAAATGCTCTATGAGTCCACTCATATGAGGTACTTAAAGTAGTCAAACACCTTGCGATAGAAAATAGAATGGTAGTTTCCAGGAGCTGCCAGGAGGGCAAATGAGGAGTTATTGTTTACTAGGTACAAAGTTTCAGTTTCACAAGACGAAAAGGGTTCTGGGAAAGGGGCGCCTGGGTGGCTCAGTGAGTTAAGCATCTGACTTCGGCTCAGGTCATGATCTCACGGTTTGTGAGCTGAGTTCCTCGTTGGGCTCTGTGCTGACAGTTTGGAGCCTGGAGCCTGCTTTGTATTCTGTGTCCCCCTCTCTCTCTCTCTCCCCCTCCCCTGCTTGCATTTTCTCTCTCTCTCTCTCTCTCTCTCTCTCTCTTCTTCTCCCTCTATCCCTCTCTCTCAAAAATAAATAAACTTAGAGAGTTCTGGGATGGATGGTGAGGATGATAGCACAGTGATGTGGGTGCACCTAATGCCATCAAACTGTGCACTTAAAAGTGGTTAAAATGGTAAATTTTATGTGATGCGTATTTACGACGATTAAAACATTTTAGGTAAAAAATCTCACTTCTACTATGTGAAACTCATTATAGATTGCCTACTATGTGCCATATGTTGAAGTAGGTACTTCACATACATTACTCCTGATAAATATTCTTATTCTTATTTTATGAGTGGGGAAACAGAAGTTCATAAGAGTTAAAATAATTTCATAAGGTTATATATGCAATTAAGCAGCAGAAATGAAATGTGAATCCGGGTCTGTGTAATGCCTCCATCACCCCATACTTCTTCTACCCACGTGGAACTAAAGTCCTTGTGTAGATACACACACACACACACACACACACACTTCTGTGTTTCATCTTGGCATATAATATGTATTATTCCTTAGCTTAAATTAATTGTGTTTCTATAAATACAAATGTTGAGGCTAACCACTTAATTAATATCACAGAGTTAATCCAGATAATCACCTTATAGTTCGTGGCACAGACTGATTCTTATTGCTTCTGAGAGGAAGAGATGCCTGAACACAAACAGCTTTATTGGTTGCCTCAGGAAACAGGGAATTAGATTGATTGCTTAGGCTTCAGGCTTTGTAATTACAACCTGACATTTTAGTAATGGTAATTTAAAATTTAAGCTCCCCAAAGGCTGAAGACCAAGTCTATCATCTGAACGTTTTTTTGCCACATTTTTGGGAAAAGAGTGAGCTATTTAAAAATGTATCTTGTGGAACTGCCAGAGATTTTTGTAAGCATTTTCTGTCTCTAACTGGACTTAATATGTATTTATCATGTAACAAGAACAGTCTGTCTGGTATAGGCAGAAGCTGGGTCCCCGGTAAACAAAACGGCCTCAGCCTTGCTTGAGCATGTATTTCCTAAGTAGTGGGCACAGAGGCAGGGTAATTGGCTACCTCCTGGTTGTAAGTATAGGTATGTTAACTGTGGGCCTGAGGGGAACCTCCATTTTGGTTTGTAGCTTATTATTAGGTGAGGAAATTACTGGACACCTCCAGCTGCCATTAATCAGCCGCAGAGTCAGACTGGAGCCAAGTGAGAAGCCTGTGGGTGGATTCTGCCCAGTGCTGTGGAAATACAAGAAGACAGAGACAAATGTTTTCCAGCCTAGCAGCACTAAACTCTGCCCTTTCACAGTCCTTAACATGCGTGTTCAAATTGATTTAGTCCATTTACCCCCTCAACCTAACCATCTATTTTCCCTGAAGACTGACAGTTTTATGTGTTGCTACCATGTTATTATGTGTTGCTGCTCTGCCGGTAGCTATAGTATTTCAGAAACATTTACTTCCAGACGTAAAGGATGAGTGAGGAGGGGGTGTAGAGAAAGGGAGGTGAGCTTGCGTCACTTTAATTCCCTTTTTATGGGGTGCAAAACATGCCCGTCATGGCACCGACTTTCTTTCTCCCTCTCTTTTCTTTATTCCTTTTCTGTATCAATGATTTCCATGAAAAAGGCTTGAATAAAATTTCCCACTTGAGAAACACATCTGTCAGGTGATGTCAACGCCTGGCTTACTCCTCTTCCTGTTGGGTTGCAAACATGGCATTCTCTCATGGTCCTGGAATGCTGACATGGTCCGGTGGCAGAAGCCAAACACAGGTAGGGTCAAGCTGAAAAAATCAACGGGGGGCCTTCTGTCCTCAGCTTACTTTTGGAGGGAAGGGGAAGAATCTAGAAGCAATTAATTATCTCTGTTGCTATGTAAATTCAGAAAAGGGGGGTGGGTGAGGATAAAAAACAAGACAGCAAACAGCCCCCTGTCAGCTGCAAGGATGTCAGTCAAGACATTCCAAGTGTTTGTCCAGTTGGAGATGTTTGCCTCAGGATAAGCAGGAATTCAGATCTGACCCTCACCCTCAACATTTTTGGAACTGGATGAAAGTGACTTATCTGAACATGTAAGAATATTTCTGGCACTGAAGGCCAAAAACTAAAATTCAGAGTTAAAATAAATACTCAGAGAAGGAAAGGAAACAGTGAGGTTAAGGGTTTGATCAGATACGAACCTCTAAGTTAAGTGAATTTTACCATACCCTTGTTTTATTCTATCCGGTTTTCATGTACTAATCTATGCAACAGCAAGCAGAGAGACTCTCTTTTTACTCTTCCTGCTTTTGTGTTTAAGGGTACAAGACAACAATTCCATTGATTTATGGAGACAAATATAAAGTAAACAAGCAAAATAAAATTAAATAAGCCAGTTTAAAGTGTACAACTAGATAATGAATATTTCCCACTATTTCCTATGCATCAGTACTTGGTTATATATACAGTATCTGATTCTATTGAATAGTTAGAATTATTGCCCAGTTGATAGAAAAATGTTTTCAAATAGTATTCTTAGAATGACTTTGCCACTTGATGATGAAATAGAAGCTGGGGGAAAGACATTGAGTGAAACAAACATATGCTCACACACACACACACACACACACACTCACACACACTTTTTTTTTTTTTTTTTTTTTTTTTTAGGGAAAAAACATGATTACTTAGCATGGATTAAACTTGAAGATTAGGGTTTTAGTCACCTAGGGACTTCCTAGGTGGGTCCCGTCTGGGCTGCTGGAGGTCACAGGGAGGACTGCCTGAGTAGGTGTTGAGATGGTGTTTGTGGTAATCCTTATGTCATAAGCATTTAGATGACCATCCCTTATTTTCTCTGCAGTTCTCAGGGTTTGCATGGCTGACTGTTCCTAATCCGAGGTCCCCTCAGTGACACGCCGAGTTCTTCTGAAGCAGGGCAACTGTAGGCCCTTAGGGAAATGAAACGTGGTTACTTTAAGCAGACATCCAGTCTCCATTTGATGACTATGGAGTGACTGAGACGGCCTTACTGACATCCACTGGCTTTTCCTTGTGCTCAAGTATTGTTGTGGCTTTAGTGCTTGGAGCACTGGCCTTGTGAGGTCGGGGCGGCCAGATGAATTACCCAGACCGCTTTCTGCAAGACCAGTCTTTTCTTTGATGGGATGCCATGCAAATACCACTGACTAACACAAATCTTCCCAGTGTGAAATTCTGATAGATCACAAAACTACTATGGGAAATTTTTTCTCCTGACAGTGATCTTTAAAAGCTATTTAAAATCTCTCTGTCTCCCTTTGGAATATTTATTCTTGAAAGAAAAAGAGAGAGCACGAGACAGGGAGGGGCAGAGAGAGAAAGAGACACAGAATCTGAAGCAGGCTCTAGGCTCTGAGCTGTCAGCACAGAGCCCAACATGGGGCTTGAACTCACGAACTATGAGATCATGACCTGAGCCGAAGTCAGATGCTTAACCTATCAAGCCACCCAGGTGCCCGTAAAATCTCTTTTTAAAGGGCATAAAGACATATATACACAAACTACTTAGTCATTGAAAAAGTTACCTTTATCGTTTTGGAAATGTGATGCAGAAGTTTTTTTTTTTTTTTTTTTTTAATTTTTTTTAACGTTTATTTATTTTTGAGACAGAGAGAGACAGAGCATGAACGGGGGAGGGTCAGAGAGAGGGAGACACAGAATCTGAAACAGGCTCCAGGCTCTGAGCTGTCAGCACAGAGCCTGATGCGGGGCTCGAACTCATGGATCGCGAAATCATGACCTGAGCCGAAGTCGGCCGATTAACCGACTGAGCCACCAAGGCGCCCCAATGCAGAAGTTTTTTAACACTATCAGGAAGTGGGAGATAGTATGACTGTTCAGAATCAAAAATTGGGATATACATTGTAAAACATTACAACTACCTCTATGGGAACTATAGAATCAAGAGTGTTCTAGAAAATTGGTACAAGTGATTGCCACAGTAATAGTTTAAATAGTTAATATTTTGGTGCCTTTATTCATATTTTATCTGTTTTAATCTTTCCCTAACAAAGTAAAGTAAAAATGAACCAGTAAAAACATTTCTACTTGAATTAACCAAGGAAGTCTCTCAGTAGTCAGTGGAGAATTTAGACAGAGAACGATAAAACTGCTACTTTCTTCATCCTGTCAGAAAGTTAGCAATCTGGTGTGGCTTTCTGGTGCAGAAACGAAGCTTGAGAATGATCAGCAACATTATGGAAAGACTGTGATTGAAGACTCGGAAGTTTTCTTCATTGGTTTTATCTTTTAAATGAACACACCTCTTTAACCGTAAACAAACCTCTTGTGGTTATTTTTATTTGAATAAAGTTCAGTGTTTAAAACTGTTAAAAAATGCAAGTTTTTGTATTCATTGAATCATGTGTGGTGTGTGTGTGTGTGTGTGTGTGTGTGTGTGGCCGTGTCATAAAGTATTCCTTCAGAAGATTTGGATCAATTATAAATGTTTGTGGGATGGTAGTAAGTGGCTCTGTGCTACCAAAGAAAGATTTGTGTGCCATTTAAGGCAGACAGAGAGTATACTGAAAAAGCAAATTAAATTTTATTCCAGGTATAAATTACCATAGCACAAAATGCTTATCTCTTGTATGTTTTCTACCATATAGTATTGACTGAAATGGCCAGTGTTTTGCCTTTTCTTGTTTTCTAGTTTCCCACAGGACACTTAGATAGAGAAGGGAGCTGCTACTTTTGACTAAAGGAAAATGGCCCTGACCTTCCTTTAGGTTCAGTGACTCCAGAGAGCTAAATGTTACTGGCAGTGAGCAGTGTGCTGTACTCCAAAGCCCTGAGGGGAAAGCCTTTCTGTTGTAAAGCAGTATGCTTTATCTTGGTTATATGGTGGTACAGTGTATAAAGAAAAGAAATAGGATCAAGATAAAATACCATCGAGAAAAAAATACAAAATCACCTGTGTAATTAATTCTTTCTAGTTAAATGCTTACGGCTGAGTTGTATTTACACTATAAGAAGGAAATGACTTTGGAAAACTTTTGGTGCAGACACTCATGATCAGTTATATCAAACAGCATCTTACATAGCATCAATACACTGAAGAATACAGATTACTCTCCAGAGTTCTAGCAAATACAACTCAGTCATACTTCCCTTTAGCTAGTTTGCAATCTTAAATCATACCATGTTTCCTTCGCAATTGAGCCAGGGTTAGTACACGAGCTGACCGTCCATCTCACATTCTATTCAAACTGTGGTTCATTTGACTCTGTAATTCAGCTTTTATTTTTACTTTATTTATTCATTTTTAAATGTTTATTTTTTTCACGAAAGACAGAGAGTGTGAGCAGGGGAAGGGTGGCGGGGGCGGGGGGGGGGGATCTGAAAGAGGCTTCATGCTGACAACAGCAAGTCCAACGCGGGGCTCGAACTCACAAACCGCAAGATCACAACCTGAGCCAAAGTCGGATGCTCAACCTCCTGACCCACCCAGGCATCCAAGTTTTTATTCTCTTATTTATTTTTATTTTTTTTAACTTCATTTATTTTTGAGAGAGAGAGAGAGAGAGAGCATGAGCAGGGGAGGAGTAGAGAGGGTGTGGAGATACAGAATCTGAAGCCGGCTCCAGGCTCTGAGCTCTCAGCACAGAGCCCAAGGCGGGGCTTGAACTCACGAACCATGAGATCACGACATGAGCTGAAGTCGGACGCTCAACCACCTGAGGAACCCTGGCATCCAAGTTTTTATTTTTATTTTTATTTTTTAAATTTTTTTTAACGTTTATTCATTTTTGAGACAGAGAGAGACAGAGCATGAACAGGGGAGGGTCAGAGAGAGAGGGAGACACAGAATCTGAAACAGGCTCCAGGCTCTGAGCTCTCAGCACAGAGCCCAAGGCGGGGCTTGAACTCACAAACCACGAGATCACGACATGAGCTGAAGTCGGACGCTCAACCACCTGAGGAACCCTGGCATCCAAGTTTTTATTTTTATTTTTATTTTTTTAATTTTTTTTAACGTTTATTCATTTTTGAGACAGAGAGAGACAGAGCATGAATAGGGGAGGGTCAGAGAGAGAGGGAGACACAGAATCTGAAACAGGCTCCAGGCTCTGAGCTGTCAGCACAGAGCCCAAGGCGGGGCCGGAACTCACGGACAGCGAGATCATGACCTGAGCTGAAGTCGGCTGCTTAACCGACTGAGCCACCCAGGCGCCCCCCAAGTTTTTATTTTTATTTTTTTTTTCAACGTTTATTTATTTTTGGGACAGAGAGAGACAGAGCATGAACGGGGGAGGGGCAGAGAGAGAGGGAGACACAGAATCGGAAACAGGCTCCAGGCTCTGAGCTGTCAGCCCAGAGCCCGACGCGGGGCTCGAACTCACGGACCGCGAGATCGTGACCTGGCTGAAGTCGGATGCCCAACCGACTGCGCCACCCAGGCGCCCCCAAGTTTTTATTTTTAATGAGAGCTTATATGCTTACCTTTCCATTCGATTTACTTTTTTTTTTCATTGTTATTCGACCCTCCATCATTGCAAAAAGTATAGCTGTAGCTCCTTCCCAAGCGGTTCTTGAGTGCCTTAGGGACCTCCGCATACACTGCAGGAAGAAGGTTGCTGGGAAGGCAGAGTTAGTAGGGAGGAGCCTTTTGAAATATTTTTTGATTTGGGGTCTGGGATTTAAATCATGAACTTTTATGTCTGATCTCGTGTGCAATGCCAAAATATTTATCAATAATTTGGCATAATTTCTTTATAATAAGCCACTATTTAAGAATGAAACCTTGAGAGTTTAATGACAGAGCAGTTTAATAGACACATATATAATTTATGGATAATGATATATATGCAGTTATATATTATTATATATAATGAATATATTATATATATGTATATATGTAAATTTATACACACGCGCACACATTTTCCCTTGGTGTATAAATGTATAATGCAAGAAACAAAGTGAAACAGATTTCCCTTGTGCTTAAAGATATCATGCTGGATTTAGTATAATTCAAAAACTAATTATAGAACAACAACTGTACACTAGATGTTAGCAACAGAGAGGAAATAAGGTATATACGTTTTTGTCCCTAAGATACTTATGACGTCATTTAGGCGACCCGAAAAGAAACAGAAAATGTTACTGTGTGACAAGGCACACAGCAGAAGTTCTGTGTCCAGGCTGTGGCGCGCTGCAGGTGCATACAGTGCCCTAAAGGGTGTGAAAATGTGCAGAGAATTATTGAGAGAAAATCTGACCTACAAGCTTGCGTTTTGATTTGAGTTTCTCCTTGCCGATGATGATCAGATTTATACAATAACCTCCAAACCCTACATTGTTATTGTTGTGTTTTTAGCTATGTCCCTGACCAGATATAATTCTTTCCCCTTTCAATCCTGATATTTTGTTACTCTGTGATTTAAAATAATCAGTCTAGGGGCTCCTGGGTGGCTCAGCTGGTTAAGCGTCCAACTCTTGATCTCGCCTCAGATCGTGAGTTCCAGCCCTGCATCAGGCTCTGCGCTTACAGTTCGGAGCCTGCTTGGGATTCTCTCTGTCTCCCTCTCTCTCTGCCCCTTTCCCACTCACACTCTCCTTCTCTCTCTTGAAATAAATAAATAAACTTAAAAAAAAATTGGTCTAGCTGCTTCTTTTGTAAAAAACACAAGGCTTAAAGAATAAACAACACTCCCCTTCTTCCCATCCCTATTACTGCTGTTGTTGACTTTGGTTGAATTTGGTTGAATTTCATAGAACTTAGCCCCACATATGTCAGAGATGGTTTGGGAAATTTTGTGACTCATTTAATAAGTTATTACCTTGGTATTTAACTTCGATGTAATGATCATTACATAAATTAATGCTTCCAAAATTGCTGAGCTTTGGTTAAGTTTAGGTTATGGTAATGTGAATTATGGGAATTAGACATGTTTTATCTTTTATTTTGGTTATCAAAACCATATTGGATTAGCCTGCAGGAAATCTGGTCAATTTTCATGATAAATGTACTTGGCTATATAATTCATAATTCAGTTGCACAGCTGTATAGTCTGGTGTGTTCTCTGAGGCATGTAGCTTTATCTGTAGGTTTGCATCAAGAAAATCTACTGCACTAAGTTTGATTTATATCTCAGAAACACATAAATATGTGCATATTAATTTTGATCATAAAACCAAATTATACACTTCATTTTAAACATTGCATAAATTTTTCCTGAAGTTCACATTCCAGATTTTGAAAGACCACACAAACTTTTGTGGAGGTTTTTTTCACAATATTATTGTAAGGAGTCCCTCGTTTAGAGAAATCTCACTTTTTTTCTGGTCATAGTTCTAATAAAAATGCTCCTTAGTGGGTATTTAAAGTAGGTGTTGGATTTTTTATGGTGAAGAGGCTGGATGGCATAGTGGCTAAGACTATGAGTATTGAAATGACAGGCTATTAAGTATCCCTTTTCTGGTTTCCTAATCGCTGAATGCCACAACATGAACAAAACCAATATATACAAATGTATGTTTTCTTTCGGCCCCATCTGAGATTGAGATAAGGGCAACAGGGGTATGTAGCAATCATTCTAACATGGATTCAATCCCCAATGAATTTACCATCCTGGCTTAACTTAGAAACAGAATACATTATATTAATAAGGACACAAGATTAATGCGGGACTTGAAAGTACTGAGGCCACCTGAGTTCAGCGACAATGGATAGATAAAATGACTCTGAAGCTGTGTGGAAGCTGATGGCAGAATTGATTCCGAGAGCTAAGGTAAGTGTGCTAAGGGGGGTTTCCATGAACCTCATTAAAGTATACCTCTTAGCTATGAAAAGCCCAGGGCATTCTATGAACTGGAAAAGCCCTGTTCCAACGTGGAGAATATCTATTCCACAGTCACTGAAATACAATTTCTTCATCAAGCTTCGGCAATGTGTAATTCTTAAGGTTTTAGAAGAGAGGCAAAAGAGTGTTTCCAGATGTTTGAAAAATATCATTTTAGGCAGAACATTCAGCAAATGAGTTTTTACTTTGGTTGTGCTTACCTTTGAGGAAGTTCAGAGATTTCAACTTAAATAGTGGATGTGAAGTCCATCTTGAATTCAATTTCACGTGAGTATTAGGTTCTTTTTAATTTCCTCTTTTCTGCGTGGTCTAGAAATACACTCCTTAACCAGCTGGTGTATGTCAGGGACAGTGCTGGACCCGATGAGGAAGCTGGTTGCTAAATATTCCCAATTTCTTGCTTTCTGCTTTATTGTTATTATTCAGGCAATTGTCAACATTCAGAATCATCAAAAATATTTAATGGAGAGGAAGGTGAAATTAATGCTGTATTTTTATTCCTTATTAGAATATTAGAATGATTATTTGACAGAGAGGCATTATGTCAATTAAATGTCAAATATGTTTTTAAGATTTTATATAGATGTTTACTGTTATATAATCATTTTTGTGAATGGGAACAAGTTAAGGTTACTGGGTAAATACAGAGTAAAATTTATATGAAATGCTTATTTTATGCACATATACAATTATATAGACAATTGAAACCCAAATTTTGGTGTGCTAAATATCCCTTAAGGGTTATGACACCATTAGAACACTGTCTGTGAACTATATTACTAAGTTTCACCCACACTTGAGAATTTTCAGATGTTTTTATTTTATAAATTCATGATTGTTACATTTATCTAGTATAATTTTAAAAGGTAGAGAAATTACAAAAATTTAATTAATAATTTTCAGTAACTTCTTTTGTTATATGCTGTCTCCATTTCTCTCAATATTCTAAGATTGAAGAAACAGTAGATTACTACCTATTCATGCAGAAAACCTTTGCTGGTAAATCAATAGCACAGCTGGCAAAGCTAATGAATGTAGCATTTAAAAATGCTCGTAGAAGTTCAAAATCTATCCCTGGGTCCCAGAGGTGGCTATTTTTGATATAATCAACCCAAACATGAAACTTCAGAACCACTTAAATACCCACTGGTGAAATACATTTGTCTGTACTACAACTTTCACGATTTTTTCTCACGATTGTCTTTCATCACTCATTATTTGCTTCTGACAATGTTCATTTCTTATACTCTCTTTAAAAAGACAAGTTGCTAATTGACCGGCAAGGTAGCTGGCCCTGGTTAAAGCTCTGTTATTGAATTCCTATAGTGGGAGTGAAAACAAAAATAGTGATGGATACCCATGTTATGCCTACAATTAACAGAGTAAACATCTTAATAGGCATAGAAGACACAAACAGATGTTCTAATTGCATGTCTGTGAGAAACTGATGTTTACTGGTTCCACTCTGGCTTGGCCTTTGAGACCTCAGGAAGTTTCCCTCCCAGTGGGGATTTCAGTGATTTATTGATTTCAGTACAATGAATATTTCAGAAACTAGCAGGATTTTTAAGAGGTTAAATACATCCTTACAAAGGTTAGCATTAATTCATGCTTGAAGGGAATGCTTAACTCTGCCTTAACCAGGGTAAGGATGGTCACATTTGCCACATTCCTGCCTAAGTGGGAAGGAACACAGACAGGGTAACAAAAGGATTTCCTAATAGAGAATGTAGAAATAAAACATTAGCACAGATCTTTTTCCCCCTAAGCTAAACAAAAATGAGAGACGTATGAATAATAACAAACTCCTAAAAATTCCTGGTTGAGTAGTCTTGATCAAAATAGTAAAGATATATTTTAGACTTGTATTTGAGACACTCAGACCTGAATAATGTAATACGTTTCAGAAACTTGAAAGGTTTTAAAAGCTTTAAGAAGTGCTTAATTTACCACTCACTTTCTACATTGAATTTACAAATTTATTCTGATGTAATTATTTGGCCAGTGTCTACCAGAAAGAGTCTTAAAAGTAATCAATGGGTACTTTGTATTCTTCTGCTTTCTTTCTTCTTCATCACATTCATGGATATTGATAAGCTGGTATATCCCCATTAGTATTAATAATGATGCTCATTGTTTATCCAGAATACTTATCCAGAATTTACTTCATGCCAGGTACTGTGTAAGTGCTTGAAACAAATTATCTCATTAAAAGAATGCCATTACATCAGATGAATAAGAATGAAACATTGACAGACTGTTATTTTGTAATAAATGCAAACTATTTTATCTTCTTAGCTTCTCTTTTAAGTTGTGCTCAATTATTGGCTACCTGACATAGGATCTGGCTACAGGTTTTCTTCTTTTAGAGTAAAAAAATTAACAGATAAGAGTTTTGTGGTGGAACGGGCCTCCTGCTTGAAAATTTCATGGCTGTAGACCAGCAATGGTCATATGTGGCCGTTTGGCACCTGAAGTGTGGCTGGTAGAAAGTGAAGACTTGGGATGTGGAAAATAATTTAAAATATTACCTTAAGATTTTTATATTGATTACATGTGAAAAGAGTAATAATTTAGACATATTGGGTTGAATAAGATATATCATTAAAATAAATTTCACCTGCTTCTTTCTGCTTATGGCTACTCGAGACTTCACATTTTAATAACCAGAATTACTTACCTCATGGGCACTATACAGCTTCTCAAATCTTAGAATCAGATTGGATACTGCCAACTTCATTTCCTGTTCCACACTAACTTTTGCATGGTACTTGCTTTTCATCACAGCCACCACAGATAACCCAGCCTTTCACTAAGGCCATCATTAAAAAAATGTAGCGTGATTTCTAACATTGAAACTGTGAAACACCTTGATGTAACAATTCTCATGGTGTCTAATTAATGCCTGTTGAGTATTGCCATAATTTCCTCAAACATTTAAAATACCCAGGATCACCTCTCTGTGTTAAGTGAGGGTCCCTGCTATGCTTTGGCACACTGTTTGGGAGCCATGAACATATGCTATTAGAGACGACAATTTTTAGTTTTGTACATATCTCATAAATAAGTAGAATTATAAGTTCTACCATCTATTCATTAATTTAGTCATTCAAATTTTATCTAAAGTGTGCAAAACACTGAGGGCTACAAACTGGTGATGCAGCAGTGACAACACAGGCAAAATCCCAGCGTGAAGTTCACATTTTTTTCTTTTTTCTTTTTTACATTTATGTTTATTTCTATTTTTGAGAGAAAGTGAGAGACAGAGTGTGAGCGGGAGGAGGGGCAGAAAGAGAGGGAGACACAGAATCCGCAGCGGGTTCAGGCTCTGAGCTGTCAGCACAGAGCCCCATGCAGGGCTTGAACTCACGAACCATGCGATCATGACTTGAGCCAAAGTCGGACGGTTAACCGACTGAGCCACCCAGGCACCCCAAGTTCACATTTTAGTAAACAGAAACAAAGAAACAGATTTTAAAACTCCAAGCAAACAACAAGGTGATTGCAAATCATGATAGGTGCTGACGAAAAAGACATAGCACAGAGCATTGCTGGGGTGAGGGTGGGGGATGGTAACCAGGTGAGGTGGCCATAGAAGACCCTTCTGAGGAGGTAGTTGAACAGACCCCTAACACAGGGAATGGCTAACTAGGAAATAATCTGAATAGAGTGTTGTGGAGGAAGCAACAGCAAAGACCCTGAGGGAGGAAATCACTTGGGGTGTTTGAACTGCAGACAGGAGACATTGTGGTTGAGGAAGGGGAGGGAAGGCTGATGTGAGACCCTGGAGGGGCTGGATCCCACAAGACTGGAGATGATACAGTCATTAGCTTAAGCCTCACTTAGGCAATCTAGCACCTAACAAGTGCCAAGGAAACGTTTGTTGAACTAATGTAGATAGGCAAATGATGGGTGCCAAAAATAGGTACGGGGCCCAGCTTAAAAAAATAAGAATAAAAACCTGAGCACAAAGAACTTTATCTTATCATTCAGGCCCAGAATATGCCTCAATCAGGCTTTTTTGGCCTGCACGCCTAAAATGTCAGAATTATCTTCTAGTTCCAAACTATTCCTACTTTGCGGCTGGCCTGTCTTGTCTACCACAAACTACTTCCCTCTTTGAACTTCAATTTCTACTCCAGGCATAGATTAAAGTTATCATTCCTAGCAACCCAAGCAGTATGCTGCTTCTGGTTTCTAGTTTCTAGTGAACTAACCATTTCCCCCTTTATAACTACCTCTTACTGCTCAGCTTTCTATGTTTCTTTTTGATTGATTCAGTCTTGTATTCTTTTAGAAGTACCCTTGATTTATTCCAGGAAAGATAAATGACCAATAATTTATTTTCTCACTTGCGATTAGTCCCAGGTATGATACACATATGGAGTTGTGGGGTTTGGGAGGTTTCGTATGGGGACCAGCCAAGACTAAAATCCTGTTGCTTGGGGAATTACCTTGATTCAGTACCTTCAGGTACACTCCCAGACAGATCATTTCAGAGCTCATGAAACACAGACAAACTAAATGAAGATGTTTGAATGACAAAGTGTATTAAATAGATTTCAAATTTACAGCAGTAGCAAAGGAAAGGGGACTGAATAGATTAACACGCTTATGATAGGGAGCAAACAGGTAGAAAGCCCATATCACCCAAGTCCTGGGTTATGTCACATTCACATGCTCTGGGCTTCCCTGCTAAGAGTGCAGCTACAAGAACAAGGTGAGTTATAGCCAGAATAGTGTCCCCCTACCCGCCCCCCCCCCCCCCCCCCCGCCAACCAAGATGTTCATGTTCTAATCCCCTGAACCTGTGTCTATGTTGTCTTACTTGGAAAAAGAGATTTTGCAGATGTGATTGTGTTAAGGACCATGAGGTGGGGAGGTATTCTGGATTATCTAGATGAACCTAATCTAATCACATGTATACTTAAATATTAGAGAACATTTCCTGGCTACAGAGAGAGATGTGGGGAGGAAGTTAGGGTCAGATAGATGTGATGTTTCTTGCTGACTCTGAAGATGAAAATGGAAACCACTAGCTAGGGAAGGCTAGTGGACTCAAGAAGCTAGAAAAGGCACAGGAATGGATTTTCCTCCGGGCCTTTGGAAAAGAATGCCACCCAATGAACACCATGAGTTTTCCCCTGTGAAATTCATGCCAGACTTCTAACCTACAGTACTGTCAGGTGATAAATTTGTGTTGTTTTAAGCCACTACATGTGTGGCAGTTTTTTATGGCTATAGGAAACTAATACAGGAAGGAGAGCCAAGGGGCTGGGCAGGTGAAAGTTGCCTTAAGCCAAAGCACACTTTTCTACCAGAGACATGCCAGACCAAGGGTGCTGGCTAGAATCTGGCCACAGTTGCACCTCACTATACAGCTAGAGCTTTTCTTTCCGTTCTGCAAGCAGAGTACAACTGGGGAACGGATTGGTGGCTGTACCCGAGGTACCATAGCTGTCTGTTCAAAGTGGCATGAACCGTAACTTATGAATATTTAAGGTTTCTTGGTTTGCCTATTCATTTCCATCTAAAAATCAAAGTCATTTGCTTCATTGTTTTTGCCTATATTAAACACCATATATTCCATTTATTTAATCCAACTTCATTTTTTGTTAAGCTTATTTATTTATCTTGAGAGAGAGAGAGAGCAGGGGAAAGGCAGAGACAGAGAGAGAGAGAGAGAGAGAAAGAGAGAGAGAGAGAATTCCAAGCAGACTCCACGCTGTCATCATGAAGGTGGACATGGGGCTCCAACTCATGGACTGTGAGATCATGACTTGAGCTGAAATCAAGAGTTAGACGTTTGACATACTGAGCCACCTAGGCAAACCATTTAATCCACCTTTAATATGCTTTACTGACTGACTTACCTTTGACATTGTTTGTGAATCTTATCCATTCTATTCTTTCCTGACTTCTATAGTTGTAATGACTACTCCCAAAGAATGCAGTAAATGCATATTAAGAATCCCACAAAAGGCAGTCCTCCAGGAGCATCTGGGTGGCTCAGTCAGTTTAAGCGTCCGACTTCAGCTCAGGTCATGATCTCGCACTCCGTGAGTTGGAGCCCTGCGTCAGGCTCTGTGCTGACAGCGTGGAGCCTAGGCTCTGCTTCGGATTCTGTCTCCCTCTGTCTCTGCCCCTCCCCCACTCATGCTCTGTCTCTCTCTGTCTCTCAAAAATAAATAAATGTTAAAAAAAAAAAGGCAGTTCTCCACAGGTATGAATGAGTTGAATGTGTTTAGTTGTGTCCCTGCTGTTGAATATAGTCAAGGATGACTCACTACCTTGATGAACCTCACCTTTGCCTCATATTTCCAGTGAATCTGAGGTGATCGTCCTAGAGAATTTTCTAGCACCTCAAGTTAAGCAGACTTGAAATAGATGTGCAGGTTTTTCCAGTAGAGAATTTGTAAGTTCTCTGTTTACAGTCTAACGGTGAACTAAAATATTTACTTATCCCGATACATTGGTGAGGGCTTTGTGTACAAGGACAGATTATATATGTAAACATTTGGTATATATCTAACGTGGGCTTAAGAGATCACATACTATGATTATTGTAAAAAAAGTAAAAGCAGTTTAAAACTATACCTGGCTTTTGTTTCAAGTTTTAAAGATTAAAAATAAACAACAGATCATTATAGTCTCAAAGTAATTACAGATCAAAGAGGCTATTATCTATTTAACTAGTTTAGAATAATGTGGTTTCTGATAAAATTTTGAATTCATAATTAGAGAGCAGATTACTTTGATTACGTAATCCCAAACATTGCTATTAAGTGATTGGGTTTGTCTTGACTTTTCTTCTTTTTCAAGTCGTTTATGGTGGCTGGAGATGGTCTGAAAGACGAAGTTTCTCCTGATACAAAAAAAAAATCAGTTATACAAGGAACTTCAGTGTTCATTGATAGATGGTTGGATAAAGAAAGTGTGGTATATATATACAATGAAATATTACTCAGCAAGAATGAGATCTTGTCATTTGCTACAACATGGATGGATCTAGAGACCATTATGCTAAGTGAGATAACTCAGAGAAAGACAAATACTGTAGGACTTCACTTGTATGTGGAATCTGAAAAACAAAGTGGTGGTTGCCAGAGGGGTGGGGAGGGAGGGGAGTGGTCACAATGGGTGAGAGGGTAGTGGGACACACAGGAGTGTAGTTATGGAATGAATAAGTCGTGGGGATGACAGGTACAACATAGGGAATATAGTCAGCGGTAGTATAATTGCATGGATGGTGACAAATGTAGCCACACTTGTGGTAAGCGCAGAATAACACACAGAGTTATTGAATCACTATGTCGTACACTGATGCAGCACTGTGTGTCAAGGATACTTCAATTTAAGAAAAAGGAAAATTAATGTTCTCTTGAATCAAAATATTTGTGGGAAGGCAGGTGAAACTAGGCTTCTTATTTCAGTAATCCTTGGTTAGTGGGAAGTATGACCCATTTCTGAAGGGTAGGAATCACTTTGCATTAGAAAAATTTAGTTTATTAAGTCCATATTTTCATTTAGAAGTTCTTCCTTTCTCAGTTTGTATGTGAAGAATGAGAAGGCATTATTAATATTTATTTATCTTTGCTAGGTTTTGTATCCTGATCCAGAAGTCGATGGCATATTCGGCTTTCTTCGGCTATATAGGAACTATTAAATATGCCAGTTTTTTCCCTAAAAGTCAGCCTCTACCAAGTAGTTTTCTTAAGAAATTGATCAGTGACTAATATAATAAAAGTGTTAATAAAAGTGTTTTCTTTGGGTTGGAAACATCCAGTTAAACTATTCAATTTCACAGGAAGAAAAAAGTTTTTAAACAAATGCTATAATAATTGAACCGGATAAGTATTAATTTGATTCAGATTTATTAAGATCAGCCAAGCAAACACTATTTGCTAGTCTGTCACATGAAGCTTAGCATTGAGCTTTCCGTTCATGTTGTCACCAGGTTGTAATTTTCTCAGAGATCAGTTCTTAGAGAATTAAATAAAGGCCATTTTAGTAATTAGCCCATGAAGGTGTTAAAATTGTCTTATGGCCCATTAGTTACACTTCGATGTTGCCGGCGTCTATGAAATAAACAAAGATTTAAGCAGCAGAGGGGAAAGATTATTGTAATGGAGACTCTAGCTACTGAGAATTATAAGAGATGACGAAAAGTCATTATGACCTTATTTAATAAATTTATAACATAAAATCTGAAAATTATTTTAAAATGTCATTTTGGCATTTTTTATTAAGAAATGGTATGGGGGGGGGGGCACCTGGGTGGTTCAGTCGGTTGAGCCTTTGACTTTGGCTCAGGTCATGGTCTCCTGGCGCGTTCGGCCGTGATTGGCTAGCTGCTGCCAGCACAGAGCCCGCTTCAGATGCTGTGTTCCCCTGTCTCCCCTCCCCCATTTGAGCTCTCTCTCTTTCTCAAAAATAAGTAAACATTTTAAAAAATGGGGTGGGAAATAAGAAGAATAGATTGAACTTTAACCAATGCACAAGCAGATGCAGTGTGCACGTGTGCACACCTCCACTCCAAATAAACAACACACATAACCAAATTCAGTGCAAGTATCTATCTCTACATTATTATTAAGCTTGGGATCATTTACAATTTTTTTTTTTTTTTTTTTTTGGAGTATGAGCTTTAGTTGAAGGTTCAGATTTAGGATTCTAAAATCTAGAATTTACAGTTAGCTCTTTCATTAGAAAAAGTCAGAATTCTCCATCTTGCCTAGAGCAATTGTTGCTCAAACGGGATTGAGTTCAACTCCACATAAAGGGCTGCAGATGTGCCTCCTAACTTGGGAATAGTGAGCACCGTTGCCAGCAGCTTGCACGGCTTCCTCTTCTCACCTTAGTTTGGAACAATGGGGGGATAGGTGGGAGCCATTTGGGACTCTGGAGTCTTACGTAGCGAGTGGAAAAAGAGAAGAACCAAGTCCCAGAGCTTCTATATACTCTGCTGTCCCTTGCATCTGTTTCATACCTCTAGTCCATGTTGTATGGACCAATGCAGTAGGATCTCAGATCATCTCCTGACTCCTACTCTTCCTAATACACACAAAAACCGAAGTCTTCCTGACTGAAGCTCCAAGATTATTTTTCTCCTGTTCCAAAAATATCTTCAATACTCTTTATGTTCTGAATTGACTTAAATTGATATCTGACTTTTAAGGCATCTATAGTAAGAATTTTCCCCCTATTCCCAGTCATTATGCCCTTGATGTGTGCTCTCTGGTCTTTCAGGTATGTGAAGAGAGTGAATTGGTAGAAAATTCCTCAACTAACATAAATACATTGGGATTACCACTGATGTGACACAAGTGTGGAGTTATATGGAAACGAATTTCCATCAAATGAATTTCCACCCAATGTTTTAGTGAATTTGTGTATGGTGTTACTATTATCAATTCTCTAATGTGCTATCTGAATTTACCTGTTGTGTTTGCATTACACATATAATGCGAGATCCTCTATTTTACGGTCCATTATGGAGCAGCATCGTGGGAAAACTCTCAGGAGATTCATTGTAATTACAGAGCAGATAACTCTTGACTCCTGTTTCTTACTCATTTATTGAGTGTTCTTATGGTGTCTTTAAAAATCTAAAGGTCTGATAGTGTCTTGACTCTGTAGGAAATCTATTGTCTACTGTCGGAATCTACTGTCTGCTGAGAAAAGAGGTGGTCCCCCAGAACTACATCTGCAACAGTTACTTCTGAAAGAGCTACCAAGTATCTAAATAGGATCTTATGAGGTTTGGTAAAAAGGCAACTTTCAGAATTTAAAATCTTTATGTCCTAATATTGCCGCTCTATGCTGTGTGGTCTTGAGCAATCCCTGAATCTCAGTTTCCATCTTTGAATGAGTAAACTGAAAACCAGGGTTAAAGAGATATTTAAGTAAATATATTTGAATAAAAAAAGAACTTTGCCAGTATCTTTTTTTTTTTTTTTTTTTTTTTTTTTTTTGAGAACTAGCATAAGTCACATGCATGGAATGAGAAGTAGCATGCGGTGAAGGAATTTGTATTTTGGCATACATGGGGACAGATGTTGATGATTGAGCTCCCAGTTGAAAAAAAAAAAAAAGAAAACAAACTCTAAAAAAAGATTCTTTGGGGCGCCTGGGTGGCGCAGTCGGTTAAGCGTCCGACTTCAGCCAGGTCACGATCTCGCGGTCCGTGAGTTCGAGCCCCGCGTCAGGCTCTGGGCTGATGGCTCAGAGCCTGGAGCCTGTTTCTGATTCTGTGTCTCCCTCTCTCTGACCCTCCCCCGTTCATGCTCTATCTCTCTCTGTCCCAAAAATAAATAAACGTTGAAAAAAAATTAAAAAAAAAGATTCTTTATGTAGATTCACAAATTCCTTGTAATCATTTAATTCTAGTTCAACACTTTCACAGTTGGGGAGAAGTGGCATGGAAAATTTAATAACAGCCAAGGGTTAAGAATGGAGATCATAAAAATAGATGTTACTGTTCTGAAATTACAAATATTATTTCTCTCATTCTGAAAATAGGTCAAAGATACTTTTAAATGTAATCCATTTTATGGGGACTGCCTGATAAGCCATGCTATAATGCAAATGTTTAGACTTTTTATCAAAATAAATGATAAAAGACAAGCTTCTGTTTTGAAGTGTCCATTAGATATTTAGATATATTGCTTTCAATTTTTTTTTTTTTTCAAATCTAGTTGATCTTCCAGCAAAAGATGTAAGTATGTAAGTATTTAGCACCTGCTAGGTATTTTGTATGATACCAGGTGGGATGAAGGATAATGACTCTTTATCCTTATACAATTATATCTAGATATAATTTAGTAAAAATTGCACCTAAGTGCCACTTCTCCAGAAAACACAGCCTGTGGTGAAGCTTCTGTGCTAATGTTTTCTTGGAGGGATATAATCCCAAGGGAAGCAAAGAGAGAGGGAAAAATGGATGTGAGTCAGAGAACGAGGGAAAGTATATACAAATATTCCATTACTATGCTGGTCAGAGCTTAACAAGAAAAGACTGCATAAACAGGGTGGCTTTAGAGAAGGGGCGTTGTGCACTGGAAAAGTCATGAGGGAAGGTAGAACTGAAAGAATTTATTTGCTGGCCCTTCTCCTTTCCTACCCGCCTCCCTCCCCCTTTGCCTTGAATTCCTTGCACTTCCAAGTCCTGTTCCCTTGCCTGTGTGTGCAGCTCCCAGATCAGCTGGGGTCTCCATGAGCCCCACTGTGTAGGACTTAGGTGCTAGGGATTGTTTGACTCCAACTGTCCAGGTGTGCAGGCGGCCATGTTGCTGGAAGATGAGGCGATGTTGAGGCAAGGTGTCCAGACTTTCAACTGTGGGGAAGCAGGGTGAGTGGCAGAGGTGAGAGTGGCAAGGGGTGCAGATGAGAATGGTCTGATCCGGGGAGATGCATAAACTGGGACTAATACAAGTAATAGTTACTGTTGGAGGATTGTTCAACAAAATGCCATAAGTGTTCAGAGAATCAAGAGATCGCTGGCTCTTTTGGAATTGTTTTTGAACCTTTGTTTTAAGAAAGAGGAGGAAATAAACATTGAAAGTGTGCCTGTGCTATGCCAAGACTAATTTTTTTTTTTTGAGAAAGTGGGAATAAAGACCGGATACACAAACTTTGTAGCAGAGAATAAGACATAGTCAAAAAGAAACTAAGAAGACTTGGGAGAGTGAAGGGTCATGTATTCAGAATACTAAAATGGACTTAATCACACTTAAATAAAAGTTTGTACAAATGGCCTTATAATTCATGGTTCTGGTGTCAAGAAGGAAAAAGAAAGCCTTTTATTACTTTGATGGTCCCTCTTATGACCTTCCAGAGAAAAAATATAAAATCAACCAAAAATAAATTCCTCATTTTCAAGCATGATGCTGAACAGAAATAGCTAGCTTTTTCTGATTTATTTACATGCTTATCTAGCTCACAGAAAACATTTTGGTTACTTTCTTGCTGTTCTAAAAGGATAGAAAAGCATTAGTAGATTTTTTTTTTTTTTTTAATCGTGAGTTCAAAGAACTGCATAAGGGGCCTTTGGAGAGAAAGATCCAGAGACCCAGGCAATGTTATAAGTAGATAATTAATAAAATTGATCCTATAGTATAAAACTAAGAGAAATCGTAAGTTTTGTCTTTTTGTTTTAGGCTCTCTTTTTTATTCCCAAAGATTTCTATATGCTACCCTCTAAGAGACAGTATGCTTCTCTAAGGGCAATGTGTTGCTTGCTGTTGAAACACACAGCAAAATCTGTATAAAAATCATTTTATGTAGAGAAGTAGAAAATTCGCCCTTTAAAGAAAACTGGTAAAACCAGTTGCGAACGCCAACAGGAGTAGAAACCTGAGATTTCCGTGAGTTTCGTGTCTAGCGAAGTGGCCTTACAGGTTGAGGCAGGGCTGGCATGGGCATGGAGCATGCCTGGCAGGCAGCCCGAAGTTGCCCGTCTTGGCCAATAGCATGATTCTCTTTCTATAGTGAGTTTTGGGTAACAATTATTGATCTGATTATCTGTGGTTGCTGCCTCTCAGGGAATTCTGCTTCTTTTACACGTCTATTTATTTTTGAAAGACACACAGAGTGCAGGTGGGGGAGGGGCAGAGAGAGAGAGAGAGAGAGACAGAATCCAAAATAAGCTCTAGGCTCTGAGCTGTCAGTGAAGAGCCCAACACAGGGCTTGAACTCACAAACCTCGAGATCATGACCTGAGCTGAGATCAAGAGTTGGACCCTTAACCAACTGAGCCACCCAAGGGCCCCAAAGGAATTCTGCTTTTCTTGAACTTCTTATAAATCCTCTGTAAGATTATCTTTACTAAACTGAAAACCAAAGTTTAGTAGTTATTCATCCTTTTCTGTCTCCATGACATTCACATGAGCAACACACACTGGGGTGAAGAGGAGGGTGACATGGGCCCCTTGGAGTGGCAGCTTAGAGTTTTGGGGCTTCATGCTTTATGTGACAAACCTTCCTAACTATTGTGGTCATTCTTTTCAACCCTTCCTAATAGAGCATTTGTGTTGTAAAAAAATCAAAGAAACTCTTCAAGATTGTGTAGCATAACCTTTGCCAGTTCTGAATATAGTAAAGCTAAATGCCTCTGAAGCTTTCAAACACACAAAACAAAGTCTGTATGTAACCTCCATACTGCTGAGGCAGGCTGTTTGTTGAATACTTTTTCATAGGATTTGTCTCATTCTGTAAAGTGACTATAGCCATTCTAAAGCAATCATCTTGTTGCCTCTGTTGGGTTCTTCTAGCATTTTTGAAGCTCAAGTTCTCAGTCAGTAGCACGAGTAGCTTTACTGTCAATAGAACTCAACAAATATTAATGTGGCAAGTTTTACCCCAGTTTGGATAAGCAAGATATTTTGCAATCTCTAAAAACTCATTAGCATTCCTGATACAGTAAACCTTGGTTTGTGAGTATAATTCATTCCAGAAACATGCTTCAATCCAAAGCACTTGTATATCAAAGTAAATTTCAAGAACCATTGGCTCAGTTGTGATCATGTGACATTCAGTGCCACAAACTACTTGTATGGCAAGGCATGGCTCATTTATCAAGTTAAAATTTATTAGAAAATTTGTTTGTCTTGTGGAACACTCACAGAGCAAGTTACTAACAATCCAAGGTTTTACTGTATTGGTTTCTTAGGACAAAAATACTCAACATCGTTGACTTTCACTACACATGTAATTCCCACAAGCATGTATGTCCAATATCCAATTCATTACTATAAACATTTGTTGAACATCTTATTTGACCTGACATTAGGTCCAGGCACATGAAGATAACTAAGTTAAAAACAAAAAGGAGACAGAAAATCTACAGGAGACAAAAAGAACCAAAATAAGATAAAGCTCAACCTTCTTTTAATGTAAGGGCAAAGATTCTAGAGACATCATTAGACCTTGAAGGCATTATAATATTTTAACACAATCATTTCTGAGCCTGAGATAGCAAGGAAACTTAATCTTCTTTAGGCATGCTTAAGAGGGCATGGGACACAAATATATACACATGTAAAAATTCACCAAGTTGTGTACAAAAGCTCTATGTACTTTTTTGTATGTAAATTGTAATTCAATTAGAAGAAGGAACTATAGAAGTGCGGATTACACTACATTCAGCATCATTTAAAAAAATGTGGGATTCCTTGGATAATCCGTCACCTGCTCACCCACCTACTGAGAATATTTGTCAACTCTGGGTTCTATATAGCTCAGGCTTTCTGTGTTATAATGCATAGTCTGCATCGGTATAATACTCTTTGGTTAATTCATCGTTGCTTTTGGTGAATACTTTAGCTTCTTAAGCATTATCATTGAATACCTCCTCATTTGCCTAATGTTTTTAAATGTGTACGACATAATTCTCATACCATATTAGTATCACATTCTTTAGTCTCATGCAAGAGACTAAGTGCTATAATTTTAAAAAGACATTCAACTCTATTGTGCTTTGGGAATTTTCTAGAACAGTGGACTAGGCCAGAGCAATTCTCCACAGTGGCCACAAATCTAGAACAAATATTCTGGTTGACTCTGGGGTTGCTTATTTCTATTTTGAACATTATGAAACGTCTTCCTAAACAATAGGTAGACAAATTGCTTTTGTGGTCAGAAAGCCTGTAGTTAGATATAAGGCAGGCTAAGAATGTGAATTTATTCAGTTTGGAGAAGGCATAGAGATAATGTCAACTTTAATTCCTGTTTTTTTCCAAACACAGAGAATAGGCCAAAGGTCATGAGTGGAAATTAAAGAAAAATGGAAAACAGATGTTAGGAAGCTCACTACAGGAATGGAAACACAAGCAGCACTGAATATTATTAAAGAAAAAAAAAAAGACCACTGCTTTAAAAAAAAATAAAAACGTCAGAAAGTGAGATCTTATGAAAATTCTACTTTCATAATGATATGTTTAAAAGAGTTTGACTTCTTAATGTTTTACTAAAGTGTTTTGATTATATATAGTCTCATATCTAGAGGTACACTTTGGGAGCAAAAAAAGATCTTAAAATCCCCCACTATGAACTCCACCTAAAAAGATGATGCCTGGAAAGCAGTTTCTTCTCAAAAACTGAAAATACAGGTGCTCCCCCCATCCTTCCCCGTGCCCTCTGTATCAGACTTTAACAAAGAAAGTTTTTCTTTTTTCAATTGACAGTGGTTGTTCTTTTTCAAAATACATCTATTCTTAAATTATCTATTAGGACACTTGAATATGTTTCCTTGGCATTAATAAGAGCTGTGCAGATTTACTATGGTGAGAAATTGGTTATTAGGTAGAAATTCAGTTAGATTATAAAACACATGAAAATGATTCTTGAATAGATGGCTTACGTTTTTTTTTTTATTTGAAGAGGATCTATGTGTTTTGACATGTTTTGACTTTTATATATTATATTCAGCTAAAATAAAGGAAGATATTGCAAGATCAACAAAAATACATAAATGTATATATGATGTCTTATAAACACACACACAATGGACGTCTAGAGTCTGTCCTCCAACTTTTTCCCTTGTAATCTTTTCGACATTCAGAAAAGATATGTAAAAATGAAAAAGAGGTACTGTAACATGATTAAAAAGCAATTCCTAACACTTAAAAGACCGCAAAAAAAATTAAGAGAAATTATTTTAAATACATAATCCTCAGCATATCTTTTGACCCGAAAGCCCCCCACTGATGATTTTCTTATGTGCCTATGTATTTGTTTAGTTTAGTATTAACCAGTTGACTAAACATTGACAAAGAGGAGTTGGCATGCATATGCAGTAGGTATGTAATTAAGAGGATGTAATTAAGGATCGTTGCTGGATGCACTTACATTAGAGATGTAATTATGAAGAAAGAAGAGTCAGTGCGGTAGCCAAGGCATGAATGCCAAAGTGAACTTGGAAACCCAGAAACTAAAATGAGTTCCTTTGCAGGGGTCGTGTCCACAGTCATCCTGGCCCAGTGCTGTAAGGGCAATGGTAACAGTGGAATAAGGAAGAGGCTGCAAGCCACCGTGTCCAGACCCACTGGCCTGTAGCAAATTATTCCCTCGTCCTTTTTTGTTCTCATCCTACTCTGCCAAACGGAATCCATGGCATACCATTTTTATGTGCAGTTTTATTTTCTTATAAGTAGACACATTAACATGATGGGTTTAACCATAGTTCATCTTATTTATGAGCCTCTGGTTAAATGTTAATAGCCTGAAGTCAAGTATCAAACACAAGAATTTAGAGCTAAAGACCTTGCAAGCTGCACTTACTGACTACACAACAGGATCTCTATCCAGTCAGTCCTGTTTCTTCAGCTGTTTTAATATTATCAACAATGAACACTTAGCATGCTTATTAAATGCCTGGCATGGTTGTAAGTGCTTTAGATCTGTTAACTCATTTAATTCTCATGGTAATCACATAAGGCAGCTATTAATATTATCATTTCCATTTTAAATTTGAGAGAATGCTTAGGCACAGAGAGGTTAAGTAATTTGCCCAAGGCCACACAGCTAATGATGGCAGAGCTGGATATGACTGTGGGTCCTGTGCTCTTAACCACCCTATCACCATCTGTGCCTTTCCACAATTTCTGGATAAACAATTTTATGACCATCTTTTATTGCTGGAAGTAGTCAACATTATTGAATTGGAAGAGTGCTGAGTTGTTCATGCTGTATAGATGATGATGGGGAGTTTTCTCCAACTCTATAAGCCTGTTTTAAGTGTTGAATGTACAGCTTGTACCATGCCACCTATCATTAGACATACTAATCTAATCTAATATCACCATGTAAATTCATCGTCATCCTGTCTGGAGTGTGAATAACTCACAGTCTCAGCCTTAGCAAGATAAACTGATTCTTAATAAAAGAAGACAAGATTAAGTTGGAAGACTAATTAAAAAGAAGGAAGCTGATCTCATGCCCAATAAATTTCTAGTTTTGTCTGTTTGGAAAACATCCAAAGGGTTAATCTATGTGGTTCACTGAAGAGAAATGAAAATTCGGACCGGTGGGAAATGAGATAAGGTGAAAAGAAAGGAGACACAAAATACAAAATAGAAAAGACTTTACGGAAGTAACTCCTCTTCCCTCACATTATACAGTCTTCATATGTAGGAAAAGGTTAACTTCAGAGCCATCCTGTCCTGCATATCAGTTATCTTTATTATTAAGACACAACAACTTTATTTCATAATCATTTTCTTCCGGCCAACCAGCTGTGGTTACTCAAGGCAGATTAACTAGAACCTGATGGATTTCAGCCCCTGTTCAGCAGTGCCAGCCAAATACTGTAATTACACAGGATGCAGGCTGAGATAATGTGGACCTTGTACTGAGAGATAGTCCTAGATAAGTTGAATTGTCAGTTTTGCAGGTTAGGCTTTTCAATTACTGGTGCTGTATCTGTGAAGAGGAAGAAAGAAAGAAAGAAAGAAAGAAAGAAAGAAAGAAAGAAAGAAAGAAAAGAAGGAAGGAAGGAAAGCGAGGAGGGAGGGAGGAAGGAGAAAGAACAAACTCTCATCATTTTAGCTGTTCTGAAAGAAGGTATCTAATAGGCTGACTTCAAGAGATAGGAATAGATTCACCATGGTAGATCTTAAAGAACTGTATGGAGGATGTGCCTGTGCTGAAGTGAATGTAATTTCTGTCTTTTCTGAGCCTGTATATTCTGTGGGTATGGCGTGAGAGCCTCTCCATTCGGCAGTTTGCGGTACACTGCTGATGTTATGAAATTTACATTAAATTGGAAAAACAGTCCTTGTCATACTTTATCCTTTTGGAGGAAATGGATTTCCTTAATAAGAGCACTGCTTTATTTCCCCTAAGAATTCAGATAGGGAACACATTCCTGAATGGCATTCTACCAAATAGAGAGACTGCAAGGGAATGGCTTATTATTCTAAAAATTTTAATGACCCAGAAGCAAAATATTTTTGGTCTTTATATTATAGACATAAATTCTTAAATTCGGACATCAAGTGCCAAGACCTCTGATATATGACTGTTGGAAATCAACCAAAGATGAGGGATCCAGAGTGCACTTATTAATGGTTAATGGATAAATCCCTAAATCATTTGGTTATTATTAACTAGTTCAAAATGTCTCACTTCTAGGTCCTTGTAACCATATCAAACTATCCCAAAGTTCCTTGCTTTAATAAACATAAGTTAAATGTGAAAATATTTTATGTATTTTATTATTTTTTGTTTATTTTTTTTTTAGAGAGATTACATTCACGTGCAAGTGGGGGAGGGACAGAGAGAGAGGGAGAGAGAGAATTCCAAGCAAATTCCATGCTGTCAGGGCAGAGCTTGAGGCTAGGCTCCAACTCACGAACTGTGAGATCGTGACCTGAGCCAAAATCAAGAGTTGGACCCTCAACTGACTGAGCCATTCAGGTGCCTGTGTGTATTTTATATATATCAAATATATTTATTTTATATATCAAAAGTTGTGCCATACTTTCATTTCAGTTTAATGCTTTACAAAGCTCTGTATAGGCAAATGTCTGTACCTTTGCCCATGGGCATTGTTTTTTTCAGGGATATCTTTGTTCCCACCCACTTTCTCCTAGTAAGTGCCTATTAATGATCCAAAGCCTGCATCAGGATTCCACTTCATCCTGGGTATTTTCAATCACCATATCCCTTTTCCTTTTTTCCAGTAATTAATTTCTCCTTCACTTTTGGGTTCACAATATAATATTCCTCCGAATTATCTTGTGTATCACTTCTCCTCTTTCTCAGTTAATAGGCCATTTCTCCAGCTAGAGCTCTTCAATGACATAGAGGCTTATTTGTCTTTTTTTTTTTAAATTCTTTTAACATTTATTTATTTTTGAGAGATGGAGAGAGAGAGAGAGAGAGAGAGAGAGAGAGAGAGAGAGCATGAGAAGGAGAGGGCAGAGAGAGAGGGAGACACAGAATCTGAAGCAGGCTCCGGGCTATGAGGTGTGAGCACAGAGCCCAATGCTGGGCTCGAACTCACGAACCATTCATGACCTGAACCGAAGTTGGATGGTTAACAGACTGAGCCATCCAGGCGTCCCTATTTGTCTTTGATCACTGACACAAAAGAACCAGGAGCATGGTTGGCATTTAACAAATGTTTGTTGAATGCATGGGTGCATGAGTAAACAGTAAAACAAGTCATTCTGAAGAAAGAGGTTAGTCTTCAGGGTTGAGCAAGATTGTGTTTTCCGACATGTAAAGTCAATTGTAGCATAAAAGGCAACTGAAAAATGACATTCCTCTTGAGAGTATAATAAAACCATCCTATTCTTCATTCTTCTTCATGAAGAAGAGGAAAACTCCTCTCATCTTTCCTGAGGAATCTGTAAAAGAAGCATTTCTAGCTTCTTTTCACCTCTTCATTCACTGCCCTCCATTGATTATTGAAAATAGAGAAGAAATAAAGCCAAGTTGGCTCCATGTTTTCTGGGTCTTCCCAATATTTCTGCTGCTCTGCTTTCCACTCTCTGGCAGCCCAACAGGAAAAGCCTGCACTTTTGTTGGGGGGGGGGGTAGAATATTTTTAATGCAGGGGTTATTTATTACATCTGCAGAAGAATGTGACTTATCATTTAACAAAGTTTATCTTTATTGGTAACAAAGGTGCTTTTTGACCTTCCATGTATCTGACTCATATGTCCATCTTTTCTAAGTACCCTAAATCAGTTAAATATTTGTTGCTTTCCTCCCAAATAACTCCAGTACAATGTCTCTAGTTATGCATTCCCAGAATATTGTGAAATTATAATATTTCAGTGAACTCTTATTATCAATGCTGAACTTACTTTAAAATTAGCATTTGAAGCACAAAGTTAAAGCAGAGATATCAAGTAATCTTATTTCCTCCAGAGATTATTTCAAAATCATTCAAAACATATCTCTTTTTTCTCACAGAGTAACATCAGACTTGTGAAGGTCTAAACCCTCATCCAATACAAGTATTGAATATAACCCATCTTCTGTTTGATTAGGCCATATTGTTTCAGCCTGAATCCAGTAACAGGAAACTCAGTAACTCTTGGGACTTCCTGTTTGTTTGTTGGATAACTCCAAGAATAAGTGAATACATTATTTTATTAAACAAAAATTTGCTTCTTTGGAAATTTTATTTGTTTTACTCTCTGGTGGAATAAAAGAAAATCCATAAACATTTTATCCATGATAAATCTTTAGATTTTTAATGTATTCCCTTGAAATCAAAGACCATATGTCTTTTATCCATATACTTCCTTTAATGCCTAATACGAATAAAACAAACATCTTTTGAGCACCAGGCACTGTGCCTGGTGTTAGTCAAAAAAAAAAAAAAAAAAAAAAAAAAAAAAAAAAAAAAAATGAATAGGACATGGTTCCTTTCCCTTGAAAGGCAAACATGTACATGTAAAGAAATTCTTACAAGCCATTGTGTAATTTGGTGTAATGAAAACATACACAAAATGCAGAGGATTTCAAGAAAGAGGATATCAAATACTGCACAGGACAAGGCCTCAGGAGAAAGGATATTGTGTGAATCTTAAAAGATAACTTTTCCAAGCAGGAAAAGAAGGGAGGAATTTTCCAGTTAGCAAAATCAGCATGAACAAAGCCACAGAGGTAAGAAAGTTCAAAGCACATGGAATGAATGTAAGTGTTTGAAGAGGCTGAAGCTTGGGTGAATGTGTGGAAAGCGGCAGATGAGCTTAAAAGTGAAGGTGTGCAGAGTATGATGGCTTCTCATACCTGCTAAAGATATGGATGTTAATCTTATAGGTGAAGGAATGCCATTTTGCATAGAAAAGTGGCTATATTAAATATTTTAGTAGAGTCACATAAGCTGTTGTAAAATGCAAATGGGATGAAATTAAAAGCAATAAATCTATTCAGATGGTTTCTTCTTGTTTCTCTTTTAATATTTGCAGTGGTCCAGCTGACCGCTCAGTAAGAATTAGTGGAAATGGAGATTAAGAGAAAATTGTAAATATGAAGGATATTTAGCCCGTAGAATAAATAAGATTTTTTGGCCGGATGAAGATGAGGTGAGAGAGGGGAGATATTTAGGAAATAAGTACCTTGGGACAGATTTTTTTTCTTTGGAGTATTCTAGTGAAAGAAAATCCAGAATATGACGTATATTATAGCAATGAACCATGGGAGTGTTCTGAGATTCATAATATTATAGAATCGGGATCCTTTAACAGTTGAATAGTACATGAGCCACGGGAATGTGTTGTGTAAGGAAATACCATGATCAAGATCCTAGGGAACATTAACACTTCAGGGGCTGGCTGCAAAGTAGACTTAGAAGGATTGCTCAGAGAGGTGAGAGGTAAAACAAGAGCAAATAGTGCTACAGAAGCCAAGAGAGCAGAGAATTTTCTGGAGGTGGGAAGTATTCATCATTGTCAGAGGTTACAGAAAGGTCATGTTAAACAAGGGCTGATAAATCTCTGGTGTATTTCTTAATTAACTCATCATTGATGATCCTCACTCAAGACTGACTTGAGTGAGTTGAGATGTAAAAAAGCAGGGATGTTGTATTACAGATAGTGGTGCGGCTAGTGTTGTACAAATAGATATATAAATAATATGTAGGTATTCGAACTTTTTAGGGTCTTCTAGTTGTCTATCTAGTTTATTATTTTGCCTCGTCACCCTCTGAAACAAACATTTGGCTGAACAGATTTTATTTAATTTTTAATAATTTTTTAATGTTTGTTCATTTTTTGAGAGACAGAGCGTGAGTGGGGGAGGAGCAGAGAGAGAGAGAGGCGCAGAATCTGAAGCAGGCTCCAGGCTCTGAACTGAGAGCACAGAGCCCGACTCAGGGCTTGAACTCACAAACTGTGAGATCATGACCTGAGCCGAAGTCAGACACTTAACTGACTGAGCCACCCAGGTGCCCTGGCCAACAGATTTTAATAAGAGACTTCATATCAAGATTGGAATATTTGGATCATATACCTACAGCAGGGTTTATTTTGTGGATCTGTTTTCAACATATTTCATCGCTTCTGTGGAACTAAGTGAGAGTGGCCACTGTCCTGGTCATAATGGAGTTGGTGTGGCTTACCTTGCTCACTGAGCATGGAAAGCATGAAGGCCATTATCAACTCCACTCTGTCATATGGTTTGCCAGAACTAGCCTCTCTTGTGGAAGGTCTCCAAAAGGTGAGCCACAGAAATGTCTACCTTTCCTGAATATAAAAGTTATAACATAAAGTATGTTATTAGAAGTTCACAACTGCCTTTGAAATTCTTTGTGGAAAGATATAGGTAGAACTTAAAGGAAAAAAAAATTGTACTATCTAAGAAGTTTAAAACACCAGTCTAATACATCAATGCAACTTTAAAAGCAAGAAATCAAAAACCATAAAAAGATTAAGTAAGGAATATCTATTTTATGCTTTATAGAATTATTTGGAGGATTCTATTAATGGCTTGGAAATGGTAATAGAAATTTCTTTCAATCAATTGTGTTTGAAATAAATATTTCAAACTGCTAAGTAATGCTCAATTTTCTATGTTTATTCTGTGCTTGGTTATTTGGGGGGGGGTGTGGGGTGGTGAAGCGAAGTTAAAATTTTAAGAAATTAGGTTTTGTTAAAAGTACTCTAAGTTAGTTATTTTATCCTTGTTCAGATTGATATTCCAGAAAATGGGCACCATGTGAGATGTTTTGCTGGCTATTCTACAAATCAATAGCAGCGATCTTTAAGAGCTAAGAGAGATTGGCCAGAAATTATATTTAATTTCACAGCAACTTCAACTTGCACTTATTTTCAGCCCAATTTGGTAGGAACTGGCTAGAGCTATTTCAATGCAAATGATCCTTATTTTTCTTTTTTGACCCTATGATCTCGTCTTGAAAATAAATCTCTTTAACGACAGGCTCATTTAGAGTTGGTCTCAAATATTTTCCTCATTGCCTTGGTCTTCAATTGGAAACCTGCCTGAATGGCCCTGGGGGATAACAAGCTTCTAATAGCATTACAAGATCACTCCTTTTTGGAAATATATTCTGGTATCCATAGTTTTGATTTCCTATTAAGCAGTTGATTTTGCCATTAAATTAGGTATCCGTTATGAGTAGTTACTATTTTATTTTGTAGAATATCGCCAACGGGCTTCAACAGGAGAAATGTTCAGTCATGAAAATGAAATCTGTAGGTAAGCTCTTAGGGTGAGCACTGTGGCACTGTGTGGTGTCCCAGACGAGGCTCCTTTGGTAGGTCTTGCTTCTCCACCACCTTCAGCATTGTACCTCACGTTTCCAGAGGGCTATTCTTGCTGCCGCCCTTGTCAGCATTCCAGCCAGCAAGGAAAGGCTGAAGAAAGGCAGCCCTGCTCTCCTCAAGGACGTTTTCAGGAAATTGCACACAAGTTTTCATTTACATTCTATTGGCTAAACACTTAACGACAAGCCCACAACCTAGCTGCAATGGAGTCTGGGTAATGTAGTCCGTATTCCAGGTGACCGCCACACTCTAAGGATTCTTTTTTATTTTTGTCTTTTTAATTTAAAAAAAAAATACTTTTTTTTTATTTGAAAGAGAGAGAGAGAGAGAGACAGAATCTTAAGCAGGCTCAGCACAGAGCCTGACACAGGCTCAGTCCCACAACTCTGGGATCATGACCTGAGTGGAAATCAAGAGTGGGATGATTAACTGCCTGAGCCACCCAGGTGCCCCAAGAAGATTCTAAACTAAGGTAAAAAAAAAAAAAAAAAAAAAAAAAGGCGGGGGGGGGGGGGGATACTGGATCCTGTAGAACAACCAGTAGACTCTGCCACAGTTTTCTTCTTTCTGCTCAGTCTGTCCCACGATCCCCTCCATTAAACTCAGTTCATGATTCCCTTATTTCACTAAAGCTTTTTGGATAATAGCCCTCTCTTTTCTTCAGCTGTTAGAAAAATGACTTCCATGCTTTTTTTTATATATATTTATATTTCTGTTTTTCTCATGTACTAAATAGTATTCCTTAAGGATAAGGGTCTCATGTATCCCAAGCCCAGTGCGCAGTTATGCACCCTGAAGGAATTCAGTAAAACTATGACTAGAGGTCAGAGGTACAGAAATCAGAGATAAAAATAAATATTAGATAGTACTATTCTTGCCAGATTAAGATTCTTTAGAAATATTATAAAATCTATCATGTATTCCCAGAAAGCTGTTGTGCTCCACTGAGCGTCTCCTGTGTGACCTGCTGAGGAACTTTCTTCTGGTCGGTCCCTGCAGTTTTCCACTGGTGGAGAGATCAGAACAGGTCCTGGAAGATGAAAGCTGAGGGACAGTGGAACTATCTATCCACCATTGCGATACTGTAATGACTAGATAGTTCTTCATTCTCTCAGTGTGCTGGGGACAGACGTGAGAAGGAAAATGAATGTAAATCGGTTGGTAAATCTGACTTGTACGTTTAATCAACTGATGAATGGAGGAATCATGCATCTAAAGATAACAAAATAGCTAAATAAAAATCGCTTTTCTGGTCTTGCCACTTTACGGATAAGCTGTTAGTATTTGTGAAGAGCTCTAAACCCCTACACTTTAAAATGTTTCTTCATACATATATTTTTAGCAACATTTATTGGCCAAGATTTCTGAAGTTAAGCTATGACTGTTTTCTATAAATTAAAAGTCCATGTTTGTGGTCAACATTTTAATAATGACAATTAATTAGTGCTGCAAGATAAAATACAGGACACCTGGTCAAATTTGGAAGAGATAAACAATGAATTTTTTTTAGTGCATGTGTATCCTATGCAATATTTGGGACCTGCTTATACTAAGTCAAAATTGTTTCTAAAATTCATATTCAACTAGAGTTCCTGTATTTTTATTTGATAAATCTGGCAACTCTCCACTTAACGATCCATGTCTCTGTCTGCCCATATCACTTTGTCATATGGCGTTGCTGCTCCTCTCTCAAAAGCTGGAGCCTATTTCTTCACTGTGTTGAACTGGGTTGGCCTTGTGACTTGCTTTGATCAATAAAAGGTGGCAGAAGAAACACGGGACAAGTTGTAGAACTTAGGTCTAGGACATTGTGTGGCTCTTTCTGTGGAAATAAGCAACTGTCCTAGGACCATTTATTGAAACTTTTCATACTCAATTTTTATTATTTCTCTGTCAAACATCATATTTTTTTTTTTTTTTATAAATGCCTTGGTCTGTTTCTGGGTTTGGGGCAAAGTTCCATTATTTTAGCAATACTATATTGTCTTAAATGGTATATTTTGTTATAAGATTTAATACCTAATAGGTTTAATACTTCCCTGAGTCTCAAGAAGGATTCTGCCCCATGTCCCACACTTTAGAGGACCCGCAACTCAAACCCAAGGGCAATTTATTTTGTTTTCATCTTGATATTCATAAATTTGGGGGGTGTGTGTGTGTGTGTATGTGAGAGAGAGGTAGACTGATCAATTAAGCAAATGAGAATTGTGAGAGGGATTTGTGAGCCAAAACAAGCCTCCAAGATACGGAAGGGACTGAAATCTATGTGTATCTGTGTGGAAAAGAGAAAATCTGCTTTGCTTTGAAAACCACAGAAAACGTGTCTCTTTTTGGTTAAAGTTGACCTGCTCCAAATCACTCAAAGCAATGCCCAACCAGACAGCATTCCCCAATCAACTGTACTTATTCCTTCTCTTTTGCTTGGGAAGTAGTTTTCAGAGGCACTAGAACTGCCTGGAAAGGGTCAGGTGGGACTTGAAAAGGGAACCTGCCACCTTGGGAGACAGAGTAAAGACTGTATGATCAGGTCCCAAGTTTGACCTCTGGAACCTTGTTCTCAGATGTACTCAGGATTTATTTCAATCAGGTATGGTAAGACACAGAGATGTGAAATGATAGTTATGAAGGAAAATTGTATACTCACAGATCCCTAGAAACAGGAGGCATGTGGGATGCCACATGGGGAAAGTCAGTCAGGAGGCAGAGGAGCAAGGGGAAAGCACAGGCAAAAGTCTTAATTGTTGTTTTCATGGAAAGAAATGGGCAAGGCAGGGTACACAAGCTAAACAGATTTGGGCGTGGCTTTTTGGAATAATTTCATCAGGTTCTGGGGTGTAAGGATTGCCCCTAGTTGCTTGGAACTTGGCCCAGAGGTGATATTAGGGCAGAAGCAATGTGGTTCAACCTGTAAGAGGCTGATAAAGAAGGTGTAGTTGGGTGTGAACTCGGCATTGATCTGCTTGCACATAAAAGCCACAACTCAGGGGAGTCACTTGCTATCTCTAGGAATGAGGTAACCCTGGGAGACGCAGTCTTGTCAGGATCAGCAAGGACCCAAATGTCAAAGCATCATAAATCTGCATACCATTTTTTCCTGTCAACACAACCTGACTCTTACAGATGAAAGGTATATCTTTCACAATTTTTGTACTTAAAATGAACTTCAAAAGATTAAACTAAACAAATACTTGGTCTTGGCTGCATTTTGCGCTTTCCATGAACCATGTCTCAACCTGAGTGGGTGAAAAGCTTTAAGAATAATGATTAATGAGGCGCCTGGGTGGCTCAGTTGGTTAGGAGTCCAGCTTCGGCTCAGGTCACATCTTACGGTTTGTGAGTTCGAGCCCCACGTCAGGCTCTGTGATGACAGCTCAGAGCTTGGAGCCTGCTTCAGATTCTGTGTCTCCTTGTCTCTCTGTCCCTCCTATGCTCATGCTCTGTCTGTCTCTGTCTCTCAATAATAAATAAACGTTAAAAAAATAATGATGAATAAAAAATACAATGGTTAATTAAAAAAACATCATTCCATAATAACTTTAAACCATTATTACAATAGCAGCTAATGACAAATTATTCATTGCTTATTTATCCCTTTATTTGTTGCTACTAAAGTGCAAGTTAATATACATGAAGATAGAATCCATGCAAAAAACTCACCTGAAAATTGAATGTGATTCTGACTGCATGTTTAACATAGTGCAGATAATTTTGCATTTGGCATGTTTACAATCCCATATGACTGCCGGGAATTTATCGTTGGGAAATATTCCTGTAGGTAAGATAAACTCAACAGAAAATATTAAGGGTTATTATTAGATTCAGTTTTTAGGACAAACTCCTACTGCAGGAGTCTGCAAACTACACCTATTGAGCCAAATCTGTCATGTCATCTGTATTTGTAAATAAAGTCTTATTGGAACATTGTCATGCCCATTAATTTGTATATTGTGTATCTCCATTTTCGTACTCCATCAGCAGAATTGAGTAGTTGAGGGAGAGACCTATGGCCTGCAAAACCTAACATACTCTAGCCCCTTATGGAAAAGTCTGATGACTGCTGCCCTTGAGGATGGACTGAGCTCAAAGAGAATATATTTGCATGAAAAAGAACAAAAAAATTATTGTAATAGTAAGATGGCAATTTTCTGAACTAATACAGTAGTGATAGAACAACCAGATGATGTGGAATATTCAGAATTTGATGACCAATTGGATAGATGATGAAGTCAAGGAAAGAACCCCAAATGAATCTGATGTTCCTACTCTGAGTGACAGAGTGGAACTTGATGCCATTAACTGAAATAGGAAGCATATGATAAGCAGGAAGCAAATGAATGTGCATGCATGTGTGGGTGTATTATAAAATAAGGGGTGGTAAGGATACAATAAAAAAATGAAGATTGAGGGCAGTTTGGGTTTGGAATAACTATAAAGTAAGAAGCACAGACATACCTTGGCGATAATGTGGGTTTGTTGTGGACTATTGTAAAGTAAACATTTACAATAAAGTGAGTCAAATAACTTTTTTGGTTTCCTAGTGAATATGAAAGTTATGTTTACACTATAGTCCATTTTAAGTGTGTAATGACATTATGTCTAAAAAATATGCATAACCTCATTAAAACATATTTTGTGACTAAAAAATGCTAACCATCATCTGAGCTTTCAGTGAATCATAATGCTTTTGCTGATGGAGGACCCTGCCTTGATGTTGACGGCTCTTGACTGATCAGGGGGGTGGTGGCTGAAAGCTGGGGTGTCTGTGGTAATTTCTTAAAAGAAAGCAACAGTGAAGTTTTCCACATTGCTTAGCTCTTCCCTTCTGGATTTATTTTTCCATACAATGTGATCCTATTTAATAGCATTTTACCCACAATGGAACTGTTTTCAAATTTGAAGTCAGTCTTCTCAAACCCTGCTGCTGCTTTGTCAACTAAGTTCATGTAATAATCTAAATCCTTTTTTGTTATGTCAATAATTTTCACAGTATCTTCAGGAGGTGTAGACTCCATCACAGAAACCACTTTCTTTGCTCATCTCTAAGCAGCAAATCTCATCTGTTCAAGTTTTATCATGAGATTTCAGCAAGTCAGTCACATCTTCAGGCTCCATTTTGAATTCTAGTTCTCTTGCTGTTTCCACCACATCTGCAGTCACTTCCTCCACTGAGGTCTTGAACGCCTCAAAGTCACCCAGGAGGTCTGGAATCAGCTTCTTCTAAATTTCTGTAATGTTGACATTTTGACCTATTCCCATAAATCATGAATGTTCTTAATGATATCTAGAATCCTGAGTCCTTTCCAAAAGTTTTTCCTTTTCCTTTGCCCAGATCCATCAGAAGATTCACCATCTATGCCAGCTATTGCATTATGAAATTTAAGATTTTAAAGTCAAAATGACTCCTGATCCATGGGGTGTAGAATGGATATTGTGTTAGCAGGCATGAAAACAATATGGACCTTGTACATTTCCATCAGAGCTCTTGGGTGACCAGGTGCCTTGTCAATGAGCAGTGATATTTTGAAAGAAATTTTTTTTTTTTTCTGAGAAGTAGATCTCAGCAGTAGGCTTGAAATATTCAGTAAAATGTATTGTAAACAGATGTGCTGTCATCCAGGCTTTGTTATTCCATTAATAGAACATAGGCAGAGTAGATTTACCATAATTCTTCAGGGCCCTAGGATTTTCAGAGAAAGAAATGAGCACTTGCTTCAATTTTTAAAGTCCCAGCTGCCTTAGCCTCTAACAAAAGAGTTAGCCTGTCATTTGAAGCTTTGAAGCCAGGCATTGACTTCTCTTTAGCTATGAAAGTTATAGATGCATCTTTCAATGGAAAGAAGGCTGTCTTGTCTGCATTGAAAATCTGTTTAGCATGGCCACTTTCATTAACCCTCTTAGCCAGATCTTCTGAATAACTCGCGACAACTCCCATATCAGCATTTGCTGCTTCATCTTGCACTTTTATGTTGTAGAGATGGGCTCCTTCCTTAAACCTCATGAACTAACTTCTTCTAGCTTCAAACTGTTCTTGTGTATCTTCTTCACCTCTCTCAGCCTTCATAGAATTGAAGAGATTGAGGCCTTGCTCTGGATT
The DNA here is from genome assembly GCF_018350155.1 of Leopardus geoffroyi. Classification (NCBI taxonomy): domain Eukaryota; kingdom Metazoa; phylum Chordata; class Mammalia; order Carnivora; family Felidae; genus Leopardus; species Leopardus geoffroyi. Next base: position 100,481,914 of record NC_059327.1, on the reverse strand, counting down.
AAGCTTTGCCTTAAGGGAGCATGATGGCTAATCTACCCAGACCACTAAAATTTCTCCATATCAGCAGTGAGGCTGTATTTTGTTTTCTTATTATTCATATATTCCCTAGAATAGCACTTTTAATTTCCCTCAAGAACTTTTCCTTTGCCGTCACAACTTTGCTAACTGCACAAGAGGCTTAGCTGTAGGCCTGCCATGCCCTCTTCGCTGAGGTTAATCATTTCTACCTTTTGATTTAAAGTGAGAGATATACAACTCTTCCTTTTGCTTGACACTTAGAGGCCATTGTAGGCTTATTACCTGGCCCAATTTCAATATTGTTGTATCTCAGGGAATAAGGAGGCCCGAGGAGAGAGACAAGATTGGGAAAAAGCTGGTTGGTGGAACAGTCAGAACACATGTAATATTGTTGATTAAGTTTTCCATCTTATATGGGCAAGGTCTGTGGCATTGCAAAATAATTACAATAGTCACATCAAAGATCACTGATCACAGATCACAGTAACAGATATAACAATAATGAAACAGTTTTGAGTATTGTGAGAATTACTAAAACGTGACACAGAGACACAAAGTGAGCAAATGGTTGGGAAAGTGGAGTCTACAGACTTATTCCAAACAGGGTTGCCACACACCTTCAATTTGAAAAAAAAAAAAGAAAAAGAAAAGGAAAAAAAAATGCAGTATCTGTGAAGAATGTTAAGGTGAAGCACAAATAAAACAAGGTATGCTTGCGGAGAGTCTTAGAAAGGAAGACGAATCTTGGAGGTCTAGAGTTCAGGGAAATTAGAATATAGATTTTCATTTTGAGAACACAGGAAAAGGTGTCTCTGTCCAAGCAGGAGTGAGTAGAGCAGAGAGAAGGGAGTGATAAAGGTAGAAGGCCTGGAGATGATACATTTACATTTTTTCCCTTTACATTGGGTACAGAATGAAGCAGTGAAGAAGCTCTCAGAGAGGGGACATGCTTCCCTGGGACTGGCTTGCCTTCCATTTCTTCTATAGCAAATCAAAACACTGTGTACTGCAACCTTACCTCAGTGCTTGGTTTTAGCAAGTGGCTGTTCAATCATTGTCAACAAATGAATGAAAGTTCAGTTTAAAACCCTTTTCCTTCGTAAATAATTAATACTCAGCCCCAGAAAGAATTTCCCTTTCTACTTACTTCCCTCTGGTTACATCGTAGCCACCTTTCTAACATCATGAGGAAGGACAATTTTTAATTTTGTAATTCATACGATGCCTTGTGTAGTGCCATGTACATAACTGATGCTTAACAAAGGATGAATAAAATGCTAATCCAGATATTTTTTTCGCCTCAATAGTTATCCCAGCACATCAATGCCTTAAAAATGGTCGGTGGCTTCGAGCAAACAGCATGTCTTGCTGGACTCGGGAATGGTGCCACTTGGCAAGTTTGCAGTCATGGTGGATTTTGAAAATGAAAGCACAAGGGTCTTTTCTGAAAATGCCAGAATTGTTTATTTTTGTCTATCTTTCCTGTAGCTATTAATCATTGTCTTATTTTTGAAGATGTAACTTAGAAAAACATGTTTTATCTCAGTTATATATAGAACCATGTATTTAAAGTTCAAGTGATGGTCAAAAACTCTGCATAAATACAGTATAGATGAGCTCATAATTGTATCACGTTACTGACTTCAGTTTTTCTTTTGTTATTTTATAGATTTTTTTCTCTTAAAAATTAAAAACATGACAAGGGAAAAGCAATTCAAGTATTTCTTTTTTAAAAATCGATTTATTATTTATTTAGAGAGAGCAGGGAGGGGCACGAGAGACAGAGAGAGGGAGAGAGAGAGTCTGAACCAGGCTCCACACTGTCAGTACAAAGCTCGACTCAAGGCTCCATCTCATGAACCCCAAGATCATGACCGGAGCCGAGATCAAGAGTCGGTCACTTAACTGCTTGTGCCACTGTGGCACCTCCAATTCAAGTAATTCTAATTGAAGCAGAAGCACTTCTTCCCAGTGACCTAAGCTTCCAAAAAAAGGATCTGGAAAAAGAAGAGAAAATTAAACAGAGTGAGTAGAAGAAAGGATATATGAAATATAAAACAGAAATCAATTACATAGGAAAGAAATTAAAAAAAATAGAGTAATAAAGGAAACCAAAAGCTGGTTTTTGAAAATTTGTAAAAATCCAGCCAAGTGATTCAAAAAGGGATAGGATTAGACACGAAGACAAAGAGATACACACGGAGACAGACAACAGAGACAGACACAGAGACAGCGATGGACACACAGAGAGAGATAGACTCAGAGACAGAGATATAAACACAGAGACAGAGACAGAAACAGAGACAGAGACAGAGACTGAGATAATAAGACCTGAAGTTCTGATCCTAGTTCTGCATCTCTAGAGCTTCCTGGCAAACTGCTCAGAGAGTTCTTACAGAATAGAAGCAAACCTGAACGCTAAACCTTCCCTTTGTCAGAGCCCGCTCCTCAGCAACTGGCTGGCTGTTCAGAATCGCTCTGACTCGATTAGTTCAGCGGTCCCTCTCTCCTAATTGGAACATTGCCTGAACACGACTACTAATTCCTGTGTCCTTCTTCCCTTCAGCCTTGGAGTCTGCAGTTTTGCCTAGTTGGATTACTTGCCCTATTTATCGATCCACCTATGAATATAAAACAACCATCTTGTCCCTTGACTAGCAGTGGATTTGCTTGTGGTATCTAGACCTGTTTCTTAGTTTGTGAATGAAGCAATTAGACTATATGTCATGGCTTTTCTTTCTGACAAACAATTCCTAATTTAGCAATATAAGACAGCAAACAGTTTATTATGCTCTTGGATTCTGTGAGTGAGGAATTTGGAAAAGGGACAACATTGCAGGCTTGACTTTGCCCCATGATGTCTGGGACCTCAGCTGGGAAGACTGAAAGGCTGTAGCTGCCTGGAGGAATAGAGGCTGGAATCATTTATTGGGATTATCTATTGGAATCATCTCTTGTTTATTTGAATATCTGCTCCCTGTACAAGGAGAACTTGAAACTGGGGCTGCCAACCAGAGAGACTACCCTTGGTCTCTCCAAGTGGTTTGGCTTTTTAATAACATGGGAGCCACAGTGGGCGTTCTGGATCAAGACTCAAAGTGCAAGAGTTCCAGCTAACAAGGTACAAGTAAGGACAACCTTTTCTGACTGAGCCTCAGAAGTTATGCAGCTTATATCCTATGCCTCAGTATGAAGTCTACGTATATTCAAGGTGATTCATAGACCCCACCTTTTGGTTAAAATAAAGGTCATGCTGTAGATGAAGATGTGAGATAGGAGAAATATTTGGAAACTCCACTCTGCTATACTATATGAACAAAACTGGAAATAGAATTTTAGCATTTATTTTCCTCACTCTATTCTCATTTTCAACCCTATGGTGGCCTCCTTCATATTAGGTAAGAGGGCTAAGATTCAAGTGGAATGTCAACTTTTATAATTACATAGTTGTGGTGTGTGTGTGTGTGTGTGTGTGTGTGTGTGTGTGTGTTTATTTTCTATAACTTTCCAGGGATGAAGAAGGAAATGCATTATTATAATTTTAAAAATTTACTGCTGGATTCCCAGATGCTTGAGAAAGTAAGCTGAATATAGAAAGAGCATCACTAATCAAATCAACTCGTAAAATTTAAAGTTTGACAATCAAGGAATATTTTCTCCTCTTAATTGTAGAGTAAAAATCCTGACTCATATTTCAATGAAAACAGGAGTCATAATAAGCCACTGTAAGAAAAGTATTATGTATTTTTATTACTATGTTTCAGGATGTGAATTTCAGTTGTAAAATAATTAGGCATACTTAACCACTGTGTCCCCTCTTTTCTTCAGACACAACATGAGTAATGGGTCTGCAGTGGTGAAACAGATGTAGATTGATGTCTTTTCTAATGGAACTTTTAGTCTAGCTGGGTAGGAGATACCGGAACGGGTGATGAGAGTCGTCGTATAAGTAAACATATTAACGAATATGAAAATTGTAGTAAGCAAAGGGAAGAAGAAGGATTGGGTACCACAAGAGAGAATGAAAAGGAAAGCCCATTTAGATTCAATGAGTCAGGAAAGAAATAATTGAGAAACTGACATTTCGCTGGTACCTGAATGATGCTAACTAGCGTGGCGAATTTAGTTTTTAGGAAGTGGGAAGAACCTTTTCAGCAGATCTGAGTCAGATAAAACTTTGTTAGATTTTATTTTGGTTATTTCAGGAACTTTGAAAAAGGAAAACATCGATAAGTTCCAAACAGACAAGAGAGATGTTTGTACTTGCATTTATAAAAGATGTCTGACTGCTGCTATACAGAAAATAGATTGGAGCAGGGCAGGAATGGAATTGGTCCTGGATGATATATTTGTGAGGATGAGGAGAAAAATTCACTGAGAAAATAATTTTCAAAGAAGAAGAAATGAAGGACCTTCCCAAATTTCCTAACTGCATAGAAATCGCTCAACCCAGAATCGCATCTGAAGGGTATAAATGATAGTACAAGCCTAGACACAATACTACAAGAGAATTCCCTATGTATTTCCTGAATTCTTACCTTCTGTCTTTGCACATACTGTTAATTATAACTCCCAGAGAAAGCCTTCCTCTCTCTAATTATCTGTTGAAATCTTAACCATCTTTCATGTTTTGATTTCAATGTTCCCTCCTCCAGGAAAGGCTGATGCCTCTAACCAGATATTTCCTCTTTCCTGACTCCAACTCTCTTGCACTTAGTTAAAAAAAAATTATTAAAGTATAGTTGACATTCAATGTTATGTTAGTTTCAGATGTACAACATAGTGATTTGACGTTACTCAGGACTCACCACAATGAGTGTAGTCACTGTCTATGTTTCTTAGGTCATTTTTCTACTGACTGTAGACATAAATTTACTTTCGTAGTCCACTGGGCTTGAATCACTGTTGCAGACTCAGGGCTTAGCCGTAGTGTCTGAAGGAGAGGTGATATTCAGTAAATACTGAATGAATCGATTAATTTATAACTGAAATTTACATCCTGAAGCATTATCACAAAATGTTATCACATTATAATATCACATTATGATTTTCTGCTGTTTTTAGAAGTGGATTATTACGACTTTTTTTTCATAAGCCATCTACAATCAATTCCCCAACATGTATCTTCAACAGTGTCTCTATATTATACAAATTGAGTTTAAATTTAAATATGACTCATATTTGATTTTAAAAATGATTAGCTAGGATTTATTCATTTACTTGGAGTGGTATGCACTCCTTTCTTGCTGCCATTCTAGACGAAAATTTGTACCAATAAAAACTACATTAAAAATGACACGTAGTTTTGTGCAGTGGTGGTATGGTAGCCAATGACGTTTATGTGAAGCATGATTACTACTAATTGAAAAATGACAAAAACTCACAACACAAAAGTAAGGTCAATCTTATATATTAGTTTTCATCCCTAGACATCACCTAGCTGAGTAAATTGGTTAAATCGGTGATGAATTTATGTATCAATTTCTTAATGCCTTTCAGTCTATTTTTATTATCCAAGTCTCCAGTTCAACTGAATCATTAGAAGGATTACTTGCAAGCCTAGGGTTCTTCAGTATTATGTAATATTACTTGGTGTTTAGGATTAAATCAATACGTGTGTAAGAGATTAAAAAATAAAGAATGAGAAATCAAGTAGTACTTGTACAATAGAAACAACACAAAATATTTTGTGTTGAAAATAAAATAGGGTGTTTAATTTAGGAAGATGTAAAATTCATGTACTGCAAGCACCTCATATGGTCCATGAGGAGCTTTGACTAAGTGACACATCCATACAGGACCTGATTGATGTCTTTTTTCAAGGCTTATTCACTACATATAACCCAAGCATCACAAAGCCTCTCATAGTACTGCCTTGAAATCTACTAAATGTAACTTGTAGTATATCTCCAGTATTTACTTTTGCCTGCAAGATTATTAAATTTAAAGAAGAAAAGAGATAACACTCATATTTCTTCATTAATAACTAAGCAAATAAAAAGCAGGCTTAATTGAATCTCTTTAGAATTTCTTCCTTTTGCATTACTACTATTTGTAATAAATAGATACCCAGCTTAGAATTTCTTATTATGGCAGTTTTCATAGCTCAACTCAGTGATTTTACAATGGCTTAAACATAGCAGTGTTCAGTGTGGTATAAAAAACCCAGCTATTTATTGGAATGCGGGTTGAAAAAAAGCGATGTAATAAGTCACATGATTCAAATGTCCTCCTGGTTCTCTCACTCCCAACTATGTAAGCTTGAACTATTCTTTTTTTTTTTTTTATAACAAAGAAAGAACACAACATAAAAAAGAGCTGCTTTCTTCTTTTGTCAGTAATCATATTGCTGGATCAGCTAATCTTATTGTTTTGTTCCCTCCTCTCTTTCCGTAGATTGCTTCCAAGTGTAAGAAATGACACTACCGACATTCCACTTGCTCACTAGCAATGCCTCAAGACTTGTTGGTGAACTTATGTGGTGATTTGCTTTAAAATTATGGCCATTATTCAGTTTTATTTTTATCTAGGCTGATTGTGGATTAGTGTACTTGGAGGAAGGATTAAGTACTTTACCTTCTTGCATCAGAAGTATGTAAAGAGCACTCCTGGATAATATCAGGTAATAGATAATTAGTTTGGCACCTGACCAGAGTGAGGTCCGGGCTTGAGTATTTTATTACTTACCAACACAAGTGAGCATTCAGCTTTTGGGTCAACTCAGATACCTGAAAAACAGCTACTCTGGCACGTTTACAACCTGGTGAACAAATTTATGCAATTTTACGTCCCTCTGCTGATTTACCTGGAAAGACCATTATGTAAGGTAATGAATTTAACAGAGGAAAATCAGTAAATGCTTTTGCACACTGTCACTTTATACCGTAAGGGAATATTTGGCATTTTCTCATTTAAACATGTCCATCCTCATGTGAGCTACATATTATAGATACGTGGCCCTTCTTTGAATTGAAAATTTTCCTTGGTTAATTTTCCCTTGAATATTGGATGTATTAAACCAGAGTGTTTTTAACCTGAGTCAAGTGCATGCATTAGTGAGACATCTTCAAATATTCGGGCTAAAATGGCAATACAAAACCAGAAATTATTTCTTTTTTCCTGTATTTGTACTTAAAAGATAGGTGAAGCTCTGGTTAGTGTATTCCATGAGGTGGGGTTAGGACTGGGGTAAGAGTAGAGCTTGGGGTTGGAGTGAATAAGGAAATTAGCAAAGAAAGGGTATTTTCTTCTGTTAGTATCTTGTATTTCTTGAGGGATGATGACCCGGGTTATTCATTTAGGTGTTCTAAGATTCACCAGTATCTAAGCTAATTAAATAAATGCTCGATGAAAGGGGGATGATTGGAACAAATTGAAGGAAGGACAACGAAACAGACTAAGAATAGAATGAAATAAAATTTTATTATTTTCTATTACTCCAGAAAAAAATAACACAACCAATACATCAATAGCGATTGCAAACCAGCAAACACAAGAAGACAAGTCAGAGTAGGAACACAGAAGAAATTGGAAACAGACACTTGAAGACTCTTTTGAAAAGATAGGGAAGAATAGAGTGAAGACAAGGGAAGGAATAAAATAAAAAGCGGAAATTTTAAGATAAGCTCAAGTTACTTTATTAAGGAGTGGTTTTGTTGTAACAACTATTAGTGGGACTGATAATGCTGTGAATTTCTAGCTATCTTGTTAATATACAAAAAGTAAAATGAGCTTATAATCACTTAGGTATCTTTTGTATTAAAATAATCTTTGACCGTCAATCTTGATTTTTATAGTTTTTAAACCATTATAAAGATGAGAGCATTAAGAGTGAGGCGTCAAGGAATCAAACAGTTAGATTTGAGCCTTGGCTTTACCACTTACCATCTTAAGACATTTAACTTCCTATGCTTTAGTTATCTTATCTGAAAAAGAGGTATAAGAAGATCATTCATTTGTCAGAATTACTGTGTGCTTTAAATGAGTTAATACACGTTAAACTCTTGGAAAATAGTGCTTACAGCATAGTAAGTATTATTTAAGTCTTATTATTTTTGGATGAATTCTTATAATTCTTATAATATTCTTATAATATATAAGTCTTATTATTTTTGGATGAATTCTTATAATATAATATTATTGCCCCTATCTCCAGAATCAAATTATTTTTCTTCATAAGGAATCTCAATAAATGTTCAAGTTGTAAGATATCTCCTTGATCTTTTGTCATGTTTATATTTTGAATTGAGGGACAGGTGGTTTTTTAAAAGGCATTTAAATTATCAAGATGATGAGGCTATCATTTTGAGGAGCTCTGTTGTGGATAACTAGAAACAAAAGGAGATGGTTTGGGATTGTCAGCACAAAATCTTCATCTGTTCATTCTCTGAATTCAATTTTCTTTACTCTAAATCTCTTTGCCCAAGAGTGGTCAGGGAAAACGCTGGGAATGAGTTTGATTAGAAATTGAAATAAATCTGCTGAAAACCTAAAATTCGTGTTGGTTTATCACATTCTTTCTATAATCTAATGTGCCTCGAGGAGTGATACTGGATGATTAGAATTGCTGGTTTATGAAAGCAGCTGGTGTGGGTTTAACAGTTTAAAACTGCACAGAGAGCAGAAACCAACATCACACATGTTTTAGCTTAATCACATATGAGTTAGCTTAATCTCTTGATATGAGCTGAACTTATTTGGAAAGAGTTAATCAGAAGTCACAATGCATTCATGTGTGCAGCAGTGACTGGCCATAGCATTAACTGACAAAGAGAAGTACATTATTGAGAAAGAATGTTATATGCAGGTTTTGTTTCTGGAATTCTCTATGTGATTAGCAACAAAAAAGTTTTGCTTTTTTTTCCCCCACAACAATAATAAAAAAGGCATGACTGTTAATACTTCTATCTTTGCTACCATTACTTCCACCCAACCAACACTACAACAATAGTAGCCTTGGTTGGTTAAGTGACTGCTGACAGACTCGTGGTAAAAGCATTTGACATATAATTTCACCTGATCCTTAAAAGGACTTTCTAAATAGTCACTAACGACCCCATTTTGGGGTGATAAAATTAAGGATCGGAGTTGTTAAATTATTAACCCAAAGTCATCCAAATCATGGGTAATAGAGTTGAGATTTGAATCCAGTCTTACATGACAATCAAACCACTTGCCCTTTCTATGATACCAATGATTCCCATAACTTTGTGTTTCACAAGTATTGAGAACTTCAAAGTAATTTGAAGTCCTTCATAGAACTAAGTCAGGGTATTTTTTATTTTTTATTTTTATTTTTTTTTCAACGTTTATTTATTTTTGGGACAGAGAGAGACAGAGCATGAATGGGGGAGGGGCAGAGAGAGAGGGAGACACAGAATCAGAAACAGGCTCCAGGCTCTGAGCCATCAGCCCAGAGCCCGACGCGGGGCTCGAACTCCCGGACCGCGAGATCGTGACCTGGCTGAAGTCGGACGCTTAACCGACTGCGCCACCCAGGCGCCCCAGTCAGGGTATTTTTTAAAATCATCAATCATAACCTCAGAATGCACTGAATATATTTCGTTGTTACCGATATGTTGCTCCAACTGAATATACTTAGCCTTGTGATAACTCAGTGCATTCATTGTCCACATTTCTTATTTGTATGCATACTGATGAGAAGTCTTTTCCGAATTGGCACTGGCTTAATGAGTTGACATTCAGGAACCACTGTATGACACCACAGTGACTTGATTGCTTCCAGCTATATGTTAACTCCATGTTTTATATTAGAGGGATTATTGGAAAACTTGTGTGTAAAATTGCTCTGCCTGTATTAGACTACATTCTTTCATTTATTTCCGTTATGAATTGAGAAATGTGTTCCTATAAAAGGAAATTTGGCTCTAACTCATAATACGCATGATGCTTAAAGATCCTAGAATCCTTGTGATTTGCGTGACGTGAGGTTGATATGCATTTTTTAAATCACTGCGACATGTTAAATAAATAGTCAATCAACATGATTTCTCATGTTCTTTCTAAAGTGAGATATTTTAAATGTTAACATTTTAAATGTTTAAATATTTTCATTTTTTAAAAGGTTTTGTTTGACTTCATGTAATTTGAATTTGTAAGTGACTTGGAAGAGCAGTATTTAGCTAAGTTCATTAAATTCCTTTATAACTTTTCAAAGGGCATATATAGAGAGCACTTGCAGTTTTTAACTCTAAAATTGAACACATAAGTGTACGTTATTGTACACATACATGAAATATTTTCAAAATAATCTCTATAAAGATAGACCCTAGTACATTTTTAGGATTTGCTTTTCTGATCTGTTTAGATTTTTAATATAGGATTTCTATGTTCCCTTCTATCAAATATTACTACATAGAGTCAGATATTTACACAATCTTTCTCAGAATAGTGACATAAAAGGACTAAGCTGTGTCTACCAGCCTAAGGTCAGTATCATACATAATTTCAAGACTCCTAATCTCTGTTCGATTTATCCCTGTAGGGACTGAATGTGTTCACCACCCCAGATTCATAGGGTTAGATGAAGTCATGAGATTAGTGCCTTTATAAAAAGAGACACTAACACCAGATTGTTTGCAAGGACACATGCCATCTAGAGAGAACCCTCACCAGAACCTGACCATGCTGGCACCCTGGTCTCCAATTTCCAGCCTCCAAAACTGTAAGAAAATAAATTGGTGTTGTTTAAGACACCCAATCTGTGGTATTTGTTATGGAACCCCAGCTAAGACCACTGCTAAAATCTGGCTCCTTCTTCTGGTATTTGAATGAATGTTAGGGAATGAAAAACATTAAACACTGTCATGAAAAGGTCTTGAGAAAGCATAGGGACCTCTTCAAACACCCATGGCAACTAAGATCTGGAGTGTTAGCGATTTGTTTCAAGCTGTGCTACCAGCCAAGGTCCCCACGTAGCCAAAGTTAGGCAGCTGGTCAGTAAACCTGCTTAAAACTTGTATTTTCACCTTTTAAAATCTATTCACTAGGAAAGGAAAGGATAGTATTTGTTTAAAGGGAATCTTAAAAATAGTGAAAAAACTTTTATTTATTTTATTATTTTGGAGAAGGGTAAAATTTCATGGCTAATCGTAAACCTTTAGGAAATTTCAGGCAAAAACCAACTTGAGATTCCTATATTATTTAGTATTTGAAGATGGTCTCAATATATCTTTACATACTTTTTATATGAAAATATGGTTACATTTAAAAACTGTGAGATGATTTAAATAACAGGTAACATGTAGCACTTACTCTGTTCTAGATGTTGTTATAGAAATTTATACGTATTTAACTTTCACAGAAACCTTACGAGGTAGGTATTTTAATGGTTCCCATTTTATGAATGAGAAAACAGAGGCCTGCAGAAGTTAAGGAACTTGCACAAGATCGTGTTGGCAGTGAGTCCTAGAGTAATTTGATCCTGGGTAGTCTGGCTTTCGACTCCAGCTTTTAACTTTGCCACAGCTGTGTCTTTTCTCCGTTGTCTCCCATGCCCTTCCATTCCAGGAATGCTTAGTAGTAATTCCTTGTCTCTTTTCTGAACATGTTCTGCTTGGCATCAGTGTCTTGATACTGTCTTTTCCTATCACGTGACTTCCATTTCTTTAAACATGCTTTTGTTATTAAAAAATTTTAAATATTAAATAGATTCCTTCAACCTTTTTCTGTTACGCACTCACTTCTCATAAATTACTAACTGTAATAAGTATTGAATGGCAAAGCCATTCCACTGTAGGAACCAACAGCGGTGCATAGAAATAGACTGAATATTCCACTCTCTTTGGTAATAAGATTTTCTCTCATGTTGCTTATGTATCAGGGCTTCTCTTCCTGTTGTCATTAACCATTAGATTTTAGATATGTCTTTCTTCTATTTCATATGTGTCACTCGTCAGCTTTTGGCTTTCTGTTTAGGGCCATCCTGTCAGGTCATCCTACTCTCCACCTAGGGAAGGATGCCACCCTGATATCCGGGTACTACAGTTTATGTTGAAGTTACTTATCACTAGAAATTAATTTTAAAATTGCCTGATTATCACACAAATTTCCAAATGTGACTAATAACAAAATTTTTAGCAGTGACCACCTCATGGGTTGCTCCGAGGACTGAATGAGCTCACGTATATGAAGTGCTAAACAGTGGGCAGCATCATGAGCACTTACCAAGTAGTACATGTCACTATTATTGCTGTTTTGGGGAAAGGGGCTGGTCAAGTGACTTTGAGTACGTTGGTGTCAATGACAGGTTTTATTTATTTTTAACAATGAAATATATACATTGATATTCCGATTAACAAAAAAAAACTTAAAAAATAGCATTTCATTCTTATAATAACAAATAAGCTTATGTTCAACATAGGTCAGTAAGACCTGTTAAGACCCAGGTATCACCATCACAGACCTTCCGATAACCCTGGGGGAAGAAGTAACAAACTCATATAAACAGTAAACACTATGAAAGTGTACATAATTAAGTCCTCTAGTGAGGTCTAAGGATTGGATGCTGCTCAGGAGAAAAAAAAGCAATCCAATTGGGGCTGAAAATTTTATAAAGATCTTGTCATGATAGTGCTGGAATATGAAGTTTTCTTTGAAGAAAAAGGGCTGTCTGTTAAAGAAGGAAAAATATAGGCATAACTATACAGAAATAATGTAGTATATTTTTGTGGAATATTTGTAATATTAATGGGAAAATCATCATTGATTCTTATGTCTTTTTCTTTGCTTATAGCAGGCACTAGGCAAAACTTTTTCCCATGAAGGAGAATATAATTTTCAAACAAATCCCAGATCATTGTTTCTGTCAGAATCGATGTTACTTTCTAAGTAAATGCTGAAACTAATGGCCTTATAATGCTATTTTTGCAGACTGTATTTATTTAAATAATCTCATAGCTATTAAATTACTACATTGGATCTGGCACATGAAAGTATCTGTGCTTTGCTTTACAAATTTGTTTATATCAAAGGCTGCCTCTTCAAAAAATAACAATGACCTTGGGGTGGAGTGATCATGTCATCCTATTCTAAATAGGTCTATGTTTCTCACTTATAAATCAAAAGGGCAGGGTTGTGGAATTAAATGCACTAAGAGTCATAATTCATCTTGAAATATCTAGGCTGGCATTCATTTGGGAAAAAACATACAGGGAAAAAAATTTCCACACAGAAACATTTAGAAATGAGAACAGGGCTTATACAGAGGGGTGGAATTGGTAAGTAGGGATGGTTTTACACCTGCCTCTCTCTCCTCCTTCCCCTCTTTCTCCTCCACTTCTTCTTCCTCTTCCTCAATTTCCTCCTGGTTCCCTTTTCCTTCTCTAGTCTTTATTCTTTGTGTCTAATCAAAATTAGTATTATCTAAACATCTTCCAGTTTTATTTTCAGAGCTTAACCCCTACAAAATGTCTCTCAGCTGGAATTCCTCAGGCTGTGGCTTTATCTGTGTGCAAAAACAGACTACTGACTTGCTGTGTTCCTGCCATCTTGCCTTACTATTTTTCCAGGTAGTCAACTAGCTCCTCTTGTGGGTCTGATATTTTCCTGGAAAAACTGCCTTCCATCATTAATCACCAGAGTGACCATCACCTTGGTCTTGGAGAAACAAACACTGCTATTCCTTGGGATAATCACCTTTTCTGTAATTTCCCACATACTGAGACCAGATCTAATTTTTAACAGGGTTTATAGAAGGTTAAGGAATAATGGAGAGAAGCTACATTAAGATAGGAACTTATGACTACTGCCAGGCCTAGAGCTGTCTTGCTACAAAGCTGTCTCCATGTGAGAAGGGCTGTTAATTTCCCATGCTTGGGGCCATTTCAAGAAAACAGGTGGCAAACAATTGGGCCCAGCCTAGCCCATACCAATCTCTGTCCAGTCTCTCTCTCTCATACTTCCTAACCAAAGATTAAAACAACCTTGGTGTCGTGACTCATGTGGAGTTACTTAATACATATATTTACATGACTCTTGATCCCATACAAATTTTGAAGCCATTTAGAAACATGGACAGTCTAATGCAAAATAAGAAATCAAGGAAGAGAAAACAAGGATAGAAAGAAGAAATGGGTGAGAGTGATGGGGAACATAGTACACAGATATACATGCTATAACCTCCAAGTTTGAACCAGAAATTTGGCTATGAGTTTTCTGTTAGGCAAGGAAAAAGTGGAAACATGGTGGCCAGTTAATGAGGTCGTATTTTCTTTTTTAATGTTTGCTTATTTTTGAGAGAGAGAGAGAGGGAACACAGTGGGGGGAGGGGCAGAGACAGAGGGAGACACAGAATCTGAAGCAGGCTCCAGGCTCTGAACTGTCAGCACAGAGCCTGATGCAGGGCTCAAACTCACGAGCCTTGAGATCATGACCTGAGCCGAAGTCGGAAGCCTAATTGACTGAGCCCTTCAGGTACCCCTGGTTAATGAGGTCTTAAAGAGTTTACTTGTGTGGACATTCCTAATGAGAACACTGAGTAATAGAGAAACAACAGAAAGAATGCAGGAAATTATATCTTTAACTCCCCTAAAATAAAGTTCCCATTTGATATCTCTTCCTCCTTGGAGTCCAAGACTCCATCATCTTGTACTTGTATTACATAAAACTGCCTTCTAGTTAGTCTCCGTTTGTCTACTTATAACTAATTATTTATATGGAGGGTCTTTAATAGTGTCTTTTTCAAAACTTCAGTTAGATCACATCAGTTCTCTGTTCACTGGGAAACTTTTCTGATGGCTTTCCATTAAGAGAAGAATAGAATCCAAACTCCACATTGACTCAAATTCCTTGTATGATCTGGCCCTTGCTTACCTCTCCAGCACCATCTCCAATCCCATCTCCCTACCACCCCACTCTGCCGTGACCACACTGGGCTTTCTTTAGTTTCTGGAACACACTAAATTTGCTTCTCCTGAAACACTAAGCTCCAGTATTCATATAGCATGCCCCAAAGCCAAGGACACATATTTTGGGTTTTATGATGGCACCTATGTTCTTGTACCCAAACTGTCCAATTATCTATGACTGCATAATTAACCGCTCCCAACTTAATAGCTGAAAACAATTATTTATGTAGCTCATGAATAGGTTGAATAGATTTTAGCAAGGAAATTTTGTCACTGTTCCATTCAGTATGAGCAGAAAAAAGCTTTGACAAAATTGAATAACAATTTTACAGTAAAAAAAAATTGTTTTATAATAAAAACAATTTAGTCAACAAGGGAAGGAGGCAAAGGAGCTTCCCTAACCTTATAAAGGGCACTTGTGAGAACAAACAAATAAAAAAAAACGATACCACATATAACATATACTTAATGTTGAAATAATAAAACCTTTTCCCCAAGAATCAGGAAGAGGTCAAGGGTCCATTCTCACCACTTCCATTCAACATTGCAGTAAATGTTCTAAAAAGTACAGTAGGGCAAGAAAAGAAAGAAAAGCCGTAACAATAGGAAAAGAAGTAAAATTATTATTATTCTCAGATGACATGATTACTTACAAAGAAACTATTATGAAATCTACAAAAAAAGTACTAGAACTAATAAGTGAATATAATATAATTATTATATATAATAATACAAGTTCTATACACACACAAAGAAATTATGGTATTTTTCTATATTTGTAACAAGAAAATAATTTAAAAAGTATCATTTTCTGTAGCTTCAGAAATCATGCAATGTTCAAGAATGAATTTAATGTAAGATGTTGTGGTAGACATAACACAAGTTGATCCCAATGCTATGCTCTGTATCATACCCTCCCCTTGAGTGTGGACAGAACCTGTGGCTCGCTTCTAACCAATATAAGATGGCAAAGGCGATGTCATCTCCTGATTAGATCACTCTGTCTTGCCAACACATACTAGAAAGATTCTTCTGCTGGTCTTGGAGAAGCAAACAGCTTCATACTGTTGCCTACTGTTGCATTCCTACCAACAGTGTAAGAGGGCTTTCCTTTCTCTGCATCCTCACCAATGCTTATTGTTTCTTGAGTTGTTAATTTTAGCCATTCTGACTGGTGTGAGGTGATATTTCATTGCAGTTTTGATTTGTATTTCCCTGATGATGAGTGATGTTGAGTATCTTTTCCTGTGTCTGTTAGCCATCTAGATGTCTTCTTTGGAAAAATGTCTGTTAATGTCGTCTGCTCATTTCTTAACTGAGTTATTTGTTTTTTTGGTGTTGAGTTTGATAAGTTCTCTATAGATTTTGGATACTAACCCTTTATTAGATATGCCATTTGCAAATATCTTCTCCCATTCTGTAGGCTGCCTCACAGTTTTGTTGATTGCTTCCTTTGCTGTGCACAAGCTTTTTATCTTGATGAGGTCCCAATAGTTCAGGTTTGCTTTTGTTTCCCTTGCCTTAAGGAAGACTTTCATTAAGTCAAATTCACAATTCTGATTAATACTTTGGAGTAAAACTTTATCTTCTGAAATGACACTGTGTGACTGTTCATTATCCAACAAAATGGTGAAAAGCCATGGACCCAGTAGAATTTTTATCTAAGACCAAGGAAAGTGATCTCATTGAATAAATTGTGAAGAAATAGTGACAGATTTTTAAAAGTTGCAGGTATACCTGTATCAGTTGTTATAGCTATATCACAACCACCCTGTGATAGTCATTTAAAATGGCAAAAACTTAATAAATTTCTCATAATTCTATAATTGGCTGAGTCTTGATTAATCTCACCTATCTGGTTGCATTTAGCTGAGGGATGACTGGGGGTAAGCTGAATGCTTGAACTTTTCTATGTAATTTTTCATCCCTAAGAAAGCTAGGAAAGACATTCTCACATGATGACAGCAGCTTTGAGGAGTGCAAATCCTAATATGCAATTGCTTATCACGCTTCTATGTGTGTTACATTTGGTGATATCCATTGGCCAAAACAATTCATGTATCTCAGCACAATATAGGAGAGAAATATACAAGAATGTGGAAACTGGGAAGTGTGGCGCTTGGGGACCATTCCTGTAGCAATCTACCCCACTCTACCTTCTGGTCCCAGTGAACCTCACGCCTCCCATGTGCAAAATACACCTACCTCAAGTCCCCAAAGTCTCATCAAACTTGAAGTTTATGATTTTGTGAATTGCATCAGGTCTAGAACCTGACAAATCTTAGATGTAGCTCCTCTTGATCTTGAGATTTATAAATTAAAGACTGTTATCTTCTTACCTGTTCACCTAATATGAAGTGGTGGGTGAAACAGGAACAAGACAATCAATAGACACTCCTGTTTCAGATAGGGAGAAATAGGCACCTAGCAGTCACAGGGCCATAGAACCTCTGAAGTCTGGCTGAGCACGTGTTGTCAGGGCTTTGTAGTCTGGATGCAAAGAATGCTTCTTACTAAAGCTCAGTTTTGTTCCCTGGGATCCATATGTCTTCTGGGTTCTTGACTTTCCCATCCAAGGCAACTTTCTTTTTCCACAAGAAAGTCCCTTGTTTACCACTGAGTAGTTTTCTAAGCCTGTCTCTTGCCTACTGAAAAGTTGGGAGCCCAGATGTCTCTTTTCATTTTGAATGGTCTCAGTGTCTAAACTGGTAATGTTTTTGTAACTGAACCCATGTGTTTGCCCAACATGCAGCAAAGCCAACCACTAAGACATTAAGTATGCAGCAAGGAAAGGGTTTATTCGAGAAGCAGCCAAATGAGGAGACAGGAAGCTGGCTCAAATCTGTCTCACCCAAGTGAGATGAGAACAAGTTTTTATAATCACAGGGACTGGGATTACATACATATGGGTGAAAAGGGTGGGAAAATTTGACTATTGATGAGGAAAGAGAGCATACACATTTAACAAACGTATAGGTAGCATATATCCTGTGTTTATCTTGAGGTGGAGACTTAACAGTATAATGAGGTAAAATTCTGCCTCTGACATCAGAAGGTCATCTGTAGGACAAGGAGAGGGGCTACGCACATACTCTGAGAGCTGGTGTAAACTGGATGGTCTCTGTGGCTCATTGTCTCAGGGAAGTAATGTAGGACCTTGTTGTTCATAGGCTGGAACCGTACCAGTAACCTTTATTTGTGTCAGTCCAGGCCTCTGTGGAGACAGCTTAGTGGATTTGTTAGTCAAGTCTGAAAAGGGACAATAGTGGGGCACCTAAGTGGCTCAGTTGGTTAAGCTTCTGACTTCAGCTCAGGTCATGATCTCACAGTTCATGAGTTCGAGCCCTGCATTGGGCTCTGTACCGACAGCTCAGAGCCTGGAGCCTGCTTTTGATTCTGTGTCTACCCCTTTCTCTCTGCTCTTCCCCTGCTCACGCTCTTTGTCTTTCTGTCTCTCAATAATAAATAAACATTAAAAATTTTTTTTTTGAAAAGGGACAATAGTTGATTAGGGGGATATGGGCTCCTGAAAAACAATCTTTAAATTTTCTGTTGCTCTTCACGTCATTAACCCTATGGGACACGGTTTCACTTTCATTAATTCTATTCTCTTGACAGCACTGAAGGTTTTCTATGAGTCTTATTGAAGTTCACATGCTACTGCTGTATCCATAATTCTTTCAGGAATTTTCCACAGTCAGCAGAATAATATCCTAAATTTGATCAGGTGATCATCCCAGACTTGTAGATATGTTATGTTGCAAGTCAAAGGGGAATTAAGGTAGCAGATTAGGTTGTTAATCAGATAACCTTAAAATAGGGAGATTATCCTGGATTATTCTGGTGCGCCCAATATAATCACAGGGTCTTAACTACGGAAGAGGGAGGCAGGAGAATCGGTGTCAGAGTGATTTGATGTGAGAAAGACTCAACTGGCCATTGCAGGCTTTGAAAAAGGAAGCAAGCCATCAACCAAGAAATGCGGGCAGCCTCTAGAAGCTGGAAAAGGCAAGAAAATGGATCCCTCACTATATTCTTTACAAAGGAACACACTTCTGCTAACACCTTGATTTTAGGTAACTGAGATCAATTTTGAACTTATGACTTGCAAAAATATAAGGCAATAAATCATATTGTTTGAACCCACTAAGTGCTAATTTGTTACAGCAGTAATAGGAAACTAAGGCGTTAGTTTGCATTTAGACAATACCTATAAGCTACCTAGAAGCCCTTTTGTCCAAATGCCACCTACTATGGGTCAATCTTAGATACTTAGTTACTACACTGTGCGATCAAATGATTTCATGGCAGCATTTTTCATGGTAGCAAAATTCTGAAAAGCACCTCTAAACCCATTGTTAGTAGAATGGATAAGTAAATTTTGGAATATTGATAAGATGAACGTCTTATTAACATTGGGTAAATTAACCTTAACATTGGGTTTAAGTTAAATTAACATCGGGTAAATATCTATGGTATGATATTATGGGAAAAAAGTAATTTTCTTGAAAATGTAAATATGAATCCTTTTATATAAAATTAAAAAATAATAGGCTGTATGAGGATACTTACATGTGTTCTAAATCTGTAAAGAACAGGGGAAGGATTGATACAGACTTCAATGTTGGTGGCAATTGGGGACAATGTTATCATGGAGGATAGCACAGGGCTCTCTAAGGTATTGGTGACATTACACTCCTCAGACTGATGAATTTATAAGTGACTTTTTCATTATTTAAGTTATATATTTTATTTGTATTTTCTAAGCCTCTTTGTATATATAATTCACCAAAAAAGTCAAGAATTAAAAAAAAAGCAGCAAAAAGTGAGAAAACATACAAAATATTTCCCCAAGAAAGCTGATATAGTAATATCACTATTGGGCAAATAAAAAGCATGTTGGTCAAAAAAAAAAAAAAAAAGTCCATTCAGCATAACAAAAATAGTAACTCCCGTTGAAGATATAATATTCCATAGCCTAAATTTTGTTTTATTAATTCCACTAATTCTCCAGTGAGTAACAGTTGTTGAAAAATATATGAGGTTTATAGTAGGTTTTAGAAAACCAAGTAGTGATTACTTGTTCTTGTTATACTACTTTGGGGGCAGTAGTCATGTGTGTTGGGGAAGGCTCATAAGAGATAATAGAGAAATATTTCAGTAGAATATTGTAATGCTAATTAACACAGTTTCATAATTTTAAGTAATTTATTCTCTAAAGACTTTTTAGAATGGATAAATTAACAATTATTATAGCTGAATACAATTTATATTTCCCTTTTATTTACAAAATAAGAATGAACAGTCAAAACACAGATTCATCTCATAACATGTCCTAAATTTAAAAAACCAAAGAAGGATGCTCTTCTGCACTTTTGAAGGCTTGGTTAGTAAAGGAAAAAGAATTCAGGAGGATGACTTTAGAATTTTTTGATGACCTGACCTGGATAGCAAAAAATTTGATATTATTAATAAATAACCAATTTCATACTAAAGATACACGTTAAGATTTAGTGTAGACTTTACTTGCTTAAGAAAACAGAAATTTAAAAATGGGTATCAAATAAATCAAACAATCAGATTTGGGGGATCTTTAAGATTAAGATTAAAAGTCAATTTGTCATGCATGTTTTAGTGTTAATCCTTAAGTGTTAAACCAGACAATAGACTATGGCCAGTGCCCAGTCTCCTAGAACCTCTCTGCTTATTTTCCATTTGCTGCACCAAAGAACTGTGGGCACCAGTGTCTATGACTTACACTATGATGTGAGAGAATGTTCAGGAGAACCCGCTGTGTTTGACATGGTGCCCCATTACTTATCCTCTGAGAGCTCTGAACTCACTCATCACTGCAGACTCAATGTACAAGCTAGAACCGGGCACGTTTTAGGCACTGAAATACTTGTTGAGAAACTAGTTGAAAAAGCGAATATTAAAAAAATAATAAAAAAAGTAGTAACTTTTGAAAATAAGTTGTAATTGCATTCCCATTAAAATAATTATTTAAATATTAATTATTGTTAATAATACAAGGACTTTATTGCAGTTCTGCCATTGGCTTGCAGTTTTATCTCAGACAAGACCCCAAAGTCATTTTTAAAAAATGAGTTATAGTGTTTTTTTATAACTGTCTTTATTTTTCCTTGCAGTTCTTTTACAACACATTTGTCTCATTTGGCCTCCTTTTGCGAATTTCAATATGTAAAACTTTTAAGTTATTTTTTTTAATGTTTATTTATATTTGAGAGAGAGAGCACGAGCAGGGGAAGGGCAGAGAGAGAGGGAGACATGGAATCTGAATCTGAAGCAGGCTTTAGGCTCCGAGCTGTCAGCACAGACCCCAACATTACGCTCGAACCCACAAACCATGAGATTATGACCTGAGTCGAAGTCCGACGCTCAACCAACTGAGCCACCCAGGTGCCTCTCAATATGTAAAACTTTAAAGACAGTATTATTTATTCTGTTCTTAGAAACTAATGTAATGATCTTGTCATTTTACATTTATAAAAACAGAGAAGTTAAATGACTTGGCCAGTTAAGTATGGTAAAAAGGGAAAGACCAGACTTCACAATGGATATCAATCTGGCAAACACCTGATGTTGTTCTGTGGTCTTCCTCACTTTCTGCTCTTTCTTTAGGAAAAGAGCATTTTAGGGGTACCTGGGTGGCTCAGTCAGTTAAGCGTCCGACTCTTGATTTCAGCTCAGGTCATGATCTCACGGTTCATGGCTTCGAACCCCAAATCAGGTTCTGTGTTGACATTGTGCAGTCTGCTTGGGATTCTGTCTCTCTCTGTCTTTCTCTGCCCTTCCCCCACTGGCTTGCTATCTCTCTCTCAAAATAAAAATAAAACAATAATAAATTTTAAAAAAAGAAAAAAAGCATTTTATAATTTTCTCCTTAATACAGGAATACAAGTTCACTTCAGAAAATAGTAAAAAAAAAACACACAAATAAAACTGTCCTCATACTTCCACCACCACACAAATAACTACTTTTAAGGATTTTACTATATTATGTTGTAGCCTCTATCTTTCTATTTTTGCATGTATTTACAAAATATATACTTTCACATCTAGAATTTGTTAATTTTGTTTATTGAGTAGCATGTCAGCCATGTTTTCATGTCATTAAATTCTTAAGTTTAGTAAATAATGCTGACTTTATTTTATTTGTTATTTCTTTTTGAAGTTTATTTTTTTTTTATTTGGAGAGAGTGAGACAGAGTGCATGTGCACGAGCAAGTGGGAGTGAGGCAGGGAGAGAGGGAGAGAGAGAATCCCAAGGAAGCTTCACGCTGTCAGTGCAGAATCCAATGTGGGGTTGGATCTCACAACCATGAGATTGTGACCCGAGCCAAAATCAAGAGTCGGATGCTTAACCGACTGAGCCACCCAGGTGCCCCAATAATGTTGATTGTAAAATAATTTAATTAATAATGTTGATTACAGTAATAAAGATTACAACAGTTCACTAAACTAAATCCCCTATTTTTGAACCTTTAGGTTGCCTTTAAGTTTTTACCATTATAAATTGTAATTGTACTTGGAAACAGATTTCCTTCACGTATGAGATTAGTTTTAAAATCTTGATAATGATTTGTAGATATCGATATTGAGGTTGTCCAAAAGTTCCCCCCTTCAACTTCTATATTTTGCCAGAATCTGATTTTTATTTTTGGAAGGCCAGATTTCCAAATGCTTATCTCAATATACAGTTTCTGGTTCATCTGAACTTGGGCAACAGAAGTGATCATGTGATCTCACCAGTTAGAACTACATCTTTACATTCTTTCCTTCTCACTTGGAAAATTATTTACTGGGGAGTGGGGCTAGGCACTGCAAAACAGGAAAATAATCACAAATATAATTCTTGTGCTGGGTTCCAGTCACACACAACCATAGATTGGTTATTTCCATCCATTTCAATGAATTTGAGAATAATTTTGTCTTACTTCCTGAAAAAGGCTATTTGAAATATTTATTAAAATAATATTCCAATGAGAGTGAAGTGTACAATGTGGTGACTCTAGTTAATAATACTGTATTATATATTTTGAAGTTAAGAGAGCAAATTTTAAAAGATTTTATCAAAAGAAAAAAGAACGTATAGTTATGTATGGTAATGCATATTAACTAGACTTACTGGGGTGATCACTTCATAATATATATTCGAATAAATGGAATCATGTTGTATTCCTGTAACTTACATAGTGTTATATGTCATTGATACCTCAGTCAAATAATAGACTCAATGTGTTATTTAATAATAGGAAATATTAACATCTGTAAAATTCCAAGGCTTCCTTTACATTCCTCAATTTTTTATAAACATTAAATACCATCTATAAACATCTATCTGTATATTATCTAATGTAATTTCTGAACATATTTAAGTCATTTAAGTTCTTTAGTAATATGTTGCCATTTTCTGCTTATAGGATCTGTAAATAAAAGGTTAATAATTCTCAATTATACCATCAATTATTCAAGGTTCACTAGATGTCAAACATTGTGCTGAGCATTTTACATAAATGATCTTATTTCCTCCCCACAACAACCATATGAAGAGGGAGCAATTATTATCCCAGAGATGGGGAAACTGAGGCTTGAAGGGGTTAAATATCCTGCCCAGGGCAACACATGAGGTAAGTGGTGGAAGATTTTGAAACCAAGTCATTTGTAAAGGTTTTAAGTAATTTTTTTTTATTGAAGTCTAACATATGTGGAGAAATGCGTAAAATAATAAATGTACAGCTCAATGAATTTCTACCAAAAATATGCATCCTCGCTTAATGTCCATCCAGATAAGGATAGAGAACATGCCTCTCCCAGGTTCCCTTCTGGTCATTCCCTGTAGGTGAACACTAGTCCAGTTTTTATTACTATAAACTAGATTGCCTAATTTTGAACGTCATATAGCTGGAATCATAGAGCATGCTTCTGTGTCTGACTTCTTTTATTAAGCATTATATTTCTAATTTATTGTTGGGTTTAGCTATAGTTTGTTCTTTTAAATTGTTGTATAGAATTTCATTTTATGTATAAACCAGCATTTATTCATTCTATAGTAGGTGGCATTTGGATTGTTTTCAGTTTTGGACTACTACAAACAATGTTTCTATGAACATACTTTATCTGTATTTTGGTATATAGATTTTTGTTAGCTCTGTACTTAGGACTGGAGTTGCTCGGAATGTATATGTTCAGCTTTAACACATATCCCAGATTTCCAAAGTGATTATACCATTTTCCACATTTCGCTGTAGTTTATAAGAGTTCCTATTGCACTAGAACTTTTGCTGTTGTGTTTTTAAAATGATAATTGCAAGTAGAGTAATAGGAAACGATTTTTTTCTGTATTTTTTCATTATATGTATTTTGCTACCTACTTCTTATACTTTAAAAATGCTCTACAGCCCAGTTATATCTCCATTTTTATTTCTAATTTTGTGTATTAGTATATTTTTATTACACTAATAGTTTTATCTATTATTGGTTTGATTTCTAGCAAAAATATCTATGAGGATTATTTATCAATTCTATTGTTTTGAAGTTTTAAAAAATCAGTATTTTCTTCTTCCATTTTATTAATTCTAGTCTCGTTTTCTTCAGTTCATTTTGTTTCATTTTCCTAACTCCATTAGCAGAATACTTAATTTATTTTCATTGTATAATAGTACAATTATGTCTGCTCATGGAGTGATCAAGTTGAAGAGAAATCTGCTGTTGGTATTTTGATTATTAAAGATTATTGTAGTCAAAAGACAGACAGAGAGAGAGAGAGAGAGAGAGAGAGAGAGGGAGAGAGAGAGGTGAATAAGGAATTAATTATCCCTTTCCTTCCCCAGGACATTGCCATGTCTGCATGTGTGGATGAAAAGTATGATTTTAATCTTGCAGCCAGGAGGGCAGTTAGCCACAGGGAAAACTCCAGAGTAGAAGATTAAAGATACCTTGGTCTCTGCTGACATCAGAGCCACTGCATTTCTTTCAAACTTCCTCTTTTGAAAGACCAAGAAAAAAAAATGTTTTCCCTGATTTTTATGCTGTTTGGAGTTCTGCTTTCTGTTATTGTCCAAAACATCCCGATTCTCTGTCCATATCTTTATTCATTTTTGCTTTGCTTGATTTAACAAGGACTGAGAGGTATGATGGAGTGTCCTGGTACTGATATTATTTTCCCTTTTT
The DNA here is from genome assembly GCF_018350155.1 of Leopardus geoffroyi. Lineage (NCBI taxonomy): Eukaryota > Metazoa > Chordata > Mammalia > Carnivora > Felidae > Leopardus > Leopardus geoffroyi. Next base: position 100,456,835 of record NC_059327.1, on the reverse strand, counting down.
TAAAACCAGTTTTTGATTTATATAATTCTGTATTTTATTATTCAGCTTGAAGGTTTATGAGTTATAATTTCATGTTATAGACATACTGTTCTCTCCTGCCACATCCTTTTCATAATATAATCTATGATTTTGTATTCAGCTTCTTATTTAAGGTATGTGATGGCTCAATTACATTTCTTTCAAATATTATTAAAAAGTGCATTCTCATTTAACACTGTTAGAACAATTATTTACACTTAATGCTATCTTTTAGTGTTTTCTAATACTCACTCTGTCTTTACACCATCCTTTTCCCTTTCTTAAGTACTCCTATACCCTGACATGATACTTTCCCAAGTAGCGTTTTGGTTATTCATTTTTAGGAAAAATATATGGGCGCTATCCTTTGAGTCACTTTTATACTATCCTTGCCATTAAGATCAAATTAAGAGAGTTCTAGAGGTTCATTGATTATAGCTAGTATGTATCACTTATCCTAATACAACCAGCTGTACACTAGGTCTTTCAACATAATCATCCTCGATTTAGCCAAGCTACTTCCATTTTCTGCTGACTGCTGCATCAAGGTAGTTTCCTGCCACTTTTGTGTGATGCCTCTCCCACTTATGCACCCACCGTACCCCATTTAGTTCAGGTTCCATGTGTGGATTAAAGGAAGGTAGGAGACACAGGATTGGGCAGAGGAAGAAGCATAACAGTGCTATGCTGTTACATACGGGGGGGGGCAGGGGGCCCCTGGGTCAAAATTGCCATCCGGCCAGTGTCCCTTTTTGGGTCAAAATGGTTGGGCCTTTGTCCCTGTTGGGTTGAAAATCAGGCCTTTATATTTCGTCCTCACTCAGACATCACCGCAGCTGCTCCCAAATAGGAGTGATGGTGGCTAAGGCAGGTCTCTGCAGCTGAAGAAGACTGTCAGGTGTCAGCAGCTAGAAGCTGTCGCTGCCTTCCCTCCCTGGGGGCCGGGCAGTGACTTCTACCAGATTCATCTCCTTAAGCTGGCATTTCCCTTCACACATCCTTTTTTCACTCAATCTTTCTTACCTTCTAAAATGCCATTCCCCGGGGCGCCTGGGTGGCTCAGTCGGTTAAGCGTCCGACTTCAGCTCAGGTCACGATCTCACGGTCCGTGAGTTCGAGCCCCGCATCGGGCTCTGGGCTGATGGCTCAGAGCCTGGAGCCTGTTTCCGATTCTGTATCTCCCTCTCTCTCTGCCCCTCCCCCGTTCATGCTCTCTCTCTCTCTCTCTCTGTCCCAAAAATAAATAAACGTTGAAAAAAATAAAAAAAAATAAAAAATAAAATGCCATTCCCCCGTCTCCCCCCCCCCCCCAATATGTGGCATGACTCCTAATAGTTCTCTGGTTTTCATTAAAAGAGACTGGCGGTGGTCAAAGTCTGCAAAGAGTAGAAGAGGTGCCTCGGAACAAATGGCTTTTGATCCTCAAATAATTACTTGTGTTTGCCGAATTTACCTAACTTATTTGGCATCTAAAGTAAAGCATTTTTTCACACCCCCTTCTGTATTTAATAATATTACTTTTAGTGAATTTCATAAAATGAACTAAATGGTAATGGACAGATTTTTAAATTGAACCACATATATATAACCACAACAGCTTAAAATATTTTTAAAAATTAAAACAAAGTAATTAAAACAAAGATAAAATAAAAAAAGAAGAAGAAGAAAGAAAAATAGAAGGAAAAAAACCCCAAAACTAAAGTAATCATAAAGTATAAAAAAGGACAGGGGCACCTTGGTGGCCCAGTCAGTTAAGCGTCCAACTCTTGGTTTTGACTCAGGTCATGATCTCATGGTTCATGAGTTTGAGCCCCATGTTGGCCTCCACTCTGACAGCGTGGAGCCTGTTTGGGATTCCCTCTTTCTCCCACTCTTTCTGCCCCTCCCCTGTTCGTGCTCTCTCTCTCTCAAAATAAATAAATAAACGTTTTTTTTTTAAAGTATAAAAGAGGACAAAAGCACAATTAATTTAATAGTTTCATAGTTACAGAGCAATTTCAACCTTGAACTTTTAATTATAGTCTTATAAAATAATTCTGTAAACAATGGTTTGGTAACTAATAGATGAATTATAGTGAAAACAAAACATCTGTAAAAGCTAAAATTTAAGCAACTACTAAGTCATATCCTGATTTTATTTTTATGATTTATTCATATTTTGAAAACAAACAACACAGTTCCTTAAAAAGTGAAACATAAATTTACCATATGATTCGGAAACCCCACTCCCAGGTATATCTACAAGAGAAATGAAAAGACTTGTACATCCAAAGACTTGTACACAAATGCATAAGAGCCACATGATGGAAACAATCTAATGCTCATCACCTGGTGAGCAGATTAACAAAATGTGGAATATTATTTGGAATCCTTACATGGAATATTATTTGACAGTAAGAAAGAGCCATGTGCTGATAACATGTTACAACATGGATGAACCTCAAAAACATTATGCTAAATGAAAGAAGCCAGATGCAAACTACTACATAGTGTATAATTCCCTTGAATGAAAAGTCCGGAAATGGCAAATCTATATAGTTGAAAAACAGAACAATGGTTACCTGGGATTGAGGGTGAGAAAGAGAATTTATTGCAAATGGGCACAAGAGATCTTTTACGGGTGATGGAAATGTTCTGAAACTCAATTGTGGTGATGGTTATGTAACTCTTTATTTTTTTTTTAATATTTTTTCTATTTTACCTACCTATCTATTTATTTATTTTTGTAACACAATGTTACATTAGTTTCAGGTGTGCAACTTAGTGATTTGACAAGTTTACACATTATGTTACGTTCACCATAAGAGTAGCTTACCATCTGTCCTGTTACATCACTATTACAATATCATTAACAACTCTTTAAATTCCTTTAAAAACATTGTTTGCTTAAAACGGGTGATTTTTTTTAATGTTTATTTTTGAGAGAAAAAGAGAGTGAGTGAGCAGAGGGTCAGAGAGAGAGAGGGAAACAGGATCTGAGGCCGGCTCTGTGTTGAAAGCAGAGAACCCAATGAGAGGCTCAAACTCACGAACTGTGAGATCAAGACCCGAGCTGAAGTCAGATGCTTAAAGTCACCAAGCACTGCTAAAATGGGTGATTTTTATGTTGTGGAAATTATACCTCAGTAAAGCTATTAAAAGCAAAAAACGAACAAAACAAAAAAACAAACAAAAAAAAAACCACACCCCACTAGTTAAAAATAAAGGAATGAACAGCTTAAAGATATTTAAACTCAGAAGAGTATTTCATATATTTGTACTAATAAATATTACACTTTGCAGTTCATACTGTTTCATTGTTTTAAATTTTAAACACAAAAATGCTAAGTGTTTACATAAAATGACATAATTTAAGCAATTATGCTTCATTTTTATAATTTTTATAATTATAAAACTCATTTTTATAATTCATTTTTATAATTACTGTGCTGTCATTATTTATTTTGAATCTACTATTAAAACATGCAAATATGCAGTCAAAGAACTGGAGACACAAACAGCACCTGAAGTGAGCATGGATGGTTCTGGAGCACTTGAACTTACATTCTCAATGAATGCATGATGCTGAACCTGCCTGTGAGGGCCAACTCTATAACTGACATTTCTCTGAGTTAACTTTCTTGTAGAACACAATGTTTATTAAATGACTAATAATTAAAATGTGCTCATCTAAAACTGATGTTATCAAACAAAGCTGTTTTCACAGCAATTGTTTATAACAGTGCATTATATTAATAAAGAAAAAGAGAAAAATATGTCAATAGATGTCAAAAAGTATTATTTTATTGAATTAGATATACTGATTTAAAAATATAATGGGCATAGTTTTAATATACAAAAAATAGCTTTGCCTCAAAAGGAAAGCTAATAATTAATGCTCATTCACTAAAAGAACTACCATTTTAACTTGTTTGATAGATTAGATATAGATATAGATATAGGTATATAGTAAGATATCATTATTTCCAGATTACAAGACTGGATTAACCAAGAAAATCTATGAGAATCAGTTAAACAATCAGTCACTAGGAAATTTCAGAGTGGCAGGAATTTTCGAAATAGTGAATTAAGAAAATAGTTTTTATATCCAAACAAGAGCATAGTAGACAAAGTAGAGGAATTTTCCCTTTACATTTCAACCTCAAACAGACAATATCTAGAATATGCTAAATATGAGATGTGTAATACCTACATGAAATAAAGGTAAAAACTTTACAAAGAGACATAATGGGTAATTGAAATTAATATAAAGATACTCTCTATTCTTGAGTAGGAAGAATCAATATTATGAAGATATCAGTATACCTCAAGTTATTTATAAATTCAATATAATCCCAATGATTAACATAACACCTATATGATATTGTTACTGGTAATCTAATGTAAAACTCAGCTGGAGAAATTGACAAGCAAGTATATTCAAGAGAATTCTGAAGAAAAGAATTAATACTGATGAACCAGCCTTACTGTTTCTAAAGCATATATAATAAAGCAACAAAATTTAAAACTTTTAGTCCTTTTGAATAAACAGACAGCAACAGAACACTATCCAGGAGCAGTACCAAACACCTATAGAGATTTAATTTATAATAAAGTGACTAAATATTCAGAAAAAATTAAGTAGATCTGGATCTTTATTTTTCTCCTATACCAAATATTTAAACATCTAAAACAAAAACACAAAAAGTCTAGAAGAAAACAATAACCTTGTTTATTATTTTAAAGCAAGAAAGGACTTCTTAACTGTCCCTGAACCCAGAATTTTAAAGTGTCCATGAGAATCCAAACTAAGCCATTCATCAAACAAAATAAATTTCTGACTAGAGCAAAAAATTGTCAACCTAGTAAGTACAACTTATATTTTTTAGGGAGACAATTACAATACATATGGCAGAAAAAAGTCTAGTTTCCTTGATTTATAATGAACAAATATCACTGCAGTCAAAGTTGGATCATTTAAATGAGTGAAGAATTAGGGGTAAACATGCAACAAAATATTCATGAGCTACAAAAAAGCAAGGTCTCTAAAAATGTTAATGTTTATTTTCATTGTTTTCCCTTTTGTGTTCTTGATTATGCACCAAAGATTTTTCTTTGCATTTCAGATTGCTTTCTTTAAAATATCCCTCTTTCATTGATTTTCTGAGCTGCTACTTTCTCATTTTTGTAGCTGATTACAAAACAACAGAAAGATAAGAAACACATGTTTTCTCTGTAACTGTTTTTAATTAAGCTTTTGGTAAAACAGAGATGATTGTAATTACTCTTTCATTATCTTGAAGAATCTTCTCAAGCTTCCTCAGTTTCTCAGATCATTCCCTGGAGGCAAAGCAGCCAGAAAAAGGCAACTTTATTAGCTGGTGGCAGTTCTTTAAGAACATAGACTCTAAATCCTTCATTTTCAAAGAAACTTCCCCCATCTTTTTTGCCATTCCTTACTTTCTTCTTATTCTGTCCCTGAAAACTTCACCTTTAGGGTAAGGAGCATGAGCTCATAAAAACTCACAGATGTCCTTCAAAAGACCCAAAATCATATGTAAAAATTTGATGTTCTTTTATGTGTTCATTTTTTTGTTCCCCTAGAGAAAGGGCTCTAGTGCTTTTATCAGTTTCTTAAAGTTGTCTTGAATACTTCCCCTTTCTACTCCTCCCTCCCCTCAAAAAATAGAAGAATCTTTGGGGCGCCTGGGTGGCTCAGTCAGTTAAGCGGCCGACTTCGGCTCAGGTCATGATCTCGCGGTCCGTGAGTTCGAGCCCCGCATTGGGCTCTGTTTCCGATTCTGTGTCTCCCTCTCTCTGACCCTCTCCTGTTCATGCTCTGTCTCTCCCTGTCTCAAAAATAAATAAAACGTTAAAAAAAATAAAAAATTAAAAATTAAAAAAAAAATAGAAGAATCTTGCTTAAAAATTAGGATTAGAACTTTTGCTTCAGTAGTAAAGACTGTGTTAATGTCTTAAAGGCCACTGGGTCTTACCTAGGGAGATAAAGTCTCCAAAGTGGGAAGCTGGAAAGTTTTAGTGATTGGTGGGTTACTACAGGCAGCTAGTGGGTGCGGTCCGGGAGTACTAGACATCCTGCAGAGAGAGGGATAGATCTATCTGTGGAACAATTCTCATATGGTCCAATTGACATTTAAATTCCCATTGGATATAACTCCAGGTGAAAACACTGCAATGATCTGAATGTAAACCTGTTTTAGCAGATATACATAAATAATTTTCACATGTTTTTACTTTACATTGAATATATGAAAAATAGAACTGCGTTTATTTTTTATTGCTGCATAACAAATTGCTATACACTTAGTAGCTTCAAACACGTATTTATTATCTCAGTTTCTGTGGGTCATGGGTCAGTAGTCTGGGCACACTTAGCAAAATCCTCTGCTCAGGGTCTCACAAGGCTGCAATTAAGATGTCAACCTGGGATACAGTCTCCACTAGGGATTGCATCCTCCTCCAAGTGCACATGGCTGGTGGCAGAATTCATATCCCTGCAGCTGCAGAAGTCACAGTAGCTTCCTGACTCGAGGCTAGCAACGAAGAGGATATCTGCTTGAGTCTTTCCCATATCTATATTCTCATGTAAAGGGCTCCCAGACGAGGTCGGACTGGCTCAATTCCTCTTTTGATGAACTAAAAATCAACTGATTAAGGATTTTTTTTTAAGTAATTGCTACACCCAACATGGGGCTCGAACCCATGACCCCAAGATAAGAGTCCAGTGCTCTTCTGACTGAGCCAGCCAGGCACCCCTGATTATATCTAGGAAATCCCTTCATGGTTGCCACCTGGTGTGACGTAATCACGATGTTGATATCTTGTTGCCTCTGTTGAATCTATTGGTAAGAAGCAGATCACTCACAGATTCCTTCCTCATTCAAGGGGAAGCAGTTACAGAAGGACATGACTAACTGGAGGTCTCTCTTGGGTGTGTCTGCAACAGCAACAATTGTGTAAATCAAAGACTGAACTCTGTTTTATTTGAAACTTTACTAAAGTTGTTCACCATATTGAAGAATGTCATTAGCAGCAAACCATCTGTGGCCAGTAGTTACAGATGCCCCAGTCATCGTGATCCCACGCAGAGGGCAAACAGTTAACTGCCTCACTGTGTCTTTTAGAGTACACAGTTTTGCATAGAGAAAAGTTCTGTTTTTAGATAAATGACTCTCTTTTATTTTCTTTATATTATACTTAATGGAGTGTATACTCTTTTATGTGTAGGTAGTTTTGTTGCCCATGAGTTTAATTTTTTTTTTTAATTTTTTTTAATGTTTATTTATTTTTGAGAGAGAGAGAGAGACAGACAGAGTGTGAGCCGGGGAGGGGCAGAGAGAGAGGGAGACACAGAATCCGAAGCAGGATCCAGGCTCTGAGCTGTCAGCACAGAGCCCGATGTGGGGCTTGAACCCACGAACTGTGAGATCATGACCTGAGCTGAAGTCGGATGCTTAACCGACTGATCCACCCAGGCTCCCCTATGAGTTTAATTTTTTAATTAAAGCAGCATTACAAAATGTTTGCTTAAAAAGGTAAGGATACATCTAGTTGGGTTGACATTCACTGTGATAAGTAGTTACAGTTAAAATCTACTTTTTTATATGTAAATGAACTGAGACTTTCCTAGCCATAACTTTAACCCATTAGCACAGAATCATCTATCATTAATTTGAAGGTGTGGGAGGTTTGCTCTTGAATGGATAACATCAACAGCTAAATTCTGAAACTAGGAGAAGAGAGTATGCAGAACTAGATGAGGATGGCAAGAGAGCTCACGGGCTATCTGACAGTATGGGCTTCTCGCCGAGGCAAGGTAGAGGAGTCTGGGAAGAAGACATCGAATGTGGGAGTTGTAGGTAGATATGGAGCCCTTGCAAAAGACCCACAATAATGAGCATGGTTGTTTGGCTTAGGGTGGCCCTGATTAAAACAAGATAATTTTTACATGAAATGTTGGACTTATTGAATTTTTTTGATAACCAACTTATTCTCAATACTTATACACTATCATCGAAGTAATAATACTTGTATAATGATACACAAGTAACAGTCCTTGGCTTACTAAAAGGATATTTTCCCCCAAATAACAAAGAAACTCTTGCTTTCTCTTTCTCTGTCCCTCTCCCTTCCTCTTTCTCTTGCACTTCCCCTTCCATCTTTGGAAGATCAACAGAGTGTAGCTAACAAGTTGACATTCAGGCCACATTAGCTACCACATACTACTTGCATAATTAGACTGTCACTGATTTGCCCTGCAGGCAGACAGAGTAATGAGGGGTATCTCATTGAAAGAAGCAGTCACTCATTATTGCATTGCTTTGGTGCTCATCTTCACCTGCTCAAAGTTCCACGGAGCCTGAGGTAGTGGCACCTTGTTACTCTGTCGAGGAAGCCATGTTCCTGGCCAGTGGTATTGTCTGCTTCACTGGTTGAAGACACCTGATTTTTGTGAGGAAAAATCTTGGGAACTCTTATGTAGAGAAAGGGGTATAACACTTGAAGAAGAAATAGTTTCTATCTTTCCTTCTTTCTTTTTTAAAGTATATTTAGTTTTGAAAGACAGAGAGTGCAGGGGAGGGTCAGACAGAGAGGGATGGAGGATCTGAAACGGGCCCTGTGCTGACAGCAGAGAGCCTGATGCGAGGTTCGAACTCACGAACGGCAAGATCATGACCTGAGTCCAAGTCGGACGCTCAGCTGACTGAGCCACCCAGGTGCGTCAATTCTTTAAATGTAAGATTAGGGGCACCTGGATAGCTTGGTTGATTGACTTCAGCGCAGGTCATGATCTCGCGGTTCCTGAGTTCGAGCCCCTCATCAGGCTCACTGCTGCCGGCACAGAGCCCACTTCAGATGTTCTGTCCCCCTCTTTCTCTGCCACCTCCCCACTTGCACACACTCTCTCTTTCTCTCAAGAATAAATAATAAAATAAATAATAAATAAATAAATAAATAAAATAATAAATCTTTAAAAAACTAAATATAGGATGAAATCAAGGGTTGGGTAGGGTCCAAGGGTAAGAGAGAACATTGGGAATTTTCTGTCACAAATTCTCATTTTTAAATTGAATATAACCTCAGAAAGGATGGTACTTGAGACTTCAGTAGCTCATCAATACGTAATTCTATGGTAGCAGAGAGTAGCTCAATCTGGCCATGACACTTGACCTATTGGGTAGAAGATTTTGCCCTGGAAGGGACTTGTTAATGGCATTTATAAGCTTAAAAGACTAAAAATTTCCTATAAAACCAGACATTCTAGTCACTTTCCAAAGATAAGCTTAGGTTCTGAATATGAATTTATAAATGCTGTAAACCTAGGAAGGAAAGGGCAAACACTGCATTTGACATAGTAATTTTATATGCAATTTCATACTAGAAAAATGCATTGCAGCCAGACATAACTGTCATTCTAGCCCCCAGCGTTTTCTAACAGCATTCCTGGATGCTTTTCTTTTTTCTCTGCCCCTTATCTTCCTACAGTGGATAATTTGAAAGGTAAAGAAGACATATATATATATATATATAGTGCAGGGGCGTGGCCATCCTGCAATAATGATGGTGGGTTTTGACCTGGCTTTTGATTCTTGGCATGTGGTACTGAGCTTGGTTGCAGTTTGTGTACAACCAAAGGACCTTTTAGATCTGCTAAGCATCTTTGGCAAGGATCAACTATTAAAAGGACAGTCTATGTGATGAGAGATTCAAACATTGAAAAACTGGTCATATACATTGAGTCAGCAGAAGTACTAGAAGAAACCAAAGGCAATTAGGATATGCAGCATGTGTGGGGGTGGGGGTGGGGGGTGTTTGGTGTGCTCATATATCATCCATAAAACTTCTGTACTTTTCAGAGGTCACACACTTTTTGAAGTTCCTCAGAATAAGGAAGTTGATGTAATGTCTGTGGAGGGACCCATGACCCTCAAGGGTGAAATAGACTTGTAACAGCACCCAATCTGGTTTGGGAATTCTGCTGCTAGATTAACTCACCAGAAGCTTGTTCACAAAATGGTCAATCTCCAATTCATTGACATTTCTGAAATTTAAGGTTTTCCTCAGGTCTGCCTCAGCACCTGTAGCACTCTTTAAATGAAGTTACCTTGGCGTGCCTGGGTGGCTCAGTCGGTTGAGCATCTGACTTCAGCTCAGGTCATGATCTCCCAGTTCTTGGGTTCGAGTCCTGCATCAGGCTCTGGGCTGACAGCTCAGAGCCTGGAGCCTGCTTTGGATTCTGTGTCTCCCTCTCTCTCTACCCCTCCCTTTCTCTCTCTCTCTCTCTCAAAAATAAATAAACATTAAAAAAAATAAAGAACATATTCCAATGGATAATCTAATCACCACACTCAGTAGACTCTCAAGTAGTAGATGATTTTTGTCAACACCTTTCATACCACTGGGCCCGGAGGAGGGATAAATGTCTTTCTCCCTGTTCCTCATTATTTACAGACTCCATAACTCCTACCTCTCATGCCCCTCCCCAGATTTATCTCTTATGCTATTAGTATATACCACTCCTTTGACATAGTTATTCACTGCTTCCAAACTCCCTCTCACTCATTCCTTAATCACTGGCCCACTGTCACTCTCACTGATGCCATTCCTATCATAATTGTTGGGGTTTGAAAACACACATAGAGGATCCTTCCAAATGCCTCTTAGATTCCTGACCTCCAATGGTACCGTCTCTAGTCTATATCAGCTACTTTCTCCCCAGACATACCCCAGATCTTGTTCCTAATAATGTAAACACCTCCATCATCTCATTATCATGCATTCCACTCTCTGACCACCTCTTTCTATCTTTTTGGTTTTACTGCCTTTCAGAATGTGACTCAAGAAATAGTCTTCAGGCTCCACTGGGAAATAAAAATCCATTGACCTTACCACTTTCTCATTATACAATATCCTTCACCAAATCCCAGTTTTCTCTTTACTCAGGTAAAATTCCATAGCCCGTGATTGTAAACATTCTCTTGCCTAAAGCCTCAACCTTCTTCCCATCTTAGTATTTGCTTTGTAAAGCCACCATTCTATTTACAACTGAATCCAAGTTTAAACTATTCCTACATGGCTGAAAGCGGCTGGAGAAAATTTCAGCCATGATAACTTGTCTCACTTAATTTGTGGCTACCCTCCTCAGCTCTTAGAGTTGCCCAGCAATCTTGATATATTTCCCCAACCCTTTTTACTTTCCCATTTTGCTAGATGATGATTTCATGCTTTCTTCTCTCTTTCTAGCACCCCTTCCTTTCCCCTGCCTCATGCTCTGCTGATGACTTTGCTTCCCTCCTTCCATTCCCTTTACAACTGAAATAATCAGGAGAGGTCTATGGCCCCCATCACGGTTCTTCCTTTCTACCTGGCTCTGTCTTCCATACACTGGCCTTCTCTCTGTCACTCTGAATGGGCTGTTATATCGCAGAGAAGTTAGCAATCCTACTTCTACAACAGATCTCATCACCTTTAAGCTACTAAGACTCAGAAAATTTCAGAAAACGATCTCCTTTCTATTAAACACCATCATTGCTTTCTCTTTCTACTAGATCTTTACCAATAAGCATATATATTCCCTTATTTCTCTCATCTTGTAAAAACACAAAGATATTATCAAAATCCCCTTCCCTTCAGCTATTGCAATATTTCCGTCTTTCTTTTTATAGCAAAATGACTCATTTGTCTATTTTCACTGTCTTCCATTTCCCTCCTCTTATTTTCTTTTGAAATCATTCTATTTATGCTTTTATCCCTAACCCTTCATCATAACTGCTTTTGTTAAGGTCTCAAATGACCTCCATTTGGCTAAAATTCAACTCCAATTTCTCTATCCTCATTTTATGCTGCTGGTTCCTTTTTGGTTTCCAGAACATCACATTCTCTTGGTTTTCTTCCCACCTCACTGGCCATTCCTCCTTGGACTCATTTCCTTTCTCTCCCATCTCTTCAGCCTCTTAATGTTAGAGTGCCCCACAGTACCATCTAGGCCCATTTATTCTTCATCTCTTGGAAATATCATTTATTCTCATGGCTTTTAAGACCATGTATACATGATTAATCCCAATGTTTCATATCTTCCATCTGAACCTCTTCTCTAAATGGCAATCTTGTGTATATCTAACAATCTACTTGGGGTTTTGCACTTAGATATATAATTTATATCTCAAAATTAGCAAGTCTAAAACTGACTATTTCTTCACCCAGATCTGCTTCTCTTATGTTTCTCATCTAAGTTAAAACAATTCCATCTTCCAATTGTTCTAAACAAAACCCCTAGAATTTTAATGGTATTCTTTTTTTTCCACTTAGTTCTTGTTCAATTTATTAACAAATCATTGGACCTTTAACTTCAAAATAGATCCATAACCTGACCACATCCCACCATATATAATGCTTCCCAACTGGTCTAAGCTACCATCAAGTTTCACTTGTATCATTCAATAGATTTCTAGTTGGCCTCTTTAGTTCTGTCCTTGGTTTGCTTTAGTTTATTCTCAACACAGCTCCTAAACAACTCCTAAATTTTTAGAACAACTCCTAAAGATTTAATGTGGACTTTGTCACTCCTCTACCCCAAACCCTCCATGGTTTTGCATCCCAAAGTGCTCCTAAGTGATCTGGCCCCTCATTACCCCTCTGACCCCTTTGCTCTGTTGTAGCAGTTTCAGCCTTCTCATGCCTCCTGACACACACACCAGGCACATTCTGTCTTGGGAACCTTTACACTTCTGCTTTCCCTGCTTGAAAGTCTCTTCCTCATATACCTTCATCCTGTCTCCCTCACCCCCTGCATCTTTTGTCTAAAATGTAATTTTCTCAGAGAGATCTTTCCTGAAAAAACTTGTTTATGTTTGCCAAACTTGACCCTATATTATCCTATCCTCTGGGCTTAAATGTAACTCTTAGCATTTTTCTTATATCTAATGTCACTATAACCTGTCTGCCATTTATGTCGTCTGTCTGTATCTATCTACATCTATTTGTTTAGTTTATTGTCTGAATTCCTCAAAAGAGTGAAAGCTCCTTGAGGGGGGTGTTTATTTAGTTGCTCATTACTAAATAACCAAACTTAGAATAGTCCTGGCTCATGTTAAAATGTTCAAGAACCCTTCGTTAAAGAGATAAAAGATGTTATTAGATTGGCAGCCCTGTGTTGGGTTTCACTGTTTCCTCAGCTCAGCTCACTGTTGTTTTCTATTATACAGGCTCCTCAACTTCCATTTATCATTTCTCTCTCTTTCTTTCCCCTTGCAGAATCATTTTCTTTATTCGGTTTAAACAAAGCAGCCCAGAAATCATTTTGCTACTTGAGGATTCCCTGGAATTCTTACCCTCAATTCCAAGTGGGGTTTTCAAGTACTTTTTCAAAGCAAATATTGTGATCTCCCAAGGAAGATAAAAATTCTCCACTTTCTTTCATAATATGAAATATTAACTATAATTAGCTAGTTAAGTAAATTTAAGTCAAACAATAGTGAGAAGTAAGGATTATATTAGTTTTTAGGTTCCAGATTAGTTCTCTGAGTTTCTCTTTCCTAATGTCTTTCTGCATACGCATTTTAGAAAAGTATGGGATAGCTCCTTGCAACATTCCATTTGTACTATACGTTCGAACTTTTCTGGAAATAGCATATAAAAATGAGATCATGTTGATTAATATTAACTAAGGCTCATGATACTTTAAAATAGAATGACTAGTGGAAGCTGTTTCAAGAGAATATGGAGAACTATTTATAGAGACTAGATTATGCAAAATTATTATCAGAATAAGTTGAAGGAAGATAAGGCAGCACATAAATGAATTTAACAAATGATATTAAATTGTGAGGTATTATGAATATCATCCACGTCAGAAACTTTAGGCGAATGGAACCTACCGGACCAGAATACAGACAAGAAATTTATCATTCAACAAGGACACATACAGATGAAATTCGAGGGATAAAAATAATATGAATAGCACATATTTGAAAGTTAGTTCATCAAAATATTAATTCCAGGGAGTTTTAAAAATGATAGTATTACACTAGAAATGAATTTTCAAGGAAACAGTATGGTGGGAAAAAAGGACAACTCCGTTTACCAGGATTTCAGAATTAAATGTCAATTTAATTGGTGTGATGAAAACATTTCTCACAGAGTAGCATTCAGACAAATTAAGAATAACGTAGAAATAACAAGGTCTGTAGTAAAAGAGACTGCGAGTTCATCAACTGCGCAGAGGGCTGTGCGCGCCGCTGCGTCCTCCTGACTGGTCTTTTGCAAATGGCGCCCCCGGGGTCATCCGGGGGTCATATGGGGGTCATCCGGGGTCATCAGTTGTGCCTTCTTGCACCACGGCTCTTCTCTGATCGCTCTACTACTGGCTCCCTGTTCCAATGGCAGCCTCACTCAGTCCTGTCGCACAACTTTGTGCTTGCTTTTTTCTCTTTGCCAGGACTGTCCTTCACTTCTATCCCTGCTTTTCCCTTTGCCTGGAAAGTTCTTTCCATGGATACTCAACGTGACTTTGTCCATGACACGTTTCTTGATCACCCCACATTTCTTGACCACCCTATCTAAGTTTCATAGCTTTTATTCCTCTTTCTGGTTTATTTTTCTACTGAGTGCTTATTACAGCCTAACATACTCTACATTTTACGTATTTATTTTCTTTTATACATTAGAATGAAAGCTTCATGGAGATAGGAATTTTAGTCTGTTTTACTCACTGATAGTAGTGAACTGGCACATAATAGGTGTTGAGTTAATATTTGCTAAATGAATAATCTCATGAAGGTAAATTTGATGTCTGCTGCTTGCTAGACAATCTAGAAAGAGTTGAATTGACTCTTAGAAATTCTGGGTTTTAGGGGCGCCTGGGTGGTTGAGTTGGTTAAGCGTCTGACTCCAGCTAAGGTCATGATCTCACGGTTTGTGAGTTTGAGCCCCGCATCTGCGCTGTGCTGACAGCTCAGAGCCTGGAACCTGCTTCGGATTCTGTGTCTCCTTCTCTCTCTGCCCCTCCCCAGCTTGCACTCATCTCTCTCTCTCCCTCCCTCTCTCTCTCTCTCTCTCTCTCTCAAAAATAAACATTTAAAAAAAGAAATTCTTTTAATACCTGTTTTTTCACTTACTGGCTGTGCTAATTTGGCTAAACACTTAATTTTCCACATCCATAAAATGAGGATGATAATACAACCTTGACCACCTCCAAGATATTAGGAGGAACAGCTACATTTGCTAAGGAGTCCCATTACTGGCAAGATTTAACCTACAATTATTTGAATTAAATATCAAATTGTAGCATGGGTTTGTATAGATGATTTCCTACGTATTATGCTGCTCAGGATACTTTTATGTATTCCCCACAAAATGATTATTGATGGAGGCTTTCTAGTAAGGGGACATGCTTTCTATTTTGGAGAC
This sequence comes from Leopardus geoffroyi, assembly GCF_018350155.1. Lineage (NCBI taxonomy): Eukaryota > Metazoa > Chordata > Mammalia > Carnivora > Felidae > Leopardus > Leopardus geoffroyi. The sequence goes on along the minus strand of NC_059327.1, from coordinate 100,441,409 downwards.
CATCTTTGAGATCGGTTGGCAAGTGTACTTTGCCCTTTGAGGGAGAGCCCTGGGCCACAGCTGGTCCTTCACCTGGGTAGATTTTGCCTCCCATTTGGCAATATCCACAGGTGTTTCTGATTGCCAGGATTGGGTGGTGGTGACAGTGCTATGGCATCTAGCAATGCTGCTGATAATCCTACAACACATACTGTGGTTTTTTGACAACAAATAATTATCCAACTCCAAAATCCTCCAGAGGCCCTTGGAGCTCAAGCATTTGCCACTCTCGGAATCATCTCCATGGACTCTAGCTTAGGAGTCACATAGTGAATTTCTTTGATGGAAAGATCTGGCAGTGGTCGTTTGGGAGGCTTCTGGGAAGTAGGAGTGTGTCAAGGAGCGCATAGGCACTAGCCAGTAAGACAGACAAAAAGAACCTCTGCGTATGCAAGCTAATACAATAGCAAAATCAGTAAATACTGCCTTGGTCACCTATATGTTTTAAAGGCTACAGAAAGAATTTCAAAATGACACAGTGCAAGAAAAACATGGCTTTGACCTCAAGTCTTCGTCAAACTAAAATGTGAAGAGAAAGCAATGGTAATTGTTGGTCTTTCAAATGAGAATTGTGGGGGTTAAGATTTAGGTTCACTTTATTTGAACATGGTTTTTCATCATTAAAATGATGTTTCTAGACTTCTCCAAATACATTTTCTGAGAAGAGAAAAGAGTGATAATTATTCCAGTGGTCTCAACTCTGTTCTTTTACTAGAGTAACAATTCTCTAAATGTCCTAATAGCAAATTGGATTTAATTCTGAACCAGAATAAATATGGCAGGAACTACAAATTTAGTTGGAAAATCAGGCAATCTGAATTATAGAAATAAGTATTTGTACATTAATCTGTAAACAATTGTAGCAACAATGTACTTAAACAGAGCTAACCTTATTGCGTAGTGATTCTGGGTAAGAAGGGGCCTTTTCTTTATAGAAACCCAAACCACAAAAATTCCCAGTTCTGAATTCTTTCTTTCTTTTGCGGCTAATACTGATTGAAGAAGCTCAAGGAATGCAGAAAATGCTCTTTCCTGAATAGGCTTTTTTCTTTTTTATTTTAAAGGAATATTTACATTTTATATAGATATGCGCCCAAAAGATAAGAAAAAGAGTTTTTAAAACGTATTTTTAATAGTGAATGTGACTTTTTGCCTCTGATTTCAAACAAGAGGCAGAGCAATGACACCTAAATAAACTAGTATTAAATTCAAGGACGTGCTCTTTGGATGTCTTTTGAAAGATTGCTCTTTATGTTTCTTCTTATATGGCTTCTCTATATGAAATTTTTTATACTACAGTACACACAGGCTGAATTTGCTTTCCTTTATACTTAACTAGGGATTTATTGTGTTTGGCTATTTAACGTAATAACATTAAAAGACATTGTTCTTTCCTCTTCCCATGTTTAGAATGCAGTTAATGAATATTTAATTCATGGCAACACTCAAGGGGTCTTAGGCTCATTTAGAAAAGACTGAATTTATAAGTGTATTAATATTTAGTGAATGTGCCTTATCACAGTGTGTCTCCGTTTTTGCTGTTCGTTCCCTCGTGATAAGGTTCCTGAGCAGCGCAAGTCTTCGGAAGTAAGCCCACAGGGCTCCTGGCAAGTTTATTTTGGGAAGGAAATAATCAATTTAGAGCTATTACTGCAAGAGTCCTTATCGAGCTCATTTCCTCATCTAATGCTTCACAAGCTAATATTACATGTTTAGTAACAACTTCAAAGGAACAGAACTGTGCTTTGTAGGTTTTATTAATGTGAAATTTCTCTGAGGGCACCAAGTGTTTGCCATTAACATGACTATAATCCACAGACTTGCAAACATAGGTCATAAAAGCTGTACTGGAGACCTGTCCTGCTATAGCCCAAGACACTATTAATGTGACTCTGTTACTGTTGGATTACAAGGGCTGGGGCTGAGGGTAGTATTGTGCTCACACTCTTGGTTTTTATGCACTCCTCTTCTCCATTACGTTCAACGTACTGAAAAGAGCGATTCAGCCCAAGAGCAATATAGCCAAAACAATGTACAGAGAGTTCTAGTTCACACTTAGATAAAGGTAGTGTGACAATGGCCTGCATTTCAAAGTATCATATACATTGCTTCTGTGTTTTGTTTTTTGTTTCTGATACGTTATCATATATGTTTCTCTATGGAACATTATCCACAGAGAGAAACATTTAATATTCCTGAGTAGAATAGCAGAAAAGAGTATATTTAGACATTGCACGTAAGACACTTGAAGGAAGGAAAGAGTTAGCTTCAAAGCAAGAGCCTACTGAAATTTCTTAATTAGAAACATGAGAGATTATATATATCTGCCAAATCAAGGTAACTTGGTGCCCATTTTAAGACACTATAGCATGATTACCTTTTGACTCTAAGAATGAAAATATGATTTCCCCTCATTATGTGTTTGACTAGACTAACAGGGCAGACTATTTCCTTTGTCAGCCAATAATAAACCCAGCTGGACAGAAATAAGGAGATTATTTTGCTATTTTGTCTCATGCAATTGCCCACTTGAATACGATTTCTTTTCTATTTCAAACTACCACCATCCTGTTCTCTTACAACCACCTCAAGAGGACTTCATTTTCATATGTTGGTTAAACCAGTTCCAGAAAAGTCATGGAAGGAGTGCCCGTGCTCAGTGCTGGTTAGGCTGTGTGGACACTCCTGCAAATGAGCCACAGCTGCATGTTTAGGATGGGTTTAGGGGGCCAGAGTGAGAAAACCAAAACATCCCCTGGAATTTGGCTAGTGTTTTAGGAAAAATAGGATAAAAATACGGAAATTATAGGAAAATCATTAGCAGTTGTTTGGTCATTTTTCTGTGTCAATAGACTTTTGTTTAATATTTTAGATATTTGAGCAGTACTGTAAGGGCTTTTGTTTCGTTTCCTTCACATTAAAAATAGCAAGTCGAGCAGCCAGATTTTCAGGGCAGGGTTATAAATTAGAAAAAGAAGAGAGAAGAAAATGATACGGAACCTCTAAGTTAAATAAACCCTTTTATCCAATTTAAGCTTTGTAAAAGGGAAGAGATACATCATAAGGGAGACTTTTATTTTTGTCTTACAGTTAGCTATCAAAAGGTCTCTATGATTTATATTTGTTTAGAACTCACATCCTTATTAATACAGGACTATTTTCAGAGAGGGATCTTCTTTCTGATTGAAACAAAAATGGCAAAACCCTAGATAAAATCTATGACAGGAAATTAAAGACAGACAAGCATTTTTTAAACAAATTATTATTTTATATTTTCATACAATTCTATGAAGGAAGTGTTTTGGGCATAGTTCTTCTGAAATTCAGATGCCAGAGAACTTTGGTATTTCATACCAGGTGAAGTTATCTTATTGTGAAAGTCAAATAAAGGGCAATTTTTGAAGAGAAAATTAAAAAAAAAACTTAAAAAACAGGTTTTTTTTTTTTTTACTGTTTGTTTTTGAGAGAGAGAGAGAGAGAGAGAGAGAGACAAAGTGCGAGCAGGGGAGGGTAGAGAGAGAGGGAGGCACAGAATCTGAAGCAGGTTCAGGCTCTGAGCTGCCAGCACAGAGCCCAATGCGGGGCTCAAACTCACAGACCATGAGATCATGACCCGAGCTGAAGTTAGACACTCAGTCAACTGAGCCACCAGGAGCCCCCATAAAAAACTTATTTTTAATTTTTTTCTTTTTTTAATAACTTTTTTCATTTCCCTACATTCAAATCTAATGCAACAGTTGATGTAGCACAGACATACATTTAGTTTATCTAAGTTTAATAATTACTTGACATAATAATTCCATATTTCCTCGTGTTCCTGTAAAATGGGTCACAACATCCAGGTACTCTCCCACCTGAACTGGGGTGCGAGTGCATTCACTTATCCCCAGGCCGGCTATTTCTTGAGCTCCATAATATTTTAATCTCATGAGGCTTGTAAAGAAATAATGACCTTAAATCATAAACCTAAAATCCTTTAGGAACTAGCAGAGAAGTTTAAAAAGAATCACTGTCCAGAAGTCCAGGTTTGATACTGAATGTTCCCCAATTTTTTCAAAGATTTTGATTTTCCCCCAGAGTTTCCTTTAAATCTTAGTATCACCACTATCTATGAGCTCTTCCCTTCATATGGTTATAAACATAAATATCTATATCTATTGTAAGATGCAGTTATTTTCATAGAAACTCTTTTCTGGGGCGCCTGGGTGGCGCAGTCGGTTAAGCGTCCGACTTCAGCCAGGTCACGATCTCGCGGTCCGTGAGTTCGAGCCCCGCGTCGGGCTCTGGGCTGATGGCTCAGAGCCTGGAGCCTGCTTCCAATTCTGTGTCTCCCTCTCTCTCTGCCCCTCCCCCGTTCATGCTCTGTCTCTCTCTGTCTCAAAAATGAATAAAACATTAAAAAAAAATTTTTTTAGAAACTCTTTTCTTCTGTTTTTCTTATTCCCTTTCTTCCTTCTATTTGTATCCATGAGTCTTTGTCTTAGAATTGGTAAAATGCCTACAAATCTTATCCTGTCTTGTCATAGAATGACAGATTTGTCCCCATCTAGTGCCTCTATGGGTGTTGGGTACAAGAGAGATGATACACAATTTCCACCAAATATGGAAATAAGTCATCTAGTTTTTTCAGAAGTTGGTACGTATATCATTGTCTAAATTTGTAAATTTCTCTGTAGGATATATTAAGATTCTGTAGAAATTCCCTTTTTTGCAGGTAAAAAGTGGCCAAATACTGCAAATTTTATCAGGTTTATTAATTTTAATGTCACACTTGTGTGTATCAGAGATGCTATACCGATTTCCATTGTTTTTCACTACAGAAAACCCCCAAAACATAAATATCTATTTTTATGTTTATATTTAGAACCCTCCCTATCCCAGCTTCTTGAGAAAACCACACTAAATATAATTAACATCATTTCGATGTTGAATTCCCTGATGCGTCATTTCACAATTGCATATGGTTTTTCTAAAACTTCAATTGCTTTCAGTTGTTACTGTAAATGGATGAAAATTTATAATAAAGCTTGCTGATGTTAGCTAAAGTTTGGTACCACAAATACATGAGAAAAAAAATTATATATTTTACAATGGGAGAGCTGTGAATGCATTAGCATTGTAGACTGGCCTATCTGATGATGCCACTTTTCAGCAACTTAATGAGCAAAATCTAATTTTCTCCACTGTAGTTCTGATGATTCATAGTTCCCTTCCTGCCTCTGGATCAAGATCATATTTTACCAAGAGTCCTGTTACACCTTCATTTGTTCACTTGAGAATTGCTTCCAGCAATGTTCTTTTTCCTGTTAACACCTGTACCAAGCTGTTGAGGAAATAATTTTCAAAGCATGCCTTGAAAAAGAGATTCTTGTCTCTTTGCTTTAATGGAAGGAACATTTCATCCAAACAGAAAAAAAACAGTGCATATAGAGCCAAACTGACTCATAGTTTCATCTACATATTTAATTTTAGTTATGTTGGTAAGATTACTTCCTATAGTGAAAAGTTTCCATGCACATAGCACACTGAAAATAGAACCCATGGCTTAATATATCTTATTTCCATGTCATTTATCACAATATATTCAGGAGACTTTCCCACACTTGAAGGAAAATAAAATTTAATTTACAATATTTTTTATGTTGGTACTCAATATTTGTAGTTGCTAGATTACATAAATAGCCTCATTTTTGAGAATGGTCAAAAGTAGTTTGAGTGTATACCAAATCTATACATCCATCCACCCATCCATCCATTCATCCATGTATCCTGTCCATCCATCATCCATCCCTCATTGTGTATATTCTTTTTTATTTTGAGAGAGAGGGGCAGGGGAGGGGCAGAGAGAGAGAGAGAGAAAGAGAGAGGGAGAGAGAGAGAATCCCAAATAGGCTCCATGCTGTCAGCACAGACCCTGACGCAGGGCTCAATCATGACCTGAGCTGAAACCAAGAGTTGGATGCTTAACTGACTGAGCCACCCAGGTATCCCTTACTGTGTATATTCTTTATGTGGAGATATTTGAGACTTCAGGATTTAGTCAAATATTTAGGACTTCTCATTTTCTGCAGAGCTGAAGAAAAGACAAGGGGTTGGCATTAGACAGAGAAATGGAGGCTGGAGCATAATTCTTTCTACATTGGTCTCCTGAAGGATGTGATTATTAAAACTGAGAAAAGGAGAAACAGAAAGAACCACACCATTTGTTGAAAGAAAGCCCACTCAAAAACAAGAATTATTACAATTTCACTTCTACAAACAGATGTGAAATGCATTACAAAGGAGCTCTATTATCATTTTCCTCCAGAAATAGCCAGTATGCAACACAGAAACCCTCTGACTTTTGCCTCTGCTTTTCTAATAGGAAATAAATCTTAGTAACAGCTAAGAGATAAAGGAGGGATTATCAGAAGAGGCTAGGTACCCAAATCAGGGTCTATAGAATGAAAAAATGAATACATAAAAAAAAAATCTCCATTAGAAAAAACAGAGAAGACAGATGGCAAGAGAAACATACATTTAAAATGACAATAAATAGGAGATTGATTCAAGAAGGAAAATTATAGTATTTGGGCTTGGAACTGGGTAAGAATCTCTAGCTCTATCTACCTGTGTATACTCAGGCAAATTATTTAAATGCATTGGAGCACCTGGGTGGCTCAGTTGGCTAAGCATCCGACTACAGCTCATGTCATGATCTTAGACTTTGTTGAGTTCGAGCCCCATGTCCGGCTCTGTGCTGATACTCAGAGCCTGGAGCCTGCTTTAGATTCTGTGTTTCCCTCTCTCTCTTCCCCTCCCCTGCTCACGCTCTGTCTCTCTCTCAACAAATAAATAAATATTTAAAAAAACCCAGAAAAACAAAAATGTGTACCATGGTACCATGGTGAAGAACCTTCCTTATATTACTGTCTTCTGGATCTAGGTTTTCCCTCTCAGAAGTAACCATTGTTATCATTTTCTTATTTTATTTTTTTTTTTTTAGGGGGAGAGGTAGAAAGAGAGGAAGAGAGATTCTTAAGCAGGCTTCACACCCAGTGCAGAGTTGAACTTGGGACTTGATCTCATGACCTAAGTCAAAATCAAGAGTTTGAGGCTTAATTGACTGAGTCATCCAGGTGCCCCTCCTGTGTATCTTTTCAGACATAATTTGTGACCATATAAGCAAGTGTATAAAGGCATACGTTTTTGTACATATGACACACACACACACACACACACAGTGGCACATGTACTATTTCTGTGACTTGCCTTTTTTACTTAACAATTAACTTTGTAGATTGTTCCATTTCAGTACTACATAAGTTTCTTCATTCTTTCAGATGGCTGCATAGAATTTCATTTTGTATGTAGGTACAATTTATTTCACTATTCCATGGGTGTATACTTAGCTTATTTTTAATCTTTTGATATTATAATTTTGAAGTGAATAACCTTGTACATACCACCCTTTTTTGCATCGCTAATATATCTGTAAAATACTAGAACTGGAATTGCAAGATTAGAGGGCATTTATAATTTCTTTTTGGGGGAATGTAAATTTTTTCAATCTTTAGTATGTAACACACCCCACATGACATAATTGAAAAGAAACAACAAAGTAGGCAGAATGACCCCCTTTCAAAAAAAAAAAAAGAGAAGAGAAAAAAAGAAAAGTTCACATTCTTATCTCCGGAACCTGTGAATACAATACATTACCTTACCAAAAAATAAAATAAAATAAAATAAAATAAAATAAAATAAAATAAAATAAAAGACTTTGCAGATGTGACTAGGGTTAAGGACCCTGAGATGGGGAGATTATCCTGTATTATTTGGATGAGCCAAATCTAATCACATAAATCCTTAAATTGGAGAGCATTTCCCAGCTACAGATAGAGAGAGACATGAAGACAGATGGAAGATTAGAGAGACATTGTGTTGCTAGATGGAGAAAGGGGACTGCAAGCCAAGGAAGACATGTGGCCTTTGGAAGCTGGAAAAGGCAAGGACATAGATTCTCCCCTAGAGCTTGCAGAAAGGTATGTAGCCTTCTGGTCACCTTGCTCTTAGCTCAGTGAGACCTTTGTCAGACTTCTGACCTACAGAATTGCAAGGTTATAAACCTATTTTGCTTTAAACTTTGAATTTTATGGCAATTTATGAAAGCATCAGAGAGTACTAATAAAGGGGAAAAGATAAGAATAACTATCTACATTCCCCTTCTCCTAAGTAAACTAACTCATTCCTCTCACCAGATGGAATCATTTTCGCCTTCTTGGGCATGCTTTCCGAGACATTCTGTGCATTTACAAGCATTTACATACATTATGTCATGGATTCTAAGGCACATATTCTTTTCCTTTTTTTATTTTTAAATGTGCAATTAGGATGCATCTTAGAATCAAAGGTTTTCAAAACTGAGTCCTTCTAGAGGATTTATATTTGCTTCTGCCAGTCATCTGAAATCCTACCAACCAGAGACTACTCCAAATTAAATTATCTAAGTTAAAACTCTTCTGTTTTGTTGAACTACATCGAGAATGTGAATTGACTCCACAAATTTGTGTGAATATCAGCTTATGGTTCAAATTCCAGGAAAAGATTATTTTTCTCTCTCCGAGTAGTGTCAAGTTTGAGACATGCTAGTTTCCTGCTATCTCCCCATATGATGGGTTTACTTTTCATTTAACCTTTAGTGAGGATGTAGCAATTTGGTGACTCACCTGTATGTGTGTATTATTAATTAGATTCTCAGTCTTTGTTGTTTGTCCTTCCTGCTAATATAAATTGCAAATTGCAATTGAAAGTTTCTTAAATTTGATGAAATGTGCTATGTAAGAAAATTTCATTCCGTGGAAATATTTGTGTTTTCTTATGTGTTATAATCTTTGGGGATCAAAAGATTCTGCCTAACTGTTGTTTAAAAGAGATAGCGGGAATCATTGCAACCATACACATAAAGACCATTCTTTATTCTCTACCATTTAATCTCAGATATAGACCATCGCTAATATGAATCTCATCAATAACAAAGAGGAATATTGACTTTTACTTGCCTGAATGTTGGTACATGTAAAAAGAGGATAGCTTTCCCATGCAATCTGGACTGGTTGCTCCCTGTATAGTCTTTATCCAGGGCATTCTCTTCCCTCACCTCTCTTCCTGTGTTGGACCATGTTTACTATTGCTCATGCTTTCTCTTTCATGGTCAACTTCATTTTGGTAGAGCATCTTGCCAATGCTTTCTGGGAGCAAGAGGTGAGAGATAACTTTTCAAAGATAATTTATGTCTCAAAATGTCTCTATTGTAATCTTCCTGTATTCGCTTGTTATTTTGGATGAGTATAGGAATCTGGATTGGAAATAATTTTTCTTCAGCATTTTGAAAGCATTGCTGTGTTGTTAGTTCCCAGCGGTGATGTTAGAGGGTGAAGTCATTTTGATTCCTAATTCTTTGTATGCAACCTGATGTTTGTTTTCTTTTGCTTTTGTTTTACCTTTTATTCCAGAAGCTATTAAGTTTTTCTCTTTGTCTGCATTTTTGCACAATGTTACAGTAATGTGCCTTACTGTGGGTCTGCTTTCTTACACTGTGTTGGGCACCAAATAGACCCTTCCATTCAGAAACTCACGTCTTTCAATCCTGTGGTATTACCTTTAATTATTTTATTAATCTCATCACTCCATTTTTCTATATTCCTTTGACCTCTTTGCAACCCCTATTGTTCAGGTGTTGAACCTCCTAGAATGGTCTTCCACTTTTCTAATCTTCCTCTCCTATTTTTCATCTCTGTGTTCTTCTGCTCTATATGCTGGGGCTAATTTCCTTAACTTTATGGTATTTTCTTATTTTTAAATTTTAAAATTTATTTTATTTTGTTTATATATTTTATTTCAAAATATTTTTTTCCTATCATGCTTTACATTTTAAGAGCTTGTTCTGTTCTTTAAATATTTTTTTTGGAGGATGTACATCTTGCTTCATGAATATGCTTTATTGTCTTACTGCTCTGCTGATACCAATGATGATTTCTTTTTAAAGTGCTATCTTTTAAAAATATGTCAGATTAGTGTCCATTCATTCCAAATTTTTTTTTATTCCTTTTGGTTGGCTTAATCTCTATCTCATATAGGAGAAGCTTTTCTCATATGGAAGTTCTGGGATCTCTGGTCACGATTAAGAAGGAATAAAAAACAGTGATTGGAAGTATTAGACATATGGATGAGATTGCCAGCCTCAAACTTCAGTATAGGGTGATCTAGGAGAGCTAATAATGGTTTGCATGTCAGGTAAATTCCTTATTTTCATTGGGTACTTAAAGTTTAACCATGTGTGGAATCTTCCTTTCCAGATAATTACTCTTTTATCTTCTCCAGACAATAAAACTTGAATTTCTTCAGAAAGAGTAGCCACCTGAAGTCATAGAGTAGGAGAATGTACTTTGGCTTTAGGGATCTAACTGCTCCTTAAATGCCTTTCTTCCATCTTTCACCTTATTTTAACATCACACCCTTCACTTTAATTCTAAAGTTACCCAATTCTGCTGCACCTTGAGACTTATGGAGAGTTTCCAGTTTAAATTGGATTGTCTCTCGGATAAATTGTATGACTCTCCACCAATTTTTGTTTCTTTGTTGATAGCTTGTTATCTTATTTCTTCCAGATGCTTGAGAATTTTTTCTTTGAATCTTCAAAATTAAAACATTTTTCCTCTGTATATTAGAAGGCTTTTCAATTTTGTCTTCCATGTCATTAATTCAATTTTTTCAAAACAAATTTGTCTCCAATATTCATTTTATTTGAATATTGCATTTGGGTTTTTTTCCATCTTTATAGAGATACTGTTGACCTACAACATTGTATAAGTTTAAGGTGTACAATGTGTTGATTTGATAAACATATATGACAAAATAATTATTGTCACAGCATTAGCTAACACTTGCATCACTTTACATAATTACTCCTTCATTTTTATGCTGAGAACATTTAAGATTAACTCTCAGCAACTTTCAAGTATATAACACAATATTATTAGAGATAGTCACCATGCTGTACACTAGATCCCCAGAACTCAGTCATCTTAAAACTGGAAGTTTATATTCTCTGACCAACATCTCCCCTCTCCCCACCATCCCCTCTTCATTTTGTTGATGATTTCCTTTGCTGCACAGAAGCTTTTAAGTTTGATGTAATCCCACTTATTTATTTTTGCTTTTGTTGCCTTTGCTTTTGGTACCATATCTAAAAAATCACTGCCAAGACTGATATCATGGAAGTTACCCCTTATGTTTTCTTCTAGAAGTTTTAGTTTCAGGTCTTATGTTTAAGCCTTTAATCCATTTTTTAATATGAAATTTATTGTCAAATTGGTTTCCAACCTTTAATCCATTTTGAGTTGCTTTTTGTGTATAGTGTAAAAAGTGGTCCAGTTTCATTTTTCTGCATGTGGCTATTCAGTTTTCCCAACACCATTTATTGAAGGGACTCTACTTTCCTACTTTTGAATATTGAATTCTTTGTTTCTTTGTGATCTTTTTTCATTTCATTCTCTCTCATTTAATCTCTCTCTTTCTTTCTGAGAGAGAGAGAGAGAGAGAGAGAGAGAAAATGAGCTGGGATGGGGAAAAGAGAGAGGGAGAGAAAATCAGACTCCACACTGTCAGCACAGAGTGTGACACAGGGCGGGATCCAGTCCTACAAACCATGAAATCATGATCTCAGCCAAAATCAGGAGTTGGACACTTAACAGACTGAGCCACCCAGGCGCTCCTCTTTTAATTTCTTTTTAATCTCTTCTTTTTAATAGTATTGTCACTTCCATATGAGTGGACATATTACTATTATTGTTCACTCTAATTCTACCAAGCTTACAATGAGTAGAAATTGCTCTTATAATCTGGCAAATATTTGATGGTTAGTCCTAGGCTTTGATTAATTCCTTTAATTTCATAGTATACAAAGATAATTTAGTGAGAGGTTGGGAGATGTTCTACCAGGATTGACAAATAAATTCTATATTAATTCGGTGATTAGGCTTTTAATATGTATAAGTTAGTACAACTGAGTACTTTTTCCTTGGTTCCGTCACTACTTCATGCTCATAACAGGAACATATGTCTCATGGTAGTAGACACATGAGATGAACCGGTGTAGCATCCAAATGAACCTCAATTAGAAGGCTTGTCAACATTCCAGAAATAACTGACATACAGCATCGTCTCAGACGTTTGCCACTCCTTTATATCAGTGCTATAGAATCACTGAATTGTACAAAAGGTAGACTTTGAGGCACACCCTTGTTTTACTGATATGTATACAGAGGTTAAAAGACTTTAAAAGAAGGATGAAAGGAAGGTATTTTATCTAGTTTGATATGGAAGAGACAGAAGTTAGAGTTTTTCACGGCCTACTTAATATCCATTTCACGGTGATGCCCGTGGTATCCTGCCTAGATAGAGCGGGAAGCAGGCCTTCCTTGTGGTTTCTTCGATTAAAGCAGAGACTTACTCGGGGCGCCTGGGTGGCTTGGTCGGTTGAGCATCCAACTTCGGCTCGGGTCATGATCTCACGGCTTGTGAGCCCGTGTTGGGCTCTATGCTGAAGGCTCAGAGCCTGGAGCCTCTTCAGATTCTGTGTCTTTCTCTCTCTCTCTGCCCCTCCCCCGCTCACACTCCATCTCTCTCTGTCTCTCAAAAATAAATAAAATAAAAACATTAAAAAAAAAATTAAAGCAGAGACTTACTCATTAACTAACTCAGCATGGGATTCTCTTTTCAAGGGGATGACTAGAGGGTGACAGAGTCCAGGGCTTGACACACCTTTACTGAAGCCTTGAAACCTAAGGGCTTTAAATGGTTTTCCAGCGGGGACCACTCTAAGACAACTCAGGGAATGTATGGTGCAGGTCTAGGGAAAAAAAAAATTACAGGGCTCAGCTTATGATTCTCCCTGCAGAGAGAAATGTTGAAAGATGACCTTGTGCTGGCTTTGGCAGCACATATGCTAAAATTGGAACAATACAGAGGGTAGCGTGGCCCCTGTGCAAGGACTACATGCAAATTCGTGGAGTGTTCCATATTTTTTTTTTAAAAAGAAAGAAACAAAAGAAAAAAGTTATCTCCTATCTTTCTCCTTTTCCCTGTTAGCCTGCTGTCCAGTTAACATAGAGCATTGTGAATAAAATCCTGCTTCACGAAAAATGGTGTGAGTCTTCCAGTCTGACCCCAGTTCCCAATTCTCAGTGGAGCTTCAGCCTGTTTTTTGTGAAAGAAAGTCAGGTCTAATTTCTCCTAATTTCCCTTTGAATAAACTTCAAAATTGCCAAAGCGAACCTAAGGATAATTTTATGACAGATCAGTCTTAGAGATTTGCTGAGGGGAAGGTCTAAAAATCAAATGCAGCAGGCTTGATTTGTACCCTGGTTTGTTGTGGTTATCCTGCCCACCTGCCTTCACTTTCATGACTTGGGAATAAGAACTGATTTCTCTTTCAGGAGATGGGGGAGAAAAGGAAGCAATTAGATTGTATAATTTAGGGAAAGGAGCTAGAATAAGTAACTACCAGAGAACAGAACTGAAGGATAAGGATTTTAGGATTTCTGTTGCTGTTACTTATTTGTTTCCTTGAACCTTAAGGCCATTTGACTTGAATGGGGTGTTTACAGCTTTGAACTACCGAAAAATAAATTTGGCAAATACAATTATTTAATGTTTATTTATTTATTTTTGAGAGATAGAGGGCAGGGCAGAGACAGAGGGAGACAGAGAATCCCGAGCAGGCTTCGCACTGTCAGCTCAGAGCCTGATGTGGGGCTTGAACTCACGAACCATGAGATCATGACCTGAGCAGAAATCAAGAGTCCAATGCTTCACTGACTGAGCCACCAAGCACCCCAGAAAATACAATTTTTAAGTGAAGTCATTTAACTCATTCTCTTTTTTTTTTTTTAAATTTTTTTTTTTTTTTCAACGTTTATTTATTTTTGGGACAGAGAGAGACAGAGCATGAACGGGGGAGGGGCAGAGAGAGAGGGAGACACAGAATCGGAAACAGGCTCCAGGCTCTGAGCCATCAGCCCAGAGCCCGACGCGGGGCTCGAACTCACGGACCGCGAGATCGCGACCTGGCTGAAGTCGGACGCTTAACCGACTGCGCCACCCAGGCGCCCCTAACTCATTCTCTTTTCCTCCACATGCTATATTCCAAGGTGCCCAAATTCTTAAGGCTTTGCTTATAAAGCCATTCAGAGGTGTATGGATTACAACAGGACACATCTTGATTCCATTTCATTCATAGTTTTTTAATTAAAAACATGCATTCTTGTATTCATTTTAACACACATATATCCTGATGGAGTACCTCATCATATGGGCCATGTGCTTTGCTCGGCGTACAAATCTAACTAATACACAGTTCTTATTCTCAACAAATTAACAGTCCAGTGGAGGAGACAACAGATGAAAAACATGTTGCAGTATACTATAGTACATACAGAGGTTATCTGTATAACAGAATTTAGAGCTTCAGTTGTATATCACAGAAAGTGGCGTAAGTGCAAAATGGCTTTTATTGACTCTTAGAGACGAAATGTTCAGGGGGAGGTCTTTCACTGTATGCACAAATACACATCCATGGATCCTCATCTTCAGTCATATCCGAGTAGTCTTGTCTTTGCCAGGCTCACATCATTATCAGCCCGTCTATAGGAAAATAGAGACTGTTAAAGATAGCCAAAACTGGAATCAAATTTCACCATCAAATTGGCCCAATTTGTTTGCTGAATGCCTGCCTTAACCTAGAGCTTCAACTGGTATGCCCAAGCACACTGGCTACTATAATAATACTGGCATGCCTTGAATATGTTGTATATGCACTGGGGTATCAAGTCCCTTCTGTCTTGGAGTACAGTCAGGCAGAGACCCGGGCTAGTCAACTCTGGCTTAGATTTGCTCCATTCTTTTATCTCAACGTGCACTCTAACAATATTTTTTCTTTGTTTTTGTGGCCCATACCATGAACAAAGACTGGGAAGTGCTGCGCTAACTAATATTGATCAATAGAGAGCTATAGCACTTTGCTCAGCCCCTCCTTGAAACGCAACAGTGTCAATTTTATGTGAATTCTATGGATGGAGAGTGGGGGAAGGGGTGCGATTCCTCTAAGACACATTTGAGAGGTTGTTGGCAGAACTAGGGAATGTAAAACAACAAATGGCCACTCGATACAATGGTAGAGGTCTGATTCTATGTTCCATTGCCAGGAAATTAGAGCTTTTCTTGTTCTCTAGAAATAAAATATAGAGCTTAAGTTTGAAATATTTGTCAATGCATCCACTGGCAAAATATTTTAAGATTGTTGCCTTTTTACATTATAATAATTAAATCTTAGGATAGTCTTCAAGAAAAATACTAATTTTTAACTTGCAAAGTAATAAGCAATTTGCATTAGTTAAGAAACAACAAGGGGAAGATTAGGAGGGGAGGGCTTGTAGTGGAATTTTTCAACAAAAGGTCACCCCTGTGTGCAGTCCTCTGTTCCATGGGCATGACAAGTACCTGATGACTTCTGCATTGCCATCATTTATAGGCCTGGGACATGCTTTTAACTGTCTGAGGGAAATTCGTTCCTCAGGGTTATTGCAAATAAGAAGATCTGATTAGTCAATTATCCCTTTGTCTGAAAGAGGCCATTAAATTTGATGAAGGAAGCTGTCAGTGCATTAAAAGGTACAACTGAGTGAAAGGTGGGAACAAATGCTGACAAGTATGGTAAACATGAGACACACCTGACAGGACACAGGACAAGCTGAGCAAATGGCTCATAAAGCCGATTTCACAGAGGACAGTAAAATCCTTCCTTTCAAGTGGTTTGACTTTTTACCAAGCATTTATATGGAGACAGGGTCTCCTAAGGAAAGCGGACTGCATGTTTTTACTGGATTTCGCAGACATCAGTCTTATATAATCATCCTTTATTATAGTACTAAATCTATTAAATTCTTATAGTCTTTTTCCTTTACATAAACATTTTCTCTGACTAAAAACAGATATTCACTCTCTCTCTCTCTCTCTCAAGCACAATCATTGTTTTTGGCAGTTACTCTTCTATATCTCTTTTAAAAGTCATGGAGAATTGGGTTTCTGCTGTAGTGATGGTTGACATAAGGTAATGATTTAGAAATAATTACAAAGAGAAAGTGGCCTGAGGAGGACCCAACAACTTCCCTTTCTACTAAGAAATTTTATAGCTACTGCTTCATAACTCCTCTAGTTATAGATGATTTCATCCCATAACCACTATAGTAATAGTCATTGTTAATATCAAGGCCTCCAAAGGATTAGAGACTTGTTTTGTTTTTAAATAAGCACCCAGACATTTAGATATTTACTCAAGGGTTATCTGAACCTCACTGGTCTGGAAAATACTTTAATTCATGAACATTTAGTAGTTTCTTGTAAGATTTGTAGTTTTGGGTCACTTTGGAAGGCTTTGGGTCATTTTGGAAGTCTGACTTCTTGGTAATTTTTCACAGTAGTCTGATACGCTCTCATCGTACTGTCTAATGAGACATCTACATGTTTATTGTTTAAGGCTGTGGTCAGATGTCGAGTTATTCCTGGTGGCTTGGCCATGATTGCTACTGGGCAAGAACTTCTCTCTAATTTATACCCCTTTATTAGCAATGTAATGCTAGCTACTGAAACAAATAAAGCCCAGATTTTTTGTGGCTAAACAGAATAGAAATTTATTTCCCACTCCTATCAGGTCTAAGAGGCAGCATGGGCTCTCCTCCCTACAGCATGTAGGGACCAGGCTTAGGAAACACTTGGTTTTGGTGGCTATTCTCAGCCTCAAATCTAGCCTGCAGAGAGGAGAAGAAAGAATGGAGAATCTAATGGCAGAATTTTTTTTTTTAAAAATATTACTTTGGCTCACTCTTCACTCACTGAAACTGAGTGTCAGGGGTCTACCCAATATAAAAGGTGATGGAAAGTGTAGTTGCTTACTGGAGAGCTGTTTCTCCATGACGACAGCACATGATGGAAGAAAATCACAGCTATCTGGTGGACAATAGCAGTCTGTCCACAACCTGAGCATGACACTTAACTCCAAAATGCATTGGAGAGAAATCTTCTCCACCTTTCAGTGGACTTTCAGTTTGGAAAGTCAGAAACAGTCCCCTCTAATTTTTTTAAGTTTTTATTTTGATTCTAGTTAGTTAGCATACAGTGCAATATTAGTTTCAGGTGCACAATATAGTAATTTAACACTTCCGTACATCACCCAGTGCTCATCATGACAAGTGCACTCCTTAATCCCCATACCTATTTCACCCATCCCCTCATGCCCCTCCCCTCTGGTAACCATCAACTTGTTCTCTACAGTTAAGAGTCCGTTTCTTGATTTGCCTCTCTCTCTTTTTCTCCCCTTTGCTTATTTGTTTTGTTTCTTTAATTTCACATATGAGTGAAATAACGTAGTATTTGTCTTTCTCTGACCGACTTGTTTCACTGAGAATAATACTCTCTGGCTTCATCCATGTCATTGCAAATGACAAGGTTTCATTCTTTTTATGGCTGAGTAATATTCCATTGTGTGTGTGTGTGTGTGTGTGTGTGTGTCTATCATATATATCACATCTTCTTTGTCCATTCATCAGTCAAAAGTCACTTGAGCTGTTTCCATAGTTTGGCTATTGTAAATAATGCTGCTATAAACATCAAGGTGAATGTATCCCTTTGAATTATTTATGTATTCTCTGGATAAATACCTAGCAGTGCAATTGCTGGATTGTAGGGTAGTTCTCTATTCAACTTTTTAAAGAACCTCCATAATATTTTCCAGAGTGGCTGCACCATTTTGCATTCTCCCCACCGCTACATAAGCATTTCCCTTTCTCCATATCCTCTCCAACACCTGTTGTTTCTTGTGTTACTGATTTTAGCCGTTCTGACCAGTGTGAAGTGATACTGCATTGTAGGTTTGATTTGCATTTTCCTGATGATGAGTGATGTTGAGCATCTTTTCACGTGTCTATTGATTGTCTGTATGTCTTCTATGAAAAAATTTCTATTTGTGTCTTCTGCCCATTTTTTAGTTGGATGATTTGTTTACTTTTCCCATTGGATATTCTTTCTTGCTTTGTTGAAGATTAATTGACTTTATGAATGTGAGTTTCTTTCTGAGTTTTCTATTCTGTTCTACTGATCTACGTGTCTATTTTTGTGCCAGTACCATCCTGTTTTGATTACTAAAGTTTTGTAATATAACTTGAAAGTCCAAAGTTGTGATGCTTCTAGCTTTTTTTTTAGGGTTGCTTTGACTATTCGGGGTCCTTTATGGTTCCACACAAGTTTTAGGATTGTTTGTTCTAACTCTGAAAAATGCTGGTAGTATTTTGACAGGGATTGAATTAAATGTATAGATTGCTTTGGGTAGTATAAACATTTTAACAATATTTGTTCTTCCAGTCAAGAGCATATAATGTCTTTCCATGTCTTTGTGTCATCTTGAATTTCTTTCGTCAGTGTTTTATTGCTTTAAGAATATAGGTCTGTCACCTCTTCAATTAGGTTTATTCCTAGGTATCTTACTGGTTTTGGTCCAATTGTAAACAGGATTAATTCCTTAATTTCTCTTTCTTCTGCCTCATTATTGGTGTATACAAATGCAACAGATTTCTGTGCATTGATTTTGTATCCTGTGACGTTACCTAATTTGTTTATCAGTTCTAGCAGTTTTTTTGGTGGAGTCTTTCAGGTTTTCTATATAATGTATCATGTTCTCTGCAAATAGTGGAAGTTTTACTTCTTCCTTGCCAATTTATTCATCATTGCCTTGCAATTTACTTATGCCTTTGATTTGTTGTTGTTGTTGTCTGATTGCTATAGCTAGAACTTCCAGTACTATGTTGAATGAAAGTGGTGAGAGTAGACATCCCTGTCTTGCTCCTGACCATAGAGGAAAAGCTGAGTTTTGCCTCAAATAAGATGATATTAGCTGTGGAATTTTCATATATAGCCTTTATTACATTGAAGTATGTTCCCTCTCAATCTACTTTTTTGAGGGTTTTTATTATGAATGAATGCTATACACTTTGTTAAATGCTTTCTCAACATCTATTGAAATGATCATATAGTTCTTATCCTTTCTTTTATTAATATGATGTGTTACATTGTTTGATTTGCAAATATTGAATGACCCTGGCAACCCAGGAATAAATCCTATTTGATCATGATTAATGATTTTTTTAACGCATAGTTTGATTCAGTTTGTCAGCATTTTATTTATTTATTTATTTATTTATTTATTTATTTATTTAACTACAGTAATTTTAGTGTTTATTTTTTTTATTTTTTAAAAAATATTTAAGGGGCGCCTGGGTAGCTCAGTCGGTTAAGTGTCCACCTTCAGCTCAGGTCATGATCTCACAGTTTGTGAGTTCGAGCCCCGTGTCGGGCTCTGTGCTGACAGCTCAGAGCCTGGATCCTGCTTCACATTCTGTGTCTCCCTCTCTCTCTGCCCTTTCCCTGCTCATGCTCTGTCTCTCTCTGTCTCAAAAATAAACAAACATTAAAAAATATATAAATAAATAAAAAATATTTAATTACTTTTGGGAAAGCACAAGTTGGGGGGAGTGGGGCACAGAGAGTAGGACAGAGGATCCAGAGCAGGCCCTGCACTGACAATCTGACAGCAGTGAGACCGATGTGGGGCCCGAACTCACAAACCACCAGATCATGACCTGAGCCAAAGTTAGACACTCAACGGACTGAACCACCCAAGTTCCCTAGTTTGCTGGCATTTTATTGATAATTTTTGCATCTATATTCATCAGAGATATGGGTCTATAGTTCTCTTTTTTAGTAGTGCCTTTATCTGGTTTTGGTAATGCTGGCCTCATAGAATGAATTTGAAAGCTTTCCTTTCTTTTCTATTTTTTGGAAATAGCTTGAGAAGAATAGGTACTAACTCTTCTTTAAATGTTTGGTAGAGTTCTCCTTGGGAGGTCATCTGGTCTTGGACTTTTGTTCCTTGCAAGTTTTTTGATTACACACCCACTGTCATTGCTAGTTATTGTTCTATTCAAGTTGTATGTTTCTTCCTGTTTCAGTTTTGGTAATTTATACGTTTCTAAGAATTTATCCATTTCTTATAGGTTGTCCAATTTGTTGCCATATAATTTTTCATAATATTCTCTTATATTTGTTTGTATTTCTATAGTGTTGATTGTTATTTCTCCTTTCTCATTTGTGATTTTATTTATTTGGGCCCTCTCTCTTTGCTTTTTGATAAATCTGGCTAGAGGTTTTAATCAATTTTATTAATTTCTTTTAATGAACCAGCTCCTGTTCTATTATTATTATATATTTGTTTAGTTTCTATATCATTTATTTCTGCTTTAATCTCTATTATATGTTTCCTTCTTCTGGCTTCAAGCTTCATTTGTTGTTATTTTCGTAGCTCCTTTAACTGTAAGGCTAAGTTGTTTATTTGGTATTTTTCTTGCTTCTTGAGGTAGGCCAGTATTGCTATAAACTTCCCTCTTAGAACTGCTTTTGTTGTGTCCCAAAGGTTTGGACTGCTGCTTTTTCATTTTCTTTTGTTTCCATTTATTTTTTTTAAATTTCTTCTTTGATTTCATGGTTGACACTTCTATTTTTTAGTAGCATGTTACTTAACCTCCATGTATTTGTGGTCTTTCCAGATTTTTTTCTTGTACTTGACTTCTGGTTTTATAGTGTAGTGACCAGAAAAGTTATATGGTATGACTTCAGTCTTTTTCTATTTGTTGAGGTCTGTTTTGTAACTAAGTGATCTTTTCTGGAGAATGTTTCATCTGCACTTGAAAAGGTTGTGTATTCCACTGTTTTGGGAGGAAATGCTTTGAATATATCTGTAAAGTCCATTAAGTGTGTCATTCAAAACCATTGTTTCCCTGTTTATTTTTCTATTCAGACAATCTGTCCACTGATGTAAGTGGAGTGTTAAAGTGCCCTAGTATTATTGGGTTATTATCAATTAGTTCTTTTATGTTTGTTAATAATTATTTTATATATTTGGGTACTTCTATGTTGGGTGCATAAATATTTAAAATTGCTATATTTTCTTGTTGGATTGTCTCCTTTATTATTATGTAGTGCCCTTCTTTTTGTCTTATTACAGTCTTTGCTTTAAATTCCAATTTGTCTGATATAAGTATTCCTATTCCAACTTTCTTTTGACCTCCATTTGCATGATAAATGTTTCTCCATCCCCTCACTTTTAATCTGCAAGTGTCTTTAAGTCTAAAACGAATCTCTTGTAGGCAACATATAAATAAGTTTTGGGTTTTTTTTTTATCCATTTTGTTACCCTATGTCTTTTGAATGGAGTGTGTAGTTTGTTAATATTCAAAGTTATTATTGATAGATACGTATTTATTCCCATTTTATTACTTGTTTTGTGGTTTCTTCTGGAGACGTTTTCTGATTCTTTCTTGTCTTTCTCTCTTTCATGTTTTACTGATTTTCTTTAGTGATGTATTTGTGTTTCTTTCTCTTTATTCTTTGCATGTTTATTACTGGGTTTTGATATATGGTTACCAGTAGATTTGTATATAACCTCTCCTGAAATTAACAGTCTATATTAATTTGATGATCATTCAAGTTTGAACCCATTCTTTTCTCTTCTCTCCACATTAGGTATATATTATTATATTCTATATCCTTCATGCGTGTGTGAGCTCCTTGACTGATTTTTACGGAAATATTCGTTTTTACTACTTTTGTGTTTGCTGCCTTTTTACTGTCACTTTTGGTCTCTCCTTTCCACTCAAAGAGTCCCGTTTAATATTTCTTGCAGAATTGGTTTAGTGGTTTAGTGGTTTAGTTTTTATTTGTCTGGGAAACTTTATCTCTCCTTCTATTCTGAATGATAGCTCTGCTAGATAGAGTATTCTTGCTGGATGGAGTAAAATTGAACAGATTTTTCCCATTCAACACTTTGAATATGCCACTCTCTTCTGTCTTGCCAAGTTTCTGTTGAAAAATCTCCAACTAACTTTATGGGTTTTCCCTTGTATGTGAATGACTGCTTTTGTCTCACTGTTTTTAATGTTTTTCCTTACCATTATATTTTGCAGATTTAATTACAATACGTCTTGGTGTGTGCCTGCTTTTATTGATTTTGATGAGAGTTCTCTGTTCCTCCTGGATCTGGGTTTCTGTTTCCTTTCCCAGGTTAGGAAAGTTTTCAGCTATTATTTCTTGAAATAAATTTTATGCCCCCTTTTATCTCTCCTCATCTTCTGGGACTCCTATAATACGAATGTTATTACATTTGATGGCGTCACTGAGCTCCCTAAGTCTATTCTCTTGTTGCATAATTCTTCTTTAATCTCTATTGTTCAGCTTCATTGTTTTCCATTACTTGGTCTTCTAGTCATTAATTCATTCCTCTGCTTCTTACAGCTTGCTGTTCGTTGCATCAAGTGTGTTTCTAATCTCATTTATTCTGGTCTTCATCTTGGATTGATTCTTTTTTAACTCCTTTATCTCTGTGGGAAGGGTCCTCACTGATGTCTTCCATTCTTTTCATAAGCCCAGTGAGTATCCTTATGGTTGTTGCTTTAAATTATCCATCAGGCATGTTACTTATATCTGTCTCAATTAGATTTATGGCTGTGGCCTTATCTTGTTCTTTCATTTGGGATAAATTCCTCTTTCTTCACATTTTGTCTAACTCTCTGCCTTCTTCTGTGTGTTAGAGAAGCCAGTTATGTCTTCTCCTCCTGAAAGTAATGACCTTATGAAGAAGAGGCCATGTAGTGCTTAGGGTCTGGTGCTTTAGGGAATGTCTTCAGTGTGTGCTGCATGTGTTCTGCTGTTGTGTTCTGGCTGGTTTATCCTCCAGGCCAGTTATCAGTAGAGGCTCTCTTTGCCTATAGGCAGTGTTTGGTCCTTGGCCAGAGTGTGGCAAGTTTTAATTAGGTAAGCTCTGGTCTGCTTGTGAAATTAGACCTGACATTACTTCCGAGATATCTGAGGTCCTGCAGAACTCTGGGAGTCTCTTGGGAGACATGGTGAGGGCAGAGTTTGTGCTGGTATTCTGGAGGAGGGGCCTGCTGCACTAGCACTAAAGCAAGCTTAACTGAGAGGGGCAGTCCCACCAAAGCATGGCAAAAGTGGGGATTGGTATAAGCAAGTTAGGCAGCCAGTGTTAGCATTGCACCCCTGCCGGTGGCTCTGTGTTTATGCTGAGGGGAGGGAGAGGGAAATGGCATCTGCCAAAATCTTTGTTCCTGGAGAGGTGTCTCTGTTAACTCTACCTCTTAGGTATGTGCTTGGATAAAAGTGAATAATCTCCCCACTGTGTTCCCAGCCATGCTTCAGATTGCTGTTTCCACACTGTCTGTCTCAGGTTGTTTGCCTGCCTTCTCTTCAGGAACAGATGCAATGCCCTCTGAGCTCTATCTTAGCCAAGCCCACTGACTTTTACAACTCTAGGCTTTAAACACTGTTGGTAGCAAGAACTCACAAAACTCAGTCCCTCTGACTTTCCAAGCCAATGGCTTTGGGGGAACATTCTCCTCGTGCATTCACCGGTGTACTCCTGTTTCTCTTGCCTTTCTCTGCAACCATGGCTCCCTCTCTTCCACAGCAGCTGTGATCACTTTCTCCCCTAAACTCTGTCTCTGCACTTCTTACCTTTTTCAATGTGGCTTCTTCCTTTCCTTTAGTTGTGGAGTTTGTTCTGTCAGTCTTCAGGTTGATTTCTGAGATATTTAAGAGGATTTGATAGTTATCTAGTTGTGTTTATGGGATGAAGCGAGCCTCTGGTCTTCCTACTCTGCCCCATCCTCCTGCCCCCGTCCTCTATTTTTTTCTTTTTTCCCCAAAGTTTAAGGTACAGTAAAAAGAACATCTTCAAATTCCAAGTGCCTAATGGTCTTAGGAATCCATACAACCTCTGAGAACATTGTACCCTCTCCTGACCAGATCTATATGACAATGACCAGAGTATCATTCCCCCCGATAAGCCACTAAAAAGCTTTCTGACTTTTTAGTGAGCTGAGGGTCTCCCTGAGTTCTAGCTATTTGTTGCCATATGGTGAGGATTCATGTTAAAGTAATTACTTTTGGCAAACAAAACTAACATCATAAATTCTAAAAACTAAAAATGTTCCTAAGGTATGAGTCTTGTGTTTTTTTGTATAAGTCACATGACTATTTTCTCAGCTTACTCAGTAATAAAACTAATGTTATTAATATTAGTAGTATGACCACTTATATGGGGCTTTCCTCAAAATGCTTTAGAAGTATTAATTAATCTAATCCTCAGAATCATGCTTTGAGGTATCATTATTATCTCCATTTTACAGATGAAAGCATTGGGGTATAGATTTGCCCAGTGTCAGGCCTCCACGAAGTAGGAGATCCAGTGTTCTGAATCTAAGAAGTCTGGCTCTAGAGTCCAGGTTACAAACCACAACACTGGGCTGCCTTTCCCTCCATTCCTTTTTATGCTGGTTAGATCAAACTCATTGTTTAATGAACATTTGTTTTCTATTTTATGAGTTAAAAAATAAGTGTGGGGGGCGCCTGGGTGGCGCAGTCGGTTAAGCGTCCGACTTCAGCCAGGTCACGATCTCGCGGTCCGTGAGTTCGAGCCCCGCGTCAGGCTCTGGGCTGATGGCTCAGAGCCTGGAGCCTGTTTCCGATTCTGTGTCTCCTTCTCTCTCTGCCCCTCCCCCGTTCATGCGCTGTCTCTCTCTGTCCCAAAAATAAATAAACGTTGAAAAAAAAAATAAGTGTGGAATTCTGGGACCCATGATTAGTAGAAGGCACTGATATTTTTTACTCTGGGGCTGTGATTATGGTTTAAAGGGTTTGGTGGGAATCTGGGCCTGGAAGTTGCTAATCAGACCTTTAGCTGGAGATAGGAAAAATGAGATCAATATACTATTAGGAGGGGTCAGCTAAAATTGGTATATATGTGCATATACAACATAAACAAAGCAACTTCTGGCAGGATGCTATAATTCCTTTAAGCCTGAGAGTACATGATTCTAATCCCCATGGCACCAGCCCCTTATATCAGTCAGATCCCAGCCTGCCTATCCTTCCTCTGCCACTTTATCCACACCTTACATGGAATATCTTTCTTATTGCTGCCTCCTTTCCAATCTAAATCCTGCCCAAAACAGTCTAGTCCATTTTGTTGTCTCTCTGTTGATTACCTCTAGATTTATTTAGAAACTATTACTCAGATGCTGTCTTTTAAAAAATATGTCCATGTTCTTTCTCTCAAACTAGATTCTAAACATATACTAATGGTAGAGAATACATATTTTATTTACTTTTTATCTCCCTACATCACTTAGTGACATATTTCATTTCTAAGTTAATTAAAACTATGATTAACTTTGAGAAACACGTAGAACGAAAAACCCTACCTCTGTTAGAGTCCTATAGAGACGTTGATTGATATGTCAGTTCTTAAAGTTCCTACTGGCTTATGGTTTCCCTCAATTCAATATTATCAGTACCTTTTCCAGATGCTTGAACTAGAAAAGAACATACTTCAGACCAAAAAGTTTTCTAGTTGAATTGCTACACCATTGTTTGCTTTGTTGACTGGGAAATGTTCTGATTCAGCCATTAGGGCATCTCTAATTGTTACAGCTGTTAGAAGCAGAAAAAATGAATAAGATCAAGATGCTTGGACTTTTTGCAGAATCTTAAGACAGGGTACAGCAGAGCAGTGCCTGAGTGGCAGCACATGTGCTGGGAGGACTTAGGCACTCGCTGCCACACTGCAAGTGGTGTGACCAAGTAATCACTGCCAGCTTTGTCCCCACTTCTCCAAACTTGGGATGAGATTCAAACACTTGTTTAAAATTAAAGTAGGTTGTCCCGTTTAAATTTATTTTTTATACTTACATTTCAGAATGTAATTTGACATGAATATTATATATATACACACATACATACATATATATATAACATGAATATTTATATGTGTACGTGTGTGTGTGTGTGTGTGTGTGTGTGTGTGTGTATTCAAGCAAACAAATAAAACATGTGCAACACCTGGGCAAAAATTTATGAGAACACTTTTCCTGTTGGCTGGTTAGAGGACAGAAATCTAATATACTTATTATAGCAATTATCTAGAGAATCTTCTGGAAATACCATATTGATGGAGTCAATTACTTATCACCTACTAATTTAGAACTTATCAGATACCATTTATTTTGGGACACTTGGAGCAATCTTTTGAGAATTCAGCACTAGACACATGTATAACATCTTTGGTTGTACACATCCTGAACCACCTTCCTCTGTTGTTGATAGCATGGAATTCTGAAACAGGGCTGCTCATTGATATATGTCACAGTCCCTTAGGTAAAAGTTGTCTTCTTCCATAAGTTTCATTTTTGCATTGGAGTTAAATTAAAGGAATAAAATGTCAGGGTGCCTGGATGGCTCAGTTGGTTAAACATCCAACTCTTGATTTGGCTCAGGTCATGATCTCACGGTTTGTGGGTTCATGCCTTGCGTCAGGCTCTCCACTGAGCATAGATCCTGCTTAGGATTCTCTCTCCATCTCTCTCTGTCTCCCTCCTGCTCACTGTCTCTGTCTCTTTCTAAAAATAAATAAATAAACTTAAAAAATAAAAATTAAAGAAAAGACTATAAATGTCAATATTGTTTATTTTTATAAACTATTTTTGTGAATATTTTTGCATGAATATTTCCAAAATTATCTGCAATTCCATAAATCATGAAGTTAAGTCAATTATTATTTGGGCAACAAAAATTGCTCAAAGCTCTTATACTCATGTATTTCCCCAAAAGGTGAACTTTCACACACATTCATTCATTCAGCAAATATTTATTGAGTGCCTACCATGGGCTGGGAACTATTCTAGGTACATGGGATACATCATAGGGAAAGCAAAGTCCTCAGCTCTTACTGAGTTGATTTAGTAGCAAGGAAAGATTGACTATAAACAACCAACATAATAAATTGTAAATCATATAATCTTTTAGAGCCTGATACATTTTATGGGGAAAACTAAGTAGAGAGTAGGTTAGAGGAATTGCTGGGTGGGCAGTGTTCCAACCTTAAGAGGCTGATTTGGGTCAGTGTAACTGAAAAGCAGACATATGAGCAAAGACTTGAAAGAGGTGAGAAGGTTGGCCTTTTGGATATTTTGAGAAGAGTGTTCTAGACAGAGGAAATATACATATCAATAATAATTATGGTCCATTTTTATATTACTGATACTGATTATTTTGTGTCTTTTCTTGTTTTACTTGATTAATCTTTCAAGAAGTTGGCCAATTGTATGTTATTTTTATTGTTATTTTTATTAAAAAATTTCTTTTTCAATGTTTATTTATTTTTGAGAGACAGAGAGAGACAGAGTGTGAGTTGGGGAGGCACAGAGAGTGAAGGAGACGTAGAATCCAAAACAGGCTCCAGGCTCTGAGCTGTCAGCACAGATCCTGATGCGTGGCTTGAACCTACACACTGTGAGATTATGACCTGAGCCGAAATTGGATGCTTAACTGACTGAGCCACTCAGGTGCCCCACAAACTTTAAAATTTTTATCCTCTGTATTTCTGTTTTTATATGTACTTTTTATAAACAGTATTTGCTTTTGTATTTTAATCTAGTTTATCTTTGCCTTTTAATTATAACATATGGCTCATTTATACTTAATATAATTACTGATATATTTTGGGTTAACTTTTGCTACCTTTTTTTGCTATTTGTACAACTTGTATATTGTTTATTAATCTTTTCCCTGCTTTATTTATAATTGTGTTATTTCTGTTACTGCATTTTTTCCCACCCTTTAGTTGGAATTTGTAACTTTCTATTCTTAGTGGCTACCCTACAAAATACATGACGCTTCATTTATCAAATGCCAAGATATTTAATATATTTTTTTTCCTGAGGAGGAGCTGGGATTAAAAACCAGCAGTCAACCTCCAGAGGCCATTCTTTTGCACTATTTTCATATACATTGCAGATTGAGAGATTAAGGTCACATCACATAGCTGAATTTGGACTCTGTTTTTCTGATGTCCTAGGTCAGATACATTTCTCAATAAACTAGGATTTACCTCAGAAGCCTCACAAAATCATGAGAATAAAATCTATTACTTTGGGTTCAAGAGGTTCAAAATCTCTTATTTGATTCATTATAATGAATTGTGAATTACTTCAGAATCCCATATGTTGTTTTTGTTTGAGTAAAATCTGAAATATATTAAAAAATACCTACTG
Source organism: Leopardus geoffroyi (assembly GCF_018350155.1). Classification (NCBI taxonomy): domain Eukaryota; kingdom Metazoa; phylum Chordata; class Mammalia; order Carnivora; family Felidae; genus Leopardus; species Leopardus geoffroyi. Next base: position 100,413,105 of record NC_059327.1, on the reverse strand, counting down.
CTGTGTTGCCTATTTGCTTTTCTCTTTTTAAATGTCTTATTGAGAAGTGCTGCAGAAATTTTGTCCTGACATGTGGGGGCCCAACTATTTCCTGCCACACTCAGCTTGGGGGGCATAGCCTCTGGGTTATACTCTTTTGAAATTGTCCTGCTGAAGTGCATGTTTTGATTTTGGGATTTTCCAGATGCTTCATAAGCAGGTCCCATGTGTTAAAATTTTTGGAAATTCAGCATGTTTCTCAATGTGAGGCATCTAAGTAGTCCACAAATTTAGGACAGTTACTCTATTAGCTGTGATGAGGAGATTGCTATTGCTATTTAATTTCATTCTATTGTTTACATATTATATGTTTATTCTTCTGTGTTTTATTTTTTATTTTCTCTGGGTTTTTCAAAAGTCTCTACATTTAACATTTTGAGCAATTTGATTTTTATATATAATTAGATCCTCTGGCTACTTAAATTGAAGACACATCATAAGTCCAAAGCAAACTCAGATAAATAAATGTATAATACATTCACTTCTGAAAGGAGGTTATCCTTATGCTAAAATTTTCTGCTTATTTCAAGTCTCAGAATCATAGTATCACATAATTAAAGAATTGGAAAGATAGATACTATGTACACATTCTTTCTCACCTTACCGATGAGGAAACTGAGACCAAGAATATTTAACAGATGGGTAATGGCTGAACTAATCCTAGAACCCAAATTTCCTTATTCCTGATATAAAGCCCAGAAACATATATCATAGACCCTAAAAATAATGGCTTCAAACATTGGTAAAGTGTCATTCTGAAATATTGTGATTTCATAATAAGTCCAAAATTTAGTCTCTGTTTAGGTATCTGAAAGTTAATCTTGTCTTAACATTTCTAAACCAGTCATTTTGATAGGCACCAAGGTCTTAGTGGTGAGAAAAACAGATGTCATCTCAGCTTTTAACAATTAACAAATCATACAAATAAATGTGAAGGGCGCCTGGGTGGCTCAGTTGGTTAAGTGTCCAACTTCAGCTTGGGTCATGATCTCACAGTTCATGAGTTTGAGCCTCACATTGGGCTCTGTGCTGACAGCTCAGAGCCTGAAGCCTGCTTCAGATTGTGTGTCTCCCTCTCTTTTTGCCCCTCCCCTGGCTCTCACTCTGTCTCTGTCTCTCTCTCTCTGTCTCTAAAATAAAAAAACACTGAAAAAAAATTTTTTAATGTGAAATTGCAACTTATATAAATATTCATCCCCTTTTCCCAACTCATTCTAGTCACTTCTTACTCAAACCTAGTCCAAACTTCCTTTATTGATAGAAGCTTTCAGATATGGCCAGGTCAGGCACTCTCCTGTCATTGTACATGTTTTTATTCACTCTCATGGGAGGCCACACAGACTGAAGTTGTGTGAACTATACCATGGAGAACCTAATAGGCCTGGTGAAGACTTGAGTTTTAAGTTGATGCAATGAAAAGACTTTCACTGGCTAATTGGATATTCTTATTCAAATACTTTCTAGGTTTTAAAAAAGATTGCTTGGCTGCCTTCTTGGAAGGCAGTAAGCATAGTTGAAGGGAGTCACTTAGAAAGCTGCTGCAGTAGTCCAATAAAAGATAATGGTAGCTGACCTTGAGGAATGTTGCTTAAGAGAGAAATGGATGAATTTCAGAGATATTTAGGCACTAAATTGAAAGGACATGAGTTAAGAAATATTATGGATATGATAAATAGCAAAATAGTGACAAATATGTTCAGGTCTTCTCACTAAAAAGTGAAGCCTTTCTTCACTCTATTGAATGTAAACTGGCCTTGTGCCCAGCCTTGGTCAATGGAACAGCAGCAAATAGAGTCTTAAAAAGCATTTGCATATTAGGGATCTCTCGCACTGAGCTTAAAATTGCACCCTGTGCACAATCAGTCTGGCCTGCTAGAGGATAAGAAACCATGCATCAGGAGACTCCAGGCTGTTCCAGCCAAGGTCCTTGAAGAAGCTGAGCTAACAGCTGTCAGCCTGGGCCACACCCAAAGGCCATCAGGCTGAACACAGCTCCAACTGCTGACCAACTGATATTCGAGCTAAATAAATGTTGCCTAAATTGACAAAGTTGTGGGGTGGTTTGTTACACAGTAGATTCTAACTGGTACTGTATGTGAAAGAGAAAGAAGTTTATGAAATTAAAAATACTGATATGTTTAAAGAGATGGATACTATATGAAGATTCCTAAAGTATAAGCTCTATCTCCTCTCATTCCTGTTTGAGTAGTTCAACTGCAACTAAATGCATCTAGTTAACAGCCCATTCTATACACATCAATTCCACTAGCCTAAAAAGTTTTTTCTTTCAAAGGTTTGCCTCCTAATTCATCTTTTACATATTACAATATCCCCCCACCCCCCCATCCCCGCATAGAGGTTTTTGGGTTTGTATTTTCTTTGTTTTGTATTCTTAGTTGGTGCTTAGAAAGGATTTTAAAAAATCAGTTGCACGTGTCAGTGATTGAAAATATGAAAAATGCTTTCAAAATTTAAATCATATATATGTCTAAGTAGCTAGGGAAAGATTTTATTGAAAACCTTTGATGTGAGAATCCTATATGCATATCGTTATTAATTTAAAACATCTATTTATAAATCTGAACACTGTAATACAACTACTTGACATGATGGAAACTTCTAAAAATGTAAGGAATGCTTTACGTATCTGAATGCAGGAAAAAGTACTGGGTTCATATTAGCTTTCAAATTGGTTTTAAGGTCCCACACAAATAATAGAGAAAATTCTGTCCTCTGAAATACATTCTTTACAGATCTGAGATAATGTTAGTTGTGATGTCTATCTGACATGTATGTTTATTTTCATACATAATAAATTTTAACAAGGGAAAATATTAGACACAATAAGTATAATTAAAACCGTGCAGTTACCACTTTTGTGATAATTGAGAATGTTTTCTTCACCACTATGAAAGCCACCCTGATTATTTTGGGACACACCTATCAAATTGCTATTTCTTTTTGTGATGTGAAGATTTTTCACACTTTCATAGAGAACAAAGAACTTTGGAAAGGAACCAAACTTCTTAACTTCTTTTTATTTTTAATTAAAAAAAGTTTTCTTTAATGTTTTTATTTATTTTTGAGAGAGAGAGAGAGAGAGAGAGAGAGAGAGAGAGAACGACCGGGGGAGGGGCAGAGAGAGAGAGAGACACAGATCCGAAGCAGGTTCCAGGCTCCAAGCTGTCAGCACAGAACCTGATGCAGGGCTCGAACTCTGACCCCCTAGATCATGACCTGAGCTGAAGTCAGACATTCAACTGACTTAGCCACCTGGGCTCCTCTAAACTTCTTCTTTGTGATTTTTCAAGGTCTCGGATATTGATATGGCTGATAGTTTCAGGCTACCAAACTCTAATTGAAAAATCTATCAGAGATTTTTTATTTTCCTTGGTCCTAAAGGTAGTACCAGTAGTGTATAATCTACTTCTTCATTAGAGAAATGGTTAAACTAAACAATGAATTTAATGCAGATTTCAATAACGTGATAATACCTTATCTTGCGCTGACAGAATAACTTCAGAGTGTCACCTTATTAAATTTGGTTTTAAAATTGCAAACTGGCAGAGTTAATTATTTATGAAGTCTGGTTATTCTGAACTAGAGAACACATTCTTGAAGTTCTTAATATCATTCTGTTCAAAAAATGGTCTGTGAACTTACTCTCACTATATATATATATATATATATACATATATATATATATTCATTAAAAATCATATCATTAAGTTAAATAAGCTTTGAATTTTGGTGACTATATAGTTTTGAAAACAAATGATCATGATCATTTACTGAACACTAACTTTATGGTATGCCCTGTTACATTTTTATTATTTTACTTAATTTTATAACCTATATGGTCAATTCTACTATTATAGATGAGGCACAGATTGGCTAAGTAACCTGTTTCAAGTGACACAGTCAGTAAATGGTGGAGGTGGAGCCACATGAAAACATGCTGACACTTTGGCATGATTTTCGCCTTGAAAGTTCATTACAACTTATAGTATATGGCACTTACCTACATTGACACTTAAACTTAGTGGTATCTGTCCCAATTGGGAGTTGAAGAAGCTAGATATATGATAAGTTTATACTTTGATTTCTGGTTCTACATATTTAAGTAATTTTATAACAAAAATGGTTTAAATAAACATGGGGGGGGTGAGCTTAAATAACTTTTTCCTTTAAAAGCGCCCATATAGTACTAGGCTTTGATACACTGTAATCATTCCATCCAAGTTCAATATTCTATGATTATGTGATTCCTTTGGCTGTGGATTTTGGTCTTATAGGAACCATTTCAAATTACTTCAGTGGCTGTTGTGTAATCCTACTGTACTAGGAAAGAGTTAGGCTCTTTATACACGGGAGACTGTGTTTATTAAACTCATCCACACCCTGTGGTGTGTTTTTATGCACACTCCCTTTGTCTTCTGAAGGAAGTTTCTGCATGTGGGAGAAGGGTGTGAAGGAAAACACAATCCTGGACGCTGCCTGTATGATGAATACAACTGAGACACAAAAGCATCTGCTGGGTTAAAGGCACCAGCTGTTGGCCATACAATGCCGTTGGTCAGGAAATTAAGAAAACTGTGGTGTCAGTGGATCAAGCTGTGAAGAGCTTTATAAAGACTAAATATTGCTATCCACGCTGACATTTGATCAATACAAAGGACTTAAATAAAATATACTTATTTCAAGACTATTTCCTTTTCATTCCATTTTTATTACTGATTTTAGTCAAATAATTTTGAACCATTCTTGAAAAAGAATGAGCTTAATGGTGTGTAAAAAAAACTGGCCTATGATGAAAGAGATTTCTACCTTTAATTAATCTTTTTTTCCCATCCTCTCCAAAAAACTTTGTTTATATTTCATGTCAGAAAACACTTCTGAAACTGATTTCACTTTTACTTTGTAATAATTGATTATCCTGACTTTCCCTTCATCTGTAGCCCCCCTTAATGAAACACAAGGTCTGAATTTCAAAAAATGTATGCACCTGTTTACTTTTAGGACTTGTCTACAATATTTTTTGTAAAATCAGTGAACTATGTTTGTATTGGCAAAGCACTCATGGTCCTGAAGGGTTGTCTTGTAATGTGCCATCGTGGTAAATCACATTTGATTGGTAACTAAGAGTAGAACAGTCTTATAATTCCTTGAAAGGTGGAAAGCTTACATTTTGTAAAATAAAGGAAGGATTCTGAATTTATTTAATGCATTATTTGCATTTAAATACAAATAAATACAGCAGAGAAACTATTATAATTGAGCAAATACACTTAGCTTTAAGCTTCTTAGAAGCTCTGCAAAATGTAAAATTAAAATAGATTGCAGAATTGATTCTCTGATTATCAGAAGGAAAGAAACACTTTTTTTAATGGGTCTTTGAGTATTTGGGCAGAAATACTTCACTCTTTGGTGCACCTGGGTGGCTCAGTTGGTTAAGTGCCTAACTCTTGATTTCATCTCAAGTCATGATCTTACAGTTATAGTCGGGCCCTACACTGACAACCTGGAGCCTGCTTAGGATTCAATGTCTCCCTGTCTCTCTATCCCTCCCCTGTTTGTGCTCTCTCTGTCTCTCTCAAAATAAATAAATCTGTTTGAGTTCTCTCTATCTCTAAATGAATGAATGAATGAATGAATGAATGAATGAATAAATAAATAAAAGAAATACTTTATGTTGATGCCTAATGTTCTATCCATATGGAGTGATATCCATTTGTATAACACTCCTAGCTCTCTAGTCCCCCAGCCTGCCATTTTTTTTCCCAGGGTGGTCAAAGGGATTACCTGTATGTTGGGCACTGGCCTTTGAACACTGCTTCTCATTTGGGGCTGCAAATGGTGGCAGAGGTAGTTTCTTGCTTCTCCTTTCTCTATCAGGTCCAGAGAAACAAAATGACCTGGGAAAGTGTGTTTGCTATTCAAATTCAAAATTTCCTTTGGGTAAGTTTTCCAAGACCAAAGCAGCCAAACTGAAAGCTAGCTCTACCCCATCAAGTAATATCTTCCAACTTACCATTCATAATATGAGAGTTTGGGTCTTCATCTGCTGACACTTTTGTTTTATTTCACAATGGGTACAAACCCTAGAGAGATGAGAAAGCTGCTTTGTATTATGCCACTTTTACCCTCATCTTGGCATATTCCTTGGCAAGACTCCTTAGGAAGCTTGTGAAACAGAAGACAAGGCATATAATTTGTAGATAAAAATACATATGGAGAGACCTGGGGTAGAGTCAGGACTTTGAGCCTTGCATTTGACTAGGACACTCTGTGTACCTTCAATGTGAATAATGTGCTATGGCCTATGTTGTAGAGTGTGGCTGGGTTTCCACGTGGAGTTAGGATTCAGGCTTAGGCCTATGAAAATATCACCATTAAAGACCACTGCAGCTTATAGTAAGGAACATTTCCTTTGGCAAGTATTAATTTCCATAGATTTCCATAGAGGTGGTGGGCCTTAAGCAAAGGAGTAGGCCTCAGTAAAGGGAGAGGACTATGCAAACATAGATGTGTCTTAAGAGCTTCAGTTCAGATAACATCGGCCAAGAGGACTGGGATAGCTCAAGAAAACTGCAAGAACAATGTAGCCCTTAGTCAAAATATCAACTTGGTGTCAGGTGTTCTATATGTGACTATGTATGAGCAGGCATAGGATACAAAAAAGGTCTTCATTCACAGACTATCAGGAGCTTAGCCACCATTGGCTGTGTTCGCTATGTTTTCCAATTAACTTTGCAGGACACTTGTAGTGCCAGCTCTGGGTAGGAGGCACTATTTGCTATTGCTTTGACCTGCCTTTGGAGCCAAGAGAGAGAACAGGAAAAGAATAGTCTGGGATTCATGAGACCTGTACTGACCCAAGAATCACTTCATATTACAAAGTCCCACACTGCTCCGGATTTGTTCATTACATAAGCTCTAACCATGGCATGGAATTTTTCAAGACACAAATAATGACCTCTCTCAAATAAGTGATACATTTTATTACTAACTCAATAAAAGGAACAAAAATTTTATAATCATTTAGTGATTTGATCCATTTTAGAGGTTTTTTTGGAATTTTTTTCTAGCAGCACAATCTTCACTGACTGCCAGTGAAGGACACCCAGGGGATCAGGGCTTAGTATAATGGCAGAGGCTTCATAATGACCTGAGCAGCAATGCCCTGATTTATCTTTAGCATTTCACTTTATTCCACCTAAAGTGACTGATATTTTGTCAACAAATATGTGAAAGCACCAATTATATTTACACCTAAAAAGACCATCAGAGTTTACAAGTTCCATAATAAAATTAATAGTTTATACTTTCCTGTTTTTGTTTTTAATACATTATTCTGGCCCTTTCATTTAGAAAGAAACCCACAATTATGTTACTGTTTTCAGATAGGTCTCAAATCTTGCTTTACAGTTGAGAGGGAAGTATGTATAACATTTGGAACCGAATTTGTTTCTTTTGTGATGTGACTGAATTTATCCCATGTCTGCAAACAATAACTTAATTAAGTCCCCAAAGTGCCTTAGGGTGGTAGAGGACAAGACTTAACAAATTTTGAGGCATTGCAGAATAACAAAAGAATTTTAAGTCATTGTTCCTCAGCTACAGGAGGGACTTTTAGTGTATTCCGCTTTGAGGGGCCCTAACAATAGAGGTGCTGTTCCAGTCCTGAGTTCCCATTCCTGAGTTAGTTAGCAGAGACACCAAAGCCAAAAGGCACTAATGACTTGTGCCATCTGGCTTGTCAGCAACCAGTTTTAGCGAAGTAGTTAAGAAATGTACTCATTATTTATGTACCCTGGCTCTATTATTCATTTTGATACATTTCCCCAATGTTTCCACTGATTAGTCAAGATCAAGATCCTGCCTGTGTCTTCTTGAGCATGTCCTTTACGAGAAGGGTTTTCAAATTAAGACAATTTTGTCATTCATTGGAGTAGCATATTCTTTTTGTACGAAACAAAAGTCTTTTAGGTAATTTGGTAAGCTATTTAGGAATGAGCTACTCAAAACACCTCATAAAGTCCCGCTGTTGGTAGGTTAATAAGTTTGTATTTAAGACTGAACATATTTGAAGCTTGAATAACATAGAATGCTAGAGTGGCTTATTTATAATTTCTTCTTCCTAAACTGTACTCAGATTTTGGTGTGATTAGAGTGGATGGCCACTTCCTTTCAGGTATCTAAATGCAGTCTGAGAATGTATCCTTGTTTTCAAAATCATAGTTTCATTCTCACAGTTTTAGAGCTTAGATGAATCTAAATAAAAGGTAGGTAAATTTTTTTAACATCACCCAGTTTTTTGGAAATAGACCGATCTAAAGACTATGTTTGGCTCCTCCTAGATTTCCTCTGCTGAACCCTTTTTTTACTAAACTGCCTTTTAATGGGAGGTTTCTCAAAGGGATGGTTCACATTTCACATTTCATTATGAAGAGATGAGAGGTGCAGAGAGGATAAGCCTCTTGTCCAAGGTCACACAGCTACTAAGTAGCAGAGGTGAGATTTGAATTGAGACTACATGAGATCCCAGAGTCTTTGATATTATAATTTCCCATGCAGCTTCCCGAGAGTTTCTCACTTAGCAAGTCTGAGTGGGGCTGGGGAGTCTGTTCTGTTGTTGTTTGTTTCTTTGTTTTGTGTGTGTGTGTGTGTGTGTGTGTGTGTGTGTGTATTTAACCCCCCAAATGAGGTGATTTTTTTTCATCAGTAAAAGTTGGGAAACTTACCCAGTGAATAAACGTGTAATGTCCATCCTAGAAAAAGGAGAGATTTTTAACAATAATTTGGGTTTTGCTTAGAAATGAGAATACATCAATGCAAACTGAAAATTGTATATGTTCTGTTCTGGGTTCCAGCTATCCGGATCCCAGATAGCTTTCTTTCTTATGAGTAAGCTGGGGAAAGTTGTTTTTCATAACTATTCAGGAGAATATCCTGAGCCTAATAAAAATGGCCTAACACAAATTAGGCAGTAGGTCTGAAAAAACTGACCATGGTTGCTTTGTAAGAAAGTACTGAAAGAGGAGCCAGCCAAGTTATAAGGATGGACATTTTTCCTTTGTTCAGAAGCTTTTGTGACCTGCTGGGTTGAGTCAAGAACAGGAAATATGAAAGTCTCTGTTTTCTTCCAGGACTCTCTTTGGCCCACTGGATATACAGGAAGCGGTAAAAAGCTGTATGGTGGCTCTGTAGGAATTGAAAGTCCTTGGGCAAATCAATCAGACCTGACTCTCCACATCAGCAAGCCAGGATAATAATATTGGCTAAACTTATTTGAATTCCATCTGGATTTACTTACTGGCAAGTGTAAAGTGTTTTCAAAATACCAAATATTATATAGGGCATCCAAGCAGCTTAAATTTCAGCTGCCCTATCCTTTCCTTTCCTGCACTGCTCAGCATGGTGGGATACAGTGAAGCCCCAAATTGCTGGGCTCCCAGGTCCTGGCCCAATGCTGTCCTCATGTGCTGCTCATGCTGGCCAAGACCTGCCTTCGGGCCACCTACTCTCTATTAACCTCCAACAACAATTTTGGCAGTCCTAAAGAAAATTTTGTTTTTAGACTTAGTGATATCGGAATAAAACCATATGAATTCTCTGAAAGTACAAAAGCTTATAATTGTTACTGAAAATGTTTAAGTTTCCCAGCATGTAATTGGGAACTTCCCCCCTCCCCTCACCCCCAAAACATAGGCCTGTCAGACCATGCTAACATGCTTGAGAAATACATGTGCCTCTGGATGCATGAAATTTTTTAATATTTTAAAACCATCTCTAGTTTTCTTACCATGTATATTTGTTTACTGTACACCATAGAAAGCCTTATTTCTCTATCTTTCCTGAATATGTAGTGTATCCGAGAAATGCAACTTTGTGCCTCTGTAGTAAGTTTCCACATACCATCTCTTTGGGATATCTAAAAACCTTCTACATGAACTTCCTAATGTTGATGGACTCAAAGTCCCCTGGATTTCTATTCTCTGGGAACACTTCTCCAAAGCAGAAGAGCAAAGGTAAAGAAATGCTGGATTGAAAAAAAAAAAAGCAAGTGACAAGTGAATACAGGAAAATTCTACCTTAAGAAGTTTCTCCATCTCATTGCCTCATTCTCAGAGCCTATTCAGTACTTGGAAAAATTCATAACCTGGCAAAATACAAGTATTCATTCTCCTCCAGGCTGTAAGCCAAATCAAACCATTCTTTTTAATTACAGGTGAATAATAACACCCTTAAATTTCTTACAAATAACGTCAGCCTCCTTTTGCTTTTGGACTGATGGAAGGTGATGAATGAAGACCTTTTAATTCAGCACAGCTGGATGTCTTTTGTTGCACTTCCTCTCAAACATTGCTGTGCAGATCTGGCCTATTTTGTCAGATGTGCTGAAAACAACCTGCCTGACTGGAGGTGGAAACAGCCTTCAAACAGAAGACATTTGTGTGATTGAATACCCTGTCGGGAAGGCAGCTGTGGCAGTCAATGTACGAGGTGGAAGATATGCCATTTGTTTGAGAGAGAGACAGTGTGTGTGTGTGTGTGTGTGTGTGTGTGTGCGTGTGTGTGCAAGTGTGTTTTGATTTGATGGTTCTCCCAGGACTAAAGAAGGCCCCTCTGGTCAATTTTTGAAGCTGGTATGAAAGTGACGTTAGTACTGCTGTCAACTTTGAGGCTGTAAAAGAGAAGGCCTACTGTCTGGACTTAAAGCCTTTGTTCCCCTATGGTCTTCAGAAAGTCTGTGAGCTGCAGGCCTCTGTGACATCTGGATAAGGAGTTGACTTGCTACAGGTTGCAGCTTACTCAGCTTCTTCCAAGAATGAATTCATAGCATTTCCCTGGGAAGATGGTGAAAGAGTTCAGTGGCCACCCTTCACCATTTCCCTGGCTTTCCATAGGCTTGCTTGAAATGAGTGATCTGTGACAGGGTGCATCTGGACCTTATCTCAGTAGTGCTGATCAGTGTCCACAGAGACATGAGTGTTGTCGCCCATAATAGATAGCTCAGCTGACTCCAGTTTACCAGGGATGTATTCTCTAGGCACAAGGGCCAAGATGGTGAGCCAACAAACTAGTTTCCCAAGATGAAACAAAGCCTTGGACACTCTAAATGTTTTTTGCTAGACTAGGTGCAAAGTGTTTCTCAACTGCCTTGAGAGATAGGTATTGTCTCCATTTTACAGATTTAAAAAATGATAATAAATGAGGCTTGGAAGAAGGATAGGTAGTAAATTTAGGAAGTAATAAATCTAGAGATTCACACCTGAGTTTAGCTTGAAATCCTGTGCTCTTATACAAATTTGACTATTATCATTTTATCAGTGTCCAATAAAACTGAAAGAGATTATTTGAAAAAAGAAACCAGATTACACTTTAAGAAATGTATAATAATCTTATTCAAAAAGGTTTAAACTCTTAGGATTTATTTAATATGCAAACATAATTTGCTAGATTTTTAAAAATGTCCTCCTCTTATTCTCCTTTTAAATGAAAATAACCCCAACAATGATTACTAGATGTATTTGCAACACCAGGAAGAAAGAGGAAGAAGAAGACAAATGGTGGGTGAGACTCTCCTGTTCAGAACTCTGGTTTCATTCCAATTGTCTTTAAATTCCTCGTGTGGAACCACACACCACAATTAATTCACTCAACAAACTCAGTGATCGATCATCAGCTATAAGTACCTACTATAAGATTAGAGAGTTTAACGCTCCAGGTTTGAATATAAATGCTGTATTTGGAGGAATGTTGAATACAGTAAAGAAATGTCCTTAATTAGCTGGAAACCTAAGTTATTGAAGTAAGCTCTATATGTTTAAACTTTATTGCCTTCACATGCTAGATGTTTTGCAATATGTCTTTGGATATGTCTTTGTTTTGAGGGACTGTCCTGTACATTATAAACTTTTTAGCAATATCCTTGGCCTCTATCCACGGGTTGTCAACAGTACTCTTTCACAGTTGTGAAAATAAAAAATGTCTGTAGATATTGTGAAATGTCTCCTGGGAGGCAAATTGCCCTTGGTGGAGTACAACTGCTTTAAAAGATTTGTTACCATATAAAGCAAAAATTAAATCAATTTTGAAGATTATATGTATGTATGTATGTATGTATGTATATACCCAAAAAACACAAAGAACATGGGGTGATAATTGAATTACATTGTTATAAGTTTCCTATATATTTTTACATGTAATAGTTCACTACTGACTCTACACAGTTTGAAATAACTTGAAGATAGACATTGTAATTCCTAAAGCAACCACTAAAAAAGAAAAAACTGAAAGAGATATACTGAAAAGCCAATAGAGAAATAAAAAGGGAATACTAAAAACAATTGATTAACTCAAAAGAAGGCAGGCAAAAAGAAATGGATGAGCAATAATAACAACCAAACAACAATATGAGAAAAAAAGGAAAAAAAGTCACAAAATGGCAAATCTAGAACTAATCATATCAATAATTGCATTAAATGTAAATGAGCTAAGTTTTCTAATTAAAGGCAAAGAGTGTCAATCTGTATAAAGCAGCAAGACCCAACTATATACTGTTTCCAAAAGATACATTTTAATGAAAAGGCACACAGAGCTTGAAAAATTATATGCTATGCAAATACTATTCATATTAAAGCTGAATGGCTATATAAGATCCATCACAAGGGTGAGTAGATCAGGAGAATTAATTTAAATGTGTATGTGCCTAAAACCAGAGTTTTGACAAACATGAAGTAATAACTAATAGATAGAAAGGGAGATGAAGACAAATCTAAAATCATATTTGGAGATTTTAACACAACCCTCTTAGTAATTGTAATAATTAAGCAAAAATAATCACATAAGAAAAGAGAAAATGTGAAACTACTGTATGTATGTATATTTATATATATTATATTATATATTACATATTATATATAAAATAAAGAGAGAGAGATTGTAGGAATTGGCTTATGTGGTTATAGAGACCAAGAAGTCCCATCCAAGAAAGCCAGTGATGTAAGTGTAAGTCCAAAGGCCTAAGATGGATGGGGTTGGGGAAAGTGGGGAGTGGTGACAGCTGATGCTGTAAGTTCTGGTCTGAGTCAAAGCCTGAGAACCCAGAGTACAGATGTCTGAATACAGGAGAAGATGGCTATCTCAACTCAAGTAGAGAGAGCAAATTTTCCCTCCCTCTGCCTTTTTGTTTGGACCTGATTCACTTTGCTTGGATAAAAGATTTCCATAGCTGGAGACTTTGTATCAAGGCTTCTGGCTCCGTTTCACGAGTTTTTTACATGGTCTAAACTTGTTCTTAAGTATGGATATTGTGCTTCAGTCACTCAAATGTTGTCTTAGGTTCTGACAGTGTCAATGTCTGAGTCTTCAAAGACAATACATTGGTCTCAGGTAAGTATCAGAACACATGAGAATTTCCGGAACCCTGAGTTCAAACACAGATTTTAGGTTCATCCCTTGGTGCTCTTAATGCTTTTGACTAAAGGGACTCCTTAGTGAGTAGGTAGGCTGGTCTAAGGCCAGACTCAAAGACAGCAGACTGGTAAGATTGCCTTACCAAAATCAAGTAGATTACCCAAATGGCCAGACAGAACTAGTTGCTCACCAGTGAATATTGATCTACCTACCAGATCAGTGTAGCTATTCCTTGACAGAGAAAGGAAAGCACACATAAATTGAAGACCTTCTATTCTGTGCTTCTATGTGGTCACATGGGAACTCTTCCCTCTCCACAACCTCACACCAGAGATTGAAGAACATTAAACTGTTTAAATGTGAAGATTCTGAGATATCATTCATTTGTAAATGGAAGCTTCTCTTATCCTTCCCATCTCCTACTGTTGACTGCCAGTGAGGCTGCATGAGACAGCAAGATGAGGATTAGATTAATTAAAGTGAAATAAGAAAGCTACATTTCCTTTGCAAATAAGAGTAATTATGTGTTACATTTGTGAGTCTAATATAAAACAGTCTCCTTTAGGGTTCATGACATGTCACATTCCTTTAATTTGATCAGTCGAATATAGTCTTTGAGACACATACCCCCTATTTTCCTAACTCAAAACTCAATTTGCATAATCATATGAGAATCTTAAACTTATGTTATTAAGAGCCTAAGAATAGGTCTGAGTCTGTAATAATTGGAGGTTTCCATCATTTCCCTGATTCCTTATGTTACTGAAAGTGCTTCCATTGTTGCTTTTCAGCTATTCCTCAAGCAGTCTGCTCTACTGATATTCATGTAAGTTCCTCAGAGTCATCCATTTACTCCCTTGCCTACAGATGTGCTCATAGCTACTTTCAGTGCTTCTCTACCAGCTATAGTTCTTAATGTCCAATCTCTATAGACACTCTGCCACGGTCTCTTATGCAGTACCTCACACAATTGTGTGTTGGTCTCTGACCCACCACCACCTTCTCCCACAATGCACCCCTAGTCCCTTTGTTTTTGTGAATCTCTGCTTCACTCAGCTTTGAATCCCTTCCATATAAGGCTGAGTGTTGTCATCTTTGTTACTGGCTTTGATTCATGTAACCCAAAAGTTGTTAACCATTGGCTTTGATGATGCTATTTCATGTACCCCAAGGATTTGGGAGAGGGCTGGGGGATGGTTGGAAGAAAAGCTTGAATTCTATATCAGTTAAGAACTGAGTTCGGCTTAAATAGTTAGGGTTTATTTTTTACTCACCTAGAACAAGGCTAATATGGTAGTGCCACAATGCCTTTTGGGACTCAGGCTCTTTCCATTTCTCTGTCTTCTGGACTTTATGAGTCTTGTTCTCATGGTTGCAAAATGGCTGATGTGCCTCTAGTATCATGCCCATGTTCCATGCAGAAATAAGTAACAAGGGTGGAGGGCAAAGGATGTGTGCCAATAATTTATTCAGTAAATCAAAGGCAAATAAGTAGTTTTTAAATCAAGAAATCAATAGCTTTCCTGAAATTCCCACCTAGTATTCTGCTTTCATGTCATTGGCCAGAATTCTGACACATGGACCATATCAACATGCTAGAGAGTCTGGGTAAGTAATTAGTTTCAACTGGGCACATTGCCAGCCTGAAAAAAAAACACCGTTTTACTAGAAAGGAAGAGGGAGAAATAGATACTGGTTGGCATCAAGTAGTGGTATCACAGCCACCTCCTAGGATGAATATAGAGAAACTACTACAATTGTGAGAAGATAAAAATCCCCTGGTTCTATTTTATGAAAAACAAACACACCAAAAACGTGTAAAAAGTGACAATGAAAAATTGTCAACCATTTTTCAAAATACTGTAAAAAAGTAAACTTGAGGCATTTTAAACTTGGAGCTAGGCATGAACTAGTGCATTTTTTTCCTTTCTCTCCACCTCTTCCTTCTTTTTCTCTAAAATTATAAATGTTTGAATCTCTTTTCCTTGCCTCGTGCATTGTTTGTGTTCTGAGGCGTCCTCAGCCCTGACCCAGAGAAGCTGGCCTCACAGCCAGTGCTGAGAGGGGGCTCCACTTGAGTCCTAGAAGCTCCACCATCAGAGCATTTCTGTCAGACACTTGGGCTAAAAGGAATTGGAAAACAAACAGTTCAAGTCTAACTCTCTAATTGTACAGAAAAAGAAACCAAGCAAAAGTTCAGAGAGTTGACAAGAGGTCCAAAAGCACATCAGAGGCCCAGCCTTGTTTTGATTTATTTGTCTTAGCATTTCCATCCATCATCTTCCTAATTAATTTCCAACAGGTTGAGAGGAAGTTATCATTATGACTGTTAAAGCGATGGGCCTAGTAAGGGGCTTGGAATAGGAATTCCTTTCCTGAATTTTAGTCCAATTAATTGCTATATGATATATGTTTAGTAAAAAATATCTTTTCACAACAGACTCATTATTTTGGATTAAAGTTTCATTTATTCAAAAAACATTAGTGTGGCATAACATATACCTACATTGTATCGATTTCTTCAAAAATCCTACACATTCAAATTAGGGCCCATGATTTATCTACGTAATGACATGTATTGCAAAACTATATTACCAGACACTGTGTTAGGCACTTGTGGCCTCTGCTCTGGGGGTTCAGAAACTTCTTTTGTCCCTGGGAAGGTATGGTACCAAATACCTGGTCATATGATCAGAAAACATTTTTTTTTTTTTTACCTCAACTAATTTCTCCAGGATTTGGGCTGAAATGCAATGATTTTGATACTAGGCACTATAATAATGATAGCACTAGTAGGGATATTTCCCTCTAAGAAGACACTAATTGCATTTACTATTTTTAATCTGCATTGGCCAAAATGATTTCTGCTTGAACCACAATGATGAAGCTAGAAAGTATGACATTTTCAACTTCCCCACCAAAATCAGTTTAAAATCTTGTTTTGAATTGATATATCTTATTATGATGAAATTCTTAAAGGTTTTAATTTCTTTGGCTTATGATTTTAATTATACATTCATTTTTATAACAGCTTGCAACTGTTTAGTATTTGGTCAGGATGGCAAGCAAGACTATGTGTATCCCTTAATAACATTTGCTCTGATTTCTTTGTTTATTATTTTTAATAACTTCTTGAAAATCTTAATCAGAAAGGAGTTACAGAACAAAGAACTCCAGCCTTGACCATAACATGAGGAACCGATTTTAGCATTCTGCAAATTTGCTGAAGGATGAGACCAGCAACAATAGGGTGGTGCTTCAACAGACTCCCTTCTGTGAAAACAACAGCTGGATGTGCCTGTTGCCACTAGTGGGGGAGGGTAAGGTTGGAAGAAACATTTTTTTCTTCTAGAGTTGGAAAGTTTTCAGTTGGAAATCATGATGTCATCAGGATATGTTTTGTCTGTGACTGTAATTTGCATAAGTTCCTTCCCATGGAACTATGTAAAAAACAAAGGAATGTTTCACTGCACATTTTGTGTCTATAATGCCAATACTTTTAAGAGTCCATGAAGGAGACATCATGTACAAAGAATTTCTTTTGTAAATTGTCTTAGAGGAAGAACTTAATGAGAAAGAAACAGGACATGCAAATATTACAACTTCACATTGTACTCATAGGAAGACTGGGATTGTTTTCCATTCCTGTTCATTGACTAATATTTTAACTATGCACTATGTACTTTTGAGAAGAGGATCCTCATTTTCTTTGATATTTATGGCTTAAGATGCACATTCATTTTATTAATCTTTCTGTTATAATTACCTCATGCATTTTGTCATATTTCGGTCTTTGAAAGGTTTTAATCATCAAGCAAAATATATCTAGGACACATTTGGAGATTTATTTTGATATCCAGTTAAGGAATGTTTTGCTATGGAGCGGAGATATTCAAGTATCAAATATCTGGTAATCAAGAGCCATTGAGTTTTTAACATTCCACATGGGAATTTCAACTCCAAAAACTCTATTTGAACCTTGTGTACATGGTTCAAGTTGGCTGGTCAGTCCCATGTAAATCAGATGCTATAAGTAAAATAATGGGGACAGTGGGTGGAGGCAGGTGAAGAGGGTGGGTATCAATGTGCCAGATATACCCAGCTCTAAACTCCTTAATGCTTTTGCAAATTTAACATTGAAAATATTTTTTTACTTTCATTATTGACTTTAAGTTGTGGTGATATGGCCTACTAGGCTATTTTAATCAATATTCCTGCCAAAACAAGCAAAAATACTGAGTAAAATATTTTATAAAAATATCAGTGATGGGCTCCTGGGTGGCTCAGTCGGTTAAGTGTCTGACTTCGACTCAGGTCACGATGTCAGGGCTCCTGGGTTCGAGCCCCGCATGGGGCTCTGTGCTGACAGCTCAGAGCCTGGAGCCTGCTTCGAATTTTGTGTCTCCCTCTTTCTCTCTGCCCACCCCTGCCCCCAACTCATGCTCTGTCTCTCTTTCTCTAAAAAATAAATAAACATTAAAAAATTAAAAATATATCAATGAAAGTATCAAATAACCAAAAAAAAATTTTTTTTAATTAATTTAAGACTTCTCAAGATAACATCTAACCCAAAGCAGGAGCATGGAGTACTATGGTAATGATGGAAACCACTTCTATCCTGAAGGTCTTTGTTGAATGGGGTGAACTTCAGTTTTGAGGTCAGAATTGCCACAAAAAGGACTGAATTTCTAGGACTGCCCTAGAAACAGACCCAGCTAAAAGCTATAGAGCCTCAGGATAAGGGTGAACAGGGATTAAGCTATCCTCATCCCTCTTTACCCCTGGAAGAATGCAAAAACATTTGCCTCAACCCTGAGCCAAGCTAGAGGGAAGAACGCTCCCTGAGAAGTTGTAACCACGTGCCAGCTCTCTCATGGATTTGTAGCACCAGTTAATACTACTTGTATTATCATACACAATTTAAGCTGTACATTTAATTATAAATGCTTCTTTAATCACTTAAAGGATTGGTAGTATTCCCAGGTAACTGGCAGAAGCAAGTGTGAATACTTTTTGGAGGAATCTGCCTTCATCTGAGGCTTAAGAATTGTCACAAATTAAAAAAAAAAAATGTTGCACACATAAGAAATAAAAAAAAAAAACAAGCATACACAGAAAAATTCACACGAGCAGTACAAGCAGAAAGAACACACAATACAAAGATATCTACAAAAATCTATCCTATTTTTGAAGCAAATAAAGAATCCTCTAAATCTCACTCTCCTTATATCCTCTGACAGACTATAATCAGAGCATTTCTCCTGTCACTTTTCATTGTTCACTCATTTCTTTGTTTACAAAGAAATCCTCCTGTCCTGAAGGAGTAAGATTGACTCATTCAAAGTCCCCTTGAGGAAAACAGAGGCACAAAAACAGGAACCGGGAGACATCTGAATTTATAATACAGAAATTCAACTGATCTCTATAATAGGAATTATTAGATTGAACCATAGAAACTTGTCATTTTTCCCAGGTCAACAACTATTGAATGAACATCAGCAATTTCATATGATTCAACCTAATACATTAGCTGAGCTAAGCTGAGGTTTCAAAGGGACCTCAATACAGAGTACAAACACTATGGTTTAACTCTCTCACAGGTGTGATCAGTTTGTGGTTTGTGGTATGTCTCTTCCTCAATATATGTCTTTGAAGTTCGCTCTAATTTCCCTCATTTCCTAGCTGTCAGGCAGAGTGAAAGATGAGGCTCAGGATAAGTATCTTTCTAAAAAGAGATAACACAAGGGCACCTGTGTGGCAGTTGGTTTAAAGACGGACTTCAGCTCAGGGCATGATCTCCTGGTTCGTGAGTTCCAGCCCTGCATCGGGCTCTGGGCTTACAACTTAGAGCCTGGAGCCTGCTTCAGATTCTGTCTCTCTCTCTCTCTCTCTCTCTCTCTCTGCCCATCCCCTGCTCACGCTCTTTTTTTCTTTTTTCCCTCTCTCTCTCTCTCTCAAAAATAAACATTTAAAAAACGTTTTTGAAGAGATAACACAGAAGTTGAGCACATCTCATTTGTTTATATCCCAAAGGCCTGAAATTAACTAAACATGGCTGTCCCTAATTTCAAAATTTATATTCTCAGTAATTCTGTCATCTTGTCTTCTCCTCTCTTGAGGTTTCTCCTCTGCTAATTGTTTCATTAGAATCCTTTATCTAGTAATTGCTTCCAGTGAAGTACACCTTTTTAAATATTTTTTTGAATTATTGCATATTCACACATATCTTTTTCTTTTCTGCTAAATGATTAATTCCTTTCTCACTTTCTTTGTTGTGGATAAAAAGTTCAGTGCTAAATGTAATTGTTTTTCCTTTGCAAATAACCACTTCTTTGTTTTGTAGCTCATGAAGATGACTCCTCAGAATTCAGGAATTTTATCAGGAAAAAATACAACATTAATATGTGCCTTTTCCGATGAGCCCTTCCTGGAACTCAGTGAGACCTTATAATCTGAAAATTCACATCTTTCCTTTGCTTAGAGAAATTTAAAAATGTTATTGACCTAACAATTTCCTCTCCAACATCTGCTTCTTTTTCTTCTGGAACTCCTGTTTTCCCATTTTAGGATTCCCATTTCTCCTTTCAGAATGGTCTCTATAGTCGGGTTATCCTAGAAACCTTGGGTAACTGCACAGCATTCAAGAAGGTAATTCGATCAAGCTGTGTTAGGCTGTGGAGGCTGCGAAAATGCATGACAAGCTGTTTCAGACCAGTGCACTGGGGACTGTACTGAGCATTGAGTATCTCAAGATTGATGACGTGTACTTGGCCCAGTTGAGGAGGTCTCCAGAAGTTTTCAGACAAGTCTCCATCCTGGCGTGCTCTAGGCTTATGGGTATAAGACAGGGCTTAGAAGAGAAACAGGTATGCTCTCAGTCTGATGTGAACTTGAGTCACTCAGATGCTATGAACTACAACTATGTAGGTTTTAATAAGACCTTGGAGGCCAGCAGATTTGCATCTTCCTCAGAGAATGTTATTTTTTTAATGCATTTATTTTTTTAATTTTTTTTTTAATGTTTATTTATTTTTGACAGAGACAGAGACAGAATGCGAGGAGGTTAGGGGCAGAGAGAGAGGGAGACACAGAACCAGAAGCAGGCTCCAGGCTCTGAGCTGTCAGCACAGAGCCCGACGCGGGGCTTGAACTCACGAGCTGTGAGATCATGACCTGAGCCAAAGTCGGACGCTCAACCGACTGAGCCACCCAGGTGCCCCTCGGAGAATGTTATTGATCTCTCTGCTGTATATTCAGATTCTGCTGATGTTCTTCTGAATCTTTTAGGTGGGCACAAGTAAGCAGTTTTGGTTTCTGTGCCTGATATTTCTGTCAGTTATACCAGTCATGTATATTTATCAATATGTAGTCGTCATAACATCCAATTGTTGTATATTTTTCTTTATGTTTGTCATGTATTCGTACTTCTTCCTCTGCCTTGTTAGACCTCTCCTCCACCTGATCATTCAGTTTCATTACAATTTTTCTCTCTTCAATTCACCATTTCTTTAAGTTAAAAATCATGTTGTTTTCCTAAGTCTCAGAAAGATTATAATGTGTATGTGTGTGTATGCATGTGCTGTCATTAACTTTTCTTATGTTTTTGTTATTATTTTATGGGTCAGTTGTCTTCTTTTCTCCCCCAAGAGTTCCATTTTGCTCTATACCATCTTTTCTGGGTCTTGTGCTTGTTTTTCCTCTAGCTGGTTCCTGTATCCACTTAGGTGCATCACAATTGTTCTTTGCCTATTCCTTGGACTTCATACCGAAACCGTAAGTGTCAGCTATCTGGTGGGTGGTGGTGGATGTAGCAGGCTCTTCTGTTGGGGACAGGTGACATATTGGTCAGGAAGAGGGAAGTATCCTATTGAGGTCCCTTGAGTTTGTTTCTATGTTCCTTGTTCTTCACAGCTGCAAGTACTTTCCTTGTCTGCCACATTCCTAGTGAAAGTGTGTGCAGAGAGAGATAAGAGTAAATTCGTCAAGAAACTTTCATGAGGGATAGCACCCTACTTCCTCTAATGGACCATAGATGCCCTCAAACAAATCTCTTTCCAGGATGCACTCCGTTCTGACCCACACGTCAGGCCATCTTTGATTGGTACAAAGTGGGAAAAGTAAGGAGCTTGAACCCCTTAATAAGATACCATGGATTCTGAAGTTTGTTCATGCTCAGCAGCAGTGTGGTGCTGAACCATACTGGAACCTGAGGCAGGAAGAAGGTTCACTAATACTGTTCATGACTTTATCAAAAATTTTGAGATTTTGTCCATTATGGATTTTTTGTATTAATTTTGAAGTTTAAAATATTGCATTAAAATATTATTTATCTTGGTTACTGAGGTTTTTGGCACCCACTTTACTTTTAGACCTAAGGTGAGTTCTTCACTCGCTTCACCCTTGCCCTGGCCCTCTCCTGACAGGTCCTGCCTGCTTCCAAGCTTTGGAGGCTTACCAAGCTCAGGAGGAGAGCTAGTGTTTGGATTGGAGCAAGGAGAGGAAGGCAGGAGTTTCCAAACACCATAATGGAAGACACTGAAAAGAATTTTTAAATACAAAAAGGAAAAAAAATGTGCATAATTTTTCATCTCATCCTTAATGTTCCAGTTGTGTTGTTTTCAAATTTATATGAAATCAACTTAAAAACAATCCATCTGTGAAAAAAAAATCAAACCATGCAGAAGGATAAAAATAAAAATAAAAATTGTAATTATTTCCCACACCCAAGCTTCTGCCTTCCTCAGAGGTAAACATCTAACCATTTTAGTATAAGATTGATTGCTGTCTTCAGTTTTGGAAAATTCCATCTTTATTACTTCTTTGATTAAACACCCCTCTCCCCCTTCTTTTTTTTTTTTCAGGAACTCTTAACTGTTAGACTCCAGGTCTCCTGAGTTCAATTCTCTTAGGTTTGCTTTTTTGTGTTGTTCTTTTGCTTTTTGTTGTAAGGGAGCACTTCAAATGTACCTTCTAGCCCTTGGGTTTACTTTTACATTTTGGCAGTTGTAGTTTTCATTTCCATTACCTTGTTTTGCCTTACTTTAAAAAAAATGTTTTTAATGTTTTTATTTATTTTTGAGAGAGAGAGAGATCGAGAGAAAGCACAAGCCAGGGAGAGGCAGAGAGAGAGAGGGAGATGGAATCCAAAGCAGGCTCCAGGCTCTGAGCTGTCAGCACAGAGCCTGAAACAGGGTTCAAACTTAAACTGCCAAGATCATGACCTGAGCTGAAGTCAGAAGCCCAACCAACTGAGCCACCCAGGTGCCCCTATCCTATTCCTTTTTTTATAGCGACCTGTTCTTGTCTTATGAATTTGTAATCAAAATAAATAAAGTATATTACAAATAATGGTATAAAAGTATATAATACTAAGAACTGATATGGTTTGAAAGGTAGGATTAGGATTCCTTGAGAAAATGACATTTGAGTGGAAATCTAAATGCTAAGAAATTACTTGTATTTCTAGGAAAAATTACCTAGTCAAGGAGAGATGGGTTTAAGAATAGTCCAGAAATAGGACTGTGGATTGAGGACTTTGTCCATTCAGTAAATTCTTTACTAGCCAACATATTTTCAGTTAGGATTTTAGCTCAGCACAAAGCTTTCAGTAACATATAGTGTTGACATGTAGCACCATCAGCCCTAGTGTCTAAATATTTTTTAGTTGTAATTTTATATACCATGTGGGTACTAGAGTTATTCAGGGACTATTTTTAAATCTATATATGTTTACCTTTTTTATTTTTACTATTTTATGTATAACTTTAAATTTTTTTCTTGTATTATTTAAAAATATATGTATAGATATACTTAGCATTTTGTGATTGAGGTTTTCCTTTTCTCCTATGACAAATAACATTTGTAAATGTACCATGGGACCTCAGTAAATATTTATTCAATTTGGAGTATACAAAGATCTATGCATATCTATTACTAATAACCAGATTCAGATTGTATACAGATCTACATTTTAATTGATTTTTGACCTACTTAAATCATAAAAGATTTAAATACATATTAAAGACCCCCACTATTGTATTTATGGTTTATTTTACCTCTTTTCTTTAAGTTTTGACTTCGTATATCTCTATAAAATATTACTCTGCTTGTAAATTTTCATGGCTATCTTTTCTTCCTAGTATTAGATAATCTTTTAATGTTTATACATATATATACACATATGTGTAGTAATTGTATATATATATATATATATATATACATATATATATATAATTTTTTTTCACCTTGAAATCCTTTTTGTTTGAATGGATTTTACAACCTTTGACTTCATTTAATAAATCTTTCTCTGACTTGTACTTTTAACTACTCTTTATAACTTTTAAGGAATTTGTGCCATAAAAATTAGGGTTAGATTTGCGTTTTCACATTAAATGAGAATCTTTATTTTTTTTAATCCAGATTAATACACTAAACTATTAAATTTGAACTTATGTATTTTCTCCTTTAAGAACACTTTTTAAAACTGTGCCTTTAGGGGCGCCTGGGTGGCGCAGTCGGTTAAGCGTCCGACTTCAGCCAGGTCACGATCTTGCGGTCTGTGAGTTCGAGCCCCGCGTCGGGCTCTGGGCTGATGGCTCAGAGCCTGGAGCCTGTTTCCGATTCTGTGTCTCCCTCTCTCTCTGCCCCTCCCCCGTTCATGCTCTGTCTCTCTCTGTCCCAAAAATAAATAAACGTTGGAAAAAAAAAAAACTGTGCCTTTAATTTTGTAGTTATAGTTATAATTATTTAGATTTATCTGTATGGTTAACTCTTTTCAATTATATTATGTCATCTATATTTTTTAGATCTTAATTTGTATTCATTTCTAGGTCCTCATATTTTAAAAGACTACCTGCGTTCTATATTTTATGACTCTTTGCGTGTATATAGCCTACAAATACAAAGGACACGTTGGCTATTGACTTTTTCTCTCAAAACTATGTAGTCATTGCTCCATTTGCTTTTGAGTGTTTTGTGTTTTACAGAGGTAATTTGAGACAGTCTAATATTTTTCTTTTATAATTAATAAACTAGTTCTGCCTGGATGCTTTTCATGCTTTTATGTATCGTCACAGAAGAATGTGACTGAGTTGTATCTGGATACAAACATATTTTCCTGGAGTTCAGGGTAAGCTCTTTCAATATACATGCATAAAAAAGAAAACTATATGTATATATATGTAATCACACACACACACACAAACACACACATACACACAAGCACACACACCGATTTTTTCCTTCTCTGCCATATAGTCCTGGAGCAGTTCAGTGAGTACCTACTTAACCATTCTAAGGTTACATTTCCCCCTCTCTAAATTGGATTCATACAAACTAACTCAGAAGATTATTTTAAGAAGTAAATGAGATCATTCAGCTGAAGTATTTAGCAGACTGCCTGGCACACAGTAAGAGCACATCTTAAATGAGAATATTTTTCAGTTCAGATAAGCTTTAATTATTTCTTATTCTTTCTGTTCAAGTTACGCTCATTTCTCCACTCGAAAATGGCTACAATTCTTAGTTTTCTCTCCATTTTTCTGTGCTTTAGGTATATCATCTATCTCAATATTTTTTCCCTCTTGTCTTATCTTAACCTCCTGGCAAACTATCTCAAATTTGCCTTCATGAATTTGTGGGAAATTAGTATCCTACAGAAGACAGTTTGAGAAACAGAAATCTAGAGGATGCTTGCTCTTTTAAGGTGGAATATGCTTCCTTGCCACTCTTACCTGTCCTCGTTTTCTGATACTCTGAATTTTAAAATATCTGACAAACTACACTGTGTAACATATTATGTTACCAAGTCAGCTTGCCTGAAGTGTTTTGTTTGTGGGTCTAAACTGGTCTGAAGGTGTTATTCCGCTTGGGGTCCACCATGAGAACCTGATGTCTGTGCCCGGGGAGCTGTGTTCTCATGAGGCTGTGTCGCTTCTCTTTTGTTGCCGTTGGTGGGCAGAACTGTGAGTGCAGTAAACTCCCTTGTATTTGCTGGAGCCATCGATGCATAGAAACCATGCTGTTTTCTATGCAGAAGTGGAAGAAAATGTCTCTTTCTTCACAATTGGAAATGTGTCCTACCTATTCTATACAAGCATTGTGGAATCTCCAAATGTTTCACAAGGATTTTGGAGAAACTGCCATTTATGGTTTTGTCTTTGTTTTTACACATAGTCTATGCTCTTGCTAAGTTTTAGATATAAGTTCACGGGACAGACAGGATATACTCAGACTTGGCCTTTCTGACAACTGAAAGATTTCATGGATTTTTCTCTTCTTTCCAGGGGAATTCTTCCTGTAAAGACTTTTTGGTCATATATGCAAAAGCATTCATAGTGGCTTTGTCTCTCCAGATGCTTAGGCACAACCCATCTTCTCGAGCCCACTCACTCCTCCACAGACAGCATACACTTCATTCTTCCAAACAGCATTTATGGACATTTGCTCCTTTGTAGGAAACACCCATAAAACATTTTCACTCTAGATCAACACCACAGTCCTACAAGCTCTTAGGTGAACAAAAAAGAACTTTCAAAGAAGGGAAATGACTTTTCTAGTGTCATATGGTTGGTAGTAGCTGCTTTGGGGCTAGAATCTAAGTATTTTAACTCTAGATTTCACTTTATTTTCTTAATTAAATTTTAATTAATTTAATTACACTGCTTCTTTACTCCTTGTCTGTTGGCTAATAATCTACCTAATCCAAATGATACTCATACCTTACCCAGACATGACTCTGAAAACTAGAATATTAAAAAAAAGTGATATCCTTTTCCGGGACTAATGAATAAAAGCCATACATTCACAGTGTAGGCTTTAAAAATTAAAGAGAACTTCAAGATAGATGATTAAGCTACAATGACTTATTTCTAAAAGAACGGCTGCAAGCATTAACAGTAACACTCTGGTGAACAATGATGACTACTCTAATGACAGGAAGGTCTTTTAAAATTCGGCAGAAGTGAAAGGGTTCATGACCACTACAACTCCATTTATTAGAAGATTGCTCGCAGCAATATGTCTGATGAAGAGTTAAGGGTAGATGCAGTTGCATTCAGTAAAAGAATTGTTTCTTTGGCTGACTGTTATTTTTATGATAAATGTCTCATGCTATTCATTCACTGGATATTTTAAACAGTATTTTACTGACCCATACTCCTTTTCCATTCAGCTGTGTTTTAAGATACTTGAAAGGAAGTGACAACACAAATCTCATTCCTACAAGACAGTAGCTGAATATCCTTTTCATTCTTTCCTTTCTGGGCGTAAAATTTCTTGGGTAAATGCATCTCAGAGGAAAGAGATGCATCAAAGAAGCCAATTCTGCTGGTTTGGTGCCTTTTGCAAAGGAGGGTTGCTCTCTTCGAAAACAGAATGTCTGGAAGACAAGAAGACTTAGACCAGGTCACCTGCAAAGTAGGACACTCAGGAAACAGGCTGATAGTTTCCCATTGCCACTGGCAATCAGAGAAAGCATTTTCTACCCAACTGCCCTCCCTTTGTTACAGCAGTTTAAATGGTGGTACACCCTACTTTCAATAACAACCAAGACTTGAAAACCATACCTATCCTTCCAATCAGAAAGTCTGTACCTAGCATCTATGCTTCAAAAAAATAAAATTATAAGGATGTAATGTACAGCATGATGACTATGGTTAATACTATGGTATTGCCTATTTGAAAGTTGCTAAGAGAGTGAATCTTAAAAGTCTTTATCATAAGAAGAAAAGAAATTTTTTTCTAACTGTGTATGGTGATGGATGTTACCTAGACTGAGGTGATCATTTTGCAGTGTATACAAATACCAAATCATTATGTTGTATGCCTGAAACTAATATAATACTATATATGTCAATTATACGTCAATACATGTTTTAAAAGATGAAAATAAAAAAAAGAGATTTCAAAGGTATAGTAGCCAAGATTTTGAGATATACGACGAATTGGAATGAAATGATAGTTTTTCAATATTGATTATTTAAATTAAACACACATCCAGGTCCCTGACTGCACCATTTTTAGGTCATAGATCATCTATGTGTGAGAAGTGTCAAAGATTTATCCAAGGTAGAGATTAAGTACAAGACAGGAATCTAAATTCCAAAACAGAAAACCAGTTTTTAGATTTACCCTAACAACCAGTGTTCCCTTACTAACTCCAAATGTATTTTTAAAATTTTTTTAAATGTTTATTTATTTTTGAGAGAGACAGAGACAGAGACAGAACATGAGTGAGGGAGGGGCACAGAGAGAGGGAGACACAGAACATGAAGCAGGTTCCAGGTTCTGAGCTGTCAGTACAGAGCCTGATGCAGAGCTTGAACTCATGAACCATGAGATCATGACCTGAGCCGAAGTCAGACACTCAACCAATTTTGGTGGGTATATTAATTTACTGGGACTGCCATAATAAAATACCACAGACTGGATGACTTAGAGAATAGAAACTTGTTTTCCTGCAGTCCCGGAGGCTGGAAGTCCAAGATCAAGGTATCTGCACATTTGTTTTTTCCTGAGGCCTCTTCTCCTTAGCTTCAGATGGCCTTGCCCCTGTGTCCTCACATGGTGTTTCCTTTGTGCGTGCATATCTTTTGTTCTCTCCCTCTTCTTATGAGGTAAGGACCTATCCTTGTAACTTCATCTAACCTTATTTACCTCCTTAAAGTTCCTATCTTCCAATATAGTCACTTTAGGAATTAAGATTTGGGGAACACATAGTTCAGTCCATAACAGTGAGTTATTTTTGTTCACTGAACTATTAAAAGAGATAAATCTCATGTACGGACAAAATTTATTTAGGGATTATTTTTCTAAGGGATATCTTACTTATTTTTTAGTCAAATGCAAGCCTTAGAGGATCATATCTAATGACTGAGAGATGCAATTGTGCTTTCCCTCCCATTTCTTTCTCCCGTGTACTTAACACTGAAAGGCAGTCGGTGACACTTAGCGTTTCCATTCATGGAGCTTGTGCATGAAAAACACCTTTAATTGTTGCCTCACCCCACAGATAATAATTTTGAAACTTTCAGCTTTATTATTGTTGTTAGGATTAGGTGGCTAAAATGTTATATTGTATACACTGCATTAGAAAAATATGTTTTGGTTTGTGGCGCTCATTCTTGTAAAATGATCCCCAGTGACTTCTACCTCCTTGTTACCATGTCTGTGTGTAATCCTCTTCCATATTGAATTGTTTTCTTTCTTTTGTTCTTTCTTTCTTTCTTTCTTCTTCTTTCTTTTTTCCTGCATGACCCATAAACTACAGTAAAAAGTGACAGGGTACGATTTCTGAATTTTGGTCACAAAATTCACTGCAGCTTCGGCTCTGACCTCTTGGACTGCTCTCTGTTAGAGAAGGCAGTCACAAAGCCACCAGCCACACATATTCAGACAGGTGAAAGAGTGGGGAAATGGGGCTACTGGTAAACAACCAGCACCAAGTATCAGCTGTGAGAGTAAGCCACCTGGGAAAGGAGGCCTCCCGCCCCAGACAAGTTTTGAAAAAACTGCTCTTCCAACTGACATCTGACCTCCATAGCATGAGACGTCCAAGCAAGAACTCTCAGCCAAGTTCTTTACAAATTCCTGTCCAGCAGAATCTGTGAGCATAATACATGATTGCTTGTTGCCACTAAGTTTGGAATAATTTTCTGCAAGATGTTAAACAACTGTGGCAGGCGTAATATTGTAATTTAACTTCATGATGTTTTAAAGCTATCATTATTTTACTAATTTAAAGTTCATTAAATGTTAATTCTCTGTTTTAAATGATTGAATTTATTATACCCTGAGTATTTCCCCCTGTATTCTAATCTTCAAGATGTCTAAAAATATTCTTTTCTTCCCTTTCTCTCCTCCGTCTTGTGGCATTTCCTTTTCTCTTTCTCTCCTTTCCTTTTCTCTTTCTCTCCTTTCCTATTTCTTTTCTCTATTCTACAAACATGGATTTAATGCCTATGACAAAGATTGGACACAAATCCTTTCAACTCCTCTCATTCAAGAGATAGAGTCTATTTCCTCCTGTCTTTAAATCTGGACTAGCCTTATGGCTTGCTTTGACAGACAGAATGCAGTAGAAATGATGTGCCACCTGGGTCAATGCTTTGAGACCTTGAATCTTCTCTTCTATTTTTCTTTCTTACTGCTTTGAGATCAAAGTGCTTTGAGATCTCTTGCTGCTTGGGAGGAAGTCTAGGCTAGCCTCTTAGAGGATAGATTTGGGAGACAGACACCTTGCATTTTAGATATAAATTATCAAACCATAAGAAGCACATTAGGACTAAAGATCTGAGAATTAGAGCTAAAAGCAGTAACTGGAGAGACCTGAGCCTTGATTCTTGAGCACAAAGTGGGTGTATCCCGTGAATGAAAAGAATGTGATTGTCTTTTGGGTAGCCAAAGAGGCAGATTAGTTCTGTGCCATTACATCCATTCTTGTCACCATGTTCTTCTCACTTTTTAGCTGGCCCTTGGAACCACCTCTTCTTAGGCTACTAGACCCACCAGCACCCAGGCAACCCATAGAACTGCAGCCTCATCAGTAACCTAATGAGTTAGTCTGGAAAGACTTAAAAAAGAACTACCCACTACCCAGCTGAGCCCACTGCCCAGCTGAGCCCACTGCATCATGGGCAAATAGATCAGTTGAATATTTTAAACCCATTGTATTTTTGGAGGATTTGCTATGCAGTAATGGGAATATAGAAGAGAATATGTAGAATAGAAAATAGAATAGGGGCACCTGGCTGGCTCAGTCAGTAGAGTATGCCAGTCTTGATCTCGGGGTCATGAGTTCAAGCTCCGTGTTGTGGATAGAGATTACTTAAAAAAAATTTTTTTTAAAGGAAAAGAAAATAGAATAGAATATGGATTATTTCTTCTTCACATTATAGGTTGCATTGAAATTATTTGTGAAGATATATTATCTAGGAAGTTCATTTTAGGATAGAAATGGTATTATAATGTATTGGTTATTAAAAGAGAATTGTTATATAAAACAATGAGTTAATTAGGCCTGACAGAGTTGATATATATGCTGATTTAAGTAAAGTGACGAACTAAATGCCTGTGGCATTTATCTCCATGATCATCCGAAATAAGATCATCTTTTATTAAAAAAAAAAAGGCAGAATTCCTATAAAGCAACAAAAATTGCTATATATTTTAACGTGCACTCTGAGACACGCTGCTTTACACACATTATCTCAAGTAATTCTTCCCCTAACATTCTTATAAGTATGTGGCACTGAGCTACCAATCAAAAGACTCAGGTGTAAGTCCTAATATGGTCACTTACTATCTATTATTTGGGGAAGTCACTTTATTCCTAAACCTCAATTTT
Organism: Leopardus geoffroyi; assembly: GCF_018350155.1. NCBI lineage: Eukaryota > Metazoa > Chordata > Mammalia > Carnivora > Felidae > Leopardus > Leopardus geoffroyi. Next base: position 100,382,300 of record NC_059327.1, on the reverse strand, counting down.
CTTGTTAACAAAATGGATGAAGACAATAAATGTAATGCACAGGAGGAAAACAATACATGTAGATTGACATGAGGATCATTCATAATAGTAATCAATCCATGAGGATCTAATTTAGGATTCTGCTTGAATAGATTATCACATTGAATACTAAAACATAATTGTAGAAATGATAAATTATTCAGCATAAAAAGCTACATAAAAACAATAGAGAAGAAAATAGTGTGTGTAATATTTAAATTTTTATTATATACATATATTCAAACAAAATTTTATTCTTCCGTTCACAGAAGACTAGCAAGAAAATATACATCCTTTGTAAGAATCTTGTCATGTCAGACAATGCACTATAAGGTAAATAATGCAAAATTTTCTATTTATAAGTTTTAAAAGCTTGTGTTAATGACAGAAATGTTAGGTCTGGAAATTGGTAAGAAGTGAAAAATTCATTTATAAGGAGTATTTTTTTTAACTTAGAAATATTTGTTTATGGTACAACCCCCCACAAAACTAAAATTTCTTGTAGTTATGTGTGCGTGCATAAACACATATGTACATATATATGCATGCACATAATAATGGAAAGTCATATGACAAAAAATTAACAGTAATTATTTTGGATTATGGGATTATAAATGATTTAAATATTTTTGCTTATGCCTTTTAATTTTTCTTCTGCATAGAAGAATTTTGAATTCACAATTTTGAATGTTTTTGAATTTAAAAAGAAAACCATAGTTTATTACAATGAAAGCAAAATGTTTTAAATGTTTTTCTATTTTATTTAACTATAAAAATTGCTTTAAGTATAGAAAAACATTGGGGAAAAATCTTAAAAATCCAATAATTGAGAAATGATTTAATAAATTTTGATACAATTTTGTGAAGTTTTGTGCAACCATTAGCATGATATTAAAATGCTAGTGATTTAATTGGAAGTGAAAAATGGTGACTACACCATTATAAATACGTCATGATTTTAATTATGTACAAATTCTGTTTGCATTATCTTCAGTTGTGTGCATCATCTAGAATGTACGTATTTTCTTTAGCGATTTTTAGTATTTTTGAATATCTATTTTAGAAATATGATGTTGTGTTAACCCCAAGTATTTTTATTTTTTCTGAAAAAGAGTCATCTTCCTACTTTAGACTGACCAGCAAATATTCAAAATGTGCTGGAATTTTCACCTGTGTACAATTTTTTTTTAATTTTTTTAAGGTTTATTTATTTTTGAGAGAGAGAGAGAGAGAGAGAGAGAGAGAGACAGAGTGCTAGCAGAAGAGAGGCAGAGAGAAGAAGACACAGAATCTAAAGCAGTTTCCAGGCTCTGAGCTGTCAGCACAGAGCCTGCTGTGAGGCCCGAACTCATGAACCATGAGATCATGACCTGAGCTAAAGTCAGATGCTCAACTGACTGAGCCACCCAGGCAACCCCACCTGTGTTTAATTCTATTAACATAGTGTTCACTTATATTGCCTTATGGTGAATATTAAGATATGACTGAATAGCCTAGATCTTGGGAAATATACTACTCAGTTTTATTTTATCTGACTGTCAGGACTGCTGGACAAAATTGTAACTATTCACTGGTGATTATGTACATAATCTTACTCTGGGGTATGAAGGTCTAAACTTTAAGGCATGGGGGTCACTTACATCTCTAGGATTCAGTACCCTCAACTATAAAGGGAAGGAGCCATGTCAAATAATCTGTAACATCTTTATCTCCTCAAACTCTTCCAGATTGTACTACATAGATTGACACCTTCATAGATTGTAGATGACCACAAACCTAGGAGCACATCATTTGTACAATAATTACATATTTTTATTATTAGCTCTGTCCTCATCATTAAGCATGGTTAGTGTGGATCTGACCAAGAAGTTGGTAATAGCATTATTCTATTGAATGGGCCATTAAAATTACATTTTAACACTTTTTCTCTTTTCCCTTTTCTTTTTTTTCCCCTAAATATCTTGTCATCTTTATTTTGGACTACCATTTAGCTCATCCATTAGTCCATTAGTTAGGTAGTCCATGATAAGATGACAAGTTTTCTGTGCAAAGAATATTGTATAGAATTTAGAAACTATTATTAATAAATATATGTTTCATATGTTCCTTTTTCCAAGACTGACACTCCTCCTACGAATAAAGAATTTTGCAAGTTAAAATTATATATGTATGATTAAAACATTTGTACTCTTGCTTATTGTACAATTTGTACTACTAGATCATTGTAGCCTTTTCTCTGACAAGTTTCTTCCCAAAGGTACCTATTTTCTGTTTAGCATTCTTTGATTTAAGCCATTGGTCTGTCTGTTGAGTGGCCAAAGACTCTATTGCTTTAGTTCTTTAAATATTTGATTGACTGATTGATTGGTTGATTGATTGAGAGAGAGGTGGGGGAGAATCTCAAGCAGACTCCATGCCCAGCGCCAACTCCAACACAAGACTTGATCCCATGACCATGAGATCATGACCAGAGCAGAAATCAAGAGTCGGATGCTTAATGGACTGAGCCACCTAGGCACCTCTGCTTTAGTTCTGATTTATGTGTTATAGAGATCTTGGGACTTTTCATTTTTCATTTTATTTATTTTAACTCCCCTGAAGTATTTCAGTCTTAGGTATTAGTTTTATTTTCTAAAAACCAGTTGAATTGTGAAGACTTTAAGAAGTTCTAGGAGAGGGGCTCCTGGGTGGCTCAGTTAGTTCTAGTTAGAGGGGCTCCTGAAGTGTTCGACTTCAGCTCAGGTCATGGTCTCGCAGTCCAAGAGTTCCAGCCCCGCGTCAGACGCTGTGCTGACAGCTCAGAGCCTGGCGCCTGTTTCAGATTCTGTGACTCCCTCTGTCTCTGACCCTCCCTTGTTCATGCTTTGTCCCTCTCTGTCTCAAAAATAAATAAATGTTAAAAAAAAAAAGAAGAAGAAGCTCTAGGAGAGAAAATAAAGACCATTAATAGTGAGGCTTTCCTTGTCCCCATCCCTCATATAATCATGCCCTTGCAGCCATAATAAACTAACTTTTCTAAAACTGCTCTTATTAATTAACTTGTAATTGCATATTATTGGTGTTTTCATTAGTTGATTGTCAATTTTCCCACCTGGGGTTTAAGCTATATGAGAGCAGTGACTTTCATGCAGCACTGTATAGCCTGTGTCCAGCTCAGTGCCTGTCACACAAAAAGAAAACAATATTTGTTTTCTCTTTAATTTTTAGTGTTTATTCATTTTTGAGAGATGCAGAGAGACAAAGCATGAGTGGGGGAGAGGCAGAGAGAGGGAGACACAGAATCTGAAAAAGGCTTCAGGCTCTGAGCTGTCAGCACAGAGCCCAATGCAGGGCTCAAACTCACGGACTACAAGGTCATGACCTGAGCTGAAGTTGGATGCTTAACCAACTGAGCCACCCAGGTGACCCAAAACAATATTTGTTAAATCAATGAAAGAACTGTGAGAATATCAGGGATAATTTTCAAAGAGATGAGAACAAAAAGTTGGTTATATTGACAGGAAGAAAAAGGCTGAAGGAAGTCACATTAATTTCAAGTAAATTAATGGCAAACATTATTAAATATTTCATATATTTTGGGCTAACTTTTGAGGTGTTACAATTTGCTTTATTTAATTCTCACAAAGGCCACTCAATATTCATATTTATTGTTCCCATTACTAAGGCTGAGGGAGTTAGACAAGTTGTCTCAGAAAAGCAGGAATTTGGGGCGCCTGGGTGGCACAGTCGGTTAAGCGTCCGACTTCAGCCAGGTCATGATCTCGCGGTCCGTGAGTTCGAGCCCCGCGTCAGGATCTGGGCTGATGGCTCAGAGCCTGGAGCCTGTTTCCGATTCTGTGTCTCCCTCTCTCTCTGCCCCTCCCCCATTCATGCTCTGTCTCTCTCTGTCCCAAAAATAAATAAACGTTGAAAAAAAAAAAAAAAAAAAAAAGGAAAGCAGGAATTTGCATGTTTGGGTACAGTGATGTTAAAGACTAAATTATACCTCCCAAAAAGTGTATGTTGAAGCATAATATCCAATGTGACTATATTTGGAGATAGAGCCTTAAGGAGGCAATTAAAGTTGAATGAGATCTTAAGAACAGGGCCCTAAGATATTAAGACTAGTCTTAGGAAAAACACCAGACACACACACAGAGAAGAGGCCATGTGAGGACACCATGAGAAGGCAGTTACCTACAAGCCAGGAAGAGAGACCTCACCAGAAACCAACACTGACAGCTCCTTGATCTTGGAATTCTAGCACTGAGAAAATAAATTTCTGTTTCTGTTGTTTAAGCCACCAGTCTGTGGTATTTTGTCATGGCAGCCTAAAAAGACTAATACAAGAAGAGAAGGAGAAAAAAGAAGAGAGAAAAAGAAAGGGCAAGGGGTGGGAAGAGAGGAACGAAGAAAGGAGAGAAATACAGAATTGAAGTTAATGTCAAGAAATAAGTTCTTTATATGAATTTGGATACAGAAAATTGTGGAATCTTTTCCTTTGAACAATTTTAGGAAAATGCTGGGCTATTATTTATCTTGTATGGTTTAGATTTTATTCTTCTTGGAGGCAGTGGCATGAATTAGATCATCCATTAAATAACTGCTGGTCTATGTTTCCAGGGACTAAAAGAAATAAAAAGATGGTTCTAATGAGAATCAGACTTTAATCTTATAAGGAAGACACTTTTTCTTTCCCTTTCTTCCTCCATGTGTTCTGTTTCTCACCTTTCTAAAACCCTGTCTTGGTAATGAGACTCTACCACAGAAAAATTAGCAAGAAGTTTTACTGAGTGAATGAAGGGGAAGATCACTAACATACTTAAATGTTGAAAGTGTGAAAAGAAAATTATAATGAATTGAATCCTGAAGTCCATCTTGGACCTTGCAGAAGTGTTCTGAGTTTCCAAATGAAGATTTGGAAAGCACAATTTTATAGGGGATCCATTGTCTTTGCAGCCCCATCAACTCTTGAGGTTATGTGAACACAAAGACTTTTCAGTGGTTCAATCATTATCTTAGGCCAAGGATTGGCGGTGTTTAGATGATTAAGCTTCCTCTAGCTCCTCTTGGGTCTTTCCTTTCTTTTTTTTTTAACTTTTTAAATTTTTCAAATGTTCATGTATTTATTTTGAGACATCGATAAAGAGAGAGAGAGAGAGAGAGAGAGGAGGGACACAGAGAGAGGGAGAGGGAGAATCCGAAGCAGGTTCTGCACTGTCAGCGCAGAGCCTGATGCAGGCTTGATACCACAGACCATGAGATCATGACCTGAGTTGCAATCCAGAGTCAGAAGCTTAACAGACTGAGTTTAATCCAGGTCTTTCCATTCTTAATTAGCAAAGCAACTTGAGGATAGGGGAAGCATGGTTTTAACAATATGGTGAACTTGCCTCCTAGGCCATAAGCAGAAAAAACACATCTTAACCAAGTCATATACATCTAGCAATTGTCTGTCAGGTTAAACATAGGCTAACCTAAACCAAAGTTCATCTGATGTTTAAAATCCCTTGTAGAGGCCACAATAGGTATCATATTTATTCATTCATTTACTAAATCCTTTATTTACTTGTTTATTTAACAATATACTTTCACATCTATTATGTATCAGACATGTACTGAACAGTGGGATTAATTAACAAGAAGATAGCATTTCTGTAATCATGCAATTTACTTTCTTGCAGAAAAAGGAGAGAAAAATAAACACATTCAAATCTAATCAGAGATTAAGAACAAAACTGGAAAGAAGAAAAGGGGGTATTATACTAAAAAATAAGGTCAAGAGTTGTGTTAGGTTAGATAGGGTAGAGTTCTGTGAAGGAGCATCTTAGAGAAGTCAAATACTTCAACATCTAAGATTTTTATGGCAAGTCTGAACATCAGACTTAATGGGTACACTGTATGAATCACTACTAAATATATGTAGTCATTTAAAATTTTTCAATGTTTATTTATTTTTGAGAGAGAGAGAGAGAGAGAGGCAGAGAGCAGGGAAGTTCAGAAAGAGGGAGACACAGAATCTGAAGCAGTTTCCAGGCTCTGAGCTGTCATCACAGAGCCCAGCATGGGGCTTGAACCCACAAACCTCAAGATCATGACCTGAGCCATAGTTGGATGCTGAACCAACTGAGCTACCCATGCGCCTCTCAAATATAAGTAGTCATTTAAACAATTGCTTCACCACTCATTTTACTAGATAACACCTGGAAAATTTTGTGTTGCAAGCCATGACTTTTGACCAGTTTATCTGTGATAATGTTTGCTCATCCAGAAAAAGGAGAGAGGGCTTGATAAACTCTCACTAGCTATGCCAAACATGGGACCTACGTAATCCAAGGATTACAATTGTCTTCCATGTCTGAGGCCCCCTCTCCATCCCACCATGCATCAACTGAACCACTGTCATGTCTTAGGGCCTTTCATCAGCAATAACACAAATCAGTTGTCATTCTCAGTATTAGGACACTCTGTTAGGATAGGCCAGGATTTGTTAAAGATAACAAAAAAATCCTGAATTTCAGTGCCTTGATGTAACAGAGCTTCATGTCTCACTTAGGTCACCTGCAATTCAAGCCACTGGTCCTTATCCTTTAAGTGGTGACTCTGGCATCATGCTCCTTCCTTCTGATAATGTTGCTAGCTTCAGAAAAATGTTTGACCAAATACCTGGGCACTGTGGCCCAGCCAAACTTGCACAAAATATTAAATATTATATTAGGTAATAAACCACTCTGTTATTGGGTTGAAAGATGGTCCCTCTCAATGCAGTTATTTATGAATTAAAAAACAGTTATTTTGTTCATTTCTTTGTTTCTTTGTCTCAAAACCATCTCTTTCAATTTAAACCCAGCCATTTCAACATATCTGGAAACAAAATAGATGCGGGCAGAGGACCCTTAATCTCATCTTTTCCTTGATTCACTTTATTCAATTGATAACTCTTTTATTGGACAATTGTTGCTTATAGCCTCCTTAAAAATCCGTTTCTCATCTCTTTGAGTTTAAAAGCAGCTAGACTTCCCAAGTTTTTGATATACCTAGCACTTTTTTTCCTAAGATAATCATTTGCAAAATAGACAATTTTTTTCTAAAGTCACCCTTTCCGTGTAATAACTCGCTAAACACAGCCAATAGTAGTCAAAACATACTAATATCGTATTTTCCACACTTTTTCCCTAGAAGTTTTCACTCAGCAGGCACATCGTCTGCCTCTCAAGTTATTGCTGGAGACAGCTTATCCAAATATTTTGCCATTGTGTAACATAGATTATCAAATGTTAAGCTTCTCATATCAGTTCCTTTGCTTATTCCACCTGGGTGCTAAGTCAGTGCTTTGTATTTTAGGTTTGTTACTTCAGCATTCTACTTCAGTTTATTAATTTTTGGAATAGACAGAATAGGTCATGCCACAATAACAAATCCCCAAATCTTGATAGCTTAACACGATGAATGTTTATTGGTTGTTTACTTCACAGTTTGAAGAGGGTTGGGAGGTTCTTTTCTGCAGCTTTCCTCTAAGCAGTGACTCCAGGCTGCTTCTATCTTGAAGTGTTGCCATCTTAAACACAGGCTTCAAGGTTGTCACTGAATGGGAAGACAGAAGGAAATGTGGAGGTTTTAATGGTCATGCTTGGAAATGGCATACATCACTTTTGCCCACATATTTTTGTCTAGATCCTACTACTTGACTCCAACCCAACTGCCAGTGGAGTTGGACAATTTAGACTCCTTGTGTGTGTGCCCTGAAAATGAAAATGACATAGGGATTTTCATAGGTATGTTTATAGGTGATATAAATATGGTTTATTTATTTATTTTTCCTGTGTGTGTGTGTGTGTGTGTGTGTGTGAAAGAGAGAGAGAGAGAGAGAAACAGAGAGAGACAGAACATAGAGAGATGTGGAGAGACAGAGATGGAGGCAGGAAAGACATTTAAAAGGAGTTTTTTTTCTCATTTGAGTCTCTTCTGAAGCTCCAAACTGAAGGCAAATGGTAAGTGCATAAATATTCTACAGAAAGTGATAGACACATCCCCATCAGACCAATGAGGGATCAGGCAGTCTGGATGTTCGGCTATCCATCTCCATGATGCACTGTCAGTCTGAAAGATACTCGGAGATCAAAGACAAGATTATATGAAGAAATTTGTGGGAAGAGAACACTGTCGTGGATTGGAGTGGGCATGCTTCCCTTTCTAGCCTTCAAGCCAAGGGAATAAATCATAGCAGGAGAATTCCTTGGAAAAATGTGGAAGACTGGCATCTTCCTAACTGCCCACTTGCTGAGCAGCAAATCTGTGTAGGCTGTGGGTTGCTGTGGAGCAGGGCCTTGCGGTAGCTGGCTTTTTTCCTGTGAGGCAATGAGACAGATATTGGCCTTTGCCTGGAAAAATTCAAGGCAAAAATGACCGTGGGTCACAATGGAAGAGTGAGGAGAGGGGAGCTTGGGATCTACCTGAAGTTTCATAGTTCTGGGGCCAAGTGGGGGCTGGCAGACATGATTCATTTTGAGAGAGTGACAATTCCTTAGAGTCAAGGTAAGGCATAGTACTGAGGGCCCCATAAGAAGGAAGCATGCAGAAGAATCAACCAAAGCATCCCATGAAAAAGAGCCAGTGGTTAGAAGTAAGGGAAGACAAAGGGCATCAGCCAGTCACAGGACACTATAAATTCCATTGGTTGAGTAATGAACCATTTCCCCTTTCACATCTCTCCCTTACTTATTTCATCCCTGGCCTTCAGGGGATCCAAAAGTGTCCCAATGAGGTTGGATATAGTGGATCAGGGACTGAGAAATAGCACATATGCTGGTGCTACTATATGTGCTATTATATGCTAATAGCACATATGCACATCTATCTTTCTATCCATCATCTACCTGTCTAACATCTATCTATCTGTCTACCTATTTGTCTGTCTTTATAACTATCTCTTCTATCCTTTTCCCTTGAGTTGACCATGGCAGACACCCAGCAGGTGTGATGGATGTATGTCCTGTATGCATGAATCCACACTTGATGTCTCCCAACTGCAGAGAGGACATAGGGCCATATGAACAGGTGAACCTGATTTTAGATTTCACAAGCAGGAAACAAGATGACAATATAGAGATCCTTTGAACTGATAAGTAGGCAAAGACCCTAGAGATAAGAAGATTTAGTTAATTTTACTGCTGTGCTGAGCTTCTTTCCTTTTTGATTTCTATTTTCTTTCTCATTACTGGATCTATTACAATAATTTGCAGAATATTTCTGCTTTTTTCTCTGGCCTCATGCTAAGAAACTTTGTGGTGGCTCCCCCACTGTACTTCGAGATCTTTCTCTATTTGAAGTGAACACTGGCTAGATGGTTTGCATATGTTGATGTTGGTAAAGGAAATCATTGTAATATGGCACCAATAGTCCATTCGCCTGCATGCATTTCCAACTTTTGCATGTTTGCTCTTGGGATTTTTGCAGAATTTGAGTAGAAAATTTTATGATAGTCTATTCTTTTAAAGCTTTCGTTGATCACAAGAGCTTTATTCCAGTTGTTTTTTGTTTGTTTTGTTTTTAATTTGATCCCATCTGCTTTATATCTTCCATAAATTCCACTAATGGCTCCCTTCCTGTTTTTCAGCACTAATATTAATTTCCTCTTATTTTTCTATTTCCATTTTATATTAAGAGTGAAGTTAGGTAAACATATGGGCTCAGTTCCTTGCCTTGGACTCTTCTATTTTTATTTTTTATTTTCTTGGATATCAAGGGCAGAGCATTAAGTTAAGCACACACCTCAGTTCAAAGCCAACTATCATAATTTTCTGAGATGACATAGGAAGTCCCCTTTATTTTGTTGTGTGTGTTTTACATATATGTATATGTTATTTTCCCCCTTCGTGCAAATGCCCACTCCCATTTTATACTTCTTATTGCTGGTGCCCTAGAATTTCCTTTCCTTTCCTTTCCTTTCCTTTCCTTTCCTTTCCTTTCCTTTCCCCTTCCTCCCTCCTTTCCTCCATTCCTTCCTTCCTTTCTTCTTTTTTTGTTGTTTATTTTCACGATTCATTAACTTCTCTCTTGCATATGTGACTTTTCTAGAACTGGGTCTTAGGGAAGAAGCCATGGTATTTTGCTATTTTCTCAGAAACAGAAGGCAGAAAACATTAATATCAGTATAAAATCATAAGTCTTTGATAAAGACTTATTTGATATGCTCTTTTAAAAAAATGTTTATTTATTTACTTTGAGAGAGACAGAGAAAGCGTCAGTGAGGGAGGAGCAGGGAGAGAGAGACTCCCAAGCAGGCTCCCTGCTGTCAGCACAGAGCCCCACAAGGGGCTCTATCTCACAAATTGTGAGATCATGACCTGAGCCGAAACCAAGAATCAGACACTTAACCGACTGAGCCACCCAGGCACCTCTATTTGATATGTTCTGAGGAAAGATTTAGAAAACAAAATCTAATAACTGTGATCTAGCCAAATTACAACTTGATGATTATTAGGGAAAAACATTGTACAAGCCTCTCACCATTCTGGATACATGTAAGCAGAAGCTATTTAGAAGTCTTGTTGACTTCTGTGATTTTGAGCTCTGGCTTTTCAAAAACTGTGTGAAGTAGACAATTTGACACAAATTTAAACCTCACACATGGTGTTGGCACTTTGTGCTTTATGAGCTCAGAAATATCCAGAGACGATTACTTGAAGGATGTTTACTGTAACTCTATTCTTAATGAGCTCAATGGCCAACTACAGAGTCCTTCACATGAAGTATTACTTTATGAAAGGCTACAGCAGCAATTTACTAAATAGTACCTTAGGGACCTAAATTAATGAATCTCTCAAGTGACCAATTTACTAATCCAAAATAAACCAAGTTCTGTCTATACCAGGCAAACCCTGCATGTCTGGAACCCTGAGGTGACTTGTTTGATTCTGCTATCCATAGACCCAAAGAGAATTATTCCTTAGAATTTGTTCATTAGCTTTGGTCAGAAATGTGCATATAAAATTGAAGTGCCTATTAAAAAATCTGATTAGGTATTTTAAAATTTCAACTTGAAATAACAACTGTGTATTTCCCTAGTTTATATATGAACTTCATGCTGACAGAATTTCTAGAAACATTGCTTTTGTCTGAATTGGATTGATAAATAAGTTTATTCAAATTTTGCATTGGGAATTCACAATTTTTATAAGTATATAATATTTGATAGCCTTGGATATCAGACAAAAAAAGAAATCTCCAGAATTGGATGGTGGTTTTCTTCTCAGCAATGGGATGACTTTTCGTATTATTTCATGGCACTATCACAATAACAAAAAAAAAAAAAAAAAAAAAAAAAAGGACAGCCCTTGAACACATTAATCAGCCAAATTTTTGGTTTGAATCATTTCAGTCAATTCATCTGTAAAGTTTTTTTTTTTTTTTTACAGTCTATGGAATTCAAAAACCTGCTCTGTATACTTTCTCTTTTTTTTTTCCATTTGCCACCATCCTCCTTTTAACTAAACACTATAATAAAGGCATTTAAAACTTGTGACTGAAAGATATTTTAATATCATCAGACAGTAATAAGCCTGAATTCAAAAAGAACATAGACTCACTTTTCTTTTTTCCCTTTTCTTCCCTAGCCTTCTTCTGTTTTCTCCCCTCTTTTCTTTTCTTTTCTTTTTTCTTTTCTTTTCTTTCCTTTTTTCTTTTCTTTTCTTTTGTTTTCTTTTCTTTTCCTTGTCCCTTTCTCTCCCTCCCTTTTTCCTTCCTTCTTTTTCCTATTACCTCTCTCCTCCCTTGTTTCCTCACCCCCCCTTTCTTCTTTTGCTTTTTTCCTGCTCACATCCCCCCCCCCCCCTTAAAAAGTCCCAAACAAAGCAGTGTCAGCTTTGTCAGTGTGATGGTGGCTATACACAAGCATGCCCACTGCCTCATCAACATTGCTTGGGGAAGAGCCCATGTTCTTCATGATTTGTGTCTGCTACAAGATCCCAGTTACTGGAGGCCATAGCCTCTGGGGCAAAGAGGGACCTTCTGGGAGTTAGACCAATCCAGCCGTTCACTGAATGGACTGAGCCCGGTGATGACCTCACAGTTTTGGAGAGAAGTGGGGAGGGACTGTGCTGTCAACAACAGGAAGTTGGTGAAAAATGAAAGATGCCCTAGGGGAGTGAAATGAAGAGCAGATGGCTTTAATTGTTAGCCTTACTGTGACCACTGACAAAAGAAATTCTGCTCTCTTGACATTTAAAAGATACCAGAAATACCAGTGACCACATTCCATAGCTTCTTGAAGGTTTCCATGTCAGGGAGTTCAAACTCCTCTGTATTTTCATTACTGAACAGTCCATAAAAACTGCAGGTGATAAGATCCCCGGTGGACTAACCTTCTACTCGTTCGATAAGTCACTGAAGTGCTTACAATGTGGAGGAGTGGGAAGTCATAGGTGAAGGGAGACACCTGTGCAGGGAAGTTCTGAGGCATTTATTTGCTGCTGCAAGGAAAAAAAAGTCCACAACTCAGGTGGAAAACGAGATCCATCTTTACACAGCCTCTGGATCTTTTCATTCCTGTGACCGGTTGTAGAAATCTAGTTTAAATTTTTATTTGTCATATCATGAAATTGTCCTCCCTCCAAAAAAAAAAATGTAAAAGATTTTTATGGAACATCTGAAGAAATGAGGTAAAAGAGAAATGAATGCTAACTCAGATATATGCTGCCTTATTTCCACAGTCAATTCCTATGTAGTAATTAGAATGCCCAAGTATGGACGTGGACAAATACAGCCCCAGGGAGGGGGCATCCCAGGGAACAGAAAAATGAATTAAAAAGTCTTAATGCTGAGAGGCAGAGATGCTGTGTTATGTCAATATATGATTATTGGATAAAATATTCCTGATGCATTCTCAGTATTAACAAATCTTTTTCTTCCCTAGTGACATAGAATAAGAACATTTTGTCATTATCAAAATCTTACTTTAAAGACTGTCAAAATAAGATGTTAAATGTTAAAAGTATTTATGTTTTAGCCTGATGTTACGGCACTTCTAAGGCAACTACAGCACTCAGTTTTCTAGTTTCCATTGGGACTGGAGTATACATTTGCCAGCAACCCCAGTCCTCAGTAGGATAATACTATAGCATCATTTTTGCTCTGGCTTCCAGAAGGCCCCAGCAGCATTGAGATCCACTTACCACACCAATAACTGGCTCAAAAATGTATGCATTCCTGGCCTACCTCTCTTCCCTATATCAATTCTTCATTCCCCCACTTATGTTTACTGACCTCACATCCTACTTGAGCTGGAGTCTTTGTGTTGGGTCTCAAAGAACCTGGATTCTGGAAGAACCCGGAATAAAACGCCTTCCCTAACCTACACACACATTCTATGCAGTGTTTTTTAACTGTGTTCCACATTCCCAGTGAGATCATTCTCATCACATTCTATTTTAATCTTTGGTTATTTGTTCTCATCTTTTATTGCACTTCTTGAAATTAAAAGCTGTGATTTAACTCTTCATATTTGGATCCAAGGAGGGGCTGGCATATAGATGGTGCCTATAAATGTTGAACGAGTGAAAAGTTCTTTCACCTCTGTTGTCCTTCTGGGTCTACTCAGTTACAAGTCCTGGTGTTTCTTCTTTTATATTTTCTGTTCAAAGTTTCCACTTCCTTCGCCACCACCCTGGCTCAGGTCCTTACGTTTTTTTTTTTTTTTTTTTTTTTTGCATAAACTATTGCAATAGTTCCTTGCCTGCTTTATATTCCAAACTAAAGATGGCAATCCTTCTGAAAATAGCAATTTCATTTTGTCTCTCCCCTTTTCAAAACATGCAGTAGTTCTCACTAGCATTTTGTCTTAGTCTAATGTTTTGGTAAAGTTCTCATCTATAGTGTTTTCCTCCTATCTAGACAAAAGCCACACATTGGAGATTCAGTATATCACAGTGGCTAAAAACAAAGACCTGAGAGGCAGGCTATCTGTTCAATTTCTAGGCCTAATCCTGTGTTGAACTGAATGTTGGCAACCTAAAAGAGATCAGGACCAAATCCTTGGAACCCGTGAATGTTACCTTATATGCTAACTTTTTTATTTTTTGCAGAAATGGTTAAATTAAAGATTTTGAGATGAGGAGATTACATTGGATTGCCTGGATGAGTCCTAAATGCCATCACAAGTACAGTTACAGGAGAGATGCCGAGGGAGATTACACACACACACACACACACACACACACACATACACACAGTAGAGAGTGTTGTGAAAGTGGAGCAAGGAGAGAATTGGAGACACTGGTCTTGAAGACTGGAGTGATGTGCCCACAAGGCAAAGAGATTCTGCTCTAGAAACTCCAGAGGGAGCACAGGCCTACCAGCACTTCAGTATCAGCCCAATGATGCTTATTTCAGACTTTTGGCCTCTAGAACTGTGAAGGAACAACCTTTTGTTATTTTAAGCCACCAAGTTTGTGATAATTTGTTCCGGTAGCAATAGGAAGTTATGGTATACCCCTTACTGGACGTGATCTTTGGCAACTTCTTTAAACTCTCCAAGCCTCAGCTTCCTCACCTATAAGAGTGTATCAGTCCTGAATGTCTTAATGCTCGCAAAGTTCTTAGCGGTATGCATGGCACATCTTGAACACTGAATAAATCTCATTTATAGTTTTAGAATGCTTTTAGTGTTTGTTTACTTTCTTTGTTTAAGGAAGATCAAAGACTTCTACATACACTTCAGCATTGCATAACATTTTTTAGTATTATATACACTGTGATTAAACTTCTATTTAACAAGTATTTATTGAACATAATCTATTTGTAAGACTAGGTTCCAAGGATACACTGTAAAGTAAAATATGATGTATGAAATGAATGACTCTAGAATGCTGTGACCATTTTAAGTTGATTTAAGGTGAGAGAAAAAAGCTTACAAACTATTTTTCTAATTTCAGAACTTGAAGACTTAACTAACATATGGTGTGTGTGCTTTGTATTTATATATATTAAAATATACATGGTTTTTATATCAATATATATATGTAAAATATATTTTTTCTCCAAGTATCAGTGTATTGACCAAATTTGATATATATTTATCCTCAACCAAAACAAAACAAATATTGTACTTAGGTTTTTTTTTTATATTTAGAAATTCTATAGTATAGAGGGATAAAGATGATTAAGTACCTTTATCAACTACTCTGCACTTTCCTGGTCAGTTGTGTCTACCATTGAAGTTGAGTTTCAAGGTTTCACACTGGTCTGAGCTCAATGCATGGTATACTCCAGGTGATGCATTTGATAAATATTGAATGCATGGAGGCACCTGGGTGGCTTAGTTGGTTGAGTGTCCGACTTTTGATTTTGGCTCAGGTCATAATCCCAAGGTTGTGGGATCAAGCCCCACACACTGAGTGTGGAGCCTGCTTAAGATTCTCTCTCTCTCTCTCTCTCTCTCTCTCTCTCTCAAATAAAAAAAAAATTTAAATCATTAAAAAATATTGAATGTATGAAAAATGCTCTTATGTACCTCTAGGTGGGTGTGCTATAATTTCTCAGACCCTGGCAGAAGAATACCAGTGGCAGATGCAATTGTCCCAGGTGGATTTTAATAAAATTCTTGCTTTCCTATTTATTGCTTAGGGCCTTTGATGCAATGTGTATACTTTAAAAACAATAACTTTGAGGAAAGAAAAGTTGAGGGTCCCAGCTCTGACATAGGAACACTATGCCTTAGCATTCCTAAAGTTTAATGTTGGTGACTCTCAGGAAAGCAAATATTTCATGCAAGGGTAAGCCCTCTAATTGCGTTTGTGTTGAATGCCTGCCAGATCCGCATGTAGAGGGTCCTATAGGCATATTTCTGATCTCACCCTGCCATCTGAGGCCTTTTCAAAAGTGCCTGTGGGTGGAAGGAAAGAGAAGGAAAGTCAAAAGCACAGGAAGAAAGGCAAGGGGGTAGAGGGAATGGAGGCAAGAGAAGGAACAAGTGAAACCCTCTTGGGAAGGAAAGCTGTGTTTCATTTTAGTTGCTTGGTTTGGAAAGAAGCCTTTAGAAGATTAAATAACATAAGAAAACATACTGCTGCCCTCTCTCTCATTTTCTCTGCATGTAAGTAGAATTATATTAGTTAAACCCAAAATGAAAACTCTTATGAAATTGTATTGTTTAACACCATAATTACTCATAATTTGTGCAGAAAAATTAATTAAAGAGCCATATAGTTTCACCTCTGGAAAATAAAGTGCTAATTTCTTTTAATCTGTTAGAAAAAATTCATTTAAATTAGTTGTTCACTATAGTTTTTCTTACTTACTTTTTGTCAGTGCATTAGATTTGGATCAACAAAAATAAATTTTCATAAAAAAATGCAAGGACATTGCCCATGTGTCTTTTCCATTTCCATTACTATGAGTTTGTAACAGCATAAAATAAATACTGAGAAAATGCTTTATCCCAGGGACAGTTTTAAATGAGTTCCCAAGTCTTGCTTGGTAATTGGATTATGTGAATATGGACATCGTTATTTACTAAGCTTCATTTTTCTGATTGCCAAACTGAGAAGAGAAATCATATCAATTCCATCAGGGTTTTGTGAGTATTAACTGTACATGACAGAATGCAGTCTCATAGTAAATGTGCAACAAATATTAGCATTATCCATATCATTGAATGGTGTCAATCTAGTAAAAAACCATCAAAAGTAAAGACAAACAGAAAATATTATAGATTTAGTTATCCATGAATTATTTACATATCTGATGGACAAGGAACAAGTTTTTGAGATGGATATTCTATTCACTAATTAAATCCACTAATTAAATAAATCCATTCTGTATTTAGTGAGTAACTATTATATGTTGAGCATCATTGTGTTTCTTGCAGGTCCAGTGAGAAAAAACATGAAAACATCTCCACTTGTATTGAGCGAGCATTTCAGTACTGGAATACAGACAATGAACCAGGAAAAAAAAAGAATGAACAATGTATTACCAGATGGTATGATAAGAGCAAAGAAGACAAAAATAGGATAAAGAAACCACTGCAAGAATAATAGTTATTATATGGGACAGTTAGATTTCATATAAAAAAAACAAGACTAAATTAAAATATGATATTCAACTAAATAATATATTTTTAGTATAAGTATGGCATATTGCGCTAAAATTTTTTTTATTTATGTGAAATTCGAATCAACTGGTCATTCTATATTTTATCTGGCACCCTAGAGAGAGGTGAGGATATGAAAATGAAACTTTATTTTTTCCCCAGCTTTAAGTATATCTGACAAATAGAATTGTAATACTTTGAAAGTGTATGATGCGATGATTTGATGCATGTATACCTTGTCAAATGCTATCCTACAATCAAGTTAATTAACATATAGTTAATTCCGATACCTTATATATTTTTTTGTTTGTTTTTGGCAAGCATATTTAAGATCTACTCTGAGCAAATTTCAAGTATATGATATGGTACCATTAACTATAGTCACAATAGATGCATTAGATCCTCAGAATTTATTCATCTTATAAGTACAAGTTTATAGATATTTTAATACAGGTCTGCCTTGTATCCTGTTTTAGTGTGGAAGTTGGGGGGTACACTTGAGCCCTCATGATTATTCCTCGGATCACATATAAGGAAATCAATAACTGTTCCATGGTCACACAAATCCAACCCTATTTTTTTCCCTTAATAGCATAAAGTGTAAAGAAAATGTCTATTATTGTCAGGCAATGAGCATGGAGGCCATGTCTCCCTCTACTGAAAAGACAGCATGCTACTGAAAGAAACATCTACTAAAAGGTTAGCGTAAAGATTTCCATGAAGATTTCCTTTTTATTGTCTGCAATAACATCAATTTATGGAAGTAGCTTATTTAGAAGCCACTGTTGGTCATAAAACTTAAAGATCTAATCTTCGGTATGTTTGAGTCAGGTATTTCTATGGCTTAAGAATTATACTAACTTGCAGTGAAACAAATGTATATGGCATCAACCTGGGACAGAATTGTGAACTCTCATTCCACTCCCACAATCAGCTCAATTTGTTATTCCAATGAATGCTGGAGTCCATATGCACCAAATGCCGGTGAAGCCTGGACAGGCGCAATCCACTGACACATGGAATAGGACCAGATTTGTGCGACCATCACCTGAGATCTATGCTTTTAAGTGTGGAGAAAAGGCCAGTTGACGAGGCTGGCAGGGAGGAACTGCAATCAAATTGGCACCAATGTAGTTTGAGAGTCTGAAGGTTTTTTTCCCCTCCTTCCTTACATTTTGAAGAGAAGTACTTCAATATGAATGTCTTTTCTTGAGAGAATTCAGACTGTTATGTATTGCTGGATTTCTTCTAGGGCAAGGGAGGTGGGGAGAGAGAGAGACAGATAAAAAGAAGAGAGGTAGGAAAATGAGGAGAAGAAAAGGGAGGGAAAGAAGGAATGAAAGAAGAGAAATAAAAAAATAGTGAAAACTGGGGCGCTTGAGTGACTCAGTCAGGCATTCAACTCTTGATCTCGATAATGATCACTGTGCTGCCAGTGTGGAGTCTGTTTCAGATTCTCTCTCCCTTTCTCTCTCTGCCCCTCCCCCACATGAGTGTGGGCTCGCCTCCCCCCTGTCAAAAATACATAAATATTTTAAATAGTGGAAAGAAGGAAGGAACTTATTTATTATTGTTTATTAATAAATTACATATGTCCCTTGTGTTAAATATTAAAATTAAATATTAAATTAAATATTAAATATTAATTAAATTAATTAAACTAATTAATTAAATAATTAATTAGGTATTAAATATTAAAATTAATATTAATATTAATAATGTATACTAAATTATAATTTTCTCTCATAATAGGGGACAGGAGGACAAGGGAGGGCAAAATAAGAAGTCAAAAGTGGTATCTAGGGCCAGGTGAAGGGAATTTCCAGGCAAACTTTACTGCTTTATTTTGTTCAATATAAATAATTCCCTATAGGAATTCATGTATTTTCTTTTTACAACAGCTTCTAGAGACTACTTCTCTAAGTTACAGTCTTTTTTGTTTTACTTTATTTTTGAACAGAAGTGGATTCTGATGGAGTTCCTTCTGAAAGGAGTACATTTAATATTTTTGCCAGTATCTAATATCTATCCCATTTATATTCATGTATTCAGATTTTTTGTAGATTATTAATCTTTCCTGCCTCCCGCAATAGTCTTCTCACCGTTACTAAATTTCACCACCGTCCCCATTCATAATTGCCACCCTCCTCCTCATCCAGTCTTCCTCTCAAGCCTCCATCTGCCTCACGACACTGTGACAGGAAATAGGCGTTGGACCTCTTTGGCCGAGTGGATGACCTCACTGCCACTTCTTCTCCCAAGATGGGCCTTTATAATATGTTTCTCAGGCTGACCTTTAGGAGACTGAATTGGCCATTTGTTACTGTTAACATATAGAAAACTTTCTTTCTCAGGCTAAAACCTAGGTTGATTTCAGAACTCTTTATAACATCACAACTTAGTGACAGGAAAGCCTGTTTTCCAGCAACCTCTGGCCTTTACTTATTTCTTTCACTCCCACCAATTTATCTTTGCAGTTCTAGGGAATGCTGCCAAGTCCCCTCTAGATGGGGGTAAGCACTGTAAATCCCTAATTCCCAAACTAATCTTATAGCAGGGGACATGTTCTGGGCAGCCTTCCCATTCTGCTAACACCACACGTACTTTTTTCTTCCTGAAGTGTGTTCTATATCCTGCATGCTTCCTTATCCAAAAGTTAATTATCAAATTTACTGCATATTAAAAAAAAAAACCACCTGGAACACCTGAACCTGGGACAGCGCCCATTACTTTTATTATACAAACTGAAAAATCAGCTTGAATTTTTTATTTAGCCAGTGGAGTCTAAGTTTCCCTAAACTGGAGACCATTTGAAAGAGTTGGATTTAGTGTATTCAAAGACAATAGAGTCCCTGTACGTCACTCAGCAAATCTTCTGAACACATGCCAACCCTCAGTTATTCAGGAATAGATGACCCAGGATTTTCCCTTTTTAGAATTTTTTTTCTGTGTCTAGGTGTTTTACTTTTGACTCCTTGCTGTTTGTTACAGTCCCCATCAAAAAAAAAAAGAAAAAGAAAAAGAAAAAAAAGAAAGAGGGGCGCCTGGGTGGCTCAGTCGGTTGAGCATCCGACTTCGGCTCAGGTCACGATCTCAGGGTCCGTGAGTTCGAGCCCCGCGTCAGGCTCTGGGCTGATGGCTCAGAGCCTGGAGCCTGCTTCCAGTTCTGTGTCTCCCTCTCTCTCTGCCCCTCCCCCATTCATGCTCTGTCTCTCTCTGTCTCAAAAATAAATAAAAAATGTTTAAAAAAATTAAAAAAAAAGAGAAAAGTAAGGTAATATTAAAATCCCAATATGTTGCCATGTGATCCATCAGCCAGTATTTGTAGAAAAAAAGAATCAATTTTTATATAATTTGAACAAGAAGTATAAGCAAATGATAATAAAGTTTAAAAGACTGGGAAGCTTTAATGGGCTCTGAAAAAGTATAGTCTTATCACTATATATATATACACACACACACACACACACACACACACATATATACATATATATATCATTTTTATGCAAAATTTGTTTTCTTTTAACTCTTTGAATATACTTTATTTAAAATAATTTGTACAATTCAGAAAGCATTGATCAAATTTAGCTGATTACACAAAAACGTTTTTAAATATTGCAATTATTGTCACAATGAATATTATCTGGCATCATACAACAGGAATTTTTCTTTTTTTTAATTGCCAGGTTTATATTTTAGAAATTTTAAGTGGTATTTTACAGATAACATGAGGCATACTACAAT
This sequence comes from Leopardus geoffroyi, assembly GCF_018350155.1. Classification (NCBI taxonomy): domain Eukaryota; kingdom Metazoa; phylum Chordata; class Mammalia; order Carnivora; family Felidae; genus Leopardus; species Leopardus geoffroyi. The sequence continues at coordinate 100,361,470 of NC_059327.1, read as the reverse complement.
AACTTGGAAAGACATGATAATCTGAGAATTAAACTTTAATAGATTAGAACAGAGCTATGTAAAGTCATTTAAAAAAGAAGAAGGGGTACCTGGGTGGCTCAGTTGGTTAAGCCTCGACTTCGGCTCAGGCTCGTGGTTCGTGGTTTCGAGCCCCACATCGGGCTCTGTGCTGACAGCTCGGAGCCTGGAACCCGCTTCAGATTCTGTCTTCCTCTCTCTCTCTGCCCCTCCCTCTGTCTCTCTCTCTCTCTCTCTCAAAAATAAATAAATATTAAAGGAGGAGGAGGAGGAGGAAGTGGGGGAGGAGGAGGAAGAGGGAAAGGAGGAGAAGGAGAATGGTTTCTAGGATAGAGGGGCTACAACCTGTCCTCCTTAAAAAGAGCCTATGTCAACCAGAATAAGCTTGGTGAGCCATAGAAGATTGTACAGTGATGACACTCATTATAGGATAGAATCAAGGAATCACTCCCCCATCTTCTGTTACTTCTGACCACACAGTGATCAAACAACTTTTGGAAAGCGAAGCTTGATGGTGATATTTCTCATCATATGTGAATGAATCAGTCTTCTGGTTTTGTATGTCATTCTCTGTTTCAAAATGTTCATTGAGAACTAAATATTGGGCAGTGACAGTTCTTTCAGTTGAAGTTCAGCCAGTGGCTATTGTAATGCAAATGATGCAGATCAGCCTGGGGAAGAAGACTGCACTCTATGGGGAAAAAAGCAAAAGAGTTAAAGCTTTCTAAGTATAAGCTGGGTACCTACTCATAGACTTTTTGCTTAACAGGCTGACCAAGCTCATTCTGGTTGACATCCTCTCTTTTTAGAGATGACAGGTTACTGTCTAGCCTCTCTATGATGAGTGTCATCACTGTGCAATGAATACTAGATGGCTCCTTTATGACAGCAGGGCCAGTCTATCCAAACTGGTCCACAGACGTTATTCTTTTTGGATGATCACAGCCATCTCTGTCTCTATGGCTCTATGGCTGTCTTTCAAATCTTCTATGGCTGTTCATATTCACACACATATGTGCATTGATTTCTACATAGTGAATGAAAGTCTAGGAATATTATGTGTGATATATAGAATATATAGAATTTAATAGCAATAATATACAAATAGCTTTAAGAAAATATTAAGAATAGGGGAGACTGGTTGGTTCAGTTGGTTAAGTGTTCGACTCTTGACTTCGGCTGTGGCCTGATCTCATGGTTTGTGAGACTGGGCCCATCATCGGGCTCTGCTCTGACAGCATGGAATCTGTTTGGTATTCTCTCTCTCTCCCTCTTTCTCTCTCTCTCTTTCTGCCTCTCCCATTCTCATGCTTCTCTCTCTTTCAAAGAAATAAAATAAAATTTTTAAAAAAAGTAAATATTAAGAACAAAAGTAAACAACTCAATGGAATAAAATGTTATAGAACTTGAATACGTAGTTTTCCAAACAAGTAACTACAGTCACTAACAGTTTGAAAGTGTTCCAATCTGACTAAAAATCAAAGAAATGCAATTAAATTAAACAATGAAATATCATATTTTACCCATCCAATTAGAAAAAATTAATACCCGGTGATAGCAAAAGTGTGATGAAATTGCACGTTTATGATTCAACTATCAAAGTGAATAATGCAGTTCTAGTTTATAGACATACAAAAATATGGAATGAAACAAAAATAGGTAATAAAACAGTCTGTAAAATATAGATGCTTTATCATAAGTTTTCTATCAGGCTTTGTATCTGTCTAGCCATGTGTCTATAACAGATGGATACATGCAAACGTCTAGATCAGAAATAGAAGTACAGATTGATAGGTTTTTTCCTCAAATTTACTTATATTTGCTTCTTAGAAAAGGGATTTTCAGGTATTTTTATTTCCTCTTTTAACTTGTCTATGCCATATAAATTTTTACATAATCATATTTTTAAACTATGATTTAAAAATGTAAATTAAAGGTAAACATACAATAATACATGAGTGGAGGGTGAGAAAGGTGCTTATTGCAGAGAAACTGATTCTGTTCTTCACTTTTTGTGAGTCTGAGATTCTTTCTACATGTCTTTAGTGTGAAAAGAATGTTCTCCTTTTCCCCAAGGTATGGTTTTACATTTGCTATTTTTATAGCATATAAATGTTTTCTTTTGTGAATCTCTGTCTCCAGGAGGAAGTTTCAAATCACCCTCTTTAGAGGTGGATACTAGGTAAGCTTGAGTCAGTGAAAATTACCTTTAAATGCTTAGAAAACTTTAACTTCCATTTTAAATAAATAAAATGACATACGTTGGGATTGGAACAGGTGTTTTTAGAAAAAATTGAAATATGGCATTTTCTGAATTATTTGTTGACAATAAAAGTAAATATAATGTCTAGCCATGAATTATGAATGCAGTTTAATTTTGGTAGAATGAGTCACGGGTCTACAGACAGTTGTTTGAAGAGAGAATTAAAATTAGCCAAATGGACCTAATAGAATTAAGTCCCACACTGCTTTCCCCAACATGAATCAGTTTTTTATGTGTCAGGTCAACAACCTTGCAATGAGAGTTGAATATATCTTTTATTCTTCTCATTTTCAGTAAGTATTGACCAAAAACTTAAGCCACTGGTAAACTCTCCCTATTGGCAGAACTTCTGTTAAGCATCCTGGTTGCATTATTTAATCCCCACATGTTCTGAAGACTTTTTCAGTGCCTATGTTTTCTTCAATCAGCACTCCAAACAAGCAGGTGCTAGCCTTTTGCATATTCCATTGGGAATGGGCTAGACAGAGCCAACCAGTGGAAGAGCTCTACTGGGAAATTCATCTGGCCAGCAGCTGTGGAATGGCAATCTGCCGTAATGTGCACTTTCTTTCAGCATGGTCCTGAAGGGTGTGGTAAGTGGCCACTTTCCCAGATGGTCTGCATTCTGTGATGACACCATAGCTGCATGACACCTCTGCTCTAAAGATGGGACATTTGGCCTTTGGAGAAATATCATTCCCAGAACTTTGAACAGACTAAACTACTTTATTGCATGGAATGTTTTTCTTATCTCTAGTTAGGCAAGAATAAAAGAGGCTTGACTGTACTTTCTAAAGTAGCACTCACTTAAACATCACTCTCAGAAAAAAAAAACTGATTTCAAATTATATAATTTCAAATGTAGCTTTGGCTTGTGTAAGTGTGATGGAGGAGGTGAGGAGAAAAAAAGGAAGCAGGGTAGGAAACAGATAAAGAGAAAATAATGCATTAAAAAGAAAAAAGTTAAGAATTATATTTTGTCATAATGTCATAGTACTTCATATACTGAATGTCTAACATGTTCCCTTTTTTGCTATTTCCTAATCATTCTATGGCATCCTTAAAATTTGTTAAGGATTCAAAGTCAGGACATTGATGGTGGAAACATTTTTTGGGGCTTCTGTAATGCTATGCTGATGCTCATTGTTTTTTTCAGATTTTTTTTTATGTTTATTTATTCATTTTGAAAGAGAGAGAGAGACAAAGACAGAGAGACAGAGAGAAAGAGAGAGGGAGAGAGAGAGAGAGAGAATGGGGGGGGGTGGGGAAGGGAAGAGAGAAAGAATCCCAAGCAGGCTTTTTACTGTGGGTGTGGAGCCCGATGAGGGGCTTGATCCCATGAAATGTGAGATCGTGACCTGAGCCAAAATCAAGAGTGATGCTCAACTAACTGAGCCACCTGGGTGCTCCCAGCTTTTTCAGATTATTGACCATGATTCCTCATCAGCAGTGCCCCAGAGTTGTCTCTGCTATTGGCTGGAATTCTCTCCTCCATATCAGAACTGGGCAATTGCTACATAGGAAAACTTCTCATCAAGTTGATATAAATATTATACTCAAGGTCTAGTTTATATGATATAGACTACCCAGTCCTCAAACACCTTTACTTATTCAATGAAAATTTTTGAATGCCTAATCGTGTCAGATGGGGGACATTTGTGGGGATATAATGATGATGCATAGTAAGGTTATGCCCTGTTATCTTGTTACCATCTCATAAAATCTTTTTTTCTAATTCCTGTACATTCTGACTAGATTACGTGTATTTTATATTATTTTATGGTAATTTATATAAAATATGTAACTTTTTTGTCCCAATCTAGTTTTTAATATCTCTGTAATGCCTAACGTCTTATTAGACACACAGGAAATATTTGGCAAAAATACATTAAACAGAGAAAAATTCTTAATTAGGTGCCATCATTGCAGATAGGTTTTTAGGAAAAGTTTAAACAAGGAAAAGAAGATAAAAACAATTGTCATATCATATTTGTCTAGTGTTGAGCCAAAATCTCTTTTAGTAATATTTTGGGTATTATCTTAAAAATGAACACATATAAAGATTTATCTCAGTGCAAGTCAGACATAGGTAACCAGTAAATTTGTCTGATAACCTGTTTCTCATTCATTCCATTAATAGAAATTGGCCAAGGACTTACCTTGGGGAGTTATGTCACTTATTCTAAAATTATGCCTGTGTGTTTTTATGGTACCAAACATTTGGATTAAAAAGTGAGAAACTGCATAGTTCTCTTGATTAAAAAGTTGGGTAATTGGTACCCTCAGGTCATGGACTAGACTTTTTTTTCCTTCAGATGATGGGCCTCAGGCTGGAGCAAACCTAGGGACTATAGGAGCTTATAGGGAGATACCTTGGGACTATAGGGATATACCTTGGGACTAGTAGGAATTGGAGGGACTTCCATGAAAACACATTCTTGGAGTGGTTCTTCTTAAACTCTCACAAGAGGAAAGAAGACCTATTTTTGGTTAGAAAACAACGCATGAATGTATCATCTAGTTTCTTACTATATATCCCTTCAGGCAATAGAACAGAGCGAAACTTCACCTGGGTCACTTTAATAAGATTTCTTAGCTATATATTTTGTTTCTAAACATTCTGCTTTTTTGTAAAGCATGCTTTAAAATTTTTATACAATGGAAATTTCACTGTGATAGTATGCTTGCCAAATTTCTAGAAAGGAACATATACATAAAACTCTTTATGGCTGCCAAATTCTTCTGCAGAACTAGCAAAAAAATACAGTATTACAAATAAAACATCTGCTTTATTATGACAATAATGGTCTATATTTACATGGCTATACCTTACTTACACTAGGTAATACGCATTCTCACTTACTTGCTATTGACTGTTATTTTGATTTCTAAAGCAATTTCAGAGCCTCAAATAAAAGAGTCCCCCTCCCCCCCACACCTAAACTGTGCACTATCCAGGATGTGAGAAGGTGTCCTTTGGAAATTTATTGGGTGTTATGTGAACTAATTTTTCTTCTAACCAAATCTTTCTACATGGTCCATCAACAGGATTCAATATGATTGCTCTTTCATTGGGTGTTTTTGTTTTTGTTTTGTTTTGTTTGAGTTTGGTTTGATAGATCTTTTGGCGGAAAACTACTTGGCAGTGAAATTGTCAAAGACTTAGCAGGAAGGAAAAAAAAAAGAAAGTAAAAAGAAAGAGAAGGCAGGGGCCTGTTTAATTTTCAAATTTAATAATAGTCTAGATAATTGAGAGTTGGCAGATATAATGTTTCCAGTCAAGCCTTGCCATCTAGAGAAAACTATTTCATATCTGCACCATATACAAACCACAGACAAACACTGTCCAGGGAGGCTGCATGGAATTCATCTGTTTCCAGGATTTCAAAAGTACATAAATCCATAGTGTTTTGAATGGCTATGTTTGTACTAAATTTTCCCTTCCCCCTTTTCTTTTTCTGGAGGAAAGTCAGTCAACCTTATCCTTATCTTTTACTGCCACTCGTGGCTAGAGTATGAGTCAAAACAAAATACACACTTAAGTAATTATCCGTGATCTCAGAATGTATTTATTTTAAGCTCCAAAGAAGAAAACATTAAAAATTAGAACAAAGATAAGGTTAGAAGTAGAAAATAGAAACACTTCATGATGAATAATAAACGGCGTTTTGCTCACTGGAGATGCTTTAAATTACAACCCTTCTATTAATAATTGTTAATAATCACAGTTAACTGAGTAAATATTACTCTCATAACACTTATTTAGCAAAAAAAAATTACATATTGAGCACTGTGCACAATGAGTTTGTGTTATTCTTACACAGACTTTAAACATGATAAGCACAACAGTTACACCTAAGTTCAAGGTTGTTTAAAGGAAAAGATCAATTTTGTAAATTGCTTTGCACAGTTGCCACTTATAATAAAGAGCTCAACATTGTTAGTTTAAAATATGTTATAAAAGCAATAGTATTGATTACTTCATGCTTGTACAATAAAATTATACTTTCAAATAGACTAAAGTTGCTTACTATGATGAGATTGTACGTACTCTGCATGTTATTGTTCTTTTTGGTGTCTTATATGTTGCATGTTTTATATCGCTGAATAAAACAGAAAAATGGCTTTTAATAAAAATTTTAGACTTAAAAACATAAAAGAAATTAAAGTGTTATAGTATGAACATTAAATTATAACAATAATCAAATTGAGACATATGCCTATTCATAATATTATAAGGTACAATGTATATTTAGTTAAATGTCCAACGCATGCATTTTTTTTCATGTTTACAATATGTGAATTTTGTTTGCTTCATTACAACAAAAACCTGGTGATATTTCATCAAACAAATGGAAAAATATATTGAAAATGTTTCAAGGTGCAGTTATTCTGTGTCTTTCTGTTGTTTTTTTTTTAAACATTTTTATTTTTTAGTGTTTATCATTGAGAGAGAGACAGAGACAGAGACAGAGACAGAGGGTGAGTGGGGGAGGGACAAAGGGAGAGGGACACATAGAATCCAAAGCAGGCTCCAGGCTCTGAGCTGTCAGCACAGAGCCCAACTCGGGGCTTGAACCTACAAACAATGAGATCATGAAGTTGGTCGCTTAACCTGAGGAGCCACCCAGGAGCCCTGACTGTTTGTTGTTTTTTTTTTTTTTTTTTTTACAAGAGAGATACTTTGATTCAAAGTCTGGTTGCCTTATCAACTATCTTTGGTTAATAATTTAGTACTCTAATTTTATTTTCTCAATCACTTAAAAGAGAAATATTTAAGGTAAGCCTTTTTTTCTTTAGTTCTGTCTATTCTGAATTCTGAGGGCTGTATTAACCGTTCTCCTCGAAGAGGATTAACTGGTCATGGTTTCTTCTTGGGTGTTTCCGTGTTATCAGCTTTAGTAAGGACTTATTATTTTGGTTTACTAAATCTGCAAATGTTGATCTGAGTTTTCCCGTTCATCTGTGCTCCTGTTTGGCATATTGGATATTGTTTTTTATTCCTCCAGTGTAGCATTTACTTACAGACCCTTCAAATTTTTATTGTGCTATTTTTACAGTGGAAGAATGTAATTTCTTTGTCAAAGAAGAATGTGAGAGCTTCTCTCATTGGCACTGAGAGAAACCACTGGTGTCAGAATCTGATCAGCAGTGGCAGAAGCTATCCTACAATTCTACAGGACATTTCATTGTTGTTCAACATTTCAGTGTATCTGTCCCTTCCAATGGCGTTGTGCTACAAGTGGCTTTTCAAGTAAGTGTCACGGATGCCACAGTGGCTTACCATACAACAGCATGGGAAGCTGTGGGCGTAATGCGAAGCGTAGGCTTTTAGTTAATGCCCCCCCCCCATGATTAATTACAATGCTTAGAGATCAGCATCTAACATTTGGTACCTAACATTTGGTACACAGCACAGAGATCAGTACCTAACATTTGGTGCACAGCAATTCATTCAAAATGTATGAGATTAATTGTATTGCCATCAATAACTGAAAGACTGCATAAAAACATGATAAGAATGTCAGCACCATAAAGCTGTACTGTTCTCAATTTTAATGAGTTGATTGGTGTAGCTTTAGACTTCATTCAACATTATTTAACTTAACAACATTTAACAGTTTAATAATTTGGAAGAGGACTTTTTTGTTTAATGCTTATTTATTTTTGAGAGAGAGAGAGGACAGGGGAGGGGCATAGAGAGGGGAACAGAGGATCTGAAGAGGGCTCTGTGCTAACAGTACAGAGCCAGATGTGGGGCTGGAACACATGAACTGTGGGATCAAGACCTGAGCCAAAGTCGTAAGCTTAACCAACTAAGCCACCCAGGTGCCCCTGAAAGAGGACTTTTAATAGAATTATCTGTTGTGTTAAAGTGGATAGTGCTATAATCTAGTGATTACATATGAATGTATATAAGCCATAGAACAGTTAAAGCATGTGGAATTTAGATTTCATATGGAAAAAAAAAAAGTTACACTAAGCATTCAGGGGGAAAGAAGATGTGAACAATTGTGAAATCTTACAAAAAGGTTTGAACAAAATCACTTTTTATTTACTTTACTTTGTGTGCTATGCTAAAGTAAATGATATGAATGAATATTAGTTTGTGGACTATTTGGATTCTGATAAGACCATGCTAAAATGTCTACAGTATTGTGAATACATTATTTTAAAAGGAGCAACCAGTTGATGGGACAATCGGGGAAAAGTGTGAACAATTAAGGCAATTTGAAGGCACTGAAGTATGAAACAAAATTCAAGCAAACAAGTTTCTTCAGGCAATCAAATACGAATTGTCAGGCCTCACAAAAAACAGATCACATTTTCCAGCAAAGAAACCAGGACCAAAATAGCAACAACACTTAGTACATCCTGTATAATTAAGCACATTTGCAAACTAACATTGAAACCGCTGACAAAAAGTGTCTTACTGCGTCTGTGTCTATATCCAGCTTGTTTCCTGAAGAATGACTAGGGGAAGAAATAATTGATAAACTAAATATCTAATATATAAACATATCATTTAAAATGTTTCTGCTTCCTGATTTATCAGCAAGGGTCCCAAGGAGGGGAGGGAAAGGCTAAGCTCCCATTGTTTACAGTGGATTTAAAATTACACAGTAAGAGGAAACAAAGGATATTCTTGGAATACTCTGTTAAAAAAGTTTTCAATGAGAATTCCAGAGTGGCCATGATGTTAAACAGATGTATTATTTCCCAGACTTAAAGAAGGAACAACAATCATTGTACATATACACAGAATACTTTGTCTTAATATTTATTGTTTTCCCCATAGGAAATAGAGATAAAACCCTGTGGTAACTATGTCTCAAACTGTGTTTGAGATGATAGAGTGAGTGGTCAGCAGTTTATTAACCTTTAGATCTTGCATTCTGATTGAATTTTTCAGTTCAATGTTTGTTTTTTTAATGTCATTTTGGGGATAAATTTGGAAATTACAATTTCTCTCTTTTTAAATGTTTATTTATTTATTTTTGAGAGAGAAAGAGAGAAAGGAGAGAGAGAGAGAGCGTGCAGGGGAGGGACAGAGAGGGAGAGAGAGAATCCCAAGCAGGCTCTGCACTGTCAGCACAGAGCCTGATGCTGGGCTTCAACCCATGAACTGTAAGATCATGACTTGAGCCAAAATCAAGAGCCACTTAGCTGATTGAGCCACCGAGACACCCCTGGAAATTAAAATTTCTAATAAATTTTTCATTAAGATGAAAGCAAATTTTCCTTCAAAACACATTTATTTCTCATGGAGATGGACTTTCTTGGTTTCAACATCATCTCTGAACCAGCTAATCTATAGAGCAACCTACAGCATCATAATTTCAAAATGGAGTAAATATAGGAGAACAGATATCACTTCGAGATTCTGGTTTTAATTATTTTGGAGACATACGCAGAAGTGGGATTTCTGGATCATATGGTAATTCTTCTTTTAATTTGTTAAGGAATTTCCATACTGTTTTCTTTAGAGGCTACACCATTTTACAACAACCATGGAAATGTATACTAGCCTGATTTTCCCCAAGCTGTTTGTTTTAAAGAATTGTCACATTGGCCCATTCATTACTCTGAGATTTACTAAGCACGTAGGATAAGCATACAACAGCTTTGTTTTGGTGACTTACCAAATTCCTTTTTCCCTATGTTGCCAGTTTTTTGAGGATTTTCATGTAGTCTGTTACTTCTATGATGTTTGAACAGAGGAATAGCATTGCTGTTGGGAAAGGTGGCCTGGAGCAGAGGACTTTCCCTTCTAGACCTTTGCAATGTATTCTTTCCTAAATGTCTTATTGCCCATTTACTCTTTATTTACTCTTTATTTTATTTACTCTTTATTTTATTGAATAAAGATTTACTCTTTATTTTATTGAAAACTCGAAAATCACTGCCAAAACCTTGCCAATTTTATCAGGGGGTGAGTTTTCTCCTTCTATTTACCATTTTCCTTCTCTCCCACTATGACATCTACCTTCCATACTGAACTGCCATTCAGTATCATGTCCGGCATCCTGTGGAAGCCCATCCAGTTTAACCGAACTGTCTACAACGCATGCCTACTGATTTTGTTTACTGTCATTTATCACTAGAGAGGTTTTCCTAAAAGAATTTTTGAATTACGTGTGTGTGTGTGTGTGTTCATTTATTCCTTTTAACAACTTTAGACACAAAAGAGCTGTCGGTGTTTAGTGTTGAAATTGCCAAATAAAATAAGAAAAATCGAATGAAGACGATTACCTTGAAACGTTAAGCAGAGCCTCAGACTTACAGAAAATGCAGTTTGGCAAGGAAGGTGACTTAGGTCACCCTCTGCATGTCTAAACTCAGTTTTGAAACACAACCCAAAATTCCACTCAACGCAGCAACATCACTGGAAGAGATGGTTTAGAAGAACAAATTATTGCCTTTAGTAAGGGCTACAAATTATTTTTTAACACATTTGTTTTAAAGGATTCAGTCACAGTGTAATCCATTTCTCTTCAGTGAAACACACAGTGGCCTTCTCAATGTACTTCTCTTTTTGTTGATTTTGTCATTTATGATCCATATGCTTGGAATAATCACCAAGTATTGCTAGGTGATTAAGTTCCACAGTCAGAAATAAGAATTGCTATTGAAAAATTTCTGATTATACTGGGGTTAAAGTTATCCCCAATGTATATTATATGCAATATAATGCACTATAGCATATAATATACATTGGGGATAGACACATAGGGATGGTCCTACAATTGCTCACTTTGTAAAACTCAAATCGTTCTGACAATGAAGCCAAATAATACTACAGGAAGCATTAGTCACAAGCCTATATGGTCAATGGTTAAGGAAACAAAAGTAGGGGAGCCTGGGTGACTCAGTCGGTTAAGCAGCTGACTTTTGATTTTGGTTCAAGTCATGATCTCACTGTTTGTGAGTTTGAGCCCCATGTTGGGCTCTGTGCTGACAGCATGGAGCCTGGAGCCTGCTTCAGATTCTGTGTCTTCCTCTCTCTCTGCCCCTCCCCTTCTCACGCTCTCTGTCTCCCTCTCTGCCCCTCCCCTGCTCATTCTCTCTCTCTCTCTCTCTCAAAATAAATAAATAAACATTAAAAAAAAAAGATATTAAGGTTTCACTTGTCAGTTATTCAACTCCTCATTTTGCTTCCACATTAGCTCTGAAGACCTCCAAGGATGCTGTGCAGTGAACGGAGTATGCCAGATCAGATGCTGTGCTCCTGTCCTATCTGTGTTGGAGACTGCCTTCTACTTTTCATCACCTTCAGTTCTTTATGTTAACCTAGAAGAATAACTGTCCATGTGGCATACCCTAGTTGGAATAGGCTTTGTTTGGTTTCTATGAAAAAAAAAAAATCCAAATTCTCATCAGAACGTTTCTTCCCTTAATATACTTCTTGAAGTCTACATCCTGTATATAGCTACACAGCAACATTGGCATTTATTATTAATCTAACCATCACCAGATTCTCAAATCTTGACCAGGTATGTTTAACAGGACTGTCTTGATCTTGGTTCTGCTCAGAGATCTCATTTCTCTTATTCTCTGGTATCTACCAATTCTCTTTTTGTCTCAGGAATCCCTTGCTGAATCACTCAGAGCTGTTTGCTTCCTTGTATAAATGCCAACAAACACTATTAGAAATTTCCAGTCTCTCCATCAGTAGTTGATCAGCTTTCAATCTTGCAGATACAGAGATGAAAACAGTCACACTTTGATTCATATTTCTATTTCTTCCTGACCCACTGAACGCAGCCCGCAGGTTGAGTTGAGGCAGTTCCTCTCAGAATGCATACTCTCCAAGGTTGTCCAATTCAGGTACCAAGGGATGAATCCTTTCCCGATGACAGAAGCCAGAGGAAGGAGAAGAGAAAATCCTTAGCTTGTGATTTCAAAAAGTTTAAAAAAGTAAACATCTTACTCAGAAAACCTCATTTTGTGATGACTTCTTCAGCCACACCATCTAATTTCACACTCAACTTGTGTGGTCTGAAATCTTGCTCTCTGACACGGGGCCCACAATAATACGTGTCAACGGTAGCATTGAATACAGGCCTAGGCAGCTAATAATCCTTTATATTACTTAGAGCCAAATTAGTTTCGCAAATTAATTTGCAAATTTTAGATTTTACTTGTCATATTGGGACAAAAAAGTCCTTCAACTGAACACATAACAAAGGAAAAACTAAAGTTTTTCTTCTATATTTTAATAATAACTGAATATCCAAGCAACTTCTCTATTAGAGTTAGAATTGGCTTCTCCTTATTCATTCATTAAATAAATACAAGCTATTGAATGCATTTTATATGATGTCATGCTGGATTTTAGGGATACAAACTAGCAGAACAAGGTCTTTTTCTTCAGAGACCTAACTGTCTGGTGGGGAAGAAAGACTTAAAAAGCAACAGCTATTATTTATAAATATTATAATAGAGCTTTTTAATTCTTACCCAGGGATGTACAACAAAAACATATGGGAGTTTCTTTTAACTTTTTTTTTTAAGTTTAGCAAATCATTTAATTTTCATTTTATTTTTCTTAATTTACAGCCAAATTAGTTAGCATATAGTGCAACAATGATTTCAGGAGTAAATTCCTTAATTCCCCTTACCCATTTAGCCCATTCCCCCTCCCACAGCCCCTCCAGTAACCCCCTGTTTGTTCTCCACATTTATGAGTCTCATTTGTTTTGTCCCCCTCCTTGTTTTTATATTATTTTTGTTTCCCTTCCCTTATGTTTATCTGTTTTGTCTCTTAAAGTCCTCATAGGAGTGAAGTCATATGATTTTTGTCTTTCTCTGACTGACTAATTTCACGTAGCAAAATACCCTCCAGTTCCATCCATGTAGATGCAAATGGCAAGATTTCATTCTTTTTGATTGCCAGGTAATACTCCATTATATATATATATATATATATATATATATATATATATATATATACCACATCTTCTTTATCCATTCATCCATCGATGGACATTTGGGCTCTTTCCATACTCTGGCTATTGTTGATAGTGTTGCTATAAACATGGGGGTGCATATGTCCCTTCAAAACAGCACACTTTATCCCTTGGATAAATGCCTAGTGGTGCAATATGCTAGGTCATAGGGTAGTTCTATTTTTAGTTTTTTGAGGAACCTCCATACTGTTTTCCAGAGTGGCTGCACCGGCTTGCATTCCCACCAACAATGCAAAAGAGGTCCTCTTTCTCTGCATGCTTGCCAACATCTGTTGTTGCCTGAGTTGTTAATGTTAGCCATTCTGACAGGTGTGAGGTGATATCTCACTGTGGTTTTGATTTGTATTTCCCTGATGATGAATGATGTGGAGCATTTTTTCATGTGTCAGTTGGCCATCTGGAGGTCTTCTTTGGAGAAGTGTCAATTCATGTCTTTTGCCCATTTCTTCACTGGATTATTTGGTTTTTGGGTGTTGAGTTTGATGAGTTCTTTATAGATTTTGGATACTAACTCTTTATCCGATATATCATTTTCAAATATCTTCTCCCCTTCTGTCGGTTGCCTTTTAGTTTTGCTGATTGTTTCCTTCACTGTGCAGAAGCTTTTATTTTGATGAGGTCCCAGTAGTTCATTTTTTCTTTTGTTTCCCTTGCCTCTGGAGATGTGCTGAGTAAGAAGCTGCTGCGACCAAGATAAAAGAGGTTTTTGCCTGCTTTCTCCTCGAGGATTTTGATGGCTTCTTGTCTTACATTGAGGTCTTTCATCCATTTTGAGTTTATTTTTGTGTATGGTGGAAGAAAGTGGTCCAGGTTCATTCTTCTGCTTGTTGCTGTCCAGTTTTCCCAGCACCACTTGCTGAAGAGACTGTCCTTATTCCATTGCATATTCTTTCCTGCTTTGTCAAAGATCAGCTGGCCATACGTTTGTGGGTCCACTTCTGGGTTCTGTATTGTATTCCATTGATCTGAGTGTCTGTTCTTGTGCCAGTACCATACTGTCTTGGTTATTACAGCTTTGTAGTATAGCTTGAAGTCTGGGATTGTGATGCCTCGTGCTTTGGTTTTCTTTTTCAAGATTGCTTTGGCTATTCGGGGTCTTTTCCGGTTCCATACAAATTTTAAGATTAGTTGTTTCTGGCTCTGTGAAGAATGCTGGTGTTATTTTGATAGGGATTGCATTGAATATGTAGATTGCTTTGGGTGGTATCAATATTTTAACAATATTTGTTCTTCCTATCCAGGAGCATGGAAACTTTTTCCATTTTTTTGTGTCTTCTTCAATTTCTTTTATCAGCTTTCTATAGTTTTCAGTGTATAGATTTTTCACCTCTTTGGTTAGATTTATTCCTAGGCATTTTATGGTTTTTGGTGCAATTGTAAATGGGATCGATTCCTTGATTTCTCTTTTTGTTGCTTCATTGTTGGTGTATAGGAATGCAACAGATTTCTGTGCATTGATTTTATATCCTGCAACTTTGCTGAATTCATGAATCAGTTCTAGCAGTTTTGAGTGAAATATTTTGAGTTTTCCATATAGAGTATCATGTCATCTGTGAAGAGTGAAAGTTTGACCTCCTCCTGGCCGATTTGGATGCCTTTTATTTCTTTGTGTTGTCTGATTGCGGAGGCTAAGACTTCCAATACTATGTTTAATAACAGTGGTGAGAGTGATATCCATGTCTTGTTCTTGACCTTAGGGGGAAAGCTCTCAGTTTTTTCCCATTGAGGATGATATTAGCATTGGGTCATTCATATATGGCTTTTATGATCTCGAGGTATTATCTTTCTATCCCTACTTTCTTGAGGGCTTTTATCAAGAAAGGATGCTGTATTTTGTCAAATGCTTTCTCTGCATCTATTGAAAAGATTATATGTCTCTTGTCCTTTCTTTTATTGATGTGATGAATCATGTTAATTGTTTTGAGGATATTGAACCAGTCCTGCATCCCAGGTATAAATCCCACTTGGTAGTGGTGAATAATTTTTTTAATGTATTGTTGGATTCGGTTGGCTAATATCTTGTTGAGGATTTTTGCATCCATGATCATCAGGGAGATTGGTCTATAGTTCTGCTTTGTAGTGGGGTCTCTGTCTGGTTTTGGAATCAAGGTAATATTGGCTTTATAGAAAGAGTTTGGAAGTTTTCCTTCCATTTTTATTTTTTGGAACACCTTGAAGAGAATAGGTGTTCACTCTTCCTTAAATGTTTGGTAGAATTCCCCTGGAAAGCCATCTGGACCTGGACTCTTGTTTTTTGGCAGATTTTTGATTACTAATTTGATTTCCTTACTGGTTATGGGTCTGTTCAAATTTTCTATTTCTTCCTGTTTCAGTTTTGGTTTCCAGATTGCCCATTTTATTGGCATACAATTGCTCATAAGATTCTCTTACTATTGTTTTTATCTCTGCTGTGTTGATTGTGATCTCTCCCCTTTCATTCTTGATTTTATTTATTTCGGTCCTTTCCTTTTTCTTTTTGATCCAACTGGCTAGTGGTTTATCAATTTTATTAATTCTTTCAAAGAACCAGCTTCTGGTTTCATTGATCTGTTCTACTGTTTTTTGTTGTTGTTGTTTTTGTTTTTTGGTTTCGATAACATTAATTTCCGGCCTAATCTTTATTATTTCCTATATTCTGCTGGTTTGGGGTTTTATTTGCTGTTCTTTTTCCAGCTCTTTAAGGCATAAGGTTAGGTTGTGTATCTGAGATCTTTCTTCCTTCTTTAGGAAGGCCTGAATTGCTCTGTACTTCCCTCTTGTGACCGCCTTTGCTGCATCCCAGAGGTTTTAGGTTGTGGTGTTATCATTTTCATTGGCTTCCATATACTTTTTAATTTCCTCTTTAACTTCTTGGTTGGCGCATTCATTCTTTAGTAGGATGTTCTTTAGTCTCCAAGTATTTGTTACCTTTCCAAATTTTTTCTTGTGGTTGATTTTGAGTTTCATAGCATTGTGGTCTGAAAATATGAATGGTATGATCTCGATCTTTTTGTACTCGCTGAGGGGCTGCTTTGTGTCCCATTATGTTGTCTATTCTGGAGAATGTTCCATGTGCACTGGAGAAGAATGTATATTCTGCTGCTTTAGGATAAAATGTTCTGAATGTATCTGTGAAGTCCATCTGGTCCAGTGTGTCATTCAAAGCCATTGTTTCCTTGTTGATTTTTTGATTAGATGATTTGTCCATTGCTGTAAGTGGGTTGTCGAAGTCTCCTATTATTATGGTATTACTATCGATGAGTTTCTTGATGTTTGTGATTAATTGATTTATATATTTGGGTGCTCTCACATTTGGCGCATAAATGTTTACAATTGTTAGGTCTTCTTGGTCTATAGACCCCTTGATTATGATACAATGCCCTTCTGCATCTCTTGATACAGTCTTTATTTTAAATCTAGATTGTCTGATATAAGTATGTCTACTCAGCTTTCCTTTGTTGACTATTAGCATGATAGATGGTTCTCCATCCCCTTACTTTCAATCTGAAGGTGTCTTTCAGTCTAAAGTGGGTCTCTTGTAAACAGCATACAGATGGATCTTGTTTTCTTATCCATTCTGTTACCCTATGTCTTTTTATTGCAGAATTGGTCCCATTGACATTTAGAGTGAGTAGTGAAAGATATGAATTTATTGCCATTATGATGCTTGTACAGTTGGAGTTTCTGGTGGTGTTCTCTGGTCCTTTCTAATCTTTGTTGCTTTGTTGCTTTTATATATATATATATATATTTTTTCCATCTTTTCTCCCCTCAGAGGGTCCCCTTTAAAATTTCTTGCAGGGCTGGTTTAGTGGTCACAAACTCCTTTAATTTTTGTTTGTCTGGGAAACTTTTTATCTCTCCTTCTATTTTGAATGACAGCCTTGCTGGATAAAAAATTCTTGGCTGCATATTTTTCTGATTCAGCACACTGAATATATCCCACCACTCCTTTCTTGCCTGCCAAGTTTTGATGGATAGGTCTGCTGCAAACCTGATCTGTCTTCCCTTGTAGGTTAGGGACTTTTTTTTTCCCTTGCTGCTTTCATGATTCTCCCCTTGCCTGAGTATTTTGTGAATTTGACTATGATATGCCTTGTTGATGGTCGGTTTTTGTTTAATTGAATGGGACTCCTCTGCTTCCTGGATTTTGATGTCTGTCTTTCTCCAGGTTAGGGAAGTTTTCCACTACGATTTTCTCACATAGTCCTTCTACCCTTATTTTTCTCTCTTTCTTTTCTGGGACTCCTATGATTCTGATATTGTTCCTTTTTAATGAGTTACTGATTTCTCTAATTCCTAAATCCTGCTTTTTACCTTAATCTCCCTCTATTTTTCTGCTTCCATAAATTTGTCCTCTACATCACTCATTCTCTGTTCTGCCTCATCCATCCTTGCTGCCTCAGCATGCATTCGAGGTTGCAGCTCAGTTATAGCATCTTTTATTTCATCCTTACTAGTTTTTCTTCTTTTATTTCTGCAGAAAGGGATTCTAAGCTATTCTCGACTCTAGCTAGTATTCTTATTATCGTGATTCTAAAGTCTGGCTCAGACATTTTGCTTGTATCTGTGTTGGTTAAGTCCCTGGCTGTCGTTTCTTCCTGCTGTTTCTTTTGGGGTGAATTCCTTCATTTCATCATTTTGAAGGGAGAAAAGGAATAATAATATAGAGAAAATTAAAATTAAAAAAAATAAAATTAAAAAATATTGAAATTAAAAACTTAAAAACAAACACACACACACAAAATGGAATAAATGATGGTAGATCCTAGGTGTGTTTTGGTCTGGGTGTTGAAAGTGGCTTGATAGATTAGAGAAAAAAGTGGAAAAGAAAAAAAAAACAAACAAAAACCAAAAAAAAGCAAAAACAAAAACAAAAAAAGGAAATCGTTTGAAAATTTGAAAAAATGAATACACTGAAGTAGACTAAAATGAAATGATGGAAGTAAAATAGAATTTGAAAAAATTTACACAAAGGTAAAAAATATAGTAGAAAAAAATTAAAGAAAAATATTTTTAATAAAAATTGAAAATAAAAAATGAATTTTTACTCTTTCTGTTTTCAAGAAAAAGAAAGGAAACAAAAAAGAGAAAAAAGAAAAAGAAAGAAAGAAAATTGAATAGAATGGACTGGCTAACAGACTGAAATACGACTGAAATGACTTCATTTTCCCCTAGAAGTCAAACTATGAAGCACTGTATAGTCCATAAACTAAGCAGGCAGTGAAACTTGTGTTCTTAAAGAGTGAGGTTGGCTCATTGGGTGGGACTTAGTGTAATGGCTCCGTTCTCCACTAGATAGCGCTGCTAGCCTACTGGGGTGGATTGTTGTGGCTCTTGTAGGTGCACATGCACATAAGTGGGAGCGGTGAAAATGGCATCACCCAGCTACCCAGTCTTTAGTATGGGAACTGTATTCTCCCTAATCAGCAATCACACACCCATCCTTCCTCTTTGGCTTCTGTCTACTCCCTGCTTCCACACTGTCCGTGACCAAGCCCCAGGCAGCACCTCCCTCCCAAGTTTTGTCTCAGGTGCAGCTGCATTCCCTGGCCCCCCACTCTTGAGGGACTGTGGCTTTGACCCACTCTGCGCCTCTGTGGAAGGTCTCACGGAGCAATGGTCAGGTGCCAGCCACACCCAGGAATGCTTGCGGAACTGTGCTGCAGAGACTGCAGCCGGGTGCCAGCCCGGCCCAGAAAAAGTTTGCGAGACAGTGTAGCATCAGTTCCTCAGGGGTTATGGATAATCACAACACACATTTGACACCAGGCTTCACCCCCAATGACCTTGTTCCAGCAACAGTGAATGTGGCCATACTCTGGGGTCTGCTGGGCCCAGGTGGCTTCACAGCCTCTACCAAATGTATATCCAGCAGTGGAACCGCTTCTCCCCGTGTGGCCTGAGAAACTCCCGGACCCTGCTGTGCTCCTGGGGATTCACCCTTCCCATCAGAGCACTGTGGAGTTTCAGATTCTGTGCTCCCCCTGTTTACAGTCTTTAATGGAATTTAAACCCTCTTCTTTCTCCTTTCTTCTTTCTCCTTTCTCCCTTCTCCCTTTTTAGCTCAGTCCCTGCAGCTGTTTCCAATTTTCCAATTTCTCTAGCTGCTTTTAGGGAGAGGTACTTTTCCCCTATCACCCCCCTCCCCCATCTCCATCCTCTCTCTGCCCTCAAAAGCAGCTCCCTGCCCTCCACAGCTTCTCTCTCCCCAAGTTCACCTTTCCATGCTAAATACCTGCTGACTTCTGTGGTTCAGGTTGTGCAGATTGTTGGATTAATCCTCCAATCAGTTTTCTAGGTGTGAAGGATGGTTTAGTGTTGGTCTGGCTGTATTTCATGGACATGAGACACACAGAAAACTTCCATGCTGTTCCGCCATCTTGGCTCCTCCTAAAGTTTTGTTTGTTTGTTTTTTGAACATACATGTTTGACAGTGTCCTTCAGGTATATGAGTTTTAAAAAGTTTTAATTTAATTCTGATATGCATGACTGTTAGAGTCATATACAGATGATACTAGCATTCAGCAGTGGGAATGATTAACTCAGGATGAGAGGCAACTTTTGTTTGGTCTAGGGCACTCTTAATCTGGATCTTGCACATTATGTGGGAATTCACTATGTAGGGAAAAAGGAAAAAGACTTGAAGTCATAAAAACAGTAGATTAAAAGGTGTATTGTAGTGTCTATGAGTAGAAGAAAGATTATCATGTTTAAGGATAGCAAGTCACAGAAATGACTTCTAGAAACTCATGGAAAGGAAAAGCCTAGACCTATGTTGACCAATCACAAAATAAAATGCCCTTAGAGGTCAACATAACAACAAGAATTTGACTCAAAGCTAACAACTGTGTCTGTGTAACAGAAAATTTTATTTTCTAGCAAGGAAGAAACCAGTGTATATGATTATGGGCAAGGATGACAGTGTACAAACTATTTCTACCCTTTAAAAAAATTTTGTTTCAAAACATTTGTTCTCTAGGGAATATCCTCTTGAATGCATGTCTTAGATGAAACTCTGCCTTCTCTTGATTAGCATTCTTTCTAGTTTTGAATAAATCAGAAATCAGGTAGAAATAAGTATGTTAAGTCGAGTCTATAAGGTAGCTATATTTATGTGCCATGCATTTTACTAAACATTTTGAAAACATTGCTTTATTTAAACCTCACTACTGTATGGTTTATTAACCCCATTTTACTGATGAAAAAGTCAGAGACTTTGATTAGTTGAATAGGTTGTCTAAGATAACTTGGTATTCAAACCCACACAGGCTCAAAACCCTCACAGTCTGGCTTCTAATGATTCTGCTATACAACCTTTTTTATTATTTAGAAACACTTTTTTTTTTAATAAATACTCAACTTATAAGGAGGAGAAAACACTTAATTCCAGAGAACAAAGTAAAGTGTACTGTATGTAGGACAGAGAAAAAGCTGCCAAAGAATGTCTTCACCTACATGCATATATTTCTTTCAAGTGTTATCTTGAGAATGTAAAGGAGAATTGGTAACTTCCACGACTCATTATTCAACTTTTTTTTCCTGCAAATTAAACTTTAAGATGGAAAGTTATACGGAGGAATACCAGGAAGAAATTCTGAAATGGAACTTAAGAGGA
Source organism: Leopardus geoffroyi (assembly GCF_018350155.1). Classification (NCBI taxonomy): domain Eukaryota; kingdom Metazoa; phylum Chordata; class Mammalia; order Carnivora; family Felidae; genus Leopardus; species Leopardus geoffroyi. The sequence continues at coordinate 100,340,622 of NC_059327.1, read as the reverse complement.
GGGGTAAGATAGCTGTTAAGTGTTTACTCCTCCTTTTTCCCAGCTTGGGCAATTGGACTGATGTCCTCTTTCCTCCAATTTACCGAGTCAGACCATTTTCTTTCATGGATACATAAATCCTCCAGTTCTACATTGCCTCAAACATCAGCTATATTATTCTCATCTTTTTGGGATCTATGATTTATTGATCCCTTGTCAGTCTTCCCATTCCCTGAGGGATTTGACACGATTTTTTTCTTTACCCCAAATCTCTGACATTATCAAGGTGGCTTCAACGGTTATTGAATCAAGCAGTATTCTAGTATTCTTTTCATTTTCTGTATTTTGGGATAATAATCCTCTACTATAATGTTGAAATCTGGACTTACATCTTTAAATTCCCAACCTCACCTCTGCAACTCTCCAATCTTCTCATTCCATTGCAAATGGAGTGATCTCCTTATCACAAAGCCAATAGGCATTATTCTATTTTTAATTGCCTTGTTTGGCAACATCCCTATATTTGAAATGTTCTTTCCCAAAGCTTCAGTGATACCATACTATCCTGGCTTTTTATTCTTTAACTTTTCTGACTGCTCCTTTCTAATTCCTCTTCATGAGTTGATTTTCCTCTCATTCTTTCAATGCCAGTGTTCTTTAGATTTTCACCCACAATCTCTTTTTACTGTAAATACATTATATGAGTGATCTAATTTGTATTTATGATTTTAAGTCTACTCTCTATCTGGATAATGGTAGCTTAGTTTTGTCTCCCAGAAACTTTAGAGATACACATATCCAACATCCACCAGACTATATTTTGGCAAAGTATTTTCAGGCAAAGAGAATCTGTGAAGAGCCTAGAGTAGTAGTGAATTTAGGGGATCTTAGAATGTCTCATTTTGAATTAAGTGGATAATGGCAACTAAGACTGGAGAAAAATGATAGATATTATTAAATGGATGTTTTTATAAAACATACTAAGAAGTGTGCATTTTAAGAGCAATATAGAGCAACTGAAATTTTCTAATCATGGAATTTTCTAATCACTGTGATTAGAAAGATTACTGTGAAAATAGGATAGAAAATTGATGATTTTAGAAAAGGCAATGGAAAGGGAACATTTGGGAGACTTTTACAGTAATCTTTGTGAGAAGTTTTGGGAGTCTGAAATGAAAGAGCATAAATGAAGAGAAATGGTCAATACATGTTGACTAAAATAAATTACCTTACAGTCAGTAAGTACTAGATCTTAAGTTGATGTGGAATGAATTCCTTTCACACTGAGATAAATTTAGTGACTACCTGAAAATCATATATGTGGGAATATGACCAGGAAAATATTTTAAGTATATATATATGTACATATACATATGTACATATGTACATATACATATACATATATATATATACATATATATACATATATATATACATATATATATGGTTGAAATTTATCAAAAATAAAATGAAATATGTCAAACTGATTATTTTGGAGGCTTTACATTTGATTGTTACATAAAGAAATTTGAAAAGCAAGCAAGCAAGTAAAATAAAAAGAGCAAAACCAACAACAAAGACATGGATTAACTGTCTGTACTCTGCAAAAAGAAAAAAGAAAGATTGTTTCTACTGAATGAATCAATTGAAGTTAAGTTTAAATCTGTTGGCTTAATTTTTAAAAATGAGTTTATATAGTATTTTTAATTATCTCAGTGTTAACTAAACTAGTTGTTCACTCGGAAACATTTTCATTTATTTAACAAGATATGGAAAATTAATCAGTCAATTTTGTTATATTTTAATTTTGTACACACAACTCATACGTGCTACTAGGCAAAGTGTTTCAGAGGGCTTTTTGACCATATACATTATCATATTTTATTTGCAGTTTTACATTTTATTTACATTAAGTTTTTGTTGTTGTTTGTTTAGGTTACTTAGCAGGAAAATATATTTTTTAATGTTTACTTGTTTTTGAGAGAGAAAGAGAGACAGAGAAAGAAAGGGGGACAGAGGATCTGAAGCAGGCTCTGTGCTGAACCGTGGGATCATGACCTAAACCAAAGTCAGATGCTTAACCGAATGAGCCACCCAGGGGCCCCAAAAATGATTTTTTTTAAAAAAACATTTTGACATATAATGTTATTATCATTTTTTAGATTAAGATATTGTAAACATAATAATAATTTACATTAAATAGCTGTAATATAAATTTTCTTATTCTTAAATATTCTATGATATGAACAGGGACAATACTTCTCAGATTACAATGGTGAAAATCAGACTGCTTGAGTGATTTATGGAACTGTCAGGATGCTTATTCTAGTGTTCTTTAGATCACAGGTATATATAGCATATTAGTTTCCTATGATTGCTGTAACAAATTACCACAACCAGAGTAGCTTAAACCTGAGCAGAATAAGCACAAATTTATTCTCTTACGGTCTGGAAGTCAGAAGTCCTAAATGGGTTTCAATGAGCTGAGGTCAAGGTGTCAGAGGAGTCAGGCTACCTCCAGGGGCTCTGGGAGAAAAGCCATTTACTTGCTTTTTCCAGCTTCTCCAGGACTCTGTATTCCTTGGATTGTGGCCTCTTCTTCGATCTTCAAAGCCAGTGGCATAGGTTTCCTCTCTCTGACTCAGCTGACCTTGGCTTCCAACATAGCCTTCTCTTCTGTCTGCAGTCAAATTGCCCTCTGTCCTCTTCTTACAAGAATCTTAAAATTACAAAATACAGGGGCGCCTGGGTGGCGCAGTCGGTTAAGCGTCCGACTTCAGCCAGGTCACGATCTCGCGGTCCGTGAGTTCGAGCCCCGCGTCAGGCTCTGGGCTGATGGCTCAGAGCCTGGAGCCTGTTTCTGATTCTGTGTCTCCCTCTCTCTCTGCCCCTCCCCCATTCATGCTCTGTCTCTCTCTGTCCCAAAAATAAATAAACGTTGAAAAAAAAAATTAAAAAAAAAATTACAAAATACAATGGAAGAATACTTAATTCAGAAAGCCTCCCCATTAGGGGCACCTGGGTGGCTCAGTCGGTTAAGCATCCGACTTCAGCTCAGGTCATGATCTAGCAGTTTGTGGGTTCGAACCCTGCCTCTGGCTCTGTGCTGACAGCTCAGAGCCTGGAGCCTGCTTCGGATTCTGTGTCTCCTTCTCTCTCTGTTCCTCCCCTACTCACGCTTTGTCTCTCTCTCTCTCTCTCTCAAAAATAAAGATTAAAAAAAAAATTACAAGAAAAAAAAAGAAAGCCTCCCCATTTCAAGATCCTTAACTCAATCATCTGCAAAGTGTCATTAACCATATAAACTAACATTTACAGTTTCCAGGGATCAAGATCTGGTTATCTTCATGGGCCATTATTAAGCCTACAACATATAGTAATACCACCATATGGGTATTAATTTTTTCCCCTGGATATTTCACTACCAACTTTCTCAGTGCTAGAGGCAGAGTAAGAGATGAGTTCTGTTTCAATTCCTATTGTTTTTGTTTGATTGCACTGTCTAGATCCCTTGCAGTCTACATATTTTTGGAGTTGTGGCCCTGGAGAGAAGAAGCAGGCAATAAAGTTACATTAGGAAAATGGTTCTCCAGCAGGAGTCTTTTCTGTGTTGTTATTCTGACTTCTCTATATCTTTCCCCTACCAATACGTACAACATGGTGGGTTCATTTCTCTCTAAGCAGACGTGGTAGAAAAATGGCAACTATGGTAGCTGGATTATATGTCCCCTAATGGTGAACAAAGAGGATTCTCTTCTCTCTTTTCCTAAGAAGACATGTTCTCCTCTCTTTTATGGCTTTAACTAAGAGAATGGAGCTCTGTAAGGCACAGAGAATCAATATTTATGGTGGAGACGCCTGGAGGGAGGATGCTCTGATCATCCTATTATCCGTGCCAATGTTTGTGATCTTTGAAAAATCTAAGGCACTTTGCTCAGGAGGCATATTTTTAACCCTGGTGGCCTAAACCACAAATTCCAACTACTTAATTATATTCCGCCTAGAGTGTCCTTCCATGTGTTCCAGAACTCATGGTGGTTTTCATTTCCTATCCTAAGCTGCTCGGTTGTTGTGCTATTGTTATTATTTAACATTCCTGAGAGCAGACAGATGCACTGTTTGAAACAAAAATATATATTTCCTATTGAATGAGCTAATAATCTAAAATCTGGTTGCCATATTCCGTCTCCAAAGTTGAATAAAAGAAATGCATTAAAGGAAACATAATAAAAGGAAACAGTGAAAGAAAATACAAGACAAGGCATCAGTCCTGATTAAAACCCAAACCAGCTGATGTGGAGAATAGACCACTTTGTGACTTTGGGTCTGGCTAATGTTCTCATCTGAGCAAAAACAATAAGACACTTGTGCTAGTGTTGTAAATGGACGGGGTTATTATTTTTCTAATAAAATGACTTAAATTTGCTTGAAGGGAGGATCACAGGACGATTGGAAATTTTCTCACAGTGACAGCATTCCATTTAAAATAACTATTGTACATTATAGACTCAGCAGAGAAGCAGTATAACAGTGATTGATTATTACATGCTTCTAGCCCTTCTCTTCTATTTCAGTGGAAGGGCTCCTTTTAAGACAAATCCCTTTAATTGTGCTTTGATACCCTACCTCTGCCTTGGGCAATTTAACCTACCAATTGGCTCTCTCTCTCTGGTCTGACTTTGCCTCCTCCTATCTACCCGCCTTTTACTCTTGGTATATAAACATGCAAATGCCTTTCATGCAGAATGGTAGTAATATCTTTAAAAGAGTGGACTATTCTTTTCTCTTTTGCATTTCCCGAGTAGAACTTTCCCCTGATTTTGCTGGAGTCATCTGTTTGCCTTGGGGAGAACTGGAATTGTGAAAGCTGGGCTGCATTGAGTCAGAGGCAGTTGTGTGCAGCGTTTGAAATCCGGAATAAAATATTTGACTTGACTGCAAGACCAAAGATTTGAAAGCCAGGTTTGGTTGGAAGAAAAAAAAAATTTTTTTTTTTAAGCCCTCTAGCTTCCACTAATGTATCGAGTATTTGGTTGGTCACTGTGGATCATAGCTTCCATTTACCAAGGTAAAGAAATCAGAATATATCATGAAGAGAGTCTGCCATAAAGACAAGTGGGGAAGCCTTCCCATCCATACTGCTAAGTCAGAGGTGGGTGAAATGTATGATGAAACCCATATATCCTGATTGTTCTTTTTAGGCTATGGTTTCAAGTGTGACACATGTTACTAAGTCCGAAGAAAAGCCAAAAATGGAGCAAAATGGATATCACAAAGTTCCTGTTTAGAACCTTGGGAGGAAGCACTCATGCAGATTCCTTCCAAATCAAACACCATCCCAGGATCCTTCCAACGGAAATCAATAAGGAGCTGGGCAGGAGTCTTGCACATTGGTCCAAATCCATGAAGAATATGTTTTGTTCCAGCCCAAATACCATCTTGGAAAGGGATAAGGGAATGTGAAGAATAGTTCTGATATCAAACTGTACCTTTAATTGGTTCTTTAGCCACAAGACTGTTTCATATAAAAAGAAACTATTTAAAACCACATAAAGGTGAAGTGCATTTTTCTAGCAAGTTTAAGTAAATTTTTGCCTCCAGGAACCAGAGGGGTGAAGTAGTAGATATTTATCAGAAATCTTTAAGTGCCAAATATTTGGGAAACACCCTTCTTGTGTTTGGACTTTGCTTGAGTATGCCTTTCCCAAGGAGAAGCCAGGATTTATTCCCTCACTTGTCCTTGTTACTGATGTGCAAAATCTTACAAGATGTGCTCGGATAAGACATTGATTCAAAAGGGAGCAAACTACCACAACCAGAAATAACAAAAGTATCTGGCTTCTGACATCAGGCCCTGTTTTTATTAGCATGAGCTGAGTCTCCAACAAAGTCAGTGCTAATTGCATTATCATCATCAATGCTTAGTAAAAATGGCAGTGTTTTCACTGGAGTAACCCCCTTTTGTAGCTGGTTATTATTCTTGGGTGCATGGTTTACATGCTCTACCTCAGAGATTCTAGGAGCTACCTAGCATAGCATCATTTATTAAATTCATTTTCTGCTCAAACTTGTCTCTGATCACGAGGAACCATAACCAATAAGAGTTAAATTTATTCAGTGTTTACTATGGGCTATACACTAATTTAAGCACTTTGCATGTTTTATTTACCTCATGTAATTCCTCTCAGTAATATTATTATTAATAAAATGGGTACTATTTTCTACATTTTATAGATAAGACAACTTAGGGGGAGGGAGATGCCCAAGGTTGGTTAACGAGTAAGTGGTATATCTAGGATTCAAACTCAGAATATCTAGTCTCATAGCCCATATTTTTACCACTATGCTTTAGACTCTCTCTCTATGTATATTATATATATTACATTTGTATAATGTATATTATATATTTTTATTTTAACTTATATATATATTGTATATTATAAATATTTATATGTATCTGTCTCTTTCTCTTTCCCTCCCCCCACACCCTTTTTTCTGGCATATTTATATACAGCATGAATAAATCACTAACTATGCACATATCTTGAGAAATCTGCCACCTATGTCATTTCTGCTTCTAAACACTGCTCTATTTGCTATCTTTGTCATTACCAGGTGTGTTGACACAAGGATTACTCTTGCTTTTCCTCCCTCATCTCCTATTTTCTGCTCCTCAATCCACTGAAATACAGTTCCCCCTCCTATTGCTTCCTTAAACTGCTCTTGTCAAGGGCACCAAGGCAGTTATCAATCATCTTTTTTTATCTTTCTCCTTACTCTAGGTCTCCGTAGCATTTGGTACGCGATTGCTTACTTCTTTTTCAATTCTCTGACCACTCAATTTCTGTGATACTTTTGTGGTGTGGTTTTTATTCTAGAGCTTAGGCCAATGTTTCTCAGTGCACTTCATGGGCTCTATCTGCTCTGACACACTTTAAATATAATTTTAAATTTTCAATCTTATTTCATTTTTTTCTGGATGAACTTATATTCTACGTATAGAAACACTGATGAATCTCTAATGTACACGTTAGCAAATATATTTATCCTAAGATCTGTAATTACATATTATATTATCTTCTGGAAATCTCCTCTAGCATGTTCCAAAGACATCTTAAGTTCAAACTTACTATTCCCCAACTAAACTCATCTTCTTTATCCTCCCCACATTTCTCCTCCCTCTCCATTCTCTTTATCAGATGAGAGAACAACCATCAAGTCTATCAAAAAGCTCACAAGTCATCTACTCCTTTTTAATCCTCAGACCAGGATCTCTAATTAGCCCTGGTGTACTGGGTTCACTGTCTTCTTAATAGCTCACATCCCTCCCATCCTTATCCTCTCTCCCAGCCCTGTTTTTATCTTTTTGTCTTACTGCACGGCCTCTTAAATCCATCTGATGGGATTTCCTTTTTGTACTTTCCACCTCCAGCAGAATAAGCTTTAAAAAGCAGAGAGGTAATTTTTTTAACTTCTCATTTAACATCTTTCAGTTGCTCCCCATTACTCAGGATACAGTCTGAGCTTCTAAGCCAGTACTTATTTGATCTGGCCTGTGCTTATCCAGAACTTTATTATCACACAACTCTCTGTCTACATACCACATTCCATCTAACTGATTTATTTGCAGTTCCCCCAATACACATGCTCTCTCATGCACCTGTTTGCATTTGCTATTAAATTCATCTGACACAGTTGGCTTACTCCCACTCATCCATCAAAACTCTGTTCAGTTTTTACACCTCACATGTCTTCCTGTGTGCTCCTCTTAATGATAACAGTGTTAACCCTGTGATGTTTGACTCATTAGACTGAACTTTCAGGAAGCATTCACTATGTCTTTTGTCTCAGAATATTGAGGCCTTCCTTAAAGACTGGATTCTTGTAGAACTAAATATTATTTTGTTAATAAATAGGAACAAAATTATACATATTTATTTTAAAGTTGAGTAAGCTAAGGCTCAAAGAGTTTAAACGATTTGTCCAATGTCATTTACTGCTAGTAATTGACAAAGGTGTAACTCATTGTTGTTTAACTTACATTCTTAAAACATAACAAAAAGCTTGTAGTACAGAAGAGACTCAATATGTATTTGTTGAATGAATGAGTAAACATGAAAGGAAAAGGAAAAATTCTTATTTTCTATAACAAAGATATTCAAAAGAAGTGAATTTCAAAACAGTGCAGAGGAGGGAAACTAAAATATATCACTCTTGTATTAAAAATGTTCTATGTGGTAATCTTTGAAACAAATATTTTCAGTGTGGTTTCTTGATTCTATAGGGACCCAAATTATATCTGTAACTTTTATTCTCTAACTATGCAATGCATGTAGTTGGTTACATTGAATATTATCAAATTAAAATTGGGGATAGTAATAAATTTCAGGTGAAAGAGCAAGTAAACATCGCTAGGATTTTTTTAGTAATATTTTGAATGCCTAAAATAGTTTCTAATAGGAGTGTCCTTCTAAATTAGTAAAACAATGCAAATTAATGCACATGGGAGACAGAATTTAAAGACTGCACAGAGGATCTCCAGCCTCCTGTGTTAAACCCTATATAATCCTCTCCCCTTAAGAGTGGGCGGGATCTGTTTGCTTACAGTCAATAGGATATGGAAAAAGTGATGGATGTCACTCTCTTGATTGCACTATGTTTACGTTGCATAAGACTTACTTTTAACACACTAGGGTGGATTTCCTTTGCTGTTGGCTTTGAAGAAAAAGAATACACATTGTGAGAAGGTCACGTGACAGGATCATGGTGACTTCTGGGAGCTGAGAGCAACCCCAGTTGATAACCACCAAGAAACCATGGAACTCAGTTCTACAACCACAGGGATTTGAGTATGAGCTGGGATAGGCCCTGATCTTCAAAAAGGAACGTAGCCCAGCCACTACACTTTGACTTTTTTAACCTTTGTGAGAGGTCCCAGTTAAGGTATGTCTGAACTCCTGACCCAAGATAACTATGAGATAATAAATGTGCTGTTTTAGGTGGCTAAGTTTGTGGTAATTTGTTACATATCAGTTTAAAACTAATCGACTCCAGGTTACTCCTCAACATACTTCATCTAACAAAATTTGCTACATCACCTTCAAAATTTCAAGAACAAATAAATGTGTTAATGAAAAGCAAAGTTTCAAAGCACTGAGGGAAAAGAAAAAGTAATGATGCCTTAATTAAATAGTTCAGGTTTCAAAACATGGCAAACAAGCTGTTATGAGAAAAGTACATGATGAATCAATTGAGAATGAACAGTAATGTCACGCACCCATTTTATGGAAATAGAAGAGAAAGGGAAACCCAATCATGTGCTTCTCTTGGGTTTAAATCAATATTTATCTACCACTTTCTGTTCCAAAGTATTCTGTGGCTATTATTATTTTGCAAACTATGGCAGTTCAATCTGTTGCATTTAGGAAAGCAAAACTATGTCACAAATACATACAAGTATGTATACAAAGTATACAAAACTATGTCACAAATACATACAAAACTATGTCACAAATACATAAAAAGTATACATTTTCATCAGTGAAAATGATGCAAATTGCAAGAAGTTCTAAGGTTATTTCTCAGTAAATATTAGCAATCTACTTCTCTGAAATAATTGTGCCTCATAAGCTGGACTTTCCCAAACTCATTCCCTTCCTTCACAGGGTATAAAAACATGTGATTTGGTCACTATCAAAAATAACTCTCTAAGTATTTTCATCTTACATTTTAAGAATATAGAAGATAAAGTTTACAGAAAATAAACTTTTAAACAACCAAACATTTAGTAGTTTTAATTCCTGGTCTCCAAAACTAATGTGGAGCAAAATTACAAATGACCTATACATATTTTAGACAGTTATATTTATTTAAAAATGCAGTGAGTGAAGGAAACTTAATTTGGAAATTTGATAGCTAGCATCTGCCAGGTTTTTTACAACCTGGACGGGAGACCCAGACATTGTTAATAGGCTTTGGACTTTGAGTGTTCTATTTATTTAAAAAAAAAAAAAAAAAGTGAAGAATTTAAATGCTTAAAATTTGCTATTTTAAAATACGTGATACTCAGACACTGACTTTTATGGCCTCCTAGCCACCTCATTTTTAATTTAAAATATTAAAATTAAGAATCTAAGAAATAATTAAATGATACTCTCAACATTTCCTTCCAACCATGTGAAAAATATTATAGTTTTATGTTATTGCAACTTGTCCTATTTTCTTAAGTCTTAGCATAGGCTCTCCTATTTTCAAATTTTCGAATTTTCTGAGTTTTAATGGCATTATCACTGTGTATTTGTGATAGGATGGCTAGCCTTAGGTAGCTCGTAGAAATTGTTATTGGTTTCTTGCTTCATAACGTCCTGGGTACAATATGTACCAACAATTTTTTTTTCTCTATGTTCCTTCCTGCAGCTGATCTGATATTAAAGTGCTGGCTCTAATAAGTTTCCACTTCAGTCTAAAATAGATAATTTAAGAAATCCAGAAAGTAGAGGCTGCCAAAGCTCACTGTTGCCTAAAATCAGACTGCTATTTTACTCCGTCCATTGTGAGAAAGCCCAGACTTCCAGAGCCTACCCCACCTCTTCCTCAGAGTAAATGGCTCTGTCTGTGATCCAGTAACTTTACTGAGGAAGTGCTCTGTGTTAAAGGCTATCATCCAATTTCACTTCTTGTTTTATTGTTTGTTTCTCTGTTTAAATGTTATTTCTTTTACATCTGGATGGTGCAGCTTTCATGTGGTATTAAAACTATGTGTCCAAAAATGTGTCCCAGATGAACATCCTGTTTGCCTTTTGATTTAAATTTCTGTTTAGTAAACCTTTGTGGTTTGGATATAGTGAGGAGTATTTTCAGCAGAACTCCCTAACCACTTCCTCAAAAATAATAACTCCCTATCCGTCTCTCCCTTTCTCACCTCTCCTTTGCTAAATTAAAATTGTCCATCAGACACAGTCTTTGAGACATTTAAGAAGGCTACCTCCTTTCTCACAACGATACAATCTATGTCTTTAGCGTGTTGTTCTGGGAGCTCTTTCCACAAAAAGGCTGGTCTGCATGCCATGCCATTAACAAATATGAAAATGCTTCCATCAGGCCCTGATAGAAAAATAACCAATTTTTGAATTATGAGATACTTGCTTTGGAGAAACATAAATAACTCCTTTTTCAAAAATAGTTTAGCAACTGTATTTTTTTGGTCAAAACCAGAAAAAAAATACGGTTAAAATATTTTTAAGGTCTTCCCTTCAAATTGGCCATAGAAATCCAATCACTGATGAATAGACTTACTTGACATATTACATAAAATTATTTTTTAAAATAACTATTGTTTAAGCCAATTTTTTTGAAGCAAAGAAATTTGGTTGTTCTTGGCATTTCTTAATTTGCTTACTTGGGGGTATGTTCTCCCCAAATCCACACATATAATTTCCACTGCCTTTAAAAGGGGTTATGAACACACATCTGAAGGAGAATTGACCACTTGGTTTTTGATGTTCTAAAGCCAACTAAAGCATGAACCTCTTGCTTCCTTTCTGATCCCAGCCCTTTTCAATGAGAACAATGCTTATGCAAGATTTCCTAGGGGGATTTTGCGGCTTGAGGTTTTAATAATCTAGGCTAAAATTCAAATAGGAACCACAGCTGCTTGGATAAGACTCTTAGACCTCTTTATTTGAACTGCAGTGAACTTACCAGAATTTTAAAATATTCTGAGCAATATTTGATATGTCAGAGTGACATGTGGTATCTTTATTTTAGGTATAAGAATATCTATATACCTGCAAATTGTATGAACATAAAATAAAATGACATGTATTTTCCTTCAACATTTGCAAGTATACTTAAAAACAGATTTGACTTCTTTAAAAAGTAATGGACATTGTTGTTCTGATTCAATAAGGGAAATTTACTGAAAATACTTTATATTTTCTCTTTGTTGGAATTCTCACTTTGTTCCTGTATTGCTCTTCAGACCTCAGCATCTGTATGATTATTAGTTTGAACTCTCTATCAGGTTCATCACTATCTCCATTTCATTAAGATCTATATCTGGAGATTTATCTCATTCTTTTGTTTGGAACATATTCCTTTGTTTCTTCATTTGCCTTGACTCACTGTGTCGGTTGCTGCACATTAGACAAAACAGCCACCTCTCCCAGTTTTGACAGTAGTCTCCTACAGGAGATGTATCTTATCAATCAGGCTGGCCTGAGCTCCTAGTTGTCTAACTCTCATGATTGCCCAGGCCTCCTTCTTTGTTCTTAGTGACTTGAGGGAGCGCCAATAGCCAGCAGTCTCCTATTGCAGTCAGCACCTCGTTGCAGGCTGATTAGAAACTGGACCCTGAGTTAGCAGCTGGGAAAGTATGTAGTTAAACCCCTTCCAAGAGGAAACTGGGAGATGGGTGTTTTTACCTGCTTACTCCATGCTGGCTCTGGGTATTTAGCTATTGCAAAGGCTGCTCTTGTGCTCATTAAGAACTATTTTTGTGTGTGTGAACTAAGGAAAAAAAAAAAAAAACATGAAATAAACCAAAAAACAGACTCTTAACTATGGAGAACAAACTGATGATTACCAGAGGGGAGCGGGGTGGAAATGCGTGAAATAGATGAAGGTAATTAAGAGTATACTTATCACAATAAGTACTGAATAACGTATAGAATTGTTGCATCACTATATTGTACACCTGAAACTACTATAACACAGTTTGTTAATTATATTGGATTTAATTTTTTTTTATTTTTCAAAAGAACCATCTCTTTGTTTCCTATAGTATTTGGGAATGTAAGTGCCTTTGTCTATTAAAGCACAATAATCTGGGGACTTGTTCCTCATGTGGCTACTGCAAAAGCTGGGGGCCAGATTTATATACCAGGTCCTTCCAGGGAGGTACTGGCAACTTGCAGTGGGCTGAAAGGGGAAGCCCGGAATGTTGTGCTCGGCTTCCCTCGTCTGAGGCAAATGCAGCCAACCCCTAGTGCTTGCTAAATGAGCAGTTCAGCCTTTAGGCAGCTGCTTTCAAAGTATACATATAGACCTCTTTTAGAGAAAAACTGGGAGATAGGCAATTTTGCCTGCTTCCACTGCACTCAGCCCTGAGGGATGGCTGTGGCAAGCGCTTTTATCATATTAGGAATCACTTCTTCCTCTTCCTTTTCTTCCCCTTCTTCCTCTTTTGCTTCTTCTTCTTCTTCCTCCTCCCTCTCCCTCCCCTTCTCCTCCTCCTCCTTCTCTTCTCTTTCCTCTTCTTTTTCTTCTTCTTCTTCTTCTCCTCCTTTTCTTCTTCTTCCCCTTCCCCTTCCCCATCTCCTTCTTCTCCACCTCCTACTCCTCCTTTTTCTTTTTCTTTTTCTTTAATTGAAGTATAGTTGGCATACAATATCCTATTCATTTCAGGTGTACAACACCGTGATCCAATATTTTTGCACATTATAAAATAATTTTCATGATAAGTATAGCTATCACCTGTCACCATACAAACTTGTTATAATATTACTGTCTCTATTCCTTATGCCATACATTACATCCCCATGACTTACAGGTAAAGGGTATTAAGAGGTACAAACTTCCAGTTACAAAAAAGAATCACTTCTTTGTTTACTATAGTCTTGTAGCTTAGTGGTCACAAGCCGCATTGGCTTTCACAGCTAGGTGTTTGGGGAGTCTTTCCCTTCAGTAGAAGTCTTAAAATTTGGGGCACTGGATGCAGAGGTCTGAACTCACTGACCCCCAGGGCAGACCTGGGAGGTGGGGGTTCTCTCTCATTTGTATGGCTCTTGGCTGGTAATGGGGTTTATGGTGAGAGTGTATCCATCTTAAACCTGTTCCAATGTGGGTATCGTTTCATCAATCTAGAGTATAGGCGTCACTCAGATGGTTGCAGAACCTCTCTCAGTGAGAGTCACTCTGTGTGTAGCTGTGATTTCAGCGCATCTGTGGGAGGAGGGGAACCCAGGCACCTTTATGTCATCATCTTTGTTTCATCCACCGTTCAACTTCTTTCCTCTGTTTGTGCTCTGCCGGGATGGGAAGTAAGTTTCAGTCTCCTGAAACTACTTTAAAAATTAGATGTTGGGGACCATTGAGGCAGAATCTGCTTATTTTCTGAAATAATAAGCTATGTCTTCACTATATAACCCTTTGGTGATACTTCAAAAAAATAATTTTTATATATTTCTAAAATAGGATTGTGTTTAAAATGCAAACTCTGTTGAAGGGTCTGTTCATAAAGTTCCTGGAGCCTGAAATATGTTAAATAGCAAGGCTTTAGGTATATTAAAATGAGGCCTCAATATTCATATAAAAGGCAGAAATTCAGAGTCTGTCACAAGGTTATATTGTTATTTAAATGTTCATTTAACATTTCTGTTAAATGATCACATATTCAAGGATATGCAAGGACAGAATATAATGGAGCAGAACATCTGTAAATGATCCAGCACTAAATTTAGGCATAGTACCTATTCCAGGGAAAAGAAACTTTTCAACCTAAAAGCTGTTAGGTAGCTTCGAGACTTGCCTGGGAAGGATACCTGCCTGGAAGACCTCCACTCTTGTTAGGTATCAGGCCGTGGGCCCTCATGTGCAATCACACTTGGTGGCTCTCATCTAGTCACATTGTTTCCAAAGTTCTCTACAGAATCCTGTGAATTTGCAGAGTTGAATAGTAGACTTCCAGAGGGAGAAGGGTGCTTCCTGTTGAGGGCTAGTGGACTCTGAACACTCATCGAATTCTACCAGATCTATTCCACATTTTATCTGCTTTCTATTACTATTCTAATTAACATTTAGTTTAAACCAATCTGTGAAAGGAAGGGGGAAAAAAAGAAAACAATTAATCTTTTCCATTGTGTAGGATATTTAAGGGGTCTCAGTATATGACACTTCTCCTGTGACCTCTAACTCTTTTGAATGAACAGATAGAGGATTGCCTATGCCGTATATGCCAAGGTAAAATCCATGATGCTGACACGACAACATATTCTAATATTTCAGACTTGGGTATTGATGCTAAGTTGATGGCAAGTAGATACTAAAGGAAAATTTGGTTGATAGCAGCTACAAATGATAAATGGCTTCTCAAAAATAAATTCACTGAGCCATTAGGAGATTTATGACCCTGGTGACTACAGATAAAATCAAAGCATACCTTTTGTGCATTTGGTCATATAGAGAGAGGCTGTCCTCTTCCTTCTCTCTGCTGTTTGGTTTACTAGGCTTACTCACCATTTAAAGCCTTGGTAGAACACTTGGTGAGAATTCAGTATGACACTTTTTATAAAAGGATGTGAAATCAGTTGTTTCATAATCTGGGCATAATTTCTGAAGATGTGCAGAAGTCTCTGTTGCCCCTGAAATGTACTTCTTAGAATGACATAAATTGATGATATCATTCTCACCTTTCTCCAGTTTGTGAATCTAGAGACAAATGAAGAATAGCACCTTCCAGAAACTGATCATCTCTGAGGGATAGTTTTGAGAACTGGAAAAAATCTCAGCGAGAACATTCCATTCCAACTCCTCTATTAAGGGACTTGACCAAACTTTAATAAGGCTAAGGCCCAGCTCCTAAGGCCCAGCTCCTAAGAAGACTCGGCCTCCTTGAGTTCCTATCTAGCTCCTGAGAAAGGTATGAAGAACAGTCTATGAGGAAACTGGAGCTTAGCATTGAGGGGACCTTGTTCTTAGCATCTTGCTAGCAGAACTGGGGAGTAGTTCAGCAAGTAGCAGTGGGGGTGATGGGGCCATATATGATAATGGATACATGAAGTATGAGTAATATTTCTTTGATGGATAAGGACTGCCAATGGGATTTTACTGGACTGGTACTGAACGTATCTAATTTTATAGTTATTATAATGGTTTAGGAAAGGAGGATGGGATACAGCCACAAATTTTGTAGCAAAAGCTAAACTTTTCAGAGAAGCAAACTTTTGTGGCTAAATATCAGAATAACTTAATAAGACTCTATAAGTAGGTAAAATAATACGATAACCAGATACCTAAAGTAAAAGATTACATTTCATATACGTATGTATTTTTCAAATTATATTGTTATATTATATATTCCATCTTAATATATATTTTACAAATATATAAGATATATTTTTAAGTAATTCACATGTGTATATATATGTGAGTGTGTGTGTGTGTGGTAATTGTAATTGAATTTGCAAAGTGGAAAGAATTAGTCTTATTTTGCCAAATCTATGATGTGAAAAGGGACGTTACTAAGTACAAATAAACATCTTGAGCCCAAGTAGGGAAAAGAGTTCACATCTAGGACCCCAAAACTTAGAAGGATGCTCAAGACAGAGGGTGGAGATGACCAGCACTGTAATTTGGGAAAGTCCAAGATTAAGTCATTAATGATCTTTGTTGCATTTCCCTCAATTTTCTTGCAGCTTTCAATATTTCTTCTTTCCTGAAACTCTCCTTCTTCTTGTTTACTATGGATGGTGTTTGTGTGGTTGTCTTTTCCTTTCTAATCCTTAGCCCTCATTGTTTTGTGGACTCTCCCTTTTTCCCACTCCTCAAAGTGGTTGTTCCCTTTTTTAGCTCTCTTCTTCCACTACAGGCTTTCTTTTGAGAATTTTATATATTTGTTACTTTCAATTCATTAAATTCATCCAAAGCTCTTGCACTGTCCCCTGCAACTAGTGTTATTAATTGGATGGTAGCTGTATTCTTCCGCTGACATTTCTTCTACTAGTATCACAACCACAACAGCTGCTGCCCCTATCCACTACCACCCTGTCTCAGTACCTGTGGAAGTGAGCAGGTGTAACACCTACTTCACAGGATTGGCTTGAAAATTAGATGAGTTAATGCATAAGAAGTGGCATACCAGTTTTCTTAGAATAGAGCAGGTTTCCAAAAAATTGATTCCCTCTTTACATTTGTTTCTTTTTTTTTTTTTTTTTTTTTCAACGTTTATCCATTTTTGGGACAGAGAGAGACAGAGCATGAATGGGGGAGGGGCAGAGAGAGAGGGAGACACAGAATCGGAAACAGGCTCCAGGCTCTGAACCATCAGCCCAGAGCCCGACTGGGGGCTCGAACTCACGGACCGACCGCGAGATCGTGACCTGGCTGAAGTCGGACGCTTAACCCACTGCGCCACCCAGGCGCCCCCATTTGTTTCTTTCTTTAACCTATAACATTAAGATAATTCTTAGGTATTTCCCCCATTCTAAATTTTTCTCTTTCCCTTCCTTCCTTCCTTTCTTTCTTCATTCCTTTCTCTCTTTTCCTCCCTCCCTCTTTCCCTCTTTCTTTCTTTCTTTCTTTCTTTCTTTCTTTCTTTCTTCCTTTCTTTCTGAAGAAACCATTAAGGTCTAAATTACTGTTGGAATGATCTATTTTTAAAAAACTAAGGGGCGCCTGGGTGGCGCAGTCGGTTAAGCGTCCGACTTCAGCCAGGTCACGATCTCGCGGTCCGTGAGTTCGAGCCCCGCGTCAGGCTCTGGGCTGATGGAGCCTGGAGCCTGTTTCCGACTCTGTGTCTCCCTCTCTCTCTGCCCCTCCCCCGTTCATGCTCTGTCTCTCTCTGTCCCAAAAATAAATAAACGTTGAAAAAAAAAAAAAATTAAAAAAAAAACAAAAAAAAAAACTAAACTTTCTCACAAGTAGTCATTTGCCGAAATTATTTCTATATGTTAAAAATATTCCACAAGAGAAAGGGAAATAGAAAGCAAAAATAAGAATGCATTAGCTTTCCACTTACATCAGTATCTTCTCTTAACTCCTCTTTTTCTTTTGGGAGTCCTACCATCTTCTGTGCTGGCAAGGATTGATATCTCAGATTCATAGTTTTTAAATGACATTAATTTTTCTTGTTCTAAAACAATATATATTTTAAGATTTTCAATGTCAAATTCTTGTGGCTACCAACCTATTTGGCTGAGGCATGGACACTGAGTGGGTGAACATTGCCTTCAACACCACACACCTGAGGATTCCGATACCTATGAGCATCAGGTGACCCTAGCGGGCCTGTTTGGCCTCAAGGGTGTGGCCATCACATTTGTGTCAGATGAAAATGATGCCAAGATATTCAGTGATATGCAAGATCGCTTTGAGGTGCACAGACATAGTGGAGGACTCACCCATTCATTTTGGAATGTAACACTGTTCAGGAGAGGACGAAAGCATAGGGGTGAAGGCACACTACTGCCACCTACCCCTGACAGTCCTCAACCCCCACCCCACGGCTTCCCCCTTTTGCATCACCATCACTCCTAAACCCCCATTTCCTGATTTGTCAGAATTTTTTAAATAACATTAAAACGAAATGTGCATGCAAAAAACCACACCAATATGCATTTCATTATAGAACCTAAAATTTATAAAATATGGCTAATGGAAAAGTCTATAAAAAATCTCCTAAAAGTTCACTAGCCTGAGATATTTTCATGTAAATCCTGTAGATTCATGTAGTGTATCTATATATTGAATATATTGTTTTAGAAATGTCTTTGTTTCACTTAAAACACATAGAAATATTGCCTAAATCATTTTTTTTTTTACCTACGTCATGGAGTTGGCTTCTAAAATGGTTTGTGTAATTAATTATAATTCTATTTTAACTTCTCCTATATTACAATGAACTATCATAACAAAGTTTATCAGTGTCTTTCTGACCTTTATAAACCTTTATCCACCGTATCTTAGTTTTTTAATTCTTTTTGCAATATTTCTCACACCTATATTTTCTTTCCTATTCCCACTACTATCTTCTAATTCATCCCTTTTACTTATTATGTCAGGCTACTAAAATACAGTAGTGAAACTGAGTTCGTTTATTGAGAACTTACTCTAGGCTGCATATTATAAAAAGAAAAATGTAAAGAAAAAAGAAAATGAAAAGAATATTTTTTTATGTGCAGGTAAAAAAGACAAAATGGCACTTTTAATGAAGTGTGATGCATGCACTATGAAGGTCTTTCACAAAGCAATTATTATGGGAAGATGAATAGGAATTCTAATCAGAAAAATCATTTTATATATTATATATAAGACATATATAAAATTATAAGAATTGTGATTTGCTATTAGTTGGCTTATTTTGCACCACCATAATTAGATAGTAAATATTATTATTAAAATTTTTCACTGTTAAAGATCTTAGTAAATTAAATTTGAATACTTATTGTTAATATTAATGAAGCACATCTACAGTCATAAAAGGAAGTGCTCCAGAGGCACCTGTGTGGCTCAGGCACTTGAGCTTCTGATTCTTGACTTTGGCTCAGGTCATTATCCTAGGGTTGTGGGTTTGAGCCCCAACATCAGGCTCTGCACTGAAAGTGCAGAGCCTGCTTGGGATTTTCTCTCTCCCTCTCTCTCTCTACCCCTACCACACACGTGTGTGTGCGCTCTCTCTCTCTTTCAAAAATAAACTTTAAAAAAAGACACATTATCTAATGTGCTTCTCAAAACAACCCTACGAAGTATTTTAATTACTTTTTTTGTAAATAAGAAAATGAAGGCCCAGAAAGATAAGTAATCTGTAGAAGATCTCATAGTTTTTAATTTTTGAACCCAGGATTACAGCTCATGCTTCTCAAAAATCCATATAAAAACCATATTCTTTCTACTATACTGTATTTTAGGGACCAACCCTTATCTGCCCCCAAATTTGGTATAAAGGGACTTTAGTGAGGATGGGAAAGGACATATTATCTCTTCATATTCATTTCCAAATCAATGATAAACCCGATGTCCCAGATGTTACAGTTGGGGCAAACATCTTTTAGGAAAATATATAACTGTAGAGAGGATATTTAACCAGTACCATTACTAGAAAATTAATTTTTTAAAGAGTCTATTAAGCTTTAGAATAAATTCTCATTGCTTTAGATGTTATTTTATTTTATGCGGGATTTCAGGTCTGCCTGAAGGTCTGAATGGCAAGAGTGAGGGAGTATGGAAAATAATGTGGTTGATTCTCAGAAACCCCTTTCTACCTTCCCTCTAGTGGGTCTGTGATTCCCATTCCTTGCTCTTCCAATGATATTGTGAATATCCAGTTTCCTCTAGTAAGTCCTTTGTTTTTTGAAATGCCTATAATATTTTCTCTTTCATACAACTCGGTTTGATTAATAAGTAAAGGAAGGCATCATACTTTATCAGTAAAAAGTAAGTAAAGATGAAACCAAATCACTAACTCTAACCTTTGGTAAATAGTGAGATTGACCTGTGATAAATATGCTGTCATAACTTTTAATCTGTTTTCCCTAAAGTTTCTCAGCCTAGGTAGACTTGCTCATTTGATTTATAGGTTCTAGGTATTAGATATCCAAGAGCAAAGAATTTTCTGAAATACAGAATAAATGGGTACTATCCTCAAATACTGATGTTTGTGAGAAAATGAGGAGGGAAAATGGAAGGAGTAGAAGATCCTTTACACACACAGGCCATAACTGTCTCAATCCAAAATTTCCAATTTGTAGTATTTGTGAATAAATTTCATTGATGACAAACATAAATTAGAAGAGAACTAACCAAAACAGTTTATGACCTCTGCTTCTCAATTTCCTGAAGATGCTGGCTTATATTTTGTGACAGTCAACAAACTATCAGAAACTTAATATGATGTTTTTTGTTTGTATAAAATTCAAGTCTCATTTTACTTGGAATATTTGGGGTATAATTTTAACCATTGCATATCAAGAGAACCATGATAATGATATAAATTTCTATAAGGGTAAATAGATTGATGGATGAAGTTTTATGCAAATAGGTTAAAATACTAAAACTTCTGGAAAAAATTAAGAGTGGACCAGATACAACTGAACACCACAAATTAACATGGTGCCCGCACTCAATAAATGTAGCTGCTATTATTTTTTAAAAAGTAATAAGGAGCTAATATTAAATTTTCCTCATGAATGAATCACTGGAGAATAACGTGAAGGTTTAACTGTGAAAAAAAAATAAACATTACATAACTTAGTAAGTTAATAATCTCAATCAATACATATTTATCCATAGATCTATATACATAGACATATATATGTATATGTTGCCAGTGTTTCTCCAAATGAACCTTATATTTTTATACAAGTTTGTGAACAAAAAAAATAATCTCTACTAAAAGTAAATGTGCATGTGATTTTTAGAAGAATAGATATTTATATGTCCCACATAATTGAAGCAATTTTCAACATTCCAATTTAAAAAAAAAAATTAAGTTTATTTATTTGGGAGAGGCAGAGATAGTGTGAGTAGGGGAGGGGCAGAGAGAGTAGGAGAGAGAGAATCCCAAGCAGGCTCCACACTGTCAGCACAGAGCTTGACGAGGGGCTTGAACTCACCAAATCGTGAGTTCGTGACCTGAACTGAAACTGAGAGTCAGAGGCTTAAGTGACTAAGCCACCCAGGTGCCCCTAAAGTTCTAACTTTTTAAGTGCTTTTGGAGTAGAACACATCCTGAGGATACCCTATTAGTCCAGTTTCTTACTGCATCTCTACTAATGGCATTCACACATGGCAACAACTCACCTTCTTAAAAGTAGCTGGCTTTAAGATCGAAAAAATGACCTTGAGTGGTCAAAATACAACCTGGTGAATGATTCGATTATTATCTAATTTTCAATCTTTCAAAGTCAAGTGATAGGAAATAGTTGAAGAACCAAGGAGGATGGCTGAGATTTTACAGTTTACTCAACTTCAAATTTTCTATTGAGTGGAAAATAGAGACACATACTTTTATTGCTTTAAAAAAAAGGCTAAAAAGTGACACTTAATGACATTCTTTAGTAAGATTTGTAAGTACACAGAATGCGTTGGAAAATAAACTTTAATTGCTTTCATTGCAATGTCCTTTTTGCAATTCAGGGTGAATTCAAACTCTTAAAATCCAGATGGGCAGCACATGACAAGTACGGGTAACCTCAGCCTATGAAACAAAGAATTTGTTTCCACTCTATTTAATGTGTTACTTCCTCCAAGTAACAATAGAAAGCTAATAGTTTATTTAAAAGAAATAAAATACAGAAAAAAATGATGATTATGTTCATCAGTATTATAGAACCATCGTATTAAATGGCATTCCAAAACTGGATAGATTTAAATGTTCTAACGGAAATTATTGTCAAGGATTAATTAATCTTTCGGATTCCAGAAAAACATGAATAGATATATCTCACAGAAAATTCTTAAGTTTATTTAACTTTATTTTTGTCACTCTGCTTCCAAGATTTAACAAGAGCTGGTAAATATATCACTGATGTGGAAGAGGTGAATTCAGATGCCAGCAGGAATACAGAAGATAGTGGATTCAGAGAATCTGAGTTTAAAAAAATAATTTTAAAAAATACAAATTAAAAGAAGATATGTAACCAAATCCATTTGATATTATGGTTTTGCTTTAGTGCCATAATGTAGTCACCTCTCTGCACTTCTTTATTTTTTCTTGCATACATGGTATTTTATTATGGACAAAAATCTAATTTACAAATCTTTATACATTTTAAGGCAAATATTCAAGCATCATAAATATAAAAATTTAAATATGCAAAATTCGTATTTACAGCAAGAAAATAAAGTCAAAAATTTATTTTTAGTCAATGTGGTTATTGCTACACTATCTTTGTAATTCCTTATCCAGAGTTCAAAAATGTAGGCAAGCCCTAAAGATGCAGCAGAAATATTTTTGGCACACTGGTATCCATAATCTAGTTTGTGCAGAAATGTTTCTGCAAGATTCATAGAGTATTCTTTGGAAGAAAGAGGCAAGGACTGGTTATTTGGTCACCCTTAGGAAATAAGCTTTTTAGGAGTCCAGAAATAGCCACAATACAAGCAGAGTATAATGAGACACAGCTCTGGCTGGGAAAAATGTGCCTTTCATCAGAAATGGATCTCAAATTCCTTGGGAATATCCAACTTCCATCTTCTAAGAGTATGTCATTTCCAGCAATCACACTTTTGATTTCCAAGAGTTCTTTGTTGAACTCTTGAGTGTTTTCTATTCAACTCACCTGTCATAGACAAAATAGCTTTCCTTGTGTAGCTTTATATAGCTATGATGATATTAATCATAAATTTTTAAGTATTTTTCCTACTTCAATTTTCTCTTTTTCTCTCTTGTCCATTTGGTTATTTTTGTCTCTCTTTTATATTACAGGCTTTTCTCAAATGGTATTTTGTTAGTCATTGATATTAAACAGGGAATTTTAGAAATGGATGGAAGTATCTAGGTGGGCTTCTAAATGGGGATCTTTTTTTAAAAATAGAATGATCAGACAGTAAACCGACTTTTCTTAGGAGATTTTCAAACGTCAATATCTAGACATCATTTTTCTGAAACCGTGATATTTCTCCAGAGAAGGATCAACTCTTCTTCTTCATAAGGTGGTTTTCTTTAACTGTTCACATCTGAGAGAAGGGTTGAGGAAGATGGCTGGAGGTCCTGGTGTTAATTTAAAATTTACTTTCTCATAATTTCCCATTTGTCATGGTACAAGACCACCATTTTTCTCTATGTCTTTTACTTCTAAGTTTGGAAATTCCTGTTGCAATTTTTCCACATAACAGACCTATGATCTCCTGAGGTCATGGCCAGAGGGAGGTGAAGTGTGTGTGTGTGTGTGTGCATGTGCCTCAAGGAAAATGGGTGCTAAGAGAGGATGGCCATGTAGCTCCATACATTGGGAAAGGTGATGGATGTGTGTGGGGAAGGGTGGCAGATTTTTCAAAGCAGTCTCCATTTTCAAGTTTTCCCCTTATTTTGTGTTCATTGACAATTTATTAAGTCTAAGCCATAATTCCTTAGGTTAAAATAATCTCCTTTCTTTGTGATATTCCTCTCTGCAAGCACTTAGTTTGTAACTTCTCCTTTAAGATAAATGCCCTTGCACATGCTTTCCATCTTTCAAAAAGTTCTTAAGTAGTTAATACTGCTGGCCTATGTTTGACTCTACTGCTGCTTTCTCCCCTATTTCTCTCTCACTCCTTTTCCATTCTCTCTTCCTCATTCTTTCCTCTTCCTGTCACCCCTTTCTTTTCATTCTCCTTCTCTGTCTCTGCAAACTTCATAGGATTTGAGAAGGGAATAGTGACAAAAGCACATGGCTACTTTGATATTTAACCAGACAGGCAGACTGAGGATCCCAAAACCCTCCCTGTTCTGTGCAAAACAATTGGCTTCAGATTAGGCAGCCTTGAGGCTGGAGGTTAAAGGCCTGAAATGATTACAGCTGAGCAGCATGAGTGCAGTAGGGGCTGACATTTCCACTCAATTGCTTGATTAAATACTGCCCTTTTATTAAAAAAATCATAATTTTTTTGTTTGTTTGAGTCATGCCGTTGATGTAACTGTGGGTTTTCCATTTCTTTGGCAGTACATTTTCTGGTCTCTATGAATTAGTTGATTTCAGCTTCTATTTTAAATCTATTGGTATTTATCATGTTAAAGAAACATAGAGGTGGACATATCCTTCCTGCAAATCCTTTCCAGACTTTTCTCTGGTTTACATCGTAGACTTAGTCTGCTGTGTCCTTCTGTTTCAAGTACAAATACCTCTACGTTTCTTCTATAGGCTTTTCAAGACTTCATTTCAGTGCCAACTAATCAACATCATTTTCTGTCAGTCCCTAGACCTCTTGGTCTGGCCAGGTGAATCTTCTGTATGTCCACCAAAATCAAAGTTCTTCTATCCTACACCATGGAATTCTGACCCATCTCCTCCAGAACTTATGTTCCAAGAGTCAACTGGTGCCCCTACCTGGCATCACACTCCTGACTACCTTTGCCTTACCTGAAATGTTTGCTTTACTATTGTCCATCTTCTAAAAGGCTGTCTTATCCTCAACCTTCAACTCAAATTCCTACTTTCTTGCACAACTCAAGCATTTCCTGTTTTTTGCTTTGTTTAGTTCATTGTTTCCTCCAAGATCACTTTGTCTCCCAGAAACAGATTTTAAACTCTCAGAACAGGGGTCATATTTAATTTCACTTCAAGCTTTACAGTACAAATCTTCTTTCTGAGCCCCTATCAGTTGATTGGCCAATCTCAAAAGGTTGTCTTTTTTAGTCTATTACTTTTCAGTTAGTGATTTTACAGGCCAGTTTTATTTCCTGATGATCCATTGGGAAGATCCATCTGAGAACTGGGAAATTTAAGTCTTTAGTCAGATCAACTGGATGGGGGAGGATAGCTTATGGTGTATTGCAGTGGTACATATCGGAGTATAAAAACCAAGTGGACTTACTATTGCTTATTTCCATTTTTTAAGTTTGTTTATAGGAGGATAAATCATCTACCCCATTTGTGAATCCTCATTTACATAACATTTCTCAATTTCTCCTTTCATTTCTTTCCCCAGTGTTCCCAAGTTTTAAAAATTATTTTTGGTATCTCCGTAGAACTTTTATTTTTTATTTTTGTTTTGTGTTGTTTTATATTTCCATCTGCTGAATTTCATAAAAGATCATAAAGTAATTTTCTTAAAGTTTGTTCTTAATTTAGCCCATGTTTAGTTAGACTAAGTGCCAAGCTGTGTTTGGCAAACTTGAGAAGGTAACTGCTAATTAAGCAAAGTTTATTTAATGATAAAAAGAAAGCAAGAGCACTCCTTTAAACTAGGTGTGAGAAACTGATTTGAGCATGTTGAGTACTGCCAAAGTGTTGCAGAATCTCAGTTAATGATTTAATTAGCAGCAAACTGTCATCAGCCTAAGTAAATGTCTTAACACCTGTTTCTTCTAGTCAGTCCCTAGTGACTTAGACCTATAACTTCTAAGTCATTAATGTTTTGCTGTTATTAGAGTATGTTAACATAAGACTTCATTTGGTTGGTTTTAGAGTATCTATAAAAGTAAACTCTTTTCCCCTCTTCACTTCTCATTACCTAAACATCACATTTTTATACGAGTTTCCTTGCCACTGGTGGGAAACTATACTGCTTCACTTATAAAGATAAATATTACTATAATGTATTTTAATATTTTCGCCACCCAATACCACAATTTAATTTGCAGATGTGCCTCTCTTCACTGAAAGTCATCTTAGTGGAACATGAAATTCACGTGCCTTCCCTCATATTCAAAAGCTGCCTTCAGATCACTGGAAATTCCTTCTACATCACCCAACACTGGCAAGACCAAAGACTTTGAGGTTTGGTCATAATGGAAGCAAGGTTGAAAGAGTGAGTTGGACTTCATACGCTTCCCAGGAAGATTGTCAAGTAAGCCTTGCTACCAAGACTAGTTCAACTAGGACAGTTCAGACGCTGTTCATCTTCAGCCTTCTCTCTAATCTTGTGAACACACTTATGTCCTTCAAATGGAATCATTCTTTGTAAAGTCAACCTAGAGTCATTTTGTTGTTGCTTGCAAACCAAATAACTGCTGTGGATGCCTGATTGGCTCAGTCGGTTGAGCATCTGACTCTTAATGTCAGCTAAGTTCATGATCCCAGGGTCAGTGGGATCAAGCCCCATGTAGAACCCTGCATTGGGCTCTGTGCTGAGTGTGGAGCTGGCTTGGGACTCTCTCTTTCTCTCTCCCTCTGCCCTTCTCCTCTGCTCATGTGCTCTTTCTCTCTCTCTCTTTCTCTCAAAAAAACTAAAATATAAATCAAAATAACTGCTCTAATACATTCACCATTATTGTTATTGTCTCTTTTGTGTCTAATATATAGCTCCAGAAAAAAAAAAAAGCTACATAATGGCTTTTATTATTAATAAGTTTTTTTGTGTTATTGTTTAACATTAATTAAGTACTAAAAAAAACCACCAAAAAATTCTCTAATATTATGCCATGTATCCTGGTATCTGGAAAGCCTGACTCAGATAAATGCTAACTGCTCAGAATGATGGAATATCTAGGACCAAAAAAAAAAAAAAAAAAAGGATGAGTGATCATGAAAATAGTCTCCCACACACTGAGCATTACAAAGTAATGAAACAGTGAAAAAGAGAAAGAATATGCAGTACTTTACTTTTGAATTAAGTGCATACTGCTTTGATAGGAATAAATTCTGATTATCGATTCTATATTTGGAGTAGTGAATAGAAATGTAAACAAAAATTCCATTTAACTAACCCACTTTAAAAATGGACAGAATAAAAAACTAAAATTTTGTTTATGTCTTGAGAATAAAATTGGTATATGGGGCACCTGGGTGGCTCAGTCGGCTGAACATCTGACGTCCGCTCAGGTCATGATCTCACAGTCTGTGAGTTCAAGCCCCATGTCAGGCTCTGTGCTGACAGCATGGAGCCTGGAACCTGCTTCGGATTCTGTGTCTCCCTCTCTCTCTCTGGACCCTCCTGCCCCACCCCCCACTTGCACTCTGTCTCTCTTTCAAAAAACAAATATTAAAAAAAATTTTTAAATGGTATATACTTGATGGAGTTATAAAATGTCTTTGATGAATAAAATATAGTCTGAGACAAGTCATATGATGCAAAGGGGTCTTAGAGATCATTTAGTAGATGGTCCCCACATCACTAATCATGTTTAACAGTACAGTACTTTAAGTCTAATAGAGTTGATGGCTAGGTCAAAAAACCAGTGTCACTACCAATCCCAGTGGTTTGGATTATCTGTTTCTTCTAAGCCTAACCCTAAGTCTTGACCACTCCCTACCTCCTCAGTGACCAAAAAAATGTCATCACTTGTTACCCAGATAATGTCTACTTCCACAACTCTTCAACTCTACTCAAACAAAACAATAAAGATTTTGAGAAGTTTAACATAGCTCCTCTTCTGGAGGAAGTGGCAGAATCCTCATCTAATTTGATCTCATGTCACAGGTGAAATTCAGGATTTAAAGGAAATGACATTAGTATCTATACAATATTGAAATGACATTAAAAATAATCTATATAATATGCCTTAGAAACCAGGTTATTTGTGTACAGCATAATTTCATTGAAATTGAACTATATGAGATGTCTAAGTCCTAGAACTAATTTAGAAATGTTAATACATTTTTGAGACAATTATAGTGGCTTAAATGGAGAAGTTCATTTGAATTTATCTCATAATTAAACTTTTCTACTCAATGACTTCTTTCCACTCCTACCCTCTGTCTCTGGGAGAAACATAATACATACTACAAGTTTGATTAAATTGCTATTCATTGTGTTAAGTGAACTTGGGGTGTTTTAACTTCAAATTTTGGTTTGTTTTCATCAGCATTTTGGAAAGGAGACTTCCCTCAGAAAAGTATGTAACCCATGTACTCATAAAATTGTTTCTATACTTGGTACTTCATTGTTTTCCCTGTTTTATAGCCAAACCAAGTGAAAAAATTCCTAATACATTTCACTTAGTTTTCAATGAAAACAGGATATTATTAATTTCTTCAGATTTTATTTCTTGGAAATATATTTTCCATGTGCAGTCTGTCATTAGGAAAAATAAAACACCATCTAAAAGTATTAGGACTGAAAAGTAAAGGATGACAGATTGATCTTCAACATAAATTAGTCAAGTTATTGCAGAAGCTCTGTGTTTCAATCATTACTATTCACAGGACTATTGCAAACATGTTGCTTCTTTTAAAACAACACACAAGAGATATAAAAGGCACATCAGCTAAGGTGAAATAAAAAGTGAGAAATTCAGCTCACATTGTGTTAGATTTTCATACTGATCTTAGTGGTTATGGCAATTATAGATTTATGAGTAGGCATTCCATTGGGAAAATGTATTTGTAAAGTTAAATATCCTGCTATTTCAACAAGAAATTATGCATCATAGAGCTACTTCCTTGCCAAAGATGTTACAAACACACATAGCCACACACACACAAAATGCACTAATTTAGAACATCTAAATACAGGGTGTCAGGTATAACTCAGATGAGCTGGAAGATAGCAGTTAACACAGAATGGAAACCCTCAAACCCAAATGAGTGTTTTTAGAAGGAAGCAAAATCAAAAGAGTGAAGTGAACATCAGAGAAAAAAAAAAAAAACAAAAAACAAAAAACAAAAAAAACTATCAGCTAGTGAGAAAATCTTTCCTACACAGTCAATTCTCATTTTTTCCTCTGTCTTTTATTTGCTGGCTAATAAGTCCAAGAGACAAAAGTTGTAGGCCATTATTTGATTCAATAAAGGGTCAAATTCAGAACAAAATTTTAGATAATTATAATATCTTAATTTACTTCTAAGTTCTGCATGAAATGGATTCTAGAGGCTTCTCTCGTGTAATAAACACACCCATATGGATATTAGTTGTTGCTTTCAAATGCCCTGGGTTTTGGATGATTCTTAGTTATATATTTGGGGACCTGCTTGGCTCAGTTAAGTGTCTGACTCTCGATTTTGGCTCAGATCATGATCCCAGGGTCATGGGATCGAGCACTGCGTTGGGTTCTGCGTTGAGCATGGAGTCTGCTTAAAATTCCTTATCTCTCTCCCTCTGCCCCTTTCCCCTGCTTGCATGCTCTCTAAAATCAAATAAATAAATAAATAAATAAATAAATAAATAAATAAAATTATATACTAATAGTTTTCCCTTTCCAACTGTTTGAAAGGATGCTTTACATTTTCAGTCAAGATAAATATTTTTCTTATAATATTTGGGTGAAAACTAAGAAATACTTTGGATAGTTCAAATGTAATGCATAGCATAACATATAGAGATGTTGAATCACTATGTTGTACACTTAAAAACTCAGGTAAGATTGTGTATTAACTATATTCACATTTTTTTTAAAAAATAATGCAATGCAAAGATTGAGAGCAAAGAAAAAAGTTTGAATCTTGTTACCAGGTGGAGAGTTGACTTCGGAAATAAGGAAGTAGAACACAGAGATAGACTTCTGCGTCTATGGTTGGATTTTTTTTTTTTTTTAATTTATTCGTTGCTTTAAAAAAAAATGAAGGAAAAAAAACGTAGCTGAATAACTTCTGGTTGGCTGGATGCCGGTATTATTTTTATTGGCAAGAGCCTCTGAGTGGCTGAAAGGTGGCCATTAACACTCTGACAGAAAGTGCTGACAGGGTGATTATAAGATTAACACCCTATGTTATATTAAGAGTGTCAAAACCTCACTCTTACCTGTCAGTGGAAAATAACAGCATGAGCAGAAACATTACAGAAACAGAACTATTTCTAATGTTAAAGTACCATGCTTTGGTGTCTCTATACTTTTTTAAATGCCCATGTTAGCTACTGAATTTAGCTGATGGTTGAAAGCATTCTTTTTTACTCAACAAGTTGATTTCAGGAGCAAAAGATTTATAAGAACCGTACATTATAGTCATCCTCCTTTGGAATGAAAAGTCTCACATATGATTTAGTCAGAATAAATTAATTATGAATATGATTTCTTTTATAAAGCCACATTGTTTTTTTAAGCAATTCTTTAATTATGAAGAAATATTTAACTAAGAAGGTATTTTATAAAGTGCCTCTATAATGCTTGGTAGTCCAAAACTGATAAATCCCCAATATTCTAGCCCAGCAATCACATAACAAGGACGTTTTTCTTCAACAAGATACTTATTTGTTTGTTTATTCATTCTTAATCAGAAGGGATCAGGGAATTCCTCCTCTGTATCACTGCAAGACTCTGCTAAATATACATAAATGTAAAATATCGGCATCAATTAAACCATAAAATCTGCTACTATTATCTTGTCGAGGAATGGCCGTTCAACATATCAAATTGATTATTCTCCAGACAGGGTTCTGCTTGGGTAAAATGTAAAAGTTAAGAATTGTAGAACAAGGGGCAGTTTGCGGAGATGCTTAACTTGGAGGGGCTGTATCAGAGAAGTAACAGGTTGAGGAGAGAAAAATCACCTTTCCGAGATGTCTGGGGAACCTAATCAGCTCAGTCTCATTTGGGGTTCTGTTAGATCTAGACACCATCCAGTAGTCATGGGTTGAGCCTCAGTTTCCACCTACCTTGTCTCAGAAGATCCATCCATAGAATCAAGTGACATCCAGGACAGAGCCCAGGACTCCTGAAGCCTCGGGGTTGAGATAGGAGGGCAGTGAGAGCGGTGGGGGATGGGGGTGGGATGGGGAGGCAGAGGCGGGAAGACAGGAACTAGGCTATGGGCCTAGTTTGACTTACAACCTTAAAATATTTAGATATATGACATATCAACCTCCATATATAGTCTCGACCTGTGATTGTGTCCCACAAAGTTAGACATGTGCCTGGCAGGAGACTATTGCTATCCAAATATTTCTTTTCTTCTTTTTTTTAATGTTTATTTACTTCTGAGAGAGAGAGAGACAGCACACGAGCAGGGGAGAAGCAGTGAGAGAGGGAGATACAGATTCTGGAGCAGGTTCCAGGCTCTGAGCTGTCAGCACAGAGCCTGACGTGGGGCTTGAACTCACTGCCAGATCATGACCTGAGCCGAAGTCGGATGCTTAACCAACTGAGCCACCCAAGCACCCCCAAATATTTCTTTTTTTATCACCCATGCAAATAATTCTCAAGTAGCTTTATAGTATAAATTCAATCTATTAGTCACATATTTAGTAGTTAGGATATTTATTCCTGATATCTTTTCCCATAAATGCTAGTAACTTCTATTTCAATTATTGGGTTAGCTAAAACAATTACTAGGCCCAAGAAAGCTCCTGAATTTGTCACTGGCTTGGTAATCAAGGAAAGTCTAAGCCGTTTTGTATAAACATCATAGAACTCCACTAGAAGCAACAGAGTTACTCGCATGATTTATTCTAAAACTCATCACGGAATCATTCAGTGTGGATGGATGGTTTCCCAAAGAAACAATAAAAAAGTGGTTTTGAAGACAATTATGGAAGAAGCCCTAAACTCAGAATCAGGACACTGAATTCTAGTGGCAGCAACGCCTTCAACTGTACTTGCGAAAAACTTATACTCTCTGAGCTTCAGTTTTCTCAGCTGTAAATTGAGAAAAGTAGAATATTCTAGTGCAGTACTGATGGCTCCGAGCAACCTCTCGGAGGTTGCTATATATATTGTGTATGAAATATATAGTATAATGTATGAATATAGATTAAACATATATAATGATATATATATACACACACATATACATGTATATATATATATAGTGTAAGATATGTCTTTAATAATAATTCTGCTGTGAAAACAGCAACAGTTTTAAAACTAGACTAGGTAATACCAAAAGTTCGTTCCAGCTAAAACTAAACCAAACCAAGAATCTCTATGGTTTTATTTATAAGAAAAAACAAAGGAAAGCTTTAGGTAATCAAACCTAGGTGAAACTTGTCTTCTCTGACATTAAAATAAAAAGAATGGAAAAAATCTAATGTTTTGCTATTTACTTATTTTCCCACTTGGTAGAATCCCAATCTGGTGGAGACACTTGATTTTTAGCCCTTGCAGTTCAGAAGGGCTGACTTTCCTCCATGCATACTCTCCTTGGATTTATAAGTATTCCCACTTGAATAGACAATTTTGGTGAGGATGAGCAAACAGCAGATTTTGGTCATTGAGGAACGAAAGGCCAGAAATGAGCGAGTGACTTTTATGGAAATAAGGATGAGAAACTGCTGGGAGATTTTTAAAAAGAAGTACAACATGGGCTGAAATGATAAGGAATGAAGATAATATGAGCAGGGAAGTGTTAGGTAGAGTGGAGAGGAGAAATGCAGCAGGCAGGGATTGTAGGAAGGAAAGGTAACAGTAGTCCAGCTGTGAATTGACCAGGGCCCCCATTTGGCTCAGGGGAGAGGGGGGAGGGAGGACCTGCATAGAACTTGCCAAAGAAGACAAGTCAAGTAAGTGTCAGAATGGGAAAGGAGCCAGTATCCCTAGGCATCCCATCTACAATCTCCGTTCACTCAAACACAATTTCTCTTTTGGGAAAGTAACCTTTGTCCTCTATCCTAAGTACTTTCTAATCATCCACATCCTACTATAAGGTTACATTTTAATGGAAGTCAACTTGGAGACTTCTCCAGTGACATGAAACTGTTTTCTTTCACTCTGTGGTTTAACAGTTTCTCCACAGTAACAGGGCAGTCTTTTTATTACCAGAAACATGGACCTTATTTGTGGTCTTTAGCCATGGCAAAACTCCCGTTAAAGCCAATGGGAGTTGTGGCTGAGTAAACCTTAGTGAATAATATTCATTTTTTACAAGGTTTGGAATATGAAGCAATGAGAATTGTTATTTGCTTATTATGTGTTGCCTTTGGTTCCCATGAAAGCATCACCACAAATAGGATGTAGGAGTATGTCCTTCTTAAGGTACACAATACAAATCTTGAAATCTTGAACAGAAACCATACATTCTTCTGGAAGGAAATACATGTAAGTTTAACTAGCTCTTGATTTTTGATTTATAAATTCTCTTTGTCCAGTTCAATTTAACACTTGAAAGTATTTTTATAGTCTATTGCTTCTAGAAAAGGAATCGTTTTTCATTCTCTTACTATGCCTAACAAGTCTCTGAGTTCTATTTCACCAAAAAATAAGTGGGGCGTGCTTGGGTGGCTCAGTCAGTTAAGCATCTGACTCTTGATTTTGGCTTAGGTCATGACCTCATGGTTCATGGGATTGAGCCTTGTGTTGGGCTCTGTACTGGTAGTGCAGTGCCTGTTGGGATTCTCTCTTCTCTCTCTCTGTCCCTCCCCCAACTCATGTGTGCGCTCTCTCTCTCTCTCTCTCTCTCTCTCTCCTCTCTCTCAAAATAAATAAATAAACATTTAAAAATACTAAGTGAGGAGATCACAGTTTCAGAAAAAAAAAAGCGGTATCATTTAGGAAATGTTTCAGAAAAGTATATTTCCTAAATAATTTTCTAAGAGTTTATGTAAAATAATCAATAATGCTCTTTGTATTGGAAATTTTCTTATTGCAAATATTCATATTTTCTTATTTCTGTGATCTGATGTGGAAAAGAACACAAAATTGGCACAAGCCCAGTGACACTG
Organism: Leopardus geoffroyi; assembly: GCF_018350155.1. Classification (NCBI taxonomy): domain Eukaryota; kingdom Metazoa; phylum Chordata; class Mammalia; order Carnivora; family Felidae; genus Leopardus; species Leopardus geoffroyi. The sequence goes on along the minus strand of NC_059327.1, from coordinate 100,306,758 downwards.
TATCGATATTTGATGACTCTATAGTGACCGCCACAGCAACATCCCGTCAGGCGAAGCATTTGGATGCTACCCCTTCACTTCATCCCCCAATTTTGTTATTGTGTGATAGGCACTGGAGGGAAATCACTATTGTAATCCATTAATTGAACACAACCAGGAATACTACTTTAAATTTTTTTCTATTTTGGATTTTGTTGGAAAATATGACATCAGTTTGACTGGACTGACTGAATCATTCACTCCCTGATGGAGCTTCTTTGGCTGTCTTCAAACACACGGTACTAGTGACCACTTCTTTCTCTTGCAGATGCCATCTTTTCCTTTTCTAGGACCCCGCTCTTGGCTAGTTAATTTCCTACATGTCTGACTGCTCTTTCCCAATGCCTTTAATTATCACCTCTTTCGCAGCCTTCTATAAAAAAACAAAACAAAACAAAACAAAAAACAAAACAACTCATGTTTCCCTCCTCAGTTGTGGTTGTTTTCTAGTCAAATTTTGCCTCATCCACATCTTCCAAGTATCACCTCAACTACAGGTCCCTGAGCTGGCCCCCATTTTTGGCAAATAAAGTTTTATTGGAATACAGCCACACTCACTCATTGTTATGGCTGCTTTCTCACTGTAATGGCAGATCTGAGCAGTCATAACAGAGTGTGTGGCCCACCAAACCTAAAACATTTAGCATGTGGTCCTTTAACAAACCGTTTGCCCACACCTCATGTGGCTGACTCTCCATAAAGTTACAGTAGGAGGTTGAAAATTCAGTACACTCAAAACAAAATTTATTTAATGCCATTGTTACCTACTTATTTTGTTTCATTGAATAAAAGTGCCTGTATCTATCTTTCTCCACCTTCCTTCTTATGGTTTCCGTGGTCACAACAGTACACTGATCTCTCTCAAGGCTGAGGTTTTATCACCTGTTTTACTCATAGATCTTATCCATCTCTTACCTGAATTTTCGAGTATGTAATCTCACTTTTAGCATCTGTTACTCTAAATATATCATACACTGTTGCTGGTCATCTTAAATGCCATCTGTTCATGCATTTATTGTTTAAATTCCTTCGGTATCTCCCACTACATCATGATAAAGTCCAAATCTTTAGTATGTCACTCAATTCTGTTTACTGTACATTCTCATCTCCTACTGCTACCAGTGCTATTTTCAAGATACTATTTTGCAAGCACTTGATATCCTTTCTGTCTCATGCATGTCTTTGTTTATTATTGTCTCTCTGCTTGAAATGCTTTCCTAATTTTTCTTCTCTGATTCTACTCATTTTTTTTCAGGCTCAACTCAAATATCAAATTCTCAGTAAAGACTTTCTCAGCAGGCAAAATTAAATGTTACTTCATTCTGCTCTTATTTGGCTTAGGATGTATTCAGCCTCCTTCTATCTTTAGCAAACTCTCAAGATAAGCATGATGATTTTTCCTGTTGAATCTACATATGATCTTAGAGTCCTTTTCAGGGCAGGTCCTATGAGACATTTAAAGGTGTTCTGAGATATAAGATCTATGTCATAGCATGTGGCAAACTGTATTTTTTATAAGCAGGGACAGTAACTTCTTCATATACTTATTTCAAGAATTCAGAACAGGAATAGGCCTATAAAATAATTTAATCTGCTGAGCTGATGTGAAATGATTTAAACTGAGATGGAAATGCTATTGTAGTGTTCCAGATTAGCTGTTGAGGAACCAATATAATTTCAGCTATGACTTAAGATTACTTAGGGACAAATACCTAATTTCTTTTTTTTTAATGTGCAAATACTTCACCTTGTAATTTTAATGTTTATTTATTTTTGAGAGAGAGAGAGAGAGAGACAGAATATGAACATGGGAGGGGTAGAGAGAGAGGGAGACACAGAATTTGAAGCAGGCTCTAGGCTCTGAGCTGTCAGTACAGAGCCTGCTGCGGGACTTGAACTCAAGAACTGTACAATCATGACCTGAGCCTAAGTCAGGTGCTTAACCAACTGAGTCACCCAGGTGCCCCACAAATACCTAATTTCTGAGTTGAATAGTTAATGTATGTCTGTCCACTGACAGGAAGAACTTTTTGTCAGCATAATAATAAAATGAAGAGTGATAATAATTACCATTTACGGAATATTTTCTAGTTATCAGTACCTTTATATTTTCTCTCATTTAATTCTAAACAATCTTCTCTTTTTCCACATTCTTCTCCTTCTTCTTCTGTTATTATTATTATTATTATTATTATTATCACCATCCTCCTTATCATCTTTTTGTCAATATCCCACATTATAGATAAAGAAACCAAATGTAGAGAATTTAATTCATTTCCATTACGTTAAATGAGGATTAAGTGGCAAAGTTAGTTCTGCCTAACTCTGAAGATTTTGTTTTAAACAAATAGAAGATATTGGTCCTTTACTTTGATCTAGTCCTACTATTTTTATGAGGGAATAAATGAGTGAATCATTCTTTCAAATAATACACAGAGAACGATTGCAAGGTGGAAACCTTCCAGAAGTATTTTAGAGGTGGGTAGATTTAGAATGTCTTCTGGTCATTGTTGGATGGGCATTTCAGCTGAGTCTTTGTCAGTCTTCTGACACAAGATGATGTGCTAAGTGGCATCAGGCTCCCAAATGACTATCTTTAATGGGTTTTATTGGAAACATCCACCAAAACTTGAGAATTAGGACAATGGTGACACATTTCAAAAAGATACTTTCTTTGCCTTCTCTTTCAACTTGCTTCACGCAGAAACCATTTCTTCATGTTGTCAATTATATTCATTGTCTTAAGTCCCTGTTTGAGGCTATACCATCTAGCTCTAAGACATTGTCCTCTTTTTATCCCCTGCTGTTTATCTGCTTTACATCCTACACATATAAATGCACTATGTGTGATACATTAGTATACATTATAGCTTATTCTTTTTGAAGACTAACTCCTATTTTCCTTTCAACTCAAACCTTTTCCATCATCCCAGGAAATTTCAATATTCTAAGGAGCAACATATCCAACTGTTGCTTTATTTACATGCTTAGCCACGAACTCTCAAAACCAAAGCCAGGAAATTGCTATCACCTGAAATTATTTCTCTTACAAACACGAAACCCACAAAGCAGAAGTATATGATCAGAAAACAAGCCTCTGTTGTTGTCTCACATTTTTGCTTCATAGATAGAAATAGAGTCTCTCTTTAAGGGGCATGTTTGCTTACAGCCTTGAGGGATAGATGGCATCTCCTAGAGCAAAGGATGGTTATGTTTATGTAATATCCCATGTAATAAATACAATATCTTCTACAGAGCAAAAGGCAGGCATGGTCACTGACCATTATACAACATTTGGGTTCCCTAAACTCAAGTTTCCTTTCCTGGAATCAATCCTTTGCATGTTTAAGGCATCTGGCCCTTCGTGTTTCCCTGTGGAAATTGGGGCCTGGAGAACTGGTACAAAACTGATTCTATTCTGGCTAATTATTATTATTTCTGTGAATAATCAACCATCATTCGCCTATGAATTAAGGGTCTGTGTGTTCTACCTGCATCCATAAAATGTGGCAAGCCAATTGATTACCTTGCATGTAGGGTAAAACCTCAAGCCTTCACAGTTCTTGACATCCATGCACTACATACAATCTCTTGAATATTCTTCCATTTTGCCTGTTTGCTTACCTGCCTCCTTATACTTTTCTTGGCCATTCAAATCACCTCAACTACAAAAGCCCTTTCTTTATTTATTTCTGGTCAATACTCTGAACAAACATTGCCAGTATATCCTTTCATTAACTTCACCTGGAAAAATCCTAATTTTGGTGATTCCAACAATCTACTTTTTCTCTTCCTAAATGCAGCCTGCTGAGCACCTCTGGGGGAACACATAACAGACAAAATTTTAGTATCAGTGTAATTTAATGATCATCAATGTCATCTAGTTTCTCACTGTTTTTCTAGTCATGTCTCTCTTAATTTTGGAGAGTACCTTTTAAACTTATCCCATTCTCTTCAACTTTAGCACTATGTGTCAAATTATTTTGATTAATTTTCTTAGCAAATTATCTTGCTTCCCACTTCAGAAGGAAAAGAATAACCGTAGTGGTATCCACCTAAACTTCCCATCACCAAACGTATAAATCTACACTCTTTTTACATAAAATATCATTTATGAATATTTCTGCTTGGTAAGAACATATAAGTCACATGTTTGATTTAAAATATATTAAAATTAATAAATTAATCCTAAACATATCTAACACAATGGTTTATTAATGCTGTATATTAAGCTTTGTCTCCTTAAGCAAGATAAACCTGTTGATCCAATAATGGCGTTCCTCTGTTTCCTTGAGTGGGAAATGAGTCAATAACCCAGGTTTTGCTTCTGATCTAACACTCTTGGGTGAGATGGAGCTTGTGGAAAGCATAACCTGCCTGAGCTGGCAGGAGAAAGGCAGGACAGGAACTTTACAAAAGTACTACACTAGTCCATCCATATCCATGCTTTCACTTTTCATGGATTCAGTTACCTGCGGTTAACACGATCTGGAGGCAGAAGATCTTCCTTCTGACATAAATTAGAAGGTCAATAATAGCCTAACGCTATATCACAATGCCTACATTATTCACCTCACTTTGTCTCATCAAATAGGCATTTTATCATCTCACATCATCACAAGAAATGTGAGACAGTACAATAAAATATTTTGAGAGAGACACTACATTCACATAACTTTTATTACCATATATTGCTCTAAGTGTTCTTTTTTATTATTGGTTATTGTTGTTAATCTCTTACAGTGTTAATTTATACATTAAATTTAATCATAGGTATGTACGTATAGAAGAAAACCCTGTAGTGTATATAAAGTTCAATACTATGTACAGTTTCAGGCACCCACTGGGGGTCTTGGAACATATCCTTCATGGATAAAAGGAACTATTGTACAATGGAATGAGACTATTGTAGTTAGCACTTTCTTTTTGTTTGAACAATACCCTCCGATCCAACCTGACCCTTGTGAATTTCTCTGAACAGAAGCTTGGCCGAAAAAAAATCTAATAACAAAAAACAAAAACAGAGTGGTGAAGTAAAGGTTCAAGCTAATTACTAACATAGCATCTCACTTTAGGCAAAATAACCAGAGAAAGGATTCCTGAACTATTAAAACATCCTGCACTGGAACTAGGGTGGGAAAATAAGAGGCACGGAGAGTGGTACCACCTCATTTTTGTCTCAAAAATTAGTTGGTTCCTCCTTTGTTGAAAAATATGTTTCAATGTTAAGAGTGCTCTTGATTATATCAATACATGTGAGTGGACTAGAGAGTGGTTAAAGAAAGCTGTTTTTAATCCTTCTAGAAGCAATTTTGCCAAAACTCTCCTATCTAAGGCTGATCTTGTTTTGTGTGCTTTGGATCACATCCTGTTGTGACATTAAGCAATCTTGCACATGGCAGTATCCTTTCTGAATCTCCACACTTCCCTCTGAAAACTTAGCATCACAATGTAAATATACTTAAGATGATTGCACACTATTAGATCCAGCAGCCTCCTTCTGGTCTGTCTTACTTAATCTCATTGCATTTTTAACATAGTGGACCACTCATCTTTTTCAAGTAACTTTTCCCTGGCTTTTATAAATTACATTTTCATATTTTTTTCTCCTAACTTCTTTCTCCTTACTTCTTGTCTTTTCTCTGGTTTTTCCCGCTCAAATAATAATTAAATACTGGAGCTTCTCAGGACTAGTTTCTAAGTAGTTTTCTTCTTCCTTAATAGACTGTGTCTAATTAGGTGATTTCATCTACTTTGAGAACTCCAAAATGAGAATGTATGCCAACAACTCCAAAATATCTATTTCTAGCATGGGACTTCTCTTTCAGGTTTTAGGACCTCATAACCTAGAGCCTACTGATTTTATCTATAAGCATCACAAATACAAATGTACCAATGAATCTCATAATCCTCCCCTTAATCTCTGCAACCCACTCAAACACTTGTTCATTAAGTTTGTATCTGAAATGTTTCATCAGAAATTAAATATTTGCAAAGGATGTAGTTTTTAGAATGTTATAAAGAGTGACATGTAAAAACATAACTCTTAATTTGTTTGCAGCCAGAAGGGAGTGACACGTATCAGCTTACCCTTGAGCAAATAACTATAAATTTGGACAAAATATATGAAGCAACTGTTTTTAAGCACTGGACCCCAAATAACACAGGGCTATGATCCTTGAAAGAAAAGAAACATATGAAGTGACCTCCAAGTTCACTCTGGCTTTCTGCCTGGGGCACTTTCCAAGTCACAGCAGAGGTAATTGGAGCATAGACAGTGATGGTCCCTTTGGGCAAGGAAAAGAGTGAATGGCATTTGTGTTTACTGAAGTGGTTGGAGTTATCATTTGACTTATTATTATAAATATAGTAACATATAAGCATATGAAACAACACTAATATATTATAAGATTTGATATATATTAAACATAAGCAAAATTTTATTAGAAATGTATTTCTAAATGAAATGAAAATTTTTTCAATGATTTATAAGTAGAATCATTCCTCTGCCTACTTTTAAGTTTTATGAGCTGTAAGTTAAAAAAATAAAAATCTAATTTAAACAATAAAAATCTAGAATTCGAAGACTTTTTAAAAATTTCAATGCCATTCATTTTAACCTACATTCTAGACATTACATAGTGATCCATCACAAAAATATTTATTAATGATCTCAGCTGATGAGTGGTATGTGGAAAACAAGTGATTTTTATATATTAATCTTATATCCATCCACTTTCTAAACTTTCCTATTATTTCTAATAATTTATCCATAGTTTATTTGGATTTTCTATGTAAAGTGTTATATCTTCAGCCAATTATGACAATTTTATTTTCTCCTTTTCAATCTTTAAATATTAGTGCTCTTGTCTTCTCCATTTTGAGCTCAAATACAATATTGAACAAAATTGATAATAGGAGTACTTTGCTTGTTCTAACTTTAAATGGAGTGCTTCTTAAATTTCCCTATTTGGAATCATATTTGCTGTAAGTTTTTCATAACTTATTTTTATTAAGTTGAAGAAGTTGCCTCTTATTCCTAATTTATAAAAAAAATTATTTTAAATTTTAAGTGTACTTTTACGTATCAAATACCTTTTGTATTTGTTGTTATGATTTAAACTATTAATGGTAATACGGAGCAATGTTTACATACCTGAGACAAACTGAGCTTACCCATAATGTATTTTTTTTACTATGCTGCTACATAAATAGAAAAAAAACTTACTAGATTAGCGAATATTTTCTTTAGGAATTCTGCATCTATAATCACTAGATAAATAGATCTGTGAAGTTCCTTTTTTGTATTATCTCCTGATCGTTTTAAAGATTATATTGACCTCTTAGAATAAGGTGAGTAGTGTTCCTTCTTTCACCATTAATGAAAGAGTTTACATATATGTTAGAACATCAGACCATCACTCAATGCCTCTAACAAAAAAGCTTACTTTATGCCTTATTGAAGTAACAGAGAAATATGTGACTACTACAGTGGTCAGGTATCACATTAAAAAAAACCAGATGGCTGATTACATATGGCCTTTGGAGGAAGATCTGCTTTGGGTTATGATGGATATAGGGACAGGACAGGGGTGATATCAACATTACAGAAGCATGTTTTGTGTTGGTTACAGATGTGAGAGTGGGATAATAATGGTCTTAAAAGCATAGTTTGGAGTGCACTGAAAATTAGCTGACTTTCACAAGGTGAGGCTGTCATTGGTTAGCTTTCAAAGGTATGGTCACAGAAATTGTCATTGATTAATTGAGCAGGTTTAAAAACCACTTCTTGTATCAATTCTCTGACACCAACTGGGTGGCCGACAATTCAATTCAATTCTAACATTAACTACTCAGAGGTGGCACAGATCACGCAGGTGAAAGGGTTCAATCCCATAAGACCGCTTCCACTTCAGACACCAGTTCAAAGCCCTAGTTCCTTAAGCTACCTGCACTCCTGTCTGACTTGCTACAAATTTGGGAAATCCCACGGCCCTCCTACCTTCAGATTTGATAATTTTCTAGAAAAACTCACAGAACTCAGGAAAGCTCTGTACTTAAGATTGCAGTTTTGTTATAAAGGATGCAGTTCAGGAGTTTCCAAATGGAAGTGAATCATAAGACAAGGTTGGGCAGGGGAAGGAAGATGAAGAATTTTCATGCTCTCTGTTCCTGGAATACAGACACACCACCCTCCCCAAATATCAATGTGTTCATCAACCTAGAAGCCCCATGAACCTCTTTATTCAAGAGTTTTTATTGAGGCCTCATTACATGGGTATGGATTAAATTATTGGCCATGTCATTACATTCAATCTCCAGTTCCTCTTCTCTCCTCGGAGGTTGGGAGGTGGGACTGAAAGTTCCAACCCTCTTATTATATGTTTGGCCAGAACCTCTGTTGAAACTTTCTATATGCCCAACATGAGTCACCTTGCTGGGATAAACTCATTGTCAAGATGGGCTTGCTAAGAGTTAGAAAAGATACTTCCATCATTCAGGAAATTCCAAAGGTTTTTGAAGCTCTGTACCAGCTCTGTACAGGGCAAAACCCAAATATACATATTTTATTCCACACATGGCTATAGAACAATCATCCATTTCTTAGTAGAGTGGGAGCTTATAAAATTCTCAGAGTCCCTCCCCCGCTTTTTTTCATCAACCAAAGCTGCCTATGAGACTATCAAAGACTTCAGCTTTCTACCACTTTTGTTGATTTCTCTTGAAAAATGCTCTTTTGTTTGGAGAAGTCTGATTTTCCATTGAGTTTCAGTCAGCATGATTTTGTTCTGTTTTTGGCTTTGAGTCATTTGTTGTATCATCTATTGGGACAAAGGTTATGTAGAATCATTTAATATGATGGACAATAGTTATCAGATAACATTAGACAACTATGAGGAAACAGGTATGTATAATTAAAATAATATTAAAAGGGATAGGGAGGCTCTCTGGAATATTTCCCAGGCCTGGTCGTGGAAATAAAGTTACAGATGAGACATTAATTGGTCATATCCTTTGCTATCCTAGAAAAGATGTCTTTTTAGTGCTTGTTTACTAAAAAGGCCAATGTGTCCTGAATATGATGGGTTGCTTCATGGAAGAGTTTGTCAAGTGCCAATTTGGAGCTATCTAGTGTTATCTTAATCTCATGCATTTTACAACTTGGTTGTTTCCACAGTCTTTTCAGAATTTGGGGCCAAATCCTGAATGTCTCCGTGGATTTTTTTTTTTCCTCTATGAGGAGACCTTTCTTGAAGACTTCAGTCACTACGGCCTATTAAGATTAATGATCTGCTAGCATGTTTTTCCTAGCTCCCCTATGAAGCACTCTCTTATATGTTCAACACAAGACAATCCAGGGCAAAATAAAAACACATGAGACTAGACTTTGTACAAAGAGTCAAACAAAAGGGAAGAAAGGACAATCAGATTAACTGAAAAAAAAAAAATTATCGGGTGTTACAACAGAAAAATCTAATGACTTTGTACAAAGGCTTATATCTAATTTTCTTTACTATATGATGTCCCTCCAAACCAAAAAGCCTGTCATATACTATGACTTGGACCTTTGCCTGACATAAAAATCCATTGCTTATAAATGCTACTTTAAAAAAAAATGTTAGGAACAACAATGCTACAAAAAAAGGGAATGTTCATTTTTCATCAGGCTCACCTGGCAGCACATTTGAAGGACAAATGATATATGATCACAGTGTATCTGGTCAATATGCATATTGGTTTGAGGGTCCCACAGAATGTTGCAAACTGAAGGGCTGTGGGAGTCACACATTGTCTAGCTGAGAAGAGTAAACTGCTGCCTACATAAGGTTCTGGCAAAGAGTTTGTTTTGTATTGTGTTGGGCGTAGGGGCAGAAGTGGATTGTTGTCGTTCTTAGAGCATGGTTTGTATTGGTTACAGAGACAGGAATGTGTTGCTATCAATCGTAGAAGTGTGTTTTCTATTAGTTATCTAAATGTGCATTTTGTTGTTGCTGATCATTCAGGTAGAAGCAGATTAATGTGAGTTTTGGACGCATGACTTGTAGTGAGTTTGTTGCCAACTGACTGATATTCAAAGTGTAAGGCAGTCACTTACTGGTTAGCTTTCTGACAGATTGACTGGAGCGGTCATTGATCAACTAAATCCGGTTAAAGCCACTTTTGATGTTTACTTGTTATCATGGCTATACAACAGGCACTTTTATTCTAGGAGTATGGTCTTATAATTTTTATAAATTAGTGATTATCCAGGTTTTGAAAGTTTAATAAAATAGCCAATGAGATTAGTTATGCCTGAAGTTTTACTGGGGAGACATTTTTGTTTAACTACTACTTTTATTCTTTAGTAGTTCCAAGGTGATTCAAATTTTTAATTTCTTCTTAAATCTGATTTTGTAAGACATAGTTTGAAAAGTATTTGTACACTTTAAATAAATTTTCAAAATTGATATCCTATATTTGTTGAGGAATTGGTCTATGCATGGTGAAATTGCTTTCTCTGTGGGATGAAGGAAGGTCTGGGGCTTCCTACTCTGCCGTCTTGCTCACATGACCCCTACCCAATTGTAGTTTTTATCCTTTGTTGTATCTTTGCTTTAGATTTTATAATTTATGCTGTTTTCACTTTCTTTTTCTTTATACTATACTTATGCATATTTTGTTACTCATTTTCTAAGTTCATAAGTGAGATACTTAGCTCATTCATTTACAGCCTTTCTTATTTTTGAATATATACATTTGAAAGAATAATGTTCCCTTAAATCATGGCTTATGCAGCCCTTTACATTTTGGGATGTGGTGTTTTATTATCATATACTTCCAGCTCTTTTAAATTTTCCATTTTTATTTCTTTCTAACTTCTGAGTTATTTGGCAATTTAAAAAAATTTCCAAGTACAAGTTAATTTTATTTATATTTTTTTATTATTAACTTCTAAATTTATTGCTTTGTGGTCAGAGCATATGTTCTCTATCATATCTGGAAAATAGAATAGAAAAAAGTAGAAAAGAGGTTTCAGTTCCAATTTCTACCGAAATGCTGAGCCAGCAGGGACTCCAGGATCCACTTCCCTTCCCCCTAATGCATTTCCAGATAGATTATCCAATAACCCCAGGGGAATATGATCTCACAGGCACACACAAAGAAGGAGAGAAGCATAAAAAGATTTGCAGATCACAACCATTTCAAAATTACAAGTAAATTGGGACTCATATTCCAGTGGAAGCAGAGAAAATAGAATAAATGACCAAATAAAGTAGCTTAGCATAATAACTAGAAGAGATAAGGAAAGTTATTTAAAATATGCAACATGGATAAGAAATCATAAGGAGAACCAAGAAGAAATGTGTGTGAAAGGTGTAATACATTAAGAATGTAATAATTGGTATAAATAAATAATGCATAAAGTACAGAAGTGGTAGTTTAGTTTTAGGAACATTCCAGAAGGAGTCAGAAAAGGATAAATAAATAGAAACTAAAAGAAGAGTTGAATGATATGTGGGAGAAAAACATCAACGAAGCATTCTAAATAATATTTTTGGAAAGAAAGACAAAAATTGAGAAGAGAAAATACTTGAAGAAATAATGAAGAAACATTTTGTAGAATTAATACAAGAATAAAATCCAGGGTGCCTGGGTGGCTCAGTTGGTTGAGCGTCTGACTCTCAGTTTCAGCTCAGGTCGTGATCTCACATTTTGTGAGTTTGAGCCTCACGCGAGGCTCTAAACTGGCAGCATGGAGCCTGCTTGGGTTTCTTTCTCCCTCTCTCTCTGGCCCTCCCCTGCTTGTACTGTCTCTGTCTCTCTCAAAATAAGTAAATAAACCTAACAAAATTTAAAAAAGAATAAAAACCTTAGATTGGAAGTGTCTATAATATGCCAAAGAGGAAAGATAAGGAAGAAAACCCATGTCTGGATACTATATAGTGAAATTTAAGAATATCAAAGTAAAAAAGAAAATTCTAAAAGCTTAGAAGAGAATATAGCACTTACGAAGGAGTTAGAATATAGTTCACACTAACTCCAGGAACTCCACAGAGCTAGCAGAAGCCCTCCAGGTGAGTCTTCAAAATATCTAGAACTTCATTAAGAGTAGAAGTAAGAAGGGATAATAACTTTTCAGGGAGCTCGGAAAAGAGAGATTTGTATCTGTATCTGTAACTAAACAACTTAGATAAAGTTAAACCCTTGAAATTGTTTTCATTTTAATAAATATATTTCAACTACTGGTAGGATTTGTTTGTGATTTGGCCCTAACCTTTCCAATTTGCCAGAGATTCTCACAACACCCTACCTTAGGCCTCAGACTTTGTCAGTCGGACTTACACTCCTGTTATTAGCTGCCTAACCCCTCTAGGCCTTTCCATTTAAACCCCTACAATGATTATGATCACGGATGCTGAAGTCAGGCGCCTCAATTCTAACCCATGTTCTGTCACTCACTGATTGTGTAATTTAAGACAAATAACTTAACTCCCCTTATGTTTTGGTCTTCATATGCATAAAATGAGACAACTACAGTACCTGCCCCCTGGTGTTGTTAGAAGGTGATGTTGAGTGTATGTGAAGCACATTGAACAGTGTCTGGCATACAGTAAGCCACAGATATTGGCTACTATTACTATTATTATTGATATCAGACAATCCAAGGAAGACTAAATTGCAGTGTTCTACTACTGAAAGAAGACACCCGCAAGAACCAAAGAGTCAAAGCATTCTGCCTGAGGTCAGAGACACATCAGATCTTGAAAGGCATTCGAAACCGGCAGAAGTGATATCCTGATGAAATCTCCTCAGAAGTTGTGCCACACGCCCTCACGTGGTGCTGTGCCTGCCCCATAACGCAGCTTTCTGAGGTTCCATCAGAGACTGATGTGTGATTCTTGTTCCGCTTGGCTCCCTCTCCTCTCATCTTGTCCCAGAGTAAAGAGCTTCCGCAGACTACTGCTTCGAGTTCTTTCTCTGATGTGCTCTCCCATGAGTTTTATTCATCTCAGCCTCCCTGTTCTGCTGAAAACCAAGCAGAGCAGACATCTGAGCAACCTCTTTGAACATAATAAATTCACTTCCAAGTGAGTGGTAAAAGATTTAGCATGGTAAAAACAATATGGCACAAATTGAACTTTGAAATGTCTGTTTGAAATGTTTGAAACTTTGGCTTCTTACCATCTTCTCTTGTTTTTCATTATAGGACTATCAAGAGAGGGCCTGAGGGAAAAACAAATTCTGCTGAATTGCTGAATCCTTAAGTCTGGATTGTTACTTCAAAAAATTTCCTATTGATAAATAGATAAGCAAGGTAGTGAATATGGGAGGAGTTCTTAAGGATATCCAGAAATGGATTAAATGTGTATGTGAGAGAGAAAAGAATCATGACTGACTACTGGGTATTTTTTTTAAATGTTTATTTATTTATTTTGAGAGAGAGAGAGAGAGAGAAAGAGAGAGAGATGTGGGGGAGGGGCAGAGAGAGAGAGGGAGACAGAGAATCCCAAGCAGGCTCCGCACTGTCACACTGTCAGCACAAAGCATGACCCCGGGTTCAAACTCAGGAACTGTGAGATCATGACCTGAGTGGAAATCAAGAGTCTGATGCTTAACTGACTGAGTCACCCAAGCACCCTGACTACTACATATTTAATTTAGCAACCAGAAGAAATGAATGATAGTGTTACTTAATAAGATGGCATAAACTTGTGAGGGGAACTAACCAGGCCCATATAATGGTTATTCTAAACTAGTAGACAAATGCTTGAGTTTTTAATTTAGTGAATAATAATAACATTAAAAAGTACTCATTCTCTGTACTAGTATCAATTAAATTCATATCAAGAAATATTGATGTTTACTACAGCATTATTTACAATAACCAAGATATGGAAGCAACCCAAGTGTCCCAAGATGAATGGTTAAAGAGGATGTGTGTGAATTTAAGAAACAAATTGCATGAACAAACAAAGAAAAAAAGAAAGAAATGAAAAAAAAAAACAGCCTCTTAAATACAGAAAATAAACTAGTGGTTACCAGAAGGGAGGTGGGTGGGGGATGGGTGAAATATGGGAAGGGGATTAAGAGTGCATTTATCTTGATGAGCACTGAGTCATGTATAGAATTGTTGAATCATTATATTGTACACCTGAAACTAATAAAACACTGTATACTAATTGTACTTCAATTAAAAAAATTAAAAGTACAAAAAATATTGGAAATCGAACTGGACCTGCATCTATAGTTGTCTACACTTGGGGCGCCTGGGTGGCTCAGTCGGTTAAGCATCCAACTTCAGCTCAGGTCATGATCTCACGGTTCATGAGTTCACGCCCAGCGTCGGGCTCTGGGCTGACAGCTCAGAGCCTGGAGCCTGCTTCAGATTCTGTGTCTCCCTCTCTCTGCCCCTCCCCCCACTCACACTCTGTCTTTCTCTGTCTCTGAAAAATAAATAAATGTTAAAAAACAATTTATAGTTGTCTACCCTTAAATCTAATAACTGCAAATTAATTTATGTAAAACATCTCACTTGTCAAGTTAAACTAATGATGTCCATTTATATAATGATGGTTTTATAGTTATATAGCACTAGAGTTCTTTTCACTTTTAGTTTTATAAAAGTGAAGTATATAAAAAGAAATATCTATTTTAATTTGCAATTTGTAAGTAATTTTTTTTAGAGTTAACATTTTTAGTATCCTATTAAACAAGTAGTAGCCTACAATTGACTTATAAAGTCACTAAGATGTTATCCTATGTTTCATCTAAAAGAGCACTATGCAATAGAACTTTCTGTGATGATTAAAATGTCCTATTTCTGCACTGACCAATATAGTAGTTACTACCCACATATACTTATGCCGAGCTCTTGAACCGTTACTTGTGTGACTAAGGAATTGATTTTGAAAATTGCTTTTCAAAAATTGATGGCTAGTAGTTATTATGGGACAGCAACACTCTAAAAAGTAAGTAAGTTTTCCTTTTCACATTTACATCTTTTGTCCACCTGGCACTGACTTTTTCGTGTGTGACATGAAGTAAATGTCAAGATCCTTTTTCTGTTTGTAAATATTCAATTGGTGAAGTACATATTTTATAAGATCTTATGTTTCCCTACCCACTTACTACAGAGTTGTTGTTGTTATAAAGCAGAGGACTTTCATACGTGGGCTTTTATAGATTCTCTATTTTGTTTCTGCTAAC
The DNA here is from genome assembly GCF_018350155.1 of Leopardus geoffroyi. NCBI lineage: Eukaryota > Metazoa > Chordata > Mammalia > Carnivora > Felidae > Leopardus > Leopardus geoffroyi. The sequence continues at coordinate 100,291,530 of NC_059327.1, read as the reverse complement.
ACTCAGCTCTTTTTATAGTCGGTAAGGAGATAAATCTCCTGGTAGTTCTTACTGTAAATAGCCAGTTTTCACCAGTGCATGTTCCATTTTGTCATATTTTTGATTGCCTCAAACACTTTATTACATTATGGTTTCAATGTTTTCTTGATCAGTAAGGATAGAAATAATAAAAAGCCTGAAATACAAGCAATATCATTAATAAAATGACATCGTTGATGTCATTAAGAAAGAATATCATTAACAAAAAAGACATATTTTGCTCAGGATTATAGAATTGTTTTGGTATGGGGAAAGGAGATATCAGACTTGGTAGAGAAATTCCCTAGTAAAAAGAAGAGATTGGAAGTTTTTGGAAGTTATGGTAATCCAAGAAATCTTCTTCGATTTGACCTGGGTAATGTAGGTATCAGTGATTATGAAATGGGAACATTTATTTCTTTAAATATTCGATTAAATTCTTTGAAAATATTTAGCTATGATAGCACCTGTTACAACAAGTCCTTTTTTAAATTTTAAAATGAAACCTCTGTGTAAGGGAGAGTTTGAAACAATAATCTCTATTAAGCTGAACCGCATAGAGAAGGCAAGTAAAATCCTAAGTTATTGGCAAAAGTACAAATTACTGATGTTCTGGACCATGGCAAAATTTTTGCCATTTTTGTTGTTTTGTTGTTGGCTATTTTCTTTTGGAGAGAAGTGTGAGGAATTAGATTTTTTCTTTATTTTTTAAAATATTTATTTATTTATTTTGAGAGAGAGAGGGGGTGGGTGATGGGCAGAGAAAGAGGGTGACAGAGAATCCCAAGCAGTCTCCACACTGTCAGCACAGAACCTGTTGCAGGGCTCAAACCTACAAACCATGAGATCTGACCTGAGCTGAAATCAAGACTCAGACGCTTAACCGACTGAGCCCCTCAGGCGCCCCATATTGTTTCTTTAAATAAAGGTCACTTTGGAAAAGAGAGCTCTCTCTTATTTTCAGCAGACTGATTTCCTTTTGGGGACAGACATTATGCGTACGTGAGAAAGTTTTATCAACAAGATGCTATACTTGATGAATAGTGACTAGAAATGCCAACAATGCACATTCCAGGAATGAAGCTAATAGGTAATTATTGATATATTCATCAATATTTTCCTTTTGTAATTAACATCATTACTGTTTTGACGGGTGCTATTTGAGTAGACCTACTAAAAAGATGACTGTATTTTCTTTATAAATTAATTTCTGCTTTAACATGCTTATTCATATCCAAAGTGGAGGTTTCGTAATGTTTCTTAGCAAATAAGCCATGCACAGCAGTGAGTCTTCCATCCAGTTGCTTAGGTTCTCATTTTGGGAAGGTATCAAGTAATTAAAAAACATAAATATAACCTTTTAAAATTATTTTTACCTAATGAGTTCTCATCATGTTTCTGGCTTCATTGCAAAAGAGGTAAAGTGCTTACACCATAGACTAAAAATAACCCACACTGTATTCATTTCCATAAAATGCCATGAGGGATGTGTATGCCTGTTTTCTTGGGTGTTTAAACATGCTGTAGTGGGAAAATACAGGACAAGGAGGCAGTAGACCTGGGTTTATCTCTGTGGAGCCAGTATAAATTTGACACCAAAACACTTGAGTAAACAAATGCCACCTTCGCTTACTTCTCTAAATCAAATTAATGGTGCCAAAAGGTTTTCTACCCATCCGGCTATTAGGTGGTCTGATCTTAGTCATTAACAGGGCCCACACAGAGCCAAAACCCAGGGACAGACCGGGTCCCTGTGTCCTCAGGGCCACTGTGCAACTTGCCCAGTTAATTCCTCCCAAACAACTGTACTCCCTGTATCTTGGGTACCAGGATAACAGCAGCATTTTTTTTTTCTTAACAAAAAAAAAAAACAAAAAAAAAAAATTAACCTGTGGTATACTTGATAAGGTCTAGAAAACTAACTTCTATTGGTTTGTTTTTCTTTTGTAAACATAGGTGTAAGGGCATGTCAGAATACAACCCTTCCTTTTCAGTTGAACTGAGGTCCCATGTATCACCTATCAATGTGTGAGATAAATCTGCATATGAAAATTTTCATAAGAAATAACCAGGAAACTGACTCTCTTTATCTACTAGAAAATATCAGAAAGTCCAGAGTGTGAGTGAGACAGACAGAGACTCTGAACTAGATCCATCTCTTGTCCAGGAAATCTTGAGAACAATTGAAAGGCTGACAAACTGTGTGGAAAGACCTATGTGCAGGGGAAGGCTATATTCCCAGAATTTAATCCAGTTTCACTGGGCAAGCAATTCACAAGTATCTTCTCTATTCAGAAGTGAGCTGTGCAAGGTGGAGGGGTAATTTGGGGTCCTATTCAATAGGGCTGGAAGAGGGAAGAAATCTCAGCAGAAAGAGACTGGTTACTTCTAGATACCCAGGGATAACAAAGGAGTCCCAGTAGGCCAGTTAGGGGGGAAATAGACAAGTCTGTCAGGATGAGTAGGATCCTTCTAGATTCAGAAAAGAGTCTGTGGAAGCTCCACCAGAGAGAATCCACTGTAAGACCTTCCAGGCTTAGAGAGTAGAAAGTCCCTCGGTGGGGAGTAAGACGTGTCCTACTACCCTTAACCTCCTTCTCCTCTTCCCGACAACTTCAGATCCTGATATAAATGGAACAGTACAGTGGTGTGACAGAGCAGGTGAGGAAGGAGAAATTAGAAGCAGAAGGCTCATTCTTCTTTGTTGGCTTCTGGCAGAAGGCTGGCTTCAGCTGCAAAAGAGATTAAATGCTAGGTTAAATGTGGAGTGGCACTATTTACTAAACTGAGGCTGTACTTGCCACTTGTGGCCATGAGGCATCTTATTAAGTAGAAATGACCGGAAAACCCTTGCAACTAACTCAAGTTTTCATTCTGGGATAGAGGAGCATTATTATCCACTGAATAAAATGTAAGGATCAAAGTGAGACAAAAGTATAATGCAGTTAAGCACATTGAGTATTCCAGTCATACAAATGATAACTTTCCGCCTATTTTGCATGGTTATTTTCATTTAAATAAGTTATTTGTGAAGGCTTTCTTAAAAATATCAGGCTCACTGTAAATGTGCTACCATTTGGAATGATTATTTGGGCTCACTGAAGATATTACTTTGTTGAATACCTATAACATGCAAGGGATTGACCAGTTTGTGTAGCTCACAGATTGTATGAGAGAAGGAAAAGGAAAATAAGACTGCAGTAGCAAGCTGAACAAGAATGGAGAGGAACTTTAAGTAGGATATCCAATGTAGGGAATAAAATAGGTGCTGAAATCAGAAAGAGCATGGTTAGAACTGTGTTTTAGGAAGATTATTCTGGCAACAATTTGTAGAAATAATTAGAGCAAAGGAGATCCCAGAAATTTATATTCTTTTCAAGCTTACATTTTTTAAAATTTATTTTGAGAGTGCACACACACACACACACACACACACACACGAGCAAGTGGAGGAGGGGCAGAGAGAGAGGGAGAGAGAGAATCCCAAACAGGTTCTGTGTTGCTGGTGCAGAGCCGGACTCGGAGCTCAGTCTCACAAACCGTGAAATCATGACCTGAGCCGAAATCAAGAGTCAAATGCTTACCCAACAAGCCACCTAGGCACCCCTCAAGTTCACATTTAATTAAATTTTTCTTTGAAACTTTTTCTGATTTTACCCCCATGGAGTGATTATTGATTTTTTTTTTCCTTCATCGTTTTAGATTAGTGGTTTAATGCATGTATATCTTTGCATTGTATTGCAAGTGGGTGTTTTCCAGTTTTCAACCGCAAGTTTTATAGAACTCTCTTTCTGTGAGTTTTGCCTTCAAAGAGGTTTGAAATAATATACACTAGATCCATCTGTTGAAGAATCCCCATACATAGTAAATTTCTCAATGTTCTCAGAAGTGCAGTTAAGAAAACCATTGAACTCGTTTTGATTCAAAGTTATCCAAAATTTTTTTTTTTTTGGTATAGATTCATCTATTTTTTCCTCAGATTAGGAGACTTATGAAGACCGAGGTAATATTTTATTTAATCTATATACCAGTTAAATATGAGAAGATAAAACTGTAACTTAATTCACAATTGCATTCCAGAATGAATAGATAATATTAAAGGATAAGATGGCATTGTTCTTCAGAGAATTCTGGAAGGTTGGGATAAGCAAAGGTGAATGTCAAGCTGAGTTTGGAACAAGATTTTGGAAAGAGTTGAATTGCTCTAATAGAGTGATGGGTAATAGTGCTTCCTAGTGACAACTCATAAAGGGTGGTTCGAAGGAGGGGTGAATAATAGGCGGAGAAGTGAGAACTTGTGTGGGCAGAAGTAAAAACGGAAATGTTTAAGAGAAGAGATATGTAATACATTCTTTAAACATAATTATAGCCACTGTGATGTCAACCCCTCTACCTTTCTAAATTACCAAAACACATATAAAGTTCTGTGTGACTGTGGGGATTGTTGTGTGAGCAAAAAGGGAAAAGGACAAGTCTATTGCCTTTGCAGTTCCAAATTTGTTGATATATTAATGATATATGATGTGTTATTATAGTATAATGGGCTTATGCTACATATCCCAAGAAGATGTGAGTCAAAGGTTCACATGGGAAGTCAGCCCTATAAATTTGCATGCTAGGGCTTAGAGAGAGGGTTAGCTGTTCTGCAGAATTCAGAGTAGGACCTTAAGCTACCATTATCCAATATATTATATTGAGGGGCAGATTGACTTCAGCTGACATCTACTAAAAGCAAAACCTAATATTTTGCTGGCATGATTATATATAATTTATACAATATATACAAATAAATGTAAGTGAGGATTTAAAATATTAAAAGTTGGGGGGAGGGAAATCACATAACCAATAACTTCTGTTTTCACAATAAATGAATGCACTCTCATTGGAAAAAAAATTAATTACCCAAAGTTTCTTTCATATCAACATTTCTAACTAGGTACTTGTGGAAAAACCTTTTTATTTCTTATTTCTTTATACAGTTTGAGCCATATGAAATTGCCTTCTTTGTCAATTAAAAGCAGATGAATACGGCTCAAACTACCATATTAATTTTGAGATTTTTTTATACTATTTATTCTACTATACTTATCTAAGGGAAATTGAGTTTTTCATCACTCAAATGTCTTTAAAAAACCTTTCTGTTATAGCTCATAAAAGATGTTTTGAAAGTAATGACTGAAATTCTGCAGTACAGAATTATTTCACCAGTCTCTCAATAATGACCTTTTAGGTCATGCTACTTTTATTGCTGTAGCTTTTTGTACATAATTCTTAGAACAAATGAGTGTTTCTAGGTAAATCCTAGAAGTAAATTGCTGGGTCTAAAAGAATGAGCATATTTTTACTAGATACTGCCAAATGTCAGTATTTGCTTACAATCCCAGAAAAACACGGTTTCTCGAAATCTTAACACTTGATATTTTCACATTAATTTTTTTGTCATTTTTGAAACCAAAGAACTCTTTAATCGTTGTAATTTATGTTGCCCTTCTTACTAGTGAGAATAGGCATCTATACCGGCTATTTGAAATGAGTCTCCTGTAAATTGTTCAGGCTTTTCATATACATCAGAAATCTAATACTTTTAAATATGAGCATTTCCTAAATATCCAAAACACTTATGTGTAAGAAGGAAATGACTCTTATATGTAACGCCTTTACTTTTACAGATGATTTAAACTGCTGAGTTTTTGGCAAGGGCTATTTCTAACCTTCCCTTCCCCCTTCTTCAAATCAGATCAGTTATAATTTATTAACTCAATAAGCAATTGAGGTCTTAAATGTGTTTCCTAAAAATGAATGATTTCTCTTTTAAATCAGATATTTTCTTCCTCATTCAGAATTTAATCAATTGAATTTCACATCTGCCCAGCATTCATTTTAAAATAAGCCTTTTATGAATTTTGATAACTTCCTTAGAAATACGTTAATGTGGGAATGTAACACAAACCGTCTGTTTTGAAACCTCTGACTTTCACAGGCAGGTTTTCTTCTTCCTGAACTGGATGGGTGTGCTAACTAGTACCTCTTGGCTTCCCAAAAACTCTATCCTAAATGCATCTTTTTCTTGTGCAAAAATGGGTGTTTCACAGATTTTAATACCTGGGCTAAGGTTTCAAAACTAGACTAAGAAAATGGAGTAAGAGTGACCTTTAGTGGCCACTCAGAGTAATCACAAAGGGATGAAATTCCTGTCTCAAGAGGATAGATGGACAATCTGTTTGCAGGACTATTTAAAGCAGCAACATAGTAAGTTAGAAGCGGCTAACCATGACACTTCTTACATTATTACATTTTAACAGATCAAAACCCCATGAGTCACTGTTCAGACAGCTGAAAAGGTGCATTTTTATTGTAAATGGAAATCCAGTCACACCTATTAGTGTCAGTCAGGAACTTCAATGCCTAAATCCCCCATACAAATAAATTGGAAAAGTACCATTTCATTGAGGCAAAAATCCTTTGCTTTCCATACATTGGTAAAAGCCATCTGGTAATCTTTTGAACCTCAGAACTAAGCAGCAGGAGGAAGAGTTACTCATTAGCACCACCTTTGATCTTGGAAAACAGAGCCCTCTCCCACTTAGAATTAAAGTTACTACTTGATGACAATTAAATGCTCAAAATATACATGTTGTTGTTGTTGCTGCTGTTGTTATTGTTGAGGGACATAGTGTCTACTTCTATAATTCCACCATTAAATAGAATGTCTCCGTAATTAAGACGTTTTACTCATTTTCTACTTAGGTATGCTTTCTTAATAACTTGGTGGTTCTTTTTTCCAATAGAAGTCTTCTTCTTCTTTTTTTTTTTTTGTCATAGATACATTTAAAAAATTTTGGAATACTTCTATTAAGATAATGTTGTAGTCTTTTTTTTCAAGTGAGGACTTTCAGCATTATAAATAATATGCATAGGGGCGCCTGGGTGTCTCAGTCTGTTAAGCATGTGACTCTTGATTTTGACTCAGGTCATGATCTCACAGTCATGAGATCGAGCCCATGTTAGGCTCTGCACTGAGTGTGGAGCTTGCTTGGGGTTCTCTCTCTCTGTCTCTGTCTCTCTCTCTGTCCCTCCCTGTGTGCACGCAACAACATGCACACACTCTCAAAATAAAGAAATAAACATTTAAAAAAATTTTAGAAAAATTTTAGAAAAAAATTTTATATATCCATATAAATGCTTTGCCAAACACTGATTTATTTAAATGAATTGTAATACTGCTCATGTTACTAAAATTAGTTTTTTCGAATAATTTTTTTCTGATAAAACGTCGTTTATGATGATAGATTTTTTTTAATAAGAAAGGGAAGCCAAAAATGGTTAGTACTTTAAGACAGAATCAAGGTTTCTGAATCAGTGTCTTAGATTGGCCCTTCTAAAAATGCATGACATTTATAAAACACAAAAGATGGGTAAAGCAATGAAGTTCAATAGAAAGGCCATCATATCAAGCATTGGGAGGCCAATTTTTTCTTTAATCTTAGTTGGCATACTGGTTTGATTCCAGGTATTTGCCAAATGAGAATACTGGGTAATTAAATATATAGCATGAGAGTGTCAGACTGCTTATATTGGTAGCTCAGGGTTCCAAGATGGAATGTTCCAAAAGATACATCTGTCATCAAAAAATTCTAGATTTGTAGTGAAGAGCAATGTGTTAAAAATATCTTTGGTTATTTTTAACCTACTACAAAGAGAAAACATTTATCTTTGACAAATTTTAGCTTTCCACAAAGCTGGAATGCCAAGAGCCTACTTCTACCTTCTGTCAGAATTTACAAACTGGATAATGAACCAATTGACTATTTCCATTACTGCCAGAGACATTAAGGCAGTGTGATGATAGAATGCAGTAAGATAAACCCATAGATAGTTGAAAAGTATAATTGGTCTTCAGGTATCTTTCTCATTATCTTTCCCCTGGATTCCAGATCTTCCAGAACCAAGCATCATTATATTACCCCCCGCCTTTTATGAGCTTCAAAAACCAAAGGCCAAATACCAACCATGCACTTTTGCTGCCATTTTTATGGCCATCATTAAATTCTTGCAGCTAGTTAATTGAGCAATAACATTGGAAATATAACAATAGTAATACATGTTCCTTTATTGCCATAAGAGGAATTTTTGGGATTTGAGGAGCCAAAGAAATAATAACAATACTTTTTTTCCTCACCAATTGTGGAATGACTTATGATACAAATGTAAGAGTGGTACCGAGAAGATAAAAATTTTAGTTTTACTACTAATAAACCTAAGTTTAAAATGTGGCTAAGTTAAGCAAACAAATCAGGTTTCTCTCCTACATCCTTCTGAGTTGAGCTAATCTCTGGAACTTCAGGTCTTCTTGCTAAACTTGTTGCCTGCCAGAACCAACAGCAGCATGACCAAAGGACAGATATCAAAACTGGAGAAGGGCTGAGCCATGCAGTCCCCTTCTCATTTATCAAGCGGGAAAATCGCTCTGAGGAAAAATGAATGAGGTCCTAAAAATAAGTCACAAGTGTCAGTTTGGGGAATGGGTTTTCCTTCTAAGTTATTACTGTTATTACTGGCAACTAAAATCTAAAACAACAGACACAGTTTACAAGTATCCAGTTTTAAGTTTCTCTCTTCATAGCACACATTTGTTTTAAAAAGTAATTATTGTTGTATTCACTGTTAACGTGGAAACTTTATTCAAAAGACTTCACAACTGAGGTCAGAAAATTGGGAGCGCATATCTTTTTTAAAAGTGTGTAATTCATTTTTAGACACTCATATCTCATAAAACAGAGTGTAAGAGAAGAAATTATAAACAGGTCAATGTGGTCTTCATACACTGGTAAAAGAAACAATATTGGAAGAAGATATAATGGTTCATCATGATGACATATACCATAATACGGCTTCAAAATACATAAAGCTACAAGTAAGAGAGATGGAAAAGAATTTGGAACACATTCCAAAACGTAAATGGCATACAGACCATGTTATTTGCCCATAATATAATAAAATTGGAACATAATAACAAAAAGGTAGCTAACAAAAATTAACATTTATGAAAATAAAAATCGTATATCCTTTAGATCAAAAGGGAAAAAAATTTGGAAAATTGTGAAATATTTAGAACTGAAGGTAAAATGTGTATGACAGCTAAATGGTACTCAGAAGAAAATTTTTACCTGTACAAACATAAATATTTTTCAAGAAATAAGAATTAACTCAAAGAAATATAGAAAAAGGAGATAATAAAGAGTATTATGAACAAGAACTTGTTAATAAATTTGGATTCTTAATTAAAGGGAATACATTATGGGGGGAAATATAAAATTCCCAAAAGGTACAAAAGAGAATAAAAAACCTAGGTTGAAACTGAAATGGTAATTACAGTCTTAGCCTCCCACCACTTCTCAAATTCAGATTGTTTTACATGTAATATTTCTCAACCTTTTAAGGAATAGGTATTTTCTGTATTACATATGTGTATCTAGACGATAGAGAACAGCAAAGCTTACCTTATTCTCTAGGATTAGCATGATTTCGATTCTACAGCTAAGCAAGCAAGAACAGAAAAAGAGATAAGGACAGGTACTGAATCATTTATCTTAGAAATGTGAAGGAGAATATCCTAAACAAGATATTAACTAAGCAAACCAGTCAATATATCACAAAATAAACCCTAACGAAGTGTCATTTTTCATTCAAGTGAAAAGATGGTGAATAGCAAAAACCCTTTCAATGCAAATATCTTAATAAACTGAGAGAGAAAATTCATATAAGTATCTTGAAAGGTGGAAAAATAACTTGAAAACCTGATAAAGTTTAACACATGTTTATAAAATATAATTGAAAAATCTAGGGAAAAAGGAAATCTTTCTTACTTTTGAAAAGTTCTCATATACTAAAGCATCGGTAACTATTATTCTTGGTGGGAAAACTTACGATGTATATCTTTTGACATTAGGGCTACCTATAAAACAAAGATGTCCTCTACCATTGGAGTGCTGAATGATTAATCTCATTGGAGTGCTTAACATTGGAGTGTTTACCATAGGCAGAGGTTTCGGTCAATATTCAAACAACAACAAAAGAAATGAAAATAAAATCAGAGGTGTAAGTCTTGGAAGAAAAATAATTGTATCATGGTCATACATATGATCATCTATAATAAAGAAAAGCCAAAAAGAATCATTAGAAATAACTTAAAATAAGAGAATTCAATAAAGTTTCTAGGCCCAAGATAGACATAGGAAAAAACAAACAATAGCACTTACCTATTCCAGAAATAGGCAACTTAGAGATATAAAGTATTCTGGAATTTACCTAATAAAGAACATAAAAACTTTCTATGAACAATTTTTTTTTAGTTTTAATATAATAATGGGCAATTGGTTTAAGAGACAATTTACAGATGAAGATTACCAAAGGTTAAAAAACTTGTGAAATATATCTTCAAACTCATTAGTAACAAGTTATAGATATAAAATCATATTTATAGAAATAATCTATGTATCATTATATAGATGCAATATGTAAATATATATGTACAGATTATATTTATTTGTACCATCAGTTCAGCAAAATCTTAAATATTTTTAATGTTTATTTATTTTTTGAGAGAGAGAGAGAGACAGAGCGGAGAGGAGGAAGGCAGAGAGAGAGAGGGAGACACAGACAGAATCTGAAGCAGGCTCCAGGCTCTGAGCTGTCAGCACAGAGCCCAATGCAGGGCTCGAACTCACAAACCATAAAATCGTGACCAGAGTCCAAGTCGGACGTTTAACCAACTGAGCCACCCACATGCCCCATTTCAGCAAAATCTTGAAAGCTAAAAATATCAGTAGCTATGTAGGATTATAGGTACAGTCCATGCATTGCTGCTAGGAGTTTAGACTCCCACCTCTTACACAGCCATCCTGGAGAATAATCTACCATAGTTAGTTAAATGCAGAAAATGCATATTCTGTGACACATCAATGTTACTTCCAGATTTATATTCAAGAGAACATGAAGGTAATATGTACAAATGGTCATATGTGCAAAAATTTCCAGAATTGTCAGAAATAATTTAGATATCCTTTACTGATAGAATGGTTAAGTAAAATATGGTGGGTATACACTTTAGAATACTATAGCAGCACTTAGAGGCCTCAGGTTGCATATACAATTAGAATTTTAAAAAAAGCTGGGGGAGCCTGCATGCAACTAGAAGCAAACATGTATAAATCTTAAAAGCACAGTGATGGGTGAAATAGGTAGAAAACATACATATATATATATACATATACATATATATATACACACATATATATGTATGTATTTATATAAATTAAAATACATGAACACAAAATAGTAATATATATTTTATGAGCACTTAAAAAACATGCTACATTAATAGGGTTAGAATTGCTGTTTATGATAGATAACAGGGCATAGAGATAAAAAGGTAAATAAATAATGTAAAATAGGGGACATCTTTCGACCAATGACAATTGTATCACAGAAGAATGTGATTAACTCAAAGCTATGCAATGGAGGTCTAAGAGGGGGAAAAAAACTTTAGATAAGCAGTGAACCTCGATATGGTTAAAGAACTACAATACTCTGAAAACAATGAATGGAGACCGCCTATCTACCTCTGTAGGGTATGGATCCCCCGTTTTCCCTCGGGTGTGACATGTAACTATCTGGCACTCTGATAGAGTGAGGGCACCTGCATCAACCACATATTAAATATTACAACACTTTAGTACTTTATTATAATTCTGGCACTCCAGTAGATCATCTTATTCACCCCTCACTTTGAAGACTACAGTTATGAATAAATATCAGATAATATGAAGTAATTTCCAAGATTTTGTTAAATGATTTTATATGTGGCTGTCTTAGGTGAATGTGTGTAAAACAATCATCTGCTGAATACTTTCATATTATAATTTTTAAAAGAAATATTTAAAAAGTAATTCATAATTTTTTTGCAAATATTATCTTAAAATATACAGTTATTGAGAAGTGTTTCAGAGATTCATAATGTGAAGGGGTATGTGAGAGACAGAGCCTGGATCAGTGAATCCAAGTTGTGATGGCCAGAACATTCTGATGCTTTGTTTTGAAAGACAGACTTTCAGCTTGGACCATGCTATGAGGATAATTAAATTAGCACATTTATTTGGGAGGTTTTTGTATTATGGTGCTTTCCTTTTTGATTAATGTATTTTCTTTTTAATTTCAGAATTTTATAATAAGTTCAGGGTTCAACAAGATTAAAAAAAGATTCAGAAAGGCATACAGGCACATGTATGCATGTGAACACACACACACGTATGAGATAATGTCTTGAAATATTTACCTTCGCATTATTTTTTTTATTTCTGCATCTTGCCAATCAGAACAAACACACTGCTTTGAATAGAATTAGGACTGTCATAGTAAAAATGGAAAACAAAAACAGTTAAAAGACATTTTTTCTCCCAAAGCAGGCTCTTGAATCTCCAAAAGGTTGAACCTGAGCAGGGCAGGGCATGCGAAGAGGTTTTGCTTTAGCAAAAGATTTAAAAATGTATAGTGGGAGAGACAATCAATATTTGCATGAGACTTCGCCGAGCTATATCCAAACTGCTCCAAATGACATCCACATTTAGAGAACGAAGACAATTATAAGCCAACCCCGCTGAAATCCAGATGGGTGGGTAGTAGTGGTATAGGGACATGATTTTCTTAGTCCCTGTACTTGCATGGGACTTCACGGTTGTAAAAATCTGCCCTAGTGATATACTTAATTCATACTGATATGTAGACGAATATGTGTGTGTGTGTGTGGGTCTGTGTGGTGCACAAGTAGCCCAACCTCCTTAAGGGGAGACCCCTTGATGGAACATTGTTCGGAGGAGACTTCAAGTAGATGCAGAGACCACATGGACTGCTCTCTCTTTCCCATCCTGATATGTCCTCCTGGGCTCCAGACTGATAATTAGGATCAACTCTCAGCATTAACCAACAGGGGAAGTACTGACCTGTCAAGTGAGGAGAGAGACCATACACCATGGACCTGAGTGTCATATATGCTTAGAAAGTCATCCTGAGGGTACTGAATTGAGGAAAGAAGAGTATAAAGGTAGAAAATGAAAGTTTGGCCAATATATGGGCAGTTTCATAATTCAGAATTAACACTCTGGCAAAGGCCACAAAGGACAACAACTCATGTTGCCATAAGCGCCCAATACATACTAGGAGGCTTTGGGAAGCTTGGGAAAAGTAATGACCCACGTTCAACAGAGGAGAGATGCCAGAATTATTGTGCTAAACTATGGAAGAAAGGACCCAAAGGCTCAAAGGAGTGGGCATGCTAGAAAGTACCTACTATAACACAACAGAATATCCACTAGCTGATTATGTTCCTTAGATGCCATGAAGATTACTGTGTTTATCAAGTTAATAATTGAATGGGTTAGTGAGGAGGGCATTAGTTCAGAATCGGTTCTCCAGAATGGACAGTGGGAGACACTGTTAACAAAACTGTGCTCCTGAATAGTAATAGGGGATGAGATCAAAGTACAGAAGAATCCATGCAGCAGCAGTTTTCAGAAGAAACAGGGTGGAATTAAGTCACTATCTCACAGTTCCTGGGATCCAGCCCTATGGCGGGCTTTGCACTGAATGTGGAGCCTGCTTGAGATTCTCTCTCTCTCTCTCTCTCTCTCCCTCTGCCCCTCTCCCCTGCCATTGTACTCTCTCTTTCTCTGTCTCTCTCTCTCTCCCTCTCAAATTAAAAAAAAAAAATGGGTAGCCAGATGACCGAGGTCATCGATCCCAGGGGAAAAATCACAGTCATTAGCCCAGTTTCCAGACTTTAGGTAGTTCTCAGACACATAAACCATCAACTATGAGAAAAGCCAAATAAACTTGAGGAAGGACCCTGTAGCATCATACTATGTCCATATAATAGTGATTATGACAGCCTTTTATGAAAGAATCTCTGGTCATTTACTCAAGTAAATGCATAATAAAGCAAGGAGAGCCTAAATCTTTTGAGAACTGGTGGATTTCTGGGTTCGAGCTGCTGATGATACTCGGCACTCCAATGTACTGTAGTGACATCTCTGTTAGAGGAGAGATATATGAGGGCCAGGTAATAAATGAAATTGTTATGCAGGTGCATCTTACACTGGAACTGTTGGGTTCACAGACCCGCCTGCTGTACCTTCCTTGCTTTCTGAATGCATAATTGGAATGAATGCGCAAGGCTGATAGCAGAACCCTTACATTGCTCCCTTGACCTATATGGGAAGAGCCATTGTAATGGAAGAGGCCAAGTAGAAGCCCTCTGAAGCAGTTCGTCTTCTCTCACCAAGATAATAAATTAAAACCAGTAGCTCATTCCAGCAGAGAATGCCCAAACCAGTACCTCCTTCAAAAATTTAAAGGACTCAAAAGTTCCAGATCTTAAAGCATTTTGATTGGAGTGATTACTCAAGCAAAATACATTTGTCAAATCTCATTGACTTGAGGTGTGTACATTTTATTTTATGTCAAATTTACATTAGTAAAGTTGACTTTAAATAAAACAAAAACTCGGGTGCCTGGGTGACTCAGTTAAGCATCCCACCTCAGCTCAGGTCATGATCTTGTGGTTCACGAGTTCGAGCCCTGCCTCGGGCTCTGTACTGACAGCTCAGAGCCTGGAGCCTGCTTCGGATTCTGTGTCTCTCTCTCGCTCTCTGCCCCTGCCCCACTCATGCTCTGTCTCTCTCTGTTTCTGAGAAATGAGTAAATATTAAAAAAATAAAAAATAAATAAAACAAAAACTAACTCTATCCCCTTGGTCAGCCTCTGTGAAATAAATCTCCCCTTCCAACACCCACTTTACATTGAACTGTTCTGTTCTGTTGCAATATTTTGTGTTTGTTCAATGTGCTTCAATAACTGTCACATTTTACAGAATTAAGCTATCTGTGGAAGCTGGCAGTATAAAGGAGGAGCTATGAAGGCATTGCCCGGGTTTAAAAAAAATCAAATGATCCAAAAATCTACCTCTCAGATCAGATTTTTAGTTTTTAGTAATACTGGCCTCAATAAATGTCTTCCAGTAGCCACATCTATAAGGAAAAATCACAAATTCAGAGTTTAAGAATGCAAAAATCAACTGTGGACTTGGTTCTGGTTGCAAATATTTGTGGAGACTTATCTGTTCTGGTGTAATTACTGAGATTGTTGTTGTTGTTCAGTAATCATTTTTCAACCTTATAGAGATTTGAGTGGTTTGCTTCCAATTTAGTGCACATTAACTCTGTTAATTTTAGTGCAGTGTTTTGTTCAATGCAAATTTGTTTGTTTTTTTTTTTTTTTAGGGATGTACATAGAGTTTGTAGCAGAAAGATCTGCTCTAAGATCTTTCAACACTTTTTTTTTCTCCACTAATCAATAGATCTTTAGTAGTGCTTAGTTTTAGTTTTGGTTGAGCAATTTATTAGTAGGTAAGTATTTTATAAAGTCATAGACATGCACTAATAAATATTTTAGTTGAATAAGCAAACTGAGAAAATCCAAGTCTCTATCAGTATCTGATCATCAGATGTCCTTCTGTAATAGTCAAAGAAAGATACTTATCCTGTGCTGATCACATGAGACTTTACATTTCTTTGCTCAGGGTCAGTATGGACTATAGCCATTTTATAATGCAGTGAAATTACACATGTGTTTTTCTGCACTTTGTTGTTTTTTGTTTTTTTTTTAATTAGGTTACTGCCTTCATAGTGATAGTATAATCTTTGAAAATTTTAAAGAGCATAAAACTATATTAAAATATATGTTATTAAATATGCATTAAATGTGTATTAAAATACACAATGAATAAAGAACATGGTATATTTGCATCCTTATTTTACTTATCAGTGGTGTCTTTCAAGCAAGCAGGACTAAAATTAAAGAGCCACAATTAGGTTTTGTGTATAATCTTTTCACTATGGACTATCTTATTTTATTTCATAGGCCTAATTTTTTCCTAGTTGTAGACTGCGTTGTGTACTGAGAATGAAAGGCAGCCTTCTGCTAGTAAGTTTTGTTCTCATGTCCTTTCACAATATGATGGATTTACACTGAATAGAAATGGAGCCAGGTGCTTCCCCCCACACCCCACCATACTTTCTTCCTCACAGTATAACCTGTTTTAACACAAGTCACAATTTGGGCCTACTGTGCGTCACAGTATTCCTTGATGTCAGCTCTTCACCACCAATAAAATGGTAGATCTTTATGTCAGTAATTTCATTCTTTTTCTTCCATGAATTTTTGAAGTTTTGTCTAAAGAGCTGAGACATCCAACTTGCCACTGTTACACTGGTAGCATCTGGTCAAAAAAGTTCTCCCAAAAGAAGAATACTTTTTAAAATATTTTTTGAAAGTTTATTTATTTATTTTGAGAGAGACAGAGACAGCGTGAGTGGGGGAGGGGCAGATAGAGAGGGAGAGAGAGAGAATCCCAAGCAGGTGTCATCGCAGAGCCTGAGATGGGGCATGAACCCACAAAACTGTGAGATCATTACCTGAGCCGAAAGCAAGAGTCAGACACAACCAAATGAGCCACTGAGCCACCCAGGCGCCCCATTAAAAGAAAAATATTGATGAAACCCAGCCTTTACCTCAAGACACAGCTCTAATCTAGGACTTTTTTTTCACAGACACACCTAACTTTACCACTTCTTTTCTTTCTTTAAATTTTTTTTTAACATTTTTCATTTATTTTTGAGAGACAGAGACGGAGCGTGCGTGGGAGAGGAAAATAAAGAGAGACAGAGACCCAGAATCTAAAGTAAGCTCCAGTCTCTGAGCTGTCAGCACAGAGTCTGACAAGGAGCTCGAACCCACGAACTGTGAGATCATGACTTCAGCCAATGTCGATGCTCAACCAGCTGAGCAACCCAGGCACCACCCGCCCCCCAACTTTACCATTTTTTATTTGATACTTACATGCATTTTCTGGACACACTTTTGATGAAATATCCATTTTATTATTTGAGAAAAGTAAAGACTTAAAATGACTCTGGTAGCCCCATCATTCCATCATCATTTTTGCTCATCAGAGCTAATGCCCATTTTGAATTCAATAAATGCTGGTTTTGCAAAGATGTTTAATAAAGAGAACAAGTTTCAACTTTATTTCCTCCTTTAATGCAACCAGAGGTTATGTTTGTTTAGAGAACTAACATCCTATCCAGATTATGCACTCTCACCAGTGCCAGGCCAAAACACACAGGCCCCAAACCACTCATTCCCGAACTCCCTCATTTTCTGACCTATGGCTGTTATTGTAGGAACAGGATCTATTAAGAAATTGCCTCTGGTGCAGTCAGAGAATATCATGGCACCTTGTGCAATAATTTGCAAACAGTGGCTTGAGAGAAGTGGTATGCAAAAAAATACATCCCAAACCTTGACCTTTCTACATTGTCACAGCGAATGTTTGGCTGGGCTTGCTTCCAAAAAAATACAAAAAGTATATCTGAGACCTAGGTGAGGTTGGAAAAACATGCTCAGCAGCTAAAGATGGCATCATGGGAGGCCGTGAGGGGCTTTACCTTTGGTTTCAGGCATCAAGAACACTTGAGGTTGGGGCGCCTGGGTCGCTTAGTCGGTTGAGCGTCTGACTTCGGCTCAAGTTATAGTCGCACAGTTCGTGGGTTTGAGCCCCGTGTTGGGCTCTGTGTTGACAGCTCAGAGCCTGGAGCCTGGTTAGGATTCTATGTCTCCCTCTCTCTCTGCCCCTCCCCCACTTGTGCTCTGTCTCTTTCTCTCTCTCAAATATAAATAAGTGTTAAAAATTTTTAAAGAAAAAAAAAGAACACTTGAGGTTAAGGCCTACTTCATATTTAGCATGTGACCTTATGCAAAATATTATACTCTTTAAAACTCAGTGTCTCCATCCATACAATGAGAAAAACAATAGTAATTGTCTCATTACGTCCTCAGTAAGTGTTTTCTTGCTGAATAATGTTTTAATAATGAAAGTGTTTATATAGTGTACATATACGAACTAGCAAAGTGCTTGACACATGCTTAATTTTTTTTATTGTTTTTATTGTTATTGATTTTCATGAAGTTTTACGTGGTCTCAGGGCAAAAAGACCAAGAAGTGGAGATCTTATTTCAGCGACAGTCAGTTCTTCACAGTAGAAGTAGCCATTGTTACTTAAACTAAAAATCAGGATGTAAGAAAATATCTTCTTAGATCATTCAGAAGATTCTTTCAAAGTTCAAATGGCTGGGGAAACTCATCCTAGTTTTGATCTTCCTCCTGGAACAGTCAACTAGAAGATGAGGATTGGTTCACATGAGTTTATTTTAACTTGAGGTCCTCTGAAGGACATTTAAGAAAACGAGACATAAACTTCCATAGAGTGTCCATGTTAGCCTGCTCAGCAAAGATTTTAATATGATCAAGCACTTGCATGATAGATGTCCTGATGGTCCCTGAAGGACTGTATACATGTGGGACTTATGGTTGCTAATAAAATATTCAACATATTCAACTATATTTAATATTTTCATAAAATATGTGACATTGTTTTCAAAAAGGGCATCCAAAAGTCTAAGCAAAAGTCTTAGATATTATAGGTCATAAAAATAGATTAACTTTGCAAATTTTGAAGACATAGCCCTTTGAGATTATTGCATATGTGTATATATATATATATGTGTGTGTATATATATATATATATATATATATATATATATATCAGAGTCTTTAAATGACAAGACATTGTAATAAAATGAAAATAAGAATAAAAATGAAAGCAATAATAATTATAATGGACTGAATTTTTATTATAAGACATTTGACTAACCCAATTCAAATACTCAAATTCATCTTTAAAATTTTTTTAATAAGACATGCAAAATAAAGCATTTTTATTCAGATAGTCTAATGAGATAGAGGATGAGTTTCTTATCTTCTTTGACAAAATAGCTTCTTGATTTGTTTCTGTTACAGTTCAAAGATATATTTATGTAAAGTTTTTTCCTGACTTAGTTCTATGGATTTCATCAACATTATTTGCTCAGGGTGGAAGAGGCAAAAGCTGAGGCAGTGTCACTTGGTAAACTCACTTTCCGAGTTCGTTGGCAAGTCAAATGGGAATTCAGCCCGAGGGCATTGACTCCTGTTCTTCCGTGTAACCACTAGATCATTCTTTTCTCTTTAAAACATTTAAAAAGTATATACTCATGCCCACAACACTTGACTACCTTAATATTGTTTTATTGCTTCGTTTCTCTTCCCACGCTCTCCTCTCTCTTAACAATCATTCATGATATTTGGAAAATGATTCAAAGAGAACACTTCAAAGTTTTGTTTTGTGGCTCAGCAGAACAATGTCTCCCTGTCTTTTCTTCCTTGGCTATCTTTGACATAAGTGCCAGACAATGTAGAGATTCACATACACATAATTACCTTTACGATAATCTTTAAGACCTCATTTATTCTTCCTTTCCATAAAAACATTTAAATTTACCTAAACATGACAGAAGTATTTTTTTTCTGTCTTTAGCCTTCATCTTTAATGAAAAGGAAAGAAACATTAAAGATTTTAAATATTGTGATGGTAAGAAACAGATGACATTTCATTTTCATAAAAACTTGACTTCAGCCAAGCTTTTTAGAAATAAGACAGAGGAGTACCTCAGTATTACTGCTTATGAGATATTTTGAAGGCAATCCACACACACACACACACTAAATGTATGCACAGGTAGTTTTCAGACTTTTACTTTTGAACTGCATCTTGTATGAAACAAAGTTGATAGATACCAAATAGAAGTTAAGTATACATGACATATAAATAGGCTATTACAACAGCAGAAGAAAGAATATGCTAGAATCATTTGAGAGTGCTATGGGATTTGAGTATTCAGAATGGATTTATGGATGTCAAAACTTGTCAAGATTAGAGGTAAAATATCTTGGGTCTGGTAAAAATTTTTTTACTTAATGACAACATAGATGAATTGGATGTGGAGGATAGAAGAAGAGATACAAGGACTCACTAAATTCAAGCGAAGAGTAACAGCTACCAGATCTTTTATGCCAGAAATAACCTGGTGGGGTTTTTTTTTTTTTTTTTTGAGGGGAGGTTGACTTTTTAGTAAAGTTGTGCTCTTATGTTTATATGGAATCCATGTGGATATACTCAAAACACAGAATTCCTAAAATGATCTGCTTCGGTTTTCCTTCCATTCTGTATAAAAATTTCCATTCTTCATATAATTCATAGAGCATTATCTTCTCTTCTGTACTGATTTTCTGCAGAAGAGTACGTTTAGAAATTGCATCATCATCATCTGATGATTCCTGCACTGATTCAAAGGTTTCAGTCAAATTAGCATATTTAAATCATGAAAAAAATAACAGAAGCAAATGCAATGGGAATATGGGTTATAGAATGCACTTTGAGAGAGGAAAACATTCAGATTAGGTAAATTTGCTTTCTTTTTTATACTTAAGGCATGTATATTGGGAAAGTAAAGGGTTTGTAAGTATAAAAATATAATTTCTTATACATTATTTAAAAATGATATAGGGTCAACCAAACTTGATTTGGAGACATGGTCTCATTTGAGAAGTTTACTTCAGTGTCATTTATTTATTTCTTCAACAAATATTATTTGAATCCTTTCTATACTTTTGGTAATATTCTGGATCTTTGGAGTCAAAGAAGAATTGATTCTCTCTCATAAAGATTATATTCCAGTGGAAGAGACAGACGATAAACAAATACATAAAATATAAACAAATCTAATGTAATGTAATGTGATGTAATATAATATAAACGATGATAATATAATATCCTGTAGTGATGAATGAATGCTAATAAAACAGTGAGAAGGCTCTGAGTAGAGAGTGAGGCTGGAAGAAGATATATACTTTTTAAAGTTTATTTTATTTAGTTTGAGACAGAGAGAGAGAGAGAGTTAGAGAGTGTGAAAGTGCTTGAAGGGCAGAGAAAGAGGAAGAGAATCCCAAGCAGGCTCTGTGTTGTCAAAACAGAGCCTGATGCAGGGCTCTATCTGACAAACTGTGAGATCATGACCTGAGCCAAAATCAAGAGCTGGACACTCAACCAACTGAGCCACCCAGGCACCCTGGAGGAGGATGGTTTTGATAGGATAGTCAGGCAAAGCCCATCTGGGAAAAGAATATTTCAGGAGAAGTGCACATGAAATGAGGAAGGGAGCCATGAGCCTGTTAAATGGAAGAGTAATCTAAATACAGGAAAGAGAATTTCAAAAGCACTAAATTGGAAACAAACTGGCACATCTGAGAAACAAGGAGCTCAGTGTGGTTCGTGCTGAGTGAGGAAAAGAAGGAGTGGAAGAAAACAAAATTGAGGAGTGGCCCTGTTGAAAGGCAAGGGGGAATCTTAGAAGCCATGGAAAGCTTACTTTTTTATTTGGAGTAGGATAGAAAGCCTTAAGATGTGTTGATAAAAGTGTGTAACAAGACCTAATATATAATTTTAAATTATTACTTCATCTACCACATGGAAGATTTATTGAAGGATGGAGGGTAGGAGAAAGGAGGCCTGTGAGAGGCTATTTTAATAGTCTAGTGAGAAATGAGGGATGGCTTGGATTAGAGTATGTGATTATGGAGATAATTCACTGATAACTCCCACAATTTTAGTTGGTTGTGTACACTAAGATAGGGAAGTCTAGGGACAGGAGTTTGTCTGAGGGGAGTTCAAGATTTTGAATTAAAACAGGTTTTATACTGGTACATGTATTATGATTAAAACATGCTTGGTCCTGGTAATACAGGTGTATTACAGAGAATATAGATTTAGTAGACAAGAATATATGGAAACTATCCTTTGTGAAGGATTCATCTAAATTATTAGGGAAAAGATACCTTACTTAATTGGTTTCAGAAGAGCTTACTAGTTAAAGTGTTATCTCTAACACATCCATTATGACACAAGAAATTACAGATCAAACATACAAACAGATACAATAAAACCATAAAAGTACTTGAGAAAACATAGGTGATTTTTTTTAACCTGGGGTAGAGTGTCAGCAAAAATGGCTGCTAATTATTCTTACTATCCCTGTATTTTGCATACCCCTTGCCATCCAGAGGTGGAATATCCTTCCTCTCCCTTTAATTCTGGACTGGTCTTGTGGCTTTCTTTGATCAATATGATGGGGGTGAGTGAAGCTATGCCAGTTCTGACTTAGTCCTTAAGAGTCTGGGAGCTTAAGCTTTCTATCCTCTCGATGTTCTGGGAATCCCATAAGAAGTCGGGTCACTTTGCAAGGGAGAATGGCTCTGCCAATCTTTAGACATTCTGACCATCCCAAATGAAGCAGCAGAAATAAGAATGAAGATTGGATATTCCCGCCCTCAGTGAGCTCCTAGTGGAATTTAACCAAGTAATTCCATGGAGGCAATGCAGGGAGGTCATTATGGATGCTACACGCACAGTGGGTTTATAAAATCTCAAAATCTCAATCTTAGAGAATTCAAATCTTTTATATTTAGCTGCAAGAAAAATTTTACCTTTCCTATGGAAGGAGATGTTACCTTTATCATCGGGACTGTAATTGAATCTTCCCTCTGCCTGGTAAAAATTCACAATTTCTAATTCCAAAGCTATTTACTATGCAAACACCCTTGAAAAGACAGTCTGGGACCAAAGCAGCCAATGCGTCTGTTCACAAACTACCCAGCAACACAAGACAACTATGGAGAATTGCTTCTCATCAAATTCAGGACCTGGAACTAAATAATTCCACCTATGCTACCTCTGCTATCTTGTATCTTGTGTAAATTAATGAATCCCTTTGCCTCTCAGTTTTCTCATATATAAAATGATTTTAATAATAGTACTATTAAGGATTGAATTGGGGTGCTGGCTGGCTCACTTGCTAGAGAATATGACTATTGATTTCAGGGTTGTGAATTCAAGCCCCACTCTGAATGTAGAGATTACTTCAAAATAAAATATTTAAAAAAAAAAAGAGTTGGTTAAAACATTAGATCAATGCCAATGCCAGAGTCAAACTAAGTGGTAAAAAGTATTGGCTACTATTATAATTGTGATATATTTATAAAACTGACTCCTCTTTATCCATTGTAAGTGAATGAAACAATGAAACACTTCTGTGGAATGATAGCCAAGATATGTTTTAAGGTATATATATATATATATATATATATATATATATATATATATATATATACAGAACCACATACATAAATACTTGTTGGATATTCCAGGCTATCCTTAAAATATTCAAGTACTGGTAATTGGGATTGTTTCCAATGAGAAGAGCCATGACTAGGCAAGAGGGTGGAAGGAAAACATACTTTTCTCTTTATACTGTTTGGTAACTTTAGAACATTGTATTATGTGACTGTATTAACTATTTCCAAAGAATTAACAAAATAATTTAACTGAGTTGAATATGTGCTTGTTTATGAAGAAAACTCATAATAAGTCTCTCTCTCTCTCTCTATATATATATATATGTATATATATATATATTAACACAGATATATGTTATTAAAACACTAAGTTATCATTTTAACTTTTTTTAATGTTTATTTTTGAAGAGAGAGAGAGAGAGAGAGCATGGGTGAGAAGGGGCAGAGAGAGAGGGAGACACAGAACCCCAGGTAGTCTCCAGGCTCTGAGCTGTCAGCACAGAACCCGACGCAGGGCTTGAACTCACGAACAGTGAGATCATGATCTGAGCAGAAGTTGGACACTTAACCAACTGAGCCACCCAGGTATCCCAATGCTAAGTTATTTTAATAATGTAGCATTTTTAATTGGCTATATAATGGTTAATAAAGATCTTTAACATCAGGGGAATGCAAATCAAAACTACAATGAGCTATCACCTGTTAGCATAGCTCTTTTCAAAAAGATAAGAGATAAAAATTTTGGTGAGAATGTGTACAAAAGGGAACCCTTATGCACTGTTGGTGCGATTACATTTGGTGGAGGCACTGTGGAAAACAGTGTGGAGATTCCTCAAAAAATTACAAATAGAACTGCCATATGATCCAGCAATCCCACTCGGTTATGTATCCAGAGGAAATTAAATCACTATCTAAAAGAGATAGATGTTTATTGCAGCATTATTTATAATAAAGACATGGAACCAACCTTGTGTCCATCAACAGGTGAATGGATAAAGAAAATATAGTCTGTATATAAAGTGGAATATTATTCAAGCGCAAACAAGAAGGAAATCCTGTCATTTGTGACAACATGGATGAACGTTGAGGGTGTTATGCTAAGTGAAATGAGTCAGACAGAGAAAGACAAATACCGTACGATGTTACTTACATATGGAATCTAAAAGAACTGAACTCACAGAAATGGAGTGCAGATTGGTGGTTTCCAGAGCTGGGGGTGGCAGGGGGAGATGTTGGTCAAAGGTCACAAACTTTCAGTTAAGAGGAATAAATTCTAGGGATGTAATAAACAGCATGGTGGCTATAGTTAACAATAATGTATTGTACACCTGAAAGTTGCTAAGAGAATAAATCTTAAATGTTCTCACAACAACAGAAAGCAATTATGTGAGGTGATGGATATGTTAACTAACCTTATCATGGTGGTCATTTTTCAATATATATGTGCATCAAATCATCACATTGCACATCTTAAACTTATACAATGTTATGTGTCAATTATATCTCAATAAAGCTAAAAATAAAAGATGATCTTCAATATCAATACCAGTGAAAAGTAGAATCATGATTGTGTTTGGTAATTTCAAGTTGGATGAATGTGGTTGAATTGATTCAGTAATTTTGCCTTCTTGTGGATTTAACTCATTAAGCTTCCTTTGAAATTTCAGTTTTGCACTACTCCAGACTGCAAAATCTATATGCCAAAAGAAAAAAGAAAAAAGAAAAAAAAAAAAAAAAAAAAGAACCAGAACCTTTTTTTAAAGCTCTATTGAATTTTTCTGTGCACTTCTGAAGGTCTGTGGTTTTTATCATCAAACCACAAAAAAAGCAGGATTAAGACATGTGGGCCTTACAGTGATGGTGAAAACTTCACATTAATTATGGATGAAAGTTTCAGCAGAGCCAAACAAGTTCAGATTAAGTTTGGCAAATTTATTGTTATTTTCCAGAAAACTAGCCAAGTATTACAGGGGGGAATACCCATCCTCTCTCCCTCCACCACCACATGTTCCCTTTTGTATCAATTGTGACATTGAGATTTTGGCAATTTTGCTCTGGATTTATGAGAATTGGAAAGAAGTCTAACAAGCAGCAAACTCTCGGGCTTTCTTTGTGGACATCCATCCCAAAGAAGTTCACATTTGGAAATCTGCTATTGCTGATATCCGCCTCTTGTACTAAATCTCACCCTTAAAATGTCCCAGATCTTCTTGTGATATGGCTAGCTCTCAGAAAAATATTGCTGTTGCCAGACAGCTGAGAACCCTTAATACTGATATAATACTTTCTTAACAATCATTGCTTATTCTCAAATATTGTAAAAATACATTTTGTTATATGTAGGTTTTCAATATCAAGTATCCACTCTAGGTCAGTCTTTCTCTACCGACTTACATGGTGGCATCTATGGATATTGGCATTTGAAAACTTGGGTTCAGATCTGAATTTTACCCTCCCTTACATGCTGTGCAAGCTTGAAAAATGACTTCACCTCTGAACATCCCTTTCTCTAGAAGAAATAGGGCTTTTAATCCAGTATAATGCATTTCCCGTGCCCATAATGGACCTGGAAGGAAAAAAGTTGGCACATTCAATGGGGTTGATGGAAGAGAGTTTAATGAAGGGACTATAGACTTGTGGGTGGGGTTAATGGGAAACCAGCAAGGGGGTGAAAAAGCACCAGCTGGAAGCTATTACTATCTTTACACTTGAAGGGGTGAGGAGAGGGAGTGGTTACCCGAAGCCCCAAGAACTGCAGCTATAGGTCAAGGCTACCCAGTAGGAGCTGGAGATGTAAAGTGTCTAGGGGAAAAAGAAAAAAAAAAAAAAACTAGCATAGGACCATCTAATATTTACTTTAAAAATAAATAAGATAGTTATAGATGGAAAGAGTGAGTTTTGTGAACATATCAACAGTTGAAAACTGGTGATACTACTCACAGCTTTTTTCCTTACTAAGAAGAAATAACAAAAGACACATTCCCTGGGATTTATTAAAATATAAATTTCAAATTTACAAAAAGTGTGATATGACAAACCAATGGAAAATAATTGATAATTCTGAAACAAAGCTAAATGCATAAAAGGAGTTCCAATATGAGAAAAAACTATCAGGGGGAAGATGGTTTCTCAGTAAATATTGATTGGAAATTGGTCAATAGCTTTGAAAAAAATTGGATGCTTGTCCAACTTTTTTTTTTTTTTTTTTTGGAGGGGTTTCTTATAAACACTGATGGGATTGTGTTAAAAATCTCTGAGCAAGATGAGAAATCATTTAGTTTCTTCTTGAAAGTCTGCCTTCAAGATGTATATTTATTCAACTTTAATAGTCAAGATGTGTATCAACCAATTTTGTTGTCCTTCCAGTGTATCCGAGGTAGGAGGTTTCCCCTTTATAGTTGATTGGAAAGAAGAGGATGTGGAACACAGCCATACACAACCCATGAAAGGTATAAGTGAGAGAAAGAATTAATCATTTGTTGTAACTTGTTATTGCTGTGTATTTTAGTGTAAACTATCTGATCTAGTTTATAAATTTTAACAAATATTTTTAGAAAACCTAAAGCTGCTCAACATCTTTACCATCCTACAAATAATACAAAAATTTAGAATGATCTATATGCCACTTTTTACTTTTACTTTAGTTTTTTTAATCCTCAAAGGAAAAAAAGATTATTTTACACCATTAGTATTTTTTAAATCCATAATAATTTTTTATTGAAGTAGAAATATAATTAACATGCCGTGTTATATTAGTTTCAAGGGTACAATATAATGATTCAATAGTTCCAGACATTGTAGTTTCCATCAAGATAAGTGTACTCTTAATCCCCTTTATCTATTTCACCCATCCCCCCAACTATCTTCCCTCTGGCAACCACCACTTTGTTCTCTGTATTTAAGAGTCTGTTTTTTGTTGTTGTTGTTTGTTTCTTTGTCTCTTTTTTGTTTGTTTGTTTGCTTTGTTTCTCAAATTCCATATAGCTGAAATCATTTGCTATTCATCTTTCTCAGTCTGTCTTACTTTACTTAGGTAATCCATCTATATTGTTACATGAAAAGATCTCATTCTTTTTTTATGGCTGTATATACTACATCTTCTTCATTAATGTTTGTTTAAATTTACTTACATATGTAACCTTTTATCTACTCACCATTGCTTTTTTTTCATCTTAGTCTTTCGGGATTGTTCTCCTACTACCTCAAGTGCATTATTTAAATTCTAGAGTCTAGAGGTTCCTTTAGAGAAGTGTGTGCTGATAAACTTGCACAGCTTTAATTTCTTTGAATATGTCTTTATATAACTTTCATGTTAATAAATAGTTCCACTGTCCACACCATTTCAGTTTCACAGTCTTTCTATATTGTACCTTGAAAATGTACCACAGGGAGTTTTATTGTTTTTTGCTGAAGAATCAGCAGTTAGTCCAATAGATGTTCTTTCACAGTTGATCTCTTTTTTGCCCTAGCTGCTTTTAAGTTCCAGTCTTTGTTTTTCTTCTATTATTTAATTATGATATGCTTGGGTGCATCTTATTTATTATGTTGGAAGTCATTGTGCTTCCTGACTTTGAGGTCGTAATTCTTTCACAATTTTTGGAAAATTATCAACCGTTAGGTCTGAATACTTTGTTTCCCTAATCTCTGTAGCATCTCCTTCTGGTAGTCCAATAATCATTTATTAGAACTTTTCAGTCTTCCTTCCATGTGTCTTCATAGATATTTTTTTTTAATAACTCTCATTACAGAGGGAAAACAATGGTAATTTTTCCTACTTATGTCCTGCTTCTAATTATACTGAGTGAGTCATAGATGATAAACCTGTTAGATGACAGCCATCTAGTTTAGGGACTAGAAAATCCTTTTTACATTCAGAATTAACTTATAAAATTCCTTCTCTTAAACTATTTATAAAAAATATTTTTATTCAATTAACCTATTCAAGAGAGAGTAAGCTCACTGCAAAAATTTTCAGAAACTACAAGGAAAACTATCAACAAAATGAAAAGGCAAACTACTGAATGAGAGAAAATACTTGCAAATATTTACAAATCACATCTATTATATATTTACATATATACACACACATATATGAAAATTCATACAACTCAATAGCAAAAAAATTATGTGATTTAGAAATGTGCAGAGAATCTAAATGGACATTTTCCCAAAGAAGACAAACAGGTGGCTAATAGGTACATGAAAAGATGCTCAACATCACTAATCATCAGGGATTGCAAATCAAAACCACAAGAGATATCACTTCACACCTGTTAGAATAGCTATTTTCAAAAAAAGGTGTGTGATAACAAGTGTTGGTGAGGATGTGCAGAAAAGTGAACCCTTGTTCACTGTTGGTGGGAATGTAAATTGGTGTGGCCACTGTGGAAAACAGTATTGGGATTCCTCAAAAAATTAAAAATTGAACTACCATATGACTCAGCAATTAGCAAGTTCTGGAAATTTACCCAAAGGAAATGAAAACAGGTGGAATGTTATTCAGACATAAAAAAAAAGAATGAAATATTATCATTTGTGACAGCATAGATGAATCTTGAGGTGTTATGTTAAATTAAACAAATCAGACAGAGAAGGAAAAATACCATATAATTTCACTTCTACGTGAAATCTAAAAAGCAAAACCAACCTCACAGATATAGAGAATAGACTGGTGATCAGCAGGGACTGGGAGTAAGGGTTGAGTTAAATAAATGAAGAGTCAAAAGGTGTGAGTTTTCATTTATAAAATAAATAAATCATGGAGATATAATGTAGAGCATGGTGACTATAGTTAATAATGCTGTACTGCATATTTGAAAAATTTTTAATGTTTATTTATTTTTGAGAGAGAGAGACAGAGACAGAGACAGAGACAGAGCATGAGTGGAGAAGAGGCAGAGAGAAAGGGAAACACAGAATCCGAAGCAGGCTGTAGGCTCCGAGGTGTCAGCACAGAGCCCATCGTGGGGCTCGAACTCATGAACCTGGAGATCATGACTTGAGCCCAAGTTGGCCGCTTAACAGACTGAGCCACCCAGGTGCCCCTATGTTGCATATTTGCAAGTTGATAAGAGAATAGATCTTAGAAGTTCTCATCACAAAAAAAAAAAAAGATCTGTGACTCTGTATGATGACAGATGTTGACTAGAATCATTGTGGTGACCATTTACAAGATATACAAATATGAAACATGTACAGCTGAAACTAACATAATGTTGTATGTCAATTATACTTCAAAGATAATTCATAGGAATTATATTTGCCTTCAAATGTTTTAATGAACCTCAGGATTTGACATGATTTATTTACTATCTTGAACTACG
The DNA here is from genome assembly GCF_018350155.1 of Leopardus geoffroyi. NCBI lineage: Eukaryota > Metazoa > Chordata > Mammalia > Carnivora > Felidae > Leopardus > Leopardus geoffroyi. The sequence continues at coordinate 100,262,010 of NC_059327.1, read as the reverse complement.
TCTTTCACAATTGCTGTTCCGTATTTGGATTCATGTAATTTTTTTTTTTTTATTCTAGATAATTTAACTTTTTAGAAAGGAGTTGGGGCACCTGGGTGGCTCAGTTGTTTAAATGTCTGACTTCGGCTCAGGTCATGATCTCGTGGTTTATGGGTTCAAGCCTGTGTCAGGCTCCGTGCTGACAGCTCAGAGACTGGAGCCTGCTTCAGATACTGTGTCTCCCTCTCTCTCTGCTTCTCCCTGACTCATGCTCTGTCTCTGTCTCTCTCAAAAATACATGAATATAAAAAAAATTATAAAAAAACAAATGAGTTCATGATTAAAACCCCTACTGTAAATATATTTAAGGTTTGATTTCTTAATTTTAGTATTATCAATATTTGATCAGAAAACACACAACACAGGATGGGGAGAGTACTGAGACTGGCATATAGTTCTTTCCAAAGGTATATTGTCTTTTAAAAGCCCTGGAATAATATTTTTAATGTATCAGGTTATTCCTTTTAATAGAATAAATGAAATTTCCAAGTCATTTTTACTAACATATGCAAAATCCAGAAATAGACTAAAATTCAAACCTCAAAAGATAATTATGGGATAAGTATCTGGAGAACTTTCTGACCATAAATTCAGTAATGAATAATTTCAGGACTGTATATTACACAGGTGTTGGAGAATTAGGGAAGTAATGATACAGAGATTTAAAGAATTTAAAGATAACTGATATTTAAGTGTGTTAGTTCAGAGGAGAATAAATCAATAATTTTGAGAAGAGTCATAGTAACACATAAAATTCAAAAGACTAACATATTTATTTTAAAATAATATTTTGAGAAGCTGAGAGTAAATAAATTTTCAAATGTATGAATTACTTGCTCCCTGAAGTTAAAGGCTTGACAAGGTTTATATGGGATTTGACCAATTAAAAATCATAGAAAACCAGTATTTGAGATGAGAGACATAAAAATGTGACCTACTTTAGTCAGGGGACATTGTATAGTTGAAGATAAGTTGCAAATATTTATAAAATAATTTAGGAAAAGAAAAACAGTAAAGAAACTATATAAAACTAAAATAGTGTAGTACTTAATATAAGCTTTAAAATAAGATTTCCTGGATTCAAATTTCTGGTTCCACCACAGCTTATACTGTTCGACTTTGACTTTGGGAAACTTATGCTCTCTTTGTTTCATTTTCCTAAAAATTGGAGATAATGGGATCTACCTTATAAGATTTTTTTTTTTAAAAACAAATAGATTATTCCAAAATGCTTAGTACAGTGACTAGCACATAAAGTGCTGAATGCATGTGAGATATTATTGGCATATAATATTGCTATTATAATAATGGTTAGGAAACACTTCCATGACATTACCTTATTATCCTGCCCTTCCCTAAAGCTGATTATATACATATACATATATATATGTATATGCATATATATGCAAATAAGCATCATGTGTGTGTCTGTGGGTGTTAATTTTCACTAACTTGTGATTCAATGAAGTCAATAAGCAAATTTGTATTTTGAGGTCCAGTTATAAATCAATACTAAGAAGTCAATATAGCCGAATGGTTAAGAAGACAGATGCCTCTTGAAAGTAGACTGCCATTGGGGCGCCTAGGTGGCTCAGCAGCATGGAGCCTGCTTGGGATTCTCTCTCTCCCTCTCTCTCAACTCCTCCCCTGCTTATGCTCTCTCTCTCTCTCTCTCTCTCAAAGTAAATAAATAAACATAAAAAAAGTAAACTGCCATTTACTAGCTGTATGACCCATGGAAAGTTACTTTATCTCTACTGGTTTTAGCTTTGTCATCTATAAAATGGTAATAATAATAGTATTTTCTTCCTGGGTTTCTTCTGAGTATTAAGTGAGTTAATATGTGTAAAATACTTAGAATAGTGTTGACACAGTAATCATTTAGTTATATTGCTATGTATTATTTAATGATTGTTTATTTTAATTACATTCATGCCCTCTTTAATATTTTATTGTACAAACAAAATGATAATGTAGTCACATGTACTCATGGGTATATTTAAAATGTCAGAAAACTAAACTCTGCTTTATGTATTAGGACTTATGTATAATTAGGACTCAGTTAAGCTCAATTGATTAGCTTTTGAAATAGATGAAGAAACCACATGGGTAGATTTTCTATGTTCTTACCCACTGCAAATGCCTCCCAGTTATATAACATTTAGTCATTTCTCTTTTTCCTTTCCTTCTTCTGCCTTCTTCTAAATCCAAGTGAAATATATATACTGTTCTTTTTAAAACAATGGTCATTCAACCCTAAATAAATTATGTACTTAGTATAGTTTTGAAACGTTACCCATTAAATCTTTTTCAACTACATTCCCACATCAATTTTTAACTTTGAGATTTGGAAGACATATATATAAATAAAAGAGAGCAAAATTGAATTATTTCTTTAAAAATGTTTCCTTAAAGTATGCCAAAGTTATAAATGGCAACTTGTCAGATTATGTTTTGCTTCACAAAATATAAAAAAATTTCAGCTATGAGTTTCGAGACTGCCTGTGGGTAATGAACATACCATTAAAATATGATTTGTCCATAGCAAACTGTTAATTAGTAACACGGTTTTAAAACTTTGCATGCAATGACTAAAATTAGCTATATTCTTAGATATAAGACTCATAGCAAAATAATAGAATTCGATAAACAAAGTAAGGAATAGTTTTGTGTATGCATTGCTACAACTGAAGTACCTATCTGTATAATCAACTGACCAAATATCAAAGAAAATTTTAATGTGATATTTAGAGTTAAAAATATTTTATAATGTCTTCAGGTGAAAAATGCTTTTTCCAAAAAAAACCCTCTTTGCTCATAGAGTAAATATAATAGCAAACTTAACTGTTTAAAACATGTTTTTACACATACTATTTCTTCTGATGGAGAACAATCCTGTAATGCTTATTTTCATTGACAGGTGACAGATGAGGGATGTGAGCTTAAGATTAAGCATTTCAATGTACAATTTCTGACTTTAAGTCTGGGGTCTTTTTTGTTGTTGTTGTTTATTTATTTATTTTGAGAGAGAGCAATAGAGCACAAGCAGGGGAGGGGCTGAGAGAGGAGGAGAGAGAATCCCAAGTAGGCTCTACTCTGTCAGCCCAGAGCCTGATGTGAGGCTTGATCCCATGACCTGTGAGATCTTGACCTGAGTTGAAACCAAGAGTCAGATGCTTAACCAACTGTGCCACCCAGATGCCTCTAAGTCTTGGGTCTTTTGACTTCACTCCTCTGAATATTGAGAAGAGGTCAATGCTTTGAAATGTGGAAATTATAAACCATTCTTTCAAATCAACTTAAGCACATCCTTTTTTTTTTTTTTTTTTTTTTTTGTCTGTAGTGCATGAATAAACTTTTAGAATTTTGTTATGCTACAGTATATAGCAATGACAAATATTTGGTGGGTACTTTAAGAGATGATAACTATAAAGTTACTACATTTCCTCAAGTATTAATAGTCACAGCAATCTTTGCCATGGGGAAAACGGAAGAAGGGAAGATTGACTTGAAAACAACCTCTCTGACCAAGGCAATAGTGAGGCTCAAAAGGCAAATGCCCCCAAATTTCACAAGCAAGCAAAAGCGACAAAACCATTTAAGTAAGTCCTGTCTTCAGTTCACAAGTGGTTGGTTACATGGGAACTTGGTTGGGCCCATTACTGAGCATTTAGTGAACTGCTGCATTGAAAGGATACAGCCTCAGTTTTGCCATCAAGATTTTTTTTTTCTGATTTTGATCAGTTTTCCCAGAGGCAGCAGCTCAGGTTCCTTTTTAGAAGGCTCTATTTTTTTTTATGTTTATTTATTTTTGAGAGAGAGAGAGAGAGAGACAGAGTACAAGTGGGGGAGGGGCAGAGAGAGAGAGGGAGACACAGATTCTGAAACAGGCTCTAGGCTCTGAGCTGTCAGCACAGAGCCTGATGCAGGCTCCAACTCAGAACAGGGAACTCAGGAACACGGAGATCATGACCTAGGCCGAAGTCGGATGCTCAACCAACTGAGCCACCCAGGCACCCCAGAAGGCTCTGACTATTTGATTTCTACACTCTCTAGGCTAAAAGCCATTTCAAGCTCAAATACGCTGGCTCAAGTCTCAGTAGAAATGTTATTTACCAAAGAGAGTAAGATTGCCTGATTGTTTTATCCATCCTCTATCAAATAATGCATGTGATCAGATGATGACCTACTGGTGGTAAGAGCTGGGTTGATCTTAATGATTCATAAAGTAAATCACAAGTGTAGAGACAAAGGGACACTGTCAGCTTTACTCTAGTGACAGTTGGTAATGCCAGAAAGAAAGAGGGCAAAACTTAAAAATTATTTACATTTGTTTCAGGGAAGAAGATGGGGGAATGACAAATCTGTATTATTACATCATTGGAAAAAAATGCAAATAAAGATTGAATGACAGTGAAATCATCTCTTTTCTTGTGCTTTTTGCCAAATTGCCACCAGAAGATTGTTTTCATATTAAAAAGAAAAAACTAAAGTATGGGGAGTTAGTTAAAGATTTTGCTGCTCTGGTACAAATGACAAGAGAGAATACATAATTGGGTAAAACTTAAACGGCTGTATACAAAATGCCTTGTAACTATTAACAAAATAATGTTAATTCTGAGTGCATTCAAGAGATGTGCGATTGTGTTTTGTCAGTCCCTATGAATACTTGCCCTCATTCAGTAAAATGAAGTTATATAAATAAATTTCACTCATTGCTGGCTGTGGAAAAAGAAAGCAAAATAAATAAATAAATAAACACATACATACATACATAGTTTTAAGGTATTTTTCCCCAAATACACATCTTGCTGAATGATTTGAGAGATAATAATGTTTAAGGAAACAGTCTCATTTTTGCCTTTGGGAAATGTCAGGGGTATAGAAATTTTTCCAAGAAAGAATGGGGAGGGTCTATTTGCCTCAGGCCAATAGAGCGTATTTGATTAGAGGTAAAAGAAACCAACAACAAAAACAGACTTTAGATAGCTTTCCTGGAGTGTTGACTACCCTTACTAATCATCAACACCTCACTGCACACCATTGCTGGGAGAGGAGAAAACATCCCTCTCTTTCATTTTTTTTTTTTTTCCCTTTAAAAGGCCAAACATGCTGTCTTTGGATAGATTTCAATCCTGCTTTAATTCATTAAAAAGTGAAACAAAATCACCATTTACATCCCTGACAGCTGGCAGGTGTTGTGTGTTCTTGCTACTCCTGCCAAGTTGCAAAGGTTTCATTCAGCTCAGTCACGGGTCCTTGGAGAGCCGCGAATGTGGAGCCCATCAAAACACCCTGGTAACAATGGGGCTGGGACCTGCAGGCATGGGGGTATTGTGCCAATGCACCGGTGTGTAGGAAGTCATAACTTCTCAAAACTTCAAAAAGAAGCCTGCAACAAAAGCTTTGAGAGGGTTCAGATCATGGGGCGTTACAGTGCCACTTGGGGTAGAAATGTATCAAAATGTTGTCCATTATCTTTAATATTCTTTCTAGATATCTGCAGTAAGAAATGTATTTTTAAGAGAACATAAATAGTAAAAAAAAATTGGGAATTTAACTAACTTCCATTAAAAAAAAATATAAAACAGTGGAACTTGTCGTGGGTGAATGCAAATACAACTAAATTTGGGAACATAGCAGCATTCTTGGAAATTAAAACACACATTTTCTTTGATTAAAAAAATACAAATTTCCTATGAGGATGGGGTGTGTTATGAGTAGGGTGGTGATAAAATAATGAATTATGAGCTTCTTTATGTGATTTACTTGTAGAAACCAAAAAAAATACTGAATTAAAACATGGCCATAAGAAATGGCTAGTTGTAAATTAATTAATTATGGTAAAGTTTAGATTTCTCTAATTGTAATTTTCTGTCAGCTTGGTTGATTATAATTATCACTAGCCTGGCAGTGAGAGATAATGCAGGAATAAAGTAACTAAGTGTTAGTTGCATTTCTTGACCAAGATTAATTTATAAAGATACCACAAGATACCATAGGAGTCCATGTAGACTAGTGTTTTCAAATCTACTTTTGAAGTCTGAGTCCCTGAATTCCTACCATTTTTGCCATAGATGTGTGACTTTGGGCAAGTTACTTAATCTTTCTAATCTTCAATACCTTTACTTATAAGGAATAAAATAACAGTATCTACTTTAGAGAATAAAGAAAAAATAAGAGATTAAGATGAAATGTTTAATCAAGTTACATTATAATCACATTATAAGCATTCAAAATGTTAATTCTAGTTATTACTATAATTTAAGATATATATTTAATTTGATAGTTTCCAGAAGTACCAGCATAAATAATGTATTCAAGCACTATACTAATGAAGTAGGACTGTCATCTTGGACATGAAAGTCAAATGATTTGCAGACTGGACATGGATGTGACTGCTCAGTTTTGTTCTTAGAGCTTTAAAGTAGAATCAGAATTTTAATATAGATCCCTAATTTTGATTTATAATAAAGACTTTCTGACCAGGTGAAGTGGGGGGGGGGGGAATAAACCTAGAATAAAATGGAGAGAGCATATATTTTGCTTATATTGTGATTCATGCATTTATATTTTAACACTGTAAATAAATGTTTTATTTAATCAATTAACATGAACGTGTGTGTGTGTGTGTGTGTGTGTGTGTGTGTCTGTGTGTAAGTATTCAACCTTGGAGGACATCATCATATTACCACGGGCACCTGGAAAAGATCCAGAGCCACTTTCATAACTGAGTCTCAATACAGCCCAGGAGTATGGACAAATAAATATGACTGGATTTATTAAATTAAACAACAGCTTTAGGCATAAGAAACTATTTATCAATCTTCAATGTATTATAAAAAATAGCTGTTTTGTCAATCATAGATTGTTTCTATAACTTGGCTGGGTCAGTTTCATGTTGTTTCAGTTAGTTATATTTATATGCCTGTTATTTTCTGATCTCTACTCCTTATCTCTGGTAGGAAGAATGACTCAGAGCTGCAACTACAGACCAGAAAGAGGATTACTTTTGGCTCTAAAACAAAAAACCCAGAGGCACTGACTTTTCCGGCAAAATGTAATCATTATGGCATGTGTTCAGCCTTAGGTTGTTTCATTTATTAAGCCAAAAAATTCTTAAAACAAGGACTTGCTTTTAGAAAACCATCTTGTTGCTTTTTGCCTGCGCAAGATTTTTTTTTTTTTTTTTTTTTTTTTGCAGATTTAAAAAAATCTAATCCCTAGGCTAATGCCTGACACTGAAATTAATTTGCAGAATAACATGAAGTAACTTCCGGTCATTATTATTTTCTTTCTTTCAGTGTGGGAAGCTGAGAGACATGTTTGTTCCAACCAGACCTTATAGTGAGAAGTGTACTTGGTAATGAGCTTTGGAATACATTTTTAGTTAGCAGGCAAGACCAAGAACTTTTTATCTAGAGGTCTATAGGGCTTCTACTATATAAGTACTGAAGTTTCTGGACTACTATAGAATTACAAACTTCAACATATGTGGAAGATATTGGAAAGACAGAGTTACAAATATGTCATAGCAATTCTTTTTTGGTGAACTGTTAAATTTATCTAATAAATTTAGCTACAATTTTAAAGTCCATTAATTTGAGGACAAGCATGCTTCAAGCAAAAGAGAAAAGTTATGATGAAGACTTTTGTTCTTAAAGAAAAATATCTTCTTTCTTTAATGTTTATTTATTTATTTTGAGAGAGAGAGAGAGGGAGCGCTAACAGGGGAGGAGCAGAGACTGATAAGAGAATCCCAGGCAGGCTCCGCGATGTCACCACTCAGCTGGATGCAGGGCTTGAACTCACAAACCGTGAGATCATAACCTGAGCCAAAACCAAGGGTGGAATGCTTAACCAACTGAACCACCCAGGTACCCCAAGAAAATTATTTTTGACATCTCAAAGGCACAATATTTAAAGGTGAAATTTTCCTGCATGAAATACTCCTTCTTTGTAATGACACCATTTTTTATAAGTTATTACAGTATAATTTCTAAAATGTAAAATAAGACTCTTATACAAACATAAAATGAGCACATATCAACAACTGTATTCAATTCATTAACAGTAGAACCAGTCAGATGCTAAGACTAGTTCAAAGGGCTTCTTAGAAGCTGAGTATCTAAAAAAATTTAATAAGGACAGTTTGAATAAGATTGCAAGGTTAGATGCAATGCTAGCGAATCTCCTAAAAGGCAAAGAAACATAATCTTTGGGGTTATCTCTCATTTGGACACAAATTATTTGCATATCTACCAGACAAAATCTACAGGTGAACATGTAACTTCTGCAAGTCTGAGACGTTAATCAGTTATAAACAGGGAGTTGGAGAAAAGCGTATATTCTCAAAAGTACTTAAGTCATTTTTGGATGGATCTGTGCTACTCTCATCTGTCATTGACAAGACATTCCACTTCCTTTTTTTTAAATCTTTTAGATAATTTTCAACTTTTAATTTTTCTTAACAAAATAAAAAACATGACTTTCCATGGCTAAGAATATTGTACTTCTCTACTCTCACTCAGGTTGTTTACTGAATCCTGTTGATACTTTTTTCACAGTATCTCCAACATTATATTCCTAAAGCACATTCCATGAGACACGTGGGATCCATGGGCAAACACATTTAGAGATACTGACATATTCTTTTTCCCATTACCAATGGAGTTACAACTGGATATTGGATAAAATTAGAATTAGTATGGAATAGTGGAAAGTCACCTGTTCCATGTACAGTCTTAGAAAAAGCTATGATACAAGTAAAGAACAAGAAAAGCCACCATGTTGGAATGGAATTTCACTTATAGACAGCTGAGAGAGTAAAGTTCCCTTCTTTTGCAAAAGGTGTTATGTATGTATGTATGTAATGTCTTTTTTTTTAAGTTTATTTATTTATTTTGAGAGACAGATAATGAACACATAAGCAGGGGAGTGGCAGAGACAGAAGAGGAGAGAAAGAATCCCAAGCAGGCTCTGCATTGCCAGTGCAGAGCCCAACATGGGGCTCAAACCCATGAGCAGTGATATCATGACCCACGCTGAAGTCAAGAGCAGGGCGCTTAATGGACTGAGCCACCCAGGCACCCCTTTAATGTCTTTCTTTCTTTGACATTAGAGAGCAATAAAATGGATAGATTCAATCATACTTGGAAGTAGGAGATACTTTTTAACTCCAGTCTCTTACAAGGTGGAGCTGAAATCAGGAGAAAGCCTGAGGATAAAGAAAACAACTGTAAAGATATCTCAGCTTATGTTAATTTATGGATCAAAATACGAATCTAGGTCTTCCAAATTTACCCAAAAGTCTTTTCATGTAACATTTAGAGAAGAAATTCTGGTGACCAAAAACCAAACAACTAGGACAACCTCAGCATTTCCTTGAATATGTGGGAGTAATTCTTTGATGTATCTGGACCAGAATAAGCTATTAATCAACTTCAGAGTAGCTTTGTTATTAAATACAAATAATAATGAGCACCTGGTATGTGTGAGGATTTCTATCCACTCATTCATTATAACTATTTTTCTGTATCTCAGCTTAGATTCATAAACCCGTCATATGTAGCTGTTTGATTTTTCTTAGGAAAAAAGTTCTCATAAAAAATTGGATTCATTTTCCCACAGATTGCATGTAAGTGTTGATGATTTTGCAATTGTTTGAGTTGGCTATTAATAAAGCTTTTGAAAATCAGTTATGTCTCAAGAGTTCCATCCTTGGGAAAATAAACCAATAAAAGCTGAAATTGCATGAAGAAAGTATAACATTGAAACACTAAGAAAATTTATTTCTAAGTTCTGAACTGTATTTCAAACGGGAGAAGTGCTAGAAAACTCACTTTTAGTAATACTTTATGTGATATATGCTTAATCACCAAGGTAATATGTTCCTGTCCTTTTAGATGATTTGGTCTTGTCAAAATCACAAATCTACCATGTCTTTAGATTCTTGTGATATCGATCCTGTATCAGTTTTCTAGGGCGATCCTCACAAAATACCACTGACTGAGTGACATAAACAATAGTAATTTATTTTCTCACAATTTTGGGGGCTAGAAATCTGAGCTCAAGATGCCAGCAACGTTAGTTTCTTCTGAGGCCTCGCTCTTTGGCTTGTAGCTTTGGCCTTCTCCCTGTGTCTTCGTATGGTCTTCTTTCTGTACATGTCTGTGTCCTAATTTTCTTTTATTATAAGGGTACCAGTCAGATCAAATTAGGACCCACTCTAATGACCTCATTATACCTAGTTACCTTTGTTTTTTTCTTGTTTATTTACTTATTTTGAGAGAGAGAGAGAGCGCGCAAGCGGGGGAGGAACAGAGATGGAGGGAGACAGAAAGAATCACAAGCAGGCCCCCAAGCTGTCAGTGCAGAGCCTGATGCGGGGCTCAAACTCACAATTGATGAGATCAAGACCTGAGCTGAAATCTAGAGTCTATGCTAGACCTACTGACACACCCAGTTGTCCCTAACTTAGTTAGCTTTTTTTTTAAAATATGAAATTTATTGTCAAATTGGTTTCAATGCAACACCCAGTGCTCATCCCAAAAGGTGCCCTCCTCAATACCCATCACCCACCCTCCCCTGCCTCCCACCCCCCATCAACCCTCAGTTTGTTCTCAGTTTTTAAGAGTCTCTTATGGTTTGGCTCCCTCCCTCTCTAAACTTTTTTTTCCTTCCCCTCCCCCATGGTCTTCTGTTAAGTTTCTCAGGATCCACATAAGAGTGAAAACATATGGTATCTGTCTTTCTATGACTTATTTCACTTAGCATAACACTCTCCAGTTCCATCCACGTTGCTACAAAAGGCCATACTTCATTCTTTCTCATTGCCACATAGTATTCCATTGTGTATAAACCACAATTTCTTTATCCATTCATCAGTTGATGGACATTTAGGCTCTTTCCATAATTTGGCTATTGTTGAAAGTGCTGCTATAAACATTGGGGTACAAGTGCCCCTATTGTACCCCAATATTTAGTTACCTTTTTAAAGACGTGATCTGGGGGCGCCTGGCTGGCTCAGTCGGTTGAGCGTCCAACTTCGGCTCAGGTCGTGATCTCACGGTGTGTGGGTTTGAGCTTCATGTCGGGCTCTGTGCTGACAGCTCAGAGCCTGGAGCCTGCTTCGGATTCTGTGTCTCCCTCTCTCTCTGCCCCTCCCGTGCTCATGCTCTCTCTCTCTCTCTCTCTCTCTCTCTCTGTCAAAAATAAATAAACATTAAAAAAAATTTAAAGACACGTGATCTAATAGAAAAAATATATATGTTGGTCCCTTCCCTGTCCCCCCCCACCTTGTAATTTCCTGGGTGATAGGAGTGTGTTTTCTTCTAATGAGGTGACTCTGGGTGGGCTTCTGGATGGTTCTGGTCATCTCTGGTCCCCAGAGACAGCAAGCCATAATTGGAAGCTTGGGATTTTCAGCCCGCCTCTCAATTGCCTTGAGAAGGAAGAAGGGCTGGAAATGGAGTTTATGATCAATTATGCTTACATGATGAAGACTCCATAAAAATCCCAAAAGTGCAGGGTTCAGAGAGCTTTTAGGTGGGTGAAAACACCATCTCCAGGTAGATAGAGTCAGCACTGAGTTAAGTTGTAGAACACTCAGCAAGTGTCTGAGAATTGCTTGATGGGGGAATCCTCACACACCTGGAGTCAGAAGTGTTGTGAGTGCGAGGTAGTGGTGTGAGATCAGAGGAGACACGCAGGAAGAAGGACTGGGTTTTCCCTATTCACAAACAAAAAATTGTTTTGTCTTTGTTTTTTTTTTTCTACTTAAGACACTGTCTTCAAATGTAGTCACAATCTGAAATCTTGGGAATCAGGACTTCAACATATGGTAAGCTATATAATTCAGCCTATAGCTGACCTCAACCCTGCCCAGTAACAAATTTCATTCTTAAATAGTTGCGACTGAACCAGATTTGGCAAGAAAGAACCCAATTCATATTTTCCAGGCACCTAAGTGTTTAAATATGTCTTGCATATGTGTTCCTCATCACCTGTTCTCTTTCCCTGGTATGCATTAGTTTTAGATGTCCCTTTTTTGATTTCCAAAAATTCTCTACCCAGTTCCGACATTAACTCTAATGAAGAAGTTAAAAAAAATCATCCTTGTTAATGCCTCTCTGTTTAGAATTTAACCACTGAATTTGCACAAGATTATTTTGAATATTTTTTATCTAAATATACTGAAACACATAGAAATCAGTGAGTATTAACAAAAATGTCAATTTTTCTGTTTACTTTTGATTTTCCTGGTGAAAGAAGACACAGGATAATGAATTTTCAGGCACAGAGGCCTCAGTCTGATAAATACAGGATACAGAATTTGACCCTTTAAGAAGGTGTATGAAACCCTAAGTGGAGCAAACAAAAAGTCAGAAGCCAAAAGTTCTAAGTATCTCATAATCTAAAGTTAGTTGTTGATAAACTGATGACATTCTTTTCCCTCCCCTATTATTGGCCAGTTCTAAAGTAGGAAGGGAGCCCGGCCAGTTCTTTTACTTCCCTTTCCTGCCCTTTACCTTAGAGCATGGGTGTATGTGTGCAGAGCACAACTTAGTTACATGGTACTTGGCTCCCTGTACCTTGTGGGAAATTTGTTTCCAGTTGTCTAGGGTCAGGGAGAAGGAGTTCAAGAAAAGGGCATGTGATTCACGTCTATTCTGTGGCTGTGCTGAAATTCTGGATTCCTCTTGGGGAGGATGTGTGAGTTCAGAGAACCCAGTAAGAAATTCCGTCTTCCAGACACACATGCACATGCACACGCACACGCGTGCCCGCGCGCGCACACACACACACACACACACACACACACACAGCACAATTCCCAGACAAGGGAAATCAGCCTTCAGCTTAGATGCCTTTCAGCTCCTATAAGCACATGATCCTGCTGGTAGATTCATCTGTTCTTTCTTAATTTCTTTTGCCCTCGCAAAGAATACCCTAGCATCCTTCTTAGAGCTCAGGTAAGGTGGCTAAAATCCATCCACCTTCTACAGTATTTGCCTATCCCACTGAAAATGCATGCATTTTTGCCATGGCAAATGGTGGGGGTGCATAGCATTCTGCTTCTGCCTGCTTTCTCCACCATAAAATTAGTCTAATTTATAAGATTTTAAGAAAATTTTGGAGTAACCCCTCAGTTTCGTTTAGTGATCTCTCTACAGGCTGAATCATTCTTCCAACGCTTCCTACAGGTGATGGTCATCTAAACAAAGAAAAGGGGAGTGGAGTTTGATCTGCTGACTTGTGGCCAGGGAGGAGGGAAGTTTCATGTGGCTTTCTTTATCTTGTGGGGTACTTAGAAAATTTTGTCTCCAGTTCATGGCTGTAGTTTCTAACTCAGGTACTCAATACTTTATTATCTTAGCACAAGATTCATTCACCTAGAAAGCAACAATAGTGAAAATGATCAAGCTGCAAGACACTGAATTCTGACCAACTGCCTTGGGATTTCCTTGGGAATCTAATTTTTTAAAAAATAGGAAAGAAAGTTGAAGAGTGATCATTCAAAACATATTTTCTCAATTCTTGGAAGTTCTAAACATAAGCTTATTTGTATGGCAGATCTACATAGATTTTTATGACACACAGCACACTAGGCTTATATCCTTGTTCTTAAATATAATTTGTGTACTATAATTATTTTCTATTTATATCATAGTATTTTTAAGTTAAAAAAGGCAAAATGGGTATATGATTGTTTAATAAACTGAAAAATGCTAAAAAAAATATGGAGTAGTATTTTGGCAGGGTGGTCCTACTTATTTTGAAACTCATTTGGGTATAAAACTGACTCTGCAAGGGAGAAGAGAGACTTTGGGAGGAATAAAAACAAATCACCCAACCCCACTCTTTTTTCTCTTAGAACTGTTCGCTGAAACAATAATGACCATCACTTAGACCCTAAATGGGAGGGGAGCAGACTCCTTTGTTGTGGCCTCAAGCCACCTGATGTAAATGGGAGGAGCTACTAGCTTCTGAGCTGGAACTGAGATCTGATCTGCAGGTCGATTTCCTGCAGGAGGTAGTGGTTCAGAATAATAAATCTATATTTGGATAGTACTCAGTTGCCTTTTCACTCACATACAGTGTGATCTCGGTCAAGTTGCTTACATGTAAGTGAGAATAATGATATTACTACGTTGGGTAGATGAAAAAACTTGTAGTATGTTGGCCAACAATATTGTCCACACTATTACACATTATTAGCTCTTGCTGTGCATCAGCATTACCTGAAGTGCTTTACATGCATCATGTCTGTAGTTCTAAGTGCTTTAAAAATGTAATGTGAATTACGTGTACTGTATACTTTTTTAGCTATAAATAGTTGTTAGGTGCAAGACAGGCTAGCAAAAGCAACATTTTTCTAGTTCTCCAGAAAACTTCTGTGCTTCCAACCATGCAGTTGGAAAGCCTGGCAGTATTGGGGCAGTAAGCAGAGAGCGGGAAGGGCTGTAGACCACAGAATCAGGGTTTTCCCTCTGGCCACATAATTACTGGTATCTAGAGGCACAGTCTTTTGTGTGGGTTCCTTGGATGCATGCTGCATTACTATTTCAACTGATCCCTTTTCAATATTATTCTACTGGACACGAAGTGTGCTCATTTCACTCTCAATATCTAATTTCAAGATGGAAGAACCACAACCTCGTGGACAGAATGGAAGATATACTTGCTGTCTCTGAACAGATTATGTAAGAATGTCTCTTGATGAACTTCTTTAAACCTCATATTTTTAACATGCTAGACCTTGAAAAGATATTAGGCATAACTGAGACTTGTATTTTTCAGAGTGTTCTGCAGAATCTAAATATATATGTTCTGAGCAAAAAAAGGTTCTGTGGTCAGAATAATTTGTAATATATTGGTATACATAAATCAAACATGTTTCTTTACCCAAAAAACTTTTTAGGATCTGTACTACTCTAATATGCTTTCTAAATCTGCAAGAAGGGAATAGTCCTGGGTGCCCTTCGTACCGTGGTCTTGCTTATGTGTGTATTAGCATAATGGTACTGGTACATTGGGTGGATGAAGAAACGTGCAGTATGTTGGTGCACAATATTATCCACAGTATATATCCATATCATAGAGAATGTAATGTGTGCCTAGTTGCTGAAGAACAGTTTTTCATAAAGACTCGCTTAGGAATAATATTCCCTGGAACATACTCTGGGAAGGGATTATCTAAGCCCACCATCCTCATTTTTCAGATGAGACAACTGAGGCCTGGAAAGATGACCCTGAAAGCAACTGGAGTCTTAATTTGAGCCTGCCTGAAAATTGCTCCCCTCCCCTCACCACATCAAAGCAAACCTCGAAGTGTCCCATTTGAAACATAACTGGCAGTTCCAATTTGAGTAGGTGGGCCAGTTCATGAGACGTCCTTTCAGAGTAAACCACCGTCTCTCATGCCCTCAGTTTTTCCTTATTTTTTCACTGTGGTGAGAAAATCACATTTCAATGTTTTTGTCTGATGTTGTATTTCTAAACTTAATATAGATGTTATCTGCTCTGTAGATAGAAGCCTTTTATTCCTAAATTCGTCCATCTGGCACCCAGCCGCAAAATTCATTTTAAAAGCCATCTATGAATCTAAGAAATAGAATCTCTTTTGAATGTCATTTGGTTTAGTTTAGCCAAATCAAAGATTAATGGCTGGGGGTGGGAGGTGGGGTAGAGCATTTCTAATAATTAGATCTCAACCAAAGGGTGCAGTTCTGCTCAAAGGGAGTATTTGGTCTGAATTAGCAGTGTCTGTTACAAATAGCTTGCCACAGCTCCCTATCACTTTTGAAGTCTGATAGTCTAGTTTGCTTCTTTCTCTGAGTGTAACTCCTTTTGGGCACTTGTCTCCCTTTGTGTATGTTTCTTCCTCACACTCTTGACTTTGAGGGAATATGACTAACAGGGAGACTAAGAAACAAATTTTACATACTATTTATTTATCCCCTAACACTCTTTATCAAAATACCATCCAAGTTATTCTGGTATTGAAATGATATCAAGGATTCATCATCTATGGAGGGTTCTCTCGAAAGGACAAAGATCCTCAAACCCCAGAGACTTCCTGGAAGTTTGCATGTTAGGCCACATGTAGAAGCACCATATCCTCTTGCAGAAGCTCTTGTGACTTTTTTGGGTTTTTTTTGTATCACTTTATTCATCACAATATAGTGACAGAAATGTGTCATCTGTGACTTGGACAGTATTTCTAAATGGTGTTACATCAGTTTTATGTCTCCAAGAAAAAGCTTCCCACAATGCTCTCTGATTACCATCAACTCAGCTGATTTAATAGTTCTAGCATTCTTTCCTCACTCACCTTTACATTCCGTTTTATTTTTAATTTCTTTTTTGGTTTCCTCTTCCTTTTTCATTATCTTGACAATCATTTGGAGACTTCATGAGCCCACACAATATGAATTTAAGGACTAGAGACCACATGTACAGTTCTGTTTGTTCAGTGCACATAAGCTCCTTTATTTAATTGCATGAACCACATAAGACATGTTACTTGACACTAACTTGTTCTTAGTGCAATATAAATTACTTTAAATAAGTTAGAAAGTCTTAAAAAATCATGGAAGAGTTATAATTGGACATGTATACTTGTTGTATAGAGATACATGGCAAAATTTTTATTGTATAGCTTCTTGATTTAGGTCAGTGGTTCCCAGAAAAGGGTGAATTTACCCCAAGAGGATATTTGACAATTTCTAGAGACATTTTGGGTTGTCTAAGTGGGAGATGCTACTGGCATCTAGAAGCCAGGGATGCTGCTAAATATCCTGCAGTGAACAGGAATAGTGTCCTACAACAAAAAATTATCCATCCCCAAATGTCAATAATGCCTCTGCTGAGAAACTCTGAGTTACATAATGAAAGCACATTGCAAGTTTTCTAGCTATAGGGAACACTCGTTATCATATTACCTTTGTAAAATATATTCCACAGCTGAATGGAAAGCCGTGGGAGACTAGTTTGATACAAATAATCTTTCTTTTACTTTTTATTCATATTTTCATATGCAATCTTTGTTTTTTTGACATTTCCTACTTTCTTCAGAATGAAATGGTTTGGCCTTTTGTCTATGACTCATTTGTTCTTAGACACCATTTTTTTTTTTTTTTTTAATTTAAAAACCATCTCCAACTTTCCAATCTCAAGCCAATTGTATTGGCAGGTCTTTCCAATGCCTTTAGATAATCCATGGTACAGACAGCATATTTTCTTTTAAAGCCTTAAATCCTGGGTTATAAAGTATAAATGAATGTTTTCCTTGTGGTGGAAAAAATGTCTTATTTAAAAATTGTTTAATAGTCTGCCACTGTCAGAGGATAACATTTAGACACTCAGCCAAGATATTGGTGTTGATGCTAATTCCCTTCTGCTTTTTATAGCTCATGCATGACTCTCACACACTCAATATTTTAGTTGTGTGCTACAGACTTTCAAGTGAAGCAATTCTTGGAAACAACATGATATCATGAGTCTGTTACAGCTATTAAGTTATGGCAGCTAGAGTGGAAATGAATACAACAAAAACAATTTATATAGGAATATGTTTCTCAGTGGATCAGTTTCAATACTGCTCCCTGTGGTTGAAGCAAGTTTATCCTAAAGGGCAGTCTTGCAGTCATAGTCCACACAGACATAAATAACGCAGTGATGACAGAAATTTTACTTCCTTCAGTCTTAGGTTTGATATAAGTGCATATCTGAAACTTACTTGACAATAAATAATACTATAAGAGAAGTTGGGAAGGTTAATGTTATGTACCATTATCTCCCAGAAGGTCATTCTCATTTCTTGTTCTTTTCTTCTGGTGATTTCTATCCTTGAGGAACCTCCTGTCATTCTGAAATACATGTTTGAACATAAACTTTAAAGTTTGATTCTCTAATGACTATATAGCCATGCTGTCCTGCTCTTCAGATGACTTTGCACGGCTCTCACACCCCATCTGGAGTGCTCAAAACTTTAGGAATCTGCAGAGAGCTATTGAGGGTATTGATGTCTCATACAGACAACTGTTTTTTCTACTTCCTGTCCAAGTAGTTGCCCAGTATCTACTAAATCCTCATTTTTCTTTCCACTGTGCAAACTTCAGTGTTTATGAGGCATAAACAACCTCTTCCATGTAGAAGACAAAAGGTTCTGTACACTTGAACTTTTTTTTTTTTGTTTTTTGTTTTGTTTTGTTTTTTACTTGGGTGGAATTCAGTTGACTCTGTCACAGAAATATAATTTTACAACACATATCTGCATTGATTATAGTGTGTTTTGGAGTGTCAGCAGGGTAAAAAGGGATTGGGGAGTGATGATAATAAGGAACTTGTAACTTTTCAACAAGAGCTGACGGAGGCAGTGTCCAGAAACAGAAAGGCAGCGTGTGTTTACTTTGTGATATTTTTTTACATGAAGGAAAAAAGAAAAATATAACAGAAAAAAATAAGTAGAAAGTTCTAACCTTACTTTCAAAAGTGCATTTTGAAGTCACATTCCATCTGCTTAATAAAGTATCATGCCAGCAATGAAACTTCTTTATCAGATGAGATTAGGTTTCCTAATTGGTTGATTCATAGGAAAATTCAGCCCACTGTAGTAATCACTAAAAAAAAAAAGACTCAGTTGTCTTACAAGTTTAATTTTTGCCGTAGGCATAAAATGTATTATAATTTATCAATTTTTTGATGAGAAGAGTTCTTTTTTCCTGAGCAAAGACCTCTTCTGTGTCATTCTTTTTGAATCATCATCAACATCATCATTTCCACAACTTGAAAGTAATTGTTAGATCTTGTCCTTCAGCAAAACTAAAATACATCCAAAATCCAACCCGTCCTCAACCCTTAATAGTTACCATTTTATTCCCCAAAGCATGAGCCTCCTAACTTGCTTTGCCCCTTCTTTTCTACCCAGCAGCCGGTATGATTCTTTAAAAGGAAGTCAGATCTGGCCACTCTGTTCAAACTTTCTGATGGCTTTCCCTCACACAGAAAAATACTGAATTCCTCATCACATTCTGCCAAGTTAGGCCTGATCTGGACCTCTGTCTGGCTCTCTGACCTTACCTGCTCAGGCTCTCACCTGTCCCCTGCTCCCTAGTCACATGGCCTCCCTGGGTTCCCAAACTGGCCCTTTGTGTTTGCTACCCCTTCCCTGTGGGAGGCTCTGCTGTCACAGAGCCACATGGCTGTCCCCTCTTCCTTTAGGTGTTTGCCCACGTGCCCTCTTAACAGGTCATCACTGAGCACCCCTTGTAAACAGAACTTCCTCACACTCTGTTGCTGCACATTGATTCATACACAATCCTTAAATACATATTTAGGGGTTCGTGGTCAATCTTTGCCACTCAAGCTTTATGAGGACAAGAATTTGTACTGTTTTGTTTGTTGTTGATTCCCGACTTACTCCCTGACACAATCACAATGGTCATAAAGGTTTGCTGAATGAACAAAACTGTGAACGAATGAACAAATTCATCAACAAATATTACAAATGTTAGTTTTGTTAACTATATCAGGAACATGAAAACGGTAGAAAAGCAATCTGAAAGAGCATTCTTTCCAGATTTTGATTATCCCCCACCTCAATTTTTTATAGTTATCTTGGTTGTATGTATTGTGTCAGCTTTTTATTTATAGTTCTCATTAACACTTTGGGGCACAGAAATCATTTGACTCTTGGTAAGCATGTGTCTTACCAAACGCAAGTTGTAACATAGAGGCATAACACAGAGAGGCCAAGAGCAAGCATTCAGTGAATGCTGATAGTGAAATACATACTACATTTCCTCATATATGATTCTGTGTGCACCCATAGGGAAAGGACTAGGATCATTTATATTAACATTTAAAGTTTATTGTTTTAAGTAATCTCTATATCCAACACGGGGCTCAAACTCACAACCCTAAGATCAAAAGTCATATGCTCTTCTTCCTGAGCCAGCCAGGCACCCCCATACTAACATTTAAATGTTCATTTTATTTTTTTTTTTTAATTTTTTTTCTACGTTTATTTATTTTTGGGACAGAGAGAGACAGAGCATGAACGGGGGAGGGGCAGAGAGAGAGGGAGACACAGAATCGGAAACAGCCTCCAGGCTCTGAGCCATCAGCCCAGAGCCTGACGCGGGGCTCGAACTCACGGACCGCGAGATCGTGACCTGGCTGAAGTCGGACGCTTAACCGACTGCGCCACCCAGGCGCCCCTAAATGTTCATTTTATTAAGTGATCATATTATAGGCGATTTTTTGGTTTGTTTTTCCTTTGTGCTTTCAACATTTTTTCCCATTCTGAATACAGTTGGAAAAAATAAAAATAACATTTTTTGTGCAGTCTATGAATTTTCAAAAAGACATTTACCTGCCCCAACAGAGATACTTTTGTTAACGTGACTATTTCATCAATTTTTGTTCCATTTTCTTTTGAAAACAATGAATACTGGCAAAACATAAGAAGTTAGAGGAAGGTGCTTATATTATACTCATGTTTGGCTTTTAAATTTTCATTTAAAAATTAGAATCATGTTTGAAAACCTATTGATTTTTCACTATACATTATTTTGAATTAGCTACTTTTATATGACAGCTTACTCACCTATATTCATTACGTTTTTATTTATTATTAACATCCAAAAATTAGTGGGTCTAGATATGAAACTTACCAGGTGTCTTCATGTGTGTGTGTTGAATAGGAACCATGAAGGAAAAAATACAATCTTTATTATTCACAAATATGAGGGACACAAGTAGGGAAAAATATAAGGGAGTAAAAAGCAAGTAAAGAAAACACAACTGTGTGTGTGTCTATGAAAATGAAAGTTGACCCTGAATAAACATGAAAGCTTGATTTCTGAGGACGCTGAGAAAGAATCTAGCATTAATGAGGGGCACTGGCAGGAGACAGTGATTGGGTGTAACCATGGCAGTGAGCGGGGCTTCAGGCTGGAAGTGTAGCTATTGCTGGAATTCCCCCTGAATAAGCCCCCCTGGTGGCACATTGATATTGGCACGACAATGTTTCTGTGTCAGTTCCATAGGGCACAGTGAAAATGTAAGTCTTCTCTCAGCTGTTGTTGGGTGCAAGCACCACACGGAGAGTCTCCTGCCAGAACAGTGTCTGTCATCTGGTGCTAATGGATGAAACTGAGGTTCACTAAAGACTGTGAGGACAGGGCCTGACATTGGGACTCAATGAAAACAGTCAAGCTTGCTAAACTGGTTAGTGAATGTCCTATGAACCAAGATAGACAGATTTGCAATTGGAAACAGTACCACAAGTACCACACTGCTCACCTTAGGAACAAACTGTTTTCAATTAATCAATCTCTTCTTACATAGAACTTGTAACTTCTCTTTTACAAAGATTCAATACAGTGGTACTACTAACACTACTATTAACATTTTTAGGTACTTAGTATGGACCAGGTATATTATCTTATACATAATTTAGCAACCTAGTGAGTTAATTACCATTATTATTCCCATTTTTCAGACAAAGAAACTGAAGCTCAGAGCTTTGGAGTAACTAGTGCCAAGACCCAAAGCAAGTAAATAGTGGAGCAGAAATTTAAACCCAGGGAGCCTTGATCCAGAGCTCATGCCCTTAAGGTATATGGCCCTGCAGTGTCATATTATTGCAAAGAGTGGGGTCTGGAATCAAGCTGCTGGGGCTCAAATGTTAGCTAAAGTTTTCATCCTGTAACCTAGACAATTTACTTAACCCCCTGGAACTTTGTTTCCTTGAACATAAAATCAGCTTAAGAATAAACATAAAATCAGTTTAAAATAATACTGAAAATATCATAAGTTGTATAATGATTAAATAAAATAACGAATTTAAAGTGCTTGGAAGAGTCCTTGACATAAAATTAGCATTCACTAAACATTAGCTTTCTCTGTCTCTCTGTCTCTCTCAGTCTCTCTGTCTCTGTCTCTCTCTCTCTCTCTCTCTCTCTCTCACACACACACACACACACACACACACACACTGTTTGTCTTTTAGCTTTTAAGTATGACCATGAGTAGGTGTCTCCATTAGGGCACTTTTATAATCCCTTGTAACCTTGAGATGATATGACAGTATGTTTCCTATGTTTTTAGATATCATTGCCTTTTCTTCTTAATGGCATCTATTTCATTTTCTTTTCTTTTTCATATTTCAGCTCTCTTGAGATAGTGTTTATCCAAAGCTGTGGAATTTACTCCTCTTTTTGTTATTTGTTTTGTTTATATTTTGAAATCTATTTTTACCACTATTCTTGACATTTTTACTTTTTATCATAAAACGTTTTCGTGTAACTAGGCTTATATTCTCAAATAAATTTTAAACTCCTCTAGTTGGGACTGTTTCACTGAGAACTATTCTGGTTCTGGACACACAGTTGCCACTCACAAGATATTCATTAAAATTGGTGATTTGATGAAAAATGACTGTTGTTTCTTTTCTAGAACACAGTCTCACATTTTACAGCTCTTAGAGATAAAGTGAAAGTATATACTTATAGAAAACACCATAATCACAGCTAAATAATTTTTAGTTACTCATAAAAGGAATATTGTAATTTTTATTTTTCTTTAAGTTTGAAAAAAGAAATTAAAAAATTTTGAAAAAAGAAATTTAAAGACTTTGAAGGTGGTTAAATCATTGGCTTTTGTTTGAATGGTTCCATTGAAAATCACGTTGAAAAGGCAATTATTCCATATCCATGAAAATAATTTCCTATGAGTTACCTTGCTAAATGTTAGTATAAAATACATAGAGAATCCTGTGACATCTAACGTGTTAACTAAGAAATAATTGTAAATTTATGACTTCTGCCTTTTTGAATTAATTAGATGGTAAATCACTTTCTAATCAGTGATTCTGAGCCTATAATAGCTACATGATTAAATTAAAACTTCAATTGGTACACCAATTTTAATTTAAAAAAATTTTAAAAATATTTATTTAGTTTTGAGAGAGATGCAGAACATGAGCAGGGAAGGGCAGAGAGAGAGGGAGACACAGAATCCGAAGCAGGCTCCAGTCTCTGAGCTGTCAGCACAGAGTTCGAAGCAGGGCTCAAACTCACAAATAGGAAATCATGACCTGAGCTGAAGTCTGACACTTAACTGACAGAGCCACCCAGGCACCCGCACACCAATTTTAATTTAAATTAACATGTCTTATGGGAGCCACCTGTGATAATCTTTTTTTGACATCCTTTATGACTGCCTTCCTCCATGTGGATGTTAGTCTATTACAAATTGAAGTATTTGTCTCTTTGTCTTTAAAGTGTTTCACCTAGTCAGTGACATGAAAAATACCCTTGCAGCTTGAAATAGAATTTTCAGTACCACATGATTTAGTAGTAAAAAGTTATGCAGAAAAAAAAAAAGAATGACTTTTGGGTTCATCAACTTTTGACTCAGGATTTTAAAAATTATGTTTGCCTATCTCTAGACCATTGAATGAAAATGCAATATAATAGAGGCATTTTTCATTGTATGAAAAATATAATGTTCCTGAATAAGTTATTAGCTTCATGTTATACCTTGTATCTATCCTGTTAATTATTTTCTTGTAATGAGTCTTCTCCATAATTATAATTATAGTACTGTGAGTTTTGCTTAAAGGGCAATAAAACATCATTTCTTCTTTCTTCTTTCCACCATTTGTCTTTTAAGAACTATTCTAAATCATTCTCTTTTTCAGCTTCTCATTTTCACTTTTGGACCGTTGCTCCATATTAATGGTTTAAATTTTCCTTTAATTTACTTAAGTTCAGATAACAAATCTTAACCTTTTAATAAAATCATAGCCATTTTTTAAAGTTTATTTATTTGTTTTAGGAGAGAGAGAGAGAGACAGAGAGAGAGTGTGAGCAGGGAAGGGGCAGAGAGAGAGAGAGAGAGAGAGAGAGAGAGAATCCCCAGCAGGCTCTGTGTTGTAAGCATGGAGCCCAATGTGGGGCTCGATCTCAAGAACTGTGAGATCATGACCTGAGCCAAAATCAAGAGTCCGTTTCTTAACTGACTGAGCCAACCAGGCGCCTCAACAGCCATTTATTTTTAAAAGCAAGAAACCAAAGCATATTTAGAAGTGTAAAAGTAAAGCTTTATTTGAAAATGTGTTCAATAATCTAATTCCCCTTTAATATACAAAAAGAAAACTAATACATTAGAAATATATTATAATTTATTTTTAAAATCAGCATCTGAGCTTTAATGAAGTATAAAAAGTTTAACTGTGTATGAAAACTTGTGAAACCATTTTCTTTTTTCTGAGTTTATAAATGGCTTAGGGAAGTCAGTCTATTAGATATTGTGGTCATAAGTTCTAAGGTTTAATTGACCCACTGCATGCTACCTCTTCTACTAAAATGCAATGAAGAAGTCTTGGGATTTAATGATGGAAGAAATGATGCCTATGAAATGATAAATACTGAAATAAAACCATCAGCAAAATAAAAAGGCAGCCTTCTAAATAGGGGAAATATTTGCAAAACACATATCTGATAAGAGGTTAATATCCAAAATATTTAAAGAACTCATACAACTCAACAATAAAAAAAATCCAATTTAAAAATGTGCAGAGGATCTGAATAGACATTTTTGTGAAGAGGAGATACAGATGGCCAACGGGTACATGAAAAGATGTTCAACAACACTAATCATTAGGGAAATGAAAATCAAAACCAAAATGAGATACTACCTCACATCTGTTAGAATGGCCAGAATAAAAAAGACAAGAAATAACAAGTTTTGGAGAGGATGTAGAAAAAAAGTAACCCTTGTGTACCATCAGTGGGAATGTAAATTGGTAAGCCACTATGAAAAATGGTATAGAGGTTCCTCAAATAATTAAAAATAGAACTACTATACAATCTAACAATTCCATTCCTGGGTATTTATTCTAAGAAAATGAAGATACTAACTTGAAAAGATATATATATACCCCCATGTTCATTACAACATTATTTACAATAGCCAAGACATGGAAACAGGTGTCTATCAATGGATGGATGTATACAAAAATGTGACCTACCTACCTACCTACCTATCTCCATATTTTCCAATATATGGAAAATATATATTGCAAGAATGCAATCTTGGCACTTGCAACAACATAGATGGACCTTGAAGGCATTATGCTAAGTAAAATAAGTCAGAGACATACCGTATAATCTTACTTATATGTAGAGCCTAAAAAAATAACAAACAAACAAACAAACAAACAAAAAACAACAACCCCATGGACACACAAGGGTGTGTGTGGGGGAATGGGCAAAATGGCTAAAGAGAACCAAAGGTGCAAGTTTCTATAAAATAAGTAAGTCATGGTGATGTAACGTACAACATGGCAACTATAGTTAATACTACTGTGTTGCATATAGGAGAGTTGCTAAGAGAGCAAATTTTAAAAGTTCTCATCACAAGGAAAACATCTGTAACTATATACAGTGATGGATGTTAACTAGATTTATTATTGTGATCATTTTGCAATGTATATAAATATCAAATTATTATATTACACACCTAAAACTATTTTAATGTTGTGTGTCAATTATAGCTCAATCAAAAAAGACTACAAAATATTCTGAGAAATTTCAAGAACAAGTCACACTTTAATGTTACAAAATTACCTTTATCTTTCATACTGAAAAGCAACATTGCCTTCCTGTTTGGGTGCATCCATGTCTTTGCTTACACGCTAAAAATGCTTTCCCTCTTTTCCTCCTGCCCCCAGTTCTCCCCCTTTTGCTGCCAATTTTCTTTGCAGTTTGGTAGGGAACCAATACTTGAGGAAGAAACAATAATGTCTTTTGACTTTCGTCAGGAAGACATTTCTCACTCCATGCTCAACAAGAACACTAGCTAGACAGGGCAATCTAAACACAGACTGCCTTTATATGAGACTTCTCCATTTCTTTTTTTCAGACCAAGCTCTATTCAAAAGGCACTTTGAAATGATGAGCATAGCAGTTGGCCAAAAGAAGTATAGTTCTTATGTCATGAATATCCACTCAACCACTTCACTCTACCATAGTGTCACTGAAAAAAGGAAAATGGCTATTTTTGTACCTCCTATGGAGAATGAATCCTGGGAAAATAGCAGCATCTGACTAGCCACTCTTCAGTGCTTAGCGCTCAATCATGCTGTTTTTAGAGTTCAGACAAGCTTCCAAAATGCAACAATGCACACCTTGAACAATCTTTTTGAGAATGGCAGGACCTCAGGAAGACAGAGAAACAGGGATCTCAAAGAAGAGTCTCCCTGTGGAAAAGAATGGCATGATTTATCTTCACTTACACACCTTTTTCCTTTTATGTGAAAGCTGCTGAAGGGGAATGTGGTCTTATTTCCAGACATTTATCCACGCTAACTCTCTTATTCAACATCTTATTCCCATATCCATATCCAATCAATCTTCTCTTTCAATGATTCTGTCAGCTTGCTCTACATCCTTTCCCAACGTTGTTATAGGTCAAGCGTCAGTACCCTTTTTGAACTTTATAATTCCCAATCATCTGGATGGTTTCCTAGCAATAGCTAGGATTTGTTTGATCCCTCTCCCTCAGCTCTTATCTCTGACTGCTAAATTGTCTGTTCTTTCACTAGGACCCTATGCAATGAGGATCACACTTGCTTGGTCTGTTTATTTTCCCCCCAATAACATCAATAATAATTTAGGCTGAAAAGAAGCAAAATGGCTTGCCACTTTTAGATTCAGCCCCTTTGATTCTGTACATGAACAGACCTACAACATTATTTTGAGAAATCTTGCTGTCGAGAGATTTAGTTTGACTGCTATTTATCATGTTCCATTTTTTCTATTGTTTACCTATGCCATGGACATTTGGAGATGGAAATGGGAGTGATCTGACATAGTTTCACTTGAACTTAGGAAGTGAAAATCACTCAAAATCCTACTCTGTTGCAGAGTAACAGCAAACTGTCTGAAGGAGTATCAGAGAAGGGTAGGGATTCCTGGACACTGAAGAAGGCATTTAAACTTAAGAGGAAGAAAAATCATGTTCTGTACCCTCCTACTCTGTGAGAAGCCCTCCGAAGCCTGGAGGTGGCTTAGGGATACAATAGGTTGTTCAGAAACTTTCCTACTGTTGTCGTTACTCCATGAGCATGGGACAGGGCAGGGATTTCCATTTTCAATCCAGCCTCACAAAGACAGAATAAACATGTCATGTTAACAGCACAAATAGTTGTTTCGTTGGTTGAAGGATTTGTGGATTACCTTGAGTTTATCAACCTGAGTTTGTATATAATAGAAACATAAAAGCTAATTTGATATTATTTTTGTTTAATTTTCATATTCAAATAAAGCTCAAATTGAAATAATATTTGATAGAGAGTATAAGTAAGGTAAATTACACTTTTACTTGTAAGTAAGGTAAATTCACTTATTATATGGAAGGCCCTGGTGTGTGTGTGTGTGTGTGTGTGTGTGTGTTCAGGATATAAAAAAGAAAGGCAATATAATGTATTGGTTGCTCTAAGAGGCAGACTTTATGTTTGTGTGAAAGCAAACTGAAGGAAATTATGAAATTCCTTTCCCAGGAGATCTTTAACAGTATCATGGGTTGCATCTGCTGGGATCTGACAAATTCTGCCTGCAGGCAGGGTAATGGATTTTGAAGACATTTCATGGAATTTTATACCCCCAAGAGAATGTGAAATTGAGTTCAGAAGTTGAGAGGCACAGGATTCAAAAAGTCTATTCCCTTCAAGTAATTTAGTTTTCTGACCTTGGATTTCAGTTTCTTCATCTGTAAAGTTATTAGTGTTAGAATAGATCAGTGATTCTTAACATTTTTTGTTGTATAATACAATCGTGTGGCAGGGAGGGGGGTCATGGATTTTCTGAAGCCTGTTCATTAACTCTCTGGGATCCATGGGTCTTATGTTAAATACTAGAATTAATGATTTCTAGGGTAGCATACAGTTTGATTCCTATGTTTTGAGAGTATTAAACAAATGGGGGCATCTGTAACCTAGGAAAGAGACTATCTCATGTGGAAGACGGAGTGTGCAACACAACAGGAAAGACATAGGGATGCTTCCATGTGGTGGGTGTATCACCAGCTTGAAGGCACTTTGCTCATAGAAAACCCTGAGAACAGACACATGGAGTCAGAAAGAGTTAAGCAATACATGTAGATGCAAGTCATGGAGAAACTTTATTTCAGGTAGAGGCAAGGAAGAATAGGGAAGTGAACAGTCAAAAATTCAGAAATACTGTAAGAAACGTCAGGCACTTTTTCTTTCTTTCTTTTTTTTACTTAAGGGAAACTGTATTTAGTTTTCTCTTTAAAACAATCTGGTCTAAAAATGAGTTGAAGTTAAGAGAGAAGAGCACGAATCTTCTAACAAAGTCAGACATAGACCGGAAGGCAGAATGGGCACTGGTCAGGAACTTCCATGTCAGATCTTATCCATCTTGGAAACGAGGTCATCGCAGATTCTGGTCAGTTCATTGTTTCTTTAAGTCTTCTGCTCAGTGGCCTTCTCCAGCAAGGGGATGTGCACCTACCTGCTTCTTCCTTAGGCTCGTCTGGAAGGCCACTAACCTTACTCCGTATGTGGTTGATCTTCCCATCTATCGGCTTGCATTTCTTTTCTGCATGGGCCTTCAGTGCTTGCTATCTTTGGCCTTCCTTTCCAACTGTTACTATGCAATCAACGTGCTTCTTCAGCGATCCTTCATTGGTTAGGAAGCATTCATTAGTAGCCTTTGATCAACTTTTTTAGTGGCTCAGCTTTGAGAGGTCAGAGAAAATGGAAAAATCTTCCATGGAGTTCATGTCTGTTGCAAGTTGGTCTGTTTCTTTCCGAACCTTCTGGATCTCGGCTTTGGCAGGTTGCTTCTGTCTGTGGACCTCCTTTCTCGCCCCGTACACGATCCCCTCAAACCCATCCACGATCTTTCCCATCTGCAGGCGCTTTATGCAGAGTGCATCGTGCTCTTCAGCACCAGGCTCTCCTTTTGTGTCACTTCCGGGCTGGGTCCCGGTTCCTGGGGTGTACAGCAGCACGTCCACGATGGGCGGCAAGGGCAGCGGCACAGAAATCCACCGGTGGTCCCAGAAAACCAGCTTCCTCCCCACCAGCCTCAGGCGGACTTCCCAGGAAGGTGCAGCCCGAAACTCGTGCACCGCTCGTCTCAGGGGAGCACACGCGAGTCTCTGAGGGCTGCCCTTTGGGAGCAGGTGAACTTGCCGGAAGCGGGCTGTTTCTGCAGGGCCGACTTTCCAAACAGGAAATCCTAAACCGCTCCACCCCGGCGGTGTACCTAGAACCTCAGCTTGTCCCGGAAGTACTCACGCCCTCTGGTCCCAGGCAGCCGCGGGCAGGCTGAGCGGAAGCGGCGCGGAGGCAGGGGACCAGGCGGTGGGCCCCCTGATCCGCCTGCGGGTGGGAGCCCAAGTGCGCGAAGAAGCCGCGGTTCCCTCCTCGCCCATCGCCCCTTCGGCCCCTGCGGGGGCTGTACCCCAGGCGTGCCATCCGCCGAGGCTGAAAGCACCTGCCTGCTCGGAGGTGAGTTGTTTGGAGTTGTTTGTGGCTGCCCAGTACCTAGGAGCTGAGCGAAGGCAGGGCCGGCCGGCTATGGGGGGCCTTACGGGAACCGGCCTCCCTGCCCCCTGCCCTAGCCGTGGCTGGAAGACCCTGGGGAGGGGGAATGGGACCCTCGCCCGCCTTCTGGGGTGGGTTGGGGCTTTCCTTCTCATCTGAGGTCTCCTTGACGGAGGTCTGAGGCCGGGTGTCTTCCCCAGCTTCGTCCCAGTCAAATCCTAGCCTGATGGGCCACTCATCACAGAGTTGACCATTGAAGAGGTCACTGGCCTCTTTCTTCTGGGGACTTAGGGACAAGGCCTGTCCAGCCTTCTGAGGGCTGGTCGGGTGGTGGATTTAGGACGAGAAGTGTCCTCTTGGCAGGCTGGGGCTTTGCTGGACAGGTCAACAAGGGGCACTTCTCTGTGTTTTCTTAAAGCAAGAAGCCATATTAAAGAAGAAAGAGAACACGTTTTTGAAATTCCTTAAAGATTGGCAGAGTGGTGTAATTTAATTGCCTGGCAGTGAAGTACACTATTAATTTCAGCCTTGCAAGGACGTGATTTTGGGAAATACTTTTGGAAAAGATAATTCTGAATATACATGAAATGAATGAGGACAACATACTATGTAAAAATCTTCTTGGGGCACCTGGGTGGCTCAGTTGGTTAAGCCTCCTCTTGATTTCAGCTCAGGTCATGATCTCACAGTTGGTGAGGTTGAACCAATTTTAGGGCTCTGTGCTGACAAAGGGGAGGGTTTAGGATCAGGGTCTTTTTCTCTCTCTCTCTCTCTCTCTCTCTCTGCCCCTCCCCCATTTGTGCATGGGTGTGTGCTCTCTCTCTCTTTCTCTCAAATAAATAAACATTTAAAAAAATCTCCTTTAATCATCAAGGGGAAAGTGAAATAATGCCATACTGAACAGTGATTATGCCTACAGCACTAGCAAAAACTGATCTAAAAATATTATTGAAAATAATGGAAGAAATGTAGTGATGCATTAGAGAAAGTGAAAAGGTAAAAACCAACATAAACCTGATATGCCTATAATTCAAAATTATGGGAGGAGCCTTGAAGATGATGAGGATGTTAGATTCAGGTGACCCACCTGTGACTTGGGAATCTGGCCTCAGCTTTTGAAGTGGTGACCTCTGGAGTATTGATGTGTTAATTGGACATTCCACTAGTGCACTCTTGAAGCAAATGGCATAGAAGTGAGAAGCCTGAGATGATTCAACACAGAGTCAAGAAACTTTTATCTGCCAGAAACTGATACTATGGCTCTGACATAATTATTTAGAATTTATTTTGGTGTTTAAATATTTGCCCTGTAAAACAGATACTGTTTTTCTAGAAATGAAGATTAGTTCTTCAGTCAGTTATTACCTTCTTCTAAAGTCTTAGAAAAATAGGTAGACATACTCGTAGTGGGAATCCCTTCAATTTATACTATTTTGCAAAATAAAAATAAATAAGCTTTTTTCTTCTAGTGAAAGTGTTAAGGTACATAAAATATTATTAGGGGAAACTTTACCAATCCTTAAAGCAAGAGAGTTCATTTTCCATATTGATTTTTTTTTTCACATCAATTATAAACTGGGGCAAATCCTGCCCTATGATATTAATATCTAGTTTCTGATATAAATTGGATATAACTTTGAGAGCAAGGACATTCTTCAGGCACTAGTAATTCTGCTTAAGCATGTGTTGAAAATATCCACATTTATATATATATTATATATATATATATATACACACACACACATAGTATATATAATAAAATAATAATATGTTTCTCAAAAACTAAATTCTCAATGTCTTGACATCAGTCTTCAGAGCCTTCTTGAAGGGAAAGGTTGGATAAATTACATGTGATAAATACACTCCCATGGGTATAATTCCCTAAGTGTGTAGATTCTTTCTTCACACCGTTCCAAGGAATTTTTGACATCTCCGGTTTTTTTGTAGTGCAGATCACTGCTGAGTCCAGGTTTCCATTAAAACCACCAGGCAAACAAGTTAGAACCACTTCCCTTTGCTTGAGCGTGTGTACTGAATTCAGACACTCTGGTAAATGCACATGTGTATTGATAAACTCAGCCCAGTCTAAAATTATCTTTTTCCCTCTTTTGTATAGTTTCTTGATAATGTATTTCCATATGCATCTTTCAGATTTTTCTGTTTATAAAAATTATGTATATAATACATATTAATACAATGTAATAATATAATAAGGTAATGATATATAAAAGCATATACATATATAATTACAAAATCTGACAGTTTTAGAGGTATAAGCCCATATACCCTCCTTTCTGAGTTGACTTTGTAATTGGCCCTCAGGGCATTCTGGATACTGTTAAAGGCCTAGGTGAACTTGGGTGTTTCATATTGGCCAGAGATGCTTGGGCGTGTTAATGTATTAAATTTGGTACCAGATTTCAGCGGGGAGACCAGAATCCCCAAGTGTCAGAGGCTAAGTAATGGGGCGGAGACCTTAGTTACTGAGGTAAGGAGGGAAAGCTTATCTTAATAGGCACATGACTGGATGATAAGCCAAAGGTGTGATCTTGTGAAATATTTGGCAATGGTCACTTGATCACCGCATCCTTAAGTCCATGTCAATGAGTACCCTTTAAAATTCAAACTGATATGTGTAAACACAAATCTAGGTCTCTATTCCTTATTTCATGTCTTTCCTCAAATGTCACCCACTGTCTGAGACCGTCCCTGCTATCCTATTTCGTATGTACATATCCCTACCCAGAACTTTATATTCTCTAGGCTACATGTTATATTAGTCTCCCTTAATATAATAGTTGCTCCTGGAAACAGGCAGTTGAATATCCCTGAGAATGGACTTAAAGCAGAACCAGCATTAGTGAGGCATTCTTCAAGGGCACACAGTAGGGGGACACTAAAAAACTCAGTAATTAAGATAGAAAATATTTTAATGCAGTAATCAGAAAAACATCCTTAATGTCAAACAATCCATGATGAATAAAATCAATATTTTAAATTAAGACAGCATTCATAACAATACCCGGCTGAGCCATATGTTGGAAACTGAGGCAAGAGGAAAAATCAGTAACACTGATCTAGTAGTCTGGGATTTTCACAGTAAAGGGTGAATTGGCCGTACCTTATTCTCATATCACTAAGAAAGAAGCACAATGTTTTCATTACATCTTTAGATTTTGGAGGGGACATATACCTCATTTGGGTGAACATCTCTGATCCATTTACTGGATTGCTATCAAAGCTACCAACTTTTAGTCAAGCTCAGAGAAAGAGAAGTTTTCCTACCTGGTTCTGGCTGTTGATGCTCCTTATGTCTTGAGGAATTGTTACTAAGGGGTTTGTGGCAAATTAAGATCTCTCGGGAGTTTGCCTCAAACCCTGATAAAAGAATAGCAATAGAGGCTCTGAAATTTTGCTCATTTTTTGTCAAATAATTATTCTCTCACTCTCTCTGAATTTTGGCAATGTTCATCTCCCGCTTTAGTAACAGAAACTCTGTATACAGTCTCTTCCAGCCTTATGCAGAATTAGGATGTGTGCACATGAGTTAGGATCTGTCAGTCAGATACTCTGGCCCCAAACTTTGATTTCGGATCTAATGACTGAAAGAAGTAGGTGCCATGAAAACCCATTTTGCTATGGGAAGAGGAAAGTCTTTAGTTTCCAGGGCCAATAGTAGCTGAAGTTCTAAAGGCAATGCAAGGGTTTGTTCGGTGACAGCAATGATGGCTTCGCTAGATGGTTCTGTATTATGATGTCAATTTCAATTACATACATAGCCTCCAGACCTAGTTCTCTGGCCTTCCTAGAAATTGTGTGAGTTTGTTAGTCACAAAAAGCCTTGACTTATATACCTATGTCTGGATCCTCCCACCCTATGAGGAATAAATGTCAGTTTTAACCTTCTGTAAAGTCCTTTGGCCTATAAGACTGTAATATATTTATTCCCTTAAATACTGCCTGGAAACTTACTCATGCATTTCTTAACCTCTTTCTTACTATGCATGGTGAGTGACTTGCACATGTAGTATGAGTGACATAAGTATGTTGGTTGAATTAACAATATGGTTCTGACTCATGCCATTAAATGAATCATCTGTTTTAATATATCTCAGATCCTTAACTTATCACCCATTCAATACAAACAAAAAAGGAGTAGTGAGTATTTGAGCAAAGTTAGAATGGTAGTTATAGCACCGAGTAGTAACCTGAGACAGGTGAGCATGTATAAAACAAAAGAAACTTACTTCCTTGAAGGAGCAGACCATATTTTCAATTGTGGTCTAGAATCCAGTGGACCTTTTGAAGCAATAACCAAGCCCTCCAGAGTTGGACTTCTCTGAGAATTGACAGGTTGTTCCACAGTTCCCTGTGGTTCACTAGGTATGAAGAAGCTTTGCAAGCACCTGGGATGAAATTGAGGTCATGAGTCCCTATTTAGCCACAGATGCCCTTTTCTTCTACCTACCTCTAGCAGATCCCTGTGGGCTTCCTCAGTGACCGAGTCTGCCTGGCGTGGCATTCCAAGGATGGTGTGATTAAAAGGGATAGATGCCAAGAAGAATAAAGGATACCGCATGGGTGTTGAAGACAAAGGCAACTTCCTCAGTCTCATTTGAGTGTGCCTTCCGTGTGCCTTCTGCCTCAGCGGTATATGCGTTTTGTAATGAGCGACAAAGTTGTTTGGGGAATATCCTAAAAATCTTAGTCAAGACAGTATATTGATTTCTGTTTGCTCCTTTATGTTTAGCTATGGGTTTTGGTAGCGACAAAACTTCAGAGGTTGTAGAAACTGATTAGTTAAGTTGCTGCTCCAGTATGCCAAGGAAAATAAAAGCACACAGATCGTCAATAGAGATGTTCATGGAGCTTATAACGTGTCTCTCCTTCAGCATTCTGTTTCTTTCCAGGGGATGAAACACTTGGTGCCGTGTAACTAGGACCAGAGGAGAGTGTCTTTCTTTCCCCTCTGGGCAAGAAGAAACTAAAGTTCTGTTAATGCCGCAAACACTTCAGTAGGCTCTGAACTTTAGATAAGTAGGATCTATCCCCTAATGGGAAGGGCTTTTAGCCAGCAGTTTTAAGAGCAGAGTTATCTGTGAGGATGATAACATAAGTGGTACATTCACAGATGTGACAAGCATGATAAAAGCATCTTTTCTGAAATTTGCCCCCAAAAATAATAGGCCTGAGGGTGGCTCTGGCCTGCTTCTGACAGAAAAAACTTTTCCTTTACACATGCAAGTGGCCAGCTTTAATCAGCAGTGGTTTCTTTTGGTGATGTTTCTGCGATTGCCAACCCAAGCCACCTCTATCTCATCATTGACATCAGGTCAACAGTGTACAGGATAATCATTGGAATTCAAAACTGGCATCCGAGCTGGGAGATCTCCTTATGTATCCCCTTTTCTTTGCCAAAGCAATCAAATTAGTTCTGTTAACAGCTTGCCAAATCAGCCAGCCTAGTAAACTCTTCCCTCTTAGAAAGGAAACATAGACATTCATTTTGGTTCATATTGTTTTTCTCCCTTAGTGTGATCTTGGGAACCTTGCCAAGGGGTCTGATGGCTGTCGTCTGATGATGCCATGAGAAGTCTTTAATAAGCTGACATTTCCTGTTGCTAAGCTGCCATGTCTGAAAGCCAAACCAAATAGTGTTTGGACTCTCTGGATCCCAGACTCTGTTTTTGTCTCTTTCTCTTCCTTCTCCTGACTCAGTTCTCAGCTCTGCCCACCTTGTTTCTCCATCCAGCCTGTGTAGATGTGCAGTACAAAGGTCAGATGGCAGGCAGTCCCTCCCAGCCAGACTGAACCTACTGAAAAACCCTTGAGAGCAGAGCTGCCTAGGCTGGGACGCTGGCTTTGTTAGGAGACAAGGAGGGAATGTTGGCTGAAAGTGTTTCCAGTGAGAGGGAGAAACCGTTTTCTGAGAAGGCAAATGGGAGCTTGTCAGTTGGGTTAGAGGAGGAGGCAATAAGCTTTTCTGTTTCAAAGCTCTTGTGACTGTTAGTTGAAACAGATGAGTAAAGAATAAAAATGCTGAAGCTAAGGAAGTAAAAATTGGGAGTAGGAAATTAGAAAGGAGCATTGCCAGCTCAACTGGTCTAAACTCTTATTTGCAGTGTCTCTTACTGTATTGCACAGTGACAGATTATATTCTGAGACCTAAAAATGAAAGTCCTATAGAAGAATTTCAGTTTGATTTTGTTTCTTAAGAGTATGGGTTAATTCACACTGGCAAGGCAGATTGATGATTGCTTACTTTTAGGGCGGCCAATGGGACATGTAGAGTTGGGCAGGCATGACCTGCACAGTTGTCTGTGGCATTCTAGTACTTGGGCACTTGAGGGTCAAGCTGGGTGGTATCTTATGTGATGTTGACATCCGGGAAAATGCTTTGCTCTGTGTGTGGTTGAGGGGTAGAATGAGGTGAAATGTGAAATACAGGGAGAATCTAGGGTCTGATTTCCTTCCAAGATTTGATGGTAACACTTACTATGTAAACTCTTAGCCAAGGTATCATAACCCTAAACTGCAAGCAACTATTTATCATTTCCCTCAACACTTTTTACTAAAGTACCCCGAAAAAGCGGATAGATTCTTCCAATTCCCTTGTTTTGTTTCCACTTTTATAGTGCTTTCTCAAGTGTCAGGAGGTACATTTATTTTTATTGCAGTGAGTAATTAGCATTTCTTTGAGGATAACTATTTTTCCAGAACTAATTGAATCTGATTCCTCCATCTGTGTGGCTTCATTGAGAAATCAGATTTTGCTCAATGCAGCAGCATCAACTGAGTTACTGAATAACTCAAATACTAATAAAGCTGGATACTTTTCTCTAAATTTATAGCCTCGTCTGCAGTGTTTTTTTGTTTTTGTTTTTGTTTTTTTTTTTTTTTTTCTGGTAAGCATTTGTTTTGTTGGAGTAGCAAACCAAAATCCAAAATGCCTACAGCATCCAAGCAAGTAAGTTAGTGAAATAAGTTACACAAAAAAGACAATGAACATTCAACATTGGGGTTTGTAAATAGGAAGGGACTAGATTTGATGATAGTTTAATTTAAGCTATATTGACTTTGAAGTGTCTGCGGGATGTGTATGAAACACAGATCTGGGTAACTGTTTTTTCTTCTTTCTGTTCCTCTTCATTTTCTGTTTTTTAAATAATTAAACTTCGGGGCGCCTGGGTGGCTCAGTCGGTTAAGCGTCCCACTTCAGCTCAGGTCACAATCTCGCGGTCCGTGAGTTCGAGCCCCGCGTCGGGCTCTGGGTTGATGGCTCAGAGCCTGGAGCCTGCTTCCGATTCTGTGTCTCCCTCTCTCTCTGCCCCTCCCTCGTTCATGCTCTGTCTCTCTCTGTCTCAAAAATAAATAAAACGTTAAAAAAAAATTAAAAAAAAATAATTAAATGTTCTCCTAAAATTCAGTTTTAAAATAAGACAGCCAATCTAATAAATAAAACAAGTCACAGTCATTACAAACAAACATATGAAAGAGGGCTTCAATTAAAAGCAGTAAGCTACCAATAGGCACTTATCGGAGTAGCTAAGATGAAAATTGCAAAGATGAAAAAAGAGAACACGGAGCAATATGTATGTTTATACACTGTTGGTGGGAATGTAGATTGGTAAAAACCACTTTACCAATCCATTGCATGGCAGTGTTCTCTAAGCTGAATGTATATATGCATGCCTTAGGACCTAGAAGTTCTACTCTAGATACACACACAAGAGAAATTCACAAAAATATGTATTAAAGACAGCTAAAATGTCCACCAACAATAGAATGGGTAAATAAATTGTGGAATATTATATAGCAATGAGAGTAAGAAAATTACTGTTATATTTCATATATCAATGAACCTCAAAAACGTAACAGTAAGTGAAAGAAATTCAGATGCAAAAAGAGTCTATCCTGTATGATTTTACTTATGTACATTTCAAAACCAGATAAAACGATTCTGTTGTGTTAGATCAGTAATTACTCTTCAAACATGGGTTGGGTAGTGATTAGAAGGGGGCTCAAGGGGACTTTCTAAGATACTGATAGCATTCTGTTTGTATCTCACTGCTTGTTAATGGGAATGTTTACCTTGTGAAAGTTCATTGAGCTTCATACTTTTAATTATTATTCTATCTTTATTTCCTTCAGTAAAAAGCTGTAGGAAGTATCATTTAAAAGACAAATAAATGAATACAGGCATACATTTTAATAAAACAGAGAACTTCTTCAAGGAACCTAGTAAAAAACAGTTTCTTGCTTTTAGACTATATTTTCTTAGTATTTAATTCGATTTATGTTATACAGTTTTGTCCTCACTGATTTATTGTCTTACATGTATGTTATACCACGGGCCTTTCAAGAGCCTGGATGTGATCTTTTGTCTTTTTCACCATGCATTTTAGAATGGGAGAAGCACCTATTGAATAGCTGACAAATTACTTAAAGCATCCGCTCTTCTCTATACCATATTACCTAGAAAGGGGGAATTTTATAACCCATTAACATTTTGGTACCCATCTAATATAATTATGAAATCTGCATTCACAAGGATCTTGTCACTGAGATGTTTTCACTGATATAAAAAGGTGAATTATTGTAAAAATAAAGAAATGTTTTAGCTTGGGTTACTTTTATCACAACATTGTATTAATATTACTGAACAAATTGGTGATATTACTGAACAAATTAGAATATATATCATGTCATTTTGTCACTATTTTTTCCCTATGTATTAAAATAAGAAATGACATGTCAATAAATAATCAGTGTGGTATGTATCAAGAAATGAAGAATGTGGATCATTAAAGTCATTGTGTATAGAACACACTTAAGAAGTAACTACTCTGAACTGGAGCTGATCAATTTGAAATTAATACATGTGCAATTCTAAGTATAAAAATGGAAAAAAATAAAGAAAAACTACTTGCATCTAAGTTGGAGAGGAAGAAATCCTATGCAATTGTACCCGTCTTAGGGAAAGAGTGAATTTCTGGGAGTTGTCAGTGAATACCTTACTATGAAAAGATATTTTTCTTATTAAATAAGAATATATTTATCCCTGTTCCTAACAATAAACTTTAAAAATATATGAGGAGAACTTAGCCTGAAAATTACTGTACAAAGCATAAAAAGTCAGATATAAGTACTGAGAAATTTTGAAGACTTTAGCAACAGATAGGGATCAAATCCTACTTGTTGCGTAAATCATGTTTTATTTGTAGAACTTTGTAAAATGTTCATAACAAAATCTGAGACTCACCTGGTTCCAGTTTCAAATAAACCTGAAACTCAGGGAGGTTCAACAAAAGTTTTGCCAAGGTTCATGAACTTTCATCAAATGCGTGTGTGTGTGTGTGTGTGTGTGTTTTGGAAGTTGGACCAGTTGATAATTTTCACCACGTTTAGACTAGATTTCCTTAAAAAATGAAAACTTTCAGATTAACGTCAAAGGAAACTAAAATTAAAATGCAAACAATCTTATTCTTACTTTGTATCAACATGATGCAAGTTTTTTCTCAATTTTTTTAAGTTGCTAAGTTAATTTTGGCAGGGCAAAAAATTCCTTAGTTTGCTTTTCTATTTTTTCTGCATACAAAACTCACAAGAGTTAATATTACCTGTGATCCCACTTTCTATGAAAAACCACTAGAAGTGAACATAAGTATATTTGTCCAGTAATAATGATACCAATATTTATTACTCAGTTACTGTTTTAAATGCCTTACAAGTATTATATACTTTAATTCCTATTGCAGTTCCCTAAAGAGACAGAGAAAAGACAGACAAAAAATTCAGAGAGAGGTTAAATAATTTATCCAATGTCATGCCACTAATAAGTTGCAGAACAAAAAAATTAACTCAGAGGAAATAATTACAGAAATGGAACTCTTAACTGCTATACTATCATGATGATTACTGTTAGCTACCTACCCCAAATCTATTTTCCTCCTTTTTTTTTTTTTAAAGATGTCAGCAGCAATGATGGCTGAGCATAAAAACAGAAAGACCCTGAGCCTTTGATTACTTTGTTGATCCCTACTACTAGTTCTTCCTACTTATAGACTTCTTATTAATTGAGAAAAATAAATGCCTTTACTTATTTGAGTTTTGTATTTATTTCTACAGGGGATCATGCTACTGCTTTTCACACTGACCTATCATAATTATAGGTGTAAAGAAGATAATCATTCAATATCCAACACAAAAGGATCTAAAGGAACTGCTTGCTTAATCAGGCAGAGTTGTACTCTTCATGCACAGTCTTTCTGAGAAAGCAGAGAGCTTATTTTACGTAGGGGCTTGGAAAGCTTGGTGTTCAAGGATTGATGGGCTTTCAGAAGCAAGAGTAGAATTTAGGGACTGGTTTATTATTATTATTATTATTATTATTATTATTAGTTACAAAACTGATTATTTGAACAAGACTATCGCTGACTGCTTGACTTGTATAAATATATGCACTTCAGTGAGGCTGCTGCTAATTCTGACTTCAGAAACAGCTGCTTGTCACTGATTGGCTGGCTTTTAGAGGCTTGGTAACAGAACGAGTGTTTTATTTATTTCATGGAGTATTTGAGAACTTGGTTCTGGTGGTCACTTGTTGCTATGGAAAAGGGCAATCAGCACTTTCCTCAGAGGATGTGATTGTTCCTCAATGAGATTGGTACGAATAGGAGGAATCCCACTTAGAAATTACAGTCATCCAGGGGTTAGTAGACTAGATTTTGAGTATCTTTAGTCTTATATTTTGAACTCATGATAAAGGTTAAGGGGCATCGTATTGTTTGGTTTGGTTTTTAGAATGGAACGTGCTTATTCTCATTTTATCCTGATGTAAACGATTTTGTTATGTAAATAGAAAACTGAAGTGCAGGGACCCTGGGGAGAAAAGATGTTCAAAAGTTTTTGTAAAAAATTGAGTTTCAACCAACTGAATTACTTTTATTTAAAAAAAAAAAAATCTCAGATATTTCTTAACCCCCTAATCTATTTTTTCAAATCTTCAAAAGAATGAAATTTTTGTTAATTACTTTAAAGCTAGAATAAATAGGAACTGTGATATGTAATCTAAATGGAATTTGGAGATATTTAAGATGATTCAAAAGACAAAATAAGTAACTCATCAAAATTTAGCTCTGATATTCAGTTGTTTATAAAGTAGGCATGCATACGTATTTTCACTTAAATCTGTCAACATATGTGCAATAAATATGTAATCTGCCTTTTTAGAATAACTAAATTTCGTGTACAAAATTAGCCTAGAAGAAATAATTTTCCACAATAGACTATAGTATAACATTTCAGTTTATGGCATATTTTGTCCCTGGAGGTTACTTTGATATGTATATTTGCTTTCAGAAAAAAGAATTTTGAATTGAGTAAAATAATTTTGTTTGAATTTTCAATAAAGCAAACACTTTATATAACGTACTCATTTTTCCAGAATGCTAAAGGAAGTAAAAACTTGGGTAAAAAACTTAAGAGGTATGTATTCTCTAATAAAATAATACTTCTACATTTACAATCTTTTGAAATATTAAATTGATTCTGAGTTAAACATTAGTAGTCTACATACAACACATTACTTTGAGTCTTCACTACGATATCCCACACTATTTCTGAAGTTAAGTTGACTTAATGAGTAGCTCAGGCAATATGAGGCCATCTACCTATTTTGGTCCTTTGAAAGGGATATGTATTTCTAGGTCAGATGTTCCATTTTCAGCTAACTTTTCTTCTATTTCAGATTGTAGAGAAAGATAATTGTTCATTATTCTCATGACCTGCGAGAATGATTAAAATACAACATGGAGAAAATCATAATACTAGTCCATCACTGGACTCTTCCTGAATAAATCTTTGAATAAGTCTGAATAAATCCTGAATAAATCTTTGAATTGATGGAAATTTGTATGAAGAGAAACTTGAGCTATTAACACACATAATTTGTTAATTGAAGGCACAAATTATTTCTTGAAATGCTCTTGTATTTATGATAAAGAGGCCCTAGGCTTGAGTACTATCTGCATGATACATGAAATTTGTCATAATTACAAAAATATTTAATAAGCACCTAATAATTTTGTTCAAATTCAGTTTTCTAATTAAGGTGCAAGCAAACACCTGAGATAACACATACATGAGTATCTGCATACACGTTTTCTACATGAAAAAAAATTACAAGTTAGAAAAAAAAGATATACTGTTTTGATTCAGACTCACTCCCCTCTTTTGGGCAGTGTTCATCAATAGGAGGTATATAAAGACATATGTGCCATTTTAAAATCCTATCCTGTTGTCATTGACCTTTCAATTCCACGTTACTGATGGGAATATTCAAGAATACTATATGCAAAGTTGAATGACCTTAAATTTTATTTTTCAGAAAAATTATTGGATATTTAAAGATGATTCAAAATCAAGCTAAGGACAAGTGTTCACAATCTTAGAACAGCAGACTCTTGTGACTGCCTTCAGATTTGAGTTTTGAAGCTTGAACATTATGTTAATAGTTGCGTTGTTGGAACTTTTTCTATGGCCATGAAAATTTAGGATAGAAAGCATATTAGGGGCGCCTGGGTGGCTCAGTCGGTTGAGCGTCCGACTTCAGCTCAGGTCATGATCTCACGGTCCGTGGGTTCGCGCCCCGCGTCGGGCTCTGTGCTGACAGCTCAGAGCCTGGAGCCCATTTCAGATTCTGTGTCTCCCTCTCTCTCTGCCCCTCCCCTGTTCATGCTCTGTCTCTCTCTGTCTCAAAAATAAATAAACATTAAAAAATTAAAAAAAAAAGCGTATTAAATGGTTAATAAGCCATCCCTCAGTGGAGCAACTACAGAAATTCACAGCTGCCTGGACATGAGTTCAATAAGGTTTATAATAAGAAAATTATAGTTATTTACTCAGGAAATGAAACTAGCCAAGTGGCAGGATAGATCTCTAAAACAGATGCATCATTTTAGTCTGCTATTTATTGCATGCATATTCCCATTTATCATGGTTTCCTAGCTGCTTTGTAGTTCAACCCTGACAGCTGTAAATCAACAGAAAAGATGAGACATAATGATAAATCAAAGTGAAGAACAATTACTTAAATAAGTGGAAAACACGCCTGGTATTGTGGTTACAATAACAGGAAAGTAGTATAGCTTCTGATTGTGACAAGAGTATAACCAATAGCATTTTCAAAATTATAATACTATTTTGTTATTTGGCATGACTACATAGAAGGATAATTAATGTATGGAAACTATCAATTGCATTGTGCCTATTAGTGAGAAGGCTTTTTAAATGAAACTCCTTAATCTTTGAAGTTATTTCTCATTCATTCACTTA
Organism: Leopardus geoffroyi; assembly: GCF_018350155.1. Lineage (NCBI taxonomy): Eukaryota > Metazoa > Chordata > Mammalia > Carnivora > Felidae > Leopardus > Leopardus geoffroyi. The sequence goes on along the minus strand of NC_059327.1, from coordinate 100,219,046 downwards.
AATAATTCCTGGTTTTGGTGGAGAATTCATTTTTTTTTTTTTTTAATTTTTTTTTTCAACGTTTATTTATTTTTTGGGGGACAGAGAGAGACAGAGCATGAATGGGGGAGGGGCAGAGAGAGAGGGAGACACAGAATCAGAAACAGGCTCCAGGCTCTGAGCCATCAGCCCAGAGCCCGACGCGGGGCTCGAACTCACGGACCGCGAGATCATGACCCGGCTGAAGTCGGACGCTTAACCGACTGCGCCACCCAGGCGCCCCTTTTTTTTTTTTTTTTTTTTTTACTGGTCAGTCCTATCACAGTATCTTGGGTTTCATTTGGAATCCTAAACTTGGGTAGAACGCTCATCAAAACGAAAAACATTCTGTTCTTGATACTGATCCAATTGCTTAACTTCAACCCTAGAGGATTTGTATTAAATATGACACTGTTGTGCACCATGAAATTTCTCTTGGTTTAAACGACACTTGAAGCATATTCTGTTTGTAATATACCAAAGGTAAATGGAGGTCAGTCACATGTTCTTGAAGACTGCAGGTCTGTCAGTTTTCAATTTGATCATAGTTCGTATCTGTACTTGCTTTGTTTTTACACAAAAGAAGTGTTCTGAGAATACTGCTGGCTCCGTAAAGCTACAGGATGTACTATGTGGCTTATATCTCAAATATGTTGCATCATTAATATTCATCAAAACTAGGAAAAAGTAGTTTTAAATCCTATTATAAAATGTGTTCCCTTTAGGTCCTGAATTTTATAACACTTGGTTTGAGACCAAGCCAAACTGTTGTTTTGACCTGTCATGAGTATCCAGCACATGTTGTCCTTCCCGGATTTTCCATGTTATTTGACAGCCTTTTTTTATACTTTGTTTGAAAAATATAAGCTTTGCAATAATACATGTGAAATGAAATCAGTGCAAATACCATCTATATAAACTTTACAAATTCAGTTTATGCAAAAGGCTGAAATGTCAACAAGGTGTTGGTCAGAAGGTTACAACACTTTCCTGCTACAATAATAATAATTATTATTTTATCTCTCGTAGCAACAGATTATGGCTTGTATAAGCTAAGTAATTCTTTACGAGGCTGACATTGAGATTATTTAATGCATAATAGGGCTTGTTCTTGTTAAACTATAAGGAATTAATCCCACTAGATTTCACAAATAGCACCTGTTCAAGCTTGCTAGAGTTGTCTGTCTACATGAATGCATGAAGCAAACATTGACAGAACCAAAAGACTGAATTATCAAAAACTTGAATGTTTGCTCTAAAATAAACCTGCTTTCTTTTTGCCTCTGAGTATTTGTTTAGAAATTAACCCTGAATTATCCAATTTCAAATAACTAAGTAATTACAACATGATTTTAAAACTGTGAGACAGACAATAAGTAGTACTAAGTGCTGTAATAAGAATTTCCTAAAATATCTGTTAAGAGTGAATCGGAGTCTTCTAGAGTAACCATGATACAGTAACAAGTGCATCACGTATAGATGCACTTGTAACGAAATCTTAGTCAAATTGTTATAAGGGATTTTACAGGTTTAGTTAGAAGCTTTTTTCAGTCCATGTGGTAGATTGAGCTTTCTTTGATGCAAAGTCTCTCAGGTCTCTTCTTTTTTTTAAATTTTTTTTTTTTTCAACGTTTATTTATTTTTGGGACAGAGAGAGACAGAGCATGAACGGGGGAGGGGCAGAGAGAGAGGGAGACACAGAATTGGAAACAGGCTCCAGGCTCTGAGCCATCAGCCCAGAGCCTGACGCGGGGCTCGAACTCACGGGCTGCGAGATCGTGACCTGGCTGAAGTCGGACACTTAACCGACTGCGCCACCCAGGCGCCCCTCAGGTCTCTTCTTATAAAGGCACTAATCCCATCGTGATGGCTCCGGCCTTATAACGTCATTAATTCTAATTACTTCCCCATGCGCCATTTCTAAATACCATTGCAATGGGCATTAGATTTTCTACATAAGACCTTGGGGGGTGTGGAGACGCAAACATTCAGTTCATAATAATGTGTGTGTGTAAATATTTGATGGGAATATAAGGATTAGCTATAACAATTTATCAAGGAGAATAGGCTTTCAAAAATGCTAATCTTCAGGGTGTTTAATAAGAGTCTTGATGTTAGAGCATTTTTCTTATTTTTTTCATATTTCTTATTATATAAGTGGCATTATTTTTCTTTGAAGTAAATATTGTTCCTTTTTCCCCTAAATCTTTGCACAAATACTTATAGTGGTATTTGTTAGTAGTATTTTCAGGGCAAATGATCTAGTTCCTGTAATACTAGAATCAAAGATTTCTCTCTAAAAAGTATTATTTTTCTGTAGTTTATTCCTTGTTTCCTTTCTAGACTCAGAAAAAAATTCATGGGTTGTTATTCAAGAATGGCTAATATCTTCATTTTCATTTTATTTAATTCTTCTTATGAAAGAGGTTAGAAAAGGTGTTGAACCTTTGCTAGACACTCTGTAAAGTCTGCACTGTCTTTGGCATGAAGTGTAATTAGCATGTGACAAGATATTGGGACTGGACACTTCTAAAAAAACATTTTTTTAATGTTTATTCATTTTTGAGAGACAGAGAGACAGAGTGCAAGCGGGGGAGGGGCAGAGAGAGAGGGAGACAGAATCTGAAGCAGGCTCCAGGCTCTGAGCTGTCAGCATAGAGCCTGATGCAGGGTTTGAACCCACAGACCACGAGATCATGACCTGAGCTAAAGTCGCCGCTTAACTGACTGAGCCACCCAGGCACCCCCGGGACTGAGCACTTATAATAGGTTGAACTGCTTTCTGGTAATTTAGTGAACCATATGGTATATAGTTTCATGTTATGTGAGAGGGAAAGTTTGCAATGATTTTAGTGTTAAACATAAAGATGATTTGTTAATGTGTGGTATAAAAAAAAATCCGGTGTCTAAATATAATATGGCAACTAAAAATTTGAAGGAAAAAAACTGTATTATGACAAGTCCGTTAATAAATGAAATTTCTTAAAAGTATGGAAATATAAACTTATTATCATAGAAACAGCTTCTTTGGCTTATTCTATATAAACATTGATGATTAGTTATTAGATTCAGTTTTTTTGTATCTATAATTTATCTAATTCCATATATTTAAGCTTTGGCATATATTTTAGGATATTATCAACTTGGGCATGAGAGAAATTGTGGGTTTCTGAAAAAGAAAACAAAATAAAATGTACAAGAACTAGCCTCACCATGAAAGCACATCCTTGGAATATATTCCTCATAAGTAAGTAGTATCAATCAGGAAATACCGTGGGATGTGCTATCTCCATCCCACTTATGCTATCCAAGAGCACTATAATATATCTAGGAGAAGAATAATTTAGGTAAGATGTTACTAATTTAAAAGAAAAAAAGTAATGGATATATAATTCATACATCATAAAATTCAGTGTGTTAAAGTATATATTTCAGAGATTTTTAGTATATTCACAAACTTGTACAAACATTGCTATTACCTATTTCCAGAACATTTCCTCTCCCATAAATGGAACTCCATACATACTAGCAGTCATTCCTCATACCTCCTTCTTCAAAACCCCTGGTACCCACTAATCTACTTTGTGTGTCTACGGATTTGCTTACTCTGGACATTTCCTATGAATAGAATAATACAAAATGTGTCCTTTTTTGTCTGATTTCTTTCATTTAGCATGTTTTCAGAGTTCACTTATGCTTTACCGTGTATCAGTACTTCATTCCTTTTTATGGCTGAATAGTATTTATTGTGCAGATATACCACATTTTGCTTATCCATTTCATTAGTTGATGGCCATTTGGATTGTTTCCATTTGAGGAAACATGAATAATGCTGCTGTGAACATTTATGTACAAGTTTTTGTCTGGCCCTATGCTTTCAATTGGCTCAGATATATGCCTAGAATTGGAATTACTGGGTCGTAAAGTAACATGTTAAGCTTTTTGAGGAGACTCAAACTGTTTTCAAGTGACTACACTAATATGATGACATCACTGATGAAGCAAATTGAAGAATTCCAGAATGTTATACCTCCACAAAAGCACCTAATAAGCTAGCGTAAATGTTCATAATCAACTTTTTTTTTTTTTTTTTTTTTTATTTTTAAAAAATTTTTTTTTTTTTTCAATGTTTATTTTATTTTTGGGACAGAGAGAGACAGAGCATGAACGGGGGAGGGGCAGAGAGAGAGGGAGACACAGAATCGGAAACAGGCTCCAGGCTCTGAGCCATCAGCCCAGAGCCCGACGCGGGGCTCGAACTCACAGACCGCGAGATCGTGACCTGGCTGAAGTCGGACGCTTAACCGACTGCGCCACCCAGGCGCCCCAATAATCAACTTTTTTAAAACTCTGGAAACTTCTCAAAAAGTTATCATAACCAGGGGAAACTTAATGAAGAAAGAAATTGCTACATTGCAGTAAGAGAGTGCTCTGGCATTTTAAGTTCCTGCTCATTGCCCCCACTCCTAGATCAGTAGTGCTGTGAAGATAGCAGCCTGAGATCCTGGTTCAGGTTTCTAGGGCCCCAAGGGAGCAATATGGACCTTATTCTCAAATAATCGTGGCTGTGGGTTTCAACCTGTTTGGCAGGTCCTTTGAAGGACCAGTGCAAGGGCTTGCCATTGTTTTGCCTGATTTGGAATATTCCCAGGGATAGGGTAGCCTCCTGGGTGGTGTTTGCAGAAAGTACTCAAAATCAAAAGTACTGGCCACAGCAGCCTGGGGCAAGGGTTTATAGTCAAGACAAACAATGGACAGATCAAAAAGGCTAGAAAGCCAGAGGTTGGGAAAGAAGATAGGTGGAGGAATAAGAGCTTTTAAAAGTTCCTGTATGTATCAGATTATCAAAGAGGCCCCATACATGCCCAGAGCTCGACACATGCTCAGAAAAGGCCTAAGAGAACCATAAGCTGTTATCTTTGGCTCATCTTCAAGCTTTACACAAGCACAAGTGAAGGTCAAGGCAGAGTTGTAAATAGTCTGGTTAATTGAAGGAGTGCCCCCAAACAGAGACAGTGTGTAAAAACAGAGGAAGTCTTTTCCCTTTTTCTTCTCTCTCTTTTTTAAAATTTATTTTCATTTATTATTATTATTTTTTTTTTAATTTTTGCTCCAAGGGTTTAAGGGAACTCTGTTAAAACACTAGCTGACCACAAAGCTGGCAGAACACCGATTTCAGTGGTCACACATAACAAAGAATATAGACTTTACAAAACAGTTTAGAAAAGTCACTAAATAAACAATAAATAACCCACGACAAACAGCAACAACCCTGGGGAGTGAGAATAATCTGATTTCCAGAGCTGTTACATTATAATATTCAGAATGTCCAGTTTTCAACAACAACAAAAAAAATTGGAAGACATGCAAAGAAAAAAAAAATGTGGCCTATTCCCGGGGGGGGGGGAACATTAGTAAAAGTGTCCCTGGAGTATCCTGGGCATTGGACTTACTAGATAAAAATTTTAAGTCACTATTTTAAATATGCTCAAAGAGCTAAATGAAGCAGCAGACACAGAATGAAAGGAAACCAGGAGAATAATGTCTTACAAAATACAAAATGTTAATAAAGAGGTAGAAAATATTTTAAAACAAAGCCAAATAAACATTTGGGGCCTAAATGTCTAATAACTAAAATGAAAGGTTCACTAGATGATTTCAGCAGATTTGAGCAGAAAAAAGAAAGAATCAGTGAAATTGAAGGTAGATCAATTTAAGTTATCCAGTCTGAGAAGCCAAAAGAGAGGAGAGTGAAGAAAAATGAGCAGAATCTAAGAGATCTATGGAACACCATCAAATGGACCAACATGGGCATATGAGAGTCCCAGTGTTGGAGGCGAGAAAGGAGCAGAGAGAATGTTTGAAAAAATAATGGTCAAAACATTTCCTCATTTGATGAAATATGTACATCTACACATACAAGAAGCTCAAAGAACTCCAAGCGGGATAAATTTAAAGAGATCCACACAAAGACATGTTAAATAGTCAAATTATCAAAACCCAAAATGACCGCATCATTTTACCTTCCCACCAGTGATTTATGAGTGTTCTCATTTTTGTACATTTTCGTTGACAGTTAATTGTCCCTGTCTTCTATTATAGCACAATACTGAATGTAGAGTGATATCTCATTTTTAAAATGGCATTCCTCAATTGACATTGAGCATTTTTTCATGTGCTTATTAAGACAGGTTCTCAACCTGCTAGTTGGAACGACCTGTCAGCCTTTGATCAAGCTGATGTGAGATGATTCAAGTAACATTTGATAGGACAGATTCATTTAGACCAAGTACAGTCAAGGATAATTCTCACTACTATCCTGCTGGCAAAAGTGGACCTAAGAAATTCTGTTTTTATGTGAGTACCAGTTGATGAAAAACAAACAAACAAATCTGTGAAGAGAACCTATGAAGAAATTCTACAGAAGAAAGGAAACATCATCCAAAGATCCAAGGGAAAGCATATTTCTGGGGGGGGGGGGAAGATATACTACAAAATCAGTGTAACATTTTGGAAGCCGTTCTGCATTTTCAATATGATATGAGAGGGCCTGGACTCTATAAAGTAAGAATCAAAGACTATAATTTGACAACCAGTTGAAAATGTGGAGAAAATGAAGATGATCTCTATTTGAATAATAAAAAGGCTCAAGTGGCGCGATGGGAAATTGGCAAGGTGGAGTACAAACCTGAGAAACTCTCCTTGAATTAACTGAAAAGTGACAAAGATATGAAATGATAAGATAGTTTGTGGAGATTAAAAAAAGAGACAGGAACCAACAGAAAAATTATAGGTATAACTAAAGAAGAAACTTAACCTCTTAGAAGATACAGTTCAGATAATACTAACATCTCTAAGTCACAACACCCCCAGTTCTTGAGAATTTTAGCCTGGGTTATCATCATTCTCTTTGATACTACTTCTCTCATGATTCTTGATTCTTTGTCAGTAATTCCTCAACTACTTTACCTCTAAACAATGGAGTGATTCAGAACTCAAGCTTTGAACTTATTTGCACTGATTTCGATCCACTAGTATGCCCTAAAAATTATCTTCATGTTGCCCATCCCTAAACTCCAAGCTCAATGGTAACTCAAATTTTGGAAACTGACATACTTATTTAGTTTCACTCAAAATCCACCTCTACTGCAGTGTTCCTCTTATACCATGAGTTGCTCAGACAGTGTAGTAATATAATCAAATTTGGATTTAAAAAAAAACACGCTATTAACATCATGGATTAAAGGAGAATGAGAGCATATTTGAGGATATCATTAACAAAGCTAAGGAAGACATGTGAAACCAATGAGAAATAATATATTATTCAAAAGAAAATGTTTGGAAACATTTTTTTTTAAAGATCATGTTAGATCCTTACATCACTATACAACAAAACACATCTCAAATATATTTAACAATAAAATGGAAAAATAGAATTAAAAACACTTTTGTTAAAAGTCTGCTGCATTTGGGGCACCTAAGTGGCTCAGTCAGTGAAGCATCTGACTCTTGATTTTGGCTGAGGTCATAATCTCAAGTTTGTGAATTCGAGTGCTGCATTGGACTCTGTGCTGACAGCGTGGAACCTGCTTGGGATTCTCTCTGTTTCCCTCTCTTCCTCTTTCTCTGCCCCTCCCCTGCTTGCACACTATCTCTCTCTTTCAAAATAAATAAATAAACATTGAAAAAAAGTAAAGCATCCAAGAAATATTTTTTATATTCATTTAAAATTATATTTTCTAAGAATATTAGCAACATAGAAATAGCATGATAACTAAAAATGAAAGATGCAAAGTTGTATATTGCACATGTATCAATCCAATATTTTCATTTTTTTCTTAAAAATGCATCAAAATATATAAATTAAAATTTTGCCTCCAGGTGGGGTGCTTTGGTTTAAACACTTTTTTTTCCCACTATTCTCTGCCAGATTTTCTATTTTGAATTTGTATTAATTTTAAGATAGAAAGTTTGCATTATTTCTTATAACAGAAACAATTTTTAGAGAAGGATTTTTTAAAAGGCAGATTAAATAAAAAATATAATGAACGGTATTGACAGAATATTCCATAATAATGATCAAATTCCCAGCATTCCTCTAGTTAGGCCAATGTGATAAGCAGGCTGTTTTGTTTTAACTGGCACCAAAGGAACTGAGGGATGCACAGGGAAGATTTATAATCAGTGAATTAAGGTTATTGGAAGTCCCTGAATAGGATGCCTGTTAATTTTAGAATTAACTTTTGTAGAAGATAATGAATTTCCTCAATGATTCTATGAATGAGAGGTATGAACAAATGAATATAGTAAGGAAAACAAATTTTTTCCCTACCTGTAGGAGGGCTAAATAAAACCAAAAGCAGCAATTTAAATTCATGTTCCATTTGGAACAAAGGTCAGTAGTCATTATATTTTGGATTCATGGAAATTAAAGATTGGTTATTTTTGAGAATAAGGTGATAAGGAAAATTCTGAAGATTAGGAGACTGAACATAGCTCTCTATGGGTCAGGATGGAGAGAAATTCAATGGGTTTACTTCAGGTAATTCATTTCTGAAACAGTATTTCGTCTTTACAGTGCAAACTTCAAGGTACACTATCTCCTATATGTCCAAGACATTATGAAGAAAGTAGACAGGTATAATTTAGCAACCAATTATGACTAGCAGAAAATAGCAGATCAATTTTATTTTCTTCCTCCTGAAGAAAAAAGACAATAGTCTGTGATCATTATTTATTCAAATACAACTTTTGATTCTGTCCACCATAAAATTTCATTGGTAAACCACTAACACAGAGCTCTTTAAGGTAGGGGTTATGCATTATTACTCTCGAATCCATATTGTTTGATACAGATTTTATAACATACCCTAGATTTCTACTTAACAATGTGGAAATAGCTTATTTTCCTAAAAATAGAAATAAATCTACTGTGTTATAATCTATTGAAATTTACTCATTCTGTGCATTCCAGTTTATCTAGTTCTGTCATAAGTGAGCAGTTGAACATCAAATAGGTTATCTGCCCCATAGCAATAAACTTTATTAAGGGCACCTAGGAGAATTCCCCTGTCCATCCATATGTGTTCTGATTACATCTCTCTCTCACTGCCCAGGCCCAACCCCTTCCAAAGAAACAGAACCAGATTGTTTAGGGAAAACATACCCTCATGGTACTGCCAGGGCCTGAGGAAATCACACTTTCTAAATCTATGACATAGTCTCCTTTCTTTCCTTCCCTCCCCCTGCCTCCCTATAGCAAGAGTATAAATAATTTAGTACATTACGTACTGATTTTAAGTTAATGTCTGTTTATAGGTCTCATCATCATGGTGATAGGTGTCTTGGAAATTAAGAGACTGTTGCCAGATGCACTCTTTACCCCTCCTCCTTTCCCCGCCCCCACAGATCATTTGTAGTGCCAACAATGTATCTTAGCACTTGTCTCTAAGCATAATACATGTCCTGACAATTACCATGAATGCTCCTTGCACATTGACTGATCAGTTGGATGAATTAAAAAAGCTTCCTGATCCCAGGAATTCCAGTTTTCAAAGTAAGATTTCAAACGGGATCTCCAGAAATATAAGTTACTTGAAACTGCTGAATATGTTTTATTCCATGAAATACGCCGTGGCCCCAATTAGTTAAATGTGTTTTCATTGGGAATATTTTTTTATTGTGAACTTCAGATCAGGATAACTTTAGATCAGGACTTTTGATCAGGAAAGACTATTCAATATTATCCATCCACATAGAATAGAATGCCCTAAAATTATTTAAAAGTAACTGCAGTAATACCAACAACAACAAAAAACCTGTGATTTTTTTTTTTTTTTAAAGCTAGCCCCACATCTAAGGAACATGAAGAACTTTAGGCGACAACATAAAATCAACACTTTAAAAAATGAAAGTAAACAAATGGGAAAAAAAGGAGAAGAAAAATTCTCAAACTTCCACAATTTGAGAAATTATTGACTTAGTCTTCCTTAAGTGCTGTCTTGACCTAAAGTACATCCTGTGACTCATATTCCAATTACTGTTACGGTCTTTCTGGTCCAAATTGCTGGGAGGAAGGGAAGTACTGCATAGACAAAGTGGTTAAATAACCTAGTGTACAGAACCTTATAAAAGCTGCACCCTAAGAAAGATGCAGTGTTTCTCATTTCTTTGTTCCTGTTGCACTTTTATGATCCCTTCTTGGAAGAAAGGTACATTCTGTCTCTATTTAAAAAAGATCTAAGTAACAATAACATTACCAGTGTTGAAAATGTGTTATAGTTGTTTTTCCATACACTCACCATGAGTCTGGCTTAATTTTAATTGTCCTGGGTCCTTATTCAATATACTGTACATTAACATTTCTTTGCAAGCAGGTGCGAATAACCCTCTTGAATGTCCATTCCAGTATGAGAAGTCTGTCATCAAGCATGCTGAGTAAATAAAGGCTGGTTCATCTGCTGTAACAGTAGGAAATTTCCTATCACCCTGGCCTTAACAACGGTGAAATCTCTGAATGTATTCACTGTGCACAGACCTGGAAATACTCTCCTCTTAGGAATGAGCTGGAGATAGGCGAGTGTATGTTGGGGGTTGGGGACAGTGTAATAGAATTTAGAAAGTTTAGAAAGAACAGGAGAGTTGGATGGAGGGGAGGGGACCCCCTTATTTGTGGGAGATTCAACAAACATTTAGTGGATTCAGCAGTCATTTTCTTAGGCCCTTCCATTAGGTCTATCATTAGGAAGAAAGCAATTTGAGGACTATCAGGTGGAAGTTGGAGCTGCCCATAGATAGCAAAACCACATCAACTTGAAAATGTCATCTGTGAAATAAGATGGAGAATTCTATGAGATAAAAGTCCAAAGAGATTTTTTCCAGCCATTTTCAATTTTAGATAGCCCTATTCTAATCACTTCATTGATGGGTTACAGTTGTCACAACATGGGTTTTACCCCATTTTTCTTATACAACTTGTAAGTGTGTTTTGCTTTAAAAAATTCTGTCAGAAAATTATCACAGGAAATGACAAAGTAATGGCAACAAGAAAGCTTTTTATTTTAAAAAAAAAATTTTTTTTTTTCAACGTTTATTTATTTTTGGGACAGAGAGAGACAGAGCATGAATGGGGGAGGGGCAGAGAAAGAGGGAGACACAGAATCGGAAACAGGCTCCAGGCTCTGAGCCATCAGCCCAGAGCCTGACACGGGGCTCGAACTCACGGGACGCAAGATCGTGACCTGGCTGAAGTCGGACGCTTAACCGACTGCGCCACCCAGGCGCCCCGAAAGCTTTTTATTTTAATAAGAGTTCAATATAGTTCTTTAAATAGGTATAGCATTTAAATATTCAAATTTTGAAAGTTCATTTTATATGCAGCTGTTTAGCAAGGTAATTTTTGCATGGCTTAATGTACACCTTATCCTTTAAACTGTATCTCTTCCATAAGAGTAGCTTGAATTTAGCATTTTAAAGGAACATTTTGAAAATAATATGTTCCATCTCTTTTTCAAAGCAACTATTCTATTACTGAGAAACACTGTTCTCTTTTAAACATCATCTTGAATATTTTTTCCTCACATCTACTAGGTTATTTCTAACTGATTTCATTAAGTCACCCAGTAGCTGTCTGGAGTAGATTATTTTTATCAAGCAGCAATATGTGGGTTACCACTACTAAAATGATTTTGGGATTAGAGAGAAATATTTAGCCAGCAGTAAAGAGTTACAATGTTTTTGTTTTTTGTTTTTGTTGGTGGTTTAAGTTGGGATTTTGTAGAAATTGAAGAATCAGGAAAGTGTGTGTGTGTGTGTGTGTGTGTGTGTGTGTGTGTGTGTATCCATCTATATCTAATCTATATCTATTTATATCTATATCTAATCTATATATATCTATATCTGTATCTATATCTATATCATCTGTATCTATCTATATCTATATCTATATATTTATATCTATCATTTTACCATTTTTGTGTTAAGACAACTTTCTTAAACTGGAGGCCAATTCTATAACTGCTGTTCTGTTTTCACCCAAGGAGTCACAATCCAAGGAAAGAAAACTAGATCAAGGATTAGTTGCTGTTGCGCTCATGGATTTTTATAGGCTTATCCTAGACATAAGAAGATATGTAATTTCCATTTTGTCTGAATCAAAACCAGTTTGGTCATAACCTTTGTTGACTGTGTAGCAATAATGAGGACTTGATTACCTTATTTATTTTTTAATAAGTGTAAATGCAGCAAAAATATAAACCAGTTTTAGGTCATCATTTTAAAAAATCCTGAAGACACATATTTACATGATTTGTTCAAGTAGAATTTCCTTGCCAATATCTCTGGGATACTCCTAACTATTGGCAACGCTTTTAATAAACAGTTTTTAAGGGGAAACCGCACACAATTTTGCAGGCTTTGTGCTGCCCCACAGAAATTATTCTGCCTTAGATTCTGAGCCAGGCCACCCCCCAAATGTCCATTCCAGTATGAGAAGTCTGTCATCAAGCATGCTGAGTAAATAAAGGCTGGTTCATCTGCTGTAACAGTGGGAAATTTCCTATCATCCTGGCCTTAAAAAGGGTGAAGTCTTCTCTGAATATATTCAGGGTGCCCAGGCCTGGAAATACTATCTCTGTTTAGGAATGAGCTGGAGATAGGTCAGTGTATGTTGGGGGTTGGGGACAGTATAATAGAATTTAGAAAGTTTAGAAAAGAACAGGAGAGTTGGGTGGATGGGACTATAAACAAAGCCATTGGTTTTACACACATCAATGTAGGAAGTGATGATTCTCTAACCTCCAAAGCTTTACAAGAAAATAACTCCATTTGTGAGAAGATAAGGGGGGTTTTGTTACATCTTGCCAGTATGTAATCAAAATGATCTCCTCCAAACATATTTGAGGTTCATTATAGAAGATTCACGTAAGTTACGATAAAATGTTATATTGGTAGGCATTGGATTTTCTAACTTCCTTGGGACTTAGAGTTTAAACAAGACTCAGCAACGTCAAGTGTAGTTCTTAATTTTAAGTAGGCCATTGGCCAGGTTGTGAAACTCAGCAAAGTAGCATGTACTTTTTCCTTCTGCTCCTTATTTTGTTTTTGTTTTCCTTGTTACTACTTCAAATCATCCCATGTCATGTCACAGCTTGTTAAGGGTTTAAAGCTAGTTGGTAGGTGCTATATAAATTCAAAAGATTGATGTCTAACCACAGGAGCTTGTCCAACAAACTCCAAAAAGATCATACTATTCATTAGCTGTCAGCTGGTGTGTGTATATATAATATTATTTTATATATATATTTATAAATGTAATATTTCTGTATATATGTAACATGCATAATAATTTTGTAATACATAATAATATTTCTATATTCTGTCCAGTGTAGACCTGACAGTGTTTGTTTTTAATTGATTACTTCTTACTAATAACTATGTTCATCTTAGAGGAAGCATATTAACTAATTTAATCTTCACAGTAGTCCTATGGGGTAAGTTCCACTAATATCCCTGTTTATTTATTAATTTTTAAAGTTTTTAAAAATTTTCTTTAATTTTTAAAAGTTTTTTAACTTGTTTTATTTATTTATTTTTTTTTTTTTTGAAATTTACATCCAAATTAGTTAGCATATAGTACAACAGTGATTTCAGGAGTAGATTCCTTAGTGCCCCTTACCCATTTAGCCCATCCCCCCTCCGACACCCCCTCCAGTAACCCTCAGTTTGTTCTCCATATTTATGAGTCTCTTCTGTTTTGTCCCCCTCCCTGTTTTTATCTTATTTTTGTTTCCCTTCCCTTATGTCCACCTGTCTTGTCTCTTAAAGTCCTCATATGAGTGAAATCATAGGATATTTGTCTTTTCTCTGACTGACTAGTTTCACTTAGCATAATACCTGCCAGTTCCATCCACGTAGTTGCAAATGGCAAGATTTCATTTTTTTTTTTTTTTTTTATTGCCGAGTAACACTCCATTGTATATATATAGCACCTCTTCTTTATCCATTCATCCATCGATGGACATTTGGGCTCTTTCCACACTTTGGCTATTGTTGATAGTGCTGCTATAAACATGGGGGTGCATGTGTCCCTTCGAAACAGCACACCTGTATCCCTTGGATGAATGCCTAGTAGAGCAATTGCTGGGTCATAGGGTAGTTCTATTTTTAGTGTTCTGAGGAACCTCCATACTGTTTTCCAGAGTGGCTGCACCAGCTTGCATTCCCATAATATCTCTGTTTTAAAATGGAGAAATGAGGTACATAGAAATTCAATAACTTTTCAAAGTCACACAGCTAATAAGAAGCAGAGTTGGAGTGTAATCAGAAATTTGTCTTGAGTCTATTGTTTTAACCACTATACTGTATGTTGATCAAAAGCCATAGCAGTTATATCCTCAGCTCAAATTAGGATCTTCCCTAAAATCTCCTGTGTTTACTTCCATTAACATTTTTTTCTCATGTTAGTGGCTGTGTCTTTATTTCTATACTTCCAGTTCTAATAAAGTTCTTATCCATTAAACAATCCATAAATATCTATGAAAACTATATACATGATATATGTGATATGATTGTCAAAATAATATTTATTCATTGAGAAAAATAGCCCTTAAAATGGTGCTGCAGTGAATTATCTAGAATTCTTATGGAGGAAAATTACTGAATTGTTAGAGTGAAATTTTTTTTAATGACCCATTTTCCAGTCAGTGGTTCTCTTCTTGCTTGTTGTACCTGGATTCTGTATCCCTTTGGGCAGGAAGTGTTCAGGAATTCCATTGCCATTGTGAAATTTGGCTCAATCATGGATTCAGAAAATTAGCAGCATCCACCACAGGATGCTGAGACCAAATAGCAAGTTCAGAAGGAATCCCTTCTCTAGCAGGTTGTTTTGCTTTCCTAATAAATACTTCTTCACTTCCTGTTGAGGGATAACTTTAAAAGCAAAAATTTAAAAATTTCACAAGACTCACAGGATAAACTCTCTTCTAAATAAATCACTTCAGACAATAAGCAGTGAGAAAGCTTTAGCAAGGCCAGTTTTAAAGACCTAAGACTTTAAGATAGTTTAGATAAAGTTTGAATAAGCAGCCAAATGTTCTGAACCAAAATTCCAAGCCTGTTAGTAATGATAATATTATTTAGCACTTAGATAATTCTTTGCAGGCAGTAACCATTAATCATTGGTATCCCACTGTGCAAGTTTTAAGATTATCAGTTTATAGAGGCAAATACTGAAGTTGAGAGGTGAAGAGTGTGTTTAAGGTCATAACCAGGGTTATTGCTTGAGCCAGAATTTTACATGTACATTTTCTGACACTTTTTTTTCCTGTCATATTCCACGAGCTATTACCTTATTTTGTGCCCAATTTTTTTTTAATGCAACTACCTGAATGTACAAAGTCAAGGTGTGCTTGCAATACCCAGGTTGTTTATAGGAGACAATGGAAAGGAATTACAAGACATAGATTAGACTTCTTAATCAAACATGTACTGACTATGGAATCTCGAGAAAAATTTCCAATTTTTTTTGAGCTTTGTTTTTCTTATCTGCCAAATAGGAGTAATATTTTTTACCTTATGGGTATTTCTGACAGATAAATATAATAATATATATAAATAATTATTGATAACTTATGTTTTGAGTGTCCACTGTATGTAAGTTATTTTAGTTCAACTTCTCAGAAGCCAATTTATTTTTAATCTGATTATATGGATTTGTTCATTTATCTATTCAACAGTTATTTTATTGGATGCCTACCATGTACACTGTCTCATAAACTAATAATCAGAACTAATAATCAGAACAACCTCCCAGGTCTCACAGAACTCACAATCTTTGGAAGAGGTGGTTTACAATAAACTAAAAAATACATATAAATGTGAGGTGTAAATTCCATATAGATAAATTATGTGATAAATTCTATGAAGAAACATAAATAAGAGTAAAGGAGAGTGATTTGAATGGGGTATTATTTTATAGAGAGTGGCTAGAAAAGTTTACTTGTAAACGTATCTGGGGAAAGATGTGAAGGAACTGTAAGAGATGGCCTTCTGATATTGGGTGGAGAGTGCTTTCCGGATAGAACTGCAAATGCATGTTCCCTGGGCCTTTTACAGCTTTTTTAGGACCAGCAGGGAAACCAGCTGGAATGAAGCTAGCAAGGAAGAGAATAGAAAGGGTAGAAGGATAGTAGATTTCAGATCATTTAGGACTTTGTAAGTCATGAGAAAAATTTGAGGTTTTACTCTTAAGACTTTTAGAGAGCTCGGGCAAAAGAGTGACATGATTTGGTTTATATTTTTGAAGATTTGGGTAAAGGCAAGAACACGGTGTAGAAAGATGGTGGTCTGAAACAGGTGTCAGCAATGGAGGTCAGATTGAAGATATATTTTGGCATGATTGACAGATAATAAAAATCCAATAGATAAGGTTAGAAGGGAAGGTATAGGTTTACAAGTTGTCAGCATGCAGATATATTTAAAGTCATGGAATTGGATGTGATCACCCAGGGAGGATCCATAAAGAGAGTAGTCCATGGAAAAAGCTGTTGAGTACTGCAGCTTGTTAGGGGGGATAGGAAGAACCAGCCAAGGAGACTGGGAAGGAGAAAAATGAAGCACGGGTGGAAGAATATTTTCAAAAGAAAAGGAGTGATCAATTGTGTCAAATGCTGTTGAACAGTTAGATAAAGTGAGTAATATTTGACCATGTGATTAGTCAATGTGGGGGTCACCGATGACCTTAAAAAGAGTTCTGACGGAGATGTAGAGACTAAAGCCCTAGTGGGCTCTCCTCCGCACTAGTGCATTAGCTTTCACTTTATCTCTATTCCATTCTCCATTTTGCAGTCAGTCTTACTTTTTCAAAACACAATTCTAATAATGTCTCTACTGTTTTTTTAAATGTTTTTAATTTGTATTTATTTTTGAGAGAGACAGAGAGACAGCGTGTGAGTGGGGGCGGGGCAGAGAGAGAGAGAGAGAGAGAGAGAGAGAGAGAGAGAGAGCAAGAGACAGAATCCGAAGCAGGCTCCAGGCTCTGAACTATCAGCATGGAGCCTGACATGGGGCTGGAACCCACCAACCGTGAGATCATGACTTGAGCTGAAGTCGGATGCTTAACCGACTGAGCCACCCAGGCGCCCCATGTTTTTGCTGTTTTAAAAATCCTAGTGGCTTTAGAACGCCTGGGTGGCTCAGTCGGTTGAGTGGCCAACTTTGGCTCAGGTCATGATCTCATAGCTCGAAGGCTCATGAGTTCGAGCCCCATGTCGGGTTCTGTGCTGACAGCTCAGAGCCTGGAGCCTGCTTTGGATTCTGTGTCTCCTTCTCTTTCTGCCCTCCCCTGCTGATGCTCTGTCTGTCTCTCAAAAAAAGTAAAATAAACATTAAAAGAAAATTTAAAAATCCCAATGGCTTTCTGTCTCTTTCAGGTTAATTATGCAAATCTTCCACCTATTTTCTAAAGCTCTGCTCTCTGGGATTCAGTCACAGTGTGTTTATTTTAGTTCCTTACACTTCTGTCTCCTCAAGGTCTTTGGGCAAGAGGGTCCTAATTTCCCTTCCTTCTTTTTCTCGTTACTTCAGACATTAGTCCAGTATTAAGTTTTTCAAAGAATCCTTTTCTGACCACATTATGTTAAAAGCCCTTTGTTACAGACTCATATAGGACTGCATAACATAGCACTCCCTCAGAGTATTTCACAGAGTTGCGATTTTATATTTCTGTATGATCATGTAATTAATGAGTACTTCCTTAATTGATCAAAAGCTCCATAAGGACAAGAACTCAGCATGATTATTTTGCTTAACATGCATTTTCCAGCACTAAAGTCATAGTGCAGTGTAGGTTGGTACTCCATAAATATTTGTTGAGTAAGTGAATGAACTCAACCCAAGTTTCATGATTCTTTTTTATCTAGGGATTATATACCTTCTTTTAGGATCCTGAGGATAATGGCTATTGGATGGGACTATAGACATGTACTGTAATTGTCTACTAAACGTCCATATTCTAATTATTGGCATAATTTAAAAGTATCTTAGGGAATAACAGAAACATCTGATTTTTCTTTTAATTGTAGAGTAAAACATTAGAAAGTGATCCAAGAAAAGTGAGCCCTCATGAATACTAACTTTAGACACAATCATTGATAATGCTCACAACATAATGACTTCCATATAGCAGAACTGGTTGTTAGCAGAAAATTTAGCTAAGAAAATGCCTTTCTTTCCTTACAGCTTTCTCAGGATAGCTTACCAAATCCCCAGGCCAGCCTCACAGTAGGGTTCTCCTCTGTTAGATTTTTTTCAATAATTAAACTTTCTATTTAGCTGAAAGAAAATGTGAAGCATTTAAACAGACATATTTGTTAAGTATATTGTAGTAGATTAATATAGCCCCTTTCTCATGAAGCTTTTTAAATACTCTTCAATTCCATAAATGTTGATAATATCATAGTCTCCATTTTAAAGAACAAGTGTCTTATTAAAAAGGTAGCAACAAAACTAAATTATAAAAAGAAGCTATAAGTGCCTATCTAGTATTGTATATTTCTCTAGACCAGTTTCTTTAGAAAATAGTTATCTATGATGTTTACCCACTTTAACCCCTCCACTTAAGGTTCTTTGTGCAGAATTGAGTGGGAAGTCATAGAATATTAAACTGCTGCAGAAATGGGATCAAAGTATTAGACAGTTTTTCCAGAATTAAACATTCATATAAAAAGACAAAGTTTGTTTAGTCTTTTCAGCAAATCTCTGAGGATATCTAATTTATTTATTTTTTTACTCATAAATATCATATCCCATATGGGGTTTGGGGAGAAGGGAGAAAGAATTCAGATGCTTGAAGACAAACGTCTTAGATAATGTTCCAAAAGAAACCACATACCTCAGTCTACTCAGAAACAGAAGTATTTGCAGTGAATATGCTACAAAAGAATTTGTTAAAGTAATCACCTTTACTATTCGGTGATTTCCATAGCAACCACACACTGACTCATATACAGAATCAAGCTTTAATGAAAGGAACAGCCAGCTTTCTGTGCCAGATTATTATATATCCCTGTCTTCTTTCCATGTAGAATTAAAGCCAGATACTGTATATAACTATGTTCTATAGACTGTTTAATAAGCATTTCATGGTTATTTCATTTAGTCTTCCCGTCAGCCATTATTACCTCCATTATATGAATCAGGAAAGATTAAGAGAATTTGAATAATTTGACCAGTGACACCACCCATATATATTAAAACATGGATTCCAGATCTGCTTAGATCTCCAGGTTTTTTTTTTTTTCTCACTATTTCATGCTGAAATCCAAGAAGAGGTTGTTTCTGATTATTCTAGTTTAAATATCACATTTTTAAAGTCACAGTAGAACTAGATCTTATTTTAGAAAACAGCGTCCAAGTAATAAGGGAACTGGAGGCCTTTGGTGGGCATTTCCTTATTG
This sequence comes from Leopardus geoffroyi, assembly GCF_018350155.1. Lineage (NCBI taxonomy): Eukaryota > Metazoa > Chordata > Mammalia > Carnivora > Felidae > Leopardus > Leopardus geoffroyi. The sequence continues at coordinate 100,199,574 of NC_059327.1, read as the reverse complement.
TCTATCATCATATGGACTGGTAACCCAGGCAATGACATGCACAGTCCAGAGCCACTGAATATGGTTGTTTCTCCTGTGTCCTGCCCAGGGGCATTTAGCCAGGCGAGTGTGATGTGCTGAAACCCAGGGAGCACACTGCTTGCCATCTATCCAGTCTGGGAAACTGCCTTAGGTCAGAAGAAAGGAAAGTATACTTTTTCTAATTGATCTGCTCAGAGGGGGCAACTTTTACAATGTTTTCCATCTGTGCCACAGAAAAGAGCCCCTTTCTAGTTTGCACAATGCCCTTCCATTTTTAGCAGCAACGACAGTATAACCTGATACTTTTTGCATGTTAGCATTCTTAAGAGCATGGAATATTGCACTAATATGAGTCCCTTGCTTATACGGATGCCATGAGATTAGAAAAAGCTTACTAACAAACAGCAGAAAGGTGATAATAAAGTGCAGCAAAGGATAAAAAAAAATTCTTAATATCTGAAGACCATTATGACATGACTTCATCATATATTAGGAAGATAAAACTAAAGGTCCTTATATTGCTGTTAATGAAAGTTCCATTCTATTTTAGATGTTTTATAATGAGAATTACTCAAAATTACATTAAACCTTGTTTTATGCACCTCAGTTGCTTTCAAAGGACAATTAAATTAAAAACTTTTGTTGGAAACATATTTTATATCAAATCATACTGTTTGGAGAAATTTTAATTTGAAAACTAAGCATATGCACTCTAGATAAATATACTACATAGCTTAATATATTGGGTATATTTCCTATTATTAGATGTATATCAATTTGTCAAAAAATAAACATAAAGCAAGACAAAAGACAAAGTTTGATTTGCAATTAACCTAGAATTATATATTTTTAGAAGTATCAGAAATGCTTATTGTCTAAATTAGGCCTTTTGTTTTGAGTTTTTACTATTATTATTGTCTTTAGTTTGTTATAAGGCAGGAGAAATTAAAGGCTTGAGGAGATAAAATCTAAGAATATAGAGATAAGTTGGTTGTTTCTTCAAAATATATGTATTTTTTCTCATCAGATGACCAAATTTCATTTCCTTGAAGTGGGCATTTAAAACCCTTTTGAGGAGGGAATTATTCCTTTGAGAGACTCATGCCTTTGATGCTCTTACCAGGCTTGGCCTACCATATTGGAAAAAATTAGGACCACAGCCTTGGTGAAGTTTGCTACAAGTAACTGATCTTTTCCCTAGTGGTATTCTGTGACCTGTGCTGATTTCTGTTAAGCTAAAAAAATATGCCATTGAAAGTTTCAGATGATTTCTGCTGATTCAAGGTCATGGTAATATAAATCATATGTCATAAAGCAAACACATAAATAGAATTCATAGAGAAAATCAAAGTGATTCAGATGCCCATGATAGGCATACTTCCACCAGTCTCCAAAGCTCTCACTGTTTGACAGGCATCATGAATATTTGCAGCTACACTTTTCCAGATCGACTGACTTTGAATGATTTTCAGAACTCTGAGCCATTGCTAAATGCCAAGGAAAGAAATTAAGCAGAGAAAAATTGGACAGACTTTCAGGAAAAGTTTCCTAATTGTGAAATCTATTAAAATGTGGAATAAATATTCTCTCAGGGAAAGGATGGGTGCCCATCTCTGAGGCTTTAAAAATAGGGCTAGACTAACTCTTAGAAAAGAATTGAGGGCAGAATTCATTACTGGCAAGGAAGTGAGCTGGATGACATAATAGGTCTTTTCCCTCTGTCATACAAATGTTCCTTTGATGTTTTCATTTAAGCGGTAATTTAGTTTCAAAAGCAGATTTTTGAAAGCCAAGAGTAGACTAAGGTTTTGGGGAACATTTCACCAGAGAAAGTCAGGGATCCACGCTACCACTGAGCATGTATTGGGCTTACTTTTATATTTGATCATGGAAGACCACTGGTCAACCACCTAGTGCATTTCTTGGCACAGTCCTGTTGGGGTTAGTCTTCTGTACCTGTATGACTATCTTGTTCAGTGTAGGTTTCTGCTTGTCAGAAAAATAGAAATATCTTTCTGTGCTTGTTAAAGCTAACCACAGTGTATGCAACTGTACCCTTTGCATTTATCCAGACTGCCAGTCTTTTCTTTTTCCTGCCTGCCCTGTGTGATTACTAATAAATCTGATGTAGCTGGGTTGAAGGAACATACAAGCAATTCTTTAGCATTAAGAATGTGATCAGAGAGATCGAGGTAGATTTGAACTGTCACCATCAATCAAAGCCAGTGAAAGGCAGCTTTCCAGGTTGTACAGTGACCTCTTTTTGCTGATACTGTTTTCCTCCTTTCATCAGGTATCTAGTGAGAGAAAGTGTGAAGGATTTACAGGAGACATTACCACCTGAATCTCGAGTGAATAAAAATGTTGTAAGTGGATTTTATTGAATGTAAAGACCTATCCTCTTTAAAAAAGTTGTATTTATTTATTTTAATCTCAGCAGTCTTGAACTTATAGACCACTTCCTGTGATTTCTTGTCTTCAGTCAGCTGTAGGTAATGTTCTCGAACATTCAGTTATCTGTCACTTATTCTTTTCTGAATAAATATAGGAATAAAGTAGTGTAAAGACATGAACCTCAGTATATACTGTCTTAATTATTCAATAATTAAAATTAGGATTTTAGCAAAAACACTTTGGATATTTCTGGCTAGTTGATATAAAATTAACACAAAGGCCTTTATAATTGAATCACATAAAGGTATGGTTTTTTTGCTTATTTTTATATCTGGGAGAATCATAACACTTGTTTGTTTCTATTGTCACTTGTGCCTTAACAGAACCCTGTACTGTACACACATTTTTTTCTGCAATTTATGAAACGAGCAACTGCTTATCTCATATTCCCTTTCTTAAAGTTCCAGGATCAGAAAAGCATCTATCACAGAGCAATACAAATAACTGTTAGCACATAACATATACATTTATGCAAAGAAATTAACTATTTTATATGGTAACAGTCTAAATATACAATGTGGCTCTCTAATTTGGAGTAAGGTGAAATATATAAAATCTATATATTCTTCCAGATCTTTCCATAAAACCACCAAGATTTTCATATCCCTAATACTAAGATAGAAAATACATTTTTTTCCCTAGAGATTAGTGTTACTTCAGAGTACATCTTTAAGTGCAGATTACTTCAGACCCCTATAGATCTGATCTGCCCTTGGGACAAGAACCAGCCAAAACACTTTATCTTGACAACTTCAGGGTTGAAGTTCATGCTAGAAATGTAAATCTGTTCAGACATACCAAGGAACAAATAAATCACAGTGAAAAGATAGAGAATGGAGCTGCCAGGAGGACCAAATGAAAAGGCAGATGCTAAGCAAAGGCGCAGAAAGAAAGAAAAAAACAAACAAACCCAGATTAATTGGGGCAGTGTGTACTATTTAGACATGGAGGAACTCTCAGGTTATAAATTTCTTGGAAAATTATTGTAGTATCCTGACATAATAGAAAAAAGTAAAATATCTGAGTTCAAGTCCTGACCCTATCTTTCACTAGTTGTAGGATGTTGGGTAAGTTACTTCTCTGCTCCAGCCCTCCAATTCTGCATCTGTGAATTAAAAAATTTGAAGTGGACACTCAAGTCCACTTTAGCTTTCAGTTTTAATCTGCATTACCAAACTGATGGGTTGTAATTATAAGAGTCAACGGGAGTAATACAGTAAGACCATTTGTGTTAAAGTGTAGTCATTGGTATGGGTCTTATTTTTAACAATTTCATGAGAACATAGAATATGAATGGCACAATTGTGGACTGTGAGGACGAGACTCAGGGTGTGAGGCAAGATCTTGATTTTCAAATAGGAACCTGAATGTTGCTTTTTGATTAAACTCCTGGTGTACAGAGATCATTAGTTTTAGCGTCATGAGCTTTAGCATACAGGTGAAGCACTGAATTGGAAAGAAATAGACTTTGGACTGAGTGAGGGAAATACTAAAACGGTAGCCTAATAATGATTTCCAGGACTATTTAATTTGACTAATCCAATGAAAATATTGGCAGTTATGAGTATCATAGGAGTTAAAAACAGCTAAATTTTCTCCTTAACATATTATTTATTATGTTTTGTTTTAGTTGATCTTCCAAACCAAGAAATGTTTCCAATATAATTAATTATTGCAAAAGGCAGAAATAGGATTGGTTATCCTCACTCATTTTTCAAGCAAGAGATTTTGCAACTATATACACCTGTGTACATAGATGCACCGAAATTAGCAAATTAAAATTTTTCTGAAAAGAAGTCCAGGTGTCCTAGCTTGCTGTCAGTAATTTTTAGAAGTTTTCCCAGCGGTTACCTGAGCGGGTTAGAACCTGGTATATTAGAGCCCAAATTTGTGTTCAGTTCCTCTGAATTTCCCAGTTGCAGTACTTCATATACTACTATCCTACCAGGGTGATGACAAAATGTTATGAATGATTGTTCCCCTACGGGGAGGTGGGGACAGTGGTCTAAGTTAGCTGTTTTGAGAAGTTTAGTCATATGAACATAAGCTTTAATAGATATGTTTTGATTCTAGCTGTGGTTCTTCAGCATCTTCTTTTAGAACTTGGCTCAGATGCACACTTCAAAAAGAGTTAAGGTGAATACAGGGCTTTTTTGAGATAAAACTTGACATCTATTGTGGTGACATTGAGCTAGGATTTGTTATATTCCTTTTACAATTCATAGTCTCAACAATTCTTTTGAAAATTCTCTGGCCTCCTTTCTTTAGTTAGAAACATTTTCCAGCTGGAATATATATATATACACATATATATATATATACATACACACACACACACACACACAGTGACTTTTGCATGTCACCCTGCTGTTTCCAAATGTAAAGGTCTGGCTGATGTCTATGATATCGTTTATTTATTAGTCTTTTTCTTTGAATTCATGTCTTGTTTTGTGCTTGTCTTGCTTCCTAGCTCAGTCGAAGAAAAAATGTTCTGGCAAGCTGCCATCTAGTGAAACAGCTGCTTTTGGCTCTGGGAACCTGTGAGTGGGACTGGGCACTAAACATGGCACGTACCACCTCTAGGACTTGAACACTGCTTTTACTATCAGTAGGTCAAATGGGTTTTAATTGAGGCAAACTAAGTTAAATGTCTTTGTTTGTTTGTTTGTTTTTACATTCCTTATCTTTGTAAGGAATAATTGCTCCATTTGACACTGTTGACCCAGCTCTCCTTAAAATTATTTTTCTTCGGCTTTTTATAGCTTTACTCCTGCCCGACTTACTGATGTTTATTTTTGTGGGTTCTCCTAACCAGTTCTCCTTAAAATGTGCTGTTCTCTGTATTTTTATCCTTCTTCTTTGGTCATTTATATAGCTTCATCCTCTATACTTTAATCCAGTGGTTCTCAAACTTAAAGCTAGTGGCTTTCAAATTTGGCTGCATATCAGAATCATTTTTGAGACTTTCTTGATACTAAGATGTCTGTGCTACTGCTCTGAAAATTCTGAGTCAATTTTTTTTCAGGTAGGGACCAACATCTATTTTTTTTTAATTGCTTCACAGATGCTTCTTAATGAACTTTAGGTTTGAAAATCCCTACCTTCATGAATTATCTATACTCCCAGCCAAATAGGCCAATGATTTCTCAGTCTTTATTTTGATCCCCAGCTGCATATGGAGCTTCATACTTCAAATCTCCTAAGAAACATTTTCACTTTAATTATACACAGATATTTCAAGTTCTGTATACTTAATCAAACCAATTACTCAACCCCATCTCTTCCTTCACAGTCTACCTCTTGTTTTTGTCTTACTTCTGATAATGCCAACCTTATTTATCCTCAGCGTCTTGCTTTCCTCATTCTTACCCTTTCCATCAATCTTCATTACATACCTGTGGTGGTTAATTTTACGTGAGTCATGGTGCCCAGGTATGTGGTCAAACATTATTCTGGATGTTTCTGTGACAGTGCTTTGGAAGAGATTAACATTTAAATTGGTGGACTTTGACTAAAGAAGATTACCTTCTGTAATACAGATGAGCCTTATCCAGTTAGTTCAAGGCCTGAATAGAACAAAATATGTGACGTTGCAAACAAAGGATAATTTGATCAGCAGATAGCTTTTGGACTTAAACTGCAGCATAGGGTTTTTATTGCATTTCCAGCTTTTTGGTCTATCCTGCAGAATTTAGACTTTTCAGCCTCCATAATTACATGAAAATACTTAAAATAATTAAAATAACAGTATTTCTATGTATCTACACATCCTATTGGTTCTGTTTTCTCTGGAGAGCCCTCACCTTTCCACCTAGATTTTTCTCTAAATCTCTAAATCTCTATCTCTTCCTTTCATTTTCAGTTTCATCTTAGTTTTGTTTTTTTATCAGCTTTGGCCTGGGATGATAAAAAACTGGTGTCTCGCTGTTACCGTTCTCATTTCATCCATTGATTCTCCACACTGCCTTGAACATGATCTTTTTATATCAGTAAGTCTGGTTATATTTTTATCTTACTACTTAGAAACCTTGGGTGTTTTACGGAAGGACTAAACTCCAAATCCTGTGCACACAACCCATCTCATAGCATTTCACATCTGTGTTTGAGCACTAGTTTTACTCAATTTCCAACCTCTCTTTTCTTATACCAGCATACATGCGTGCTTGTGCATGTGTATGTGAATGCAGACACACATGCACACAAACACACACTCACACACTTCTCCAGTCAGGAAACTATTTGCATTCCCTTAATTTGCCATGCTTCCTCTCACCTCAGTGACTTTGTGAATATATTTTCATCTCCCTAGAATGTGCTTCCCTTGCCTTCAGTATTCACAATGAACTCTATTTCTTTCAAACCTAGTGCAAATATCACATTTCCTTTGACCTCCACTTCCTGGAGTTAACCAGACATGAATTAACCTTTTTATATCTGAGCTCCTGTAGCACATATATGAGCATGATTGAGCTCAATGGCTGTTATTTATTGAGCCTTTACTATGAGTGAGACAATGCAATATCTCAGTTAATCTTCATTATTATCTTTCTTTAGGGAAAAAGATGTTTGGAGATATATAGCAACTTGATCAAAATCACAGTTAGTAGATGGCAGACACAGGGATTGAGGGAATACAAAATCTGTGTTCTTAATCACTATACTAAATTCTATACTGTAAGAGTCTGTATACTGTGTCACTCTGTACTGTAAGTACTCTGTACTGCTTATAGTTTTTTATAGCATGTCTTCTGATTGAATGACAGGATTCCTCCTATATCACCATGTGTCTTGCAGAGTAAATAATTGGATTGATGGTGATCTGTGGTGGAATTGACATGTTTCTATAAGCTCTATGAAAAATTTTTTTTTTTTTTTTTTTTTTATTATTTTTTATTTTTGGGACAGAGAGAGACAGAGCATGAACGGGGGAGGGGCAGAGAGAGAGGGAGACACAGAATCAGAAACAGGCTCCAGGCTCTGAGCCATCAGCCCAGAGCCCGACGCGGGGCTCGAACTCACGGACCGCGAGATCGTGACCTGGCTGAAGTCGGACGCTTAACCGACTGCGCCACCCAGGCGCCCCTCTATGAAAAATTTAATGTATTTAACTTGCTTTATAAATTGCTCAAATTTTAAGAGTTCTGTCAAATAGCGAATATAAATACATTGTTAGATAGCCAAAATCAAACTTGTTATTCAGTTTAAGATGTGATATTGTCCCTTTAAAGTGAAAGACCCTTCAGGGTGCCTGGTTGGCTCAGTCGGTTAAGCATCTGACTTTGACTCAGGTCCTGATCTCACAGCTCCTGGGTTTGAGCCCCGAGGCGGGCTCTGTGCTGACAGCTCAGAGCCTGGAGCCTGCTTTGGATTATGTCTCTCTCTCCGCCCCTCCCCTGCTCATGCTCTGTCTGAAAAATAAACATTAAAAAAATTTTTTTTTAAAATAAAATGAGAGACTTTTCTAATTTCAGCATATTTGCTAAATGGATATCTGCTAGGAAAACAATTCCCACTTCCACTCAAGGGATCAGCCACCTACTGTTAAAACCCCTCCAACTTGCCACAGTGACAGAAAACAAAGCCTCATGTCATACTTCAGTCCATGATGCTCCAACTAAAGTAACTCCGGTTCCTTCTTTAAGCTTTAAACTTCAGTCTACCTTCCAATTAAAATCCATAAAATCTTTTCCTTCCAAAAATACCAATCACACCTATCAAATCGTTCTGATCATTCCAGCTGTGGAATTCTGTCAATTTCCTATAGCATTGACATTTACTCTGCAGAAAGTAGAGGGAAGAGATGGTAATTGCTTGATGAAGAAACCCAAACATTGGAAAGTTTACCAATTTGTATATTGACTACAGCGATCTCTAAGCTTCAGGTATTTATAAGGGATGGATAGACCTGTCAAACTGGAAGCTGAAAAAGCACATTTCTCTCTCACTTTTTCTTTTGATTTAAAAACTTCAAGACATACAGAGGATTTTCCTGGGCTCAAAGCAAAACCCAAGGGAGAATGTTGATATTTAAAATACTCCTTTTTGTTTTTTTTCACCACACCATACACTATTTTATACAATATTTTCATCATCCATCTTGCAACTTATCAAAAAACATTACATATCTCTTTAATTCCAAGCCAACCATTTTGCTCTTCTGGGACACCAAACAAATGAAAGGTCTAGTTGTGTTTATTTATGCATTCATTTTGTTAAAAGAAAAACTGAGAAGGAACCTCTGAGTTATCCTTTCCCAGTTGTGATTAGAGAAAAATGAAAATCAAATGAAATTTACAGAATTGTAAATTAAGTTCCATTTTTAGAGTCTGAAAAATTATGGATATTAAGAAGTTGGATGAAGAAATGTTTATGACTCTTTCACATGGACATTCATTCAGTTGTTCTACTTATGTTATTGCAAAACTTCTGGGGGTGCCCTAATGGGTCACTCAGATGACTTTATGCTCACACATCACTTTGAGAGAGCAAAGATTAACAACAACAGGTGTTACTGGTGTGAGATATTGTGTAAGCTGAAAATGAGGTCCTATTTTAGGGGGAAATCTTTGACTCCTCAAAAAATATATGAAAAGCAGCCCCCACATGGTTCTGCATTCCAATTTGATTTGATTTTTGAATTGTTTATGTTATTAGGATTTATGAATACTGCTCCCCTGAACGAATGATATATTTTTTATTTTTCAGTGTGGACTTTAATAGAAATAGGGTGCTTTTTATGAAATAAAACCTCTCTGAAGTCCTGCCTAAGGCTTTTTCAAACCAGAATCTCTACATTGTGTCTGGAAAATCACTAACAGAGAAACAGAAAGGAAGCAAATCTGTTTTTTAAATTTTCTTTCTGAAACTTCCTGTGCAGCTTTCTTGCTAGGATTTTTATTCCATGGTAGTTGTAGGATAGCAGTGATTTGCATTTTGGAAAGTTATTCTGGGTGTTATTTATATACCATATCTCTGTTTCTGTTATGTATTCAACAGCTGCCTTCCACATGACTATTAAAGGAACTGTCAAAAGCAAGACCTTTTATAGATAAAGACTTATAAAACTGAAGTCAAACCTTAATTACCCAATGAAAGTCATGAAGTGGCTGATGTTTTTAAACAATGGATATTTATAAATATTTGACATTCATAAGCTACTATGATTTCACAGAAGATGTACCTTTAAAATTAACTTTAAATTAGGTAATTAAATGTAGCTAATATTCCCTGTATACAACCGTGGAAATGTAGGGTAGAATGGTTTTATTGGGTGGAATAACATACAACATGCTACACCTGCAGGTAACAGAGATATTAGTGTTCCATAAAGATTTTCTTCATTTTCCTTTGGTTTAAAATGATTCATTTCAAATGCATATTATTATTAGGACAAGGCAAATTCTGCTTACTCTATACATTTACATGTATTTACTGAGAGTCATAGAATCCTTTTTTTTTTTTTTTAAGCTTATCTATTTATTTATTTTGAGAGAGAGAGAGAGAGAGAGAGAGAGAGTGAGCATACACACAAGGAGGGGCAGAGACAGAGAAAATCCCAAACAGTCTCCATTTTCTCAGCATGGAGCCCAACATGGGGCTGGAACCATGAGATCATGACCTGAGCTGAAACCAAGAGTTGGATGCTCAACCGATTGAGCCACTCAGGCACCCTGAGAATCATAGAATCTTATATTTATTATAAATCTCTGTTAGAATTACCCCAATATGTTATCAGCCATCTCTGTTCTTTCTGGGGATGTTTACCAACTCATAGCCTGACCATTCTCAAGAAGAATAATTTAACCTCAGTCTGCTGTCATGGAAGGTTAAATTTATGGTATACAGGCCTAAAGAATATTTATTCTCAACCTTAGTTAAAAATAAATGCTAATAATAGTTGAATTAGGTATAGCTCTTATTTTTTACATTATAGTGGTCTGTATTTTTTACACTTTATATAACATCATATACAACTTAAAATATCAGATACGTCCCATAAAGTAATTTATACAAAATTATAGAATTATTATTTCGAAATATAGTTGTCCTTTTTTCCCCTTTTACCCTCATATAAATGATTACTATACTGTTTTATAATAGTATATACCACATGAAGGGCAATTTGAAGCAAAGCATACCATGTCAGTATTCTGTTTTGTGAATCACTTGTCTCCAGTTTGCTTATAAAATGAGAAGTTTGGTTTAGAATCTTATTATTTTCTTAATTTCATCTTGCCCTCACCAAACAAATTGGGAATTTTGCTTTAAAAACTCTTTCCTCCCTCTACTTTCCCTAGTCTTAACACCAAATTACCTTTCTTTATTTTGCTTTACTTTAGTGAATTCAAGGTTTTTCTTTCTCAGCTAAAAATAACAATCATCATTAGTTGAATGTACTTGTGTATTAATTTCTGTTATGTACTAGGAATCTAAGATATCTAGGTTTAGCAAGCCAGAAGTTTTCCCAAATCAATGCCTAACAAATCAGAGAATGCACTTGAGTGAGACAAAGGAAATACACACATATTGCATTCTACATCCAACTTAGAACCTTGGCCTTTCCTTTTTAACTCTCTTAGCTTGAAGTCATTAAAATTGAAATGAAGATATATAATTAAATGGCAGAATATTTTAAAACTTAAAATGTACATTTCCATGATTTTTCATTTATTTACATGTATAATATATCTAAGGGGAAACAGTGATATAATTATTATTTACTTTCTACAAATTATGAGACACAGGAAAAGTATACATATCCTGGTGAAAAAGAATTTTAATGGAAAGCTTTGCTTGAAGTATAAGTGGACTTTTTTAAAAGTTTATTTATTTTGAGAGAGAGAGAGAGAGCAGGGGAGGGACAGGGACAGAGGAGGAGAGAGAGAGAGAGAGAGAGAGAGAGAGAGAGAGAGAGAGAGAGAGAGAGAGAGAGTCCCAAGCAGGCTCTGCACTGTCAGTGCAGAACCTGATGCGGGACTCAAACTCACGAACTGTAAGATCAGGACGTGAGCTAAAACCAAGAGTCGGACACTTAACCGACTGAGCCACCCAGGTGCCCTGAAGTATAAATGAACTTTTAGTGTAATTGTTTTTTCACATTTAGCGGGGTTTCATATGTATAGTTCCCCAAAAGGTATGACCACATCTTAATCCCTGGAACCTCTGAATGTTCCAGGAAAAAGTGTCATTGCAGTGTAAGTTAAGGAACTTGAGCTGAGATTATCTTGGTGGCCCTAAATTTAATCTCAAGTGTCCTCATAAGAGAAAAGCAGAAGGAGATTTATGACAGACAGAAAAGGAAAAGGCACAGACATGGGAAAATGATGTGAAGCTGAGGCAGAAAAAAGGGACGTGGCCACAAGCCAAGGAATGGCAACTGCCAGCAGAAGCTGAAAAAGGCAAAGAACAGATTTTCCCCTAGAGTCTCCAAATGGGGTGTGGCCCTGCTGACACCTTGATTTTGGACTTCTGGCATCCAGAGTGTGAGAAAGTAAAGGTTTATTGTTTTAAGCCACCAATTTGTGATAACTTCTTATAGCAGTCACTGAAAGCTCATACATCATGAGTTCAATAATACCAATGTGTGTTCCAACTTACTAACTACAAATTCTAAGACTGTGTTGATTGCTGTGTTTTGCACAACTAGCCTAGTGAAGCGGAGTGCTTGGGAGGCAGAATATCTCTGCACATGCCTGATAAGAAGAAAATGACCATTTCCCACTCTCCCTTGCAACTGGATGTGGCCTAGCAACTATTTGTGTCAAAGGGGTAAATGCACAGTAGACGGTAAGTACAACGATGTGCCCTTAGTGGAAGGGAGCATCATAATGGATGAGAAGGAACTACCAATTTGCCAATTTATAAAAAGAGATATATGTTTTGGTGCCAGATGAAGTGAAATTAAGAATAGAGGCAGTGCCTAGAGGAACTATACCACAAAAGTGCTGTACAACTCCTGAATGCCTACACAGACTTTTCTCTAAAGAAAGGTAAAAAGAGTAGTCCTGCTCTTTTTAATTTATGCTAGGGGTAGGGTGGCATTCTGTCACAACAAACCTTAAGCCTAACTAATACACTAGATAATTGGCCCATAATATTTGTTGAATGGGTGAATGGGTTTATATAATTATTCAACATAAGTATTTTTTATCAGGTGACAGTTTCTTGGAGAAAATGAATTTACTTAAAATATTCATCAACTGAAATATAATTGTATTTTATCTCCCACTCACTGCATTTCAAAATGTGAGAAATGATCCATTTTGAAGAACTTAATGGAGGGCCACCTGGGTGGCCCAGTCGGTTAAGCATCAACTCTTGATTTTGGCTCAAGTCGTGATCTCATGGTTTGTGGGATTGAGCCTTGGGTTGGGCTCTGTGCTGACAAGCCCTTCCTCCTTCTCTGATCACATGAGTGTTCACATGCACTCTCTCTCAAAATAAATAAACATTTAAAACAATTTTTAATAGAAATGTATACATTGTATGTACATTTCTCTACCTCCTACATGCAAGCCATGAAATATTTTTATTGATTGCTTTTAATTGTTGATTTCAAATTCATAAGAGCCAAGTACAATTTTAATTCCTCATTAGTTATACTACTAGATTGTAGATTTTTGCTACAAAGAACTGTAATTACATCAGTGCTTATCATTTCAACTCTAGAACTAAACTTTTCCTACACTAGTTATCCATAAACCTACTTATTAAAGCATATTTGAAAAAAAAATAAAGATGTCTTGTTGAAGCATCCAGAATAGGTATCTACTACCTCCATAAAAAGGTTGACTCTTTAGAATTAAATTTTTGATTCTTTACTCTTAGCTTTATGATGCTCAGTTAATATGTGCTACCTTGATTTTTATATCTTAACTCCTACAGAGAACTTTCTCCCTGCAATACCGGGTGATTGTACACTTTCTGGAATTTAAATAAATTCTATGACTTGCAGTTCATCTTGTTGCTTTTTTGAAATGCCAGATTAATGCATTTCTGGTAGATGGGGTTTTATCCTGCATTTTCATAGATCTATGGAATACCTTCCTTTCAGTAGTCTATTCTTCAGGTGATTTTGTCCAGATAAATGCCAGAAGACAGTTAATTGAGATCGGTTAGTGAAGGTTTTGTGGGAAGTTCTGGTACATAAATAATCAAGAAAGTTTTTTCCCTCTCTCTCACCTTTTCTTTCTCTCCATGTAAGACTCATGATAATATTCTTATCTTTAAGATTCGGATCAGTTTTCTCTCACTGAAGAATTTCCTGACCTATACAAGCCGAATTAATCATTTCTCTTTTGTTTCACCACAAAATTTAGTAGTAGCACCATTTGTATAAGTTTTATTTTTGTTTGGGAAATTGAAAAAGAACATTTATGAGTGTTCTGATGCATGGTAATTTCTAGAAACTACTGATATTTTGGAAAAACTTCCTTTAACAGGATTCTTTGGTGCCAGATGAGGTAAATAGAGCCAAAGAAAGATTGCTGAGTGTTGAGGGAAAAGAGATGCTTGAAGAGTGAGGATGAGGTTTGGAGCAATAGCCCCAAACTGCCCTGACAGGGAGAACTGGCACAATGTCCAACACATGTGCTGAGATGGCCAGTCTCTGATTAGACCTAGTGCGGGTTAACTTCTTACAAATATTCAGTTACACAAGAAAAAAAATTGAGAGCTCAAAGTAACTGAATCATCATAGAAAAATCACCCTTGATGGACTCACTTATTGTACGTTCAGGAAAGACGGAATATCAACTTCTCCATCCGAGGATGTTCAAAGCAGATAAAAATAGTAAAGAAGTTTCAACACGTGCAGAACATTAGAGCCCTTTACATCAGACTAGAGAGCACTACAGTGAGGCATGCACTGTTTTGCTCTCCATATTGGTTGCAGTTACAAGGTCGATATTAAGAATGGCAGTGCTTAAAGTATGGCCTTGAATTCTGTGATTTATTCCTTTTTTAGATCTTTTTTTCAGGAGTTTTCATGTGTGCAATCGGTATACTTGCCACTTTATGAAATATATTAAGACAGTGTCCTTGTCTGATTTCAGCAATCTGTCTGACACAATTAGCAGTCATTTTCATTTCCCATTATAGAGCCATGGATTTTTTTTCCACATCAGTCTCTAACTGAACCAGACCTTAAAAACTGATTCTTGTCAAGCCACACAAAGCAATATTGGGAGTTATTCTGCAGCAAAGCACTGGTGATGTTAACCTTATTTATTGCTCAGTCACCTTAATGTAAAATTCCGTATGGTCAGTTTCATAAAAATCAGAGCAAGAGCTGTAGACAGACTACTTGATTCACTCCTGACCATGAGAAATGGACATGAGTTTTCAATTCCAACTAAGCATTTAACATCTGCATGTTATGGCCTTTCCAAAAACCTGACAGAAATGTCATCAATGAAATTGAGAAGAAAATATTTCTGACAGACTTTTTTCTTTGGCTTTGCTGATATTCCATTTGCCAAATTTATAAATAAAATTTTTTGCTCTCCTGTACTTTCCAGATATTTACTTTAAAATAAAATGGGGAAATCTTGGATCAGTGGCAGAAGATGGGGTTGCAAAATGAGCTGCTGTAACGATAAGAACTAAAGAGTAAGTTATATTCTTGGCCACTAAAATCACCTAGGGTACTGACTTGGCTCTGAAATAATGAGAAGTGAAGTGGAGGGTCTTTAATAACATCTAAAATTCTCTAAACTACCTGACAGTTTAAAATGTCAAGCCTTGGGGCGCCTGGGTGGCGCAGTCGGTTAAGCGTCCGACTTCAGCCAGGTCACGATCTCGCGGTCAGTGAGTTCGAGCCCCGCATCAGGCTCTGGGCTGATGGCTCGGAGCCTGGAGCCTGTTTCCAATTCTGTGTCTCCCTCTCTCTCTGCCCCTCCCCCGTTCATGCTCTGTCTCTCCCTGTCCCAAAAATAAAAACAAAAAAACGTTGAAAAAAAAAAAATGTCAAGCCTTTACCTTTCAGAATAAAAGTTTAAGTAATGTATATGTGTGTGTATTTGTGTGTGTGTATATATATATATATATATATATATATATATATATATATATTTAAATATATATGTATTTAAATATATATTTAAATATATATATATTTGTATATAATGTATATGTATATATATATATTTAAATACAAGATATAGCATTTAAAAATTATTCATCTTAATGAGATGTACCTGGTTCTTTTTAAAAGGGAAATTCTGGTTTCCTGTTATATACTGTGTCTAGGCCCTTAGGGTAAAAGTTATTTATTGGTTTAACCACATAACCACATAACTGCATTACCCTCCAGTTTCTGCCGTGAGGCAGCTGCCACACAGCTATTAAGTTTCAAAGCTAGGATGTGAACCCAAGTCTTATTTAACTCCAGAATCCTTCTGTATGATGGCTGCATTATCCTGATCTATAGGAAAAAGTGAAATGCTTGTGCTAAGGTGTAATGTGAGCAGGGGATTATGTGTATTGATTAATTAATAGTCTATCAACTAAGCCTCCCACATCTTCTCTGCCACCCTTCCCATTTACCTAGGCTCTTTCCAATCCATTTTTTTACACTAGAGCAAAGAATGGGCTTGTAAATGGGCACAAAAAATTATGTCATCCTTCTGTTTATTTTGTAATCATTTACTATGAAAATTTCAACCATATTCAAAATAAAAAATTATGTAATGAATTCCCAGTTACATAGCTTTCATAACTACCAAGTCATGGCCATTTTTTCCTCCATATTATTTTGAAATGAATCTCAAGCAACAAATTATTTTATCCATAAATATTTCAAATTCTATCACTAAAGACTTAAGAAAACACAACTACAATAATATTAATATTAACCTAAATAAATGAATGAATTAATGCTTAACTGATGAGCTATTCAGGCACCTCAAGTAAAATATCTTGTATAGTCTTCTCCTAACTAGTTTTCCAACTTTAATGCTACCATGATCCTGCTTATTCTCTACTCCAACCATACTGTCCTCTTTAACTCCTCAAAATGCCATGTTATCTCTCTACACTGTTCATGTTAGACAGCTCTCCATCTCCTCTACCTGTGTCTGATACTAATCATTCAGAGCTTAGCTTAAAGGTTACTACTTTAAGGCAGTATACTTGACCCTAGGGTGAACCAGATTCATTTTTAATTCACTCCTATGAAACCATGTTCTTTTTCTTCATATAACTCAGTTCAGTTTCTAATTATATACCCAATTTGTGATTACCTACCTCCCACTCATAAATTCCATGAAGAACAGTAATCTTATATGATTTTGAATAGTTTTATATCCCTAGGATCTTTTCAGTCTAGAACATACTTAATAAGTATTTCCCACATGAATTAATAAATGGGTATAGCATAAAAATGATTGCACTTTGACTCTGGTAACCTCTTGTCATCAAAAGTACTTTCTCATTACCTTGATGCTAAAGTGTCTGTAATAACAGATTCGGGTTTTTTTTTACTAGTGTTTTCATGGTATTTATTCTTTGAACTAATACTTATTGAGTAACTACTATATATAATGGATCTGGAATTGCAGTGGCTAGACCCACTTTTTATTGTCAAGAAATTTATAACGTGTATAATACACAGAGTGTACTGCAAAGAATTATGCAGACATTTAAAATGATTTGAAATAAATGCTAGGCACATGCAGAATACTCTGAAAGTACTACCCTGGGTTAGACATGAAGGATAGGTGAGTGCTGCTGAATAAAATCTCAAGAATATGAGCTTGTTTGGAGGTTCTAGCAGGGGAGCACAGCTATTCATTTACCCTTCACTGAAGAACGGTTCTCCTCTATCGGGGAAGGTTTTCCTCTTTGACCGAGCGTGTAGCTTCAGGAGGGATGCACATGGAGTGGTGAGGGAAGGAGGGGACACCCACCTAGCCAGATGGATCAGCTGAATCAACCCTGGCGATCAATGGGGTGACAGATGTCGCAGCCAGATCGCCCTCACATCTGGGTCTCAAGAATATGAAGGAATTAGCTGCATAAGAGGAAGAAAGGTATTGCAAACATGAGGTAGTAAAAAAAAGGCACATTGTACTTTTAGAAAAGACTTAGAAGTACACGTACATTTATTATATGAGATAAGAAATTTGAATGAAAATTAAGCAGGGGCTTTCTTAATCACAGAGGGACTTTGAAATTTTAATCTGTGCTAGCTAATGAGCTTGGTGTGAAAGCTTATATTAAACCCTTCTAGAATATGTATATGTTTTGGGTCCAAAAATCTTACACTATGACACAACCAAACTTACAAAACTTCAGCTGTCCATGTGTCTTATTCCCACATTACTTTCACCACCCCCTTACTGATACAACAGAGGGAAAAGTTAAATAAAATATTGATTTAATGGTTGTGTTGTTTCAGGTCTAGACAAACTGCTTTCAGGACCATGTCCTCCTTGGAGAAGAAACTGTAACAGATCTCAGCTTTAGAACAGAACAGGTATGGTGTGAGGTAGCATTCTATGAGTATTTTACTGTAGAGCATCCAGCTTTAACCTGTTAGAAGACTCCATGGCCCATTTTTATCACCTTTACTTAACTCTGGTGGCAATAGTATTGGCAAGATAGGGCAAAATTTTTGATTGTGACCACATATACTGTTGATAAGACTATGAGAAAACAACACATACATTTTAGGTAAGAATACAAAAAAAGGTAAAACATCTGGAAATACAAAATTACGTATGCCTTTACCCTTTAATACAGAAATCCTACTTTTAAGAGTAAGCAACAGTGGAGACTTCCTATTAATCCTAGAACAACCAGATCAATCATTATCCTGAAATAGAAGAAGACTTCTAATACTTTGAAAGATATAGAGAGAACTCCCCTAATTTTAAATGGGAGGAGTATAATGAACATATATACTTTTTAGGCAAGATGTTTTAACAGCAGCATGGAAGAGAGGTTGAAGAGAGTCAATTTAGACCAGAGTCATCAAAATTTTTCTGTAGAGGGCCTGATAGTAAATCTTTTTGTTTTTGTGTGACACATTGTCCTTAACACAGTTGCTCAACTCTGTTGTTATAGTGTGAAAGCCGACATGTACAGTAAGTAAATGAAGGGTGTAGGTGTGTTCCAATAAAACTTTGCTTACACAAATGCACAGTAAACTGAATTTTGCCCATAAGCTGTAGTTTGGTAACTCCTGGTTTATTTATTTATTTTTTTTATTTTTTTATTTTATTTTTTCAACGTTTATTTTTGGGACAGAGAGAGACAGAGCATGAACGGGGGAGGGGCAGAGAGAGAGGGAGACATAGAATCAGAAACAGGCTCCAGGCTCTGAGCCATCAGCCCAGAGCCTGACGCGGGGCTCGAACTCACGGACCGCGAGATCGTGACCTGGCTGAAGTCGGACGCTTAACCGACTGCGCCACCCAGGCGCCCCATGGAAACTCCTGGTTTAAAGGTAGGGACAACAGTTAGGACATTCCTGAATTTACCTAAGTGAGAGATTCTGGTGGCATGAACAGTAATGGTAGCCATGGGAGTGGAAAGAAATGACACATATAAGTGGCTGGATCAAAATGAGTTGGTAGTTTATTGACGTGGGATATAAGGGAGAGATAGGAGGCAAGTATAACCACTAGGTTTTATATTTGGCAAATTTTGAAGGTCAATTATGCCACTAATCAAAGTAAGGAATGAAAAAGGAATAGTTCATTTTGACTGGTCATATATTGAAGTCCATTTAGTACATGTTGAATTTGAAGTGTCTGTGGCATGTAAAACCGGCTGTCTAGTGGGCAAATGGACACATAGGTGTGTGTACTCCAGAGATAGTTCTGAGCTGAAGAAAAATACTGAAAATCATTATTCTTTGAAAGTGAAAGCTAAGGGGGATGTATATGGCCACCAGGAAAAGCCTGAATTAGGAGCATCTCTTTGTGTTCCCATGATACCTGGTACTTCATTCAATTTAACACTCAAATATAATTGTTTTGGCTCCATATAATTGTCTTTTCTGTATTTACCATTAGACTGAAATCACCATGAGGGAAGAAACTTTCTGTGTCTCATTTATTGTCATTTAATATTGAGCTCATAAGTATTTTTGAATGAATAAATAGTAAGATAACTGGTAGGAAATTCAGAGGGTACTACTAACGTCAGACTCAAAGAAGGGAGAGTTAAATGAAAACATCAAATGTTGTAGATGAGAAGAGGAGGACAAATCCTTCCCTTGATGTTAGCAGTAGTGAGGTCATTGGTGACCTTAGTGAGAGTACTTTTAGCTGGTAATAGTAGAGGGAATAAGATTATAGTATTGGTAGGAATGAATGGATGAAAAACAAACTGAATTACATATATTTTTTAATAAAGGAGAAGACAATTAAAAAAATAAAAGAAGGCAATAATTAAAAGTGTATATGAGCACAAAGGATTTTATTATTCCTATTGTCTATTTTTGTTGGTTTAGGTTTTCCTTTGTTAGTTTTTAATGACAGGAGAGACATGAAGAGAAAGAGCCAATAGGGTGGAGGCAAGTACAAGCCTTCAAGGGTCCAGAGAATAGCAGATGATTTGGTCAGAGTGACAAGGCAAAGGGAAATGTTATCCAAGGAGACAATCAGGAAGGAGGCATGGGCAGACTTAGATGTTGATCACTTTGTGGGTGGGAGAATAAAGTTTTTCAACTTAGGAACTTCTCTCTTTCTCTTCCCAAAGAGAAGGCAAAGCCTGTTTCAAAAGGAAAGCAAAGTTCAGGGGAATAACCACTGGAAAGTATCCAAGCATGCTATTGAATTTATTTTGGATGATACCCAAGACACTGCAGTAGTGAACTCTGTTTAATATTTGGAAAACAGATAGTAGAAGCTTAGCAGTTTGCAGAATTAGGAGTTATTTTTATTGTGCATTAGGATTCAGTTCCTCCATTAACTACCTTTGTGATAATGCATGGGTTATTAGCTTTCTCAGCCTCAGTATCTTTTGTTGTAGTCTATCTCCCTCATTGGTTTGTTGGAGGAATTAAATAAAAATAAGTAAAGCACTTTTGTCTGCACTTTTGGTATATAGCAGGTGCTGTGTAATACAAGTATTTTTACCTTGAAATACCTCTAGAAGGAAATTCTGGAAAGGAAGGTGTAGTCATGAGTGCCATGATTGTTTTGGTTCAATTTTAATTTGAATATCGTACCTTAGTCAAGAGTTTTAGAAAATGAACGGTAATGGAGAAAGATTCCAAAAGCCCAGCCCAGTAAGGTTAACACCTGATTTTTAAAAAGCTCAGAATCATTTGAATCTAGGACTGCAAGACCAAGTAAGCTATAAGGTCTTGTGATTCACTTAAGGCAACACGGAAATACTGAAACATCTAGAATGTAAAAATTCCGTTTTGTAATTCTTGGAGCATTTCATTGTGTCACTGAGTTCCTACTGAAAGGAAATATGCATGTGAAGAAGAAATGTTAGCAGTAGGTCGCATTCATAAAAAAAAAAAAAATAATCTGGTCCACAGAGAAATATCCTGTTATTACTAGACCATTGCACAAGTTCTCCAAATGTAAGTTTGCATCTGTTAGAGGGAATGAGGCAGGTTTTCCACTGACCTTGACCCTGTGGCCTTCAGTCAGCTATGCAGGATGCACAGCTGTAGGCTCATACTCCAAGTTTTTAATTTTCTGCTGATTTTTTTGCCAAAATAAGATGTAATCTTGATAATTTATCAGCCTGTAACAACAGCCAGAAAACACTATGACAATAAGAAAAAAAAAATCGCACTTTTAACAAATTTCATCCACCCATTCAAAATAACTTGGATTTCTTGTGACCAGTGGCATAGCTATATTAGTTAAATTACAACCATGACTTATAATTTATCTTAGGCAAGAAAATACAAAATGTGATTTCACCAAACTATAGTATTTTTAATTGGAAGACACAAAAGACATTCCACTCTACTTTAAAGAGTGTGGGCTTTGGAGACAGAAGACCTGCATTAGGGATTTGACTTGGTACTTTGCTAGCATTATGATCTTGGGCAAGAAGCTTGACCGTTCCAAGCTCTTTATGTCCTCATGGGCAAAACTGGGAAGATAGTAAACACATTTCAAGGCTTTATGACATTCACAAAAAAAGTCAAAGTACTTTGAAAAGAGTAAATGCTCCCATATGCAATCTAACCATTTAATTATTTACTACTATTAGGAATGTGGTAGGGAATGATAAACTTAGAACTAATATATTGAGGAATAAAATGTATTCTTTTTTTAGACATTATGTAACTATGAATGTATTAGTAACACCTGATTAAAAGTGGACATTTTATTATATTTTAACAGAATTAAGAATAAATTTATATTTACTAAATATAAGCTTGTATCACTTTTAGGAGCAAATAAATATTTATTTCCAGAAACTGAAAGAAACTTTTAAAAAATTATAATAACAATAAATGGGAACTTTTATTGGCACTTTTTAATAGGCACTTTCAGTGCCCCCCAAATCACAAAAAATTAAATGTGGAAAAGTATTTTGTTTTATCATTTAAAAATGTGTCATGGGGCTACATCGGTTAACTGTCCGACTCAGGTCATGATCCTACGGTTGTGAGATCGAGCCCCCTTTTGAGCTCTGTGCTGGACGTGGAGCCTGCTTAGGATTCTCGCTCTCCCTCTCCTTCTGCCCCTCCCCTGCTCATGGTCTCTCTCTCTCTCAAAAAAAAAAAAACAAAAAAAAAAAAAAACAACTGTGTCATATAACATGAGCCAGCAGATTGTGACATGATGAGGGAAATCTGCCCTACTATATTCAACATACAGAAATGTCAGATAAAACATATCCAAATTTTAAGAAAATACCCACTTAAACTGGAAGTTAAGGACATAAAAGTCCTAGATTACAGACAGAAAAGGGAGAGTAAAAACCAAACAATGAAAAATATTTAAAGATATTGAAATCAGGTATTCAAAGTTACAGTCTTGAGCAGTGCCACAAATGTAAGTTCTGTCTCTTGAACTGTGGAAGGTAATAGTCTTGATTTGAGAGTGAATGTATATATTCAGCTAGTGATAATGCTTTTACCCAATGTCTAAACAGGAGCTAAATCTGAGTACCCTACATAAAGGTAGGAGCCTTTTTTCCATGAAAGAGCAGTCAGAAAATCTTCACCTGGTAGTATAAAGATGCTGCAAGAAATAGGAAGGGAGTTAGTTTACTTTGTATTCAGGGCATAGCTGGAAAGAATCACTCCTCCAGAGAGAAATTGGACTCATAGCCCAGACTATTCATGTAATACAGTAATCTAAAATGAGTAATTAACATCAATAACCATTAAAATCTCACTTTTCCCAAAATAAAATATGTTCAGTCTTGAAAAGGGCGATTGTAAAACCACATCATAGGAGTTCCTTCCTATTCTAGAGAACCTATAAATCCCACTGTAAACTCTCTGAAGATGAGCTCAGTAAAAATTTATGAATAGCCAAGATAATAAAAGTAGATAAAAAAATGATAGAATTCATGCACTGAGAATACAGATAATAGAGACATTCTGAAAGAAATACTTTAAGTAAATATCTACCGATTTTTCATAAGGCAAAAGATGGACATTATGGAAAAAGAACAGGTGGGTCTGTACAAGGATAAAAATAAATGTACAATAATGCAAGATATGGTCATTAAAGCATATTAGATATTAAAATAGAGCACAAGAGAGAATTGGAAAATAGATGTCTGAAGAGATGAATCCAACTCATCAGATAGAGATGGAAAATAAGAAAGACAAATTAAGATACACAGAGGATAAAAGTGGGTTGACCAATACATAGTTAATTGAAGTTCCAATGTAGAGACAAGAGAAAAAGAAAAGGCAGTAGTTGAAGAAATAATGACCAGTAATACATATCTTTTTTCCTTTCTTATCCCCCTACCCCCTTCCTTCCGCCCGCCCTCCCTCCTTTTCTTTCTCCCTTCCTTCCTAAAAATTTCTTTGACTTTCCTTGCCAATTTTTCTACTAAATCTTTTATTTCAGATATCATGTTTTTAATTTTGACTATTTTTTGACTCCCTGAAAAGTATTTTATCAAAAGTCTGTCTCTTTTATGTATTCAGTATCATTCTGCATCTAAATGGAATTTTAAAATATTTTTGTGTTTTCTGAAATATCATTTTGCCTTGGCATCAGTTTTTTTCCCCAACCCTTATCCTTCTCTCTCTCTCTCTCTCTCTCTCTCTCTCTCTCTCTCTCTCTCTCTCTGTGTGTGTGTGTGTGTGTGTGTGTGTGTGTGTGTGGTGTTGGTTTCCTTAAATGTCTAGGGATCCTCATGAGTAGGCTGATTAATTCATAGGTTTCTCACACCGAAATCCTTTCTCTGACTTGAGAGGTCTTACTGTATGATTTGGGCATATATGTACAGGATACTTATACTGATAGTCATCACTTGGGTGTGTTTTCACAGTATGCAGGCATCCTAGGTCACCCCATATCACAAATGCCAAAATAAATCTCTCCTTCATCTAGACAGGAATAATGCATAAAGTCACCCTGGCTTCTTTGAGACAGTTTATTTCAATTCTCTAGAGAGTGATTCTCTAGTAGGATCCTAGGAACATAGTTATGTGTATTAACTTGGTGGTCTTGTAGTTCAATTCCCAGCCCCCAAAAATCCATTGAAAAGACAAAGACAAAGAAAATATGAGAAATACACCTAGGGGCTTAAATTTGTGATTTGAAACCCATAGAAATTATTTTTTGCATTTTTTTTTTTTTTTGGTCTGTAGAGTGAACATTTATCTTTCTGTTTTTTAACCTGAATTAAATTTGTACTGTATATTATGGTATCCTCCATTTGAAAAATAATGGGTATAGGTGGCATATAGTTAGAATCAAATATGTTACTCCTTCATTTGAGACAAATACACTTTATAATCTTACTTCAGATGATCAGCATTGATGATATATATGAACATTGGTGATCAGTAAACAACTATTTGTTAACATTATGGTTAAAAATGGCCTTGAAGTGTGTATAAATTGTGTAACATTTTGGCATCTCTGACTCTATTAGTAATATGATTTATCACCTCAGCCTAGTATCCTCATGTTCAATAGATATTTACTAGAGATCCACAAGTTGTAGGATCCTTTTTCTAAGTCCTAAGTATGCATTAAACAAGATAATCTCTTTGCCTATGGGTCTTTTATGGCTTAGTATTGGTAGGACATGATTACATGTCCTATACACTTATCAGAAAAAGAGAAGTGAGCTAAAATTTATTTTCAGAGGCTTTTTTTTCGTGGGGAAGAGATAAAGTGTTTTTTTCCAGACACTGTATGCTCTGATACTAAGGATTTTTTTATACTCAGCTTTTTTTTTAAGCCATCTCAATTTAATATTTAAAATTCTTAAATTTTTAAACAGTTGTGAAATTATAATTCTGGGAATATATAGTGTTGCTTAACAGATCCCCTCTGAGAATACAAAACATATTATCAACTTTTATTAAAAAATGTTAATAATGTCCACATGATACTGATATGATGGCTTTCATTGCTACAAACCTTATATTACTACTACTTATTCTACAAGTTGAACCTGTTTGGAAAACAATATGAAATCAATTCTAACTATAAATATATATTTTAAAAAATTCTTCAGTTCTTTGGATTCATCATAATACACTGCTGGTTTATATTAATAAATAAAAGATTACATTCTTTAAATGTCTGTCACAGATACTGTTGAATTAAGAGTCAGGATGATTTGCCCGCAATGTGTTTGTGCGTTTATGTATATGGTAGAAGGACTTGCCCTTTACCAAAGGGTCCTCATCCTCACTTAAAAAAAAAAAAAAAGAAAAAGAAAAAAGATTTCTTGAACATTGTCGCATTTTGAAAACTTTGATTTCTGTTGTTTACTAACAGGGATTATCTATTATATAAACTCAGTCAGTTGTTAGTGGCTGTATTATAAAGACAACTGATGCAGTGTCAAAGTTTATTGGAAAAAAATGTCCCTAGATTCATTGGGATGTTTCTTCATGCCCATAAGGAGGGAATTGTCTTTGTTATAATTGATTGACCATGTTTAATATTCTCAGGTACTGGCACCAAAATTATCATGCTTAAAAGCAAAGGGAATAATTAGAGAAAGGGAAGTAGAAACATTACTTTTCCATCAAGGGTTATCATTCTGGAATCTGCTTAGCCTTTTCACTAGTTGAATATGGTGAACAATGACTGGACACTGCATGAAAGAGAGAAGATCATTAACTTTCTTCCACAGAACTAGAAGAAAAATGATACCACATGGACAGTATGAATCATAACCCTTCCCTCTTTAAAAAAGAAAAAACAACTAATAATCACAAAACGAAGATCTCTTTTGATTTATAACTTTTAGTATGCCATTATTACTACGTGACATTTGTTTATTGGGAAAAAAAGTAGAACTAAACAGTCATTGCTAGTTCTCAGTCCCCTCTTAATCATGTTATTAACGTTTGATTTCAGTGTTAATATTTGTTGAATACTTGCTGTGTGTCAAGCAGCATGCTAGATGCTTTGTGTGTGTTATTTAGTTGTCACGGTAAGTGTAGATGACAGATACTACTGTTTGTCAGTTTTATAAATCAAGAATCTAGAGGCTAGACAATTTAAGTAAATTACCCAAGGCCACATAGCTAGTAAAATAACATAATGCAACTTTACCTCATACTATTAATCATTGTTTATAGTGATTTTCATCATATTTTTAAAGTATGAGGTTAAATGTATTGATTTAGAAATGAAAAATTTATCAATCTAGAAATATTATATGCAGGATTTTTATTTTTTATTTTTTTTTAATTTTTCAATGTTTGTTTATTTTTGAGAGAGTGAGAGACAGAGCACAAGCGGGGGAGGAGCAAAGAGAGAGGGAGACAAAGAATGTGAAACAGGCTCCAGGCTCTGAGCTTAGCTGACCCAGAGGCCCCATATGCAGGAGTTTAGATTGTTAGATTACATTGTATCCATTAAACAAATGTTTGTATCACAAGATTCTTGTATTAATATGTACCATGAGAAACAGGGTTACACAACTGACTTAACCTGAATGAGAATTATAGCTCAAATTGGGACAAGATGAGAAAGTGGTCCAAGGGATCAAAAGTGACTCTGGAGAGCCAAGGAAATATGGAAGAAAAATGTATATGCCAATTAGTGAAGGGAAATAGAATCCCTTTCTTTCATTCTAAATTCACCAGGTGTTTTATAAATACTATTTCCAAACTTTACAGTTGATTACATTTTATATTTTATGATAAAAATGTCTGTAGCATTTACGTAATTTGTGCAAGTTTGCAAAGCAAATAAGTAGCAAAACAGAGATTTAAATCTAGCTGATGAGCCCAAGGCTTGTGCTCCTCAGCTGTGCCACGTTGCCATATTGGGACTACCAATCCTCTCTGTCCATCTAGAGGAAAGAACTAAGGGGTGGCCTTTATGTGAACCTTAGGTCTCTGGCAACCTCAGAGATCTAGGTGCTGCACGGAGTTAAGTATAGAATATCAGAGTATAAGAACTCAAACAGAATCAGTGAAGGAGGCAGCTGGGGCTCATCTGGAGTTTCCTGACCAGCCTCAGATCTTAGATCCTGAGAAGACAAATTTAACATTGAGGCAATTCCCATTTTTCATTCCAAGTAGATGCTCCCTCAGTCCCCTTAATTTCCCTCTCACCCCTATAACACAGTTTTCATTTCCACTTTGCTTTTTAAAGCTATTTGTGGTTTATTGGTGAGTAATCTTCACAGTCTATAAAAAGTCATCTCTCAGTGGTATTTGATATTAACTACTCATTGCTTCTTATGATATCTTCTGGGTTTCTACAAATCACATTTTACTGCTCTCTTCTAGGGGACTGTTCTTTAATCACCTCCTTTACTGTTATATTTTTCTCCATTTAGTCATCAAAATGGGGCATCCTGTAAAATTAGGCTCTATCACCTCAAATCTGATATTTCCCACCTCATATCCCATGTTCCTCCTTATTTGCCACTATCCAGAGGAAAACCATAGGTTTGAGAGGGGATTGTGGATTTCCTCCATAGAAATTTACATACTTAAGTCTCCAATATATTCCTTTCCCTCTTGTCTTGAGATCCTGTGAATACAAAGAGTCCAGAGGTTCAGAGTCTTGAGTTTTTATTTTCTACAGCATTTATTATATTACTAAATTATATTAGGCTGCTCAGCTGATAAAATATCACAGACTGGGTGGCTTAAACAACAAAACTCTTTTATCCCAGTTCTGGAGGTTAGAAGTCCATGATCAAGGTGCTGGCAAATTCGATTGTTAGTGAGAGCTCTCTTCCTGACTTGTAAACTGTCACCTTCTCACTGTGCCCTCACAAAATCTTTCCTTGGTACATGAGTGCAGAGAAAGAGTGATCTCTCTAGTGTCTTCTTAAAATGACACTAATGCTATTTGATCAAGGCCCACCCTCATTGCCTTATTTGACCTTAATTGTCTCCTCAAAGGCTTTCTCTCCAAATAGAGCTACACTGGGGGTTAAGGCTTCATTCAAATTGGGAGGAGGGTGGACACAAACATTTGGTCTATAACACTAATTTATCGCATTGCTCATACTAATTAGAATTTTTTTTATATGTTCTTGTCCTATCTTCTCAACTAGACTAGGAGGTCCTCATGGCCTAAAATAGTATCTTTTCCTTATAAATAGGAACATATTTCAGATGAAAGAAAACATTTTCATGAAAACAAAAGTAAAATTCTCAATTCTTATTCAATTTTATTTCCTTCTTACTCTTATGTGGCACATACACACTGAGGAGGAGAGAATTACAAAATAAATTCAGAGAATGAGAAGAAGCATGATTACACTCAGGAATAAAGTAAATATAAAGGTTTATAAAGAGGTAGAATTTGGAGAAAGACGAGAACTGGGCATGGCAAAGGGGAAAAAAAGGCTAGATGGGAATCTGGATTTATATATGTTAATATATTAAAAACAAAGTTGTTGTTTTCTTTAGTAACATATTAAGTAAGCCCTGGAACATGACAATGGGGTATTTCTGTATTATTCATGTTTTCCATTTTCAGAAAAATGCAATTAAAGAATAGTACATTAAGTAATATAGTATTCTACCACATGTCTGAGTTTAATATAAGAAAAAAAGAATGATTTTTTTTTTCTACCTACCCAAATATGGCAGACTTGGGCAAGTCTGTCATTTGAATGGGCATTGGAGGGTAGGACAGAGCAACCAGATGTCAGACTGAGTCTTGGATATGAAGAAGTATAATGTGATGACTCAAAAAAAAAAAAAAAAAAACTTAACAATTTTACCTAGAGCAAAAATTCAGTAATCATATAATTATTGGAATTTTCAGTATAATTTCTAGATATATATTATCTTCAATATACTTTTGAAGCAAAAAGAAGATATAATGCAAAACCAAAAAATAAGTAAGTAAATAAATGAAAAATAGGCTAAATGACAATAACCACCTACTTTGAAAACTAAGCAGAACTGAGTTTAGTGTGCCTAAAACTTGCAGAAATATTTCTTTTGGGAAAAAAAAAAGTCCTTAGATAAATAATTCAGAGAGATGACAAACCTTAAAATAGTTCATGTTTAGAGTATTAGACAATCAATAAATACAATGTAAAGAAAAGGTAAATTTGCAAAAATGAACTATTGGGACCTTATGAAGATAAAAAGCTTCTGCACTGCAAAGGAAACAATCAACAAAACTAAAAGGCAACCAATGGAATGGGAAAAGATATTTGCAAATGACATATCGGACAAAGGGCTAGTATCCAAAGTCTATAAAGAACTCACCAAACTCCACACCCGAAAAAGCAAATAATCCAGTGAAGAAATGGGCAGAATACATGAATAGACACTTCTCTAAAAAAGACATCCAGATGGCCAACAGGCACTTGAAAAGATGCTCAACATCGCTCCTCATCAGGGAAATACAAATCAAAACCACACTCAGATAGATACCAGCTCACGCCAGTCAGACTGGCTAAAATGAACAAATCAGGAGGCTATAGATGCTGGAGAGGATGTGGAGAAACGGGAACCCTCTTGCACTGTTGGTGGGACTGCAAACTGGTGCAGCCACTCTGGAAAACAGTGTGGAGGTTCCTCAAAAAATTAAAAATACACCTACCCTATGACCCAGCAATAGCACTGCTAGGAATTTACCCAAGGGATACAGGAGTGCTGATGCATGGGGGCACTTGTACCCCAATGTTTACAGCAGCACTCTCAACAATAGCCAAATTATGGACAGAGCCTAAATGTCCATCAACTGATGAATGAATAAAGACATTGTGGTTTATATACACAATGGAATAATACTATGTGGTAATGAGAAAGAATGAAATATGGCCTTTTGTAGCAACGTGGATGGAACTGGAGAGTGTTATGCTAAGTGAAATAAGCCATACAGAGAAAGACAGATACCATATGTTTTCACTCTTATGTGGATCCTGAGAAACTTAACAGAAACCCATGGGAGAGGGGAAGGAAAAAAAAAGAGGTTAGAGTGGAAGAGAGCCAAAGCATAAGAGACTGAGAACAAACTGAGGGTTGATGGGGGGTGGGGGGAGGGTAGGGTAGGTGATGGGCATTGAAGAGGGCATCTTTTGGGATGAGCACTGGGGGTTGTATGGAAACCAATTTGACAATAAATTTCATATTAAAAAAAAAATTTCAGTAAATAAAAGGTAAATTTTAAAGATCATTGTTGGAATACAGAGAGTGCTGGTTACGAAGATCATCAACATAAGCGTTAGGAAGTAGAATACCAGAATGACAGAGGGAGGAACATGCCACATGTGCCCCAGAGAACAAGCGAACCTTAGTAAAAGATGCTCCTAAGAATGGAAGTAACAATACTTTTAGGGCACAGCTGGAGGGGATGAATGCAATGCTCATTTTCATTATTTCTTGAGTACTTATTTATTAATTGTCTTTGTGAGAGCACCTAGGAAAACCATTTAGCCAATTTGAAGGATTATAGCTAAATTGGAATGAGTAAGATTTAAACAGGGCAGATAAAGTATGAAAAGCATTCCAGGTAAGGGCAGGTATTGTTTTTTGTGTTTTGTGTTTTGTGTTGTGTGTGTGTGTGTGTGTGTGTGTGTGTGTGTGTGCACGTGTGTTTGCATGGTTGACCTACATACAAATACCAATAAAATACTTTTCATTAATGCTACAGTTTATGATTCCTATGATATAATTAGAAATTCATTCTTTTCCTTAAATATTTCTGATTCTCAACAGGGGATAGCTACTCTAAAATATTTACTAATCAGTTCCTATTTGTCTAAAATTCAGAGGGGTAGAGCTTAAGACATATCCCTTGAAACCAGCCTCATAGCCTTAGTACTGTTGGCAGCCTTGCTTGCTTGTGTGCAGCTTTCCAAGTACAGGAACTCACTGATGGTGGTGGAGCCAGCAACGTTCTTTGGCTGCTAGGTACTTCTTTGTTCTTTCTTCTGGTCCACTGCAGGCCACCTTGGTTTTCACAAGGTAAAAATGGTTCTGAAGTAGGGTGGGACAGAACAAGCTTCATTCTCAGTTCCTCTTACTCCCACAGTCTCAAGGTTTCAGCTTTACTGGCCTAATGCCCAGCATTTTCCCTAAGCTGCACTGATGTCACTTTGGTGGGGTGCTATGTTTGGATGGGGTTCTACCCTCAGACCCACCTCTGGATGAGAGTTGGCATTGCCCACAGAACTGTGGTGAAGAAAGAGGCTCTCTGATGTAGTCTATTTTGCTTGTGAAGAGTTTCTTTTCAGAGCTTTTCAAGCCTGTGCAAATGAACAGAAGTCAGTCTGTGGAAGGAAATGCACCACTCAGCTGAACTTTGCAATAGTAAGTTTCAAAATCCAATGTACATAAGATTTTGAATCCAAGCCACATAGTCTATACTATTGCAAAAGAAAATGGACACCCTTGGAAAGGCAGAGAATGCTGAAATACAATGGCATATAAGCAAAACTAGAGGCAGTGTGGTTTTATTACATAGTGAAGTATAGGGCAGGGAATAGTAGAAGGTGAAACTGGAGAACTAGTTAGAGATCAGACGATAGAAGCCTTCATATGCTATGTAAAGCCACCTGAATTTTATGCTGTAAATAATGCAGAGTCATTAAAGCAGAATATACATACATTAATATTTTAGCAGGTCTCTCCATTTATAATGTAGATTATGGATATAAGGAAGGGATTGATAGCACATTCTAGGCGGGAAATTCTTTATAGCACAAAGCCATATTCATGACCTGAATTAGTGCCATAAGAGTTGAGGTAATTTTTATGGAAATGAAATGACAGGACTGATGAATACTTAGTATGTAAAACTTTCGGGATTTAACAATTGATCGGATGTGGGGGGTGGTGAAAGAAAAGAAATTTTGAATGACCCCCATGTTTCTGGCTTGAGTATCTGGTTGCCTGTAGATCATCTAAGAATAGCAGGATTTAAATATGACAGTTTGTAGTCAAAGAAGAATAACTTCTTTGGATACATATTCAGTAATCATTATTTCAAGACTAGATAAGATCATCCAAGAACATGAAAAAAATATGAAAAGTAGAGGATCAAGGATAGAACTCTTATTCCCAAATCTGCTAACCCAATAGCAACTCAGCTGACCCCTGATATTCCCTAATTATTTCTAGAATCCCCAATGAATGTTTCCCTGCTTCCACACATTATCTCAATGTCCTGAGGCCATGGGTCATCTTTCAACAAGTTATCCATACTCTAGGCTTCAGGGTCACTTGAGCTGTTTTATTACTCAGCTGCCTCTGGAAGCTGTCTTTCTGGCCCAATTTGCTCCTGCCAACATTCAGCTCCAGGTTAGATGTCCCTGAGTGGTCTTCCACACTGGAAAGAAAGGGTTGGTCAACTTTCACAAATGAAAAAAGAAAAAAAATAAAACTCAGTTCTACCAACACATATCCCAACACACAATTATATCCTAAGACTACTTAATAGTATTTGGACTGAGTATTTGGTCTGTTTTTAAAGTCTGATATCTCCCCAAGACAATGAGTACATTTTTTTACTGTGTTTTTCTGTAACTTCTATGTATCCAAAGAAGGCCTTTATGTCATATTTTTTGAAACAAAGAATTTTTCCATTGAGCTGACTTCCTGCCTTTCAAAGTTTTACTACATTTGAATGAAGATATATCTTAAAATATGAAACTAAGGAAAATAAAATTTTGGCACAGTTAGCACCTGATGAGAGAGCTACTAGGAACAACAACTTATAAGAGGCAGTTTGAGGGAAATCTCACAAGGAGGGAAAGAGAGAAAGAAACAGTAAGACACAGGGAAGAGGAAGAATGAGGAAAAAGCACTGTCAAGGAGTTTTGTATAGATGATGATTTTCAGAAAGTAAAGAGAAAATACTTTGTAGTTTGTGTGTATATGTGTGTTGTAGATGGTGGGGGGAGGGCAGGAGTAACAAAAATGAAAGGGAATAATTAACTTAATTGTGGTGCAAGATGAGTATAAGAACAATAGATCCAAGACAATTCCATTTGTTATGAAGTATCTTCTGTCAGAAACCTTATTCTCATCCCAGTGGATAGTTTTCTCACATCTGAAGGCCTGAAAAAATTTCAGAGGAACATTAAAATAACTAAACGCTAGTAATGAAATGGAACACTGGAAAGGAGAATATCTCTAGATTTTTATTACAAGTTAATTTAGATTTAGGAAAAAAATACTTAGAAATCATCTTTGATTTTAAAATATAAAGCACAATATTTAGTTCAGAACCCAAGATTTTTGAACCATAGCATTGGTACCATTCGAATCTCTGCAGTAAAAGTTGGAATACCCATAATAAAATATTATCATGTCAGTAATTTGTGAATCTAATCACAATTATTGCCCAATGCAATATATTTACATATTGAATAAAAGCAAGATATATTTACAAGCTAACTTTAGTATCATATCAAATCTGGACGACTTTTTTTAAATTAAAAAACTTTACTTCTTAGAGAAGTTTTAGGTTCACAGCAAAAATGAGAGGAAAGTACATAAAATGTTCCTATACCTTCCCCCCCCCCCCCCCCCCCCCCCCGTCCAAACACACACATTATGACCTCTGGCACTGGAGTGGTACATTTGTTACAATCAGTGAACATACATTGACACATTGTTATCACTCAAAGTCTATAGTCTACTTTAGGGTTTACTCTTGATGTTATAGATTCTATGGGTTTTGTCAAATGTATAATGACATGTATCCATCATGGTAGTATCATACAGAATAGTTTCATTGCCCTAAAAATCTTCTGTGCACTGTACCCAGTATTCTTTTTACTAACTCCATTGTTTTGCCTTTTCCATAATGTCATATGGTCTGAATCATACAATATGTAGA
This sequence comes from Leopardus geoffroyi, assembly GCF_018350155.1. Lineage (NCBI taxonomy): Eukaryota > Metazoa > Chordata > Mammalia > Carnivora > Felidae > Leopardus > Leopardus geoffroyi. The sequence goes on along the minus strand of NC_059327.1, from coordinate 100,165,687 downwards.
CTTTTTAAGTTGGCTTCTTTCACTTAGTAATATACATTTAAGTTTTTTTCAGGTCTTTTCATTGCTTGATACCTCATATCTTTTTTAGTGCTGAATACTATTCCATTGTTTGGATGTACCATAGGTTATTTATGCATTCATCACTGAAGGACATTTTTGTTGCCCCCAAATTTTGTCAGTCATGAATAAAGCTGCTGTAAACATCCATGTTTGTACACATACAGGTTTTTGTGTAGATGTAAATTTCCAATTCATTTGGGTAAATACTGAGGTCTGTGATTGCTGGATCATATGGTAAGAATTTTTGTGGAAAACTGCTACACGTCCTCCAGAGTGGTTGTACCATTTTTTATTCCCACAAGCAAAGAATAAGAGTTCCTGTCGCTCCATATCCTCAGCAGCATTTGGTGTTTTCAGTATTTTGGATATTGGTCATTCTAATAGTGTACTAGGATCTCATTGTTTTAATTTGTAATTCCCTAGTGACATACAATGTTGAACATCTTTTCATATACTTATTTCTCATCTGTGTATCTTCTTTGGTTCTTGATCAATTTTGAAATATCAATTAATAAATCAATTTATTAGAACTGGATTGTGGGGGTATTCATGTAAGATTGAATGTCAGACACATTTTACTAAAACTGCAATCACTATAATAACAATTAATTGTTGCTATGTTAGTCTCAAGTATACTCAAAATAGAGAATATTTAGCATCCTCTAAAATATAAAGGGTAATATGAATAATTTATATTCTCCCTATTATTTCTGTCTACTCCAGAAGACTAATGACAAGCCCTTCTTTTTGATTTAAGGAAAAGTTAACATAGAGGAAATTTTAAAATACTATCGGATCTTACCTTCTGTCATTCTCCTCAGCAAAACTGTGGAGGTGATGAGCAAGAATATTTTGGTTAAATGGCTAACTAGGTTAGTTATTCATTTTCACAGGGGATTTATTAATTACATTTATGAGGGGGGATTTATGTTCACAAAGAAAGGGCCTGTAGAATACTCATTCCATATTTTTCTGAAAAGTATTATTAAATCTGGCAAATATTTGCTATTTTTTCTTTTAGATATTAAAATGTATTCATATATCAGTTGAAAACAGGGAATGGTTAGACATTCCATTTGATACCTGTATTTATGTGTTTCAAACTATGTTTCTAGTTTGTGTTTTAAATTAAATTAGGAATACAATGGGTAAAGTTTATTTCTCATTTCTAATTTGATTTAACTGTTTATGGTGATAATAATGATAATATTCACCATGGCATTAATTTCAAAGAAAATAACTCTTCAGGTTCTTACCATGTTTATCTAAAAGAAAATGCCATAGATCTACATTAGAGATTCAGTATAAAGTTCATCCTCAGCTCTGTCATTCATTAAAATACACATCTCATTTTCAAAGTTACATTTCATGGACAAATTTAACTTGTTTAACAACATACCCAATTATATCATTGTATAGTCATTGTATAATATAGTTGATTTAAATATAAACATAGATCAGTTTTAAGAGGATAACTAAAACTTCACTGTCATGAGAGGCAGATGGATACTGAGGCAATTGAATCAAGAAGAAAGGAGACATTGGTCTTGTGGCTACACCATCCTTTGTCTCCAGTAACCCTTCTAATTCTGTTCTATTGGTTTGAATAATCAGGTTTCAGGAGCACAAGATTATCTTGGTTGAAATGGAGCCAGTTAAATTGAATGATGGCAGTATTTGCTTCGTGCCTATTAAGAATACTAAGAGTGAGTGGGTATGGATTTGTTTATTCCAGCAAAAATATTTATTGAGCATGCAGGAAACTGCAAGTTCCTACAAGTCCACCAGTGTAAGATCACTGGAAGATCACCAAGATTAAAATGGGAAAGGATCCATGTCTTGAATAGGCATATCATAGCTCCATCAGAGAAGCAGAACCACTATGACACATATAGAACAAGGAACTAATTTTAGCGATTAGACCTTGCATGGACCTCTTAACAAACTCCCATACTTATGTGTTTCTTATGCTTCTAAATTGGGTTACATGGTGACCTGAAGGGGATGCTGGTTCATTGGTCATGAAGATACACATGGACCTGGCTCAAGACTTGAGAAATTGAAGGAGCTGAAGAACTGACTAAAACCGCCTGTCAACAAGATGAGCCAACAAATCAGCAATGGTATGGGTGAGCTATGGTCATGCTTGGCCCTTCACCAATTTTCAGAGGAAAAATGACTTCTGCACAATTTTAATCTGGACACATTCAGAGAAGGGGATTCTGGGAAATGTGATTCCAGCTTAGTTAATGTCCCACAGTACAAAACCACTACAATGATTACATAGTTCTCAGTGATACCAATCAAGCACTTAAATATGAAGTATAACTGGTTCAAGTCTGATGGAAAAGAGGTATAAAATGCCTTGAGATAAAAGGAGTTGAAAATTCAGAGAAGTTAAAAGAAAAAAAAAGCTTGAACTCTCATCTGAAGGATAAGAAAACTTTACCAAGCAAACTTAGAAATGAAGTCACTTTTTAAAAAGTAGAATGAGTATGTGCAAATGCCTGATGAGAGGTCCACAGTACCTGTCTCAATCTATAGATGGAAGTTAATCTGGACTTTGAAATAGTCTCTGAAATAAAGTTCTTTATCTAACTTTAGCTATGTAACTACATGTAAATATAGTTACAGACATCCATGTATGATATATAATTATAGATATTTAGAGAAATATTGAAAGCATTCAATTTATAGACAAATTGAAAGGTATTCAAAGAGAGGAATAAATATATATCCCTCTATTAGGAGTTCCTATCTTCAGAGTCTGTATGTGCAGTGGATAATTAGAAGCAGCTCTGGATTCAGACCCTTTAAGGTCTACCCTGCCACTTACTAGCTATGTGAACTTATTCAAAGTACTTCACTTTTCTTTCCCAGTTTATAATATATAGAAAGAAAATGACAATGTCTGTCTCTTAGCGATGTTGAAAGAATTAAATTCTATAACACATATAAAGTGTTTAGAGTAGTACCTCAAATACATCAAATATTCTGTCCTCTTATTACTTGTCTTCTGGGGTTTGGGTCCTACCTTGTTTTTATCATTTATCACATGGGACCTGGAGAAATACAAAAATAGGATGAACCACTGATATAGAGTGTTGTAAAACATTAAAAAAGAAAAACAGATAAAAAACAAAGAAACAAAACACAAAAGTGCCTTTCTAGAAAAAAAAAAAAAGCAGATTGTTTTATTGTCATAGGAAAGAAATGAATTCCCAGAACTGCTTTTCTATCGGTCTAATAAACCAGTAATCATTCTATAGCCATGGTAACAAGTAAAACTCAAAACTGGATTTAAATCTCTATAATTGAGCAATGAAAACTTGCTTCAGTGAACATACTTCTGAAAGCCAATCACTTACTAATAGCTTTATGTCTTGAAAGTCATGCAGTTGACAGTCAAGTCACTCCAGTGATCATGCTTCTAAGACTGACATTTAATCACTGAGTCTGCAATCAACACAAATCAAGCTTCTGTAACTAACACAAAATATGGTTCTATGGCTGATGTCAATTCATTCTTGTTCCCATAAAAATGTGACTTGAAACACTCTCCTCCCCAAAGACCTATATAAAATTAGTAATTTACATTAATCTGATCAGTATAGCCCTCTTTACTTAAGTCAGCACTAAACCAAATCAAACTCTTTGGTTTAAGAGTTTGAGTTGAAGTTTCATTCTTTTACAATTATGTAGATTTCTCCAAAATAGTTTTGAAGAACTTTACTTGACAAGGTGACCTAGGATCTTTAGACCAACAAATATACCCGGGGTTTTGTACCCAAATTTCATTTGTCCTCTGGATTTGCTGCCAGGTACAACTATTTCAACAATGATCTGAGCTTTTGTTTCACTCATCTCTCATTGCTAAATTTATGTTTTTATCCTAGAATTTGTTTCTAAGTAGTTTTATTTTATAAAACTACTAAATGTTTTGGTTTGATGGTGCACTGTTTTTTAAATACTTGTGCCACTAATATACCCAGCAATTGCTTTTAATTTTTTTCTTTCTCTTCATAAAAAAAGACCTATCTCATGGTTTTTATTTTTTATGGATTGTCTTATGTAAATTGAATCAATGGGTGCTTCATAGGGAATGGTGAGAGATACCAGCTGGGTAAACCTCCAGTATAATCTAAATCAGCCTCGAAGAATAACAATTAGAGGTCCATTAGACTATAGGGTTAAATTGGGCTAAGATGACTGGTCAAATCCTGCCTTCACTGGCCTCAAACTCGTGAGTTCACTTGCTATTTTGTTGATTTGTGGAAAAATGTCCCTTTAATTCATATTCCCTGGTCAGTGATTATTGCATCATTATTTGCAGGCCTCTTCCTACCCTTTGCTTGGGGTTGGGTAACATAGAATATCATTTATAAACAAACACATGTAACAGATTTTAGAGGTTCTCTCTTGTATATATGGGTTTGTGTACGTCAAAGCTGCCACAACTTCCTGGCATTATTCATACATCTTTCTTAAACTCCCACTATATTCCCAGATACTGTATTTTCCTTGGTAAAAGGTTTAGATATTAGAAACAAAAATAATTTTGAGTAATTTTAATGTTTCACAATTATTATACTTTTGAAGAAAGCCAGAAAATTAAAAGTAATGCCAAATATTTAGAGGTCACCTCTTTAATTGATATCCGAAGCCTCAAAACCACTCAATAGACTGTTTTAAAACTTTCCAAATCTTCTGAAACTTCTCTTGCATCTTTCTCTACTTTACCTTCATAATCCACTTACATCTTTTCTCCTGCCTCTAACCTCTTAAATGGGCTGCCTTTTCCTTACCACTTTTCTCATAAAAAGAGCAGCCATGTTGTACCGTATCCCCTTAAAACTGCTGGAAGGAAAGAAGGCTCATTTACAGAAGCAGATAACTCTTATCTAGACACAATTTGAGGTCCATCAATACATTTTTCTCTTTTTTTAACCTCATGAATTTAGGCAGAAGTTTTCTGAAAAATTGAGAATTGTCTTAGGTACTTATCATCCTAAACTACCAGATATGTACCAGCAAGTACTTAATTATCAGCCTTTCATATGAGGAAACATAGGTAGAGGTAGGAAGATGGGAAAGACTAGGAGGAAACCCTACTAACCCAGTTGTGTATGTTTTAAAAATATCCATGAAAGACCAAGGGAATAATATGAAATTCACTTCATAAAGCCATTTCAGAATTCTTTCTCTTACAGTACATGGAACAAAAAATTCAAAGTTGCAAACAAAATAGAGGTGAATCAATAAGAGATTTTAAAATTAGACTAGTTTTCAAAAGAGATTCTGTAGTAGATACATGAGAAAAAATAAATGGAAACCTTTTCTGTCCTTTGTAACTAAGCTTACACCTAAAATTATAATAGGACAATCAAAATTGCACCAACATTCTTCTCAAAGCTAGAACAAGCAATCCTAAAATTTGTATGGCACCACAAAGACCCGAATAGCCAAAGTAATTTTGAAGAAGACCAAAGTGGGAGGCATCACAATCCCAGACTTTAGCCTCTACAACAAAGCTGTCACCATCAAGACAGCATGGTATTGGCACAAAAACAGACACATAGACCAATGGTAGAATAGAAACCCCAGAACTAGATCCACAAACGTATGGCCAACTAATCTTTGACAAAGCAGGAAAGAATATCCAATGGAAAAAAGACAGTCCCTTTAACAAATGGTGCTGGGAGAACTGGACAGCAACATGCAGAAGAATGAAACTAGACCACTTTCTTACACCATTCATAAAAATAAACTCAAAATGGATAAAGGACCTGAATGTGAGACAGGAAACCATCAAAACCCTAGGGAGAAAACAGGAAAAAACCTCTCTGACCTTAGCTGCAGCAATTTCTTACTTGACACATCCCCAAAGGCAAGGATATTAAAAGCAAAAATGAACTATTGGAACCTCATGAAGATAAAAAGCTTCTGCACAGCAAAGGAAACAATCAACAAAACTAAAAGGCAGTCAACGGAATGGGAAAAGATATTTGCAAATGACATACCGGACAAAGGACTAGCATCCAAAATCTATAAAGAGCTCACCAAATTCCACACCTGAGAAAGCAAATAATCCAGTGAAGAAATGAGCAGAATACATGAATAGACACTTCTGTAAAGAAGACATCCGGATGGCCAACAGGCACATGAAAAGATGCTCAACGTCGCTCCTCATCAGGGAAATACAAATCAAAACCACACTCAGATACCAGCTCACGCCAGTCAGAGTGGCCAAAATGAACAAATCAGGAGACTATAGATGCTGGAGAGGATGTGGAGAAACGGGAACCTTCTTGGCACTGTTGGTGGGACTGCAAACTGGTGCAGCCACTCTGGAAAACAGTGTGGAGGTTCCTCAAAAAATTAAAAATAGATCTACCCTATGACCCAGCAATAGCACTGCTAAGAATTTACCCAAGGGATACAGGAGTGCTGATGCATGGGGGCACTTGTACCCCAATGTTTATAGCAGCACTCTCAACAATAGCCAAATTATGGAAAGAGCCTAAATTCCATCAGCTGATGAACGGATAAAGAAATTGTGGTTTATATACACAATGGAATACCATGTGGCAATGAGAAAGAATGAAATATGGCCTTTTGTAGCAATGTGGATGGAACTGGAGAGTGTTATGCTAAGTGAAATAAGTCATAGAGAGAAATACAGATACCATATGTTTTCACTCCTATGTAGATCCTGAGAAACTTAACAGAAGACCATGGGGGAGGGGAAGGAAAAAAAAAAAAAGGTTAGAGAGGGAGAGAGCCAAACCATAAGAGACTCTTAAAAACTGAGAACAAACTGAGGGTTAATGGGGGGTGGGAGGCAGGGGAGGGTGGGTGATGAGTATTAGGGAGGGCACCTGTTGGGATGAGCACTAAGTGTTGTATGGAAAGCAATTTGACAATAAATTTCATATTAAAAATATGAAATTATAATAGGAAATTGCTAGATGCTCTCTAACATTTGGCTATAACATTTTTTTCAATAGCCTCAGAAAGTAAATTAGCCAAAATTAAAAACACTTAAGGTCCTCCAGATAAACTGTCAACCTTCAAAATAAAAACAAGACCAAAAGGTCCTCTGATTTCTTAGAATTGAGAGCCTATGGAGAGACATAGATTTTACAAACAGAAGGGTCATTGGAAGAAACAACCTCCCACACTTGGTAAGAAGCAGAAGGGTGGGTATCCAAACTGTGTCTGTGATTTCACTCATAAGAGAGACTGGTTTTCAACAATTCTGTTTCCTCTGTAGGCTCCCAAGAAGAATTACCTATAAATGTAAATGGCCATTACTATCTTCTTGAAAATATGTGTGTCATTATATATTTTATTAATTTCACCACCATAGAACATTAGTTCCTACAGAGCAAAGTTTCATATTATCTACAAATGATGAAATAAAGCAAATTGAATGGTAGTAAGTATGAAAGAGAGGAAAAGGTATTTTTGCTTATAGTAAAAATGTCTGGTGGAGCCAGAAGATAATAAAAGACAGCACTGAATGTATACATTCTGTAGTACAAGTCTTCAGGAGAAGTGAACATATTTTGCCTTTATTTACTAAAACCATTTAAGTAGTGGACATTTCTACAATCCTAAATCTTTTAGTGCCAACCTGTAATTGTACTTTGAGATTATTATTATAAGCACACCACTTGATTCTCTGTTACATGACTCCTGACTATTTAATAAATAAATAGGAATCCACTTTCTAACAGGGCTACCAGATAAAATTTACCACAGAAGGATTATTTTTAGAAAGTCTGTAATATAGCTGATATGGACATCAATATGCATAATTCAAGACCTAGAATCCCAAGGCAAAAGGCAGTGAGAGGAAAGGAGTCTGCAGGAATTCAGATGAGTCTTTCCTGATTACCTTAAACTTTTCTTTCTGCATGTACATGGACATGTTAGGCATGATTTAGGACTATCAAGTAAAAAACTTAGCACAAACTAAAGACATATGCTTATTATAGACCATATCTTGATCCAGTAACCATTGTTTATTTTCATTTGCCTCAGAGAATCTGCAGCCTCAACTAAACCATCAAAACATTATCAGATTTTAAATGAAGACTACCTTTAAATATGAGAGTTCTACATACAGTACACTCTATGTTGCTAAATGAAAACACCAAACTAGTTTATTACCTATTATGAAGTCTAGTTTTCTCATCTTACCATCAAATTAACATTTTCGATACATTAAGTCTCTTAGTCCTCACTAGTAAAGGAGAAGCCCAGATTGTTTTTCTCAAGTTTAAGGAAATATCCATAAACAGAATGGATATTTTGGATAATCCCCTGACAAATCCTGGTTTAATAGTGTTCATTGATGGGTCTTATTTTTAAAATAAAAAGGGACAATAGTAGGCAGAATATTCAGTAACTACTTCAGACTCTCTTGTACCATCCAGTCTCCTATCAAAAATCAAACAGTCTCAAGTGTCCAACTTTGTGGTCTTCTCTAGAGCATAACTTGTTCTTGTAAAAGGTGGACAATACCAGTAATAAAATGATCACTGTTCTAGACAGCTTTCTTTAATAAAACAAAAAGATAAGTTCATGGAGAGATTCAAGAATTCCAATCATAGGATAATAAATTTGTCCCTCAATTCTGAAAAGAAAAAATGGTAACAATCTGGGTATAAAATACATAAGAAAAAATATCCGGTAATGTTAAAATGCCTGCCATTAAATAACTTCAAAAAGACAGTCTGCAAAAATTCTCTTTGAGACAGTCCATCAGAGTATCTCTTAAATTTGAACAACTTAGTTTTTTTATAGTAGCATGATGACTGAGTTAACTAAAACAAGCTCCACTTGGGAAGTATGAAGCATAAAAAAGAATTTTTTTTGGATTTATTAAAAATTAATGCAACAAAAGAAAATTAATGCAACGAGAGGACTTCTACTTCTTTTTTGTAATGGAGTAAAAGGTAGTGTGCTTGCCATCCTGCCATAAATAACTAGAAAGTAAACAAAATATATGAAATAACTGCATTATGATAATTACTTGTATTAGAAAAAAGAAAACAGCAGCTCCTGGGTGGCTCAGTCATTTAAGCGTTCTACTTTGGCTCAGGTCATGATCTCAGGGTTTGGCTCGTGAGTTCGAGCCTGGAGTCGAGCTCTGTGCTGACAGCTCAGAGCCTGGAGCCTGCTTTGGATTCTGTGTCTTCATCTCTCTCTGCCCCTCCCCCCCTCTCAAAAATAAACATTTAAAAAAAAGGAAAAAAAAAGAACAACATAAACACAAGATTGCAGGTTAAATAATGAGAAAAAAAGAAGTATAAAGTAATCTCAGAATATGTACAGAAAGTAATAAAGAGCAGCAATTAACTAAAACATGGAGAAGGAATAGAGAAACGAAACCCAAAAGTAGTTCTTTACAAAGATGGACAAAATTGATCAATCTTTACGTAGACCAATGTTGAGGAGTGAAAACATGACAACAATACAGATTTCAGAAACTTTAAAAAAAATAGTAAGCAGATATATTATAATCACTCTTCAGAAGAAGTATGGATTACTATACAAAATTTGGTTCAGATGTCAAGACTGATGATGCCATATGCATGCCAAGAAGATATGAAAATGTTTATTACTTGCATGATGAAGCTTTTGGGGAGAGCAGAGAAGGAACCCAAGCTATTTGAAAATGGTTTGAGAGAGCACGAAAAGGAGACTGACTTGATTTTTGTTTTTAATTGTGGTGATGGGATGGGGTTGGGATGAGGGTCCCCTGTGTAGGTAAGGGCTTGCATGGTTTGAAATTCCCGTTTCTATCAAAGGAAGGAGCATACAGGCTCATTATGAGGCAAGCGGGAAACGCAACGGGCTGAGGTTTAAAAGCTGTCAGGACTCATACGTCAACAAATAGAGTCAGTCTTTTTATTACAGGACATTATGAACAAATTTATGGCAATTTTATAACTTGAAATAGATAAATGATAGATTCAAATAATCAAAACTTGAAAAAGAAGCAACAGAAACTCAGCAATAGTGTATATGTGTGGGTGCGTATGTATTTGTATGGAATCAACTTCACAATTAGTATCTTCTTAGAAAGAACATAGCTTCACTGTTGAATTCTTTTAGGAAAAATTAGTGGCAATCTTATGCAAACGTGATTAAAAACAAAACAGAAAACAATATTTACCAACTAATTTTGGGGGGCAAACACTGTCATAATTCCAGAAACAGACCAAGACATGACAGGAAGGCAAAAAACTTTGAAAATCTTAGGAATATCGACACACAGTCCTTAACAACATTTCAACAAATTAAATTAAATGCTATGTAAAAAGCATAATACATCATGACCAAGTAGGAATATTCCAAGGATGCATATTTGGCTTAACATTCAAAATCAGTCAGTATAATTCATAATATGAACAGAAAAAAAGGAGAAAACTAAGACCATCTCAATAGATGGCAAAAAGGCATTTGCCAACATTTAGTACCTATTCATTATTAAACAAAACAAAACAAAAGAAAAACAAAAACTCTCAGCAAGCTTGAAATGAAGGAAGCTTCCTAAATCTGATAAAGGTCACCTACAAAAAAAACCTGCACCAGACATCATATTTTGTGAAGTATTAAATGTTTTCTCCTAAGCAAAATGAGAGTTATGTTCACTGGGATCATATCTATTCATTATTGAACTAAAGGGCCTCACCAATGTAGTGTACAAGAATAAGAAACAATAGGATTCAATAAGAATCTGTAAGAAACAAACAGTAAGAAACAAAAAGAGATTGAAAAGGAAAAATAACCTGTCTTGATATCTAGACATTAAAAATCCTAAGAAATAGGGGCACCTGGATGGCTCAGTTGGGTAAGTGTCCAATTTCAGCTCAGCTAATGATCTCGCGGCTTGTGAGTTCAAGCCCTGTGTCGCGCTTGTGCTGACAGCTCAGAGCCTGGAGCCTGCTGTGGTTCTGTGTCTTCCTCTCTCTCTGCCCCTCCTCCACTCATGCTCTGTCTCTCAAAAATAAACATTAAAAAAAATTGTAAGAAAAGAAAATCTTAAGAAATATATTAAAAAGCTTTTAGAAATAAGTAAATTTAAAACAATCAAAGGTACCAGGTCAACACAGAAGAAGCAATTATATTAAGTATGAATATTCTAACTATTCATGAATGAAATGTAAAAATAAATATGCCCTTTTTTAAACAAATTTTATTCTTTTTTTTTTTTTTGATGTTTATTTTTGAGAGAGAGAGAGAGGTGTGTGTGAGCAGGGTAGGGCAGAGAGAGAGAGAGAGAGACGGAGACACAGAATCCAAAGCAGTCTCCAAGCTGTTAGTACAGAGCCTGATGTGGGGCTTGAACTCATGAGGCATGAGATCATGACCTGAGCTGAAGTCAGATGCTTAACTAACTAAGCCACCCAGGCAGTCCTGAATATGCCCTCATAAAAGCATGAAAGAAAATGAAATATTTAGTCTAATTTAATAAAAATATGTGCAAGACATGTACATTGCAACCTAAAATACATTGGTTGAAATCAATTAAAGAATTCTATATATATGGAGAGATAAGTCATGTTCATTAATTAGGAGACTCAGGGCTATTAAGATTTCAGTTTCCCTGAAAGTGAATCTATAAAATCTCAATTTAAATCCTTCTAGATTTTTTATTTTTAAACTTACAAGCTGATTTTAAAATTATAAGGAACTATAATAAACTTAACAAAGCCAGAATAATTTTGAGAATCAACAGTGTTGGGGGATTTACATTAACTGCTTTTAAAAATTACTATAAAGAAGCTTTCTTAACCTGGACACAGTTGATATTTTGGGTTAAATAATTCTTGCCTGGAACTTTCTTGTGCATTGTGGGATGCTTATCAGTGTCTTTGGCCTCTAGTAGCATCTTCTACTTCCTGTAGTTGTTGTTGTTGTTGTGTGTGTGTGTGTGTGTGTGTGTGTGTGTGTGTGTGTGTTTTAAGTTTATTTATTTTGAGAGATAAAGAGAGCAGGGGAAGGGCAGAGAGAGAGAGAGAGAGAGAGAGAGAGAGAGAGAGAGAGAGAGAGAATCAAGCAGGTTCCTCACTGCCAGCGCAGAGCCTGATATGGGGCTTGAACCCATGTACCTGGAGATCGTGACCTGAGCCGAAATCCAGAGTCAGACACTCACAGAAGTAAGCCACCCAGGCACTCGTCCTACCCTCTGTATTTGTGACAACAAAAAATGTTTCCAGACATTGCCAAATGTCCCCTGCAGTCCAGATCATTCCCAGTTGAGAACTACTGTTATAAAGTTGTGTAAGTAAGACAGTGTTGGTATTGGCCATGGGATCAAAATAAAGTTCATTGGAACAAAATAGATATTGTACAAGTAGACCAACATGTAGTCTATTGATGTTTTTTACAAGGTGCCAAAATAATTGAAAGAGAAGAGGTAGTCTTCTCAACAAATGGTTTCAGAACAACTGGATATCCAGAAGGAGAGCAATACATGTCAACTCTTACTTCACAACCTACATAAAAATTAATTCAAAATAGATCACATTCCTAAATGTAACACCTAAAACTCTAAACCTGCAGGAAGAAAACAGGAGAGAGTATTTATGACAATGGAGTAAGTGAATATTTTTTAGATCAGATCACTGATCTGATCATAAACCTGAGTACATAAATTAAATAAGAAAAACTCCATAAACTGTACTTTATCAGAATTAATAATTTCTGTTCTCTTAAAGACAGTTAAGAAAATGAGAAACCATGTTACCAAACTGGGAGAAAATACTTCTGATATTTGCAAATGACAAGGAATGTCAAATCATTCTGCTTTCTGCTTGATACAAATTGTTATCAAAAATGTATAAAAAAGCATAATAGTTACCTACGAATATGTAAAAGAATCTATAAAGAACTCCTATAGTTGAACACAAAAACAAGTAGCCACCTTCCCAAAAAGAGGCAAATGATTTGAACACTTCGTAAAAGAAGCTGAACAAATGGTCAAAATAAAAAGATGTTTTTTAGATGTTTAATATCATTAATCAATTAATCATTAATCAATTAATCAATATCATTAATCATTAAATCAATCATTTAATATCATTAATCAATGCAATGAAATGTCACTACACACATCATAGAAAGGCTGAAATTAAAACGACTGACAATATCCACTGTTTGTGAGACTGTGGGCCAACTGGAGTTCTAATGCATTGCTGGTGGTAATGAGAACTAGTACAAGTATTTAAAAAAAACAATTGCTCAGTTTCTAATACAGTTAATGAGCACCTTCCATAGTATCCAGTGAATGTACTTGCAGGTATTTACCCAAAAGATATAAAAATTTGTATCCAGCCAAAGAGTTGTACATAAATGTCCTTGGAAGCTTGGTTTATAATATTCCAAAACCGAAATGACCCAAATGTTTAACAGGTAGAAAGATAAGCAAATTGTGGTATATCCATTTAAAGGAATATTCCTCAGCCATAAGTAGGAGCATGATATCTATCTTATGCATGTCTTAAAAACACTGTGCTTAGAGAAAGAAACCAATCACACACACACACACACACACACAAAGTGTATATTGCATGATCCCATTTATATAATTTGCATTACCATAAATCTATTAAAGAGGCATGTAAGAAACTTTTGGGGTGATAGAAATGTTCTACAAGGTTATTTGTGTATTCTTTAGTTGGGTGAATCCTTTATGGGACCACATCCTTTTAAAATGTGTATTTTTATGTATGTAAATTATACATCAATAAAGCTATGATACAAAAAATTAAATAGAAATAAAAATAATTTTTTCCCAAAATTTACATGTAACACCTTTAAGAGTAAGTTGTCTAGGATGTAGCCCCAAAATGGGGATTTTCTTTCTTCTTTTTCTTGTTCCCTCGTTTCTGATCCTTCACAGATGATACAAAATGAAAGAGGAACTTAAAACGATAATTCCTAGGGGCACCTGAGTGGCTCAGTCATTTAAGCTTCCGACTCTTGATCTCGGCTCACGTCATGGTCTCATGGTTCGCATTGGGCTCTGCACTGACAGAGATTCTGCTTGGGATTCTCTCTGTCTCCCCTCTCTCTTCCTGTCTCTGCCCCTCCCCTGCTTGTGCACTCTTTCCCTCAAAATAAATAAACTTAAAAGAATTCCTAAAGGGAGGCATGCTTATTTTGAATTTTAAACTTTATGTAACTACTTATATATCTATTTTACTAACATGAACATTCTTATCTACTTACTTCATGAAAACATGAATTCTTATTGTAATTGAAATAATTTGGCTTCTTTAGACAGGAACTCAATTCTTACTGAGTTTTACAACCTCAAGCTGGATATATATTAAATTTTTTGTTTAGGTAACTGTTTTGAAAAATGCTATACCAAAATATTTATTATAATAATAGCTATAATAGCAATAGCTAATTTCTAATTACTCACTGAAGGTACACATGCATATATTTATTTACACATGAGTTTTTATATAAACTAGACAAGTTAAGAAATCTATGCAATAATAATTATGCAGAAACAAACTGTGCAGAGCTTATACTGGGATACTATTTTCATTCCTAGAGTTCTACTGCCCTCTGCTGATTACTATAGCCTATATTAATGGGGAATTAGAATCCATAGGAACTGTGTAGCTCCTGGCAAATACATGAAGACCGAACATAAAAGTAATAACCTCAGAATTATCTCCATCGGTTGATCTCAATTCTATGGTGTATTATATCCACTAAAGAAGAAACATGAATCTATATAGAGTTAGAATTGCATGGAGTGTAGCCCTTTAAAAGGTGAGGTGACCTTGGAAAGGAGATACCTTCTCATTTTATTGAAGTCAAATTTGAGGCTCTCAAAATTGAAGTGACTTTATCCAGTTTAATTCGATGATTCAGTGGTGAACCCAGGAATAAAATATAGAGCTTGTCTCTATTCAAACGCATCCTAGCCAAAATACACCTCTGCTGAACACATAATCACACAGATTCCCAATTATTTATAAAAACCAGATAGCAGAGAGTATTATGAAAAATAATTGAATGTAGCAACTTTTTTTTCCCCAGGTACCCTTAAACACTATATACAAAGAGCTTCCTTCCTTCCTTTCTCCCTTCCTTCTTTTCTCCCTCCCTCGCTGCCCCGCCTCTCTGCTCAATCTTTCTGTGTCTTTTACTTTTCCTCTCTGTCCCTCTCTTTTCCTTCCTCTTCATTTTTCCCTTTGCGTGTCAGAACAATAATTACAGAAGACACTGACAATGACTGATAAGAACAGTATGAGGCCAAGATAAAGAGCCACATAATTGTTCATTTCCAGTATACATTCATATCAGTATCAGTAAATCTAGTATTGTTATGTTAACCCTGTATCCCCAAAAGAAAAATTTATCAAATGGAATGTAGTGTTATGTCCAAATCTTTTGCCTTAAGCCTTTCAGACTTTGTTCATATCCAAAGTTACTTAGCAACTTTTCTTCCCATTCCCTTCAGTGAGATTGTTTATAATACAATTGTTTTTATATTGTATATATAATCATTTATAATACCGTTATATTCTCCTTTCACAGTCTGGATTCCATCCCAGGCTCCCCAAACCTATTAAATGATTTTTTTAATTTTCATACATTAAGGTTTACTCTTCGTACTATAAAGATCCATGGGTTTTGATTAATGCTTAATGTCATGTATCCAACTATTATCGTATTATGCAGAATAGTTTTGCCACCCTAAATATCTTCTTTGTTTTACCCACTCAGCCCTCTCCCCGAACTCCTGACAACCCCCATCTTTTTCTTTAAATTTTATTTACTTAGACATACAGTGCAATATTGGTTTCAGGAGTAGATTCATCACTTACCTACAACACCCAGTGCCCAAAACAAGTGCCCTCCTTAATACACATCATCCATCTAGCGTATCTCCCACCCACCACCCTCCATCAACCCTCAGTTTTTTCTCTGCCTTTAAGAGTCTCCGGTATTGTTTTCCTCTCTCCTCTTTTCCAACCCTCCTTCCCTCTCCTCTTTCCCTTCTCCTTCCCTTATATTCATGTTTTTTTTTTTCTTAAATTTCACATTTGAGTGAAATCATATGGTATTTGTCTTTTTCAGATTGATTTATTTTGCTTAGCATTATACATTTTAGCTCCATCCACATCATTGCAAATGGAAAGATTTCATTCTTTGTGATGGCTAAGTAATATTTCATTATATATCTTTTCATATCTTCTTTATCCATTCATTGGTCGATGGACATTTGTGCTCTCTTTAGAGTTGATATTGGTATTGTTGATAATGCTGCTATAAACATTGAGGTGCATGTACCCCATTTGGATCTGTATTTTTGTATCCTTTGGGTAAATACCTAATAGTGTAATTGCTGGATCGTAGGGTAGTTTTATTTTCAGTTTTTTTGAGGAACCTTTATACTTCTCTAGAGTGGTTGTACCAGTTACCACTATCTGTTTACTGTCTCTATTGTTTTGCCTTTTCCAGAATGTCATATAATTGAATATGCAGTATATAGCCTTTCCAGACTTGTTTCTTTCACTTAGCAATATACATTTAAGGTTCCTTTATATCTTTTTTATGGCCTGATAGCTCATTTCTTTTTTATTACTGAATGATATTCCGTTATAGGTTGTATCACAGCTTTTTTTAACCATTTATCTACTGAAGGTCATCTTGGTTACTCACACTGTTTAGTGATTATGAATAAAGCTGCTATAAACATTCACCAGCAATGAATGAAAGTTACTGATGCTTCACATACTAATAAGTATTTTGTTTTATCATTTTCTTAATATTAGACATTCTAACATGTGTATAGTGGTTTTAATTTGTAATTTCCTAATGACTAATGATGTTGCATATTTTTTCATGTACTTGTTTGTCATCTGTGTATCTGTGTATCTTTAGTGAGTTATCTGTTGGGATTCATTGTCCATTTTTAAATTAGGTTGCTTTGTTTACTTATTGAATTTTAAGTATTTTTTCTATATTTTGGATACAAGTCCTTTGTCAAATATGTGGTTTGCAAATATTTCCCAGCTAGTGGTTTGTTTTATCTTTCTATTGTCTCGTTCTGTCTTGCAGAGCAGATATTTTTTATCTTAATAAAATCCAAATTAATTTTTTCTTTTGTGGATCATGCTTTTGGAATCGTATCAAAAAACTCATTACTAAACCAAGGCCATATAGATTTTCTCCTTTGTTTTTTTCTGTAAGTTTTAGAGTTTTGGATTTTACTTGTAGGTCTGTAGTTCATTTTGAGTTAATTTTTGTGAAAGGTCTGTATTTTTTTTTATTTTTTTATTTTTGTTTTTTATTATTTATTTATTTATTTATTTGAATAGTGATTATTATTATTCCAATACTATTTGTTGAAAAGACTATCATTTCTCCACTGAATTTCCTCTGCTCCTTTGTCAAAGAGCAGGTGGCTATATTCGTGTGTGTGTTTTTCTGAACTCCGTTCTGTTCCATTTATTTATTTGTCCATTCATTTGCCAATATCAGGAACCATCTGGGTTATAGTAAGTACAGTATACTATACATGGCCATCTTACATATAGTAAGTCTTGAAATCAGGTAGCCTGAGTCTTTCAAACTTGTTCTTTTTTTTCATTATTGTGTTGACTATTTTGGTCTTTTGCCTTTCCATATAAAGAAGAGTTTGCTGATATTTTAATTGAGATTGTGTTGAATCTATATATCAAGTTGGTAAAAAGAGAACTGACATCTTAATAAGTCTTCCAGTTACAAACATGGCATGTTTCTCCATTTACTTTGATTTTGGTTTCTTTTATCAGAGATTTTATAATTTTTCACATATAGATCATGTATACCTATAGTTAGATTTATGTTTTAAATAGTATCTTTATAAATTTCAAATTTTGTCCTGTGACCTATAACCACTTATTAGTTTCAGAATTTATTTATTTATTTTTTTTGGTCAATTCTTTGGAATTTTTTACATAGATTATCATGTCATCTGTAGCATTGTTTATTTTTCTTCATTACTTTTTTTTTCTTTTCATCAAACTGGGTAATTTCAATTGACTTGTCTTCAAGTTTGCTAATTTTTCTACCAGTTCAAATCTGCTATTGAGGCACTCCAGTAATTTTTTTTTTCATTTCTTTTGTTATAATTTTTAACTCCAGGATTTTTGTTGTGTTCTTTTTTTTTTTTTTTTTGTAAGCTTAGATCTTTGTTGATATCCTTTATTTGGTGAAACATAATTGTCATACTTTAATTTTTAAGTTCTTTGAGAATATTTTTTTTTTTTTTAATTTTTTTTTTTTTCAATGTTTATTTATTTTTGGGACAGAGAGAGACAGAGCATGAACGGGGGAGGGGCAGAGAGAGGGAGACACAGAATCGGAAACAGGCTCCAGGCTCTGAGCCATCAGCCCAGAGCCTGACGTGGGGCTCGAACTCACGGACCGCGAGATCGTGACCTGGCTGAAATCGGACGCTTAACCGACTGCGCAACCCAGGCGCCCCTGAGAATATTTTTTAATAGCCAAATTAATGTTTTTTCTACCAAGCCCAACATCTGGGTTCCTTGAGTGATATTTTGTGTTGGCTGTTTTTATTCTGTATATGCATTATAGTTTCATCTTTCTTTGCATGTCTCATAATTCTTGTTGAAAACTGGGCATTTTATATAAGATATTGTAACAACTTTATATCAGAGTTTGTTGTTTTTGTTGCTATTTGTTGTTACTGTTGTTCTCGTTGCTACATATTTGTTCAGTGACTTTACTGTTCTAATTCTTTAGATTGTTTCATTCACTGAAGTATACTACCATGACTCCTGTGAAATGTAACATAAAATGGAGTCACTTATGTCAAAGATTTTTAAAATGGAGCTGGGAGGCCATTAAGAAGGTGGGACTTATGCACGCTCTCAGCTACTGGAACCATGGACTCTTGATCTGGGCCAAATGACGAGTATTCCAAGGAGTATATAAGAACAACATCTGCAACTTGTTACGGTAATGGACTTTTGCTTAGTCATAGACTTAGAAACCATTACATTCAGCCAAGATTAGTTTTTTGCCATCAACATCAATCAAACTTCTTTTTAAACAGTGTATGCAAGCATTCCCCTTTTTCTTTAAAAAACCCTGACTTTTTGTTCCTCAGGAGGACACAATTCAAGTTGCTACCTCAATCTGTTCTCCCTGACTTACAATCTGAGACTCCACATAAGTGTTTTTGTCTTATTTCAGTTCTTCCTCTTTTGTCAATCAACATCCCTCTTCTAGCTTTCTTCTGTGTTTAAATTCTAGGTTGTATGTTTAAATATGGTTTCTAGAAGTCATCTCTGGGTTGGTATAATTTGCTGATCATCAGTGATCAATGAGAAGTTTCCTAAATGCCTGAGCCACTCGTTTCAAGGAGAACTGTGGATGAAGTCACCTTTACTTCAGGCAGCTTACAAGTCAGCTTTAGCTTTTACTTCCTGCCTGAAGAGGGTCTTCTGTCAGCTAGAGAGAGTAACAGGGCCTTGCCATCTCCTGGACCTCTCTCTCTTGGGTGTATACAGACCTTCACCTATATGCAGACTTTTAAATCCCCCCAAATATGTGGTGGCTTTTCAGAGTTCCCTATGGTTGTCCCTTTCTTCAGGTTTTCCTTTTAAGTGTTTTGTCAGGTTCTTGTTTGTCTCAACTAAAATTACAGCCTGAGCAGCTGCAGTGTTACCAGCAAACTGTTATTATTTTTAGTTTTTCAGTAATGTGCTGAAGGTGGCGGTTTCGTTGTTTTGTTTTTTGCTTTATTTTTGCAGAGTTGAGCTCAGAGTCCAATAAAATAATGACAAAACTGTGGGCACGAAAAATTTTCAGGAAGTTGCTAGTTTGTTCAAACTATTGACTGCTCTAGGGATACAGCTATGAATAGAGTCCAAAAAGGGGTCTCAAGGTTGGCTATGAGACTAACAGCGTTTCTTAATCACCATGCCATCTAGCTGAGGAGGAAAGGGGGATAGGTACAGACCCAATTAAAACACCACAGACTCCATTGTTCTTACTGAAGTTCTGGAGTTTTTTGTAAATAAACACTTCAGTTTGTTCCGTTCCTTTCATGAATTTCTAGATTTCTAGAATGGTTGAGTTTAATTGCTTAGTCAGTATTTTCATTGGTGTTTGTCACAGTGGGTTCCTTGAATGCTTTACCATTCCAGAAGTCAATATTTCTGAAACGTATCTAAACTGTATCATATTATACACAGTTTTTTGAGTCTTATCTCTGGCTCGTCGTTAAGGCTGTGAAAGTTATCCGTGTTCTCTATAGCAATTGCTTGTTCTTTATTTTAGTGTGCTGGTCCATTTTATGAGTATACCATCACTTATTTATTCTATTGTTAATGGACATTTGTGGTAGTTCCAATGGGTGGTTATATTATGAAAATTCTTATGGTTTTGGCAGATTGTTAAGTATATACCCAGAAGCAGAAATCCTGTGTCATTAAAGTAGGAATAGATTTAGCAGTGGATATTGCCAAACACCTTTTTGAGTTATTGTAAGAATTTGTCTCCCACCAGCAACTTATGATTATGTTTATACTATTTTAATAATTATCATTAATTTTGAACATAAACATTTCAGTATAAGTTTACTAAACAAAGCTTATAGCAATTCAGTATATTTATCCTTTTCTTGAAAATGACAAGACCTTATAATGCTTTCTCAGTTAAGCTGTTCCCCATTTTGTTATTTAATGTTGTAGATTTGCCTTTTTATTTTATTTTATTTTTTTTTTTTTTTTAATTTTTTTTTTCAACGTTTATTTATTTTTGGGACAGAGAGAGACAGAGCATGAACGGGGGAGGGGCAGAGAGAGAGGGAGACACAGAATCGGAAACAGGCTCCAGGCTCTGAGCCATCAGCCCAGAGCCTGACGCGGGGCTCGAACTCCCGGACTGCGAGATCGTGACCTGGCTGAAGTCGGACGCTTAACCGACTGCGCCACCCAGGCGCCCCTGCCTTTTTATTTTTTTTGACAGTCACACACACAAATACTATTTTTGATAGTCAATGGTAAATTAATTTGCTAATAGATTTTTCACTTTTTTGTTGTAATTGTTTATATCCTACTCTGTGCTTTTGGTTTCCCTATTCTTTGCCGAAGTACATCTTTTAGGAGATATTTTAATTAAAGTCTGTGGGTCACAAATTGTCACCATCTTTATTACCCTAAAATGTCTTAATTTTGCTTTCACTCTTTAATGGTAATTTGACCTACTTTATTATTCTTGAACAAAAATTATATTCTCTCAGCATTTTAAATACATTTCTTCATTTTCTGATGGCATCTTTTATTACCACTTATAGTAATAGTGCTTGCTGTTAGTCTAAGTACTTAAAAAAAGTTTTTTTTTAATATTCTTTTATTTTTGAGAGAGAGAGAGAGAGCAAGCCAGGGAGGGGCAGCGAGTGAGGGAGACATAGACTCTGAAGCAGGCTCCAGGCTCTGAGCTGTCAGCACAGAGCCCGATGCGAGGCTCAAACCCACGAACCGTGAGATCATGACTGGAGCAGAAGTCAGACGATGCTTTACCGACTGAGCCACCCAGGCGCCCCTAACCAATTACTTTTTAAGTGGTCTGTCTTTTCTTTCTATTAGCTTTTAAAACATTTCCTTTTGTTTTCAACGATTTTCAGATTTACTATGATGTGTCTGTATTTTTCATTCCACTTAATAATCAGAATACGCTTCTTTTTTATTTTTTAAAGAAGCAGGCACCTTGGGGAAAGGTGTCTGCAACTCTTTTTTTTAAGCATATTTATTTATTTTGAGAGAGACAGACAGAGAGAGAGAGAGAGAGAGAGAGAGAGAGAGCATGTGCAAGTGGGGAAGGGGCAGAGAGGGAAGGAGAGAGAGAGAATTCCAAGCAGGCTTCACACTGTCAACACTGAGCCTCATGCAGGGCTCAGTCCCACAAACCATGAGATCATGACCTGTGCCAAAATCAAAGTCAGATGCTCAACCTACTGAGCATCATTTTTAATAGTCATACTTTGCCTTAATTCTAGATACATTTAAAATATTATCCTTTCCCTGCTTTCTTTTTTCTTGAAATGCTAATTAATTCAAGCTTTTCAATCTACCTCCTATGTATCACGACCAATTATTTTTATATCTTTACACATCTTTATGTTTTTTTTGAGTGGTTTCCTGATTGTCATCATTCGCAAATTTTCTCTTGTGAACTGTCTAGAGTATGTTCTTTATTAGGCGTGTATACATTTATTTCAGTAATTGTGTTCACTATCAGGATTTTACATTGATATATTTTTTTGCTTCATTTCTACCTTAATTTTTCATAATGCCTTATTTTTTTTTTTTTTTAATTTTTTTTTTTTCAACATTTATTTATTTTTGGGACAGAGAGAGACAGAGCATGAACGGGGGAGGGGCAGAGAGAGAGGGAGACACAGAATCGGAAACAGGCTCCAGGCTCTGAGCCATCAGCCCAGAGCCTGACGCGGGGCTCGAACTCACGGACCGCGAGATCGTGACCTGGCTGAAGTCGGACGCTTAACCGACTGCGCCACCCAGGCGCCCCTATAATGCTTTATTTTTTATAAGATATTAAAGGTGGAATGAATTCCTTTATTTGTCCCTTTGAGGACCTAAATATGCTTCTTAAAAATTTAGTCTATTTCATATAATTATTTTATATGAGCTTAAATTAATATTCTGATTGTAGAATTTTGCCAGCTGTATTTATTAGACTTCTATGTTTTTTTACATCTTGAAATTTTGGTTTGCAGCTTCATTTTGACAGAGAAATATTTTTTGTTTGTTCATATTCTTTCTTCACCCGTCTGTATAGCAATTAGACCCCCAAATGAGAACCAGGACTTATAGTTAATAATATTTGAGTGTTTCTGTTTGTAATTATGTCAAAGATGACATCAAATTAATGGGTGGCTTAATTCAGTTCTGTACAGGAGGCTGTGTCTGCTTCTCCCTGCCCCCATAAGCTTATAACTTGCTAAAACTATGACTTCAGGTTGTGGTCAGCAGCGGTTTCTTTGATTGTTTCCATGAGAGGGATTGAGGATGCTCCTTCTACAGCTAGATTCTCTCTGAGCTTGGACTCAGAAACTCTGTCATGAGGAACACTGAATTCTCAGTACCTGCAAGAGCTGAGTTGCCTGTATTGACTTGTAGTTGAGCACCACGCTTGGCTTTGCATATTAATTCTATTTCTTGTGAAAGGAATTATTTGCCTTATTTTTTGACACTATGTTTTATTTTGTTTTAATTATGCTATATAGTGTTTCTGTAGAGTAGATGTTGCCATGTATTGTCCTGCTGTATTAGTTGCTCTAATACCTTGCACCTAGTAAGCTTGATTCTACCTTTGAGTCAATTTCCAAATTTCAAGTCATTTTTCGTCCTTGTCTGCTTGCTTTAGTTTTTCATTAAACAGACATTTCTCCTAATTATTAACAAATTAGTTGTCATACAGACTGTGTGTTGCAAGATATGAAAACTACAGTGGCTTATTACATAAGACACAGTTTAGGTGTCTCCCAAGTAATAGTCCTACAGTAGGGCAAGAGGATGGAGCATGGTGGGTAGCTTTGCTATCCTCAACATTTGACTTCCACTCATAGATTATCTTCTAGCCAGCCAAAAGTGGCTATGTTTTCTGTATCTGAAAATGATATAGATCATTTTTGCTCAAATCCATAGGCCAGAAGCTTCTCACATGGCCACATTTAGGTCGATGCTGGGAAATGTAGGATTTGGTTGCGTAGATCTGCATCGTGTTAAAAATATATTATTATAGGAAGAGAAAAGGATACTGGGAGACTATTAGTAATGTGCCATAGTCAACCTCTCTAATCATGGAAATATTCATATTTATCCTTCTCTTCATTCATTCACCATTTCCTAAGGAAGATTCACAAAATCCCTAGCCAGTTATTATTCAGCTCATTTCACATTATTTGGGTTATATTCAGAATTCTTCACCAGGTCTGGATATGGATCTAATAATGTATAAAATAATAGATAATTACCAATAATCCTTGCCTTCCATATTCGGTAGTAGATAAGAAATAAGATAGCTACAAATTCCTATTTTGAAAAGGAAAAAAAATAGAGAAAAGCATAGCTATAACAATAACGAGCCCTTGAGAAGCAACAATTGTGAAGATTCTCTGTCAAGCCATAGAATAAACTTTTTTGGTTAGCACCTGTTTCTGCTCTCCGGGAAGAACTCCTTTGTTCATTGTTCTCCATAAGAGCTAGGGACTCTTGCTTTTTCATTATTGCCTCTGGCCACATCCAAAGATTGCAGTGGGAGTATGCATGCTTGGGGGCTGCACAATCTCTTTTTGTAGGTTAGAGGAATTTCTTTAGGAATAGAGCAACTATAAACTTTTATAATATAGGCTTGCACTATCTTTGTCAATACACATACCTCAAAGCTTGTCTCTTTACTTGTAGTCAGTTTCATGTGAAGTAGCTACAGTCATGGGTCTTATCTAGTCATAGTGTTTTTAAACCTGCCCAAATCCTTTTTAGTTACTGGCCTCTGGAGCTGGCCCATCTCTCTCCCTCCATTTAATAGCAACTACCTTGAGGCTATCTGAAACAATAGGGATTCGAAAGCAGCACCTTCAGTCTAATCTGATCTAGGTCAGGTTCCATCTTCTGGCCAAGATCGCTTGGGTCAGAGCCCTCTAAAAAGGCTGAGGCCTCAGTCTTGATTTTGTTTAGGTTTAGCAAACTTGGCTTTCCCACACTAATGGGGTCAAAATTATTTGCCTCCCCTCATAGTTTGTTTAGATTGCAGGCTGCAGGCAGAGTCTCCATTATAAAAACATGTTTTCTGTCATTTCTGCTTGAAACTACTCTTCATCAGAGTTTCTCTATTTCTCCTGTTACTTGTCGAAAAGCTTCAAACCATGAGTTAACATACACCAATATTTTGAATTTTTCTGATGCATTAACGGAAGTACGACTCTAATGGCATTTGATTTTCTCTCTAAATTATCTGACAAAACACTTTCAACAAATTTGGACAATAGCTATAATGTAATAAGAATAAGTGGATTTCTAGTCAGCTGTTTTTATATTCTCAGTACCTGTGCTTGCCTGCTAAACCAATTGTACTCATTTACCTTTACGTTCCTTCGGCACCCTCCTTGTTGCATAAATCTTTAATTAAACATCCATAACATACAATGATATTTTAAAAAGAGAGAGAGAGATTAAGATTTACTTCCCTCTTACACAGTGTGGCTTAGATGTAGGCAGTTGATTCAGGGTGGGTAGTCATCTCTCCCATCCTCAACAAAGAGCTTTTATTGATGGAATTAAGGCAGCTGCACTGGTTCTCACTGACTTCCAGCCAGTAGGAAAGCAGGAAAAAACAACAAAGTGCACATACAGTTGTTTCAAGGGCAAGATTCAAAAGTAGCACAAATTTCTTTTGACCACATCCTATTGGCCAGAGTGTAGTCACATTACTACAACTAACCACAAGGAAGACTGAGGAATTTCTTCTTTAGCAATGTGGCCGTGTGCAAATTTATAACTCTATTACCATGAAGAAAGGGGAAAACAAATACTCAGGGTTAATCAAGAGCATTACACAGGGAGGCACCATTGCGTATATAAAAAACACAAAAAGTTTGGCACTAGTAAGCTCTGGTTTGATGTCAGGCATTTCACTTAGATAAAAGGAAACTATAAGGATTCCTTTCCACTAAATGCTCCTTCTAAGAATAAAATTTGTATCATAGCTCCAAAAATTTCATCCGATCCTCGCCTCTTACAACCTTTTTTTGGATCAGGCTTACCTAGTTGGACAAATAGGATTACTTTTTTCAGAACTAGAAAATTGAAACAAGCCCAAAAAAGTGAACCAAGCAAATTTTTTCTTCCAGAATAGGAAACAGAAAATGTGCAAAAATATGATTATGCAGAGAAATCATGGCTGCTGATAGAACTGAATTGATTAAAGGGACAAAGACAAGAGCCCGTGCATACCATAGAGGAGAGGGTGAAGAAGAGAATGATTGATGACTAATCTCCAATTTTTCTGAGTCCTGATTCTGTAATCTGGGCTTTGTTTTTGTGATATTCTTCTATATCATGCAATGAACAATTTTTTGCCTTGAGCAATTTGATTTTTCCCCTTATCAGCAAATATTCTCTTATTTAATATTTCAATTCAGTATCACTGTAATTTCAAGATCTCTCCTTCTAACTCAGAGAAATACACAAACAAATATTGTAGTTCAGCCACTTAACACAGTGCCACCAGAGAGGGAGAGATTTGTCTCAGAAGATCAGAGAAACTTGGTGTTGAAGGTGAGTGAGATTTTATCACTCAGAATAGGAAAGGCAAGAGGGCCCAGGGTAGGGCAGAATTTTTTAGGTGAGAGCATATTTATAGAGAAGAGAGTAATTACATATGTTCAGAGTTTTATCTGTTCTGTAAATGTCAGTAAACACTGAGAAGTACTCTTTAAGTTTTTTTTTAATGTTCATTCATTTTGAGAGAGAGACAGAGCATGGTGGGAGGGAGGGGCAGAGACAGAGGGAGGCACAGTATCTGAAGCAGGCTCCAGGCTCTTAGCTGTCAGTACGGAGTCCTATACGGGGCTTGAACTCATGAGCTGTGAGATCATGACCTGAGCTGAAGTAGGACACTTAACCCGCTGAGCCACCCAGGTGCCTGGAGAAGTACTCTTTTTAAGCTCAGAATTTGACATAGTATGGGTTTCAGATTTCTGTCCCAAGATATTTAGTTACTGGAAGTATTAGAAATGCCTTTATTAATATACAATATAGTGCTGTATAATTATATTAATCTGCAATACAATATAGGATGATGATTAAGGGAGTGTTACATGATTTATGTAAAGTTCTACAAGTCTCTAGTCCTCTTTGTTTTATTTTGCTTTGTGTAATATTAACCGAGGTATTAAATATGAAGAAAGAAAAAAGTATCCTTGTTTTTCCCTAAAAAAAAAAAAAAAAAAAAATTCCTCTCTGAGTTTATTCTACATCTTTGACCATGTTACTACTTGTAAAACTGTGTGGCAAATAATGTACATGTTAAAAAAAATGTTTTGTGATATCAGTAGTTTTGTTTCCCTTAATTAGGAAGACTAGAGGTTCATTTTGGAAGTCAGAATGACTTCTGCTTCAAACAGACAAATCTCATCACTAATTGGCAGGCTGTAGTCAATTAATATCCTATATGACAGACCAGGTGGCCAGATCCTGGGATAAATTTCAAAAGAAAGTACACAAAAGAAAGTAACTATGTACCTTCCCATCTGGCAGGCTGAAGGATTTGGAAGAAGTGCCACAGTGGTTATTGGCTTATTGTTAGATAGAAGATCAT
This sequence comes from Leopardus geoffroyi, assembly GCF_018350155.1. NCBI lineage: Eukaryota > Metazoa > Chordata > Mammalia > Carnivora > Felidae > Leopardus > Leopardus geoffroyi. The sequence goes on along the minus strand of NC_059327.1, from coordinate 100,138,228 downwards.
GGCTGTTTAATGTACTATATTAACTACAGTTGTGTTCAGTTTGATTGTCTTCAAAGATGAAACTTGGAACATTCACATGATAATTAAATCTCAGTTTCTGATAACTACTAGGGAAATAGAGTTTGTTATCTAAATACCAAAGAAAACGTAAACATGTTTCGACTTCTTCAAAGTTTGCTTTCAAAAAGATACTTGTTCTTAAGCTGGAAAGATACTGGAATACCTTTCTTCTGAGCTACCTGCTGATATATGCAATAGCCTACTTGGTATCTCCATTTGTCTCTCTCACTTAACATGTTCAAGACTGTGCTTTCAATCTTACTACCTAAGTGCACTTTTGATCTTACTTACCTACAGCTGATCCAATATTTTCCTTATTTCAGTGAATGGTTCCTCTATGTGCCTAGGTGCATAAACCAAAAGCCTACAAATAATCCTTGATACTGGTCCCTCTCTTATATACACATCCATTTCATCTCCAAAACCTAGACAGTCTATTCTACTTACAAAGAATTTTTCACAAATCTGCACTTTTTTCCTTGGTCATTGTCACCATTTTATTGTAAGCTTTACCTCTTTCCTGGATGATTGAAATAACTTCTCAATTCTCCCTGCTCCCATTCTTTCTAATATCAATATGATCTATACATGGTTGTCAGAGTGTCTCTGAAATATTTTTAGATCAGTTTTATCTTTTAATCAATCTCTTAGGTTGTCATCTTATTACACTAGGAAAGAAGACATAATTCTTCGTCCTTTGTGTTCTGTTCCTTGCTGGCTCCTCTAAACTCTTCTCATTACACTGTTCTTCCACTCAAGGGTAAACTTAGGGTGGAGGAGAGTAATGGGGTTTTAAAAACATTTATTGAACAAATCGTTTATAACTGGAATTTATACGAGCAACCCCCTTATCGCCTCAACACCTCCCCATTATGGATATTTATAGATTTCCAGATAATTTTGCTATGTTAACTGACAATTTTGGCACTAGCTGAAATATTTATTTTTCTGTTTATTTATTAGGAAATATCACTATTCTTGTGGATTTTCCATATACTATTTGTTTTTATATTTCTTGACTTTAAGAACTTCAATAAGTACTATGGATCTTCTTGTACCCATAGCTATTTGATAAAATTTTATCATGTGGAAATTTCTCACACATTAATTCTTAAATTTAAATATCCCCATAATTCCTTCTAAGGTGGTATTTTAATACCACCCTTTCTTTTATTACTGTTTTACAGATCTAATTAAATTCTCCAATTTATAATGCCTTCATTTTCTCCTGTTTGTAAGCCCTGTTTCACCATCCTCTTTCTCACTAACACTGAATTTCGTTTACAAAGTTTAAAAATCTTTTTCACAAGACCTTCAGTATTCAGAGAAACAAAATTACGGACATATCTCTTCTCTGTTAAGCTCTATGATTTTGACAAGTTATTTGATACTTATTTCATAGTTTAGCTTCGAATCTCTGCTTGGAATGCTTGTTACAAGTGGGAGAAAATCACTACTAAAAATGCTTAGTCTAAAACCTAAGCTAAACCATCCAATACCTAACCTAACCTTGTCCAGTTAGTCTTTTCAGGAACCATTCCACATATTCACTATTTTCTCCAATTTTCTCACTGTCTTTCATCTCTATACTCTCATAAGGTAATATTACCATTTTTTGTTTTTTTGTTTTTCACTTCTAGAGCCTTGCCCCACCCCCCAAATGGTATCTAGTAGAGAATCAAAAAAATTGTTTAATTCAGGAATTCTCAATGCTGTGGGAACATTAGAATCATCTGGGAATTTTTAAAAATACTGATGTTAGTACTCTATCTCAGACAAAATTAACTCTGAAGATGGTGTTCTAACATGGGTATTTTGATGAAACTCCCGAGTTCTAATGCGTAACAGGAATTAAAAACCTTTGGTCACTGAATACCTAGTTAAAATTAGGTCTTCTGATTATGTGAAATATCAGAATAAGTCAATAACAGTGGCAAACAGGTGTTTAAATATCCATCTTATCCATCCAGCTCGTAAGTCCTTGTGAACTACCAAATACTCTAAGTGAATTAAGATGTTCTCCATAGAGAATTGGTGTTGCATACACACATAAAGAGTTGATCATCAAAGTGATATCTGTAAAACTACTGAGAAATGCCTTTTCTGTATCTTCCCCGAGGCTTCAGGAAGCTGCACTTACATCTTCCTTGAATAAACCTGTTGAAGGTGAGCAGATTGGCAAGGAGCTTCTTTTAAATGTTGGTATTTGAACTTGGCCTAGGCAAGCACCTCTTGTAATTTACTTTAAAGTTGGCTGAAAGAAGGTGATTTTATACCTGGGCTAGGGATGAAGGGAGCTTCTGTTTCCCTCTGGGTACCTATGAAGGAGGAGAACATTTTCTGGGCATGCTTTTTTCTCTCCTTCCCTTTTAAACAAATAAAGCCACATTGTGCTGTTGCTCCGCTCAGTTCAGGTGCCCAGTGCCAAGTAAGCCGTATTTGCTCCATTTATCCTGTTGCTTGATGCTTGGAATAAAAAAGTATTATAAAAAGCTTGATTTGTTTCTGATAACCCAATGATGGCATGTAACTAACAACGGATTTTACTCTAATAGTCCTAAATTCAAGAATATCGTATTTATCTGACATTACCTACATACCTTCAATAGAGAATTGAATCTTAGTTTACTGGGACTTCAGATAAAATAATATAGGCATTGTATCTAAATTATGTGTTGTTTAAAAAATCCCTAGTGCAGGGGCGCCTGGGTGGCTCGGTGAGTTAAGTGTTTAACTTCAGCTCAGGTCATGATCTCCCGGAGGTCAGTGAGTTCCAGCCCCGCGTCGGGTTCTGTGCTGACAGCTCGGAGCCTGGAGCCTGCTTTGGATTCTGTGTCTCCCTCTCTCTCTGCCCATCTCCTGGTCTTGCTCTGTTTCTCTCTCTCTCTCAAAAATAAATAAACATTAATTTTTTTTTAAATCCCTAGTGCTTAGTAAATCTGTGTACCAAATATCACAAAGAAATGTAGAAAAAAATGTGAGGAGGGGGCCAGTATTGTAACCATCAATAGAGAATGCGTTTTAAGGAATAGCCTAAGGAAAAAAAGTCAACTTGTGTACCTAAGGAAACTCATCAACTTTTATTTTAACTTTCTGAATAGTTTGAATAGCTAAATAGAGTTGTTTAAGGAAGTAAGAAAATAGCATTTTGGCTTTTTTGTCGTTATTGTTGTTTAACATATCAGGTTACATTTTGGAAAAATGTTATAACCAATTTGAAAATGTCCAAGAACAGTGATATATAAGTACAACCACAGACATAATGTAATTATATTGCTGAGAAAGGTACATTAATATATAAATCCCTTCAAACATTTTATTTTTATCAGACAATTTTAATAGTTACTGTTTTATTAAATGATACTTTATAAGATAATATTCAAATCCTTTTGATATAAATAATATTATATAATATTTTTATTTTATTTGAGATCTTTTGTGATATATATACTTAGATAAATACTAAAATATTTTATGATTGATATTTGAAATGAATTTAATTATTTGAAAGGAATTCAATTAATATTTGAAAATGAACCAGTTTGGGCTCTATACACTTCTCTATTATTTCGTTGGCTGGATTGTGTGCACAGTATGCTAAGTATGATGCTAGCCTGTAGTAGACAACAAGAAAATGCTTTAGATTGATTGTTTAATATCATTAATATAACCTATGTTTTAACTTATAATATTCTCAATAGTGATTTTTACTTTGGCTATGTCTTTATATCTTAATTATTATCTACAATAAAATAAGATAGAAAAACGGCAAGTAAAAGGTATAAGTTCATTATTAGCAATTAATTTCTGAATTTATACTTTCCATACCTTTTACGTTTCATTCCTAACTGACAGAACTTTTACGAGTATAAACTTTAAAGCGGTAAAGGAGGAATATAAATAAAAAGAGAAAATTTAAGTAATGAGGAAGTAAATTAAAGGAAAAAGAAGAAAATATTTAAGAAGGACCTGGAATGGTAACTTCTAACTAATGGATATATTTTATCTTGTGGCATTTTGATTTGTTTCCTTAGTTACACACTCTGAATTAGATGGAAATTTTGTTCTGTGGTTTTCAGTGAGTGGTAATTATACATTGAGGTAACACTAAAAATGTCATAAGGTACCAAACATTTTGGAAACTGAAAGAAGACAAGGTCTGAGCTCATCGTCCAGAGTGTCACTGTATGCGGCAGCTTATCCGAGTTTTGGGTAGAGTTTGTGTGTGACACATGTGAATGAGGTGTATGTGCTGGGGCCCTGCTTCATGCCTGAGGCTGCCTTTCTTCTAGAGTATGAGGCTATGCTCCATAGGCCTTAGTGGGGTTTTCTTTGTTGTTTTGTTCATTTGTTATAAGAAATTATTTTACTTTTACCAAATAAATAAAATCTAATTGATTTCTCCCCCTTTGGAGGAATCAAGACAGAGCAAACTTAATCCACCATCCCGAAGCCTAAAAATACTTGCTTCAGCACAATATATTTGAAATGTGAACTCAATTCAGTATTCTGAAATGTGAATTTCTTTTTTTCTTGGATTGTGTAGAGGAAATTCAATGAAAACCACATGTTGATTTTGTAAGGGAGGAAAACATTTCCCTTCTTACCTTCTAGGTTCTTTGGCTGGCCTCATAATTAAATTGACATAAGACAGATTAACAGAAGAGAAACAAATTTAATTTCATATGTATGGGAGCTAATGAAAATATGAGACTCAAGTGACCAAAGCAGGCAGCTTTTGTACCTTTTAAACAAAGAAACAATACATTTGTGAAGAATTGACAAGATAAAGAAGTTTGGGCGTGGGTGGTAAATTAGTAAAGAAGGTAACAGGGTTTGTTCATATAGCCTTCTCAGCCCTGAATTTCCTATCTCTGGTGATGACAATGTCTCATTGAATATTTATGAAGATGGGAGATTTATTTCCTACTTTCAGGGAGACAAAGGAGGGTCAGAGTGTTCTTGCATTGGCTGTTTCTTAAGTAACTTTAATTCAAGGTCATCATTATGCAAAAGTGGCATATTCTGGAGCATCCTGCCCTGAATCCTGCCAATTTCAATATGAATTTCATGGCATAGAAATGAATCCAGAAGTAACAAGAGAAACTTTAGATTGAAATCAGAAGACCTCCCTTGTGGACCTGCCTGCTGGTCCTGTCCAAAAGGGTCCTAGAATTTACACGGAGTGAGGGAAAGTCTAAATTGAAAGGAATCAAGTTTCTGACATCTCAGAATGACATTTTTTCATAATGAAGGTAAATGTGGACTTCAATTTACTTGAGTAATTGAAAAAAACAAAGCTACATTTCTTTCACATCTAAATGTGCAGGCTGAAATTTTGTTTATGACAAATTTTTTTCTTTCCTTCCTCCCCGCTCCCTTCCTTTTCCTCTTCCATCCTCTCCCCTCCCCTCCCTTCTTTCTCTTCCCCTCTCCTCCCCTCCTCTCCCCTGTCTCCTCTCCTCTCTCTTCTCTCCTCTCCTCTCCTTTCCACTAGAGAGATTTTGGCAAGTGTGTTGGGTCGTTTCTTAAGGACCTCTCCCTAAATAATTACATTTTGTGGATTTTTGCCTTAATGTTTATAAAATTATCAATACAATTTTAAAAAATAAGTTTATAAATCTTTATCTTTCTCACTTTTAATATCAAGGAGATTAATGGCATCACAGATAGTACATATATCAACAAGTTGAGAAATTAACTGAAGAATTTCAAAGAAATGTATGTGTTCCTCTTCTCTTCAGGTGATCCATAGAGAAGTACAATTTTCTTTTAACCTTTCCTTCCAATATGTTTGCTTCTGGTGCTCTTGCCTAATTGCAGTGAGTTTCAGAGAGTTCATGCTATTTAAGGAATAGGGTTTAGAATCATAATTTTGTCCTTGAAAATACCTATAATTAAACATAAATTAGGGGCACCTGGGTGGCTCAGTCGGTTAGGTGTCTGACACTTGATTTCAGCTCAGGTCATGATCTCATGGTTCCTGAGTTTGAACCTTGCATTGGACTCTGCTCTGACAGCGAGGAGCCTGCTTGAGATTTTCTCTCTCTCCCCACCCCCAGTCTCTATTCCCCTCCCCTGCTTGTGCTCTCTCTCTTTCTCTCTCAAAATAAATAAATAAAACATTAAAAAATAAACAGAAATTATTAGTATTATCTTGTGTTTGAGAAGAAAATAGAACAAAGTTTTGAAGAACTGTTTTTAACTGTATTTCTCATCTGACATTCTCTCATGATTGGCCGTGGAGACTTTCACAATTTATTGCACGTGTTTTACCTTTGGGTTCATTACCTATCAAATAAATAATGGATTAGAGGCTTATTTAAGATCTGTGAAGGTACTACATGATTTTACCAAATGTGGTGGATCCTTTTCTTTTTTAATTCTCTAATCACAAGAAATATAATTTGTAAATAAAATGTGATAGGTCATTATTTCCTTGTGCACAGAGAATAAGGATAATAAGGAGACTTATCAAAGTTTAAAACTCAAATAGTGTTTAATTAAAAATTTTGTATATCATCTATAAATGACATAGAGGATAAAGTCTTACTACTTGAAACTTAATTCCATTTTTAAATAAATCCATTCTAACTAATGTCAATGGGATTTAAAGCCTATGAGAGTATGAGTACTATTCCTACAATTAAAAATAAAATTAAAGTATCTGCTTCAAACAATCATTATTGTTATTCCTGTGATTAAGTTACAAAGATAGAAGTTGTCTTGAAAATTCCCAGGAGACAGCAACACCTGAATAAGTTATTTAAATTTAATACCAGTGTTTTAAAAATAAGTCCCAGTTGACACTTTAAAGCTGTTTAGCTCAGTGTTCCTTTTCATCTACAGTTCACCCTAAATCAAAGAAAGGAAAGTCTGAAGCCACAGCCTGGAAATTCCTGGTGGACTTTGAACATTTGTTTCCATACATTTTCATTGTTATGTATACCTCTGAGACAAAATCCACTAAGAGCATCTTCAGGTTTAAGCTCACGTAAGAATAATATAATCAGCTCCCTTCTCTTTATGCAACCCTGTCCCCCAAACCACCAGTCTCTATAATACAGTTTATACTCATGCCTTTTCTTCTAATATTGTCTCCATAAAATCTTACTAGAGAAATCTCATTTATTCATCCTGTAAATCACTTATAATCACTCTCACTGAGGGAACGGTCTATGTACAATTCTTGCTTCCATCTCTTCATATCTTATTCACATAAGCTGCTACAATTTTATTTCTGCCTCCTCCACTTCATGGAAATGCCTCCCTACAATACACAGAGCCTAATTACCAAATATGGTGGTCAGTTCTTCATTTTTGTTTAAGATCGTCAACATTACAGTGCTGCTCAAGATATGATTTCTTCTTTCTTTGATATCATTACATCATCTTCTCAGGCTTTTTTCTCTAAGTTTGCTGAAAACCTCCTTCAAGTTATCATCAGCTATTCAACTGTTGAAATAAGTACCTAGGGTCTACCATTTTTAAAATTCAACTTTTTTTTTTTCCTTCCCTTCACTCTGCATAACATATTGCCTTTCTGTTCCTTAGTTCTGTGTCTAATTCTTAAAGTCAGAATACAGGATGCCAAATGTCATTCTTTACTACAGTAAATACCTTACTATGTCTTTTTATTTCTAAATATTTCTTGATAACTAGCCAATTCAAAAAATTATTACTTATTATTGGACTATTGAAATTACCATATGTTTTTTTTTTTTTTTCTCAATCTCATATTCTATTATCCATTTTGCAAATTTATCCATTAAATACTTGAGTTATCTTGGGTCATCTGGGTGGCTCTCGGTTAAGCACCAGACTTTGGCTCAGGTCATGATCTCACGGCTTGTGAGTTCAAGCCCTGTGTTGGGCTCTGTGCTGACAGCTCAGAGACTGGAGCCTGCTTCAGATTCTCTGTCTCCCTCTCTCTCTGCCCATCCCCAACTCGTGCTTTCTCAATCTGTCTCAAAAATAAATTTAAAGAAATGATTTATATTTTTATTATTGTGTTGCAATCATTATCTAGATATTCCTTTATCAGATATATGTGTTATCTTCCAACTAGTGGCTTACATTTCATTTTCTTTTTTTTTTTTTTTTTTTTTTTTTTTCAACGTTTATTTATTTTTGGGACAGAGAGAGACAGAGCATGAACGGGGGAGGGGCAGAGAGAGAGGGAGACACAGAATCAGAAACAGGCTCCAGGCTCTGAGCCATCAGCCCAGAGCCCGATGCGGGGCTCGAACTCCCGGACCGCGAGATCGTGACCTGGCTGAAGTCGGACGCTCAACCGACTGCGCCACCCAGGCGCCCCACATTTCATTTTCTTAATGGTGTCGTTGAAAGAGAGATTTTGTTTAATTTGCAAAAGTTTAATTTTTCATATTTTTATAGTTAGTGCTTTTCGTAGTCTGTCTAAGAGATTATCTCCTCCAGTCTCAAAGATTTCCTTTATATTTTCTTCTAGAAGGTTTAGACTTACATTTAGATCTGTGATCGGTTTTGAGTTAATTTTAATAAGTAATATGAAGTAAGGGTGTGGGTCTATTTATGGACTTTCTGCTCTTTTCCATGGATCTGTATAGCTATCATTTCACTGATATCAAACTTTCCTAATGACTGCAGCTGTATAGTAAGCCTTGAAATCAGGTGTAGAAACTTCTTTAACTTTGTTCTTTTAAAACATTGCTTTGTTTTTATAGTTTATTTGTATTTCCATAAAAATTTACAATTTACTAGCAATGTCTACAAAAACATAAGGACACTTGGGATTTTTATTAGGATTGCATTAAATCTGTAGGCCAATTTAAGGGAGAATTGCCTTTTTAATTAGTATTCAGTGTTTCAGTCCATAAATATGACATATCTCTCCATTTATTTAGGACTAATTTATTTTTCTCAGAAATGCTTTATAGTTTTTAGTAGAGAGTTCCTATAATTTCTTAAAAAGAATATACAGTAGTACACAGTTCGATAACCAAGCACATGGGGAGACAGGAAAAATGAAGCAAGAGCCAGAAGAATGAGAAGAACCATAGAATTTTGCAGAGACAATATTGGGAAGAAAACTAGGGACTACTTTTTTGAATACAAACCCCTAGAGACTATACATAATGGCATTACCAGATAAACAGTATATGAGAACTATATTTTGTGTCTTCAAAGTAGTAACATTCAAGCTTGAAAATTTCAACAGATATTGTTTGACAACTATAAAAGGTGATATAATAGATTGAAATTGAACCAAATATAAATTCTAAAACTAAAATGTACAGTACCATATTTAAAATGTAAGGAGAGGTTTAGCAACAGATCAGATGTTCCTTTTTGGGTGAAGATGAATTAATGACCTAGAAATTAGATCAAAAGAAAATACCCCGCATTAAGAAAAGGTGGGAAATAACAACAACAACCAAAAAAAGTGTGAAATATAGGGCTAATACATTAAAGGTCTAAAATAGACATGTATTTTTTTTTTTTTTTTCTGAAAGGAGAAGAGGAAAGAAAGGACAAAAACAATGTTGAAAAATACTGTGGATAATGAGTGCTTGGGTGGCTGAGTTGGTTAAGCAGCTGACTTCGGCTCAGGTCATGATCTCATGGTCCATGAGTTTGAGCCCTGCGTCGGGCTCTGTGCTGACAGCTCAGAGTGTGGAGCCTGCTTTGGATTCTGTGTTTCCCTCTCTCTCTGCTCCTCCCCTGCTTATGCTCTCCCTCTGTCTCTCAAAAATAAATAAATGTTAAAAATTTTTTTTTAATAAAAAAAGAAAAAAAATACTGTGGATGAGAAGTTTTGAAAAACTATGAAAAACATTAAGCCACAGATCCAATAAGTCCTATGGCCCCAAGCAGAAAGAATAAAAAATAGTTGAGAAAACAAAAAATAAAACAAAACAAAAATTCCGTCACTGAGACAAAAATGATAAAAATCTTAAAAAGTGAAAGAAAAAAACATACTTTCTTTCAAAGTTCAAAATTTATATAAACAGATGTTGTCTTCGTTGCAATAATATAATCCCAATATATGTCCCAGAAAACTCTGGGAGAGAACTTTCAATATACCACAAAGATGAATTACCACTATAGAATCTGTACTCAACAAAAATATCCTTCAGGAATATGGATGAAATAAATATATTTTAGACAAACAAAAATTGAGCAACATTCAAGCAACAGATGTTCTTCAAATGATATTTTTTAAATAAGAGAAATGTACAAAATAAAAACACGGTGCTGCAGAAAGAATTAAGAACACAATAGAGTAAAATATATGGGTAAATATAAATGCATATTAATGTATAGAACAACAACAATATCTTGGAAGATTTAAAAATATGTTTCTATATGTAGTTAAAATATGTAATAATAGTATGTGTGTTTGGAATTACTGTTACAGAACTTTTCAAGTTTCAAAAAGAAAAAGATAAAAATTTCAGTTAATATCTATAGTCATTTCTAGGGTAACCACTCTAACAACAGATGTATAGTATAAAACTTTTGTGGAAATGGAAAGATATGAATACTATATGAATTCAAGAAGAGTGAAACCAGATAACATAGAAGGTACATAGTAAAAAGGTAGCCATAATCCCAAAATACATTGCCAAATTTATTAACGTGGAATAAACTATGTTATGACAAACTAAATTATGACAGGTAAAAACAAAAAGTACCTGATCAGATTAAAAAATCCTAACTAGATGTAGATAGGTGGTAGTGGCCTTACGTGCTGGTGCAGGAATATAAAATATGTACAACGAGTGAAACATGGAACACAGAAAAGTTGAAAAAGAAGGTACAATTTTTATGCAAAAACTAAAAATTTAGGAAAAAAAATCATAGTAGTTATATTGATATCAGACAAAATAGATTTTAAGGTGTAAGGCATTATTGTAAGAAAAGAGTGCCACTGTATGGTGCTAATAAATTGAGTTTAGTGCTTAGGTATGACTATTCTAATGCACGACTTCAACATATAAAGATAGATAGATCTAGAAGGAAGATTAGATTATCCTAAGTCAGAATGGATTATTTTCATAAAATTCTCTTACTAACTGATGGAACAATCAAAGTGTAATGGAGGATATAGAAGACGTGTGCAATACAATTAACAAATGTGATAATATATCCCCTTGACTAAAGAATACATATTTTTTTCTTGTGCATAGGAAACATTGAAAAATTGACCATATATGGGGTAATAAAGTACATTTTAGTACATTTTTAAAGTTGAAGTCATGTAAATAACATTCTCCGATCACATATATTCCAGAAAATAATAGCAGGAAGGTAAATAAAAATCTCAACTTTTTAAAATTAAGAAATGCCTTATTTTTTTTAATTGTACTGTTTTATATTAGAATTTTTTATAATTGACTTCAGTGTTACTAGTTACAAGTGCACAGTATAGTGATTCAACAATTCTATTCATTACTCAGTGCTCATCACAATAAGAAAGAAAGACATTTTGAAATAACCCATGTATCTAAAAAGAGATCACAAAGGAAATTAGAAAATAATTTGACTAAATGATGTTTAAACATTCTAGTTCAGTACTTGTGGGATAAAGCCAAAGCCGTTTTTAGTGGAAGTATATATTCTTAAATGTATGTAATAGAAAAGGCTAATAATTAATGATGTACACATTTATCTCAAGGACTTAGAAAAATAATAGTAACTTAAACCAAGAAGAGAATGTTGTAAAGAAGAAAATAATGAAGATAAAATTGAGGAAAAGAATACATTGGACAATACAGACACACAGACACAATAAAAATAAGTAAAACCAACTATTTTCTTTGAATAAACTATAAAATTGGCAAATTCCTGGTGATACTGATGAAGAAGTAAGAGTTGAGACAAATTACCAATATCATGAATTTTTACCTATGAATCCTTATGATACAAAATGTTATAAAATGATATTAGAAATAATTTATAGCAATGAATTAAAAAACTTAGATGAAATGACAAAGTTCCAAGAAAAGCACTTATTACCACTTAGTTTTCTAGCATAAGTAGAAGTAAAAAGTCTAAATAGTCTCGTAACTACTAAGATACTAAATGTGTAATTGAAACTTTCCCATAAGAAACTTTCAACTGTGGGTAGTTTCCAAGGGAGCCTTACTAAATATTTAAGAAAGAAAAATTGCCAATTTCACACATTGTTTTTCCAGAAAATTATATATGACCTAGATACCAAACCTGACATGTTATAATTAATTTAAACATTGTTACATAGCTAGTACGTAGTTAAGGAAGGATTCATTATCAAGGTTTTCTGATTTCAAAGCTCTTAATCTCTTTGCTGTAGTCTCCCTTAGACTATAATGTGGATCCATGGAGACATGTATAGATGCCCTGTTTTTAAATGTAATCTTATTTCCAATTTAGTCTTATTTGAAAAAAGTAGAAGGCCAGTGGACTTCCAACTCCACTAAATGTAATGGCTCCTCAAGATGGGCTGTAGAATATCTCGGAAATAAGCACAGAGGCTTGTCTCATAGAAACTACATGTGTTTAATCCATCATCTGTCACTGTCTAAAGTCATGAGTGGCTAAGGGACTTAGCCTTAAGTAGCAGCTTCAATGTTTCTTACTAACTAGGTCCTAAAGTATTCTTTCAACACTAAAATCCACATCATAATGAAACCACACACCTGGGAAATCTTGAAATCTAGGGGAGAGTCATGGGAAGAAAACTATTTCCATGGGCTTTTGCTCAAAAAAAAAAAAAAAATCTTATCTCAGGTACATTAACAGTTAGAATCATTTATGATGAAAACTGTTCTTTCTACATATGTCCAGCTCCCTTTCATATGTAGCCATCACTCAACAATTAGTCTCTTTAGGGAAGTAAGTAGCTCCTCTGGTCTGACTGGAATGAGGCAGAGTAATGCTGAACTCTGTTGTTACATGTTCCAAATTCTGGAGTGCTGACGTTGTTCAGATTTGATGATTTGGGCTGACATAAGCACTTTCAACTACTTATAAACTTTTAAGCAGAAATAATGGGTTTGAAGTGTTTTATAAAGGCTGTTGCAAGTCTGTGAAGTGGGGGAAAAGAAGGAGAGGAAAGAAAGTTAAAAGTGGATTAGAAGTTATTTTTGTCCCACCAGGAGAATGGGGAGTGAAAGAACTAATACGATTAATAAAGGTACGTGGCTCTCTGAAAACATTTTACAGGTTTTCAGAAAACAAAGGAAAAAAATATATTCACCATAATCAGAAAATGTAGAGCCTCTGTTCATAATAGCTCAGAATATTTCTCATGATCACTTAATGCTTCTCTTTGCAGCCTCATGTTGCAAACCATCCTCTCCTAACCATCTCTCCTAACTAAAGGATACTAAAACAGTATCCTTTTTAACTTCCCCTTCACCAATAAATTCCCTATATATCCTGGAACGGGTGTGGGCTTCTCAGTTTGATGTTGCAAGGAAGCTCTTAGTATGAAACTTCACATCAGAAAAACAATAAAATAAAATGGGGTGTGCCTTATAGTTGTAGGCCTCACATTCATTGGAGACACCCATAAAAGGAGACTTTCATAAACATTCATGCTTTGAATATGGTAGCCCTTCTGCATCCTGATGTCAATAGTATATTTTTAGTATTTTTTTCTTTTGTATATATGCCTCTATATCTGTGATCTGGTTTTTCTTTAATGGAAAATGAAGTCAAGGGAGGAGGATTTCCCAGTTTTCCTGTTTTATGTTAGATTTTATGCTTTTACATACAAATTCCATTATAAAACTGGATTTAGAAAATCAAAAGCTCAGAGAGGTGCTGAGGTTTTGTCTGGAAACAAGAGATGCCTGTTGTTACAAGATTTCATTAAATGTAACTACAATTAAAGACAAAAGTTTTTTATTTGTTTTTACAGATTTATACCTAATGGGTAGATCCCTATTGAGATTGAGAATAGTTTTAACTAGACCCCCTGAAAAGATCATTGCAAAAATTAACTTATGTCTTAATACATTTCTATCCCAAAGGAATTGAATTTCTTATAAACTCATGAGTTATGAAACCAACTTTTCATAAAGCATGAAGAGCTGTGCTTTTAATCTTAATTAAAAAGTGAATGAACATAAGAAAAACAGGTTACTTTACTATGGTTACTTCACTATGGTTACCTCAACAATACCTTCAGGGGTTGGTACCAGTAAAATCATGCATTGGATGTTTGGTATCTGACATTAGCAGCCAAAGTGCCCTGCCTAGGGCTATATTTAATAACTGGGCTATATTTAATAACTCACTTTTGTGGCAGAGGGTATGAAGATTCTGAATGCTCCAATATGACTGTGTTAATTATTCCCATGTAGGTTCAAAGGAAGGAATATATATATGGTAGAGCCGATAGATTTTCAGAAAAAGTGTAAAGGTGGTGAAATGTGATGGAAAAGTAGGCATTTTTCTCCACTTATAGTGGTGATTTGATGGAACTCTAGGTGACAAATAATGTCACATCTGATATTCAGTGTCAATCACCCATCCAGGAGTAGCTCAGTGAGCGTGCTGCACTGAACTGCAGGCAGAGAGTAGGGACTGGATTCTGCATTTTCTATGTATACCTGTAGTTCAGCTCTATGCCTTAAGTACCAGAAGCTCAATGAAGCAGGAAAATTTTTCAAATGATGAAGAAATAGAGCAGGGAAATACCAATGAGTTATAAGTGGAATATTCCAGTGTAATTTCTCAGGCTAAAATCCCATGTGGTTTGCATTTAAATTAGTAACATTTGAAAACTAAAAAGACCTGTTCAATCAGATGATACAGACACTTCAGTCTTTTTCAGAAGCAGGTGTTTTATCTTCCAGTTTGACTTTTCAAATAGGAAACCTTGTTATTTAAAATATCAAAATGTCCATTAGCGAAATAGTGATTTCCTAAGAAGACAGAGACACTTGTTAGCAGATTGTGCACATGATCAAAGAACTGCTTTTCTCAAACCATTATCTTCTCTCAGAAGTAAACAAAGGTTACCATGAAAAAGATCAAATATGTCAAACACAGTGTTGTCTTGGATTTCTATAACAAATTACCATACAATATGTAACAAACAACAAACATTTATTTTTCACAGTTTTGGAGTCTGGGAAGTCCAAGATCAAGGTGCAGGCAGATTAGGTTTTTAAGGAGATGTCTTTTTCTATTTGCAGACGACCATCTTCTGATGGTAATTTTCCAGGGCTGACAGAGAGAGCTCTAGTCTCTTTCTCTTCTTATAAGGAAAGTAATCCCATCATGGTGCTCCACCTTCATGACATAGTTGGATCCCAAAGACCCCATCTCCACATACCATCGTACTGGGGTTTAGAGTTTCAACATATAAATTGTGGGGTGACACAAATACAGTATATAACAGATATTTAATTTTATTATAAGTACCAAATGTTCTAAAAACATATGCAAATATATTTTTCAAGTGGAGAACATGTTTAATATGTACAAAGAATATATGCCCAAACTTTCTTGAATCCTCAAATTCTCCCATGTCTCAATTGAATATAATGTACTTTATTAAATACAGTATGACTTAAAATTATAAGTATCTATTCTGATCTTAATTAAAGTTAATGCCTACCAGGCCCCAGATGATGGGAGAGCATCTAGTTTCATTTACTGAAAAAAATACTGCATATCAATCAGTCATGCAGCCAGTGATTTATATTCACATATCATGGACCTATGAGCTCATCTCCAGTATTCCAGCTGTAAATGTGAAATCTTTAAAATACTAGGCTGCACTGTGCTTCTATATTACCAAAGAAGGACATTTACACTCTGGAATAGATATCTGTACTGGGCCTTCCAAACTCAATATCGTTCTCTCACAAAAAGAGATGCCTTCATTGTTCTTGGGTACATCTTTCAACACATATTTCTGATCAGCCTGGCAAGCCTGAAGAAACCTTACAAGAGGGGAGAGACTCACCAGTTCCTGTTTAAATAACTTACACCAAGATGCTTTCTGCCTGAGAGTTCTACGTGAATGGAAATGCAAGTAGATTGCTCTTAAGTGTGATGGTGATAGGTATGCTGTCTCCCTCCCCCTGCCGTCCTTTTCCCCTCCTTCTCTGCTCTCTTGTTCCAACCTCCAGGCTCATTCTGCTGTATTTACAAATCTCAGAAATAAAGAAGCAGTGAATCTAGTTCATAAATCAGCCTCCACAGGGGAGAGGACTTAGCTGCATGCTGACTGGAAACAAACAGACCAGCGGAAACCTTAGTGCCAGAATCTTAAACCCACAAAGAACCCCGGATGTCATGTAGACGAAACCATCATGTTACAAACCATAAAAGTGGAGTTCAGAAAGAGTTGAGTGATGTAAGACCACACAAATTGTAGGAGCAGAGCTAGGTTGAGAACACCCTTTCCCAGACTTATATCATGAGGTTTATCTAGGTTCGTGCCAGAATTAAAGTTTTACTCAGAGATTTGTGCATTGTCACAGCTTTAGAGGAAAGGCAAATAGATCCAGTGTCCAGTGTAAATGCTTTGGTCAGGTGATAATACTTTGGGCAAGTATTTATTGAGTACTTTACAAGTTGTTCCTTTTAGCTGCTACTTGATTGATTTTTAAAGTGTAACACAAGGTTTTGCCAACAGAGCCAAGTGGAGAACCAGGATTGACAGCAGCAATTTATTTAGCAATTTCATTGATATACAAATAAATTAAGAGGAAAGGAGAGATGTGTCAACATTTTGGGGTACAAACATTTATACATAAACATTTTGAGATATGCTTTGTTTATGAAGTACATTTACATGTCAACTAGGATTAAGGGTTATTTTTTTTTTCTCTTTTTTTTCTTTTAACATATTAACAGTTGATGTCCAGCCAATATATTTATACTTTAAAATGGCAATAGTGGGGTGCCTGGTTGGCTCAGTCGGTTAAGCATCCGACTACGGCCCAGGTCATGATCTCACTGTTCATGAGTTCGAGGCCCACGTTGGGCTCTGTACTGACAGCTCAGAGCCTTGAGCCTGCTTTGGATTCTGTGTCTCTCTCTGTCTCTGCTCCTCTCCCACTTGCACTCTGTCTCTCTCTTTCTCAAAAATAATAAATAAAACATAAAAAAATACATAAAATGGCAAGAGTTACATGAGTCAAATTTTAATTAGTTAACATTTATTAGTAAAATGTCAATTTATTGATCTTACTTGTAAACAGAGTGTAAAACATAGTGAAGGATTGATTCTTACTTTAATTAAATTTATGGGAGTTAAAAACTAAAACCCCTTTATAAGGAACACATGCATAGAATACATAATGTCTTATTGGGAAATATGTCAGGAAACTCAAATAAGAAAATTGTCTAGCCACAGGAACAGCGAAGAGTGAGAACAGGCTACTGTATTGCCTGTTTGTTTAGTTAAGTGATATATGTGAATATGCTCAATATTTTCAGACAAGGAAAATGGAGAAAACATAGAAAGAAACACACGTAGTTTGATGACTCTGGCACCACTTTAAAGCACACAAAATAAAGGAAGCATTTGCTCACATCAGAAGAGGAATTCATTGGACACCACTCAGAATGTTCTTACTTAGGAGAGAAACTTTCCCACACTCACATCCTCTGACCTTCAACATGTGGCAAGCAAAACCCCAAATCTGGGAGGGTTGGTTAGCTTAAGCCTTCAATAATCTGGAAACTGAGCCAAAATATCTAAAAGCTTGCCCAGCTGGGCAGGAACATTTGTTAAGCAGACTTCCTTAGAAGATTTCCTGATCTTTGTGGGAATTTTCTTTACTTTTTTAATGTCTGCTCACTGCAGTATCTTTTACCAGATAACTAGAGAGTTGACTCTTGCTTGTCATTTAGGTATTTTCTAAAATGATTGACTTCCTTAGGGGCGCCTAGGTGGCTCAGTCAGTTGACACTTCAGGTCATGGTCTCGTGGTTCCTGAGTTCGAGCCCCTGGTTGCATTCTGTGCTGGCAGCTCAGAGCCTGGAACCTGCTTTGTGTTCTGTATCTCCCTCTCTCTCTGCCCCTCACGTGCTCACGCTCTTCCTCTCTCAAAAATAAATAAACATTAAAGTAACTTTTAAAATAAAATAAAATAAAATAAATAAAATACTTGATTAGTCCTGAAGGATGTTCCTTAATCGCTTTATCTAAAATAAGAATGCCCGCCCCCACCAGTCACTCTTTATTTCTTGCCCTGGTTTATTTTTATGTAATACTTATTACTATACCATTACTATAAACATTTTATTATTTTTCCTTTTATTTGTTTACCTATTACTGTCTGTTTCTTCCTTTTTAGTAAATATTCTATAAAAGTAGCAACTTATTCTGTCCTGCATACTAATGAAAAATTAACATGTAGAAGGTGAGTAATAAAAAAAGAATAAATTACTAAAGAGAGACCTTGATTGGAAAATGAGCTTTAAGCATTTCGTCTCTAAAATCACATTCCATTCTATCCTTTTGTTTTACTTTCTTCATTGCATTCTCATTCTCTAAAATTATTGTGTAAATTTGTTCTTTTATATGTTTCTCCCAGTTAGAATTTAAAATTTACCACTCATGATGGCAGTGACATTTTAGTACTTGGACTAGGTCTTAGCACATAGTAGTTGGTAAGTATTTTTGGAATTAATATTTTAATAATGTTCTACATCACTATCCTTATGTTTAAGTGAATACTATTCAAAGTTAATAAATATAACTAAAAGATACCCATTGATTACTTACTTAAAAAGATTTATAAAGTCTGTATTATAATTCTGATTTTCCATGTTAAGGAAGCTGAGGTTGAATTCTCACCCTACTATATTTACCACATCATGCACAAATTAGTAAACTTTATAGCAGAATGTTGTAGGAAAAGTACAGGGAGTTCTAAAGGTCCAAGTGAGAGAGTGAGATCACATCCTACCAAAGGTATTATGTCGCAGATATTGCTAGAGAGGTGGAGGAACAGGATGAGGCAGGATAGCATTGCAGAGAACTTTGGGAATATTCAAGGAAGCATAAACAGTCTAATTTGGTAGAAATAGTATGCATATTGAGAAACAGTTATAGGTGACAATGCAAGAGTAATTTAAATCCATGTTAGAGAGCCTAAGTGTCAACTTGGCAAGAATGTACATAGATATGGAGAAAATAGGAGCCCTGCAAACTTTCAGACAGTGACATGACATAACTTAAACTCTTTAAAAGTATTTAGAACATAAAGGCTATGCTTGGTAGATTAGAAAAGAAAGGTTTGGAACTAATCTAGAAGAGAGGGATTGGAAGTTAAAGGTCTCACATATTGCCCTTAGTAAGTGTGGGATATACTGTGTGAAAGCAAGCCTTAACAATGGTGATTTACATTTAGGCCACCATTTTGGGAAGCATCCTGTCTGGCCTTGGGAAAAGTACACACTGACCTAATTCACTTAGACACTTCCCCTTACTGTAGCACCACTTTCTTTCCATCTGGTTCCTGTTTCTGAAATGTACTACCTTGTGCCCTTACAGTTAGGCTTTTCAATGGGAACATGTCCACTGGGGTCATCCTTTTAGAACTGACTATTCTTTTTGCATTATAGCATTTTACCTCAGCTGAGTCTTGGTACTCTTTCCTATCTGGAGCTTGTCCACATCATTCCTTGGGGAGGATGCAGATTCACATGCAGTCACTTCTGAGGGAATTGGAGATAGGATCATTTAAAAGAGAGAACATAGATCAGCTCATAGAACAAGAGTGTGCCTGATAAGAATTTATCAGCAATTACTAACTTAGTAGTTATCAGAACTTCAGCATGCATCACAATCCCCTGGACGACTCGTTAAAACACAAATTGCTGGGTGCTATCCCCATTGTTTCTGATCTTATTTAGTGGTGGGACTGATCCTGCTTGTTTGGGGACCACATTTTGAGAACCATTGCTTTAACATAGACTGAACTACATCCTCAAAGCTTGTCTTTATTGTCTCTTGGATTTAGTAGTGGAGAGCTCAAAGATACACATTGCTTTTCAATGGCTATAGATGGTATGAATGGACAAATTGTCAGCCAAAAGCTATATTGAATAAGAGTTCATGGTTTTTAGGAAATACATCTTTGAATTCATAATTTCAAGAGGTAATAAGACTAATTGTTACATGTCCTTCTTAAATAAAAATTGAACTGTAGCTAACATTTGGGAATAAGACTACAAATTCACGAGTTAAAACTGTGATTATAATTACATATTCAGAGCTTTCTTAGGTTTAAAGGAATTATATTTTATGAATGTTAACAATGAAAATGTTGGCTGAGGCTTTATTACCACTTTCTTACTACTGCGAATCTAAGATGTCATTAGCATTCAAATAGCTTACTTTTATTCATGAACAATAACGACTTTATTAATATTAAGTCCAGAGTGATTAGCTTTCATAGTATAAGCACAACCACAATGAAATGAAATCATCAACTAATCACTCTTTCCTGCTATGTATGGTGGGACAATTGACTCTTCAGATTGATTCTGACAACATTTTTTTTTTGTATATAAAGAGAAAAAGAGTTATTTATAAAGAGAAGCAATAAGCAGGTCTTAGTTGAAGAAAAAATACATATGAAATTTCCCAGTACTCCTCCACTTACTAGCAAAGGGGAAAAAAAACTCACTATATGTCATACAATATCTAGAACAGTTTTACATTAGATTATAAGCATTGCATGTATTTTTCACATATTTTAATTAACGACTACATGGGTTACTCTAGATCCTTTTTCCTGTTTTATTTCCTTCTTATAATTAGAAGATACTCAGATACTCAGATTTTTTTTTTTTTTTACCTTTAACGGGGAGCTCCAGTGAAATAAAACAATAAAATACTTCTTTAAAAGGGTATGGAAATTGGCAGTTCTGTTTTGGTTTTGCCTGGTAGCAAGCTGACAGAAGATCCCTTCCCTTCTGTGGATTAGTCAGAAGGATAAGATATGGTATAGGGCCAAGAGAAGAACTGTTTCTTAATTCATCCTGAATATAATCCTATAATTCTCAGTTCATCCTCGTACAGTCCCCCCAGTTTAAGTGAATTACAGGTGCATTAGCCTAGAGTCTATACAGATGACAGTGTAAAAATATATCCCAAGGGAAGTCAAATATATATCTTTATCTGAAAAAGATGAACTGACTTTTCTTCACACCATATAGAAAAAATTAAATCAACATGAATCATGAGCTAAATCTAGAAGTTAAATTATAACACTCATAGATGAAAACATTGAAGAAATTTGTCAAGAATTTGTGTTAGGTAAACAGTTCTTAGATACAACAAAACCAAGAGCCACAAAGGTCCAAAAAAATTGCAATAAATTGGATTTTATTAAAACTATTTGTGCTTTGAAAAAACACAAATAAAATAGAAAGATATGGAATCAATTGGGATAAAATATTTGCAAATAATATATGTGAAAAAGCAACTTATATTCAGAATATATAAAGAATTCTTACAACTCAGTGACAAGAAGACAAATAATAATTTAATAATGGGCAAAACTTTAATAAATATTCACCAGTGAAGATAGGTTGAAAGTTAATAAGCATATGAAAAGTAGTCAATTCATTAGTCACTAAGGAAATATGAAATAAAGTCACCATCAGACTCCTACATACATATTAGAATGGTCCTAATCGAAAAGACAGACAATATCAAGTGTTAGCAAAGATAAAGAAAAACTGGCACTCTCATACACTGTAGGTGAAAATTTAAAATGACACAAACATTTTAGAAAACAGTTTGACAATTTCTTAAATAGTTAAACATAAACTTATCATTTTATCCAGCAATTCCACTCCTAGGAATCTACCCAAAAGAAATGAAATCATATGTCTGTGCAGACTTGCTGGTGAATGTTCATAACAGCATTACTTGTAATAGACCTAACTTGAAAATTATCCACATGCTTGCTAACCAACTGGTAAATGACTAAAAATTGTATATTTCTCTGCTGCTATATTATTCTGCAAAAAAGTTGGATGATACTAAAATGCGATGCAACATAATCTTCAAAAATGTTATGATAAGTGGCACCTGGGTCTCAGTCAGTTAGGCGTCCAACTTTGTTCGGGTCAGGTCATAATCTCACTGTTGGTGGGTTCAAGCCCTTCATCGGGCTCTGTGCTGACAGCTCAGAGCCTGGAACCTGCTTTGGATTCTGTGTCTCCCTCTCTCTTTGCCCCTCCCCTGCTCTCTCTCTCTCTCTGTGTCTCTTTCTCTCAAAAATAAATAAACATTTAGAAAATTGAAAAAAAAATTATGATAAGTGGAAGAAGACAGATGAAGAAGATTACATGTTGTATGATTTCATTTACATGAAATACTTAGACAAAGTGAACCTATAAAGACAGAAAGCAGACTGATTGTTTGGGGCTGGGAGTGGAAAGTGAGATTGACTTCAAAGATGAGGGGTAAATTTTTTAGCACAAGGAAAAGTTCTAACATTGTTATTTTGTGATGGTTACACAATTCTAAACCTTTACTAAAAATTAATTGAATTTTCAGTAATTCAATGAATTTCACTTATAATGAAAGAATTTATATGTAAATTGTACCACAGTAAAACTGTAAAAAGTAAACTGCAAGATCAATAAAAAATGTATGATTAACCACAATTTTTGTGAAGTCACAACTCTGTGTTTATGTACTTTATCAAATGTTTAGCATAATCACATTGTTTCACTCCTGATATACACCTTCTTAATTATGGAGGAAGAAAATTTCTGAATTTATTTTTTTTATATATAATTGGCTGGGAAAATGACCAAGTGAGTGATCCATACATTTTTATAAATTTTTTTGTTGGTTCATTTGTTTGTTTTTAATATTGTATGTGTGCTTGGGAAGTCTTGGTTATAGTGGCATAACTTCAATTAATATTTACTAAAATATTAGTATTATTTATTAAGACAAATAAAAAGACATTTCTGTATTAACACACTTTATATTTAACTAATATTTTTTATTATTCACTTAATCCACTCAGTCTGTGATAACAAAATACCATAGACCGCGTGGCTTATATACAACGGAAATTTATTTCTCACAGTTCTAGATGCTGAAGTCCAAGATCAGGGTGTTAGCTTGGTTTGGTGAGGGCCCTTTTCCATGTTGTAGACTTTTCATTGTATCCTCACATAGTAGAAAGGGGCTAGGGAGCTCTGTGGTGGCTCTTTTATAAGAGTACTGGTCCCATTCATGAGGGCTCCACGTGACCTAGTCACATCCCAAATAGTCTACACCCAAATAGCATCATAGTGGGGAGTAGATTTTCAACATATAAATTTTGGCAGGATGCAAAATTCAGACTATAGCACACACTATATACAAATCACTTTAGAAATTGTGTTCATATAAAAATTTCTCAAATACACTTATCTTGGCCCTTCTTAATTGTAGTTCTTTTGTGTATGTGAGTATGATTAGACTTAACTCTGATTGAAAACATGGTTGCATTCATGATCTAACACACTTAAAATGTCCTGGTCTAATTATACATGATAGGCCATAGGACAAAAGGTTCTCTGCATACCTTCTCCCTCTATTAAATATTAAAAGTGAACTCACAGGCTAAGTGGTTATGGGTGCCTTGAATGCATCACATAAACAGATAAACCACACTTAATTAGCTGCCAGTTTATTAGGGAGATAAATATTTCCAGGATAGTTACTGGCAGCACAACAGTCGCACATTCCATGTTTGAATTTTTTGACCAAGGTGGAAGGGAAAAAATAGAGGAAAAAACAAGTGCCAATTATTTCCTCATCCAATTAGTAAACATTCTTTTTGAGTCCCTGGCTCAACCTCTTCTCATACTTTCAAAATGAAGAGACTGATTTTCTTGGCGCTAATTTCAAGAAGTTCAATTATGCTATTTCTTTACTATAGACTATCTAATTAGGATATTAAATATCTTCTACCGGCCAAAATTTT
Organism: Leopardus geoffroyi; assembly: GCF_018350155.1. NCBI lineage: Eukaryota > Metazoa > Chordata > Mammalia > Carnivora > Felidae > Leopardus > Leopardus geoffroyi. Next base: position 100,114,226 of record NC_059327.1, on the reverse strand, counting down.
TTTCCTAAATTGGGTCACTTACCTCCAATTATTTCCCCATAGTCAAAGTTATAAAGTAATGAATTATGTCATACTCTGAGTCCATTATCATTTTTTGTAGTTATATATGTTAGGTTAACTCATATTTAAAATTCTTTTAATGTTTATTTTTTGAGAGAGAAAGCATGAGCAGGGAAGGGGCAGAGAGAGGAAGACACAGAATCCAAAGCAGGCTCCAGGCTCTGAGCTGTCAACACAGAGCCGACACGGGGCTTGAACTCACGAGTTGTGAGATCATGACCTGAGCCGAAGTTGGATGCTTAATCAATGAGCCACCCAGGCACCCCTTAACTCAATAAACCAGCCAACCAGCTAAACCCCCAATGTGTCATTTGCTAGTTCAAAACTAAAAGTATAAAGCATTTGTCATCAGGCACCTGGGTGGTTCAGTCAGTTGAGTGTCCAACTATTGATTTCGGCTTAGGTCATAACCTCACAGTTGGTGATTGAGCCCCACGTAGGGCTCTCTCTATAGGGCTCTCTCTCTCTCTCTCTGTTCCTTTCCTACTCATGCTTTCTCTCTCAAGATATATAAATAAACTTACAAAAAAGCATTTTGTCAGAATATCATTACAAACATATCTTCATTAATATATATAAATACTGTATATATGAATATATATGCATGCACATATACAAGTTTATGTTTGTGAATATAGATATATATGGATATACATATAAATATAGGTACAGATATATTCATGTCCATGTGTGATCCCTTCCCCTTGAGTATAGATGGACTCATAGCTTGCTTCTGACCAACAAAGTAAAGCAAAGGTGATGGAATATGTGTGATTACAAGCACATGATAATATGATTTTGTTATGTAAGATTGTAGTTCCTGTCAGAATGGAGTCTCTCTCTCTCTGTCTTTCTCTTGCTGGCTTTAAGGGAGGAACATTTCATGTGGCAAGGAACTGCATGTGGCCTCTAGGAGCTGAGAAGGGTCTCCAGCCAACAACCATCAAATGGGTTTCTTCAGTCTTACCACCAAAAAGAAATGAATTCTTCCAACAACCTGAGTGAACTTGGAATCAAATTCTTTCCCAGTAGAACCTCAGGTAGATCCCAGCCCTGCCAACATGTTGATTGCAGCTAAAGCATTTCCATCAACGCATTGCATTATAGTTTGGAACCAGCTAAGCCATGTCCAGATTTCTGATACATGGACACTGAGATAATAGATGTGTATGATCTTAAGCTGCTAAATTTGAGGATATTGTCATGTAGCAATAATTAACTCATACAAATTTTAGGAACTGGAAGTGTGATGCTGCTGGGATCAGCTGAAATAAAAAAAAAAAAATGTGGGAGTTGTTTGGAACCAGACAATAGGTGGATACTGAAAGAATTTTTGAGAACCATGATAGAGAAAGCTTAAATATCCTCCTACAAACTGTTAGTAGAAATCTGGACTTAAAGGGCACTGCTGGTGAGAGCACTTCAAAATTTTCTAATCTGTGATACCAAGATGAATACATTCAGTTACTCTGCCATGAAGTTAAAATCAGCCTTTTGAAACTACTTATTATTAAAGTGTTCTTTTTTTTTTCAAAGATAACTAAAATGTTTTTTGTAGTTCAAGAATGACTGAAAAGAATAGCTTTCTGCCCTTGGGCAAGGCAAACCGGAATAAACTGTAGTTAGGTTTTCATCTGTAAATTGAAGTAGTGGTTATCTAAAGCAGTCATTTTCAAAAACTTCTGGCAGCTGATTTCTCTTTACAAATGAAAGCTGGTGCATAATGCAGTAAGTGTTGAGGAAGCACTGGGCAGCTCATATCCCTTCCCACTTAGCTCCTTTCTCCCTATCCAGTGGCATCATGGCCCATCTTTAGGGTTTCCAAGGAGACCAGATTAACAACACAGTTAGGAAACCTTTAAACTGCATAATCCAAAGTCAGGTAAATGTCAACTAACTCATTAATATCTGGATGCAGAGGATAAACAACATGTACACACACACACATACCCACCATGTATGAATCAGTTAATTCCTAAGTCAAATGGTCATGGAAAAATTATATTTTTTATCTGTTTACAAATAGCTAATTTATACACAACCTGGAACAGCTTGAGAAAACACAATTTACAAATGTTTGCAAATGATGTATCATAAGAGATACTCAGATCAAATGACAATTCAGAGTAGTTTTGAACCCATGAAGTCAGTCAAATCCTGAATTCTTACCTTAAAAACTTGATCAACAATTCTGGTGAAAATACCTTTTTCTAGGTCTAGAATATCAATATTATCATCACATTATGTGTCTTAAAGAAATTCTGACAGGTTTATGTTTGACACGAAAGTCACCTGTAAAGTGGCAAGTCTATAATTCTATGCTTTGTAGTCAGCTGCTCCCTTCAGGCAATCTGTGCTCAAAATTAATCAAGAAATTCTTCTCCAGGGAACCTCTTGCTCTCATAAACTACTAACCCACTAGATAATGGAATTAAATATTTTGTTGTATTACTACCAACTTTACTTAAAAAAAAAAAAAAAAAAAAAAAAAGCCCCTTCTACGTCCAGAGGAAAGCCATATGGCTGGGGCCAATATATACTCCTATAAACCTTGCTTAATAGTTGGTGAATAGGAAAGAAAAAACAATCCTGAAACTCTCCTTTATTTTTTACCCCTGCCTTGTCATTTATGGTGATGAGCAGGTAGCTAGGTACTTGGCATGGATTCTATTGCTTAGTCCTCATAGTTATACTGCATGAAACCATTATTATAAATAGTTTTGCACAGAGGAAACTGAATCTCAGAGAAACAAAAAAAAAACACCTTGGTTAAAGTCACATAGCTAGTATATGACAGAGCTAAGTTTTTAATTACTCAGAGTGAAGAAAACAGCAAATAGAAAAAGGAAAAAGCATTCTTGAGTGTGTGTGTGTGGTATACTGATACCTATGGCTGAGACTGTGGCTGGTTTGATTTATATAATACCTATGGTTGAAAATCTTACTAGGTATCATAGAAGATTATATAGCTGCTCTAGCAATTCATTCATTCATTCATTCATTCATTTATTCATTCACTTGATAAGACTTAATAGAGCTATATGCCTTATTAAATGCTTGGGATTCCTTGGTGAAAAAGGTGTGGTTCTTGTCTTCATGTAACTTAGGTTTTGGTTAGAGAGAGGAAAAAAAAGTAAACCAAATTAGTCATGATAAGGTGGTAAAGTTACTGTGATAACCAGTTTATAAGATTCTTCAAGACATAGGCATGGCCACTTGAACTTGTTTCAGCATAATGTGCTTATGATAATCACGTTGTTTCACATGTAAGCACAGGTGCGTACATCCCTAAGTATCTAACAGTTTTCTGTTCTTGATATTTGAAGTGAGAATACATCGCATTGTAGGAAAATTACTCCCATTAGATTCCTAATGACTTTAGGTAAGTGCCCTACAAATATGTGTGAGGTGACCAGAGATAGCCACTGTCAGTATTAAAGGATGTTTACCTTGCAGCCATCTACTTGCTTTGTATGTACTTCTGGGATTCCCTTATTTCACTGTGAATGTGAGATCTCACTGAGAGTGACTCAGGAAACTTCAAGGACACTTTGCATCTGTTCTTAAGCAACCCAAGAATGCCCAAGGCTCAAGGTGATCCTTTTAACTATATCCCCTGAGAGACATTCTCCCTGACAACAGTTACATGGGGATATTCTGGCCCCAGGACAACTGACTTCTCTGAAAGGATAATTTCCTCACTTCTGTATTATTTGTTCTCCTAGGTATTCGTGGATTATTAGATTATTATGTTTTCTTCCCATGTAAAGCTCTTTATCATCAGCTGACCACTGCTTGTTAACAAAAACATGCTGTCCTCTCAACCTTGGATCCTCTCTCTAGACCCACCTCAGGACTCCATAGCCCTTTCTCCTTGGTGGATCCTCTCAGAGGTCTCACATGTCCTTTGCAGTTTTTGTTAACTTTGCACCTTCAAGTCTTCAGACTTCAGATACAGTCTACCTGTGTCTCAGCTCAACTTGGGATGTGGTCCTTGTTCTTTTCCCAAGAGATTATTTTTCAGCTCCCATGTAAAACCAGTATATGTAAGCAAATAGAAATAGGAAAAGGATAGAGGGAAAAAAAAGGCAGAAGGTTGTGTGTGTTTGGAGAGAGAGCACAATAGACAGAGAGATAGAACATCTTAGGCAAGATACTTTGATAACCTATGGTTATCAGGATATGCCTTGCAAATAAGATTTCTCATTGTGATAGAAATTAATGAGAACCTCAATGTCAAAGAGTGATGTTTCTTCATATGGGTATTAAAATCCTTCACATATAATATTGTTAAGTTGCAAAAAGAAGGTGGAAACCCCGAGCTTGGAGAGATGAGGTGCCAGGGCGTTGCGGAGGGTTGTAAACTACTGGCTTGTCAAAGGGTAATTCCTAGAAAACAAGGAGAAGGAAAAGAAAAGAAAAGGAAAGAAAAGAAAAGAAAAGAAAAGAAAAGAAAAGAAAAGAGAAAAAGAAAGAAAGGAAGGAAGGAAGGAAGAAAGGAAGGAAGAGAAAGAGAAAGGGAAAGAAAAAGAAATGAGAAAATAAAAGGAAAAGAAAAGAAAGAAAAGAAAAGAAAGAAAAGAAAAAAAAAAAAAAACACAACAACCAGCAGGAGGTCACGGTAGAATCTATGGTCAGAAATGAAGAGGACAGGAAATGTCTATTTTCTCACAGCCCAGAGAGGAGAATTAGAACCTGCCAGGCCCCACATGCTTGAGAACTTCTTATCTCTCTTGACTTCAGGAACCATCGCTCTCTCTCTCTCTCTCTCTTTCTTGCTCACTGTACTCCAGCATGGTGACTTCCTTATTCTTCCTCAGACATGTCAGGAGTGTTTCTTCCTCCGAACTTTTGGATAGAATGCTTTCCCCTTCCATATTTGCATGTCTAACTCTCCTACCTCTTCCAAGGCTCCGTTTAATTGCCTTTAATTGAGAATTGTTTATTCTCAATAAGTCTTGCCAGGACACCTTCAAAAAACTTTGTCTGTTCTCCTAGCACCCCAGTACCCCATACCTTACATTTTCCATGGTGTGTATCACCCTCTAACATGCAAAATAATAGACTATTATTTCTGTTGTTTATATCAGAAGTTCCACAAGTGCAAGGATACTCGTTCCCATTTCCCTTCCCACATTCTGAGTCTAAAACAGAGAACAGACTGCCCATTCAATATCTGGTGAATGAATAATGAATTTCTGGGGAAGAAGTCAGATGCACTTTTATAGGTACAATGAGAAGACTTGGGATGCTAAGATGACAGAGTCAGAGCCAGTTTTCTTGACAGATGACTGCGAAGTAAGATTCCCTAGTTTTTGTTGGTAGGACTTAGAGAGGAAATATGAATATATAATTGTGGGCTCTGATATTTACTTGTCTCCCAGCAAAGACCCCAGTGGTAAGGTCAACAGGTCAAATTTTCTTGATAGATTTGGGGAATTTGAAAGTGAAGTGGATCTTTTTTTACAGAGACAAATGATACATGGTCATCAGACTAGTTTCTTCTTCTTCCAGGGCACATTTCTAGTTTCTAACTCCCTTTTATGTCGGTGGGGATTATTGATTAGTTCTCACCAATGGAGTGTGAGTAGAAGTGGTGTGTATCATCTTCAGGCCTTCTCCCTGAGTGACTGACACCCAGGGTCCTTCCTGCTCACCTCTTCCTTCACCTGTTAGAAACTTAATTACAAAGTTTCCAAAAGAGGCCTCCACTGGATGGAAGGAATCCATATGCCTGAATGACTGTGTGGAATAGAGGCCCTCAATGTACATAGGATTGTGATGTGAGACAGAAACAACATGTTTTTATTGTGTTACTAGCCTGGTTTTGTGGGATTATTATTCAGAGTAATGCATCTGTTCCATGTAACCTGGAGGAAGTGTCAAGCCTTCAAAACATAACTTGCATTATGGCACATCAAATTTTATAGGTCCCAAGGCCCGACATTAAGTAAGATAAAAATGTGCTTATAAAATGGAGAGATATTATAGAACAATAAAATGGCATTTCTAAATATTTTGAGTTCCTAGGCTAAGAATATTGTAGTTATTTCATAGTTCTTAGATACTTTGGCTTAGATAAGTCTACATCTGTCACAACTATGGTTGCCCTTTTTATGCTCATATGTAACAGAGATGGAAATCCATCATTAGAAAACAGTCAGCTTTGTCTAGAGGACCCTTTATTTGGTGAAGTGCAGTCTTTCTTAGACAAATCAGCCTTCAGGCCATATATATAGACCATCCTTAAAGAAAGAGAAAAACATAATTTATTAAGTAATAAGATCATTGATTTACTCTCATCAAAAATTACAATTTAAGAAAAAGAGGGGAGGGGCTCCTGGGTGGTTCAATCAGTTGGACAACTGATTCTTGATTTCAGCTCAGATCATGATCCCAGGGTTATGGAATTGAGCCCCACTTTAGCCTCTGCACTGAGCATAGAGCCAGCTTAAGATTCTCTCTCCCTCAGCCCTACTCCCCTGCTCATGCTCTCTCTCTCTCTCTCTCTCTCTCTCTCTCTCTCTCTCTCCTATAAATAAATAAATAAATAAATAAATAAATAAATAAAGGAGGGGGAAGTGATGGTGGAGTAGGAGGATCCTAGGCTCCCCTCATCTCACAAATACAACTAGATAACTATCACGTCATCTTAAAATTGAAGAAAGTAGGAAGTGTGAAGACACCATTTGGGAGAGAAACAGATCATGGCCACTGCGGAGGGGAGGGAGCTATGGTCACAGAGAAGGGTGAGGGACAAACTAGCACATGGGAGCACATGAGGAAAACGAATTCCCATAGCAGTTGGCTTGGAAAGCAAGAGGGGCAGAATTTCATGAGTTCTCACAACCAGTAGGGCTTAAAGATTAGAGTTCTAAAGGTCAGCAGGTTTTGCTCAAGGATAGCTTGGAGGCATTGGGGCTGCTCTTGGAGAGAAGGCAGTGCAAAATGCCCAAGGACATACACGGTGGAAACATTGATCTGAAGAGTGCCTGAGGCACACAGTAGGGAGGTTATTTGCTCACCTTGGAGTATGTCCCAGAGAGGCAGCCCTCATGGAGATACCCCACTAGGAACAAAAGAACTGGCAGGCATGATTTCCTTCAGCATAAACACAGGGCCACCAGGGTAGTATGGATACTTGCTGCTTAAGTTGCATATACCAAGTGAAACTGCCCTTGACAATCACACTTGCTTCAGTCCCCCTTGCCCCAAAGACAGGCCCTAACACCTGCCAACACTAAATTTCCCCACCCTAGAGTTTTTCAGGGCCTTGGTTTTGGCATCAGTGGCTACAGGTCTTATTTCAGAAACAGAGCAGAGCACACTTAGTGAAAATTTACCTAATTCAGGCAAGGGGCCCAACACTACCCACAACAGACAAAGAGAACCTCTGCAGATGACTGGTCTAAAGGATAAAGCAGACTACATGCAGCACACATTAAAGACCCTCCCTTAAATACCAGTCCTTGGGGAACAGGGGCCACTATATTGCAGGACATTATAAGACCTCTTCTTCATAAGGTCACTACCTTCAAGTATAGGAGATGTAGTTGACTTTCCTGACATACACAGAAGCAAAGAAAATGAGAAAACAGAGGAATTTTTCCCAAATAAAAGAATAGGACAAGTCCTCAGCCAGAGTTCTAAATGAAACAGATATAAGTAGCATGTCTGATAGAGATAAAAAGTAATGATCATTCATGAAGATACTGACTGGACTTAAGAAAAGAGTGGAGGACATCAGTGAGACCATTTACACAGAGATAAGGAATAGCATAGTAGAGATAAAGGGCTCATTAAAATCAGAAACACGCTTGACAGAATGAATAGCAGGCTGGAAAAAGCAGAGGAATTAATTAATGACCTAAAAGATGAGTAATGGAAAGTAATCAAGCTGAACACAAGAGAGAAAAAGAATTCTGCAAAATGAGAATAAACAGGGAATTCAGTGACTCCATCAAATATAACAACATACATATTATAGGAGTCCCAGAAGAAAAGGAGAGAAAAGTTGGCAGAGAATGTATATGAAGAAATAATAACTAAAAACTTCAATAATCTGGGGCGGTGGGAACAGATATCCAGATCCAGGAGGCACAGAGAACCCCACAACAAAATCAACAAAAGCAGATGCACGCCAAAACATATTGTAACTAAAATGGCAAAATATAATGATAAAGAAAAAAAATATTAAAAGCATCAAAAGAATACAGTTACATCCAAGGGAAAACCCATTAGGCTATAGTGGATATTTCAGCAGAAACTTTTCAAGCCAGAAGGGAGTGGCATGATATATTCAATGTGCTGAATGGGAAAAATCTACAGCCAAGAATACTCAAGGTATCATTCAGAATAGAAGGAGAGATAGGAATTTCCCAGACAAACAAAAATTGAAGGAGTTCATGACCACTAACCAGCCCTACAAGAAATATTAAAGGGGGCTCTTTGAGTAGAAAGAAAAGACCAAAAATGACAGTATGAATGTAGGAAACACAAAACTTTCAGTAAAAATAAATATTTCTGTAAAAAATCAGTCAGGGAACTCACAAAATGAAAGGATGTAAAATATGACACCATATACCTAATGTGGGGAGGAGAGGAGTAAAGATGGGTTCAAACGTAAACGACCTTTGACTTAATAGAGACTGCTATATGCAGAAGATGTGATATGCAAACCTAATGGTAACCACAAATCCAAACCACTAATAAATATGCAAAGTATAAAGAGAAATAAATCCAAATATATCACTAAAGAAAACCAGCAAAACGTGAAGGAGAAAAAGACAAAAAAAGACCAGAGAAAATCTTCAGAAACAACCACAAAACAAGTAATAATATGGCCAAAATACGTATCTATCTGAATATAAATGGACTAAATGCTCCAGTCAAAATACCTAGGGGACAGAATAAAAAAAAACAAAAACAAAAACAAAACAACTATATACTGCCTAAAAGAGACTCATTTCGGACTTAAAGACCCTGCGTATTGAAAGCAAGGGGATGGAAAAACATCTATATCATGCAAATGGATTTCAAAAGAAAGCTGATGTAGCAATACTTAGACAAAACAGAATTTAAAACAAAGAATGTTACAAGAGACAAGGGCAACAAGAAGATATAACAATTGTAAATATTTATGAACCCAATGTAGGAGCACTCAAATACATAAAAACAGTTCATAACAAACATGAAGTATTTAATTGATAATACCATGATAGTAGGGGACTTTAAACACCCCACTTATGTCAATGGACAGATTATCTAAACAGAAAATCAACAAGGGCACGGTGGCTTTGAGTAACACCCTAGACCAGATTGATTTAACAGATATATTCAGAACATTCCATCCTAAAACAGCAGAGTTCATATTCTTTTCAAGTGCATATGGAACACTGTCCAGAACAGATCATATATTAGGTCACAAAACAGGCATCAACAATTCAAAATGATCAAAATCATACTATGTATCTTTTCTGATCATAATGCTGTGAAACGAGAAGTCAACCATAAGAAAAAGTCTGGAAAGATCACAAATATACAGAGATTAAATGACATGTTACTAAACAATGAAAATATAAACCAGGAAATCAAAGAAGAAATTTAAAAAACACATGGAAAGAAATAAAAATCAAAATACAACAATTCAAAACATTTTGGACATAGCAAAAGCGTTCTAAGAGGGAAGTTTCTAGCAATACAGGCCTGAAACAAGAAGTAAGAAAAATCTCAAACAGCCAAACCTTACACCCAAAGGAGCCAGAAAACAAAAAAAACAAAAACAAACAAACAAAACCTAAAACCCACAGAAGGAAGGAAATAATAAAGATTAAAGCAAAAATAAATGATATAAAAACTAAAAAGCAAAATAAACAAAAAACACCCAGTAGAGCAGATCAAAGAAACCAGGAGCTAGTTCTTTGAAAAAAAAAAAAAAATCAATAAAATTGATAAACCTCTAGCCATATTTATCCAGAAACAAAGAGAAATGGCTCAAATAAAATCACAAATGAGAGAAGAGAAATAACAACTATCACCACAGAAATACAAATAATTTTAAATGAATATTATGAAAACTATATGGCAACAGATTGGACAACCTGGAAAAAATGGATAAATTCTTAGAAACATATAACCTATTGAAACTGAAACAGGAAGAAATAGATAATTAGAACAGAATGATCACCAGCAAAGAAATCAACTCAGTAAAAAAACAAAACAAAACAAACAAACAAAAAAACTCCCAACAAACAGAAGTCCAAGACCAGATGGCTTCACAGATGACTTCTACCAAACATTTAAAAAAACAGTTCATACCTATTCTTCTCAAATTATTTCCAAAAAATAGGAACGGAAGGAAAACTTCCATGTTGATTTTATGAGGCCAACATTACTCTGACACCAAAACCAGATAAAGACACCACAAAAAAGAGAACCACAGGCCAATATCTCTAATGAACATATGTGCAAAAATTCTTAACAGAATATTAGCAAACAGAATCCAACCATTTTAAAAAATTCACCACGATCAAGTGAGATTAATTCCTGGGTTTACGAGGATGGTCAATATTTGCAAATCAATGTGATACACCACAATAATAAAAGAAAGGGTAAGAACCATATGATCTTTTCAATAGATGCAGAAGAAGCATTTGATAAAGTACAACATCCATTCATGATAAAAACCCTCAACAAAGTAAGGATAGAGGGAACATACTTCAGCATAATAAAGGCTATATATGAAAAACCAACAGCTAACATCATCCTTAATGAGGAAAAACACAACTTTTCCCCAAAGGTCAGGAATAAGACAAGGATGTCCACTCTTATCACTTTTATACAACATAGTATTGGATATTCTAGCCAAAGCAATCAGACAACAGAAAAAAATAAAAGACATCCAAATTGGTAAGGAAGAAGCAAAATTTTCACTATTTGCAGATGACACAATACTATATATAGAAAACCTGAAAGACTTGGCCAAAAAACTCCTAGAACTGAAAAGTGAATTCAGTAAGTTGCAGGATACAAAATCAACATACAGAAATCTGTTGCATTTCTATACACCCATAATGAAATAGCAGAAAGAGAAATTAAGGAATCAGTTCCATTTACAACTGCACCAAAAATAAGATACTTAGGAATAAACATAACCAAAGAGGTGAAAGACATGTACTCTGAAAACTATAAAACACTGATGAAAGAAATTGAAGATGATGCAAATAAATTGGAAAACCTTCCATGCTCATGGATTGGAAGAACACTATTGCTAAAATGTCTATACTACCCAAAGCAATCTACACATTCCATGCAATCCCTATCAAAATACCAACAGCATTTTTCACAGAACTAGAACTAACGACCCAAAATTTGTCTGCCAACTACAAAAGATCCTGAATAGCCAAGCAACCTTGAAAAATAAAAGCAAAGCTGGAGGCACCACAATTCCAGACTTCAAGTTATATTACAAAGCCATAGTGATCAAAGAGTATGGTACTGGCACAAAAGTAGACATATGTATCAATAAAACAGAATAGAAAATCCCGAAATAAACCCACAACTGTATGGTCAATTAGTGTTGGACAAAGTAGGAAAGAATATACAATGGGAAAAAGTCTCTTCAACAAATAGTGTTAGGAAAACTGCACAGCAACATGCAAAAGAATGAAACTGGGCCACTTTCTTACATCATACACGCCAAAAAGTTCAAAATGGGTTAAGTACTTTGGGCGTCTGATGCTTCAGTCAGTTTAGCTTCTGACTCTTGATTTTGGCTCAGGTAATGATCTCAGGATCATGGGAGTGAGCCCTGCATCAAGCTTCATGTTTAGTTTGGAGCCTGCTTGGGATTCTCTCTCTTTCCCTCTTGCCTCTCTCTCCCACTCATGCTCTCTCTCTCTAAAATTAGGAAAAAAAAATGGATTAAGTACCTAAATGTGAGACCTGAAACTATAAAAATCCTGGAAAAGAGCATGGATGGTAATTTATCTGACATCAACAGTAGCAACTTTTTTCTAGATAGGTTCCCTGACACGAAGAAAACAAAAGCAAAAACTATTGGAATTACATCAAAATAAAAAGCTTCTGCACCTTGAAGGAAACAATCAACAAAACTAAAAGGCAGCCTACTGAATGGGAGAGATATTTGCAAACGACATATCCATTAAAGGGTTAGTATCCAAAATACATAAGGAAACTATAAAACTCAACACCCAAAAAAATAATCCAATTAAAAATGGGCAGAAGACATGAATAGACATTTCTCCAAAGAAGAAATTTGGATGGCCAACAGACACATGAAAAGGTACTCATCATCACTCAACAGCAGAGAAATGCATATCAAAACTACAATGAGATGTCTCCTCACACCTGTCATAATGGCTAAAATTAAAACATAAGAAATAAAAGGTATTGGGGAGGATGTGGAAAGAAAGGAACACTCTTGCACTGTTGGTGGAAATTAAAAAAGGTGCAGCCACTCTGGAAAACAGTATGGAGGTTCTTCACAGAGTTAAAAATAGAACTACCCTATGATCCAACAGTTACACTACTGGATATATGCCCAAAGAGTACAAAAATACTAATTCAAAGGGATAAATGCACTCTGATGTTTATATCATCATTATTTACAGTAGCCAACATATGAAAGCAGCCCAAATGTCCATCAATTGATAAATTCATAAAGAATATATATATATATATATATGTGTGTGTGTGTATGTATATAAAATGGAATTTTATTCAGCCATAAAAAGAATGAAATTTTTTCGATTTTCAGTGGCATGGATGGAGCTAGAAAGTAAACTTCTGTGTGACATAAGACAGAGAAGGACAAATACCATATGGTCTCACTCATATGTGGAACACTCATATGTGGAAATTTAAGAAACAAAACAAATGAGCAAAGGGGGAAAAAAGAGAGAGGCAAACCAAGAAACATACTCTTGAACTATAGAGAACATCCTGATGGTTACCAGAAGAGAGGTGGGGTGGGGTGATGCATTAAATGGGTGATGGGAATTAAGAAGTGCACCTGTCATGATGAGCATGGAGTGAAGTATGGAATGTTGAATCACTACATTGTACACCTGAAACTAATATAACACTGTAAGTTAACTAACTGGAATTAAAATAAAAATTTAAAGAATGATTATAACTTAAGCCCCAGAATAGGAACATAGAACACAAGATTTAACAATGCTTAATCTAAATACAAAAAAAAAAAAAAAAAGGCAAACTTGAAATCTATAGCAAGTCAAGATTAGAAGATTCTAGAGAAGAGAGCTTCTGTTAGTACTCGTCTACTCTTCTTGGTGCTATGATAATGTTAGTTGTCTGTGTAAGTGAGTAGAGGACTGCACTGCAACACCGCATCGTGTATTCTACTTGTGCTCCAGCCTTGTCTGACTTATTAACACTGTCTCCTGCAACTAGGTTTGACATTTTGTTAATTGCCTCTCTAGAGCCCAGTTCAGCAAATACAGCCTGAGGGCCAATTCCAGTGTGCTTTTATAAATAAAGTTATATGGGAACACAGCCACACCCATTTGTTTATATATCGTGTATGGCTGTTTTCACAGTACTGCAGCAATGTCCAACAGTTGCACAAATCCTAAAATATTTGCTGTCTGTTCCTTTACCCAAAAGTTATGCCAACCCATACTGCACTGTATGTTATCTGCACATTTCTTGCTACCCCACTCTATTTAGTGCAATAATAGTGTTTTTATTTGTCTTATCCCTTGGGTTGATTTTAAGCTGTTGATATTTGCAATCTGTCTACTTATATGTGTGTCCTTTTTAGTGTCTTTCTCCAGAAAAAAAGCAATAACTATTTGTTGAATAAAGTTAAACTGAAAGTAAATCAAAATAAAATCTTGCAATTTTACTTAAGGAGAGCTATAATAAGGCCCTTAGGTATTTTGGACCCAATATGTGTCTAACATTTTTACAGAGTTCATGCAATCACTTTTTCTGGCATTTTGTATTCTTCATCAAATAAATTATTTTATGTTTTAACATTTTTATTACTCTGGCAGCTATAGACAGCTATTCATTACAATGCTCACTTCAGCTCTCAAGTATAGAGTTGTTGGCAAGGGGCTATTGGGGAGGAAGAAATTCCTCTGATCTTCAAGGTCCTTCTCTCTGGAATAAGAATCAAACTGACATGAGACAGATCAACAGGATAAAATCAAATTTCATATTGTCTGTATGGGGAATTCACACGGACCTGAAATTCCAAAGACAGTGAGGCAATATGAAGCTTATATGGGCTGAGTGAGTAGGGTCTGAGGATACAAAGGGTAGAAAGACTATTAGCAGGAAGGTGAGAGGAGATGTTTGGAAAACAGAGGTCCTATTATGTGGACAAGTAGGTAAAGAGGAATCTCTGACAATAGATAGCTCTTTTCCTGATACTCGTAAGAGAAGTTGAGGGAGAGGTAAAGAGATTTTCCTGATCTGCTAGGTTTTGGTTGCTTTTTTTTAGTTTACTTTTTAAAAGTTTTTAGATTTATTTTGAGAGAGAGAGAGAGAGAGAGAGGGAGGAGGGGAGGAGCAGAGAGAGAGGGAGAGACAGAATCCCAAGAAGACTCCAGGCTCTAAGCTGTCAGCACAGAGCCAGACACAGGACTCAAACCCACAAACCATGAGATCATGACCTAATCTGAATTCAGACGCTTAACCAACTTAGCCACCCAGGCGCCCCTTTTAGTTTATATTTTTGTTCATAGTTGCTTCTGACTCAAAATAATGTTTATGCCAAAGTGGTTCATCTTGGGGTGGCCTGCCCTTGACCCCTGTAGGGCCATCCAGGACACTTTGCTGTTTATGTGACCGTGTGACAAGGTGTTGCCACTAAATGCCACGTCCAGAGAAAGCATTTATAAGAAGTTGGTGTACTATCTCCACTCTGAGTTTTTCCTTCTGCCACCAGAGTTCAGTGGATCCCAAGACCCTAGAGGGATGGCAAAGCCACAAGGTGGAAAGAGCCTAACCAAGATACTTCCACTAGGTGGTTACATGCCTGAGGAATAAGTCACTATTAAGCTCATCCTGTGAAACGTGGAGGTTTATTTGTTTCAGAGGCTAAGCTACATTAATGGATAATGTTACTTTACACAATATTTTCTTCAAGTTTTCCCAACAATTGACTATCCTCTGAGATATAACATGCATTACTTCATTAACAGGCCAGATACTATTCCCTTCAAGTAACATCTTATGTCTCTGGATTAATTTAAGATTCATATGAGATCTGCACAAGAGAAGCAGAGCATAAGCACTTCAAGCCCCTGAAATATGGCCTAAGGAATTGTCCACATTAAGACAATGTCCTGTATCCCTCCAACCCCCACTACTCATGTGTTGTCGTTCCCATTACATAGGACAGGTTCTCGCCAACATGTCTCTACATGCATAGGTATTTATGTAAGTCAGTCCTCCCCTGAACCCTCTGAAACAGCCAGGCCCAGTGTCAGGCCTATGAGCACATTGTTAGACTGCTTCTTAAATCTCATCAAGTCACAGGCTATGACAACAGAATTGCTGAAATAACAAATTTAATTAAACAAGTTTACTTTTTTATAGGATAGCTGCAATCCAGTTTTAATTTTTTGACATAAACTTGTGATTTTATGTTTGCCAAATTAATCAGATTAAGTCACTTTTTTTTTGCCATTGGTGAAAATAGAATTATTTTCACATATACCATATTATTTTTGTTCAGCCTATATTTGATAACAGACATCCAATGTCTTTTTTTAGCAATAAATCTTTGTTAAAATGAAAGGGATTGCCCAGCATGAGGAGGGATGAATGTCTATACATTCTGGTTGAAATAAGAGAGTGAATAGAGTCAGACCTTTTTTCTGCTGTCTGGGCAAAGGCCTCACACGGGTCTTCATAGAATCCCCAGTACTTTGTAGGGGACAGTTTTAAATCTATTGGAGTTGAGAATTAATTCATATAAGTGAAATTTCTATTGGAGAGTTGCATATATTTCTTTGGTTCAGTGTCTGGTGTTTTACAGTTTTTAAAAAATTGGCAGGGCTTTCTTCAGCTTTGGGAAATTAAAATTTTTTTTTAAGTACCATTTACCAGAAAATCCAAACCATTACTCACCTTACCACTGCTTATGGATATAATCAAGATATTTCATTTTATAGTGCTTAACCTTTTAAAAGGCTGTATTTCTAAAAACCCAAGTAATTCCTTTAGTCAATGAGGGAAACAGAAAGTTCGCTGAATGGTAATAGGACCCAGAAATAGCATCATCCCCTTCACATATTGGTTTGGCACATGCTTTCACCTTAGAGTAGAAACAGAAACGAAGGTGTTTGTATCCATTTTTGAGCCTTCAGTCACAGTTAAAATTATTTAAGTTTATTAAAGTTTCATTTTCAGTTATATAAAATAGGAATACCTATATGAGTAGTATTTTTTTTCTCATTGACCTTATCACCATGATTATATCATAAAGTATTCATTTTATCATAATTTATTTGTGTTTATGTGCTTACAGTCATAAAACAAATCGTAACAAGGTACATGGCAGGTATTCAGTAGATGATAACTTTTGCTGTTCTTGTTCTTTAAATAACTTAATAGAGCATTAGAAGTCTAGAATTTGAAAAGAAATGAAGCAACACAATATGCTGTACATGAAAGGAACAGCCATTAGGGGCCTTTTTCATAGAAGTAAAAATGGAGGACTGCTCTGCCATCTAGTGGACACAATGAGAAATGGAAAAGTTTTGTTTTGTTTTTTATTATTTCAAATAGAGTTGTATTAAATTTCACCAAAATGCTGATTTTTTTTTTTTTTTTTTTTTTTTTTTACCGAGCAAAGTAGCACCTGCTCTTTTTATTGCTTTTGGCAGATATTGTGAGGATTTCTGCATGGATGGGATAAGATCATTTTTAGAAAGTAGTTTAGAAAAAATGCGATTTGGGGATTCCAGGTTAGAAGCTTAAAAGGCTACAGTGCTGGATAAATGTTTTCATGTATGGCATATTACAAAGCGAGAACATGAGAGAGTGAAAGAAAGGAAGGAGGGAGAAAATGATATTTTTATTGAATTGTTTAAAAGGGGGAATGAATAAAAAAGAAGCATTGTTTAGCAAATTTTGAAAGCCTAAAACCGGAGTCCCCAGGGTTCAAGGAATAATTCTTTAGTCTAACATATGGAAAGTTTGGCGGAGAGGGAAAATGTCTTTTGGAAGAAGTTCCAGTGTCTGGGAAGAAACGGGCAGATGAAGAGCAGCTGCGGAAAGAAAGTGCAGCTTGTCAGGAATTCTGCAGCCTTGCAGCCGGTGAGAACGGTGCTTGCTTGGTGGCAGTTTTCCTTTACTTCACCTAAAAGTTCCTGGGTAGTAGTGGGAGAGAAACCGGGAGAGAAGAGTATCGTTACAGGAGACCTTTCAATAAGCCAGACGCTAACTCTTTGTATTACCTCGTTAAAATGAAGCACTATCATAGAAAAGAAGACTGTCAAATCACACGACGTGGAGAGTCATTCTCCGAGTGTAAGCCCGTACCCTCTGCCAGCCCAGTCGTTGCGAGGCCTGCAACTTGGGAAGCTTTGGATGGACCTGACGGGGCTGTACTCTCACGAATAATGAAGAGAGAAGGAAAAACAGGCAGTTGGATATTTTAAAACTTGCGATGGCCAAATCCATCGTACTAATGATTCTCAGTGCATTAGAATGGTTTGCAGTGTGTCAGATACAAAGGAAGATCTCCTGTGACCTTAGTTGGGGACAATATTCCTGTCCCTGGCTCTGGCCAGTGCCGAGGACAGGTTGGGTTCTGACCCAATTCATTTGGAATAGTGTGAAAGTCTTAGACAAGGGGATGATAAGTAGGGAAGACAATAAAATTGGGACTACTACATTGCTTTATGAAATGGAGACAACATTTTCTGAGATCTATTGGAATGGTGTCCTACTGGCAGGAAAAAGATAGCCCTCACATCTCCTTCTCCAATTTATAGCCTTTTGAAGGGGGGGGGGGAGGTGGAATTCATGGAGCATGGAGCTGACAGGATGGAAGAACTTACAGTAGCACAGGGATTTGGGGCCCATCCAGAGTATGGTGCGTTCTGTAGCTAGTGGTGGGGGCCTAGATATACTGGGCAGGATAGGAGACTTCCAGCTACTGAGCTACTGAGTAGCTACTGAAGCTGCTGAGACTTCACTGAGAAGGGTGAGTATAGAGGAAACCCAGAAACTTCTCTGTGACAACCTTACATTGTGTGACAGTGATGTGGCCCTGAGTGTTGTATTTCTGTATTTTTTGGATACAGCTCACTGGGTCAGATGTGGAGCTAAGCGATATTGAACCCATCAGATTCTTTCTTTCAGAAACTTAGAGTTGGGACCACTTCCAACTTGGACCTGAGGCTGCAAGAAGCTAGACCTTCCACATAGAAACAGGAAAATTGTGCTTCATCCATGGTTTGCTTGTGGAAAAAGGAGCAGAAAAATCTAGTGTACAGAGAGACAAAGGGAAATGAATGCAAAGTGAGAAGCAGAGATGAGAAATATTGAAAGAAATATCTGAAAAGTTTTTAAATTCTTTGTTCTCATCTCTTTCTACAGCCAGCTATATTTCTGCTCTTGGGTTTCAGTTAGATACCTCTCCATTCTAATAATACATACCCATTTTGCTTAAGAAAGCCTAAATATCTGTTATTTGCACAAAGATTCTTAACCATATGGTGATTTTGCACCCCCACTGTCCAAATTCAGCCATTTGAGCCAGAAAGAGGAAATTTGAAAAGTTGGGCTTCCATCTGTCCCTTCAACTCCAGGAAATAGGGACTTTCATCTGAGCATGGCCTAAGAAACCTGACCTTTTTAGTTCTTCTTCAAACATTTTAGATCTGCTTCCATTGTTTGGGACCGGCAGGAACCTGCAGTACAGTTTAGGAGGGGCACCCTGGTCCTGGTCCCTCTTTCTCCCCTTGAGGAACCTACTTTCTAGGACTTTCAGTTGCCCCACACACTTTGAGGCAGTCATTTTCCTGGAAGAGCTTCAATTTGAATCCTTATGGGGTTCCTTTGGAAGCCCATGGCTGGGTCCCCGTTCCAGGAGGGTGGCCTGACAACTAGATGTATAATAGTGGTTGGTGGAGGGCGTGCACTCAGGCACCTTAAAGGAAATAAATAATATCTTGCTGGAATTTGAAGCTTCATTGGGACTACCCAAATGATTTGATTTAGTTTCTCCTAGTTAGAGGGTTCAGCCAAGTAAAAAAAGCCAGAGAAAAGAGAGAACTGCGTGCTTTCAAATACATGAAAGATTTTAATATTGACAGGGAGAAAAAAGATAGGAAAAGAATGAATAGGAATAGGGTAAGATACTGCCAGAATTCGTAATACGGAGGGTCTAAAAAAATTGGACTCTATCGTCAAGTCAATGGGAAGGTATTGAAAACAACTCATAATTCGTGTTGTAAGCAGTTGCTCTGGTCGCGGAACGAATGCAGGAGAGTAAGTAGACAGCTTTTCAAAGGTGGTAGCCATGAAGATGAGGAGAGATGATTGACTCTGAGGTATGCAAGACATGGAGGTGGTGTCGATTGGATGAAAATGTAAGAAAGAGAGAGTTGCCAGTGCCGACCTCCAGGTAGGCTGCACCATTTCCTGGGAGTGGAGGTAGGGATGGCTTAACGGGAAGAGGAGAAGTTGAGGGCACGTGGAGTGTTGGATGCCCGAGGGGCTTCCCAAGGGGACACGTACAGTAGGAAGTTGGAGGCACGTGATTCGAACACTTATGATGAAATTGGCCTGTTCTCCTACTGGCAAAGCCCTGTTGTTTGTTGCTTCTTCAAATGGAGAGCAGAGTGTTGAGCCTGGACACATGCTTTCCTCTCTTCAGAAATGGCTTTCAAATGCAAAAGAGTACACATGCTGAAGTAGCTGATCTAGACCAGAGAAAACGCTCACTTACTTCACACATTGACTTTGCCCCAGGCTGTGTCTCCAAACGTAATTCAGAAACTTCACCCATGCTGAGGCTAGAAGTTTTACACGAGAGTGGTGAGGCTAGAAGTTTTACACGAGAGTGTTTCCTCTCGCATTGACAGGAAAAATACATAACCTTGCCCTTTGTAAGTCATGGTCTGTCTCCAATGGTTACACATTAGCTTCCCTAACAGGACTAGAAGTGGTTCCTTATCATCATAATAGGCAGCCTGTTTATAGAAAAGAACATGTCTCTTATCCATAATATGAACTTCAAGGTAGCTATTTAGCTATGCAAATAACCACATAGAAGTGCCAGTACAAAATTTATGTATTTTTGAATTTATTGAAATATTTTCCCATTTCCAGATGTCTTCTGTATTTTTGGTTTGACTATCCAAAGTAAGGAAATCAATGTATTTATTCTCCATGCTGAGAAAAACATTGGCCTGAAGAAAATGTGAGAGGGTAGCTTAAAAAGAAGGATTTCCTTAGAAACTGTGCATTACCAACCTAATCAAAAAAAGAGTATTCAAGTTTTAGTTTTCCTTCTGAGAATTTTTTTAAATGATATTTTGCAAATTTAAGTTACTTTAAAACTATAATGGATCTTCACAAATGTGAAACAGTGTGGTTAATACAGCAATTTAACTCGCCTGGAAAGCATATGTTCAGATTATCTTTTATGTGACCAGGCATACAAGAGGGAACTTCATTCCCATTTATTTAATGGTCTTCACACTTTGATACTTTGAAGGTATAAAAAAAAATTCTCTTGGCCAAAAACCTAATGCTGAGAATTCTAGTTGTAGATACTATGTTTACAGTGCTTTATCTTGGACTTGGTGTGTCTGTGAAAGAATAAAATGTGAACTGGAATGCTTCTGTATGTCACAATTGTTCCAATTCAAACTCACACTTAAGATAGGAGGGAACTAATATTTATGAAACTCACTGTGTTCCAAGGACTTTTGTATATTTGAGTTTATTATAGTAATACACTGAGTGGGGGATTTCTCATCCCATTTTTTGATAAGGAAACTGACTCTCAGAAGGGATATTTGGGTGATTTACCCTGCTAAGTAAAGGATGGAAACAAAAGGCTGATTTTTTTGCCCAACATTCATGCAATTTCCACTCTGCCAGAGGTTTCTAAATTGAGTTCCATTGAGTCCAGGGCCATGAGAGGCACTGTGGGAGCCACCTCGTGGGGAGAATGTAGGGGGAGGAAGGCTGTCTGACTAGAGCATGGTTCCCTGTGCTCATTTGAAGCAGAGCAGTTCTTTTAGTTGTCTTACTTATTGGGTTCACTTAAAATTATTACTTAGGAAAGTGGCTTCTACTACTTAAAACTTATTAATGAATAGGTTTAACCTTAAAGATAACCATAAAATTAACTCTGATGAAGCTAATCAGTGATAAAACTAGGGAGTTATAGGTAAAAATAGCATCAAATTCGTGGTATAGTAAACTCCACATGCCACTAATTCTATTTAAAATTGTTTTGTGTCTTTTTCTCTAATGTTTCCTGAGAAATGACCAGTCAGGTATTACTTTTCTGTCTGTGTTTTTAGGATGAATACACAGGATTCTGGAATACTGAAGGAGAGGTTTCTAGGTATGCCTAAGAGAGCTGATGGTAAAGACTACTAAGGAGTATAGAAAACATGGAGCCCTTTTCCAGCAAAAGATTAGAAAATTGTAGGTTGTAACCTTGGTTCAAGGAATGCATTGAAAGAGATCATGATTCTGATTAAGAGCAACTCTCAGGGGCGCCTGGGTGGCTCAGTCGGTTAAGCGGCCGACTTCGGCTCAGGTCATGATCTCACGGTTCGTGAGTTCGAGCCCTGCGTCGGGCTCTGTGCTGACAGCTCAGAGCCTGGAGTCTGTTTCAGATTCTGTGTCTCCCTCTCTCTGACCCTCCCCTGTTCATGCTCTGTCTCTCCCTGTCTCAAAAATAAATAAAAACGTTAAAAAAAATTAAAAAAAAAAAAAAAAAAGAGCAACTCTCAGTGGAAGCCTAGGCCTGGAAAGGAATTATTGGCTTTATTCTAACATTTAATTTTCAATCAGCTTTATTGAGGTATAATTTGCTTGATGCTTTGTTATTCTGACTTCTATGTCCAAAAAAAGAAAAAAAAAAAACAAAAAACTGCTTGTTTTATATCCACTGAAGAGGGACACAACCTAAATTATTTCTTTAGTAAAAGATGAGCACTATTTGCTTTGGGGCAATTTTTTTATTGTTTACTTATTTATTTTGAGAGAGAAAGAGAGAGAATGAGTGGGGAAGGGGCAGAGAGAGAGAGAGAGAGAGAGAGAGAGAGAGAGAGAATCCCAAGCAGGCTCCACACTGTCAGCACAGAGCCCAACGTAGGGCTTAGGGCTGGATCTCACAAAGATCTCAGGAATGGTGAGATCATGACCTGAGCCAAATTAAAAAATCAGATGCTTAAGCAACTGAGCCACCTAGACACCCCACTTTGGGGCAGATTTTTAGAAATAAGTCCCTGGAACAACAGCATCAGCATCACCTGGGGACCTTTTATAAACACAAATACTCAGTTCCGCCATCCCTGGCCGAGGTCTACTGACCGGAAACTGTGTGGATGGGGCCCGGTAATCTGTGTTTTTCTAAGCCCCCCAGGTGACCCTGATGCACAGTAAAGTTTGAGAACCCCTGCCCTGGCAGGTGCCCTCTGACCAAACAGAGTCAATCTAGAGACTGGCCAGAGGAAGGCAGGATTGCCAAACTTGTCCCAGAAGTAATTCTAATGAGCGAAATAATACCTTCCTGAATCAGAATGAGAAAACTGGAAGAAATTAACCAGCTGTTAGCAGAAAGAGGTAGAGAAGACACTTAAATAGAAGCAGAGACCGAAAGTTATTAGAATCCTGTCAACGGCAGGCTGCTAAAATTCCTCTTGGTGAAGGGATGAGGTTTGTGTTTCTCACTTCTACATGTATTCTTACAATAATCTTTCATCATGTGAGGTATCTCACAACCAAAATGGCTTCAATCATTTTGTTCCCTGAACTCACAGTCTACATGGAAGGGAAAAATTAACAGAGTAATTGAGCCAAGAAGATGGGGAAGGGGACAAAGAAGCAGTCTTCCTTTAAAAGGAATCAGACGAACACAGTCTCTGATAAGACATCTCTTTCAGACAACAAATGCCTTCTGCAGAGCTGGTGACTTAATAACTGTGCGGGCTCAGTTGTGCACTCAGTTGTGCAGGATGCTGTTTTGTACATGTATGTGTGTACATCTATGTATATATTATATATGCAGATTCGCTTAAGTCACATGCTAACCAACCATGTTTGTACTATTACTGTATTTGTTTTGTAGAGTTATGTATAATAACATTAAGGTAGAGGGAAATTAATTAGCTTGCCCAGAGACATACACATCATCTGTTATGGAAAGAGGATTTGCATCCCGGCAACCTGGCACCACAGCCTATACTATCAACTACGATGCTATATTGCTTGTTGATGGAAGTTATTAAAATTAATCCTCTAGGTTTGTGATTCTGTAAGTTGCTTGTTTGTCTCTACGGCAACCATATTCTAAGCCATGTGCTTTTAGACTCTCATTTGAAATCTCCACTAACCATAAGAACCACATGGCTCCTGTGTGTCCCACCAAACATGTGCATATGATTACACTTTATATATGACTCCTAACATCTTCATCATATAAATGTTCTATATTGTGAACTCTGGTTTTAGTTTATATATGAATTGTTTATGTTTGATTTACTGGTTGTAATCCTGAACAAAAGAGGAAGAGAAGTAGGTACTGTTCTCCCCTTTCTCGATCATGAATATATATTCAAGAGATTTGTGGTGGACCAGTTTGAAACCTTAGATGTTTTTGTTTGTTTCTTTCTTTGCTTGCTTATTTATCTATTTTTTTGAGTTTATTTGTTTATTTTTGAAAAAGAGAGCATGAGCAGGGGAGGGGAGGGGCAGGGAAAGAGCGAGAGAGAGAGAATTCCAAGCAGGCTCAAACCCACGAACCATGATATCATGACCTGAGCTGAAATCAAGATTGGGATGCTTAACTGACTGAGCTAGCCAGGTACCTTGAAACCCTAGAGTTTTTTCTAAAAGATATGGAGGCCCTCACCTCCATAAAGACAGTCAACATAGTCCTGAGTTGATTCTGAGAAAGGCATGCCCTGCTAAGCTATTGGTCCTCAACACTTTTAAATATTTTTTAACACACACAGGATACTTCAAGGAAAAAACTGTATATAATATAATATAATATAATATAATATAATATAATATAATATTTACATATGTATGATGTAAATATATCATATATATTAGATATATATAAATGTTAATTTTATGTGTTAAAATGAAAGTGGCACAATGAAAGTGGCAACTCAATGAATGGTAAAGCAGAGCCTAAGGGCTTTGTCTTTTTTTTTTTTTCTTTTTTCTTTTACTGCAGTCGTCACTGATTATCTGAGATATATCAAGGATTACACCCGTCAATACAGGATCTTCAGAAAAACAGTTTGTCCCCACCCTACCCTCATCTGTCACTGTCCGGGCTTTCTCTGATGTTGCACTATCATTGCTGTACTCGGCGGGTCACAGCAGGTGCCCTGGGACTTGCACACCAGCAAGATCACAAGGGCTCTGGGAGAGTAGACTGCCTGCATCCTCTGCCTTCCCAGAGCCTTAATGGCAACAGCCTGATAACTCCTGGCACCTGGAAGCCTTTGTCGGATGAGGACCTCAACCCAGTTCCGGAAATGGATAAGGAATGCTCTCACAAGGTGTAACATCCTCCACCTATCACTAGCCTCCACCCTTGGTTCCCTAGAATGTTCTTTCCATCCATCCATCTCTGGTATGAGTTAAAAGGCTGAGTATATTCTACTTGTAATCACAAAACCTAGGAAAACAGTGTGTATGTGTATATGTGTGTGTGCATGTCCCTATGCATGCATGTGGGTTGGTGAGTGAGTGGAGGGGATATCGGATAGGGAAGTGAAGCAATTTCAAGTACAGATAAAAGGAACTGAGCATGAGTTTCTGGCTTCTGGCTCAAGATATGGTTCTCAGAAGTTTTGTAGTATTTAGAAGCCTTCCCTGACATACCGGGTAACCCACATTTTCCCACTGGTCTGACCTAGTGGAAATGGAATGTGCATTTTCATAATCTGCTCAACCTGAATCCCTAAGTATCTTTTATCTGGTGAGCAAAATATATGATCATTTCAGAAATCCTAATTGACATTTAAGAAGTGCTTTTTTTTTAATCTAAATATGACCCAGTGTAATTACAGCTTTTCAAATAAAACATAAGATATTCTGCTGAAATTAGGTGTCTCAAAGAGCAACCATTTGCAAATAAAAAAACTACAGAAAGCTTATAACCATGATCATTGCTTTGTATAATTTATATATATTATAGAATCATTAGATTCATTTCCTTTGACATATTAGAAATTATACACAGTGGTTAGTGGACTCCCTTTCTAGAAAATTCTATCACATACACCTCTCAACTTCTTGCCATTAAAAAAATGATCCCACTTTCTTTCCATTTAGCATAAATCAAATAAAAATATGATATTAAACACTATAGCATTAAGGTCAAATAATTGGAAAAATGATGGAAACAGTAACTGTTGAATAATACTACTTTAAACAGAACATAGTTATTATTGTATAATTTTATTCAAACTATTTAAATTAAAAAAAATAATGCCATGAACAGAAAGCTAAATGCTAGCTTTAAAACCATAATACCATCTGGGGGAGATGCCACTAGATGGAGCCCATGGTTTCTAAGATTTAAGGTCAGTCTCCTGCATCCTTGGGATAAGTGTTTTCGAGCTGTTGAACCACAGCATTGTTAGGGATAGTCAGCAGGCTGGTATATTGTACAATCCTTTGGCTACCACAATTAGGAAATAGAGGAATTCGAGAACAGGGTAGTCCATTGTTCTTTCTGTACAAGTACATAAAAGAATTTAAATATAATCTACCTATTTCTGGAAGTTAACAGTAATTTACACTGACCACCCGGAAAAGAATTGTCAATAATTTGATAACCTAATAGCAAAGAAAGTCAGCTATGGAATGGATTTATTAAAATGCAGGTTCTTTTCTTATAAGTGGGCATCCAGGGTCCACTTTAAACAGTTTACTACATGAAAAGTATAATAGAAACACACTGTACAGTGTATTAGTTGGTCATATGACAAATAAACCCATTGGGACACATTATTTAGATTGCTTTCATTAAGCAATTACAATGTGTTAAGTACACTCTGGGAAAAATGTAAATGCAATACAGCTATACTGTAGTAACTGTTCTAAGATAGCAAGTGAACAGCTTTCCATACTGTTGATACATGCTTAAGCCTATTAAAAGGGATTTTATTCTTTTTTTTTTTTTTTCAACGTTTATTTATTATTTTTGGGACAGAGAGAGACAGAGCATGAACGGGGGAGGGGCAGAGAGAGAGGGAGACACAGAATCGGAAACAGGCTCCAGGCTCTGAGCCATCAGCCCAGAGCCTGACGCGGGGCTCGAACTCACCGACCGCGAGATCGTGACCTGGCTGAAGTCGGACGCTTAACCGACTGCGCCACCCAGGTGCCCCAAAAGGGATTTTAAATTACTGACTTAACAGTCATTGTTTTTGAATTTATTTTTTTTTTAAATTAAAAGTTTTATTGAAGTATAATTGACATAAATAGACTATATGTATATTTATTTTTATTTAAATTTTTTTTTAATATTTATTCATTTTTGAGAGACAGAGTACAAGTGGGGGTGGGGCAGAGAGAGACACACATACACAGAATCTGAAGCAGGCTTCAGGTTCTGAGCTGCACAGAGCCCAATGCAGGGCTCGAACTCATGAACCGTGAGATCATGACCTGAGCCAAAGTCGGATGCTTAACTGACTGAGCCACCCAGGTGCCCCACATTTTTTTAAATTATATACCTCGATAGATTTTCACATACACACACATACACACAAAATCACCACCACAAAGATTGTGAACATATTCATCTCCCTTGAAAGATTTTTTTGTGTTTTTTTGTCATCCCTTCCTCTCTCCTCTCCTTGTTCTCCCTCTCCCCACCCAGGTCACCACTAATCTGCTTTCCATCATTATAGGTCAGTTTATATTTTCAGTATGGATTTATACACCATGAACACTTTTTTTGGGGGTTGGTAGTCTGGCTTCTTTCACTTAGAATAATTATTTTGAGATTCATCCACATTGTTGCATGTGTTGTATTCATTTATTTTTATTGCTAAGTAATATTCCCAGGTTTGGATATTCCACAATGTGTGGAATGTGTTTATCCATTCATCTGTTGATGGACATTTGGGCTTTGGGTTCCCCCCCCCCCCACAGTTTAGAGTTATTAGAAATAAAGTTTCTATGATCATTGGTGCACCAATTTTGTACAGACACACATTCCCTTTTCTCTTGGCGTGGGCAAACATAATATCTGCTTAGCTTTTTACGAAACAGTTGAACTCTTTTCCAAGATGGCTGTCACGTTTCTTCTTCTTTCATATATAATTAAGCACAAATATCCATTTTATGGATATCAATAAAAGCAATGGATATCATGAGTTACTTAATTTAAATTAGGAGACAAAAGACATTTTGCTTTTCTGTTTAATACTACACTGTCCTGTACCACAATATTGACTCTGTCTCTGTGCTGTGCAGGGACAGAAATAAATCCATCACCACTACCTTTACTTGACTACAATAAATAATTTAAACACCATTGGAAAATTTATGGGAAAAATAAAGGAACAAATAGGATTTTTATTTCACCAAAATACAAATGTGATGAAACACCCTAGAATTGTAAGCTGTGTGCAGAGTCTCATAATTCTGTCACTTTAGGTTTATGATGAATATACCTCTTAAAATAAGAGAGCAGTTTCTGTTTCAATGTCTTATCTTAAACCCAGGCCATGTGTTCCTATTCTTTATTGCAGAAAATTCAAGCACTGTGTTTCCAGCAGAAAACTTTCTCATGAAACTTCTCCAGCATATTAACTTTTCCAGTAACAAGAGACCCTGGCACACTTGGGGCATGTCCTGGTCTTTATTCAAATAAGTTATGCTGTCCACCGTTTAAGGTGCACTTTATTGGGAAAATAGCTTTGTGTTCTTAAATTAATGAAAGTACATTGTAAAAAAGAAGGTATCAGTTAAATATTTTGAAAATATTCCCTTACTTACCAGTTCTGTGATCTTATATAAATTACTTAGTTGTCTATTTTGTCATCTGTAAAATGGGAATGATATTTTTGTATGCATTTTTGAGTATTAAGAAAGTTAAAACATATAAAGTACTTAGAAAAAGTACTAGTCATACAGTGAGTACTCAACAAGTATTAGTTTATGTTATTTTTAAGGTCTCCAAATATATATGATAGTGGTACATCAACTTGTATTATAAAGAACAAAAATGTATACAAAGAAACATATTTAGAAACCCTCCCTTCCTTTCTTCTTTGTGGACACCTATAAAGACCATTCCTGTACTGCCCTTCAAATACAATTAGATATTGGGGCACCTGGGTGACTCAGTTGGTTAAGCATCCAACTTCGGCTCAGGTCATGATTTCAGTTTGTGAGTTCAAGCCCTGCATCGGCCTCTGTGCTGACAGCTCAGAGCCTAGGGCCAGCTTCAGATTCAGTGTTTCCCTCTCTGTCTGCCCCTCCTCTCTTGTACGCACACTCTCCCTCTCTCTCATCTCTCTTTCAAAATAAATAAGTAAATATTAAAAAAAAAACACAAATATAGTTAGATCTTTTATACATCTCTAGATTCCCAATGACTAGAACATTTTCTTAGTTTCTCTAAGTTCTGTGATTTGTTTGATGATTTTTGTGTCAAATGTGTTTCCTGATCCACTGTGATGAGTTTATTCATCATAGTGTTTGCTAATCTCTAAAATATGAAGGTTATGTATATTAAAATTAACACCATTTAAATATGTTTAATTTAGGAGCTATTTTAATGTGCCACAATGTATTACTTTGGTTAGAAAGATGTTAGATACTTTTTTTCAAAGGCAGAATAAGCCCATGCATACTAATTCTTTTTAGTTTCGAACTATTGGATTGCTATATATTTGTTTAAATACTAATAATTAAATACATGAATAAAAATATCCAAAATAAATGAAAAGTCTCCTGGCCCAGAAACAGACAGAAATTATAAGCAGTTTTTGTAGCCAGGAAACCTCATGGTGAGGTGGGACTACATGTCTGTGGCCACAAAAGGTTAATTCTGGATGAGAGGGAAGGCCGGGACCTCAGACCGACTCCCTGACTGAAGCTCCTGGGCCGTCAGCATCCCAAGCCCTACAGTGCTTCAAATATAAAATAACCCAATATTACTACATTATTTTTGAAACTGCAGATGAAGTAAATGTTATGATGATATCAGAATAAGGTGAACCACCAAATTAAGAGTATTCTGTATCTTGAGAAAGGCAGCCTAGTGTGGGGTTAAAGAACACAAACTGGGGGCGCCTGGGTGGCGCAGTCGGTTGAGCCTCCGACTTCAGCCAGGTCACGATCTCGCGGTCCGTGAGTTCGAGCCCCGCGTCAGGCTCTGGGCTGATGGCTCAGAGCCTGGAGCCTGTTTCCGATTCTGTGTCTCCCTCTCTCTCTGCCCCTCCCCCGTTCATGCTTTGTCTCTCTCTGTCCCAAAAATAAACGTTGAAAAAAAAAATTAAAAAAAAAAAAAAAAAACACAAACTGGAGAGCCAGAGTATTGAGGACTGAATCCCAGTCCTGTTGCTTCTAGTGTGTGACTCCCAGCCTCAGTTTCCTCTTCTGAAAATGAGTAATAACGGTGCCTACAGCACTCTTGTGTGAGGATGAAATGAGGAAGCACTTAGAATTCAGCCCATAGCAAAAACTACGTAAGGTTTGTTATTATTGGTGTGAAAAATTCACTCACCCTGTATATGCAAAGCATCTTATACAGATCAGACATTTGGGAAATTGATTATTATACGAAATACTTGCTTGGCTACTTTTGCATTCAGTATTAAATATCCTCCCCCGTAATTTTTTAGGCTTCTATTCTTATGTTTGAACACCTATGTGAAGTGATGATGCTGGGCTGAAGTCTCCGCAAAAATAAACATCACCTTTCAATATTCAGGGAGAGAGTTTATGCATAGTTCTTCCCCTCCAGAAAATAGATTTCTCTTAGATGGAATTCATTACCTCCAGAACGTTGTGAGGAGTTCAAGTTCCTAAGTGCGCATTGTTCTCTCTAAAACTCGCTCTGCCTACAGTCTGTATTCTTTTACAGGAAGGATCATCACTCACCTAGTTTCTCAAGCTGAAGATCCCGGCATTTTCCTTGTAGCTTTCCTCACTGTGTCCCCACCTCATGTACAATCACCCATTCTAAACCCTGCCCATCTGATTTCTAAATATTTTTTAACTTTGAGCCCTCTTTTTCAGATTAGCACTATCCTCAAAGAGTTTCTCATCATTCCTCAAATGGTCAGGGTCCCCAGCCACCTAACTGGGCTCTCTGCCAGCTGACCCGACCCATGGATCCATCTGCCTCCCAGCTGCTAGAAAGAGCTCTCCAAAACAAAAGCCTGCCAGTGGCTTTGCATTGCCGCTGTAGGATACAGTTTCATCTCTGTCATAGCTCCCAGACTCCCTTTCCAGCTTCACGTGGGCTGCTCTTACATCTACCAGAAGCCAAAGCTGCCCACTCTCTATGGTTTTCCTTAAGTTATGTGCCTTTTCTCATTCTGTCAATCTGCCCGCAATGCCCTCCTCTCATCCGTCACACTTCCTCCGTGGTCACCCTGTCACCACAATGCCTAGCTG
Source organism: Leopardus geoffroyi (assembly GCF_018350155.1). Lineage (NCBI taxonomy): Eukaryota > Metazoa > Chordata > Mammalia > Carnivora > Felidae > Leopardus > Leopardus geoffroyi. The sequence continues at coordinate 100,083,308 of NC_059327.1, read as the reverse complement.
ATCACTACAGGTCTTACAGGATTTATTTCAGGCAGTACTCTTCTTAAAAAAAAGCTCTCCCCGAAGCTCCAAAACGACTTTAGGTGCCCTTCCTCTAGGTCCTAGAATTCTTGGGCATTCATGTTTTGCCTGTCTGAATAATTTTTTTTCTGGTAAAGTGGGTTCTAGACTGAACTATTTTTGATCTTTCTCCATAAATTAGACTTAGTTACTAGAATATAATATGCAGGACTTTGATGTTTAATGATAAAACACAGTGCATTTTAGCATTTAAATGAAAGCCTTTAACACGTATAAATGAGAGTTCAAAATATGTAAGGAATTTACATGTAAACACTGTCATCATATTTTTTTTAATTTTTTTTAACGTTTATTTATTTTTGAGACAGAGAGGGACAGAGCATGAACAGGGGAGGGTCAGAGAGAGGGAGACACAGAATCTGAAACAGGCTCCAGGCTCTGAGCTGTCAGCACAGAGCCCGACGCGGGGCTCGAACTCACGGACCACGAGATCATGACCTGAGCCGAAGTCGGCCGCTTAACCGACTGAGCCACCCAGGCGCCCCATTGTCATCATATTTTAAATGAAAAAAAAAAATGTATGGCATAAAGAGCAGTATGATAGTATGACACTACTAGTTGTGTTTTGGTTTTTGTTGTTGTTTTGTGGGCACTGGGTAATAAGGAGCTGCACCAAACCGTAGGACTAAAACTGTGGAAATTGTTTTTGGCTCTGTTCCCCTTTCCGCCAGTTTCTACCCCCATCAGCAGCTGTGGAGAGGGTTAGGCAGAACTCCTTGGTTCAGCCACCATTATATATATCACATTACAAACTAATAAAAACCAACATCCCACACCCTGTGCTCTCCCGATCAGCCTTTTTCCTGTGTTATTATCTGTGGAAATGTTGTTATCTGTGGAGTAGAGTGACTTCAAACTGAGGAGATGGTGGGGTTTATGATGTCTTAAGAGGGGCACTGGAAAATTTTCTTCAGTGTGTCAGCTAGCAAAAATATATAAAGTACATGTAATTAAGCATGCTTTGTTATTTAAGATTAATTTGAAGAGAAGTTCTAAAATTGCTCTCTGTTTGCCTCATTCTCCTACACAAATAACACTGACATTTACCATGTGACATTCTGTTTTCACTATCTTTCTTTTATTGACAGCAGAAGCCAGATGACTATTTTGTTTCCTCAGTGCTTTGTGTTGTGCTTGCACATAGGGTGTACTCAGTGTGATTGTTGAGTGAATTAAATTAACAAATTAAATAAATGCAGGAGTGATTGAATAATTCAATTGATCTCTCACTTCTTTAATAAGAACGTAAAGGGCCAAATGCTATATTGGTATTTATACCAGACAGCAAATTAAATGAAGAAATGTCAAAAGTATGTTCAAAATTATCCTGTTGGAGTTTCTCTTCATAGTCTAATTTGTTTTTAGTATTCTTTAACTCAAACAACTAATCATTATTTTTATATTTTGAGTAAAATGCATGAGTTTGAAACCTCAGGAGCTTCCCGGGTATAATCTAAAATCAGACCCTATAGGGGCTCCTGGGTGGCTCAGTCGGTTGAGCGTCCGACTTCGGCTCAGGTCACGATCTCGTGGTCCGTGAGTTCAAGCCCCACATCGGGCTCTGGGCTGATGGCTCAGAGCCTGGAGCCTGCTTCCGATGCTGTCTCCCTCTCTCTCTGCCCCTCCCCCGTTCATGCTCTGTCTCTCTCTGTCTCAAAAATAAATAAACATTAAAAAAAATTAAAAAAAATAAATAAATAAAATCAGACCCTGTATGTGGAGGGCAGGGAGAAACCAAAGAAAGAGGCAGGCCATTCCAGATTGGTAGGTGGCAGATTCGCCTGCCAGAATCTTAAAAGTTTATACAGAGGCCTTAATGGTGTTTAGTCACGTATACGGTCTAGATGGTCTCATACCATATTACCGTCTCAAGGCTATGACCTTGGGACAACTTTTGGGAGTAGGGGAGGCAAGGAGAATGCACATTCCAAGATAGGGGGAGGGGGTTGGTGAAGAACTTCGATTGCCTGGCTCTAGCTCATGGGGTCAGCTGGTGGTCACATCTTCTTAATGATCTCTCCCAACCAAATGAGAAAGAAAATGACGTTCATTTCTACTGTCAATTACTGATTTTTTTTAGAAAGTTACTTTTTTGCCTAAATCTGTTATAAGGAGACACAATAGTCTGGGGGAACTTGAGAGCTTCTAAATTCATAGCGAATTTAAAGTGCACTCAATCAAAACTTACATGTTGAATACAAACTACAAATAGCTCATTTCAACATAAGATAGACTATAATTTCAATAGATCGTTGTCTGGTTTTTAAAAAATAATGGAAAGTTGTTTCACCTATGACACCATTTCTTTGTTTCTGCATAACTGAAACAATTATTAACTGAGGAATTTATGAGAATTTTTAAAAACTGCACACATTTGCAATATATATTTTTTTCTTATTGACTATTATATGATTACTTTTGTTCCCCCTCTCCCTACATTGTCAACTCACTGATCTGGTTGGAATATAGAAAGATTTAGTAAAAACAGTTGAAGTGCTATGAATGACATGGTATATTTTGAATTATTTTACTTCTCAAGATGTTTACAGAAATTATACACACTCATGGAACTTCCAAAATTTGGGGGTTTTTTTGTTGTTGTTAAGAAGGAAATTGTGTTATTGGATATATTGAAAAAGTTTTTTGTGTTCTCTTTCTTTGAGAGATTGGAGGGTTTATTTTAGTCAGTACAACAATTAATAACATATATGTTTCTCCTATACCTAAACATAGTACTATGAATGACTAGAAATTTGCATTTTGTTTATAATTTGAAAGAAAATTTTACAACATTTTAAGTAATTGAAATAAATGAAGGAAGACCAAAAAAATATAAAACAAATACAAAAACAAAAAAATCTTTTACTCTTTCAAAATATTTAATTTACCCAAGAATTACATAATTTGTTTCCAAATATATCCTCATATCCTAGATTAGGGCTACAGTAGTGTTAAATGATCATTAATGTCCTGTCAAATCCTTGGATTCTAACAATTTAGAGCACTATGTCTGGAAAATTCTAAGTAAAATAAATTCAGGCAAGACAGACATATATGGAGTTTTTATTCAGTTATTTCATATTTTTTTAAGTGGGAGATAAAGCTATTTTTAAAATTTATTTATTTTAGAGAGAAAGAGAGACAGAGCAGATGGGGTGTTGGGGGGAGAGAGAGAAAGAGAGAGAGAGAGAGAGAGAGAATGAATCCCAAACAGGCTTCACCCTCAGCATGGAGCCCAACTTAGGGCTTGATCCCATGACCCTGGGATCATAACCTGAGCTGAAATCAACAGCCAATGCCCAACCGACTGAGCCACCCAGGTGCCCCTCAGTTATTCCATACTTCTAATTAAACACTTTTTCCATGTTTAAATACTATTTTTTTTTTATGAATTTGGAATTTCTTGTCTTCTTGCAAGTAACAGGAAATCCTACAAATAGTAGCAGAAATAATCCAGAGGTAGACGTACTAGAACGGCTGTGCTTATTCCATATTTACATTCCTTCTGTCTCTCTAATCTGCTCTCCTTATGTGTTCTCCTACAAAACCTCATATCTCCACCCTTTATTACTGTCTACTACTGATTACTTCTAGCTACACTGAATAATTTTGAAATCTTTGGTCAGGATAGGCATACCTCCAATCTTCTGTTCCCCTCACTCCTGTCTGGCAAATTCTAGTAATCTTGCAAATCTCAGCTGAGACAGTGCTTCCTCTAGGAAGTCTTTCTTGATTACCAAATTCTGGATTCAGTGCCCTTCTGAAGTGCTCCTCTTCATCTTTCATAAATGTATTTATGTATTTCTATTGTCTTATCACTTGTCTCTTTCCCATGCTGAGCTGCTTGTTCTATGAAGATAGAGATTGTGCTAATCTTATTCACTGCTATGTTTCCACCCATTAACCAAGTAATAACACATACTTAGATTTTGTTTAAATATATTGTGCTTTGTAAAATTTGGAATAAATTCTAAATAGGGACTCAATAATTCTGAAGTCCAGTGGTTTTGATTCACTCAATCATTCATTCTTCATATAAATATGTATTGTGTCCTGTCATGTAACAAGAAGTGTGTGTTTTTTTAATTTTTATTTTCTTAGAGAGTGCACGCATGCACTTGTGGGTGGAGAAAGGGCAGAGAGAGAAAGAGAGAGAGAGGAAGAATCTTAAGCAGGTTCCACACTCAGCACAGAGCCCAACATGGAGCTCAGTCTCAAAACCGTGAGATCATGACCTGAGCTGAAATGAAGAGTCCTACACTCAACCCACTGAGACACCTAGGCACCCCAAGAGGTCTGTTTAATATTGGCATTCATGGGTTGTGCATTATAAATGCACTAATAGAGACAGATACGAAACTAATAGAGACAGATACGAAATGCTGGAAGTGTTCTAAATAAATAGTCAGTAGCTGTACTTGAGGAACTCAAGGATAACTCTCCAGAGTAAGTAGGATTTTTAGATCATGAGGGCAAAAATTCTCCTATCTTCTTCATCACAGAATCCCCAGTAAATAGAATAATTTTTATCTTATAATCTTTGTTAAATAAAAGAATAATCCATTCAAGAGTAAGAGAGAAAGTGGGATGATTTGCACATTAAAACATAAATTTCTTTATAAATATAAATCTCTGAAAAATTTAGGTTAAAATGTATTTAAGTTAATTATATGGATATTTGAGGCAAAGATATGTCTTCAGCTTGAGATACCTGGAGAATTATCTAGCCCACCTATGACACAACCAGCTTTTCTTGCCTGATTCCAGATTATGGATCTATGTTATAAAAAAATAATGATCATAGTTATGCCTAATAATATTGATGTTGTTTTCTGTATTCGATTTGGAATCTCTAAGAACAAAAACATTTGTAAGGTCCTATTGATCAAAACATTCCTTGTGTTAATTACTGCCATAAAAGAATTATTAGGTTAACATAAATAGTGTTAAGGGTCAAGTTGAGGTATTATAAGCAGATTATATAATCTAGAAGATTGGTTTGTAAAAAGAAAACTAGAGTAAAGAGCATCCACAGCAACTGAACACACATGTATGCTCACTTTTATGCACACAAATACATCCAGATTTATGTTTTAGGACATAGAGTTTAATAGGCAATAGTTATTTTCAACTGTACAAACTCCTACCACTTGGGTGAAGCACAGGGTCTAAATGACTTCTTCATGGTTATGTATTTAGTGAGTGGCAGAGATATTTTACTTTTAGATTTTGAGTTCTACATTATTTTTAATACAATCTGCATTCCCCAGGTTCCTGAGGAACTCACTGTGTATACCTTCCTTGTATATTTAAGGTAGAGAGCACTCAACTGTATTTCAAGTTGCAATCTGGTGAATTTTTCTATACCTCTGTATTGAGATCCAACCTCTCTAGTGCTGAAGGAGAGAAAGAGTTCTCAGCTCCAAGGTAAGCTTAAAAAGTTCAGGAGTTAGGGTTCTTGGTCAGTGAACAGTAGGATGGAAAGGCAAAACAATTGGGTATAGGGATTGGCAAAAATTCAAGACCTTTTGCATTTTTTTCCTTCCCTAGTCCCTACTCCAAACTGCCTCACTGTTAATAAGTTGTTTTTTTTTTAATTTTTTTAACGTTTATTTATTTTTGAGACAGAGAGAGACAGAGCATGAACGGGGGAGGAGGTTCAAAGAGAGAGGGAGACACAGAATCAGAAGCAGGCTCCAGGCTCTGAGCCATCATCAGCCCAGAGCCCGATGTGGGGCTGGAACTCACGGACCGTGAGATCGTGACCTGAGCTGAAGTCGGACGCTTAACTGACTGAGCCACCCAGGCGCCCCTGTTAGTAAGTTTTAAAGCTGTTTAAGCAGTCATTAAATCTTGCTGGGAGATTTCTGGGTACTCTAAATTTACAAATAAAAGTTCAGAACTGGGAGCCATTGAATACTTTCTGGCACAACAATTCATTGCTTTTTGTCCTGAGCATAAGCTTGGCTCAGGAAGAGAAGATGGGAGGCTCTCTTCCCTCCATGCTTGAGAATTCATATTCCCTGATGTGAAGAGAGAAAAGAGTAATATATGAGGGAGAGAGTGTAATAGCACATTCTTTTATTAAATATAAGTTAGAGTTAGGGGATATAATGTGTGGGGTTTGTTTCAGTGTTTTGAAGTGGGCCCTGAATAAGTACAGTTTTATTCTAATGATACACATATGTTTGTACTTGGTATATTGAAAATATTATTTAGAAGGTTTGGTTCAAGGGACTGAGGTCCTCAGGAAGACAGCAAGAAGTCCAAATGGACATTAGATAATTACAGTAGGTGCTTTGTTGAATGAGTCTTTATTTACACAAGTTTCACAAGATAGTTGAAAGTACACAAAGCTTTCCCAAGTGCATTTTCTCAAGATTTCTGGAGATCAAATTCCAAACAGCATTTCCTATATTAATGTCCCTTTTCAAGTTAACTTTCCAGGTGTTTCAGCTGTTTTCCAGGAAGTATAATTCATGTGGGGATGTGTGTGAACTCTTCCTTAGCTATTTTATGTTTAATATATGCTAGGGCTTATTTATTTATTATTTCCCCATTGTTTTTATTAATTTTCTAATAGTGTATTTGGGAAAATAGTGTGTCTGTTTTTCTTCCTACAAGCAAATCCGGTTTGTGAGTAATTTCCAAGTCATTTTCTCGTATTATTTAATAAATTATGTTTTAACATGAGACACAACATTGGAGGAGACTTCTTTCCAAAAAATAATATAATGGAAAGAAAGAGAATCTTGAGGCTCTAAAGCTTAGATTTTTAATATTTTTATTAAAAAAATTTTAATGTTTTTATTTATTTTGGAGAGAGAGAGAGAGAGAGAGAGAGGCAGAGCTCAAGCAGAGGAGGAGCAGAGAGAGAGGGAGCCACAGAATCCAAAGCGGGCTCCAGGCTCCATGCTGTCAGCACAGAGCCTGACATGGGGCTCAAACTCATGAACTGTGAGATCATGACCTGAGCTGAAGTTGGACACTCAATTGACTGAGCCACCCAGGCACCCCAAGATTTTTAATTTCTTATTAGTTTATCATATAATAACTACTTTTGTATTTTTAACTACTAGGCCTGTGGGAAGACATGATAATTCCTACATATTATGAGAATATTTTCAATATTAAACTGGATATGTCAATTACTAAGCATCAAATAATTTTTGAAAATAGAAATAAGCATGCGGTTGAGCTTTTTTTGGGGGGGTGGGGTATGCTATCTTAGGAACTTATTTTAAGTGCTAGGAATGTTTTTTAACTAACAATAAAAGAGTTTACAACTAAAGATAGGAAGAAACCCTGTCTGCATGCAGTGAATATTTTTGGATTCTAGGTTACAATCTCTTTTCTCAGCTATTTACATAACTGGCAAAATAACTTAATGTAGGATTGAAATAAAAACATCAAAGTGTTGTATGAAAAGCGTACTATTTGCTAGGCACTGTCAATTATACTAGCTCAATTCCTACTTCGAAATCTTTATTATGGCTTTCAAATTATTGTTTCACTGACTGCTGTTACCATTCTTTCCTTTTTATTAACTTCACATTTTCCAAGCCCACTATCTTCTCTCCAGTGTCTTCAGTGTTATTCAATGACATTCAATGACATCGTGGTCTTTGCTCCATATTCATAATTCTTTTTATTCCTAACTCACCACCATCTTCTCCTGACCTCATCTTAAATGACTTTTGTGTCACTATTAATAAGATACTTATCATTATAAGTACACATCAACTTGATAGTAAACTGAACTACATTCCCCAAACCACATCCTAATCCTTGTTATCACTTCTGGAAAAAAGAAAATAGGAAGTCTTTACTATCTGATCTTAGCAGTGGCATGTACTGGTAAATGTTTAACAATCAGCTCTCTGGGGAAAAAAAAAAAAAAGAAAAGAGAGGGCCTGATTTGTAGTTGTTGCTGATTATCATGGTGTAAACACTTCCACTGTGGCTGATTTCGAGTTACCACCGTGATTCCCTTGAACACACAGTTGGGAAGAAATGCTTACAATCTGCTCTCTGTAGCTGGAACTGGCTGCTGCACACCACTGGATCATAGATTCTTATTTCTACATTCTTCATGCCTTTTTCCCCTATTTTTCTAATTTCGAGTTTCTTAGCTATTGCTGTCCTCACTCAGTTGATCATCCTAACTTTCTTTTCTTCTGTGTTAAAGCTTATTGGCAATCCCTTCAAACACAACTCCCCCAAGGGGAAGGAAAAAAAAAAAAAGAAAGAGGTTAGAGTGGGAGAGAGCCAAAGCATAAGAGACTCTTAAAAACTGAGAACAGGGGCGCCTGGGTGGCGCAGTCGGTTAATCGTCCGACTTCAGCCAGGTCACGATCTCGCGGTCCGGGAGTTCGAGCCCCGCGTCGGGCTCTGGGCTGATGGCTCAGAGCCTGGAGCCTGTTTCCGATTCTGTGTCTCCCTCTCTCTCTGCCCCTCCCCCGTTCATGCTCTGTCTCTCTCTGTCCCAAAAATAAATAAACGTTGAAAAAAAAAATTAAAAAAAAAAAAACAAAACAAAAACTGAGAACAAACTGAGGGCTGATGCGGGGTGGGAGGGAGGGGAGTGTGGGTGATGGGCATTGAAGAGGGCATCTTTTGGGATAAGCATTGGGTGTTGTATGGAAACCAATTTGACAATAAATTTCATATATTAAAAAAAAAAAAAAAAAAACTCCCCAAAGAATCACATTTTCCAAGCCTTCCCATTGCACTAGACACACCCATCAAAACTAAGCCAGGATCAACCAAAGTCTTTTCCTTTTTCTTTTTTATCCATTTCTCCCACTTCTTTTTCCTGAAAGTGAAAGGGCTGAGAGAAGATTGTGTATCTGTGTGTTAGGATTGTGTTTTAATGCAAATCTATAAATTCTGGGGAGTCTTTTGTGCCTTTATTATGCCTTTTAATTATTTCAATCAGTTCCTCCAATTACGCCTCATAATAGCTCTTACAACCCTTCATCACTCATTTTAGGTCTTGCTTTAGTTCTATTATTTTAGCAAAATCCGCCTCCAAGAACAGAGAGCTCACGAATGATGTTATATATACTCCTCCCACCTTGACCTTTGTTTCTGCTCATCCCTCACTACTTCCACATCCCTCTTTTTTTCTAAAACTTAACTTTACCTTTGCTTTTTTGAGGGAATCTCATTTTATTTTCTTTATGTGGCTCAATCCATCATTACTCCAATTTCCCCAGACTGTTTTTCACACTCTCTTTCTATTCTTAGCCTCCACTTTGCTTGAAATCAGATGGAAACATTTCCTGCCTTGAAACTAAAACAAACAAGATCCTTTTCTCAACATCTTCTCATAAAACCACCAAAGGTTACTTCTTTCTTTTATTGCTACCCTATAAAGAGTTTTTGTACTTTGGGTTTTTATTTTCCATATTACCCATTTTTTCCTTCCTTAATGGGAATATAACTTCTGTATGTTTGTAGGACCATAAACTTCAGAACGCTAACAGTATATCTTGTTCATAGCACTTTGCAATATGTCTAGGCAATCAATAAATATTCAGTGGATAAATACAAGCCATCACCACTCATAAAACTGTCTCCACTTAGTGACTTCTTGCAATTGTCAAAATGATGATTGATTGATTGATTGATTGATTACCACATGTAAGACTTTCTGTAGCATGAAGCCCTCCTGGAATTTTTTTCTTCTCATAGCCCTTTCATTTCTTGATTTCCATGTTCATAACTTTCTTTTCATTTTCTTCTTGTCCTTTAGAATACCCTTTATTTTCTTTGGTAACTTGCTCCATAAAGTTTGATGAGCTCCAGTTTTCTCAGTTTTATTTCTTCCCAGAGTGGTTTTCTCTTGGCACATATGAAGAATATATGTGTATTAACTTATCTATACATCAATGGACAAGTCTACATTTTTAAAAATTATATTAATAAAGATAGTGTGAAATTGATATAAGGATAGATAGCTCAATGGAACAGAACAGAGAGTACACAAATAGATTCACCTATACAAGGCTGAATAACTTTTGACAAAGGAACCAATGCAATAGAGTGGGCAATCCTTTTAAGAAATAATGCTGTATCAACTGGATAATTACATGAAAAAAAAAAAAGCATTAGCTCTAACTTCTTCATTAGAACAGACAAGCTATTAACTTGAGATACATTTTAAATCTAAATGGAAAAGGCAAATGATTATTTATGCAAACCTTCAAAGTTCCTAAACATAAAAGAAAAAGAAATTAACTGGATTTCATAACAGTTAAAAACATCTGCTCATCAGAATATATAACTAAGAAAATGGGAAAGTCTACAGACTGTGAGCAAATTTCTCAATACATATATTCAACAAAGGATTCCTATAAAACAGTAGCTAAAAAAAAATTAAAAATGGCTAAATGACAGATTATTTCAAAAAGTAAGTATATGAATGGCCAATAAGCACCTGAAAAAATGCTCAACACCATTAGTCATCAGAAATGCAAAGTAAAATCACAATGAGCTATTTCTACACACTCGGTAGAATGGCTAAAATTTCAAAGGTGAACAGTAAGCACTATTATGTTGAAGAGTATGTAAAGCAACAGAACCTCTCATCCATGGTTTTTCTGAGAGTAATAGGGTGCAACCCTATCTGGGAAATATGTTGGCAGCCACTTACAAAGTTGAACATGTTCCTACTTTATTATGCAGCAATTCCATCTTAGGCATCTACACATAAAGAATGACAAAATTTGTCTCTCCCCCCAAAAAACTTGTGTAAGAATATTCACTGAAGTTTTACTTATAATAGCAAAATATTGGAAAAAACCTGAATATCCATCCGGAGAACTGACAAATAGATTGTAGCATATTCACACAATGGAATATTACTCAGCAATACATTAATTTAAAGAATGAGCTTCTAATGCACATGGTTAAATGTCAAAAATTTACACATTGAGTGAAAAACGCCAGACCCCAAAAGTTTACATGATCCCATTTATATGAAGTTCAAAACCAGACAAACTAATTAATGGAGATAGAAATTAAAATAGCTATTGACCTAGGTAGGAGGAAGGCGATCTTCTTGAAGAGGTAATTGGACCTTTCAAGGTGGTAACAGTGTTCTGCATCTTGCTTGATTGGGATATTGGTAAGACAGTTGTATAAATTGTCAACACTCTTGAACTCTATTCTTAGAGCTATGTATTTTACTCTATTTAATTATACCTCACATAAAATTAGTTAAAATATCAATATTTTCATCCCTCATCTTGCTCTCGAAATCCAAACCTTTATTACTATTGATTGAATGTCTGCACCTGCAAAGTTCTATTTCAAATGCAATGTATTAAATAGTAGAACCAAGTATTTTTTTTTTTCCAAATTCCCAACTTTTCTTCTCTTTCTGGCTTCACTCTTTGGTTGATCGCATCGCCATAACTTCAATTAGTCACAGCTCAGAATGTTGAGCCATCTGTCTTCTTCTCACCTATTTCTTCTCTTCTCTTTCTATTCTGGGTGTCCTATGGTTTCCACTTCTAAACCATACCTTGTATCTTATCATCTGCATGGTTCTGCTGGCACCTACAATGCTATGCTGCTCTTATCTCAATTATGATCTAATCCTCTTGCTTTGAGTATCAATTCTTTCTATCTTTTATACAGTATTGGTCATTTTTCTATCATTCGTATAGCCTGTGCAAACATGATATCATGTCAACACCTGTCTATAGGCCCCAGTGTCTTTATTGTCTACAGTAGACTTTGCAAACTATTGACCCCAAACTAGATTTAGTCAACAAACATGTTTGGCACTTATGAATTGAACCTTAGAATTTGTGGGTAACTCTTGACAAACTGTAAGACCTCTCCTGAAAATCTGAATTGCCAGCTTTTATGAACAAAATCAGAAGGTCTGACAATGCTGTGCTTCAATTCTTACAGATTACCAATTGTCTCATGCTGAGTTAGTCACTCTTCTCCTTTAGATGGGGGCATGCATTAGCTGCTCTCCATCATCCTCTTTACTCCCCCTAACAGGTTGTCCTTCACTTAGTCACTGTACTTGCCTGGTGTTTGGGCTTTAGTAAGACATGACAAATAATAATCCTCACAAATTGGCCTCAGTTTTCTTTTTAGAATATATTCACATGATCCTTGAAAGTTCACAGGTTTCTGTGATTACTTTCTTCCCTTTCTGGAATTCTCATCTTTTTTTCTTTATATAACTCCATCTTTCTTCCTATATACCGGTTTCTACTCTAGCAAAACTACAACTCCTACATATTCTGCAAAGATTAGTTAAAATTTAAATTTTCTCTTATCCCTCCCTGAACATTTTTACTTTTTATGTTTTATATGTTCCTGAAATAACTTATGTCACGGAATAATTTTGGCCCACATTTCTGGTTTCTCTGCCAAACTCTGAGCACAAGGTGAAGAATCATATAATACTTATTCTTAGATATCCAGGAACTGGCATCTGGTGTGTGCACTATGAACTAGCCTTCACAATAATCCTTGAAGTTGTGTATTACTGTCCCTATTATAGTTGTGGAAACTGAAGCTCAGGTCATGCATCTGGCCAGTAAAGGGGGCAGTGGTCTCTCTGACTTGAGTTCATGTATTTGTTCCATGAAACCAAACTGTCATTTTGAAGTCTTAATAAAAGACATTAATACAATAATTTTATTCAAGAGAATCTTAGGGACAAATTTTAATAATCATATTTATTTAAGTAAATACATTTCTATATAATGAAAATTATTTGAAAGCATGTCAGAAATAAAAACCAAAAATAAATTTGATAGAATGTGGGCCATTTCTTGTAAAGGAATTATAAATTATCAATACATTGAAATGTTTATCAAGATCTTAATTACAATATAATTAAATTGCTTTTCTATTTAAAAAAAGTGTGGAAAAATTTTAACTTCACCTAAAGATACCATTAATGCAGAATTGAGTGGAAATAAAGATGATAATACTATCTTCAGAATGGTAGAGAAAAAAGAAGTCAATAAAAGGTGTGTCACAAATTTCATGATGATTTGGCCATTCATTGCATTTTGCTGCAGTAGAGCAAAACAAAGCAAAAAAACAAAAACAAAAACAGAACTATCTTATTGTGATGTTAAAAATAATTGAAGAGAAGAAAATGTACGATTGTTAAATCAGTAAATACATAGTGACTTTTATTTCAAGTTTTCCCTCAATAGTTGAAAAAGAAACAACAAAATTAGTCACATTAAATTAAAATTCATGTCAAATAAAAAAATTTTCAACAACATTTAACAAAACCTGAGAGTGTAACTTTGGACAAATTTAAAATGGCCTAGATTCTTGTAGACTCAAAGAAGATAAGATTTTTTAGATAGAAAGATGTTTAAAAAAAGCCATAATTTCAGTTAAGGATGTTTTGCAATGGAATTATGAGGTATATTATTAACAACTGTCTTACCAAAGAAATCTTTCTAAAAATATTAAATATCATTTGATTCAAAGTTCAAAAATTTGCAAGATTTTCTTTTTTAGCCTTAAATTAGTCATGTGGTATAAAAGGTACTGTCCAGTGGATACTTTGGGTGCATTTTGTGTCAGAAGACTTCCACACTTATAAAGAAAGTCAGTCCACAGCCTAAAATATCAGATGTAGAGTATAGATTTTTAGATTTTCTCTTACTGTCAAAGAAGAATTTCAGCATGATATGGAAAAATTGGTTTTTATCATGACAGTTTTGCATTTTACATTTAGCTCTATGATCCATTTTTGAGTTAATTTTTGTAAAGGATGTAAAATCTGGGTCTAGATTGATTTTTTTTTTTTTTGCATTTGTATATCCAGTGTTTCCAACACCATGTGTTTAAAAGAATCTTTTTATCCATTGCACTACCTTTTGTTCCTTTTCAAAGATAAGTTGAATATATTTATGTGAGTTTATTTCTGGGTGCTCTGTTCAGTTTCATTGATTTATTTGTCTTTTTATTTTTACCAATATCATACTATCTTGATTGCTTTAACTTTATTTTTTTAATGTTTAGTTATTTATTTTGAGAGAGAGAGAGACAGCATGAGTGAGGGTGGGGCAGATAGAAAAGGAGAGAGAGAATCCCAAACAGGCTCTGTACTGTCAGCGCAGAGCCCCATGCGGGGCTCAGTCACATGAACCATGAGATCATGACCTGAGCCAAAATCAAGAGTTGGATGCTTAACCAACTGAGCCAGGCTGCCCCTACTTTAGGTTTATAGTAAGTCTTGAAATCAGGTAGTGCCAGTTCTCTGACTTTGTTCTTCTCCTTCAATATACTGTAGTGACGATTCTGAGTCTTTTGCCTCTCCATGTAAAATTTAGAATTAGTTTGTTGATATCCACAAAATAACTTGCTGGATTAAAAACTTTGGATCTGGATTGCATTGAATTTATAGATCAAGTTGGAAAGAACTGACTGACATTTGACAATATTGAGTCTTCTTATCCATGAACATGGACTATATCTTCATCTTCATTTATTTAATTATTCTTTGATTTCTTTCATCAGTGTTTTGTAGTTATTTTCATGTAGATTTTGTACATACTTTGTTAGATTTACACTTAAGTATTTCACTCTGTGTGTGTGCTAATGTAAATGGCATTGTGATTTTCATATCAAATTCCACTTGTTCATTGTGTATATAGGAAAATGGTTGACTTTTCCATATTAACCTTGTATTTTTGCAACCTTGCTGTGATTACTTATTAGTTCCTGAAGTTTTTGCTGGTTCTTTTGGATTTTCTACCCAAGTGATCATGTCATCTCTGAACAAAGACAATTTTATGTCTTCCTTCCTAATCAGTGTATTTTTCATTTCCTTCTCTTGTCTTATTGATTGGCCAGGACTTCCAGTATGAAGTTGAAAAGGAGTGTGAGAGAGGCCATCCTTGCCTTGTTCCTAATCTTAGTGGGAAAGTTTTGTTTCTTACCATTAAGTATGATGTTAACTGTAGTTATGTGGAAGGTATTCTTCATCAAGTTGAGAAAATTTCCCTCTATTTCTAGGTTCCTACATGTTTTTATCATAAATGGGTATTGGCTTTTGTCAGATGCTTTTTCTGCATTTATTGTTATCTCCATGTGATTTTTCTTCCTCAGCCTATTGCTATAATAGATTACATTAATTGATTTCCAAATATTGAACCAGCCTTGCATATCCAGCATAAATCCCATTTGATTATGATGTATAATTATTTTTATATGATTTTGGATTTGACTTTCTAATATTTTTTCTGAGGATTTATGTTCATGAGAGATATTGGTTTGTACTTTTCTTGTGATGACTTTGATGTTGGTATTAGAGGAATGCTGGCCTCAGAGAATAGTTAGGAAGTATTCTATTTCAGTAATCTGGAAGAGACTGTAGAGAATTCATATAATTTCTTCCTCAAATATTTGACAAAATTCACCAGTGAACCTGTCTGGGCCTGGTGCTTTCTTTTTTGGAAGATTATTAACTATTAGTTAAATTTAATAGATATAGTCTTATTCAGATTATCTATTTCTTCTCAAGGGAATTTTGACAGATTGTTTCTTTTAAGAAATCCCTTTTGTTTAGGTTATAAAATTTATGGGCATAAAGTTTCTCATAATATTCCTTTATTACCATTTTAATGTCTATGCAAAGTTTAATGATGTCCTCTATTTCATTTTTGGTAATAGTAATTTGTATCTTCTCTCTTTTTCTTAGTTAGCTTGTCCAAATACTCATTGTTTGAATCTTTTTAAATGGTTAGCTTTCGGCTTTATTGATTTTCTTTATTGCTTTCTTTTTTAAATTCCATTGATTTCTGCTCTAATGTTTATTATTTCTTTTCTTCTAATTACTTTGGGCTTAATTTGCTTTATTTTTCTAGTTTCTTAAGGTCAAAGCTTACTCCTCCAGTGCTCTTCCTTTTTGCTATAGATCCAAATTGCTAACCTATATCATTTTCCTTCTTTCTGAAGAACTTCTTTTGATGTTTGTTACGAGGAAAGAAAGTCTTTCTACATGAGAAGTTATTTATTTCTCCTTCACCCCTGCTCTGAGTCTGATTCTGATGCTTTCTCAGTCTCCTTAAATTGTATTTTTTCTCTTTTAGTATGCTTTGTAATTTTTTGTTGAAGCTGTACATAATGTAGTAGTAGGTAAATGGAACTCTAGTAAATAGATTTTTAATGGTGTGCTGCTAAAATATGAAGTGAGTGGGAGCGTTGTACAGTACTATGATTATGTCAGTCTTTTAGTGAGCCTGGACCCCTGTTCTGTGAATGTTGCAAACATATTCACAGGTTTCAAAGTTTAAGATACAGGCATCTTGGGATGGGGGACATCCTTCTGTCTACACCTTGAAATGCTCTTGTTTTAAAAGTAAATTAAAAATAAATAAATAAATAAATAAATAAATAAATAAATAAATAAAATGACAGGGGCACCTGGGTGGCTCAGGTGGTTAAGTATTCAATTTCGGCTCAGGTCCTGATCTCACAGTGTGAGTTCGAGCCCTGCATTGGGCTCTGTGCTGACAGCTCACAGCCTGGAGCCTGCTTCAGATTCTGTGTTTCCCTTTCTCTCTGTCCCTTCCGCACTCTCATTCTATCTGTCTCTCTCTCAAAAACAAATAAAACATTAAAAAAAATTAAAGGCAAATCAATCCATGCAAGAATATGATCCAGCTTTATCAATATGCATGTAAATAATTTGGTTGTGAGAGGAGGCTAGGATCAGTATTTGAAAACATGCAAGTATTTTTGGAATGACTTGAGTATGTGAATTTATTACTTCAAATATGTATTTTATGAAATCTAAAAACAATTTAATATTTCTGCTGAAAATTTAGCACCCAAAAGAGATGTTGTGTAAGCATATAATATATACTTTATTAGAAAGATTTTGTATGAAAAAAGTAAAATATTTCATTATAATGTTGTATTAATTATATTTTGAAATTATTGGGCAAATTTGGGGCTAAATAAAATATATTATTGAAATTTATTTTATTTGTTTTATTTACTTTTTTCTTTTGAAATTTTTTAAAGTTTATTCATTTATTTTGAGAGAAAGGGAGAGAGAGAGAGATAAAGAGAGAGAAAGCAGGAGAGGGGCAGAGAGAGGGACTGAGAAAGAATCCCAAGCAGGCTCTGCACTGTCAGCACGGAGTCTGATGCAGGGCTTAAACTCAGGAACCGCGAGATCATGACCTGAGCTGAAACCAGGAGTTGGATGCTCAACCTCCTGAGCCACGCAGGTGTCCCCCCCCCCCCCCCTTTTCCTTTTTCTAGTGTGGCACTACGAAAGCACATATGCACCTTGCGTTTTAGTTCTACTGGACAAAGCTGACATAAGACCACCATGGTACATACTTTGTTTATATTGTTACTTGACCTTCTCCATACTAATTCCATTTATTATGTAAAAGAACTGGGTGAAGCTCAGGCTGTAGTGTATGAACGTGCAGGGCGCAGCTGGCACAAATGCTATTGGCTGCTTTTAAGGAAGGAATGTTAGACACAGGACACAAAACTCATCAAGTCTACCCCGTGTGATAGCTATTGCCTGTTGGCTGCCAGAATCTATATCCAGTGTCTTTACTATTTCTTTTATATTCCATAGATTGAAAGATTGGAAAGCAAATTTGCCAGTCTCCTTCTCCATCAGAGTGTGATTGAGCTTCTGCCAATGAGACAGCAACTGCATGAGTTTTTGGAAGGCAGGAGGAAGGTAGGAGCCACCCCTTTCCTTTGTCAGTGGTTTTTGGGGAGGTTGTATTCTACATTGAATTCCCTAGTCACCAGCTTTCTGGGCAGTGGTGGCCATTAAGTTGACAGCAGTTCCCTGCTATTCAATCCCTGATCTCTGGCTGGCGTCTGTGGTCCTGTGACACAGAGTGACAGCCCTCTGATCTTTCAAGCTCTTAAACATGGTACATGCATTTAATGATCTATTAAAGAACTTTTTTAAAATGCAAGCAATTCAGTTGTGATTATCATTTTAGTTTCCTTATCACACAGGTTATTATAAATACTAAGATAACATGTATTAAATTTCTTGAAAAAATATTATAAGAAGTTAATAAATGCTCATGCTTTTTTTTATGTTGTGTATATGAGAAATAAATAAATGCAGTACTCATCCTTAGGAATTAAGACACATGCCTGGGTAGCTCAGTCAGTTAAACATCGACTCTTGGTTTTAGCTCAGGTCATGGTCTCATGGTTTGTGGAATCGAACCTCATGTCCAGCTCTGTGCTGAGTGTGGAGCCTGCTTGGGATTCTCTCTCTCCCTCTCTTTCTGCCCCTCCCCATTCATGCTGTCGTTCTCACTCCTAAATAAATAAACTTAAAAAGAAAGAAAAAGAAATTAAGACAACGCATGAAATTCATTAGTCACTGGGAAGTATTTGTATGCAATATAGCTCATAGAAATCATATCACATTCAGTGGTAAGAAGACATTGTAATTCCTTTATGTTCAAAGGCAAATTATGTTCAAAAGACAAATTTCATCCTTTAAAAATGGATGATTCACAATTTATTTTAATGTAAAAGTTCCTTAAAAGCCTATTGTTAGCCGGGTTACCCTCAATTAGATGTTATTAAATTTTTAAAAATGCAATTGACTGTATGTTGATACAAGTTTTCATAATATTGATTCTGACTGCCAGAACTGCAAGGAGTACAAGGAGTAAAAGATCTTATTTACTTACTCAATATGTACCTGGAAGCTTCTAAAGTGTTTTTGAAGAAGAAATGACATTATTAGAAATGCCATCATATGGAGCAACTATTGAAGTGTAGAGATTGGAACATTTAAGAGCAAACAACAGACAATTGCAGAGGTTCAAACAAATTGTCTCAAGTATTTAAACAAATATGGAGAAATGTGAATGAAAAGGAATCACTGGTGAGTGAAATTTGCAATAAAAAAATTAACAGAAATCGGGGCTTACTAAACTTGAACCACTAGGGAAGGACCATGGTGAGTTTGAATTTCCAGGGTTCATATTTGTTCAGATGACGTTAGTTAGTAGGAGAAGGAAGAACAAGAATATTTTTACAATTTTAAGAGTGGCAGATGAATTAGGTTTGTAAGATTCTTAGAGAATATCCATATAGAGATTCTTGGCAAGAGCTGAGAGAGAACACATAGAACAGAGAAGAATTGATCCTGAGGATCTTAGGTGGTTCTCAAGAGTAAGCTATTTCTCAAGAAAAAAGACATAAGGGAATATGAGCAAAGACACAATTTTAGTGTCTTATTCGCATTTTGGAATACAGGTAAAGAAAAGAACTTGAAAAGGAGGTGAAGAGAGAGGCACTATATAAAGACGAGAAAATAAGATCAATTATTAAATCTTAAAAGCAGAGGAGATAAAATAAGTGTTCAATAAAGTGAGATCCTACAGAGAAATGAAGAAACGGGACTCCAGAAACACTAATCAGTTTGGCAATAAAATGGTGAATTTCTTTTGAATTATGAGAGTAGAAACCTAAATCTAAGGATAAAAGCAAACGTCAGTGGTGACTAGAGGCACTACATCCAGACATTTCTTATTTTAGCGTTTTCAATAAATTATACATTATAACTTTATGGATACTGACAATATTATGCATTACACATCTGGATATCATAATTACATATGTCTCATTAAGGTATATTTTTTATTTGTTCACAAATTGCCTGCTAACAGTCACAATGTTAAAATTTTTGTGCTTTTTCAAACTTTAACTGTAGTCAGGCCTTCATAAAAAGGAAAAAAGAAAAATTTGGTTACTTTTTTGAAATGCCATGTGAGTCCATATTTGATTTCTGAATTCTAAGATAATTTATCAACACTAACAGTTTTCTTTTTTTTAAGTTTATTTATTTACTTTTAAGAGAGAGAGAGAGAGAGCACAAGCAAGGAGTGGCAGAGAGAGAGAGAGGGAGACAGGGAATCCGAAGCAGGCTCCAGGCTCTGAGCTGTCAGCACAGAGCCTGATGTGGGGCTTGAACTCACAAACTGTGAGATCATGACCTGAGCTGAAGTCAGATGCTTAATTTATTGAGCCACCCAGGTGCCCCAACACTAACAATTTCTAAGCTGATTTAAATTGTAATATTGTCCTTAAAATAAATGAATAAATAAATAAATAAATAAGGCTATACAGCTCTATAGCATCCAGAAAGTAGTCATAGGAAAAAAAATGTCCAATATATCCTAATGCTTCTACCTGAAGGAGCTATTTGTTTGATGTGGGGTTTTGGAAGGAGGGGATAAAAAATAAAAAGCAATAACATAAGACTAATAGAACTTATTTATTTACCATTGCATTTGCTAGGGACACAGCTTCATAGTTTAAGTCATGTCATCTTGTCATATTATGTTCATTTTTACTTGAGCCTTAGGCAAAGCTACCAAATACAGGAGGCTCATATATCACTATTTAAATATATCTCTTTGAGAAAGGAGCAAGAAACAAAGACTGCAATGATACCTTTCTCAATTTTCAGACAAAATATTGAGATTACTTTTTTTGTTTGAAAATTTTTATTTTGTCTGAAAATATCTGGTCAAGATTATTATTCTTAAAAATGGAAATGATAAGCAAACATTTCCATATATTTTCATTTATATAACTCATCAATATACTTAGTCTTGATATAGTTACATGACATTTCAAAAACATGATTTCATGAGATGTAAATAATTAAAATAAATATTAAATATTATATAAACTGAGCTTATCATATTTCTTAAATTAGGCATCTACATTGTTGTATTTGAAGGCAGCTACAGAACATTTGAATGATCATTAAGATATAGAATGTGCTTTTCAAATATTTAAAGATATTTAAGTGTTCTGACTGAGCCTAACCAGGGATTTTAACTTTTATTATGCTGGATAGGTTAAAGAAACAATTTATATCATTTTTATTTTATTTATTTATGGCTGTTTACTCTTGCTGTATTTTTAGGCTATTTTTCTAAGAATGTGGAACATGTTATGTCATTAGGACTACTTTATGGTGAGAAATATTTATTTTGTAGGAAGTGTGTGAATTTAGAGAATTAAGTAAAAATTATGAAAGAAATATCGGTTTGTTTAAATTAATATAAATCCTAAAGGCTGACTCAGCATTTTATTTCACTATATCAGGCAGGATTAGAGTGGAAAACTTTAATTTTCTTACACAAATAAGAAAGAGTGTCGACTTCATCCAATAATTGCCGTTCTACACGATGTTATTTAAATTATGGTAAGAAATCACTATTGCAAAATAGAAGTCTATCTATTGTTTAATAATGGTCTCTAAGTGTAAGAAAAACAATTATATGAAATTGTAAATGTGATATATGGGTACTATGGCAAGATCTGACTCAAAGGAAATTTAGATGTGAAGTTTGCATCTAATAAATCCAAATGTTAATGAAATATTCCTAACACAAGATAAAAAACAAGTTTATGTGAAACTACTTTTGTTATTATATTCTTATTGAAAAACAGATACTAGGAACCTCTAATACTACAAGCCCTCAGAACAAGAATGCATGTTATCATTTTTAGGGTAATCACTAAAAGAACAAAAATTAAATATTAATGGAATAGAAAGTAAGTAATAAATTACTTGATTAATCAAAAATAAAGCAAAAACAGGAGAAAGAGTAACATAAAACAGATAAACTAAATTAGAAACAATAGTAAGAAGATAAATATAAATACATGTATGTCAGTATTTACATTTAAGATAAATTGACTATTCTTAGTATTAGTCTATGAGTGTCAGATTAGAATAAACAAAACAAAGCCTGACTCTATGATTCATCAAAAGTCACTTTTATAATATAAGGACCTAAAGAGGTTGAATATAAAAGGAATAAAAACATACAACACAAATACTAACAAAAATAAAGGGGATGAAGCTGTAGAAATATTAGACAAAATAGACTTTGGGCAAAATAAAGAGAGTTATAATGAAAAAGGATTAGTACAACTGGATGATAACATAATTTTAGGCCTAAATCACACAAAATAGAACTAAAGCATAGAAAATTGACAAAACTAATAGAGAAATAGACAAGTCAGCAAACATAGAGAAAGACTTTAGTAAACTCCCCTCAATAGTTAATGGAACAAATAGAAAAAAAATATTCACAAGAATACACAAGATCTAAACAAAAAATTTTGAAAACTTGGTCTAATGGATTTATGAAGAATATTACATACAACAGCAACACAATTCACATATATTTTTTCAGGTGCACATGCAAGTTACCATATTTGCAAATAAATATATAATAGGATGCATCATGTTTGGGGCAATAGAGAAAATCTTAATCAATGAATGATAACAATGGAATTAATTAGAAAATAATAAAAAAAGTAAGATAATAGAAAAACACTAACTTCCTGAAATTTAGAAGATTTGTGACCTCTACAGTCACAAATATATGCTTTAAATAAATATGTTAAAAGGAGGAAATATTAAAAATCAGTAATTCAAAATTCTATCTCAAGAGACTAGTAAAAAAAAACCAATTTGCAAGAACATGGATGGAACTTAAGGGCACTATGCTATGTGAAATAAGTCATCAGAAAAAAAACAAATACCATACAATTTCACTTATATATGCAATTAAAAAAAAGAAGTTTATTGATACAGAGAATAGATTGGTGGTTGCCAGAGGTGGTGGTAGTGGGAGCGGGCAAAATGAGTGAAGGAGAACAAAATGTACAAACTTCCAGTTATTAAGTAACTCATGAAGATGTAATATATGGCTGTTGCATATTTAAAAGTTTCTAGAAAACTGGATCTTAAATTTCCTCATCATACACAAAAATGTTATTATGTTTGGTGACACATGTCAACTAGACACTGCGGTGATCATTTTGCAATATATAGAAATATTGAATCATGTCGTGTAACTCAAACTAACACAATATTGTATGTCAATTAAAAATAAAATTCAAAGATGGGAAAGCAAAGAAATTATAAAGATGATGACAGAAATCAGTAAAATAGAAAATAAATATTCAAAAAAGAAAATCAATAGAGCCAAAAGATGATCCTGGAAAGAACAATACAATTGATTAAGCTGTAAGTAAGACTGATCAAAGTATAAGCCGAGAACAAAAGGTTACCAATATCAAGAATGCAGATTCTACAGATAACTAAAATATAACAAGAAAAATATTATGAACAACTTTATGTGATTAAATTTAATTTAGGTAAAATTGACACTTTTTTTTTCAAAAAATACAATTTACCAATGTTGGTTGAACGATAAATATAAAATATGAATATTATTCTTTCTGCTAAAGTAATTCAAACCATTTTTATACCTTCCCACAATGAAAAACCCATGGTTTTGTATGGTTTTTGCCTGTGAAATCTTCCACAATTTTATGGGTGAATATAGACAAATTTTGAAAAATCTCCTCTATGTAAGAAAAAGAGACAACCCTCCCTAACTATTTTAAGGGACTAGTTTAGCTCAATTCTAAAACTTGTGAAGAATCTTAAAAGAAAGGAATGACAGATCAGTCTCTGTCGATTAGAAAGGAACTTCCTTAATATCTACCAAAAACTTATAGCAAGCATTCTTCTCAATGAGAAATATTGAAAATGTTCACCCTGAGTTTGGAAAAATAAAAAGACAATTCACAATTGACTACTATCACGATTTCCACTCATCATTATTTTGGAGATGCTGGCTATAACCGTAAGGCAAGTATAAGAAATGAACCATATAGATTAGAAAGAAAGAAATTGTCATTATCTGAAGGCAATCTTATTATGAACCTAGAAAATCTAGGGGAGGCTAGTAGAATTAACTAAAAGAATTAATAAGAAAATTTAACTTTTTGTCTTATGTACAAGTCAAAATATAATATCTAGTTGTTTTTTATGTACCATCACAAATAAAAAAGGAAACAAAAATAAAAAACATAATTTACATAGAATAAAAATATCAAATAACCTGGGAATAAATATACCTCTAGATGCACAAGACTGCTACACTCAAATCTATGAAACATTATTAAAGGGCATGTTTTAAATGTATATAAATGGAAAGATATATTCATTGATTGGAAGAAAATATGGCAATTCTCCATCAAATCAATGTATATATTTTTCTAAATTCTAGTGACAATTTCAGCTTTTTCTGTGGCAGACAATGAGAAAATAGTTCTAAAATTTATACAGAAACCCAAAGAACAAGAATAACAAAGCCAATTTTGAAGAATAAATGTGGAAGATTTACCAATACCAGAGGTGATGATGGTATGGTATTCGGCCAAGGTAGAAAAACTTAGCAATGGAGTAGAACAGTTAAGAAATAGAATATACAAAAGCAACACTGAAATACTATGAGAAAAACGATAGCTTGATCTTTTTAATAAGTGGTGCTCAGTTAACTATTCATATAATAAAGGTATTTACATCTCTACCTCACATCATTTATGAAAAAAAAATCAACCCTAGTTGATTTGAAGACTTTTTTTTAAAAAATAATAGGTAAATCATCATATGGGAATGGTAAAGATTTCTTAAAAAGAACATAATATGTGCTTATCAAAAAGAAATTGTAGATTGAATTTTATTAATTTTAGAAATTCTATTAACCAAAAGACACCCGTAAGAAAGTGAAAAGGAAGGCCACAACAGAGGGTAAAATGCAATACATGTATCTAACAAAGAATTTGGATTTAGAATACTGAATAAACTCTTAAAAGAATGTGAAAAAGATAGATCTAAAATAGAAATATGGGCCAAAGACATTTCACAAGAGGATGCCCAAATGTTGGTAAACATGAAAAGATGTTCATCATTATTTACCAAGACATGCAAATTTAAATCACACTGAGATAATACTACCTATCAAAATTGCTAGAATAACAAGATCTGAAAATACCAAGTACTTGTGAGCATGTAAGGAACCAAAACTCTACATTGTTAGTAAGAAGGTGATTTTGTATAATCTCTATGGGAAAATTAGCTGTTACAAGTATAATATGTATATTTCCCGATAATCCAACAATTCTCTACTGTATATACCCTGAGGGATGAGAATACTCAGAAATAGACATGTGTTAGGATCCTTCTATTAGGAACTGTACCTAATAGCAAAAAACTACCAAAGTATCCACCAAGAGTGAATGGATAAATAAATTTTGGTTTATTCACACAATAAAATGCTATAAAGTAAATAAAGAAAATTAATGTTCAACAATGCTATAATAATAAAGATGCATGTAACAGACTATGTTGGTTGAAAAAGAAATAGGGGACGCCTGGGTGGCTCAGCAGGTTAATATCTGACTTCAGGTCAGGTCATGATCTCCTAGTTCAGATCATGATCTCATGGTTTGTGGGTTTGAGCCCCATGTCGGGCTGTGCTGACAGCTCAGAGCCTGGATCCTGCTTTGGATACCGTGTCTCCCTCTCACTCTGCCGCCCCCCCCACCCGACCCCTGCTCGTGCCTCTCTCTCTCTCTGTCTCTCTCTCTCTGTCTCTCTCTCAAGAATAAACATTTAAAAAATTTTGGGGGCGCCTGGGTGGCTCAGTCGGTTAAGCGTCCGACTTCATCTCAGGTCAGGATCTCGCGGCCCGTGAGTTCGAGCCCCGCGTCTGGCTCTGGGCTGATGGCTCAGAGCCTGGAGCCTGCTTCTGATTCTTTGTCTCCCTCTCTCTCTGCCCCTCCCCCGTTCATGCTCTGTCTCTCTCTGTCTCAAAAATAAATAAAACGTTAAAAAAAAAATTAAAAATTTTTGAAAATTAAAATTAAAAAAAGGAAAAAGAAATAGAAAACACACATATTATTCTTTCTATTAAGGTAACTCAAATGATGTCATATTATTAAGAAAGTCAGTTCTAAATGGATCACAAATATAATTGTAACAGAAAAAAAATAAGCCCTTTGGAAAATAACTTATCCTACTCTTAACCTTTGGATAAGAAAGGATTTCTTGGAAAGAAATTATAAATGTGAACAATAAAGAAACTTTTAAATTATTAACTACATGCAGTATAATTAAGATACATTAAATATATATATATTTTTTTTTTTTATCAAACAGTATAAAGAGAGTGAAAAGACAAGTTACACCTGGGAGAATAAATCTGCAATACATTCAGTTGACAAAATGTTTTATATTCAAAATAAAGAACTCACTATAAATAAGAAATAGAAAAATTAATAATGAAATTCACAGAAGACATCAGTGTCTTCCTCAGAACAGGATATGCAAAATGTGTAGGAACATGAAGAGATGCCAAACCACATTAGATATTGGGTAACTACAAAGTAAAACCAAAATAAGGTATCATTTCATGTAGAACTGATTGGGACAAATTTTAAAGTTGGACAAAACCAAGTATCAGCAAGGACATGGATTAACATGAACTATCCATGGGGATCTGCATTTTACCACCACTTTGGAAATAGTATCACATTACCTAGTAAAGTTGAATATGTACTTATCATATGGTCCCAGGATTCCATTCCTTTACATATTCTTGAAACACTAACAATAGATCTTTACAGCATTATTGTAACATTATAGACATAGTAGCATGGTTTATGATGACAAAAACCAATCCATTTAACCTTTGAATACTAGTAGGGATAAATACATTTTGGAATACCCATATACTAGAATTATCATACCTCAATGAAAAAAATGTAAAACTCTAAGTTATATGGACCAATATGGATGGATCTCAAAAATAGGACTGAGAGAAAAGAGTTAGCTGCAAAATAATTCCTATTATTCTTCTTTTTAAAATTCAAAAGTGACAAAACTTAACAATATATTATTTACAGATGTATACATATTTGATAAAATTATTTTTTAAAATAGGTAAATGACACATATCAAAAAACTGCCTTAACAATTCCGAAAAAAAATAGCTAGATATTTTGACTTAAGTGTATACAATACACAGAGACATATTTCAGATATGTAAGGACCCTGAAATATTGTCCCCATGCAGTCCTTTTTAATGAGTGATTAAAAGAAGTAGTAATGTAAACTAAGATAGAGAAAGATAACCCAGGAGAATGGTGAAGAGAAAGAAGCTTTAGGGTGACCAGCAATCAGGTAGATTTCTAAAATATCCAGGGTAGTTTTTAGCTTAGGGACGAAGAACAAGCTCCAGGAAAATAAGAGATTTAGTAAACAGATAATTTGAGAAGTGATTTGTTGATGATTATTGTTGGTGATTTGGTGGTGATTCCATACAGGGACATTAGAAAAAAGAGAAAGGATGGCAGAAGGGAGAAGAAAGGGAGATAGAGACAAGAGAAAAAGAAGGAACTGTTGACTTAAGGAAAACAAGTTTGTACAATTAAAAGTACAGTTCTTGGTGCTATAGTGAACAGTAGCATACAGTTATGATGATGTAAACACTGTTTAATTCAATAAATCAGTAGTTACATACTTATGTTGAGAGGGTGGGAAGAGACAGGTTGAAGAAAGAGATCTGTCTCCATCTCGCTTCACAGAAGTCCATAGATAAAAATGCTAAATTGCTAATCACTAATAACAATGTAAGCATATTTTAGTTAGAAATGTGGAAATAATTACCAAGAAACAAAATTTTTGCCTCTGGAGAAGTTGTCTGAGTGATGAGACGACATATGGTTAGTGACCGCACTCTTTAATATAAGCCTTTGATACATTAGAAAATAACTTTGCGTACCAACTTTTGATACTTAAAAAAAAAAAAATAGCTAAAACAATGAATGAAAATTGCCCCAAATATAAATTTTCAAGTTTCTATTTTATTCTGCAAAATCTCACTAATGTTGATTGATCTGTTTGGTAAACAAGCAGTGTCTATCCTTGAGAATTTACACGACACACATACAAGGGAATGATTTTCTTAAGAAACTTACTTTGCAATGGGTAAGAAATTTAGAAAGCACTCTACCATCCAAGGTTAAATACTCCATACAGATGAAGTCAGTGGATGGTAGAACTCCAAAGGTCCTTCTGAATGAGAAATCTAAGCAAACGGTTAGTCTCTGCCAGAAAATAGCTGCTTTCTCTGAGATTCTTCTTCCACCCTGGGTTCCTTTGCTAGAGTACTTCCTTTCCATACAATTTTCCATACAATTTTGGTAGCTTGATGGGCTAAGCACCCTAAAGAGTTATATCTGCTATTGTTTATGTTTTGTTGACATGGTTACAGAAACAGCAACTATGGCAGGCAATTAAACTGACTTCATGGTGTGCCTTTGCTGCAAGACTAAAGTCCTAATTTTCCAGTTGTACTTGGATCTGAAATTTGGCTCCATACGAGTGCAGTCTGTTCCAGGACAGAGTGAAGCCAAGTTTACATTGTGTATTAAATGCTCCAATGGTTGACACTTTTTTCAAACATGACATATACTTTATGGACTGGAATATAATAGTATGGTAGTAAAACCATAGAATTTATTTAAAAGCTTTTTTTTTCTTTTTGTCTTCTTTTATTCCAAAGCCTTTCCTCTAATGTTAGATTTCCCTTAGTGTTTCTACTGCTATCTTTTATTTGATAAAGTAAATATATCTTAAACTTTGGAGAGAAAAGACCAAAAATAAGTGCTAATCAATCTCTAAAAATTCTTTCCATTCATTTTGTTTACTCTCCTTTTAAGTTTTTCACTATGAGTCTCTGCAACTTTCAAATCAGAGTTTCGTTGACCTTGTATAAAGAACTACTGTTCGTTAACCACAGAAGCTTTAGATAAAAGGCAGAAAGCTCTGAAGTTGACATAAGGAACTAGATCTCCTACAGAGATGTGATTGCCATTTCTTATTCCAAGAATTACACACTAATTCCAGTCTTGTCTTAGAGGTAACTGCTTTCCTGACTTCCAAAGGGAAAAGTTGGTGAAACTACTAAGAACTAAAATCTAATCTTGAGGCATATTACGAGATTAGAGTCCAAATAGACAAATTTAGCAAATCTGCTTGTATTCACTATACTTCAGTTTGAATTTATAAATGAAAACAAGGGACCCCAAGTTATTTGAAACAGTTTATAGATATTTATCACTATCATGATTGGTGACCTTGGAACTTCAATTGAAATTAAATCTGTACCTATGGCTGCTAAGTTATCTGGTGTTTTCAGAAAGAAAATAATACTAAACTCAATTTTTAAGAAAAGAAGAAAGCTAAAATGCAAAACAGAAAAAAAATTCTCAGTTTGATTGTTTTAGACTTAGGATATCAAGTTTACCAGTATAGAGGAGTGGAGTGATGAGTTTTCTTGTTTTAAATTCTTTTTAACATTTATTTATTTTTTAGAGAGAGAGAGAGAGAGAGAATGAGCCATGAGCAGGAAGGGGCAGAGAGAGAGGGAGACACAGAATCTGAAGCAGGCTCCAGGCTTTGAGCTGTCAGCACAGAGCCCAACGTGGGGCTCAAACCCACGAACTGTGAGATCATGACCTGAGCTGAAGTCGTAAGCTTAACCAACTTAGCCACCCAGGCACCCCAAGGAGTGATGAGTTTTCTGAAATATTTGCTTAGACACACCAGGTTTTACCTGATACTTTTGGGGGGAATGTCAGCACTCATGAATGACAAGCAGTTGTGTGCTTGTGTATCACACTCAATATTAGAATCCAATTCAGAATGAACAGTGCTTCAAAGATGATCGAAATGGCCACAACAGTCCTAAATTGAACACTCTCTGTAAAATGAGGGGCTGGGGAATAGTGCCACTGAGAAGAGGTGAGGGAGCCCCAGTCACCACTATGCTTTGTCATTAGTTCAATAAGCTCTGGTTAAACATAGGTTAATGTTTAGGTCAACATATTAACCAAACAAACTCATCATCTCAAAGAGGCATATTTCTGTTCCAGTGTTCCTTTTCACTGCAAAAGGGACCACCACCTCCAAGCTAGTCAAACTTGATATCTGGAAGTAATCCTTGATTTTTCATTTTTCCTCATAGTCCATATCTAATCATTCATCAAGTTGTTCTTCATATCTCAGAAATATGTTTGGGATATTAATAATATTCCTTCTTACACCATCATTAATGAAGTTCAAAGGCTTGCTTACCTCTGTGAAGGTTTTTGATCATTCACTCCGTGTCTATACTTGTCCTCTCTGATTCGTTCATTCTTGGCCCAGAAACCCGAGGAATCTTTGTGAAAATACAAATCTAACCTTGTCATTGCCATTCTTAAAATCATGAGGTAGCTTCATTTTGTCTTAAAATATCCAAAATCCCTACACAACTATCCACACTATATTTCTTACACCTCCAAACTTATCTCATGTCATTTTATCTTTGATCTTTATGCTATATATCTTCTAACTTTATTTCAGATTTCAAGCATTATTTACAGAATTCATTGTTTTTTTTTTTTTTTGTTTTGTTTTGTTTTGTTTTGTTTTTGCAGGGGGATATATTTGTATGGGATCCTATCACTCCTTCATCCTTACCCTATTCTTATTTATCCTCTCATGTAAGACTCAGTTCTTTAAGGAAGCCTCTCATCACTAGACAAGTTTAATTCCTCATGATTTAATCTAATGACTTTGTACGCTGAACCTCTTCCTTCTTTTTTTTTTTTTTTTTTAATTTTTTAACGTTTATTTCTTTTTCACAGAGACAGAGCATGAGCAGGGGAGGGGCAGAGAGTCAGGGAGACACAGAATCTGAAGCAGAACTTCTTCCTTCTTTTTTTTTTTTTTTTTTAACGTTTATTTATTTTTGGGACAGAGAGAGACAGAGCATGAACGGGGGAGGGGCAGAGAGAGAGGGAGACACAGAATTGGAAACAGGCTCCAGGCTCTGAGCCATCAGCCCAGAGCCTGACACGGGGCTTGAACTCACAGACCGCGAGATCGTGACCTGGCTGAAGTCGGACACTTAACCGACTGCGCCATCCAGGCTCCCCAACTTCTTCCTTCTTAATGTACTTCACGCTTCACTTTCCAGGTCAGTGTCCACACTTGACTCTAAGCCCCATATCTACTGGGATATTATCTATCTTCTCCATGCTTGGCCTCCTTATTTGTGCTATAAATCCTGAAACATAGTAGAAATTTGATAAATATTATTTAATCAAGTAGAATGAAGTATATAAAAATGATTTTTTTAAATGTGTAGCAGCTTCCTTTAAAATGCTCAAGACTAGAGATTTCAAAGCACTCTATCCATACTGTCATAATCCACATTTTACTTCTGTTTTGCATATTAGGATTGTCTGTGAGTATATGCATGTTGGGTGTTTGTGTGTAGGTATGTGGTAGAGGGTGGAAAGTGTGGAGGGTGAAAAGAAACAAGGTATTATTGGCAAAGTCCAATTAATATGTATTTTGGCCAGTAGTATGGAAAGCACTATGGGGGATAATTTGTCTTTCTTTTATCAAAGACCTTGCCATATTCTGAAGTCTTTTCTAGTCTTCTTGGTATATATACTCTAGAGAATCCTATATACCAAAACAAAAATACTTACAAAATGCAAATAGAAATTCCCTTGAGAATAAATCATAGCATACCCTGATACCTTTGTCTTCCTTCTAAGATGTGAGGATATGAGGAATATATAAAACCTAATCCCTTCCTGTGGTTTTAAGAAAATATTGAGAACAAAACACATGCAACCCTCAGCACATATTTGCAGTCACTCCAAAGTAAATGTTTCTTTATACCTTGTGGAAAAAGCAATATTGGGACTCCCTGCTTTTGAAAATGAGCTAGATTTTTTTTTCAAAGACCACTTCATTGAGAGGCATATATACTTTAGAGGCAACACCCTTCTAAAATTTTGTATCTTTGAATGACATTTCCTTGAAATGTTTTAAGTTACAGAAGGAAATCCTACATCTTTTGGGGGTGGGTGGTTCATATCATATTGTATGATACAATTAAAAATTTTGAGAAGTATTGCCATAAATAAATTTGAGCAACATAGATTACCCTAGATTTTCTAAACATTTTATCATGCAACCAAACTGTGATGGTTATGTTTGTTTGTTTGAACACCTGTTAAAATCTGAGTCACTCAGAAAAAATTGGCAAAATTTAGGTGTAATGGGACAGAAAATTAGTTCCAAACTAGCAACCGTATCAGTCTCTTTTATCCCTCAAATAACCTAGCATCTCACAGCCTATCTTCATTTGTACAATGGCAATAATCACACCTATTACTTAGTGTAATGAGAATTTAATGAGAAATGCCAGATTCCCTATTCAAAAATCTCATTTTCTCTTCTAAGCTCTAAACCAGAGGAGAAAATTGTGACCAGCCATTTTGTATATAAAAAAATACGTAGCAGCATTTAGAAATAAATATTTCCTCTAAAGGGAAATAATCAAACCTGCATTATTATAAATGTAATATTTATGTAAATCTCTCAACTGCAATATTTTTTTGCACTGGGGTAACTTCAAAGATGGAGGCTGTGAACAATTCTGGCTGTTACCATCCTATGCCATGTAGTGGAATGGCAAACAGCATCATGCGTGTGCTTGGGGAGAACCTGACTGGTGCTACAATCAAAGTTCAGGGAGACACACTTTACAGACTAACAAAGCAACTGCAGAAACAATAACCCTGAACCCTCTTTTACATTCAAATCACTCTCAGCATGTCTGCAAATCATAAAAGGACTTTAAAGAATGAAAAGTCAGAAATTCGAGCACAGAGTACGTGGGTTTCTGGACAAGTCTAGGTATAGAATTGGAAACGAGTGAATTTGAGTTCTGTATCAAAATTGTGCCTGCACAGAAACCTGACCTTTATTCCTTCACCATTCCCTGCCCTTCACCCGATGTCCTACATACTTGTGTTTGAGTAAAGGGAAATTCAAGCTAAGAAGAAACTTCAAACACCACAAAGTAAACACTCACAGCATCCTCTGCCTAAAGAGTCACACTTCAGAGAGAACAAATGATTTTTTTTCTGAGAGAGAACTGCTGTTAGCAAATACATGACAGTTCACAGGCTTCCGCTCTAGTGAAGTTGACTGGAAATGGAAATCACTGAATCAGACTGGGAATGGAAATTGCCTGCGGGAGGCTCAGTTACTTAAATTTTCAATGATTGCCTCACGTACATTTTTCCTGAATTCATGTTTAAGAAACAAGAATGTTATAATGATTCCTCTTTTTAATTTTTTCTAAATGTTTTTATTTAAATTTAAGAGAGAGAGAGAGAGAGCAAGCTAGGGAGGAGCAGAGAGACAGGGAGACACAGAATCCCAAGCAGACTCCAGGCTCCAAGCTGTCAGCACAGAGCCCGACGCTGGGCTTGAACTCACGGACCGTGAGATAATGACCTGAGCTGAAGTTGGACCCTTAACCAACTGAGCCACCCAGGCACCCCATGATTTCTCTTTTTAAAAAGCAAGAAAATAATACTAAAGTTTAAAGCTTTGAAATCATACATTTCTTTGTTTGATTAATTTCTGAGAGCCACATATCTGATTATATTGTATGTTTCTTCATTGTTTCTCAGAGGATAAGAACAGCAAGTTAATAAATAGCAAAGATGTGAATAGATCTTTGGAATGGGTGAAAACCCTTTCATTTGATATTAAGGTGAGAGGAAACATGAGGCATAGGAAACAGACTCCCAGACCGGGTGTATTGGAGGAGCAGTTCATCTGGCAATGGGATATTTCAGCTTCTGAAGCTAACATTTGTCCATAGGAATGATCACAAGTTCGTTATCTAAGTTATATTTGACTTTTTGTATTGATTTTTCATATATGACACACTGTCCTCATTGGTCCAAGTGTGAGGCCTGCTTAGGCCTTTTTATAAGAGTGTATTTTACTCAGTCCAATCTCTCGTCTTCCTTCACTTTCTACACAGAAATCTTCTCAGATTCTGTTTTCCAAAGAACCCAATCTTTGACATTATCCCTGGGCTTTTTTCAACAAATAATGCAGAAGCACTTGTACATCCATAAGCAAACAAATAAAAATAAACTACGACTTAAACCTCACACCTTATACAAAATGACCTCAAAATGGGTAAAAGAAATTAAGTGTAAAATATACAATCATGAAACTTTAGAAAAAAATAGGACAGAATATCTGGCATATGAAGAGGTTTTCAACATCATTAGCCATTAGGAAAATGCAAATTAAAACCACAATAAGATCTCTTTACACATCTATCAGAATGGCTAAAACAAGAAATAGTGACAATGACAAATACTGACAAGGATGCAGAGAAACTGATCACTCGTACACTGGTGGGTGCGAGTGTGGAATTGTACACTGGCTTTGGAAAACGGTTCGACATCTTCTCATAATATTAAACATGTAATTACATGTAACACGGTTATTGAACACTTTGGCATTTATCCCAGAGAAATGGAAACTTACATTCATTCAAACAAACAAACAAACCCCTGTACATGAAGAATGGCCGCTTTATTCATAATAGCTGAAAACTAAAAACCACCCAGATGGCTTTCAGTGGGTGGGCAGTGGAACAAGCTGTGGTACATCCATACCACGCAATACTACTCAGCAATAAAATGGAAAAATGACTGATCCAGGTGGTGGCCTGAGTGCATCAGCAGAGTTGTAATGAGAGAAAAAAGCCAGTCCCCAAATGTTACATACTGTAAAATCTCATTTATATAAGATTCCTGAAATAACAAAACTATGGAAATGTGGAACAGGTCAGTAGTTACCAGAGGTTAGGGATTATGTTGGGGAAGCGTGGTTATACAAGGGCACCCTGAGGGATCCTTAGGATAGAATGACTCTAGGGGCCCCTGGGTGGCTCAGTTGGTTAAGCGGCCAACTTCCACTCAGGTCATGATCTCGCAGTTCATGGGTTCGAGCCCCACATTGGGCTCTGTGCTGACAGCTTGCAGCCTGGAGTCTGCTTTGGATTCTGTGTCTCTGTCTCTCTCTGCCCCTCCGCCGCTCCTGTGCTCGCTCGCTCTCTCTCTCTCTCTCTCTGTGTCTCAAAATTAAATAAACATTAAAAAACAATTAAAAAAAAAGATAAAATTATATAACTGAGCAATCGATTCACAGACCTACACATATGATAGAGTTGCATAGAACTAAATATGCCCACAAAAATAAATACAAGGTAAACTTGGGAAATCTGAATAAGTTTGGTGGTTTGAGTCAATGTTAAAATCCTGGTTGTGGTAATGTGCTATAGTTTTGCAAGATATTACCGTTGGGAGTAACTGCATAAAGGGTGCACAAGATTTCTCTGTATTGTTTCTTGCAATTGTATGTGAATCTACAATTATCTCAAAATAGAAAGTTTAATTTAAAAGTACAATGCTTGTTTTAGAGTTTTATCGTAGAGTACACTACAAATCGTCTTCCGGGACTTCTTTTTTTTCTTTTCTTTTGGTTACTCCAGCTCATCCTATGTGACAGGCTAACTACCAGGAGATATACAGTTTCTTGCATGTAGATTTTTTTCATTCATTTTTACTGTTGTTTAATATTCCAATATGACTATAACGTGTGTATTCTCTTTGTTTTTTTTTTTTTAAGTTTATTTATCTTGAGAGAGAGAGAGAACGAGCAAGCAGGGAAGGGGCAGAGAGAGAGAGGGAGAGAGAATCCCAAGCAGGCTCTGCACATCAGCACATAGCCCTACATGGGCCTTGATCTCATGAACCATGATATTGTGACCTGAGCTGAAATCAGCATTCAGATGCTTAACTGACTGAGCCACCCAGGCACTTCTATATGTGTATATTCTTCTCCTGATTAGCATTTGTGCTCTTTGCAGCTGTTGTTATTATAGACAGTGCTGTGAACAGTCTTGCCTTGAAACGCATGGTAAATGTGTGCAAGTGTTTCTAGTTCTCTGATCTGCTCCCATCGTTCTTTCTAATTTGGGATTTATTTGGCGGTCCTTTTATAAGTAAGTTCATTCTTTTCCAACTGTTTTTCTTTTCTAGTTTAAGATTTAAGGCTATGTATTTCTTTCTAAACATTGTTTCTGCATTTTGATGTACAGTGTGATTATTTTTTAGTTAGTTCTAAGTTATTTTTTTTTTTTTTAATTTTTTTTTCAACGTTTATTTTATTTTTGGGGCAGAGAGAGACAGAGCATGAACGGGGGAGGGGCAGAGAGAGAGGGAGACACAGAATCAGAAACAGGCTCCAGGCTCTGAGCCATCAGCCCAGAGCCTGACGCGGGGCTCGAACTCACGGACCGCGAGATCGTGACCTGGCTGAAGTCGGACGCTTAACCGACTGCGCCACCCAGGCGCCCCAGTTCTAAGTTATTTTAAATTTGCGTCATGTAAACTTCTTTGGCTATAAAGTGTTTAGATGAGTTTTTTAAATTTTCAAATATATGAAAATATTTATTCATCTTGCGTTACTGTTGTTTCTTTTACATTTTTAACTGAAGTGTATTATCCTGAAAGAACATGATCTATATGATATCTACACTTTGATATTTATTGTTACCTTATCTGTAGCTGAGTGAAATGATACATTTTGTAAATGTGCCTCTATGCACTCAAAAAAATGTGGTTACTCTAATTTGAGAGCACAGAAACCTGTGTATCTCCATTAGAATAAACGTATCATTTTTACTATTCAAATAATACCTTTAATTTTGGAGGGAGTTTCTATTTGCCTCTTCAGTGATTAATAGAAAGATATTGAACTCTCCCTCTATACTAGATTTACCTAAACTTGTCAGAAATTCTATACATTTTTTTTGATTTATATAATTCAAGGCTAGCTTATTAGAGACAAATGCAATCATAATTGTCATATCTTTGGGTGCATTTACACACTGATCTTTTATGTAGTGACCCTAAAAATGTATTTTGCCTTAATGTCTATTTTTTTCTGAAATCCTAATAGCTAAATTACATTTATTTTCTCTCCTGGTTTCCTAAAAAACTGAGCTAGTTACTATGAATGTAGAAAATTTTCTTTCATTCCTTCTAAGTGTAGAAAACAATAAACAATGAGTACCTTGGATTATACTGGGATTATCACTTATGATTAAAGATGAACCAAATTTAGTAAAAATTTTAAATTAAACTTAACTTTACATTATACCTTATTATTTTTAAATATTTATTTGTAATCATGATGCATTGAAAATGTTGATGTAATCATTTTAAATCATATATAATACAGCATAAGTCCCATTTTATTTCCTCTAATCAGCTTTTTAACATTTTTTAAAATTTTTATTTATTTTTGAGAGAGAGAGAGAGACAGAGGGTGAGTGGGAGAGGGGCAGAGAGAGAGGGAGACACTGAAATGGGCTTCAGGCTCTGAGCTGAGAGCACAGAGCCTGACGTGAGGCTTGAACTCGGGAACAGCAAGATCATGACCTGAGCCAAAGTCGGATGCTTAACCTACTGAGCCTACCCACATGCCCCCTCTAATCAATTTTTAATTACATGTGTGAAATCAAACAATACCCTCTCTTAAAAAAAAAAGTAAGAAAAATGCCCGTATTTACTTTAAATCTTCATATTTAGATTCTTAGGAGAATGAAGAATCTCTTGAATAGGGAAAGTTAGGTAGAGTTGTGTACCATGTTACATTCTACATTCTGATAAGTCTGTCCCCATCTTTATAATGTCCCTTAAGTAAGCCTTATGCTGTCCTATATTGCCATGTTCATTTTAGGCAGATAAATATAGACATGGAGATATAACTAAGGTCATTTAGAAGAAAAGACAAGCAACACAATAAAAACTTAAATGGATAAGTATCCTAATGAATTAATAAGTGAAGAAATAAAATGGTCATCTTTTCTATTAAAATAAGTCAGATAGGTTAAAAGCATTCAAAACAGTGTTTTGACCACTGGAAGCTATTTAGCTGATGTTATTAGAATCTATCCTAGCTGTAAAATACTGACCCTTTTCTGAGTAGCAAATTTTGTGCTTTTATCAAGTAATTAGAATATTTTGAAGCTTTCCACTTTGGCAAGGTTTGGGGAAAGTCTCTGCAAAAAGTAAGGTCATTGCTCTCCCTATTTGTGGAATTTTAAGGAGTCAATAAAATTTCTGAATTTGTTTTATTTGTGACTTTTTAAATTTGTTTAAATTGTTTAATTTTAGAAGAAACCTGATGGAAACAGAAGAGACATTGGCCATGGACACGTGTCTAGTTTAACCTGCGCTTCCGGAGCAAGGTTGACAGCAATTACTACTCACAGCCTTTCAGCTTTGTCTCCAGACACGCAGCTCCCTCATCTATCTTTCAAAAGCACAGGTCTTATCATGTTACACCTCCCACCTCCTGTCTTAAAAAATGTAAGTGGTTATCTATTAATTTCAGATTTATATGGTCAAGTTTTGACAATCTTTCAAAGCCAGGTCATCTCCTAACCAGGTGAGAATTTACATTTACAAATTAATTTTATACTCTTCCCCTGCTTTCATTAACCCTATGCTGCTGTCAAACTCAGGGATGGTATATATTCTTTTAATCATGCAAGTTTCTCTCTTTGGCTGGTTCTTTACCTCATTCTTTACCAAGGATGGCTAACGTCCTTTATCGTTCTGCTCAGATAGGATTTCACCTCTTCATGAGCTTTGGTTCAGACCCTTTGTAAGCTAAAAATATGCTCTCTTTCTTCTGAATTACATTATTATCATATTATGTATAGAAAGTAGAAAATATGATTTCTATGATAGTATATATTTATATGTCTTCAATTTCCCAGCAACCTTTTGGCATTTGATGAACTGAGTCACTGTGCTGAGAATGAGAAGAGAATGGTGACCCTAACATAACATTCCATGTAGACAAAAGGTTCTTCAGCCAGGTGTGGGGAGACTAAATCTTGTTTAGACCAATATAGGATAGTTCCGAATTATGAATGATGAAACAATAGGCCGAATTACTAACAACCTGCTAGAGTTGGTATAAACGGAGAAAAAAATCTGTAATGTGAAACTGTTAACTCCCATTGTCCCTTTGGACTCTCCTCTTCTGGGCTGTTTTGCTGTTTGTGACATGAGACAGACTATTGCCATGGCTGTCATCAAAGCAGAAGATAAGAAGGCAGCTGGAGCTGGCAAGGTCACCAAGTCTGCCCAGAAAGCTCAGACGACTAAATGAATATTGTCCCCAATGCCTGCCACCCCAGTCTTAGTCACTAGTGGGAAAATGGTCTCAGAACTGTTTGTGTCAATTTAGCCATTTAAGTTGAATAGTATAAGACTGGTTAATGATAACAGTGCCATCCGAAAGTCATCAGAAGGGAAGGAGAATGTTTAGTGGACCATTTGTATGCGGTCTGTGTGGCAGTTTTAAGTTACTAGTTTTTAAAATCAGTATCTTTTAATGGAAACAACTTGACCAAAAATCTGGAGCCGAATTTGAGACCCTAAACAAAAGTTTTATGAAAAAAAACAAAACAAAACAAAACAAAACAAAACAAAACAAAACAAGGTTAAAGAGGTGCATACTCCAAGTGAACCCTCTTACAGTTTAGACTTTAGCTGAAGAATATTACAGTGTTGACAAAAGCTTTTTAATGAGGCAGACTTTCCTTCTAAAGCCAAAAAAAAGATGATGTATACACATATTTAGCAAATTATCCTCATGTGTTCAAAGGAGTTAAGATTAAAATTTGGGCTTCATTT
Organism: Leopardus geoffroyi; assembly: GCF_018350155.1. Lineage (NCBI taxonomy): Eukaryota > Metazoa > Chordata > Mammalia > Carnivora > Felidae > Leopardus > Leopardus geoffroyi. Next base: position 100,043,669 of record NC_059327.1, on the reverse strand, counting down.
TGTAGGCTAGTATATATCAAACTAAGTCTGCTGATACATTCTCAGGTGTTCGGATTGTAAAGAGGTTTTTAAAAATTAACTTTTTACATTGGAAAAGTGTCTATTCATGTCTTCTCATTTCTTTACCAGATTATTTTTTTGGGGGGGGGTTGAGTTTTGTAAGTTCTTAATAGATTTTGGACACTAACCCTTTATTTGATGTGTCATTTGCAAAGATCTTTTCCTATTCCATCGTTTGCCTTTTAGTTTTGTTGTTTGTTTTGCTCTGTAGAAGCTTTTTATCTTGATGAGGTCCCAGTAGTTCATTTTTGCTTTTATTTCCCTTATCTCTGGAGACATGTCAAGTAAGAAGTTGCTGTGACCAAGGTCAAGGTCAAAGTTGCTGCTGCCTGTTTGCTCCTGTAGGGTTTTGATGGGTTTCCGGGCTCACATTTAGGTCTTTCATCCACTTTGAATTTATTTTTGTGTATGGTGTAAAAAAGTGGTCCAGGTTCATTCTTCTGCATGTGGCTATTCAGTTCTCCCAGCACCATTTGCTGAAGAGACTGTTTGTTTGTTTGTTTGTTTGTTTGTTTTATTAATTGGATACTCTTTCCTGCTATGTCAAAGATTAGTTGGCCATAAATTTGTGAGTCCATTTCTGGGTTCTCTATTCTATTCTATTGTTCTGTGTTTGTTTTTGTGCCAATACCATACAGTCTTGATAATTACAGCTTTGTAATACAGGTTAAAGTCCAGGATTGTGATGCCTCCAGCTTTGGTTTTCTTTTTCAACATTACTTTGGTTATTTGGGGTCTTTTGTGGTTCCATACAAATTTTAGGATTGTTTGTTCTAACTCTGTGAAGAATTCTGGTGCTATAGCAACAATAGCCAAATTATGGCAAGAGCTGAAATGTCCATCTACTGATGAATGGATTAAGAAGATATGGTAAATACATACAATAGAATACTATTTGGCGATGAAAAAGAATGATATCTTGCCATTTGCATGCAACAACGTGCATGGAACTGGAGGGTACTATGCTAAGCAAAATAAGTCAGTCCAGAGAAAGACATATGATTTCACTCATATGTGGGATTTGAGAAATTTAACAGATTAACAGAGGGGAAGGGAAGGAAAAATAAGATAAAAACAGAGAGGGAGGCAAAACATGAGACTCGTAAATATAGAGAACAAACTGAGGGTTGATGGAGTAGGTTAAATTGGTGATGGGTATTAAGGAGGGCATTTGTTGGGATGAGCACTGGGTGTTATATGTGATGAATCACTGGATTCTACTCCTGAAGCCAAGACTATACTGTGTGTAAACTGAGGGGGAAAAAGGGAGAGAGAGAGAAATCACCAGCATCCAAAGGAAAAAAAATAACTTTTTACATTTATGTAATTACCTAAAATTAACAAAAAGATATTTTGACTCATTTAATCACCACTGAAAATGCTAACACAATTGCTAGCAGCCTACCTGTTTCTGTCCTACGACTTTTTCCTTCCCTTTCCTTTCCTTTCCTTTCCTTCCCTTTCCTTTCCTTTCCTTTCCTTCTCTCATGGGCTAAATCCTTTCTGTGTGCCTGGAATATCACCCTGTCTTGCTCCCCAAGGACTCCCCTACTGCAAGTAACTTTTTTCTCCAGATTCTACATTCACTGATTTCTTCCTTTCATTTTACTTATTTCCATCTGTACACAAATATGATGTTTTGTCTCTTATCTTATAAAATCCCACCCATGGCCCTTTATACCCCTCTACATATTGTACTCCCTCTGTTTACATTCTAGAAAAAAAAAAATCTCCAATGATAATACCTAGTTCCTGTCTCCATTTTATCACTTCTCATTCTATTGTAAATATATTCTAATTGGTCTTCCATAATTCCATACTCATAATTCTACTGTGACTGTTTTGTGAAAATCACCAATTACCTTTACATTACCAAATTAACACTCTGTTCTTCACCTCATACAGACTTCCAACACAGACAGTAGAGTTGAAAAGTCACCCCATAATGAAACGCTTTCTTCTCTTTGGAGACTGTATTCTCCAGACTTTCTCTTACAATAAGGGTCTCCTCATCTGCAAGAATTTAAATGTGAGTATTCCCTAGGGCTCACCTTCTCCTCTTCTCTTCTTTACTTTCCTCTCTTCTCTTCTCCTTCCTCATTCTTATCTGTCTTCTCTGAAGTTCAGTTACTCCAGCCACATGTCTTTAACCATCATCCCTATGCTAATGACTCCCAGTAGTCCTTACATCTTCAATAAACTTTCATCCAAATGTCAACATGTCATTTTTACTTAAATGTCTAATAGTATTTCAAACTTAACATGTCTAAAACAGAACTCTAAATTTCCTTCCTCTCAAATCTATTCTTCCATACCCTTTTTCTACATCGCTCATCCAGATTTGTGAGGCCTGTTTTTTCCCGTTTCCAAGTTTTTACATCCAGCCCATCAAAAGGTTCTATTAGTTGTACCTCCAAGATTTTTCCAATTCTTTATACTTCCACTCTTTTTCTCATCTCTGAGAAACCAATTCATTTTCCTACATCCTTCTTTATGCTTTCATTGAAGAGTTTACATCAATTTTCCACAGAGCAGTCAGAGTTATTTTATTTTTTATAAGGGCATCACCTCATATAACTCTCCATTTAAAACCCACTGATGATGGCCCCTTGTGCCAGACTAACGTCTGTACTCTTCCTCGGTGCCTACAAGGCTCTTCAGAATCCCAGGAGAGCCCCAAATATGTTTCTCTTGTAATCTCACACCACTCTCCATCTAGAATGCTATTCTCTCACTTTGCTTGGGTGGCTGCTTCATGTTATCCATTTCTTGTTTGAGAGTCATCTCCTCAAAGAGATTTTGATCACTCATTTGAAATTAGAAGTGTCTGGCACTCTGTTTAAATTCTATCCCATCAGCCTATGCTTTATTTATAGTCTCTATGACCATCTAGAATTATATTACTCATTCTGCCCATGAATATATGAATTTGAGAAGAGTAGAGATTATACCAGTCTTGTTTCTGATATACTGTCTAAGACTACCACAGTGTCTGGTACGTAGGAAATACCCAATGAATTCAAAATCAAATGATGACATGAATTTGATACATTTCTCAAAATAGGGTCCTTAGACTTCAGGAGCCTATAGAAATATTCCTAGGGTTTGTGAGTTCCCAAGTTTGAAAAGCAGTCTTAGATCATAGGGATCTAACAAGAGTTTATAATTTGAAAGTATATTAATTTTCTAGGACTGTTATAACAAATTTTCATGAACTTGTGGCTTAACAACAACAAGAATTTTTGGTGCCTGCGTGGCTAAGTCAGTTAAGGGTCTGCCTCTTGGTGTTGGCTTAGGTCATGATCTCACAGTTTGTGAGTCAAGACCTGCATTAAGCTTTATGCTGATAGCACAGAGCCTGTTTGGGATTCTATCTCATCCTCTCTCTGCCCCTCCCCCGCTAACTGTCACACACACTCTCTCTCTCTCAAAATAAATAAGTAAACTTAAAAATAAATAAATAAATAAATAAATAAATAAATAAATAAAAACCAGGAATTTATTTTTTTCACAATTCTACAGGCCAGAAGTCTGAAATCAAGGTGCTGGCAGGGGCACACTCCCTCTGAAGTCTCAGAGAAAATCCTTCCTTGCTTCTTCTAGCTTCGGGTAGCTCCAAGCATTGTTTACTCATGGTTGCATAATTCCAGTCTCTGCTTCCATCTTTGCATGGCCTTTTTCTCTTCTCTGTATGTTTCTGTGTTTCTCTTATAAAGATTTTTGTCATTGGATTTAGGGACTACCTGGATAATCCAAGATTATGTCATCTCAAGATCCTTAATTACATTTGCAAAGAATCTTTTTTCCTAAATAATGTTACATTCATGGGTTCTGGGATGTAGTCATATCTCTTGGAAGACCTACCGTTCAACACACCATAGGACATATAATAGGCAGTTCAACCTGACCACAATGTGTAGTTGTCTTATCTGGGCGGTAAGTAATGACAGAGGCCACCAGACTATTGCAAAGTGGTAGGCAGTGATGCTCTGAAATAATTCTGTGACATAAAACAAGATGAAGAAAAGAGACTGACCTCAAGACACATTTATTAAGTAAAAAGCAGCATAATTTGAGGATCCATCCACTTCACAAGTTTTATTTCCCTTGGAAATTTTTTTATTTTATAATTGACACCCACTAATCCTTCACCCTGCTATGAATGGCAGCAATGAGAGCAAACCTGGACAACTGGACGGAATGTAAAAAGTTTAGAAGAGAGTATCAGACAACCAGCACCACCAAAACCAGTCCATATGTTTAGTCATAGAAAAAATGTTTAAGATTGATGTTTCTTCTCTAGTCTACCTTCAGGCTACACGTCCATTAGTATATATTCCTTGCATAAACCCATTGTTTCATTTGTTTTTACATAGCATCACTTTTTGCTATTATGAAAGCCCCTCGTTTATATTGAAGAAAATTTCATGAATACCAAAAGGTTAAAAAGAAATAGAAGCATTAATATTACAGTCCCCAGAATGAACCAATATTTTTATTTATAAAAGTTAAAAGGAGGGGTATTTGAGTGGCTCAGTTGGTTAAGTGTCTGACTCTTGATTTTGGTTCAGGTCATGACCTAATGGTTCATGAATTTGAACCCCACTTCAGACTCTGCACTGTCAGTTCAGCTTGAAATTCTCTCTTTCCCTCTCTCTCTGTCCCTCCCTGCTCACACTTTCTCTCTTTCTTTCAAAATAAATAAATAAACTTAAAAAAAAAGTAAGAAGGTAGTCATTCTCTGTCTGCATGCAAAATGGCTGTAGAAATGGCACCAAACTTTAACTATTAGGGCATGTGTGAAATATATTGTGAGCCCCTCATGGCTAGGCCTCACCCTTCAGAGGCAAAAACTCATATATAATGAGGATGCTACACATTGTCAACCAAGAGAGACACCATTCAGAAGCCATAGAGAGGGGCGCCTGGGTGGCTCAGTTGGTTAAGTGGCTGACTTCAGCTGAGGTCATGATCTCATGGTCCGTGAGTTCGAGCCCTGCATCGGGCTCTGTGCTGATAGCTCAGAGCCTGGAGCCTGCTTCAGATTCCGTGTCTCCCTCTCTCTCTGCCCTTCCCTCACTCACGTTCTGTCTCTATCAAAAAATGAATAAACGTTAAAAAAATTAAAAAAAGAAGCTATAGAGAAAACAAATATTTTATTTTTTTTAATTTTATTGTAGAGAAAGAATGAGCAGGGAAGGAGGAAAAGAGAGAGAGAGAGAGAGAGAAAGAGAGAGAGAATCTTAAGTAGGCTTCACTCTCAGCACAGACCCCAATGTGGAGCTCAATCCACGGCCCAGGATCATTACCTGAACCAAAATCAAGAGTCCGACACTCAACTGACTGAGCCACACAATCACCCCAAGAAAATAGATGTTTTTAAAACATTGCTTTAAAATATATTCTGCGTTTAATTCACCTGCCTTTGAATATGGGCTGGACTTAGTTGCTAATCTCTAATGAATAGAGTGCAGAAAAGGAAAAATAATAACTTTATAGTAGAGAAACCTGAATGCATCACCTTAACCATTGCCAGTAGTAAGTCATGTTGACTCCATGTACTCCTTGATATCATGTAGTGAGCAGTGCACTTCTCCTCTGTAGAAGTCTTGCAACAAACAACAAACTTCAAAAACAAACGAAACAAAAAAGTAAATACCTTCAGTCTAATTATAAGGAAATACCACACAAACCTAAATTTAGAAACATTACAAAATGCCAGGACAGTGTTCTTCAAAAGTGTCAAGGTCATGAAAACCAGGAAAACATAGTACTGTCAAGACCGGAGTAGACAGAAGAAATACATTAAAAAAAAAAAAAAATTGCAACTAAGTGCAATATGGTATCCTGGACCAGAAAGGACATGGGGTGGGGGGGGGGGGGGGGGGGGGACCTAATGAAATCCAAATAAAATATGTAGTTTATTTAAATAGTGTTTTACCAATAATTTCTTCCTTTTGATAAGCATGCCATCGTTACGTAAGATGTCCATATTAGGGGGATCTAGGTGTAGGGTATATAAGAATTATTTGTAACTCATCTAAAATTATATCAAAATAAAAAGTTTAAAAAATTACATGTTTTCCACTTCCGTGTACAAAAATAGGACCTCAGACTTGTGAGTGTACATTTTCAGTTGAGCTGTTTTTTCTAATTGACTACTTAATGAAGTTTATGCCAGGGTGACAAACTGTAGGAATTTTTAAATTTAAAATGTTTCTGATTCTTTAAGGCAATTCTGGACAGAATAACTTTTTTTAGTGTTTTACTTACTTTTGAGAGAGAGAGAGTGCACAAATGGCGTGGGGGCCAGAGAGAGAGGGAGACACAGAATCCCAAGCAAGCTCCAGGCTCTGAGCTGTCAGCACAGAGCCTGACACAGGGCTTGAATCCATGAACCACAAGATCATGACCTGAGCCAAAGTAAGATGCCTCAGATACCTAACTGACTGGGCCAGCCAGACGCCCTCAGAATATTTATTTTGGATGTATCTCCTTTCATATCTATATTTATGTCTATCGATTTTTATCTTTCCATTGAGCATACTGAAAGTGTTTTCCATGTCATTAAATGTTCATACCATTTTGATAGCAGAAGAACATTCCACTGTTCATTAGATTATGATTATTTAATTCTGTTAACTTTGATGTATATTCATATTATTTCAGTTTGTGCTTGTCCTGGGAATTAGATGAAGTTTGTTTTTCTTTGTTATGATTTATTGGGAAGCAACAATTTACAGAGAGGAGTGATGTTGCTGTCTTGGATGTAGAATCTTCAAGGGTTTATCAGCACTCAGACTCTGTAAAAGGAAATAACCAACTAAGTCACACGGGAATAGACATGACATTGTCACAGTTGTTATCATTTACACATGATAGAGCAGAGACGTGATAATTTAGAAAAATAGGTCACAAGGGACTGGTGTATCTGCAGAGCGTCTTTGGCGAAACAGTAAAGGAAAGAATTCACTAATAATGAACCATAGTGTGAAACTCCATAATCTGCAAAGCATCCCTATACCTAATTTTAAAAACAACTATCATTCATATAGCTCTTTAGAATGTCTTCACATATCATTCATTTATTTTAAGTCAATATATATTCTTTAAAGAGAATCTTTAGGTTGAGAGAAAAATTGAATAGAAAGAATAGAAAGGTCCCAAATACCCCCTTCCTCCATTACAAAGTATTACTGACATCCTGGTCAACTAATGTAGTACGTTTGTTACAATTTGTGAACCAATGTTGATACATTGTTATTAACTGACATCCATAGTTTACATTAGAATTCACTCTTTGTGTTGCATAGTTCTATGGGTTTTGACAAATGTATTGTTCATTATTTGCCCCATAGAATAGAATAGAATAGAATAGAATAGAATAGAAGTCAAATGTGCTATCCACAAAGATAAAGATGCAGGAGTACAAGACTGAAAAACTCCTTGAGCAGTTATGCAGTAGGATACAAGATAGAATTCCCTTAATTACAGAGCTAAAGAAGATTGAGAATCACAATATTACAGACTTTACCTCTAAAGCAGTATTACTATGGCATCCAGGAAGTCTATGGACTTCATTCTTTAAGGAATGACTCCAAAATGTAGATAATCTAGACAAATAATAAAGTAGGAATAACAGCAATTTTTAATTGATGAATCTATGAATTTAATATTATTAAAGATAACTTTCCAATTCAGTGATTTAAGAACATGATTCCATAAATACTGGTCCAGTTGGTTCCATGTTAGTGTAAACAAAATCTTGGTAAAATGTTAATTTAAAAAAAAAAATCAGTTTATTTTGCTACCTCATTCTATACAACCAAATAACTTCTGAATTGGTTAGAGAAGTTAATTATTAGAAGGTAGTTCAATTATAAAATAAGCTAACCAATTCTTTACAAACTCTTCCAAAAATAGAGGAATAGGGAACAGTTAGTTCCCAACTAATTGCATTAGTTGGTCAGTATTACCTTGATACCAAAGCCACATAATGCCATCACAAGAAAATGGAAGACCACTATCTCTTACAAATATTGATATAAAAATCCTCAACAAAATCCAGAAATATTAATACAGGTAGATAGTATAGTACACCATGACCAAATGAGTTTTGCTCTGATAGATTGGTTTAACATCTTGAACATCAATTAATGTGATACACCACATCAATAGAATAAAAGACAAAATCGCATGACTATATCAGGAAACACAAAAAAACACTTGAAAAATTCAGCATCCTTCATGAAAAAAATAAACAGGGTATTATGCCATAAGGGAACTTTCTCACCTGATAAACTGAATTCACAAAGACCCACAGGAGTTAATTTCAAACGAAATGATGAAAACTGTTTTTTCTCTAAGTGTCTCTCAGATGATGAAAAACTGTTTTTTCTCTAAGTGTCTCTCACAACATCTATACCACAATGTATTAGTAGTTCTAGTCAGGGCAGTTCAGCATAAAAATGAAATAAAAGGCATCCAGATTAGAAAAAAAACTTTCCTTATTTGCAAGTAATATGATCTTGCATTTTAAAAAGTCCAAAGGAATATATTTAAAAATTATTAGATATAATGAGGTTAGAAAAGTCACTAGAATATATAGTCAACAAAAACAGGAAAGAATTGAGATCCAGAAGGAAACCCACACACTTAATAGTCCGTTGAATTTCTATAGGAGTATCCAGACAAATAAATGGAAAAAGAATGCTTTTTCAACAAATGGTGTTGGAAAATAGATACCCACTATTTTTTTTCAACGTTTATTTATTTTTGGGACAGAGAGAGACAGAGCATGAACGGGGGAGGGGCAGAGAGAGAGGGAGACACAGAATCGGAAACAGGCTCCAGGCTCTGAGCCATCAGCCCAGAGCCTGACGCGGGGCTCGAACTCACGGACCGCGAGATCGTGACCTGGCTGAAGTCGGACGCTTAACCGACTGCGCCACCCAGGCGCCCCAATAGATACCCACTATTGAAGGAATGATGCTTGAACCTCTACCTCACACCATCTACAAAACAAAACAACAAAAATGGCTTCAAAATGGATCAAAAGCCTAAATGTATAAAACCCTTAGTAGAAAATGTAGGCATAAATTTCTGTAGTCCTAGATTAGACAGTTTCTTAGATAAGACAATAAAAGAACAAGCAACACAAGAAACAATAAAAAAGATATCATCAAAATAATTTTTTAATTTTATTTTTAATATTTTATTTATTTGTTTATTTATTTATTTTTAAATATGAAATTTATTGTCAAGTTTGTTTCCATACAACACCCAGTGCTCATCCCAACAGGTGCCCTCCTCAGTACCCATCACCCATCCTCCCTTCCCTCCCAACCCCCCCCCCCCATCAACCCTCAGTTTGTTCTCAGTTTTTAGGAGTCTCTTATGTTTTGGCTCCCTCCCCCTCTAACCTTTTTTTTTTCCTTCCCCTCCCCCATGGTCTTCTGTTAAGTTTCTCAGGATCCACAGAAGAGTGAAAACATATGGTATCTGTCTTTCTCTGTATGACTTATTTCACTTAGCATAACACTTTCCAGTTCCATCCACGTTGCTACAAAGGGCCATATTTCGTTCTTTCTCATTGCCAAGTAGTATTCCATTGTGTATATAAACCACAATGTCTTTATCCATTCATCAGTTGATGGACATTTAGACTCTTTCCATAATTTGGCTACTGTTGAAAGTGCTGCTGTAAACATTGGGGGTACAAGTGCCCCTATGCATCAGCACTCCTGTATCCCTTGGGTAAATTCCTAGCAGTGCTATTACTGGGTCATAGGGTAGATCTTTTTTTAATTTTTTGAGGAACCTCCACGCTGTTTTCCAGAGTGGCTGCACCAATTTGCATTCCCACCAACAGTGCAAGAGGGTTCCCGTTTCTCCACATCCTCTCCAGCATCTATAGTCTTCTGATTTGTTCATTTTGGCCACTCTGACTGGCGTGAGGTGGTATCTGAGTGTGGTTTTGATTTGTATTTCCCTGATGAAGAGTGACATTGAGCATCTTTTCATGTGCCTGTTGGCCATCCGGATGTCTTCTTTAGAGAAGTGTCTAGAGGAGAAAGCAAGAAGAAACCTCTCTGACCTCAGCTGCAGTAATTTCTTACTTGACACATCCCCAAAGGCAAGGGAATTAAAAGCAAAAATGAGCTATTGGGACCTCATGAAGATAAAAAGCTTCTGCACTACAAAGGAAACAACAAAACTAAAAGGCAACCAACGGAATGGGAAAAGATATTTGCAAATGACATATTGAACAAAGGGCTAGTATCCAAAATCTATAAAGAGCTCACCAAACTCCACACCCAAAAAACAAATAATCCAGTGAAGAAATGGGCAGAAATCATCAAAATAATTTTTTAAAGGCTTTGTTTTTCAGAAGACAACATCAAGAAAGTGAAAAGACAATGCCCAGAATGGAAGAAAAATTTTGGAAAGTATCTATCTGATAAGGGACTTGTATCTATAAATAAAGCACTTTCACAAGCCAGTAATAAAGGTAAGTAATCTAATAAGAAAGATAAATAAAAAAGGAGCAAGAAGGCATACTATGATTAAAATGTTCATAAAATGAAGTTCAATATTATTAGCTATAAAGAATGCAAATCAGAATATCACTATGATATACTTTCCGATCCATTAAGGTGGCTATAGTAAAAAATACAGAGAATAATAAGTGTTGGCAAGAATGTGGAAAAATTGGACCCTTTTCTCACTGGTAGTGGGACTATAAAATGGTGCAGGTGCCTTGGAAAATAGTCTGGATATTGCTTAAATGATTAAACATACAGTTACCATATGACTTAGTAATTCCACTCTGAGGTATGTATCCAAGAGAATGAAAACAAGCCATGTATATTTATAGAACTATAATTGTACATGGATGTTTATAGAACCATTATTCATAACAGCTCAAAAAAGAAAACAATTCAGATACTCATCAACTGATGAACAGATAAGTAAAATGTGTGTTATTTATATGCATAGTGAAAAAATGCTCTAAGATTTTAAGCATTGAGGTGGGGTAGGAGGCTGGTTCATTTAGAACTAACTTTCCAAGTATTTTAAATGAAATGGACTTAATGCAGGGAGTTAGGTGCGTATATAATGGTTACGAGGACTAGGGAAGTAAATGTGAGGCACCTATTACTGGCTTTCAGTCACAGATGCAACTGTGATCCAGAAAATAGTGAAGTTACTGCCACTAGAGGTCAGGAAAATGCAAAAAATGACTATCAGTGTCTCAACTGCCCCCACACCCCCAAAGTGGGTGATTGAAATGGATTCAGACTGCCCTTGTAAGAACTCCTATCTGCCAGAGCCTTTGTGGCTGTCACCTCTGGCAAAGAAAAACTGGGCTCTATGTTTTATCTTTCAAGTTACATACAAGCCCATATTATTGGTAGAATCTAAACCATATCCAGAAACATGGAAACATGCTATATCCATTAAATAAACACTAGATAGATAGATAGATAGATAGATAGACAGATAGACAGTTAGAGTAAATTAAATAAGGCACTTGTCTAAAGGCCAGGATAGCACAGCTGCCAGCAGAACTGTATATGGTAATTTAATTCCAAATTGAACTAAGACTATATTCATTTGAGTTATTCACAGCCTTGTCAGAGGATTACAAGCTAATTTTTCTGGGGCACAAAAGCCCTAGCTGCAATCCGGGAATGTCTTACTCCTGTTTTAGAAGAATGGATTTAAATGTCATTAATTTCCCCTGATGACTCAGAGTTGATTTTATTTAGGTCTCAGTTAGTGCTAAACAAACATCCACACTTTCCTCAAATCTGTTAGTCATGATTTGCATTGCTTTAAGTGGTGTTATCACCTGCAGTAAACTATTCTTTTTACTTCCTTGTGATGCCTGGGGGTGTTTGTGTCCCAGCTGCCATCTGGCAGCCATTGCTAAGCCGGTGGCCCCTTTTACTTTTCTTAGATTAGTCATCATAGGAAAGTGCAGTGTTCATATGAATGTCTGTTCTATAAATGAATGAAGAGGAGCCAGCTATGCTCAAAGTCAAAGATTTGAAAATAAATGAGATTATTTTCAGAAGAATTGAATAGGATTTGAATTGAAGAAGTTCTAGACTTACACATAACTTTCCAAGTTTTACGTAATCACCAGATTCCATGTGTGCTGTTTTATTTTCATTGCCTTTAGGTAATTCACTGGCTCTGAGTCACTTGATTTCTATTTACTTATTTCCTTTAATCACTTACCCCTCCACCCTCTGGCCTCCCTTTTTTTATGTATCTCCTTCCTACTTGGGCATGTTTGGCTTGCCTATGTGGCTCTAATCTTCAGTAAGTGGATGATTTTCTCAATAGGATGCTTTTTAGTATTTCCCTGGCATTGTTTAGCATCCTATCCAGAGTGTCAGCTTGCATCCTCATAGCTCTAATACACAATAGAATATACTCTTGGGTGAAGTGGAAAGGAAACTCTTATCTGGTAGGCAGAGACATAAATACCAGGGCAGACTTAAGGGTGGTTATGGAAGATAAGTAACTGGTGCGGCTTTTGATCCTACCTGTTTATGTCAGGAGGATCTTAAGACAAAAGAATGAGCAGAAGGAAAGTCAGAGTGAACTTTGTTTGTGAAGAGGTGTTAATTAATGGTTTCCTGAGTAGAGAAGAGGCACACAAAACTTTTGATCTTGGCAGATCCTAAGAGTGGCACTGTGAATTAAAGTTTCAGTTTGTAAGCATCTGAACAACAAGAGCCACATCTGTGCAACTGGCTTTCTACAGCCTTGGTAATGCAGTAAAGGGCTTCTGGTAGACTCTAAGACTGCATCCAATGAGACCAATATCTGTGATGATTAGACAATGTGCTAGGTTTCTCTCTTTCAACCTGGGAGCAGATGATGCTGTTTATATTTATGTAAAAATTTACTTATAACCTTCAATATACTTAAATAATAAATAAAAAATAAATTTAAAAATTTTTATTTATGAGATTAACATTAATAAGAATGATTCAAGCTGTTGCCCACATCCCAGTGAATAAAAATATTAATGGTAATAAAGAAAACCAAGAGGGGTGCCTGGGTGGTTCAGTCGGTTAAGTGTCTGACTTCGGCTCAGGTCATGATCTCACAGTTCGTGGGTTCGAGCCCCACATCAGGGTCTGAGCTGACAGCTTAGAGCCTGCTTCAGATTCTGTGTCTCCCTCTCTGTCTGCCCCTCCCCCACTCGTGCTCTGTCTCCCTCTGTCTCAAAAATAAATAAACATTAAAAAAAAAAAAAGAAAACCAAGAAATTATTTGGGGATGGAAGTGGACCAAAATATTATGAGAAAAAGATTTTCCACTTGCTTATCCTATTCTTCCAACCCTGATTTATTTGTTCAGTGCCACATACTATTTCTGTTATGTACTTGCCAATCTCCCCTGCAAAACTGGAAACAACTCTACGTTGGAGGAAACTAGATCCAAATGCTACCATAATGACTAGGGCATTTTGACTAGAGTAGACTATTTTAAACATAACCTATGCCTAATACTAGTCGTGGGTCCACAGCAGGGAGCAGAACAGTGACAGGAATTTTGGATAGGACACATAGTTCGTGCAGGGATTTGGTAACAGAGAAATCCACAGGAAACAGTCCCCAGTCTCTTTATCTTCATTTTTCTTCTGATTCTTACTTGCTTCAACATTATTTCCAACATGCTGAACTCTTAAAGATAGGTCGTGAACAGTAGATAGAATTTTAACAGGCAGAAACAAAGCTGGAATGTTTTTGAGGGAACAGCCTGAATAAAATGAGGATTATGATTGGTGAAGTGGACTCAGTGAAGGAAAATATGCCTCTGACACAAAAATCATTTTGAGCTGAAGACAACAAGAAGGAAAAAATGCAGGGAAAGCTCTCTCTACCCTCCCCTTTCCTGCCTAAAAGCAGAATATAGTTTTTCTTTTTACTGGAGATAAACTCTTAGCAGCACAGAGGTACCAGAGGAATATGCAAACAAACTTTACTCCATTACTCCCCTCCCACAATTTGCTGCTCTTGGAAGCATGAAACTTTCTTTTCTGCTTTCTTTTCTTCTTTTTTGCTGTCATTTTCTACAAGTATGTTGGTTTTTTGTTTTTTTGAAGATGCTATATAAGCTGGAGTTCTGACCACCACTCTGAGTTACTTTTGTCAAGATTTCTCCTGTGATTTGCATAGCATATATTAATAAACTGTTTTTCTCTTGTCAATCTTACTTTTTGTTAAAGAGCCCAGCTAAAAACCTAAGATGGGTAAAGTTTTCCCTCCCTTAGAATGGTCGGAGTACAGAATATGTAAGCAAGAAGCGAAAGAGGTATAACCTTGGTAAAAGGTTGTGGGCTATGTTATGGGTAAGAAGTAAGTGATAGATTAAATTCTCAGTTGAAGAGTTTAAGCTCAATTCAGTATGCAGTGAGAAATCATTAAAGGTTTTAATTGTAGGGAAGTGACCAGAAAAGAGTTGTGCTTTAAGAAGTTTACTCTGGGGGTACCTGGGTGACTCAATTGGAGTCTTGATTTCAGCTCAGGTCATGATCTCACCATTTGTGGGATCAAGCCCCACATGGGGCTCTGTACTGACAGTGCAGAGCCTGCTTGGGATTCTCTCTTCCTCTCTCTCTGCTCTTCACCCACTCATTTTCTCCCTCTCTGTCTCTCTCTCTCAAAATAAATAAACTTAAAAAAAATTTTTTTAAATAATAAGTGTACTGTGGTATTGGTGTTCACTCACATATATTTACTAGCCAATTATTTTCATAATAATGAAATATACATTAAATGCCATGAGACATAAAAAGGATAGCATGATAAACCCTCTACTTCAACAAGCATACAATTTAGAGAACCATTATAAAATGTCCAGTGGAGCTGTGCCACCTAACACCAGTAATACATATCTTAAATGTATGGAAGAAATTGAGAGGAGAGACAGACTGCTTCTGGCCATTGGAAAGATCAATAAGGAGGCTAGAACAAGAGGCCAAGCAAGAGGAATTTAACATTTTAAACCACCAAAGAAATTGCAGTCAGAATAGAGAGTGCATAGAGAAGGAATGCTGTAAAAGTACTCAAGAGACTTGGCCACCGTTTTTGATTAGTGAGGTAGCGGGAAGAAGAGTTAAAAATGACTGAATTTCTCAAGCTTGGATAAGCAGGATTCATCCATTCATTCTCTCATTCATTAATTTGGCACATATTTATATACCAAGGACCATGTGCCAGCATTTTTTTAGTTGTTCAGAGAGAGGGATGAACAAACTAGTCCTCATGGAACTTAACTGTTTAGTAGGGGGATGATAACATGAACAGAGAAACAGTGTTGAATGATCAAAACTGGAAACTAGAAGGAGAGGTTGATTTGGAAGGAAATTTCATTTATAATATTTTGAGTTGGAAGAGCTGATGAGGTTTGAGTTTAGAAAAAGGGGAGCGCCGGAGAGATAGATGATTATTGATTTGTTCAGTGGAAATAGTTCAAACCTTAAGGATAAAAGGACTCATCAAAGCAAATCACAGAAAGCAAAAATAGTGTTTAGCGTAGAAACTTAGGAAATACCAATACTTAGGACACTGAACACTTGAATAAGAGTCAATTAAAGAGACAAAAAAGGGATGAAAATTGTGACAGCAGCAGCGCATGCCACAAATATCAAAGAAGAAATGAACAAACAAACAAACAAAAACAAGGAGCTCACACTGTTCAGTTGAACAGGGAGTGTGAGAATATAGACTGTCCAACATGGCAATTACAATATAGTAGTCAGGGCAGAGGCCAGATGGTAAGTCAGTCTTCTGTGTGAAAGGAAGCAGAGACTGGATAAGAAATTAAGAGAGGAGTAAATTATGAGAAAGTTGTTTTATGACTATTGGTCATGCATGGTCACAAATAAAGGAATAGGAATTTTTAGAGCCAGAAAGAAGGAGAAAGCAACATGAGGAAACAGGTACCAGTGAAGAAGGAAGTGTGAGAAAGTGAGATTGAGTACGCACACAGGGCCTTGGCAAGGAAGACGGGAACCTCTTCCTTAGAAGTGTGTCAGGCATGCAGAGATGGTAAGTCTAAAGTACGGGTGCACTGAGAGGGAACTCTGAGGAAACTGCTGTCAAATAGTCCTGATATTCTTGATAGCTTCGAGAGAGAGAGAGAGAGTGATTTGGAGGGTGTTGGATTAAGCATCTAAACATGAAAAATAGAGACAGTTTGAAATAACTACAGTAGCAAATGAAATTATGACTCAATGAATGATGGATCAAAGGATTACTCCCTAGCCAAGAGGATCAGTTGAAATTAGAGAGTGTTTGTGTGGAATGGACCAATGTATATGATTTTATGATTTCTTTCAGTAAGCATTGGCTGCCTGGTGGCAGAAAAAAAGGTCTGGGTGATCCTAATTCCCCTTTCTCATATTCTACCAATCTTGCTACTGGCAGGGACTAGGGTGATCCATCTGGTGTCAGATGAGATACAAAGGGTTTTTCTCTTCATGTTCTCCATGGTTTGTTTTACTTCTTTGATGAAAAGACGCTGTATGCCAAAGTGAAGAAAGCAAAGTCACCAAAACATAAGCCCACTCATCTATCACTGACAGTGTTTCAGACTTATTTAGCCCAGTTGTCGTGCTGATGAGTTGGGATAGAATTGCCAGAAACCTGAGGAGAAAAGTTCTCAGAAAGTTAAACCAAGTGGGAGTAATTCATTTTCTCAAACATGGAGTGAAATGTCTCTCCAGTAGCAGTAGGAGATCACACTCCACCTTCAGAATCTCTCTGTATTGCATAGCAGGAACCCCAAGTACTTTCTGTCGCATTTCTAACTCCTCCTGTGGGAGCCTGGAAGACTTGTTGCCAGTCAATGTAGCTGATCCTTATGGACATTTCCACCTCCAGCGTTTTGAAAATTTATATAATATAAAGATGTTGAGCTTTAATATGCATAATTGTGACTCACATCTTAAGCTCAACCTCAGAATCCAACTGGGAACAGGGTAAACATAGTTTCTGATCATCACAAGTGAATGAGTCAAAAATATGTAATGCACATAATAATAAAGACAGTAAAATAGTCCAGGAAAATAGTTTTTTTTTTTTTTAACTTTAAAGGAGACCATTTTGATAATACAGGCCTGAAGGGAGGCACATATTCATTGTAATCCATCCACTGAAAATTAGGAGAAATCTCTCACCAGAGAATTTTTAAACTACTGTAGTCTCTCTTTTCACAATTAATTTTGCTAATGGTCAAGTTCCTAAGTGAGGCAATATCATCCAAGTTCAGCTCTATTCTTTCCCAAGCAAAGGGTCTGTTGAAAGGATGCCGTAATAGAGCAAAGATAGGGCTTCTTTGTGCCTTTTGATGGAGTGAGACAGAATGGCATCAGATTGGGGATAACTTTAAGCACTATCACTGCTACATGAGGAGATAAAACAGAAAGCAGTCAGTGTCTCTGAGTTGTTTTGAAGCAGAAGCCCTGTACTTGAGCAAGGGATAGTTGTAACTAGAACCGGCTGTAGTCTGAACTAAGAACTGCTGTTGGCTGTGAGTAATGAATTCTGTGCCTGAGTTCTGTGTTATTACTTCTGTTATCCAATATCTTGCTTCCAAGGTATATGCTATTGGACTTGGGCACATTTATAAAAGAACAGCATAGTATAAATTTCTAGAACTGATGGAGACAAGGAAAAGGAAGGACTGCAGTATAAAGCACTCTCAGCGACTTCCTCAGAAGGGAGGAAAGGAAGCAATCTAATATGTATTAATGTCTTTTTATGTGGCTGGCTCTTTTTAATATATTATATCACCATCACTCAGCAACTTAAGTATATTAAGCTCATTTTTAAAATGACACTAAGGCTAAGTATTTAAGAACCTTGCTCAGTCACACAGCTGAACAGAACAAACCCAGTGATTAGACTTGTCAAATTTATCATTGCTTAGTGTGTCTCAAAGTATGGACTTTGGACCAGCAACATTAGCATCACCTGGAAACTTACTGGAAATGAAAATTCTCAGGCCCCCCAAAAAACCCAAAAAACAAAACAAAACAAAAATTCTCAGGCCTTATGCCAGATCTACTGAATCAGAAACCCTGAGAGTGGGGCTCAGCAACCTGTGGTTTAACAAGCTCTCTAAGTGATTCGGATAAATACTGAAGTTTGAGATCCACTGAACTAGTCAAAAGTCAGAGTTCCCTCCCAGTTTGCCACTCTATCCCCACTATATGAGAATTTTAAAAATTGGGATATTAAACCGGTATGTGTCCATACTGTGTGTCCATAGCTCCGTCATCCACTTGGATGCATTTACTTATGCACTCATTCATTCATTCCTTCCTTCAACAAGTACTATATAAAGTATTCAATACTGATAACAGATAAAGAAGTTAAGACAAATTATGTGGTGTTAGAGAAATATGGCGGGCACCCTTGAAACAGTTATGTAACAACAAGAGGTAATATCCAGTAGCTGACAGAATGCAGAATTCAGAGAATTCCTCAAGATTTGGGATGAGAAGGATGTGATGGAACTGTCTCAATAGACCTCATGGAGAATATAGGACTGCAGGATGATCTTGGGAGAATGAGAATATTAAAAGATAGTGGTGATGCTAGGGTGGTAGTGGGATATTTCATTGCTTAGAAAAATAATCTCTTTTCCTAGAAAAATATTTTTCATAATTCCCAGAGCAATATCCTGTTTTCCTAGATAAGGATAATTGCCACACTGTTTAAAGCATTCACAAGAGGAAGCTGAGGTATAAACAGTCTTGGAACCTCAATGAAGAGACCTGGGCTCTATCCTCTCACAGCCAATGGCATTTGGCAAACCTTCCATTTCCTTATGTGTAAAACAGGAGTTTCTGCACAGCACTTGTTGACAGAATTGTTGTAAAGAGTAGAGGAGATAATACCCATCAGGGTTTCCCAGTGTGGCTTTTATGTATGTACTAGGAAAAAAGTTCAATTTTCAAGTAAGTAATTTTGGAGAACAAGGAGTTAAATTATAAGTTCAAGAGATAATGACTCTCCTAGGGGAGAAATCGGTATGTGCTACACCCCAAACTAATTGTTCTATAGAATTCCTTTATTTGAGGAGAACCTTTTAGCATCTTCTAGGTCAAATATTTCAGAGAGTATAGTCTGAAAAATGGTCACTCTTATGATAGTATCTGGGCACAGAGTGGTGATCCCTGAATGTTAATTTAACTAGATTTTATGCAGACCAGTTATAGTTCATCTTTGATCTCATCGTACAGTAACGGAAATGACGCAGAAATATGAACACATGGCCAGCCGTTCTAAAGTCCCGTGACTATAGGTCAGCATAGACTCTCTGTATCTTAAGACTTTTGCCGACTTAAATTTTATACAGAATATATCAGTATCTGAAAGTGTTCAGCCTTTTAATATTTTGAAGCCTGAAAGATGCGATGACATTGCCAAAAAGTACTTTTCATGGTTGATATAATTTATAAATGTAACCTGAAGGTTTTATATGTAATAAGTATTTACATAGAAAAATTATATGCATATGCAATTATACATATATATGTATGCACACATAATATGTTTTATATGGGCAACTATATCCAAGTAAGTGTTGTGATTGGTGTACATAAATAGGACAGAAGTTATATATTGTATTTTATAGTCATCACATATTTTCCATTCCCACTCGGTATGTCAAACACTGGGCAGGTAAGTTTGAAAAGTATGACAGAATATTTCCCACAAGATATTCGTGAACTGGTGGATATTCGTGAACACAGCAATGCCCATGTGTACTGTAGTGCTAAGAGAGGGGCAAACATCCCATGGAAGTCAGAATAGAAAACAATTAATTCTGTTGGGAAGGAGCAACAATGGGAAGTTTCATCAAGAAGGCAATTCTTGACCTGGGCCTCAAAGAATTATTTTAACATGTTTAGGACAGTAAAAGGGGTAGGTTCCAGGGAGAAAAAAAAAAATGGTAATAATTTGGAGAAAGTACAAGAGTATCAAAGTGCAAGTCCCATTCAGAAATAATAAATAAATTGGTATAATGAGATAATAACATGAGAGTCAGCAGCAGGAGGCTTTGGCTGGGCATCCAGGTCAAAGCAAAATTGTGAGGATTGATAGCGACAAGTTCAGGAGTTAAGATTTATTCTGAAGAACATAAGGTGGTATCAGAAAGATTTGTAACAAGAAAAATCTTTACTTTTAAAACATAAGTCAGTTAGTTGAGCATCTGACTCTTGATTTCAGCTCAGGTCCTGATCCCAGGGTTGTGGGATCGAGCCCTGCATCAGGCTTTGCACTGAACGTGGAACCTGCTCAAGATTCTCTCTGTCCTTCGCCCCTCTCCCTCACTCGTGTTCTCTCTCTTTCTCTCTCTCCCTATCTCTCTCTCTCTCTCTCTCAAATAAAAAATAAACAAATTAAGAAATAAAAAGGTGTTTCTGACTTCTCAGGGAAATATTCTAGGTGAATCCAATATTTAAATGTAAGGGATAATAATAGTAAAATACCTATCTAGAGAGCACTCGTAATATGCTGGGCACATCACATTACTCCATGCCAAGTATTTCATAAATTTCTTTGCTTTAATACTATCATAACAAAAGGTAGAAATTCTCTTCCTCATTTTAGACATAAAGTAATGTGCTTAAATTCACATGGTTTAAAATTAAAGAGCAGAACCGAAATCCAAATTTGTGCAAATCGGTGTCCTTAACAACTCTTCTATGTCTTGTTAAAAAAATAATAAAATAAGTAGAAGGAAATATAGTGAAAGTTTTTTTAAACTTCTTGAGTGTAAAAAAAGACTTTCTAAACTTATAACAAAGTCATAAAGATAAGTGATTAAGAAAAAAAATAAGATATGTGATTATATAAACATTGATTCCTTTTACATAGAATAATTATAAAAAGGTAGAAACATAAGCAACAAACTAGGAAAATGCTTGCAACTTTTATGACAGAAAAATAATTTTATAATATATAAATATCAAGTATTTCTAAAACATAAGTAAGAAAAATATGGGCTCCCCTTACAGAAAAACAGGCAAGGACAAAAACATAAAAAAGGAATACTATTGGGAATATTTAGAGATAGAATGTGAGGAAATAAGCACATTCATGCAAAATTGGTTGGGGTATAACTTTTTCCTCTTTTTGGAATAAGGTTTGACAATGTGCATCATAATGTAAAATGCATATTCTTTGACCTGATAATTTCATTTCAAGATATTTTTCTTAAATAAAGAAGAAGATACAGTTAGATAAATAGAGACAAAATAAACTACTTGGGAGAAAAGAGACTTTGCAGGATTAAATAAAAATCTTATGGACGTGACATAGCAATCCTGTTCCAATTACGTTTTTTTCTTTTAAATGTACTGAATGGACTCTGTGGACCTCGTTTTTCTTCTGAAATGGAACAAACTTCCAAGGAGAGGTGATGGGTACTGTAGAGAACAATGGGCTAATGAGGGACCTTTGTAAAATTTGGCTTGGAGACGGAATTCAAAGTCATGGCCCCCTTTTCATATGGGATATATTCTGCAACCCTGGACTACTCAAAATGTTGAAGACTGCTTGGGACTGTAAAACTGCATGCATTTTTAAAATACCATCCTCGCCTACATTCAATGTTATTAACCCAAGGTCAGAACTTGGAAATTCAGATTTTTGGATGCATTTGTTTTCATTTCACAATTTAAGGTTACAAGCATGAAAACTTTCAGTATGAAACTATTCAATAGCAAATACCAGATACTCGGTACCTGGTTTCCTGAATTTCAGCAACCAACTTGCTACATGAGTAGATATCCATCTAGCCATGTCACCTAGCTATCACTGTGAAATTTCAAAACTCTCTGGTCTTTTCTCAAAGACACAACTAAACAAAAAGTGAAGTCAAGTGATCCAAAGTATTTGAACTTGAAAGGAGTTAGGGTTTATAACCCCTATGGTGAAGGAGGTTGAGGAGCAAAGACATTTAAATAACTGGAAATGTTTCATTCTCTTAAAACGCTATCTCAGTTGTTAAAAAATAAACACAACAAACACTTCTCCATAATTTAACATCCTTTTACTGTATCTCTTAGCATAATGTTCCCACTCTTTTGAATTTCTGCCAGTCACTGTCTTTGGCTCCTCATCTTTTCTATTGAACTGAGAGAAACTTGTAATCTTCGCTTTTCTCCAAGAAATACGAATATTGCACGATGGTTGTGTTTCCTCTGTATGGAGGATAGGGAACAAGGAGTCAGCAGTAAATACTTCTAATTAAAGCTTTACTCTGACATATAGGAAGCAGCCCTTTCCTGACTGTGTATCCAGAGTCATTTTTATCCAGACAAGGTTGTAACCAAAATCTCATCAAGAATCTAATACAGATGTCTACTCCCTACCTGAATCAGAGATGGTATTTTGGGTTTGGACATTTTATTTTATTTTTTTTTATTTTTTTTTTAACGTTTTTATTTATTTTTGAGACAGAGAGAGACAGAGCATGAACGGGAGAGGGTCAGAGAGAGAGGGAGACACAGAATCGGAAGCAGGCTCCAGGCTCCGAGCCATCAGCCCAGAGCCCGACGCGGGGCTCGAACTCACGGACCGCGAGATCGCGACCTGGCTGAAGTCGGACGCTTAACCGACTGCGCCACCCAGGCGCCCCTGGGTTTGGACATTTTAGATCCGGGCACTGTTGGACTGTGTTTGGAAGGCAAAAACTAAAATGAGAAAATATTAATAATATGAATGCACAACATTCCTTTTTGTTTCAGTTTTGTGTTTTTAGTTCTAGAATGTCTCTTTCAAACAAAACAGATTAGTCAGGAATTACTTGGTGGAAACATAATTTAACTACTTCTTACTACCGGGAACTAACACAGGACACCAACAACCCAATTCAGAATCTTAACAGTTAATTCTGAGAAGTGTCAGGGGTGGCTCCTATATTCTCACCGACAAGTCTGGTCAGCTGCCATATGGCTTCTACTGTTTCTTTCCTCTTTCTTTTGTCCAGATCACTTTTCCCTGGGAGAAGTTGTCACCACCGAAATGTTGCTACTTTTGCCATCTCTACTGGGCATCAGTATTTTTTCGAACAAGATCTGCCATCCAATATTTATTTTCTTTTACTGTATATCAGCTTGTCTTTGAATCTTTACATCTTCTTTTGAGCTTTTATTTCAAAGAGGAAACAGTTCCTCTCATTTCACAGAGAATGTACAGTCAAAAATTTAATCTATTTCATGAAGAATTTCCTCTTGTTTTCTCCTATTTCCTATGTCTCTCATCGTTGTTGTTTTTCTTTGCTTCTTGTTATATATGTTTTTCTTGACATGTTTGCTTATAAGTCCCATTATCAATGTTTCTAGCTATTCTGACTGTGACATTTAGGGATTTTATTACAGGAACACCTATTGACTGGCAAAGAGCTAGTCCAGTAGAAAGCTTGGATATAGAGCTTTTGTCTCAGAATACTTCCTCATTAACTTTACTTTGCAATGTGGAGTAAAGATTTCTCAATGTAAGCAGATAGATGGATGCATGGCATATAGTAAAGCCAAGAATGCTACAAGTCCTTCTTGGAGAGATTTAGTGTTTACTTCCTTTTAGAAACTTTGGAAATTGTTCTCATGTACAATCACTCCTTTATCCTGCATCACTAATAGTCTGCTTGTTGCAAAATGCTTCTCTGAATGAATAAATGAACAATGGTCCCTTGAGGATGGCAGTTTGATATATTCTTCACAGATACGGTTCTCTATTGTATTTCTCCTAACCTTTCAGTATTTATCTTGTCATTTTCTAACCTAAAGAGGCACCATACTTAGACCCCACCCAGTGTGGAAACTTTTAAACCTCATGTGTTGCAAATTTAAAACAAAACTTAAAAAGAACATGGAGCCACAGCAGCTTAAAGTAAAGGGGAAATGTTATTTGCCAAGATTTTTACCATTTTGACCATCTTCTATGGTTTAGGTTGTTCCATTAGCTACATGAGATGTTGCTAGGTCCTGTGTTCACATAGTCCATCAATAAGCGTATTGAGTAACCTGAAACAAAACCTGAAACTTTGAATTCTAATTCAAATAAGAATCGCTAACATGTACAGAGTTTACTGCATGCCAGGCACCCAGCAAGTGCTTTAGGGGAGTTATCTTAATTTAATTCCCACAACAATTTTACAAATGGATATAATATGGAAAACTAAAGTAAATGTCTAAGCCAGTAAGTGGTGAAGAACATGATTCCAGTTCAACCAGTTTGATTACAGAGAAGTACCACATGGACCATTATAATATGGTACCTTAAGATGTTAAAAATAAGGACATTGGCCTCGTGCTAAGTAACAAATTTTCTAACAATACCTTGCATAGACCTGCAAGTTTTCCATACCTATAGTCAACTTTTCCTGTTTATTTAGAGGTCTTTGTTTATGCTTACATTCCTTTATTAAATCATTTGTAAAGCATTATTTTAGACACACATCCACTAGCTTAATACTTATATTCAGGAGTAAATGTAACCATTAGATAAACTTTGCCCTGTGCACATATTTTTACATCAAGAAAAGTATAGGCAGATAATACAAAAAAAAAGTCCTTTCTGTGTCTAACATTTCAGTTTTGCCTCATTAGTGTAGCCAGGGAATCACATACCTGAGTACATTTGGGCTCAGAATACTGTTTTAGTTAAATACCAGCAGTGTCCAACATTCACATAAGACTAACTGTGTGGAAAACGATGCATGAGGTATTATGAGAGAAGGAACTGTACTATGACTTGCCTTGTCATGCTCATATTCAGTCAAGAAAGACAGGCACATAGACAGACACAATACGACCTCATGTGATGTAGCCCTGTGACTCTTAAGTGTACTCCATGCCAGGAAGGTTCAGTCATGAAGGAAAGGATTTGTGCTATCTGGGCGTTGGTTCAGGGAAAGATTTTTAGCAGGGAGGAGGGGGGGGGGGATTCTGGGTGGCTCAGTCGGTTAAGCATCTGACTTGGGCTCAGGTCATGATCTTGTGGTTCATGAGTTCAAGACCCACATCAGCTCTGTGCTGACGTTTTGGAGCCTGGAGCTTGCTTTGGATTCTGTGTCTCCCTTTCTGTCTGCCCCTCCCCTGGTAGTGCATTCTCTCTCTCTCTCTCTCTTTTTCCCTCTCTCTCTCTCTCACACACACACTCACACAAATAAATAAATAAAAAACATTTAAAAAAAAACACAAAAGAAAAGTATTCTGAGTCCCCTTATGAAACACGTTATTATATGAATTAGAATCACCTATTAGAAAATATTCCTTTAAACATAGCTATGTTGAGAAAAAGTTAGGTAAAACACAATTAAAAAAATTGATTTATGAATTTTATAAAACCTCTGTATTATTGTACCTGGTGTGAACATTGCTAGGTTTTCTTTTATTTTGATAAAACAATTGTTAAGTAGAAACCAATGTCTAACTGTTCAGAGCACTATTCTAGAATCAGAGGGAGATGGCTTCACTTAAATCTTGGCTCTGTTACTTAAGTAGTAGTTGGGTGAGGTTATATAAATTGATTAGTTTCTCTGAGTCTCTGTTTCTTCCATCATAAAAATTGGAGAATAATACTTGTCCTAGTGCATTGCTTTGTACATGCTTTGACATGATTTTGGTTCTCAAAATATATAAATTAATTATATTAATTGTTGATATATTAATTGGGTTATAGTTATATATAGTTATATATTATATATAATATGTGAATATATATTTAATTAGCTTACTAACTACCTAGCAGATTTTTAGAATCCTCAAAATAGGGAAATATCTCACATCTTTCTAACCTCACTATACATAACAAAATTGTCAAAAAGTATTTGGTGTAAGAATAAATGAGTGCATAAATGAATAGAAGGCATGAAGGAGGGAGTGAATTTGGCAGTGCTTAAATTCTTCCAGTTATCTCCTTCAAAAAAGGAAAGCTGCCCTTCGAGTATTTCTGTATAGTAAAATCAAAAATTTATTTTGGGGGCATTACATTTTTCTGTGCTGTAGTGGTGTGATATTATTCTGATACTATGAAAACATTTGGCCAAATGATCAGAACTACACAGATCCTGCCCTGCCCTGTCTGTTCTCTTTTGGATCTCCCTGAAATTTTACTATACTTGACTTGAATATACATAGAAATTAGAAGAATATTTTTCTTTAAAACTTTATATGGATTTAAAATGAGAAGGCAGTGAATGAAAATGAAAGGTGACATTTTGGGACAAAATTAGGCAACATTCTAAAGTGGCATATATTGGGGTGCCTGGGTGGCTCAGTCAGTTGAGCATCTGGCTCTTGATTTTGGCTCAGAGCATAATCCCAGGGTTGTGGGATCGAGCCCTGCATTAGGGTCATGTTGAGCACAGAGCCTGCTTGAGATTCTCTCTCTCTTTCTTCTTCTGCTCCTCTCCCGCACTAGCAGTGTTCTTTCTGTAAAATAAAAATAAAAATAAAAAATATGTAAATAAATAAAGTGGCATATATATATTAAAAAAACATAATCTGTATTAGGACACTGAATCTGACAAAAGTCCCCCCCACACACACACTCAAGGAAAAAGTGGAAAATTGCTTGTAGGGAACATAGCTGATACCTGGAAAGGCTCTTCTATAAATAGTCCTAAAACATAATTTTACAGTGTTTCCCAAGAAGCATTGAAATATTTGGATTAAGGTGTATAACTTTAGTGGAGAGCTTACGTTTATATTGTGTGTTTTGCTGTTATATATTATCTCTTTTTTAACCTTAGTGGTTTCCCCAACTCCAGGCACAAGCACGTGTGCGTGTGCGCGCGCGGGCGCACGCACACACACACACACACACACACACATATCCCTTTCTCATTCCTATTGAAAGGAATTTAAGATAAGACTGTTTCTATAAGCACCAGATAGAAAGATAATGGGGAGAATATTGGCAGGAATGATAGGGCATAAGATTGATACTGAATATAAAGCTGCTTTCAAGAGGAAGATTAGAGCAGCTGTGGATTCCTTTAAGAAGAAAGTAACTAAAAGAATTAAAGATGTATGAAAGTTAACGAAGTTAAAAGAGTGCAGAAATTGGTTAAAGAGACTATTCACAGAGGGGGTACTGAGTTTAGAATTGAAGGAAATAAGTGCAGATTTAGGTGACTGTGGAAAAATATTATGTTATAATGGGGGTACATGTGGAGCCCTGGAAGAAAGGGCCAAGACTTGGAATTTATCTATAAATCAGGCCCGAAAACAAACTTGCCAAAATGAGAGCAGAAAAACAGACCATTAGCATTAAGCTTTGCCTGTGGAATTCAGTGAGTAAACCAGGCCTATAAAATTAACTTATTTGTATGAAGCATACACTGTAAAATTAAAAGTGCTTTAGCTGAATATATTTTGCCACCTAAAGAGTACGTGATATGCTGATGACACTTCCAAACCTGGATAACGTGTAAGAGTATGTGACTGTGCTGCCTTTGAAGCAATAGTGAATGAGTTCTTACCAAGGGTCAGTATCCTTCTACATGCTTTATATGTATTCTTGCATTTTCTCCCGGTTACAAACCTATGTCTCAGGTGCTATTATTTCCCCATTTTGCAGATAAAAATTGAATAACCAAGTTAAACATCCTAGCTATTTAGCTAAAGAGCTGATCTGATTCCAGGCTTCAGTTACCTTAACCACCAGCACAATGACTTTAAAGGGCTACCTCTCGAAGACAGCACAGCTCTCCTTTCATTTTTGTGGAATAAGAGACTGATCTTTGTACATTAATAAGGGTATCTACTTGTGCATGTGTGCAAATGAATGTGAACTCAGGACTTTTCTGTATGTTTGTTTGTTTGTTTTTTTTTTTTTAATCT
The DNA here is from genome assembly GCF_018350155.1 of Leopardus geoffroyi. NCBI lineage: Eukaryota > Metazoa > Chordata > Mammalia > Carnivora > Felidae > Leopardus > Leopardus geoffroyi. Next base: position 100,015,714 of record NC_059327.1, on the reverse strand, counting down.
AAAAGGAAGGCCATGACCCAATTACCCAGTGCCAAAAGCCAGAGAAGTAGCAGTCTTTGTAGATACCCTCCCTCTCAAATTTTTACGTTCGATACATTACCAAATCCGATCAACATCACTTTAGATCTGAATCCACCCACTTCTGTTTCCACAGCCTCAAGAGACTTTTTTCTCACTAAGACTTCTGCAATAGCTCTTCTGTTTGTCTTTATTTTTTTCTCACCTAATTCTTTCTCACTCAGCCCAATATATTCTCCACTTTGCACACAAAAATCTTTTCAAAATGTTGATTTGATCATATATCTCTCCATGTAAAAATCTTTAAATAACTTCCCATTACTTGTGATATCAGAACCAAATTCCCTAACATTGGTTAGGTTAAGCAATCTTAGCAAAGATCCCTCCAACTTTCAATGACTTAAAGCTGAAGTTTGTCCTTCTTCAATGTGACAATTGAGGATAGGGGCTCCGGGTTGGTAAAGGATCTTCCGCAAGCAATCATTTAGGGTCCTAGACCGAGAGTGGTACAACGGCCTCTATCACAGAGCTTCCAAAGTCACCCTGCTGTTACCATTGGAGCCCAGAGGATGGGAGGTGAGCATGTGGATGAAGTGCACCCATTGACTTAAAATCCTGTCTGAGATATAGGGACATCACTTCTACTTGCATGCCATCAGAGAGAGATGTATCTTGTGGCTACCGTTAATGGAAAGGGTAATGAGAAGTGCAGTTTCTGGTTGGGCAGCTCCATGCTCTTAGTCTGGGAAGGAGAACAGATTGCGGCACCCTCTGGCCCACCTTTCCCCCAGTTTCATTCTCTACCATCATCCACGTGGCACTCTCTACTCCAGACACAACTTCGTATTTGCACATGAGCACATTATCTGTCCCTAATTTTCTCCTGCTCATCCTGCAGGTGTCAGTCAGGTCATATATTACTTTCTCAGAGAAATCATTTCTCAACTGGAGATTAGGTTACGTTCCCCCCATACATCACATGGCTCACGATCCTTCCTCTACCAGCACTTATCACCATCTTAAGTTTTTTTCATCTTTTATGTGGTTGCTTATTTAATGTATTTATATGGCACACGGGTAGTGAGAGTGTGGTAAGAAACAGAAAAATGTGGTCCTTGATCTGAAAGGTTTTATTTTGTAGTTTGGGAAAAACACAAAAAGTCTTTGAATATAAGACACCTGAAGAAAAAAAAAAAATGTTGCAGACTAGCATAAGATTAAATGCTGAATGAGAATTATTGACAAAGTGTTATATAATCTCAGGTCAGCTGAGTGAGGGCTGCTGTATGGGTGGAAAATTTCCTGGAGGAAGTAAGGAATGGAGCTAGACCTTCACCTGTCATGCAAGAACAGTGCCCAGACATTTTGAATAAATGCGAGTCTTTGAAGATACTAGTTGGAGATACTCTCTGGAGCCTGAGCTAGTCTGCTATTTTCCAATAAGTTCTTAGGGGTCAGTAGAGTCCTTAGGGAACATCCTTTACCCTCCTGTGACCTCTGCTAGGAAGCAGCTCAAAGTTTGGACTAGAGACAGGAAACACCAATTGTTCTGGCCTGTGCCCAAGTAATTGGATGCAGGATGGTTGGCATTCTGTGCTGTGTAGCTCAGAGGCCCACCCTCTTGGCCTTAGTGAGATATAAAATCTCCACAGTTTAGTGGATTTTTTATAACTTGGCCAAAGTCTGCAGCTCAAAGGAGCTTACATCAACATAAAAATGTCTGAAGTTTTTCAGACTCTGGAGGAAGATTTGTGGCAAGTGAAATTGCTGGAGAGTGAGAAAAAATGCAACACACAGATGGTGAAAACACAGATGTGCTCATAGGAGTAAGTATACACCCAAAGAATGAAAATAAATAAATAAATAAATAAAGGGGCGCCTGGGTGGCGCAGTCGGTTAAGCGTCCGACTTCAGCCAGGTCACGATCTCGCAGTCCGTGAGTTCGAGCCCCGCGTCGGGCTCTGGGCTGATGGCTCAGAGCCTGGAGCCTGCTTCCGATTCTGTGTCTCCCTCTCTCTCTGACCCTCCCCCGTTCATGCTCTGTCTCTCTCTGTCTCAAAAATAAATTAAAAAAAAAAAAATTAAAAAATAAATAAATAAAGCTCTCACTCCATCAAACCAAGATTTAGAAAATAGATCACTAATTTTCCTTTCTCATAAAGGCTAATTGTGATGGAACTTGGTTGCTCACAATAGACCTATCCCCATGACTCCCCTCCATCTCTCCTGGCAGAACCCAACTCCCAGTTTAGAGGCTGAAAATGTCAGGCACAGACCCCGGGGAAAGCTTACAGCAATGATATGCCATGTGACCAATGCTGACCACACAATTAGCCTTTATGAGAAAGAAAAATTAGTTATCTATTTTCTAAATCTTGGCTTGATGGAGTGAGATCTTTATTTCTTAGTAACAAAAACAGAGACCCTGGAAGGGATCATCTTTTTGTCCTTCACTAGAGAGGTCATGTGCCTCATGGAACTATCACCGCTATATTGAAATCATGATGGGGGATGATGCAAACATGCTGACAATGGCAGGGAATTCAGATGAAAAAATGATAATGGCATCAGTGTGCCAGACCTACATCACTATGCTGTCCAGCCCTATCTGGAACTCTGTTAATGTGAGGTCACAAATGCTTATTATGATACGTATCATTTTCACTTGGGGGTCCTTGTACTGGTAGCCCAAAGCATCATATTTGGTTATCTAGTGCATAAAATGTAGTTAGATAAAGATAAAAGGTAGCATAACAACAAAAGTAAAGCTTATAAATTTGATTTACAGAAACATCTATTTCACATTGTGTTTGCTTGTACACTAAGTTAAATCTATCCAATATCCAACCATCAGAGGCTGACAGATTGCAATTATGGTTTTCTTCAACGATCTGAGCAACTGAAGTAAATATTCAGAAACTGTGTTGAATTTCAGTTTGCAGCATTTCAAGATTGATTGACCAGTTTTCCTTATGAAATGCATTAAAATATCCTTTTCAGTTTTCTAGACATTTAGTTGATATGTCATATGCCCTCTTCACATTGAATGTAGAAATTTGGCCTCCGTAGAGCTGGCAAGAAAGTGTTCCACCTACAAAATCTGTCAGTAATGCTGCAGTGACCCAAGTAGTCATCTGCCATCTTTATTAAAAAATTATCATTCATATTCTTTATGCAATTTGAAAAGGAATCAAAACTACAAATGCCAAATCAGGTACAGGATCTTGTAAGGGCCAAAGTGAGGCAAACTAAAGTTTCAGCTGTTAATATTAGCTTCAGGGTATGTCTAACTCGGATAAGTTTTGAATGAAAAAAAAAAATCAAAACTGTCAATCTAGTTCTTTAGATATTGATATCAAAATTCACATATTAGATTCCAGTCCCCCCCAAACAGAATAAACATCATTAACCTCAAAACCTGATCTGCAGGAAAAGGCTATTAGGTGAAACAGACTCAAGGCAATCTTTCTTCTTTTTCTAAAACTCCGTGCCCCATAATTTTTCTTTCTACAATGTCTTCTGTCTGAAGTAGAGTCCTAAAATCTGCTCCCAACAGAGGAGAAAAATGAGGACATAATGGTATGATCTGTGCTTCCTGCCAAGGTCGCCACTTCTGCGATGGAGGCGCTTTGTACCCTGTTGGTTATTGGATTACAGCCTCTGTTCCTGTCCGCATCCACCAGGGAACCCAGCGCCCTGCCTTTATTTCGTGACCTTTCTGTTTACACTATTTCCCCCTCCGTGCTATGTTTTCCTCTGAGCTATCAAATACTTCTAATTCCTCTCCTCAGCCTCTGTGCTTCCTGCCAACTCCCAGAGGTAGCCAGGACCCTCCTCACTTCTTTGGCTCTGAACGCCAAACTTCGTGCTCAGCATTTAACTGTTTATATGTGTGCATAGGGAGAGAGATAGAGATCTCTATATCTCTATATCTTTCTCTCTGTATATTATATGCAATTTCTGTGTAACTACATAGGCTGTCTCTTCTAACATTGAGAAGCTTTGAAACCATGAAACGATTATCCTTTCTCTTAATTACAGAAGCCACCTCATTCTTCTCTCTCTCTCTTTTTTTTTTTTTAAATGCAACATCTTTTAATTCATCTAGAGCTAGCCTTGGTATCTGTATTCCTCCAACATGATTCATTTCAGAGTGGAAAGTTTTCAGGAAGCCCGGGTTTTACCTTCATATAGATTTAAACTTTACATTTTATTCATTTGGAATGGACTTTTACAAAATGAGGAGTTACTAATCTATTAGGCTGAAAGTGGTTCAAACAACTATGTTTTTTTCTGTTTGCTCCCCTAGAATCCCATGTATTTGTCACACTGTGTGTGAATTGCCGTTTTCTCACCTGTCATCCCACTAGAGTAGGTTCTTAGGACAGGACCAGGATCTGTGTACCTTACTTAGTACATGCTTAGTGCCTGGCCCAGGGGCTATAGCATAGTCAATTCTCGATAATTCCTTGTGTTAGGAATGAAAAAAATTACCTAGTTAAAATTTTTTTCTTAATTTTTAGAGCAATTCATATTATAGAGAAATTCTAAAAATATAAAAATTTAAATCTGTATAATCAAAACTGTTATTTCTTCCATATATGATATCTGAAGCCATAAATAAATTTTTAAACATGAATTTAAATATTTTCTTTCATTTACTATCTAAAACGTGGGAAATGCCGATGGCTCACTTTTACTAAGTTTTACTATCTTGGTTACTTTGTAAGTAAAATGCCAATTTATTTATTATGTCAGAGAGGTGGCAATTAATTTATGATTTAAATTTTCTTCTTTACATTTCTTTCTACACTTCTCCAATGCCTCTGCTCTTTTCTTTCTTCTCCCTTTAATTTTTATTACTAATATCACAGCATTGAAATAAAAGATAGGCATTTCTTCTTTCCAGCAAGTATCACTTGATGCATATTTAATTATTAAATTCAGTTCTAAGTAAAAAAGAGAATAGAGGCAAATAATGAATCTTTACTGTTTTTGCATACACATCCATCATGAATGTCATTAAGGTAATTGATAAGCAGAGTAAGATAGTACGTTCCACACATGCCTTCTAAGACAGAGAGGAAGTGGAAAGTTTAAACACACTTGGCTTCAAATCCAGCTCTGACATTTTTTAGCTGGATGATGTGATGTTCAGCAGTTACTGCTTTGAACTTTAGTTTCCCCATTAGGAAAATGGACTATGTGAAGACCTCAGTTGGTGGCTGAGAGGGCTAATGGTATTAAAATATATAAAGTGCCTAAGACATAGTCGATGATATTTTGTTATTAATTCCCTACTCTTCATTGCATGGAGTTTCGTTGTTTCTTTTTAAGTCAGACAGACAACTGACTGTAAATACTAGAACTTGATTTTAACATCAAAAAGGAAGCTATATTTAAATAATCTGTTTCAAATGGTTTGTTTGCCTATGACTAACATAGGATACTAAGACTGTTCACAACTTCGTGTTTTTGTGGAAAAGTTTGGTATTTTACAGATAAAAAGTGAAACATACATGTTCTTGTGTGCATTAAGGTGTTATTTCTATTTACAAAGGAAGTTGTAAAACTGAGGAAAAGACTGAGGGAAAGCCAAAGGGAGAAATGCACTTCTACTTGCATTGGGTAGATGGTACAGGAATAACCAAATCTAAGCGTAATCAGAACAGGCAGCGTCCGATACGGTATCTTTGAAGTTCTAGACGACTCGGATATTTTAGAAGAATTTTGCTCACACTATTGCTTTAAATTTGAGCATGGATAATTGCATTTTTACTTATGATATTTCAGTTCCATGAGTGTGGCGGGAACTATGGCCTGACTGTTCCAAAGCCATTTGAAACCTCTTTCTTACGTTCTGTTACTATGGAAGCTCCAAAGCTAGAGTTCAAATAGTCCTGTTCCCACACTCACTTCCAGTTAGGAATGACTGTGTGAACCAGCTCTACACAAAAAGATGAGTTTGAGGGGCGCCTGGGTGGCTCAGCCGGTTAAACCTCTGACTTAGGCTTAGGTCATGATCTCACAGTTCCCAAGTTTGAGCCTCGAGTTGGGCTCTGTGTTGACAGCTCAGAGCCTGGAGCCTGCTTCAGATTCTGTGTCTCCCTCTCTCTCTTCCCCTCCCCCATTCTGTCTCTCTCTCTCTCTTCAAAAAGTAAATAAATATTAAAAAAAAATTTTTTAAGTTAAAAAAAAAAAGATTAGTTTGAAGTCACTGTGCTTACCTGCCAAGAAACTTTTAAAAAGGGACATTTATAAACTGTGCTATCGTTTGGCTTTTCCTTACCCATATTTCTTCCTGCTTCCACCTGGAAAGCAGATGCGAGCTTGCTGAGGCAGCTGTCACAACTTAGAGACAACATCTGTAAGCACCTACCTGTACATGCTGAGAATAACTGAAGGAAAAAAAAGGTGAAAGTTCCTTGGAGCATTGAACTACTAAGCCCTGACTTCTGGCTGTCTGAAATAAGTAACCCTTATTTGTCTAAGTCCCTGAATAGACTTTTGGTTGCTTAAATCTGAATTCATTCCTAGATAATACAAGCTTCTACTTGAACACAGAAGACAAAAAGTGATTTAAAGACTATTTTTCTCAGTTCTCTCAAGGAAGGTGCATAACTAGCACATTCTAGAGACATTGAAGTGAATACATAATGGATAATTAGGTCATTAGGACATAAATGGATGATTAAGGCATTAGGACAGACTTCTCCTCCAGATCTGGTTGAGAAAGACTGCACAGAACACTTCTAACATGAGATATCATCTGCAGACCAACAGCATAAGCATCATCTGATAACTTATTTGAAATATAGGGTCTCAGAATTCTTCCTCTCCACCAATTTGGAATCTCCATTTTAATCATGATCCCCATGTGATTCATATGTATGTTCAAATTTTAAAACTGTTGTATAAATTGTGACCTCTTTGGAATGAAAAGACCACTCTTTAAAAAAAAATTATTTTTATCTTTTATATCTCTAATTCCTAGTATAGTATCTAAGTAGAATATAATAAAGTCAGCCAAATATTTGATGAATGACACATAATACTGGCTCAGTGTCAATCGTTAAATTTTATTATAGATTTGGTTATCAGAAATCTAACCATTTTTTGCAAAGCAGAGCTTATGGCTATGAGGAAATGAGTAATGGGACAAACATGATGTAAAACAGGAAAACTGGTTGAAAATTTACAAAGCTTAAGATGAAAAAAAAAAACAATAGGCTCTAGTTTTGCACTGAAATTAAAAGTTTTAAAGAATATAGGCACCTCTAAGAGAAAAAGTTAAAGGTAGAATATTGAGGAACAAGTCATGGAGAGATGTCCTTGCCAACATTCATTATTTTTCCTTGAACCATCTTGATTTAGCTAATCTAGTCAGTGGTTCTCCTATTTGGAAGGGTGATGAATCACTTCACTCTGAGGAAAGCTAGCAATTCTGTCCCAGGAAAATACATTTATGCATACACACAGACACACACACACAAACACGCTTCATACAGTTTTAAGAAGTGCACAGAATATTCTGAAGTCTATCCATCAAAGGTACAGTGGACTTCAGATACACAGCCCTTCATGGAGTTTGAATTTTCTACATAACCAATTAGGTAGAATGATCTATTAAATTTAGAAAAGGCTTAGAAAAATAGCTTGAGACTACCTCCTCACATATCCTAAATTTTAAATTAGTTTTCAGTTTAACTTTTGACTAAATGGAAGCATGATCCTTCTACTAGATTCTGCCAGCTTTTTTCTGCAGGCCTATTGTCACTAAATGAATAAGCCAAGATTGTGTAATAAATGCTTGTAGATAACACTTACATGTTGGACCAAGGAACACTTAGACTCTGGCACAAATGAAGTGTAATCATCTTAAAAACTTATACAAGGATATGTTAGGGACTTACTTTTATTATTATAAGGATTTTAATGTTTGTGAGTATTATGGGTTGAATTGTGTCCCTCTCAAAATATATTAAAGTCACAAACCCTAGTTAGTACCCAGAAGGTGACCTTATCTGGAAATAGAAATAGGGTTGATGTAGATGTAGGTGCACTTGAGTGGAGTGGACCCTTAATCTTGTATGACTTATAAGAATTACAGAAGCTATAAGAGGGGAGAACATAACATGACTACAGGGCCAGAGATTTCAATCAGCTGCAAATAGCTGTAAGCTAAGGAATGCCTGGGGCTACCAGAATTTGGAAGATAAGGAAGGATCCTCTTCCAGAGGTTTAGGAGGGAGCTTGGCCCTGGTAATACCTTAGTTTCTGACTTCCAGCCTCCAGAACTAGGAGAGAGTAAATTTGTTGTTTCAAGCCATTCAAGTTTTGAAAATTTCTTATAGAAGCTCTAGGATACTATTAGAGTGGGAAAACCAAATGCTAAGTTATAAAAATCTATTTCAAAATGTCTGTCATGGTTATTAAGGAAAGCATTTATGCAGCAAGTATTCATTGATCTTCACTATGTGTAAGACACTTTGCCATTTAGGATATCAAAATAAATAAGCAATAGACTCTATGCATTTTTTTTTTTAAATCAATCATAAGCATGCTGGCTATTCCTTTAAAAATCCTTGAAAGTATGTTTCTCTCTGGAGTTTAAATAAGGTCAAAACTACTCTTTCATATATGCACATGTGAGTGCATACTTACCTTCATTGTAGTAAACTTAGATAAATATAGTCTATTTTTATTTAAAAGTTACTTAGCCAATGTGGGTCTCAGTTATTTCATCAATAGAATGGACATTAAATATTAAATGTCAAAATTTTCTCTGAGTTTTTTTTTTTTTTAAGTTTACCTATTTATTTTGAGAGAGAGTAAGAGAATCCCAAGCAGGGATTCAAACACATGAACCACGAGATCATGACCTGAGCCAAAGTCGAAGGCTTAACCCACTGAGCCACCCAGGCACCCCTCTCTGAGTTTTAAATTTCTGTCAGGTTACAGATCATAAATGATTGGTACTTTATTTACTAGGGAATCATCTAAAATGGATTGTAGTATTTAACCTAAAGAAGAGAAAACTCAGGGGGAAAATAGCTCTTTTTAAATACCTGAAAAGCAATAAATTGCAAGTCATTGCTGTGTGTGGCTTCTTATAATAAATGGGGACTGGTAGAGATGGAGTTGGATTTCAATATATGAAAGAACTTGTTAACAGTTTTAGCTTAAATACTATATTCTGATCCTTAAATTAATAAATTATTTGCCATAGAATCGTTCACCTTAAAATTACACAGTGCTGTGTGTCAATTATATCTCAATGAAACTGGAAAAAAAAATAAGACCATATTTAAAAAAAATAAATCATTTGCCAAGACAGCTTTAGGCCATTTCAAGCATTGCAAGTTTGTGGGCGGTTTCCTGGATCATTTTCCCCTGATACCAGAGGATCCAGAAGGGTGTATTTGAAAGATCATTTACTCTGGAGGTGGAATGGAATTCAAACTCTGTGTCTCTCCCTTAGTAACTGTGTAAACTTAGTTTTTGAATCTCATCTTCCCTGCCTATAAAATACAGATTATGAATACCCATACTAATGAAATAATTCTGAATTGCAAGTAAAATAATGCATATAAAGTATCTATCTAGTCCCTAGTTAGCATTTAGTCCACACTGGTTCCTTTCCTTTGCTCTGTTAACTCATTTTGCTACTGTTTACTATTTTAGGATACAAAATAAACTCTTAAATAAAATGAGACCAACATTAAAAATATGTTTTTACAAATTATTAAAAAAAACAAATCTTATACACACACACATGCACACATACAATGGAATATTACTCAGGCATCAAAAAGAATGAAATTATGCCATTTGCAACAACATGGATGGAGCTAGAGTGTATTATGCTAAGCAAAATAAGCCAGTTACAGGAAGACAGATACCATATGATTTCACTTTTATGTGGAATTTAAGAAATAAAACAGATGAACATATGGGAGGGAAAAAAAAAAGGGAGAAAAACCATGAGAAACTCTTAAATATAGAGAACAAACTGAAGGCTGATGGAAGGAGGTGGGTGGGGCATGGGCCAGGTGAGTGATGGGCATTAACGAGGGCACTTGTTATGATGAGCCTTGGGTGTTGTAAGTGATGAATCACTGAATTCTACTCCTAAAACCAATATTGCATTGTATGATAGCCAACTAGAATTGAAATAAAAATTTGAAAAGAAAAAATAAGAAAGACAAGTAATAAAGTATAGTCTGCCCCATGTTAATGTTTCTAGTTGTAGAAATATAGAAGTTTGCCACCAGTCATTCAAATTTGCTCTACATTTCATCCTTAAAAGGAACTACAGGATTTACCAAAGCATTTATAATGATAAATCCCAACTAATCATTTGGGAGACAGGGAAAAAAAGCAAAGGCGAAAAAATATGGTGAAGTTCTGCTCCTGTGAGGTACTAAGAAGTTCAGAACAATTTAAGAGTAAAAATAGCCTCTGATTATTCTATCTTTCAAGGAAGTTACTTCTTCATGAAAATTATTCAAATATTAAATTTAAATAAACATTTTCTTCTTAGTGAGAATATCTGGAATGGTATATTGAACCTCTTCAGGTTAACTACTATATGGTATAATTCCATAGCTATTTCATTTTCAGCTATCATGTTCCTGACACAGGTGTTTCTTTAAAATAGTTTGCATTTCTTTGTTAGAGTTAGAATGCTTGTCTACACATTCCTGAAAGCAAAGTGAAAAAAATAAATGAAATTCCAATGAGGCTTCTTTGCAATATTTGCATATTTTCCCATCACTTTCCCTATGTAAAATAATGCCAATAGTAAAATCGTTTAAAAATCATTTTGACTCTTCTGAGAGTTTGTTTTATTTTTGGTATAGCTACTAGACCCTTCTAATTAAACATATTTTCAGTATTGATTTAAGAAGCTTTAATTTTCCTGTTACTATAACATTGACTTGAAAATAAGTTATTCCACAGTGAGTTTGTGAAAAGTGAAAGGAACATTGATTCAAAATCTTAAGATATGTGTTGAAACTTTAGCTCTCTAATGTACTAGTAGTGTGACTCTAGACAAATTACATTAATTCTCTGAACTTTTGTTTTCTTTTTTATAAAAAGGAAATTATATGTACTTTCTGCAAATCTGAGAGTGGTGAAATTCAAATTAAGCAAAAGACATTATTATTTACTGTGTTATTATATCTTGATCACCAACTACCATATTTGTATTTTTCTCCTATGCCTGTCTTTTCCATTTCTTACTTAGCACCTCTTACAGTATTAGACTTGGCCTATTTTATATCTGGCTCATTGCCATTTTGATAGCCTAAAGAAAATAAAGACCCCTTTTCCCCAAAAGAGAGCATCTACTTCATCAACAAATGCATTAATGCGACAAATAGCCATTAACTCCTAACTATGTTGCAAGAACTTTTCTACACCTTGGGTCCACAACAGTAGAAAATACAGACCAAATTTTTGCGCTAATTTACCTTATGTTCTACTGGATGAGATATAAAATAAACAATACAAATAAGTAAAACATTGTATGTGAGATGATGATAAAAGTTAAGGTGTAAAAGTAGAGCCTGAGTTGGTGCTTATGGATCTTACTCAGTCTTACATAAGATGACCAGGAAGGTCTCTCCAGCAAGGTCAGAGTTGAGTAAAGATCTGACTGATGAAATAAATGTAGACAACCTACACAGTTACCTGGAGCAGCAGGGTTACAGGCAGAAGGAACGGTGAGTACAGAAGCTCCAGACAGGAATATATTTTCACATTAGAAGAAGAGAGGTGGCAAGTGTAGCTGGATAGAGCGAGTGAGAGAACAACAGGAGATGAGTTTGGAGAGGTAAATGGGGGAGGCAGATGATCCATAGGATGCGAGCTATCATAAGAATTTTGACTTCCTTGTGAGATGTGAGGTCATTGCGTGCTTTGGTGTAAAGGAAAAATATGATCTGACCTTTATTTTAACATAATCCCATTTGGCCATTGTGTTGGGAACAGATTAAAGAAGATCAAGGTGAGGCAAAGATAAAGGGTAGGAACCCATTCCAATAATTATTGGCTTGGATGAAGTATGAGATATGGAAGTAGTAAATTGGTCAGATTCTGAATATGTTTTCAAGGTTTGCTGATAGACTAGGCATGCAGTGCAACATAAAGAATCAAGAATAGCTTTAAGAATCCTGACCTGAACAATCACAAGAATGGGGTTGCCATATTCTAAGAGATAACATGGGAGAAGACTGTTTTAGAGAAAGACCAGTCTTTGTTTTGGAATTAAAACTGATTATTAGACATCAATATCCACCCATCTCCTCCTGAGTTTTCATTATGAACCTAGAAATAAACATTCTGGTGAATTCTAATGAGAAGCCTTGGGTCAACCAGTAGGAGAATTCTCAAAGCAATCCCAAATATTTTGCTGTAAGCCCAGGCTTTCACCTTTCACCATATGAATAATAATGTCAAAAATGATAGTTATTCCCTTCTCAAGCCTTCAACATACATTCTCTGGCAACAGGAAGGATATTGCCAAAACCAACTATTCACATCCTTTGAGCCCAATACTTAATACCTCTAAGTCACTGATTTGAGGTAATCTTGGAAAAGTCACAAGATTCTCTGATCTCCTGTAAAGTAGAAACAATAACACTTACTATGATCACCTGCCTTTCTTACAGAAATATTGCAAGGACAAACTCAAATAAAGTAGGCAATATAATATATGTGCAAAGTAACTATGCCTCTGTTTAATAACAAAGCCATAAAGTAAGAAACCATTTTGTTGCAAGTGGATTCTTTTCAACTATAGATGATAGAATTGGAAGAATGTAAGGTGTTTTGTAACATCAGACAATGAACAACTCCAAATAAGTTATTTTTACATAGCAAAGCCAAAGACAACTAGTAACCTTTTCCCACTGCATAGAAAACATTAATAAGATGAACATCGCTGGGCAGCAGAACAATATGGTATTCAAGGATGTCTGCAGTGCATACATCTAGGCAAGTAGCAAATGGAAATCAAACAGCAAGAGTAAGAAAAACGTTTGCATGATATCTGTGCACCTGAACTTGGTGGACATGTGAAGGGGTTGAACTAACTGCAAGAGATATCAACCGCAAAACAAGGAATAATATAGTCTCCTGTGGAGACTCCTCCTCCTCCCATTGTGTATCAGGGATATGTGAAATTGTAGATTCATTGGACACATAGAAACTTATGGAAGTGGTGGGAGAGACACAAGATTGAGGTGAGGAAGAAAGAGCTTTTGGCCTTGGGGACTTATCCACAAGGGACTCATGTATTATATCAGCTTCCAAATAAAAAGGAATTTGTGGTAAATGTTAGAAACATAGGCAGAGGTATGTGTGGGTCATGTGTGTGTGTGTATATGCATATACTGTATAGCACTGGTTCTTAGCCCCATCTAATATTGCTAGACACGTCATTCCTACAAGTGCCAGGTATTCAACATGTCCCCAGGAATGTTTCACTGGAATATAAATACATCATTCAGCTGATTCATAGCACCAGACGTTCTTTCCTGCTCTCCAGATATGGCCGTGTCACACTGTATCTTCTGGGAGCTGCTTCCACCTGTGCTGGTGTCCCCAGTAATCATGCCTGGTGTTTCTACCTCTGTCGTGCAGAATAGCCCCTCTTTGTGGATATTACCATGTCCACAGTTTAGCCTCCCCAACCTGCCACTGCCGTTCCTGTTGGGAGGGCTTGAAATAAGCAAGGTAGCAATTTTTCTACTGCATCTAAAGTGTTGTTTTCAAGATGGCAAGACGAGACTTTTCCAGAATCTCCATGTGATAAAATTGTACCACATTCTATGTAAAAGTAGCAGAGATGCCTCTAGGTCTGTCTTCTCATTCAAAGAACAAAGTACTACAATTCACAAAATAGCGTTTGATGCAGTTCGCTTCAACTTGAATGATTTGCGCATGTCATAAAGTAAATCAAGGAAGAGATAGCATATAAATTAATCAAGCTCAAACTGGATGTTGAATTTTTTTTTTTAATGCTAGGAATTACCAAGCAATATAATATTACTATTTCCCATATTTATTTCTAACATCATAAAACATGAAAATAAACTTTATAGTCAAGTCACAAGCTTTTAATAAATTCAGACTACATTTCAGAGTGCCACTGTGAGCGGGCTGCACCAGCTGCTTTACAGCTGCAATGAATTTGACATGCTCTGGAATCACCATGGAATGCTCCAAATCCTTTGGAGATAACCGAGTAAAGCCGAAGGAATAAAAATTGTAGTCTGCCGTGGTGGACAAAATAAAGGAAGACATATTTTAGAGAGTATGTGTGTATAATTATTTTAGGGAATTCCAAATATGAGTAGCCATAGTATCTAGAAGATATAATTTCATGCATATGTATATATATCATACATGCTAATGATACCATTTTACAATGACTTATTACAACATTTTTCAAGTAGAGAAAAATTGAAATAATTTTACAGTGAGTACCTGTATATTTATCACCTACTACTGACATCTTACTATACTTGCTTTATCACATCTTTCTATCCGTCCATCAATTTATCTTATTTTCTATATACTTTTGATACTTTTTTTTTAATTTTTTTAATGTTTATTTATTTTTGAGACAGAGAGAGAGCATGAACAGTGGAGGGCCAGAGAAAGAGGGAGACACAGCATCTGGAACAGGCTCCAGGCTCCGAGCTGTCAGCACAGAGCCCGATGCGGGGCTCGAACTCGCAGACTGCGAGATCATGGCCTGAGCCGAAGTCGGATGCTTAACCGACTGAGCCACCCAGGCGCCCCTATACTTTTGATACTTTTACACAATATGGAAGCATATGATTTTAGAGTCCAGTGTATATCCCAGAATATAACTGTTAGTTCCCAATCTGAGTTATGGATATTTAATACTGGAAGAGACCTTTAAAACCCCTTTATTGTAAGCACCTTATTTTTCAGCTATAGAAATTCAGGCATACTGATTTGAAAGAGTTTGAGTAAGAACATCCATCTAATCACCTAATTAGTAACTAAACCAAGCTAGAATCCTTACTTTGTATTTTACATAAGCATGTACTTGGATAGTAAGAGAAAGCTGTGAAGTGTTAGTAAGATGAGGAGGATCATTGAAGCGTGCTCTTTGTTAGAAAATTGAAGCGATTTTAAATTAATAGACCAATGCCCAGTTGAATTAGCAGGGAGATTTCAGGAGGAAGTAGAGTTAAGAGCTGAACATCTATGAAAATCCTCCCATTGTGTTTAAAAAAAAAAAAAAAAAAAAAAGCCCTGCTAAAACAGCTGTATTCTAGCATCAATCTTATGTGTGTGCCCAGTTCTCAAAGTGATGGAATGTCATGGGGATGAAGGATTAAAGGCTAACTGAGTATTGGAAGCACAGAATTTGAGTGGGAGACGGGATCTGCTGCTTCAGTCCAGTTTGGCAAACTCACAGACTGTCACAACAGGAACAGTTTAGAGAGCAAGGAGGAACATGAACTGTAGCTTACACACCCTCTTGAATCCATTGCTGGAAGTGTGTTCAAAATTAACTTCCATATTACCCACAATCAATCTGCATTGTGTTCAGGCACATGCTGGCCTGAGTTGCAACTCTGTTTAGAGAATGAACGGGTCGCAGATTAACCTCTTTGTTGCTTTTATGTTTCTGTGTTTTGACATAAATTTTTAATTTTTTAATTTTTATTTATTTTTAACATTTATTTATTATTGAGAGACAGACACAGAGCGTGAGCAGGGGAGGGATGGAGGGAGGGAGAGACACAGAATCTGAAGTAGGCTCCAGGCTCCGAGTTGTCAGCACAGAGCCCGACGCGGGGCTCGAACTCACAAACTGCAAGATGATGACCTGAGCCGAAGTCGGTCGGTTAACCAACTGAGCCACCCAGGCGCCCCATGAAATAAATTTTTTAAAGGAAATTTGAGATCAGGGGGTGAACAAATGTTAGAAAATTGTTAACATTTAGAAAAGGTAAAATTCTTTGCATTTCAATTCATACTTCAATGTTAGTAGAGCATCAAATGCCTCTCTCTCTTTTTCCCCCCTTCTTCCTTTTTCATCCTTTCAAACGTTTCTTCTCCAGGACTATTTCCTCAGGTTTCAGCTAAGTGACTAACACATTTTCCCCAAGACCACAGTTTTAGTGATTTAGAATGCTTAAGAATTTATTGGGAAACACATAAAATTTAGCTTGAGCTCTATCCTAAAAGATACTAGTGTTCTGTACTTTTTAAAGTTTATTTATTTTGAGAGAGAGAGAGAGAAAGAACAAGCAGGAGCAGGGGAAGGGCAGAGAGAGAGGGAGAGAGAGAATCTCAAGCAGGCTCCGCACTGTCCACACAGAGCCCTGTGTGGGGCTCAAACCCACAAACTGTGAGATCATGACCTGAGCTGAAACCAAGAGTCAGAGGCTTAACTGACTGAGCTACCCCCGTGCCCCTCCAACCTTCTATATTTTTAACAAACTTTCTGGGTAATTCCTTAGGTGATCAACAATTAAAAACTACCAGTATGAAGAATTCTGTATTAGAAGTTAAGAGGTCTGACTTCTAGTTCTGGTGTTATAATAATTATTGATTTATTGAGTGGTCTTATGTAAATCACTTACATCTAGAATTTTTTCCCTGGGAAAATATTCCCTGGGAATATAAAACAAAATTGATGGAACTCTTCTTTAGCACTACAAATAATACAATAATGATCTTGTAGGACACTGGAAACATTTAAATCAAGTCATGTATTTAGAAACCTAATATACTATCTAATGCTTAGCAGTGCTTAATAAATGATAGTTATTATCATAATTATAAGAATTCTTTTTCAAGTATTTACTTAACTTCCAGTTAGTTAATATACAGTATAATATTAGCTTCAGGTATAGAATTTAGTAAGAATTTTTTATATTACTAAGAAACAGACATTAAACTCATCTGCTATTCAAGGCTGGCCACCTAAAGTGCTGAATTGATTAAAATATGTATGAAGAGCAGGGTCGTCCTTTCTCTAAATGTTCCATTGATCATAGTTTTAGACACAGTTTTGGGTATCATAAAGGAAGGGCATGTGGTCTACATAAGGAAAAAAAAAAGTAGCAAAGAAAATGTTTGGGTTATAGGCACAGGAAAAAGACCACAGGAAATGAATACAGTTAGTCTTAAAAAGACAAAGTGAAGAGTATGTCAATCTCTGACTATCAGTTTACTCATCTTGAAAGTTTGACTAACGATTCCTGTTCTCAAGTTCATGAATCAAAAACAATTTCTGCCACATACTAGTTGTATAAATTTGGTCCAACAAATTTACCTCTCTGAACCTAAATACCTTAATCTGTAAAATATAAATAAGGCTGGGAAATAACTCATAGACTGTGAGACTTCTTGGTGTATAATACATGTTTAGCACTGGGTGAATGTTAGCTAGTGCCATGGACTCCTTCCTCTGTTTGTTCCCTGAGGGCTGCCGTAGCAAAGTACCACCATCTGGGTGACTTAAACAAAGAGGAATTTATTATCTCAGAGTCCTGGAGACTAGAAGTCTGAAATCAAGGTGTGAAGAAGACCATTGTCCATCTGAAACCTGTAAGGGAATCCTTCCTTGCCTCTTCCTAGCTTCTAGTGGTTTGCCAGCAATCTTCATCATTCCTTGGCTTGCAGCTACACACCTCCGTCACATGGCATTCTCCCTGTGTGTCTCTGTCTTCACATGTCCATCTTCTTACAAGAACACCAATCATGCTGGATTCAATGCCCATTCTACTTCAGTATTCCTTACTTCAACTGATTATATCTGCAACAACCCTCATTCCAAATAAGGTCATTTTCTTTAACACATAGGAAGTTAGGGCTTCAGTATATCTTTTTTTGAGGGGGACACAATTCAACCCATAACAGTACATCGTTGTCTACTTTACCAGGGTCACAATGGGCATTATGTGAGATGACAAAGATGAGAGAACTCCATCTACAAAACATAAATGTTATATATAGTTTTTTCCATAAAAGCCTTCAGATAGATGGGGCACCTGGGTGGCTCAGTCGGTTGAGCATCCGACTTCGGCTCAGGTCATGATCTTGTGGTTCGTGAGTTCGAGCCCCGCGTCGGGCTCTGTGCTGAGAGCCTGGAGCATGCTTCAGATTCTGTGTCCCCCTCTTTCTCCGCCCCACCCCTGCTTGTGCTCTGTCTCTCTCTTTCAAAAATGAATAAACATAAAAAAAAAGTTTAAATCCTTCAGATAGATGAAGAGGAATTTTTGGACTGAGAAGGAACACCAAATGTAAACATATTTAAGCCTAACCCAAAAGAATTTAAATGACACTAGAAAGACATGACAGCAATAATTTTTCTGAAATGACAGGATGAGCTGTTTAGTGGTTGTCTCTTTTGGAAATACATAATAAGGTGATGAAGATGAGTTTGAGAGATAATGTTGGTCTAGAAATATTAATGAGACTGTAATGTTTTAAATTGTAAGGTTTGTATCTTATCCTACTACCTACATGTAACAAATAATAAATAAATATTTTATAGGTGTACAGCTTATTCTTGAACCATACGGGTTTGAACTGCATGGGTCCACTTATATGCAATTTTTTTTTTATCAGTACAGTACTATAAATGTTATTTTCTCTTTCTTACGGTTTTCTTACTAAATTTCTTTCTTCTAGCTTACTTTACTTTAAGAATACAGCATATAATACGTATAACGTACAAAATATGTTTTAATTGACTCTATGTTTATCAGTAAGGCTTCCAGTCAATAGTAGGCTATTAGTAGTTAAGTTGGAGAGTCAAAAGTTATACATGGATTTTTTACTGGATGGGGTGGAGGGAATCAGCAGCCCTAACCCTCTCATTGTTCAAGGATTAACAGTACACCAATTGTTTTCCTTGTTAATGATATTAAAAAAATTCCCTTTATGCCACAAAGGGTAACTATTAGTACCCCATCTTTCTCTTTTCTATAAGAATGGGAAAAAGGATATGAAATATCTTACCCACAAATCTATGGTTAGCAAATCAAAAGGCTGGCATTCAAGCCCATCATTTTGAATGAAAATCTTGTCTGTTTTGTTTTTGTTTTTGTTTTTGTTTGCTCATATATGTATATTTTTATTTTTGTTGTTGCTGGTTTGTTCTTTTCATAATACTGGTGTACTAGATGTGAAGTTCCATAATAGCAACAACAGAGGATGTAACCAAGATCTTCACTGTAATTGCCCTTTTAGCAGAACTCCCCATAAGAATATAAGACCACACACACTTTCCTCTCTGAAAACGTTTCCTGTCATTTTTTTGTTCTTTAGTACATTTTCTAAATTATATCCAATTACCTTATAAGAAATAGAAATGATTCTGTGATAACAATTTGTTCCATTGAAATGATTTTATACAACACACACACACACACACACACACACACAGGCACTAACCATTTCATTTTTATGCAGTGACCAATTATCTATGACTTTGGATTTACTTGAATCCAAATGTAAACTCAATGAGATATGAGCTAAAATCAATAAATGTCAAGTGCAGGTAGAAGAAACAACATGTCAACTAAATTCTGCTTGTTTTATTGCTTCCCTAGAAAACAGTCAACCAGATTTATGCCATAATTTTACTGTAGTGGGTTGGCTTACAAAAGATCTTTTCTATACCAAAACGCAAAAATTATGTTCGTTTTGGGAAAACATAAAGATCTATCTCCAGAAGCTGTTTCCAGCTGGCTTTCCCTAACCAAATTTCAATGTTTAGACCAAAGATGCATGCTTTATGTGAAGATCCAGCAGAATCCAAACTTTCAAAGTAACATCTGCAGAGAAGTTGCAAGCCAACATAAAAACATGTTCATTGTTATTGAAATTTTGAAGCTTGCATTCTTTTGAATTTTTCTGCTTCAATGGGTATTCTTTATTCATAACCTCTCCAAGGCATTTTCTTTGGAACACAAAAGGATGGCTCCTATTCTGTTTTTTTTTTTTTTTGTTGTTGTTGTTCTCATAAATTATTTGTTAGTTGCCAAAGTCTCAAGTTCTAAAATGATACTTTATTTCCCTTTACACCTACTCACCTAAATCTCCAGTTCCAAAAAGAATCAACTGGAAAATTTATACACCACACATTTTCTATGTTTCTAAAGAATTAACAAAACACTGATTGAATTTCTTAAGGGCCATGTGATATATATGACTCTATTTATGTGATTAAGGTAAATATATTTGGCTAAAATGTCAGAGATTAAGGAATGTGACCCAGGGTGTCTTAATTTAGAAGAAACTTCCAGTTCCATAGAACTAGTTGATTGTCCTGTCTTCAGATGAGTTTCACCAAAGTTATTCCATTTGACTCACGTTTATTCATTCAACTGGTGTGGACTTTGTGCTTACTGTATACCAGGAATTATGGGGAGTGCAAAGGAAATAGAAGTGAAGGTCAATTTAGGAAACTTAAAATCTCTACAATGGATACTTTTTTTTTTTTCAACAGTTAAAACATGGGAAACATCTTGAAACAAACAAACGAATAAAAAACAATTCATACCCTCACGAATAGCAAACCCCATGATGAAATGCCAAAATACATGGTACAGAAAATAAATATAAAAGGAAGGTTTATGTTCTTTAGTTCTAATCAAAAACTGTAGTGGTTTAAGTCCATTGTTTATGTTCTAAAACAATAAGTAAAACATGGTCTATATAATTCATTAGTTATCTTTACTAAAAAATGCTTCCTTAGCTAAATATTTAATTAGAAACTTCTTTGGGGAAAATTTTTCAGTGTTGAGTAATTAGACAAAAAACATTTTATCCGACCATTGAGAAACAAAAAGGACTTTTTTCTCTACTTCATAAATGTGTGCAATTTACAAGAGTGAAGGGGGAGAACATAGGCGGGATTAAATTAACTCATCTTGAATTTGTGATATTTATAGTTTTA
This sequence comes from Leopardus geoffroyi, assembly GCF_018350155.1. Taxonomy (NCBI): domain Eukaryota; kingdom Metazoa; phylum Chordata; class Mammalia; order Carnivora; family Felidae; genus Leopardus; species Leopardus geoffroyi. Next base: position 99,994,731 of record NC_059327.1, on the reverse strand, counting down.
AGGCTTTCTCCAGGTTTTCATTTTTCACAAGAGGACCAGTCTGAAATATAAATCATCTGTTTTTCCTAACCACATCTTAGCATGCCCATAATTTAGTCTCCTGATTTTTGATATTAGGGAATGGCTGAGAAATTGATCTGAGAGGTAGTAGGTAAGCAAATTGGTCTCTTGCTGTGTTTCTCAATAAATCTTACATTTCCTTTTAAAAATATCCGTGAACTTTAAACATCTGTTTAGTTTTGCCACCTCCAATGTTCTGCTTTATTCATTCCCACTCAAGTTCAAAGTCAGTCTCTTTTATTGTGCTTGGCTTTTGTCAGGTAAGAATGACAAGTAAGGGAGGATTATCTCTAGACTTCAAATCTCCTTTGCTATAAATGCACACATGTACACATCCCTCATATACCAAGAGATGATTTTAGAAATTAATTTTTCAATTTCTCTTCTATACTACTCCTGAAACTTCCTTAAGGAAAAGAGCTGATACATCACTGAAAAATCCAAATTCCTTTACTGTTCAATCATTAGATTTGAATTATGCTACTTTAGAACAGAGATCCTGTCCATTTTACTCACTGCTATATCTTCAGTACCTGGGGCAATGACCAGCATTTAATATATGCTCAATACATGTTTGTTGAATGAATACATGCATGCAAGATAAAGTCTTTAGTCAAACTGAGCAACTGCAGGCATCAGGGAAATTTCCTTTTGTTGTCCCTGAAATACTTCTTTCAAGGCTGCTTCTAATTTTATGTAAGACCACACATGTCGTGAGTGTCCTTCTTTGCCAGCTGCTCGTCCCACTTCTCCATCCTCATATTAAAGAGTGTAAATCTTCATCTCTATCCTGAATCTAAACACAGACATGATAAGCCTTTCTGGGAATATTGGACATGCAGTATTTTAGGTGAGTCTTGGCAAAGAATGAACTGCTAATCCTCTGAGCTCCACAACCCCACCAAACCTTACAACTGCTGAAGATTAGGTCCTTCAGCAGCACAGAATAGATTTGTGTGGGGGTGCATTAGATTGATAAAGGAGAAGGGGCACTGTGTTTCTCCTAGGATCACCTATATAGGGTCTTCTAAGTATTAAAATAGCTATATGCAAAGGGGCAACTCTGAGGCAGAAAATGTGGGATATAAGTGATTTAAATGTTTGGTTTTTTGTCATTGGCTCTTTACTTCTGAGTTGGAGAAGGCAATGAGAAGAAAGTATTAAGCAATCTCACAGATTGTATCCTCCCATATCGTAAGAACTTCTACTCTTGCTGCATAAATAGTAGGAAATAGTCACAGGACTGGCCGGTACTCACAAAATAGTCCTTTATTTCCATACTGACTGTTGGGACTGGGTCCACCCTCCTGCACCACTGTGAAGCCTGCCAGAAACAAAGATGCTAACATTAAAGTTCAGTATTTCCTGGCTCAGATTACAGCCACATAAGCCAAATTTTCATAACAAATTCTAATCTTGAATATGTCTACTCCTCATACGTATATGTGTATGTATATGTATATGAGCCCAAAGAATTAAGCCTCCTGTGCAACCTAGCTTTTAGTCAGTCACTGACACTCCCTCTCTGTCCTCTGCATTGTCTGAGAAGTGACAGCAGCAGCTCTTAAGTGAAACCATTTCACACACACAATGCAAATCCTTGAAGTCCCTGTGTGTCTGTGTCTGCCTTTGTCAAGGGGAACACAGCATGTATGTAAACATGTGGCATGGAAAGAAGATCCAGGCAATGACAGCAAGCTTATGGCCCACCAATTTCCTGTTTGTCTCTGAAATTATGTTACCCCTGGCAACTAATGGGGGAAATAATCTCCAGGAGAACAGCACTTCTTTTCCTTATAAGTTCAGAGTTTGGCAAGTAAAATAAATTAAAACCTTCTAACCGTCTTCTTAATTGCCAAATGCTTTTATGTCCCTGTTCCTTTATTCATTAACTTTCCTCCTTCCTTCTCTCCCGAAACAGGAGAAAAAGCAATAGAAATAGATTCCAAGATACAGATAGAGAGATGGAGGGACAGAAAGAGGGGATGCGGAGAGGGAGTTCTAGTACAGTATTTTAATCTGCTGAAAACTATGATGCATTGAGTTTGTGCAGGTGAAATATTTTGTTTAGTTTTTTATTTATTATCTATTTTTAAAAAAGACAGAGTGTGAGCAGGGAAGGGGCAGAGAGAGAGGAAGAATCTCAAACAGGCTCCATGCTGTCAGTGCAGAGGCTGATGTGGAGCTCGAACTCACAAAACCATGAGATCATAACCTGAGCTGAAATCAAAAGTTGGACACTTAACCGAGTGAACCATCCAGGCGCCCTGAGAAACGTCCAATAAAGTTTATACAATATCTGCAGAGTTGCAATGAATAAACTTTGTTGTCATATCATAAACAGTGACACAGCTGGGGAGATCAATGTATCTTGGGTGACTTTTTCTATCATATAGACAGGCAAAACCAAGTCACATAAATCCATTCATTCATTTAGTTGGTGCTTGCTGCATAGAAAGCACTATGTGGGACGTGTCCATTCTTCCTTTATCCTCTTGTAAGTAGAGTTGAACCCACCAGAAAATGGAACACTGAAAAGGTGAGATAACTTGCCTTTGGTCACATTATGGTGGATTCAGGGCCTGTTCTATTTGATTCAAAGTTGGCATGGTCTCCGCACTATGCATTCTCTCCATACTGTGATGTTTGGTGTGTTAGGTAGTGCAGAGATAAGATAGAGAATTTGAGGGGAACAAGCCAAAATAAGGAAATTATCAGTAAGAAAACTGAGCAATTAAGTACTTAACTATCTTGTTCACTGTTCTTTTAATGAGCAATGGGAGAAGGAAGGAAGGAAGGAAGGAAGGAAGGAAGGAAGGAAGGAAGAAAGGAAGGAAGGAAAGGAAGGAAGGAAGAAGAAAGAAAGAAAGAAAGAAAGAAAGAAAGAAAGAAAGAAAGAAAAAAGAAAGAAAAAGAAAGAAAAGAAAGAAAGAAAATAAAAGATAGAAAGAAAAAGAAAAGATAGAAAGAAAAAGAAAGAAAGAAAAAGAAAGAAAAAGAAAAGATAGAAAGAAAGAAAACGAAAGAAAAGAAAGAAAAAGAAAAGATAGAAAGAAAGAAAAAAGAGAAGATAGAGAAAGAAAGAAAGAAAGAAAAAGAAAGAAAGAAAGAGAAAGAAAGAAAGAAAAGAAGGAAGGGTGGAAGGAAGAAAACTTAGAGACTGATGACTAAAAATTATCTTTCAGAATCTAGCACATAGATTAATGAAAAATGGAAAGAATATTTAGTAAAAATAATTATCTGATCCATTTTTATGTTTATATTCATGTCACACAAAACAAGGAGCAAAATCTTATTTTGGAGTAGTGATTTTCAGGCAACTGTATCATTATAAACTGCATTTTTCACCTCATGGAAGTATTTCTTAATAAATGGTAGCCAAAAAGATTTCACCTACATATCAATTTCATCTTAGGATAGGTCATCCCATTGACAGCAGTCCCCAGACAATATTCCCTTAGATATTCAGACTTTTGATAACTATTTGTACTTTTTTTTTTTTTTTTTTTTTTTTTTTACCATCACGGGAATACCATCATATTCTGAAAAGTGCTCAGATTTCTCATTATACTAGTCAAACACTTAAGCATTGTATTAGCTAATCAGCCATTTGTTCCACAACCTCAGCTGTAGGTAATGCCTTTTAAATCTTTTACATTATTGAAAATTCGATTTGGCAGACCTAGTCTTACATTAGAATCTACTGAACATCATAAAAGTGTTTTCTCAGTGTTAAGATTGCCATTCATCCTTCATATTGTTGTGGTACATATGTTACTAAAACAAACTCATTAATTGTTAATTATTTATGACATGGAAAAAGGATGCCTATCAAGAGATACCTTAATTTCTAAACTTTACATAAATTTTTGTACTCTAAATTTTATATAAATCTTTAGTTTCTTTAATTTGTTCAATTTAGCAGAGACAAATTTACTATGATTTAGCCCCTTACTTATACCGGCTGCTTGACAGAAGGACCCTAGCAATGTTTACAGGGTCACAATAATTTTTGTGAAATTTATCATTATAAGACACTTTAACTGAAGTTGATTAAGACCACTGTCTTTCTGAGTGCCATAGTGGCTCAGTTGGTTGAACATCCTACTCTTGACTTCAGTGCAGGTCATGATCTCGTGGTTTTTTGTGAGATGGAACCTGAGTCAGGCTCTGCGCTGAATCAGTTGGGATTCTCTCTCCCTCTCTCTCTGCCTCTCCCCTGCTCGTGTGCACACAGATGCACTCTCTCTCTCTCAAAATAAATAAGTAAATATTTTTTAAAAGTTCTGCTATCTTTCCATCCCCAATTCCCCCAATGGCAAGCCATATTGGAGTGGCCACAAACATGTGTGGGAATCTGGATAAAGGTAGTTACTTATCCTGAAGATACTTTGAGTTTGGGTTTAGTGGGATACACTTATGTAGTTCACAATAACTTTCCTATACACATAGAGTAATTGCCCACTGTCTGAATGCAGAGATGGCTATTCCAGGAATCTTAATCCTGACTCAAAAGACAGAGTAGAGGTCCTTTGTCATCAATTCAAAGACCATGTGATTACATTGCATAACGAAACTTAAAATACCCTAAAATCATAAGGTTCTCTGTGAAAGGCATTTGATAAAGATGTTCTCCTATTTAGTAGTCCCCCTTATTTGCAGGGGATATGTTCCAAGCTCTGGTGGATGCCTGAAACTGTGGATAGTAGTGGACTCCACATATACAGTTGGCTCTTAACAAGAGTTTACACTGCACAGGCCCACTTATACAGTACTATACTATAAAAAAATTCATGAAAGTGTATTTTCTCTTCCTTATAATTTTCTTCGCATTTTTTTTCTCTAGCTCACTTCATTATAAGATGATAGTATATAACACATATGCAGAATATGTGTTATCGACTATTTGTGTTATCCATGAGGTTTCTGTTCAACAGTAGGCTATTAGTAGTTAAGCTTTTGGGGAGTCAAAAGTTAAACTCAGTGGGGGTTTGGCACCCCTAATCCCTGCATTATTCAAGGACCAACTATACTATTTTTTTTCCTGTACATACCTACCTATCCTAAAGTTTAGTTTATAACTTAGGCATAGTAAGAGATTGACGATAATAAGTAATAATAAAATAGGGCACAAAGCAATATACTTTAATGCAAGTTATGTGAATGTGGTCTTTCTCTCTTTCTCTCTCTCAGAATACTTAATGTATTATATTCACCCTTCTTCTTCTTAGAATGAATGATATGAGATGATAAAATGCCCACGTGATGAGATGAAGTGAGGTGAATGATATAGGCATTATGATGTAGTGTTAGGCTACTGTTGACCTTCTGATGACATGTACAAGGAGGATCATCTGCTTCCAGGCCACAGTTGTCCCTGGGTAACTGAAGCCACAGAAAGAAAACCACAGATAAAGGAGAGACTAATGTGTTTGACAGCTGTATAATGTTAATGGTCCTGTATAACATTATTGATGATGATGGGTAGAGGTAAGGGAGACTTTCTAAACTATTGGGGGAAAAAGTTGTGTTCACCAGTACTAAAACAAAGACTAAATTCTCTTCCTATTATTCTCTCAACAGAAAATAGTACAAAATTATTATAATATAAAAGCATACACAAAAAAAATTAGGAAGACAATAAATTAATAAAACTATTATGCTTTTTCTGATATTTTGATGCTTACTATATTTATAACCTCAGAAAAATTTGGAATTTATTGCAATTCTTTTCTTGTTATACATATATATATTTGTTATGAATTTTTAAGGGGTCCCCAATTATATAGACCTATAAACTGGCAAAACCTGGATTCAGCCCTGTAGGCCAGGAAACCAAAATAATTCACCTTATTTTTCTAAGAAGATTAAATGTTTATTTCAAGTTAAATACAGCTATTTTTTTTTTTTTAACGTTTATTTATTTTCGGGACAGAGAGAGACAGAGCATGAACGGGGGAGGGGCAGAGAGAGAGGGAGACACAGAATCAGAAACAGGCTCCAGGCTCTGAGCCATCAGCCCAGAGCCCGATGCGGGGCTCGAACTCACGGACCGCGAGATCGTGACCTGGCTGAAGTCGGACGCTTAACCGACTGCGCCACCCAGGCGCCCCTACAGCTATTTTAAAAAAAAAATAAAGATTTGTTTAAATCTCTCCCTCTTTATTTTCACTAGATTCTACCAAGGTGAAGGACATATTTAGTTTTTCTTCATATGGCAATTCTGTTACATTGCTCTGTGGCCTGACAAATTAAATCAAAGAAAATGGCTTGGAAATTTGCAAGGGCTCAGTTTTGCCATCTATTAAGTGACACTATGAATTAGATTGCCCACTTTCCCTTTCCTCTGGTCACTTTGGTTGTACATTTTGCTAAGTGAGAAAAAAAGAGACAGATACTCATCACAAATAGTACACAATAATTATATAGTGTGTATTTTAACTTAGGACAGACTTCCAACTTCTCTGTGGTTTAATTTCAGAAATAATGTGGTACCGTTGATACATGCCTCACAGGGAAACTCAGAGGGTTGGTAATATAATACCAATAAAAGGTCCTGGAAGAAAAATGGCCCTTATGAGTGAGGTGGTATTATACATGATGTGTGCTGAGCAAATGGGATTATTCCAGAATGGCTGCAGTCCCTTGGTTTCATGAATAATCCTTTAAAAGCAAAGAGATAAACCCCTGAGGTTAAGTTACAGCTTGATGAAATACTTGAAATGACCAAAGTTGGAATTCAGACATTGTTGTACTTCAGAGATACGGAACTACTACCATTTCTTACACTTGTCCAGAATAATGTCGTATTATTCTGCCCTCTCTCCATAAACTGGAGCTTATTAGGCTAAGCAACTTTCTGTCTAAGTTCTACAGGCGTAACACGGTGGCTGCCACCAGATAAAAGGGGTGCTGAATATGTTTTCATGCACCACTGGCCACAGCCTTAAATTTTTCATCACTTCTGTTTCTTTCCTACCTACCCAGTACCTTTTTTTAAAATAACAAAACACAGATGCTAACATTTAAACATTTCCTCGTATTACTTATATATCATAAAATGGCAATACTGAGAACAAATGTTGAAGAAGTCAGAAATTTTAATACACTTGAATTCTTACTAGCCATTGCAAATTCAAATCTTAGTCTAACTCATTCAAGGCATTTTCCTAAATTCAAAGTCATTGGAAGACACACTATGGACTCCCAGTACTTTGGTGTTTTGGAACAACCTTGATAAAAATAGCCCTCACAGAAAGTTGACTCTGAACTTGAGAGGTTTTTAAGCACTGCTCACAGCTGATCAGAGACAAGACATTAAGTTGCCTCCTTAGGACTTCTGATTAGCTATTAGCTCACCTGGCTGGGATTTCCAGATTTTTACAGCTTTTTGCTCCATGTGGCCCGAGGTAGAAAAGAAATATCCACCTCAGTATATAAATATTTTCAGGAGGCATCAGTGCCCAGATTTACCCAAACCTCTCAGAGACTTTCTTCCTGGTAAAGTGTTTATTTCCTGTTTCTTCTAATTTCTCTACGTTTCTAAGAGATTCTGTCCTTTAAAATGACCAACTGGCATAAAAAGCTAATGTACACTAAAATTTTTTTATAAGCTATTCAAGCCTTTTCTTTTTATAAGTATTTCTTCCTAGAAACTTCTAGCACCAACTTACTTCTTAAAGAGAACTTAGATTTTTATCATAGCTTTTATTTTAAAAAATGAACAGCATACTCAAGTTTTGAATAGTTTATAGAAGTTCCCTCTCTTAACTAAAGAGCCCGTTGTCTAAACAAAAACTCAAATATCAAGATTTTCTTGATAACCAGAAAAACCATATTGCTGCAAACTGTTTAAGTTCTACTGATAATGGAACTCATTCAAGCAAAATAAAATGGATATTCTTACAGATATCTGTTATGAAAATAGGTTTTCTTTTGTCTTTCCTGGTAAGCATGTATTGTTTTGAACGTTAGTGGTAAGAAAAACTAAGCTACATATATGGATATAATTTTCTTTGATGTAAATTTCTCTTCTGTTACTTTCCTCACCTCCCATTTGCAATTATGTGTTGCTTTATGAAGCACCTGTGACACTGTTAACTTTATGTCTTCAAATAAATACGGTCATTTACTCTAGTTCTGCTCCAATAGCTTGAAAAGTTCCCATTAAACATCCAGGTATCTTCCTAATTAAAGCAAATGCTAAACTCATAAAGGCCCATTGGAAAATTCCTCTGATATTTGACACAGTCGGCAAATCAGCAATGAAGGCTTCTGTTTAAGCTTCCTTAAACTACAAAGGCATTTCTTCAACTGTGAGCCAGCTATCTAGCCGGTGTAACTTTTCCAAAGAATTTCAGAAGTAACCCTTAGCTTCTTGGGTTGGAAAAATATCTCTTATTTATACAAAGAATCAAAAGCTTTAAATGAAACCTTATCTTAGGAAACTATCCCTGGAAGCTTACTGCACAACGTTTTGTTATACAAAAACCCAGTTTCAAAGCAAATGCATACATAGTTGAAAAAAAAAAAAATCTTAGTGTGGATAGTGAAAATGGTCTAGCCTGAACTCTTAAAAGGGCGGCATCTCAACTGGTTATTTTTTAATTGACTCAAATAGCTATGACTGGGGTGCCTGGGTGGCTCCGTCGGTTAAGCGTCTGACTTCGGCTCAGGTCATGATCTTGAGGTCTGTGAGTTTAAGCCCTGCATGGGGCTCTGTGCTGACAGCATGGAGCCTGGAGCCTGCTTGAGATTCTGTGTCTCCCTCTCTCTCTGCCCCTCCTCTGCTCATGCTCTGTCTCTGTCTCTTAAAAATAAATAAAAGTAAAAAAAAATAAAAAAAAAATAGCTATGACCTTGGCATAATTCCGGTTAATGGAGCCAGGCAATTGCTTTTGAATTACCTCGCCACTTAAGGTAATCACGAATAATGCCAGACATGTGTTTCTTTTCAGGATGTTAACAAAGATTCCAGATTCAAAAATATGTGAAAAGAGGCATGGGATGTATCTGCTTTGGAGCTGTCTTTGCAGGCCAGCCCACAGTTTAATATTTCTGCTCTGGCAGTTAGAGCCAAGGTTCGTGTACCCTCCCTGTCTCACCGTCCTAAGTGTCTTCTCATGCCAATCCAGCCTCTATACACCCATAGAAGTATCTTCTGAACATGTAAACATGGGTAGAAGATCTTCAAATTTTCTCAAATTTTTTTTAATAGAAAAAAGTTCAAAATCCCTAGCACGATGTCCAAATCCTGATCTGGTTTGGCTTTTTCTTGACTAGGTCTCTTCTCTGAACGTGCTGTCCTTCTCTTGGTGCCCCAGCACCCCACCCAGCCTTAACACACCCTGAGCTCTCCAGACACTGCCTTGTAACTCAAGCTGATCTCATTGTCTAAATGGCCTTTCAATCCATAGATACCCTTCAGGTATCTGTTCTTATAACACCTTCCCCAAAGACACCTTCTCAAATATTCCTACACGCAAAATATCTTTCCTTCTTCTACTTCATATAGCATGTATAAATGTCATGTGCACTTACAAAATCTATCACATGATGCCTTATGTTGTTTAAGTATGTTTCTGTCTTCTCCACTACATCATAATCTGGAGCACAGAGAGCTCTCTGTATCTTAGCCATATCTATAGAATCTTTTATGACTTCTTCCCGTTGCTTCCCCATCCAATGACTAGAAAGGGGGTTTGCATATAGACTTTTTAAAATATTTGCTATTTAGTTGAAGTATTGCATAGCTGCTTGTGATGGTAGTTTTCTATGTATAAATAAAAAATTAGTTTACTTGAATACGTGAGGCATGTTTTGACTCCTATAAAAGAATGAAAAATATGCTTAACAAACTTTTCTACTTTCATTTGATTCCCTATAGAGAAGTTTCTTTTCTTTCTTTCTTTCTTTTTTTTTTTTTTTTTGGAAGTTTCTATCCAAATATAGAAGAACTGATTGTTGGGAATGCAACTGTGGCAATGTACTTAAATGCTATTTCTCTTCAATTTCTATTTATTTCAAAATAACAAAGTAATTGTAACAAAAATATGTACACACACAATACCAAAATACAAATATATTAAAAGGAGTTTCTTCATCAGTTCGGGCTTCTATAAGAAAGTACTATAGACTGAGTGACATTTATTCCTTACATATCTAGAGTTTGGAACTCTCAGATGAGGGTGCCAGCATGGTCCAATTCTGGTGAGAGCCTTCTCAAGGTTGCAGACTGCTGACTTTTCTTTGTATCCTCACATGGCAGAGAGCAGAAGGGAGAAGCAAGTTTTCTCATGACTCTTGTAAAGGGCACTAACCCCATTCATGAGGGCTTTATTGTGACCTCATCTCATCCTAATTACCTCCCAAAGGTCCCACAATAGGGTATAGCATTCCACCATGTGAATTTTGGGGGGATACAAACATTCCATCCATAACAGAGGAAAAAGTGAAAATTATGTCTTCTCCCACTTTTGTCCACCATTTCTCCTTCCTAGAGGCGACCTTACCAGTTTCTTACATAGATTCCCTCCCCCCACCCCGCCCTGTCTGTCTCTATTGATCATGGTGTTTTGTTTCAAGGTTAGAATGTTTGCTTGATTTGGAAGAAGTGCCGGTTTCCATTAGTTCATGTAACTACCAGTAAATTCCTAAAATCCTTCAAATACTATCTGCAAAACAAGTTCTCAGAGTGGTTCTCTACATCTTAGTCTTCGCCATCTATGCTTGCACATGTGAAGTTACAGGATATTTGCGCTTTTGCACAAAAATTATCTTTCGAATATCTACAATTTATCCAACACAGCACTATATCAGGCAATCTCATTTGTTATATCCATTAATCCTCACAACAAAGATATAAATTTTTGCCTCTCATCCACAGGCACAGATGCAGATTGAGGTTTAAGATTCTAGGGCTGGCCGGTAACCAGAATGCAATTCAGCACAGGTTTATCAGACTCCAAATTCAAGTAGAATCTCCAATCATGGGACTGTATGACTCCATTATTTGGCTGTATCGCTTTATAATTACTTTCTTTCTTCCTTCCTTTAGCAGTCAGTATCAAGTTATGTCATTTATATGTGTTTCATGTTGCTACAAGATTATTATAAAAATAACTCTTTTAAATAATAAAATTATAAAATGATCCAAGGAGTGGTTCTAAGTAGTTTGGAGGGGGCGGGAACCCTAAAAGTCATTTTTGATACCCTACTCCTTAATTTCAAAGTTTCTAGAGAGAAATTAAAAAGTCTGCTGGAAATTGATCTGCTGCAAATTCATCCTAAGAATTTCAGGGTTGTAGGCTTGTCACAAGAGTAGCATGATAGCCGATTCCTTGTGAATAACAAAATTTGATGAAGTTAATGAACATGCTCTGAAAATAAAGACTACAGTGCAATGCACTCAAGCTTTTTATTTGCCTGAGTAATTGTCCTACGGCCCTTTTGAGCTTGTCTCCATCCCTTCCATTTTTTCTGTTATTATATTGAGATATACTTCACATTTTGTTTCCCTGATTTGAAACATAACAGCCATTAACTGAAGCACACACTTAATATTGATGTCTTTCTTTTGTCTCTCTTTTTAAATATGAGGCTATAATTAAAGAATTAAATGTTGATTTGACAAATTATTCAAGAGACTAAAAGCAAGATAGTATACTAGAAAACATACTAAGTTCAGTCTCATTTTGAGACATGGATTAAGGCTTTCTTTTTTTCTTCCTTTAATCTGCTTATTTGTTCGTTGAATAGACTAAATCTACTTAGAATGACAACAGAATAAGTCACTATTGTGTATTATTATTACTGTCATTATTATTTTGCACCTTGGTGTCTTTGTAGAGAGCATTAAGCCAGCTGAGAAATCTCCAAGGTCATTTCAAGGACTGATATTCCACTCTGTTGCTTTCCTTGAGAACTTGTGACTTTCGATGCTGTACAGCCTGAGACTGCTGGAAAGAGAGGGTTTTGTGACAGGAGCACCTGGAGCTCCCTAGAGGGTAATCTTTTTGGCTTTACTGCTTCCTTGACTTCTTAAATTGTGGTGGTGACTGAGTCCTCCGCGCTGCCTGGGCTTTAATTAAAATAAGACCTTTGATACCAGAGGAAATGAAGTACTGAGAGTTCTGGTATGGAAAGCATTTCACATTTCCTTTGGACATTTGGGAGCTGGAGTGCCATGTTGCTTCTAGGGATTTGATGACATCATCCATTTAAAAGTTTTTTTAATATTTGTTTATTTTTGAGAGAGAGAGAGAGTGTGTGTGCACAAGTGGGGGAGGGGCAGAGAGAGAGGGAGACACAGAATCCGAAGCAGGCTCCAGGCTCTGAACTGTGAGCACAGAACCCGACTAGGGGCTCAAACTCACAGACTGCGAGATCATGACCTGAGCCAAAGTTGAACACTTAACCGACTGAGCTATCTATCGGTGCCCCGATGATACCATCCATTTTAAACCGTATCCTTCTCCCTACTTCATAGCACAGGGTACAGTTTAGGATCTTATTGTCTTACATGCAAGATAACAATGAATACCAATATTAGCTCTGCTTTTTTATAGCACTTATATAAAGTGTTTTAAATATTTAAATTCAGATACAATGGAGGGATTCCTATAATCACCGTATCTGGTTAATAATCAACTCAGGAACGCTGATGGCAAAATATATAAAACGAATTACTATTAGTTTATTCTGCATAGTTTGCACAAAAGCTGTTAATTAGGAGAGTAAACAAGACATGAATTTAAAAAACTAAAAAGATATTTGATCTTCATGGTTCTTTAAGCTGGCAAAACAGGTCATCCAGGTATATGCTTATTCAGGAACAGTTAGAACATCCATGGGAGAAATCACTTCCTTGAGAATAAGGTTGATTTGCAACACCTTAAATTCTAACCCTGCAACTTTGCTACAGGTATGGGATCATTCTTCACGTATTTTATACAATCTTTTATCCATAGTCTGAATGTTCTGCCAAGCATTGATTCATTATCATTAAACTGATAAATGGTCTTCAAGATTCCCCACAATCATTCTGTAAACCCTGCTGAAATAGCCCTTTCCAGAATGGATAGCTATGAAAGGGATTGGAATGCCAGTCAAATTTTAAGATTTAATCAAAAGGGAGTTACATACATTTATGGCTGTAAATTCTGTTTGCCAAAGGCAATTTATTTTTACCTTTTCCTTTGGATTTCATAGTTGTTTTTGCTGAAAGATACATATATTAAAGCAGTACAAACATAATGGAAATATGCTTTAAATTTAATAATTTACTGTTCTTCATGGAGTTACCAGGACATACATAAGTTAGAAAGCTGTGTTTGGTTTTTTTTTTTCTGTTATGTTTCACTGTGTTTTCTCCAGTGCAGTTTGATTTTTATCAGTAGGGTGTTGACATCATTTCCTTTATAAGTGGCCATTGTTTAACACTGGTCAAGAAGGACAGGAAAGGGGCAATATATTTATTTATATAAAAGGCTCTAATCAGGAAAATGTTTTCTTGGGTACTTCATTTCCTCATTGTCAAAAGTGAGGTTCTTTTTTTTTTAAATTTTTTTTTTTTCAACGTTTATTTATTTTCGGGACAGAGAGAGACAGAGCATGAACGGGGGAGGGTCAGAGAGAGAGGGAAGCACAGAATCGGAAGCAGGCTCCAGGCTCTGAGCCATCAGCCCAGAGCCTGACGCGGGGCTCGAACTCACGGACCGCGAGATCGTGACCTGGCTGAAGTCGGACGCTTAACCGACTGCGCCACCCAGGCGCCCCAAAAGTGAGGTTCTTATAAAAAAATAGTGATGGTATTTTATATCTAACACAAAAGCATGGTAGTTTGTTGTTCATGAAGCTCTTACTTACCTCTACATCACTTTTGATAGACAGTTTTTATTTTAGATATTACTTTTTATCCTCTCATAAATTCCAGAAAGAGATTTTGACATTAGGATCCCCTGAAATTAAAAAAAAAAAAAAAAAAAGAAAAGAAAAGCAAAAATCAAATACATTAATGCTTAGCAAAGAGTGAGTTGTCTTCTATAATTTAACAGTCTCTTCTTAGTGCAAATCCAGCTAAAATGGAAAGGATTAAACTCTGAGTTGATCAAAAGATTGGAGGAGGCTTGGGGTTTCAGTTCAACTTAGAGGCTGAATTAGAAAGCAGGGAGAATGGAATAATAATGAGAAAGTATATGATTCCCCGAAGTATGCTTTAATCCCCTTTTCTTCTTCTGGCCATAGTTTCTTTTTCAAAAGTAGAATTCAGAAAATAAGGGCAAAATATGATCTTTTAGATCAAGCTAAAAATATTTCTTCTCCATATCTTTAATGATAGTGTACTATGAGACACTTCTTTGCACATTAGTGAATCTACAGCTAATTTTTTCACTCAATAATATGTATTTATTGATACTTACTATGTCTTAAGTCACTTAACTGAATGCTTTGCATCAGTCATTTTTTCCTCACAGAAAGAGGTTGGTTCAGTTATCGACTATCACAGGGTAAGGAACACTGAGGCCTGCCTAAGATCATGGAGCTGGTAAATCACGGAGCAGGGATTTAAACCCAGTTAGCCTGAACCAGAGCCTACACTCTTAAAACTGTTATGATGATTGCCTAAGGTGAGATGCTATTCACTACGCATATTGTTCTCAATGGACATTGTTTTAAATATATTTAAAAGAAATTGATATATAAATATATGTATCCTCAAAATATTAGGGGTGCCTGGGTGGCTCAGTTGGTTGAGTGTTCAACTTCAGCTCAGGTCATGATCTCGCGGTTCGTGAGTTTGAGCCCTGTGTCGGGTTCTGCGCTGACAGCTCAGATCCTAGAGCCTGCTTAGGATTCTGTCTCCCTCTCCCTCTGCCCCTCCCCCACTCACTCTCTATCTCTCTCAAAAGTAAATAAACATTAAAATTTTTTTAAAAATAACAAAATATTTATCACCAGGATTTCAGGGCTAAGTCTTAGAGACATAGAGATGAATCATCTAGAGATTTGTCTCTCGTCCATCTTAGAATCTGGTGATGGAGGAAACCACTTTATATACTTACTTAGTGGACAGTATAGTTATAAAAACAATAACTGTGGGCTCATTTAAGATAATAAATTGTAGTAAGTTTAAAAATAATTATTTAGGGTGCCTGGGTGGTGGCTCAGTCAGTTGAGCATCTGACTTCGGCTCAGGTCATGATCTCGCGTTCCGTGAGTTGGAGCCCTGCGTCGGGCTCTGTGTTGACAGCTCGGAGCCCGGAGCCTGCTTCCGATTCTGTGTCTCCCTCTCTCTCTTCCCCTCCCCCCACCCATGCTCTGTCTCTCTCTCTCTCTGTCAAAAATAAATAAACATTTAAATTTTTTTAATAATTGTTAAATAACTTACATGTGGCTAATATAAAAATCTTATTTTTTATTCAATAACATATATATCTATATGATTGCATAACAATAGATTGTTCATATTGTTCCATAAAGAAAGTGTGCCATTTCGTCAAGCAAACTATAATATTTGACAGACAGGTGCATAATAGTTTTAATCCCTATAGCATCCTAATAAACTTTCCCTTTAGCTCATAGTCTCTATGATACTACAGGTGTGACAAGGTATCTTTATTATGTGAAAAGCATTGTAATGGAATGGGAAAAAACAAAAACACAAACAAACAAACAAACAAATAAACATAGGATTGAGGGTCAGCAGGTAGTCTTCCTATACCACATCTGACTTTATTTTTCATTTTTTTGGTTTTTGTTGTTTTGTTTGTGTGTTTATTTATTTTTTATTTTTTAAAATTTACATCCGAATTAGTTAGCATACAATGAAACAATGATTTCAGGAGTAGATTCCTCAGTGCCCCTTACCCATTTAGCCCATCCCCTCTCCCACAACCCCTTCAGTAACCCTCAGTTTGTTCTCCACATTTATGAGTCTCTTCTGTTTTGTCCCCGTCTCTGTTTTTATATTTTTTTGTTTCCCTTCCCTTATGTTCATCTGTTTTGTCTCTTGAAGTCCTCATATGGGTGAAGTCATATGATTTTTGTTTTTCTCTGACTAATTTCACTTAGCATAATACCCTCCAGTTCCATCCTCATAGTTGCAAATGGCAAGATTTCATTCTTTCTGATTGCTGAGTAATACTCCATTGTATAGATATACCACATCTTCTTTATCCATGCACTACTAGGCATTTATCCACGGGATACAGGTGTGCTGTTTTGAAGGGACACATGCACCCCCATGTTTATAGCAGCACTATCAACAGTAGCCAAAGTATGGAAAGAACCCACATCTGACTTTATAAGCACTGGGACTTTAGGCTGTGTCCTCACCGTCAAAATATAGATACATGTCTCCTATCTCATGGATTGGGTAGTTTTAAGGATTAAATGAAATGTAGGTAAAGCATCTTACAGTTTAAATAGCTAAAACGATGTCTATCATAACATGGGCTCTTAATGAACACGAGTCTCTGTTGCTAAACCTCAGATCTTTCCGTTTCATGACAACATGAAGAGTACAGTTGTTACTGTCATGGTGGAAATGTATCTGATGGGGAATACAGAGTCAGAGTAAAGCAGACTAGGCTCAAGTCTTTCTCTGGTTTGTGTTCTTTCCATGTGCCTGGAGGAGAGGCTGTCCTCCACCCTCCTGCCCGTCCTGTCTTCCTACTGGAATTTCACGATGGACAAATGGCTATTCAGTGGGCCATTCCTAGCTTCCAGGGCACATGGGCACAGATTCTATTTGGGCATTTCCTGTGCTGATACGGTGCTTATAGGGAGAGCATTTCAGAAGATTAAAATTACACACACACACACACACACACACACACACACACACCAGAGAAGCCCTGAGCTATGTTCCCCAGCAATCATTCTTTCTCCTTATCTATGACAACTGAAATGTTCTTTAGAGGTTTTAAAGTCCTACTTCTCAAGAGAATACAAACCCAGAAAGAGAAAATGGCTTGCTCAGAATTTGGTATGTGATTCAGATGTCCACTTCCAAACCATTATTCTTCCCAGGCAATAGAATATCATAAGTGTCTGTGTAACCAACTGCATAGAGCTAAGCAGACCTGTGGCCTAATATCTGTACTGATTTACCTTCGGGAAATGTCAATCCAATGAGTTTGAACAATCATAGATATCTTTACTGTGGGTTTTTCTTTGGGAGAAATATGAAGGATTTAGAGGGCACTTAATTCAGCCTGACTTCTTGAAATTCATCTGGGGACATTTCTTCCATCTCCAAAGTTTAATTTCTTACCAGCCAAGATTGTACCCAACCTCTGTGCACAATTTTCACGCACACTGTCTTCCATGCCTTTCCATCTACTCCTCACACACAACTGTCCCATCTTGTCTAATGGGAAAGGTCATCCTTCTCTGCCTCTGATTCTTCTTTAGCAAGGCATATCTCCACTAAAATTAGGGGAGTGATGTCCTTCATCATCTTGTTATGTTGATTTATATTTATGATTATGACACATGTCACCTTTATTTTACAATCTTCTAAATATTAAAATGAAAGATCAAACTTGTCAAATAACTATTTTCTCAGGCAATGATCGGGAAAATGTATGCTGTTCCAAGGAAACTGCCTAATAACCTGGAGCCACCAACACTTCCCTCTGAATCATTGTTGGCAAAGAAATAAAACATAGGGGGACCATATAGTGAGGGCTTCTAGGGAACATGGGGTTGGGAGTCAGTGTGGCTTATTGCATTTTCTCTATTTTTTTATTGTGTTTTTGTATGTGTGTTTTCTTTACTAGATTGGGGGCCAGATTGTTTTGTTCCCCAGGGCTAGTATTTTACCTCGAAAAGACTGGCCACTCAATAGGTGTTCAGGAAAGAATGAATGAACAAATGAAAATATCTATGAAAACTATTTTTTGTTTTTTGGTAGGAACTGAGTACAGGGGAGAGCAAAGGGAGAAAGAATTGCCCAAATCCACAGCTTCTAGCCCAAGATGGTGGCAGAAGTCTGAGTTGAGCTGTATTAAAGATATCCCTCCCTCCTGCTTTAAACATCCACGCAAGGCCTGCAGCCCCAGAAGCCATCTTGGTTGCTGTCTGGGAACACAGAGGCGGCTTCCCGTGTGGTCTCTTGCTGGAGTCCATGGGGGCTGACAGACCCCATCTGCCTGGAGCAGTGCTCTAATCCCTTCGCTGGGCGCTCCGCTGTGAGGACACCACTCCACAGCGCCAGGTTGAGAGCCTTCACGCTCTCTGTTCTCAGCTGCTCCTTTCCTGCAGAACCTGCCAGGTTCCCATCGTCTCTCCTCTGAATAGATAGCTAGTCTACCAGGCCAGCGAAATTTTTAGATTTTGCACTTTTAGATTTTGACCGTTAGAGTCAAGAATAGCATAAATCTGAGTCCCCTACAGCTGACCTCCCCCCTCCTCCACCTCCACTTCCACCGTCACCTGACACAGGGCCTTTCTTTACATTGAGAGCCTCCAGTTGTCCAAAGGGAGATAAATTAGCAGCTCTCCCAGACAGCAGTTCAATAAGGTGAGAGCATATTGATGACATGGGCTGTGGCTGCAGCACCGAGCTTAGAAAGCCAGTTTTGAAATTGCGAAGGTGCTTTAATAGCATAAATAAACACTATAAACATTTTAAAAATTCCATCTCCCTTATCTGATTGAGCCTGATCCAGGTTATCTCAGCAGCTAAATGGAAGTGCATTTTAAATGAAACAGGAGGAAAACCTAAATACTTTAAGCACAAGAACAGAATTGGGGGGGGGGACCTCTAGTGCCTTATCTCATTTACATAGTCCCTATAAAAAATGGTTTTATTCTTAAAGAAAAATTTTCACTGACAGAGTGGACTGTTGATAGTTCTATGGATTTTAATAATTCACGTACCAAATGTTAGCTTTAAAAATTCCATGAGATAAATTTGATTTTAAAGTTAAGTATTATTTGAGTCAAGATAAATTGATAAAAAATTGCAAAATGATTCATTGCTCTCAAAATTGCTTTTCACTGATATAAAAATAAAAGTGAGATTGAACATGGATGAACTAATTTGAATTTATAACATTTTACTCCCAAAGGGGCATTCTCCTTTTTTAGATAAAGGGCTGACAGCTGCACATTTACATTGTGATATGCACTCATGTGATTTCAAACATTTCTCACCTAGATGTTTAGCAGACATACCTGACCAATGGGAATTCCCAAGAAACAGATTTTCCGTTTCTTATTTTTTTCTTAGTCCAAAGTTAACAATGCTGCATTTTATACAAAGTCAGTGGCTCAATGAATTAGCAATTACCTACATCCAAAGAAAACTGCCATTGAATAATTAAATGCATCACACAGTCATTATTGAAGAGATAGAATCCAAAAGCCAATAATTTTTTTAAACATTTTAGAACAGATCTTTATTTTTTAAAGTTATTTACTTATTTGTGTGTCTGAGAGAGACAGCATAAGCAGAGGAACGGCAGAGAGAGAGAGGGAGGGAGACATAGAATTCAAAGCAGGCTCCAGGCTCCAAGCTGTCCGCACAGAGCCAATGCAAGGCTTGAACTCACGAACCATGAGATCATGCATGACCTAAGTCGAAGCCAGAGGTTCGACTGACTGAGTCACCCAGGTGCCCCTAAAAACCAATAATTTTTAACACTAGCATATTCATGCCCTAATATGGACTGGCTTATAATCACCTGCTCTGATTCATAATCATTTAGATAGCATCTCGCATTCCTAATAAATCATCAAATGTACAGCATAAGGAATAAGGAAAAAGCCAATTAAAAATAGAATTAATAAAAACCAAAAGTATTTTTAAATGTTAGTTCAAAGAAATTGTGATCATTTTATGTTTTTCTGACCCTTACTGGTCATTTATAGGAGCAACTTGGTGCCATACTCAGTGAACATGAATAAAAAGAAAGACACTTGATGTGCATGCAGTGTTGATCACTGCATAATTTTAGAGAACTGCTAGTCTCTGAAATATAAGTATAATAGGATAATGAGTGTTACAGTGTTGAATAAAATTCACAGAAGTGGTGTCAGGATATTAAATTGTCTACAGATTCTTGCATTGTGGAAAGCACTCCAAAATGCTAAATGACATCCAAGAAATGTGTATATAACTGGAGTTATCCACCCACAAGTCTAAAATTATTTTAATCAGTGTCATAATTCTTTTATTTGATGAGAGATCTCTTTTCACATTCATTCTTATCTCTTCACATCTTTTCATCTCTATATGTTATGATTTCTTGTAAGACAGTTTTTTCAACCCGTATCCCTGTTGTATTGTGCTAAATCCAATAACTCTATACCATCCTGCTGTGTGACATTGAATGATGTAGTTCCTATCTGGACTAATGTTTCTTTAGACCACTGCCATCCCCCCAAATCATCAACTAGCAGTTCTCTGGCTTTTCAGTAATATTATTATTCATAGCAATATTCTCACAAATGTTTTCATTCCTTCTCCATTAAACATTTGCCAATTGTCCAATATGTAAAGGCATAATATTGGTATTATCATAGAAGGAGTAAGTTATTTTTAAATTAATGATTAAATACATCTTATATTATGACTTATAGAAAAATGAATCCGAAAACATGGGAATGCATCTTGAATCCTGATATTAATCAGATACATGCAAATTTAAAAGATAAGTTACCGCTGTTTAAATATTCCTAGTGATTAAAAAAAATGTTGTGTTGAGGTGCATCTGGGATTATTATAATTGGCCCAACTTTCTTAGTGGACCACTTGGTCTTATGTTTTAAAAGCACTAAAATGTGTGCTATCCTAATGAACAAACCCCATCTCTAGGAATATTTTCTTTTTTTTTTCCTTTTTTTTTCCCTAGGGATATTTTCTAAGGCAGTATTAACAGGCATGCAAATATTTACTTATAAGATTTTCATTACAGTTTTATTAAAAATGCACAAAAATGGCTGTATATGTAAATTGTTTCATTCAAGTAATAAAGTGATATGATGCGTTTAGAATAACAATCTGAAAATATATCTATTACTGGTAAGGAAGGGTGTTTATGTTTTATTTTGATTTAAGCTACTGGTCAATTATAAACAACTTGTGTAACAATTGTTATATGTATTTGGGGGAGGAGTCTAAAATATATACACCAAAAATAGTTTACAATGGTTTTCGCTAAACAATGAATTATAGAAGATCCCATTTTTTCGTTTCCGTTTAACAGTATTTTCTGATTATCTATAGTAACTATGGATGGCACAATTTTTCAAAACTTCCTAAGATAAAAATTCCCTTACAAAGTGAGAATTTATTATCGGAATATTTATTCTACTATGTACTCATCAAAGATAATAAGCAAAACTACTTCATTCCCTAGCTAAGCTTGAAATAAACTCTGTAAATATACAGGATGTTGTGTAACAACCACATCACCTCACTTCTAACAATCATCCTTAAATTCCCCTCTTCCAGGTAGTCTGTGTGAAACTATTTATAGGGATTTCCATTTATAATCAGACAAGGAGGCAACAAAGTAGATCAAGTCCAAGGAATTATGACTGATTAGAAGGGATCCACAGGAAAGAGAACACATATTTTGGGGGGCCCCTGAAGAAACCTTTCAAGTCTGCCATCAGTGCTACAGTGACTCTCTGAAACAATTCAGTAGGAGAAGAGTCATCGTCACTATGGGATATGATGAAGAAAAACAGTCCAATCATCTTAGAAATAAGAGTCCCTGGTTGATTAGTCCAAATCCATCATCTTCATTAGTAAAATGAAAGTACTCATTCTGCATGTTGTCAGCAAGACAAGTGCTTTATTCTTTAGTTATTGTTCCTACTGTTCCATACTCTGAGTGGAGACCCATGATGAACATTTTCTCATGATAAGACATGTTTTTTCCCAAACAGAATACATGGAAAACTGATATGTAAATGCTGAGTTTCTACGTCATGGTACTCCTTGTTCAAGGTCATGTCCTGTGGATTGTAATCTGTATACTTAGTTTATTCATCTGAGAATAAATAACTTCTACCAGAAGCAGAACGGTTTTATCTACCACTCTATACCTAGCATTAGCTTACAAAGAAGACATTCAGTTAATACTTATTGAATGAATGAATGACTCAAGAATGAAGAATGAATGAGCACATGATTTAAACAATTCTAATTGAATGTGAAGTGTTTATACGTGAATAGTCATGAAGAACTATTGAGTTATAAAACCCCAAAGAGACTCAATTCTACATAAACATTTAATTCATGATGAATATGACATAAGAAAATGACAAAAAATACTAAAATCATTTTCTAAAGGTTGTTGAGTTAACCCAAAGGCACTTAGATAAAGCAATTTGATCCACATTATACACCATGCAACAAAATTCCATATGATCTAAAGTGCCACAGAAAAAAAGACAATTAAGTATTCACCAACTGTCTGAAGGAAGGGCTAGTGAAAATGTAAGCTGATAAATACCTAAGTTTCCTAAGCAAAAAAACACTAGAAGAAATGCTAAAGTAAATAATCTTTAGCTATATAGAAATTTTAATCTATTATAAGATTTTTAAATAGTAAAAATATCTAGAAAAATATTTACAAAAAACATGAAAAAAGTTTGCATTTTTAAATATAAGTTTATTGTAAAATTGGAAAAAAGTACTCCAATGCCTAGGTAAAAAAAAAAAAAAAAAAAAAAAAAACATGATTAGTCACTCCCCTCAGGAGAAAATGCATTTAGTAAACCAACATATTGAAAAGCCTGCATTTTCAATAATAAATAAATTGAAATAAATAAATTCTATTTATAAGCAATAAATAGAATTAGAAAAAAAGTGGCGTAGTACCATTTTTCACCTATTAAATTGACCATTAATAGCTGTACTACCTAGGGGAGCCTGGGTAGCTCAGTTGGTTAAGCCTCTGACTGGCTCAGGTCGTGATCTTGGGGTTTGTGAGTTTGAGCTCTGCACTGGGCTTTATGCTGACAGCTCAGAACCTGGAGCCTGCTTCGGATTCTGTGTCTCCCTCTCTCTCTCTGCCCTCCCCTGTTCATGCTCTGTTTCTCTCTCTCTCAAAAATAAATAAACATTAAAAAAAAAAAAACTGTACCATCTAATGGTCTTCAAGAGCATGATAACAATGATACAGTAAGTCATACTT
Organism: Leopardus geoffroyi; assembly: GCF_018350155.1. Classification (NCBI taxonomy): domain Eukaryota; kingdom Metazoa; phylum Chordata; class Mammalia; order Carnivora; family Felidae; genus Leopardus; species Leopardus geoffroyi. The sequence continues at coordinate 99,971,515 of NC_059327.1, read as the reverse complement.
AGCTGATAGCAAAGTAAATTAGCACTATCATTTTGACAAATAATTTGGCAATATGTTTTAAGTACGATACTATAATAATGCTTGCATTCTTTGTTCTAATATTCCGATTTTGTAAGATTCACCCATTTGAAAGTAACATGTAAGAAACAACTCTCGGGCAAAGACATTGCATTTTATTTGTAGAAGCAAAAACAGTCAAAAAATGTCCAAAAATAGGGAACAAGTTGAATAATTGGGGACACCCATTCAAAAGAGTATGAAGGGGCAGTGGGAATGGATATGAAAAACATTACAGATAAAAAAGCATAGCATTACATGCATAATATGATTGCAACTATATAAAATATATGCACCTGGGACAGGTGGCATGAAAATATTTTCATATGAGAAGAGGAGAAGCTATCTTACGTCTTGCTTCTTCTATCCTGTTTTCTGGAATATTTATGAGTTCCAGAGGCTTCCTGAAGGGAAGGGGAGCACTTGAGAGACAGCCGTGCCTAGAGCTTGAATGAGATCTGAGGTCCCAAAGACCTAATGGAGCTGCCACTCTCGCCATGTGCCGCTTACATTGGACAACATATCTAGGCTTTATTTATTTAGGTCTCAGCTGCCTGAGTTTTTCTGTTTCTGTTTGTTTGTTTTTCTGTAATCATCTGAACCCAATCCTAACCAATATGTAATAAAAAATAATCTAGGATTAATTCTATATGTAGCATAAATAAGAATTTGAAGTTTTAATTTTTAAACTGAATAGTAATATCTTTATTTAGAACATAGTCCTATGTCCTACATCCTTGAATATCACACACAATTTTTAAAATGCCCTAAACATGTTATTTATCAAGGTATTTACTAAAATAAAAGTAGTACACTGCAATATTTTACCATTATTAATAATCATTCAATTCAAAAGTTTTGGGGGAAAATGTTTTGAAAGTAGCTAAACTGGCCCGATTCATATTTTTTTCTTGTGTTTCCAGTTCATTTCCCACCCTCACAATGACAATTGTCCTCTATTTTCAGTTTTCTCCCTTTTGTTTCAGAACCATCATGTTCCTCTCACGGGAACTGGCTAACTCCGTTTAGTTTTGGCAGTCACAAAATATGTTCCCAGGACAAATGGCCCATGTATACTCTGAAGTGTACAGAATTCCCAGCTCAGAATAATGCTACATGCTAACAAGCAGATGCATACAGCTGGCTTTTCAGAAGACTTGGCAAAGTTCACTCTTTGTTCAGCTTTCTTATGATTAATCCTTACAGGACTTTTTGGAATATTTTACACCGACCTTATTTGATACAAGAACATTTCAATTGAAAAAAACAATTAAATACATATGCAAAAACTAAGTTTTGACTTGGCCCACCGAAACCGTAGTATCACTATTTGTAGAATTAAATATTGCACATTCTACATATAACAAATTAAGTATAATGAGTCATTAAAAATATCAAAAATGTTTATTAAAATAAGTGCTAAGTTGATGGCATAAAAAACAAAAAGTAGATTCTATTTTTGGCCAGCAAGCTAAAAAATATGAACATGAGGAAAAGCAAACTTTGCAAAGTTTCCATTTGACTATACACAAAAAGAATAGCATGTAGTTTTAATTATTACTTTGCACCAATTCTGGACTACAGGGTCAAAACAAACTAGCTTCTCCTTAAGGATTTGTGATCTAATTGGTCACAGCTCAAAGAGACAGAAAGGAGAGAAGGAAAGAAGGGACAGAGGGAGGAAAAGAGAAAACAGACACAATGCTATGTTCAAGTTATGTTTTGGTTAATTTCTCTAGCAAACATATATAAATGTCCAGCAAATTCTAAAGACAAGAATATTATATATACATATACACACATACATATGTGTATACATATACATATGTTATGTACATATGTGTGTTATGTATATATAATTTTATAAGCTAAAAAAAATCACCTTGAAAGAACCATAAATGTATCCCTCACCACTTTTACATTATTTATGAACAATTAAAAAATGAGTTTCAGTATTAAAAATCATCATGAAGTATTTATTTTTTATTGGGTGAATTTTATCAAAATTGTATTTAAGTGCGTGAGTTAATTGATTCTGAACAGTTTTTTTGTGATACAATTCTCAGTGAGAAATTATTCACTAAAAAGATTGATTATTCCATAGTTATTATTTATATAAAGCTAGTAGTGTGGCAATTTTTTTTCAAAACTACGATGAGAAATACAGTTTAAAAAAAGTAATAAATATGATAGTAAATATGAGTTAAAGTTCATAGGTTCAGCTCAAATGGCATTTCCCCTAAAAAGCCTATCTTAATAGTCTGACCTGTTCCTCTGAACAAATATGGCAGTTGGTCTGTGCCTCTGCTGTCACCTGAATCTTCTAGCTCACCTTGTAATTATTTGTGTAATCTTACATAGGTTTTTGCCCCCATCTCTTAAACAGTCTCTTCCTCCAGTCTTGTTCTTCTTTAATCTAGTGGCTGTCAAACATGAGGCGTGCAAGTTCAAGTTCAGGTGGAACTGCCTGAAAGGCTTGTGAAACCATGTATTGGTGAGTCCCCATCTCCACAGTTTTTGATTCAGTAGCTTTGGGGTGGAGTCTGAAAATGTGCATTTTTAACAAGTTTCCAGGGGATACTCAATCCGCTCGTCCTGAGACTATTTGGAGAACCACTGGTCTTTTCTCAGCAAGGAGATGGAGAAAGTTTTAAACAACAAACACCCAAGCATGTTTAAAAAACTCTAATATCTTAACCAGTCTGTACTACAAGGTGCTTCCATTCATTCATACCACACTTCTCTACTGAAGCCTATTTCTTACCAGTCCCCTTCTTCACACTGCTGAGACTGTCTACTAAACTTCGTTGAGATTCTCAAATGCGATAAGCTTTCTTCTCTTCAGGACCTTTATGTTTCTTCCTCCTAGAATACTCCTTTCTTCCTCTACCTGGCTAACTCATACTCATGTTTCAGGTACCAGATAATTCTTTCGAGAAGCCTGTCTCCCTAGAAGGTGGTGCTTGTATGTATTTGCTGAATACTCTTCCTGTTTCAGTCTAGCAATAATACAATAGCTCCTCACTCATTCAGGAAGTCTATTATGGACAAAGACAGCATTTATTTTGTTCTCTACTATCTCGCACAGGACTTATGTTCCAGCTGCTCATTAAAAAAATTGTGGAATGAGTGAAAAACGTAATAAATGAATGTCCTGACTAACCTATCATACTGTAAGTTTATGGGATAAAGAATTTGGTGACTGAATCTTTATCTTCTTCATAGCATCCACAATAGTGTCTTACATCTGGTAAGCACTAGAGAGTGATTATTTGACTAAAGGAAGAGATAAATGGATATAGGGATGGGTGGAAAAAATGTTAGTGGGTGGACGGAAAGGAGAAGCATGGGAACAAAACACACAGTCCAACACCAGAAAGTAGGTAGTATTTGAAAAAGCTGAGTAGAAATCCTCTTATATTTACTGAAACAAACAAAGCAAACAAACTCTCTGACATGGATTCACTGAGGCAAGCCTATAAAAGGAAAGCGATGGCAAATATCTGTCATAGAGAATTGAAAAATAATTTTTGTAATGTTTGTGTTGAGAGAGAGAGGCACGGAGGGGCAGAGAGAAGGAGACAGAATTCCAAGCAGGCTCCACACTGTCAGTGCAGAGCGTGACATGGGGTTCTAACCCACGAATCATGAGATCATGACCTAAGCAGAAATCAAGGGTAGGACACTTAACCGATTGAGCCACCCAGGTGCCCCGAAAAGTAGATTTCTGAGGGAGTATTCCATCATCTGAAAGTTCAGGATTACAAAACGTTATATCTTACCAGAAAAGTACTCCTGGAAGATGGGTAAAGAGAGATGTTCCCAACAGAAACACATCCATATTAATAGAGGAAATGGCAATATCGCATTACATTTATGTAAGTCAAGAGCCATAACACAAGGATATTCAGACATTGACTTCAGCTGTGGCTGCCATCTGGTAGGTCACAGTGTGGGAAAAACAGAGCTGTGACACAGGGGAATAAATCATGAGCCTGGGAACTGGAAAATCAGAATTCTGTTCTTGATTTTAGCTGCTGAATTGCTATAAGAACTTGAACATGCTGAATGCTTTAGTTTCCTCATCTATGAAGTGGGGCTAATAAAATCTTCAGTAACACAATGCAGGGATGAACGAGTATCTGTGAATACTAAAAGCCCTCTGGACATTTTACTATTTTGAGGCAACCTCAGACACTGTTTTTTTTCCCCCGGTCTCAGTTTTTCCTGTATTGAAGTACATCCAAATTTCCTGTAATTTTGCAGTTTTATGGAGCCTGTGTTTTATATAAGACTGCATTTCCCAAGCTGCTGAGTACAGTGATTATTCTTGCCTTCAGTAAGAAATTCTGCAGATAACAGAAATAATTGGAATTGAGCAGCTGCTAGCTTTCCCATTTTTTAAACAATTATGAATGGTTTCATTTTGTGTATTATTTGCTGCTCCTACATTCTCTCTTCTCGCAGCCTAGAGCCAAAGACTTTCTGTTATAAGCCTATAGAGATTAAGAATATAATTAAGAAGCAGCAGAACTGTATTTGGCACAACCTCCAGCAAAGATAGCAAGAAAAAAAAAAATACCATTGAGCAACTTAAACCAGCAACCATCCCCAAAAATGCAGAACTAAAGTCGAGGGAAAGGAAACCCAGAGAAAAACATTTGATACACATGAAAGACTTTCCAGCTCTCGGGGGAAACTCAGCAACAGAAACAAGCAAATACAGCCTATAGCAGGGAAGGTACACGTAGGCTTTTCCATACACCTTTAGCAACTATAGGATTGTCTTTGGCTTCGCTGCTATTTACTTTGGGTGAGTCATGTAGAGCGTTTGCTTTCTACCAGACAGAACTTTTTCAATGGTAGTTTTGCTCACGTGATTCCCTCAGCCCGAAATGTCATTTCTTTCCATTGCCTTTCCCCAGTTTCTTCCGCACCTCACTGGAGATGTCTCAAGCCCTTCCCAGGTAGAAATATCTGTTCTAACTATTCATGTCTATAAGAGAACAAAAATCTCATTATCAAAATTAACTTATTTTATGTCTATTGATTTACAAGAGCTTCTTTTGAATGGGGATCTTCTCCTTCATGTCTGCACTGTCTGTTCTTTGTCCCATGCCTGTCACATAGCAGATACTTTATAAATGTGGCATGGCCTCTAGGCTTCTGGATAGGAAGATCGTTTTTAAGAAGTGAAGAATGTATGACTCAGGGTCATCTGACAACATAAGTGCCACCATCTTTACCTGACTTAAGACTAAGCACATTTCCATTTTATCAGGAACATTATCTGTGTTTATGGAAGCTTACTTTCTGCCTTCTTCAGAATTCATTAGTAGCTGTTCTTTCCTCATATTACTACAAAGTCAAAGCAATAAAAGCATCTTACATCACAGACTTGGCATTAGATTAGCTCAGTGAGAGCATTTTCCATATAAAGATGAATGAAGAAAAATACAGAGCAGTTACTAATTAAATGGAAAGAATTTTTTTTTTTTCTGTTTCAGAGCCAATTGATGATTTTCATTGAGGAGATGTTCCAGCATCTTCTTCCACATAGTGCCCTAATTTTTATGAAACTAAGAATGTAAACATTTTTTAAAGATCTTATTTTTAAGTAATCTCTGCACCCAATGTGGGGCTTGAACCTACAACTCTGAGATCAAGAGCTACATGCTCTACCAACTGAGCCAACCAGGTGCCCCCAAGAATGTTAAATTTTTAAAAGGACTTAGGTTACCCTCCTCTAGGAAGTGGATTTAGGCAGGTAGATGTCCAGTACTAGAGAAATACAGTACTTTACTTTTTATAGTAGGTACTCAACAGACTCTTAGCAAATAATTGTGAGATCTAGAGGATACAAATGCTAGAAAAAAAATCTGCTTGGGCTATACTAAAATAATCTGGGTGATTTCAAACTGAAGCTACCAGGTATATTACATTCTTCAGTGAAGTCACTAATGTAGTGTACCATGCCAGATATTGAGCTGTAGAAATTATGATGCTCATTTATGAAATGATACCCACTAAATGGCACCCTGGTTTTCATGAATGACTAAAAATGTAATAACATTGGAAGCTTTACCAAAATTGTATCTTGTCACAATTTGTTGACATTGAGACAAAAATTTATAGAAGTAAAACAAAGATTTTGTGTTTTGTTTTTACATTTTTCTTACTTTATCACTTTCTCAAACTGCTTTTTGTTCTGTGCCTTATGCTATTTGGGCCTCATTACTCTCATTTAAGTAATGATGAGTAATAATTCAAATAGATATCAGTTAGTGTCTAAACTACTTAGCTCATTGTCTCTCCAGGTGATTTCTGGAGAAATTCAGATTTCTCCAGGACATTTTTAAAGATTTATGTCAAAGTGAGTGCATGGGAATGATGATTAATGATTGATGATTGATGGTCATGCCACGAGATTGGCCCATGTAGGTGCTGGTTTCCTAGAGAGGTGCTTACTTCTTCACCAAGGAGTAGAATGTGCAAAGACTGATTAGGTTCTGTGGTTAAAGGAATGCCTGAGAGGTAAATGGGTAAAATACAGCATCTGTACCTTAACAGCCATTTTGACTATAACATCAAGGCCAATGATGAAGGGAGCCATCTGCAAGTGTTATATCTTATACTTGCTGTTTTCCTAATGTAAGGAAGCCTCTTGCAAAAATTGTATCACATCATACATACTGCTTCATACATCTATCATATCATATGCAGATAGACAGACATAGACATACATAGACATACTCATGTAATTAAATATTCTTTGATGATGTGATTATAAATGAATATATACTTTCCATTGTAGACTTTATCATCATTTGTTTAATCCTTCTGTGGAGGGTCATTTAACTAAATTCCATTTTTATCCATTATAAACAATGCTCTGTAATATATCTTGTGAGATAAATATTTGCCTTAATACTCAATTAGTTCCTTAAGGAAGATTTCAAGGAATGTAATTTTTGGAGAGCAATGGAATGCTTACTGTTAGAGATTTTGGTAAATACTGCTAATTTTCTCTCCAGAAAAAAAAAAAAAAAAAAGAAAAGAAAAGAAAGAAACCATGTGCTTCTGTTCCAGTTCAAGTTAGGCATTTCCTTTCTTTCTTTTTTTTTTTCTTTTTTTTGTCTTCATACTGTATTTTAAAATTGCTTTTATTTGTTATGTTTATTTGTGAGTTTCAAGAAAGGGTAGAGTTAAATTTGCTCATGATATTTAGATACTTAGCAAGCCTATTCTTCACATATATGCAAAGTAATTCAAAATTGATTTTTAAAACTGGTTGTTTATCCTAATATACATAAAATAACAGTTTATTTAATTTTTATCCATTGGATATTAGTGTAGTTAACATGATTTCTATGAGTCTATGATATCTTTGTATTTCTTCTGTTAGAAATCCCTGTCCTGCCCTTTGCCTATTCTTCTGTTAGTACACTTACATTTTTCTTATTGATTGACAAAGCTCCTGTATATTAAAACCATTAATTCTTTGCTGTCATATATTCAATAATTTTTACTAGTTTTCCATGATGTATTTTTTATGAAAAAAATAAGAATTGGTGCTAAGTAGTATACAACTTTCCCAATAATTTGAAGCATATTTTTATTATGTACTAATATAAGCATTATTATATACTACCCATACCTGGTTCAATTTTAGGACTTTATGATATGTTTTATTTTATTTTCTGTTTGTTTTGATAGTAGTCCCATAAAATGATATTTTTGTTTGTTTTATAAAATAGTCCCAATCTATTCTACTGATTTTTTAGATGTATCATATATTTTATTATCTATTAGTGCAATTTCCACCTACTACCTTATTACATAATTAAAATTTTTATTTATGCTTGCTCACTTATTATTTCAAATAAATGTTTTAATAATTTTATAAAGACAAAAGTCTTGTTAAAATGTTGATTTGGTTTGTATTATATTGTAAAATAGTTTAAACAGAATTAATATCTATAAAACAGTATTGCTTATTATACATGTTGTTTCTTTATTCAAATAAACTTTTATATCATTAATAAAGTTTACAGTCTAGGATTTTCATAGATTTTGTTTTAACATTCTCATACAATCAAAGTTTATTATACGGTGTTTCTACCATTGTACTAAAATAATCTATACAAATGTTCAAGATTGTTAACAAAGTTGAGTAATTTGATATTGTGAATATATCACTGCTAAACACAATAAGACCTCAAGGGCTATTGGTAAATCTAATCTGATTATCATGTGTAAACATCCACATATACACAATAGCCATAGAAAGTCCTCTATTTCTAAAAATGCTTTTTAGAAATGCCATTGAAAAACTACTTATAGATAACTGTTACATTTTCTTTTTAAGTTTATTTATTCATTTTGAAGGATAGAATACAAGTGGGAGAGGGACAGAGAAAGAGGCAGAGAGAATCCCAAGCAGGTTCTGCACTCTCCCAGCGTGGGGCTTGATCCCACGAACCACGAAATACTGACTTGAACCGAAACCAAGATTTGGACACTTAACTGAGCCACCCAGCCGCCTCTCAATGTTACATTTTCAATGCAAATTATTGTGTGAACATTATTGAACATAATTATTAGGTATTAGGATTAGTGCTGATGATATAGATAGGATAAGAACTTAACTCTTATCCTGGATAAGTTTTAAAGTAAAGAAGACAGGCAGCTTCTGGGTGGCTCAGTTAAGTGACTTCAGCTCAGGTCATGATCTCACCATTTGTGGGTCCGAGCCCCGCATGGGACTCTACACTGAAAGCTTGGAGCCTGGAACCTGCTTCAGATTCTGGGTCTCCCGCTCTCTCTGCCTCTCACTCGCTCACACTCGGTCTCTGTCTCTCTTTTTCTCAAAAATAAATAAACATTTATAAATAAATAAATAAATAAATAAATAAATAAAGTAAAGAATACATAAGATGAGCATTCAACTTACAAAAGAGGTGGAGTAAATCCTGTTATTAGAAGTAAGAGCAAAATGCTGAGAGAATAGAGGTTGTTTTCCACGCTAGGTAAGTAAAGCTGATTTAACCCTTCAGATGTTCTAAATATTCCAGGATATTTGGAAATTATTCTATTTTTATAACAAAAAACTGATGAAAATCATCATATTGCAATACCAATAAATTTTGTAAAAAAAGAAAAATATAATTGGAAATCTAATGCATGTGGAAATGCTGTTTTAATTAGACTCAAATATGGATAAATAAGAAGAAATATATTTGAAGATTCTAAGATTTGAGATCTCCACTGCACCAAAAGTCATATTTTAATTTTATTTTCATTATTAACCCCGTGATTAGGTCTATCAGTCACAATTAATATCGAATTTTGACTTACAAATATAATGAAGAGAAATGGAGAAGGAATAGGGCAGGTAGCAGGTATCAATTAAGAAAATTAACTAAACATTAGAGGAAAGGGCAAAACAGAAAAAAGTTTAAAGAGGAATATTTGTGCATTGTTAAAGATTGTGGAAACAGAAAGATATGCTCATATATATACAATATCCTCAAATTGGTTGTCTATTAATATTAACAATGCTTTTAATTTTAGGGCTTACAAAGTGTTTTCATTTGCTGGATCTCACATCCTTATTCCTGTGATTTAGGAAATATTATTGTGGCTATTAAAAAAAAGTCTGAAACTCAGATTCAAAGTAATATGACATTGCACATCCAAAGTCTCCTAGCTAGTAAATGGTGGAGTCAGGCCTTAGAGTTGCACCTGCGTTTTTCAGTGTTTCACAGCAGCCCGTGGTTCTGGAGGGTGAATTCTTAGGGTAATAGAATTATATAAACTCCTAAACACAATCAGTTCATTGACCTCTCTCTTTCACTAATCTTCTTTTACATACTTATGATACCTGCTTATATTCTGCAGTTGACACAATAAAAATAAAAGTGCCATCCCATTTATTATTCCACTTTTCTCCCCATCTAGCTCTGTTATAATACCTCATAAAAAACTAAGTTGACTTCAAGGAAGGTATTGCCTAATTGCTAGAATTGTTGTTTATTATTGCCTGATCAGAAAGATATAATCACTTTGAGAACTGAAATCGTTTGGCTGTTATTTCTATCTTTCGATTAATTCACTAGTGTTATAAAAAAAAGACTTTAAGCCTATTGAGGATAAAGGGTGGGTGGGCCATTTTATTCAGATGTCTATCCCTATTATGTAGCTCCATACCTGGCATGGAGTGAACACTCAGTGATTATTGAATGACTGCATATGTTAATTAATAACTGATAGAGGCACATGGGTGGCTCAGTCGTTAAGCATCCAACTTTGTCTCAGGTCATGATCTCACAGTTTATGGGTTCAAGCCCCACATCAGGCTCTGTGCTGACAGCTCCGAGCCTGGAGCCTGCCTCTGATCCTGTGTCTCCCTCTCTCTCCCTCCGCCTCTCAAACTCTGTCTCTCTCTGTCTTTCAAAAATGAATAAATGTTATTTTTTTAAATAAAAAATAATAACTGATAAATGTCAATAGACTATAAGATTATTTTGCAATTATAGCTATAATATTAGTGATAGTCTTCTTAGAATGTCATTACTCTTTCTGTGATTATATTCTCTGAACATTAAAATAAACAAAGAAACAAAAATAACATCCAGGGTAGATGGTGAAATGTGGAGGGAACCCAGGATTTGGATCTCATTTTCTGACATTTTCACCGGGTAAAACAAGTTTTAAGTTATAGCTCTTCTCTTCCTCCCTTTCTCTTTCATTTGGGTTTTGACTTTCTAACTTATTAATTACTACTTAGGTCATAGAAATCTTCCCACAAATCTACATTCTTATTTTCAAGTCTATGATTATTTTAAAAATTATTTTTAATATTTTTATTTATTTTTCAGAGAGAGACAGAGACAGAGACAGAGCATGAACGGGGGAGGGACAGAGAGAGAGAGGGAGACACAGAATCTGAAGCAAGCTCCAGGCTCTGAGCTGTCAGCACAGAGCCTGTCATGAGGCTTGAACTTGTGAAACGTGAGATCATGACCTGAGCTGAAGTCAGACGCTTAACGGCTTAACTGACTGAGACACCCGGTGCCCCAAGTCTATGATTATTTTAATTTTTGAATTGGAGTAGATGTTTTCATCAGAGAGAAAGAAAGAAAGAAAGAAAGAAAGAAAGAAAGAAAGAAAGAAATGAAGGGGGGAAGAAAAGGAAGGAAGGAAGGAAAGAAGGAAGGAAGGAAGGAAAGAAGGGGGGAGAGAGAGAGAACATAACCCTAAACTTTTCATCAAAAAAGTATAACTCTTAAAATAATAGATGACCCCAAACATAAATCCCAAACTACCCATTTTGCCAATTATGGTAAGTGTTTTCTGACTCAGATTTTATAGAGTGCATCTTTCTTTCCATACTCTTGCTGCCAAGCAGTTTCTTGTTCTGGACAAGAAGGGTGAAGAAACCTCCACACATACTTTATATATTTAAGTCACAATCATACAAAAAGAGAGAGAGAGAGAAGGAGAGGAAGGGAGAGAGGGAGGGAGGAAGGAAGGAAGGAAGGAAGGAAGGAAGGAAGGAAGGAAGGAAAGGCTGGTTTTTCTCTAAAAGAATAGGGTGGGGGGGGCATGTGGGTGGTTCAGTCAGTTAAGCATCCGACTTTGGCTCAGGTCATTATCTCACAGTTTGTGGGTTCGATCCCCATGTCAGGCTCTGTGCTGACAGCTCAGAGCCTGAAGCCTGCTTCAAGATTCTGTGTCTCCCTCTCTCTCTGCACCTCCCCTGCTTGTGCTCTCTCTCTCTCTCTCTCTCCCCGCTGCCTCTCAAAAATAAATAAACATTTAAAAATTAAAAAAAAAAAAAAGAATAGGGAAGACTTCCATGGCAGTCTATATGTTTTTCCAACCTCTTCCCCAGTTTATACCTTAACTCCATATATGTGTGGTATAGCAGACACTAAAAGACCATGCCATCTAAATTCGCAGCCCACAGTCCTAAAACCCTAGTGAATTTTGATTTAGCTTTCTTTAGGTCTCCCATGGCTAAAAACAACACAGCACAAAACAAAAAACTGTCCTGCCATGGATACTCCCTTTATAACTCCTTTCCTTGCCACCGATTCCCATTTTCTTCATCTTTACCAGCACAATAAAAACTTGAGGAAAATTCAAGGGAATACAAGAGAAAAAATAAACAGTATCTGCTTTCCTTCTCCTTAGACTGCCGAACAGGATACGTTGGGAAATTAATTTAACATCAGTTAACTCATGTGATCATAGCTTTTGGGAAGCTGTAGTCTAGAAACAAATCACTTCCCCTAAATGTAATGTGACAAGACTCCACTGAGAGACAAAATGCCACTATTAGAATGGCAAGGAGCACAAGGGTGTCTGGATGAAACCTGTCCAGAATCCCTAATGTGTCTAAGAAGCCTGAGTGCTATTCAGCAGCCTGAGCGGATGGCTAACATGGAAGAAAGATTAAAGCTCGCATTCGAAGCTCCCAGAAATCACCTTCTGGATGTGACATTGTTTAAAACATTTTCTTTCCATTCTGCAGTTTCAAAAAGAGCTGGCAAACAACAAGAAGCACGTCATAAATCAAAGCCACAGGCAGGGCACAAGTTAGAGTCAGGCCATTGTGATAAGAATTTCCACCGCAAAAACCCAGTTCATCAGAATTCAAATGGATGAATGTAATCATTAACAGGAACACTTAAAGACAAAATTCTTCTGATTTTTCAATTAGTTCTTTCACTCAGCATTAGACCTATTGTGAGAATAAACATCATACTCCCAGCAACTCCATTCACGTTGTGATGCATGCATAATCCAGCAGGAGTGAGAGGTGGGAACTTTGCAGCTCAGTAAAGAGCACTGAGTTCTTGTCCGTTTGATTTAAACTCTGTTACTCACTGACGGAGATTAGGGAAAGCAGTTTTCTTCATGTTGCCCTTCCTCAAAACATAGGAAAACACAAGAATTTCAAAATTAAAGGATTAAGAGTAGCAAACTCGGCATTGTCCCCCAAATCAATTGAAAAGTTGTTCTATTCTGCCTGCAGGTTTAGTCTTGATCAAGGGCAAGAGAACCCTTGGGGCAGCCAGAGACTGAGCAGCAGGGATTCAGACAATTCTTGGCAACTGTAAGGAGCTGGCTGCAGCATTGAAGGTGAGGCAGGTAAGCTAGAGAAGTCCTTGGGGACCTACCTTTCTGTCCGGGCACTGTAGTCACCTGCTAAAGACAGACTAACAGAACCTTTCACTACTAGACCTCAGGCATATACATAATGCTATTCTCAACCAGAAATCAGTAAATATTTTCTGTTGAGAGTCAGACAGTAAATTGCAACCCATGTGATCTCTGTCATGACCATTCACCTCTGCCATAGACAATACGTAAATGAATGACTGTGGTTATGTTCCAATAAAGTTTTATTGAGAAAAGCAAGTGGCAGGTCAGGTTTAGCCCATGGGTTATAGTTTGCCAACATTTGATCTAGATTGTTTTGTCCATAGTTCTATTGAAGGGGATTCTATATGCATCTTCTCCATGTAATAAAAAAATAGTAGAGTGGGGGGTTTTACACAACAAATACTAGGAATGAAGAGACCATGGATGCATACAAAAATCAAAAACTAAAGAGACAGAGAGCTACAGTAGCTCAGAGTCATTTCCAAGTTATTGAACAGATAATAAGAACATTCTGTAATAACTAATAAGGTTTTGGAGGCAAAAAGCCACCATCTTAGACCAAATATAACAACAAATTAGAAGGCACAGTAGACTGTTTATTCTGTTCCATACGTATTCCCTTAAATTCATGGATTGAAGTTTTTCGACAGTTTAGATTCAGAAGAAATTGCAGGCTGATCAGCATGTATTATCCATCATTCATAATTCATTGTGTGTGTCATAAAACATAGAACTTATTAGAAGTTTCTTTTTTGCTATTCTCATTTTGCTATTTAAAAAGAAACTCTGAGGTCAAGATCCCCTTTAGATGTTGTTAAACATACCCCTCTATCAGCCATATCCTACCCATGTAATAGAGGGAAAATTTTGAAGCTCAGATGAGCAAAATTGAAAAGTGTTTTTAAAATGGTTCAGTAATGTTTCACTTTCCTTCTCATTTAGCTCATTTTTCATGACTCTCCACTATAACTACTTCCATAGAAACACCCTTATTTACTACCCCTCTTTCTGATGGACTCACTTTGGAAAGCTCCATAGTAATTAAATCCAACCATTTTTGCTTACTCTGTAACTGTACATATTAAATCACGGGACCTGGCTGAAGAAAAGTTTGTGTTTTGACTCCCTTCAAATTAAAGAGCGAAATCTCAAATAAGCACTTAAAACTCTGAGAAAGACTACCTACCTAGTAAACTCACTTTTTTGCTCTCTAAACCAACTACTGTTTTGCCTTCTCTGTGTACCTCCAACATCCCTCCTACCTTCATTCACCTTACTGTATACAAAAAAAAAAAAAGATGCAAGCAGCTGACAAAGGATTCATCTTTTCATAACCACCCCCCACCGTCTCTGGCCACAAAATCTCATCTTCTCTCCTGTTATAATCAAAGCACAGCTCCTGCACCTATCTCTGTCAACACCTTCACTTGTGACCTACAGCCGTCTTCCTCTTACCTCTTCAAGGAGTTTGATCCTTCAATCACCTCCTTTTTATTGTGCGTTATCCATTGTCTTTCCGTCTTCACAAAAATCTAATTTATGATCACCCAACTTACCCTCCCTAGACCCTGTTCGGATATAATTTCTCTGCCATTTCCCACCACAAAACTCCTCAAAGAGTTGCCTACAATCTGTCTCTACTTCTTCACCTCCTGTCAACAACTAACACAATGTCTAATTCTTTTTTGACACATGTTAATTATGTATCCAATAAATAATAAATAATACCCTTTCTCTGGGTTTTATAACATAATAGTATTCAAGACATATCTTCATTACAGTACATGTTATCTTTTTCTAGAGACTCCCCTCTGGGGGATAAGCTCTAAAGTAAAGGACCAGATTCTGTTTTCTAACATTTTTTGCTCTAGAACCTAGCACATATTGGACAGTTGATACATGCAAAAAAAAAAAAAAAAAAAAAAAAAGGGGGGGGAATCAGGGAGAAAGGAAAGGAGGCAGGAACTCATTATGTATTTCAACTGGACAAAATCTGCACAGTGAATTTTCCTTTCACTGTATAAAACATAAGCAAGATGTTACTAAGACTGAATAGGGAGTGACTTTTCTGAAGTTTCTACCTGGTCCAGTGTAGTGATGATGGTATGTAAAGGATCAGTAAAAACTTTGGTGATTAGGAAACCATATGACAAACCAATATATAGATCTATATACAAGATTGGATCAAAAGCTTAGGCAATACCTGGAGGAAGATAGACTTATGGACAAGCATGTACTTAAGAGTGAGCCTTTAATATACAAGCTGCCTTTTTAAAAATCTGTATACATAGATGAATTCTGCTCTGCTCCTGTGAAGTACTTGAATTACCAAAGGAAACAGCTTTAGTTTTATGGGCTATGTCCAGCAGCTAGGCATAATATAAGCATGAAAAATAAACAGCCCTTATGGTCTTCTAATGGAAGCTATTTGAGAGTTTTAATTTTATACATGAGCAATATATTTTGTAAAAATGACCACAGTACCTGAAGAATATTCTTTGTGGGCGTTAGATAATTTTGTTTTTTTTTATAAGATTGCTTTTCTGACTCAGCATTCTCTCCCATCCTGCTTTTCCTCTTGTTCTTGCTCCTCCATTTCTTTAACCCAGTACTTAGGCTGGAGTTAAGCAGAGTTCTGAATTTCCACTTTGCAGTTATACTAAGATCTGTCAGACTCTTATCCAACAAATACCTCCCGGAACTCAGAAGGTTGATGTGGTTTTCAGACTTAGTACTCTCGTGGGATGGCTTCCCTTGAAAGAGACTTTCTGGGTAATGTAAGTAAGATCAGAGAAAGGAGGGAAGGAAAGGGAAAACATTTCCATCTAAACTAATAGAAACTTCACTCAACTTCTTGTGATTATGAACAGGAATTCTAGAGCTAGACTGCTTGTATTTGAATCCTGGTTCTGGCACTTTTGGTAGTCTTGGGTAAGTTATTGAATTTATTTGGTCTCAGTTTTCTGATCAGTAATATGGAAGTAATAATAGAACCTACTTTGTAGACATGTCACTAGCATTAAGTAATCTAGTATCTGTAAAGATTTCCTAGTATTTGTAAAGATTTACTTAGAACAGTACCTACCAAGTAGTATCAATTAAGTGTGTAATAAATATCTTTAAACAGTACAAAATAGTAGCCTACTGTGAATATTATCCTTCTTATACAACAAGTGGTTAAGAAAATAAGGTGCATCCAAGATGCTGCCCAGACTCAGATCAGTTATGAACAATAAACATTGCTATATCCCTGGGTCCTGGAATAATGCCTGATAGATAGTAGGTGATCAATGCATGTTTTGTTGCATGAGTAAATATGATCACAGGGTTGGATTTGAGCCAGGTATCTACTATACAGTCTAAGGCCAGAATTATAATCATTCAGATAAAATAATTAAAGTACTATTGCATCTAAGATCAAAGATAGATGTCAGGATAGGGTAATTAGAACTTGTGCTGTGTGCCACAAAAGCAGACAGATCCAAGGGTGGGAACAGAGGGAATAAAAGCTGGAAACCAATCAGCGCAAAACAAAGTCTGGTGTTAGATGAGTGGTGGTCAGTATCAGAATTTGTAGGGACTCAAAATTCATCTAAAGTACAATTCTTCTTGTTCCTCAGACAATGTATATTGATTCCAAAAAGCAGACATAGCTGTCGGTCTTGATTCTTCCACAAATGGGAATCTACTCTTTATTTTCAGATAATTATCATCGGTAGATTATTCTTGGTCATAATATGCTAAACCTTAACTCTATATATTTCATTAACCCATTTTTCCCAGCTCTCTGAAGCTTGAGAATAGAGCAAATAACTCTTCTACATAATTATCTTTCATCTATTTAAAACAAGTATAGCTATCTTGATTTCATTTTCTCTCCTTAAGCTAATTATTTCCAATGTATTTAACTACTCGTCTTCAACATGGCTTCTTCACAGCCCCTTTACCTGTCTTCTGGGTAGTTGTTAATGTCCCTAGCAAAACATGGAGCCCAGGACTGAAATTTTTAATAAAGACAAAACTAGGAAATAGCGCAGAAAACACTGGGGGCTGTTATCCCCCCGTACATGGACACTCTATGTTTATTAACAAAAACTGTCTGCATTAGGTTAGGGGTCAGCACAGTCTTTCCATAAAGGGCCAGGTGGTAAATATTTTAGGTGTTGAGGTACATGAAGTTCTGTTGCAATACTCAATGCTGTTGTGGCATGAAAACAAACACCGTATGTAAATGAATGAACACGGCTGGATGAAATACAGTAAATAAAACTTTATTTACAAAAACAGTATTTACAAAATACAGTAAAGTAAAACTTTATTTACAAAAACAGACTGGGTTTTAGTGTGCTAATCCCTGCATTAGCTTTTCATATGCTTTTAGTCACCTACAACTCCTAGATTTTCTTCATATGCTTGTAAGCTATAGACCTCCACTGTTTAAGACTTTTTTTTTCTCTGTTAAAATTTTAGAGGATTAGGTTTGGCCCACACGTCTAATGTGCCATAATCATGTGGATTCTGACTCTGTTAGCTATTACATGTAAGAGCTCCTCTTCTCTATGTCATGCCATCTACATATAAATAAATATGCTTTTCATCATTCTAATGCAAAATATTGACAAAATTGTTGAATGAGACAAGCTGAAGGAAATGCTCTTTCACAATGAAACTCCAAGTTAACAGAAATCCATTAATAAACATTCTTTGGGGGACATTTCTTCACTCAACTATTATAGATTAATTTTACCGCTCCCCCCCCCCTTTTTTTAAGTTTACTTATGTTGAGAGAGAGAGAGAGCAGGGGGTGGGGCAGAGAGAGGGAGAGAGAGAATCCCAAGCAGGCTCTGCACTGTCAGCACAGAGCCCAATGCAGGGCTTGAACTCACCAACCCTAAGATCATGACGTGAGCCGAAATCAAGAGTTGGACGCTTGACTGACTGAGCCACTGAGGCACCCACTACCCAGTCCTTATTTTCTCATCATCATAATAAAAAACTGTCAAATATCTTAATGGACTATAATAGCAATATCTTTATCAGTCTTCTAATATTATAGTTCATTAACTCAATGAAAGAATCTAAATTGAATTATTTCTTTGTAACCTAGTATGAAATTTCTCAATAGTATAGTATGTAAGTCTTTCAATTTTCCCTACCTATCTGGGGCAAAACTAAGTGCAGTATTTGAAATCTCAAGTCAAACTGCAGCTTATACAACAAACACGTTTCTAGAAGGTATTTGGAATTGGAATGGCTTGTGTCACTAGGGAATCAGGATTCCAGTCATTGACTGTATTCTAAAGATGAAGGATAACATTTGAAGATGTGAGAGAAATTCATGTATCAATTAAATCGTGGACTGGGTAACAAGCAAAACCATGTCTATCTCTGAGAGTCTTTGAAATCTAAAATTTTGTTCAGCCGAATAAGGACCTGGCAAGGAAACAACCTCTGTCTTACTGCTGAGAGTGTCTAGTTGCAAAGGAGGTTAAATACACAGCAAATAGCTGTAGTTCATACCTCACTTTCATTATCAGTTCCTTGTTATCTGTAGCTCCAAAGAATATACTGGCAATGACCCCAAAACACAAGAGTATACTGGCAATGACCCCAGGATATAGAATAATATTGAATTTCTAACAGTCTTAAAGTTATGAAATATTTATTTCTACACAGGAAAGGACCAGAATAATTATTTTACTATTCCTTTTGGATATCCAGACATTTAAGTTATACCCTTAGACTTAAATAGGATCAGCCACAAAGGATATCAAAAATCCCCTTCTCTACTTAATTTGGAATATTAATCCAATCATAACTTGTTTCAAGGATATTGCACTGTTTTAATTGATAGCACTATTGTCTGAATTGTGTATAACATTTTTGAACTAAGAGAATGGACAGAGGGAAATCTTTTATTGAAATGTAAGAGTGGCTTATGGTTATGTATAAGAATCTCACTTAGACAATCATTTCTCAAAGCTATTTTTATCAAAATCCATACATTGGGTGAAAAGAGCTTTTTCTAAAAGCAAAATAAACAAAAAAAATATGAAAATCTTTAAGCCTTGGCATTATGACAACATTCAACAGCAACATAGTTACTGATTAAAATGCAGTCATTGGGGCGCCTGGGTGGCGCAGTCGGTTAAGCGTCCGACTTCAGCCAGGTCACGATCTCACGGTCTGTGAGTTCGAGCCCCGCGTCAGGCTCTGGGCTGATGGCTCGGAGCCTGGAGCCTGTTTCCGATTCTGTGTCTCCCTCTCTTTCTGCCCCTCCCCCGTTCATGCTCTGTCTCTCTCTGTCGCAAAAATAAATAAACGTTGAAAAAAAAAATTTTAAAAGAAATGCCTGGATCTCAGTAGCATCAGTGAGCCTTGTGGAATTTTAATTTTTCATATTCCTAGACCCCTCTCACAAATTTCATGGTAGCCTTAAAAATTGTCAGTCCCATTGGGGCGCCTGGGTGGCTCGGTCGGTTAAGCATCCGACTTCGGCTCAGGTCACGATCTCACGGTCCATGAGTTTGAGCCCCGCGTCGGGCTCTGTGCTGACAGCTCAGAGCCTGGAGCCTGTTTCAGATTCTGTATCTCCCTCTCTCTCTGCCCCTCCCCTGTTCATGCTCTGTATCTCTCTGTCTCAAAAATAAATAAACGTTAAAAAAAAAAAAATTAAAAAAAAATTGTCAGTCCCACAATCATGGTGATAACTAGCAGACTAGCAGCCATGATAGGGAGCAGAATGGAACGAGAGTGCTTTCAAAGCCCCATGCCCAGATTACTTCCATTATTTAATCCATCTGGAAGCTCCCTGGAAAAGTCCAAAGGTTTCCTTTATTTGACTAGAGTCAGAGTTCATCCAGTATGAACATCTTTTCCCTGGGAGCATTTTAAAAGGAATCGGCAGCAGTTGTTTAACATGAGCGTTGTCATATGTAGCAATAACAATTGGGGAAAACAACAAGGTAACTGAAAAACTTAAAAGAAAAAAACCTGGAGAATGAAATGTCTACAGGGTGCTTTTAAAATCTCCACGATAGTTCTGGGAATCTAGAAGTCTATGTGCATGCATAGGTCTCTGTGCCTGCCCAGGAAAGATGAAGAAAAGCTGTAAGCATTGACCCGTGGCTGTCCTTGAAACTGCACCTGAGCAGGAAATGAAGACTAAGGCAGAGTTGCTAACTGCCTGTATGAATCTTGAAGGATGTCCCCAAACGCATACACAGCCACTCAGCAAGATGGGACATTTATTGATTCAAGGCATTAAGGAAATCTCTCTCCTAGTATTAGCTAACCATCAAGCTTACTATGCAAAGACTTCAGAGGCCGCATACAATAAACAGTACCAATGTTAAAGAGCTAGTTCAGGAAAGTCACTAAACAAATAGCTGCAACAATAAGCAGCAACAGCAATAAATCCTATGGATGGGAGAGAATCTAATTTCCAGGGTTGCCACACTGTATTATCTAAAGTGTCCAATTTTAGAATGAAGATTATGAAACATGCGGATAAATAACAAAGTATGACCTATACACAAGAAAAATATGTGATAGATCAATAGAAACTATATTGAGGAAATAAGACATCAGTTTTACTAAATAAAGATTTTAAATCATTATTTTAAATTTACCCAATGATCTAAAGAAAACCATGTCTAAAGAGTTAAAGGAAAATATGGGAACAGTATCTCACCAAACTGAGAACATTAATAAATGGATAAAAATTTTAAAGATAGGTCAATTGAGATTATCCAGTCTGAGTGTCTCAGTCCCTTAGGATTGTACCACAGACTAAGTAGCTTATAAACAACAGAAATTTGTTCCTCACAGTTCTGAAGGCTGGAAGTCCAGGATTAAGGTGCCAGGATAGTCAGGTGAGGGCCCTCTTTCAGTTGCAGACATCTCATTGTGTCCTCACAGAGTGGAATCGGCTAAGAAGTTCTGTGGGGTCTGTTTTATAAAGCACTAATCCCATTCTTGAGAGCACTACTGTCATGACCTAGGCTCCTCCCAAAGACCTCACCACCCAATACCATCATATTGGACATTAGAATTTCAACATGTGGATTGTGGAGAGACACAAATATTCAGGCCAATGCACTGAGAAACATAAATAATAATAATAATAATAATGAAGAAAAGTGAACTGGGCCTCAGACCTGTGGGATACCATGAGGTATATCAGCATATGTATAATGGGAGTACTAGAAGGAAAGGAAAGACAGAAAGAGGCAGAAAGTGTATTTGGAGAAATAATGCCCAACACTTCTCAAACTTCATGAAAAAATATTAATCTGCACTTCTTGTATGTGCCCAACAGCCTCTAAACTGTATATATTCACAGAGATCTGCACTTAATCGCATCACATTCAAGCTGTTGAAAGTCAAAGACAAGCTGACAAGAGCATAAGAGAAGCAATGCATTGAGCACAAGAAATCCTCTGTAAGATTAACAGGTGATTTATCATCAGAAATCATGGATACCAGAATATGACATATTCAAAACGCTGAAAGAAAAAGTTTGTCAACCAAAGAGTCCATATCCAACAAAACTATCCTTAAAATATCAAAAAAAAAAAAAATTAAGGCATTCTTGGATACATAAAAACAGAAAGAATTTGTTGCTAGAAAACGTATCCTACAAGAAATATGAAGAGACCCCTTTATGGTGAAATAAGAGGACACTAGACAAAACACTTGAATCAGTGTAAAGAGACAAAGGACACTGGTAAAAGTACTACAGGGGTAAATATAAAGGACCGTTTACATTTCATCTTTTATGTGACTCTTTTTTTCACTTGTCTCATCTTAAAGACAACTGCATAAAACAATACTTATAACTCTTTGTTGATGGGCATTCAATGTATAAAAATGAAATATATTATAAAAATAACAGCATAAAGAATGGGAGAAAGAGCAATATAGGAGCAAATTTTTTGGAAACTATTTAAATCAAGTGTATATTGATCCAAATTAGTTTGTTATAACACGTCAATTGTGACCACCTGGGGCAAGCATTAAGAAAATATCTCAAAAATGTATTTAAAGAAACAACAGAATCAAAATTATACACGAGAAAATACACATTTAATACAACAGAAGGCAGTGATGGGGAACTACAGAATCAAAAAGAGATATATAGAAAATAGCAAAATGACACACATAAATTCTATCTTGTCAGTAATTACATCCAATGTAAATATATTAAAAACTCCAATCAAAAGTAGAGATTGGCAGAATAGATAAAAAAGAAACATTGTTCAACTATATGCTGTCTATAAAAGACACACTTTAAATTCAAAGACACAAATAGATTGAAAATAAAAGGATAGGAAAAGTTTGTCAACCAGAGTCCATACTGTTATGTATAGATTCATCGAATGAAAAAATGGGCAGTTAAACAATCATCGATGAAGTCTTCAATACCATACTTCTGTAACTGAATGGACAACTAGACAAAAGAATAGGAAGGAAATAAGAGAGTTGAACAACACTATAAACCAACTAGAGCTACATAGTCATTTATAGAACAATCTGTCCAATGCCAACAGACTACACCTTCTTAAGTGCACGTGGAATTTTTGCAAACCATAAATGTGATAAAGGTCTATTCTCTATAGTATGTACAGTTTTTACACAATTCAATAATAAAAAGACAAATAACCCAATAAATGGGCAAAGCATAAGAACAGATATTTCTCCAAAGAAGATATACAATGGGCAATAAGCATATGACAAAAGCTCAGCATCATCAGCCACAGGAAGATGCAAATCAAAACCACAACGAGATACCAGTTCATATCTACTAGGATGGCTAGGATAAAAAAAATGGACAATAACCATGTTGAGGAGAATGTGGAGAAATTAGAACCCTCATACATTGCTAATGGGAGTATAAAATAGTACAGTAGATTTAGAAACAGTTTGGCAATTCCTCAAAAGTTGTACACAGAATTACTATGTGATCCAGCAGTTTGACTCTTTGACCTATACCCAAGAGAAATAAAACATGTGTCCACTTAAAAACTTGCACACAAATATTTATAGTGGAATTATTCTTAATAGCCAAAAAAATAGAAACAACTGATAAATCGATAAACAAAAGTAGTCTCTCCATACAGTGGAATGTTATATAGCCACACAAGTGTTGATGCATGCTACAACATGGATGAAAACATTATGCTAAACACAAGGTCAGACACAAAATATCCCATATATTATATAACTCCATTTCATTTCTTTCTTTGTTTCTTTGTTTCTTTCTTTGTTTCTTTGTTTCTTTGTTTCTTTCCTTCCTTTCTTCCCTTCTTTCCTTCCTTCTTTCTCTTTTTAGAGAGAATGAGAAAGCAGGGGAGGGGCAGAGAGAGAGGGAGAGAGAGAGAGTCATAAACAGGCTCCACGATCGCTATGGAGCCCATTGTTCGGGGCTCAATCTCATGACCCTGAGATCATGACTTCAGCTGAAATCAAGAGTACGCCACCCAGGAGCTCCTGTATAATTCCATTTATACCAAAGGTCCAGAATAGGCAAATCCATAGAGACAGAAAGTAGTTTAGTGATTTCCAGGGGCTGAGGAAAGAAAGGGGGTGGGAATGGGGATTGACTGCTAGTTTATAAAAGATTTCTTTTCAAGACAAGCTAATGTTATCAAATTAGATAGTGGTAGTGGTTGTACAACTGAATGAATATATTAAAAAGCACTGAATTTTATACATTAAAAGATGAATTTTTTGCTACGCAAATTGTGTCTCAATTTAAAAAAGGAAAAACAATCTTATACCTGAAAGGTCAGTGATCCAATAGGCCTGTAGTACAGTCTGGAGCTTTCTATGTTGTGAAGTATGTAACTTTGAAACCAAGGGTACAGTTGGCATCTGCAGAACCACGCAAGCAAATCTGGAAGAAGGTGATACAGTCACTAGTGAAAACAAGATACTAAGAGACTGAAGAGGATTTACAGTTAGAAACAGAGGAAGGGATATGGTGAGGAAATCTGACACTGAGACGGGGTTCAGCTATTGCATTCTTTTTCATGGTTTAGTTATCAGAGCCAAAAAGTCTCCTTTTTTTTTCCCATTTAAAGCCATGGAGTTAGATTTCTGTCACTGGCTGGCAAAACTCTGGAATAATAGCTGTATTTAAAGAAAAACACTCCTCAAAATGGCTCAGCCCATTTTAACACTAAATAGGAGCATATTGCATGGTGATGAGTGAAAGTGAAGATACAAGAGTGTTGTATTTCAATATCATCAGCCAGAAAGTTGTTAGTGGATAATTTAAACTCAAATCCTTAATATGATGATTCTGAAATTTGACTAAAAAATATTGATGGTATCAAAGCTCAGAATGTTCAGGAAGAATGTGATTGTGAGTTATCAAGCCTAATTGTTAGGAGCAACCTGTGCTTGACTAATCTCTATGTTTTAATGCAGTGAGCAAGCTCTTATGTTACTGCTGCTGAATTATTTCCTAGGCTTCAGAAGAAAGTAGGCCAAACAGTAGTTCTTTCCCATATATAAATATGGCTTATATTTTTTGAGAAGTGGAAATTCATCTTCTGTTATTATTTTCTTTACTAAATGATTTAATTTGGCATAATTTAAAAAATTCTTTAGTTTTGCTATTAATCTCTTAATCCAGTGAAATAATGCTAAGAATTTTCATTACGTTTTCTCAAACAATATACTTTAGGAGTCATGGTTATCAAATTCATGATTATAGTATGTATTGAAATGTGTCTGAGGAATTAAATTGTCAATTATTTCTCTATAGAATAATTCTTTTAATGCTACATAGGTGTAATTAAGGGATAAAATAATTGACTTGAGTTGTATGCCCCTACCTTCCAAAAGGAATCCACAATGTATTAAATTGACTTGATTAATTTTCTAGTGACAAATAGGTATATAATGATTTCCTATCCCTAAACAAGTAGACAACAAATGCAATGTAAGAGATGAGTGAATTGTCTTAGATGACAAAAGAATATGCAGAGCACACGCACTGTTGACCTGATTCTAGGTGGTAGCCAGAAGAAGCAATCACTGATGAGTGAATAGATAAATGCACGGATAAACACACACACACACACAAAACAGGCAGATCTGTTGTTCATAAAATTTTACTGAACTATGGAAGTTCAATTAAAGAGGATTGTCATCCAGCAATATCTGGGTTAACTAGAGATTGAAATCTGATTGACAAAGAAGATATGTATGTAAGTGTTTGAGAAAGAGACAAAGAGGTAAGAGAAGAGAGGTGTTTTTTTGAGAAGTAAAGTTTGCACCCTGGGCTTGATAGGAAAAAATCACAGGATTCCTACTTGGCATCAGGGAGTTCCTGATAATAATAGTCTTACAATAGTATGAATGATCATTTACTTTTTGTAGGCAGGATGTACTATAATGTGAGGTAAATGCATTATTATATTTTTTAAAACATGTATGAACACTTCCTAAAGTAAAGTTGCACAGAAAATAGAATGATTCATCCCATATACATGCTGCAAGTGCTTACCGTGTTCCACATATGGTAATTTACCAGTATCTTTTTTTAAAGTTTATTATAAACTTTAAATTATAAAGTTTAATTTATAAACTTTATATAAGTTTATATAAGTGTGTTATAGGGACAGAGCACAACCAGGGGAGGGGCCTAGAGAGAGTGAGAGAGAGAATCCCAAGCAGGCTCCACACTCTCAGCACAGAGCCCAGCATGGGGCTCAAACTCACAAACCGTGAGATCATGACCTGAGAGGGAACCAGGAGTCAGCCACTTAACCAACTGAGCCACCCAGGTGCCCCAATTTACTGAACCTTAGCAGTTCTATTCCTAAGTGGCGACTGAATCTATGTATTATTGGTTGGTTCATACTGATTATTTAGCATTTGACCAATTTTTCTGAAACTAATGGATCAGTCTTGTGGTCAGTTGGAGTCAGTCTTTAATACACAATTTAGAATATTTTTATATAGTTGGATTTTTTTTCAAGAAATAGATTTAGTTTATGAGTTTTGACCCCACGATTAGCCTACTCACCCTAGATCTCCAATACTTAAGCTGATTATGTTTGTGTGCCCATAGTAATAGGCCTAATGCAGCAGTAAGAAATTAAACAGTACCTGTGGCATAGAAAGAATTGTCTTATATACTGGTAAAAGAGGAGCTTAGTGCCAAGGTGGCCCCTGTCCCAATCTAATGGATAAAATACCTTCATTTATCAGCTGTTATCTATCACTGGGCAGGATTCTCAATACCTACAGGCTTCCAACTCCTAAACCATAGGCATGTCTCCTTAAGAAATGCAGGGTGGCTTTGCCAAGCTCTTTGCAGTCAATTATTTGAATCCTCAATTCATGGAACCTTTGTACTGCTTGTTTACTGTTTCAGTGGTAAGGTGAAATGAGACACTACTGAAGCCAGTCAGAATTAACATGTGCCAGTCTTCCAATCCAGCCCAACACTTTGTGGTCTAACTCAGCTCATTTGCCATCCCACAAAGTAAACAGGATTGGTTAAAACCATTTTATAGTCCCACTGCATGTGTCACGATGAAGTTCAAATAAACAATCACAGCCCTTGTTAAGAAAAATAATCACATAAATCTAAATACACTTTAATGGAACAAATGATATAAGAAGTTTAGGGGAGGGACACCTGGGTGGCTCAGTCGGTTAAGTGTCCATCTCTTGATTTCATCTCAGGTCGTGATATCATGGTTTGTAAGATTGAGCCCCGCGTCAGGCTCTGTGCTGGCAGCTTGGGATTCTCTCTCCCCCTCTCTCTGCCTATCTCGCCTCTCAAAATAAATTAAAGACATTTTAAAAATTAAAAAAAATGTAGAAGAAAATGTATACCCAAGAAGTCTTTAGTCCGCTAAATGCATCTACCAGTGGAAAACAGTTCTGTAGCTCTAACATGATTTAATGACCAAAGAAAGTCAACCTTTTCTCAATTTTGCCCCTGTAATTTAATAAACATAAAAATATTCATAGAAAATCTAGCTCCCTCAGATTATCTACTACCTCACGCATAAATGGTAGGGATGGCTAATGACTCCTACTTTGCATTTCACAAATGTAGGTATAAATATCCCCAAGTGCCTAAAGTAAGCCACAGACAAATCGTGTGTGGGGTGTTAACAGTAGCCACTGGGCAATGGCCAACTGCTAGGAAAGGATCAGTTCTGAGGTAGGATTCAGGTTCCAGGACTGCCTCTGGGGTCATGCTGAAGCTTCATTCCAGCTGAGACCAAACCCATGCTTACTTAACTTCCTCCTGCCACCCTGCTTCCCTCACTCCCTTTCTCCTGAGACGATTCTCTCAAATCATTTGCACAAAAATTCCGCTCAGGCTGTGCCTCTAAAGAAACAGTCATAGGCATCATATGTCCTAAGTCTGTGTCCACACTGCTTCTCCCAATAATAGTGTGAAATGCTTAAAACCCTTGTCATTTGACCTTTTTGTGCCCAGCCAGTGCTTTCTGAACTTTTGCCTTCCCCTTCATTGCATTCCTCTGAACTTATCCTCTCCATGTATTCCTGGATCCTTTAGCATTTCCCTGTGTTTAACCTTCCCATTAGCTTTGGATTGGATTGAGAGAGGCATTATCCTCATAGGCCTGGAAAAGAACTTCAGAGATGAGTGCCTAAGCATACTGAAAGTCAACTCAATTAAAAGTAGCACAATTTTTCTTTATGTCCAATTAAAATCTGCCCTTTTCTTAAATTTATTATTTATTTTGAGGCAGGAGGAGGGGCAGAGAGAGAGGGAGAGGGAGAGAATCCCAAGCAGGCTCCAAGCTGTCTGTGTGGAACCCAATGTCGAGTCTGACGCTTTAGCCGACTGAGCCACCCAGATACCCCCCCCCCTTCCCAAATCTGCCCTTCTTTATTTCATGCCCATTTCTTGGCTTTGGAGTTGGTCTTTTGTGGGCTAGTAAAGTCTCATAAACAAAGACTGTTCATATAATCTAAGACAGTAAAATTTGACCCACTGGATCTGGGTCTAGGTCATTTTGTTGAAAGTCAGTTCTTCAAAAGTCAATTCACCAAACAGATAATCCTCCAAATGACCAATTTGCTAAAGTTCTTATTTCTCTAACTATTTAGTTTTAATTGGATGGTTCTCATTTGGCTTTTAGAATAGGACTAGGGGCCCAACCAAATAAAATAATCCTTATACCACTATTATGAGGCAAAATGTAAAACAGTCAACTAAAATTAAATACATAGAAAAAAATAAGTACATTCTACAATATATATGGCTTCTGGGAACTTTTTTTAATTGCCTAATATCTTAAAACTGATTTCCATCCATTCATAATCATTTAAATATCCTTAATGTTGAGAACACTGAGAGTTAATCAGTCCCCAGATGGGTTCATTTCCTGTCATTTTTTCCCCCGTATACTAATATGTAAATCACTCCCAACTTAAAAGTTAGTAACATCCTGTAAGTAACTAGTGGAAGAATGTAAGGTAAAGATTTTATTTTCTCCCTTAGATTTTGTTTTTCTTTGAATTTGGAAGGGTACTCTCACCTCTTAAAAACAACTTGGAAGCATGTATCAGAAGATTTAAAAACAATCTTGCCGTTTGAAAATTAACTCAATTCCTGGAAGAAACAGATATATTAGAAAAAACTCAGTTCAGTCTACCTCTTATGTCTTTCTTTCTTGAGGGTGTCCTTTACTCTCATACCACTACCACAAATGCACAACAATGACACCAGATGTGTGGAGATTGTTCCCACACCAAACAGTTCTCTGTGATACCAGCTGAGTGTCCTACAATTTAGCTCAATTCTAACCCTGTCTACCTGGAGATGGTGTCAGATCCCAGAAGTTAAGGGCTCAGTCCCACAAAACGGCCTCCACCCTTTTTTAGGTGTCAGTTGCAAGTAGTAGGTCCCCAGGTTACCCACAGCTTCTGTCTGACTTGGCTACCGATCTAGATTTCCAAGGTACTCTCACCCTTCGCTGAAGTGACACACAGAACCCAGGGCAACACGTTTACCAGTTTATTAAAGGATATGATAAAAATACAGATGAGCAGCCAGATAAGGAGATGCATAAGCTGAGGTCTGGGAGGGTCCTGAGCACAGGAGCTTCTTTCCTTATGGAGTTGGGGAGTGTCACCCTCCTGATATGCAAATGTGTTGGTCAACCTGGCAGCTCTCCAAGCCCCACACAATGGGGATTTTTATATAGGGCTTCATCATGTAGGCATGATCAATCACTAACTCTATTTTCAGTCCCTCTTCCCTTCTCAAGAGAATAGGGGACAGGGGGCCGAAAATTCCAAGCTTCAAATCATGGCTTGGTCTTTCTAGGGATCAGCCCTCATCCAGGAGTCATTTAGAAGCCCACCCAGAGTCACCTCACTGTAGCCCAGGAAATTAAAGGGTTTCAGGAACTCTGTGTCAAGAACTAAGGGCAAGATCAAATATTAGAAAAAAAGATGCTTCTAATATTTTTATCACTTAGGAAATTGCAAAGGTTTTAGGAATTCCGTGCCAGGAACCAGGGGCATAAATAAATTAAATAAATAAATAAATAAATAAATAAATAAATAAATAAAATATTTTATCTCACATCAGATATGAGGACAAAGGTAGATTGCTGAGATATTGGATGTAAAATTTTAAGAAATTTGAAATGAAAAAATCAGAATTAGAGCTAGTTTCAGAAATGGATGGACTCAAAATCCAACCTTTGTTTGCCTGTAGATTCTATTCTTCTTCTTCTTCTTTTCTTCTTCTTTTTTTTTTTTTTTTTTTTTAATAATATAGGGGCCTTCAGGGCAATATTCCTGGTGTCTGCCTCTGATTAACTCAGATTGACTCAGAGTTTAAGCTAAGTAGAATCTACCTCTGGTACTTAGAGCAGAAACAGCTCTACCCAAATCATGAGTTCAAAGCAAAAGAAAATTGATGGTTAAAAAGAAATTTATCCCAACAAGGGAAAGTATTTTTTAGCTGAGAGAAACTAAAGTTATCCCTTCAAAATGATTTAAAATGTGATGTATTTCTATGTTGCTACTACAAATCGTTTTGTTAAAAATATTTAATTATATAAGAAAACGCTTATGATAAAATGTTACATTGAAAAAGCTGGGGAGGGGGGGAGAAACTTAACAGAAACCCATGGGGGAGGGGAAGGAAAAAAAAAAGAGGTTAGAGTGGGAGAGAGCCAAAGCATGAGAGACTCTTAAAAACTGAGAATAAACTGAGGGTTGATGGGGGGTGGGAAGGAGGGGAGGGTGGGTAATGGGTATTGAGGAAGGCACCTTTTGGGATGAGCACTGGGTGTTGTATGGAAACCAGTTTGACAATAAATATCATATATTGAAAAAAAAAAAGAAAAAGAGAAAGCAAAAGCTGGGGGGGGGGGGGGAAGGGGGGAAGAGCAACTGTGAGACTGAATCAGTTTTGACCTGTGAAGACAGAAGAGTCATAGGAGCTCAGGTCTGATGAAGGAGGCCGTGGTGGGGCGGGGAGACACTTTATAAATAAAACAGGAGAGACGGGCAGAGCTCAGATCATGAGACATTTTATAGAGCATAGCACTCATTTTAGTCTTTTTCCCAAGTTCAGTGGAAGACATCATAGGGTTTTTAGCAAGAAGTTTGAAAGATACAATAAATATTTTTAAAGAACCTTATGTTACCGTGTGTAGAGACCCAGTGGGTAGAGAATGAATTAGAGGGACACAAGTACAGAAGTAGGAATTAACAAGATGTCTTTGGGAAAACCAGCACCTTTGTATCTGTGTAGTTCTGTATTTAATCCATACCCAATGACCTCACCACCACATATTACCTATGTTATGCCATTTGGCACTCCACTATGTACACATCAATTTTTCTGAGGGTAGGGACCATAACTCTTCATACTTGGCACCTCTTTCTGTACCAAAGATAGACTAGGCTTGTAAAATGTGTATGAGCTTCAATCAAGACAAAGTTCAAGACTGCAAAGTCTTTGTAAACTTTCCACGTTTTATTAAAACCACATACAATAGATCTAAATTTTTTTCTCCTAGCAAATCATAATCCATTAAATAAAAAAGCGATTCCATCTTATTAAACAGACCATTTGGATTGTAAACTATTGATTCTATAGTTTTTGAGAAATTACAGAGCTCAGACTATATTTGTGAGAAAACCATTATGAATAGCTTAAAAATAATAGCATTCAAGTAAAAATGGCCTTGAGCTACAATGTCATCCGTGATGTTTTTCCATGATTTACAAAATTTTTCATCAGATCCTAAATAAAATCACTAAAAAGATAAATAAAACTTTATTTTCCATCCCATTATGTTAACATAATTTCCCTGATACTTAAGCATATATACAGTTGATTTTTATTACCTCCATATACAAATCTGAGAACAAAAATTGAATTTCTTCTAAACCAAACACACTGGGCCCTTAATATTTAGTAAAGTACTTTGTAATTGATACTATTATTCCTATTTTAAACACAAAAATGAAGTGAGGAAATTGCTCAAGGACATCTAGCTAATTGGTGAATTTACTCCTGACTAGACAGACATTTATTGACAAATCATAATTTAAAATTTTAATGTTCTTGTTATAGTTTCAGATATTTTTAGTGAGCATTAAGCATCTTTTATCTCTAACACTAGATTAGATGCTTCTCTTCTGAACCCTTGTATAGTATTTTGTTCATACAGTTGTCACCATAGTCATGCTATTGCACTTTAGTTATTTTCTTACATTTATTTTTATGTATTTTGAGAGACAGAGAACAAGCCGGGGAGGGGCAGAGAGAGAGAGAGAGGGAGACAGAATTCAAGCAGGCTCCGTGCCATCAGCTCATGAGATCATGACCTGAGCCAAAATCAAGAATCAGACACTTAACCAACAGAGCTTCCCAGGTGCCCCTCTATTGCATTTTAATAACATATTTACTGTCAGTCTCCCAATAAAATATAAAGTCCTCAAGAATAAGGATTGTTTCTTAATTATTAGGCACATAGTAGAAGCTTAATAAATGTTCTATTTCATTTTTTTTCCATAGTAGTAGATGGGAACAGCAAATCATCAGTGAAGTAGAATAATATAATTTGCTAGTACTACTCCACAGAAAGAAGAATGTGGAACATATTTAAATACCAATGGGGAATATCGGACATATTGATTTTGAAACGTGACTATTATGATATTACTTTAAGGAAGCTTTCTTGCGATGGATGTCAGTACATGTTCGTGAAGGGGAAAAAAAGTGGGGTTTGGAAGATGAAGTACACATAGGCAAATTGGCATCATTTGTCTTTGGATAGCATTTCAGCCAAAAGAGACTCAAGACTGCACTGACATAGCCAAATATCATTTAATGCCACTTGTGGCATTTCAAAAATTTCATGGAAAATACAGTTCTCAGGTTTCTTACTTAATAACATGGGTAGTTTCCAGTGATGAGAAAATGCCAAACCTATTTCAATTTTGAGGTTTCAAAATCTAATTTACTCAAAATCAGGTTTTATCATAGTCCCTAAAAATAGTTGCTACTAAAGACTTATAGAAGTATGTTACTTTTACACATGCTTATACTTGCAGAAATAGTGCTAAAAGTTTATTTCAACCTCAGTATTGTTTTGTTTATGCAATCTAATTTAATTTCAATGTGTTTTGGTTTCTTAGCAAAAATATATTTAGACAAAAGAAAAGTAGATCCAAGAAAACTCAGCGTTCAAGTTAGAAAGCACAAAATTAATTTAATTCATTCAATAAATACTGCAAAGTATTTACTTGACTACCTTGTAAATTGTTGCATTTCTAATTTAGTCAGCATATGCCTTTTCAATACTCACCTGGT
This sequence comes from Leopardus geoffroyi, assembly GCF_018350155.1. NCBI lineage: Eukaryota > Metazoa > Chordata > Mammalia > Carnivora > Felidae > Leopardus > Leopardus geoffroyi. Next base: position 99,938,439 of record NC_059327.1, on the reverse strand, counting down.
TGTGTGATTACTCAACTAAAGAGATGCGGTAATTCTAGAACTATGTTGTCATAATTTTTTTTTATTTATTGGTGATTTTGACTGCTTTTAGTTTTGATCTGTTGGAATACAATTGGATAGATGGTTGTTTAAATGATGTAATATTTTTCTTCATAAAATAGCAATCAGTTACATTTATTGCTCAAACTGCTCTATGCCAGAAAGGAATCTTGTTTAAAGGTTACCTAGTGGCCTCTGAGGAAATAATTTGCAGCTTTCAACTTCTCCCTAACATCCAAGTTACTTTACTCTCTCTCGTTTTTTTGTTTTCTTTCCCCTTTCTTATCCCTTTTCTTCTCCTAGCTTTCAAAGGTCTTTTGATTGTTTTCAGTATTTGCCTTTTCTCCTCCATTGTATATTAAAATTTCTGGGGAATCTTGGATTAATGTAATTGAATGCTTCCTATAAGGTAAACAGCATGGAAGACAAAAATTGTAGTCATTCAACAGGTGAAGTCTATATTTGGAACACTTCCATTTCCCTGGTGTTACCACGAGCTATCAGTCCTAGGGGTGGGGCCCCATAATCCTCATGTGTTTTTTTAGTTTTTTGTCATTTCTGAGAGTTTCTCTGAACTAATCCCATTTAACAAGGCTCACAGACTGAATTTCAGAACAGTCCTCTTCAGAACTGACTACGGGAGAAAAGCCTAGGTAGAAGAAAAGTGCAGAAAATAAAGCTAATGGCACTTCTGTCTCTCTCTGTCTGTCTCTGTCTCTGTATCTCTTTCATGTTTACTCTTCAATATTCATAGCCCCTTCACTGGTAGAGCTGGCCTCAAATTTCTTCTAACCTCATCCTAAAATGAACACTAGGTGTTTTAACTACATAACTTACTTTTTGTCAAATCAGGCCATTTTTTCTGAATCAAAAGTCTCTCATCAGGACACAATTTCCACCATTATTTGTTGGATGGCATCTCTTTTTAATAATTTAATACCCTCTGCCCTAATGTTTCCACTCTTAAGGCAACCCACTGCTACACGCACCAGTAACTAAAGTGTTTTACAATTGTAGGCAGTGGTCTCTGTTCCCTTGAAATGTCAGGGCCACTGGGATCTTCGAGGAAGAGAGATTCTGTGGGTTCTCCCACAGCGCTTTCTTTTTTTTTTTTTTTTAATTTTTTTTTTTCAACGTTTATTTATTTTTTTTGGGACGGAGAGAGACAGAGCATGAACGGGGGAGGGGCAGAGAGAGAGGGAGACACAGAATCGGAAACAGGCTCCAGGCTCTGAGCCATCAGCCCAGAGCCTGACGCGGGGCTCGAACTCATGGACCGCGAGATCATGACCTGGCTGAAGTCGGACGCTTAACCGACTGCGCCACCCAGGCGCCCCAACCCACACTGCTTTCAAGGCGTGTCTCAACCTCTAGGGATTGCCACACACATCTATTCTCATGTATTTGGCAGTTGGTTCTGTCAGCTTCCATAATGTCAGCTACAGTCATGCTTACTACTCTGGCTAGTATAGTTCAATGTACTTTAACTGCTGCCTTCTGGAGATAAAAATCTAACTTTTTACTTTGACACCAAAAGAGAGGTGTTTGTTTGTTTGTTTGTTTGTTTGTTTTAAATTTAGTACATTGGAAGAGAATTTAAAGATAAGCAGAGTTCATCTGTATCTTTTTAAATTGTATCACATAGGTAGAATTCAGGTCAACTATAAATTACTAATAGGCATAAAAGTAATAAGCGTATTTATCATTATTTTAAAGTTCTCTAAAAGGTTAAGAAAGAGTAAGATGACAAATATGAATAAAAATACTGAACTGCAAGATGAAAATGGAACATCTCTAAGATGGATGCTATAACAGTAGACTCCTGCCACCTTTTGAAAGGAAGTCACATAACTCTTCAGAGCCTACGTTTGCTTAACCGTAAAATGGGAATAATAGCTCTGAAGTTTAAAAGAAATACGTTTTATCAAAAACCTCACATTAACATAAAAGTGGTCTGTTGTTATTTAACAAATACGTTTAAATGTCTAGTACACACAATGCTTGGCCTTGCTAGCAAAAAGAGTAAGAGAAAGAAAACCAAGCCTTCCTCTATGTACACATTACATTCACACTAGTGAAAGAGACAGAGTATATAAGATTTCTCACGTATAAGGCAAGACAGATGGTAAAAGGAGCTCTTTCAGAGACACCACAAGCTGCTATAGAAACTGAGCCTTGGAGAAAGTAATACAGTAGTTAACCCCTTATCTGTAGAGGATACATTCCAAGACTTCCGGTGGATGGATGCCTGAAACTGTGGATAATACCAAACACTATATATATACTATGTTTTTCCCTAGACACATGTACCTATAAGAAACTTAAACATATAAATTAGGCACAGTAAGAGAATAACAAGAATAGCTAATAATGAAATGCAAAAAATGTAACAATATCCTGTAACAAAAATTTTGTGAATGTGGTCTTTTTCTCTGTCTCTCTCTCTCTCTGTGTCTCTCAAAATACCTTATTGTACTGTACTCACCCTTCTTCTTGTGATGATGTGAGATGGTAGAATGCCTACCGCGATGAGATGAAGTGAGGTGAATGACGTAGGCGTTGTAACATAGCATTAGGCTACTGTGGACCTTCTGACCATGATTCTGAAGAGGATCATCTGTTTCTGGAGGATGACTGGCAGTGGATAACTGCAACCGCGAAAAGTGAAACCGCGGATAAGCGGGGAACACTGTACTACTTGGGATTCTGGGAAGGTTCGTGAAAGAGCTAATTTTTTATCTGAGCCTTAAAGGGGAAGGAAGCATGGGGTGGAAAATTTACTTACATAATGACAATTACAACCAGCAAGCCAGTAAGATCAAACTGATAGCAGTCAGCTAGCTGACTAGCAACATGCCATCTTTATTATTTTCAGGATAGAGTTGAGATGAGCATGGGGGGAAAGACTGAACTGAAAAAGAAAAAAAAAACTGTTCACCCACAGTATAGATCCACACAACATTTTTAGAGGATCAACCAATTTTGATAGAGTTAGTAGAAGTTAGCTTGCAAAATTTAAAAGGAATTCTTAGAGAAATTATTTACCGTAGTAAAAATATCATGTCATTAGGTCATACAGAAGAACAGTTAAATAAAAAGTAGGTGAATATGTATGTGTGTACCTACATGTTGTATAACAGATCTATCTGTGTATCTATCTGAATATGTATATGTGCTTACGTGTTGCGCAACAGATCTATCTGTAGCCCCTGCTTGGTGTCCACAGACATAATTTAGGTTACCATGTCTTTATAGCCAATGGAATAAATTTGTTTAAAATTGCTTTGATTATTTAAACTAATTTCCCAATTGCAGTATGCGTACAGATTTCCCTTTCTTCCATGCTGAACTTTTCTCCAAGTGGTTTGCTAAGAATCAGCCTTATTCAGATTCCCTGAAAGTCTTGTCCTGGCTCATATACAATATCTCTCCTAACAGTCCTTGAGTTCAGACAATTTGAATCCCACATGTGGAGAAAACATTTATAAGTGAAAGTTGATCTGCCCCTAAACAAAGCAAACAACATAGGCAAGGTCCTCAGCGGAAGAAGGAAAGGCCAGGTCCAGAAAATGGAGGTGGGACACTAGGAGGTCATTTCCACGGGCAGCTGCCTGTTGATTCCAGAATGTACATGTGTACATTGATGCTTGCTCTTATCTTAGGTTAGTATATCCTATGTATATATGACATGAATATGTGAAATTTGAAATTTGACACACACACACACAGAAGTTTCCTGAATCAATTACCACATTTTACTTTGAGGAGAGAGGAAATACTGCAATTTAAAGTTGCACCATCCTCTTTCTTGGCTGAATGGAGTCCCCAGGGAGCCAGCTGTCTACGTGGAGGCTGTTCTCCTTCCCTTTGTGATGTTGGTCAAATTATTTAAAATGTTCAAGTCCTCAGTGTTCTTATGTTAAGAGTGATACCAATACAATAGAGCTGTTTTGAATATGAAATGGAATAACCTGTGTAAAGCACTTAGCATAGCTTCTGGTAACATAAATATAAGCTAGCATTATAAAATTTAATTATTGAATATAAATACCATCTTAACAACAGTGCTAAATTCAGGATCCCAGTTTGGGAAGACAGGACAAGAGATATAACTTTGGGAAGGTATATGGGGAATGATATATGGGGAAGATACCCAGTAATGCTACTGTCAGGGTAGATATTATGCATCAGTAATTTACCAAAAAGGTATTTGTCATGCTCTAATTTTCTCTTTCTCATCACAAAAATTATATACATTTTTGTTGCCAATTAAATAAATTATTTTATTTGCAAAGACTTTTTAAACTAAACTCTAGAGAAATATGAGCTAGGTCCCTAGAAAGGAGTAACAGAAATGAAGCCACTAACTCTCTCTTTGACTTTGAGAAAATAACTGTCTTTAAGTTTCTTAAGTTATGCAGAGAAATAACTAATTCTAATAATTAATAATAATTATGATATTTCAATAAATTTTGTTATTGTTCTGGCTTAAAACTGTATAGTACCTTCAGTTAGCTCTGACTTATTAAAGGCCTTAGACTTCTCAATGAACTTACTCCAAAAAAAAATGTGCCCACAATAAAAATGTTAATCCAGCATGATTCACGTCTAAAATTCTTCTTGAGAATTAGGAGAGACAGTATGTTGAAAGTACATTACCCAGGTACACCTCACTCATTGTTGCTTAGCGGACATCTCAAGGGAAAAAAAAATACTGGCAAAAGACCTGGCTGACTGAAACATTGAGAGAAATCATACACAGAGGAAGTGTTCTATTTCCTTTGTTCTTTATGTGTTCTATAAATATTTCATGTATTTATTAAAGCTGTGTTATTGCTGGAAGCCAGCCTTCTCCCTTGTTTAATTCTTCCCCCATCCTTGAACGTTAGAAATGTTTGAAATATAGAGCGTCTGCATTCCATGTGCATGTTTTGTTAATAGACAACACATGAAAATTACGGGTGAAGATTTCTTTAAAGGAGGAGAAAGGGAAATATTTAGGATGGCTGGGAAGAAAGAAGTCTCACAATACCCTGGAGGTGACCTTGGAGCAATAGCATTTATCAAAATTCTATGAATTAAAAACTGAGAAATTCCAATAAAAATGAGAGTCAGCTTTTTCTTCTCAAAGCTGTGTTTGTCTTCCTTGGCCCATGTAGCAGGAAAGTCATGGTTTGAGGGGCTTCATTAGAAAATTGCCTGCGGGTGGTTCATCACTAGTTGTATTTATTTCAGTGCTAAAAGGGCAGATTTCCTGTTTAAATAGTATGCATCTTTGAGGGCAAGAGACCACTATTGGAAACATCAACAAAATCATTCCATTCACTAACATTTTAAACCCAGGAGATAGAATAATGGAAGGAATCAATAAATCAGAAGTCAACATGGAGTTCTCTTCCTTTGGGGACCCCGAAGATCCTGTTGTTTCAGTCTCATCTGGGCTGTAAAATGAACAGAAACAAGTGGAAATATCCCATCTGGTCTTTGGAGGACATGGGCTTCAGCCTTCCTTTTTTACACATGAACATCACCGTGGGACTATGTGCCATTTTATTTCATCTCAACATAGTATCACGTGTGTTCTAAAACAGAATTAATAAATTGAAAGGTGCAATTTGTTGCACATTGAGGGAAAAATAGTACACTATGAAAGTGGATACCAAAACCCATCTGCACAAGTTAAAAAGTGCCAAAATCTACGGTGAATTCCATGCTACGTTGTGTCTTCTGCAGAAAGCATCTATGCTGCTGCAACATGTGCTTATCACAGTGTGATAAGCATTGGACATATGTTATCTCATTTATCTTCAAAGGGTTTGATGACTGTCCATTTACTAAGAAAGAAACCAATGCTCAGAGAGATTGAGTACTTGTCCAAGTTCACAGAACTGGTATACGTGGAAACCTGAATTTCAACCTATGCTTGCCCAATTGGGTAGCTGAACACTTAGCTACTACAGATCCTCCAGTATGCAGTTATATGGCTATACTCATTTAATGAACAAGGCTGGTTCAATGCTTATTACCAAAGTTCCAAGAAAGGCAGTTATCTCCACTGATTGGCATACCTATATCCTGGATCATAGTATCACAGAAGCTCAGGGGTATTTAATGCTAGCATTATTATACAATGCCCAGTCTTCCAAACTGGGATACTTTTGTGAATTGAAGACTGTGCCAATGATACTTTGCTAGGAAAACGGCTATAAGCCAGTATTGGTCAAGTAAACTGGAATGTTTGTTCATTCTGTTTATAGACAATTTTGGTCAATCATCATATAATGTGTGACTTTTCTAGCATTACACTAATACTAAGAACTGCAATTTAATACTTGCTTCTAAGACTCAGATTTGTTTATAGGTGTTATCTTTATCATCTGCACTTAACTCTTCAGGTAGAAATTATTATCTCTACTTTAAAATATGAGAACAGAGTTGCAGAGTAAACAGGTGAGTTGAAAAAGGGTATTTAATTATTAACAGGCAAAGCTGGGATTCAGTGCCAGGTTTTTGATATTACCCCTTGTCACTTTTCTTTTGTCTTTCTTATCTCCTATACCCCCAGAAAAAGCTGGTCAACAGATGGCTATGCAACCTATTTCGCAGTTATTTTAGTCATGTAAAATTCATCAATTTTTAAGGAGGAACTTTAGTAGATAATCCATGTAAGACATCGTAGCAAGATGGCAGAATAAGCAAATATGACTATCTTCCTTCCCACTTCAAATTCTTAGAAATGACCAAATGCGGAATTTTAAAAGAAATATCATTATTATCACTAGAAAACTACAAACGCTGGCAGACTAAAATTCTGGGAGAATTATGAAAGAAGATAAAGTTGATGGGACCAGATTGTCAAAAGATCCATAGTTCAAACCATTTTTGGGAAAGCCTGCTGAAGATGCAGGAGGGAATCTAAGGCACACCATGTTCACAGACAAATAATGTAAAGTAGAAGAGTTCCTTTTGGCAATTGTCAGGATGAATCAGTGGGGCTCTGATTCAGAAAAGTTGATAGGTGTTTATTAACTTCAGTTAATAGGTGCTTCCTCTTATGTTTTTGCTGATAAATAGGCATCAGAGATTCTTCTCCAGGCTAAAGCAGTGAAGGTGTGGCCATCTAGGACAAAGGACTGTGGCAGGGCTAATATGCAGCTGGAACAGACTAGCTGAACCAGTTGTTAAAATATTGTAGGACTTCTTTTTGAGAATGGACAAATTGACAAATGGACACTGCTCTTAGGCCCCTATGTGCTGCTCACTGCTTCAGCCCACAACCATCTCTTCCAGGACCCTTAGATTTCCTCCCAACTCAACAACCAAAGGGTAGTAGTTTGGCATTACCAGGGACTGCAAGATTCCAGTCTGAGGCTCTGGCCAGTATCCATTCCGGCTGTTCACTACCTGTGCCATACAAAGTAGAGCAGATGGTAACAGGCTTCTCAGATGTTTGCTTTCTCCCCCTTTTTAACACATGTTCTTTTATGCTTACAAGTGGCTGTATAACTTGCTTCAAGCCAATAAAATGTGTAAGGAAATTTCAGTATTTTACTAAAGAGGATAGAGGCTTGTATTCTTTGTATGACTATTTTTTATTTATTTATTTATTTATTTATTTATTTATTTATTTATTTTACATGTATTTATTTTTGAAAGACAGTAAGGCAGAGCATGAGCAGGGGAGGGGCAGACAGAGAAGGAGACACAGAATCCAAAGCAGGCTCCAGACTCTGAGCAAGTGTTCAGCACAGAGCCCGACGCAGGGCTCGAACCCATGAACTGTGAGATCATGACCCTAGCTAAAGTTGGGTGCTCAACCAACTGAGCCACCCAGGCGGCTGTATAAATGTATAACTATTTTTTAAATACAAAATGACAAACACACAAAGATTTTCTTTTACTAGGTATGAATCAACAGCTTTTTTCACCATCTCATCTATTTCAGTCATACAATCTAATATCAGATCAAAACAATCTAATGTGTTTTGTAAATGGTCTTTCTTCAAATATTAGATAAACACAATTATAATGTCATTCTTATAATGTCACTCCAAAATGGAAACATTCAGAAAATGTATTCTTCACCTTCCATGGTGAATCCTGAAGCTTCATGTTGAAATGTTAGACTCCAAACCGAATAGATTTCCTGTCAGCCTAGGTGCCCTAGGGACTACAATAAATATTTGTTTGGTATCATTAAGATCTGTAGAATGACTATTAAAACACCAAAACAAAGCCTGACTTAATCTACCAGCAGTTAAGTACTTTATAGTTCTCCTTTGGTAGTATCTCCTAACTGGTAACATCTAAGAAGAACGGGATCCCACTCACCTGGAAGCTAAGGTCAGTAAATCACCACCCCACTCTGCCTTTCCATAAAATAACTCTCAGAAATGGCATCCACCACTGATCAAGATTTCTCTAATATAAAGATGGCCAATAAATAAACAACAACGAAAATGGAAAGAAGGCTTAATAGACATTGAGGATAAATTTTAAAATTCCAACATCTGCTTAAGAGATCCAGGAAGGTTGGATAAAGGATATAAAGGGGAAAAATATTTCTCAGAGCTTATGACCTGCTAAAAGCCACACAATATAAATTATCAAAGACAAACTCACACATTCTCAAATTTCAAAATAATGATAAAGAGAAAAATTTATTTTTATTTAGTTTATTTTATTTTCAATATATGAAATTTATTGTCAAATTGGTTTCCATACAACACCCAGTGCTCATCCCAAAAGGTGCCCTCCTCAATACCCATCACCCACCCTCCCCTCCCTTCCACCCCTCCATCAACCCTCAGTTTGTTCTCAGTTTTTAAGTCTCTTATGCTTTGGCTCTCTCCCATTCTAACCTTTTTTTTTTTTTCTTCCCCTCCCCCATGGGTTTCTGTTAAGTTTCTCAGGATCCACATAAGAGTGAAAACATATGGTATCTGTCTTTCTCTGTATGGCTTATTTCACTTAGCATCACACTCTCCAGTTCCATCCACGTTGCTACAAAGGGCCATATTTCGTTCTTTCTCATTGCCACGTAGTACTCCATTGTGTATATAAACCACAATTTCTTTATCCATTCAGCAGTTGATGGACATTTAGGCTCTTTCCATAATTTGGCTATTGTTGAGAGTGCTGCTATAAACATTGGGGTACAAGTGCCCCTATGCATCAGTACTCCTGTATCCCTTGGGTAAATTCCTAGCAGTGCTATTGCTGGGTCATAGGGTAGGTCTATTTTTAATTTTCTGAGGAACCTCCACACTGTTTTCCAGAGTGGCTGCACCAATTTGCATTCCCACCAACAGTGCAAGAGGGTTCCCGTTTCTCCACATCCTCTCTAGCATCTATAGTCTCCTGATTTGTTCATTTTGGCCACTCTGACTGGCGTGAGGTGATATCTGAGTGTGGTTTTGATTTGTATTTCCCTGATGAGGAGCGATGTTGAGCACCTTTTCATGTGCCTGTTGGCCATCCGGATGTCTTCTTTAGAGAAGTGTCTGTTCATGTTTTCTGCCCATTTCTTCACTGGGTTATTTGTTTTTCGGGTGTGGAGTTTGGTGAGCTCTTTATAGATTTTGGATACTAGCCGTTTGTCCAATATGTCATTTGCAAATATCTTTTCCCATTCATTCCATTGGTTGCCTTTTAGTTTTGTTGGTTGTTTCCTTTGCTATGCAGAAGCTTTTTATCTTCATAAGGTCCCAGTAATTCACTTTTGCTTTTAATTCCCTTGCCTTTGGGGATGTGTCGAGTAAGAGATTGCTACGGCTGAGGTCAGAGAGGGCTTTTCCTGCTTTCTCCTCTAGGGTTTTGATGGTTTCCTATCTCACATTCAGGTCCTGATAAAGAGAAAAATTTAAATGCAATTGAGGAGGCTGAAAAAAGTTACAGGCTCAATAAACAAGAGTAAGTTGTTGTTATTGTTTTAATAAAAACTCTGGATCTAAAAGACAATGGAATATTGGTTTTCAATTTTTGATAAAATTTTTTCCATCCTAGAAATCTATCCCCTGTGGTGATTGCTGGAGATAATGAATTCAGCAGAAATATTATTCCACTGGCATAAATGAATTTTTCACTTAATAAGATGTGTCATAGTAAGGAAACAACTATTTGATACCATTTATATCTCATGTTCCTTCAATCTAAAGACCGCTGTCTTTTGGATGTAATTTGCCACCTTTATAGGCATCCCAGTTATAAGATGGCTGTTCGTTCTTGACTCATATCTATATTACAGAAGAAGAAGAAGGTAAAAAAAAGAAAAAAGCGGGGGGGGGGGGCGGGAAGCCTATCCTATATGGGAAATTCTACTCAATATGGTGCCCTTTCGTATCCATACCCAGAAGATTTAACCTACAACTCTGTGGCCAGATCTGTGCTATATGCTTTGGGGAGGAGGAAAATTTTCTTCTATCCTTCTAAATTATTTGGCTGGTCTAGTAATAAAATTAACAATAACAGGAGAAAAACACATTTAATAATATATGTAAGGGGCCCATAAAAATATGAGTCAGAGAGTTGAGACTTCTAGGCAGTCCTGAGCTAAGGAGAAAGGGATAGGGGTTTGGGACTTCAAAGGAAAGGAAATCAATTCACAAGGAAAGGGGAAGACAAATATTTGGTAAACAAGCTATGTGGAAAAGTATTTCTTGTATAAAAAGTTACTTTAGTAATAGTTCTCTTCTTGGTACAGGCTCCATATCTAAATTATTGTAGGCAATTAATGGGGGAAGTAAAAAAAGACTCTTCTTGAGTCTTGTTGGCCTTGATTGTCTTCAGCTCAAAATAATCTTCATGCTAAAGTGGCACAGTCTGGGGTAGCCTGTCCTGGACCCCATCATGTGCCACCCCTAATTTCAGTAAAGGCTGGGACATTAAGAAGAGACATTTCTACTTTAAACACAGTTGAGGTTACAATAACAAGGAGAAATGAGAGAATGGATAACGTGAGTAGGAAATTAGCCGAGTCTGCCTGTGATTTTCCTTAGTGTGACTCAACACTTCTGGTCTTCCTCTCCTTCAAGGTCCACACCATTCAATGTGTGTAGAAATGATGACCCGTGCATCTGGAAATAAACATACATGACAATCTCACAAAATATGTGTAAATAACTCCTTTTGAAACATCGAGCTAAACATACAATTATGAAATTACTATAGTTTTAACAGTAAGGATTTTACTTAAAAGACCCCAACGCCAGAATGCTCAAGTAAAAGAATTGACATTTACAGATATAAATTTCATTTAAAACTCAAAAATCTTAAACTTCAGGATTATATTCTGAATTCTGTCAGTCCCCAAATATTAATGTATGTTAGGTTTTATTAGACAAGAAGAGTACCTAGCTCCAAATTGAATGGGAATGAACTTTAAGAACTAAATTTGCCCATTTATGATAATATTCTGCTCCTTTAAACTCTAAAATATTGATTAAAATTGGATCTATATTTTTAATGGAACTTTTCCAGTCATTTGAAGAAAATTGATTAGAACTTTATACTTACCCAAATCAGAAATTTCCTGTCAACTGGTAAAAAATAATCAGTATATTAATTTTATTTTTATTTTTTTAACATTTATTTATTTTTGAGAGAGACGGACAGAGTGCAAGTGGTGTAGGGGCAGAGAAAGAGACACCGAATCCTAGGCAGGCTCCAGGCTCTGAGCTGACAGCACAGAGCCCAAAGCAGGGCTCGAACTTATGAACCCAAGATCATGACCTGAGCAGAAGTCAGATGCCTAACTCACTGAGACACCCAGGAGTCCCATAATTTTCATTTCATTTTAACTAACCAGTTTTTGGTTTTGTTGTTTTTTTGTTTGTTTTTTTTTTTTGCTATTACATAGGCATAGCTAGATTTACTTTATATGTACATTTGGAGTGCTTAATATAATTAGCTACATGCTTTATTTTGTTTAATGCTCACAAAAAACATACAATGAAGCAAATAACTCAGTGAGATAAAGTAATTTCTCTAAAGTCACACAACTTGTGAGGGAAAAACTGATGTTTGAACTGAGGTGAGCTGACACCAGAACATAATTAATCACTAAACAATTGGCCTTTTCTAGACATTATTTCTATTAATCTTTAGAACAATTAAAGTGGGATTTTGTTGTTGGTTTCACTTTTCGAACCTTTAAGAGACTTTCTCTGTTGGGAGAATCCCTCGCCCTCTGAGTCCTGCTGGAAACAAGATAGGTTCTTGGCCTAGAGGGAGCTAAACAAGCCAGAGCTCCATTTTCCAGCCTTCCTTGTCAACTCGCTCCCCACTTTCCTACTAACATCCAGTCTCACCGGAGCCTGGCTTGCAATGGGGAGCTTTGCCTCTCATACTCTGGGGATGGCAGCAGCAACAGTGGTGGCTGCTGACGACAGGCAGGCCTCAGAGGTGGAAATTGCATAGAAGTTACCCTGGGAGAGCTCATTGGCTCAAAGCTGGGGTGTGATGGCAGCGGGCAATTTCCTCATTAACATGGTTTTGATCATTGCTTTTGACTGCTTGCCTCCAGGCTAATATCTCTGTAAGTCACCCAGTATTATTTTAGTAAGCTGAAGACTCAAAGACAAACAAACAAAGAAACAAACAAACAAAAGACTCAGTTTAGAGTACGAGTTATGAGCACAGGCCCAGATCTGCCACATCCTAGCTGTGTGACCCTGGGCAAGTAACTTAATCCCTATGCTCTTCACTTTCCTCATCTGTCACAGAGAATAACAATAATAATGTGGGGGTTAAATGTGTTTGCAGTATTTTGAAGATTCCATGGCACAGAGAAATTTCCATAATGGTCCACTGTATTATTGGACCAGTTTTCTCATTAATTAGGAAAAGCCTGTTTCTTGCAACCAGGAGGTATGACCACTAATTATTAATAGTTTTGATTTTCATGAGAAACTGAGGCTCAGAGGAGCTACTTAAGGTTATAAATTTAGAGGAAAGTGGATGCAGCAATTTTAGAATAAACTTAGACCTGAACTACAAACTTAGTAGTTCTTTGTATTGTCCTACTTAATATAGGATGGCTTAAAATATCCTTATACCAAACAAGTAGAAGTATCCTCATTTAAATGCAGTTGGCTGGGAAAGGGGAAAGAGTTTGACTAGAAAAATTTCCTTTAACTCTATTATTATTACATTTAGGAGACCTTCTACCAGACTCAAATCCCAATCCCCAATTAAGCCACAAGAAAAATGTGCCTGTGTATATAAGATATAGCATGAACCCAATAACTTAATAATTCTGTTTATTAAAACTGTCTTGAAGTTAATCCTATTATAGCTATCTAGTACCCTGAAAGCATACGAGATTACTAAAACAGAATGTGTGTAGTTTTTCTGTAATTTTTTTTTCCATCTCATTTTCTTGGCTTCAGAATTCAGTAAGCCGCAAATCTCCACTCTCTTTCTGATACTAAATGTAGCAAGGTTAGCAGAAACTCTTGACATAAGGGCTTATCTTTCCCCCTACACTCACCAGCCAGAATTTCATCAATCTTGCCGTGGCTGCAAAATAGAAGTGTGTGTTCCAAACAAAACAGTCAAGCATTTCACATTGGAGCAAGGCTTCTTTGCCATAGTAGAAACTCTTTATACCTTCATCAAGGAAATCATCAGAAAAAGGGTTGCTTTCAACTTGATATTTCCTTTTGTACAAAGCCAGACTTAAATAAATGCATTTCTCTTCCTTAAACGATGCTGTAATATCTTTCCTGTCTCCAAAGCTAAATGTGATGATTTGATGGGAAACCCAGGAAATAGTCTTTGATAGTACACATTGTAATTGCATGATTTACATACTTTTATGCAGAGCTAATCATCAAGAATCATATACTGAATATTATTTAAATTGTTTCTTTTATAAATTGGGGCATTGTTTTATTCTTTTCTATTTTAAGTTAACGTTTGAATTTTAACAGAATACCAAAATTTAGCATTTCTTTTGTAGGGAATTTTAAATATGTTTTAAATGGGAATGTATGTCATTATTTTCAATTTCTCAGTGTCGTGTCGTATTATTTTTTTATTTATTCTTATGATCACCAGTAAGGCATACATTTGATGAGCAAAACTAATGAATTCTCAGCTTATTAAATCAAGCCAATGTACGTTATTGAAGATATTGATCTTTAAAATACGTTTGTGCAATATTTGATTAAGTGATATTTCTGAAATAGAAGCTATTCTCTTTTATGACCTGGAATAATAACTTTGTTGTTTGCAGTGTATTTAAAACGTATAAAGTGCTTTTACATTGATTTTCTCCTTGAAATCTAACAACCTTATAAGCTTCCTATAGAAGTCTTATTGTTACATTATCAGTGGAGAAGATGAGGCCTAGAGAGGTTAAATTGCATCCACTACAGGAGGGGACAGGTGGAGGACCGGGGGCGGAAGAAGTCGAGCAATAAATGGCAGAGCTGGAACTTGAATCCATTATTCTAAAATGAGGATTCAGTGTCCTTCCCATTACAGCCATTTCTCTCGTTCTGCCAGTGAGTTCATGTGACAGTTTGAAAGGGAAGTAAGTTGCTTTATCTCAGGAAACTTACTCTGGCTGCCAGCCTTGCGGCAGAATATGCAAAGCTTTGTCTCAGCCCCACCTGGAGACAAACAGGATCCCAGGGTCCCTGACAGCCGCTCCCCCTTCTCTGGCCGGGCCTGAGGGCATGGAGTGCCCGGCACCGGCACCGTGCTAGTGCCAAGGACAGGTCTGATATCTGGTTGTTAAAGGAGTGAGTGATGGATGCCTGGATGTGCTTGTGATCTCTTGGAAAGATCGCTCACCTAACATCCAAGACGTTTGCCAGAGATTCAAGGGGGAGCCTTCTGAGTTCTGCATCACAGTGACATTCTTTTTCTTTGAGAGGTTTTTTCATACATAAATGAGGGGTTGACAGAGACAATTAAATATGTCCTAATGTCTATAATTGTTGTGAGGCAACATTTTACCCTGGAGGTGACCTCTCTTTTACCTATCAGTTTTCAGGTACTTTTTTGTTTGTTTGTTGTTTGTTTTCATGCTTCTCTCCCTCTCACCTAAGCAGTGTGGAGTTTACTTTGTGATCATCCTTTCTCTGTGAAAACTAAAAGTCTCTCATCCATGTAGATCAGCTCTTATTACTTTTATCAAAGGAACACTATACGCTAATTTGTAGGCTGGGTTTACCTGACTCAGTGAAATCATTTCTGTACCAGAAAATTGGTATTTTATTAAAAGGTGGTATTTTAAAAACGTACTTAGTCGAAACAGGCAAACCATAAGAGACTCTTAAAAACTGAGAATAAACTGAGGGTTGATGGGGGGTGGGAGGGAGGGGAAAGTGAGTGATGGGCATTGAGGAGGGCACCTGTTGGGATGAGCACTGGGTGTTGTATGGAAACCAATTTGACAATAAATTTTGTATTTAAAAAAAATGTACTTACTGATCTTGGCACTGTTTTGGGGTTTAAAAACAAGAAAAGAAAAAAAAAAAAACACCAGAACACCAACAAACAGAACAAAATAACCCTTTCCCTCAATTTTTGGATGAGTGATACAATTTTTTTTCCCATAGTTTGAGAAAAGTCCACATTTCATGCTTGTAGCATAAAGAAGTAAGAGAGGTGCTTTTCCCATTAAGCCTCTGAGGTATGAAGTTGCTTCTGTGTTTTGAGTGGCATCAGCACATAGATTGGGCACAACAGTATCAGAGTTGAGCAGGATTCGAGGTTACTTTGTAATGTATCTGACACTCTGTTGGCATGGCAGTTACATGTACAGATAATAAGGACAGATTTCTTATTCCTGGAAACAATGGTTTTCATTGCCTGCCTCTTTATCCCCATAAACCAGCTAGGATTTTATTTCTTCAACCTGTTTTCTTTTCATGAGGTGAATCTTCATGTGACATATATGAAATATTGACTTTTAAGTTAGGTTTGCATTGTCCTTACAAAACAGAATCTTCAGAAACAAAACATTTAAACCTTTTTCAGAAGAAAAACATGGAATCAGAAATTATTTTCCTCCTTCAGAAAGAAAATAGCTTATAACCAATGAATTGTCTCAATAGCTAGATTTATGATTACCAAGGATAAAAAGATAAGAAACTTTGAATAACATGTAGAGTTCATATACATCTATTACAAGACACACATTTAAATGACTTATGCTTATTTGAAAATTTGTTTCAAATGATTTACAAAGTCATAGAATGATAGCTAGTTATCTAATATGAAAATCAGTGATGAATTATGTATTGATTCCAGTTTTATCTATAACATAAAACTTTACACTAGATGATCTGATTGTCCCTTTCCAATTCCAAACTACAGTGATTTATCTCTCTTCCAAAGAGGCATATTAATTTTATAAGTAAGTTACTTTCTTCTATAGTTTCTTAAATGCTTTCATGAAAGTGTCTCCTGTACTCTTGAAAACCTCATAAAGCCTATCATTAATATAATAATCAACAAATATTAATAGTATGTTAATTATGTTCAAGACACCACAAACTATAAAAGATCCAAAGAAAAATAAGACATCATTAATAACTTTAAGGAACATACAACATTGAGAGACAATAAATACAGGAAAAATCAAATAAAACCATACAAACATTAGATAAATGATATCATGAGGGATGGCATGCCTGATTTAATTGTATGTGCCACAAGAGCTGAGTCCATAGGAAGAAGAGCTATTTGGGTCTGAATGGAACTAGGGATTCTTATGAAAAAGCCATTTGATTTGTATCTTGAAGGATGGGGGAAATTTGAAGAAGTAAAGGGAAGATCCATGGCAATCATAGCTACTACACTTAGAGCTTTTAGAGTATGTTAGATATTTTTATACAGTAACTTGACAAGATATTATGACAGTATTCTTATTCTTATTTTAAGTGAAGAAAATAGAACTCTTAGAACTAACACTCATATTCTGATCTTTTGATTTCCAATCTAATGTTCTTACCTATGCTTTAACTGGGATTCTAAAAATGTATTATTTCTTAATTCTATTACTTTGTATTGTTTTAGTTTTGTTTGGAAACAGATTAGAGGATTAATTAATATTGCAATTGCTAACTCTTATTCTGAATTATACCTTTCATATAAGTGACTGTGGTTTTGCTATTCTTATTAACAGAAGAGGATGCTGAAGCCAAAAAACTTTCTAAGTGGGGATTAAAATCAAGAATGTAGAAAACTGCACGGCACTAGACTACAAATTTTGTCTTAAATAGTTTATAGAAAGAAAAACTTCCAGAAATGTTGATCGTACAGCTTTTCTTTCACAGATGGCCAATTATTATCTTTTTCACCCCAAAGAGTTCATGAACCTTTATAAATCCTTAACATACACATAGAAACTAATGTACCTAACAAGAAACTCTGATTGCTATTATTATTTAGAAATCAATATGTAATTTTTAAGTGTTAGCCCTGTGCCAGATATCAAGCCCATTGCCCTCATGTTATCAAAAAAAGAAAGAAAGAAAAAAAGAAAGAAAAGAAAAGAAAAAAGAAAAGAGAAAAGAAATCAGTAGTTGAATATTTTTGATAATGATTTATCCATATGTGCTATAATTACTTCACTCTTACATCATTTAGAAATTCTGAAGGTCAAATTGCTAGTTGAGTGTCTGCTTTCCTGGAGGAGGATGTGTTAGGAGCTATTGTATACATTTACAGAAAAATACAGGAAAGGAATTTTATGAAATCAATAGCTGAACTTTTTGAAAGCCCTAATGAGGGACTAATGAAATTTCCAGGCCTCTCCTCACTCAAAGAAACAAGGGAAGTGTCACTTTGACATCAAAAAGTAGCTTCTACATCCTTGAAGTGGTGTTCTTTAAAAAGAACACAAAGCAGGAAATGGAGGGGAGGCTGGGGAAATGGATAACAAAATTTCTGCAGCAGCATGTGATCCATTTTAACCCTTCCAGGTGTTTATGATGCCAAAATTTCATAACATGTTATTTCTTTGATACTAAAAATTCAATAATGTACTTTTATAATTTCACTTTGAAGAATTTTCTCATAGTATACTTTTTCTTTCTCAAATCAACAATTTCTTTCTCTAATAGAAAACACATTTTCTCCTGTCTGTTCTCAGGTCTACATACCAGGGAAAGTTTTGTTCTTAGGTTTAATCAAATGATATAAAAGAACCAGCACAAAGTAGATAAGCCAATGAGAAAGGCTCTTGAGTACAAGGATCTTTTTAATACCCTTACTTTTGTTTTAGCAGCACAGAATCTGGTACCCAGGACCCAGCTTTCATACTTAACACATAATGGACACAAATAAGAATAGCATCTCCTTTTGTGTGATTGGATTGGCATTATGGGGCTGTGCTCAGACATGCATGTGAACTTGAAAGGAGACTGTTTCATTAAAGACCCTTTTACACCAAGTGTTCCATCTCCCTTTGCCAAACATACATAGTTATGGATAGGAACTTCCAAACACTTAAATTGATTTCTCCTTCCATATGCTTTGGCAATGCTGACTGCACTGTTTGTTTACTGCAGCAGTTCTCAAATGTACTGGTCTCAGGACCCTTTTATACTCTTAAAAATTGGTGAGGATTCCCAAAGAGCTTTTGTTTATGTGGTTTACATATGTCAATATTCAGTATGTATCAATTTAAAGAGAAAAATTAATTTTTAAGTTTATTTATTTTGAGAAAGAGAGAAGGGGGGGCAGAGAGAGAGGGAGAGAGAGAGAATTTCAAGCAGACTCTGCTGCACTGTCAGCATGGAGCCCGACGTGGGGCTTGAACTCATGAATGGTGAGATCGTGACCTGAGCTGAAACCAAGAGCCAGATGCTCAACTAATTGATACCCAAAGAGAGGTATCAATTTTAAAATAGCAATAATACCACCACTATATGTGAGTATAAATAACATAGTTTTATGAAAAGTATCTATATTTTCCAAACCAAAAAAGAATATTTGGCAAGAATAGTTACTTTTTACACCGTTAAGTGTTTTTACATGTTTAAAAATCCTTTTAAATGTCTACCTTAGTGAAGGATAACTGGTCTCTTAAATCTGTCCTTGCATTTCATCTATTGAAATATATTATTTTTGTTGAAGTATATGAAGAAAATATGACCTCCTACAGATTTTTAGTTGGAAAAGGAAGGCATATTTTAACAGTTTTTTTAAAATACTTGCATATTTTCTTCTTTGCTACTTCACCAGTATTTGACAGGTGGTAGTTTCTCAAAGGTGAGCTGCACTATGAAATCTGTAATTATATCAATCAACTTTTTGAACTGTGTTATATTAAAACCCATTAGTTTAACTTGTACTTTGAATATTTTACCGTGTATGATTTTATAAAATTATATGCTGGTTATATGGAAAATTTACTGAGGTATGCAGACCTTCCTGGTGTTGACACATTTCAGTATACAATATAAAAAAATCATTTATTAATATTATCACCAACCTCATCAGGAAAGTCTTTAGGTATTAGAAACTGTGGAGCTCCTAATACTGAACACAAGTTTTTTAAAATTCGAATTTTTACTTGATAGCTTGAGTTCCTTCACTGGCAACAAATGCTGTCAGTTTTTCTTTAAAGTGACAGGCTTGGGGCGCCTGGGTGGTGCAGTCGGTTAGGCGTCCGACTTCAGCCAGGTCACGATCTCACGGTCCGTGAGTTCGAGCCCCGCATCAGGCTCTGGGCTGATGGCTCAGAGCCTGGAGCCTGTTTCCGATTCTGTGTCTCCCTCTCTTTCTGCCCCTCCCCCGTTCGTGCTCTGTCTCTCTCTGTCCCAAAAATAAATAAACGTTGAAAAAAAAATTTAAAAAATAAAAAATAAAAAATAAAGTGACAGGCTCACTTCACTCATTTTCGAGAAAATATCTGCCAGATATAGATATACAAGTCTGAATAATCATAGTGCATCTACCTGTCATTCATTCAAGAAAAAATGGCATTTGATGAAAAAAAAAAAAAAAAAACGCAGCTAGCTTGACCTGCAAGTCAAGCAATTGCACTAGTCCCTTTACTTGTCCAACAATTTTTTGTATGTACCCAACAGAAGTGTGCTGAATGCATACTCCAGTTTTATCACACATGTTCTGATGGGTTAAGGTTTTAAAAAAAAATCCTACTTACTGTTTCATCAAGGACATCCTTAAGTGAAGCTAGTATTTTTTTTTTTGAATTTTGCTTGCATGGTGATGAAGAATATAATCGCTATAGTACAAATAGGTGCCACTGCGTTGGCTTGCCCTAAGGCACATCACTTTCACACATCATTGCTTTTGCACCATCCCTAAAATGTCAACACAATGAAATAGGAGAATAATGTCATATTATTATGAAAATAGTTTTGCACTCACTCTTGAAAATGTGTCAGAAGCGTCTAGAGGCCCACAGATCATACTTTCGGACTGCTGATCTATAACATGAAAAGATTATAGCCTCAATTCTTACATTTGCAGTTCATTCAAGGAAGTGTATGAATTATACATGAGTTAGAAGTTTTCTATTTATATTTATACATAGATACATGATAACCACATTAATAATAGCTCACAAAATTGCATAGGGATTGAAATTTTTATGAGCCAAAATGCAGCTAGACTTATTTAAATTTGAATATATCTGTTTGTTGTTATCAAGGTATTTTTTGTCTACAGATAATATTTCCTGAAATTTATCTGCAGATTTTAAAAAATAAACAGGAAAGATGTGTGTTATAAGACACCCATGGTTGTTCACACTAGAGAGTTAAATAAAATATTATTCACTACTAAGTGAACAGAAGTGCTTCAGATACTAACTGAATACCTGGAAAAGCTAGACCATTCCATATCAATGACATTACATTTATTTTTCAGGTATTAATGAGGAGTAGTTTCATAATCTCATTTTAATTCATTTACTAACAATTTTTTGAGATTCTGAATTACTGGAAGGGCATGTGGTAACAGTACAAAGGTAAGGTACAACCTCTGTTCACAGCTCTACACTGTTGGGTATAATTTAAGGTGATAGGTGCTATAATAAAACTAAAATATAAAGAATTGTGGGACTACAGAAGTAAATGGACTAACTTAATTCCACACGGAGAATCAGAGACAACTATACAGCAAAGGATAAACCTAAAGGTAATTCTTGGAAGACAAGTAATTAAAATAATAATAACTACTGTTCCACTTATTATGTGCTAGGCCCTATTCCAAGCAGTCTATACTCATTTACTCACTTAGTCCTCATAATCACCTAAGGAGTAGGAACGATTATTATCCCAATGTTACAGATAATGAATCTGAGTTGCAAGTGGTTAAAAAAATCTGCCCGTGGTCAGACAGGAAACAACGTTTGGAACCGTATTTGAACCCAAGAAGTTCAGTTTCAGAGTTTGTGCTTTTGATCATAGCCTGTTCTGGAATCTAAAACCACATTGAATGTAGTTTATATTAGCCTCCGTTGTGTGCACAGGGGGAAAGGGCATGCTAAGCAAGAAATATGTAGAAGCTGGTGACAGAGTGCCATATTTCACTCTATTCCTCTTTGAAGTGGGAAACGAGGTCATCTTCCTCGGGTGGGAGAGGTGGGGGAATAGAGAACTGTTGGACTTCAGCAAGTACTTCAAGCAGTAAGAATAGCCACAGCATTGTATGCAGAAAGAACTACTTACAAATACAGCTAAAATTTTAAACCTTACATTTGCAGTGGTCTAAGTCCATATTGTTATTGCTTGTTTCCCAGCAGATCTCAGAAACTGAGATACTAGAAAATATTTGTTTTGGTCCAGGGTTAACAATAAAAGAGGATTTTACGGTATTTTTGAAGGAGTGGCTAAAATTGTGGACTTTGTAGTACAGACTGATTAGCAAAAGAAAAATCCTGACAGAGAAAAAACAGAGCTCTGCTATTATATTTCTACCTTTTCTACCTATGAGAAATAGTCTGGAAATAGCAGAATAATGTGATTAAGAAAGATCCTGAAGCCCTAGATTAATGGGAAGATGGTTACGAATGAATAGAGTTTCCATATGAATGTATGTTGCCTGTTCCACAAAGTAAGACAAAATGAGAATCAGTTCATATCTGGAGTCTGACTGCTTGTGTTGAAATGCCAGTTCTTAGGAAAGTGGGAAAATTATTTTAACTCTCTGTGCCTGTGCTTCGCTATCCATAAAGTAAGGATGATAAGTGTAATCTATATGAGAATGTTACAAGAATTAACTGAGTTAAACCATGAAATGAACAGGTGCCTTCCCAGAATAAGTACTTAAATGCCCACTCCTACTACTAATATTGGTATTGTTATTATTATCATACACTAGTGTAGCAAAGACACAAAGTGTCTGGATGAAGAGTTCACTATACGAACAAAATCCTTAGTTTTGTTTCTTAAAAATCTTTATTCAGAATCTGAATCCTTTAATATATTTTAAATACATCACTCAGGATTCCTGATTTCTAGGATCTTATAATTTGGAGTTGGAGAGGAACATACTTTATAATTTCGCTGAGTGAGTTTGTATGAGTAAATTTTAATATTATGTGTAATTTGTTGGTTGTGTCCCCAAATAGAAATACCAGTATATATTGCTGTGATTTTCAAAGTGTATAAAGTTTTTTTTAAACAATCAGAAAGCACAGTGATCAGGTACCAAGTCTGCTGAGACTGCCCAAGCAAATCTAATCCGAGTATTCTGGAATCTCTTTTCCATAACCACCAAAATGCCCTATGTCCTGAGAACTTTACCTGACTAATCCCCTCTTATCCTGGCCTTAACTAAAATCTGGGACTGCCCAGATTTGTCAGAAACTTAATTAACCCCCAGGACAATTATGAATACATGTATTAATGTGCAGTCTAATAATGTTTGTTTGTTCATCCAAATTCCATAATATTAGTAGAATAGACAACTTCTTTATCTATTTGGCTGACTTTTTTTAAGTTGTGTAAAATAGTTAATGCTTATAATTGCAGAGTGGCTAAGACAGAAACCTGAAAGTGAATAGTAACAACAAAACCATTATTGAATGTTTACAGTGTACCAGGTATTATTCAAAGTAATTTACATGTGTTGCCACCTATTAGTAAGCAGCTGTTACCGATTTTTCTCACCTTAAAAATGAGAAAGCTGAATCTGATAGAGAGTGTATAACCATCTATGGGCACACATCTAGGTAGAGGAAAGTGTGAGGATTCTAAAATGTGATTATAGTTACATCCCTTGGGGTAATCTTCTTGCAGCATAAATTCCTGCTATTAAAATGGGACCCAAGCTATGATATATTTTTGGTTTTACATTAAAATATGGGCGGTATAAAATCTGAACAAAAATTAATAACTTCTATTTTTTAATGACCTCACAAGTATCCCAACACAAAAAGTTTACTGCCTTTTGCTTTTGACAGACTTCTTACTATACCATAAATGACCTAAATCTTTTTTTCTTTGGATCAGATCATCAGGGTACATTCCACATGGAGTGTTTAAGACACAATCGGTTACCAAAATCTACCCATTTGCAGACTATTTTTAAGGAGATATTTTGTAGGTAAATATTAAATGTCATCACTGTATCAGTCCTATCACTCTGGCAGAATTCTGGTCTATCAGTAGCCTAATCAGTAGGCTGACTCACTCCTCTCACGTGACAGACTTTTCTACATAGTCCTTACTAGAGGAGAATCAGTCCATCCTTAGAAGTAAAACTGTGCTCTCAGCAGCTACATGGATCCAAACTTAATTCTCTCTCACCCTATGGGTCCCTGACAGAATTATTTTATTAAACTTTCTGACTCTGTTTCGATAAATTATCTTCAGGAGCAGTTTTTCGTTTCCAAATTTAGCTGGTGTTGCAATGATTAGCAAAGAGAAGCCTCCTTACTGAATTCTACGGTGCTTCAACCTTCATAAAACCAGACTACTTTTAAAAATCTAGGTTTCCATATCAATGCATCGCCCTCCAGAAAAACGAGTTGCCAGTAAAACCAGATAAGCCAAATATCTTTGTATCTGTGGTCATATATAGACAGTATTCCTGAACAGCAAGTTTCTTCTGTTTATTATGTAAAGTCAACACTTTAATCTTTAATTTTTTTTTTTTTTTTTTTTTTGAGACAGAGAGATTGAGCCAGGGAGAGGGGCAGAGGGAAAGAGAGAGAGAGAGAGAGCAGAGAGAGGCAGAGGGAGAATCTTAAGCAAGCTCCATGCTCAGCTTGGAGCCTGACGCAGGGCTCCATCCCATGACCCTGGGATCGTGACTTGAGCCGGTATCAAGAGTCATATGCTCAGCCAATGAAGCCACCCAGGCGTACCTAAACTCAACACTTTAAATAGTCATTAGATTTCCTAAATGTGATAAGTAAGCCTGTGACTGTTTAGGAGTTTCTCACGAATATCTAGACTTTAAACAAACAAGTTGAAGTAAATAAGCCAACTTTCAAACTTATACAGTCTTTCTTACTGCTAATATCTGATGACATATGGGGAAATTGTTCATTCATTTGTAGGATCTTCATCCTTTTAAATAATAATTGGAAACATTTTTTATTTCCATTTCTTGAGTTTTATTCTGTATTCGTTGATATGATAAAATTAGTGGAGAATCCAAACCGTAATAGTAATTAATGACTAAAATATAACATGTATGAAAAGTTAGAATTAAAGTTCAACTGTCTTCCACTTTTTTTTAAATTTTTTTTTTTTTAATTTTTTTTTTTCAACGTTTATTTATTTTTGGGACAGAGAGAGACAGAGCATGAACGGGGGAGGGGCAGAGAGAGAGGGAGACACAGAATCGGAAACAGGCTCCAGGCTCTGAGCCATCAGCCCAGAGCCTGACGCGGGGCTCGAACTCCCGGACCGCGAGATCGTGACCTGGCTGAAGTCGGACGCTTAACCGACTGCGCCACCCAGGCGCCCCAAAAATTTTTTAAATGTTTATTCATTTTTGAGAGAGCGCAAGTGGGGGTAGGAACAGAGAGACACAGAATCCAAAGCAAGCTCCAGGCTCTGAGCTGTCGGCACAGAGCCCAATGCAGGGCTGGAACCCATGAACCATGACACCATGACCTGAGCCAAAGTCAGATGCTTAACTGACTGAGCCACCCAGGCGCCCCTACCTTTTGACAAAGTATAAATCTCAAACCTCTCCCTTTTGACAAAATAGAAATTATCTTTATAAATATAATTTTATATTGTAAAATATTTTAATATAAAATATATTATAAATAGAATAATATAAAACATGTTATAAAATATAATTTACATTATAAATGTACTATGGGATATTATATTCAATAATAACCTAATAACCAATAGAAACAATTTGATATTGGATGCTATGAGTGTGAAATTTGGAAAAACTGCAATCAAGAATCTTTCTGTGTTTACTTATTTTTCAATAGAATAGACTTTGAGCCTGGAAAATACAATTCCTATGTACAGCTAATGAATATCAAATTAGCAGATGTTAGCATAGTGTGAAGAGGATGGGCAGTATACAATTGTTATTCCCATTATTGCTTTCTATAAAACTAGGAATCCAGTGATTCATAAAAGAAACAATTAATATGCTTATTAAATTATCAAAATAAAGAATTTTGTTTGAAAAACCTTTTAAGACAATAAAAAGATAAACAACAACAACCTCTTCAATAAGTAATGGTAGGAAAACTGAACAGCTAAATGCAAAAGAGTGACATTGAACCCCTTTCTTACACATAGACAAAAATAAACTCAAAATGAATTAAAGACTTAAATGTGAGACCTGAAACCACAAGACTCCTAGAAGGAAACAGGCAGTCATTTCTCCTATATCTGCCAAAGCAACATTTCTCTAGATATGTTTCCTGAGGCAAGGGAAACAAAAGCAAAAATAAGCTACTACACAAATAAAAGCTTTTGCAATTTGCAGTAAACCACTAATAAAACCAAAGAGAACCTACTGAATGGGAGAAGATATTTATAAATGATATACCCAATAAGGGGTTATTACCCAAAATATATTAAAAAGGTACACAACTTCAAAGCACACAAATAGTTCAGTTAAAAATGGGCAGAGGACCTGAAGAGACATTTTTGCAAAGAAGACATACAGATGGCCAACAGAAACATGAAAAGATGCTCAACATCACTCATCATCAGAGAAACGTAAATCAAAACCACAAGGACGTATCACCTCCCACCTGTTAGAATAGCTGGAATCGAAAAGACAAGAACTGAATAGTGTTGGTGAGTACTTAGAGAAAAGGAATCTTCATGAACTGTTGATGGGAATGTAAATTAGTGTGGCCACTGTGGAAAACCTATGGAACTTCCACAAAAAATTAAAACTAGAGACACCACATGATCCAGTAATTCCACTACTGAATTATTTACCCCTCAAAAGTGAAAATGCTAATTCAAAAAGATATATGCATCCTTATGTTTGTTACAACATTATTTACAATAGCCAAGGTATGAAAGCAACCCAAGTGTCCATCGATCAATGAATGGATAAAGAAGATCAATGAATGGGTAAAGAAGATATCACATATCTATGTGTGTGTGTGAGTGTGTGTGTGTGTGTGTGTGTGTGTGTGTGTGAGGCTCTGCACTGACAGCACAGAGGTGGCTTGGGATTCTCTCTCTGCTCTTCCCTTTCTCTCTGTCTCTCTAAATAAATAAACTTTAAGCAATAAAATAAAATTACAGAAGAAAAAGTGGCAGGCCACAGGGTGGGAAAAATATGTGAATCATTTATCCGATAAAGAATTTGTACCCAGAATAAAAAAAAAGAGCCCTCAAATCTCAATAATGAGAGCAAAACAACAGAAACGTATAAAAATGGGTATAAAATTTGAAAGTCACTTCTCTAAGATTTGTCAATGGCAAATAGGCACATGAAAAGATCTGTAGCATTATTAGTCATTGAAGACATAAGTGAAAAACACAAGAAGATACCACCTATTAGAATGACGTGTGTGCGTGTGTGTGTGTGTGTGTGTGTGTGAAAAGGAAAGAAAGACACTGACAATACTAAATGTATTGGAAAAGATGAAAATAATTTCATTGTCGTTTGGAATTCAAAATGGTACAACCACTTTGGCAGTTTCTTTTAAAATTATCAAATTTTACCATTATCAAATGACCCAGTAATATTATTCTTCATTGTTTACTCAGTGAAATCAAAACTGATGTTCACAGTTTTGTGTGAAAGTTTGTAGCAGATTTGTTCACAATTTCCCCACACTAGGAACAACCCAAATGTTCTTCAACTTGTGAGTGAATGAACAACCTCTGATACATCCATATCATGCCATGTCACTCAGCGGTAAAAAGGAACAAACTATGAATACATGCAACAGCATGGATGAATCTCAAATGCATACACTGAGGGAAAGAAGCCAAATTCAAAGGCTCCATGCTGTTTGAAAGCATTTATATGACATTCTGGAAAAGGCCAACCTCTAATGACACAAAACTGATCACTAGTTGCCAGGGTCTGAAGGTAGGTGGCGGAGTCAGAGGGAAATTGTGGAGTGAACAGAATAATTCTTGTGTGCCTTGATATTGGTGATGGTTACATGACTGTATGTATTTATCAAAACTCATGGAACTATACACTAAAAGGGTGATTTTAGTATATGTAAATTATACCTCAGTTTTTAAAAGTCAAATAAGACACCAGAATCACAACTACCAAACTCTCTAACACATTGGACAGTCTAAATAACTTTACAGAGTGCAATATTTGTATTATCAAAATCTATTATTCCATTGCCTTCTATTATTTAAAACTAAAGAACATGCTTTGGTGAATCAAAACCAAAACCTTAGTCCTTTTTAAGGTGCTGAGACAAAAGCTGTTAATTTGCTTTAAATACTATTAATGTGATTATAAAAATGTTAATGAAATGTTATAAAAATGTTAAATAAATCTTTCATTGGATGTAGTTTTTTTCATAATAAAAGCTTTCAAAGGTTTACCTTTTGGGGGTGCCTGGGTGACTAGGTCAGTTAAGCATTCGACTCTTGATCTTGGCTCAGATCATGATATCGTAGTTCCTGGGATTCGAGCCCTGCATGGGGCTCTGTGTGGAGCCTGCTTTGGATTCCCTCCCTCTCTTGCTCTCTGCCTCTCCCCTGCTCATGATCTGTCTCTCTTTCAAAATAAATAAATAAATTTTTAAAAAGGTTTGCCTTTTTTTAAAGTTTTGACTTAAATTCCAGTTAGTTGACATACGATGTTATATTAGTTTCAGGTGTACAATATGCTGATTCAACACTTCCATACATCACCAATGCTCATCACAACAAATGCAGTCTTTCACTCCCACCACCTAGTTCACCCATCCCCCCCACCTCCTCTCTGGTATCAACAGTTTACCTTTTAAGGTAAAATTGACCCCCTGCCTAGAACCATTCCAAGCACAGGTTAGATGACACTTTGTTGGGATCCATTTTAGAGACCCTGTCATCTCATAACAGTATGTAAACTAGATTTTTTTCCCCCAGTTCTCTTCTATACTTTTTGGGATGATCCAAGCCAATGGCTGTCTCAACCTGATGATCAAAGAGTTTCTTTAGAAATTTTTTAAAAAGGTATCTTTTCTTATACCAATAAAACCCACATTCTTTTGTGTTGCCTATTGTTTCACTGTGTGATGAAAATATCACAAAATGGCATTTGTATCACTTCTTTTAGTTAAAATAATTTAGACATGTAGAACTTTAATTATGTGGGGATAAAAATGGAGAAATTGAAGCAATATTTCAGATTAGACCTTTACTGAAACTTGGCATTTCTTTTCTATCCAGCACAAGTGACACTTCTAACCAATAGCCTTCACGTTTTTGTTTTTGTTTTTTTTTTTTTTTTAACTTCTTACCAAGTATTCTGGTGTTGTTTACACATAATGTAATTTAAAAAAATTAATAGATCATTTTCTGTAAACTTAGTGGAGAAAGTAATGCTTAATACAATTTCACTTATCTTTATGATCAAGATGGATTTCTCATGAAGAAGGTCAAGAAATTATGCTGTAGAATAAGAACTTAGTTTATGACCTTAGTTTCATCCTTTATCTATATTGAAAAAGGTGCTCAAGATCTGAGTCATGGGGCTTTCTCTCATTCCTAATAAATTTGAGCAGTGTTGTGAAAGGTATCCGTTGAATAGCCAGAAGAAAGCTGAGCCTGACAACTTTTTGTTTAGAAACAAATAGCTCTTTTATGAATTACAGGAGAAATCTCACACACATGTGCATGCACACACACACACACACACACACACACACACACACATACCTCTTACAGAAAACTTCTGAGAGTTGAGTTGGGATGGCAATAAAGTACATTGGATATTTGGATCGATATTTTTTTCAGCTTTAAAATAGTACCAAATAACATCTATCCTTACACCTGCCAGCTTCAGGAGGAAAAAAAATGTGCATGCACAAGGCATATTTCTTAGGAGGAAAGAAAAAGCACAGCCCATAATTTGGATGCATAAAGGACCTTGTATGATGCATCATTCACTGAGAAAAATGGTGCACCCTCTATCCAGAGATTTCAAATAACCAAGCAGAAATTTAAGAGGACTGAAAAATAAAATGCCAGCTTAATGAAAATGGATAGGTAGATAAGTAAGTAGGTAGGCAGGTAGAGAAGAGGTAGGTTGATTGACTGATTGATTGATTGATTGTTAGATGACAAATAGAAAAAGTAATTTGAGCCTATACATGTAAGTTTAAAATGTCTCATAAGTGATAGTTTTTCTTAAACAGCCAATTAACAACTGATACATATCAGAATAAAGTTGCTTCTGTGGTATCAGAAAGAATGTCTAGCTTTCTTCTTTTCTATAAGTTTCTTACACAGTATAAGCCAAAGAAAATTATACTGTTATTCTAGATACTAACCCAGCGTCTAAATAGCTCCATTCTCACAGCCTAAAGAACAGCAGGGAATACCTTAATGGAACATGGACTGCTTCCATTTATTCTGTCCTTTCTCTCAATCAAATCCTCTGTTTCATAATAAATAAGAGAATTTGTATGGTCATTGGTATGAAGAAATATTTTTGTTTGTGTTAGTCACAAGTATTTTTCCCTGAAGGAGAACTATCTCAAATAATCTCCTCTTTTTCCCTTGTTCAATGCTATATTCTCTTAATCTTTTCTGTTATTTTCATTGTTATAAAGAAAGCAGAAGATGAAAAACCACTTCTGTAGAATCTATAGGATATATAGGAGACAAGGAATCTGGCTAACTCATCTTCAGTATTTCCTAAAGATATTCACCAAAAGTCTTGGAAATCTAATAGAGGTAGTAATCCTTGTACATTTATATATATATATATATATATATATATATATATATATATATATATATTTGCTGGAATTACATCAACTCAGAATGGCTGACCTGAGGATAGAAAACTAGATTGACAGTAATGAAAAAAAGTTTTTGAAAAAGAAAAATTTAACTAAGTTTAATTAAGTAAAGGCATTTTATTAGATAGACCAGATCTTTCAACACATGGAGTATGTATGGGAAAACAAAATAATAAGGCAATCATTGATGGTAAAAAGTTTGGGAACCATGATTTAGAGGCAGGCCATCTTCCGCTTCCACAGAGGAAGTGTTAAGAGATGGTGTTTACAATGTTGAACAGAGATAAGAAATAGAACTTGAATCATCTACGCCTTTAAATCAACAGCTTTATGGAAAACTTTAGACTGTAGTATTATATTTTTAAAGGCTTATTGAAACTTAACTCAAATTTGACAATTTCAGCAAAGGGCTTAATTATTTTAGTTATTTCTAAAAAGTTTGAGGCTTTTGGGTATTTCAGTTGGTTGTACGTGATACATTCAATACCATTTTGAAAGTTTTAGATAAGTTGGAAATGTCATTAATCAAATTATCTAAACTGTATTTTATGGAAAGTAAAATATGACATATTTTTATACATTTTATTCAGAAGTGTTGGATATATAGCCAGGATTCATACATCATATATTTTCTTTTAGCTTCAAAAATAAATGCAATTAATACGCATAATTTCTTTGACACTCAGGCTTTTTATTTTTTAAATTTTCTCAAACAAAAGCTATAACATATGATAGTAATATTTGTTAACATTTTTATTGAGGTAAAATTGACTTTCAATAAACTATTCATATTTAAAGTATAAACTATAAGTTTTGCTATATGTATGCCCTTGTGAAATTACCCCCACAATCAAAATAACAACTGCACCCTACCATTCCCAAAGGTTTTCTCTTATGTTTTTGAAATCTCTCCCTCCCACTATTCCTTGTGCCCCATCATTCCTGAGCAACCATTGTTTGACTTAAGGGACAGATACATAATTTGCAAGACCCAATGCAAAATGAAAATATGAGATCCCTTATTTGAAAAGCAGAGAAAATTTTATTTTAAAGGTACAAAATTACAAAGCTTTTTCTTTTCATCCGTAATCTCTCTCATAGCTAGTCATGGTGTTTTTCATTTGCTATTTAATGGTTTTCTAAATAAAGAAAACATAAACTTTAAAATTATTAGCATGAATTTTGCCATTTATCTTTATGTTATTCAAAGCCAATTCTAAATACAAATATATGAGCGTTTAAATGATATACAAAATTACTACAATTACACCATTCATATTTAGTAGCTCATACATGCATATATACCTTGTTCCTACCAGAAGAGTGGAAATGGGGCACAAAATTTGCAGAATTATTTTTATCTCATGTCTTGATACATGCATGTTCTACCAGCATTGTTGACCTTCAGGTAAGGTTTGGTAAGGAAGGATTAAAAGGAAATGGAACTATGGGTTGCCTTGTCTTTCCTTTTCCTTCTGTGTCATCATTTTCTCCATAGTGTTGGCTAATATAAGAAAGTAACAGGAATAATAAAGGATATGGTAGGGTTCCTTGATTGCTTGTGTTTCTTAGAATGTCATTGCCTGCTTTTTGCCTCTGGTCTTTTTTACAGTTTCTGTTTATCTTTTAAATATGTTCAATTTTTTTCTAGCTCCTTAAACATATAGAATATAATAATAATAGCTTTACTTTCCTTGTCTATTTATTCTATCTTTTGTGTCATGTCTGAATCACTCTTGACGAATTGGTTTTCCTGTTCATTATAGATTGTGTTCCTCTAATCCTTTGCATGCCAAGTGATTTTGATTGGATACCAGGCATCGTGAATTTCACCTTTTTAGGTGCAGGGTATTCTTGTATTTCTATAAATATTTTTTATATTTCTTCAGCTTTGTGGTGGGACCCAGTTATTTTAAAAGTCCGATCTCTTTGAGTCTTGCTTTTAAGTTTTGTTAGGTAAGGCGAGAGCTGCATTTATCCTAAGATTGAATTATCCCACTACTGAGGCAAGACCCTTCTTTGTACCAGAAGTGATATCTCTGAATTTTAAAGTCTGCTGCTCTGGCCCTGGCTGTTAGAACAGCCCTGGGAGAACTGCAGCTCCTGTTTCTGATCTCTGAGGTTCTGTCTTCATGAACTGTGTCCTGCCTGGTATTCTGCCCTACAAACTCTAGGTAAAAGGGATCTATCTCCATTTGTCTTCAAATAAGGAGAACACCGAGCTCTTCCTGGGGTTTTCCTTCCTGAGCCTTGGTCTGGAAATTTGGTAGTAAGCTAGGACAATCATTTGTTTTCCAGCTTTCAGAAATCATTGCCCTTGTCTAACTGCTTAAATATCATTGTTTCATATATTTTTTCTGGATTTTTAGTTATTTCAGACAGAAGGTAAATCAAGTCCCTGCTACCTCATCTTGACTAAAAGCAGAAGTTCAGACAAATTTGACTGTTTACTTTATAGATACACTTTTTTGTTGTTTCTTAATTTCCTAATAGATATATGACTGTTAAAAATTACAGCTATTATGTCTTAAGCTTGTAGAAATTAACTGATTTATAACATCTTGAAATTTCAAGTTTATCATTTTTATTCTGTGTCTTGCTCTTCTTTGTTCAAAGTCCCCTAAGACCTTATTACTCCATATTATGTCCTGACTAAAAGCCTTGGGATCACTAGAGAACATATGAGAAAGGCAAAATCTCAGCCTTTACTAATACGTGCTGAATAAAAATCTTCATTTGAACAAGATCCTTAGGTTAAACATGTTGAATTTTAAGAAGCACTGCATTAATGGGGTACCTCTTCAGAAGGCACATAGATCTCATTTTTAGTTCCTTGATAAAGGAGTTCCTAGTCAAGGTTAAAGACTTTAACCTTGTACACCAGGGAACCCCTGTTGGAATCCAACCATTATGCATTTGCACTCCAGCTCTGACAATTTCTAGATGTGTACATTTGGATAAGGTAATTTATAGTCTCAGCTTCTTTATCCACAATGCAGAACTAATAACACCTACTTTATAGGAATACTATAAAATCAAATTAGATATTACATCTAATATCTGGCATATAATAACTTCCAAACAAATGGTAATTATCATTATTCTTAGATCATTATCCTGGAAGTTTCTGGAATGAAAGGGTCATGTCAAATTTTACTGAATTTCTCACAACACCTAAGAGAGTAGATACTTAATAAATATTGACTGATTGTAATGACATTTGAATATTTCTCTAGGTAATTAAGAGAAGAAATAGAAGTTAATTAAACTGCTTCTAATGAGTAGATTATATGCCTCACTGAGCAGTCATAATCATTGAAGGAGAAAATAGACTCTCTCTACTTCATTCATGTTTTAAGATAGAGTGTGTTCAACCTATTGATTTTCAATGTTCATCAAGACAACTTCACATGAATTTTTACCTATTTCTTATTCCATTTTAAGCAGCAAAGTCACCCTGACTTAATAAAATGTTTTATTAAATACTCCAGCCAAACTTTAATTGAATGTGCAATGACCTGCATTGTAGTGCCATAATTCACCTTGATTATATTGTCCGAGTGATTTTTTTTAAGGAAATGACCATCTAAATAAGAAAGAAAAAAAATTCACCCAAACACAGCATGATTCACTGTGCTGCTTTTTAAATACAAAGGTGAGGGCGCCTGGGTGGCTCAGTCGGTTGAGTATCCAAATTCGGCTCAGCTCATGATCTCACAGTTGGTGAGTTCCAGCCCCCCACTGGCTCTGTGCTGACATCTCGGAGCCTGGAGCCTGCTTCGGATTCTGTGTCTCCTCTCTCTCTGCCCCTGTCCCTCTCATGCTCTGTCTCTCTCTCTCTCTCTTAAAAATAAACATTCAAAAAAAATTTTTTTTAATAAAAAATAAATACAAAGGTGATGTGACTGTCCTGAAATCTCTACAACATTAATTTAAAGACTTTTTTTCCCTAAACTTCCCCTCCATAACCAAATTTTGATAAAATATTAGAACTAATCTACCAGCACTCTGTCAGGTTGTCCCTCTTTTATGATATGTGAGACGCATTTTTGAAAGCTTATGAAAAATATGGTGTCATTAGACCACAGTGGACTGAAATGGTATTGCAACCACTTTAAGAGAATAATCTAACAAATGACCATTTTAGGTCAGTGGGGGGAAGAAAAAAAAAACCTTTCTAAACATGATTCAAAAGCCATGTACAAAATAACACAAGAAATAAAAATGATTTTTTAAATTAATTTAATCTTTAAAGACAAACACCATTATAAAACTACTTTAAGGTTATGACATACTTGTTTAATTGATATGTTATAAATAAAAATCATATCTTAGAATTGATGTTGAGAGTGTTTTCCTTCATCTGACAAGTTATAGACTTTGAAAAGAAGATACGATATAGAATTTATTGACTTTAAAAGAATCAGTTGGCAAAATAATTAGTAACTACAGGTATACCTTGGAGATATCATAGATTTGGTTCCAGACTACCACAATACAGCGAAAATTGCAATAAAGCGAGTCAAATGATTTTTTTGGTTTCCCCTGTCATATAAAAGTTATGTTTACTTGCTATTAAATACAATAGCATTATGTCTAAGAAACAATGTACCCCCCTTAATTAAAAAATGTTTTATTGCCAAAAAATGCTAATTATCATCTGAGCTTTCAGTGAGTCATAATCTCTTTGATGGTGGAGTCTCTTGCCACCATGTTAATGGCTGCTGACTGATCAGGGGAGTTGGTGGCCAAACGCTGGAGTGGCCATGGCAATGTCTTAAAATAAGACAACAATGAAGTTTGCTGCATTGGTTGACTCTTTTCATGAACAGTTTCTTTATAACATGTGATACTGTTTGATAGCATTTTACCCACAGTAGAACTTCCTTCAAAATTCTCAAAGCCTGTAGCTACTTTATCAGCTAAGTTTATGTAATATTCTAAATCTTTTGTTGTCATTTCAACAATTTTCAAGGCATCTTCCCCAGGAGTAGATTTCATCTCAAAAAATGACCCATGGATCATGTGACCCAAATGATTAAAATAAATAAGATTTTAGAGAAATAAATGTTGTTTGTATATAGCTCAATGGATAAAAACATGGACCCAGAAGCCAGACTTCTCAGAGTTAATTCTGATACCTCTACCAATAAGCTTTTGGACCCAGGGCATTTTTAAAAATTTTTTCTGTGCCTTAGTTTGCTCATTTATAAAAACTGTGGTGGGGCGCCTGGGTGGCGCAGTCGGTTAAGCATCCGACTTCAGCCAGGTCACGATCTCGCGGTCCGTGAGTTCGCGCCCCGCGTCGGGCTCTGGGCTGATGGCTCAGAGCCTGGAGCCTGTTTCTGATTCTGTGTCTCCCTCTGTCTCTGCCCCTCCCCCGTTCATGCTCTGTCTCTCTCTGTCCCAAAAATAAATAAATGTTGAAAAAAAAAATTAAAAAAAAAAAAAACTGTGGTAATAGTAAGAGTACTTTTTTAATTTGGTGATGATTAGCAAAAGTACTTTGAACAATGTCTGAAACATAGCACATACCAGATAAATATTAGTGAATACTATTATTACAAATATTAAATTCTGCCTAAACTGAAAAAGATCACTGTTTTATTTATAAGGACATACCTATGCTCCTTATGGTAATATCCATTAATGTTCCAATTGATAGTCTTAAGTCTCAGTCATATATCAAAATATTTAACAATGCAATTAGAAATGAGGAAAGAATAATATAAAAGGTAGGCAGTTTGGTGGTGATTAAAAACACAGCTTTGGAAGTCTGACAGATTGTGAAATCGGGTCTATCATTCATTAGCATAATAGCTTTGGTCAATCTGTACTTCGCTTTGTGAGCGTCAGTTCCCAAATTCAGAAAATGAAATTATTAGTAATTATCACAAAGAACTATTATGAAGATTTAGTTACAGAAATTTAGGCTTTTTGATACATAAAATCCAGAGTGTATTTAATTTCAGTTATGTTTAGAATATAAATATTTGATGGATTTGCCTTTTGTCCTCACAAGAAAATTCAACTATATTGTGTTAAGAATATATATACCCTAAAAATATCCAAGATTGCAAAGCAGCTTATATATAATGATAAATAAGTAGCACAGCCAAAAATGACACTTAGAAAAGTAGTTTATTTTGGCCTCAAAGGCTTTTATCTTGTTCATTTCTCTTCTTCCAGGTTCCCAGGTGCAGTGGTCCTCCCTTAACCACAGGGGGATATGTTCCAAGGCCCTCAGTGGATGCCTGAAACCATAGATAATCCCAAATCCCGCATGCACTGTTTTTTCATATATATATATATATATATATATATATATATATATATATATATACATACATCTCCATGATGGAGTGCAATTTATAAATTAGACATAGTAAGAGATTAATAATAGCTGATAGTAAAATGGGAAAATTATAGTAATTGCTGTAATAAAAGCTGTGTGAATGTGGTCTCTCTCTCTCAAAATATCTTACTGTACTGTTCTCATCCTAATTCTTGTGATGATGTAAGAATGATGACATGAAGGAGGTGAGTGACCCAAATATGGTGATGTAGCATTAGGCTACTCTTGACCTTCTCAAGGTCAGGAGGAGGGACATATGCATCCAGACTATGGTAGACCATAGATAACTGATAACTGAGACCTTGGGAAATGAAACCACGGATAAGGGGGCGAGGAGGACTACTGTACTTCTTGGCCATCGCTAGGAGATGGGAAGAGAATTTAGAAACACATACAGAAGAGAAAATCATCTGCAGTCCAGATTGCTCATTCTAATTATGTTTCTCCTTTACTGAAAGTTAAGTTCCCAACTACAAATAAGACACATAAGGTGTTGGTGTTAAAACTAAAAATTTTTAAATACCACATTACACTGCAGATAGATTCTTATAACAAGCAAACACAGAAAAGTCTTCGAGGGAGGATTGGGATACACGGCCACCTGAATGCAGATCCCTTTCCCTGTACTCCCAATTTCTCTGCATCGCCAAAGTCAGAATGCTGTTAGGGCCTATGGACTGTTGAGAAATAAGAGACTCTGAATTGGAAAGAGTTCTCCAGATGATAATTAGTAACTAGTATGGTGCTTTTGCCTTTATGGATGATTGAGACCTTATAGACCAGTTTTACAGGGATCCTAGACAGATACCAGAAAGAAGCACATCCTGAGAAGATCCAAGCTTTCTTGTCCCTTGTCCTGAGAGAGTATTAGAAGCCTGGGGCAGAGTGATCCTTCTTCTAAGTAACCTAGCAGTAGCACTGGCAAGCTTCCGGCCCAAGATGGACTTATTTCAAATACCTGTGGGGCTTGTGCCATTAGAGTCTTCCAATAACCAGCCCTCATATTCGGTGGGTTAACAAAGGAAAAAACCCAGCCATTTAAGGAATCCCAGCAAACAGAATGATCACTCAGGGTTCAGTTAAGATATAGTCATCACATCAATTATTTTAACAGAAAATGTAAAATAAAGAATGGTTAATGATATGTAAAATCAATATGAATTAGGAAAGTGAAAGGCAAAGGTGATCAGGGAGGTAGCAACTACAGAGAGCAGGTGTTACCCTCAAGGCTGGGGGAGCAAAGGAAAGAACTTAGAGATATTGACACTTGGGACGCCTGGGTGGCTGAGTCCTTTAAGCCTCATGATCTTGCCGTTGGTGGGTTTGAGCCCCGCAGCAGGCTCTGTGCTGACAGCTGAGAGCCTGGAGCCTACTTCAGATTCTGTGTCTCTGCCTCTCTCTCTCTCTCTCTCTCCCCCTCTCAAAAATAAATAACATTTAAAAATTTTTTAAAAAGAGAAAAGAAATATTGACACTTGGAAGAGAGGCCCCACAGAGCTAAATTCAGCCCTCTGAGGGAGAAGCCCTGCTGGGCTAGTAGCGACATCTTTGAGGCGGAGCAGGTGTCACATGGGGCAGGGGCCCAGACTCCTGCGGAAGGCTGGCAGCTGTCTGCTGCTGGTGAATCTGAGCCATGGTGATAAGGCTGGTCTTGTCAGAGCTGGAAGACTACAAACAAGATCCAGCCACTGCTGTGGGTGAGCACAGCTGCTGTCAGGGTGAAGAAGCATTGCTAGGGTGGCACAGGAAAAAGAAACCCAGAAGGCAGCAGGAAGCCCACAGGAAGTAAACAGAAAATAACAAGTCTCTTCAACTCCAACTGCCTGTAGCCTCTCCCTCCCTCTCTCTTTCTCCCTCTCCCTCTTCTTACCCACCCAGGAGTCACTGGGCAGTGGAGTCACAGTCCCTGCATCACAAAGCCAAAAGTAGAAGGGTAGTTTTCTTAGCTGCAATAACTTAATAACTGGCACAGTCTGACAAAAAATTGAAAACACACAAAAATAAAGTAGCAGGGAGACACAAGTGGAGATGGAAAATAATGGAAACAATAAGTTGATTCAAGGATAGGAAAATAAAATGTCTTTCTATAGATTGAAGAAATAATGAAAACACATGATTTTCTAAACAAATTAACAGACGAGTTGAAAGGGAGCAGTTGCCACTGGGATCTAAATTAGTGGCACTGGGATCTAAATCAATGAAATAAGTACCACAAAGCATAAGACACAGTAAAATAGATTGATATATGACCAAAAAAAAAAAAAAGGAAATGTAAGAGATGTAAAGTAGAGATCCAAGAGAGCTAATGGAGTAAGAATGTTAGGAGATTGTTAGGAGGAATAATAGGAGAAGAAATAATTAGACAAATAATAAAAGAAGGCGTACTTGATCTGAGGAACTCAGTTCTGCACACTCCAAGTTTCATTTAGTTCCATAGTCCACTGATAGTAAAACCCAGGGAGAAAAGTACTAAACTTAAGAAAAAAGGGGTCCCGGGTGGCTCAGTCGGTTAAGCATCCGACTTCAGCTCAGGTCATGATCTTGAGGTTTGTGAGTTCAAGCCCCACATCGGACTCTCTGCTGTCAGCTTGGAGCCCATTTCGGATCCTCTGCCTCCCTCTCTCTGCCCCTCCCCCACTCATTCATTCTCTCTCTCTCTCTCTCTCTCTCTCAAAAATAAACATTAAAAAAAAGAAAAATCTTACAAGTTTCCAGACCTATAGAAAAATTACCATCAAGAGAAAAAGAATGGGGAGGGGAGGAGGAGAGAGCGAGAGAGAGAAAGAGTGTGCATGCACTGGGCTGGCATCAGAATTCTAATCCAAAATATAGGAAGATGGAAGCTAGGAAGAGTAAGATCCTATCCGTTAATTATGAAGGAAAAGGACTGTAACTGAAATCAAATCAAATAATTGAAAAGTTAATATAAACTCATTTCTTCATAATAAAAATTCTATGACAAATATAAACAAATTTATATAGATATAAATAAATATAAATATAAATATATATTATGCTTCGGCATCAAAAGCGTAAATAAACAAGATACAGTTATCTAACAGTAAATTATTTTAACTAAGGTGGATTCTCACAGACTAGTTGGAATTCAATTTCTCATAAGATAAGGAGTAAGAGAAAAATCTAAGAAGGAAAACAGAAGCACGAATTATACCACAAAGGCTAGTGTTACATATTCTTAGTGTCTTCAGTGTATTAATATCACAAATGTTAAGAAAGGAAATCCTAGAATTTATAAAAATTAATGTTTATCAGAAATGGGTGAATCTTTTAATAACAGAAACTCTGAATTTAGAAAAATGTAGACAAACACTCTTATGTGAATATCTTCTTTTTAAATAAGAAATGGAAAACAATGCATATAGAGTCCCCATTTGGATGTAGAGCTGTTTATATAAGCCTTTTTACAGCAAATATTCTCAGACTTAAAACCTCAGGATTAATCTCTAAATAAGCAAAATTTGAAGAGCATAAAATGAACCCTAGCAAGTTTGGCTCTTGCAAGGCCTTTTATGAGAAAACAGATTATCTTTGTCATCTGTTATTTCCAGTTAATTTACAAGCTAAATGGAAACCCTAACTGCTAATTCATCCTAAACAATTCTGGAATAAAAGCATGCCATTTGTATATAGTAGAACAATCATGAATCCAGGCCAGAAGATCTTCCTAGCAATGAAGACATAAATATAAATAATCACGGACAATGCAGAAGAACGAACCAAGCCATTTTTAAGAATGTGCCGAGATTGTGAACTTTATTTCAAGATGCAAGATCTGCACCTCCCATGCCTTGCATTGTAGGTGCTCGTTAAAAGTTTGTTGCTGATAATAGGTTCTGGGTTTTTTTTGCCTTTTGTACTTGAGGACTTTGGTTAGCATCACATTCACTAGCTACAATATATTACCATTGAATATTTATCAAATTATTGAATGGAGGAAACAAGGATTCCAAAACCAAAATGATTGACTGACAATAAGAATCATGATTATTTTATGATTATGGATTATTAGGTGTCACTTTATGTTTTTATCTTGAGCCAGAAAAAATCAGATTTGTGTGTGTGTTTTCCCTTTTCCCTTTGAATAATGACACCGAACCCCAACCTCAGCTGTTGTTGTTGTTGTTGTTGTTGTTGTTGTTGTTGTTGTGTTGTCGTCATCGTCGTTATTGTTTCCTTCCCAGGTCTGTAAATGTTTTTAAGTAAGTCACTATTCTGTTTTACATTTTCCAATGTCTTTCTTATTTTATTCACCATTGTTCAGTTGTCTAAACATGTGTAGAAACAGGAACCTGGGAACTAGGTTTTCCTGCTGTATTCAGGAACGTAAATACTTGGAAGGAAGAGACTATTCATTGACAATTGCTCGTTGCTGACTCCAGTATGCCAAGGAAAACACTGTCACTTTGTTTTTTGAAATGTTCTTGTATGAGGTTTGTTTGTTTTGTTATAAATGGTAAGGGATGCCTGTTTACTTAGAAAGATTGTGCACACACCCGCAAAAATAATTCACAATTTTATTTATACAAAACTCAAGAAATTATATTTTTTCTTTATTTTGTTTTTTTCAATAAAGAAAAAAAGCGTTACAAGTGGAGTTGAAAACTTTTGCATGCCTCACCTGCTTCCATTACCTTCCCTCCCTTCCAGAGTTTACCACAACCCCAAGATTCATGTGTACCAATCCCATGCTTGTTTCTGTTAATTGTATGTTTTTCTGCATGAGGTTGTTTTTATTTGAGTATAGTTGATACAATATGTTACATTAGTTTTAAGTGTACAACTTAGTGATTTGACAAGTTTATATATTAAGTTATGTTCACCACAGGTGTAGCTACCATCCGTCCCATTGCATCACTATTACAGTATCATTGACTGTATTTCTTGTGTTGTGCCTTTTATTCCTGTGACTTATTCATTCCATAACTGGAATCCTGTATCTCCCTCTTCCTCTCCCCTTCACACATTTTGTCCATCCCCAGATCCCCTCCCCCTGGCAACCATGAGTTTGATAGGTCTGATTCTGCTTCATTTGTTTATTCATTTTTGTAGATTCCATTCATGTGTAGAATTACATTGTATTTGTCATTCTCCACATGATTTATTTTTGCTTAACATAATACCCTTTAGGTATATCCATGTTGCCTCAAATGGCACAGCCTCATCCTTTTTATGGCTGCATAATATTCTTCTGTATATATATATATATATATATATATGTGTGTGTGTGTGTGTGCGCGCGTGCGACATTTTCCTTATCCATTGATCTATTGATGGATATTTAGGTTGCTTCCATACCTTGGCTACTATAAATAATGCTGCGGTAAGCATGGGGTGCATAAATCTTTTCAAATTAGTGTTTCTGCTTTCTTTGGGTAAATACCCAGTAGTGGAATTATTGGATCATATGGTATTTCTATTTTTAACTTTTTGAGAGATCTCTATAATGTTTTCCACCATGACTATACCAATTTACATTCCCACCAACAGTGCATGAGACTTCCTTTTTCTCCTACTTGCCACTTGTTATTTCTTGTCATTTTGATTTTAGCCATTTTGACAGGTGTAAGATAGTATCTGATTGTTATTTCGATATGCATTTCCCTGATGATTAGTGATGCTGAGCATCTTTTCATGTTTCTGTGGGTCATCTGTAGGTCTTCCTTGTAAAAATGTCTATTCAGGTCCTCTGCCCACTTTTAAGTTAGGTTGTTTGTGCGTTTTTTGGTGTTCAGTTGTAGAAGTATCCAATATTTTGGATATTAATCCCTCATCAGATATACCGTTTGCAAATATCTTCTCCCATTCAGTAGGTTGTCTCTTTGTTTTGTTGATGGTTTCCTTTGCTGTGCAAGAGCTTTTTATTTTGATGTAGTCCCAACAGTTTTTGTTCTTACCTTTGTTTCCCTTCCCTCAGGAGACATACCTAGTAACATTTTTCTAGGGCAATGTCAAAGAAATTACTGCCTATGTTTCCTTCTAGGAGTGTTATGGTTTTGTGTTTCACATTTAGGTCTTTAATCCATTTTGAGTTTATTTTTAAATTTGATATAAGAAGGTGGTTCAGGTATATTCTTTTGCATGTCTCTGTCCAGTTTCCCCAGTACCATTTATTAAAGATACCGTCTTTTCTCCATTGTATATTCTTGCCTCCTTTGTCATAGGTTAATTGACCATATAATCGTGGGTTTATTTCTAGGGTCTCTATTCTTTTCCATTGATCTATTTGTCTATTTTTGTGCCAGTGCCATACGTTTTTGATTACTACAGATTTATAGTACATCTTGAAATATGGTATTGTGATACCTCTAGCTTTGTTCTCCTTTGTCAGGATTGTTTTTGCTATTCAGGGTCTTCTGTGGTTCCATATAAATTGTAGTACCATTTGCTCTAGATTTGTGAAAAATGCAGTTGGTATTTTGATAGAGATTGTATGGACTGTGTAAATTCCTTTGGGTAATATGAACACTTTAACAATATGAGCCCTTCCAGTTCATGAGTATGGAATATCTTTCCATTTTTTTGTGTCATCTTTAATTCCTTTCACCAGGGTTTTATAGTTTTTGGAACTGTTTTTAAATTATATGTGAAGTTTGGGGGAAAATAAATGAAAGACTAAGTAGCAAAGAGCTCTAATGTGAAAGCCATAGTTTCACTGACCAGCTAAGCTGCATGTGTTATTTATAAGGTGCCCCGGGGCAAAATTGTGACAAGGAATTCCGTCTTTTCATTCTGTCTTTGTCTATTAGTTTCTTTTCTACATAGATTATATGTACTTACATGCTACCTGGAACAAGCCAAAGCAGTCAATTAAAATAAATCTTGATTACTAGATAATCCACCATTGTGAACAGTCTACCACTCGTATCTATCTTGGCCTGTAGCCTTGATATTCTTTTTACAGCTCTAGATCAGTGGAGGATTCAGGCACATAGGATATGTGCTCGCTAGGTTTTTATTTGAATTTTTGCATGTATCGCCTTCATTTTTTTTTTTTAATTTTTTTTTCAACGTTTATTTATTTTTGGGACAGAGAGAGACAGAGCATGAACGGGGGGAGGGGCAGAGAGAGAGGGAGACACAGAATCAGAAACAGGCTCCAGGCTCTGAGCCATCAGCCCAGAGCCTGATGCGGGGCTCGAACTCACAGACCGCGAGATCGTGACCTGGCTGAAGTCGGACG
Organism: Leopardus geoffroyi; assembly: GCF_018350155.1. Lineage (NCBI taxonomy): Eukaryota > Metazoa > Chordata > Mammalia > Carnivora > Felidae > Leopardus > Leopardus geoffroyi. Next base: position 99,894,480 of record NC_059327.1, on the reverse strand, counting down.
CTTAACCCACTGCGCCACCCAGGCGCCCCTCGCCTTCATTTTTAAGACAATGAGAAAATACAAATAAGTGAAAATAATAAAATGAACAATAATTTTACTTCGTTAATGTTACAAAATATGTCATTCCAGACTTATTTTTAAGGCCATGTATATACATACATGAATGAAGTATGAATAAATGATTAAGTAAGAAATGAATGAATGAATAAATAACAAAGTGAGAATGTGCGTGTATGTGTGTGTGTGTGTGTGTGTGTGTGTACACACACCCACCCCTTCACCTCTCCAGACGTTCACTCAAATGCCACATTATTAGTGAGGTGCTCTCTGGCTGCCATGCACACATACATGCACACAAACACTTTGTATCTCCTTTCTTGCTTTAGTTTTCTTCTTTGCACTCAAATCAGTATTTTTTCTAGGTGTCCATCTACCCCCCTCACCGCCACCAGATTTAAAGCTCCGTGAGTACAGGATTCTCATCTGTTTATTCAATCGCTATGCCCCAAAACTTAAACCAATGTATGGCATACAATGATTGCTCAGTTGTATAGTGAATGAGGGAATATAAAAGTCTGGTTGATTCACAACTAACCTTGAGTGCCAAGCATACTGAATTTAAAGTTCAAAGGAATTTTGTGTCTGTTTCCCTTAATGGTCTAAGAAAAAGTTGCGTTTGAAGCCAGTATTTATTTATATATCTGAAAGGTGAGGGAAAGAGGAGTGAGGATCTCTGCCTTGAGGCAGATGTGCCTGCAGTGTTTGGGGGAAGACCCAGGTGGCCAGAGCTGCTCCAGCAGGGTTAGAAGGTGGTGGTAAGAGATGGAGGCAGAAGACAATAGGAGGCCCAGTCATGGAAGGCCTTAACGCACTGATAAAGATTTATTTAATATGTGTGTGTGTATATATATATATATATATATATATATATATACACAATATTTAGGAAAATTCTCCAATGTCAACTATTCCTTGCTTAAAAATACTTGAAACACTAAAGATTATAGAATGGCAAGTTCATTCTGAATCCCAAATAAACTTGAATTCTTGAACACAGACACATAGTCATTAAGAAGACCGTTATCTGTGAAGTAAAAGAACTTATTCCTTAATATTTGAAGCTGTATTTCTGTAGATCTAATATTAAAGATGGATTTGAGTGGCATAGGATCTAAAACTTAGATTTGGAAAGTACTTTCCTAAAATGCGAACCTAAAACATTCTAACAATCCCAATACCACTTGGCATTTTGGGATGAAGGACAGGAGGAGTCCTAGAGAAATCACCCTACAATCTTATGTCCTCAGTATTTTGCCACATTTAATTTTGAAGGCATTTTCTGGCATCCCTTTCAGATTCTTCCACATGCCATATTTACATTAACTACACTAAGAGACATAATTATAACTCGTGGCTAATTTGTTTTTAAAAAGAAGAGAAAGAACCCACAACAAGAAGCATGTTAAAAATAACACTGAAAATATAATTTAAGTATTAGACTTAAACCAGTTAGTGTCAAAATACAAGCTTCCATTCCTAAGCAAGTTTAAATCTACATCATTACAGTATGACATGATGTGTCTGAATAATAAAAGACTAAACTTTCATAAGAAGTGACCCTTAAAAAATATATCTGTTTTTCTATGTGTGTTTTATTTAAGGAAAATGGTTAACTGCACTTGACCACTTTCTATCTATATGCAATTGCACTTACAAAAAAGATTCATCATTGATTATGCTCATTCTTAAATAAACTAGTCAATAGCGGGCCTGAAATTAACAGATGAATTTTCAGATATGGAAACAGAATAGTTTTACACCAGCGATACAAAACAAAAATACCCTAGCCATTAATGTTTGGGAAGTTGTTTGAGGTTTTGAAGTGTTTTTTCTAATATCCTTCTTTTTTGTTTTATCATTTTTTAATGTTTCTTTATTTTTGAGAGAGAGAGAGAGAGAGAGCATGAGTGATGGAGGAGCAGAGAGAGAGAGAGACACAGAATCCGAAGCAGGCTCCAGGCTCCGAGCTTTCAGCACAGACCCCGACCCAGGGATCGAATTCATGAACCGTGAGATCATGACCTGAGCCGAAGTCGTGCGCTAAACCTACTGAGCCACCCAGATGCCCCCGACTGCTTCTAAAATTATAGTGATGTCTATATGTGCGCACTTAATCAATGGAATCCCTGAAAAGTCTGGCTAACTGAAATTAGCTTATTATCAAAATGGGCCGATGAAACAATAATTATAACACTATCATGATTTTTTTTATTCTTACATTAGATAATATAGAGTGTAGTTTTAGCGTCAGGAGTAGAATCCAGTGATTCATCTCTGACATACAACACCCAGTGCTCATCCCAACAAGTGCCTTCCATCAACCATCTTCCCCACCTCCATCAACCCTCAGTTTGTTCTTTGTATTTAAAAATCTCTTACGGTTTGCCCCCCTCTCTATTTTTATCTTATTTTTCTTTCCTTTCCACTATGATCATCTAAGTTTCTCATATTCCATATATGAGTGAAATCATGGGATATCTGTCTTTCATCTTTCTCCAGACTGACTTTTTTCACTTAGCATAATACCCTCCAGCTCCATCCATGTTGCTGCAAATGGCAAGATTTCATTCTTTTTCATCATTGAGTAGTATTCCAGTGTGTGTGTGTGTGTGTGTGTGTGTGTGTGTGTGTGTGTGCATGTGAATGCACATCTTCTTAATCCATTCAGCAGTTGATGGACATTTGTGCTCTTTCCAAAGTAGCTCTTTGGAGCTACTGTTGATAGCACTGCTATAAACATTAGGGTTCATGTTCTTCTTGAAATCAGCACTCCTGTTTCTTTTGGATAAATTCCTAGTAGAGCAGTTCCTGGGTCGTAAGGTAGCTCTATTTTTAATTTTTTGAGGAATCTCCGTACTGTTTTCCAGAACAGTTGCACCAGTTTGCATTCCCACAAAAAGTGCAAGAGGGTTCCACTTTCTTTGCATCTTTGCCAACATCTGTTGTTTCCTGAGTTGTTAATTTTAGCCATTCTGACAGGAGTGAGGTGGTATCTCAGTGTGGTTTTGATTTGTATTTCCCTGATGATGAGAGAAGTTAAAGCATCTTTTCATGTGTCTGTTTGTGATCTGGATGTCTTCTTTGGAAAGTGTCTATTCATGTCTTCTGCCCATTTCTTCACTGGATCATTTGTTTTTTGGGTGTTGATTTTGATAATTTCTTTATAAATTTTGGATACTAACCCTTTATCCAATATGTCATTTGCAAATATCTTCTCGCATTCCATAGTCTGCATTTTAGTTTTGTTGATTGCTTCCTTTGCTGTGTAGAAGCTTTTTTATCTTGATGAGGTCCCAATAGTTCATTTTTTGCTTTTATTTCTCTTGCCTTCAGAGACATGTCAAGAAAGAAGTTGCTGCAGCTGAGATCAAAGAGGTTGCTACCTATTTGCTCCTGTAGGATTTTGATGCTTTCCTTCTCACATTTAGATCTTTCATCCATTTGAATTTTTTGTGTGTGTGTATGATGTAGAAAGTGGTCCAGTTTCACTCTTCTGCATGGTACTGTCCCATTATCCCAGCACCATTTGCTAAAGAGGCTGTCTTTTTTTCTATTGGATACTCTTTCCTGCTTTGTCGAAGATTAGTTGACCATATATTTATGGGTCCATTTCTGGGTTCTCTATTCTATTCCATTGGTCTATGTGTCTGTTTTGTGCCAATACCATACTGTCTTGATGATTACAGCTTTGTAATACAGGTTCTGCTTTGGTTTTATTTTTCAACATTACTTTGGCTATTAGGAGTCTTTTGTGGTTCCATACAAATTTTAGGATTGTTTTTTCTAGCTCTGTGAAGAATGCTGGCGCTATTTTGATTGGGATTGCATTGAACGTGTAGATTGCTTTGGGAAGTATCAACATTTTAACAAAATTTGTTCTTCCAATCCATGAGCATGGAATGTTTTTCCATTTCTTTGTGTCTTCCTCAATATCTTTCATAAGCTTTCTATAGTTTTCTGTGTACAGATCTTTTACTTCTTTGGTTAGGTTCATTTGTAGGGATTTTAAGTTTTTTGATTCAATTGTGAATGGGATCAGTTCCCTGATATCTCTTTCTGTTGCTTCATTATTGGTGTATAGAAATGTGACCAAGTTTTGTACATTGATTTTATATCCTGTGACTTTACTGAATTCCTGTATTAGCTTGAGCAGTTTTTTGGTGGAGTCTTTGGGTACTCCATTTAGAGTACTATGTCATCTGCAAAGAGTGGAAGTTTGACTTCTTATTTGCCAATTTGGATTCTATTTATGCCTTTATTTCATTTTTTTGTCTGATTGCTGAGGCTAGCACTTCCAACACTATGTTAAACAACAGTGGTGAGAGTGGACATCCCTGTCATGTTCCTGATCTCAGGGGGAAAGCTCTCAGTTTTTCCCCATTGAGGATGATATTAGCTGTGGGACTTTCATATATGGCTTTTATGATGTTAAGGTGTGTTCCTTCTATCCTAACTTTCTTGAAGGTTTTTATTATGAAAGGATGCTGTATTTTGTCAAATGCTTTTTCTGCATCTATTGACAGGATCATATGATTTTGATCCTTTCTTCTATTAATGTGATGTATTATGTTGATTGACTTGTGAATATTGAACCAGCCCTGCAGCCCAGGAATGAATTGCACTTGATCATGGTGAAAATAATTCTTTTGATGTACTGTTGAATTCAGTTTGCTAATATCTTGTTGAGAATTTTTTTCATCCATGTTCATCAGGGATATTGGTCTATAACTCTCCTTTTTAGTGGGGTCTTTAGTTTGGAAATTGAGGTAATGCTGGCTTCATAGAATAAGTCTGGAAGCTTTCCTTCCATTTCTATTTTTTGGAACAGTTTGAGAAGAATAGATGTTAACTCTGCTTTAAACGTCTGGTAGAATTCCCCTGGGAAAACACCTGGCCCAGGACTCTTATTTGTCAGGAGATTTTTGATAACTGATTCAATTTCTTCACTGGTATTGAGTCTGCCCAAATTTTCTATTTCTTCCCATTTGAATTTTGGTAGTATGTGAGTGTCTAGTAATTTGTTCATTTCTTCCATACTGTCCAGTTTGTTGGCGTATAATTTTTCATAGTATTCTATAATAATTGTTTGCATTTCTGTGGTGTTGGTTGTGATCTCTCCTCTTTAATTTGTGATTTTATCTATTTGTGACTTCTCCCTTTTCTTTTTGAGAAGTCTGGCTAGGGGGTTATCAATTTTGTTTATTCTTTCAAAACACCAGCTCTTGGATACATTGATCTGTTCTACTGATTTGTTGTTTGTTTGTTTTTGGATTCTATAGTGTTTATTTCTGCTGTAATCTTTATTATTTTTCTTCCATCTTTGGGCTTTCTTTGCTGCTGTTTTTCTAGGTCCTTTAGGAGTGAGGTTTGGTTGTGTATTTGAGACTTTTCTTACTTCTTGAGATAGGCCTGAATTGCAATGTATTTTCCTCTTAGGACTGCCTTTGCTGCATCCCAAAGGGTTTGGACTATCATGTTTTCATTTGCATTTGCTGTCATATATTTTTTTATTTTCTTCTTTAATTTTCTATTTGAACCATTCATTATTTAGTAGGATATTCTTTAACCTCCACATATTTGGGGCTTTCCAGAATTTTTCTTGTGGTTGATTTCAAGTTTCATAGCATTGTGATCTGAAAATATGCATGGTATGGTCTCAATATTTTTATACTTGTTGCAGGATGTTTTGTGACCCAGTATGTGATCTGTTTGGAGAATGATTCACGTGCACTCTAGAAGAATGTGTTCTGCTGTATTAACATGAAAAATTATAACTGTTAAATCCATCTGGTCCAATGTATCATTCAGAGCTGTTGTTTCCTCATTGATTTTCTGCCTAGATGGTCTGTGCATTGATGTAAGTGGAATATTAAAGTCCCATACAATCATGGCATTATTATCAATAAGTTTGCTTATGTTTGTGATTCATTGGTGTATATATATATACATTTGGGTTCTTCCATGTTGGGGGCATAAACATTTACAATTGTTAGCTCTTCTTGATGGATAAACCCCTTAATTATGATATAATACCCTTTTCCCTCTTGTTACAGTCTTTGTTTTAAAATTGAGTTTGTGTGATATAATATGGCTACTCCAGCTTTCTTTTGACGTCCATTAGCATGATAGATGATTCTCTATCCCCTCACTTTCAATCTGCAGGTGTCTTCTGGTCTAAAATGAGTCTCTTATAGGCAGCATATAGATGGATCTTGGGTTTTTATCTATTCTGATACCCTATATCTTTTGATTGGGGCATTTAGTCCATTTACAATCAAAGTGATTATTGAAAGATACGGATTTAGTGTCATGGTGTTATCTGTAGGTTTTGTGCTTATGGTGACCTCTCTGGCCCTTTGTTGTCTTTGCTGCTTTCCAACTAGAATCCCCTTTAGGATCTCCTGCAGGGCTGATTTAGTGGTCATGAACTCCTTTAGTTTTTATTTGTCTGGGAAAGCCTTTATCTCTCCTATTCTGAATGACAGCTTTGGTGGATAAAGGATTCTTGGCTGCATAATTTTCCTATTTAGCACATGGAATATTTCCTGCCATTCCCTTCTGGCCTGCCAAGTTTCAGTGGACAGGTCTGCTACTACCCTTATGTGTCTGCCTTTGTAGGTTATGGCCCGTTTTTCCCTAGCTGCTTTCAGAACTCTTTTTTTTTTTTTTTTTTTTTTTTTTTGCCAGTTTCACTATGACATGTCATGGTGTTGACCTGTTTTTTGTTGATTTTGAAGAGAGTTTTTTTATTCCTCTTGGACTTGGATGCCTGTTTCCTTCCCTAGATTAAGGAAGTTCTCAGCTATAATTTGTTCAAATAAGCCTTCTGCCCCTTCTCTTGCTTTTCTACTTCTGGATCTCCAATGATACGGATATTGTTTCATTTTATGGAATCACTTAGCTCTCTAATTCTCTCTTCATGATCTAATATTTCCTTCCCCTATTTTTTCCAGCTTCATCAGTTTCCATAATTATATCTTCTATTTCGTCTATTCTTTCCTCTGCTTCTTCCATCCTCATTGTCACTGTACCTAGTTAATTGTGCATCTCATTTATAACATATCTTAACTCATTGTGACTATTTCTTAGGACTTTCATCTCTGCAGCAACAGATTCTCTGCTGTCTTCTATGCTTTTTTCAAGCCCAGCTATTAGTCTCACCACTGTTATTCTAAATTCTTGTTCAGATATATTGTTTGAATCTGTTTTGAGCAATTCTCTGGCTGTCATTTCTTCCTGGAATTTCTTTTGAGGAGAATTCTTCCATTTTGTCATTTTGGCTAAGTTTCTGTCTCTTACACATTTTAAAAGCTTGTTATGTGTCCTGAACCTGTGAGTACTACTATATTAAAAAAGGGTCATACACTGTCCCAGGCCTGGCATTTCAGGAAGTGTTTTTGGAATGTGTTGCGTGCACTCTGTTGTTGCGTTTTGGCTGCTCTATCCCACTGGTCCGTCCTCTGCAAGGCTTCTCCTTGCTTGTTGTGGCAGAGTGTTTGGACCTTCCACCAGGTTGCTTTGATTTGTTCATTGATATAACCCTGGAAAAAAGGAAAGGGCAGGAGGGCAGCCTGATCTCATACAGGAGAAAAATGAAAGGGGAGGAAAGAAGACCAAGCAGAGAATCAAAAGAACTATACAGTTAGTACAGAGAGAGAGAAAGGAAAATAAAGAAGATACAGAAAAGATGTAAAAAGAATAGAGTAAAAATGCCTGGTTAAACAAACAAAGCAGAAAAAAAACTACGTTTACCAAAAACAAATCAGAAACTATAAGCCTGATTCCAAAGGAAAAAAGAAGAACATAGAAAGAGAAAAGAAAAGGGAACAGAAGAGAAGAAGAGAAGAACAAAGAGACAGACAAACAGAGGAACACAAAAACAGTTGTCTGTTGGTGCCTGGGACTGGTGGCAGCACTGGTCTGGAGGAGAGGCTGACTGCATTTTATCAATCTAACTCCAGTAAACAAGCAATTACCAGGCACGGAGGGGTGCGGTTTGGTGTAAGCAGGTCTCACCTCCACTGGGGGCCGCCATCCTGTTCTCTGAAGCCCCACCATGTTGTTGGGGAGAAAAATGGAGACACTCCAATTTCTCCTCCCAGACTGGGTGTCTCAAGCCACACTGTTCATGCAGCCCTCACAGAGTAGTGCAGGCCGTCAGCCTGCCCTACTCCACAGTCTCCTGCACCTTCTAGACACTTGGCTGGGATTCAAAACCCTATGTCTTAAGGGACCTGCATCCTGTGGACCCTGTTCTGGTGTAGTGCCCCTCAGCCCTGCTGATAAAAAGCCTTTGGCTGGCGCCTGTAGGGTCCTTTGTCCTTGAAGAGGCAATAAACCCTCTTCCCACAGTGCTCAAGGAACGGGACTGTTCTCTCCCAGGGTGTCCCTGAGATTGCTACAGTGCCCCGGGGCAGCTCCCTCCCCCACAGGCACATATGCAGGGCCAGCTCAGGTTAGAAGAAAGTCATGCATTTCGGGACTTCTGAGCTTCAGCTCCTGAGGCTGTTTGCAAAATAGAAACTGGTACTGTCCATATTTCTTGTTCCATGGTCCAGAGTGGTTTTCCTTGATACTGAAGCCCTCTGTCTTTCTATTCCTTTTGCCTCTCCACGGAAGGGGTTCCCTCCCCTCCATGCCTACGCCATTTTCTCTCCCCCAGTTCACATACACGAACCTCCATCCTGCCAAGCTGTTCCCCTCCACCTGTGGAGATCTTTCTGCCACTCTGCAGATTGATTTCCTGGGTATTCCAAGTGATCTGACCTCAATACACCTGTGTTTGAGGAACAAAGAAAATCCCAGTCCCCCTACTTCTCTGTTATTTTAACTCCTTCAACACTATCATGGTTTTTAAACAGCTGTACATAGTGCAGCATAAAGATGCATGTAGTTGTATGTAGTGAAAATGCATGTAAATTGTGTAGACAGCACAAGTGTCTTCTCCTTACAAGAAATTAAAGTTCAGGGTTCTGAGTTCTTACAAGAAAACTAAAAATAACTTCATCTTTATCTTTAAATTTTTTTTTCAACGTTTTTATTTATTTTTGGGACAGAGAGAGACAGAGCATGAACGGGGGAGGGGCAGAGAGAGAGGGAGACACAGAATCGGAAACAGGCTCCAGGCTCTGAGCCATCAGTCCAGAGCCTGACGCGGGGCTCGAACTCACGGACCGCAAGATCGTGACCTGGCTGAAGTCGGACGCTTAACCGACTGCGCCACCCAGGCGCCCCCATCTTTATCTTTAAAAAGAATTTAAGTAGGCCCCTTTTTTTGTTTTCTCAGATCCATAATAAGGAACTCAGGGTATCAAATGATCAGTGATAATGACCATTACATTAGTTAAAAGTTGGTATGTGTTGGGGCGCCTGGGTGACTCAGTTGGTTAAGCGTCTGACTCTTGATTTCAGCTCAGGTTATGACCTCACAGTTTGTGATTTTGAGCCCTAACGGGACAGATCCTGCTTGGGATTCTCTCTCTCCTTGTCTCTCTGCCCCTCCCCTGCTCTCTCTCTCTCCCTCAAAATAAATAAATACACTTTTTTAAAAAAGTTGGTATGTGTAAGAATTTATAGACCATATGAAGGAAATTTTTAAGACAAACTAAATATTCTTAAGTGAAATGTAATGTCAAGAAAGGCACGTGGCTGGAATTAAAATCTTTCAGGTTAAAAAGTAAAATGAAATTCAACTAAATAAAAGTGAAAGTCTCTTTCGTACCAGGACCCTCAAATGGATGGATGAGAACATTTTGTGTAAAAGGAGCATTCTTAAAATTGTACATTTAGGAAGGCTGCTCTGTATGGATGTTGGGGCGACATACAGTGCAGGCAGTAGCTCATGTTGAGACAGGTCCCTCCCCCTCCGTATCCATCTGCACATCACCCACTGAGTGGTTGATATGGTGTTTGAATAATTTATATCAGCTCAAGAGTTAAACTTGACTGCTCTAAGGATAAATGTATTCCCTCACACACCCGTCATTGATTCATTTAGGTATGAAAATGTGTACCAATTCTGACCAAAGAGATGTGAGGAAAAGTGTCCTGCAGATTTCTGGAAAGGTTTTCCTCAAAGATAAAAATGGGAAGCTCCGCCCTTTCTCTACCGTCCACAAAGAATGAAGCCTAAACTCCAGTGCTACTGTTGACAATAACCATGAGGTTATTCAACCTTAGGAGAAAACCACATTGCTGGTAACCAAATGAAAAGGTAAGAAGAGAATCCAGAATTGTTTATATTTGAGCTCCACAATGAACTAATCCTAAAGCCAGGCCTACTCCTGGAATACTAGTCGTATGAGTTAAGAAGTGCCTTTTACTGTTTAAATCCATTTGATTTGCATATTTTTTGCATTTTCAGGCATGGTAACGGATAAAGGACTCAGTATATATTTGGCTCCTGGGTAAAACTAAGCATGAGCTGCCAGTACTACAACCCATAAGAAAGACAGTCATAGTCATAGTTTAAAAAAAAAATATATATATATATGTATATGTGTGTATATATATATATATATATATATATATATATATATATATCTAGATTCTTTAAAATAAAGAAGAACCTGAAGGCATATTTTCATTCTTCTCTGTAGACAGTCTTAGAAAGCCACTTAAAATGGCAGCTGCCATTTGATCCTTAAGTGACTAGGACCTCTGTGAGTACCTCCTACCTGGGATTTGGTATGCAGATTCAACCTCTAATCTGGATTACAGGGAGAATTTCACAGTGCGAATTTTGAACTCTGCTTGGGAACCTCTTTGAAGATCAGCCAGAAGATGATGGAAGTGCAAATAACATGCAGAAGCTCACGGCTGTCCTTCTGTAGTTCATGCTGAGCCGGCAGTCATTCTCCCAACATGACAGAAGTCAGATTACCCTGAGCATCAGCCTTTTACAGGTTATTATGTTCTCATCTTCAAAATGCACTAATCCCCCCCTCTATTTTTTTCTGAATTTTACAGCAGGAAATGCTAAAATTATGATTTCCTTTTAAGAAGTATGCATGAATCTTACTAAGAAGGAAGTTGGGGGGGGGGTTGTTTGTTTTTTTTTATTTTGGGTAGCAACCAAAATAAATGGTTCTACAAGAGTCAACATTTTCTATTTTGTTTTGCGTTATGTACAGATGCTTGGTTATAATTTCTATTAAGTGTAAGTCTCATAATGGCTTTCTTTAAGGAAATATTGTACATTTTTTGGCCCAATTTGAACATAGGTTGCTTTTAGCATGAATAAAAATACAATTTTATTAATGCATGTTTAAGTGTTTTTATGAATACAAATTTTCTCAAAAATTGCTTCATTTCTAAAGCTGAGATTGTGTGAGTGCTGAAACCTATTGAGTCGTCACAGTGGACCGTGCTTAGCAAGTGTAAATATAGAGTAATTTAAGTCTAATGAAATTAAAATGAATCATAATTAAATACAAGTCAAATTAAATTTTTGAGTAATTCCCATTACCAAGAGGAATGTCTTTTTTTACTTATACCCCATGTTAAAAACCAAATTAGTCCCTTCAATGTATGCTATAAAACAGAAAACAACAATTTAAAAATCAATATTCTTGCTATTAATACAAACATCATGATAACAAATGATCCCTTTAAAATACAAAAACAAAAATTAACTATTTTTATAAATAAAAATGACTTTGCACATACACTCAGGTTTCAGTGACAGAAAATGAACAGGTTTCTATTTGTACTTTCTTTTAAGAATCTATTATCAAAGGCCAAATTGAACAAAAATTACTGTATGTAAGAAAAGTCAACTAAAGTATGTAATCACATTTGTTTCTGTTAAGCTTTTTTTTTTTCTTCTCACAGCACAGAACATGGGACTTCATTAAATCTCAGCATTTACATATTCATGTAAGTAATTTTTTTCATTATGAGTTACTAGTTCATATCATCATCTTGTTTAGGGTGGAGGCAAGTGTCAGCTCTTTAAAGTACCTAGGCATTATCTCTCTTTCATTAAAATACATTTTTACAATTCTACATAATCAGTACTATTACCTCCAGTTCCATTAAATACCAGAAAAAAAGCACCCGAAGAGCTATTTTACATTGTAATATTTATTTCTAATGTACAAAAACACAGACTCTATATATATGAAAAATAAATATTAACCACAACCAATTTTATGTTTCCCCTTTTACTAATAATTAAAAATAGCATTTTGCAGGGCCACCTGGGTGGCTCAGTCGGTTAAGCGTCCGACTTCGGCTCAGGTCATGATCTCGTGGTCCGTGAGTTCAAGCCCCGTGTCGGGCTCTGTGCTGACAGCTCAGAGCCTGGAGCCTGTTTCAGATTCTGTGTCTCCCTATCTCTCTGCCCCTCCCCTGCTCATGCTCTGTCTCTCTCACTCTCAAAAATAAATAAACGTTAAAAAAAATTTTTTTTAAATAGTAGCATTTTGCATATCAAATCCATTTATCTTAAGAAAACTGAGATATATAGGTAAAATACAACGAAACAATCTACATTTTATAGGGCATTATTCATCATATTGTTAAAACTTATAAGAATAAAAAAGATAATTTGGTTATACATGAAGCCAGTGTTAGTGTCCTGCTCTGAGTCTTGTTCTGCCAGGATTGGTTAAGGGTCTCACCCATCATTGACCACAGGGCCACCTACTCACCTGCATGGGGAAGAGCTGGAATATTCTCTAGCTGGAATATTCTCCAGGTGAAACAAATTACCTCATACTGCTATCAAATCTCCATGTATCTCATTAATGCCACACACTCTCCAAATGACTGAAGCAGTTTAGAGTTGTGCACACACGTATTTCCAACCCCACAAACAAATCAAATGCACTACTTAATTGTTAAATTTTTTTTTAAATCAAAAATATATGGGCACTATGGAGAAAATATGCATAATTGAAAACATAAGAAAACATCAGCCATTTGTGGGGCTTATACCTTATTAGGTATATATTAGGATATACCTTATATTATATAAAGTATATTATATATATTATATTTATTATAATATATTATGTTTTATATATATTATATAAGGGGACATTTTGGAAAAAAATAGGTGCTCAATAAGCACGTGAAAAGATGCTCAATCTCATTCTGTTAAGAAATAAGGTAACCTTCCATATTAATGAAATTTTTAAACTTTATGAAATACAGTATTGGATGCACAGTTATGCATAAATGCATGTAATAAGTATACTCATTTCAAAATTTTTTTAAATAACAAAAAATGAGGGAAAGCACTTGGTTAAAATTTTTCCCTTCTTTCATTTCTGTGTTTCTTCTTTCCTGTACTGTAAAGCTTTCTTTCCTCTCATTCATCAAATATTTAGCAGAATGTTTATTCTGTGTCAGGTATAATGTAAACTCATAAGGAGTCCTTAAAAAATTTTACATAGTAGCCTATTTTTTTAAGTTTATTTATTTATTTTGAGAGAGAGACAGATAGCAAGAACAGGGGAGAGAGAGAGAGAGAGAGAGAGAATCCCAAGCACAGTCCCCACTCAGTACAAAGCCGGACTCAGGGCTTGATCCTGGGATCATGACCTGAACTGAAATCAAGAGTCGGATGCTTAACTGAATGAAGCACCCAGGTGCCCCCCCCCCTTTTTTTTAAATTTTGAATTGTTTTTAATTTCAAAAGGATCACCTTAGCTGCAGTGTGATTAACAGATTTGAGGAAACTGATAATGGTAAGAGGACAGAAATAATGGACATGGGCAGAGCAGTTATACAAAATCAAATCTCAGGATATTGTATAGATAATAAAAAGAATAAAATAGATAAAATACATGTTTTTTTTCAGGAAGGATAACAAAAATGTTCATATTAATTACTTTTAGTGAAAGGAAATACAAATTAAGGAAACTGGACAAAAGTAGACATTTTATTTCTTTTAGTTTATGTATTGCTCACATTCTTATGATGGTTTATATAACTTACTTTTTTTGAGAGAGTATGTGCACACGCAGGTGGGGGAGGAGCCGAGAGAGTAGGAGAGAGAGAATCCTAAGCAGTCTCCACCGCCAGTGGACCATAGGGAGCTGGACGTGGGGCTCCATTCCACTTTCCTGGGATCATGACCTCACGACCTGGGCCTAAATCAAGAGTCAGACGCTTAACCAACCAACTGAGCCACACAGGTGCCCCTAAACTTTTACAATTTTTTAACAGAATTAACTAGTTTAAGATTACAGGCTATTTTGATTTCTTTAATGTAGTATAAATTAAAAGTAATTATAATTACCATTTAAAATGTTTTCTCCAATTTATGTTGTTCTTATAATTTGTCTCAAAATATTTTATAATTTTTTAGATGTTGTGATGCTCTTTTGTTAGGCTTCCTCTTCTTCTGTAAATTTATTTTCCCTAATAAATAAAGAATTAGGAAACACAGTTGGTGAGATATAATTTACACTAAAACAAAAAACAAAACTAAAAAGCAGGAATTTTTATTTCAGTTCCCTTACAATTTATTGACTTATCCATGTCCGCTGCCTATTTACCCTCAAAACAGGCATATCTTTTTGCAAGAATTTGATTTTACACAGTCCCTATAGTTCCACACTTCAGACTCACATTCTGAGTTAATTTGCTTGCAGACAAGCCAAGATGATGCAATCAATATTTTTAGTGCATTCTATTACACTCGAATAAAGAGGCTTGAAATGAGACGAATTGCCAAACCAAAGTGTCTTGTTTGGTAAAAGACAAATAAGACAAGGCATAAGGCCATCTTCAAGAATCCTTGCAGACCATTAATGGGGTTGTTTTGACTGTGTAAAATTAGTTTCATACAAGATTTGTCTTTTTGTGATTGGCTTATATAACTTAGTATAACGTCTCAAGTTTCATCCATGTTGTAGCAAGTGTCAGAATTTCCTCCTTTCCTAAGGCTGAATAGTATTCCATTGAATGTATATACCACTCATATCCATTCATCTGCAGAAGGGCACTTGGGTCGCGTTCACTTTTTGGCCATTGCAAACGTTGCTGCTATGAACGTGGGTGTGCAAGGATCTGTCCGAGTCCCTGCTTTCATTTCTTTTGGGTACAGGTCCAGCAGTGGAATTGCTGAATCATATGTCAACCCTGTGTTTAATTTTTTGAGGAATGTGATGTTTAAAAAGATACATTTTGTGTTATGTTTTCTTTACCACAATAAAAAACAAAAGCAGGAACAATTAATTTCAGCTGGATGTAAAGATTCTTATCTCCCAGCAAGCCCACAGACTGTGCAGCAGAGAATCTCTGACAAGTCAAGCAGCCTGTCTGACTCTCCCCTTCACACACAATCCATACTGACTCTTCTGCGTCCGGACTTGTACATCTTTCAGTTCCCTGATCTTTACATTATACCCGTCTTCCCATCCCAACAGGATGTGTGTCCTAATGCACAGCCAGCCACTTTTGGACATAGAAAGGGTCTTCAGACCCAAGTAGTTCACACTGTTTTCTCAGATTCAAAATAGTTTAGAGGCCAGAAAACCTGGGTCCAATTTCTCCCTCTGCTATTTACCAAAATTGTAAATTTTTTTATTCAGGGACACCTAGGTGGTTCAGTTGGTTAAGCGTCTGACTTCAGGTCATGATCTCCTGGTTCGGGAGTTTGAGCCCCGCATCGGGCTCTGTGCTGACAATCCAGAGCCTGGAGCCTGCTTTGAATTCTGTGTCTTCCGCTCTGTCTGTCCCTCCCCTGTTTGCACTCTGTCTTGTTCTCTCTCAAAAATAAATTAAAAACATTAAAAATAAAATAAATTTTTATTTACTGTTTGCTCATTTATTCATTTTTTAAAAAATGTATTGAGCATCACTCTGCCAGGTGGTAAAAATGCAGAGATTATGTCATAAATCCTCTGTCAAGAAGTTTATATAGTTACTTGGGCAAGAATAGCCGCCTAATACCCTTCGCAGGGATAAAGTAAATAACTTTTTAAAAGTAATCCATGGAAAAGGGCTTTGTATATTCTCAAGCATTAAATGCATGAAGTGTTATTAGTATTACTCATACTGGCTCCCTGTTACACTTAGGATACTCTCAAATCCACATAAAAAATTAGAGATTTTAACTGTAAAGTAAAAAAAAAAAATACCATTCCTTCTATATAGAGCAAAAAGAAAAACAATAAAAAGTTATGACAAGTAATGATATTTTTTAACATTAGAACTCTAGTCCAGTTTAAACATTTTGCTTATCCAAATTTTGTTTCCTTTCCATGAGCCACATACTTGTATTTACCGATGACTTTCAAGGCATATTTACATAAAGAGAAGGTCTGCATAGCTTTCTCTACCTTTAATTAAAAATGAGAATAGGGGGGCGCCTGGGTGGCGCAGTCGGTTAAGCGTCCGACTTCAGCCAGGTCACGATCTCGCGGTCCATGAGTTCGAGCCCCGCGTCGGGCTCTGGGCTGATGGCTCAGAGCCTGGAGCCTGTTTCCGATTCTGTGTCCCCCTCTCTCTCTGCCCCTCCCCCGTTCACGCTCTGTCTCTCTCTGTCCCAAAAATAAATAAACGTTGAAAAAAAAAAATAAAAAAAAAAAATGAGAATAGGGACACTTGGGTGGCTCGGTTGGTTAAGCATCTGACTTTGGTTCAGGTTATGATCTAATAGTTCTTGGGTTCGAGCCCTGCAGTGGTGCTGACATCTTAGAGCCTGAAGCCTGCTTCGGGTTCTGTGTCTCCCTCTCTCTGACCCTCCCCTGCTCACCCTCTGTCTCTCTGTCTCTCAAACATAAATATTAGAAAAAAAATTTTTAATGAGAACAGCATTTAAAAAACTAAGAGAGGAAATAATCCCTGCTTTACGAGGACATTTAACATGTGAGAAGAGGTCCTACAGGCAACCGTCTATGGGTATACCTTAAATGACCTAATACATCAAAGAGCTGAATAAATAGGGTGTGTTTAATGATAATAACGCTGATTCAATTAGCCATCATTTCTCATTCTTCATTAATTTCTGGTAAATAAATTTTCTTGTCTCTTTTTTCTATTCAGTCTTAGGTTAAATGGGAATGCTACTTGCATGCTAATTATCAGCAGTTAGATGCCCCAGTTTTCTTAGTACCAGGTACTCCATTAACAATGCAAAAATTGGGGTGCCTGGGTGGCTCAGTGGGTTAAGCGTCCGACTGCAGCTCAGGTCGTGATCTTGGGGTTTGTGAGTTTGAGCCTCGTGTGGGGCTCTGTGCTGACAGTTGGGAGCCGGAGCCTGCTTTGGATTCTGTGTCTCCCTCTCTCTCTGCCACTCCCCCACTCATGCTCTGTCTCTCAAAAATAAATAATTTTTTTTTAATGCAAAAATAAACCAGCACTGGTCTCTATTGAAGTGAAAGAAAACAAAAATATTTTATCCTGGTTACTACATTGTTAGCAAATAAAGATGCCTTGCCACTGAAAAAATTACAAGCCAGGATGAAACATTGTAACTAGTCAAACCCTGGATCAGCTGGTAAGATAAGATGGGAAAGCAGTTGGGGAAAACCAAATGTCAGTAGCATCTTTCAACAGAGAAATTTAGAGAGGAATTTGCTACTTGGTTTCAGTTTCAGAAATTAACAAGGTTATTTGGAATGATCATCAGGATGTCTGTATTAAAAACAATAAAATGTGTATTAGTCATGACGAGTGTTAAAATGTATACTCATTCATTGAATAAATGTTTCATGAGACTGGGAATTCGGGGAGGTTTCATAGAGAAAGGGATACACATATTGAGATGAAAGGAGAATTAACATTGGCAAAGTCAGAAGAGTGAGAGTGTGACAAGTATATACATAGTAGCAAGTACAATGCATGAGAAAAGCAAGAAGAGACATATTTTAGGAGGAATTCAGTATTTGAATATTAAAGTTATATTAAAGCTGGAAAGTTATCAGAGCAGATCAAGGAGCTTGCACAGAGTGTATTATGCTAAGTGAAATAAGTCAGAGAAAGACAAATACCATATGATTTCAATCATATGTGGAATTTAAGAAACAAAACAGATGAATATAGGGAAAGAGAGGAAAATAAGATAAAAGAGTGGGAGGCAAACCATAAGAGGTTCTTAAGTACAGAGAACTGAGGGTTGCTGGAGGGGTGTTGGGGGAGCGGATGGGCTAAATGGGTGATGGGCATTAAGGAGGGCACTTGTTGGGATGAGCACCGGGGGTTATATGTAAGCGATGAATCACTAAATTCTACTCCTGAAAGCAATATTACTCTATATGTTAGTAAATAGAATTTATTTTTTTATTTTATTTTTTTTTTTTAATTTTAACGTTTATTTATTTTTGAGACAGAGAGAGACAGAGCATGAACAGGGAAGGTCAGAGAGAGGGAGACACAGAATCAGAAACAGGCTCCAGGCTCTGAGCTGTCAGCACAGAGCCCGACGCGGGGCTCGCACTCACGGACCGTGAGATCATGACCTGAGCCGAAGTCGGCCGCCTAACTGACTGAGCCACCCAGGCGCCCCTGTTAGTAAATAGAATTTAAATAAAAACTTGAAACAAAACAAAAAGAGTATGCAATATCTAAGGAGTTTCAACTTCTTCCCGAAACAATACATATGTCCCAAACGTTTTAGCCCAGAATGGCTTCAAGGGTTACAAAAAGAGTAAGATGATAATTGTGTTCTTTCTAACGATTTTTGAAATGCACCTGCTAATCCAAAACCAGGAGCCCTAAATTGTGATAACATTTCAGTGTCCTGTGGAAATGGTTGTGTCAGAGGTATTGTGTTTGGAAACTGAGTGTGTCTTTATCTCTAAAATAAAGAATTCGCATCAGAAAATAAGTCACTCCTCCCATCACATAGACAGGAAGAAACTGCAGGATGGAAAGAGAAGCCAGATACACACTTATTAGAGCTGGTTACAAGAAAAGCCACGGAAAGGCGAAGATGTCTCTCCAGACATGTGTCTGACACGTGGTAGGTGTTTAATGAGTACTTGCTCACTGAACAGTGCAGTGGTACAGACTGTGGAAAGGGGAAATTACAGAGGAGAAGTTGAATGCTGTGTCATAGAGTGAGGTTGCAAACACTAAAGGAATGGTTTTACAAGGAGGAAGAATCAAAAAAGAGAAAGGAGTACTAAAAGACAGCTGGAGGGAAAGGAAATGTGTAATTGTGATTTATTCTTAGAGTAGCAAAGTCCTAGTAAAAAAAAAAAAAAGAGAGAACATTGAGTAAATTTAAGAGAGGCTATAAACCAGCTGCAGTACAAGAAGGAAGCATTAAATAAAGCTGCATGGTACACAAGAGCCCTGAAGGGTAGGACTGGCTTCCCTGAAAACTTAGCAAGGAGGAATTGGTGTCTGAAATGAAGCAGATCTGAAAAATGTAATTATCTGTTTGGGTTTAATGTAAATGCATAGCGAGTCCGTTCTTCAATTTTTCCATGAGGAGATGAAATAAATGTCAAATAACCAGTTTGGGTTGAAAGTCCAACCTTAAGAACCTTAATCAGACTGTGTCCCAAGTAGAAATATTTTCATCTGGATACACTTATAGGCAGACTGACTTCATATTTTATTATGAAGCACCCTAGGTCTACTACCCAAAGAGGCCACAAAGCCAGCCTGAGCAGTCAATTTTGAGGCTGAGAATAAGGAACTCCCTCACTTCCCACCTTATGCAGGTGTAAGAACCACGAACAGACAATGGCACTGACAGGAAGGATGGATGGAGAGGAGAAAACATTTTCTGAATAAGGATAATTCTTGAGAACTGTAAAACCTCATATTTCGATTTTATAATATGGAAACCAGCTCTGTGTCTAAAATAAATTAGCAACCACCTAGATGACTTGTCAAATGGATTCCTTCTTTCCTTAGAATTTTTTACTATCTTCTTTTTAGGGAAATTCAAATATTAATGTTGTTATCATTGTCTCTATGATGATCCTTTGTCAACGAAGGTTTATCAAGCACATATTATAACTATGTGTTCATAAACTTTCATTACCTTATTTCATCTTTATAATTTTCACATAAAGTAAATATTAGTATTATTCCCATTTCAGCTGAGACAAAACTCCACTTCTATTAACCTCAGCACCCATATCATTAAATCTTATTTATGGACTGCTTCCTTTTTGCTACTTACTTAACTTGCTCTCTTGCAAGAGGGGTTGGATTGGATTTCATCGTTGTAATCATTGGAGGGCAAAGGCAAGGTGGCTGGACATAAATAGATTTATTGACCATCAACTTTGCACCAGACATCACATGGATGCTTTCCATACTATATTTCACTTGATGTCAACAACAATCCAAGGAAATTACCAGAACTTACTATATTGCCCAAGTAAGGAAACTGATTTTGTGAGTGTGTCAGTTGCTTCAGACCCGTCAGTTACTAACAATGGAACTGAAATGTGAGGAAATACTTTACTCCAAATCCCGCCGGTAGAACTATTGATTTATATATTTTCTCCCAAATTAATATTATATATATGTTTCTATCTAGTATTAAAATAAATATGTACTCCTTAATATTCTAAATCTGTATACATTGATTAGATTTGCCTGTTTTTTAATGTTTTTCTCTAACTATGTTGGTGGATTTCCTCCATACCCTGAGACCATCTCATTCTCTATAGTTACCAGATACATTTATCTCTTTTTCATCCTGTCTTGCTTTCTAAGAGTGACCAGAACAAGAAACTTCTTTTATACAAAGAAATGATACATTTGTAAAGAATTGACAAGACAAAGGACTGGAGGTAGTAAATCGTGAAGTAGTAACTAGGAAGATAAGGCTTAATTTTTTTTAATATGAAATTTATTGTCAAATTGGTTTCCATACAACGCCCAGTGCTCATCCCAACAGGTGGCCTCTTCAATGCCCATCACCCCCTTTCCCCTCCCTCCCATCCCCCATCAACCCTCAGTTTATTCTCAGTTTTTAAGAGTCTCTTATGTTTTGGCTCCCTCCCTAACCTTTTTTTTTTTCTTCCCCTCCCCCATGGTCTTCTGTTAAATTTCTCAAGATCCACAGAAGAGTGAAAACATATGGTATCTGTCTTTCTCTGTATGACTTATTTCACTTAGCATAACACTCTCCAGTTCCATCCACGTTGCTACAAAAGGCCATATTTCATTCTTTCTCATTGCCAAGTACTATTCCATTGTCTTTATCCACAATGTCTTTATCCATTCATCAGTTGATGGACATTTAGGCTCTTTCCATAATTTGGCTATTGTTGAAGGTGCTGCTATAAACATTGGGGTACAAGTGCCCCTATGCATCAGCACTCCTGTATCCCTTGGGTAAATTCCTAGCAGTGCTATTGCTGGGTCATAGGGTAGATCTATTTTTAATTTTTTGAGGAACCTCCACACTGTTTTCCAGAGTGGCTGCACCAGTTTGCATTCCCACCAACAGTGCAAGAAGGTTCCCCTTTCTCCACATCCTCTCCAGCATCTATAGTCTCCTGCTTTGTTCATTTTAGCCACTCTGACGGGCGTGAAGTGATATCTCAGTGTGGTTTTGATTTGTATTTCCCTGATGATGAGTGACGTTGAGCATCTTTTCATGTGCCTGTTGGCCATCTGGATATGTGTTTTAGAGAAGTGTCTATTCATGATCAGGCTTAATTTAACAGGGTTTATTTGTAGTGATGTCTTGGCCCCAAACACACCATCTCTGGTGAATGTGTTCCTTCCTTTTCATCCAGGGAGGATACCTCTCACATGACCCATTTCAGGACAGAGTAGGGAGGGAGGAAGGACAGAAAGACCTTCCTGCTACTGCCATTTTCTCAGCTTCCTTCAGCTTAAGATATTCAATATGCCAAGGTGTCATATTTTGGGACCCTCAACACCAGCCTCCCTTCCCACACCTGTTCCTCCTTCCAGAAGCCACAGCAAGGCACAGCACACAGTTCTGCTTTCTCCCTTAGTTCAGGACTGAACCTGGAATTTCCCCTCGGTGGCCCTTGGTAGCTTGCTGAATTCTTCCTATGGAACTGTGAGTATAACAAAATTGTAAAACTCTTTCTTGATCTGCATCACCAAGCCTCACCCAAGGCAACATGGATAAAGCACCAGGCCTCTATCCATTAGAAGCCAGAGGCAACCCTCCCTGCCACCAGTCATGACAATTAAAAATGTCTCCAGGCGAATGTTCCCTGTGCGGACAAAATTGCCCTCAGTGGAGAACCATGGGTTTAGAATATTCACTATCAACCTCTGACCTTCAGTAGTGCTTTCCTGACATCCCTTATCTCAGCTCCTCCAACAATAGCTTAAGCACTTAATTTTCAATTAAACTTATTTCTGGCTTACACTAAAGAATAGCTTCTGTTTTCCTAACCAAATGTGACAGAAATGTACATAACTGATATATCTATATCTATCTATCTATATATATATATATATATATATATTTGCATATGAGCAATCCACAATGTATTTAATTTGGTCATATAAAATATTTAAATAAGAGTTAAAATTTCACATGCTTTATGATATAACCTGTTCCTTTCCCACAGATAATTTTTTCAATAGAAAAGAATCCTTACTTTCAAAAGAATACTAATTTAATTTTTTTGGAAAAATACCCATCTTCTACAATTGATTGCACTTTGAAGGAAAATATGACCTATTTGGCAAGGTTATTTCTTGGGAGATAGCTACTGGCCTATATTTTTAGAATATGCGTATGCAAGAATTGGATTGTAGTTTCCCAAAATGTGAAATATGAAAAAGCCAGCCAAAAATAAAAGTATTTGATGTGGTTGTGGTACAGACTATTTTTGCCCATGGAGGCATATGTAAGACACATGAGAGAGAAAGTAGTATTTTCCCTTAATTGTCAATGGCCTAACTGGACTAGAGCCAAGAAGAAGTAAACAGAAAGAACTAAGGCTGCCATGCTTCCAACTGGGTCAGATCTATTTGACGTGAGATCTTACTGACAAAACAAACCAACAAACCAAAAGGGCCGCTTCTCACTTGCTCATTAATTTCACCTCTAGTGTAGTTTGATTAATCTTCTCACAGATAATAGTTTTAAAACTTTACTTATTAATACACTTGTGTAGCATAATGGGCTTTGAAATTCTCCAGTGAAGGGTATTATAGAGGCGCCAGGTAACAAGAGATACAGTATAAATCTTGACTGAATGTTTCAAAGTCTAGAATTTCATGCCTTTCTTCTCCCATCTGTGCTCTAATCCTGCCTCTGAGAAACAAAGCATTGGGGGCACTTCACAGTGGGGTGCAGAAAATATAAATAAAACTTAAAAAAAAATCTCTTCTTCAGTAAGTCGGTACCCACTGAAGTCATGCCAGCCTATGAATTACAGTTTGCTGAGGCTTTAGAAACGAGGATAAAATTGCAGGATATTATATTCCATGTGAAATGAAGAAATGTTTCTCCTTGTACGTATGCCATATAACAAAACAATACTCTGACCTAAACTTATGTGTTTTCTGAAATACTCTGTTTCTCAGCCTCTGAGATCTTTCATCCATATTCATCAGTCCGTTGTGCAAAGTTTATAACATTCAAGCTATGGACTGAACACGCTACCAACCACAGTTCTGGGTGTGGCTCCAGCCTGACCCAGCAGCAGATACATTTCAAGTTTAAGAAACAGAAACAATTGTAGCATGTGAGAATTTACTCATTTCTTTTCTCCCCTGAACCTGTTAATAAATTATTTGCTAAAGGCATGTTGTGGGTCTTACAGACTCTGAGCTATGAAATAAAAACACCATAACATGAAATCTCTGCTAATGGTAACATAAACAATTTCTTGACTTTAAAAAAAATGAAATTGTAAAGGTGTCGGATACATTTGCCTGAACGTCACATTTTCCTCTTTATCTGGACAATATGCTTTATGATAGGTCCCTTATAAAGCTTTCATTCCTAGCCCTGGAGTCTCTACTATGTAACTGACTCTCTTCCTTGACTTTATTAAGAAAAATGAGACATAGTCCCTAATATAAAAGAACTTACACTTTAGGGTATCAAGAGTTGGCAGGATAATATTTTGAAATATCAGCCATGGCATTGTCCTCCTTCGTGTAAGTCTGTGCCTTCCCCATAATACGGACATCATCTATTACATCAAAGAGGTGATGTTCCATCACAATCAGAAAAAAAAAAATACTATTTTTTTTGCAGACCAAGTTTCTTTTTTTTTTTAATTTGAAATGTAATTAATATACAGTGTTAAATTAGTTTCAGGTGTACAATATAACGATTCAACAGTTCTATACATCACTTAGTGCTCATCACAGTTAAGTGTACTCTTAATCCCCTTGATCTGTGTCACCTATTCCCCTACTTACCTCTCCTCTGGCAACCACCAGTTTGTTCTCTGTATTTAACAGTTTGGTTTTTTGTTTGTCTCTTTTTTTTTCACTGTTGTTTGTTTCGTTTCTCAAATTCCACATGAGTGAAATCATATGGTATTTGTTTTTCTTTGTCTGACTTATTTCACTTAGCATTACACTCTCTAGGTCCATCCATATTGTTGCAAATGGCAAGATCTTATTCTTTTTTATGGCTAATACTCCTGTGTGTGTGTGTGTGTGTGTGTGTGTGTGTGTGTGTGTACCACATCCTCTTTACCTATTTATATACTGATGGACCCTTAGGTTGTTTCCATATCTTAGCTATTGTAAATAATGCTGCAGTAAACATAGGTGTGCATGAAAAAAAAAAATTTTAAACCGCCCCCCCCCCCACACATACACAAACACATAGGTATGCATGTATCTTTTTGAATTAATGTTTTTGGGGGTTGGGGGTAATACCAGTAGTGGAATTCTTGGATCATATGGTAATTTTATTTTTAATTTTTTGAGGAACCTCCATACTGTTTTTCACAGTGACACCAATTTGCATTCCCAGCAACAGTGCACAAAGATTTCTTTTTTCTCCACATCCTTGCCAATAGTTGTTATTTCTTGTCTTTTTGACTCTAGCCATTCTGACAGGTATAAGGTGACATTTCATTATGGTTTTGATTTGCATTTCCCTGATGATTAATGATGTTGAGCATCTTTCCATGTATTAAATCAGAAATCAGTATCAGAAAAAAAGATTTTAATATCAAATACCTAGTCCTTAAGAAGTGTTGCAATATAAAGAGCACTTTCCTGGAAAGGCTTTAGGAATAAATAGACATTGTGAGTCTCTGAGGAAGAGGAAGGCCTTACCCCTGTCTGCCCTAGAGCTCATGATGGAGTATACTCAGATTGTTTGGGGGGAAAAGTGGGAGAAAGGGGCCCCTTTTCCCTTATTTAAATACAACTCAGTGAGGAGCAAGAACCAGGTTATCTTTCCACACTCTGATAGATAGTATGGTGGGAATCATAAAGTACAAATAACCTACCTAGGACAGTCTACCATATTTTCTTTCACCCCCCACAGGATACAGGAAGAACCACTAAAAAATAGTTTTTAGAAAAGTATAAATAAATCTGAAGTGGAGACAAATGGAAACATAGATACTCAATAATTAACCTTAGAGAAAACAGAAAAGAGGAAAAAGAAGCAAAGACAGATAAAACAGATAGAAAATATCTAACAAATTGATAGATTTTAATCCAACTATATCCATAATCACATTGAGATGTGAGTGGTCTATAGAAGACATCAATCAGAATAGACAAATTGTTAGGTTGGATAAAGAAAATCAAGATCCAAATATAGGTTTTCTACAGAAAACCCAATTTAAATACAAAATATAGAGATGTTGGAAGTAAAAGAATGTAAAAAGATGTACTAAAAGAAGGCAGGAATAGTAGTGTTAATGTTCTCATAGTCTTTAGAACAAGGCATACTACTAGGTATAAAGAAGGATATTCCATAATGTCAAGTAACCAAACAAGCATAAACATCCTAAACGTGCATGCCCCCAAGAACAGAATTTTAAAAACATAAAGCAATAACTGAAGGAATTAAAAAGAGAGAGACGATTCCATCGTTAAAGTTGGAGATTTCTACACTTTTTTCTCAGAATCAATAGAATTGCTAAACAGAAATTTTACAAGGATGTAGAACATCTGAATAAATCTATCAACCAAATTGAACAGACAACTGCAGAACACTCCACTCGATGTCATTGGAATTAATGCTCAGTAAAACTGCACATGTAAATTAGCACTCACAAAGATCATATTCTGGGCCATAAAACAAACAAACAGAGAAACGTAACAAATTTAAAAGAAGTAAGGGTATAATCTGGAACAAAACTGAATTTAAAAAGAAATCAGGTAACTGGAAAATCCCCCCAAATATTTTGAAACTAAATAGTACATCCTTGGGGCTCCTGGATGGCTCAGTCGGTTCAGCATCCGACTTCGGCTCAGGTCATGATCTCATGGTTCATGGGTTGGAGCCCCGCGTCCGGCTCTGTGCTGAACACTTGCTCAGAGCCTAGAGCCTGCTTTGGATTCTGTGTCTCCTTCTCTGTCTGCCCCTCCCCTGCTCACACTCTGTCTCACTCTGTCTCTCAAAAATAAATAAATGTTAAAAAAAAAATAGTACATCTTCTATAGCTAATGAGTCAAAGAGAAAGTCACACAAGACACAGGAAATTAGAAAATATCTCTAGTTGAATAAACATGAAAACTCAATATATCAAAGTTTATAAGATAAACTATAAATAAAGTAGTGCTTAAAGGGAAATTTATAGAATTGATTTCTTATATTAAAAAAAGAATTAATAACCAAAACTTCTATTTTAAGAAATTGTAAAAAGGAGAGCAAATTAAACCAAATGAAATCAGGAGGGATATAATAAAGATAAAAACAAAAATAACAATGGAGAAAATCACTTAAATCAATAACTGTTTTTTTGAGAAGTTAATAATTTTGATAAACCTCTAGTGTGACAATTGTACAAAAAAGAGAAGACATAAATTACAACAATCAGGAATGAAAGAGGTGACATCACTAGATATTCTACAGATATTAAAACGTGAACAACACCATAGTAGTTTGCTAAAGCTGCCACAGCAAGACATCACAAATTGAGTGGCTTAAATAACAGAAGGTTATTGTCTCACAATTCTGGAGACTAGAAGTTCAAGTTCAAGGTATCATCAAGGACTCATGTTCCTTCTGACGGTAGTAGAAAAAGGATCTGTTTCATGACTCTCTCCTAGTTTCATAGTTTCTTGGCTTGTGACACATAACTCCAAAAGCCTAACTTCACACGGTCATCTCCCTGTGTACATGCCTGTCCAAATTTCCTCTTTTTATGATAATACCAGACATTTTGAAGTAGGGGCCTAACATACCCCAGAGTGACCT
The DNA here is from genome assembly GCF_018350155.1 of Leopardus geoffroyi. NCBI lineage: Eukaryota > Metazoa > Chordata > Mammalia > Carnivora > Felidae > Leopardus > Leopardus geoffroyi. Next base: position 99,867,152 of record NC_059327.1, on the reverse strand, counting down.
CATCTCAGCTACCTCTGCGAATAATCTGTATCCAAATAAGGTTACATTCTGAGGTACCGGAGATTAGGACTTTGCTATGGTTCCAATGGTTGTGCATCCCCCACCCAACCCCCACATTCATATGGTGAAATCCCAACCTTCAGAAATGATGGTATTAGTAGGTAGGGTTACTGGGAGGAGCCTAAATCACGAGGGTGGAGCCCTCACGAATGGGATGAGTACTTTTATAACAGACCCCATAGAATTCCCTGGCCCCTTCCACCATGTGAGGACACAATAGAGAAGTCTGCAACCCAGAAGAAGGTCCTCACCTGGCCAGTCTGGCACCGACTTCCAGCCTCCAGAACAATAAGCAATACATTTCTGTTGTTTGCAGTATTTTTATAATAGCAGTCTGGATGGACCTTTAGGGACATAAAATTGTCCAAGATTTCTCAAGAAGAAATAGGTAACCTCAATAGTCTTATACCTTTTAAATAAATTGAACTTACTGAATTTGTAGTTAAAAAACTTTAGACAAAGAAAACTCCACACATGGTTAGCTGTGCTGTCAAAGTCTAACAAATATTTAAGGATGAAATAAAACCAATTCTACAAATTGTTCCAGTATAAAAAAGAAGAAACATTTTTCAACTCATTTTAATGAGTGAGTGTTACTCTGATGCCAAAACCAAGCAAAGACATAAGAAAAGAAAATTGCAGACCAACATTCCTCATGAACTTAAAAGCAACATTTTTTCAAAATATGCTATTAAAAAACTCAATAATATATAAAAAGGATAATATATCATATCCAAATGAGGATTATTCTAAGAATTCAGTTTGTTCCACATTCTAAAGTGAATTGATACAATTTACCACATAGCAGACTAAATAAGAAAAAAACATGAAATTCTATATTCAGGAATAGTGTTTTACAGAATTCAAGGTCTATTCATGACAAACATTCTCAGAAAACAAGTATGTGTATGCGTTTTATATACATATATGTTTATATGTATTATTAAAATTCTAAAAACTTTGTAAAGAAACAATATCATAAATAAATGCACAAGAGATTTGCATACACCCCATAGAATACATATGGGTAAAAAATAAGCGCAGCGGTTATTAGGATGGTACAAATGTTAAGTCACAAAGAGATACCAGTATCCACCTAGAGAATGGAGAGCTCATCAGGACGCAGAACAGTGAGAATTGGCATATAATGCTGATGGTAAGGCAAAATGGCACTATTACTTTAGACAATGGTTTGGCAATTTCTTATCAGGCTATACAAAAGTACCATATAACCCAGTAATCCCATTCCTAGGTGTTCACCACATAAACTGAAATCCTATGCCCACACCAAAGCCTGTACATAAGTGTGTGTAGTACAGCAGTTTTACTTATCTCAACACTTAAAACAAACCAAATGTGTCCCAACAGAGAATTAATAAACTATGGTATGTCTACATAAATAACTACTACTAAATAACAAAAAAAAAATCCATATTGATATAGTCAGCAGTATGGATGAATAGCTCGTGCATTTTGCTAAGGCCACATACTATATGATTTCACAGTACATGACATCCTAAACAAGGTGAATCTATGAGAGCACAATGCATATTTGTCACCAGGGACAGTGGGGGCAGGGGGGCAGTGCAACCACAAAAAGGAACAAGGGAATGGCGGAGGGAGAAGAAGGAGGAATGCTTCTAGATCATCTTGATTGTGGTGATGATGGTTACTTACACATGCATTTGCCAGACTCTGTAAAAATGTGCCCTAAGAACAGAAAACTTTACAATGTATCAGTTGTATCATAATTTTTAAATTAAAAATAAATTATTGGAACATATAGCCTGGGCATGCAGATTAGTCCTGTTCACAAAGAACTACCCCAATGTAGTTGCTGTACTCACTTGGTTTTTCACCAAACTCCTGGAAAGTAGACATTTAGTTTCATTAGTCTCCACACCCCAGCACCCAGTACGATGTCTGGCAAAAAAGCAAAGTTCTCAATAAAAGTCTGTCATGTCTTTTTTTTTTTTTTAATTTTTTTTTTCAATGTTTATTTATTTTTGGGACAGAGAGAGACACAGCATGAACGGGGGAGGGGCAGAGATAGAGGGAGACACAGAATCGGAAACAGGCTCCAGGCTCTGAGCCATCAGCCCAGAGCCCGACGCGGGGCTCGAACTCACGGACCGCGAGATCGTGACCTGGCTGAAGTCGGACGCTTAACCGACTGTGCCACCCAGGCGCCCCAAAAGTCTGTCATGTCTTTAAGTCAAGTGGCTCAATTGACTGTTTTAAAGCTCAACCAACACATCTGATTGACTGATTCTATATAATCAATATCAGAAAAAATAATATTGATGCAAAATAAAAAGACACACTACACATGGGTGATACAGCAGCCAACTATAAGAATCCCAAACGGCCTTCGATGAAACGTGTATTACCGGCATGAAGGATTTATTTAAAAAAGAAAAATTCTGCATCTGTGGGGACATAAGATTGATGTGATTAACAGTGAAGGTGGAAAAAATGGCTGCAGCTCAAGTTGGGACTTGGGAGAAGGGAAATTGCATAACTTAACATAAATTATCAAGATCCTAGGAGGTCTACATGAGTTTCTCTTATAGCTGAAAAGGAAAGAATCACTCAAACACAGAAAGGAAAAGCTGCTCTCCTGGGAAGGTGATAAGGAAGAGTCTGAAAAGCTCAAGCAGACTGATGCTCAATGAAAGGATTTTCAAAGGATTTTCATTCGAACCAGCTTAAGCACAATGGGGTCCAGTGAGGGTCTCTCTGCACCAGCTGCCCTCCTCCTTCTTAGCATGTTTGAAGTGCAGGGTTGTGCCTGGAGCCCAGGGCTTTGGGTACCCACTCAAGAACACATGCATTTTTCCATGCTCATTTGCTGGCAGAAATAAGAGCGATGTGAGTCAGTTCAGTCGATGTGAAGCACTTCAGTGTCTTTTTCTGGAACCACCGAAGAGAGAGAGAAAAAAAAAAAAAAAAAAGATTCTACTTGATAGACATTCAATAAATTATTTGTTGCAGGAAGGAAGGAAGGAATTGATGAGTGAATGAATAAATGAACAGGGCCATGATTTGTGTCATTTGATGCTGAAAATAACAGAAGCCAGGAAATCAACAGTAATGATGATTAACTGGTATACAACAGCCTTTTAGAATTCAAACCCGGTCTCCCTTACTCCTCCTCATATACACGTGGATTTGCTGGGAATGTGCTCCATTAGCTTCTGTTTTTCGTTTCCAAATTCTAGATAGACTTGTTCTCAAGGAACTCTCTTCTGATACTCTCTCAATTCTCTGCATTTATATTTGTCTTTCTTTGCCATATATATATATATGTATATATATATATATATATATATATATTCTTTTCACACACCTTTTTAGAAAGAAGACTCATTCCTTCATGTGCCCGTAGGCTGCTCTTGTGTTTTATTCTTGTGAATAAACAATATAACACCCTTGATTTCTTGGTATTTCATTAGAGATTCTACCTACGATCTATGTGATAGCATTTTCATTCTTTCAGCTTTAAAATAAAATAGAAAGCAAAACATCTCCTTTTTACTAATGTGCAAACTTTGGGCTCCCATTTCTTTTATCAAGAAGACGATAATGGATGATGACAGAATACATATATATGAAACTATGACTCAAAGGAAATTCCCTTTACTTCATTGTGAGGCACAGTTCTACCCATATGACTATGGCATTAAAACACAAATCATGGACTGAAATAAAGTCAATGCCTTTTTGAGACAAGCAGTAGAAATACATGGTAAGCTACATCAACCGACGTTGATACCATCTAAACCTCAGTAAGTTAGAACTGCCCCTAATAATGCTTGTGTTATTCACTCCTGGAAAATAGGACACCAGGAATGTCATGTAAAGCTAGTGAATAGAAAGTATTTAGTTCTATTTTAATTTTATGTCTTTCTAGTTTGCATTATTTTCATAAGGAAGTACAACCAAAATCCTATAGTACAATTTCAGAAGTTTGGTAGTATTTCATTCAGTTAACGATTCATCGTGGTCAACTCACAGCCTTCCTCTTCAATTCCCTTCCAGTGGAAAGTAAATGGAAATCTTTGACATATACTTACCCCACAGAGCTATCAAGACTTAATGGAAAATAAAAAAAGAACACTCTGAACTCTGAACTCAGTAATGTGTACTATAGAAGGAGGAAAATATGTACAGTATTTAGGAGATTTTTTTCTCCAAATATTTTAACCTATGGTTAGATGTTAGTTGAATCAGTTGCATTTCTAACTGATGGGTTGTACTATATGTAGATATTGGTGTTGCTAAACTTTAGTTTTTTGCATGATTTTTCATGTTCAGGTTCTCATTAAGTATTCAGCTAAAAAAAAAAAAAAAGAGAGTCGGAGACCAAAAAAAAAAAAAAAAAAAAAAAGGATTGCTCAAGTCACACAGCTGGCAAGTGATAAATAACCAATTGTAACTGTTTCTTCTATGTGTGTCCATCTTAAAAAGTACTGAATGAAAAAATTATCAGAATAATCTGAGGAATATGCTGATTTTAACATTGTCTGCCTTTTATATGGTATATTTCATAAAAAGTGGCTTGGTGATTGGTGTTTACAGTGGAACAATGATTCAATATGTAAATAGGTCATGCAAGGTTACCCTTAGATCCAATTTTTATTTTTTTCCTGGTAAAGCATGCTTCTACATTTAGACTACTAATTAAAGAAGAACTCTGAAAGACTCTTGTGTTTGTGGGTTTGTTTAGCATATATTTTTTCCCTAAGGTTCATCCGCACTGGATCTTTGACCTGTTTTCTTAAAAATCTGGGAATTTTCTTCCAATATGACTTACCTCCACAGTGGAATAATCAGGCCCACTATTAATTTTCTGTTTTAATGTTTATTTATTTTGAGAGAGAGACAGAGAGCAGGAAAAGGGCAGAGAGAGGGGGAGACAGAGAATCCCAAGCTGATTCTGCGCTGTAAGCACAGAGCCCGACACAGGGCTTAATCTCATGACAGCGAGATCATGACCTAAGCTGATATCAAGAATGAGATGCTTAATTAGCTGAGCCACCCAGGCTCCCCAGACCTACTATTTCTTTAAAAACATCACTTACAAGTCTGCAAAGAATTTTATTTATTTATCTATCTATTTATTTATTTATTTATTTATTTTAAGTTTATTAATTTTGAGACAAAGAGACAGGATGCAAGTGGGGGAAGGGCAGAGAGAGAGGGAGACACAGAATCTGAAGCAGGCTCCAGGCTCTGAGCTGTCAGCACAGAGCCCGATGTGGGGCTCAAACCCACGAACTGTGAGATCATGACTAGAGCCAAAGTTGAATGCTTATCCGACTGAGTCACCCAGGTGCCCCAAGAAGTTTATTTAATGGAGTTTTGCAAAATTGGGTCATCCAATTCCCAAAGGGAGAAAACATTTCTGAATCTGAGGCTAGTAAACAAACTGAAATTCTTACAATTTCCAAAAAGTGATAGAGATGGCTTCTTGTTATATATTATGCTTAAACAATGAACAGTTCCCAATATATTTAATATGTATATCTGACAAAAGCTAATAGCATCTTATTTTGCTAAATATGAACAGCACAGTGGTTAAAAGATTTAAGAGAGAATTTTGTGCCGTCATTATTAAATGATGAAAAATCCTTACTGTGTCCATAATGCTTTGAATCAAATTCCTCTGTCATTTTATTGCCTCAAATTTTTAAGTTTGGCTATTGTAACGTTGATCATTTCTTGTTTTTAATGCCACAAAGATTTGAGAGTTATTTTCACACTGCGTCTTCTCAGTGCTTCAGTCCCAGAAAAGTTAGGCATGTGCTAGTCTTAGAGTGAAGTTTACATTTAAAAAAAATGGATCCTTTAAAAAACAAGAACTGAACGAACTCCCAAATGACCAAAGCTGGAATAATTTGAGCAAGACAATGAAGAAGCATTGGGTTTTCATCCAAAGTGTAAAATAAATAACCATGGGTTCCTACTGATATGAATAAATGATTGAATAAATGAATAAATGAGGGAGAAGATACTAATCTTCTGTGCAGAACTCCAAATAAATTGTACAGATACTTTACCTTAAAGGAGGTAGAACATCACTGTCTACTTCCTAAGCACAGGCTTCTATCCAAAAGTAACTTCCATCCAAAGATGATAGTATGGAGAGTGGGGGAAAGAGTAACCTTACAGTGGAGAAACCTGACAAACACTACCTCAGCCATGAGATAAAGATTAATGTTGGCAGTCAAAATCATGTTGGTAGTATGTATTCTTCATCTGAAATGATAAAAATGACACTTTGCTCTGTGGGCTTCTTCCCAAAACCCAGTCTAATCACAGACAATCACAGATTAACCCAGTCTAATCACAAGAAAAACATTGGACAAATTCCAGTTGAAGAACATCCTCAATATTCTTGACCAGCACTCCTGACAACTATTAAAGTCATCAAAAATAAGGAAAGTCACAGCCTGTTACATCCTAAGAAAAAGCTGTCACAGTCTAAACCCACCCTAAGGAGACATGATAATGAAACAATGTGTATCTTGGATGGAATCCTGGAACAGAAAAATATATTTAAAAATAAGGAAATCTGAAGAAACTATAGAAGTTTATTAATAATTATAACCAGTATTGGTTTATTAATTATAACTATGCTAATGAAAAGGTTAATAATAGGTTAAACTGTGTATATGAAACTCTATTTTCTCAATTTTTCTTTAAATCTAAAAATGTTCTAAAAATAAAATCTATTAATTAAAAAAAATTGGGTCATTCAATTGTGTTAGGATAGTGAAACTAACAAAATACTTTAACCTCTGAGGAATTTGAAGTTAGAGTATTCCATAGTGAAAAAAACCTTATCAGATGACAGAGTACTTGAAAATCACATCCCTTTATAAATTTTTAAGATCTCGTTTATTATTTTAAAAATCTTTGTAAATACGTTTTTGTTTTATTTGTTGCAAGATTATAATAGAGCAACATCAAAGATTATTTTTAATGGAATGGAATGAATATCTCCTCCTCAAGGCTTTTCTTTACATTACTTTTCCATGTTTCTTCCTGTCTTTGTTTATATGCATATATTACAAGGTTGCCTTAAGTTTAGAAATGTCTAGCTTGTTCACTTACATTATGCATTTTTCTTTTATATGTCCCTTATAATTATAAATTAGGTGGCTGAATAAGTTCTTTCCAGTTCATTTAAAAAGCAAATTCTTTTTGAAAACTTAGATGGAAACAAAATGAAATAGAAGAAAGGAGCATACTATCATTCAGGAGTGAATTGTATTTCATTTGACTCTTCAACATAAGAATGACTTGGTTTCTTTCTAAGTTATTTTTTTTTCTTTTGTTTTTCCCTCGAGTTAAGCTATGTTAAATTCATTTTCTAAATAACTGAGACTAAAAAAATGCAAAAGCTGTGATGGTTTTATTTACTATAGACATCAAAACATTTGTGGTCACGTGGAACTATAATTTTTCCACTCTACTAAATAAATTGTTAATCTCCAAAATGTTCTTATATGATTAAATTGTAGAGAAAATGTGATTATAGTCAGCTTAGAAACATAGTAAATAAAAAAAAGAAATGTAATAAATAAAATAAATGAATAAAACAGATAAAATATTGAAGCCAGAAATACATCTTCAAGTCTGTGCTTTAAAAAAAAAATAATTGGACATTTATTCATATCTTATGATTTGGAAAATGCAGCCTCATGTGCAAATTTTAATTGGGATTATATATTTCAATTCTTAATTTGCTTTCTCTGGTTTTGCCATACTATTTACATACCAGAAACTAAACATTGGTCAACTTCTGAATACTAGATACTTATTTATTTCAACATACAAACCAAAATATTTATTTTGCAGACCTTCTTTGCAAAGCAAAGTTTTTAATATGCAGCTTTTATACCAATATCGGATGCTTTTAGAATTTATTTTTTAAGCTTATTTATTTATTTTGAGAGGGAGAGTGCCCACATGTGCACAAGTTGAGGAGGGGCAGAGAGAGAGGAAATAAGAGAATCCCAAGCAGGCTCCACACTTTCGGTGCAGAGCCTGATGTGGGGCTCCATCTGATGAACCGTGAGATTATGACCTGACTGAGCCACCCAGGAGCCCTGGATGCTTTTAGAATTTAAAGAGCATTATGTTTGAACCTTAAAACTTTTGTAATTTATCACCAAATTTTAGGCTGCTGTTAGTCAAGGACATTTTCACATAATCTTGTAACCTTGCAGAATTCATTAACAAAATCATGCCATTTTTTAATATTATGTGTGAGGCCCTCTCATAAGAGTCTTTCTTTTTATATATTATTCTTTTAAATCTTGCAACAACCTTGTAACGCCAGTACTATTTTACAAATGAGAAAACTTAGGTAGAGAGGAACTAAGTAATTTGCCCAGATAATTATTAGACAAGCGATTTCATAACGAGCTGTGGGACTCAAAAGCTTACACTTCATTACTTGACCAAAATTTAAACTTTGAATAATATAAGCAGTTCTTTTAAATTATAAGACTTATAAAGAGGCCCTGAAAATGCCTGGGCCTTCAGAATTCCACAGATCATTGCCAAAGATGTTTTGTCTTTGTGCGACTGGTCAAAGAGTGAGTTTAATAATAAGGTGCTAAATTCAGTCTCCCTGTTGGTCTGTCTCAGGGCACACAATCTCTACCTTCTTTTTGTTGTCTAAAGTCCTGCTGGTGACTTCTAACCTTGTCCCCATGCTGCATTACTTCACTCACATGTTTGCAAACATTAAATTTCCTTCCCCCTTTGTCTTTCTGCACAGTGCTTGTACATATCTTCAATCAATCCTAACATCTCACAGAAATCTTGAAATTGAGCAACAGATAACGTAAATCAGTCTGGAGACAGTTTATTACCATAAATAAACTTGATCCTAGAAAAAAGAGGGAGCAAACTCTGAACTAAGTTAATGAGACAGTTTCTATAGAGACAAAACATGCACTTTTAAATTTCATTATATCACATGTCATATGATACAGCTGAATTTTTCCATATACATGTAACTCAAATTTTGATTAACATTTTTAAAAGAACAGGGATGATGTCTTATTGATTAACCTGGAGTTGTTTGGGGTTTGTGGCTGAGCTAGTCCAGACAGATTTTGTAGCCAGTAGATAGAATATATACTGTTTAGACAGTTGAGCTACTTCTAAGCAAGTGACTGAGCCAGGAAAGGAAATTCTTTTTCTCTTTAAAAAATGACTTTGGGGGCGCCTGGGTGGCTCAGTCGGTGAGCGTCTGGCTTCGGCTCAGGTCACGATCTCACTGTCCGTGAGTTCGAGCCCCGCATCGGGCTCTGGGCTGACGGCTCAGAGCCTGGAGCCTGCTCCCGATTCTGTGTCTCCCTCTGTCTCTGCCCCTCCCCCGTTCATGCTCTGTCTCTCTCTGTCTTAAAAATAAATAAACGTTAAAAAAATTTAAAAAAATAAATAAATGACTTTTAAAATTGTGGGGGAGGGGTGGGAGAAATGTCTGAATTCCAAATATTTTTAGTTTCATATTTCATACTACATATCACAACATCTTTATTTTTACACCCAGCCTGCTAAAATCAGTTAAGGTATGAATCCAATACTTAGTTGTGATTTCAGTCTTAACTGGGCTTCTCAACCCTACTCCAGTGCCTTCTACATGTCCCTGGACAGAGCTCCTGTTCTCCAGCAAAGTTATTCAAAAATTTAAAGTCTTTAGTCATGTTCCTTAATGAAATTCTTCTTACCATAAGAGAAATGTGGGGTTTGACATTCATTGAGAAAATTAATACTAAAGCATAAAATTCTTGTACCTTATCTAAAAACTGATTTTATCCTCACCGTTCTCAACCTGGTGCCCCCAGTCTCAGAGGAAGAAGGATAATATCACTCATTGATGGTCTCAGGGATCACTCCTGGCTTCCACCTCAGGGACCTGACTAAACCTAGTATATCTTCTCACTGTAGGATCCCACTCCCCTCCTCCATGTGAGATTTCCTCCCTCCATATATATAATTGCAGTCATGTGTCTCCTATTTTACCAGCTGTTTATACTTTGTCTCCAATTTGATCATTGGACCTCCGTCTTTTGCCTTTACCACTCCAGTGAAATAACCCTGATCAAGTCATAAACGACGTCTTAGGAGTTAAAACCAAAGTGCTTTTCATAATTTATTGATCAGTGATATTTTGCACTGGTGATCAATCTTTTCTTGAAACTAACACCTCTCTGTGATTGGATGCTAGGAGTCTCTTCACTCATCCAAAAATGTTTTCTAAGCAAGGGACTGTCCTCAGCACTTGAAATGTATCAATGAACAGGATAGTTAAGGATCTCTGCTCATGTAGAGCTCATATTCCATTGGGAGAAGACAGAATCAATATATATAATGTATAAATAACTCTATAGTATTTTAGAAATTAATTTTTATAGGAAAAGCAATTAGTGGAGAGAAAAGGTATCAGAAGTGTAAAGGATGGGATGAGTTGCAGCATTATATTTAGTGGCCAGTGTAGCCATTACTGAAAACGTGATATCTGAAAAAATTTGGAGGACATGAGAGAAGTATCCAAGAAGAAATGTGGAAGGAAGAGCATTCTAGAAAAATGGAAAAGCTAGACATAGACGCTAAGGAGTATGCTTGTGTGTTGAGGAATAACAAAGGCAGTGTAGCTGGAGTGGAATAAAACAATGGGAAAATCAGGGGAGGAAAGATCAAAGAGTGACAGGGGCCAGAGGATCTAGAACTTTTTTAGGCCATTGTAGAGACCATGGATTTTCCTCTAAATGAGCAGAGGAGTGACATGATTTGACCTTGCCTTAAAAGGGCACTCAGACTATAATAAGAATAGATTATAGTGGGTAAAACCTATTTTAGTAATCCACTGAGAGATGACGGTGGCTTGAAAAGGATGGTCGCCATGGAGATGATGAGTGGTCAGATTCTGGCGTAAGCCATATCCCTGCACATAGATTTTAAGAGAAATCATGAGATCAAGCATGAACTGAAGGGTTTGGGCCCCAGCAATAGGAAGAACAGAGTGGCCATGATGAGGTGGTGAAAGCTTCAGACATAGAGTAGATTTGACAGAGAAGATCAAATCCTCCTTACATATCTCTGTGGATATGTAAAGTTGACATATCAACATATTGAATAAGCAGTTGCATATGAATCTGGAATAGAAAACATCATCTGAGCCAAAGATGTGTATTTGGAATCATCAGCACATAGATGATATTACCTGGAGCTATATGAGCTGTATGAGACACCAAGGGAGAAATAGAGAAGAAAAGAAGACCAAGGATGGAACCCCAGGACAATGCAACATCATGTGTCAGTCAGAACAGGAGGAGGCAGCAAAGGAGACTGAATAGCAGCCAATGAGGTAAGAAGGAAAGCAAAAAGAATGAGTCAGAATCCAAGAGAAGAAAGTGTGAAAGGAGGAGTTAGAATCCTTGATTTCAGAGTTCCCCATCATCTCTCTTGTCTCTCTTGTCTCTCAATATGACTTGATTGAGTTGACTGCCTTAGCAGCTAAATCACAATCTTGTCTCTTTGTGTTCTTGGGGACAACTAAAACCTTCAGATGTCTTCTTCATTTGAACAACTCTACACAGGTGGGGAGTGGCAGGTGGGTGAAGGTGGTCAAAAGGTACAAATTTCCAGTTATAAATAATTGTAGATCCTGAGGAAGTAAGGCACAGCATGGTGATCATAGTTAACAATACTATATTGTGCATTTGAAAGTTGCTAAGAGAGTGGATCTTAAAAGTCTCATCACAAGAAAAAAAAATATCTGTAACTATGTGAAGTGATGGGTATTGAAAACAGCTCGGTGATCTTTTCACAACATATACGTATATCAAATTATTATATTGTATGCCTAACACTACTACCATGTTAGATGTCAATTATATCTCAATAATAAAGAAGAAATCTTAAAAGCACTAATAATTTTACCTGTGCATACAAATAAAGTAGCCACCTCTTCAAAAAGGAAATTCTACAGCCTACTTTCCATTATTCAATTTTACATTATTTTAAAGTTTCAATATCAGGGTGCCTCAGTGGCTCAGTGGGTTAAGCACCTGATTCTTGGTTTTGGCTCAGGTCATGTTCTCACAGTTTCATGAATTTGAGCCCCACGTCAGGTTCTGTGCTGGCAATGCAGAGCCTGCTTGGGATTCTATCTCCCTCTCTCACTGTCTCTCACCCGTACACGCTGTCTCTGTCTCTCTCAAAATAAATAAATAAACTTAAAACAAAAAGTTTCAATATCAAACTTAATATCTATCAATATTGTTTGTTTTATCACTTGTTATTACATTATTATATTTTTATGTATATTGACAATGTAGTGCTGAAAACCGGGAACATTGGAAATCCTGGAAGTGGAGGGGCGCTAAAAGCATCCACAAATGCAAGTGTTAATTGCCATATTCCTAGGGTCTAAGACTTTTTTTTTTTTTATAATTTTGACTTTTCAAAATCAGTGTCCTGCAATTCATGTGTATGTATTTGATATGATAATTAGATATGATCCAACAAAAGCTGTTTTCAAATTGACGGTGAATCTTAAGCTAAATTAGTGGTACCGTAGACGAAAAAAATTCTCTATTTTCTCTCAAGGGACAGTAAAAATAATGGCTAAAATTTATTAAACCTTAAGTGCTATCCATGCTCCATAACTAACAGTTGCTCTCATTAATGCTAAATACAACCTTATGAAGTAGGGAATGTGGTTTCACCAATTTTATATATGAGACCTGAAGCTTCAAGAAGTTAAGTTACATCCCCAAGATTATATAATTAGTAAGCATCAAAGGGAAACATTTGCCCAGATTTGACAACAACTCTGTACTCTCAGCCGTCATGTGATCTAAAGCACAAAGACTAAAAACCCTTATAGGGACATTCATAATCATAAAGAGAGAAGCACTAATGTGTACTTTTTGACATCAAATTTCCAATTGATCGTGTGTAATAATGTCTTAGCATTACATTGTCAATTTCCCTTAAAATTTTATGGACCTCGAGAGAGATCATATTTTTTCCCTTTGTCCCTCTAAAACTTTTTCATCTATCTACTTCTGTGGAATGCGAATTTTAAATGTAGGGTTTGATTTATATATTTGTAATTGCTTTATTTTATACATACATAGGTACATATACAGATGAATTTTTATATTCTAATTATTCTCAAAAGAGCTCTCAAGGCTCATTCTCATGTAAGTACAGCATATATTCACTGCCCACCTTTATTCTTCAGCAATTTCAACTTTAGTGTAATAACTTTCATGATTCCGTGGCATAATATAAATCAGAGCCTTCAAATGGAAATCATTTTCTGTTCAGTACTGTGAATTTTGTTGCAAAATTATTGATAATTTTGTTATAAACATAAAGTTATCGTGATTTCCCTTTAGTGTTCGATAAGCTGCAATTTGGTGCCTTTGAGTTTGTGATTGTGGGGTACACGCCAGCCAGAGTAAGTTTCCTCAGAAGACTAGGCTAATACAGTTTTAGATGGCAGATCCAAAGAGATTATAGCATACCTCAAATTCTCATTGAAAAGCAGAAAGTAGGGGCGCCTAGGTGGCGCAGTCGGTTAAGCGTCCGTCCGACTTCAGCCAGGTCACGATCTCGCGGTCCGTGAGTTCGAGCCCCGCGTCGGGCTCTGGGCTGATGGCTCAGAGCCTGGAGCCTGTTTCCGATTCTGTGTCTCCCTCTCTCTCTGCCCCTCCCCCGTTCATGCTGTGTCTCTCTCTGTCCCAAAAATAAATAAAACGTTGGAAAAAAAAAAAAAAGAAAAGAAAAGCAGAAAGTAGCCTGTGTTTACATTTTTATTACCTGACATTTACCTTCTAATTACAGTTACCAGTTATCATATTTATGGTAATTTAAAAGAAATGTGGCTTTTTTGCCCAATGGCTCAAATATTCTACATCATTTAATGGAAAAATTGCTACCCAAGGCATAGAGAAAGAAATGGGTATATTTATAGTGAAGTTTTTCTCTTCATCTAGATTTTTAATTATGGGGTTGTGGATGATATTGTGGGAATAACCTCAAGCGGTTACTAAGAATAAGAATGCAAAACTTACTGGTTATTCAAATATGTCAAGCCCTTTCATTTGGAAATACAGATGAAAACTGTAGGAATTAGATTATTCAACAGTTATCCATCCAGGTTTGTTTAGAAAAATAGTCCAAGAGTGACAAGAAAAAGTTGTTTTTCCTTTTTCCCCAAATTTAATTAAATTCTTTTCAGGTATTGCAATATTTTTACTTAAAATATTGTTAAATAGACATCTTTATATCTTAAGGAAGTTATGAATAAACTCAATAAAGTCTGGGATTAAAAAAAAATTAATGTTTATTTTTGAGACAAAGACAGAGCATAAGCAGGGGAGGGGCAGGCAGAGAGGGAGACACAGAATCTGAAGCAGGCTCCAGGCTCTGAGCTGTCAGCACAGAGCCCGAGTGGGGCTCGAATGCACAAACCGTGAGATCGTGACCTGAGCCAAGGTCGGACGCTTAACCGACAGAGCCACCCAGGCACCTCTAAGATCTAGGATTTTTAATGATCTTTAATCTTTGGACTCAGAAGTTCAGAGATAATTGAAAAGAGAAAATTAGATGGAATTTCCTTAGAAACAGCAAAAATAAACATCATTGACTCTACCATTGTGCCAGTTACAGATCTAAGAAAGCATATTTACTCTTTAGATACACATTCACTTGAGAATATAATAATTACCAAACTGGAATTCACCACATAGAGCCCAAAACCCTTTAGTCACTAGGAAGTTTTATTGAAAACAGCCAACCATGACTAGTTAAAAACTTTTCTGGGGTCATGAATGATGAATCAGCCTCCAGTTTTATTAGTATACTTTATATTATGATTCTTTTTTAACTTACACTAAAGAATCTATAATTGATTCACATTGAGGTGAAATTTTTATTTTACAAGTTGTGTTAGCATACTTTGAATATTTTAATATTTCACTGAATAAATCAAGGTCAATGTAAAATATTTAAAAAAGCAGTCCTAAGATTAATCCAAATTTTAGTTCTCTGTCAAAATGGTCTATTTATTTCTACCTGTATCAGGTAAGATTAGAGTCAGTTGTGAGAGACAGAAAGCACAAAACAGCAGCAGCTTAAACAAGATAGATGTTTGTTTTTGGGTGTAAGCATTCCTGACCCACCACTACCAGGGCAGAAGGCACTTTACATCTCCTTGCTTCTTGTTCTCAAATGGTTCCATTTCATGGTCCAAGATAGTTGCTCAAACCCCGGCAATCAAATTTTATTACAGCCAGCAGAAAAGGAAAAGAGACAAAGAAAGACATGCCTCTTTCATTTAAGGGCACTTCCTAGAATTTGCCCACAATTTCTGTTTACATTCCATATAAGACAATTGTCACATGTTGATATTTACCTGAGGATCAATGATGGTGGAAAATGTATTATTTATTCTAGACAGTCCTGTGCTCAGCTAAAAATGAGTGCTAAAACCAAAGAGAGGGAGAACAAATGTTAGGTAACAACCAGCAATATCAGCCATATAAGCTTTTGGCTTGTTAGCTCTATGTCTGTGGCACATCCGTGGCAAATAATCCCTCCCCCATTTCAAGAGCGATCTATTATTCAGAAGTACATGTTAATTACATGACATTGTCTACATGCTTATCCCTTTGAAAACAGGCCCAGTTGATGAAATGGAAATGATTTTTTTCCATACAGAAATTGTCTTGAGTTTATTTTAGCAACAGTAGTGTCACATGACTCTATAGAGCATGAACATGTGCCCCTGAATAACAGTGGGTTGTGTAAGTGAGTGACCGTGAGTTTACACCATGTCCTCCTGATGTTCTGCTTATGACTAGTTACATGTCTGCTTAAATAACCAGTGATCTTACACTTTATTATATATTTCATCAAGTTGCATAATATTGAATTGACATTTGGTAAATAAATAATTGTAGAAGTTTCCCAGTAGACATGTTCATAGGGTTGCCTGACACCTAGGAAATGGACTCTTTCTCGGGTATAATTAGCCTTGTTATAAGCAGGTCAGTTGTTCCACACTGCATCCAGAATCAATACATCCGAATCCAGCCACTTCTCAAAAGTCTCTACTGATAGCCACCATCATCTCTTACCTGGATTGTTAATTAAGCCTCTAACTGGTGTCAGTGCTTCGGTCTATTTTTTCACACAATAATGAGAGCTAGACTTGTAAAACATAAATCAGATCCCTTCTTGGCTCAAAACCATCTGAATAAGAGTAAACGGTCAAGCCCTCATTTGGGCCTCTAAGTCCCCACAAGATCTGTTACCACCACTTCAACCCACACTGTCCCATTAACTGTCTGGCTCTGTCCTCTATTTCCTTCCTCTGCATCTTTCTGCTACAACCAAGAAAGACTTCGTGGAGTATGTCAAACACATCAAGCATACTTCTATCTTTGTCCCTTTGCACGTTTTCCCTTCTGACTAGCATGACTTTCTTCCAGTTGTTTGTGTCTCAAACCATTATTTCTTTCAGTTCTCCACTCAGATGACACCTTACATGAGAGGTCTTTCCTTGTCATGCTAAATACGAAGGTAAGTCCCTACCAAGGCACTGTACTCCCCTCACCTTTTTTCACTTTGCTCTAGCGCAGATATCATCATAGAGCATGCTACATATTGCTTTGCTGACTGATTCATTTATGGTTGTATTTCCACTAGAATGTAAGCTCCATGAGGGCACAGACTTTGTTTGATGCACTGTTGTATCTAGAACAGTGCCTGATACGCGCTGCTGCTTAAAAACAAAGAGATATTAAATTAAAAAATTAATGTACATCCTAGAGTTCCTTCAAAGTCCTTGAAAGGACATGGCCTGATTCTACTTATCAGCATCTTCAATGAAGAGATAAAAACATACAAGGCTCATGGTGCCTGGGTGGCTCAGTCAGTTAAGTGTCTGGCTCTTGGTTTTGGCTCAGGTCATGATCTCATGGTTTGTAAGTTCAAGACCTGCATGGGGCTCTGTTCTGACAGCATACAGCCTGCTTAGGATTTTCTCTCTCCCTCTTTCTCTGCCTTCCCCTGTTCTCTCTCTCTCTCTCTCTCTCAAAATAAATAAATAAATGTAAAAAAATAAAAATAAAAATATCCCAGGCCTTCTTCACCATTTGTTTTAGGAGCATTAGTGGGTGCTTCAAGAAGACAATTAAGAAATAGAAACTCCAGACTCATCCAGTTGTATCCATTAAATACACATAGCTTTTTGTATGTTAATCATACCTCAATAAAGTACTCTTTAAAAATCACAATATAGTATCCTGTTTTATACACAAGGGCTGGAAAAATTATAATTCCGTAATAAGTACTTTTTCCATAAAGGACTACTGACAAAGAATATAGTTATATAAATTCTGTAGCTGTAGGTGTATAAAAAATCTAAATAGAAAATCCTAAAATATTTATTGAAATATAAATGAGAAAAATAGAATAAATTAAAAAAATGGAATAAATATGGAATATGGACTAAATGGAATAAATATCTGTTGAAATTATTTTTGGTATTTTTTTATAGTTTGTGCTTTAGAATATAATTTAACTTTTTAGGAATAGTAGTGAATTTTGGATTTTTTGTGTGTGTGTGTGTGCCACATACAGGTCTAGATTCTATTAACATTCAGATAATTATGTCTTAGTGCCAACTACTGTATGTCATTTAAATAAAAATAAGCTAAACTATGAATTGATAAAGTAGCTAATGGTATTATCAAAAAAATCTGAAGTATATGTTATGATAGCTAGGTATAGTCACATTTTAAAAAGTATCCAAAAACGTTGGCTAAATCATTCTATGTTAAGAAGGAAGGAATGTTCAAATTATAATGATAGGCCCTTTGCTTTATCTTATTCAACAAAATTTAGATGAGTTTGTAGTTGAAATTCTCACTAAACTTGGAGATAATGCATGTAATAATGGCTGACGTTTCTATTGCTCCTTCCATGCCTGGTGCTATCTTTTACTTTAGTTGATCTCTTATTAGACTTCTTATTAGATAGCATTAAATGTGGGAAAACAATCTCAGCTAGGTTAACTACGCTACCCAACCTCGTGTAACCAGTAAGCAGCAAGGTTGAGGGCAGAATCCTGTTTCATTAGACTCCACAAAACATGCTTGTAACCACTACTCCAGGATGCTGCTTATGGGAGGTAATAGCTCGCCCTGAAAGCACAGGTTGAGAAAGAAATAGAAGCAAGATTCAAAGCTTGCATCATAGTCTATAAAGCATATTGAGTTAGGAAACTTGGGCTCAGCCCTGGCTCCATCAGTAACAAAGCATGATCTTAGTTCCCTTAGACCTTCAGTTCTAAAAAATAGGATGATCGTATTAAATAAGGTCAATTAAATATTCTCTAATATCTTCTGTCTGAACAGTTATATGAATTATTGCTTTTAAAAAATTATGTGCGGGGTTATCTGTCTGGCTCGGTCAGTGGAGCATGTGATTCTGGATCTAGGAGTTATAAGTTTGAGGCACATGTTGGGCATAGAGATTACTTAAAAATAAAATCTCTAAAAAAATAAATAAATAAAAGGTTATGTGCAATGCATAATAAAGTGACCTATATTGGAAAAGAAATCTGAATGGTTACATAATCACATGTTTAATATGAGTCAATTAATCACATGTTTAATTGACTATAATCTGGTTGCTCAAAAGCAATAAATCTTTAGAGTTCATGAGTATTTGGAGAATATCTAGAAAACAGGGAATGATAGTCCCACTGAATTGTGCATGGCTCAGACAGTGTTTTCAGTACCCATTAAATTCTGAACCTAATCAAATTGGTGATCTATGTAATATATTGAGTTGAAATTTCAGGAACCAAGTCAGGATACAGGATTTGGGTGGGACTGGTCCAGAAGTATGAAGGTATGATGGTTAATTTTATGGGTTGACTTGATTGGGTCACAGCGTGCCCAGATATTTGACTAAACATTATTTCTGGTGTGTCTTTGAGGATGTTTCCAGATAAGATTACCATTTGAATTGGTGTACTCTATAAAGTGGATTACCCTCCCCAGTGTGGATGGGCTTCATCTAATCTGTTGAGGGCCTAAGTAGAAGGAAAAGCAGAGGAAGGGGAATGTATCTCTGCCATTGCGCTTGAGCTGGGACATCAGTCTTGGTCTTCTCCTGCCCTAGGATTGAGACTTATGACATCAGGTGCCCTGTTCTCAGACCTTTGGACCTGGATTGGAACTATACCCCAACTTTCCTAGATTTTCAACTTATAGACATCAGATTGTGGGAATTCCCAACCTCTATAAATGCATGAACCAATTTCTCATAGTAAATCTCTTAGATAGAAAGATGGTAGATAGATACTGATTCTGTTTCTTTGGAGACTCTGACTGACAGAAGGCAGTCAGTAAAGTGAAACTATAGATTAAATCTGGCATTCAAAAAAGGTTTCATCCATGAGGATGAAGACTTTACACACCCAGAGTCAGTCTTCTCTTTCCCACCAGAGCCATGCCTGGAACAGAAAAGTACACGAATACAAGACTCGATAATTCAAAATGTAAAAAGAAGGAAGAAAGGAAGGGAAAGGAGGAAAGGAAACGGAGATGAAGGGAGAGGAAGAAGAGGGGAAAAGGAGGGGCTAAAATGGACAATAAAGAATAATTGCCTAGGGAAGAAAAGAAAGGAGAAGAGAGGAGAGGAGAGGAGAGAAGAGAAGAGAAGAGAAAAAAGAAAAGAAAAAGTAGTAGTAGGTTTGGCAGATAGCTTGGCACATGTAGTGTGCTTTGGCTATAGAACAATATTTGCCAGAGAAAGCACCTTGCCTGAAGAGAAATGCTAAGGGAAAGCCGATGGTCTAAGAGAAAGGAAATTTTTTCATAAGTGTCAGTGCAGATTATTCCAAAATTTTCTGTGACATATAGGCTATGTAGATATATAGATATGTTTTTCATATAGATATGTTTTTCCAATAGCAAACTTCATTGCCAAGAAAATAAAATATTCTTTGCATGCAAGAGACACAAAGTTGCACACTCTTCTTTAAAAATATGTCAGGGAATACATTGGACTAGGAGATTGTGACAGGCTTCTCAGATTTGTTTCTCCCTTTCGAAAAAAAAATATTGACATGACTTATGCTACCTTGTGTGGTCTGACACACAGAACAGCCTTGCATTTGTTAGCACTTGCACTGGGCAAGTGGGTAGAGTCACTCAGCATAGTTACCCTAAGGCTGAGCCCAGATGGCGTTCTCTGAGAAGAGCTCTGCAGGAGTTTCACAAGCTGCACATTTATCGCCTCTCCTTGGGTCAGAAACAAAACCTTGAAAGGTCCTCCACCGACTATATCTCCTGGAACTCTCCAATAACATCACTCCCACCCCACCCCCATCGCTTCCTTTTTCCTGCAAAGAAATCTGTTTAAGTTACCAGCACTCGGTCTTTTTCCGAAACTCCAATCTGGAAAGTCTTCTCTTTTTGTCTCTCTCAGCCTCCATCATCCCCCTTTTCATTCAGTATTTGTTAACTCTAGAAAATGTTGCCGACTCATTCTACAAGACCTGGATCACTCAAAATGTTCACTGCTCTAACATAAATCGGCAGTCTGGATGATGTTATTTTGTCATTTGGGATACATCACACTAAAATTGTTCTTGTTCTCTTTGTGCTTTTTCTTAGGCAAAATCTCGTAACAGAAAGAATAACTCTTATGCTTTCTTTTTAACTCTTCTCTTTCCTTAATTAACATCCCAACACACACACACACACACACACACACACACACACACGCACACACCCAGGCACACACATTTTGTCTGATTAGGATTTTTATTCAGGGAGAATGAATAAATAAGCACATAAGATTATCATGAATTCCCACATTCTTTTCTATACCTGAGATTGTGTTCACTTCAATATAGAGTTACTCTCCAATATCAAGAAGATGTTGAAAGAATATGCCATGTGACATGCTTATCAGAATCAAAAAAGCGAGGCACCTGAGTGGCTTAGTCGGTTAAGATCAGCTCAGGTCACAATCTCATGGTCCATGAGTTCAAGCCTTGCATCAGGTTCCATGCTGACGGTGTGGAGCCTGCTTGGGGTTCTCTCTGTCCCTCTCTCTCTCTCTGCCTCTCTCCTGCTTGCCGTCTCTCTCACTCTCTCAAATATAAATAAATAAATAAATAAACTTTAAAAAAAAGAATTATAAAAGTACATTGGAAAAATAAGGGCCACTATTTTCTTCATTTCTCGGGAAATTGGATACTTCCTATATAAGAGTAACAAAATCATATACCTCATAGAGACACCAAAAGAAGTATTTTGCCTTCTCCCTAAAGTACCTGATGAGAAGTTGTCTCCATTTAGTCATGTCATCTCAAACTCTATTAGTGGATTGGAGATTCTGGTCATTATATGCACACAATGTAATTAATATCACATAAAATGGGTAAAGAAATTAAGTTTTCTCAAAATTCATTGTCTAAAATGGAAAATTTATAAAAATAGTTTAAGGAGCATTTCTACATTGTGAGCATTTTCAAATGGTTAATTTCTCCAATAAGTGATAAATAGGGCCTAAGACAAATCAAGAAAATGTCCCACATTTATATAGATGTTAAGTATAGGACCTGAGCTTCAAACCTGTTCTTTTTACTCCACACCCAAAGCTCTCCATAATAATCACAGATGCTTCAAAAGAAAACAGAGATATATTTTCATGACACAACCCAAACAGTATGCTGTGGGTTTGTTGCTTAAACAAGGATGTGATAAGATGATTAGAGAAGCGTCATATACAGACGGGCTGATATTAAATAAACAAATCCAGAATGTGAAAAAGTCAAACGTAGAAAAAGAAAAAAAAAAAATCTCAGTCAGAAAGACCCAGGCTTGGAAAAGAAATCAGAACGGTGTTGCACATCAGTCTAAAAGGTGATGCCATCCGTCCCATCTTAGGAAATGAGAGGTACAGAGGATTAAACACAAAGATGCTTCTCTCCTACCACAGTCTCCATTCCTGCCAGACCCCCAGGCCTGTGTTTATCACCGACAGCTGGCACTGACGGACTTGGCTGCCTCTGAAGACGGTTGACATAGCACTACAGACAGTCCCCAGCTTACAATGGTTCAGCTTACGCTTTTTCAAATTTCACAGTAGTGCGAAAGTGATACGGATTCAGTAGAGACCTTAACTTCAAACTTAGAATTCTGATGCTTTCTTGAGCTAGCCATCTGTGGTAGGATGCTCTGTCGTGATGCTGGGCAGCAGTAGCGATTCCGAGAGGAAACAACCAGCACGCTCACGACAGTTCTGTGCCCATACAACCATTTCAGATTCAGGACAGCATTTGATAAATTACATGAGATATTCAACACTTTCTGACAAAGTGGGTGTAGTGTTAGATGATTTTGCCCAGCTGTGGGCTAGTCTAACTATTCTCAGCATGTTTAAGGGAGGCTGGGTTAAGCCACGATGCTCTATAGGTTAGATGTGTTAAACACATTTTCAACACGATATTTTCAGCTTATTATGGGTTTATTGGGACATAAGTCCAAGAAGATCTACACTTGCTAAATTTACATTCTTTGTTTGCCCTAAAGAGATGGCAGAGATAATTCCCAGAGCGGTTCCATATTTCTCACTTTCTCTAAAGCCTTGATAAACTGTGTCTCATAATATTTTTAGGTTTTTCTTGTCCTCACTGGGAACTCAATGCAAATATTCTTCATAGAGAGTGACTGAGAGATAGAAGATGAAGTTCAGGAACATGGTTGGGTAAAATATATGTTGTCAGGGGTGTGAGCATAGACAGGGGCGGGCAAAGAATTATTTAACGACCCTACAAACAAGTAAGCTTATTTTTTAAATATTTTTTAATGTTTATTTATTTTTGAGAGAGAGAGAGAGGGAGAGAACAAGCCAGGAAGGGGCAGAGAGAGAGAGAGAGAGGGAGACAAAGAATCAAAAGCAGGCTCCCAGGCTCTGAGATGTCAGCACAGAGCCCGACACGGGGCTCGAACCCACAAACTGTGAGATCATGACTTGAGCCAAAGTTGGACACTTAACTGACTGAGCCACCCAGGCACCCCCAAACTAATAATTTTAAACATCTAAAGTAGTAGAAGTAGAAAGGAATCAACCTTTTCTCTATTTTTCTGAGGAATCTTGGCTCCAAATTTGGACACCCCATTCAGCAAAAGGAAGGCCTGCAGGTAAACAGACCCAACTTCCTCTGGAAATAGATGATTGACTATTGTTACTAGACCATAGCCGTTGGGGGAAAAGAAGGCTGAGAGGACCTCTTCCCACTGTCAGTCTCCCTGAGGACAGCTATGGTGAATAAGAAATCCTTAACACTCTTCCAGCAATGATTAGTATTCCAACAATGATTTAGCAACTTTTATAGATTGAGGTCTGGGAAGCTGCCAGGCTCGTTCATCTCGTAATCAGCTCTGGATATGTGGATGTGGAGGAGGCTCCCATAAGCCCAGGTAAGCACTTTTTATGTATCTTAAGAACAGATTGACATAAAGTGGTTTTCAAGTGGTCTCGTTCATCATTCTTCACTCTTCCCAGCTTCCTGTGGTGCATAATATGACCCCACCTGGATCGTATCATTGCCTCTAATTGTTCCATTCCCCAAACCCCTGGCTCAAATGGGCCACTCAGACTCCACCTTCCTCTGCTTTTACGTGCTTGTCCAACCACGCCCAGCATGAGTATCACATGAGAACTGAGTCCTCCAGCTTTTTCATCCTCTTCTTTGTCTCCACACGCTTCCTTCTTCCTCTTGTAGCACACGGTCCATCATACTGTTTCTTGACCATATCCTAAGGTCTTCCTACGTGATCAGATATGTCTATTTTTTTTTTTTTTTTTATTTAATAGCCTCTGGATTTTTAGTCTTGCTTAAGAAGTTCAACATCATCTCTGGTTTGCACCTGTAGTTTCCTAGATCTCCTCACAAAACTTTTATTCTGTTAATTTTACCCTTCCCACTTTAACTCCTCTGAAACTTATCTTCATGTCCTTAAGGTAAAGACTAATATTCTTTTCATCCAGATGGAAATTTACTTTTGCAGACACTCATTATAACATAACAAACCCTTTCCCAATGAATTGAACTGCCACATTAAGTTCTCATGTATTTTTGGATCTAATATTGGTCTTCATATTATATTTTACTAAGCTATTTGTCCACTACCATGTGAATACCATATTGATCCATTCATAATTGCTTTCTTGTATGTTCTAAGTCTAGGAAAACATGTCTTTCTATGTTACGGTTTCTCAAAATGTTCTCGGCTAAACTTTGGTATTTGTTCTCCAGGTAAATTTTAAGATTGTTTTATCCAGTTTTACCCACACGTACACAAAACACATATTATCAGGATTCCAATTAATAGTTCCTTAAAGATATGTCTTTGTTCTGAGAAAGTTACATTTTGTAATTTTAAATCATTCTATCTAGAACATAAGTCTTTCCATTATGCCTGCTCAAAGACATGGCTCCTTTTCCTCTCCCTGCTGTTTCCTGAATCATTAGTTTTTCCTCCTTTTGAGCATTATTCCCATCAAGATACAGATATTCTACTTATGTGGTGTGGTAACTAAAGAAGATCACCATAAAGGCACTAAGGGGGATTGCTTTTTTTCTCTGCTTTCTTCTTTAAAAAAATTTTTTTTTCAACGTTTATTTATTTGTGGGACAGAGAGAGACAGAGCATGAACGGGGGAGGGGCAGAGAGAGAGGGAGACACAGAATCGGAAACAGGCTCCAGGCTCTGAGCCATCAGCCCAGAGCCTGACGCGGGGCTCGAACTCCCGGACCGCGAGATCGTGACCTGGCTGAAGTCGGACGCTTAACCGACTGCGCCACCCAGGCGCCCCTCTGCTTTCTTCTTTAAAAAAAAAAAAATAATAATATAACCCCTCCAAGGGTTTTATTTTCCCTATCTCTACAATTTCTTTGCCCCATTTCACTCTAAACGTCACTCCAATAAGATTTTGTTCCCGATACCATTTCATGGACACATTTTGTTTCAGGTTCACCAATGATCTGCAAGTCGCTAAGTCCAATAGCTCCAGTTCACCTTTTCTTGCCTTGTCATCAATACTCGACACGTCTGATCATGCTTCACACTTTCATTGGCTTTCACTACAACATATTCAGATGAATTTTCTCCTTTGCTGCTTCATTTTTAGCTCTCTAACCTCCGAGAGCAATATGGCTCATTCCGTGAGTCTCTTCGTATCTAAATATTCCTCCCTTCCTTAGTGATCTCATGTTTGAGATGGTGACCGTAAACACTATGCATATTATAAAGATTCCCAAATTTGTATACCTCTGGCATGTAACCAAGGTATCTAATTACCTCATGGCCTCTCTACCTAAATATTTAATAATATCTCATATTTATCAACCTTACTAAATTCTCCTGTTTCTACAAATCTGATCATGAGAACCCATGGCAATCAAAACTTCCATTTTTTGAATCCTGCTTACCTTTCCAGGCTTAGCACTCCATAATTCAGCCACAGCTGTTACTCTAAAATGACATGTCCTCCTTTATCACTTCCATGTGTTGGATCTTCCCCCACCTCTCAATTCCATCGCTAGCAGCCATTCATCTGATTAATGTCTCCCTTCCTCAAATTCTAGTATCATTTATTTTGTGTTTCTTGCTTGCCATATTCTGTCTTCAATACAAGTGGTCTGCTTTGTTGAGATGGTCTAAGAACTCTCGCGGAACATGAAAAGGAGCTCTATCTTTTTAGATTTTTAACACACATACTGCAGGCGTTTGAAAGTAGCAGTTGCTTAATGAAATTGAGTTCCGGGGATTTTTATTAATAGTACAGAAATATTTGTCTCATTTATGTAAACAATAAAGACAAGTTGTTTAGAAAAAGGTAATTTTATTTATACATTTCAATGACCTACACCAAAGTTATAGAAATCAATTTTATTAGAAGCAGAGAAGAGATATCTATATTGTTTAACATTATTGTCATAGATCACAGCATAAATTATGTTTAAAATTCTGACAGTTGCCCATCCTGTCTTAGTTAATATCACCAATGGTACATCACAGTGTAGTTTGTCTGGCATGTTTATAATACAAATAGTGATGTATTAAATTATTTAAGAAAACATTTGACCAGGTAAGTCACTGTATTATAATGGTACTGAGAATTATAGATAGCCCTAAAATTACAACTTTTCACTATGAACCAGTATGTTTTGGAATATGCAAAGCTTTTGTCTGAACAGATACCACTGAATGGGACCCGAGGCACTTTTTGAAAGCATATATTCACTTTCTCATCTGTGTTGTCTCCTTTTCAGCTTCTTTTTTTCCATACACTTTATTAATCTTGTCTCCTTCCCCTTCTCCCTTTCTAAACTTTGGCTTGAGCAGAACACACGTGAACTGCTTCAGTGCCCCTGTACGAGCTCAGTGTCAGAAGTTGCTGACAATTTGTGTCCATTGTCTGGACCGTCTTTCATTGTTCTGTTTGACACCTACCTAACAACTATCAATAAAGTGTCCCAGCTATTAAAATTCAAATTTAATAACTAAAAAAGTTCAGTAAATGGATGATTCTAGATTTATTCAGTGTTCTTATTAACTGCAAGTGAGAGAATTCCTGAAATTCTCTTTATCCTTTTTTATAATGAAGATTAGTTTACTTTGTTGTCTTAGGAAGTATATTATATTGAATAAAACGGACTCTTTTTTGAGAGTCTAGTATTAATATTCAGGGCATGTATATCACATTATTATATAATAAAGAAAACAGTGGATTGGAAAAGTTTTTCTAAATAGTGACATTGAAAAATGCTCTGGGAGTTTTTAATGGACATTTTTAAAGTAAACTTTTGAAAAAAGCTGTTTTTTTGTGTGTGGTACCTCATTTTTTTAAGGAAAAAAAAATAACACTAATTAAAGGTTCCAGTTAGATGGGTTAAAGTTAATCAAGATTGACTACACTTGAACTAAAATTCTTAAAATGACACACATAAACTTGGTTAACTTTTCTTTTGAGGCCACATATTGCATTAAAGTCAGTGGTTAAATAACCAATCCATGAAAAATGACAGTTTCCTTTTGCCAACATTATTTTAATTGTAAGTTCCAGTTTCTTCAGCATTCTTTTGTTTGCTGATTTGTAACCAACTTACGTAGCACCTTGGTTTGCTGTTCCAGGTACTGTGTTGGTTTTCCCTCTTGTCCATAATTAAATTCAAGTAAATATAGCCCCCAGCTTACATCTTATAATAAGTAGTTAAGTGTTTGAAATTTTCCGTTAGTCATTTTTCTGTATTTTAAAATTTTAATGTAAAGTGTTGGGTTACCAGTTCATATCTTAAAAGTCTAATTTATCACATGGCATATATAATGTGAATTCAAATCCTTTTATCAATTATTACATCTTTCACTTTCTGTTGTATAAGTAATTTCAGCTTCAAGAGGAAAAAATTCAATCCTGGTTTTATTTTACATAAATGCAACTTACATCTTCCAAGTTTTCTTTTTCTTTGCTCAATATAGACCCAATCCCCATGTATTTAAACAAACAATGGTTAAGGAAGCTGTTTTGAGTTTCTCTTTGTTTGATTCGGTTGTGTATTCCTTTGGTGTAAAACATGACTTCCTAAGGAAGAATAGCTTTCTCTTCTCTGCAAGTGAAATGAATCACTCACTAAACAGTGACATAAAAATATGGATTAAGTGTTTAGTGAACCTATGTGACAAAGTGACGTAAGTCCACCATGGCGGAGGCCAATGAGACGGAAGGATGGCTCCCTGAAAAAGATCTATCATCTGCCGCCGACTCAGGTTGATTGTTCCCTGGCACCGTATGAAAATAAAAACTCCCAAGGAGGGGTTGGTGTGTGTACCAAATAACACATACCAGTCATTTGGCATGTTAGTTACAATTGCAAAATCACAGACCTAACCTCTAGAGTTTCTGGTTAGAATACCTGGAGTAAGGTGCAGTTAACACCACTTCAATAACTTTGTTACTTCCCACTATGTCTACTGCATTTGACTCTGAAGCAGATGATACATGGGCCAGACCACAAGAAAAAAATACACTAGACCCCATGCTTCTGTGTTGCAATCTTTTTCTGCCATTCTGGTTAAAATTGTCAACTAGTACCAAGTTCATACAACTCAAACTAATCTTTTCCCCGTCCTATTTATTACATCAAAGCAAAAAGTTGGGTAACCCAGAGGTTGGGGAAGTCAGTGCTGTGGTAGAATAACATCTTGAAGTATTAATCAACATGTGTCCCTTATATTTTATGCTACCCTGTGACCCTCTGGCATTAGGGAAGCTAAATTATAGAGCATCTATCAACTGCTGCAAGAAATGTACTCAAAGAATCAAAGAACAGCCTGCTGAGGATCAAAAGCCTACATTTTCATGGGCAAAATCTCGCCAACAAGGGAAACCCAAGGCAAAAACATACTAGACTACTCAAGTGAAATTTCACTGCTTCTGTCCCCTTCTCTTTCATCTTTCCCAACCTCAAGATGAAAAGTAACTCCAAAAAATTGGGGGAAGAAGTGAGTGAGAAAGAGTTGTAGACATGAATAGATATAGTGGGATCTGAGGTAGAGATATCCATGCTCTGCTGAAGAAAGTCTTGAAGGACAGAGAACTCCAAATATTTTGAGGGCAACATGTGTAGAGGGAAGCTTTGCCTCATTTTTCCTGATGGAGATAAAGAAAAGGAAAAGTCCTCAGAGTAAGTCTGGATTCAAATATGTCCAGAAAGCCTCTCGCAATTTCCATGTGCTAGGAGTAGATGGTTTCCTTTTTCTCTAGTAATCAGGAAGGGGTAAAGAGGTGTATGAAGCCTCACAGAGTTTCTGTGGTCTCAGCATAGACAAGAAGAACAGCATGATTCCTGTGCACCCAAGAGAGGCCCAAGCGTTAACTGAGTCCTAACATGACCCATGGAGCCTCCGGTCAAGATTCCAGGGTGTCACGGAAGCAATCTGCATGGGCAAACACACACCGACCAGACTGAACAAGGCTGCTTCAGAAGATGCCAGGGAGGGAAGACGGCAGCTACCTAGAACAGATGCCGTCCTTGGTCACCTGGCACTCTGCAAGCTCCTTGAAATATTACAGGTACAACCAAGAAAAGAGGGAGTGAGTAATTTTTTAGGTGGGTGGAAGGATAGTCACCTAGTGTAATTCGGATTTATGTTAGACATATCAGTTGGGGAAAATATTTCAAAAATTTATTTCTTAAACATCTGAGTTTTGGGCTGAAATGAAAACTTATTATAAAAATTCAAACTATACCCGTGACAGTACATTTTAAATGAAGACAGATGATTAAAGCCTTTAACTATCCCCCTTCAACCCTGGATGAGCAATGCTTTTAGTCCATAAGCCTCTTTATGAGAACGCTTGTACTTGCCATGCTGTCTGTACAGTCTGTCTTCCAGCCGAGGACTGTATTTATGGCTCAAACACATTAGGAGCTAGAGAAATAGGTTCTCTTCTTGGCTTTGGATGACACATTGCTTCCCTCACTACTTCTGTGAGTGCCACCAAGTGCTGGTGCTCAAGAACCTGTTTTTTTA
This sequence comes from Leopardus geoffroyi, assembly GCF_018350155.1. Classification (NCBI taxonomy): domain Eukaryota; kingdom Metazoa; phylum Chordata; class Mammalia; order Carnivora; family Felidae; genus Leopardus; species Leopardus geoffroyi. Next base: position 99,837,423 of record NC_059327.1, on the reverse strand, counting down.
CCCCTTATTTCCTCCTATTTTTAGATCTTTCTCAAAGACACTTTTATTAGCCTTTAATTCATTCCTGACTCTCTTTGTTCCGACTTTTTGTTTTGTAATAACCAGTGGTAAAATCCACTTTGCCCTCACATTTTCACCAGAGCTTCCTTCCATCTTTCCTCATTCCCCTTCTTTCCAAGCAGCATGCTTGTATATGTTACTCTTCAATCTAAAATTCATGTGGCTAGTATATATGTATATGTGTATGCATATGTATGTGTATATCACATTGTATATCCAAAGGTGACTGTAACAAGAACTCCTGCCCTTTGTGCTCTTCTGTAATATGACTTCTTTACATATCCATGGAGAAGTAGAGTGCATTCCTGTACCCTTTAAATCCTGGGACTGCTTTGACTAATAGAATGTCACAGAAGTGACATCGTTTCTCTTCTGGGGGAAGACTTTAACTGGCATGACAGCTTCTGCTTCTTGCTTCTCAGAAGCCAGTTGCCACAAGAAGTGAAACTCTTTTTCTGTGGTATCTCAGCTACCTGGAGATGCCTTGGAGGATAAAATATTGTAAGGAGAGACCAAGAGGCCAAGGAGAACAGGGACTCCAGGCATATAAACATCTTGGATGTTCTTCTTGACATAAGAAGCCATCTTGGATATCTATCCATCAAACCTGCAGAATATATAAGAGACTCCAAGAGATACCTGCCCATTAAGCCCAGGCAACCAACACAACCATTGAGAGATAATGCTTCATTGTTGTTTCAGATCATGCAACTTTGAGGTGATTTGTTATGCAGTCACAGATAACAGAAACAAAAGACAACCATCATTTGCCATATTAGTTTTTCATTGTGAGTGAAAGCAGGGAAGGCATTTCCTGAGGAAGTAATGATTGAAGTAGTTATGAAAGAGAAATAGCAGCTAACTCACAGAATCAGGGAGGAAAAAGAATCTCAGATATTAAGGGAAAGAAAGCCATTTGACTGGAGTAAAGAGAGCAAGAGAAAACATGGTGAGATGCTAGTTGAGTCCATGGCCCACATGCCCTTCAAGTTCTGGCACTTCCAAAGAGAAACCGTTCTATCCCATGATGTTTTTTTCCTTTCTCCATGGGCTATTGTCATTCCACTCATTTAGAATGTATTGATATGCTTTCTTGGGAAAATCGGTATGCAGTTATGCTGCAATCATGTTAACTCAATATCCAATGTGTGCATATCACTAAAGTGTAAACTGAAAATTATATTTTCTTGTATAAAAAATGGTGTATATATAATATGTGTAATTATGTTATGGATATATTGGGTTTTCAATACATGTTAAATGTATATTTTATGAATGTTGATGAAATGAGATATGTTTTCTAAGCATGATATATATCACTTGTCCTTCAAAGGCTAAATCTCTTTGCACTACAACAGAACTATTCAAAACTCTCTTTAAAGTCAGCAGGAAGCTTAAAAAAAAAAAAAAATGACCCAGATATCATTTGGCAGCTTCACTAAGTTGTGGTGAATTAGTCATCAACCCTTTAAATCACTCCAGTTTTGCCACAATGTGGAGACTCACAGTTTGCAAATTGTCAAAATATTATAACCAAATTTTATCTGAATATACATCTACTTTGATGACATTTTTAAAAAATAAAGCTTCACAAATTGGGCATAAGAGACATCAGATCTCCCTCAGTTCTGAGGAGTAGAGTGATGGGGATGGGGAATGCAGAATTGGTGACAACAAGCCTTCTGAATGAACACAGAAGTTTTTACCTGTAGGTTTTGCTCCATGACTAGACTCTTGTGTCCTTGACTCTATCCTGCCATTTGTTTCTCTCCTTGTGATCACTGATGAGAACTTCACAGCAGGATGGACCCAGAGTGACCAGAGAAAGGGTTGGCTCCATTTTCTTCCACGTACCTAACCAAAAACTTGAGAAATGAAGAAAACAGACCTGGGTGAGAATGAGAAAAGGTTTAAAAGAAGAGGCAAAAGGAAAAAAATGTATTGTCCACATTTTTTCTTCAGTAAGAACTTCATAAACATGCAAGTAAGTGACATTTTTGTCACTAACATGTTTCGATCTGGATTGCTTTCAATGGGAAAACATAAATAATTAAAGATGAACATAGTTCTGCAAATATTCTATTGGTAATTATATCTGAAGGTAATTCCTAGCCTTCTCAGTGTTAGGAGAGCAGAAATAATCAATGGATATGAATAAATTAATAAAATTATCAGTAAGCTTTTTTTTTAAGAAGTCTAAACAATAAGTGGCTCTTTGACTTTTGTAATCCAATATACAAATACATTTTCAGATCTATATCTTTTGGCCAAATTGTTATAATGCCAAAGGATTTAGAAAATGCAGAGGTTATTTTATTGACCTAATATTTCTGTTTTTCTAAAGTGTGACATTCAAAGTTACCAGTCTGTTTGGAATTAATAATTTCATAGAGAGATGCTAGAGGACATTTAGGCCGAAGTGACAATAGTGCTTCAGTATATGAAAGGTTTATCACAGAAATTTAATTATTGCTTGATTTGTGGTTCTATATTTAATGAAAAAGAGAATTGACTCATCTTAATTTCATGTCTAATCTCTTAAAATATATAGTATATATATATGCATAGTATATATAAATATCATATATAATATACACACACACACACATATACACACACACACACACACTTTCTTTGTGTTTTTAATTTTTTTAACATTTATTTATTTTTGAGACATAGAGAGACAGAGAGAGACAGAGCATGAATGGGGGAGGGTCAGAGAGAGGGAGACACAGAATCTGAAACAGGCTCCAGGCTCTGAGCTGTCAGCACAGAGCCCGACGCGGGGCTCGAACTCACGGACCACGAGATCATGACCTGAGCCGAAGTCGGCCGCCCAACCAACTGAGCCACCCAGGTGGCCCTCTTTGTGTTTTTATGTATCATATTTCTCCGTACTGCTTTACTCAGTATAAGCTCACTTTTATTAAAGATGTCTAAACACAATTATGAGAGATTCTGATTTTCAGAAATGAATATACAAAAATTCACTTTACACATGTGTTCTGAAGAAACTTTACGTGTAATTTTTGAACAACCTCCCCCTTGGTTATACAGTGTAACAGAACCAACTCTTACCACTCCACTGAAAGTACTCCCTTGCACAGAAGATCGTTGCCTCTGTGCTCATAAAAAGGAATCCTAAATATTCCTAAAACAACTTGTTTTCTTCTAAGGAGACACACGGAAGGGTTTTGTTTGCTTTGTTGGCGTTGTTTTAGTATCCTTAGGAGAGCACAAGGAGCAGGTGTTGGTTGGCTCTACTTAATGCTTGAAGGAACTGAAATTTAACAAAATTAAAGGACTTCTGTTGTCAAAGGAAAAAAATCAGAGGCGCAAAGCCACCTCCTGGAAGATCTACTTGCTCTGTGTCAGGCCCGGTATTAAATTCCACCCCTCCATAAGACTTGGCTGTCGACGCCTCTTAAGTCTATGTGGCATTAAGCTAAGTATTCTAACTTCTCACTTCTCAACTTCTCAACTGCAGAATGATTGCCACCTAGTTGACATCTCTTTGTGCGTTGGTATAGAGGTTATATGTGAAGGCTTGACCATGACCTTACTTTTTCAAAACCAGAACTTTTAGCAGTCTAGATTTGTGGTAAGAGCGATCTATATTGCCTGGTTATAATAGACACACATGAAAATCAAAGAAAATATTCAAAACTGTAAGCATAAGCAGATAATCGTCTTTCTCACATAAAACTATTTTTTGCAGGTCTTCATAGGTATATATAACTGTCTTTGGGTTACTTAAGTATTTTTATCAGGTGTTTCCTAGTGGTGAACAAACACTACATGCCTAAATTAGAGCCCAGAAATAACTGCACAAGCCTAGGGGGGTGGTGCAAGTGCATTTTCAACACAATCTGCTCTCTAATTATAAGGTCCAGCTTAGTCGATGTATCTTGAAACATAATTAATTATGATTTGTTTAAACACTGCTTAAAATACATTATTCTTGATTTCCTAAGAGCTGGATTACAGGGAAAATTTTAATTTTAAAACTAGTAGTGTTTATAAACATCTTAGTATAATTTGCATTATATTGCATTAAAGTTAATGCAATAATTATAAAGTTATCAGCAATTGCCCAAATGCAATTTTAAAAGGAAAACATCATACAATATAAAGGGGTATAAATTACAGGAAAGAAAAAATATTTTTATATCAAATCGACTCATAATGGAAACATTCTTATTTAGATAAAAGAATCCAAATGTTCACATCAAAAATTCTGGTCATGGGGCACCTGGGTGGCTCAGTCGGTTAAATGTCCGACTTCGGCTCAGGTCATGATCTCGCGGTTCGTGAGTTCAAGCCCCGCGTCGGGCTCTGTGCTGACAGCTCAGAGCCTGGAGCCTGCTTCGGATTCTGTGTCTCCCTCTCTCTCTCTGACCCTCCCCCGTTCATGCTCTGTCTCTCTGTCTCAAAAATAAATAAATGTTAAAAAAAAAATTAAAAAAAAAATCTGGTCATAATTTGCATATTTATTGTGGTAATGTAAAATTTACCATCTTAGCCATTTCTAAGACTACAGTTCAGTAGTGTGAAGTATGTTCCCATTGTACAACCAATCTCTGCAACTTGTTCATCTTGCAGAATCGAAGTTCTATACCCGTTGAACAACTCCCAGTTTCCCTAATCTCCCCTCCCCATCAAGCTCTTGGCAACCACCATTTTACTTTCTGTTTATGAATCTGGCTACTCTAGATACCTCATGTAAGCGCAGTCATACAGTATCTGTCTTTCTGTGACTGGCTTATTTTACTTAGCATGATGTCCACAAGGTTAACCCATGTTGTAGCATACATAAGAATTTCCTTCTTTTTTGAAGCTAAATAATATACTGCATTCTGTTTATCCTTTCATCTGCTGATGGCCTCTGGGGTTATTTCCACCCATTGGCTCTTGTGACCAGTGCTGCTATGAACATGGGTATACAAATATCTCTTCAAGATTCTACTTTCAATTCTTTTGGATATTGACCCACAAATGGAATTGCTGGATCATAATGGTAATCTTATTTTTAATCATTTCAGGAACCACCGTACTATTTTCCGTAGTAACTGTGCCATTTTACATTCCCACTGACACAAAGTTTCCAGTTTCTCTGCATCCTCAACAATGCTTCTTTTCTGTATTTTTGATAATAGCCACCACAGTGGGTGTGAAGTGATACCTTATTATGGTCTTGATTTGAATTTCCTTAATGGCTAGTGATGTTGAACATCGTTCCACATGTTTGTTGGCAATTTGTACACCATCTTTGGAGAAATGTCTGCTCAAGTCTTCTACCTAGAGATAATTTTTTTATCAGTCTCATGTATTTGCTACCTTTTCTAAATAAAAGGTTTGTTGGTTTGTCTGTTTTAAATCAGGGTTAATAAGATTCAATATTAGACGAGAGGAGATTTGTGAAATAGTTCTCAGGAAATTTTGTTTTGTTTTGCCTTCTAGTTTGTCTTCAGACTTCGCCAGTTCGTAAGAGAAAAGAAAAAGAATTGTGCATTGGTCAATCAGTTGAATTTGCTGAAAACAAATTCTGACCTAGGTTTGACTTGATGAGGAAATTCTTGTACCCTCAGCCAGAAATGTTTACAAAGGTGGATCAACAGTGGCAGTAACACCACAGGCTAGAATACTTTTAGGACCCAGCAGAGGGCCCCACCAGCCCTGAGGCTGTGGTCCTTTGAAGACCAGTAGTGGTTTCAGAGAGTCCTGAAGTTGCTGAGTTTCAAAGCCAGAATCTCTCACTGGCCTTAACTGTATTTCTAAAGAGCAGTCTTTGTTGCTCTTGACCTCCCTGCCTGGTAATTTTCTAGGCTTTTGTTACAGTCACTTGAGCAGGATACTGCCTGGTTCTTCTCCTTTGGAAGTATTAGTCTCAATCCTCTTCACACATTCTAATTTCTGCTCTTGCTTCCTTGTCCTTGGTCCCTCTAACCAAGCGTCCTCAGCTTAAGCATAACTGATGATTTTTCTTCTCATTCTCAGGTACATTACCTACATCCAGCTGCACAAAACTAGTCCTTTTTTTCTGGCAACCTCACCCTTTTATTTTTCAAAGCTATTATTTTCTCTACTTAACCTTGAATTTTTAATAACTGCTCACGTTGATTGTACCCTACCTTCCTTGTCAAAGTTGAGGGTGAGCCAATCTCAATTCTTCCCTGGGAAGAGAAGTCCTTCGCTAGTGACAGCTTTATGTGATTCGAAGATTGCCAACCTCTGAAAGAAGCTGATCTACAAACAGAAGAGGGATGTTCAGGAGGGCATCAAGTTCCAAGTTTAGTCACCCCTTAGGTCAAGCTGCATCTTGCCCTTCAATGGCTAGGCCATCCAGCTTTTCAATAAAATCCCCTCCTTGCCAGAAAGGATTTAAATGGATTTCTATTACTTGCAAACCAAAAGATTCAAAATGAATATATTTATCTCCTGTGGCCACTGAATCCCCCTCCCTTTTTGAGATCCTAAATCTGGCCTGGTCAGGACTTAGCTTTCCTTTGTTTGGCTGGCATGACCTTTCTACAAGACTTTACTGAAAACATATGAAGCAAATATACTACATTGTCCTGTGAGAATTTCTCCTAGGTAGTAGGTTTTCAAAGATACTTCAAAATTTAATAATTTTTCCTTTAAGAAGGCATTTAAAACAAAAATTGTCCCTCTATTACCCAGGTTAGAAGGCCTTACACCTATATGTACTTGTGTTTTCTTTTCTTTTTTTAATTTTTTTAAGTGTTTATTTATTTTTGAGAGAGCGAGAGCATATGAACACAGGGGAGGGGCAGAGAGAGAGGGAGACACAGAAAGTGAAGCAGGTTCCAGGCTCTGAGCTGACAGGACAGAGCCTGACACAGGACTTGAACCCACAAACTGCGAGATATGACCTGAGCCAAAGTCGGATGCTTAACTGACTGAGCCACCCAGGCGCCCCTGTACTTGCATTTTCTGATGAAGCATCTATGAACATCAGTCTTGCCCTCTTGGCTAAATAGCAAGTTCATTTAGGTTTGGTATGAGTGCACCTGTCTCATCTTTTTCCAGGCCCTACAACGTTGATTTGAATTTGGACTTTGATCAAAGAGGACTTATGTACAAATGAGCTCAGGGCATTACAGGTAAATATACAAGAGCATTCTTAATGTAATGGTTTCAGGACTGTAGTATGGGAATGGGTTTGGGGCACAGGAGCCACTTTGGTTCATTATTAATTTTATGATGAATGTCCATCTGTGAGGGGTAGGGCAGACTGAAGCCCAGTGCTGTAATCAGTCATATATGAATGTAAATCTAAATGTGAAGTTTGTAATGAGTCTACAACCAGGGACTTTTAGCAGCTCACATCACAGAACTCCAATCTCACAGCCTAGCCCATGTCCTGATTCTGATGTAAGGAGATAGTTCAAATATTCCATGAGAAATACACCTCTGTACATGTTCAGAAAATCCTTTGTGTTCTTTGCTCCCATGAAGGGTAATCCAAAACGGACAAAAAAAAAACAAAAACAAAAACAAAAAAAACAAAACATAAACAAAAAAAACAGGGCAACACCTGTACTCATAAACTAATCATTATTTTACACCTCAGTCTGTTCATGCCTGCTTCAGGCAAATTTCCATGAGAATTCTAAATGTTTTGATTGCTCAATAAACCACTGACAAAATGCAAGGGGCCCCGAGCAGCCATAGCAGGCCTCCCCAAGCATGAATTCCCAAAACCTACTTATTTGCCAGCAGATGCAATCTTCTGATCTCCAAAGTTACATTTGCTTGGAGCCCAGCCTTTGTTTAGATCGATTAAAGTGCCCTGGGCAAAATGCATGTCTCTTCCTTTTATGTACTTTTCCCTCTGAGTTGCCTGCAATGCATTTATTATAAAGAGAAATTTACCAATATGAAAAAGCTCATGTGGGAGATTAAAAACAAGGCTATTTGGTTCTAGAAATTCAAATTTCCTCTCACCTTTTTATTCACAAATTGGAAGTATCATCAGAACCTTCTTTGGGAGGGGGAGGATATGTTCTTGAATCCTATGTCAATTGCTAACTGAAATATACTATTTCATAGTAAAGGAGATACATGCATGTTTTGGAAAAAAGAGGCTGTTTAAAGAATCTGGGTGTTCCTATTTTGACTGAACTTCTTTAGGGAACATATGCCTATTCCAGTCTTATCAAAATTAGAGAGGGTTTTGAAACTCTTTGTTGGGACTTGGTGCCATGTGAAGGGTAGCTATGGAGCTCAAGTTTAACCTGGAATTAAAAATAGAAGTGACGGGTTAACCTTAGGGATCCATTGATCATATAGCTTTCCAAAAGGTTAAGAAATGTCAGTTACAGGACAGAAAATACAAGGCAACATTGCCACCACAGCCCAGCGTTATAGGGAGGCTAAGCTAACCAAAATGCAAACAGATGGCCAACTACTATCTGTAAGTGAAATATCTCTTACAATATTAGAATATGGATTTCAAATTTTCTCTCTTATTATAGCCTGCTTGTTTTCTTCTTTGTAAATGTTCGAGATTTCATATGACCTTGTTATTGGGAATATACTGGAATTTATGACTACTCAAATTTAATTCTGAAGATTTTAATTTTATCAAAATTTAGAAATATTACATTGAGTCTCCAGAATTAAAAATTACCAGTATTTTAAATCTAGATATAATATCTCTTGTAAAATATTTTCATATAATCCTATGAAGAGCTAGAAGAACAGGAATTATTATTTCTAATTTATAAATGATAAAGCAGTGTCTCAGGAATCAATACGGAACAAAGAACAGCAAAGCAGAGATAACTTTTCAGGTCTCCTGGAAACTCAGTGCTCTTTCCAACATAACACAAGCCATTTAAAAAAAAAAAATCTCCAAATATCATACTAGCAGTGAAACAGTTTCTATAGAAACATATGAAATGAAATTTTGTTGTTTTAGTTTTTTGAAGTGTTCTACATACATTAACATTGATGCTGAAGATAAATTTGCCAAGAATAAAGCTTACATGCAGGTGTGAGAGACTTTCCAACTTAGCATTTGAATCCTTACTGGATGGAATTTATGTTTCATGGCAACAGACATATCTCAATCCCATTAATCCTCAAGTTTTACTAAAAGGTAACAGTACTATATTTATCCTTGCTAATTGATGGATCTCTGTGAAAAGGTAGGAACACAGTTTGCTGTTGTCATAGTTTTAATGAATCAGTTGTGGATTGTTTTTATAGAAGGTGTTTTGTTGTTTTGCTTTCTCATTTTGCTTAGATGAGGGCTTTAAGTTCGTATCAAGATCCTGCTTCGAAATCAGTTTATATATAGGGGAGCCTGGGTGGCTCAGTCAGTTAAGTATCTGACTCTTGGTTTCAGCTCCAGTCATGATCTCGTTGGGCTCTGTGCTAACAGCATGGAGCCTGCTAGGGATTCTCTCTCTCCCTCTCTCTGCCCCTCCCCTGCACACATGCACTCTCACTCTCTTTCTCAAAAATAAATAAATAAATTAAAAAAAAAATCAGTCTGAGCACCTCGGTGGCTCAGTCGGTTAAGCGGCAGACTTCGGCTCAGATCACGGTCTCACGGTTTATGGGTTTGAGCCCCGCGTCTGGCTCTGGGCTGACAGCTCAGAGCCTGGAGCCTGGAGCCTGCTTCAGATTCTGTGTCCTCTTCTTTCTCTCTGCCCCTCCTCCACTAACACTCTATCTCTCTGTCTCTCTCTCTCAAAAATAAACATTAAAAAAAAAATTAACAAAAATAAAAAAAATCAGTTTATATATAATAGCTTATCATATTTTCAACTTAGTTCTTTCCTATACTCAAAAATAACCAAATGCCTATGGCAATGGTTCTTCTCTTTATACATTCAAAGTCATGCTGACAACGAACCAGAGTCTTACTTTCTGAACCTTGCTGAGAATCCTCATGGATGATTTCCTGACTACTGAAAGTCTCTGCATACAAATTTCAGAAAAGAAAAAGAAACTCATATGATTATCTGGCCCTTCGTTTACTTCCAGTGATGCATCATCAGGTTTGGTCATCTTTGCCCATCTCATAACAAAGAGATAATAAGAGATAATAATTAAGAAATCATTTCTTTTCAAGTCTTCCCTATAAGTAGATCTTCTCCATCAAAATCATATAACTTTCTATTTTTTAATATTTTCTAAGTATTGTTACCTTTAACTTAAATTCCTCCTATTACAAAGATCATTCATTAATATTAAACATTGTTTTGAATGTGAGTTAAGACGTTTTTTCTTCTTCTATATGTAAGTATAAAACTATTTAACTATTTAACATTTTCCTGATAGTGGAACTATTTAACATTTTCCTGATAGCTATACTGGACATAAAATTTTAAATTTAATTAAAAAATTTCTTTATTGATTTTATGAATTGGGAAATAATACTGAGTCACCCTTCATCTTTTATTTTCCATATTTTCCAGTCTCAGTTTCTGTGACTCATCCATAGACCTTATATTGTCACCTATTTCTTCAGCTTTTCCTTCTACTTAATATTCAGTAATGACAAACACAAAATCTTGGCGCTGTGTTTTCACTTATTTTTTTGACAATGAACAAGTTACTTAAGCTCTCTAACATGATTTTCGTAATTGATAAAATATGCATAGTAAAGCTTACTTCATAAAATTTTGTAAGGATTAAGTGCAAAGTAACTGTACACGATGCATTTAGCACAGTGCATGTAAGCACGTGGTAGATAGTATACTCTCTGTAGCTCCTAAGCAGAGGAGAGGAGCATGGGGAAGGTCTATAACTTATGAGATATTTCTCTGTAGAAAAGGAAGGAAGGAAGGAAGGAAGGAAGGAAGGAAGGAAGGAAGGACCACTAAATTAGCCTTTACCACAATTCATGGATTCCAAGGAAAGGATTTTCTCCCCACACTGGTCAGTTCACAAATGCTGTCTGTCTTTTAACTATCCACTGCAATGGTGTCAGCAGGGATGGACAGTGTTTTTGGTTTTGCCTACTGGCCTCATCCTAAGTAGGCTATTTCTTTGCAAACGTATACTCTGATTGCTTTACACCCCTATGTTCCGCCTGCTGTTCTCATTTCCCCAACTCCAGAACTGATGTTACTGTTCTTCAAATTGAGGGCACCCTGGGGATGGAAACCTGCAGGGAAGCAGAATGAAGTTAATCCCATTGTTAGTTTCTATTCTAAACTGCTCAGCAAGCAAAGAGCAACTCCTTACAGAATGTGTTGCTCCTGAGAGTGAAAGGGTAATGAACTGTAAAACCAGATGGCTCAGTCCCCTAAACCCATTACAGGGTTAACTTCCCACAAACACGGGAGCAGCGAGGGTGCCACCTCCTGCCGATCATCTCCTCACATCCCCAGTATAACTACCCGGGTGTTAAAAGAAGTCTCCTTTTATTGGGGAAAACGAAAATGTTCAAATTTGTTAAGATGAACAAGCAAGAACACAACTTCTCAATTCAATGTTGTAGAAAACCGAGAGAGACTGTTTACATTTCCTCCCTGTAATTCCAAAGAGTTGATACTGTAATGTGGGAAGGTAGATGGAAGTTCTTGCCTGTGGGTTGGGAGAGCACAAATGCAGGTCAGTCTCTCAACAGTGAGCTCTGTGAGAAGCTCCATGCCAGGGTTCCTCTTTTTCTTTCTTTTTTTTTTTTTTAATTTTTTTTGATGTTTATTTATTTTTGAGACAGAGAGAGACACAGCATGAACGAGGGAGGGTCAGAGAGAGAGGGAGACACAGAATCCCAAGCAGGCTCCAGGCTCTGAGCTGTCAGCAGAGAGCCTGACCCAGGGCTCGAACTAACAGACCTTGAGATCATGACCTGAGCCGAAGTCGGAAGCTCACCCAACTGAGCCACCCAGGTGCCCTGGGTTCCTCTTTTTCTTATGACCTTTCTGTCTATAATTTGATGTAAAGAATTCACAAGGATATATGGCCCCTGTAAAAGGCTAATGACAACTGCATATGCACATCAAGGGAAGGTTCTTCTCATGAAAAAAATTAGAGCTTTTACTACAAATAAAAGAATACTGAAATCCTAGCCCTGGTCCTGTCCCTTTCTCTCCATTCTAGTTTTTAAATAATTTTTTTACGGACAATGACAGGGACCACATGTGGTATTATTGGTCAATGTATTTTTTTTTTAATTTATTTATTCTGAGAGAGTGAACAAGTGGGGGAGGAGCAGAGAGAGAGGGAGAGGAAGAATCCCAAGCAGGTTCTTCATTGTCAGTGTGGAGTCCAAGGTGGGGCTCGAACTCATTAACTGTAAGATAGAGACCTGAGCTGAAGTCAGATGCTTAACTGACTTAGCCACCCAAGCACCCCTGGTCAATGTAGTTCTAAAGACATCTCTTTTTCTCAAAACTTAGTGGAAAGTGCCTTCATCCAATAAAGGTAAGATGAGAAGGAGAAGCCAGCATTGTTCATTTGACCCACATTACAATTTTTATTGTCCTTCAGCTTCTTTTTTTCAAATTGTAATACTGTGAGAAATCAAATACAAATCTTTCAACACTATTTTCATTACAGATTGTTCTCAAATATGGCTATTTTGCTTATGACATGAAATTTCAGAAAACTCTTCCAGAAATTCATTTGTGAGACCAAATGCCATCCCTTTGACATCTAGTTTCTACAAGGCACACACAGTCTTTATGGGAAATCCCAGATAAATCACAGGTTCCCACTGGAGGACATAACTCACAGTTTCATTTTCCTAAGTAGAATATTTCAGAGTATTTATTAGTCTTTGAAGAGAAAGCTTGTTGGTAATGTTAATTTGGTTTTTAATTTGCTTTTATCTATTTCTTATTTACTGCTGCTTACCTTCATTACTAACAGGGTAGGCATCAGGTATAAAATTTTATGCTACCTCTAGTTGCTAAATCCAAGCATGTAGCTATATCCACTACACTTAATCCTGATTAGTAAGGAAGAAAAAAAAAGTCTGCACCCAAAACCCCATTTAGCTGTTTTCACGGAATTAACTTGCCCCAAGAAATCTATGAGCCAGCAATCAGTCAGCATTTTGCGAAGGAATATGCTATTCATTTAAACTAGCAACCTACACTGAACATCCATGGGCTGTGTCTATGGTCTTAGTCATAATACCAGAGAAAAGCAGAACAGCTCGTGTGACGCAAGAGTTAAGTCGGAGCTATTCACGCTAAAGCAGACCAATGACCACAAGAGTTCTAAATGAATGAAGAAGGGATAGTTATTTGATTGAAGTCAGTTAAGGTAGAGTATCATTTGCTAAACTCAGCAAGTCAGGTGGGAAAAAAAGGCAACTGGCACCTGTCCCGTGCCTCAACAGGTGTGTTACGTGAGTCAGCTCCTTTAATCTTCACCACCTTGCAGCGAAGGCATTATTATCTCCATTTTGTGAAAAGGAAACTGAAGCTAGCAGGGGTGAAGTCATTTGCTAGGAAATGGTAGATGCTGGATATGAAATGAACTCTGACTAAAAGAGTTTACACCTTATCCGTGGCCTGCTGCCCAGGCAGGAAACCTGTCTGGCATCCTTCACTAATTCATGGGGCTGCAAACAGGGCACACTGAAGAGGTGCTGTACTGGGTCATCGTGGGGTAGTTCCAGCCGGTGGACAAATCGACAAATGGGCCCACTTAACGTACAGGGGAGAAGATTGAATGGACCCCTAATGAATAAACAATATTTTAAAATATTGACCTGGAAAATGAGTATTAAATTATCCCACGTCGTTGGCCTTTCTTTTTGAATTGGGAATACATTCAGTGGGTAAATAAATAAGAGCTGTCCAGTGTTAAGTGGGCATCTACCTTGGCCCCGAGGGCCCGGTGCCCATCCTCTTCCTCCCATATGTGAACTGTTGTTTATGCAGGTCTTACTGCCATCATTCTTATGCAAAAGGTAGCATAAGATACACATCGTCGGGCACCAAGCTTTTTTCCCATGACAACATGTGGTGGGGCTTTCTCAGTGTTAGTGCCTGGTGAAGCTTCCCCACTCGCATTTGCCAGTTGTACTGCTGAAATGCATAGGTACACAAGGATATATTTAATGAGTCTCCTTCCTATTGACGGACATGCTTTTCAAATTTCTTGCCATCTCAATTTTTGTTTCTTTACCGTGTGTCCATTGTTGTCTCTTTCAGTGAATTAACTTGTACCTTCTTCGTTTCAAACATGTCCAGGCCTATCTGTAGGTAAACTCTCCAAGTGGGATTTCCAGATCAAAGAGAAAATGAATTTGCGATTTTATTACTTTGCAAGTAAATCGCTTCCAGAGGAATTGTAGCAGCCTGTATGCCCTTTTGCAGTGTAGGAGCATGCCTGTTCTCTCGTGGACTTTCAGAAAAGAAGTTTTTAAACAATCAGATTTGGGGATTTTTGTCTGATAGACATTTCTGATAGACAAAAATGTCATTTTTGTATACCTCTTCCACTGTATGTTGCCCTTGGTTGTTGTTTGCATATGTGAAAACTGCTGGAAATACGTGTTGATTGTATACCTCACCGCTTTATTGAAATCTTTAGTTGCTTATGGTGGTTTTTCCAGTGATTCACTGGGACTTTTACAAGTATATGATGACAGTGTCTGCACAGAGTGATAGTGTCACCTTTCTTTACAAACTCAATCCTTGTTTTTTTTCCTTTTCTAATTGTAATGGCTACTAACTTCAGAACAATGTTAAATAATAATGGTGATAATGAATTTTCTTGATTTAACCTTGATGTCAGTAGGCTGTATCTCCTCTTCTTTATTAAGCACAAAATGATTTTTATGCTGAGGAGTAAATTGTATCCTGTTTCTATAGTGTTTTTATCAAGAACTATTGTTGTAATTCATTAAATGTCTTTTGAGAATCCATGAAGGATATATATATATTTCTCTTTAGGTATGTAATTAAAAGAACTGCTATATTAATAGCTTTCCCAATATTCAACTGTGCTTGAATTCCAGGAGTAACCCACTGGTCATGATAAAATATTTTTTAATGTAGTGTTGGCTTCTGGTTGCTGATATTCAGGGTTTTTTTTAATAAAAAATGATAAGCTAGTTAGGTCTGTGGGTCCATTATTTTCTTTTTCATGTCATTTTTGCCATGTTTTATACCAATTTACACAGGAAGTCCTCATTTTGCACTGTAGTGTGAAACTGTAAAAATGACCATGCCCCCTAAAACCATGCCAAGGGGTCTTAATAACCTTTGAAATCTGGGCAGACGTTTCCTAGCAGCACCCATAGTTGTGCTAACTGTTTCACCAAATAACGTTAATCAATTCATGCCAACTCCTAAGACAATGAAACCAACTTTTACCGGCAGTCAAGTTCAGTCTCCTCATAATCACTGTATATAGTTTCAACCATAGTGGCTTCCTGTCCTCAGCACATTTTAACTAAAAGATGTTGAAACAACTTTGGTTTGCTTTTTTTATATTTAAGAAACTTTGCTGACATGGTTTGCACTGTAACTTCATGGAGACTTGGATCTCACCTTATCTTTGCTTTGCTGTTGCTGTGTTTCCTTTTTTTTTTAATTTTAGAGAGAAAGAGGCAGGTGGGGGAGGGGTAGATGGAAAGAAGAGAGAGAGAGAGAGAGAGAGAGAGAGAGAATCCCAAACTGCAGAGCCTGAAGTGGGGCTTGATCCCATGACCCTGGGATCATGACCTGAATGGAAATCAAGAGTCAGACTCTCAACTGATGAGCCATACAGGCACCCCTGTTGCTCCTTTTAAATCTTCTCTTGTATCCAATTCTACTCCAGCATCATCAATTGTCATGTCTTTGCTACGCTTAAACCTTTGTTGGCCAATTTCCTCTTTCAATATTCCATTCTTGTAAAACGATACATGGGTTTGTCATTGGGAAAACAAGAAACAACACGATCTCATGTTTTGCTCTCTGTGCATAAAGCGAATGACAGATACTCAATGACCTGTCACCAATAGACTTTGAAAGAGGTGACATGATGGACACTGGTCATAATGCACATCTGTTATGTACACAGTGATTTGTGGACAGAAAGCCAGCAGTGAAGTGTTTACTTTATGCAATTACTCATGGTTAATACATCATGGTTACTGAAATTTGAACCCTGTTGTTGAGGGACTAGTGTTATTTAACAAAACTATAATAACAAGTTCATGCATTATGAAGATTGCATACAAAGTGTCTGAAAAGTGGTTTTTTCCACAGTGTTTTAGAACAGTTTTAAAGACATTAAAATTTTCAGCCCTGTCTCAGAATTCTCCCGTGAAATGATCTATTCTTGCTTCTTCTTTTTTTTTTCCTGCCCCAAGATAGCTATATTTCTTCTATGGAAATAAGATGTTTAGAGTTTTAAAAATCTTATCCGGGGTCAGTAGTGGTCAATTATATTTTTCAAAGAAAATGATCATTATTCTTCAAGGTTTTCAAATTTATCTGAGCAGCATGAAATAGATAGATCTCAATGTATGCACCAAATATAGATGGGTTACTTCAGGTTGATCTTTCACCTTAAAAAAGTATGTTTTTGCTTCATTCTTCTGTTATCTGAATTCTGCTACTATTGGGCCGTCTTGCTGTCCCCCTTCCCCTGAAACAATATTTGCTGCCCTTCATCCCAAGAAGCTTAGAAGGTACTCTTACCTGATCACAGCACACCCTCCCCTTTTATTTGAATCTGTGGATTATGTCTGTCTTCTGATTTCACTGAAAGTGAGGCATACAGGTTTTATTAATGTCCATGTTGTTAGTCTTGCATAAAATCCAGAAAGACAAAGGGAAATTGCTACCTTGCCTTCATGTTTATACTAGAAGTAGTCACTGGCTTTTCAACACAAAGCTAAACAATTCTTTTTTGATATGTACATTTGGCTCAGTAAAGTTGGAGTTCTTAAAACTAAATTATTTGTGAATTCTTTTGTCATGGTAGCTGCCAGGGGCTTGGTTTGTGGTAAAAGTGTGATTATTAAGGGAGAGCTTGATAATGTGGTTTTTAGGGGATGATGGAACTGTTCTGTATCCTGATTGTAGCAGTGGTTATATAAATCCATGTCTGTGATAAAATTTCAGAGAACTATTAAAAAATGAAAAAAAAAAAAAAAACATGGGGAGTACAAATAAGGCCTGTGGGTTTTTTTTTTTTTTAAGTATTTTTCAAAGTTAGTTTCCTGGTTTTAGTAAGTGTACTATGATTATGTAATATCACTGGGAGAGTCCAGGTGAAGAGTGCATAAAAACCCTAAATCATTTTTGCAAGTAAAATGAAAAGTTTGCTCACATTTGAGCAAATTTTTGCTCTAATTCTTAGATCTATTTCTTCCTATAGAAACTTAGACCTTTCAGATATTTAGATATACCACAAATAGGTAGTAGGAAACCCAATATTATTGTTTAGTCTATGCACATTCAAGACTCAAATGTGTTTCATTATGTCATGGTTGTATTTTCATATATCATGGTTACTTTCACTTGAAAAATTGGATAAAAAATTTCTCAAAACTGGGATATGTATGACTGATTTCTATGCTGATCTTCAATGGGAAAACAGAGGCATCTCTGTTCAGTAGTGTGATAGGTTAAAGAAGGAAATATGATCCACTTTTCTTTGAAATAATCAAACTTCACTGTGCATTCTCTTATGGGGAAAGAAGAATGTCAGAATAATTAATACAAAAAGTGAAATGTAAAATCTTAGAGGTTGATGTGAGAGACCTGGGAATGGGAAACCATTCTGCTTGGATTAAGATCTGTCGGGGCGCCTGGGTGGCGCAGTCGGTTAAGCGTCCGACTTCAGCCAGGTCACAATCTCGCGGTCCGTGAGTTCGAGCCCCGCGTCGGGCTCTGGGCTGATGGCTCAGAGCCTGGAGCCTGTTTCCGATTCTGTGTCTCCCTCTCTCTCTGCCCCTCCCCCGTTCATGCTTTGTCTCTCTCTGTCCCAAAAATAAATAAACGTTAAAAAGATCTGTCACATGATTGAGATTAACTTTTCTGTGTCAGTTCATTAAAGGAGGAAGTTGAACTAGATGGCCCAAGGCAGCACTTTACAGAGTGTGGCCAGTTTTCAGATAATACTGAGAAGCTGCTAAGGTGGCTGGCTGGGTTTGGAAAGCCACCAATCCAAGATAAATTTTACATCAGAAATGATTGTTTTAAGCAGGACTGTAACAATATCCATTGCAGAAATAGTGATATCCCTATCTGACAACCGATTGAAAAAGTGAGAGTTCTTAAACCAACTCGTAAATTCATTTTCAGACCTTAGGGAAACAGTTATTCTTAATTATAATTGCTTTTTATCCATTGGAAATTCTGCATCACCTTCAATCTTTATTCTTAAGCATTCCCTTATGAGTATATTTGACTGAAATATATCTTAAATAGCAGCTTTAGTGCCATGAAGTCAAAATTTTCTTTGAGATTTTCTGAAGTACATCATTATCATGAAGGAATTCATTACTCAAGATCTGAATAGGGTCACTACAAAAAAAAAAAAAAGGAGGAAATACTTCTGATAAAGCCTCTATTTGATTTTATAACTAATAACATTTCTTTATTGTAAGCTTTATTTTATATTCTCTCTAGCTTTTCATTTAGTTTAAAAATGACTGACCAATGTTTTTCTTTCCCTTAAAATATATCTTTTAAATTGTTTATCACCTCCATGGGGTAACTACTTGAAGTTTTTACTCTCTTTTCAATCTATATTGGCATGTACTTCAGTAAAAAAGGAAAAAAAAATTTTTTTCTTTAATGCTAATTAAAGACTCCTTTTTTTTTTTTTTTTCCTTAACACTAATTCTTACCCTGAAGCCATTGACATGTTTTTAAACTCTTCCTCTGAATATTCCTGAATATTACAGGAGAACCAAATACAGGCAGATGACTAGGGGGACATTGCCCACACTTGCCCCTCTTCTCTCACAAAGGTTAAGGGTGTCACTCTGGGCACTGTCATCGCTGCCCTGTGACAAGGGCTGGAACCTACAATGACTGAGTTTGGTTTCTTTTCTTCCAGGAAGTACCTGTGAGTTTGGACAGAGAAGATGCCTATATCAGACAGAGTAAGGTTTGATGGGGTAAATATTTAGCATGTGGCCAAGCATGATGTGGCCACAGTGGGCTTCTCCCTTCTTCTGAAAGGCCTCGACACTACTAAGACAGTGGTAGGGTCGAGGCTAAGAAAGGCCTCGACGCTACTCTGGGAATACCAAAGGTCAGCTTGTTGAGTGAAGTGTAAGTATCCAGTCACTAAGGCAGTGACATGAAGCTGATCTCTTGATTGAGTCCCAAACAGCTCTGCCTGATCTCCACATGTTCTCGCATCTTCTTCATAAATACGTTTATATAATTCTTGAAGTTCCACCAAATAGACGGAGGCACACACTGGCAAAAAGATCCATCCAGTTCTTGGTGTTGTCAGCCTGCCTGTCACATTCCAGCAACAAACGACCTTCGGGGTTTGAGGACACCTCCCAACAGTAGCACCAGCTTCGCTGCCTTGTTCCCTCTGAACCTACAAAGCCTAAAGCTCTCAGCTTATTTTACCCTCTAGTCCCTTCGAACTTGAGTTCTAATGTCTTGGCCATTGGTTTCTCTCTTCATTTGGTTTGAATCATACTTGCATCTATCAATGTCTCTTTGTCCCCCTCAACTCATCCTCTGACCTTGTTGGTAGACAACTCCCCATGAATCCCTCATGTTTCTGCCCATCTTGTGACATCATTTGTCTGGAATATCTTTTCGAGGATGTTTGTGTAGCAAATAGCCTTGGAAATATAGTATTTCCCCTCAGTGCAGAGGGCAGATTTCTTTGCCGTCTAAGATAAACACAATGGCTTTCTCCCGAACAAAGTTTGGGCAAGTCTGCTAGCGGCACTTTAATAAGATGGAGGGTCCTAGGCTCATAGTTCCTTAGTTGTGCATGTAGGGTCCTCCTGGGTCTGCTTCTGCATCATTCCCATAGAGCCTGGGGCAAGGAGAACCGATGCAAACGCGAAGCCCATGATGCCTGCTGTTCTATGAGTAATAAATGTCTTTGTCCCTGACCTAAAGTCTTGTGTCTTCTGCTCGTGTCTATGAAACTGCAGCATGCTGACTTGTGAGCTTGTAAGTGGGGTGAAGGGTGATGTTACAGTTCTCGATATGCTTCAGTTGACATAAGCACTGTGGCTAGCATTTTCTAGCTGGGGTTTCCTAGCATTGGTGTCCTTTTCCTAATTTCACCCTGATTCCCTCTTCAGAATTCTGTATTCCCTATTGGATGCTATTTGAGGAATATAATTTGATGTTCTGTCCTCTCCCACCTAAGAGATGGGAGCATAACCCAAGCTAAACTTGCTGAAACTTAAACAGAATGACAGAAACAATGAAAACAATTAGCATTCTTTATCCCAGCTCCGTAAACAAATACTTCCTGCTATTTCTGAATATCCTTTTCCTAAAATCTATAGATAACCTGAACTCTGCCTGTGTCCTAACCAGTTTTGTGACACTTCCCATGAATTTTGTGAATTTCTAATATTCACCACATACATTTCCCTTGGCCTGAGTTACTTCTGTCTCCTTCAACCAAAGATTTCTAGAATAAGCAGCCTGGGTCTAGCACCCTGGAAGTCATAACGTGTTTCATATGTGTGCGGATTGCCTTTTCACACAACATGGTTACCCTTCACTACAGTTTGGGATTTAGAAACAAGACAATATTAGATACATACATAAAAAGAATAAAGGACTCTAAATTTCTAGATTTTGTAAATCTTTTCTCTGTCTACAAACCTATTTCAAAGCATTAATTTAGTATCTACTGAGCACCTCCTTTATACAAAAACTGCTAGGAATATGGCAGTGAACAAAAGAGAAAATGTCTCTTTTCTCATAGAGTTTACAATCTTATTCTATTCTATATCCTATTTTTACTCTTTCTTTAAAAAGAGGCTGTTAAAACATAAATCCTTTGTGGGCATAAACCTTGTGCGTTTTTTGTTTATCACTTTTATTGGTGACTAGTTATTAAGTGTCCGACAAATATTTACTGACTAAATACACAAATCTCACTTCCAATGAGAAGTTGCTAACACTGAAACATCTGCATTTTTGGTCACAAATAATTGCCCAGGACAAAGACTAAGAGCATTAGAACCCAAAGGGATGAAGGGATAAAGTTCTCTTTGTATTTAAATGAAGGCAATTTAAAGGTCTTAAGTTAGTATCAGTTTGACAAATTCTCAACGTCTGATGGACACTGAAAGTCATTCTTTATTAAATAAGAATTTACTAGAAACTAAATATGATTACTATTAAAGAGAACAAATAATAAGTATGAGAAATGCAAATAATAAAATAAATGGCATTTTTTGCACAAATCAAATGAAATAGAATTCAGAACTTTAAGGCAAAACCATAGTCTTCATTAATGAGTTTATACAATCTCATCTTGCTTTCTCTTTTAGAGCCTCTATTTTTGTTTTAAGATCGTATCTTCATTTGTCTTTCATTCTGGTACTCATTTTTTAAATTTTATGTCATCAGTTTTATTTCATTTTTAGTGGGCTTTTTTTTCTCACATGTCCAACTGTTTTTATTGCAGCTTTCTATTAAAATCTACATCAAATGAATTATTACCAGGTCTCAGATCAGATGCGTGTTATTATTGTACCAGGAGAACTTCTGGTGGATTCTTAGAGAAAGGGTCAGGGAGTGACGTATCTGTGATGTGGAGCAGGGCTGACAGCCTACACTTACCTTGTTGCTTCCCTGAAAACCACTGATAAAAGGTTTGCTACATAATTAAAGGACAAATGGATAATTTTTCTCGATTTTAGTGACAATTACTAAGTTCTTCTTAAAAGAATAAACTGAATTCAACTTAGCTGTCTCTGGTTACAAAGAGGTCAGGTCAGGTTATCAGCTAAAAGCAATCCAACAGTCAGCCACATATGTTCTAATAAATGTTGAATAATTGGCTTGTTTTTCTGTTATATTCAATACATGCTAAGTGAATGGAACAGATGGGAAAGCAGTGATAAGAGAACACATACTATTTTTTACTGAGTTTGATCACTCTTAGAGCTTGGGTAAGCTCAGTATGTTTTAACAAGTGGACCAAAATAGCAGAATTTAAATATTTCTCCCACAGCTGTTTCTGAATGAAAAGAAAGTGCCATGAAAGGAATAGTAACTGAATACTTACTATGTATGAGATAACCCAAAAGATACAAAGATGAGTAAGACTCAATTCCTGTCTGAAAGAAGATTGCAGTGGGAGAAAAGGAGACAATATGTTTCACATAATGCAGAAAAAGAACCATAAAAGTATGAAATACGACAGTAATTTAAAAAGCACTTCTCTATGGTTGGGAGACTGGGACAAAGATCAATGTGAGCAGAGAAACAGCTCTGGAGGAGCATAGAGGGTTCTAGCAAAAGCAACTGAGTCTGTGGGGATTGGGGAGCAGAGGGTTTGCTGTGTGGCCAGTGGCAGGTGGGGGCGGGGGAAGGGAGTGGTAGCGGAAATGGAGGCAGCAGCAGCAGCAGGAAAGACAGGGGAGAGAGAGTCTGTGCAAGGCTTTCTGTGCCATTCTATAAGACATGATAGATCTTGACGGTTTCCAGGAGCAAACCGTCCTCAGAGCAACGTTCTCAAAAGATCACTGGCGCCTACCTGAAGGACAGACCGCTGAGGAGACAGACTGAAGGCTGGCTGGAGTCTGTGACCAGAAGAGGGCCATGCTTTAAGAGATGCATCTCAGATTGCTTGGCTGGAGAAGGCACAGCACAGAGGAGAGGAGTGCTGGAGGGACTTCTGGCAGACCAGGTGAGGCCCTAAACAATGATGGTAGAGACAGGCACAAGAATAGGAATGTCCGGAGAGTTAAGAGTTAGAGTCCCCCATTAAGGACTGCTTCCTGAGGCACGATGACTCTGCTGTGCATTTTCTAACCCATGTTTTAACAGGAATTCTTTAAGAGACTGTGGAGCGGGCCACTCTTCTCTTCACAATTTATTTTTGGGAAAGCAAAACAGAACAAAACATTAGTCTATGCAAAGTTAAATTAACTTATTTTTTCCTGAAGGACGTCTCAGAGATGTGAATATGATAATATGCGTGTTGACTGCTCAAGAGAGGAGACTAGCACACGGCATTTGGGAAGCCTAGTAGAGCATTAAAATCTGTTTTAGACCTGGCCACACATTTTGGGAGCCAAGTGCGGTAATGTTACCTTGGAGTTTTAAACCTACGTGCCTGAGTCATGTGGGAAGTAGAAGCCCTCTTAGTGATTCAGCTGGGATGGGTATTTGGTTTTCTAATCAAACTATTGATTATTTAAAATTTCAGTGACAACACGTTGTATTTTAACTTAAAACGTATAGCAGGGCACCCTTGGCGAATTTCTTGAGGAAGGACCAGAGGCTTTTCTGCCAAGAAGGGCTCCCTCGGGATTTTCATGTCCAATTCCATGTCTAAGCCATACCCATACAGCTCATCTACAATATCTGATGTCAGTTTCTTTAAAGTAGAATGGAAAACTCTATTCACAGAAGAACAGAGCTGATATTAGGTAAGAAAGTTGATGGCTATTGGTTTGGATATACTGAACATACAGTGTCTTTAAAATACACCTGTGGCTTTTTGGCAGGTATTCAGAAATGAATAAATTGTCTTTCCATAGGAGAATTAATCACAATTACAGCATTTAAAAAAAAAATTAATGTTTTATTTATTTTTGAGACAGAGAGAGACAGCATAAGCAGGGGAGGGTCAGAGAGAGAGAGAGAGAGAGACACAGAATCAGAAGCAGGCTCCAGGCTCTGAGCCATCAGCCCAGAGCCCAACGCAGGGCTCGAACTCACAAACTGTGAGATTATGACCTGAGTTGAAGTCAGACAATTAACCGACTGAGCCACCCAGGCGCCCCAGTAGAAGCATTTTTTTTTTTTAATGTATACAAGTGTTTGTGCTTGTTGTGTCTACCTACTAAAATGTACTAATGGAGTTATTAAATTACAATCAAATCTCATAAAATCAAATGGTCTCGTTTAACCTCTACCTTCACAATAAATATTATTTTCAGACACAGGAGGTTTATATTTAGATACGTGGTTATGGCCTACATTTTGGTTAGGGTGATGGTCAAATAGATATGTTCAGTTTGTAAAAAATTATAGGACCGTGCCTTAAGATTTGCATATTTTCCTGTATAGGTTATCATTCAGTGTAAGTTTACAAACAAAATGGGAGGAATGTACATCAATTCTTTTGGGACCTATCACTGGATCACATTTCAACAAGTAGACCAAAAATAAGTAAAAGCTGTAAGTAAAACTTCTTCTAAACATTACAAATATATTCTTCTATGAATGCGTTTCTTGTTATCTAAATTTTGTCAGTATGGGTAATGATCGTGTACATTTAAGACTAGTAATCTAGGGGCACCTGGGTGTCTCCGTCGGTTAAGTGTCTGACTCTTGGTTTCGGCTCAGGTCATGATCCCAACAGTTCCTGGGTTCAAGCCCTGTGTAGGAGTCTGCACGGACAGTGAGGAGCCTACTTGGGATTCTCTCTCCCTCTCTCTCTGCCCCTCCCTTTGTGCTCTCTCTCTCCCTCAAATATAAATTAACATTAAAAAGGAAACACTTAAAAAGAAGGAGTATATCTAAATATGCAGTAAGTTTCAAATGACTCCATTGTAATACTGGATAATTTTAATTTTACTATACTAGCAAGATGGGTAAGCAGAGGCCCTATCCTGAAACAGGATTTAAAAAAATTTTTTTTTAAATGTTTTTATTTACTTTTGAGACAGAGAGAGACAGAGCATAAGCAGGGGAGAGGCAGAGAGAGAGCGAGACACAGAATCTGAAGCAGGCTCCAGACTCTGAGCTGTCAGCACAGAGCCCAACACGGGGCTCAAACTCACAGATTGAGACCATGACCTGAGCCGAAGTTGCATGCCTAACCGACTGAGCCACCCAGGCGCCCCATCCTGAAATAAGATTTAGTGTATGTATTTGCTTGATAATTGAAAATTTCCCCCAAATCCAGGAATCTAAGCCTTCAGAGTGTATATCACTATTAGTTGGAATCCTTCCAACTACTAGGGCAAAGGAATGGAAACCTTTGTCATTGCCAAGTTCTCACAGTGTATGTCTTTGGACCACCAGCTAGAAAACTCCATAAAAGTTTTAGTCAACCAGTCTGTTTTAAAATGCTTCTACGTTCATCACCCATTTGTGTTTAAGCATTGTTATTAAAAAATTTGAGTTGGATTCTTATTAATACAACACATTTAGAAAGAATGGATGGTAATTACTGCAGAACTCTGTAATTATCATAAAATTGACAGATAATACCTAGCTGGCCTTTTCAGAAACCTCTCTTTCTAATAATATACTGTATGTATTTACACACACGCTCATACATGTACAGGATGTTGTGTTCTGGTGGGAAAAGCAGAACATGAAGCGATTCAACTTTACCGAGTGAAGAATACATAGAAATTTATTTAGAAAACGAATGACCACACTTGCAATAAACTCCAAAATATCAAATGTGAGATGGCCATACTGTTCTGATGATCACGGAGAACGCATGCACACAACTGATCAGGTTACGCAACCTCAGAGTCATGAAGCCAGACATGGGGAGGTTCAGCAGTTACACGGTGATCAGTCAGGTGGGGGGGAAAAAGAACACTAGGTCCTTACAGAAACTTTTCAGAGACATAAAGTCTAGATCTTTTTGGTTTTCTACCTTCCTCTGTGAAGTTTTTACATCTTAGTTTTTTTCTTTTTTTTTTCTTTTTTGGTAGAATGTTCCCAAATTCATTTTCTCCGTACTCCGTATTTATTTAAAATAAGCTAACAACTGAAAACTAATAGTTGTTTCTGCTGTAAACATGTCATGCACGTTCTGGTGGTTCAAGGGTAAAATTAAAACAAGATATCCTCTAGAGAGCAAATATATTTATTATGCACTTTCATATACATAGGGATTTTTGCTTAATATAATACAAGGAATAAAATAAAACTTTTACAATGTGAAATTCAATGTACATTTTAGGCTATTTACATACCCCAAACCAAGGAAACAATAAAAAGAAACCATTTGTCTGCAACTACATTTGCTGAGAAGTGTAAATGGAGCAACATTAAGCAAAACGAACATTCGCATAGCCAAACAATAATGAGAAAACTACTCCTGTTTCTAAGTAGTGACTTGTTTTTGGTAAGGACTCCAGTAGGGGTGGGGAGTGAGGAAGGAGGACAAAAGATACTGGCATCACCTTGCAGTATGCGGAGTGCCAGTCAGTTTTCCTTCCAAAACCTTTCCTACACACATTCAGATTTTAATTTTTCATTACTGTTGTTTTTGTTTTTGTTTTTGTTTTAATCGCTTCCCTTATTATCAACTCATGACTCTTAGGGAATGGGCACAGGCGGAATGTTAAAAAGTTATAAGCACACGGCATCATGTGTGTGTAGTGACGTCAGGTGATTTACAAAATTGAAGCATTTTGATGTTTAAAATAGCTCTTTAGGCATTTTAAGTTGGGGGGACTAGTTTTTACTCTTCTTAATGAAGAAGCAAAAGCTGTTTTCAGTCATGCTGTTAAATCCCCAAAGAAACAAGTAGGCAAAGCAGGGTATCTCCAGCACTCTTATCATCCTTATCCTAACTAAAAACCTCTTCTGCCCTATTCCAAAACACAATGAATATAAAAACACCCAGAGGACTACTTACTTTTGAAAATCATATTTTTCCAACAGGTTCTCTTCCTACCAACTGTTTCAAGTGTACATAATATGGATACGAAAACATTTAGCTCTTTGAAAAACATAAATCCCTTATGTAATGAGTCATATCTTTGCCCTTTGGCCACAAGGTGCATTTTTGTAAAAAACAATAAAATTAAATAAATACAATTCCAATAATTCAAGGTTAATAGAAAAACTGGCAGCTTTCAGGGTTCTCTTTCTAAAGAAAAATACACCTAATAAGAAATTAGAGCTTCATCTTCTACAGTAATGTAAATGTACTGTATTTGAGATATGAGTAACATTGGTTCTAATAATAGTATGTATTCATATTTATCAATAGAATCATTAACACTTTTAAGGCTACTTTGCAAGAGTCCTATTAAGTGTATTTAATAAATGTCCCATAGGGACAAAAATTCAATACTTGAAACATTCACATTCGAGTTATCAATATTGCCATGTCACCTTAATATCGATTGACCTTATCTCCTATTCCTGATTATGACTGATGACACAAACAGAATGTGTTTTGATGACTTTAAAAAATAAAAACAAAAGCCTCACACGAAGATTCAAGTGAGACACTTATCACAACTAATCACATGTTTCTATTCCTGTGAACAATGTATCCCATGTACCCTTCATGTATGAAGAGGACAGTACTGACCTCTGTTATTAACTAAGACATTTTCTAAAGATTGTTTTTCCGGTAGTGGCAATGTTGTGCTGAATCTCCAAATTCTCTTTCCTCATTTCTCTTTCTTATCAATAGCACATGGGAAACAGAATTTCTGGGCTTTCTAAAATTCACAAGGCTTATTCAAAGACCAGACTCAGAACCATGGCTTCTTAACAATTAATCCCAGCCTTTCCGGACATACACACGGCCCATCTAAGCCAGCTCCACTGGTTTAGAGTCCATCAAGAAGGCCAGGCCGTGGGTCCGATGGTCATCTGAGCCAGTCAACTTTGTGTTCCTTGTCACAGACTTCACCTTTAACCCTGCCATCCAGTTATCCTGTGAGCAATTGTCCAAAGAAGAAAACAGGAAAGAGTATGTGGACAGAAAAGTGCAAATCCATCACTATCGTTTACCAAGTACCAGTAAAAAAAATACACACGTGCTATGACTGACAGGTTAATGGCGTCATCTGTGAAGGACGGCACATATTACACATTCATCAAAAATATTTATCCAATTAGCCACTAAAATGGATTCCGCTGATTTTTGAGTTGGGGCTATTTGGGTCATGCAGTGATTTATAAGATAGAAAGGACTGAGAGAAAAGCCAGCATTAAAATTGACACTGGTAAATTATATTGTACTTAACTGGACAGTTGAGGTAAGTGTAGTCGATGAATTGTTCAGGGATCAAAAATCTACCCTCAGACAGGTGCATCTCCCTCTACGTACACACGCCCTGAGGCATGGCTTTGTCCCTGAGAATTTTTATGCCTCAGAAATGATAGTCTGTCTTCTTGGAGGTGGAATGACAAGCGAGTGGAAGGTGAAATTGCATCCCAGTGAATGAAACAGAACTTTGTTCTGCCTATAGTGTGTTTTTTCCTCTATCTCTCTCCCTTTCATCCTTTCCTCTCTTTTTCTTTTTTTCATCTTTAGCCAGAGATCAGGAGGATTCTACTGGGAAATCCATATTTAAACTACTTAGAGCAGCTCCCTAAAATACTAGGATTATTTTCAAAAAAATCTGTCAAGAAACCATTTTTCACTTCAGTGTGGCATTAAATAGAAACACATTTTCAACCAATGCCGAAGGTGTACTGAACATAAAATAGTTGCATGATTTATTTTATTGAGCAACATTTTTAAAGATACAAGAAACAAGCCATACACTACAACGATGCAAATGTGAAACAATATGCTTAAGTTTCATTTGCCACAAAAAGAAAAAAATAAAATAAATACAAAGGACACTGCCTTTTCGTATATATTTGATCATGGCACATGCACATTTATCAAATCTTAACTTAAAATACTTTACGCAAATTTTTTTTTCAGCTTTTATCAGGGAACTGCAGTATACATCTGCATTTTTTTCAAAAAAGTGCTTATTCTTATGTAGTGAATACAAAGCACACAAAATGAAATTTTTTAAGCACAGAGGGTTACATTGAGAAGGCAGCCTTACTATTTAGGCACATGACAGTAATTAAGGTAACTGTACTGCAGATATCACATTCTTCACTTTTTTTTTTTTCAGCAAATCAACAGGCATTTTATGTTTTCATCCAGTAGCTGAAGAACCACTCCAATCACAATGTCTTCTGTTTCACAGAATAGGAAACTAATGCAAAAGTTAAAAAAAAAATTAATGTCTACATTATACTTATTATATAACTACATATAGTTTTAAGACCCTATATAATTATATATATTTATGTATTTACTATATAAAACATAAAGTGGACACATCTATTAGAGATTCATTATTTAACTTACAATCACTTTTAAAGAATCCACAAAATGTTTACCTTCATTAATGTGTTTTACTGTGTAATATATATGTATACTTTGCCTTTACAAAAGATAGCACAAGAGTTAGAGGGTTGTACCATCAGAACTAAGTATTTTTAAAATAAGTCACATTGGAGAATGAACTAACTACTTTATACAAATTATTTCGGAATCAGATTTGACCAGTCATCCATCGATTCAGATTGAAGGGTGTTTACTATTAGAAAGCACAGGAAATTTACAATTTATAATAATGTTTCACCTAAAATACCCCTAAAATATATCTCCAAAGACAAAAAAAAAAAAGCAAGAAAGCAAGAAAGAAAGCAAGAAAGCAAGAAAGCAAGAAAGAAAGAAGGAAAAACAAACCAGAAAGACAAGGGATATTTCAGGTTGCTAAAGAGTACATTTTTCTTGAAGAATGAAAAATGATTAAGCAAAGTGGGATAAATATACTTGTAGTATAAAATAGCAAAGATTCCTAATGAAACCATTGGATTTATCTCTAATGAGAGAGATGTGCTTCTGAAAAAGTATCTATTATATAAAATTATGTATATATTTTCTCACTAAATTCCCCTATGTAATTAGTGAAGTGTCCATTGTGGTGGAAAGAAAAAAAAGTTTGTATTTAAATCTGATTTTATTTTGAGGTTTAAACATGTAATTCTTATGTGTAAATATAGTGGGCTCTAAATACCCTCTTGTGCATACATCCAACTTAACATCTTTCCTCACCTCTTCTTGGTGTGTGCAAATTTTATTTGGAAGATTCTTAAGAGATCTGCCATAGTAAAAATTACCTTTAGCTGATTAAATCTTTGACTTCTTCCAGGGTGAAAAAGGAAGGAAATTAACACTGACTACCTATCTACTAAGCACTACATATATAATCTTATTCAAACCAAAAAGTGAGTATCACAGAAATGGTCCTCTCCTCTCCCTCTATTGCCACCAAAGAATTTCTAAGAAGGGAAATGACTATGTAAGAAGAAATTCTTACTGAGATTCATAAGTAGTATATTCATTCATCCATTCACTTACTCAATACATTTTTACTGAAAAACTAATATAGGTCCAAACAGTATTCCAAGTACAGGGAATATAGCAGAGAACAAACAGATAAAAACCCCTACCTTCACAGAACTTATATTTTAGTTGGGAAGAGACAAATAATAAACATAATAATAAATATATAACGTATGTGAAATAATAAGTTCTTTGGATAACAAAAAAAAAAAACAGGAAAGGCAAAAAGAGAATGCTGGTGGTGTGGGGCAATTCAAATTCACAAGGGCACTAAGGGAAGGTCCTGCTGAGAGGATGTCATCTGAACTGATTAGGCGAGGGAACTGGCCACATGACTATTAGGGAAAAGAGTATCCTCAGTAGAGGGAACCATACTTTTGATATTTTATTCTTTATGTTGATGAAATGTTACCTTTTATAATGGTGTTTCCTTTTTATAGTTGAAGCTAGGGTCAGAACCCTCGATCTGAAGCTTCAGGGCTTGTTTAAGGCTTAATTCCGTCTCTGAGGAAGGATATCCCTCTAACACTTCCTGATGCCCTCTGTCTTGTATTGTCCGTGGGACTGAAACCCTACCAAGAAAAACCTGGTTGCTCTGAAGATGATAATTGGGATTTGTCATTATTCCATTTCTCTTCTTCTGCTCCCCACTTTGTTGATGAATAAGAAATTGCTGTTGAGATCGACCAATTTCTTGCTGAGTTGAAGGTACCATTATTTTGCACTGAGATTCTGCTGGCGTCTGTTTAGGGGGTGCACTAGTACCAGATTTGGCTGTAGGTCCTCTTTTATCAAACTGAGTCATTTCATACTCTAAAACCTTTGGCTGTGAAGAATTATTTTGTTTAGCCTTTTTTCCAGCTGCCCCCGATTTGCTGGAATTTTCTGACTTCCCCCCTTTATTTGTTTTAGTTGACTTCAAACTGGGTTTTACTTGGCTCCACTCAAATTCACTACTCGGTGAATTATGGCTCTGTCCCAGGGACTGTGTTGTGGAAGACGGGGAAACGATGGACTGTCGACTTCTACTGCGCGGCAATGAATGCTGCTGAATTTGTTCTGTAAATGACAGGTTATGAAAGCTATCAATTGGCACTGTTTGGGCTGTTGCTGTAGATGAAGTAGTTCTCAAAGATGAGTTTTTTGAGCTTTTCAGGGAATTATTTGACAATGACGACTTCTGACGATCGACTGTAGAATCTGGAGATTCCGAAGGAGAACTGAATGCATGAGCTGGCCCATTAGGTAAACCACGCAGTGAAGGCTGCACATCCCCTCCACCAGTACTGCCAGAACTATTTGATTTAATTGTTAATGACTGCATTTTTGAAGACGCCGATTGTAGAGGTTTTTGCTCCATTGTATGAACAGGAGACGGGGAACAGCCATTCAAAGTAGATGCACCATATTTTTCTAATAATTTAATTATTTGAGAATGTCCGTTTTTGGCTGCAACCCGCATAGCAGTGCGTCCAAATTGATCGGCATGGTTTGGATCAGCACCGTGCTCTAACAAAACCTGCACAACATCAATGTGCCCTTCCTGGGCTGCAATACAGAGGGCAGTCGCACCTTGATTGCACGTATGGTCAACTATGGCACCATGCTCAATCAGAAGCTGAACCACTTTTACGTGGCCCTGCCAAGCTGCAGACTGCAAGGCAGACCGCTTTTCATTGTCTGCAGCGTTGATGTCAGCATGGTAGGTTATCAGAACCTGCACCATTTCCAAATGGCCTTGCCAGCAGGAAACATGAAGTGCTGTCCTTCCTTCGGCATCGCTTGCTTCTACATTTGCACCATTTTCTAAAAAATACTCAGCCATCGTAAGTTGGTTTTCTAAGGCCAAAATATAAAGTGTAGGCCTACCATCAGCATCTTTGTAGTTAACGTCAGCTCCGTGGCTAAAAAGTAATTCAACAATGTCCCTATGCCCTTCTAACGCAGCAACACGCAGCGCATTTCTTCCATCATAACCTCTCTGATCAACGTTGGATTTATTTTCCAATAAGATTTGAACACAATCATAATGACCCTCTTGCGAAGCTAATATGAAAGGTATTCGTCCATCGTTATCGATCTCATTTGTTCTAGCACCTTGTTCAATAAGTGCTTCACATATTAATCTGTGACCTTCAAAAGCTGCCATATGCAAAGGTGTCCATCCAGCATCATCTCTGTGATTTTCATCTAACCCTCTATCCAGTAGGGTACGTACTACCTCCACATTTCCTTGGGCTGAAGCTATGCTGAGGACTGTCCTGCCCTCGCTGTCAATGCTATCCACTGCTGCACCCCAAAACAAAAGTGTGTTTACAACTGACGCATGGCCCATAGAAGCTGCTGCTAGGAGGGGTGTGCGACCGTTGTTATCTGTATGGTCTACATCTGCTCCCCCTTCTAGAAGCAAGTCAACCACATCGACATGTCCTTCATAAGCAGCTACCAGCAACGGAGTCATGCCATCTTTATCACAATGATCTACTTCAGCACCTCGGTCAATTAAAAGACTGACAACCGATGCGTGTCCTTTACTTGCAGGCACACAAAGTGCAGCTACAGAGAGAGCGGTCCTGCCGTCGACATCCTCATGATTCACTTCTGCTCCGTGGTCCAGCAGGTGTTCCACAATTTCTCTATGTCCCATGTAGGCTGCTGCTATCAATGCAGTTCGACCTTCATTATCAGCTTTGTTGACTTCAGCACCATGTTGTAGCAAATTCAGTACAATATCCTCGTGACCTCCCCACGCTGCTGCTCTCAAGGCTGTTCGGCTATCAGCATCTGCACAATCCACTTTTACGCCAGCATAAAGTAGTGCAGAAACTACCTCCGTATGGCCACCCCAAGCAGCAGATCTTAATGCTGTCCAACCATCTTGATCAGTATGATTAATGTTTGCTCCACACCCGATCAAACAATTAACCACCTTGGTATGTCCTTGTCTAGCGGCTAGGGTAAGTGGTGTATGTCCATGAGCATCTTCTATCTCTAAATCTGCTCCCCTGGAGACAAGTAAATTCACGACATCAAGATTGCCACTGTATGCAGCATTAGCCAATAATGTTCTCCCATTTGAATCACATTGATTTACTGAAGCTCCATTATCTAATAATGTCCGAATGGAATCCTCTCTTTCTAAGGCTTGTCGGACTATGCATGATGTGCGGTCATCTTCACTGTTGACGTGCGCACCAGCTTTAACCAACAGCTGTAGCACTTCTTGTTCCTTGGGTATTAAAGTAGACAGAGAATCTCTGACAGGTGTACCATTCCATATCATCCAGAGAGCTAACTCAGCTGTCTCTAACTGCAAGTTTGAATTAATTAAATGCAATGCAAATTCTTGTGCTTCCAATGGTGTTAAATTCTTGGCTTGACAGGTATAACTCATAGCCAACATTCTGTGTCCTTCTGCTGCATTGCATAAATACTTCTGAGTGCAGTGTTTCACATCCAGAAGCCACTCTGCAAAACTATAGTGAAACAGTATTTTAGTATTTCCTAGTCCATCAACAAGAAGTTTGGAGAGGACATCTAACTTACGTTGAAAGTCTTCCAAGGTTAATGACATATTTTTAGTCCAGACTGCATGATACAATTCTGTTATGGTCAAAGGCCGGCAGGCTGCAAGAATCACATTCAAAATGGGCTGGACTTTTGCAAACTGTTTTCTTACAAAAAGTCTCTGACACAGCCAGAGATACAGACCATTAAGAGTTCCTGGGATGTCACGAATCTCTCTTAACATAATAAAATTTTCTACAACTCCGTCTAGAACTCGTTCTAGATAAAGAAAGCATCCACTGCTTTTAATGTGAAGTTGATTTAACATCTCTGCAGTTTCTTTAGTGAGATGTTGTCGCAAAGCTTCTTCTTGATCTAAACGATGAAGGATGTACTGCTGAACATCCTTAACGATGTATGCCTTCCGAAGGTCATCTAAACTTATTTTTCGAAAACCTACAGAGAGAAAACAGTCGGTGTCATCAGTTGAAAATGATCACAGAAGTTGCCATATATTCAAAGAGGATATCTTCAATTCATAATAAACTAATAAGCAAAATAGATAACGAATCAATTAATACCAATAAATTAACACCTATGAGTATACAAATCAGTTCTCTTTTCCCTCTGTAAACACATTAAAGGTAGATAAATTATTATTTCATTTTTCTGTCTACGAATGCAACTGTTTCTTATTCTTTTAGTGGCTCAGAGCTCCGCTCAACTTTAGTGATAAGGGGTACTAAACTCAGCATTAGGACAGTCTTACATGCGTATCCATAAAAGCACCTTGGTGAGATTTTCTGAAGTCCCAAATGACCAGGAAAAAAAGTTGCCAGACAAAACCAACAATACTTGTTTGTTTTTATAAGCTGATTTTTTCACATGAAAAATGTATATATTTCCATCCACATACCTGAATATACGCTAGCTTTACTTATGGGACTGAATATTTACATCCAATTAGAGTATCACCTGTCACTGCCTTTAAATTACCACTGTAAATGTACTTTCATAAATAATACATATAAAATGCTTATGATTTGGAAAATAAAGCTCTTTCACCTCTAAATGCTTCATAATATGAATTTAGATAGAATAAATTTTTTTTTTAAATGCTTATTGATTTTTGAGAGAGACATGCACACATGGAGGCGGGACAGAGAGAGTCCCAAGCACGCTTTGTGCTGTCAATGCAGAGCCCGATGCAGGGCTTGAACCCATGAATCATGAGACCATGCCCTGAGCAGAAATCAAGAGTCTGACACTTAAGTGACTGAGCCATCCAGGTGCTCCTGGATAGAATAAATTTATAAAGTTCATCATTCATGATAGTTATCTGTTCATTGAAACAGAACTAAGAATATCTGTTAATCAGTAATCTGAATATCCTGAGTTAAAGTTACTGAAAATAATTGCTTTTTTAAAATTGCAACTTCTAATCCCTATACATGTAATTCCCTTAGTATGAATACGCACAATTTAATACATTGGTATCACAACACTTTTAGCCATTTTTTTTTTTATAAGAAAAGGCTGAAAAATGCTCAAAATTTTTAGGGGAATAAAAACATGATTTACTGAAATGTTGGACCATGTGTCTGTTGAACCACTTTTGTATTCTTACTGAAAATATTTCTTAGGGATGGAACTTCTCAGTGCTGGTGACAGAATGACAGTGATAGGATGTGTGCCAATATTATAAACTGATGTTCACTGCAATTATTTATTATCCTGAAGAATCTGTGAGAACAGGGACTAGTTCTGTTAAATCCTCAGATATGAGTAGATGAAACTTACTTAGAGCCAGTAAAACTCTTAATGTTCCTTCCCTGTAGTGATACACTCGCAAATTCAATTCTGAATACATACATTTCAATTCAAAACCCATATATTTCAACTTAAAACATTAGCAAAAAGCAGAAAGAAATGTATAGGACATATACAAGGAAAACTGAAAAAAGATCTAAGAAAAAAAGTTGAATAAAGAAAAAATATGCTATGTTCATGGATGGAAAGAAAGTGTATATTTCAAACTTCTCCTAAATTAAAAGTTTTAACCAAACTTAATAATTCTTTGGTTTATATCATTAATAGTTCCAATTTTTAAAAGTATGCTATTAAAGTCAACCTAGAGGAATAAAGGTAAAAATATGATTTAGAATAATAATATTGGCGACAAAGAGGGCTGGGAAATAACTGAACATCAACAACAAAAAAAATAGAAATACTAAATCGATGTGGCATTTGCACCAAATGCCAAGATAGTTTAGAAGACATGACACACGGTTTAGAAACAGATTATTAACACACAGGAAGTACACACAAGGCATTAATTACACTTACCAGTAAACATTTTAGTAACAGCCTTACTCTGTTTTCGGGCAGAACACAGAAGCAATAGCCATGGTGGAAAGAACTCATGGTGACCAGCTAAGAGCTCCGCGACAGTTCCAGATAAGCTGGTAGATGTTTGTTCACCTTCGGTAATGTTACACCCTTCATCCACAGAGTCAACAAGTAGATACAGGCTTTGTTGGGGAGGCTTCATTCCCAAAAGAGGGAGTAGAACACACCTGTAAAATACATCTGTATGAGCATTCTCAATATTACTGGCTACAATGTTATTAAGATTTATCATTCAAATATTAGTAATATAGATTATAAATGTTTTAAGAAGAAATACATTTAGGTTTTAGAATAAAAATATTGTGTAAGTTTCAGTTCCTTACTTTAAGAATACTAGTCCCAAATAGTTCACATTTTCAGTAACAAAATTTTCCACAACAAAGGGTGTGCATGAGTGTGTGTGTGTATATGTGTGTATTAGTAAGTCAGCATAATTAAGGGGAAGGATAGTAGGAACTTTAGGAAACTAGATTTCAATACTCCTTTCCTGATTTTTTAAATCACCACTAAAAAGCTTGAGTTGCTTATAACCAAGTTAAAATGTGTTGCAAAGGAAAAAGAAAACAACTTTGGGGATCACTCTAATAAAAAGAAAATACCAAGGGTCCTACAGAATTTAGAAATGTTTTATCATCATTTCTCTTACAAAATGACTGCAGGCTATACTAGTTTGTCACATATACATTTTATTTTAAAAGATCGTATAAAGATAAATTACTATAACCTAGGTCCCATTTGATATATGTTCAAATTTCAATGTAAAGAGCAAATTTCTAGGTTTAATTCCACAGAACAATGCATTTCCTACTCAAAATTTACAGAGCAATTGAATATAACTTTTTCATAACTGAAACAATGCTCATTCATTTTCTTCAAATGTTTACTTGAGCATGTCATGTGGTGAATAAGGCACTGAAAAAAATACAATAGTGAAAAGGACATGATCCATATAGTTATGAATACCAAAAATTTACAGATAATCCTTTCTACAACTCTCTTCTTAAACTTTCAGTCCCATAGCAACCACGATCGTTTTTATCACCTCGTCCTACCAACATTTCTTTATAAATGTCTCTCAAACCCACCTCAGTCTGTAACATCATTTCTCTCACCTGGACTGCCACAATCACTTGTATGTTCTGTATGTCACATGTTTCCAACCACTTCCCCAGAGTTCCTGCTGCAGCCAAAGCAACCTTTTTAGAGTATTACTCCAGCCACACTAGCCTTCTTTCAATAACTTTTATTAGATACAATTACACAAGGACCTTTTCATTAGCAGTTTTCTCTGCCAGAAATGTGCTTCTTTTCTCTCTTCATGTAATTAACTCCTCCTTAATCTTTAATTGTAAGCTTGAGAGTCACTTTCCAAAGGTTGAATCCCTATAGTATGCTTTCATTGTATTAAATATTTCTCTTTCGTAGCGGTGTCAAATTTGCAATGTTATACTTACTAATTTAATGCCATTAATTTTTATTTCTTCCTTTATACTGTGAGCATCAAGACACAAGGACTATGTCAGTTTTGCTCATGAGTGTACCCCAGGACTTAGCATAGTGCTGTGCCCATAGTAGATCCTAAATGAAGACTTGACATTGTTGTACTCTAGAATGGAAAACAAATAACTTCAATGCAGTATACTCAGTGCTATGATAAAAAGCAGTAAAATTACTAATGTGGTAGATAAGAAATGACCAACTCAAGACGGGTAGACAGGAAAGGCAGAGAATGTCAGAGAAATATTCAAGTATTAGGTGCTCAAGATGAGTTAAGTTTTGAAGAAACAGTTATTCTCCAGGAACTGGGAAAATTTTACAATAAACTGTAATAAAAGGAAAGCAGAGCAATCTTGGCAGAAGGAATACACTAAATTTGGGAAAACAATTTATTGTACCTTATTGTACATATTTCCTCTATCATGAGAACAAAGAAGTTTGATGAAAAACAAGTACTACAGTAATATATATACTATAGTATATAATATACTAATATACTATATAATCACTACCACTTGATAAATAACACACAATGCTGTGGCAGTACACAGAACCTACTTTTGATAGGGATGGGAGTTGGGGGGAGGGAAGCCAAATAAACAAGCTTAGCCAACAGAAAGAGCTAGGGTAAAGACAACACATAGGACAAAAAAAAAAAAAAAAAAAAAAAAAAAAAAAAATCTAGTTTAGGCAACAGCACATTTATCTTAAAGAAAAGAAAGACTTGTGAACAAAGCCTGGAAGAGAAAAGTTAGGAAAATGAGTAAATACTGTGTTTTATAAACGTTATTATGAAATTTGGGCTATGACCTAAGGGTACTAAGGAGTCAACTGAAATATTTTAGATGGGAAATTGATACATTTATATCTCTGTTTAGAAAGATAACTGGCTACATTTGAAGGAAAGCCTGAAGCAGGTAAGTAGAAGAAAAGAGTGAGATCGGAGGCCACTGCTTATAAAAAACGGTGGGGCAAGGGGAGAAGCAGGGGGACCACTTCTAACTTTAATTCAGTGTTTTATATGCTTTAAGTACTTTACATGCCAATTAACTCATTTTATCCTCACATAAACTTAAGATGAGTACTATCATAATACCAATTTCCAGATAAGGAAATCAAGGCACATGAAGATAAGTCATTTATCCAAAGTTAAAGAAAAGAATTCAAGTCCAAGCTGTGACTCCAGAACTTATGTAAGGATGGACCCTTCATCCTGGTTTGCCTAGGACTTTCCAAGTTTTAAGCACGGAGTCCTAGAAACTGGCTGTCCTTCATCCCCACTCCCCACCCCCAGTCCTGGGCAAACCAAGGCAGTCAGTCACATTAGTCTACACTCTTATCTACTAGGGTCTACTGATTATACTTACAGCAAATATTATAACAGAGTTGAGGGAAATCTGGTGAGTGAAATTGATGATTTTATTGCTTTTGCTTACTCTGGGTTGTTTGTTTTTCTTTGCTTAGTTTCTTAGAAACTAAAATAATTGTTTCACACTTTTCTTCTTTTTTTAGTTTTTGTTTAATGTTTGTTTATTTTTGACAGAGAGAGCGCGCGCGCGCGCGCGCGCGCGCGCGCGCGCAAATGGGGGAGGGGCAGAAAGAGAGGGGAAGACACAGAATCCGAAGCAGGCTCCAGGCTCTGAGCTATCAGCACAGAGCCCAATGCAGGACTCAATCAAACTCACAAACCATGAAATCATGACCTGAGCCAAAGTCCAATGCTTAACTGACTGAGCCACCCAGGTGCCCCTCACACGTTCCTTCTAATAATAATCCCTTAATGTTATGAATTCCCTAGTAAGTATTTCCAATACCATTTAGTTCAAAATAATTTCCCTTTGATTCCTTCTTTAAATTATAGGTTATTTAGAAGTGGGTTGTACAGCTTTCAAATATCTGGGGATTTCTTAGGTTTTTTATGTTATTGTGTTATCATTATTCAATTCAATTGTGATGAGATAACATACTCTGTATAACTTACGTACCCTTCAATTTATTAAGATTTGTTTTGTGGCCCAGAATATATCTATCTTACTAAATGGTTTATGGGCACTTGAAAAGAATGTGTACTGTCTGCTATTGCTGGGTAGACTGTTCTACCAATGTCAGTTAGGTCAATTTGGTGATAGTGTTTTTCAACTGTTCTATGTACTCGCTGATCTGCTGTTTATTTGCTCTATTATTGAACGGGGAGTGTTAAAATATCAGAACATAAATGTGGCTTGTCTATGTGCTCTTGCAATTCTATTAGTTTTTGATATTTTGAAGCTTTGTTATTATAGGAATAAACAATTATTATGATTGTTATAACCTTGAGAAATTGACCCCTATGTCATTACGAAAGATCCTCTTTTATCTTGGTAATATTCTTTTCTTCAGAATTCACATCACCTGACATTAATGTAGCTATACAAGTCTTTTCTTTTGATCAGGGTTAGCATGGTATGTATTTTCTCATTCTTTTTCATTTAACTATGTGTCTCTTTATATACAAGGTATATTTGTTGTGGCCAACATATAGTTAGATCTCATATTTTTATCAGACAAACTCATTTAATCAGGATATTTACCATTTACATTTAATGTGATTATTGATATCGTTCAGTTTAAACCTACCTTGTTCTTATACATATCATTTTGCAATGTGTTAAGCTGCAATGTTTTGCAATGTGTATATCCGTAAGATATATTACTAGGATTACAGTTGCTAGGTTAAGGGCATATCCGTGTATACTTTGGTAGTAACTGACAAAATACTCTCCTTAAAAATTATATAAATATACATTCCCAACAGCTGTGTAAGAATGCCTATTTACTTCTTCCACAGATACATAAAAATGGCACCATTATAGTTTTAATTTACATTTGTTTCTCATGAGCCTATCACATTTACATATGCCTAGGAGTCATATTTCTTTTTTTCTTTAAAATGTGTCTTTATATCCTTTTACCCATTTTACAAAAGATTATCAATTTTTCTCTTCTTGGTACTCTTTAGTATAGAGAAAATACATTGTTGTTAATTTTTCCACCATTTGTTATTTTTATTCTTGACTTTTTAAGGTTTTTTTGGCATGCAGTTTCTTTTTTTTAATTTTTATGTACATCAAAATTAATTTTTTTTCTCTTATGACTTTTGAGTTTTATGTCACATTTTTGAGGGGCCTTCCCAACTCTCAGCTTAAAAAACATTTCCTCATGTTTTCTTCAAAAGCTTTGAACGTTTAATTTTATTATTTATTTACTTATTTATTTATTTTAATGTTTATTTATTTCTGAGACAGAGAGAGACACAGCATGCGCAGGGGAGGGGCACAGACAGAGGGAGACACAGAATCAGAAGCAGGTTTCAGGCTCCAGCTGCCAGCACAGAGCCCGACGTGGGGCTCGAATCTGCAAACCATGAGATCGTGACCTGAGCCGAAGTTGGTCGCTCAACCAACTGAGCCTCCCAGGCGCCCCTAAATTTATTTTTTAAATCAAATTAATTTTGGCATAAAGATGTGAACTATGGTTCCTAAACATTTTTTTTCCCCACATGGCTCCACAGTTATCCCAAAACTATTTATGAAATTATCTTTCTCCTAGTGATTGGAAATATCTCTTTTCACAGAGTAAGTTTTCATATACATTTTGGGCATGTTTCATCTCCTCCTGTTGTCTCACCATCTCTTCTCCAAGCACTTTTATTTCTGCTTCATGCAATTGTTTAACTCAGGCAATTGCGTATTAATTACATTTTCATTTAAGGCAATATATTTGGCCACAGATTTCTTTTTGTTCCAGGGCAACATTTTTCTGGTGAGTGTTTCCTGTGTTCCTTCCTCCTTTTGTTCTTGAGATACATTTTTATATATCTACGACAGCTCTTCAATAAGATTAAGTTCCCTCTGGACCAGCAATTGCAGGTTAGTGTATCCAAGGTCCAGGCTTGTAAGAATTCTCCTTATGACTCAGAGCTATAAGCATGAAAAATTTCTTTGAGCTTCTACTTCTCCCCAGCCAATTAAGATCAGAAGCTGTGGGGATATATATAAGGCAGGATTTCTCACCACAAACCCCTCCCGGACTACCCCCCAAATGTTTGACTCCTTCTTCCCTGCCTTCTTTGTTCTTCCTTTCTGCCTAATTGGGTCCAGGGGAACTTCCAGCATAAGTCTGTAACCTGTCTCCATGGTTCAAAAAAAGAGCCTTTATACTCTTGATGATATTCAGAGTACACACTTATTTTAAAGAATAAATGTTCTGCCAGTTTTGTCTGCATCTCAATTTGATATTAACTTCCACATTTTATTGAGGTTTGGTTTATAGTTTTCTCATTGTTTTACTTTCTTGTTTTTGTGCTATTTTCCATGCCTTACTCAGTCATACTATACGTCAGAAGCCAATCTATGGCTTTAAAAATGTTGAGATATTTTTTCTAGCCCTGACCTCACCCTAAACTCAAAAGTAAAAATCTCCCAAACTGTCTGCTATCTATCTCTGTGTGTATGCCCCATAGGCGTCTCAAATTTAGTATGTTTAAAGACGTATCCTCTTTCAATTTACCCCCAAAATAAGTTCTTCCCCACCTGACTTCCCCATGTCATTTAATGTATCTCATCATCCCCTAGTTTCTTAGGCCAAAATCTTAGGATCCATTCCTGAATCCTCCCATTTGTTCCAGCCACGTGACTCTCCTTTCAGTTTTGTTTTGTTTTGTTTTGAAGCTGATGTATTTGGTACTCCCTCCTACTAGAATTCCCCCAGGCAAAATTTCTTATCCTTTATGTTTCAACACAAAGTTTAATCCTGAAAGCCACCTTCCGAATCATCATGTCTTAAGAAGCCTTTATCATCACTTACTGCTGTTACTCTAAAGACTCCATCTGACTGTTTTCTTTGTAGCATCTATTCCATTCTCAAATTGGCTTATTGTATTATTTGTGTGATGTTGTAAGGCTAAAGTGAAGCTCTTCCAACTCCATACCTCCTCCCCTAGGACGTGGCTCTCTCCTCCTGCCACACTAGCTACTCGTCTTCACAGCTTCCCAACCTTTCAATTTTGAAATATATGTCAATATTTGTATCTTGGATCTTCTTCCATTCACTTTTTATGTAAGTTTATTAATGCCTTGAAACCAAATTTATATACACAGTCAGCACCTCTTTTCTTCATCCAGACTTGTGAGTCTAACTTCTTACTCCACTTCTCTGCTTAGTTGTCTAATCTTGAACATATTAAAACCTAAACTTCAGACCTCTAATCCTCATCTTGCTCCTACCTTAGTCTTCTTCTTTCCAGTAAAGAGCAATCCTATCCTTTCAGTTTCTCAGGCCAGAAATTTTAGAATCATCCTTTAATCCTTTTTTCCTTTTCATACTTCACATCCAATGTGCTACCAGCTAAATCTTAAAAATAATCAACCACTTTACCCAAATCCAAGCACCATTGCCTCTTACCTCCATTACTGCACTGGCCAGGTACTGATTCCCTTGTTTCCACCTTCAACCCAATTCTCAAAAAGTAAACAGTTAAACCAGATGATGTTACTACTCTGTTTGAAAGACCTGATGTCTTCCAATCTACTGAAAGTAAAAATAAATGTGCTTACAATAGCCTCGAAGTGCATACATTGTATGAATCCTATTTCTCTACCTGTCTCCTACACATACTCCTTTGTTCAC
This sequence comes from Leopardus geoffroyi, assembly GCF_018350155.1. Taxonomy (NCBI): domain Eukaryota; kingdom Metazoa; phylum Chordata; class Mammalia; order Carnivora; family Felidae; genus Leopardus; species Leopardus geoffroyi. Next base: position 99,794,034 of record NC_059327.1, on the reverse strand, counting down.
TCTGTTCTAGCCACACAGGCTCTCCAAAAAAAATCCCGTTTTTTTCTTGGATTATATTAAGCCAACTCCCACCTCAGGACTTTTCACTTAGTACTTCCTCAGTCTGGAAATTCTTGTCAGAAACTTCCTTCACAATATCTTAATCTCCCCTATATAAAATAATAATTCTTCTCCCACAACCTACCCATTACATCACTACTCTCCTCCTTACTCTAGCTTGATCTTCCATACAGTATTTATTGCCAATAGATATGCTATATATTGTTAACATTTTATTTTCTACCAGCCACGTACTCCAACCCTCAAAATGTAAGCTCAATAAACACGTTTGACATTTCCATTTTTACTTACTAACATATACCAGTATGGCATTTGGTACATTCCTAGCATCAATATATAATTGATAAATGAATGAATGAATGAATAGACCAATGTAAAAGAACTCAGAAATACATATGTACGTATGTGTATCTCACAGTGGTATTATAGATTAATAGTGAAACACATGCCACTCAACAAATGCCAGTAGAACAACCAAGTAGAGAACGCGTTTTTAAATATTAAGACCCAAAAAAGGTAAAACATAAAGGAAATAACTAAAAAATACTCACTCTTTACATTTCAAAACAAAATTTTCACAGACAAAATGACTAGTGCCAAAGGATCAAAGATGTTTAAAATAGTAAGTTATCATTTCACATTCGCTTTCTAAAACACAAAGAACAATGACAATACAGCACCTGTTGGTGATCTACACACATCTATGAGGACAAACTAATACAATGTCAAAGCTTTAGTGCTATCTCACAGAGCTGAAGATGAATATACATACCCTATGATTCCAAATTTCACTCCTAACTATGCAATTTGGAGTTACCCTTTGCTACTTTCCTCCTAGTATATGTCCAAGAGAATATCCAAGAATGTTCTTAGCAGCACTGTGGTTTTTTGTTTGTTTGCTTGTTTTAGAGAGTGGGGGGGAGGGGAGGGGCACAGGGGAAAAAGAGAGAATCTTAAGCAAGTTTCGAGCTCAGCACAGAGACTATCTTGGAACTCAACCCCATGACTCTGGGATCGTGATCTGAGCAGAAATCAAGAGTCAGACGCTCAACTGACTGAGCTACCCAGGAGACCAGCAGTACTGTTTCACAAAAGTTAAAATGCTAAATACATCTTAAATGAGTATCAACATGACAACAACAAGTGAATTATACAGACTGGAATTATATATTATATAGTAGTGAAGATGAATCATATAGAACGTGTAACAACATGAACAATGTAAAAAAAAATGTTACACAGAAAACATTACAGAATACTGCTAGCAACACACCATTTATATAGAACAGTGGTTTTCAAAGTGTGGTGTGAGGGTCCCTAAGGGTATCCTATACCCTAGAGCATTTCAGAGTCAGAATAAAACTAAGATGTGATTTGCTTTTTCAGTGTAGTTCTCTCTCAAGGATAGAGTGGAGTTTTCCAGAGGCTGCATTCAAAAGCAGAGATGATAATCCAATATATTAAGCCTAATATTAAAAAGATTTGAAAAAAAGGCAAAACAATGTTCTTCTTTTAACTTTGTGTATTCTTTTTGGTTTTTTTTTTTGACAATATTCATTCTGTCATTAAAATGTTACTTATGTTCATATGTAATGAATTTATTATTAAATATTTATTAATACATTATTTAAAAATTTTATTAGTTAAAATTTCAATTTTTTTAAATGTTTATTTATATTTGAAAGAGAGAGAGAGAGAGAGGGAGAGAAAGACTGCGTGAGCAGAGGAGGGACAGAGAGAGCCCGAGACAAAATCTGAAGTAGGCTCCAGGCTGAGCTGTCAGCACAGAGCCCCAAAATGGGGTTTGAACTCAAGAGTTGTGAGATCATGACCTGAGCCGAAGTAGACGCTTAACTGAATGAGCCACTCAGCCTCCATAAGAGCGGTCATCTTATGGGTGTGAGCGGGTCAAAATTAGCAAGGGATACCAGGGAAGATTCAAATGTAGATTTTTTTTTTAATGTTTAATTATTTACTTTGAGACAGAGAGGGAGTCTGTGCAGGGGGAGGGGCAGATAGGGAGAGAGAATCTCAAGCAGGATCCAGTTCTGTCAGCGCTGAGCCCAACACGCGGCTCGATCTCACAAATTGTGAGATCATTACCTGAGCCGATATCAAGAGTTGCATGCTTAACTGAACCACCCAATGTCCCCTAAGATTTTCTTTTTAAGTAATTGCTACACCCAACGTAGAAATTGAACCTACAACCCTGAGATCAAGAGTGGCAGGCTCAACTGAGCCACCCAGGCACCCTTATTTTTTCTTTAAAACAAAATAGTAAATCTAGATTTAAAGTAAATATAGCAAAATAGGTAGGTAGATGCATATTTTTCTTATTTTATTTATTTTCCTGTATAAATGATAAACTTCAGGGATAGGAACAATCATTTTCTCCACAAATTCTTTTTCTGCAACCATTTCTTGTACTTGGTGTCATTAACTTTTATGTTTCAATTCCTGTGAAGTCTATGGTGTGCGAGTTGTTTCTCTCGCTAAAGTAGCAATTAATAAACATCATAACTGAGATTTAAGCTACAAACATTTTTTCTCTTTTCTAATGAATATAAATTTTAAATGATAATCTCAGAAAGATTTATAGGAATGAAACTATGAAACACAGAAGAAACTAGGGATTTATAGAAGATAGGCAAAATGTGACCTCATGATTCACATCATAGAATATAAATCGGATGCCGCTAAAAAGTTTTCCATTTTATAAAAATTAATTTTAGCATGCATTGTAAGAAACAACAAACAAAATAAAAAAATACTGGTTCAAATGGATCTCTGTCATTAATAACTATATAATCTATATGTATAAATCACTCTGCAGAAAAACATGTACTATTTCAAACAGAATGTGGTTAGAGCAACACAAATTATAAATGTGACCAAATTTATGATGTTTTTTAATTAAAACATAGTTATTCCCTCAATTGAAGAAATAGTTACTGTCTTCTATAGTCTATGTTCTGGAGATATAAAGGGAACAAGTCAGGTAGGTAGTCTGCTCATTCCAGTAGGTAGGCAGAAAGTTAAAGTAAACACATGAAGCAAAATAACTTCAGATCATGCTAGACACTGAAAATTAAGAAATAAAGAAAACAAAGTGGGAGGATCTGATTTAAGAAACTGACTGGGTGGGGAGATGTCTCAAAGACTTGATGGAAAGGAAAGGCTCTCTGAGGAGGTAATATTAAGGCTGGCACCTAAGTGATACCAGACAAGTAGCCATATAAAAATCTGCTGGCTGGAATGTCACCTATTTCAAAACATGATAAGGGTAATGATGTGGATGCAGAACAATGAGCAAGGATGAAAGTGATACAAGCTGAGGTCAAAGGGTAGGCAAAGACTGGACCATGTAAAGCTTAGATTTTATTCTTAAGGTAGTCAGAAGCCATTGGCAGGTTTTAAGCAGGTAACTAATATGACCTGATACTTTAACACTTTGTAAAGATAAGAGGGACAATAATGGCAACAGGAAGACCATTTTGGGAGGCGACTGCAGCAAGCTAGGCAAGAAAGAATAGGAGTAGCAGCAATGGGGATGCAGAGAAGTGAAGGTACTTTTATCATTGAAATAAAACAAAAGTAGCTAATGGATTGAGTGTAGTGAATGAGTGAAACTGAGGAATCAATGATGATTCCTAAATTTTTGAAGAAAATTATGGTTTTCGATATGAAATATTATTTCCTTAGTTTTTTTATTGTTAGCAATTTTTACAACAGTGGCATATCATTGGTTCCACATCTCTCTCATCTTCTTGAGCCAAGAAGCTAACCAAGGCATGTCATTCTCATGGTGATGCTAGAAGCAAAGAGGATAAGCACAACTACTCGTGCACATTTTAAGCCTCTGTTTGGATCCTGTCTACTAACATCCCACCGGCCAAAGCAAATGACATGGTTGACCCAAACAGAAAAAGGCAGAGAAGTATACTTCTCCTCTAGTAGAAGGACTTCCAATATCTTATGGCAAAGACGAAGAACACACGGAGAGATGAAGGACAAAAACAAATAATTCAATCTACCACAGTTTCCATGTATTCAAATCATGAGTCATAACTGTAAAAGGTCAGTAGTTTCTGGAAAGCTCCAAATCGTTCTTCTAGATAGCCACAAGTAACGTATAATTAGTTCTCTTAATTAATACTTATTTTTATTAAGCAATTACATGAGCATTTAAAATCCTATCTTTTTACCAATGATTATACTTAACTATACACATATACAGTAGAAAAAAATAACATTTGAATATTTCTGAGATTAGAATAACATGAAAGACAAATTGATTTAAAATTTAAGACAATTATATATAGTATGGTCAAAGATAACTAGAACAACTGTAGGGTAAACAGGCAACCAATCAGAATATATTTCAAAGATATATTTTTTAAATTTTTTTAATGTTTATTTATTTTTGAGAGAGAGACAGACAGACAGAGTGCAAGTAGGGAAGCGGTGGAGAGAGAGAAAGGGAGACAGAGAATCCAAAGCAGGCTCCAGGTTCCAGGCTCTGTGCTGTCAGCACAGAGCCCAATGCGGGGCTCGAACTCATGGACCGTGAGATCATGACCTGAGCTGAAGTCAGAAGCTTAACAGACTGAGCCACCCAGGCACCCAAAGATATTTTTATTTTTTTAATGTAAGCTCTATGCCCAACATGGGGCTCGAACTCACAACCTCGAGATCAAGAGTTGCGTGCTCTACCAACTAAGCCAGCCAGGCACCCTTTAAGATTATTTTTAATGGCAGAAAAGTATTTACTTATTTTACTTCATAAAATCAAACCACTTTAGCATATAGAAACCATCTTATTTCATATTTTTTTAAAAAAAACAGCAAAAATGCTAAAAAAAAACCTGAAAAAAAAGCTGTAACATAAATAACAAAAAAAATCTATATCCTTATTATATATATGAAGTTCTTACTAAACCCTAAGAAAAATAAGAATATTCTTACTTCTCATATCTCCTAAAGACTTTAACATTCTCTCATATGCTTAAAATGTTTCTTGAAACAATAAATGAACTTATGTGTTCTAATCAAGTTTTGGAAACACGAAACATACTTTAAAAGAACAAAATGAAATTATCCAGACCTTCAATAGAGGTAGGCAGAGAAATCTGAATTTGTTGTAGAAGTTATCACAGTCCTCAGAAGAAGGACCTAAAGAAAGCACTGTTTTACTATGGTAAAACTGGCCAACTGTGAACAAAAGGAATTAGAAGATAGAGAGGCTAAAATTACTTCTAGGAGTAGATAAATAATATTGTAGATTAGGGTAAAAGATTCAAGAAACATTCCAAGAAAAGGATTAAATGCTTTAGAATAAAGTAATATATAAGAGAAAATAATCAAAGCAAACTCTAGAAACAAGCCTAGGGCAGTGCTTCTTAAACTTCAATACGCACAGGATTCACTCACTTACGAAATGGGTTAAAAGGCAGACTGAGATTCAACAGACCTCAGATTCTGCATTTCTAATAACCTCCAAAAGTAATGTTGATAATGTTGATCTTAAGATCACACTTTTAAGCAGAGTCTAGGAAACAAGAATTAAGAAATAACTTAGATAAAGAGTCACTTTTCCCAGATTTCCAAATAATGATCAGGCTTCAGATTATATGCTTTTATCCTGTATCCTTCCATCTTGGCACTTGTTAAGCCTGCATTTCTACATTTATTTTTGTGATTATTTGTTCAATGTACTTCCCTCTCGCCCCTACCACTTAACTGTTTGGCTTACAACTTTAGCCCTGACACTGACCACTTATCTGGCACAGAGCAGGTGCAGAATATGTTTCAGAAATAAATGAGTGAGCCAATGAATAGAAATGCTGAAAGAGATGCCGATTTGAAAAACACAGCAAGGTTAGTGAAGAACACTCCAGTGAAAAGATACATGTTGATCAGGGCCAGGATAAAAGCTGTTGACGCAAATTTGATTGCTATCATATTAGATATGTTGGTGCAGATTCGATTGCTATCATACTAGATATGAACGCTGGTAGCCATGTAAATAAATAAAATTATTGAAGGAATATGTATAAAGAGAGAAGATCTAAGTAAGCTTCCATGGACAAACACCGAGAGAGTACCTAGAGGGAGAGAGACCAAAGAACATAGAGGAATTTGAAAGGAAGAAATTACAGATAATGAAAAAAGTTCTAGAATGTATCATCTAAGGCTAAGATAGAGTGAGCAATGAGTTCAGAAGCTACTCTGCACAAACATCTTTCTGTGAATATATACATATAGAAGTCAGACTTCAGTAAGTTAAGAAATGAGGTGACACGTAAGTAGTAGGACTTGTGTACACAAATTAGAGATAATATGAAGATTTGGTAGGAAATAAAAAAAAATACACTTTTTGTCAGAGTACTAGGAAACACGTTTGTGTTTGAAAATGCCAGTAGCAGCTAGGCTGGCACATATGAACAGGTAAAGTGGTCGTGGAATAGAATAACAGAGTTGGGGGGATGAATCAAATTAGGGCATGTAGGCCCCAGTGAAGACAGCAGCTAACATGGTTCCACTAGATTACTGATTCAAGAGAATGAGAACCTAATTTTGTCAAAATTTCCACTTTTTTTTCCAAGAAAAACCAGAAATCTGGATGTGTGTATGAAATTTCCTGAATTGGGTAAAAGTATTCAACCTGTAGGGAATAACTTTACTCTCTCTGGTCTAAAACAAAACAAAACAAAATAAAACAAAACAAAACACAAACAGTTACTAAGAAGTAAATGGAAGAATGGCCAAGCAGAACTAAAAATGTGACTGAAATTAAATAACATAAATATGGAGGAATATGTTATGCCATTATAGCGTAAGTGATTAAAGGTTGAGGAACGGTTCAGCAAATTTTATGGAGCAACAGGAACCAAAGGAAGCAGCACTTAGATATGAAGCATAAAAAAGAACCCATCAAGGGTAGAAACAAAAGGTTTTAGGAAGGGAAAGTGGGAGGTCCTGAATGAATGGAAGTCCATCTTAAAGTAAAAATAACATGGTCAAAAGTTGGAAACAACAATTTGGTGAAAAATGACTATGTTAGACTAAAAGAAATGTAGAATTTTGATTTTGAAAATTACATTAATTCATTTATTTCATTTAAAATGTGAATTGCAAAGACACTTTACAAGATCTTTTAATCTGGTAATATTGAAGAATGGATAATGATGGCTATCTTAAATAGTACTAGTTATACCAGACAGACGATGGAAAGGGAATATTTTGCCTTGAAAATACCCCACAAAGGAGGGTAAAAAGGAAGCACACGTTCCAATCTCATTCTGTTCTTAGTCCCTTTGTTGAGTAAGCCAAAAATACTTGCAGCCAGTTGAGACAGAAGATAGACATCTGGCCACTTAAAACTATCTGGACCAATGCCATATTCATACATGCTAAAGAGTACACATGGCAGGTTAATAAATTAATAATCACTATACCAGTCTGGTCTACACTGAAAACTGACCTAAACGATATAACATTTCAATTCCCTTCCTTATGCAAGAGCTTCAGCTATCCTGCAATTAGGTTCAAACATATTCTAGATAGGTAAGTAGCTTTATTCCCTCATTCAAATGATAATCATTTAGCACTTACTACATGCAAAGTGCTGTTCAAAGCACTATGGTAAATATAAAAAATTAATCAGTCATGAATAACGTCATGAAGAAGCATATGCCTAATAGAAGAGATAACAGAAGATATATGCATAAATAACTAAAGAAGCTAAAAATCTAAAGAGATACAACTGAAAAACTATAAATGTTCAAAGAGAAGGAAATAAAAAAATCAGAAAGAAGATTCAACCACTTGAGGGTTCCTATTTGACATAAAACACAAATGTCAGTTTGGTCTTCCAGTTTCCGATTCTTTTCTTAACAAGCTACTCTCACTTAACAAGCCTTTCACTACCAACACAACTTTTTCTTGGCTAAACTCTCAAAGTTTAGAGTCAGTTACCTAATTCTTCATCACAATTTTATTCCACTTACACATTACACAGAACAAAATCTTTTTACTCAAATCTGGAAAATTGACATCACACATAGAAAACTAATAACCTGGTCTGGCAGATTTTTAACTAGAAATAAAAATTAGAGAATAGTGTCTACCAGAAGCAAAAATTTGTATTTCCCAGTTCCACATCCATTTAAATCTCCAAGAAGATCCATGGGTGCAATAACTTGGATAGTAAGATCCAGAAAGGAGTTTCTAGTTGAATGAAATAATCATGTTCAGTTGTGCTTCTAAACCAGTCACAAGATCTGAAACTACTCCACTCCTTCTCACTTTCCCTAAACTTAGATGCCTTTTACTTCTGTCAAAAATAACTGGGATTTGGCTTACAGTTATGTGACTACCAGGAAACTCTAACACAAACTCTAGAAAATACACAAAATATACAAAGTTTTGCAATAAGAGTGTGAAGGGAAAGGCAGAAGGAAAGAAATCAGCCTTTGGTTTTCAGGTAAAAATGTTAATTGTCATCAATTAGACCATCTTAGTTCCACCAACAGAAATGAGAAAAAAAAAAAAATCTAAACACAGTAACAATAGCTTTGCACCTTAACTAATCAAGATAGAAAAATGGAAAAGGGAAAAAAAGAAATTAATAGGTCTTCATTCATCATTCCCTTTAGCAGATCATATAATTCCTTACACTAGTCTTAAAACATTTATGTGTTGCATGAACACTGTAACAGGCATTTATCCCAAATATTATTTCTCTTTATAGAAATAAGATAAATATTATAATAAGAATTTAAGCTCCATGAAGGCAGGATATTTTGTCTGTTCAACTCACTGATTTATCTACAACTGAACTGAACACACAGAAGGTTCTCAATAAATATCTCCAGCTCAACTGTGTTTAAAACACAAAAGGCTCTCAAATATTTGCTCTAAGAATTAATGAAAGTCAGAATAAATTTTGTGACTACTATGTCTAAGAATTGTGATATCATGTCAGAGGGGAAAGAAAGTAGCAGCATTTAACTAGATTAAAATGACATTCCTCTCATTTTTCTTATCATAGAGAAAAAGTGATTTCAATACACCAGCAATTAACAAGTTACCACGTAGGTATATGATTTCATGTAAGAAGTTTTTTTGTGGCACTACGTATTCTATCTAGTATCATTAAACATAAAAACTAGGCAAATAATTAGGAAGTAAAACTGAAGAAAAGTTTATAAAATGCATTCATTACGGAATCACTTCTCTGCAATTTCCCCAACTTTGTTCATCTGTCAAGAACTAAGATTTCTCTTTATCAATTTTCTACTACTATTAAATTGTTTTACAAATGAATATATGAAACCATTAATATTATCAAGTGTTAGATAGATGTTAAAAAAGTAATAAAGTGGGTTTTGAATTTTTTTTCAAAAGCAAAAAAAGATTTTACTTCTCTTTGTTTATATTTCATCTGCCATCATATCACTTTGATCTCTGTCTCTCTCAAAATATTATAACTTCTTGAAAGCAATGATTATCTACCTGTTGAATTACATTTCTCCCTGCCTACACAAAATAGATTCCTATTAAAATTCTCTAAGGCCTTATTTAACAAAAATCAATCACAAATAGAACCCACTGTAATAGAACCTACAATAAAATCTTGGCTATCCAAAAGTAAAGGCTTAGATTATCTAATGCCATAGACGATGCAAAAATATTTCTCTTTAACTGTATTGTATTCTCATACTTGCATTTGACTATGGTTATATGAAAGCTTCAGAGTCTTAGAGGAAATGTACTCTATGAATTATCAGAAACAGTTGTTACAGTATCAGAGTTACCTAATTTATTTAATGATTAACTACTTTAATGATGAAGAAAGAAAGTAACCCAGGCTTTTGAAAGATCTAGAAGGAGATTAAGATCACCAAAATGGTCCAAAAAGAAAGGCTGTGCTTCCTCTACCAAAGTACAGCTTGGGAATACAAAGTGGTTAGCTCCTTCTGTCAATCAGAAAATCAGCACCAGTGTGGTTTTCACATATAGCTCTAATTGCTTCTCATTTCTCTTCAATTATTTGATAACTAAAATTTACACAGGAAAAAAAAAAAAAAAACAGGACCATCTCAGTAGACGGACCTTTTTCAGGAAAACCTATGATACCATACAGAAAGGTCTGCTCAAGATCAGAATACAGCAAAAATGTACAATTAGACATGATTTTAAATATTTAAAGGCATTAGAAATTTACATGTAAATTTCAATAAAATAAAACGTATAATTACCGAATTTAGTCGGACTAAGTTTAACGTAGTTAGCTAAGCTCTTTGAAACTGATTTTCTAAGGTGTTAAATCCAAGTAACTTCTAAGAAATGAAATTATAAGAAATGAAAATTCAGCTCTTCAACTAGTGACAGTATCTTTAGAAAAAGTAGGAAGTCAATAGGAAAAGAGCCGCTTATGCCCAGATACTTTTAAGTCTCCTAAAAGGTAAAGTTTTACATATTGAAGACTACGTTATTGAATAACACATTCCATATTTAAAACTGTCCACTGAAGCCAGTATCTCCTCTTTGTGCACCAGTTATCACCTAACGGATTTCCTTCTTATTTAAAAATGATTGAATAGTTTTAACCCTGATGTTGGTGGCTAAGAGCAAAAGATAAGAGATTTGCCCTGAATTTTACTGGACTGCACTTAAACATTAAAAAATCTGCAAGAATAGCACACCTCTCAAAGACACATCTCTTTGGCTGACTTTAATATACCCTCCCACGTTTGAATTCCACACCACTATCCATAAAGATCATTCCAGACTACTACTCTGTCACTTATATGGGCAATCTGAAAACTCCACTCAAATCACAACTGTGACACACCCCCCTGTCCTCCACAAATTCTAATCTACTCTCCCCCTCTAGTCCTTCAAAGAATTTCTATGATTACAAACCTGTATACATGTACACATTCTTCAAATCCCAGCTCTGCCTGCCACATACAAGACTGTAACCTTGGACAAGTTACAAAGCTTTCTGTGTTTCAGTTTCCTCATCCACGAAATGGGAATAATAACCTACCTCATAGGATTGCGATGAAAATGAAATAAGTTAATATTCGTAAATCTTTTAGAACACTGACACATACATAGCGTTTGCTATTATTGTTAATATTTTCAACACCACTTAAAACTTACGTTTTTCATACCATTAAATCTGAAGACATCATAAAAACAAATATCACTCATTTCACAGCAATTCAAATCCTACTCAAAAGACTCCTAGAGACACACAGAGAGACAGACACATACAGCCACATATACACACACGTATGCTAACTTCCATCGCACAGTATACCTACATCTTTGGGGAACAAACTTCCACCTGCTAAGAGCTACTTACTGTGTAGAAATAAAAGTATACACAAAATGAGTAATTCAAGCAGCAGTGAGTCAATAGCAAGCACAAAAATAACAATCTGCCTGCTTCTTTTAACAAGCAGAGGGTTGATAGGCAAAAAATTATTTTCAAGGCATCATGTCTTCTTGAATACACTTTGAATCTGCAACAATTCTGAAAAGCAACTTACTCCCCTCCTAGACCACTCCATTTACCAAAGGAAAAATGCTTAATTGAGGTTAGAAAAAAAGTTGTTTTTCATATCACTCACTAAAAGTAGTAAAATTATGCCAGATTTTCATTATTTTATAAATATCACATATTTAAAAGTACTACTTAACTTTTTGTTTACTCGATAGGGGAATAAATCCCAAACATAGATTTTCTTCAGATTCTCAATGGCCAATGATCTCTTTCAAAAATAACTTGAAGAAAGACTACTATAAGCAAAAAAGATTAGATTCTACACTGAGAGTTCCTCTAAATTCAGCATCATTTATAATATGCCTTCCCTGAAAATGCAGCCTATTTTCCAAGCAGCTAAATGGTTTTTTCTACCATAAGAAATATCCCTTACCAATTATAGATAATACTAGAAAAATAAATAAGTAAATAAGCAATTGTCCTAAGTTTGAAATAAAAATTAAGTTTCTGTTTCATATTCTGTTATTGAAGAAGTAAAAGAAAAGACATACTTTTAATTCATATCCTGTGCAACATTCAAAGCTTAAATTTTGTTTTCTATACTCAAAGTAACACGTGTATTTACAACTACAGATTATCCCCAAATGCACAGTAGTACAGGTACCCCACAAAATTTAAACAGACAAAAAAACTAAAACAAACAAAAAACCTAGAAAACACATTAATTTTTGCTTAGAAACCAGAATCATGGCATTCTTATTGTTACCTTTTAAATGCTTCAGCTGGGTTCCTTTCACATTCTCCAGGCTGTAACAGGCTTTGGACTGCTGGATCCCTTAGCTTATCCTCATATCCTTGGAGTAGTCCACTGCGGCAGATCTGGGCAACTAGACCTCTAATAAACCCTCCAACACACAAAGTATCAGAGTCCTGGGCTTTGCAGAAATGAAAGGCCAAAGCCTGGCGATGTAAACCTCTCTGCAAGCTCGTAGGTGAACTTGGCCACAACAGCTCAGTACATAGGGCTGTCTTGCCACTGCCAGGCCCTCCTACCAACAACACACCCCAGGCAGCTCCTTTTCCAGAGACAACACTAGCATTATTCCCAGAATTCATTACAAGGGATGGTGTGTTGACAGCACTATTGCAGCAGTTAGTTTTCTCCTGGAGGCAATGCTGAAGCTTGTGGAAAACCCACTCCCTACAGTAAAACTGCTTCCCCTGCAGTAAACTCGTTTGAGCCATTTTGCAGACTTTCTCTTCCCAAGGATTAGTCATAATAGGTTTCTTATCTTCAACATTTGCTAGATCCTGGATACGTCAACAAAGGTCTTTACATCCATTAGGACATAACTTGCATATTAAGTTGACTCTGAATGATACAGTAACCAGTTACAGTAAAACTCAACAGCCAGAGATGCCATTTGCCAATCGAATGTGCATGACTTTATTTAGCTCTTTACTCTTGATTATCAGCAGAAAATATATTAGTTTAATTGTTGAACTGGTGGAAAATTGCCTGGTTCCAAAGCGTGGCAATACTTTTCCTAAATCTTGATGGGTCACATAACTCCATGGTTATATCTGGAGTTTATGTGATTGTGGATGTTTCAAGTGTGCAGATGAGACAATACATCTGGAAAACTAAAGATAATGCCCAATCTTTCAATGTGTACAAAATGCTTCTCCAGATTCCAAGTGTTAATTCTGTATCTGAAAATTAGATGCAGAAAAGATGTCCATTACAGTAAATGCCATCAAAGCGATCCCACGTATACAGTTGATAGGTAGCTCTGTATTTCTTGTTGAAGGATAGTCACTCAAAGTACTAGACCTTGCCATTTTCAGGCATCTGGGCAACTGCAAGGGAGGGAACTGTTTTAGATTAGGGTCTTTTATGTGGCAGAAAGGACAGGCCACTGTTAACACATCCTTAATCCAAAGTATTGATAAAGTGCCATTTTGTTGGAGCGTTGATTCTTAATGAACCTGTTCACAGGTTCCTAGCTTTAAGATATCTGGGAAATCAACAATTTCTACAAGTAACTAAAATAAAACAAAAATATCTTAGTGCATAATATTATATGTTAAGAGCTTACTTACTTAAAAGCTTACAAAAGGATATAATTTGCCAGTTAAAATAATCTCAAAAACCCATATACTTTAAGAAAATCCATATACTTCATCTTTGGCACTTTTAAAAAGTTGGACAATTACCTCCAGAATCATAATTCCACTTTCCTTTCTGTATTTTACTTTCTCTACGGTTATGCTTCCCAAGCAGCTACATTTTAATCCAGTTACCCTGGATTTTTAAAAAAGGCTTTATGCACACACAGTAACATCCTTAACTCTAGCCAAAAAGGTCTTTCCGACAAGCTTGGTAGAACAGCGCCAGTTAAAGGAAGCTCTATTAAATTGCACAGTCCAGCCAGTCAAGGACTCTGTTTACTCGACTAGTCACACTTCTTTGTTGATAGTTTGCAAAATCTAGAGGATGATTACTATGGTTGCGGCTGGATGGGAATGGGTTAAAAAAAAATAGAGGGGGAGGATGGGAATAATCTTAACACGAATGATAAAGCCAAATACAAGTACAACGTGAATCCTTCCTTCCTCTGCGCCAAAGATAAATGTTTCGGATGGGGGTGAGGAATGGAATCTACTACTGTGGCCGGAGAAAAGGCTGCCGGGGAGAATTCCTTCCGAGACAGAAAAGGGATAAGGAGTAGAATGCTTCAGGGCTGGTGGGTGTTTGCCTACAGTTCCGGCCTCTAGTTTCAGCTGTTAGACAAAAGGAACTCCGGGATTCCCAGAGATGGGAACCACCTTCGGTTTGAGCAGCCTCAAGGAGCCACAGGGGGGCCACCTCGGAGAGGCCACGGACGGAGGTGCAGCCTCTACACCGAGGTCTTCCCTTCCAGAAGGCTGGGAACGCCCCAACACCCCGCCCCGCCCCGAGATTTTGGGGTGTGTCTTTTGGAGGGGGAGGGGGTGCCCGACGCCCTTGCCAATCCCAGATGAGGGGTCGCCTTCCAGTCGGCGCCCAGTTCTGCGCCCCCACCCCTCGCGCCGTTCCCGCCCCCACCGGACCCACGGCGGAACGAAGGGGACGGAGACTGCAAAGGGTGGGTGGGTGAGTCAGCCTCGAGCCCAGCCACAGCCCCCGAGCTTCCGACCTGAGAAGGGGCCTCGCTTCTACCGCCGATGCCGCCCCTCGGTTACCTCGGCCCCAGCCGCCGCCGTGGCCGCCGCCGCTGCGGACTCTAAGCCTCAGACACTTGCTCCTCTGAGAATCCGCGGCCGCCAGCGCTCTCGGGACTCCAACTGCAGCCTCCTCCTCCTCCCGGCCTGGGGCACGCTCTCAGCTCCGGATCCTCCTGTTGGCCCCCGGCAACTGCCAGTTCCAGCTGCCCCAGCAGCCTCGGTCGTGCTCCTCCCAACCCCCACCAGCCAACCGCCGCCGCCGCCGCCGTCAGGGCAGTGACTGTCTCAGGCAGCCCGGGACTCGGCCGGCTCCGCCCCGCCCCACTCCGTGGCCCCGCCCTCCAGCCCAGGCCCCGCCCCCACCCGACCGCTCGGCCTTTCTTCGCCCGCCGGCTCCTCCCCTTACTCCTCCCCTCCCCCTGCGCGCCGGCCCGTCGCCGCCGGTGCCTGGGCGTGTGCGGGCGCCTAGACCCGCTGCCCGCCTCGCGGGGGAACCTTTCTGGGGGTGGCTTTCGGGCCCCGCCTTTGTGGGGGGAGGAGAAAGGGGCGGGGGCTGCGTTCTCACGTCCCCGAGCTCACGCGAGTCGCTGCCCCCACCCACCCCGTCACCACTCGGCCCCGAGCCTTTCTTTGTCTTTCAGGCCGAGGACTCGCTGGCTTTGGGGGCCATATCCGCTCCTACGAAGGGCAGTTGAGCTGGGAGAGTTGCCCCTTGCCGCCTTCTTAACCCCCTTGTTCCGAAGACCACTCCAGACCCGTCCTATTCTTCAGTCGTCTGGGTTCCCTTTCAATCCATTAAATTCCGGTGATGCTTTTACTTTCTCAGCCTGAGACTGAGAGAAGCAAGGAAAGGACTGGGAAGAATATTGTAAGAATAAAAAATAGTGGGGCTGTAGCGCTACATTCCCATCGGCCTCATGAAAAGGACGTGGCCTCCACCAGGTGGAGGTTGAAAGCAGTCATGAATCGGTCTCAGGCTCCTGTCCTTCTGGACACTTGGATGACCCGCAGAGGCCACTCTAAGGGAAAGAGTCCATGGTCGAGGTCAGACTGTAGAATCAGATAAACTGTCCTAGAGGGCCTGACTACAGGCAGTTACTGTTAAACAAGACAGGCCAGTTGTTTGCACTCACTTGGACCTGGGTTATTTAGATTCCAGGTTTCTGCTGGGAAGGTAAATGTACTGTCATCTGACAGAGTAGAAAATGTGCTATCTTTATTATTTTATTATTTATGCTAAAGCCATGAGTTCTCCATCTCCCGTTCTCCATTAATTTCAATGTTTATTTCCTAAATGTTAAACCAGCCTCCCATCTGGTTTTTCTGGAATTGCCAAGTACAGCTATCCCACTTAACTAGAAAAGCGTATAACCAAATAGATTGTACTTGTGCTTACCCTTCCGTTCTGTTTATTACTAGCCTATCCATGGCATTTGAAGCTTGTTTATCTTAACATTTAATTCATTCTTTTGTGACTTCTGAGATTCTTTTCCAAAACACAAGCAAAAAAGGCAGAAGATATAAATTCTCCAGAATTAGAGAGATGAAAATTGATTTTTTTAAAAAACTACAAGTTTGATTTACATTTGCTTAAGCAATTTTAATTACCACTTAGCTTGTTTGCCATGCAGCTTTATAGTCATTGACTCCTTCAATGACATTTCATGGCTGTTAATATTATATGTTTAGAGAAAAAATTTAAATAAGTATGTACATTAAACTATCATTTCCATTAAGCTATTTGCTAATACATTAATTAAAATAATTTCTGCCCAATAGAGAAGTTACAGAAACTTAGTTTAGTGGGCCTATTTTTTTAATGATAACTAACCATCTCAGAATGCTGGTTGAAATAGCATCAGAGATAACTGAGCTTTAATTAACCTTCAGTCTCATTTAGAATTTTTTTGCTTTAAAGTTTATTTCACATTCCACTTTTATGGCTTTTGGCTTTTCATAATAGAAAAATTCCTGAAGAGCAGGGTCTTTGCCCTACACAGCCTTGCATTCCCAGCACTTAGCAAGGTTCCCTACATGTGAAGCCTGTCTGTTCTTTCATTCTGACAATTACTTATTTATAGCATTCCAATGTACCTGGCATTATGCTGTGCTTAGTGGTAGGTTATACACAATTGTGGCAGGATGAACACAGTTTCTTAAAGTCTGGGGGTGTTGTTGAAGGGCAAAGGAAACTTGGGTTTACTTTAGCCTTCCTTTCTTTTCAGAATATCCATTTATCTCCCCAATTTTTGGTATGAAGCAATGATGTTTTCTGTTTCTTCCACCTCCTCTAGACCGTATTTCTGCCTTCAAATCTCTGTCACCAAAATCCTGAAATCTCCTTTTTTCGGGAAAAAAACACATATGCATGTATATTAGACATGTATTTAGACATATATTAGATATGTGTACATGTATATATCTAATATGTGTCAGAGAATCCCAAGCAGGATTTGGGATTTGTCAATGCAGAGGCTGACCTGGAGCTTGATCTCACAAACTGAGAGATCATGACCTGAACCAAAAGCAAGTGTTGGACACTTAACCAACTGAGCTACCCAGGCACCCCAATGACTTTTTTTTTTAATTTTCTCTGTAAGTGCTGAGGTGCCTAGTAAGTTTAAAGCAAACTCTAATAAATAAAATATATTCTCAATTTAAAAATCTTTATGTTGAAATGTGCAAAGTTTTCAACCCAAATCTTTTCACAGGTGTGTTCTCTTTTTAACTTCACTCAAAGTAACATCATTCAAGAAACATTTCTACAAGACAAAGCTCATCATGTACATTCTCTTTATGTTTATTTTGATAGTTTCAACTAAATTTAGATACTGCAAAATTATAGGTCTTCTCATTTTTTGATTTATTTATTTTGATTTACTTGTTTTGAGAGAGAGAGGGAGAGTGTGTGCACAAGTGCCCGGGGGAGGGGCAGAGAGAGAGGGAGAGAGAGAATCCCAAGCAGTCTCTGTGCTATCAGCGTGGAGCCCAATTCTGGCTCAATCTCATGAACTGAGAGATCACGACCTGGGCCCAAATCAAGACTGGGATACTTACCTGACTGAGCCCCCGGAGTGCCCCAAGGTCTTCTCAGTTTTGATCCACTGGATACAAAATAGAATTTTATTCAGTCAAAAACAGAAGGTCTATGAAAATATTCTCCTCACAAGTTGATTGAGGTGTTCCAAAGCACAATTATAAATTTGGAAACTGGGTCTTTGATAATATCTGTAATCTGTCTCTCTCTCTCTCTCTCTCTCTCTTTTTTTTTTTTTTAACATTTACTCATTTTTGAGAGACAGAGCCAGAGCAGGGGAGGGGCAGAGAGAGGGAGACACAGAATGTGAAGCAGACTCCAGGTTCTGAGCTGTCAGTACAGAGCCCGACGTGGGACTTGGAGATCTCCAAGAACTGTGAGATCATGACCTGAGCCAGAAGTCGGATGCTTAACTGACTGAGCCACCCAGACACCTCTGTGCTCTTCGGTTCCTTCTTTGATTGGTAGAAGTATATTTCAACATCCTATTTGCAACTTTTGTTTTCAATAATTAACAATATCTAGAAGTTGCAAAAGTCTAATATTTTAATTTTAGAGTTATGATGATTTTAAATGAAATGCTATGAATATTCAAAGGATTAGTTTTAGTCCTCTAGTTTAACTAGTGTAGGTCATTCAGGTTTGTTGACAAAGTAATTCTTTAAATAAACATCGCTGGCGATCTTTAGACAATGCCACAAATTTAAAGAACTCTGTTTACTGCCCCAAACATTGAGCTTATTTGCTATATGCCTTACTACAGAGTAACTCAGTCTCTGTTTCACATATTTCAGTTATACCTTACCTTTAGTTTTCTACATTTACCACTGATTCTCACAAGTGGCAGACTGGTGAGTTCATGCATGTCAAAGCAGCAGCCGCAGCAGGCCAGAGCACATCTGACTGGTGTACCAAAATGCCTGGTAGGATCAGCAAGCTTGAAAGTTTCTCTATTACAAAGACCGAGAGTTGGCTGTACCTAGCCTCCCATATCAAACTGTATTTTTTTCCCCCATCTGGTATCCTGCACACTATCCTTGAAAGGAAGGGGTTAGTTCCGTTGCATCAGGAAAGAGTCCGGAAAAGAGTTATTGCTGGCAGTCTTTCAAATTTTACCACAAATTTAAAGAACTCTGTCCACTGCTAATAATGCATCTCACGCACTATGAAACAAGACCGTAGCAGAAGTTGCAAATAAATATGAAGGTCTACCAAACCTCACCCAGACTATTTTAATAGTACTGCTAATAACAGTGCTTTGTTTACACAAATATGCACAAGTTACGTTACTTAAAATGGACCTGATGTGGCCCTGGACTATAGAAGTCTTTGACATAGTAAGCATAATGATAGGAATATCCAGCTGGGGCTGTCTGCTTAAATACTCTTTAAAAGAATGCTTATTTAAGCTTTACGTTTTAAAATTACTGTTGCCAGCTGTATTTGTTTCTGTTGTGGAAAACAAGCCTAAAAATAGTTTTTGCTTGTAAGATTCGTAAGGTATAGTCCTTTCCTTCAAGCGATTAAACAAACTCCAAAATAAGATATATTTTGCAGATTTACAAACTAACTGGAGTAAAAACTCATTAGCTGTGGTTACTGAGTAGCTGGCTACAATGCTCTACCTTATCCTACAGGCTCCTAGATAGAACAGAAAACTCTTGGTAGACCCTAAAATTATACCTATAGTACACGTGATAGTATGAATCTGAAGTTCATACCCTTGTCCACCTCACAAAGACAGCAAGGAGCTTAAAGAAACAAACTATAATCTTCTAAAATATGTCCCTCCCTTGGATTCTCATAACTGCTTTTTCCTACCTTTAATTTTAAAGGCTTATACATAGTTTAAATGCCTAGGTCCAACCACAAGTCACTATCACCCTTTTATCAAATCTCTTATCCTGATAAAGGTCATTTGTGTATTCTCTGAACCACATTTTAAATATCTGAAACAGCTGAAACTGACTTAGTAATAAGTTATATTCCCGACTTTTGTGTCATATGTGAAAATAGCAATAATTACATATAATAATTTTGAAATAATGCAAAATGCCATTGGTCAAGATGGACCTCCCTAATTTTACTATGTCTATGTACTATGAATTCTTTGATAAAATTTCAGTGAAATATGAGAAAGAATTAATGTCTTCATTTGGTGCACACAATTTGTCAACTTGATAGGTCCCCAGGTAAATGAGAGATATTATTTTATTTATTGTCCTTAATCTCTCTGCTTTTCTAGAAACCATACCTTATTTTGCCTTTTTCCAAGACTCTGTTATTTGCTACACCAGTTTACTTTGGCATCAGCAACCTCTGAGAGGTAGGTTGTATCAATTTGGAGGACTAATACTAGAAAGCATAAAAATAAACTGAAGGAAGAGTCTGTGGGAGTAACTCATCCTAGAAAACATTTTCCTAAGGTCACAAAGGCTCCTGTGAATCCCACACTTCTCATCCCACACAAGTTGCCGGGGAACTCATTTATATTTTGCTGTAGTGGTGAAGGCAGGGAGAGTCGTGTAAAATAGTAGTGTCAAGAGGCCTGTGGCAGGGTGGTTAATTACCCAGAAAGTTTGTTTTGTTTTGTTCTCCATTAGGCTAGATGGTAAATGACCTCCATGAGGTAACTCATAATTTCCTTACGAGTCAGTTTTATCTACATGCCCATATTTCTTATTAGCACACTTCACTTTAGCCTAATATATGATCATTCCTTTAGATCATTCCTTTTATTTTCACTTAATTTTGAATAAGCCTCCTCTATTTTTGAAAATTCATCTGAGGGAAAAACGTGACTAACATCCCAAGTCTAGAACTGAATTGGTTGAAGAGCACCCAAATAATAAGTCTTTTAACTATGAAACACAACATCCTGTCAGAGATGATTGGTAAACTAGAAACCACCACCCAAAGAGTATTTTCTAAAAGGCACATCTATAGATTTCCACACCGGAAAAAGGAAGCAACATTTTTATGCTTTGCTTTTAGCTATTCATGATACATATCCTAGGTAGCCTCCAAAAATGCCCTCAAGGAACCATGCTTACTGGACTCTCCACCCTTAAGTAGTTGCCTCACATTGTATCTGGTTTGGCCTGTGACTTGCATTAACCAATGTAATGAGGCAGTAGTGACACTATACCCTCTGCTGACCTAGATGTGAAGCGGACCGGCAGCTTCTGTGTCATGCCTTGGAATGGTCACCTTTGGGACCCACCATTCAAGAAGTCTGGCTCCCCTGCTGAAGAGACCATGTGGAGATACCACACCAGGAGGCAACATGAAAAGGCCTTGAGATCCTCTGGAGAATCAGAGAGGCCCAGCCAGCCCATCATCCTACTTGGGCCTTCTGATGACTCTAGCCACAGCCATCGTTTACTATGACTTCATGAAGGACCCTGTGTAGGCCCATTGCAAGATTTATCCAGCTGAGCCCAGTGGAACTGCAGACTATAAGAGGTATCAACCTGATTGCTATTTTACACGTCTAAATTCTGGAGTGGTTTGTTATATAATGATCAATAAGTAAAACACTATATGATAGAAATGAATCTAGTATTCCACAAATACTGCATATGATTTCTCCTGTCCCTCTCTTCATCTAGTCTCTCGGGCAATTTAAATAACTCTGGGGAACTGAAACAACACACTTTCATTTATACCATCCTACTTTTCTGTGGTGTATTCACCATCCATTTGAGAACTAATTAGAAAAATGAGACAGAAGTTAAGTAAACTTTTAAGATCATTGGACCGAATGATAATTTATATTTATTTACAAGTGTCTTTTCTCTCCATTGCATGTTTCTTATCACATTAGAAACTTCCATTCAATAAGAATGTCTCTGACTCTAGCCTGTCAGTAGCCATATGACATTTCCAAATATATAAAAACATCAGGTTCTAGCATAATACTTCATAATAAATGAGATTTAGAAGATGCCTTCTCAATTTACCTCTAAAGTTTTACTTTCCACTAGGATGGTATGTTGGGAAAGGCAGGGAAAATTTAAATATGAAGTACGTTATTGCAATAATGTTGGTTTAAATTCTGAGTGTTTGTAGCTAATTCAAAATTTAAAAGGAAAAAAGTTTTTTTGTTTAGCTTTAACTTTAAATAAGGGCTTTTGTTTAATTTGTTTCTTTTTTCATAGAGGATTCTATATTTGCTAAGAACGTATTATTAAGAAACATATACAAAAAATATAGATCTAAATTTTGGATGATTCAGGTGAACTAGCTCATTGATAACTTATTGCAAATTTCATTTTTTGAAATAATTTTTTAAATATTTATTTACTTTTTGAGAGAAAGAGACAGCACACAAGTGAGTGAGGGGCAGAGAGAGGGAGACACAGAGTCTGAAGCAGTCTCTAGGCTCTGTGCTGACATCACAGGGCTTGAACCCACAAACCATGAGATCATGACCTGAACTCAAGTGGGATGCTTAACCAACTGAGCCACTCAAACATCCCTTCAAATTTCATTTTTTTAACTGGAGTATTTAACACAGAGGTAAACTAGTTTACCCAAGGATCATGTCTTTATGTGAGTGTTTCATCAAATTTATTGTTGCAATCACAGAAATATAAAACTAAATATTTTCAATCAAATCAGATAAATTAAGACCCCAGAAGAGATGGGAAGGGAAGCTACCAATGTCACATTTGGAGAGGTACACTCTGAAAAGGAGAAATAATTCTTTTTTCTAAGAGATCACATGGAAGAAAAAAAGGGAATATAGTTTGGGAAATTTTGAAAGGGAAGGTATTTGAGAAACAGCATTATCTGCAAGGGAGAATCATCTTGGAACATTAGGAGGTTTGCAACTTTGAAAAAGTGTAATTTTGGTGCCGCATAGGCTGTGTGCTGCCCCACTACAGATGACACCATTCAGATAGACTGTCATGTGCTTCATGTAAACCAGAATGCATCAAGGAGCTAGTGCAGTTAGAGATCGTATTCGAGCTTCTGTAACAAAACCCACATCCAATGGTTGGACACATAAGAGCTTATTTCTCTTGTGTAATAGAAGCCTGGATGGATGGCATGGCTTATACAGTAGATTTAGAGTGCCATCAGGAATCACCCTTCTGTCTTTCTCTTCTTTCTCTTTTGCTATCCTAAGTGCATGTCTTTCATTTTCATTGTCACATCATAGCAGGATGACCAAAATGTTCTGGCTTTAAAACTGAGAGTTACACATCTAAGAAAACTCCTTAGTCTCAAGTAAACCAGTTGGTCCCCCTACATGGTCTCAACATGGCATTCTACCTCTAGCTTTTCATGTTCACCTCATGTCTTTCTTCTATCTGGGAGACAGGAAGAAGATAAGGAGGAAGTAGAGAATAGGGGGTACATAGAAAAGTAAAAGTTTTCCAGTAATTCTCAGCACACATCTAATTTACCAGAACTGCACAAGGTAAGCTAGGAAATAGATTATATTAGCTAGACACATTGCTACCCGAAAAAATCAGGGTTCCACTGTAGGAAGAAATACAGAAAGTTCATTAGGAAGACAAAGCAGGATGTGCATAATTTTGTGACTTTCTTTAGGAATGCTCAGCGTCCCAGCGACAAAAATAGAGAAGGTAAAGGAGGAAGGCAAACCAGGGCTGGAGATTGTCAAAGAAAGACTTTCAGAAGGGTATGGAAATACGTTATTTCAGGATATGCATATCATTATTAAAATGGCTCATCATGAAATGCATACTGAGGAAAAAGTGTCACCTACAAAGAAAAATGATAGAAGGACTAGAAGTTTAGAATAAAATGTTAAAATTCCTTCTAAATCCTGGGGAGAAAGCCTTATGAGAAAGTCAATGATTTATTTTATTTTATTGGTGTCAGATTATTTTCCCTCAACTTGATATTCACCAAGTAGTTCTGTTTTGTTTAACATTCTAAACTTTAGGGGGATGTTTTTATTTAAATTTGTCTTAAAATTATCAAACTTCTGTCACACAATAATAAATCAATAAAGTCATTGACAATGAAAATCTAATAGAAGACCAGGTGGTAAGTTAACTAAAGGATTAAAAAACATTTTAATGAAAATGTGTGTGCAAAACTAAGCTATGTATTTTAATGTCACATAACAGTTGAATAAATCATGGGCTGAAAATCAACACCATGTATCTTTAAATCATAAGTGACAACTGAATTGCGATCACCTTCTGCTTAGATTAGACCACATTTAAATTCATATCATATGCATTCAGACTGGAAGTAAACAGGGCAAAGAAGATATAGAATAGGTGATATAGATACATAACCACTTTTGAGGCAAGACTTAGTGAACATAAAATGATCGATTTCTTGGAGGGAGACTCCTTCCCCATGATAGCTTCGAAAAGTTCAAATTGGAAATTATACATTTTTGCATAGAGAGGGTCAGGAAATTGCACTGACAGTATTTCAAGGGGGATGAAGAGAAATAAGGAGATAAGCTTACAAGGCAGCTAAAGAAAGTAACTGCCAGTCTAAGAGCAATAGTTGCATCCTGGTTTGTGGTCTGCTAAGATAGAGAATTCTTGTGCTACATACAGCACACGATTTCCCAGATTTGGGCTCTATTTCCTACAATGGTATAGATCAATTTTACCCCAAAGGATTCCTTAATTCTCCAAGCCAATGAGGAAAAATCAAGGGAAAGGAAAATTCAGAAGAATAATAGGGCAGAGCCAATATTACCTGCAAAACGGCTGCCTCACCCAGAGAAATTGAATACGGATTTAGGCCCATGAGCTCTTGTATTGACAAAATGATCCTGGAAATGTTGACACCTCAAACAAACAAAAAAAACCAAAAAAACCAAAAAACAAAAAAAACATTTATATATCATTTTTATTTAATAAAATTATTATAAAAGTATTTTTAAAATTACAAAAACCTTGTAAAATAATACATTTTTTTTTTCTGAAAATCAATACTGCCTCCTTTTGAGATTAGAAGAAAGATACCATTAAAACATTGATAAAGAGGGGCGCCTGGGTGGCGCAGTCGGTTAAGTGTCCGACTTCAGCCAGGTCACGATCTCGCGGTCCGTGAGTTCGAGCCCCGCGTCGGGCTCTGGGCTGATGGCTCAGAGCCTGGAGCCTGTTTCCGATTCTGTGTCTCCCTCTCTCTCTCTGCCCCTCCCCCGTTCATGCTCTGTCTTTCTCTGTCCCAAAAATAAATAAACGTTGAAAAAAAAAAAAAAGAAAAAAAAAACATTGATAAAGAGTCTCCTTTTTTGACACATTTGTCAAAAGTAGCAAAGGAAAAAGTATTTGAAAGTAAACTTACTTTTTGTTTCTAATCCAGCTTTTTGAGGCATATTAGATTTTTGGTGAATCAGTTATCTGTTGTTACATCACATACCATAACCTAAAGTTTGGTGGTTTAAAACAACACTGAATTATTATTTTTCACATTTTGTGGCTTGACTAGGTGGTTTTGCTGGTCTTACCTAGGAACCCTCATATAGTTGTATTCAGCTGGCTTCGCTCCCATGTTTGGGTCACCAGCTGGGTCGGCTGCAAAGAATGAGGTGGCTGGTCCTTCTTCTGATGGCTTTTTCACAGCAAGGTGGTCTCAGAGTTCCATGAGAGCTAAGGCAGTATCTGGAGAGTCCCTTGAGGCCTTTGTCTGGAACTCACACTATGTCACTTCTGCCATGTTTTATAGGTCAAAGCAATTCCGAGGACAGACCAGTTTCAAGGGGTGGAAAAACAGACAGACTTCACCTTTTGATAGGTGAATATTATCGCTATGATTTTTAAGTACTACAAATAGAAAGCGTTGAGAATTTGACAAATAATTTAACTCTCCACCAGGAAAAAAAAAAAAAAAGGCAAATGTATGCAAAGTCTGTGTTAATTTTAAAGCAATAATGCCCTTCTATGTGATGGGAGTTCAGGTTAAGAGTCCCTGATTTAAATAGCTCTCCCTTGGAGCACCTGAGTGGCTCAGTCGGTGAAGCATCCAACTTCCGCTCAGGTCATGATCTCATGGTTCAGGAGTTTGAGCCCCGCGTTGGGCTCTATGCTGACAGCCCAGAGCCTGAGGCCCACTTCAGATTCTGTGTCTCCCTCTCTCTGCCCCTCCACAGCTTGTGCTCTGTCTCTCGCAGTGTTTCAAAAATAAATAAACATTTAAAAAATAAATAGCTCTCCCTAAATTCGATGTGCAACTTAACATGAATAAACAAGAATACAGTCAAAAGGATTTGTGAAAGGTTAAAGAAAAAATACAGCCATCTGCACTGACATTTTTCTCAGTTTTATATATCCTGTGTCAAAAATTGTCTTTACTTAACAGGACTTTGAAGAGTTAAGGCACAAAAAACTTACATCATAGTTGAGTAGAGACTGATAATTTACTTCACTTTGAATGAAATTATTACTTATATAAATTAATACATAACAAAAGACAATATTCTGTTTTCTAGTTCTTTAAAAATCTTCTGATTTTAATCAACTTGTCACTCTCTGCAATTAAATTCTTTTAATTTAAGGAGGTTAAAAGCAATCTATTTTTATCTTCTTTAGTTACTGGTGGTTGAAGGATCTTCTCCAAACAGGGAAGTGAAGTAGAGTTTTTGCATAATTTTAGT
Source organism: Leopardus geoffroyi (assembly GCF_018350155.1). Classification (NCBI taxonomy): domain Eukaryota; kingdom Metazoa; phylum Chordata; class Mammalia; order Carnivora; family Felidae; genus Leopardus; species Leopardus geoffroyi. The sequence goes on along the minus strand of NC_059327.1, from coordinate 99,767,610 downwards.
TAATAATTAAAAAATTAACTAGTGCATGTTGGGGTTTATATCAACACGAACACGTCTCAAAATAACTTCCCATGTAATAACTGACATTAGTAATATATTCTGAAGACATAGTTTGTATTTAATACAATCTGTGTGATATGAACAAGTATTATAACACATGGTAGTTTAACTTGGCTAAATCCCAATTAAAATAAAGAATATTTTATTACTTGTATTAATATACATCTACTATTTGCTTGCAGAAGAATTTTAAAATGTCACATAAGTAAGTGCCTGGCATTTCAGCCTATAATCTGTAATTGATAAGATAAAAGCAAGCCTTTCAGATTAGGTACACAGGTTACATAAAGGAAACTCTCATTTGGTTCCTGCAATTTGAGAGGAACAGGGTGCTGCCGTTTGATAACAAGAGGTAGAAGCTGGAAAGAGGAAAATACCTTAATCAAGATATGCTCTCAGACCACGGCAGCAAAAATTAATGAAAAGTTCATGGTGGGGAGTTCATATTAAAACCAAAGTCCACAAATTACATGCTAAATAGAAATGAAAAATCTATAGTTCAAGCCTCACACTTGGACTAAACCCAACTACAAGTGATGATTTTCAGGTAAAATCTTTTTTCTTTTGGATACAAAGAGATCTGAAGTGCGAGAAGGATTGTGGACTTTGAAGACGGAGGGAGGGAGCAACGCGCAAGGACTGCATGGTGGCTCTTAGTCCTACGGCTGCAAGGAAAAAAAATTCTGCTGATAGAAAGAACGAACCTGGAAGAAGAACTTGAATTCCAGATGAAAATGCAGCCAGTTGACACCTTTATTTAAGCTTTAAATACTTGAAACTCACTTGAAACGCTGCCTGGACTTCTGAAGTGCCATATGAAGTGACATATTCCGTGTCGTATTCTTCTGTGACATATTAAGTGTATGTTGTTTCAAGCTGCTAAATTTGTGATAATTTATTTTGTAGCAAGAGAAAACCAGTGCAGGTTTTGATACCCATGGTGCCCCTAGGGCAAATACCCACAAATGTGGAAGGGATTTCGGAATCAGGTAATGAACTGAGGGTGAGGAACATGATAGAAAAAGCCTAGACTGCTTTGAGAAGACCGTTAGTAGAAATATGGACACTAAAAATGCTGCTGGTGAGGGCTTAGCAAGAACTGAGGAACTTGCTACTGAACACTGGAGAGAGATCCTTGCTACGTAGTAGTGGGAAGTTTAGAAAAGTTGTTCTCTGGGGCACTTGGGTGGCTCAGTCTGTTGAGCCCTGACTTCAGTTCAGGTCATGATCTCACAGTTCATGAGTTTGAGCTCCAAATCAGGCTCTCTGCTGTCAGCTCAGAGCCCACTTTGGATCTTCTGTCCCTCCCCTGCTCGCACTCTCTCTTTCAAAAATGAATAAACATTAAAAAAAAAAGTTGGGGCGCCTGGGTGGCTCAGTCGGTTAAGTGTCTGACTTCAGCTCAGGTCACAATCTCGCGGTACGTGAGTTCAAGCCCCGCGTTAGGCTCTGGGCTGATGGCTCGGAGCCTGGAGCCTGCTTCCGATTCTGTGTCTCCCTCTCTCTGTCCCCCCCCCCCCCCTGCCCCCGTTCATGCTCTGTCTCTCTCTGTCTCAAAAATAAATAAACGTTACAAAAAAAAAATTAAAAAAAGTTGTTTCCTGCTGTTATATAGAAAGCAGAAATTTGTAAATCATAAACTTGGGTATTGAGTTGAGGAGATCTCTAAGAAGAGTGTGGAAGGTGAGGCCTGATTCCTTCTTTCTCCTTATAATAAAACAAAGGAGAAAGAAATTGAAGCAAGAACTGTTAACTAAAAAGGAATCAGGGCATGCTGATTTGGGAAATTCGCAGCCTACAGAGATGGCAAAAAGATCCTAAAATTAAGAGATTACCCCTGAAAGCGTAGCATAGCGTAAAAGGTGTGGGTGTGTGTTTACAACATTTTGCTACCACCCTAGAAAGATCAAAAGGTCAGAGTGCTCAATCACCAGAGATTAAAGGTGTGCCTCATAGATCTCAATCAGACTTGAAGGCCTAAGAAGCTTATTAGCAGTGTCCCTTAGCCATCCTAGCTCAAACCAAAAAATAGAAAAGGAATTATCTCAGAAAAAAAAAAAAAAGATCAGCGAGACAGCCTTTTCTCTGGTGGAGCAACCCCTCCAGAAATCCACATAAACCCACAAGGTACTTGGGAATATTTTATCAGCGGGAGCACCACCAGCTGGGATTGAAAGAGACAGAAAGAATATGAAATAAACGGAGACTCTCAGCATTCCCAAATTCCCTTGGCAGGAAGCTGGTTCTGATGATACAAGTCAGCTACAAACAGGATCTACCTTTCATTAAGAAAGGAAGGATGACTCAGAGCTAAGGTCCCAGAAGGCAGAGGTGAAAACCCCAGAGTATATTCTTAAGCCTTGAAATCTAATGGGGCCTTCTCAGCTGGATTTAAAAAAGACTCCATTTTCCTAATTTTTGGGCCAGAATGTTTGTAACCACATTCGTTTTCTATTGCTGTGTAACAAATTATCACAAACGTAGTAACTTAAAACAACACAAATTTATTCTTTCAGTTCTCTAAGTCAGAATTTATAATGGCTTATCTGGCTTCTCAGAATCTCACAAAGTCAAGATCTCAGCCAGGCGGGACTCTTCTATTCAGGTTCTGAGGAAGAGTCTGCCTTTAAGCTCATTCGGGTTAATGGCCGAATTCAGTTCCATGTAGTTCCCCATTTCCTTGCTGGCTATCAGCTGGGGTCCAGTCTTATCTCCTACAGATTGCCTACGTTTCTTTGCACATGAAGAAAGGCCCCCATCTTCGGGGACAGCAAAGGCCCATCGAATCCTCCTTGTGCTTTGAATATGTCTGATTTTCTCTTCTTCATTTCAGACTTTGCTCTGGTATGTGAGTGTATGAACCCATTTTAATTGTAAGCAATGAGAAGCCCTCAGTACTTTAGCCGTACGCATAAACTGTGTTCTCTCAGTTAAAGTCAGAATCACAAGCCAGTGTTTCTGATGGACCCTCCCTTTGATTTTCTAAGTGTCCGTTTCTTTCCAACGTTTATTTATTTTTGGGACAGAGAGAGACAGAGCATGAACGGGGGAGGGGCAGAGAGAGAGGGAGACACAGAATCGGAAACAGGCTCCAGGCTCTGAGCCATCAGCCCAGAGCCTGACGCGGGGCTCGAACTCACGGGCCGCGAGATCGTGACCTGGCTGAAGTCGGATGCTTAACCAACTGCGCCACCCAGGCGCCCCTAAGTGTCCGTTTCTATAGACACGCCCTCTCTACACCGCCAAGAATGAATGTTATCTGAAGAATATTGATGAAATAAAATGACAAATAGTAAACGGTACTCTATTTCATTGGCCATTGGGATAAAGCTTTAATGGATTCTGAGAGAACAAGGCCTATCAGAAGAGTAACCTAAAAATCCAGACATCAGGTTTCTGATTCTAATCTTGAGCAAATCAATGAAGTTATTGCATTCACTTTTCGTCATAGGTTTTTTTTCATAATAAAAGCTTTAAAAATACTAAACAAATGCGAAGCAATGTATTCATATTAGTTATTATTTCTGTGGCACTGCTGCTACTTCTGTAGTTGTCTCTGATGTGATCGTCTCTTCCACATTTTTAAAGAGACATCCGGCTCCTGCATCTCTCTTTTTCACGATTACTCTACTTGTATTCTCTGTCCCGGCCATGCATATTGAATAGACACTGCCTGAAATTCCCTAGACATGTTCTTTGTTCTCTTGTGCCTCCTGACCTTTTTACTCTCAACTAACTTGCAATGTTATTTGTCATGTTTTTTTCCTCTGCACTTTTCATCCTTTAGAAATGAGATCTCTAAACCTCTAATGCTTTACTTAATATATTCAGGTGCCCTTCCACGTGTCTTTTATAGACTGAATTGTGTCCCCTCCAACATTCATATGTTGAAGCCTTCATCCTCAATGTTGGAGGCGGGTCCTTTAAGGAAGTAATTAAAATTAAATGAGGTCATAAGGGTGAAACCTTAATCCCATAGTATTGGTGTCTTTATAAGACAAGAAAGGGACCTATACAAACAGAAGAAAGGCCAGGTAAAGACACAATGAGAAGGTAGTCATCCTCAAGCCAAGGAGAGCCATCTCACCTGAAACCAACACTGCCAGCACATTTATCTTGGACGTCCAGCCTCTAGAACTGTGAAAGAATAAGTTTTTGTTGTTTAAGTCATCCAAGCTGTGGTGTTCTGTTAAAGTAGCCCTAACAGGGTGATACAGTGCCTTTGTAGCTCCCTGTGCAGACCTCATCAGTTGTTGTTTTTCCCAGTAGTAAAATCAAAAGTGAACAATAACCATGATACCTTCTTATAAACACAACTAGAAATATGAAGGCTGAATTGTGGGCTGTGTCCTTAACTTCAAACTTCCAGAAATATTAGGCCAAGTTTAATGTGTCCAATGTCTTACCTTCCATTTTCTCTGAAACTTCTTGTCATTTAGCTTGTACCTTCACAACTCTGCCAAAATTGGTTTTCAGTTATGTCATTAATGACCTTCTAATGAGCCATTCCTCACTCCCCATTAATCAATCTCACCGTGTTGAAACAACACTGTTAACTTGCCCTTATTTCCGAGTCATGTTTCTGTTGTTTTTCTCATCAACCTTTGACTATCACTTCCAGTCTTCTTTTTGTTCATTCATTTTCATCCATGTTCCCCTCAAATGAGGATATTCTCCACCATTCTATTCATTGTCCTCTTCTTTCTTTCCAAATTCTCATTCAACCCTTCAACTTCTGCTATTGTCTCCATTTGAAGGGATCCCCCAAACAGATACGCCCGGTCCAGCTTCTCTGTACTATGCTCACTACTACTGCATATTTACATTTGGATTTTTGCACAGGATTTCAAACTCATTATGTTCAAAATTGAATGCCAATGATAACTTTAAAATAGAGGAAATTGTGCACTGAGAAAATAGAAGGGAGATAATGTAAATCTTAGAGTTGATGTAAATATTTTTCCAGTGAAAACTTGCTAAAGATAAGAAAACTAAAGCAAAATACAGAAAGCCCTCAAGTCTGTATTTCTGATAAAGAAGCAAAAGGATTGGATGACTATCAGTTAAAGTGGCTTCTAGATTTTGTTATGCTCTTGTTTTCAAAGGCAGAACTCAAATTATGAAGCTCTGCATTATAGAGGCAGGTTAGAGAAATATCCTTAGGTGTTTTGAAGTGAACTATAATGGAAGTTGTTAATGTCAGTCACTATGTCAGTCATATATTTTTCTTTCTAAATATTTTATATCAGTTCTTAATTCTTTTGTCTCAAGATACCTTTACACTGTTAACAGTTTATGAAGAAGAACTGGGTTTACGTAGATTTATCTATTGATATGTACTATATTCAAAATTAAAACAAAATTGTAAATATATTATGTGTAAATGACCATAAGCCTATTTCATGTTAATATACATAACATAATTTCATAAAAAAATAATTATATTTTCCCCCAAAAAAATATTATGTGAGAAGAGGTCAATGTTTTGCATTTTGCAAATGTCTTTAATGTCTGGCTTAATAAAAGACAACTGGATTCTCCTATCTGCCTGTGCATGCACTCTCTTTTATATGCTATTTTGGATGAAATATGTAAAAAAAAAAGAATCTAGCCTCCCACAAATAAGTAATTGGAAAAAGAACAGTATTTTAATAACCTTCCAGACAATGTATAATTCTCTCTTATACTACACCAAAACATGGCAAATGGTGATGTCTTAAAGCCTTAAAGCTTTAGTTTCAATATGGAATCTGAATCCATATCAATGAACTTTTCATACTCTGTTACAATAAATTTAATTGGTCTCTTCATGTGCTTAGGTGCTATAACCATACCATATAATGCCATAGATGGATGACTTATCAACAGAAATTTATCTCATATTTCTGGAGTCTGGGAAGTCCAAGATCAAGACACAAGCAGATTTAGTGTCTGGTGAGAACCCGCTTCTTGGTTCATAGACAACAATCTTTTTGGTGTCTTCACATGGCATAACAGGCATAGAAGCTCTCTGTGGTCTCTTTCACAAGGGGACTAATCCATAGAGATAACCTAATCATTTTTAGAAGGTCCCACTCCAAATGCCAACACATTGAGGTTCCAACATATGAATTTAGAGTGGGGGGGGAGCACAAACATTCAGTCAATAACAGCTGGTTTATCTTGAACTTTCAATTGACTTTTATCCATGCATGATTTTGTAGCATCATGCATTGGTCATGTGAAAAATATTAGTTCACAAAGTTATACAAACAAATTTAATTATGCAATATCAAAAAAACTCTACCTTTATTCACGTCACTACAAATCGCCTCAGAAAAGTTGGTCAAGTTCACAGATGGGGGAGCCAATATTTCAAAAAAATTTAATTTCAGGTTGAAAGCATAAATTTTGTCAATGGCAATAAATACAGTCACCTGGTCTTCTTCAAGTGACAAGCTCTCTTCATTCATTTTTTGAGAAAATATTTGCCAGATATTCAACTCTGAATAACCATAGTTTGTCTATCAGTTGTTCTTTCAAAGAAAAATAGTGTTTCACGGGGCCCCGGGGTGGCTCAGTTGGCTGAGCACCCGACACTTGATTTGGGCTCAGGTCATGATCTCATGGTTTGTGAGATCTCTGCTTGGGATTCTTTTTCTCCCTCTCTCTCTGTCTTCCCCTGCTTGTGCGTTCTCTCTCTCAAAAATAAATAAATAAATAAATAAATAAATAAATAAATAAATAAGCATTTTTTTTTAAATGGTGTTTCATTAAAAAAGTGGCCAGTTTAACTTACACCACACACAAGTGTTTTTCATTGAGTCAGTCATAGTTTGGTATGCAGTGGAAGAGGTACTCAGCCATGAAATTTAATACAAAATATTTTTTATTGCTAAGTCATAGGTACTCTTCAGTGAAAGTAGCTTTTTTTTTTTTTAAATATGAATACACAGCAGTGAAAATGCAGCGGCTACAAGCACAGCACTGCTTTTGAGTCACGTTAAGGTGCCAGCAATTTTACTTACTATTGCTTTTGTACCTACTGGTGTAAATATCAATATAGTGAAAAAGTCAAAAGAATTTTGGTGTTCTTATGAAAGTGATTTTGACCTCATGGATCCCCTGAAAGGGTTTCAGGGGCCCTTCGTGGTCTAAAGATCACATTTGAGAAGAGCTGATTTACATTATCCTAGAGACTGGGTTACAGTAGAGAGTAGGAGCAGAGATTGTACTTACTCTATTTGTCTTTAAACTGGCTCCTCTACCCATATTCCCTGTCTTGTTTAATGGCACCATTTTCAGTTAAGTCCCAGCAGGTAAAAGGAGGCATACTCAAACTCGGTGATCTAAAGATCATATTAAATAAGCTGAATAGAAATATGTATGCAAGGTTTATAGAAACCAAGAAAGAATAGTACAATACCCTGAGGTTAGCCACAGCAGAAAGTGTTACCATACAAGGTCTGAAGGGACAAGTGCAGAGAGTAATTACTGGAAGCTGGAGGGAGTAGCACAAAAAGAGGGCTGCCTGAAGCTGGCCTTCAGTTATAGGGCAGAGCCAACCTGTGGTGAACCCTCTGGGAAAGAACTAGAAGAACATCATGACTTCCCATCCCTCCCTTCTCTCATCTCTTCTCCCCACCTCTCAGTTGCCTAAGTTTCACTTGAAACCATGGCAAGGTTTGGAACCTTGCCAGGGCAAGGGTGGAATCCACACAGATTTGCCTCTGGGCACAAGGCTAGTGAATAGCAGAGAGCAGATCTCAAAGGGCCAAAAGAAGACATCCAGGGACCCAAATTAGCCTTGGAAGGTATTTTACATCTCCTTCATTAAACCCATAATTCAAGCATTCGAATTTTGCCTTCCTAAATTACCTGAACATTTTTTGTATTTGATTCCTCTCATCATCATCACACTGTTTCTGTTCAGGATTTCCTCCGTTCTTACCTGGGCATGTAATTGTCTGTTTTTCATTTATCTAGGCTTCTCCAATCCATCTTCCATATTACCATCATAATGCTCATTTCAATACATATCTAACCATAATACTAAATTGTTCAAACATGTTAATGTTTTAATGATTGAATTATGAGAGAGACAGAGCCAGCATGGGTGGGGAAGGGGCAGAAAGAGAGATGGAGAAAGAACAGGCTTTGTGCCGACAGTGCAGAGCCTGAGGCAGGGCTTAAATTGGTAAAACAGTGAGATCATGACCTGAGCAGAAACCGAGCCAGATGCTTAACCGACTGAGCCACCCAGGCTCCCCTAAACATGTGAATGTTTTATTGAGTCCATATTACCATTAGGTAAAACTTAACATCCTTGTTGGGGTATAAAGATCCCTCCATGATTCTACTCCTACATATCTGATGCTGATGATTCTCAACTCCTACTTTTCCTACCTTTTCATCATATGTTCTATTAATTTTTTAATTTTGTAATCTTTTTTCATGTTTATTTATTTTTGAGAGAGAGACAGAGCATGAGTGGGTTAGGGGGCAGAGAGAGAGGGAGACACAGAATCTGAAGCAGGCTCCAGGCTCTGAGCTCTCAGCACAGAGCTTCATGTGGGGCTCAAACCCAGGAACCACAAGATCATGACCTGAGCTGAAGACGCTTAACCCACTGAGCCACCCAGGTGTCCCTCATCATATGTTCTAATCAAAGGCAACCATCTTACCTGAATGCTTTCATTCCTATGTCTATTTACATATTATCTTACCACCTTGACACTCTCTTTCCCTTCTCGTATCCTGTTGAACTCCTACACAATTTGGTTTGTTTTTCTTCCTTCCTCCCTTCCTCCCTTCCTCTCTTCCTTCCTTCCTCTCTTTCTTCTCCTTTTTTCATGAAGCTGATAAACTCGTTTTCATTGTTTTAAAATGTATTTAATTTATTTGAATAGGTAATACATATACAAAATCATATCGTGTGGAAATCCTTTTCATCTTTCATAATTCAACTCAACAGAATATCCTCTCTAAAGCCTTTGTGCGGCTTTGCTCTATCCTTCCTCTCCACCCACCCAACTCTGGTGGCATAACTCCCTCTCTTAGCATTTCCTGAAGTCTGTATATATATCAAGGTAGGATTCATTTTGATTATCAATGGATGTGTCTTCTGTTCCTAGTAATTCCTTTTATCCATATAGCCTATTTTCTATTAATATAGACAGTGAGAATCCATTGCCTCAAGGGAGAGATGATCCCACAACAAAAAGGAAGAAAAATGTCACTTTCATTTCTGAAGCAAAGCTTTTGATTTATAACATCTTAGGTATTTGAGCTTCCAAAACCTAACCTTTGGAAGATGAAGAGTGCACATTTTATGCTAATAAATCATAGACTTAGAAGAATTGCATGATGATATAAAAGCAAAATTTTCTCATTCTAGGGGAAAAAATATCCCATGAGTTGGGGAGAAATGGGAGAATCAGAATGGAGGCAAAGAGAAGGAGATAGTGGTGGCTTCCTGAGAATGGACCGTGAGCCCCATGTCCTCAGCTTCATCTCGTAGAAAATACAACGGAAAGCTTAGGTAGCTTCAGAAGATGGAGCATGAGAGCAGAGAGGACACGTGCTGTATTTCCAGAGTGGAACTCTGCGGTTCGAGTACCAGAGAATTGGTAAACAGAGTGTCTAAGCAGAGGTGCCTGAGACAGATTCCAGAGTTTTCTCATACCCAGTGTGAGGTGAGTGAAAATCAATTGTTTGTTATATGTCTCAGAAGGGCTCATAAGTATCTTAGAGAGCTGGTCTTCCAGATTAGGGTTTAAGTATAACTAAAAAGGAAAAAAAGAAAAAAAACACCAGAGGCTTGCATGGGTAAAAAACTAGAGAACCAATGAGAATATGAACATTTTAGGAGAGACCAGAGCAGTTGGAGGACAACAACCATTAACCAGACTGCCCCCTTTCTAGTCCCCACTGCTTCTTCCTCCACCGTACCTGGGAGCTCTGATATCCCTTAGAACATTGAGATAATTCTCAGGATCAGGGGTTAGGGTGAACTATGAAAAGTGACCAAGGAAACTCCGAATTGACTAAGGGAATTAAGAGTTTCCTGAGGCCATTCTAAATTGAATGATTCTGAGATGGAATTTCTGTTATCAAGTAGAATGGGAGTCACAATAGAAATAGGTTGAATTACAGAAAAAAACAAAATCACATTTCAGACACATTGTGTTTGAAGAATAAGATTTTTTTACATGCTGAACTCCTCATATGGCACTTAATAACACTTCATGTCATTTATTTGTTTGCAAGTCTGTCTTCCACACCTAGATACTAAACATTTGAAAGACAGGAAGTCGCTTCTATTCCTTTAAGTATTACCAGTGCCTGCACAATACTTGCCCGCGATGGTTCTTCAAGGTGTGCAGAAGTATCACAAGATCTTTGCTTCTTTCATAAGTAAAAGGGCCTGTTACAGAGTGGTCAGTGTAATGGTTTAAAAATATAATGTTTCTATCTACTGGAAGTAGACAGTGAAGCTGGCTTTCTTTATGAGTGGGCTATTAACCTTTGAGAGTTAATTAACAGAAACATAAATCGACTCTACATAAGTGAAAAAGAAAAAAGATAATTACAAATTAAGTTAGATCCTTAAAATGTTATCATGAGTGACTCAGCAGAAAAGTCTGAAGGATCTTGCTCTCACTTCCATTATTCATATGTCTTCATATTTTTTAAGTATAAAAAAGAATAAATGCCAAATAGTATGAGATAGAAAAGTGCGATCACATATATGCACTTGATTAGAAAATTTCCCTAGAGCAATTCCCTTATCTTTTAAGTGGACTGAGGAGTGAAGGACATGAGTTATAAGGTGCAGGCATTTAATAATGTGTGCGTGTGTGTGCGTGCAAGTGCGCATGCGTGGGTGTGTGTGTGGGTATGCATGCATGTGCATGTCCATATACACACAAATAACAAACCTCTTAAACTTTACATTTCAAAATTTTTTTAAATTGACAAGTATGAATTTATAGAACCCGAATTCAACTGGTTATCTAACAACATTCCTTTAATTGTTTACTCTCAATTCTATGAAACTTTGTGGAGAATACAATATCAATTGAAAACATGCTGCTTGATTTTTTTTTAATGTTTATTTATTTTTGAGAGAGAGACAGAGCAAGTGTGCACATGAGCAAGGGAAGGGCAGAGAGGGTGGTAACAGATCCCAAGCAGGATTTGCATTGACAGCCGAAAACCCAATGTCGGGCTCGAACTCATGAGCCACAAGATCATGGTCTGAGCCAAAGTCGCTTAAGTGACTGAGTCACCCAGGTGTCCCACATACTGCTTGATTTAAAGTAGTTTATCCTGTAACTTTTTTGAAAAAGAAAACATATACTGATAAGATAATAAAAGAATATTGATAGAATATGCCATGAAATAAAGCCACCCCCCCATAGAATAAAGCCTGTTCTATGATTTGCAAGTTGAAATCAAACAAAATGCCTTACCATCAGTCATGTCCAATTTAACTTTATAAATTTAATATGATCATAGAAGCTTATTAAGAATAAACAGTAAATCTCTGAAGTGTTTCAAATGTACACAATGAAGAACTTTTTTACGTTAATGAATACATTTATTTTTCATAGCACTTAGAATTCAAATCCTGTTCCTACATTACTTTTAAAAAAAATTTTTTTTCTTATTACATTTCTTTATTTTTGAGACACAGAGAGAGACAGAGCACGAGTGGGGGAGGGGCAGAGAGAGAGGGAGACATAGAATCCGAAGCAGGCTCCAGGCTCTGAGCTGTTAGCACAGAGCTGGACGCGGGGCTCGAACTCACGGACCATGAGATCATGACCTGAGCCGAAGTCTGACACTTAATGAGTAAGCCACCCAGGCACCCCTACATTACTTTTAGTGAAATAATATTTATACAATAAATCATTTTGAATTAAACACATACAGTATTAACAACTTACCTCTAATGGGAAAAATTGTGTTTATACTAAACACCTCAATGACACTCATAGCAGTAAGTGGCTGTATTTTCTGTCATGAACCACCCCTGCTCTCCACCCATAAGACTTCAGCTGATTGGACCAGGAATGAGCAGCTAACCCTAGTAAGGGAATTTATAGATTGGCCAGAAAGCCTAAAAGGTGAATAAGCCTGAAAAAGCTCCACAAAACCTGGGATGAATTGGACCAACAGTGCCGTATGTTATGGAGCAGATATTACAATCCACAGAGAAAATCAGGCAGATACAGCAGGAGGTATAAATGAAAGGAGGCAGAGAGACCATGAATTCCAATAAGAATCATGTTAATGTGGAAGAATCAGAATGCAGAAATTATCAATAATCATAAAGTAGAGAAAAAAAAGAGTTATTAAATCCATTTGTAGTTGGAACAAGGAGAAAAGACTCAAAAAGAAGGAATGGGAAAGAAAGTAGTGGTGTTATGCTCACTGCCTGTCTCTAAAGGGAAAAACCAGCAATTCTTGCTTCTGAGGTCCCTATTCCCGCCATGAATCTCGTTCCAATCCCCACAGATTCTATTCTGGATCTTTCTCCTATATTTCTATGTAAACTGCGTCTCTCTTACTGAGTCTTATATTAAACGTCCATCATAGGATCTTGTGTAAGTGACTGCTCCTTGCAACCAAAAACACCCAAACAAACATTCAACAATGAGTCCCTATTATGTCCTAGGTGCTTCTGCACCTACAGAGTTCAGTCACCAGAAGTAGGACAAACATTACATATATCTGATTCAGAATACATCCGAAGGACTGAATCTTCATATTTGCAATGAAGATCCTGTATCACTGATTTTCATCAGCCTGCAAATCTATAAATCCAGGTCTAACCTCTTTCTTGACTTTTAGTCTTTTGTTTGCAAAAGACTGCTAGGCAACATCATTTGAATGGCTTATAGCATTCCTCCATAGCCTTTCATTATTTTCTCCTAAAATAAGAATTCTTTTGTTTTCCCAATGTTAATGTCACTATGATACATCCAGTAATATTGATCTAAAACTTCAGGGTCATCATTTAATTCCATTTAATTCTTCTGTTAATTCCAACAATTGGACAAATTCCATGGATTGGTTTTATGTTGTCTTTTTTTCCCCATATCAGTTGATCTTTTTCTAGGTAAGCCCTGATAGCCCTTTAAATGGTTTTCCCACTAAACCAACGTGATAATTAATCTTAGTAAGAATAGCTCTGATAGTTCATTCATTTCCCTTCTCAGAAACTCTCAGTAGATTCCCATTACTGCTAAGTCAAATCATGATTCCCTGGCTTCTTCTGAGGTAAAATGATAGTTTTCCAACATTATTGCTCATTACTATTGTAAATATAATTTCCGTATCAAACTGGGTAGCCACATGGTGTTTCTATATGGTTTGCCCTCTCTGCCCACTCTCTTCTCTCCTCTTAAAATGCCCTCCCCACATTTTCCATGAAAATCCTTTTCTTTCTTTCAGATATAATTTAAATGTCATCTTTTTTAAAGAGGTATATTTACTGAGACTTGCCACTACATATAACTGGCTTCCTATCTGAATTCCCATAGTGATATTTTATGATACAAACTAACTCTTTCTGGAATTTACTGCCACTCTGCCACTCTATTATAAGCTCCTGAAGGGCAGGGACCATGCACACACATCCATTCTAGTCACTACCGTCCACCCTTACACATTACCCTACCTTGGCATTGTTATTCCCCAACAAGAATGTTGAATAAATAAATGTACTATGACTAATACAGAGAACCACAGAGCTGCTTTTATAAAAAGCAACTTCACTTAATATTCCCACAACATGATATTTTCATTTTAATTCAAATGAACATATCTTCCCATCCCACACAAATCTGTTCCTCCTCCTGGATTCCCTCTTACTGTTTGATTACATTATATACTTGGTTGCTCAAGTCAAAAACCTAGGAACCACCTCACACTTCTTCCTTTTCTTTATTCTTCATATTAAATTCTATTTTTTCCTAAATATTTTTTATATCTGCCTTGTTTTAAGCATTACTATTTAGTTCAGATTCTCACCTCTCTCTTCTAGTCTTCCTACTTCTAGTTTCAACTTTCTGTCATTCGTCTTCTCTCCTATTGCAAAAGTGATATTTTGAATACAAAAAAACCCTGGTCATCATTGTCCTTTGTTATTTTTTTTTCCCCTATTGGCTGCTCTGAAGCTATGTGGGAGCTAAACTCCTTTGTATAGCTCTTCATCCTACGGTATCTAACTAGCAGTCCAAATTATCTCTTGACTTTTTCCCCTGTATACACTTTGTGCATAGTAAATTGCTTGATCTCCTTTATGCTTCCATACTTTTGGAAACATTCTATTTAGAATACTTCCTTCTCACAAACTTCCTTACACAAGAAAAACTCCCCTATTTAACCATTAGCTTTAAGTTTCTTTATGGAACCTTTCTTTTAATTTTTTTTTTTAACGTTTATTCATTTTTGAGAGGCAGAGAGAACAGAGAGTGAGCAGGGGAGGGGCAGGGAAAGAGAGGGAGACACAGAATCCAAAGCAGGCTCCAGGCTCTGAGCTGTCTGCACAGCGCCCAAGCTGGGCTCGAACTCAATGACTGCAAGATCATGACCTGAGTTGAAGTTGGACACTCAACCGACTGAGTCACCCAGGCACCCCATTTATGGAACCTTTCTTGATTCTTCCAGGAACCATTTTACCTAATTCTTCTTCTGTCTCCACAGTTACACCTATTCCATTAAAGCAGTCACATTGTGTTTGTCTATGTCGCCATTGGATTCTCTGGGGATACAGATTTTTTTTTAATGTGTACTTTTTAAAACCAAGAGGAATGTATTTTACAAAGTCACTCATTAGGCACAGGATAAGTTCTTGTGAAAAAGAATTGAGGAATAAATGAATATGAATTATAGGAAAGGAAACCTCTCAATTTTTTAAATTTTAAATCATATATTCCATTGTCAGTTATTGTCAAATCATCTCTTCAAGTGTAAAAGGGACCTTAAACAGTATCTTTGTTCATTACAAAGAGCCATGAATAAAAATTATGACATGAATTAATAATAATATAGCCAGATTTTTTATCTCCATAGTAATAAAAAGTAAAAGTAGTAACCAACACTAAACGTAGAATGCTAGATTATACCTGCATGTATTGTTTCATGAAATTAAAAACAACACACACATTCGGTACTTTCCAAATGCGATGCTTTAAATAGGTTTATGTCCATTTTCAATGATGAAGGTAATTAAGTTGGCTTTTTCAGTAATGATTATCATCATTTTTGTTATCCTGATGTTCTTTTTTTATTTTTTTAAATGTTATTTATTTTTGAGAGAGAGAGAGAGAGACAGAGACAGAGACAGAGCGTGAGCAGGAGAGGAGCAGAGAGGAAGAGAAACAACAGAATCTGAAGCAGGTTCCAGGCTCCAAGTTGTCAGTATAGAGCCTGACGCGGGACTTGAACTCACGAACCTCAAGATCATGACCTGATGCAAAGTTGATCACTTAACTGACTGAGTCACCCAGGCACCCCTATCCTAATGTTCTTAAAATTTATATCTGTTAAAGAAAAAGATGAAGGAGTGTGTATCCTTGGAATGATATGTAAATTTTTATGCACTTAAAAAAAGTGCATAAAAAAAAATTATATTATAGTATTAAGAAGTATTATACTTCAATAAAAAGTGAATATATTTTATGCCACAATAGCTGAATTAGGCAGCATTATATCTGTGGCTCCCACCTTATGCACCAGAAATGCTCTCAAGTAAATTTACAAGATTAATAAACTCTGTAAATCTTACTATTGTCAAGTCATAAATTTTATTTCTCCATGATAGCTAAATTTATATTCCTTTCACATTCTATTTTGGAGATATAAGTAAGAATTTTAAATATAATTAATACAATTAACTTTTAAGGATATATTGATGTGTGAATTATCGAAATTAAGACAGTTTCTTTGGCATCCAAATATACCCTAGTGTCAAAATTTTTTGTCAAGGTCACTGGAATAAAAATATAAGAAATCTTATTTTTCACGGAAGAAAGTACCTTGGTTTTAGTCTCTTAAAATAATGGCTCTCAGAGAGAACATGGTAAAATATTCACTTTATCCTAAAATAATTATGAAATAATATGATGCTAAAATGATTCAGATGTGTCAGGTTTTTACAAATCAAACTCCATCATTTATTAATATAAAAATCTAATTCTTGAGCTTTTCCTGCTAGGAATTGTACTACATTCTTAAAGTACATTATTTTAGTTAACCATTGTAACCCTCTGATGTGCGTACAATTTTCACTATTTTACCAACAAGAACAGGGAGGCATGGATAAGTTAAGAAACCTTCCCATGATTATGCAAGGTGATAGTGGATCTGAAACCAAATAGTCTGAATCCAGTCTGGGTACTTTATTGCTCAATTATAATAGCCTACATATAATTTTATTTTAGATCAACATTGGAAGGTGTTTAAGAGGAGAAGTACATAGCAACCTGGTGGTGATTTCTAGAGGAGATTAAACATTAGGTTGGAAGTGCAATTGAACAAAGTTTAAGGCTGATTCTCTCCTAGGGATTTTCATGAGGCTATTTCTACCTTTGCTGTTACCATATTCTCTCAGCTGCACAACTGCTCCAACTGCTTACCTGCTCTCCCTGATTTCACTCGGTACGACCTCTGCTCTGTTCTCCACACTACAGTTAGAATGAGCTTTCTAAATCTGTGTGACTTCACAATTTAAAATTCTGAAATCAACAATAATACTTCAAATGATTTATAAATTCCATTTTGGTTAACTCCTACCATTCCAACCTCTCGCTGCACTAGGGTCATTCGTTTTAGTCCCGCTTGCGGGACCCTCATCAGCAGTCATGAAAGGCGGCCAATGAGTCACTCCCAGGGCACCATTCATAGAGGCTAGAAAGGAGCTGTGAGCACCAATTTACGTGAACACCATAATTCATTCTATTAAAGGATCTTTGCAAAGATTTTTTCCTCTGTATAGATAATTATCTCTTTGTCTCTTGCCCTCCCCTTATATCCCAGTTTACTTGTTATTTTCCATGGTCAGCCTTCCTTGAAACAAGTTTAGGCACTATTTTTACTTGAGATTAACTACAGAAACCAATCAAATCAAGTCTGCGATTCTCAGCTCTAGAAAAGATATGATGGGCAAGTCCTTCTGGTGAGATATTTTAGTGTGGAATTGTAACTTATAAGACTGTGGGGGAAAGGTTCTAAGCAAAAGCCTGCTGTTCCTTCACTTGTATGTGAGCCAGCTCCTCTCTGCTAAGAAGGAAGAAGTTTTAAATAATAACCCAAAATACCTTAAAAAGAGATGCCTGCATGGGGCGCCTGGGTGGCGCAGTCGGTTAAGCGTCCGACTTCAGCCAGGTCACGATCTCGCGGTCCGTGAGTTCGAGCCCTGCATCAGGCTCTGGGCTGATGGCTCAGAGCCTGGAGCCTGTTTCTGATTCTGTGTCTCCCTCTCTCTCTGCCCCTCCCCCGTTCATGCTCTGTCTCTCTCTGTCCCAAAAATAAATAAACGTTAAAAAAAAAAAAAAAAAAAAAAAAGAGATGCCTGCAATGACTATACTTTTATAGGGTGAGTGTGACTAATGAGGTCCTTTGTGGTGCTTTAAAAACATGTTTGAATAAACTAGTTTTGAAAGAAATCATGTTAAAGTCCCTGTTTTAAACAGTCTATCACTGTTTGCGTATATTGTAAAGAGAAATGTATTCATTTGTTTTACAAGGACATGGTTTATAGAATTTCGTCCTTTGTTTTTCACAATTAATATGATTTGAAGAAAAATAGTTTTGATACGCACAAGGAGACAATGTTTTTTGTTCTTTTCGGTGAAACTTAAAATTGCATCTCTGATTACTTAGTTTGTATTTACTGCTACATAAAGGATGCATCCTACTACACCTCACCCTGCAGGAAATGGTGGCACACCATGGGTCAGGACTGGCCTGTTCAGGGCAGAGAATTCTTGGGCACATCGCTAAGTTAATTGTTACGGGTAAAGATTTTTTTTTTAATGAAGGACTATCAATCTTTAAAAAAAATCCCATTTAGCTAATAAAAATGCTGGGGTCAGTAAACTGTGATGACTCAGAAAAAATTAAAATCTAGTAATTCTACTGGACTGAAGACAGCAAGGACATCTTGTAAGAACCGTTTCAGTGACCTGTTTCGTATGGTGCTAAGCTTTGTTGTCACAGTTTGGACAGAGCCCATGCCAAAAGGATATGCTATTACATATTTGCTTATGAAATGTGTGTTTGTATTGTGTAAGAAGAAGAAAAGATAATTTCTCAGTAAGACTTTAGAAGATGATTCACCCAGATGTCGTTTCTTTTCATAAGCCCACCATGTGGGGGAAATGGCAGAATATAGTTGATGAGCAAGTAGATTTTTCAGCATTCCGTGTATTTATAATTTTAAAGTTCCCTTTAGCTTGGCAGATGCATTTAATGAAATCAGTGGATTAAAAAATACGACAATGAATGCTGCCTTTCACAGGGAAGGCTCTGGCTGAGAAAATGTATGGAAGTCCCAGTTTGCTTTCAGTTACAATCACACTTGAAACATCTCGGGGCTTAGTCCATGTTACCTCTTCTTGACTCCTTTGGAAAGTCTCCGACTTCTGTTTTCTTTTCTTTCTTTCTTTTTTTTAGGTTTATTTATTATTTTGAGAAAGAGAGAGAGGGACCGAAAGAGCAGGGGAGGGAGAGAAGGGGTGGGAACCCCAAGTAGGCTCCATGGTGTCAATGCAGAGCCACATGTGGGGCTCAGTCTCACAAACGGTGAGATCATGACCCGAGCCTGAGATGATATCAAGAGTCTGACGCTTACCCAACTGAGCCACCCAGGCACCCCAGACTTTTGTTTTCCTAATAAGAAAATTTAAAAAAAAAATCATTGTTTTCCTTTCATTTGGAAACTCTCTTTTCTATGTAGTCAATAAGCGTTCTTTTGTTTCCTAAGAAAAAAAAATCAAGTTAAATACGGTCCAAACACTGTAAACACACTAAAATTCAAAAACACATTTCAAGTGATGTCATCCATAAACCCTTAGCACAGCAACTCAGAGATAAAACATGACGTGGTTCCATTTGGACTTAGTGAGTCTCCTTCCTCTTGGCTCAAGCAACTTCCTAGCATGCTCTGATGTCTACAATCTTATCTTCTTATTCTAGGCCAGACTAGACCAGATGTACTTTTAAGCTAGTGTTGTAAACTATTTGATTTATAATTAGTTTCTTTAGGGTCTGGGTGTCAAATGGTAAGAATAACACTGAAACTGCTAAATATGTTGCTGCCAATGTGCTAAAAAGCGAGGGCCATACAATTATCTCCAGGGTTAACATACTATATTTCTCTCTACCCTAGTAAAATGTGTCCATTCATTTGGAGTGTTTTTTTTTTGAAACAAAAGATGAAAATGAAAGTTATTTTGAAGTTCTGTGTCAACCTTCATTCAAATACATCAATATTGGCAATCCAATACAAGGACTTTTCAGATATCCAGGTTGTTTGGAGAAGCCAGGAAAGATAATGGGGAAAATACTTAGCGGTTGGTGGGAACTATCAAATATTATAATGTGGATTACCATCCACTTTTCCAGAAGAACAATTTAGTTTATTTTTAAAGTTTAGTAGCAACTCCTTTAAATGCAAATAATCAATGATTCCTTTTTGCAAGTTGTATGTATATTATTCAATATAGTGCAGTATTTTATTTTCAAGGTCTGTATTATAAAACATCGGTTTACATCCCAAACTTATCAGTGCTCAATTCCTGGTTTCCAATAGCTTTTTTACTTTTTTAGAAGAGATATGCCATTGAGATCTTTTTTTTTTTTTTGCTCTCTATTCTGGTTGACTTGAACTCATAGTAGAAACTAAAACCGTGGTTTGTGTTCTCTTATTTTTCTCTAGCTACCATTTCGCTGCATACAATTTCTATGCTATCAGGAAAATGCCTTAATATAAGGATGATCCTGTTGTGTAAAATAATGCTTACATTTGTGTCACCGTATTTTAGAACTTCATTGAAATTACTTTAATTATGCCATGTTAAAGACCTTGTATTCACTTGATTAGAAAAGAGAAACCAAAGTCGTTTGTGCCTCACATCAAGCAAAACTTTAGTATTAGCAATGGGGTTACATAAATGATACAATGTGTTTGGAAAGGGGGAAAAAAATGACAAAACAGTTCCCATTGATTTCTCTTTTTAATTCCTAGGCTCCAACACTGCAAATTTGAGCAAATTTTCCTTTCTCCCTCTCTATTTTTATTTGCAAATAAAATTAAACTTGAAATCATTATTTGAAATCATTCTCTTTGTACAACAAATGGAGCCGTAAACACATTTTAGATAAAAGCCTGAGCGAGGTGTATTCCATTAAATTAGACGTTATAGAATATAACTTTATGGAATTTCTTGTTTCAACTCACAAGAAATGTAAACAGCAGGTGGATTAAACCAGAGCCAATAATCATAAGCTTTGGGGCTCTCCATTGCACATTCCCCTTCTAAAGCTCAATTCCTACTTATTTTTGAGCAATATTGCCTATTTCTGGAAAGAGAGCTATAATATTGAAAACATGGTTTGTACCAGGAGGAAATGTCCTCCTTTTTCACCAGTCTTATCCTTTTAATTTTTTGACTATTTTATACTATTCATTCAAAGAGATCTACGTCTCTTATCTCACAGAGGCTATTATCATTTTTCTTGATTTGGAAATTACGTTTTCTTTTACTTAAAAAAGTCAACTTTAATGAACTATAATTTGCATGTTATAAAACGCACAAATTTTAATTATACCACACTGACAGATGTATATACCCCTGTAAACTAAAATTTGCCTCAGGCAAACAATCTGACTTATTATTTTATTATTTTACTTTTTAGGAGAGTTTTAGGTTCACAGCCAATTTGACAGGGAGGTAGAGAGTTTCACATATAGCCCTTTCCCCTACACGTGCATGTTCCCCATTATCAACATCCCCCACCACTGTGACTGATTTGTTACAATTGGTAGAATCTCCCCTCGAAACATTATAATCACCTAAAGTCATAGTTTACATTAGAGTTCACTCTTGGTGTGTGGTACATTCTATGGATTTGAAAAACATTTAAGGAGATGCGTCCATCATTATAATAACATATAGAACAGGTTCACTCTCCTAAAACTCCACCGTGACCTGCCTGTTCATCCTCCACACCCTACCCCAGGGCAGTCACTAATTTTTTTTATTATCTCCATAGTTTTGCCTTTTAAAGAATCAGATAGCCTTGTATATTAGCTTAATATGCCTTTAAGTTTCCTCTGGTCTTTTCATGGCTTGATAGCACATTTCTTTTTCGCATTGAATAATATTCTATTATCTGGATGTGCCACAGTTTATCTATTTACTTACCGAAAGACCTGTAGTTTCTTTCGAGTTTTGGCAATTATGAACACAGTTGCTACAAACATCTGTGTGCAGGTTTTTATGTGGTTATAAGCTTTCAACTAATTCGAATCAATATCTAGGAACATGATTGTTGGGTTATGTGGTAAGAATATGCTTAGTTTTGTAAGAAACCTCGAAATTGTATTCCAAAATGGCTGAACTACTTTGCACTCCTGGAAGCAACCAATAAGTATTCTTGTTTCTCCACATTCTTGTCAGCATTTGATGTCAATATTTCATATTTTGGCCATTCTAATAGGTATAGTGGTGTCTCATTTTAATTTACAATTCCCTGATGGTGTATGACGTGGAGCATCTTTTCACATGTTTATTTGCTATCTGTATATCTTCTTTCTGTCAGATCTTTAGCCCATCTTTTATGTTTTATTTGTGTGTTTGCTTTTTCAGCCAGAGAGAGCACAAGCAGGGGAGGGGCAGAGAGAGAGAGAGGGAGACACAGAATCTGAAGCAGGATCCAGGCTCTGAGCTGTCAGCACAGAGCCCAATGTGGGGCTCAAACTCGTGAACCATGAGATCTGACCTGAGCAGAAGCCAGACACTTAATCGACGGAGTCATGCAGGCGCCCCAACGTTAGCCCATCTTTAAATTGGGTTGCTAGTTTTTTAACTGTTGAATTTTGTTGATTACTATTTTAGAGAGAGAGCAAGTGAGTAGGGGAGACGGGCAAAGGGAGAAAGAGAATCCCAAGCAGGCTCCATGTTCAGTGCAGAGCCCAATGCAGGACTGGATCCCAGAACCCTGGGATCATGACCTGAACTGAAATCAAGAGTTGGATGCTCAACCAACTGAGCCACCCAGTCACCGCTTTTATTGTTGACTTTTAAGAGTTCTTTGTATATTTTGTTTAACAGTCTTTCATTAGGTGTGTCCTTTGCAAATATTTTCTCCCAGCATGTGATTTATCTTCTCATTCTCTTGACATTTTCCTTTGCAGAGCAGAAGTTTTTAATGAATTCCTTTGAATGAAATAAAGTTTATCATTTAAGATTCATGCCTTGGTGTTGAATCTTAGAAGTCATTGCCATACCCAAAATCATCAAAGTTTTCTCCTATGTTATCTCCTAGGAATTCTATAGTTTCATATTTTACATTTAGGTTTGTGACCCATTTTGAATTAATTTTCATGAAGGGTGTATAATCTGTGTCTAGATCCTTTTTTTTTTTTTTTTTTTTGGCATGTGATGTCCAGTTATTCCAGAATCATTTGTTGAAAAAAACTATCTTTTCCCCCTTTAATCATTCATCAAAGATCAATTGACTATACTTATGTAGGTCTGTTTCTGGGTTCTCTGTTCTATTCTACTAATTTGTCTATTTTTCTTTCCTTCTCTTTTGCTAATATTGCAGTCATGATTTCTGTAGTTTTATAGTAAATCTGGGTAATCTCAGTCTTCCAGTTTTGTTCTTCTCTGTCCATATTGTGTTGACTCTTCTGGGTCTTTTTCTTCCTGACAGAAACTTTAGAATCATTTTGTTGGTATTCATAAAACAACTTGCTGGAATTTTTATTGTGATCATGTTCTTTCTAGTACAATCTTGAATAGAAGTGATGAGATTGGACACCCATGACTTATTCCCCATTTTAGATGAAAAACAGAGTCTTTTGCCACTAACTATAATGTTCACAGTAAATTTTTTTCAGAGATGACCTTTGGTTGTACATGTATTGTTCTACTCCAGTTTCACTGAAATGTTTTCGTAATAAGTGTTCAATTTTTTCCCACATTTTTTTTTTCTGGATGTATTGAGAAGAAGTGAATGACTTTTAATATATATTCTAAAAATGTGGTGAAATATGTTGATTAACTTTGAAGGTTAAATAAACCTTACATTTCTGGAATAAACTTTTATTATTCATGGTGTGGTATATATAAAACCATGTTTGATTTCTATTGGCCAGTATTTTCTTAAGAATATTTTGTTCTTGAGGGATATTTGCAATTTTTTAGTCTTGTAATGTGTTTGTCTGGTTTTGGTATTAGGTATTTGGTATTTGGTATTAGGATAATCCAGGTTTTATAAAATTATTTTGAAAATGTTTCCTTCTCTATTTTCTGAAACAATTTGTATAAGATTGACTCACTGGTTTTGGAGTTTTCATTACAGGAGAGGTTCAGATTATTAATTAATTTTTAAGATTAGATATAAAACTGGGACGTCTGGGTGGCTCAGTTGGTTGGTTAAGTGTCCAGCACTTGGTTTTGGCTCAGTTCATGATCTCACAGTTTGTGACTTTGAGCTCTGTGCTCTGTGCTGACAGCATGAAGCCTGCTTCGGATCCTCTGTCTTCCTCTCTCTCCCTGCCCTTCGCCTGCTAGTCTTTCTCCCTCTGTCTCTCTCTCTCTCTTAAAATAAATACACTTAAAAAAAAAGATTATATATAAAACTACTCAGATTTTCTATTTTTTCTTGATTCAACTATGATAAAAGCATTAGGAATACAAAAACTCAACTGTGTTCATCATCCAAAACTTTTACTGAAAAGAATAGATGAGGAAAAGACTCTTATTTTCTTAAAGCTACAAATTACACTATAAAAAATATACTGTGGTTAGGTTAAAATAGTCAAAATGTGATAAGGTAAGTTTTCAATTGTACTAAGGTTTTTAAAAAATAAGTTTTAAAAAATATTTACTATGTACTTACTTTCTGAAACTACTTTGTTCTATTAAGGTAAAAGATGATTATTTAACTTATTTCTTGTTTTATACTCAGTATTATATGCAGATCTTTGGTGTAAATATTTTGTTGTTTTAATACACAGTTCCATTAGTTTGAAATAGAAAATGCTGCTATTTCACACGTTTTCATGACTATAATCACAAATCTGTAACAAAGACCCTACCTAATGGTATTTTATCATAATTATAGGCAAAAAGTACAAAGGAAAACAAATGCTAGACTTGCAAAATCACATATATATAGATATATATCCATATACACCTCCACAGTAAATATTATGGTTATTGCCAGTTAAAATGTAAAAATATAATGTAAACATGTTTAAAATTCAGATGACAGTATGAAGCAACAAAAATTATATATCTTTTTAAAGAGTAGTTGCCTTATATTTGCAACACTGGTTCAATAATTCTGGAATTAAAATACATATTTATTAAATTTTTTTGCTAATGAAAGTCTCTGTGAAAGAATTAATGGCAAATGTTTGCATTTAGAATCACATACTATTATATCTTTCAAATATTTTATTAGGGTTACTATGAACTATTTTTAAGCCTTTTTACTTTTATACACTATAATTTTTTTAAGTTTTTATTTAAATTCAAGTTAGTTAACATACAGTGGAATGTTAGTTTCAGGTGTGCCTTTCATGCAACGCCCAGTGCTCATCACCACAAATGCACTCCTTTATCCTCATCACCTATTTAACCCCTCCCCCCACTCACCTCCACTCTGGTAACCTTCAGTCTGTTCTCTGTAGTTAAGAGTCTGTTTCTTGTTGCCTCTCTCTCTCTCTCTCTTTTTTAGCTTTGCTGGTTTGTTTCTTAAATTCTACATATGAGTGAAATTATATGGTATTTGTCTTTCTCTGACTGACTTATTTCACTTAGCATACTCTCTAGCTCCAACCATGTTGTTGCAAATGGCAAGATTCCATTCCTTTTTTTTATGGCTGAGTGATATTCCATTGTCTATACACCATAATTTTAAAAATTCATTTTAGGGGCACCTGGGTGGCTCAGTCGGTTGAGCATCTGACTCTTGATTTCAGCTCAGGTCATGATCCCAGGGTTGTGGTTTCAAGCCTCATATCAGGCTCTGTGCTGAGCATGGAGACTGCTTAAGATTTTCTCTCTCTCTCCCTCCCTCTTCCCCTCTCCCCAACCTGCGTGCTATGTCTCTTTCTAAAAAAAAAAAATAAAAAATAAATTAAAAATAAATTAAAAAAATCATTTTAAAAATGAATCAAGGGGCGCCTGGGTGGCGCAGTCGGTTAAGCGTCCGACTTCAGCCAGGTCACGATCTCGCGGTCCGTGAGTTCGAGCCCCGTGTCAGGCTCTGGGCTGATGGGTCAGAGCCCGGAGCCTGTTTCCGATTCTGTGTCTCCCTCTCTCTCTGCCCCTCCCCCGTTCATGCTCTGTCTCTCTCTGTCCCAAAAAAATAAATAAACGTTGAAAAAAAAATTTAAAAATGAATCAAGTTGGAGACCTCAGGTTAATTAATTTCTTTAAGAACATCCAGAAAATTAGCAAAGAAATGAGAAACGATTCACCCTAGTGACGTATACCACTCTGGAAATTCTGAAACTTTTTATCAGAGTTTTAAAAACACCTTCTAAGCACTATAGTAAACTGCAACATCAGCCACAACTTCAAAACTTAACAAGGAATGATGTATACAAGGTTTGTGCCTTCCAATGAAGTATGGTAATTTTTATCTGTCATCAAAAGTAGAGGAAGATATGGGTGTTAGTTGAAGATTTGCCACAAAGTAACTGTGAGTCACTCCTTGGCAGTCACTTCATTTTTCTATGCTTTGATCTGATAAAGTGAGACATTGAACCAAATCATCTTTATGGTCTCTTCTATCATGTTTCTGCCTTTTGGATAGGGACTATGGTCAGCAAACCCATCTGTCCCTGGGGGAACTGGCCGGTGCCACTGCTCAGCCCTCTGTCATTGAAGTGGACGGAAGGGGTTGCCCAGATCTGTGGGTGAGCAGAAAAGCGGATGACTTCCCCAACTGATCTGGGAAGACCCTCTATAGGCTTTCATTTTTATAACCCTTTTGTGAAAGTTTTTCTTTCTGCAAAAGACGGTGCTTCACTTTCTTCCTTTCTGACCTTTCCCTTTAGGCTACAATTTGTCAGTGAATGTGATTTCTATCTTTCCTTCTTCGAACTTGGTTTCACTCACACCACAGTGCTACCTATCCACTCCCCGGCGCTGCTGGGAAAAGATCACGCAAGATGACCTAGAAGTTTCGGAAAACATATTGGCCTGAAGGATCAAAATGTTTAAAAATATTTATAACCTTTTATCTTATAATCCTGCTTCCAGAAATCTATCTTAAGAAACTAATTCTAAATGTCACTGACGACTCAGCCATAAAGATGTTCATCATCAAGTTGTATAATTTATAATTGCAAAAAACTGGAAGCCATCTAAGTGTCCAGAAGAGAGGAATGACTAAATCATAGTTTACTGAGATGATGAAATATTATGTTAACAAATGGTATTAAAGAGTTTGAAACAAAAACTTAAGAGACTGCTTACTTGTAAAACAGTGAGTGGACAAAGGAAGATACAAAGTTGATTGTACAGTGTGATCCTATCACTGTAAACAAAAAATGAATAGAAAAATATTTGAAAGAGAATACACCAAACTGTTAACAGTGGTATTTCAGATTCTGAGATTCTTTCTTGTTCATATTCATCTATTTTTTTTACATGCAAGACTTTATTATGATCGGAATAAAATATGATTCAAATACATTAAAAAATCAAGATCTTATTCATCTCCGTCTTCATGGTGAAGTTCCTGCAAAAGCCACTCATGATGATGGTTTGTTGAGCTATACTAATATGCTTTTCAAGTTCCTTGCCAAAGATTTCTTAAGATTCATCAGTTTCCTTCTTCTCAAGACAATGGAGCTAACTAGAGCTTTCCCTATAGTAACTAAAAACAGCCATCAGCTCTTGAAACGTTAATTAATTCTAACAATTTGCAGCTATTACATACAGCTCTTTTAAACATCTATGTATCCAATAAATTCAGAGTAAACGCTAAGAAAAACTGTGATTTGAGTGGTTTGTCTTCTTCAACCCCCTACCTCTTTCTCATGACTCTTACCCAATTTTTACCGGCAACTTCTTTCTCTGTTTATTTCTCTGCTTGTCTAGCTATTGTTGGCTTCTTTCTGAACTAACTGCTCTTCTCTAAGAGTAATTTGTCTTCTAGCTCTTGTGCATATACACATATGGATAAGGTGCTACCTACTCCATCTTGGTAACACATGTATCTATTGAGGCACTTGCAATATAGTAGAGAAAGTAACAGATTTATAATTTAATATATAATTTGTATAGTTTTAAATGAGGTAACACATATAAAAGCACTACATAAGTTTTTCTATTTATAAGAATTCTGTTTCTAAAAACTATTAAGGGGGGAAAAGCCTCAGTCAAGGGGCGTAGGGGTGGCTCAGTCAGTGAAGTGTCTGACTTCGGCTCAGGTCCTGATCTCACGGTTCTTGGGTTCGAGCCTGCGTCGGGCTCTGTGCTGACAGCTCGGAGCCTGGAGCCTGCTTTGGATTCTGTGTCTCCCTCTCTCTGCCCCTCCTCCACTTGTGCTCTGTCTCTGTCTCTCCGTCTCAAAAACACATAAGCATTATTTTTTTTTTTTAAGCCTCAGTAAACACTTTGCTGTCTTATGCCACTGTTCATTTTTGTTTTTGTTTTTTTTCATTTTGCTGCTGTGATGTATAGCAGAGGTCAGCAAATATTTTCTGTGAAGAGTCTGGTAATCAATATTTTAGGATTTGCTGCCCATGTGAACTCTGTCACAACTACTTGCCTTGCTGCAGAGTGAAGCTGACATGGACAAATACTTAAGACAAGCAGTTGTGGCTACGTTCCTGTAAAGCCTTACTTACAAAAGCAGGAGGCAAGTCAGATTTGGTCCATGAGAGAAAGTTTACTAACCTTAGTCTGAAGATAAAGACTAATTAATGTGTCAAATGGCCTGTCCTCATCTGGCTATAACTTACTTCTCCTGGACATGTTCATTAACTCTTTTGTTTTGTCGTAGTTCAAGCTGTTCTTTAATTTTCCAAAGTATCCTCCACCTCCTCCCTTTCTGTCCTTTCTGACATCTAGCTATCAAATACTTAAGTTCTAGACAACATATTACATTCTCGGTGGCCATCTCTACTCTCTCCTATATCTCTTTAAGACTTGATCCATGCCTATTCATGCCTATATCACAATACCTTTTTTTATAGTTATTATCGTTTTATTCTTTCATATGTTTTCCAGCTTTATTGTGGTATAATTGGCAAATAAAATTCTGTATATATACACATATACATAGTGTACAATGTGATGATTTGACACACATATACTTTGTGAAATGATTACCACGATGAGATTAATTAACACATCCGTCACCTCAAAAGGTTGCCGTGTGTGTGTGTGTGTGTGTGCGTGTGCGTGTAAGAACAATTAAGATTTACTTTCTTTTAAATTTTAAGTACATAATATTGTGTTATTAACTGTAGTCTCCATGCTACACATTAGATTCCCAGAACATACTCATCTTATAACTTAAGACTTCCATCAACCAGCATCTCCTCAATTACTCTACTCTTGAGCTCCTAGTAACTACCATTTACTCTGTTTGTATGATTCCACGTATAAAAGATATCATACAGTATTTGTCTTTCTCCAATTTCTATCACTTAGAATAATAACCTCCAGATTCATCCACGCTTTTGCAAATGGTAAGGTTTTCTTCTTTCTTAAGTCTGGTAAATATTCCATTATATATATATATATATACATATATATGTATATATATATATGTATATATATATACACACACACACATATATGTATATGTATATATATATACACACACATATATACATATACATATATATACATATACATATACACACATATATACATATATACATATACATACATATACATATATATGCATATAAATATGCGCATATATATATGTGTGTATATATATATATATATATATATATACTGTACCCCACTTAGGGTATTTCCATCTCATAGCTACTATGAATAATGCTGCAATGAACATGGGAATACAGATATTTCTTAAATATTGTAATATCATTTCCTTTGGGTACATAGCCAGAAGCAGGATTGCTGGATCATATAGTATTTCTATTTTTAATTTTTTGAGACACCTTCACACCATTTTCCATAGTGTCTGTACCAATCTCACCAATAGTATACAGAAGTGCCCTTTCTTCACATCGTCACCAGCACTTATTATCACTTGCTTTTGATCCTAGACATCCTCCTAGATGCGAGGTGATGCCTCCTTGTGGTTTGGATTTGCATTTTCCCAATGACTAGTGATGCTGAGGGTGCACTCCCAGGTTGTTCCTGACTCTCAGTCATGTAAGATCACCTCAGTATTCTGAATGGGGTGAGAAAGAAGCAGGTCTCTTTGTCAGGATTCCACACAGCTGAGGAAGCCAGCTGCTCACACATTCTCACTTTCCCCTGTGGAAGGAGTTGTGGACCTAGGGAATCTTTCTTGGCACTGAGTTGTGCTGCCTTGGGGGAAGGTTGACATGATAAAGTAAAATTTCTTCGCCCTTGGAGCAACCAGTCCCAGAGTGTTTTGCTCCAGCAGCGTACTAGAACTTCTTAGCTGGACTCCTGGACTCATAAAAAGCATTCTTTCCTGTCTGTGGACGATCTCAAAATTGGTATTCATGGTGGTATTCATGAATCAATGCAAAATCTCAAACTCTCATGCGCCAGTAAAAACTTTTTTGAAAGCTTCTCTTATTTTGAACTGCATGAGCAAAAGATAACACATTGTAGCTAATACAGAGTGGGAAAACTAACTTCTTTGTCCATCAGATATATAGGTCAATATTTCAAATGTTTGATTCCATAAAAAAACTAGTGTAATAATTTAGAACTATTAAAAAGAGAAGGGACTACTGAACAATTTGATTTTGAATATGAATAGAGCGTTGCCTGATTTATTCTTCACTTAAAAAAGACAAATAATCAATTTATTTATTTTGCATTTTTGCCCAGACTTGTAAGCACTTTAAAGAGGTGAAAAATAATTAATTCTTCCTCATAAAATGATTTTAGGAAGGTAATTCTGGTTGTCTAGTCAAAAAATGGGCATAAGAAATTCCAACGTCTGACTTAATCTGCTGCGGAAAGAGCAAAGTTATTTCTTGATACTCTTGGGATGTTAGATAACATGTCTAACATATCTTTTGGCCAACTGATGAAAGTAACATATATGGTTAACTTGACTCATGTGCTTGAATCAGAGTTTGAGGGAGTTGAGACTAACCATTGTCAACATAATTAAACGATTTTACAAATAAATATCAAAGAATAATAGTGTTATGCACTATTTTTAAATACTTAACATCTATTAACTCATTTAATCCTCAAATAATGTCATTTGAAAGTTAAGGAAAAAGGTGCAGAAAGTGTAAGTAAGTAGCCCAAGATCACACAAGTCCAAGAGGCACAGCCAAGACAGAAACTGGGACATCTGGCTCTGGAGTCTATGCTGTCAACCAGTATACTTTGTTCTTCAAGTAGGGTTATCACCAGTGAGGTAACATGAGGATAGGCCCACTTGCATATGCTGTCTACATTTAGAATATAATGCTAATTAAATATAGTAAATTATTTTATACTTGCTGAAATATTCTCTTCCTGCCCTCATACTTCATTAACAAGTTAATAGAAATTTAACATTCTATGATATCACTTAGTAGTTTTTAGTAGTTCTGCCTGTTTGTTTGTTTGTTTGTTTGTTTTTTTTTCAACGTTTATTTATTTTTGGGACAGAGAGAGACAGAGCATGAGCGGGGGAGGGGCAGAGAGAGAGGGAGACACAGAATCGGAAACAGGCTCCAGGCTCTGAGCCATCAGCCCAGAGCCCGACGCGGGGCTCGAACTCACGGACCGCGAGATCGTGACCTGGCTGAAGTCGGACGCTTAACCGACTGCGCCACCCAGGCGCCCCTTGTTTTTTTTTTTTTAATGATACTATGGAAGTTGCAAATTCAGTGAAAGTTCTTATTCAAGTTCTAATTCTTTTGGTTTTCAAAACTTTTTTCACAGTGCTTAGAATTTAGTAGATGTTCAATAGAATGCTTGTTGAAAAGATGGATACATTATAAAATGCAAGGCACAATAAGATGTTTGAGAGGACTCAGTAACTAGACTCAAACTTTCCTGCTCAAGTTTTGAAGTAATGACAACAAAAGAGAAAAGATTTAGTGTTTGGGAGGTAAAATTTCACCTCTGATATTTCCAGCTGATACTGGAGAATGTAGTTTATATGTGTTAACAGATGTAAGGTTTAAGAGCCATTAGTCTCTTATACTAATTATCTATTGCTGTGTAAGAATTATCTCAAGATTTAGAAGCTTAAACAAAAATAACTTATTACATCACAATTTCTACAGATGAAAAATTCAGAAGTGGCTTAGCTGGATGGTCCTGGCTATGAGGTTGCCGTCAAGATTTTGGCTTGGGCTATGGTTGGAAGCTTGACTGGGGTTAGAGGGTCTGCTTCCAAGACAGCTCCATCATATCACTGACAAGCTGATACCCGCTGTTGGCAGGAGGTCTTGGGTTTCTTTCCACTGGGTTGTTTGAATATCTTCATGACATTGGCAGCTGGCTTCCTCAGAGGGAGTAACCCAAGAAAGAGCAAGTGAGAAGCCACATTTTCTTTCACGGCTTTACCTCAGAAGTTATACACTGTTGTTTCTGCATTATACTATTGGTTTTATATGTCAGCCAGACTCACTGTGGGAGGGGACTACACAACGGCAAGAATACTAGGAGGCATTGTTGGTGGCCATGTTGGATGCTGGCTATCCAGCTTCCTGTCACTAGCTCACTAGCAGTTTTAAATTGGGTCAGGACTCCTTTATCAGTTGCTGAACTTGTCCCTGGGAGAACATAGTGGAGGAAATACAGGACTTTTATAGTGCTGACTACCAAAAAAAAAAAAAAAAAAAAAAAGAAGAAGAAGAAGAAGAAGAAGGACGTGCTAAACCATGTGGACCAAGTTTCTTTCTTCAAATTCAGCAATCTCATTGGTAGGCCAGATTCACCTGAAGCAGAGAGTGAGAGGTGGCAAGAGGCCAGTAGTGTCATGATAGAAATAAACATTAAAAGTGGAAAATAGCTAGTAGTCAGGGGGAGGAGTCAAGATGGTGGAGAAGTAGAGGGACTGGAATTTCCCTTGTCCCTCAAACACAGCAGTATTGAGGTCAGAACACTTGGAATACCAGCAATACAGGCTGCAGAATGACAGAAAAATCAACACAGGTGGAAAAAGACAGCTTGGAGGAACAGAGGTGCGTGTATGCAAATTGGGAGAAATAAAACAGGCAGTGTAGACACTGCAGGGGTGGTGGGGCTTTCATTTCTCCACCAAAGGAGAAATGAAAGGAAGAGAGAGGCTGTGGAAATGTGGGATCGTATTTTGGACAAAAGAAAAACCTCTGAGGACCACAGACTTGGGAATGGGAAGTACAGAGAGAGGTAGTTTCAACTTTGCAAACAGTCTTAGGGGTTAAAGATCAGAGTTTTCAGGGTTGCACAACTTTCATCTGACCAGAGCTGGCCGTGTGCACGTGCCTGTGGGGGGAGAAGAGCCAGCCGCAGGTTCAGTAGCTATTCTCAGGGCGAACTGGGAGAGAGTCATCTCCTCCCTCAAGTACTGTGGTAGGAGGGTGTACTGCTTCCTGCCCAAGGACAAAAGACCCTGCAGGCACCAGCCAGAGGCCCTTTGTTGACCCGGAACCGTGTCCACATGGTGTGGGATCCATTAAGGCACAGAGTTTTGAATCCCAGACGAGCACCCAGGAGTTGCAGGAGGCTGTGGAACAGAACACAGTGACTGCCGTGCTGTTCCGTGAGGGTCACCTGAACAGCGTGGGTTGGGACACCGGGTCCAGGAAGGAGAGGTTGGGGTGTTGCCATTTTTCTCCCCATCACCAACAGGGTGGGAGTTCAAAGAACAGGACGGAGGCCCCCAGCGAAGGCAGGACAGGCTTATACGAACCCCACCCTTTCATGTTTGGTAACCGCTTATCTACCAGAATCAGATTGACACTGACTGAACCAGACAGTCCCGCCCCCAGACCAGCATAGCCACTGGACCCAAGCACAAACAGAAAACTATCCTTTGGTTTTGTGTGTTAGTTTTTTAATTTTATTATTATTACTGTTATTATTATTATTCTTTTCTCTTTTCTTTCCTTCTCTTCTCTGAGGAAAGAATAGCTGAAATGAAGATAAAATTGTGGAAAATGATGAAGCTGCGAAATGGAGGGAAAGAGAATTACTAGACCACTAAGGGAAAATTAGAAACCTAAGTGATTCAATGAAACAAAATAATACCTGTATCATAGGAGTTCCAGAAAAAGAAGAGAAAGAGGTTTATTTGAACAAATTATAGCTGAGAACTTCCTTAATCTGGGGAAGGAACAGACACCCAAGTCCAAGAGGCACAGAGAACTCCCTTCAAAAGCAACAAAAACAAGTCAATATCATGACATATCCTAGTGATACTGGCAAAACACAAAGATAAAGAGAGAATTTGAAAGCAGCTAGGGACAAACGGTCTGTAACCCACAAAAGTAGACACATGAGGGTCATAGTAGAGCTGTTCACTGACACTTGACAGGGAGCGACAGGAAATATTCAATGTGCTAAATAGGAAAAATATGCAGTCAAGAATCCTTTATCCAGCAAGGCTGTCATTCAGAATAAAAAGAGATAAGTGTTTTCTCAGACAAACAAAAACTAATGGAGTTCATGCCCACTAAACCAGCCCTGCAGGAGATCCTAAGGGGGACGCCATGAATAGAAAGCAGCAGAGACTACAAAGGACCAGAGACATCACCACAAGCATGATATTTACAAATAATACAATGACACTAAATCCCTTTCTTTCAATAATCACTCTGAATGCAAATGGTCTAAATGCTCCAACCAAAAGACATAGGGTATCAGAATGGATAAAAAAACAAGACCCATCTATTTGCTGTCTACAAGAGACTCATTTTAGACCTGAGGATACCTACAGATTGAAAGTGAGGGGATGGAGAACTATCTATCATCCTACTGGAAGTCAAAAGAAAGCTGGAGTAGCCATATTTATATTGACAAACTAGATTTTAAAACAAAGTCTGTAACAAGAAGTGAAGAAGGGCATTATATTATAATTAAGGGTTCTATCTATAAAGAAGAGCTAACCATTGTAAATGTTTATACCCCCAATGTGAAAGAACCCAAATATATAAATCAATTAATCACAAACATAAATAAATGTATAGATAACAATACCATGACTGTAGGACCTTAACACTCTACTTAAGCAATGGATGGATTGTCTAGGCAGAAAATCAATAAGGAAACAGTGACTCTGAATGATACATTGGACCAGACAGACCTAACAGATATATTCAGAACTTTGCATCCAAAAGCAGCAGAATATACATTCTTCTTGAGTGCACATGGAACATTCTCCAAAATAAACAACATACTGGGTCACAAAACAGCCCTCAACAGGTATAAAAGGATTGAGATCATACCATGCATATTTTCAGACCACAATGTTATGAAACTTTAAATCAACCACAAGAAAATAATTTGGAAAAGTTCTGAATATGTGGACATTAAAGAACATCCTACTAAAGAATGAATGGGTCAACCAGGAAATAAAAAATAAGAAAAGTAAAAATACATGGAAGCAAATGAGCATGAAAACACAACAGTCTAAATCCTTCGGGATGCAACAAAGGCAGTCCTAAGAGGAAAATACATTGCAATCCAGGCCTATATCAAGAAGCAAGAAAGGTCCCAAACACGGAACCTAACCTGACACTTAAAGGAGCTAGAAACACAGCAGCAAAGAAAGCCCAAAGCCAGCAGAAGAGAAATAAAGATTTGAGCATGAACCTTATAGAATCAAAAAAAAAAAAAAAAAGTAGAACAGATCAATGAAACTAAGCTGGTTTTTTTTGAGCAAATAAACAAAATTGATAACCTCTTAGACTTCTCAAAAAGAAAGGAGACAGAACACAAATAGACAAAATCATGAATCAAAGAGGAGAGATCACAACCAACACCACAGAAATACAACAATTATTAGAGAATATTATGAAAAATTATATGCCAACAAACTGGACAATCTGGAAGAAATGGATAAATTCCTAGACACTGACACACTACCAAAACTAAAACAGGAAGAATAGAAAATTTGGACAGACCCATATCCAGTGAAGAAATTGAATTGGTTATCAAAAATCTCCCAACAAATAAGAGTCTTGGACCAGATGGCTTCCCAGGGGAATTCTATCAGACATTTAAAGCAAAGTTAATACCTATTTTTCTCAAACTGTTCCAAAAAATGGAAGGAAAGCTTCCAGACTCATTCTATTAAGCCAGCATTACTTTGATTCCCAAATCAGACAAAATGTCACTAAAAAAGAAAATTACAGGCCAATATCACTGAAGAACATGAATGCAAAAATTCTCAACAAGATACTAGCAAATCACATTCAACAGTGTATTAAAAGAATTATTCACCATGATCAAATGGGATTCATCCCTGGGCTGCAGGGCTGGTTCAATACTCACAAATCAATCAACATGATACAGCACACTAATAGAAGAGAGGATAAAATCCTGTCAGTTGATGCAGAAAAAGTATTTGACAAAAATACAGCATCCTTTCTTAATAAAAACCTTCAAGAAAGTCAGGATAGAGGGAACATACCTTAACATCATAAAATCTATATATGAAAGGCCCACACCTAATATCATCTTCAGTGGGGAAAAACTTTCTCCCTGAGATCAGGAACACGACAGGGATTTCCACTCTCACCACTGTTGCTTAAGATAGCATTGGAAGTCCTAGCCTCAGCAATCAGACAACAAAATGAAATACAGGCATCCAAATTTGCAAAGAAGAAATCAGACTTTCACTTTTTGCAGGTGGCATGATACTCTAAGTGGAAAACCCATAAGACTCCACCAAAAACTTCTAGAGCTAATACAGGAATTCAGCAAAGTCACAGGATGTAAAATCAATGTACAAAAATCGGTCACATTTCTATACACCAATAATGAAGCAACAGAAAGATATATGAAGGAATCTATCCTATTTACAATTGCACAGGAACCATAAAATACCTAGGAATAATCCTAACCAGAGGCAAAAGATCTATACACTGAAAACTGTAGAAAGCTTATGAAAGAAATTGAAGAAGACACAAAGAAATAGAAAGACATTCCATGCTTATGGATTGGAAGAACAAATATTGTTAAAATGCTGATTCTACCCAAAGCAATCTACACATTTAATGCAATTCCAAGAAAAATAATACCAGCATTCTTCACAAAGCTAGAACAAACTATCCTAAAATTTGTAAGGAACTACAAAAGACCCCGAATAGCCAAAGTAATGTTGAAAAAGAAAACCAAAGCTGGAGGCATCACAATCCCGGACTTTAGCCTGTACTACAAAGGTATAATCATCAAAAGAGTATGGCACAAAAACAGACACATAGATCAATGAAATAGAATAGAGAACCCAGAAATGGACCCTCAAATGTAGGGCCAAGTAATGTTCAACAAAGCAGGAAAGAATATCCAATGGAAAAAAGTCTCTTTAGCAAATGGCGCTGGGGGAGCTGGACATTGTATATATATACAATGGAATACTACTCAGCAATGTAAAAATGAAATCTTGTCATTTGCAACAATGTGGATGGAACTGGATGGTATTATGCCGAGTGAAATAAGTCAGTCAGAGAAAGACAGATATCCTATGTTTTCACTCACATGTGGAATTTGAGAAACTTAACAGAAGATCATAGGGGAAGGGAAGGAAAAATAACTTACAAACGGAGAGGGAGGCAAACCATAGGTCACTCTTAAATACAGAGAACTGAGGGTTGATGGGTATCGGGGGCTCAGGAGGGCAGGGAAAATCATTGATGGGCATTGAGGAGGGCACTTGTTGGGATGAGCACTGGGTGTTGTATGTAAGGGACGAATCATTGGAATCTACTCCCAAAGCCAAGACAACACTATATATGCTGTATGTTAGCTAACTTGACAATAAATTATTAAAAAAAAAAAAAACCAGTGGTCAGGTGAGGCCTTCTGCATGAGTCTTCACCTGCAGATGCCTAGGCTCACGACAGTGTGCAAGTGAGGATGCATCCTCAACATGTGAGAAGGATAGTAAAGAAATCAGGGATACTGAGGCACAATGAGAAAGACTGGAGATGGTGGATGAATATGGAGGAGTAGCCCGGGTCAAATCTGACTGTCACGGGAAGGAGTTTGGATTGTTTTGAGTGAGACAGGCAAACACTGAAAGATTTTGGGTAGGATAATGATGTGGTCAGATTTATGTTTTAAAAGAATCAGTCCGGGGCACCTAGGTGCCTCGTTTGGTTAAGCGTCCAACTCCTAATTTCTGCTCAGGTTATGATTTCGTGGTTTGCGGGATTGAGCCCTGAGTTGGGACTCTTTCTGCCTCTAGCTCTCTGCCCTTCCCCCACTTCTTCTCTCTCTTTCTCTATCTCTCAAAATGAATAAACTTAAAATTGAAAGAAAAAAAGTGGAAAATAAAAGTTCTACCACTAATGCATCATACAAATTTGTGAGCAGAAATCCTTTAAGCCAGTGCTTTAATTTATGGAGTTTTGATGAAGATGAGCACAAAAATGCCTAATTTTACAAAAAATGTTTGCAGTTAAAAAGCTCTTAATGTTAATTTTGTCACTTAATTCTAACAATGTATTATTATCCTCATTTTTTTAGATGCCTAAGAGCAATGTTAAGAGTCTAAACTATAGAGAACAAACTGAAGCTTACTGGAGGGGAGGTGGGCGGGGGATGGGCTAAGTGGGTGATGGGCATTAAGGAAGGCATTTGTTGGGATGAGCACTGGGTGTTATATATAAGTGATGAATCACTAAATTCTATACCTGAAATCATATTACACTGTGTATTAACTACCTGGAATGTAATAAAAACTTGAAACAAAAAGAGTAACATTAAAATAACAGAGCTAGTTTATTTACAACATTAGTCTACTAATGTCCATGGTAATACCAAAGACAAAATTCATGTCAGGTAAACTTAGTTATTGTTGTCATTATATCTGAATGTCTCTCAATCTTGGAAGCAGACATTCCTGTCAGCATAAATAATGCATGCTGTCTGAGATAAATGTGGGTAAAAAAAGGAGATTTGAATTTATTGGTGGAACTAAATAAAAGTTCACTGTTAAACTTCAAAACACATTAGATTGAAATTTTAGAGTAGAACGGAGGGAAAGTGGCCACTACAATGTTTCATTAAGCCAGTACTGGATATAATTAATCAATGCCACAAATCCCTCTCTTCAGATGAGGCTTAGATCGTTCCTCCATTCTGTGGCAAAACAACTGAGAAAATTAGAGGGTTTATTTTTATTGACATATTAATTTAATCAGTACAGTTAATTTTCTGTGTTCCTCTTTACAAAAATTATTTTGAGATTTTTAAAACACGACTTTCTGTCCTTCAATTGGAGATGTATTTTATCAGCTACTGTTTCTTGGTCGTCACTTCTTTTTGTTCAGAACATCTTTCACATGAAAAAGATTTAAGTTGGACATTAATAAGGATGACATTATAAAATAATCCCCCACAGGCATCGCTGTGAATTATCAATTGGCAGTAATTTGCATTATATTGTTTTACAAGGTTTAAATGGGGAAGATTGATGTTTGCATAGAAATGTGCTGGAATATAAGTCCTGAAGGTCCTGAAGAGAATACTTTGCATCAACAGATGGATTTCAAAAATTTTTGCGTGAAGATCAGATCATGACCACATTCATTTGTTCATTCAAGATTCAGCTAGAATGTGTTGTGCCAGGTACTATGCTGAGCTCTGAACATTCGGTGGTGCCCACAGCAAGTACATCCCTCATCCCTACAGTTTTTAACTGAGTTTATACAGCTTATAATTTGGGGAAGAAGCCATCAAATAAGTAAACGAGCTATTAAGTGATGAAATATTGTAGTAGGTGCTTGTTATGGACTGAATGGTGCCCCCCTCTAATTCATATGTTGAAGCCTCCTCCCCCACCCCCTACATGATTATATTGGAGATCGAGCATCTAAGGAGTTGATTAAATGTGGTAATGAGGGTGACAGACAGAACTGGTGACCTTATAAGAAGAGAGACACCAGAGCTCTTTCTTCACCGTGAGAGGACACAGTGGGAAGACAGGTATCTGTGAGCCAGGAGGAGAGCCCTCACCAGAACTAGACCATACTGGCACTCTGATTTCAGACTTCCAGCCTCCAAGACTGTGAGAAAATAAATTTCTGTTAAGCCATCCAAACTATGGTATTTTGTTATGGCAGCCTGAGCTAACTAATACAGTACCCTATAAGAAAAGTATAGATTGATTTGAAAGAATGCAACAGGCCTACTTTAGACTGGGTGATCAGGGAAGGCCTTTCCAAAGAGATTTTAAGGCTGGATCTGAAGAATGAGTAATAACCAGCTGTGAGCAGGGTAGACTGAGGTCATGGGGTTAGTAAAGATTTTCCTCCATTAGGTTTGACTTTGTATGTGTGGATGTATGGACAGAATAACATGTTTGTTATCTTTGTTTTGAAAGCCTTTCTAGTTCTTACCATGACATCACTACATTATTCCTGTTTTAGAGATGTTGTTACACTGAAGAATCATCTGGGAGTTTAAATAGGCACAAAATCACAACATAAATCTATCAGAAGCGTCCAAAAAATGCATTGTTTCCAATGTATTTTCTAGGCCTAA
This sequence comes from Leopardus geoffroyi, assembly GCF_018350155.1. Taxonomy (NCBI): domain Eukaryota; kingdom Metazoa; phylum Chordata; class Mammalia; order Carnivora; family Felidae; genus Leopardus; species Leopardus geoffroyi. Next base: position 99,727,483 of record NC_059327.1, on the reverse strand, counting down.
AATTGGATGGTTTCCCATAGAATTTTCATTTGAATTAATTGTTCAAATGTATTAACTTGGTTACTGAACTTGTTTTACAAATGTCTTTTTTTTTTTTTTAATGGTTCTTAACATTTATTTTTTGAAAGAGAGAGCGCACGCACAGTGCAGAGAGGGAGACACATAATGCAAAGCAGGCTCCAGGCTTACAAATGTCTTTAACCTGACCTTGGCAAGCAATGTAACTCTATGAGTCCTTTTTATTTTCATTTATATAAAACTTTAAAGACAGTTTCTATGTGTCTGTGTCTTTAATTAAAATAAAACCTTATGATCATTTTATTACTTAAAAAATGTCTTAAATTAGGCTCTGCATCTGATACTTTCAACACAAATAAGTTTTAACAAAAAGTAAACCTTGGGGGCACCTGCGCAGCTCAGTCAGTTAAGCATCCGACTCTCGGTTTTGGCTTAGGTTCTGATCTCGCGGTTCATGAGTTTGAGCCCTGCACTGGGTTCTGCACTGACAGCATGGAGCCTGCTTGGGATTCTCTCTCTCTCCCTTTCTCTCTGCCCCTCCCCCACTTGTATTGTCTCTATCTTTCTCAAAGTAAATAAGGAAACTTTAAAAACTAAAAAATAAACCTTGTTTTACCTTGCCCGTAGCATTTACACCAGGTATTAATTTTTTTCCAGCTCTTGACGACTCACTGTCTTTCCATTGTTTCTCTTTTTATTATTCTGAAATTATTTATAAACTGTTAATTACTTTTCACAGTTTCATATTGTACGGTGGTTACAAATGGGAGTCCTGGAGTAGGACATCCTGAAAGCACATCCAGGTTCCACCATTTCCTAATTTTGGCCTAGATACTTCATTTTCATATTCCTTGACTTTGTCATCTTTACAAAGGCGGAAGAAGGGGTACGTTCAAAGTGGGCAGAAGGGGAACTGGCAGTCTCTGCTTCTCGACACCTACAAATACAGAATGAACACATGTCAGTGATTTCACCTCCATTATGTGGGGTCCCGGACCATGGAAAACACCCAGTGCCAGTGACAACGAGCAGCACACTGAAGGAGCGCACATAGTTGTTGAAATGAAAGGTATGTATACCTCAGAGACTAAATATTGCCTTGTTCTCAGAATTTGTAATTCCTAGCATGGTAATGGACGTATGATGAGTGTTTCATAAAGGCTTATTGACCTGTTCTTGTTAACTTAACAAAGTAAATGGTATGTGATTGTTTTTTCTCTTTTTTTGAGTAAACTATATTGATGGTGGAAAGGTGACATTTTAGTCTTAACACAAAATAATTGGATAGTGAATAAGCTTTGATGCCATGATTATTAGATTTGGCTCAATTTTCCCTGAGATGAAATTTGAAGAAGTGCTTTTGATTTATGCTACAATATTTTCTTGTTCTGTTATGGTATTTGTCGTTCAAAAGAGTGTGAGTGATCATGGCAATTAGAAAAAGAGTCAGGGAAGCGTGGGATAGAGAAGTTTGCCCAATTTGCTCTGTGTAGTCCATGAAAGACATTTGGGAGATTGTTGGAAGAAAACTTCTTAATTGGGGAAGTGAAGAGAGACACATCATATGACCTGAATATTTGTAGAGTGGTATCTGTCTTATTCACAGAGTAAGCTTTTCCTGATACATGCACAATAGTAACTGCTACTCAAGCTGACTGAAAACTATTAAAGTCCTGTTGTGTTTGAGACCTTTAGCTAGAAACATGTCAGAGCCACTGACGACTCTGTAGCTAGACTGCCAGGGTCAGGATTCCCCCTTTGGCATTGATAAGCTGTGTAGCCTTGGGGAAGTTAGTTGCCTTCTCTGGAACTCAATTTCATCACTTATAAATTGAAGATAATACTAGTGCCTGCTTATTAGAGTTTATTGAGGATTCAAGCACTTTATAAAATACTAAGAATAGTACCTTGCATATAGCTAGCTCTATAAATGGTGTTCGTTCAGTAAATAACAATGAATATTCATATTAAAATACAAGTGTATTACTATAAGTTATAGAGAAGGAAATTGAAGAATCTTTATCGAGTGCTTCAAATCATTGAGTTGAGTTCATGGGAGAATGGTTCCAATCCAAAGCTTCTAATTTCCAAGCCTGTCAGCCATATGTGTGCCTGCTTGTTTCTAATTAAGCCGCTCAAATTTAGAAATTCTCTGCCTCACAGGGCTGGAGTGTAAAAAGAATTATATATAGCTTTACAAAGGATAAATTCAAAGATCTTTGAAAAGAGCTGATCTGTATGTGTAACATAAGGGATACTCCCAAGAATGTGGTGTGCTGCCTCACTGTGATCCACATAGAAACGCATGTGACCTTTTCTCTAAGAAGGAGCAAAACGCATTAGGGACAAAAAATGTCCAGCTCATAGGAAAAAGACATAAAATTAGATACGTCATTGAAATAAAAAGCGATAAACTATTTGCCACTTAAAATTCCTTTTGGAATAAGCAAGATATAAATCAATGACAAATGAATTAAATTATTTATTACAAAATACTTCAAAGAATACTTTTCAAATGTATAAATTAATAACGACTTTGCAAAGGTCAGAACAAAGCAAACAAAGAATTCCTTGGGCAATCTTGACGTCTGTGAATTAGTAGTCTGTGCTGCTGTTTAGCCCCTGTATCAAGAAGCTTGGAGAACCAGAGCTGACGTTCAGAGCCCGCTGAGCCAGATGGAGCTGCTGAGGCTGAAACCTCACGCTGAGAGGCTCATCTGATTGTTGCAAAAGAACAGCTTCCTAACTGCTTGCCCTGACTCGTGTTTCCCATTGATGATATTGTGAAAAGTATACCTCTAGATCCCAGAGATGTATTAAAATAAGCGAGAAACCTAACAGACCTTGAGGTACTATTATCTATCACCAAAAGAGTGAAATACACAAACAAAATATTACGATTCTTGACACAAGACATAAATATGTTACCTTTATGTGAAAAGTAGCACGGAACTGGAATTGAAATAAGACTCACATCTATGTCACTTTAACCAGTTCTCAGTTTAATAAATTTGGATAATATTCTCTTTCTCATTCCTGGCCTCGCTTTAAAAAAAATTATTTGAGTATAGCTGGTACAATGTGACTCTAGTTTCAGGTGTACAACAGAGTGATTCAACTTCTGTTTATGTTATGCTCTGATCACTGTAAGTGCAGCTACCATCTGTCACCGTACGATGCTCTTATAATATCATTGACTATATTCCCAATGTTGTGTCATTTATTCCTGTGACATATTCATTCCATAACAGGAAGACTTGCTTTCTTGATATCCTTATTCTTCTAATATGTTTTAGTGCATGTCCTCTACAATTTTACGGGCTGGTAGAGGCTAGCCAGACAAAAAAAAAAAAAAAAAAAAAAAAAAAAAGAAAAAAAAAAGAAAGAAAAAACAAAGGTACAAGTCACTTTAAGTGTTGAGAAATTGTTTCAGTAAAGGCATCTGACACATTATTATACTGAAAGCATTCGAAAGCTGAATAATGCCAAGTGCTGGCAGAGCCATGTGGATATGGGAACTCTCAGCCATTCTAGAGAACAGTCTGGCACTATTTGGAAGAATTAAGTATAAACATGTCTTATAACTTAGCAGTTCTACTCCAGGGTCCACATTCCAAAGTTCTTGCATGTTTATGATGGGGCATTGAGGAGCATTGTCCTTGTAGCATTTGAACATGTGTGAGGTGAGTGTGTATGCATGACAGTGTGTGTGAAAGCACTTGTGTATGTGTATGTGAATAGGTATCTGTGTGGGTGTGAATGTACACAAGTGTGGGTACAAGTGTGTGTGTGTGTGTGTGACCACAAGTTCTATAGGCATCCCAAATGGCCAGCACTGGGAGAGTGGACACACCCCAGACTATATATAACCATTAGCTATAATGGATTACCCAAAGTGGGAGTAAGTAACTTAGATGGATCTTAAATACAGAATATTTAGTGAAAAGTTAAGAAATGAGACTTTAAAATAATATATTTGCATATATTTGAAAGCACATGTGCTCACGCTATACACATTGGGTAAAAATATACAAATAAAAACAATTCCCATTAAACAGGATGAAGAGTTGCCATAATTGCATATGGTAGCACTAGGGACATGAGTGACTGAGGAGCTAACAGTTAATGAATAAATACCTACAGCAAGAGAGGAACTTTGTTTGGACCCATGATGATAATGTGGCATGAAATAAGGTCCAAGAAATAAAAGCATTTGACAGAGGGAAAGTTTTAAGATATGGTCTGCATCACAAAAGCATGACTTCAAAGTGAAGTCCTGGGAAGGTGAAGGGTCAGAGAGGCAGACAGAGCCTGGATGACGCAAGACCTGATCTGTGTTTTCATGTTTGCACGGGATTCTGAGGTTTAGGGGGAGGATTTTCAGCCAGAGAGTGATATGTACTTTTTTGTACTTTAAACTATCCTCTCTCTAACCGGGGGGAATCCATCTATATTTAAGGCCAGTTCAAATCTCATTTCATCTGCAAAGTCTTTTCTTAGTCCAATTCTAAATGAATTGCATATAACCTTTTCTGTAAACCTCTGTAGCATTTAGTATTTCCCTATGCATTTAGCTTGTTTGTTTGTTTGTTTATTTATTTTGAGAGAGAGATATAGGGAAGGGAGGAGGAGTGAGAGAGGGAGAGAGAGAATCCCAAGCAGGGTCCACACAGAGCACGGAGCTTGACAGGGGCTTGGTCTCATGACCCTGAGATCATGACCTGAGCTGAAATCAAGAGTCAGATGCTTAACCGACTAAGCCACTGAGGTGCCCCTAGCTTATCCTTTCTTATAATTACAGGTCGTTTCCTTACCTTTCCTTTTGATTCTTAGTAAAGTAGATCATACATTTATAGATGGCGGAAAATGCCAAATCATCTGGCATTTAGTAGAGATGAAAATAAGTTGAGTCACACGGGATATAGTTTAAAGGTGGGAGAGGAAGTTCTGAAGTAGAATGGCTCAGATTTAGGCAACAAATCACATAGGGAAGTACAGGGGTCTCCCTGGGGCATGTGATCAAAGAAGAAAGCAATTCAGTGAGGGTTAGAGGGGCCGAGAGTAAATATAAAGGGGAATTTTGTTTTCAAGGTGTGATTTTTGATTTCATAAAGAAACTCCTAGTCTTCTGAGAATTATCTTGGGCTCATGAGCACAGTCTCCAACCCCTTGGGTTTTCATTTTATGTTAATAGTTCTGATAATCTGGATTGAAAAATGTAGCTACTACTGAATTAGTCAACTACGATGCTAAGACAATGTCTCCGGTTATCTTTGGACAGATGATACAGCCTTCAAAAATATGGAATGCACATTCCAGGCATACACCGAGTCCCTTAATTATTTGAAATATAAGGTTAATACTCATGATTAGTTAAAAATATTAAAGGAAAAGTTTCATTATTTGTTTGAATTTCATTGATTAGATTGCATATTTTGAAAATTCCTAGATCCATAACTTTAAAGCACATTTTTGCTGAAGTCTTTTATAAATAAAATGAATGTTTGGTAAATCGATTTCTTAGTGGAATCTTTTCCTGCCAGCTCAACCACAGAATTCAGAAATAAATATGAATTTCATGTAAAAACTTTCCAAAAGGTTTTGTTAGTGCAGTAGTAAGTCCCAAATGCTTTGGCAACAGGCCCATGAAAATGTTTGTTAGTTATCTCCCCATGTCCCAAAGTTCCCACCGTCTCTTCCTGCCCCACCTCTTTCTCCTCTAAACCTTCCTATCAGCTAGGAATTCTCATGGGTTTTCAGTGGCTTTCTACTGAAAATGTTTATAAAAACTTTTGTGTAGTTTAGTGATACGTGCATTTTCGCAAATCTGTGTTTGGTCATGTATCCCTAGCAGTGATATGCGTCTGCACAAGTATTTGAGGGAGTAGCCCCTTTGCACTGTGCGCTATTTCCCAGTACAAAGGCAGCCTTTGCCAGATTTAGTTCCAGCAAAGTGGAGGGCTGCCCAAGCATTTGCTTCATTTGGAATATTCTGGTAGTCAAATATTTACATGGAGCCCCCAATTCCTCTGGCTTGAATCTTTTATATTATTTCCAGTGGACTGTCTATTTACAAAACCATTTAGTTTGGATGGTGGGACCCGGTTTATGAGAGGAGGCAGTGAAAGCACCATTATTGGTCTCTGTTAAAACAAGATTGGCCAACACGCTGGGAGCTGTACAAACAGAAGAAATCTTGCCCATTCTAAAGTGTTCTTATTTCTTCATAAATTTCTCTTCACAACACACTACAACACGCTGCTTTTTCAAATCAGCTCTTGGAATGGGTTTCCGAAAGCTTCCTGAAGTTGGGACTGATGAGGGCTACTTGGGACTGTGTTGAGTAATTTTATTTTTTTTTATTTTTTTTATTTTTTAAATTTTTTTTCAACGTTTATTTTTGGGACAGAGAGAGACAGAGCATGAACGGGGGAGGGGCAGAGAGAGAGGGAGACACAGAATCGGAAACAGGCTCCAGGCTCTGAGCCATCAGCCCAGAGCCCGACGCGGGGCTCGAACTCATGGACCGCGAGATCGTGACCTGGCTGAAGTCGGACACTTAACCGACTGCGCCACCCAGGCACCCCTGTGTTGAGTAATTTTAATAGAAAGACAAAAATTAGCTGTTTAGGCGCCTATGACCATGATGTTAAAATATTTGAACACTTAGTATGAATTCAGAGGATCACATTTTAATTAAGGACCTATTGCTTCAAATGCAATTATCTCACTGACACTGCAAAGCCAATATTCATAGGCATTCTGTAGACAAGGATTTGTTATGTGGAAGAAAGAACAACATGTTTTGTGTAATATCTTCTTTCATATTCTGGGTTAATATAATAGACAAGTGCTAAGTACATTATCTGCCAAATGCAAGTATAATTCACACAGATGAACTGCAAATATCTGATTAGGTTAATGAACTGATTTAGGTAGTGTTGCTGCATGAGAGATTTACAGACTAAAGAAAGTTCTGCTCTGAGGACAGAAGATCATGTCCAACTGCATTAAAGATACTCAATTACGCACACATTTAAAAATAGCAGGGAGCATACCGACGTTTATCTACCAGCATTAAATAATACATTGTCCACATTATGTAGTTCATTCTGATGCCCTGTCCTTTAACCTGACAACAAAGTTTGCTAAGTAAGTAATTTAACGATTGCTGCTTGGTCAGAACAAAGTGCCACTAAGAGATACTGTCTCTGTAATGGAGAGACATTTGTCTGCATAAGAGAAATAATAACGTTGACCCTATGATTTTATATTTTTCTTTAGAAACGATACTCAAGTATACCAATAGATTTAATGAATTTGCAAATTAAAAAAAAAACTATGGATATAGATTTTTAAATTAAACTCAGCTTCTTTTTATCTTAAATCATCTTCTAAGTGCAGTCATGTCTTTGATCTAAATTCTTTCAATAATCCTGTAGTACTTTGCGTATGTTTCCACGGCAGCGTATTATCATCTTATATTATAATTTTCTTAACTAAATCTGCTACCAGATTAGAGAGTTGAGCTTTCCGTGGCAGGAAACTATAAACTCACTCTTTACTTTCAATTCAATACAGGATCTGGAACATCGTAGGAATGATACATGTTTCATAAATGTTGAATACATACTGCCTTGCAGAACACAGTTACTTCCTGCTCAGATATGCATATAGTGAGAAAAAAACTTCATTAATTGCTTCGCCGATATAAATGTGGTGCTCCATCATCCATTAATTTGTGTTAAAGAAAGTAAAATAAATAAAAGGAAATACTGATACCAGTTTGACCTGCTCTCTCTTGAACTTTCTAATAAATGTCACTCTCAGAGTTTAGACAAAGCAGGTCCTTGAAGCAGGAGTTATGCAGTCTTTAAGTATTAGACCCAGGAAACCTTACATTTCTTGCAGAACAGTAAACTTGCTTCACCGATGACCTTAGGACGGCACATAAATATTATTCTTGGTTTTTTTGATAGCAGTGGAGTGCACAATTCATGCCTTGCTGTTCTTTAAAGCATTTTAACAGATATTTCCATGGGTAATGTTGGCTTTTTCCTTTTCTGCTTTATAAAAAGAATAACTTGGCACTTTTGAAAATTAAGCTTCCTGGGCTATCCCTTAAAGACTTTTTTAGAGGACCAGAAATTTGGATTTTTACAAGCCCCCCTAGCTGATTCTTACTTAGGCAAGTTTAATAAATGCCGGGCAAATTGATTTAAAACTGTTTCTCTTTTTTAACTTCTTAGGAGGTAATTGGCATCTGTTGATGGGGAAGAGAGTGGAGGAAGAGAGAGAGAGAGAGGGAGACTAAGAACATACCCATTCTTATGAGGGTGAAGGAAGACATCCCCAAGCACCAGCACAGTTGGTCATCTGCTATCTGCTGTCACTTGGCATAACCTTTCTGGAGGATTTATAAAAACAAATAAGAATCCTTAAAATGGCCCAAAATATATTTTGACCCTTCTACTAATTTATTTTAAATCAGTCATTGTGACATTGTGCAAAGATTCAGCTAGAAAGATGTACACTGGTATGGTTTTTAATAATAAATGAAACATTGGTAATGATGTGAATGTTCGAGTATTTGTTTAAAGGAAATATGGTACAACACTAGACTTCTCTTTCCTGACCTTGAAGTAGGTTACGTTCTCTACACTCCCAGCACTATGTGCTTCCTAGTACGCAGCATGCATATTCCTTTGCTTAAATTTGTTTTTTTTCCATTACACTACAAACCCCAGAGTGACAGAGACTGAGTTATTATAGCTGTAATACTTGGAGTTTGAAAACCAGGTAACTTGACAAAAAATATGTTAAAATGATAAAGAGGACCCATATGGTCAGAAACTATTATAGAAAAATATTTATTTTCTCAGAAAGTTAATGATGTGTTCAGTTGTTCAAGAACAATTATAAACCAACACTTCCAGTGTGCTCCTGCCTTAGGTGAAAAGATATGTGCATGAAAATTTGCAAGTTTAATTACCAGAAAGATAACATTGGTTACATTGTAGGCTTGCATTTATTGTTAAATTTTGTGTTTTGTTTTCAAATTTTCCTACCTCTAATCATTAAATTGTCTTTAATAAGGACATATCAGCTTTGTAATAAGATAAAAAAAACACTATAATATTTTATTTTTTTAGCACCATAACATTTTAATTGATAGATACTTCTGCTTGAAATTGGGTATTTAAAGAAAGACAAAGAAGATGATCATACTAGGTCTCAGTCCTTTAAATGAGGGGAGTTCCGGGGATGTGGCATATGATAGTGGTGAGCAGGTCTGAGGGTAGGAGAGCCGAATGCTATGGACCACATGTGGGAACAATTTTTACAACAAGAGAGCAGAGTAACTCATGGTCTTGACTATGGGAAGCAAGAGGATGTGACTTCAGCTTCCTATTCCGAAGTATGTAGTATGTAAGAGAATAAATAGTGACCATTTGATAAAAGTATTTGGAATTTATTTTAAAGCTGAGATATCACACAGACACATGCACACTTATATTACCCTGTGTATGTATATGTTGGCAGTTTCTATCAACTGTCCTCTTTCCATCAAGGATATGTGATCATAGAAGGACTGAGTGTTGTTAGCTTATGTTCTACCAGAAGCAAAGCCTGAAACAAAGGCTTCCATGCAGTGGTGTTTTTGGGAAGTGATACTGGGGAGCAGGATCAAGGGATGGGAAGGGGAAGGAGTGATGTGATGAGTTGGCCACCATTGTAGAAACTAGTGCCCAGTGTCAAAGGACCCTCTATGATGGTCTATGGGACCTATCTCAGAAATAAATATCTGCCCATCAGTTCTTTCTTTCATTGGCCATGGGTGATCTACATGCACATGAATTCCCTTACTCATACTGGGGTTGTGAGTCCATGAGAGGTGATTCATTCCATGCCATGTTCGAAAAACTCAGGACAGAAAGCAAAAGGTATGTGGCGCAGTTTTAAGGTTGCGCCTGCAAAGAGATGCCTGGAGTCTGTTGAAGTTTGCATGGGCCCGGTTGCTGCAGCAGGGGCTGGAATGAGGTGGGGCTGCGAGGGTGTAAGGAGGTACATGAGGTATCCAATTTACAGGCACTTAGCAAAACACAAACTGAAATTACAATGTAATTCTAGGTTTCCACTCTCCATCCTGTTGCCTTACAAGACATACCCTTATATTTAGCTGGATTACTTAGACAAATAGTCACATGACATAATTAGGGTGCTTCTTGCACATGCGGTGTTTTTCAATGCCTTACAGAAAGTGCTCTTGTCAGGTGGATGAATGACAAAAAGGTGTCCTGTTCTACAGGCACCTCAGTCCCATCCCAAGAAGTAGTTTTTGTCATGTTCACCTAACGCATCCCTTGAACAACATGTTGAATAGCGAAGGATAAGGCAAATAGTGTTAAACTAAACAAATGGTGTGAAAAGCGCAGTGTCTATATTAAATGGATAACGCTTCATTATGAATACATAAACTAAATGGATTCAAATTTGATTGCTTAACTTCTATTAGAATATTGGTAAAATTTTTTCTTAAAATTTTTAAGTTAGGTTGTTTTAAATTAGTTCGTGTGCATCAGTTTTTTTTTTTTCTTTCACTAGATTATAATGGATTGATAAAAAAATCTTCCCCTGAATGAAGCAAAAACATGTGATTCTCTCTTGAAGTGTCACATCAGTCAAGCTCCTCCGGTTCAGGCTCAGAGAGTTTTGCAGGGAGAGGTGATGTTTTAACGAACTGACTACAAACAGCCTCTACACTCTTAAAAGGCTTGATGTTTTGTTTGTTTATATCTGTATTCAGAAACATACATCATCAAGCACTCTCATCAACATGTATGCCTGTAGATTTTGGTAATTTAATTTTTGATTGTTGAATTCAGTTAGGAAATAATGAATAAACCACTATATTTGGGGCTAAAAGCCTCCTCATTATAATTTTAGAAAAGTATTCTCTTATTAATAGTAGGCACTCTAAGCAAAAATACTCACTGTTCCACTGAATATTTAAATGATGCCTGTTACCAATAACTCTGTGTATACAATGGATCCAAAAATTTTAAATATCCCAGTACTTACTTGCCTTCTTTCTCTTTCTTTTTCATTCTCTCTCTCCCCCTCTTTCAACATGTGTAAATACATTCTGTGTGTATTTGTATGGTCATCTACAAACATACACTTTGAAACTGAACTTAATGACTTAACAAAAGATTTAGCTACTATCGACCCTCTAGAAAGTACTACCACCACCACTACATTAACTTACCAGCTGCTGATGTGATGTGAAACATGAGTATTTAGTGGGATACACAGAACAAGTCCTCCAACTTTTTCTTACATGGGAAACAAAAAGCAATCCCAGAGACTACTGAGTTACCTCCTCTGTGTGCGTGTATGCGTTCTTTTCAGGCATTTTTACTAGGTACAATTATCTTAATATTGGAAAGTCATTTTCAATACCTATGTATTAAAATATATCAGGTTTTATTTATTTATTTATTTATTTTTTTTTTTAAATTTTTTTTTTTCAACATTTATTTATTTTTGGGACAGAGAGAGACAGAGCATGAACGGGGGAGGGGCAGAGAGAGGGAGACACAGAATCGGAAACAGGCTCCAGGCTCTGAGCCATCAGCCCAGAGCCTGATGCGGGGCTCGAACTCACGGACCGCGAGATCGTGACCTGGCTGAAGTCGGACGCCCAACCGACTGCGCCACCCAGGCGCCCCAATATATCAGGTTTTAAAAAGCAATGTTAAAAATAAGCACAAAGATTATGTAGGTTCTATCATACATGTGAATCAAAGGGATATGACAGTTTGTATTATTAAAATCCATAAAACTTTCACAAACTAAACCATTCAAATACTTGAAAAAACAGAGTCCCTTAATCTTTTACAATGTTTACTGTTGTTCATACTTAATTCTTTGCTATAAAATATTAATTGGCATATGGTTTTTGAAATTAAGATTTTTTGAGATAATTGCTTGCATATCCCTGCCAGGAATGACAATGTCATGCAATGGAAGGAATGATGGCTTAAAGATTCACAAAAACTGAAATGCAGTCCTCACTCTGCTTCAAGACCACTGTGTGCATTGCCAAGTCACTGAACCTCTCTGGGTCATTTTCCTGATCTGTGAATGTGTCAGACTGATAAATTCCAACACTTCATTCAGCTCTACTCTTCTTCATATACTTGGTTCTGATAGGTGCCTAAAGTTGGGAGTAGCTAAAGAATAAGGAAATACGTTTCGTCACTCTATTTTGTTCCCTTTCTCTTGGACTTCATGCCTTGCCCTGGCACCAATGATATTATTATATTACTACTACTAGTAGTAATAGTAATTATTATTATAGCAATTGTCAACTGGATGCTCAATTTGTGCCAAGTTCTGAGCTGAGTCCTTTGTTTACGTCAACTCATTTACTACCCCAGCACCGTCTGAGTGAGATCCTATTAGTGCTATTACAAAACTAAGTAAACTGAAGCACAGAGTTCAGCATTCCTCTGAAGCTTACACAATCAGTGTTAGAGCAGAGCTGTGCTTGACATCTGGTTCCAGAGCCCATTCTCTTAACTGTTAACTAGTGGGCACTTTGCCAGCCTGGGGGGCAGGTGGGGCAAGGGCTGCAATGGCCAGAAGAGCCTCTATCCATCTTAGATTTCAGCCAGAGATCCCTAAGTCTGCCACACCCGACACATGGCTATGTGTAATGGGCAAAGTTTTAAGAGGTCAAAAAAAGTTGAGGAAAGTGCCTTGTAGACAGTTTCTGCTTTCGTTTTTGCTTTCATGACTGTAGACTTGGTTGCCCTTGGGCTCTGGGTTGGCCTTAGAACAATTGTGCAATAATCCTGTACCTAAGTTGGGAAAGACATGAATGGGAGCCGAAACTAAATATTTACAATTTTCCTCTAGGCCGTTTTCTAACTCTAATACTTTTGAAACTCCAGGACATTGACCTACTAATAGATTTTAAACGAATTTAGTGGCCTGCAACCAGCATTTAAAAAAAAAATAGAATAGAATTAAAAGTTTCAGAGTTCATTATAAATAGTAAAGATAAATACTTTTTTTTTTTTGAAACGTTTGTTTCAGGAGTGAGTGTGTGTGTGTGTGTGTGTGTGTGTGTGTGTGTGTGTCTTTCCTGGATTATAAAATGAAAGATATTTCTCATTGTAGATAACATTCAGAAAGGTTTGGAAACTATCTGTTTAACATAAGGTAAAAAGGTGAAAAGTGTGAAAATTAACCCACTGTGTTTTACAAGATGATGAGGAATGTTCTGTTTATACATCATGAGAATTTAAACGTGAAACAATTATACCTTCTCCACCTAGATATAAACTCTTCCTTAAATGAAGTCATTTCAGTGATCTTCGCCAAGAGGAAACAAAACATTATTGTTCTCCTACCAAGTGGATCTGTAGGAAGATCTAAAAATGTCAATTTCCTTCTAATCTATTTACCTTTGAAGAGAGTTTATTGTTTGGGTATCTTCCTCTTTTAATTTTTTTTTCGTCAAGTTTTTGCTGTCATTTCTTCCCCCAAATGTACTAACAGAATGCACAACTTCTCCCAAACATCACCAACCATCACATTTCTTGTATAATAGTAATTTTAGTAATTATTTATTTTAAAACAAGAAAACAATACACAGAAATAGCGAGAGTATTGGGAGTCCGGGATGATTTGTTTCTGAATATCTATTCCACTTACCAGCTATGTCACCTTGTGTAATTCTCTGAAGATCCCCAAGCCCATTTTCTTCATCCAGGAAAGGAAGTGTGTAACAACAACCCTCCCACGGCCATCTTTACAACCCCCCATCTCCGCACCACTGCACTAGCCCCCTGGTGGCCTCCCGGCTTCCACCCTTGCCCCCTTCCCAGGCTGGCTCCACTCAAGGAACAGAGTGCGCTTTTAGAACCCTTTATCAGGTCGCGCCAATTTCCTATTCAGAACTCCAGTGAGCGTATTCGTGTATGATTTAGTTCGGGTTATGTGTCCCATCATCTCCTGACTTGCTCGCCTTGACTCATTCCGTTCTAATAATTCTTGGCCCTCTTCACGTTCCTTTTTCATGTTCCGTGACTGCTTTGAGCTCATTCTCACTTTGGGGCCCCTCCACCTCCCCTCTCCGCATGTTCCATTTTCTTCCAGATATTTGCATAGCTCACTCCCTTGTGTCGTTTCTGTAGCTGGTAAAATGCTGCTTCCTTAAAATACATCACTGCTTCCTTCATCCTTTATTCCATACTTGCTTTAATTTCTTCTTAGCACTTACCGCCAACGTTATGTCACATAATTGTTTGTTTATTGGTCTGTTGTTTCTCCTATCTCATTACAATATAAATTTCACGAGGGCAGGGATTTTGTCTTATTTACTGCTTTGGGCATAACTGCCAAGCCTTGCCTTTTACATTACAAGTGTTAAATAGTTGTTAAATAAATATTTTAAAAAATTCAGTCCCTTAAAAGATTGATATGTCGAGTAAATAATAATTGATAAAAGTATCTGTCATGATGCTTGGCATAAAATCAGCATTTAATAAATGACAATTATTTCTGTCATTAAAGCTAAATTTTATTTTCCCATGTACTGTGTAGGTATCACCAGGATGAAGCATATGAGATATATTTTTTTTCTGTATCAGGATGCTGTGATGGTTAATTTTCTGTATCAACTTGTCTGGGAATTGGTGCTCAGATATTTGGTCAAACATTGTTTTTAGATGTTTTTGTGAGGGCGTTTTGGATGAGATCTGCATTTAAATGGATAAACTTTGAGTAAAGCAGATTGCCATCATAATGTGGGTGGATTTCATCTACTCAGTTGAAAGCCTGAAACCAAAAGGATAACATCCACTGAACAAAAGAGAATTCCCCAGCAGGTTGCCTTTGGACTTCAGCTGCAACTTTGGCTCTTCCTAGTCCTACAACAGACTGCCTTTGGACTCAAACTGCGACTCTTCCCTGAGTCTCCAGCCGGCCTGCTTCCCGCGTCAGATTCTGGATTCACCAAAAGTACACAAGTACATCTGCCAATTTCTTAAAATAAATCCTCTTCTGTATATACACACATATCCTATTGGTTCTGTTTTTCTGGAGAACCTTGGCTTCCAGCTGCAAGTACACTTCACCGTCCAGTGTCTACTATGTCTATTATCATCAGAAGTAACACCGTGGGGATTTGTTTTCTCATAATGCAATGTATTGCCTGGCAGCTCAGGGATGGCAGGGCTGTGGATTAGCCTTTCTGCCAGTCTTGATTTTCCCTGCCAGTGACAGTTTGGCAGTGCACTTCCAAACAATTGGGTCCACACAACCACATTAAAGGTAGGGAGGTGCGAATGGTGCTTCGAACAGTTTTTTCTTTTGTCAAGGAGGAAGATCTTTGTCAGGACCCTCCCCAGTTCCTTCTTTTTGTGTCTTATTGCCTTGAATTTATTCACATTTCTATATCTTATCTGCAAGGGAAGCCGGGAAATGCTACGATAGCAAGGAAGAGTGGTGGGAAAAGAGCTGTTGGTAGGCAGCTACAGCACTGGCCATGTGTGATAAGAAAATACATCACAACACGATGAAAAAAGTGTAGGATTGATTCTACATGAGTCAGACTTGGGATATAAAATTTGATTGGTGCATAGCCACAAATTTGATGGTTTACACAAGAGAGATTTATTGTCTCACAATTTATGTGGATCAGAAGTGTGAGCACAGCTTAGCCAGTCTCCCCTACTTAGGTTTCAGGAGGCTGAAGTCAAGGTGTGGACCAGGGCTGCAAGCTCATCCTCAGTGCAAGGTCCTATTCCGAGCTCCTGAGATTTTGGCAGAACTCGTGTGTGTGTGTGTGTGTGTGTGTGTGTGTGTGTGTGTGTGTGTGTTTTGTGGTTGTGGTTGTTAAGACTGAAGTTCCCTGTCACATGGCCCCGTCCACACATGGCATTGGCCTCTTGAAGGCTGACAAGAGTGCACCCGTTGCTGTGGCTGCATCTTCCAGCGTCTTACTTCTAGACCCTCTTTAAAGGCTTCTCCTGATTGGGTCCGGGGTTATCTCCCTTATAATTAACTTAAAGTCAACTGATTGGGCCTTTAGTTATGTCTGTCCAATTTTTTCACCTTTGCTATCTAACGTAGGAAAATCACAGGAGTGACTTACTGTCACCTTTTCCACATTCCTTTGGTTAAAAACCAGCTATAGATCCCTCTCTCATTTAAGAAGATGGGATTCTTCTTAAGATGTGGATCCATGGAGGTCATCTCAGAATTATCCCTACTGGACCTGGCTTCACACTTCAGTTCCACTGCTTATATCTGTATAACCTTTATGTAGTTACTTCCCCAAGGTTCATATTTTTCACACATAAAATGGGGTCAATTAACTAAAGGGATTGCTTAAGCATTAACTGCTACAAGTATTCAAATACGTTGGGGAAGTGAGGGTGGGGCTGACAGTTGCAACCCTCTAATTATGTGGGTGGTTCCCTTGGCACCCAGCCCCCATCCTTAGAGGTTTTCCAAAAGTCACCTCATTAACATAAACACTAGTGTGGTTAAAGGGGGCCTGTTATGAACAACAAAAAGACACTCATTTCACCTTTGTGTTCTGGAGCTATTTCAGGAATTGGAAAGGAAACTAAATATTATAACAAAAGATGCCTTCATGCTTCTTATATAGAAAATTACAAGGGTTATAGATAAGAGTTATGTGCCAGGAATAGTAGAAGACCAAATATATATTTCCGATTATAAATCATGACATAAATGCATAGCTTAGTAGTTGGCATGTGGAATGCAAATGTTACTCTCCTGTCTAACCATCTACAGAGTTGTTAAATAAGATGAAATATGTAGAATGCTCAACTCAGTATCTGGTCTATAGAAACAATACAATAAATATCAATTTACTCTCCCTTTCATTTTTACATGATGCCATTTTAGAGACATGCTGCTTTTTCTTATGAAAAAGAAAAATGATTTGTAGTATATTTCTGAGCCAGTTATCTAATTTTTATGAGGTTTATAATCCTAATTGTATCATAAAAAATCAACATTAATCTGTTTGATCTTCTGATACTATTTAAATTGAAAAGTTTTTTATTGTAAGATTTCTTCAAAAACTACAAAATTGTCTGAATTTTTATAGCAAGTGCTTCATTCTATATGATAATATTTCTGAATGTTTTCAATGTTAAAAAATATTTTGCTAAACAATTTGGAAAGAAAATACTATTATAAATACGAACTATTTCAAATGTTTAGTTACTTTTTAAAAAATGTCACCTACTTGCAAAAAAATTAAAATAGCTCACAGCAAGAATAAATGGTAAAAACATTTTTTGAAAAAAATTGAAAAAGGAAAATCAGAGACTATTTATTTAGAGAAAAAAATGACATAAATGCCCCACAAAAGTTGTTACTGAGAGAGAATACAATTTTTAATTCTGTGTTTCTTAGCAATTGAAGGGAGGTGAGGAGCAATGAGTCAGATCATTAATATTCTCTTAATAGTCTTATAAAAAGAAATATATATATATATATATATATATATATATATATATATATATTTAAACTCTTCTAGGATGGAGAATTAATTATTTTTTCAGGTTAGTATGCCTCTGGCCTGACCTAGTGTCTTGACTTTGAGGCCCTAAATACATGTTTATTGAACTGAACTGAGCTGCCACACAACTATATTTCATTTGACAATTAACAGAGAAAGCTATTGTGTTGGTACTGATATAAAGGACACCAATAAATGTGACAGTTAAGATATTTTGATGTAGATTTGAGAAAATGCAAAAATGTTTTTCATAGAGTAGTTTCTCATGTATAGTATATAGATTTTCACCTTGAGAAAGCCATTTCTTTAAGGAGCTAAGCATGGTCTTCGAAATTTTTACTCAAATATAGTATTTTAATTGAATACTTATTTATAGTTAGAATTGGATAAAGCATTGAGGATTTAAATGTTTTAGATCTGGCCCTTGCATTCTAGGAATTTATAAGGCAACTAATTTGGGATTGGCTTCTCTGATATGAGAAGCTATGATATGTTGACATTCTCGAGAAGTTTGACTAAGGATGAGGGAATATAGTTTGTATCTGTTATTTTGTTAACCAAACCTAATACATATTTCAGCCTGACTAAAAGTGCTTTCAAATTCTGCACAGAAGGGTATGCCTGTAAGTGAATCCAAAATTGCCCACAAAGAAATGAAACTGCTTGAATTCTTGATTTTGATCCCAAGGTCTGTTCCATAGAAAAAAGAGAAGTTGGCCTAGCTAAAACAGCAGGTGTTGTCACCTGGCCATTCCAATCCTTAAAGATCCTCAGTATGGCTCCCAAAGTGATTTGCTTTTGAATATCATATAGTAATGATCTTACCAAAATAAGTTAGTAGGAGCATATACACCCACACTTGACTTCATTTACTGGATTAGTGTTACTGTTGGTACTTGAAATTTGGAGACTATACAGCCAAAGTCAGTAATTTTTGTTGCTGTCCCTTTTCTAGCAAATAGTCAACAGATTTGACTTCTCCTGAAGGATTATTGGATTCTAATAGTAAACTATTGTCAACAGCATTGAAAAAATAAGTGGGCATGTGTGGTAGACAAATTCTAAATAGCTTCCTAAGATTATTGGTGTTTCTATACCTTCTCCTAGTTACTCAGTGAACACTAAGCAGGTACTGCTATGAACTGATTTTGTAGATATAATTTAGGTCTCAAATCAGCTGATATTATTCTAGGGAGATTATTCATGTAGGCCTGATCTAATCACATGAGGTCTTTAAAATCGGGAAGTTTTCTCTAGCTGGTTGCGTAAGAAAAAGTCAGACACATTTTAGCTGGCCTAGAAGATAAAGCAAGCATCCAGGTTGCGATGGGCATCTTGCAAGAAACCGGAAGAGGCATCTAGGAGAAGGGAGTGGTCCATGGCCAATAGCTAAAGGAAAAAAATATGGCCTTCATTTCTACAACCACAAAGTAATGTGTGAGGAGATCTAGAACTTCAGATGACAGCCATAGCCCCCACCAACATCTTGATTTTAGCCTGGTGACACCCTGAGCAGAGAATCCATCCACGGTGTTCTAGATTACTGTGAGGTAATGAATTTGTGCTGTTTCATGCTGGTAAGTGTGTAGTCATGTGTTACACAGCATGCCTTTTAATACAAACTCATAAAACATGGGTATAATTAATCTAACAAAGAATCAAATTATTAGCTACATTAAGAGGGGATAATAAGTTTCAGCTACTTTACAGTTTTTAGAATTTGTG
Source organism: Leopardus geoffroyi (assembly GCF_018350155.1). Lineage (NCBI taxonomy): Eukaryota > Metazoa > Chordata > Mammalia > Carnivora > Felidae > Leopardus > Leopardus geoffroyi. Next base: position 99,708,168 of record NC_059327.1, on the reverse strand, counting down.
CCTAAAACGTACAAGGTAGTTTCTTCCAATTTTAACTCTATGCATTGGACTTTAATCCCTTATGAGGGAATGCACAGAGATAGAAAAGCATGGAACATATTTAAAGTTCACCAAGTGGTCTCCTTAAGTTGTTATGGAGGTATTTGAAAGATAGTGGTTGTAAGCAATAATGGAAATTAAAAAAAAACAGTTTATGACCATGTCAGAGATGAGCAACAATGCAGTTTGTACATTACTCAGTGTGATGTAAGCCACTGAACATTTTTGTGTTGTTGGGGAGGCTGGTTAGAGTGGGCAGCAGGAAGATTACTCCTCTATCAGTGTTAGGCTGAGATTGGGAGTGGACCATGAAGATGTTGTAATAGAACATGTCACATTTTGTGCCATGAGGCTTTATAAAGATAATAGAATGGATATTTGGTTTTGTGGTCTAACCTTGTAGTTTCAAGCCTGGATGTGACCGTGGTGATTGTAGTGCCATTGACAAAAGTATGTAAATCACATTGTAACAAGTTTTAGGGTGAAGATGATAAATTTAGTCTGGATACATAAAATTTGAGATACTGGAAAAGCATCCAAGTGATAGGATGGACAATCAATGGGAAACGGACAAAGATTCCAATGGTAGATGGTTGTTGCAGAAATAGATCTGCTGGAGTTTTCGGGCTATAAGATTATGGCAGGTGCCTTTCCAGGGAAAGAACATAAAAAGTGGGGGAGATAAAAACACATGAGTAAGAAAATGTTACATTCAGAAGACAGAAAGTCCAGAGGGAAAAAAAATTGCAAATTCTATAAATCTTATAAAGCAATGTGAGAACAGGTATCATGACTGGGGGACAAGAGTTTTTAAGGAAGATAGTGGTAAATTATTCTACCAATCCTAGGGGGTACAGTGTGATGAATAATGATAAAAGACATTTGAATCTGGCAACTAGAATGTGGATAGTGAATGAAAAAATTTCAGTAAAATTATGAGAGAACAAAATGTGCCTAGAGCTAGAAGGTATTTAGTGCATATAAACTTTCTATAAATGTGAAGTTGAAGGGAAAGAAAGATGTTAACCAGAAGGGTCATTTATTCGTTCATCTATTTTTCTGCCAATAAATCCCATGAATAGTGCTGGGCATAAGTCTGATATAAGAATAGAACCAATTTACATATATATTATGTATTATGTATATATATATATATATTACGTATATGTTATATATTATATATGTATATGTATATATAAAATGGTTAAATCGCTATTTCTGATGGGCTTCTTGTCAAGTTGCAATTCAGTGCATCCTCTTCAATATTACACATACATAAACACACACATATATATACATACATATTATGCATATGTATATGATATTATGTGTATATATATAATTAATAAGCTTACATATGATATTTGATCTAGTAATTTGATTTTTGAAATATTCAATTAAATTATGTTTTAATATTTTTCCTGAAGGCTCAGAATACTTGGCAAATATCAGTTCATTAACCCTTGCTGTGATTTCTTTAAAAAATGGTAATTTATTAACATTAGTAATAATTTTACTTCGTGTACAAATAGGCTTAACCTCATACCTACCTCTTCTATTTTTATGAAATCAGTAAATGAATACATTTTTTAAAAATCCCAAGCATATTCTATTTCTATTTAAATAGTTAAAATCCTAGATATTTTGTTTTTAATCAAATCAAAGTTATAACCAGCCCAGATTGCACTGCAGAAGCATTTAAATGATTGACAATAATCAGGGTAAACTCTAAATGGTTTAAAGGACAGACACTCATATTCAAGTTCTCTTTAATATATTCACATAAATCAAATAAATTTCCATTTTCCCTAACAGAATAAGAAGCTCTTTCTGATGCTGTGTTTGAAGAAAGACTATTCAGAGTGTCAATGAGTGAAGACTGCACTCATTGAGGAGTATCTATAGAGAGAGAACGAGAAACATCCTTCTGCTAAATATAGCACAAAAACTGTATTCAGGAGACAATTTTTTAGGCTCATAATATAGTACAACAAAAAATGATGGCTGAAAGCTTAAGAATCTCGAGAAAAAAATAGGGCATTGTATGTAAAGGTTAATTCCAGGCCAAAATGGTGATTTTTAGAATTCTAAATCTTAATGATTTAACAAATGCCTATGATCAGAAAACCTTACAACTTATTACTGTTCTGAAGTAACTCTGCTGAGACAGACTTCCATTTCTTAGCAATGCAGGGTAGAATCTTGCATTTAATCCCAGAACTCATCAGCCCATTAGTGTCAGGATTCATATCCCCAAGCATGCTTGCAAAACAAGCGGAGCTCTGTACAACGTGCACTATGGCAGGGTCTCAAACACCTATGGGTATCGCATCATTTGTCCTCAGCTTGCTTTATGCTTTATAATAGGTATTTAGACTACTAGTGACACATCCCCTTCCACCCTACTGAGAAACTCTGTAGGCTGGCTCATGTTCTCTTTATTTTCCAAGATGATATCCAGAAATTTATATCAGTGCTATGGTATTCACTGGGAAGGTTGCAATTATGTAAACTTTCAAAAGGAGTCTAGTGGTTTTTCAGTACCAATGTATGAAAATTCCTTTTGAAATCTAAACCTTTAAAATGCCCTCATAGATGAGTACTTGTATTTCTAGTATACAGTGAATGTACTTGACTGCAGACATTCATATGTTCATATGGACTCAGGAATCCCTTATAATAACTCACGGTCCCTGAGATTTAAAACCTCAAAGATCAAAAATCATCAACCTAATCTAGCCTTCTCATTTTGTGTCTATAAAAACTGAGGTTTAGAGAGGTTTGGTAACTTATCCAGCTAACTCTTTGGGCTAGAACCTATGTCTCTTCGACTCCTAGCAATGTGCCAAGACTGCTGTTAACACTCTACATTCTCTCTTTCATGATGGAGTCAAAAAGTGTAATGTGCTGTCAAGGACCACCAGAAATACACCTGTAGTCAAGGAAGTTTCTATAGCAGGAGAGAAAGAATGTCACAGGGACTGAGGAATGTCATGGTCAGAGGCAGTAGGAAGGCATTTATTATGGATGGGGGTTATGCTGCAGATTCTAAAGTGGGGTAAAAAAAAGTTGTGTTTATTCTGTGTTGGGTGCTGCCTGGAAGTAGGGACATCTTTTACCAAAGATAGCTTTGGTAAATTTTATCTAGAAGGGGGGAGGATACCAAAGTGCAGTAACAGTTATCTTTGATAAAGAAGCAGTAATCACTTATGTTAGTAAGAAGAAGGGTATGTTTAGTTAGTCTTGTGGTTACAGATTCTTTGTCTCTATCTTTTTTTTTTTTTTTTTTTTTTTGCCTCTGTTTTATGTCAGACATGTTCCCTGAGTGGCATTATCTCTGTCTTGTTCCATCATAGTTACAGCATACACTGTTTGGTCATTGTTTATGTTGTTTATATCCTGCGATCATGTTTATATTCAGTTGGGAACATCATGGTTTAGCTGTCAGCTTCCAGAGCCGTTTTTCATTTTCTCAGTCATATATGAGACAGACTATGCAGATTCAGAAAGCATATGAAGTTGTAAAAAGAAACATTGTAGTTCAATACAGAACAAATTTGGCACCTGAGAATGAAGTGAATTGTCTCTCAAAACTGCATTTCCGGCTACTGAACTGATCTGCAAATCAAGATCATTTGGTAAGAGGAAGACTAGCATAAATGTGATCTCCAGCATCAAGATTTTATGCTTCTGGATAACTACAAAGTTAGTTGCCATAATCATAAAGATGTAAGACTCAGTTAGAAGAGACAGACATGGCTGAAAGAATGTTTAACATGTTGTAAGTCAGACATTAGCTTTCATTTCACACTTCCCAGGTAAATTATTTTGCCTTCTTTGGGCTTACACTGTAGCTCAGATATCGGCATTAAGTCACATCTGATTTTGTCTCTCACTGTCTTACACTCCACATTTCATGAAAAGGAGATCTTTGTATCAGCAGCACATCTACTGAAGTTAGAGGAATACACAGAATCCCTTGCACAAGGGTCCCTTGCACAAGGAAAAAATGTACTTTCATTAAAAAATTAACTTCCTTGAACATCTCCATCCCTTTCTACTTTCCATGCATTTGCTTAAGGTAGTTTCTTACCTTCTCCCAGCTCTACTTGTTGAATTACCAGCCATCCACCAAGGTCTAACTTAAGAATTCAAATGTAACCCCCTGAATGCAGCCCCCATTGATTCTACCCCCTAGATTGTTATGCATGGCCTAAAATTAAGGCCCAATATCATGTGCTGGCTTAACATCTGGTGACATCGAAAGAGCCTCAAATGGCTTAACTACAAGTTTCCCTCCACACTCTGCTTCTGCAGATAAGGTCCTCTAGCCAAACAACCTTTCTTATCAGTGCTACCAGGCATAGTCCCTGCTTATTCCTGAGTAGCTGGTTTCAGTTACCTGCCAGCTCATGGGATTATTCAAACAAGCCAATCACATCCTCCCATGGGAACCATGGAGCATCTTGCCCTCTTGATACTATAAAGCTTGCCTCCCACAGCTCCTTATTGTTTGCTGTCCCTGAGTATCACTCCTGTATGACCCATTCTGTTGTGCAGTCTCCTCCTCCCCGAGTCTGTGAGTATATGTGACTAATCGATGGCTATCTATCTTATCTGTAGGGGTTATGTGTTTGGCCATCTCCATAACCCTAGGGTGGGAATCCCTCCCTTACCAACAGGGTGAAGAGAAGGCAATTAACACGTGGACATTTCCACTGTCCCTAAAGCAAGAATGGATATTTACCCATTGCTTCTCTTTAACAATTTTTATGACCCAGTACTAACTGTTTATCGTATTGTGGCTTAAATTATAATTATAATTTTACAATTGTGACTCCTTACTGATATGTGGACTGAGATCTGAGTCTTGCTCAGCTTTGTATTTTCTCTAGGGCCCACCATGTCATCTTACAGATAGTAATGATTTTAATTCACATTACAGCGAGTACATTTTTGCACCCTTTCTAATTTTAGATCTATTTGTATCCAGTTTTTCACCATGAGAAACATTTTTCTTTGTATGATTGAAAAAGTTTTCACTGTGAAAAAGTAGAAGCACGTTAAAGAGAGATCTTTCACTGGATCAGCCCTGAGGCTGGCAATAAAGCCGTGATGGAGAGCTGCCTCAGCAAATGTCATTAGTTCTGTGTCCAGAAATATTGATGCTAAGTTACTTGTCCCTTATTTCCCCTGCCAACCCTACTGGGATGGCACATTTCTTATTAAGTTTCCTTCTTTATTTTAATGCTACTGGATACCATACACCACTGATAAGGCCAAGAGTGTAATTAACAGTCATGTCATTGTTAGAAATGGAACTGTTTTTGTAAGTTTAGGCCATCCCCCCAAATTGTGGTTTGGGTGTTGGTAGTTTTGCTTTGGTGGGAAAGAGTAATTTAGATGCACACATAGCTAGGAGATCAGGCTTTTAAGCAGAGAAATCCTGAGAAGAAATTCAAGCTTTTTGGACATCATGACAAATTTTATAGGACAAAAGGAAAGTAATAATTAATGTAATAATCTAGAATAGAAGGAATTCAGGCCTGTGGTGAGATGAGATTAAAAAATAAAGTTGTCCCTCAAAGTGTCTAGCCAACATTGGCTTAGAATTTCCTAGCAACTTCCAGTTTATTCTGCTTTTTTTCCCCGATTACTGGTGTTCATATATTTCCTCACTATACCTGTTGAATTTAAAAATGTTAATGGTGCTATATGGTGTTCTTTAAACATTTCATGCATGTATGCATTGCTTCCTCAATAATAGTGGAAAGTTGAAGACATCACTAATATTTCTTTTCCATCCTTATAATACTTAGAATAATATGAATAGGAACCTCATAAATTCTTACTTTGTTTAGAAAGGTAATATGGATTTGGAGGCGTTCGAAAAATGTGTCTCTTCTACAATAGAGGAAACAGGCTTAGAGACTTTGACCACGGTGTTATATGTGGTGAAATCCAGAATAAACCCAAGCCAGGCTGACTTAATCATGTTCTCCTCAAGAGACTAATGGTAGACTTTACTATCTTCATATTAGACTATTCTTTTTTTTTTTTTTAATTTTTTTTTCAACGTTTATTTATTTTTGGGACAGAGAGAGACAGAGCATGAACGGGGGAGGGGCAGAGAGAGAGGGAGACACAGAATCGGAAACAGGCTCCAGGCTCTGAGCCATCAGCCCAGAGCCCGACGCGGGGCTCGAACTCACGGACCGCGAGATCCTGACCTGGCTGAAGTCGGACGCTTAACCGACTGCGCCACCCAGGCGCCCCAATATTAGACTATTCTTAAGCTAAGTCAGTATTGTCTTTTCTTCCAAAAGATATGATAATGATTTTTATATTGGCAATTTAGGTAGATGAAAGTTCGGGTTACCTTTTATTAAGACAATGAGAGAGTTAGTTCTGAAAAAAATTCATAGGCTATTTTAGTTTATTGTTTAACATAAAAAAAAGTTATAATCACAGACATATGATAATTACACAGCCAGGCCATGAAAGAATTCAGGTTTCAGAAGTTAAAGATTCTCCAAAATAGAGCCTATGAAGAAGTCACAAAATCTTTTCACTTGTTTGAAGTTCTATAGTTTTCTGCACAGACAACTATTTCTTACAGGTGCACATTGGCTATGTGAGAATGGAAGGAAGAAAGATATATACAGTTGACCCTTGAACAAAATGGGTTTGAACTGTACAAGTCCACTTATATGCAGATTGTTTTTCAATAAATACAGTATGGTATTATAAGTGTATTTTTTCTATAATATTTTCTTTTCTCTAGCTTACTTTATCATAAGAATGCAGTATATAATACATATAACATACAAAATATATGTTAATTGAATATTTATATTATTGGTAAGGCTTTTGGTCAACAGTAGGCTTTTAGTAGTAATTTTTAAAGGAGTCAAAAGTTGTACATTAATTTTTGACTACTCAGGGGTTTAGTGCCCCTAATCCCTGCATTGTTGAAGGGTCAACTGTAAATACACACACACACACACACACACACACACACACACACACACACATATACTTTCTCTCCCTCTCTCTTTATATATACATATTTATAATGTATATATTTATGTATACAATATATGTACATATAGGAATGATGTATATATGTATATACGTGTGTGTGTGAGTGTGTTTATATATATATATATACACATATATATGTGTGTATATATATGTGTGTATATATATGTGTGTGTGTGTGTATATATATATATATATATATATATATATGTATGTCACATTTGCTACGTCAAATACAGGATTCAGAGCTTGACATTCCAGAAACATGTTGAATTGAATTACAATGAATTAAATGTGAACTCTGATCAAATGTGAGCTCTAACTAGGGATATTGCATATTTCCCAAAAGAATTCTGTTATCTACCTATAGTTTTCACCTTCCAAAATATAGCCATACATTTTCCAAATATAAACTTATACCCTCTAGCAAACTACAAGTTTTTGTTTGTTTGTTTGTTAGAAAACGACACATCGAACACTTTTAAGAGTCCTCACATTTTAGTGATTCCAGTTGACTTCTGAAATAACATATACACCTTCTGGCACAACATTTAATGTATTTGTGCACATTAGTTCACCTATTATAAAATAAGAGCTGGTGTATACCTGCCATGTAAGGCTATTTTCAAATTTGACTCATTTAATTTAACATTTAAAGATTTTAGGAGGAAGGATAGCAGTTTTGTGTATAAATTATTATCATCAGTATTTTCAGGTTTTAATTGGACTTGCAAAAGAAAAAATCTTTCCTGCCTTGTCTTGCTCTGTAATCTTAAGTATTCTTTAGTTCCAAAAAAGAAGAGACAATAAAAATAGGAAACTGGCATCACTGAGAAGGGAAAAACACTTCCATGCATTCCAGTTTCTCTTACTTCTTCTGCCAGATAAGTCATGTGCCCGTGTGACTCATGTCATTGGAGGCAGGTGTGTGTCCATCCACACGTTTAAAACCACACAGCAAATGGAGAAAATGAAGCATACCAACAAACTACACAGAACCTTGGGGAAAGAAAAATGCCCAGCAAGGAAGCTTACTTCACTCTCTTTGGATGTCCATCCAGTCAGACTTCTCAGCATGTTGAATTAAGTCACAAAATCCCGTTTTTAAGATTGAGACTTGTAAAGAAAGCCAAGTAAACTAAAATTCCCGATGGACATTTTATTCAATGGCCTCTTATAAATGCCTATCATTTTGCACTTTTTAAAAAATATCCACAAAAGCTAGGTTTGGTTCAGTATTATTTTGCTAACTGACCTGGAGTCTATTTCTGACCACTATAATAAGCCAGTTTCACTAAGGTGTAAAATATGTCACATTATATGTGACATATGAGCTCTTGATATCCTCACATCCTCTACTTTGGAACTTTCCTCCTTTCTGAGAGAGATGAATTGTATTATAACTGTTTCAGGACTCTTAAAAAGCGCTTGACTTGCACATAAAGAAACCAAAAGAACCCTGCATTTTTATTCTTTTTCAGAGCTCACCAGCTTTGCTAATAACTGCACCATCCATCTAATTCTTTGAGCACTTAGTACATTGTTAAGTTTTCATTCTACTTTCCATATGGCACTGTCACTTTGGTGCCATATGAAGGATGCGTCAGATGTTTTGAGTGGGAAGCTTTTGAACAGTTAGAATGAATTATTGACATTTACGTTTTGTTTATTATTAGTCTTTTAGTATAATTTGGCTTCTACTGCTTTTCTATTTGTATATTAGAAACTCTTTATTTACATCTCTTTTCCTTTATGTTGCTTTTGATGCCCTATGTCAATCAATGGGTTTTTAGAGCAGATCGGTAGCTAATTAGTCAATTAACTAAATATTTTGAATATTATACACATGATTGTAAGATAACTAATGAACAGTCTTAAGGAGAGAAGAGAAATTGAAGACATAATAGGAGAGACCATGATTTTCTTTAAGTGGAAACTATTGTAAGAATGAGTGGATCATCTGTGTAACCTGTGAGCCGTACCCTCCACAAGGCTATTAGGAACGATGAGAAGTTTTAATTTCTGTGGTATGTGTATATATTCTCTGGTAAAGTCATAAACTGCTCATTCTAGATGAATGTCTACCTTTCTCTGTCTTGCAGAGCCATAACCACATGCAAACCTTACTGCAATTATGCATTCTTAACTTTTCATGTTACCATGCATTTTGAAATTAGTTTGACAGTAATCTTATTGAAATTATCTATAAATTCGATCTGCTCTTAAAAATCTTGTTTTACTCCTGCTGACATTTGGAAAGATCTTTCACCATCAGTATTTCTGTGCCAACACAGCAGCCTGGCTATTAGTTTGCTGGTCATTACCAGCTTCGTTTCATCAACTGACTTTGGAGACTTTGTCATTGTGCTTTATGTTAGCTGTACGCTCATTTATTGGAACTTAAAAGTGTTGAAATATTAGTTTTCTTATCAATGATGGTAGGAGAAAAAAGATAATAACCAACAGTAGTCCAATAGACCTGTGATTTGGGTCTGGAGCTAATGAATTCCAATCATTAATAAATTCTAATTTGACACAAAGAGTATGAAAATTTGGTTCATAATTTTATATACTAATTTGGGATGTAAACAAGTAAGTTGCCCTGAAACTGAAACCCCTTAAGGACAATGCTGAATTTACAAAGTGAGTCTACATAAGTAAACTGAAATAGTTCATGAACTTCAGTGAACCCTGGTTTTAAAGACCCCATGTTTAAGCTCAATTTTGCAAAGGAAATGAAAATAGAATACGCATTGTCTACTACGCATTGTCATATAATTATTATAAATATGTAAGGTGAAAAAACATCTTTTGTCTGGAAAGCATTTTCTAATTGGCCAGTTTTTATAAAGCATAAGCATTAAACTTTGTGGTGGCATTGGCAATACAAGAGAAAGCTCATCTGTTGTGGCCAGTTTACTAATGTCTTTGCTTTTGGTCTTGACCCCTTTGATAGTGTGTCATTATCCTATACTCAGGGCTGGTTTTACTTACTCAGGCCAAAGGTCTAAATATGAATGTTATGTCTCAGAGTAGAGGAAGCCAGATATCATGGCGTTTATATTCATGTCTCGCCTGCCAAAAGAAACCCAGATTTGCTTCTTACCAGAAGCAGTCAATTTCATTGAAGGTGAAAAGGATGAAAAACAATATGAGGGAGAGAAACATGAGATGGCAAGACCTACCCTAAGTAGAAGACCCATGTAAGCCATGCCTAGATTTCTGAGACACAAAACTGCACGATAATAACATGACTTGTTTAAAACTGCTAAATTTGTGGTAATTTGTTGCACAACACTAGATAGCTAAACATATTGCTTACATAAAATATGTGATCAGATTACTTCTAAGCAAAAAAAAAGCTTATTAATGACATTATTTTCCCCAGGACGAAGACAAAACTCTCAGCAATACCTTTGGCTTGCCGACCCTTGCCTAGATTTCTATGAATGCTGAACTGCTTTTAGCTTAGTGAATAAAACATCCTCCTTCTGCTCGCCCAGTCTCGGCACATATTCTTCTTTATACTTAGAGTATTCTCCTCTGGCTGCTTCTCTTTCCCTAATATCTTCCCTTTTTTTGTTAAATTCTTATTCATAAATTTAAATTCCAGTTTAAATATGACATTTCTGGCAAGTTTTTTCTGACCTAGGCAGTTGGAGACATCCTCTCTTATTTTTTTTCTATCCTAATACTTTCCATACATCATTATAATTGCTGGTTTAATTGTCTATTCTTCTCACTAGAGTCAATGAACCATGAGCGAAAAGATCATGTCTATCTTGCTCATAAGTATATCTTCAGCATCTGACCCAGAGTTGAAGCTCATTAGTTGCCTGTTTCATGAATAAATGAATGGCTTACTATAAGATAGAGACTAAATTTGCCAAAATAGAGACTAAATTTGCCAATAATTAGAACCACAAAACACTGTGTTGGCAGGGAGTCACAGGATCTCTTATATTGTGCGTCCTAAGATGACACCTAAGGCTCAGAGCAGTTTCCCATTCTCCACTTTATTTCCGTGAAGTCTCAGCTGGCTTTTATCCTTCCCTATAAAGTTTCTTTGGTGTTCTCCCCACTGAGACAGTCTCCATTTCCATCACAGAGTCAAGTCCATACATCATTTTCTTTTTATTTTATTTTATTTTTTAACGTTTATTTATTTTTGAGACAGAGAGAGACAGAGCATGAACGGGGGAGGGGCAGAGAGAGAGGGAGACACAGAATCGGAAGCAGGCTCCAGGCTCCGAGCCATCAGCCCAGAGCCCGACGCGGGGCTCGAACTCATGGACCGCGAGATCGTGACCTGAGCTGAAGTCTGACGCTCAACCGACTGAGCCACCCAGGCGCCCCCATCATTTTCTTTTTAAAAGGCAACTAGCAACAGTAACACAAGTTAGAAAGTGGCAAAATTTAGGTGGTCTAATGTACACAGTTCATGTAGTCATAATCCATGATTAAACTTTACTAATTTCCTTTTGAATTATAATTGGAACTTCTAGAAGTTCCCTTTCTAGTCTCCTGTGCACTTCTAACTTTTGAGTCCATTCCTAGGGACAAGACTCAATAAAATATTCATCATTAAATACTGACTTCGAAGAGAAGGATGACCTGATTCATACTTTTTTCCTCTTTCCAATAGGAAATTAAGATGGATCAATAAGTGTGTTTTTATCTGCATGAGTAATTTGCAGCTCTGAAGATCTCCATTTACCCAGAACAATGCTTCTGAATCATTTTTCTTGAACATTTCCTGGAATTACTGCTAAAAACTATTGTAAATGACCTATCTAATCAGAATTGTTTAGAATGCTTTGAATAAACCATGATTTTGGTTATAATATCTCAATGATATGGTGATGATGGATTAATATTAAAGAATACAGAAATTAACTAGCACAATTAGGGATAGAAATATGAAGTCAAGTTTGTGATTCTTCTTCTAGTAGTTAGAAATTAGAGGGCAATTGAATTAGTAAAGTGGTTAATTCACATTAGGAAACAATAATGACACACTCCTCTATATATTGTAGGGGAAAATTAATATTCTTTGTTATTTATGCGGAATGAACGATTTTTTCATTATGTAATTAACTGATGGTATTACAAACTGTTCAGGTCTGGAAAGGACATGTTAAGCCAGTATTAAATAAAAACCTCATTACAAAGAATTCTCTTTCCTACATGTCATCCCTGTAATATTTGAAAAAAAAATCTAAAGTGTCAAGGGTTTCAAACTGCAAAATAAATAAAAATTACGTATCTTGTTTTTATGGCTGTCATTGTTTTATTGATGACATTTTTGAATGCTATTTTTCTTTTTGACACTTATCAACATCTGATAACCTAGCCAGTAAGATATTATGTTTCCTTCTTTCCTGCTTCGGTAGTTAAATACAGAGATGCATATTTTATCTTGCCTTTAATATGAAGGGCCTTTTGTGCCATGATTTATTTTATATATATAGAAGAGTCTTAACCAGACCACGAGGATTACATTTTTAAATAACAAAGGGATCAGTGTGAGTACCTCTAGTTTTCTACTTTGGAAATAAAACCATGTGAGTCAGACTGCTTAAATCACATGTTAATTTAAAAATATCGTGTCCCAGTAATGGATATCAAATAACTTATTGACTTATTTTCAACATTATTTTCCAGAGTAATCAAACATCCTCAATTACAATTTATAGGAGATATGTTTAATATTAATTACCAGTATTATAATCTGTATAGAGTACTTGAACATCCATTACCTAACATCAAAGAAAAAAAAACTTACAAGAGTAAAATACATTTTAGACTGTTATAATTTTATTTCTAAACAAGATTTCAAATAATATATTATTTTTATATATCTATTGAGCACACATTTTATACCAGATACTGCTACATATTGCAGATTCCAAGTCAAGCACTGATGGACTTTATAATCTAGAGAAGTAGTAACAGAACTCTGATGCAAGAGTTCATAAGCAGAATAAACTATGAGTAGAATAAACTATGCCTACAGAAGAGAAGGAATGAATCTCGCTATCACAATTTAGGAAGTTGCATCGAATCAGTGCTGTCTGAGCTTTCATTGTGCCTTAAGAAAAGGTAGAGGGGCTTCAATAGATAACTGAAAGCACAGTGATAATTCTAGGTAGTGAGAAAGACTGAGGCAAAGGCATAAATGTGGAAAATGCTATAGACTGATGGGTTTTATTAGCTAGTTGACTGACACACAAGTTCTCTGCTGTGTGTTCTGTAGTGACAATTAAATGAGTACTTTATTTTTTTTAATGTTGATTATTTTTGAGAGGGACAGAAACAGAATGCGAGTGCGGGAGGGGCAGAGAGAGAGGGAGACACAGAATCCAAAGCAGGCTCCAGGCTCTGAGCTGTCGGCACGGAGCCTGACACGGGGTTCGAACTCATGAGCCGTGAGATCATGACCTGAGCCGAAGTCGGACGCTCACCTGACTGAGCCACCCAGGCGCCCCTAAATGAGTACTTTAAATATAATGAACAAAGTCTTATCCCCGAGCATTAATGGAAAAGCCCACGTTGGGAGCCTGATCTAGGATTCCCTGAGACTTAATTGAAAGAAGTTCATGCTTTCCACACGATAAGATATATTTGTTTCTATCTAAGACGCATACTTAGGCACAGTTATACAAATATTAGTAAAAATGCAATCACGTGTGGACTGATGGGGCTTTTAGAAGTCAATAATTTGGAACTCAAACCCCAATTCTGAATTCACATCCCAAATCTTTAACAGGTTGAGAGTAACACCAAGGCCTAATAACCATAATTTGGTTGTTATTGCCAAATCAAAATGTGTGCCAACGGAACAGCTGTTTTGAAATCTTTTACTTTAGAGATCCCAAAGGGGCCTTTCTCACCCCATATATAGCTGAGTTAAAGGATACCCTAACTGATATTTATGCTGTTGATTCCCTTGTAAATTTGCATAGTAAATACAAATAAATGCTTACTGTTTTTTGACTTTACCATGGTGAAAAAGCAATCCCCATTCAGTAGAAACCATACTTTGAATTTTGAATTTTGATCATTTCCAGGGCTAGCAATATGTGGTAGGATGCTCTCTTGCGCTGCTGGGCAGAAGCAGCAGCTGGAGCTCCTTGTCATCTACGTGACCACCGAGATAAGCAACCCATACACGTACAACCATTCTGTACCCATACAACCATTGTGTTTCTGACTTTCAGTACACTTTCAATAAATTACGTGAGAGGAGCACCTTGGTCACTCAGTCAGTTAAGCATTTGACTCTTGGTTTCCCCTCAGGTCATGATCTCAGAGTTTCGTAAGATCCAGCCCGACTTGAGCTCTGCACTGTCAGCCCAGAGCCTGCTCAGGTTCTCTCTCTCTCTCTCTCTCTCTCTCTCTCATTCTCTCTCTGCCCCTCCCCCACTCGCACTGTCTCTGTCTCTCTCAAAATAAATAAGTAAAACTTAAAAAAATAGGGGCGCCTGGGTGGCGCAGTCGGTTAAGCGTCCGACTTCAGCCAGGTCACGATCTCGCGGTCCGGGAGTTCGAGCCCCGCGTCGGGCTCTGGGCTGATGGCTCAGAGCCTGGAGCCTGTTTCCGATTCTGTGTCTCCCTCTCTCTCTGCCCCTCCCCCGTTCATGCTCTGTCTCACTCTGTCCCAAAAATAAATAAACGTTGAAAAAAAAAAATTAAAAAAAAAAAAAAAAAAAAAAACTTAAAAAAATAAAAATACACTACATGAGATATTCAACACTTTGTTATACAATAGGCTTTGTGATTTTGCTCAACTATAGGCAAATGTCCATGCTCTGAGCCACGTTTAAGGTAGACTGGGTTAAGCTATGATATGTTTGGTAGAGCAGGTGTATTAAGTACATTTTCAACTTACGCTATTTTCAACTTACGATGAGTTTATCATGCGGTAACCTCAATGTGAGTCGAGGAAGATCTGTATCAAGAGGAGGCAGGATTTCAGCAAAGGTCATTAGTTATACTTACAGGGTTGGAAAATACCCAATCATCAAGCAGAAGTATGACACGGTAACACACGCTCTTTCCTTCTTCCTTCTTTCACATAGCAACTTCCCTGCTCCCTCACAGAAAAAGACTATTGGACTGTCATATAAATTGACTTGTTAAATCTAAATGGAGAAGCAAATGAAGACTTATCTATCAAGTTCTTAGCTGTGGTCTGCCTATGTGTTTTTAAAACCATTTGGTGTAGGGGCGCCTGGGTGGCGCAGTCGGTTAAGCGTCCGACTTCAGCCAGGTCACGATCTCGCGGTCCGTGAGTTCCAGCCCCGCGTCGGGCTCTGGGCTGATGGCTCAGAGCCTGGAGCCTGTTTCCAATTCTGTGTCTCTCTCTCTCTCTGCCCCTCCCCCATTCATGCTCTGTCTCTCTCTGTCCCAAAAATAAATAAACGTTGAAAAAAAAAATTAAAAAAAAATAAATAAAAAAAAAACCATTTGGTGTAGAACAGCTATTGTATAGTAAATTCTGTATAATCAAGAAATGTTAGTACTAACATAAAGCTTCTATTCAATTTGTGTTCAACTTATGGAGGCAGATTGTACATACATACCCATCCCAGATGAGATTTTTCAAGTTTTAGAAAAATTGATTTGTTTAGAATTCCATATTTTAACTAAGACTTCACGTCCACTATGACTTTTCACCAAGGTCTATTACAAATTATTTTATGCTATACAACATTAATCTGTCATGCTCTAGTTGTGCAGATAAAAGTGAAGCTTATGCTTCTCAAAGTAGGAAATTAGCAACCTCTATCTGATAATGTTTTCCACTTTTTCTCATCCAAACTTCTCCATATAAAAATCCATTTTGGCTTTAGGAATTGTGCGTTTTTCAGATATGGAAATAAATTGCTCAATCTGACATGACACAGATCACTAAGCTATATTCAGATTATGTAGTGAACACAGGACTTCAATGGAGTGGAAATTAGATGAATTGGCATTGGGATCCATGAGTCCTTATAATAACTAACCTAATTAGCATCAGTAATATTTTATAGTGAGCTAGGAATAATGTATGTTTGCAAAATGACATATCCATTTTTTACAGGTTCTTTTCATGCAAAAACAATATGATTCATAATGTATAAAATCTCTTCAGGAAATAGAATCTTCTGGAAATATTGCAATATAATATATGTTATAAACCATTATTCTACCTGAAATTTTTTACTTCAAAGATTGATGTTCAACTTATATTGAATAAATAAATTGAAATCTATCTCATTTTTAGGAATTGCGATACAAAATAAGTGGTTATCCTTTCTCTTTTGCTCATTGTTCCTACTTGGAGAAGCTATTATTTGTGAGATTATAATGACTGAGTCTGTAGTTCTCAGAGTATCCAGGGTAAAATTGGTTAATTTAGTAGACATGATTTTGGTTATGAAACATTGATTTATATATTGTTAGCTAACATCGTGATGTCCTCTAGGACAAAATTCAAGTCTTATTTGTCTTTGTGACTCAGTGCTAACTAAGCACAAATCCCGACACATGGTAGGCACCAATTTGAATATTCAAAATACGAGAGGCACACATGTTTAGCCTATTTCATAGTATTTCTGAACCCATATAGGCTCAAGACAAAGCTGCCAATTGTCTTACTAATGTAATGTATAATTATGGAATCATTAGTAAGTAATTTAGAAAGAAATCTTTTCAGACATAAGTTCAAGTCTTTGTTTCAGAAATAAGGTTTCTGAACATTATACAGAAATAATGTTTTCTGTTTCTTATGTTACTCCGTTTCAAAGGCTCACTTAGAGAAAATAAATTTTCCTCTACTTCAAGATAGCAGCAGTGAGATTCTCTAAAAGTTAGTTTTAATAAATTATTATACTGGATAAAAGTTTGATATTGGCAATGAAAATCTATGATGAATTATCAGTAGTTTAATGTATATTAACTACTTCTAAGACAGTGACATAAGTTGGAAGATATATTTTCCAGGATTAATAATCTTTGTTTTAAACATATGGTATTTGTTTGTGAAAAAACAATTCTGAATCCGTGCAACACAGGATTATTTTTCTGTTTTTAATTGATTTAGGAACTTTAAAATCTAATTTCATCCAAAAGAGTATTTTATTTTTATAAATAGCTTGTGCCACATTTCAAATAGCATGTTATTATGATTAGTCAAATTTAATACACATTAATTTAGAATTGTTATTTTTTGAAATGAAATGTCAAGTCATTTCAAAACATAATTTGTCTTAGAAAATAAGAAAAAAAGACAAAAGTTGACATAAAACTACCTGATAGTTGAATATTCTTTTATTCAACATTTTACTCATCCAACCCACGTATTCTTATATCTGACTAGAACAAGAGAAAACAAAGTAGATAAACAACAAAGAAGACAAATTCTTCTTGTGGAATTAATAAGGAGACAAAGATATTTTTGTTTTGAGAGTCATTAAGCTTAAGCCATCTTTGTATTCCCAGAGAATTTCAGTACTGTGCAGGTGACAGGGGTAGGTGGTGTTGGGAACAGAGAGGACTGCTTCAGTTCCACTGAGTGCTCAACCAGCGTTGGTAGAACGTGCACATAACTATACTAGCAGGCAGTCTTCAAGGGCTTGATGGGGCCATAACCAAAACTGTGAAAATGTGTTGGGAAAAAATACAAAGTTGTTTTAGGGAAATTAGAAAAAGCTTCTTGAAGGAGATAGGACTGAGTGAGAACCTTTTGTAAGGTAGTCAAATAGAAAGTATGTTAAGCATAGGGAAATGGATGAAAAGTGAAAACCACGATTCAGATTGAAAAAAAAAGCCACCCAAGTGCATGTGTGCTCTTTGTGTGGGACAAATAGCAATAAAAAATGTAAATCATTATTTTTCAAAATGTAGCTTCCTTGGTGCTGAAGCAGCACAATTCATTATTTTCCCAATAAAAAGAATTTGCATGAGGTTGGGAGGATGAGAGGAGAGAGTTGAGTACACTGTGTTTAAAACCCAATAATTTTCAATAATTGCCACAATTTTCTGCCTGCCTACTGAATGCCAACTGGAATCAGCATTACCTATGGAGCACAATGGTGGATAATGTGGAGTGCCTTAGTCTAATTATGTTTGTTTTAAGCCTTTAGATAAAAATTTTATTCAAGCCAATGTATTTTTACTGTGCAATCTATTAAGCAGAGAAGAGCATAGTTCCTAACAAATTACTCTGTAGGAATATTTTCCAAGTAGAATAAGTATATTATTTGGTCAGGATACTTTGTATGTACTTTTCTTGTTTTCAGAACTCAGGCCTCCCAGATTTTTAAATAGTCTTATTTATTAGTTATATTTATTATATTATTATAGACTAAATATTATATAATTATATTATTTATTTACTTTTATATGTAATAAATACATATAATAAATATGTCAAATTATATAATTAGATATAATAGTACATATTTTATAATTATTATGTATTATTATATTAATCAGTTATTTATTTGACATTTCCCAAATTCCTATTACATACAAAGATTCATAAATTGTTCCTAACTCCAATATTACAACTACCTAAAGAATGAATACATTGCATTCATTTATTTACATATAAAAGACACGATTGCTATTCAGTGGTTCCTGGTCTTAAACTTTGATCATACATTGTGTAATAGTTTCACTAACATCAGTAAGCCTCAATTTCTAAGCAAGAAGAAATTGTGTTTATCTCACTTGAACAAATGTAAGAATAGTGATCAGCATTCAACATATATTTTTAAAATGGTCTTGTTTAGTGTTTCAACTGATTATATTATATATATATATATATATATGCACACATATATGTAAATAGGTATAGGTACATATATACAAACATGTATAAGTAAGTGTATACGCATATGTATATAAGTCTATTTTAATATATCCTTTATGTAATGAATATTTATATTCCTTTTAGAAAATCTGGGGGTGCTGGGTAGCTCAGTTGGTTAAGTGTCTGACTTCAGGTCAGGTCATGATCTCATGGTTCATGAGTTTGAGCCCACGTTGGGCTCTGTGCTAACAGCTCAGAGCCTGGAGCCTGCTTTGGATTCTGTCTCTCTCTGCTCCTCCCCAATTTGTGTGTGCGCTCTCTCTTTCTCTCTTAAGAATAAAAAATAAAAAGAAAAAAAGAAAGAAAAGAAAAGAAAAAGAAAATTTGGAAAGTTCAAAACACATGACAGATAAAATAAAAGTCATATGTAATCTTACCATCCAAAAATAACTAATCTGACCCTTTATTATCCTGGGTAACAAAACTGAAAATCTCAGTATTAGAAATGGTCTTTGATAGCATAACACCAGAAATTAAATCTGCCTCTTCTTTATGCTTAAAGTAATTTAAGAGCAATTTCAGGCTAACTTAGGTTCATATGGACTAGTATTATATAGAATTTTCTTCCAGATAAAAAAATGTGACCAATATCCCATAATGCATGGACCAACTAATTTTGACACACATAATGACACTTGTCTCTCAGCAGTATGTAATTTGTTGTAATGAAAACCTTTTTTCTATCTAATTAAGAATATTTATGATTGAGTGGTACCTGGGTGGCTCAGTGGGTTAAGTGTGCAACTCTTGATTTCAGCTCAGGTCATGATCTCATAGTAGTGGGATCGAGCCTGGCATCAAGCTGCATGCTAAACATGGAGCCTGCTTGGGATTCTCCTCTCCCTCTCTCTTTGCCCCTCCCCCATTTCTTTCTCTCCCCACCCCCAAATAAATAAAAATATTTACCACCAGAATGCATTGGCTTTCAATGTTCCCACTGTGACATAGTGCTCTTGCATGTTGGTATCTTCTGTGACACATGTCACAAGTAATGTTATTAATAGAAATTAAATTATGTACAGATACTATTTAAGAACAATTTAAAGTCTTCCCCCAAAACAATGTCACTTTTGCTTTCGTTTAAGTGTTCTTTACTGAGAGTGAAAGAATAAGCAATAGGAACAAAGAATGTAGTGTAATTTACTGCTTGTCCTATTTATGCTACTGCTGTTTTATCAATTACATTGACAATTCCTTACCAATAGTGATAACTAATTATTGTAGTGCTCAACAAAATGTTTCGACTGTTCTGTTAAAATCTCAAAATATTCATTGGATTACTTTGCGCTTTTTGTGAGTTTATGTTATATAGTAGAAAAAATAGGGATCTGCTACTCATGAATGCTTTTCAAACAGATGGAATCTTGAAGGATTCAGTACTCTACACTGAACTCAAGCACTTAGTTTTACAATGTTCACCACCTCTTTCTAAACTCAGATCAAGCTATTAGGTTGTGTTCTAACAATAATGTGGGTAGGAAATGATTATGGTGCTTTTTAATGTGCTATCTTTTTAAAAGCAGAAATGTTATTTGACTTGCTGATCTTTTGTACTTTAGTCTCATTTCCATTATATGGAACTGAAATAACAAGTGTTCCCTTCGTTTTGAGGTAGTGAGACAGAATGTGTCTCATACCACTGTGTGATGAAATCCTCAAAAGCAAAGTGGATTTCATGAGAGCTTAATTTCTATGTGAATTAAGCTGTGGCCCACAGTAAAATATAGTCCTTTCTCCTTGATAAGAAAGGTCAAATAATGGCCAGTTCTGTGTTCATTTTCCCACTACATTAAATTATGTACTTATCTTTTGGGTGCCCCTTAACTTTAGTATCCCTTATTATGTTTAGTGATCTGCTGACCAGTAAAATAATTTCCTTTTCTTGCCTTATTCCCTTGCTTTAAGTTACTGAATAAATCAAGAGTTACACAGGTCCATCCAGATTTTCTACAAATAATGTCTCTGTGACTTATTTTTCTTTTCCTTTTCTTTTTTCCTCTTTTCCTCTTTTCTTTCTTTCTTGCTTGCTTGCTTTCTCGCTTTCTTGCTTTTTTGCTTGCTTTCCTTTTCTTTCTTTCTTTCTTTCTTTCTTTCTTTCTTTCTTTCTCTCTCTCTCTCTCTGTCTCTCTCTCTTAAAAGCACAAGTTGAGGAAATGTTTCATAAAAAAAAAAAAAAAAAAAACAAAAACTAAAGTATCTCAAAAAAAACACATTATTTCCCAAACCCTAGGGATATATATAATAAGTGTGTTGTAAAGACAGAGTGAGGTGAAGAGGATGGACTTTTATTGAAGGATTCCTACAGCAAATGGGAAATAAAACCATTTTTCTTTTTTTTGTGTATATATATATATCTATATATGACCTTTTCTATAATATACTTAATACCCTAGATATTATTATTATCCCCACTGTCTCTGAGACTTAAAATATTGATGTAGAATACAGCATTTGACTTTCTTAGATGTGTCATTTATTTCATACTCATTCTGAATTGATGGTAGGTTCAGATCAATTTGAGAAATATTTATTAAATGCCTTTATTTGTGTACAAGGTTTTGTTCAAGGTATTAAGTGTGTCCTAGGAAGATGAAGTTTTGTTCCATTCTATCTAAAAAGTATTTAACTGAATTTTTAAAAAATTATTGCACTGAGGGGCACATGGGTGGCTCAGTCGATTGAGCATCCAACTTTGGCTCAGGTCATGATCTCACAATTTATGAGTTCGTGCCCCACATCAAGCTCTGTGCTAACAGAGCTAAGAGCCTGCTTCGGATTCTGTGTCTCCCCCTCTCTCTGCCCCTCCCCCACTCATACTCTGTCTGTCTCTCTCTCTCAAAAGTAAACATTAAAAAAAATTATTCCTTTGAACATCCTGAGAATCAAGTCATAACAATGCTTATGACTTATTGACTGTAGTTTATGACTTATAAGTAGTGTAGAAAGAGCTTCAAAAAATTGATAATTCGCTACTTTTAAAAATAGAGGTTTACTCAAACTTAGCAGAAATGAAACTGTCCTTAAGTTCAAATACCATTTTAAGCAATTTGGCAAAGACTTGACACTCCCAAAGAAAGACTAAATATTTCTCCTTGACAGTTAAAGATTTTTAACTGGAATATCCAAGTTTGGAAAAAGATATGGTGCCAAATAGCACAGTTCTGAACACTGAGCAGATGCTCCATAAATACTTGTGGAAAGAGACTGCAAATAATTCCCTCTTACATTTACAAGAATTTTCCCCAATATGGTCCCAACAACTGTGTTTTACCTTTTCTATCATCTGTTTTTACTTGGCTACAACCATAGTTACTACTCAGGCATATATTCAAAATTAGGGGGTCTATTTCTCAATAAAAGCCCAATGTCAGGCTGAGGCATGGATTCTTCACATCCCTCCAATTTGTACATATATAACATAGCCCCAGATGATTTTAAGGTAATTGTATGATATGTCGAATAAACAGCACATCATAGGGCTATCCTTTTATAAAGGCAAATACATTTAGTATGATTTTATATGGTTAAAAATAGATTTACCAATGTAGTTAGTAAGTGAAGGGAATTTATATTGCAAACAGCTCAACTTTATTATTTTAGATACTTTATATTTAAAAACTTAGTGTGAATTATTTTTCAACAAATTCTTTCCTGCTGTTTTTTTCTTCTGAGTTACTTCAGGCTATTTCTTATTTAAAAAAAATTTTTCTCATAAAATGTGAATATTCAAGACCATGAAACAAGTTCAAGAGAAAATATTGTGGAGAAAATTTTAAATAAGAACTTTCAAAGTTATTTGCAAAAGTCAATGTCATTGGACCCTGTGACTAATGTCCTAAAGTGATAACTGAAGGTAGGCTGAATAGGTGTTTCTGTGTGTGTTGAACATGGATTAAAAAAAAAGCAATAATAAAAAAAAAAGTAGATTCCTTCATTTCCAACCTGAAATCTGGAAATAGGATACCCAAAACAGTCTATTTAAATATTAAACTTGAGGGGCGCCTGGGTGGCTCAGTAGGTTAAGCGTCTGGCTCTTGGTTTCAGCTCAGGTCATGATCTCACTCTTTGTGGGACAGAGCCCTGTGTCAGGCTCTGTGCTGACAGCAGGAAGTCTGCTTGGGGTTCTCTCTGCCTCTTGCTCTGTCCTTTTCCTGTTTTGCTCTCTCTCTCTCAAAATAAATAAATAAATAAACATCGAAAAATTAAACAACCTAAACAAATTTTTCTTTATAGAAGGGAAGAATAATAGCTGATATTGATTGTACCAATTATGTTAATGATCCTAATGTGCCATTTCCTTTACAAATACTTCTCCTTTCAATTAAAAACGATGATTTTACCTGTATTTTACTACTGGGGTCTCAGATAGTTGTATGAATACTCATAATTTGTCTGAGTACCCCAGCTAGTAATTCCTGGAGCCATTAGTGAAACTCAGGTGTTTTTATTTCTAAGATTCTTATTCTTTGAAGTAGCCTCTTGAAACGTGAATGAATATATGAGTCATTAACAAGTGTATACGTATTAATAGATCATGGGGCTTACCTGTATTATTTATTTTTAAAGTTAACTTTTTTTAAAAAAAGTTACATCTAGGATGTAAGTTTGACACAAAAAAATTTAGTAACAGAAGCTCCCAATTAGAATCTTAAATAAGTTTTAAAGGCTGGTAGCCTAGATGTAAAATGCAAAATAATCAGATTTTAATGTTTTGTAATGATCTAATTATATGGCTTTTTTTCTTTTTTTTTTCTTCTTTTTTTTCTGCATAGTGAGGAAATGAAGAAAGAGTCAGGATAAGAAATGAAGAATCCTAGAATAACCTTGAAACTATGTGTGATGACAATGAGTCAGCAGAGCTGGAAGAAATAGGGCAGCAACAATTACAATTATATTTTGAAATTTTAACCAAAATTCTTACTTGCCCAAAGCCAGGTTTCTCGCTGGTCTGAACATGTAGGCTTCCGTTAATTTGTCCATTTCTTGTATTTAGTTTCCTTTCCAGCAAAATAATTTTAGAATCACTGAGATCATTTTCACACACATACCATCAGGGAAAATTTGTATATCAGTCTGTTTATTGCAAATGATATACCATATGTAAAGGAAATAAATCTGCTTTGAAATATTCTGAGTGATTTAGCATTCACTTGGTAAAAGTTGATGACAGCTCATATATCATACATATATAATTCAAACTTCTATTTCTGTCAGTCTTAATCAACGATGATTTCTTGTTACTGATTGAGATTGTGTAATCCAAACCTAAAAAAAATTCACATTCAAAGATTCATTTTATGTCTACACAAAATAGAATGTTTTAGATGATCAGCAAAGAAGTATGTTTTGAAATTTGTAGTGCTTGCTAAAATTAGTCATATATTTCTCCAGTTTTAAATTATGGTCCGAATTCATGTTATTTTTCCATTGACTCAGAAAATATTTTTCTTAAAGTCCATGCTATTTTCCCTATGAAGAATTACTTTCTTATTTTTCTCCTTGTTTTGTCAGAATCGCTTTAAACCCTAAGGCTTTCAGGAAATCCTAACCTAACAACATCGATCCCTTTCTTTTTCCCCCTAATTTCTCTTAGAGCTTTGCCTGTACTGTACTACCAAACAATTAGGTATTATTTTTAATCATGCCAAATGAAGAAGAACTTTGAAATAACTTCATCCAGTTAGAATAGTCTCTTGAAGAAGAAACTTCAGCACTCAGGTAAGCTATAGGGGGACTTTGTAGTCCAAGATGCTTGTATCGTTAGCCCCTAAGGACAAGGAAATTGTCTTGTACATAATACTTTTTTAGGGTTCTGAGAACATTCTGAGAATGTCGTCTATCCGGGATAGAGTCTTTAACCCAGAAGAAGATAAAAAGGTACATTGAAAATAAAAGCAAATAACTGTAGAAAGGAAAAGAGTTACCAGGAAGCAAATAATTCTCCAGAGTTTTTAACTTAGATTATATGAACGTACATAAAATTTTTAAATGTTAGTTCTTTGTTATTCCAACCAAAGGCTATAAGCCATATTGTGGGACTAGGGAATTACATATTTAGTTACCTTAGGTGCATTGCCTGGCACCGAGTAAGCATTCAAAATATTTGGTGTATTGGAAAAGTTCACAACGCGAAAAGGAAGTGACGCAAACGCTACCAATGATGTAATAGGACAGTGTTATATTATTAATGCATATGTTGCACTAAAAGTCTCAGTGGCAACAACATGAAGATGTAATGGCATAGCAAGTAAAATAAAAAAAAAAAAGAATCAGTTGGTCTTATGAAGAGTTAGGAGTTATTGATGGAGACGATTGGGGTGCTGATCTCCCACAGCAAGCCCTAACTTCTGTAGTCGCAGCTCGGTGTGAGCAAAGAGAAAAGGCTAATAAATACTTCCTTCAGAGGCTAGGAATTAGGAAAAGGTTCCCCCATTTCCTGGTATCTGAGCTGCATCCTGAAGCGTCTGCTAGACTTTCCGAAGCATGCTGAGTAGGGAAAAGCAGCAGGAGCAGCGCCAAAGATGACGTGGAAGTTTGCAAATACACGTCATGTCTGGGGAATGGAAACAGTCTGGAATGATTGGTAGAGCCAGGCAGCAGTCACAGATAAGGCGGGAATTTGGTTTGGAACCCGATTTTCAGGGTCTGGAATGTCTTAATAAAAAGTTCATTACCTTTTGGTAGCGGGGAATCTTGAAGGAGTTTGAAGCAAAGGCTTTCATTGACGCTTTTGCTTCTTTTTGCTACCCAAGTATTTTATTATTCAAGTTTCACTTTCTCCAGGATACGCCTGCAAAATACATAGCCTTTTCCTTATCTGGAAATTTATAGCACTTCTCATTAATAATGCTCTTTAGATATTTAATTAGAAAAAGCTTACATAGATTTTAGAGATGCCTGTTCATTCTTTCTTAGTGAATTTTAAGTTCCTCGAAGTTTGTAATTCTTAAAATGGTCAGTGAATTCATGAGTTTACCAACTGATATTTCTTGGATAAATTATTTAATTTAATTCGGCCACCTGGGTGGCTCAGTTAAGTGGACACCTCTTGATTTATTTCTGCTCAGCCCATGATCTCACGGTTCACGAGATCCAGCCCCTGCAAAGAGCCCTGTGATGACAGCACAAAGCCTCCATGAGATTCTTTCTCTGTCTCCCCCCCTCCACTCGCTCTCTCTCAAAACAAATGGATTTAGAAAAACATTTAGAAAAAAATATTTAACCAATAAATGAATGAAGGAACTCAGATATTGGCTTCTGCTAGTTTTTTTCTCTTTTTTTTTTTTCAATGTTTATTTATTTATTTTGAGAAAGAGGGCATGAGCAGCGGAGGGGCAGAGAAAGAGTTAGAGAGAGAGAATCCCCAGCAGGCTCCACACTGTCAGCGTAGAGCCCAACTTGGGGCTCTATCCCACGAAACGTGAGATCATGAGCTGAGTGGATATCAAGAGTCAAAATGCTTAACTGACTGAGCCATTCAGGTGCCCTGCTGTTTATTTTTTTTTCTTACAATCTCATATAACCTTATGGATCTGAGTCACTTACCTCAGAAATATGGATGTTAACAAGATCTGCCAGTCCAGGCCTATGCACACAAGGTCAGCTCAACTGTGCCTTCCCCACATTTCTCTGGTGGTAGCAAAGAGAGGCAGAGCCATTGCAGTGACTCCCTCCACTCTCTCTGTCTCCTAATACAGTTCTAACAGACACATTTAAGAGCACTCATACACATTCAGCCACCATTCTCCCCACCTAACAGTCAGGTCTTTGTTTCTCTATCATATTAGAAGCTCCTGCTTATAATCTCCCAAGATGTCAGAGGGCTAGAATATTTTTGAGGTCGGATCGGGAAATCAATAACAGTGTCCTGGATAAAAAGGAAGATTTCTTGGCCTTCTTTATGGTGTGAATGTATTCATTCTAATTTTTTTTTTTTTTACATTAATGTGTTATTCAGAGACAGAGACAGAGCATGAGCATGAGAGACATAGACACAGAATCCAAAGCAGGCTCTAGGCTCTAAGCTGTCAGCACAGAGCCTCACGCAGGGCTTGAACTCACAAACCGTGAGATCATGACCTGAGCCGAAGTCAGAGGCTTAACCGACTGAGCCACCTAGGTGCCCCTGTATTCAGATTGTCAAAGTTTTCATGATTGTCACAGTACCCGTTATCAGAATGAGTTAGGAATTATATTCCATATTTCGGTTAAGAATTGAGGAGGAGTCTTTGCAGACAGATGTGTTAACCAACGTAAAGTCAGAAATGTTGCGTTTCACAGCTCTGTGTGGATCCGGGATAATCAAGACCTGCCCACTACAACTGCAGCTTCCTCTACATGGGATTCTTCCTGTAAGGCCAGGCTAAACGCACGGCTATTGGATTCTTCTGCAGACAACAAGAGTTTGGGGCCAATAAGGCATTGTGTTGCAAGGCTTTCTAGGTGCTTGAACTATAATCCTTCTCCTCCCTGCTTTGCCTTACCCTGACTTGTGAGTCATTTTGTTCTTAACAAAGGTCCTTTGATCTGTTTCGTTCTGCTGTCCTCCTTGTCCACATCTATCTTGGTTTTTACCATTCTCAAACACCCTGATTCTAGAAGTTACTCAACTCTGTGAAATGAGTCAGAGGCACACATGCCTATAGGTATTACATCAGTGATGTAAATGAAGAAATGGAACCTGAGTGAGAACAGTGGAAAACTGGAGGGAAATGACTCCCTTTCCCCTCCCTGCCCCCCATCAATAGTTGCCACTGGGGAATAAGGGTCAAATATAGCCAAATAAAAATTCTTTTTATTAAAGAATTTTTTAAACTCTACAGACTAATTAGAAAATCTTTGTGGGCACATTTGACTTGCAGCTTGTCTTTTATCTTTTTTTTCTAATTTGATAGTCTGAGATTAATCCTTAAATTACATCAATCATAACTAAGGATTTATTTGTCAATGGCAACTTTATTTTACCCAGTATTCTTACCCTAATCGAGTTAGTTAGGCCATTGGGTTTATTTTTATTTTATTTTTAAAAATTTTTGACTGTCTTTTATCTTTTTTTTTTTTAATTTGATAGTCTGAGATTAATCCTTAAATTACATCAATCATAACTAAGGATTTATTTGTCAATGGCAACTTTATTTTACCCAGTATTCTTACCCTAATCGAGTTAGTTAGGCCATTGGGTTTATTTTTATTTTATTTTTAAAAATTTTTGACTGTCTTTTATCTTTTTTTTTTTAATTTGATAGTCTGAGATTAATCCTTAAATTACATCAATCATAACTAAGGATTTATTTGTCAATGGCAACTTTATTTTACCCAGTATTCTTACCCTAATCGAGGTAGTTAGGCCATTGGGTTTATTTTTATTTTATTTTTAAAAATTTTTGACTGTCTTTTATCTTTTTTTTTTTTAATTTGATAGTCTGAGATTAATCCTTAAATTACATCAATCATAACTGTAAGGATTTATTTGTCAATGGCAACTTTATTTTACCCAGTATTCTTACCCTAATCGAGGTAGTTAGGCCATTGGGTTTATTTTTATTTTATTTTTTAAAATTTTTGTTAACGTTTATTTATTATTGAGAGAAAGAGAGAGACAGAGTGTGAGAAGGGGAGGGGCAGAGAGAGAGGAAGACACAGAATCTGAAGCAGGCTCCAGGCTCTGAGCTGTCAGCACAGAGCCTGACATGGGGCTCGAACTCACAAACCGTGAGATCATGACTTGAGCCGAAGTCGGACACTTAACCAACTGAGCCACCCAGGTGCCCCAGCAATTGGGTTTCTATCTCACTGCTCGAAAGCATTTTTACCTCCGTATTAGAATACTACTATGTGTCCAAATCAATGTTTACACTCATTAAATAAAACATAGAGTTTTGATGTTCTAGTAATAGAGCACTAATGCTCTGCTCTAGTAACAGGCATCAGTTACATTTTTAGATGGGTTAAGGCCATTTCCAGGGTCAGAGTGGCAAGCAGTAAAAGACATCCTGTCTGAATCAAGGCTCCAAGCAAAGTCTTCTGTTTCTGATCCACTGAATTTATTGTGTCACTGTTGTTTCTCAGCTACTACCTTCCAGAGTCATTTACTTTGTTAAATCCTAGATATTTGTAATGGCTCTCTGTCCTGTAATTCTCATGCTTCTTCTTCTTCTTCTTCTTCTTTTTTCTATGAAAATACTAGTCATAGGCCTAAGACTCCTAATGATATTCAAGTCACTGACCCCCATGTGATGTTTACAGATGGAGTTCTCATATCTGACAGATAAGATAAACAAGTCAAAGACCTGATGCATGGAAATTGATACATCCTTTGCTTGTGTGCTGTATGAGAGTCTTTCATTCAAAAGATAATACATTAGGCTGCACTTTAAATATTCCTAGCCGATATTAAGAAAGCATAAGTACACCTATGATGTGTACTATAAAACTATTTCATGTTTACAGCATCCCGGTAATACTATCTTACCTATTTTAAATATATGACAACTAAGACTTAGAAAAAAATAAGTAATTTGACATAGAAGGTTGCTGGAATTAGCCAAACTTGGGGTTAAGTGCAGTCTTCCAGATCATCAAGTCTCCCCAAAACTTCTGACATCAACTGCAAGTTTAGCAATTTTCCAAAACCATTGTAATTTTCTATGGTTTGCTAGACAGACTCACAGAAATTGCTGATCAGGGATACTGTGTCCTCTTGACATCAAGGTAGGAAAATATGCATGGAATACTGCCAACCCAAGAAGCTCATTTAGGCTTTGGTGTCTTGAGTTTTAATTGAAGCTTCAGGTTTGGTTGAATCTTTGTCCAGGTGGCTGAACTCAATATCCATTCCCCCTGGAGTTCAGGCTGATATTACAGTGGCTCAAAGCCCCAACCATCTAATCACACCTTTTGGTCTATTTGCCATGGCCAGCCCCCGTCCTGAGACATCTCATTAGTATACACTCTCTAGAGGCCCTTGTTAGCATGAACTATCCAGGTGTGGTCCCAGGGGCCCAGCACGAATAGCAAAGACACTCCTATCACTCATGAAAATTCCAAGGATTTTAGAGGCTAGCTCCCAGGAACCAGAGACAAAGGTCAGCCAAATTCTTTATTACACACTCTATTAATAAATAGCAGAATCAATATTTAATCCTAGGTCTATCAGGCTCCAAATTTTACAATGTGCATTTTCTTCTCATTTGCCTAGAATATTACCTGACACATAGTAAGTGCCCAATAAATCTTAATTACATAAATGAGCAAATCATACTTTTTTTTTTTTTTCTTTCCTTCTGCATAGATAGGGCACAGTTTCATGGCAGGGGTTGATACATCAAAGGACTGAGTAATTTTGTCATTTTGTGAATGAAATAAACTCTCAAGGCATGTGTTAACTATGAAACTCTTCAAATGAGCTTTTTGTCCTCCTGAAAACAGCTTGCTCTTGCTATATAGAATCACCAGAAGGAGAGAAGCTGGAGGGTATAATGCTCATGACTTAAGTGATTACAGATGAGCCTCAGTATAAATTGGTTTAAGGCTATTCTTCGGTATTAGAATAAAATTTCTTATGAGACTTCATTTTCCTGAGTAATGCTTGAGTGTGATCATATGAGACTTTCTTTCAAATAGGACATAAGCTCTGTCATGTCTTTAAAAACAGAGTCTTTAAGTAAGAAAAGCCAATTAAAAAATACATTATGAAAGGCATACGGATACTCAACCAACTGGGGCTTGTGTGTGAGTGCAATAGAGAAATGTGAGTGAGGAAAAACTGTTAGGCAAGGGAAATCGGATTTTTTTTAAATTACCAAATTCAAATAGATCTTTAAAATATTTATACTGTGTTTAAAATAAAGGCTCTGGGGATGCCTGGATGACTCAGTAAGTAGAGCACGTGACTCTTGATCTTGGGGTCCTAAGTTTGAGCCCCACGTTGAAGGTAGAGATTACTTAAGAAAAAAATAAAGGCTCTGGTCTAATTTAATTATGACTAACCTTTATTAAGCCCTTCGTCAAAAGTAGATAATGGGGAAGCACATTTTTTCTTTTACCTTTTCTCGGTTTCATCATTGTCCTTTTCATTTTTCTGAACATTACACCATCAAAATGCAATTAAAAGTAACAATGCCTACCCTGTAATTCAAAGTGGATGGCTCATTTTAAAGTAATGGACTGCAGAAAAAGAAAGAAGAAAAACTTTCTGATGTGATATATCCTTGGAAAATTTTCTGACTATATAATCACTAACTTGGGTTGTTAAGGAAACAATTATCTCCTTGGGTATATTCCCAGACTTCTAAAAGTTATAGTTTTAAATTTATTATATTGAAATTATTTTCTTTATGACTTTGCATTTTAGAATACATCTAAACTTAAGACTATCCTACTGCTATTTTGTTCATTTTGCCTATGACAAAGAATTGAAGTTGGAAATGTTATAGTTACTGAGCCACATCCTTTATACATCTCATACAATTGTACATTAACCTAATGATGCTTTCATAGAAACAAAATGTAGTAAAAGTATATTATCAAAAGGAAGCGAGCTTATAATGTCAAAATAGTGTCACAGTCACTTAAAATTTTATGTAAAGACAGAATTCAAATGATCACATTCATATTTACAAACACAATAGCTTTTAGGTCCTTAAAAATGCGAAGTGAAAGGACCCCAGTAAGATGAACTCACCTATTATTTTAGCTAAGAAAAAGAATTTATCTTCCTTTAATGTTTAGTTTATAGCTTAGAGTCTGCATTTATAAGCAAATGATGGAGTGTATACCTTTTTATGAAGCTTCTTTCCTTTATTTCCAAGAGCCTCAATCAATTTAGGACTGAATCCTGGGTCCTGACCTTCTGAAATGGACTTGTCACTGGTGTTTTTGAAAACACCTATCTTCTATTCTCCCACTGAAATGGCTTATAACTAGACCTGTATTTATTTATTTTTATTTTTTTATTTTTTAAAATTTTTTTTTCAACGTTTATTTATTTTTGGGACAGAGAGAGACAGAGCATGAACGGGGGAGGGGCAGAGAGAGAGGGAGACACAGAATCGGAAACAGGCTCCAGGCTCTGAGCCATCAGCCCAGAGCCCGACGCGGGGCTCAAACTCACGGACCGCGAGATCGTGACCTGGCTGAAGTCAGACGCTTAACCGACTGCGCCACCCAGGCGCCCCGTAGACCTGTATTTAAAAATCTTTAGTACCTTTTCTTAGTCTACAAGAAATAAATTTTAGAAATGTCCATGTCTTTCAATGTAGAATTTAACAAATGGTAAGCAGAAAATAGCTAGTTGTAAAATATTATTTTAACAATACCCCGAGTTCTTCTGAAGTGATGCATCCTACAGGAGTATTTTAGATACCTTCTACCACAGTCAATAATAGATATTAATTGTGTTGGGCATTTAGAATAAAATGAAAGATCTGTTCCCTTACTATAAGGAGCTTGCAGAATTTATTCTGCCGAAGTATATCTGTTTTCACTGTGAATCCAATTGTGAAAAGGTAAATTATCATTGGAATCGATGTGCAATTGGCATCTGGGGTAGGTAAGGGCGTGGACAAGGGTTGGAGTGAGGTGTGTTTTAGCAACTAGAAGTATGTGTAGGTAAGGGGAAAAAAATATTTTTCCTGTACCAAGCATAGGTTCTCTCCCTGGGACTTTGTAAATTAGACTGTCAAAAGATAGATTAACAAGGGAAAACCATACAGAATTCTATTACAACATACATTGTGCATGCATATGAGAGCATGCAGTGATGAGTAACCCAAATGGGATGTTAGAACTTGGGCTTATATATCATCTTAGGCTAAATAAAGAAAACGGGTTTTTGATCTCTGAGTGGAGGAGGCAAATTATGGGAAAGTAATCAGGAAAAGTATGGTAGACAGGTTTTTTTTTAGCAAGGTTGATTGCACAGGTTCAAGCTGGTGCTGTCACCACTGGTAAGAGTCATTAAGAATATTCCTTTCAGGGCGCCTGGGTACCTCAGACTGTTAAGTGTCCGACTTCAGCTCAGGTCATGATCTCATGGTTCATGGGTTCAAGCCCCACATCTGGCTCTGTGTGTCAGGTCAGAGCCTGAAGTTGGCTTCGGATTCTGTGTTGCTCTCTCTGCCCCTCCCCTGCTCACATTCGCGCGTGCTCTCTCTCTCTCAAAAATAAAATAAACATTTAAAAAAAAAACTTCCTTTCAAGTATCAGAGGAGGGAGACACGTTTACAAATTGAATTTTCTTTGTAAATGTAAATTTCCTTTACAGAAGGAAAATGTATGCCCTATTTTTAAAGCTTTTTCTGTATCTGCTCATTCTTAATGGCCTTTAGTCCAAAATAATCCACATGCCAAAAAGGCATAATTTGGGGGGGAGCATATTCTAGTACCCTTTGATATGGAGAACAAAGGCAAAAGAAAAAAAAATTAAATTTCCTTACAAATTACCACCTATTGACCAGTACTTAAGACAGAGTAACCTTCCTCAAAGATATTAGCTCCCTCAATGTTAATACTTTGCTGGAGGCAAAAGGCAACTTTAGCTTGACTTTAGCCCGACATCCAGGATGCTGTAAAAATCCCTTTGGAAACTTCCTTTATCTCTGACCACCCCTCTCCCCAAGATATATGTTAGCAATCATCTTACAAGCATTATGGCCCACTGATATACATCTGAAGGGTCTCATGACTAAGGTTTTACTAGACAGTAGTAAATGACCTTTTCCTAACAACAACTAGCCCTTCAAGGTCCTGGAAACCTTGTTTTCAAATTCTTTAGAGGCTTAAGCTATCTCTAACCCCCTCCCAGGTTGAAGGTATATAATCAGCCACTCCTCACAACCCCAGTGCAGCTCTTTCTGCCCAGGGATCCTGTCCCCAGCATTTTAATGAACCCACCCCACCCCTTTTTTTTTTGCACTGAAGATATCTCAAGAATTCTTTCTTGACCGTTTGTTCCTGCACCCCAACATATACACATCATCTTCACATGGAACTGGTAGAATGAATTGCTTACTGGTCTGTAATAAAGGAGCCTAACTGTGGTCCAAACCCTGCTCATCATTAGAGTTCATCTTTTTTTACCTTTATATTCACAAGAGGTAAAGGATTTTTAAACTCAGTCTTGTATGTGTGTGTTGTGTCCTTTCACTTTATCTGAATCACTTGAAAGTGAAGGAAGCAGTTTGAATCTGTATAGCTGATGGGATATAGAAAACTTCAGCTGAATATTTAACTGCTAAAATGCCTGATGGCATCGCATAAATGTGTTTGACGAAGAAAAAGATCTGGAAAACTTGACAGTGTCAATATTGAATATTGAAAGTTTATTTTATGAAAAAATGTTCAGAATGATATAGGTGTTTAGTGAGTACTGCCCAAAACCATATAAACAAAAATAATAAGTCATACTTAGATAAACATCTCAAAGGTTGCTGTTATTATTGCAGGGTTTTGTTGTTGTTGTTGTTGTTGTTGTTGTTGTTGTTGTAATCTCTACACCAAGTTTGGGGTTCAAACTCACAACCTCAAGATCAAGAGTCACATGTTCCACCCACTGACCTAGCCAGGCACCGCTCTTACTACAGTTTTTAACTGCCATCTTACCAGTAGGAGTAATGAGATTGATAAATATTGCTACTGAAAGAAGGTGTAATTTTTGTGGTATTAAATGCATATTCTAAGATGTTCATCAGACTCCCTTAAGTCTTTCCCTGGTGTTTCTGCTGTAGTGACTTTTTCCCCATTATTTTTCTGTTGCTAAGAATACACATTGTGTAACTAGGGTTTCTTTGTGACCACTGGCTGTCAGTGCCAATTATAATTTAAATTGCCCAGGCAAAAAGAATTTAAATTTGAACCAGCGAATAGCTGTCATCAACACATTACTGAAACAAAGTCATTTGGAGGGCCAAATGAAGTACGTTAACATTCAGACTCAGCAGGCTAAGAATGAAAAGAGCTGAATTAAAAATAACTTGTTTTTTTTAAGTAATCTTAATAAACGTGCTTCTAAATAGGATGATTGGGTTTGGATCAATCAGAGAAAGTTATCTCTGGCATGGAATAAATTCAGGTGGGGAAATAGATTTAAAATTGCAATAATTCGAGAAATGGGAATAATTCTCTAAAGTTTCAGCAAACAAAACTCAGTTCCTTTATCTATTAAAGCAAACACTATTTTTACCAGTAAAAAGAGTGCTTTGAATCTCTCAGTAAGGACATCTTTCTTTGCATTGTTTGTCCAGTAGGGGTGATGAATTTGCATTAATCATCTCCAATGCTAACCTATTTCCCTCATTTTCAAGAACACTGACTGCAGATAGAATCTGCTAGTGGACAAGGTAGAGTATCAATAGGTTGCAGAATACCAGAATATACCACCCCAAAATATGCCACTTTGGCATAAGCATTATTTGGAGCTAAAGGCCATTCAAAACCACAGATGCAAGAAAAACTCTACCTCTCCACAAATTGCATAAAAATAAGTATAAATTTCCTCCTTTGTAAAGGAAATTTGTATTAATAAAATAAATTTCCATTTGTAAAGCTATCTCTGTACCAGGAAGAGAGCTATTTCTGGAGACAGCTCCCACCACCTGAGAGATTCTGCATAACAAGACAATCCTTATTTACCAAACTTTTCCTCCCCTGCTTCCCCATAACTTGCGCCTCCCACCCAGCAGCCCAAAACCTCTTTTCCTTTGTGTAACTAAAAGGACATATAAATCTCAATCATCTGGCCTCCTGTATGAGTCTCATTTCCTTTTGAAGTTCCATGCATATGTACATCGTTAAACTTTTTTCTCTTTTGATAATCTTTTTTTTTTTTTCAGTTGGATTCTCAGGCCCCAGACGCTGAAACTAGAAGGGCAGAGGAAAAAAAGGTAAACCTCCCCAACAAGTTCAAAGTAATGCAGGATGCATAAAGAATACAGGAGCAGAATGACTCTAACATGACGATTCATGAAATCATGACCTAAGCCGAAATCAAGAGTCAGAAATTTAATGAGCCACCCAGGCGCCCTTTGTAGGGCTCATCTTAAAACAGCAGAAGCTATGTCCTAATTTCCCCTATCGAGAAACTTCTATGGACTGTCAAGGTGGTTCTCTCCTCCCCAGCGCCCTGCCTAAATAAATCTAATAGCCTTTGCTTTTTTGGTGGCCTTTTGGAGAGTAAACAGATGACAGCGACATGCAATAATTATAGAAATGGTAGGTGGAGAGCCCTATCTCTAACCTATGAGTGGATAAGTCTTTGTATCTACTCCCATATTCAGCCTCAACCCAAAGCCCAACATTTGTTTTAATTACCCTATTTTTTTATAGTTCTCCCTCACCTCTAAGAAAACAATGATCCTGTAAGATCAACTTTTTTCTTGGCTTGTGATTCTGTCTTTTCCCAATTCCTGAAGAGGCTTTTCTTTAGTTCCAGCATCTTCAGTTGCTTAATTGGAACTATTTTTAATAGTCAAAAAATGCATTTCAAAAACATAAACCTCTTGTTTAAAACTGCATATAGTAAAATCTAATAGGATGAAATTCAAATTTTATAGCCTGAAAATTGTAACATCTCTAACTTCTGAAAAATGGACCTGTTCTGTGGTTTTGACATATTGAAATCGCTACTGGGCTAGGTGGGGAATATAGATAAGTAAACCAGTTGAGTGTGATAGAAATTAGTGGAAATTGTGGACAACTGTGGAGTGAAATTTCCATCTGAAAGGGGACAAGCTCTACTCAGTTCCAGCAGATTTTTGCCATGTGGGAATAAGGGCCAATTTTGTCAGATACTTTGAGAACTAGGTGACGTTTCTCTGTCTCTGTGTCCCCCCTTTTTTAATGTGGGCAACCAGCAAGTATTTGCAAACTACTCTGCTTGCCAAAGAAAATGCTAGGGTAGGATTCAGCCACCAGCTGCTCAAAGTTATTTTATTGGCTCTGCCGTAGACGACTTCTCAATCCTGTGTAGGCTAAAGCCTCTCTCATGATGTTTATTTAACTTTAAGTCTTTCTCTTTTCTCTGTACCTATTCGAATATACCATGCTTCCAAATCCTAGGTTAATTCTGACTCCCTCTTTCCTGTCTCTCCTGCTTCAATATCACTCTTTTGCTGTGATGATCTAATTTGTGACTTTATCATATACTACTTTTAATTTTCTTATTAGTTCTGCCAAGATTTTTTTTTTTAATTTTTTTTTTCAACGTTTATTTATTTTTGGGACAGAGAGAGACAGAGCATGAACGGAGGAGGGGCAGAGAGAGAGGGAGACACAGAATCGGAAACAGGCTCCAGGCTCTGAGCCATCAGCCCAGAGCCCGACGCGGGGCTCGAACTCATGGACTGCGAGATCGTGACCTGGCTGAAGTCAGATGCTTAACCGACTGCGCCACCCAGGCGCCCCAAGATTTTTTTTATTAGAGATGAAACTTTTGTGGAAAAGATCTTAGAAGATTTGTAGTCCAGCCCCTCAATATGTAAAGACTTGGAAATACTAAGTAAATCCCCCAGCATCATATTGCTAGTTGGTTAAAGATTCCCGAGGCTTATTAAAAATTGCCTTGAGTACAAGAGGTATTGGGGACACACACACACACACACACACACACACATATATATATATATATATATATATATATATATATAAAGATTTTATTTTTAAGTAATCTCTACACTCAAACTCAATGTGGGACTCGAACTCACAGCCCCAGGATCAAAAGTCTGTATGTTCTACTGACCGAGACAGCCAGGCACCCCATGGTTGCATATATTTTGATTGACTAAAAAATGTCTGTCATTGTAATAATGCCTCTATAGACTTTTTTTTAAATCTCTTGACATTTAAACACAAAATTCTAGATTCAGCAATGAAATCATGTTTTATAGAGTGTTATCTATAAACTGTAATCTTCTTCTAAAAAAGGAGTTGTTTTTATTTAAAAAAAAAAGAAAGAAACACCCCAAACAATGGTCTGTGTTTGCATTCCTTGTGAAGCCCAGGAAAATAAGTGCAAATTACTTTTGTTTATAAGATGCAGCTGTGCCTCTAGTTTTAGAGGCTGGTTCAACTGGAGTAGCCATTTTTCCTTCCGAATCGTGAGGTTGCTTACCCATTCAAAATGCTATTTAATTTTTTCCCAGGTGACTAAATTCAGATTTAACATAAGGTAAGATTTTACAATATTTGTTCCAATCTGAAAAATTTGAGGAGACGATGTTATCTTAACCAATACTATCCTACTAAAACATGCATTACGATGGCCGTGGAAATATTGGTCATAATATTCAGGCAGAAAAAACCAATGGGCCTAAAGAATGATTAGACTAAAGATAGTCACAGCTGTATAGGATTCTCCATCCTGTAAAATCTGACTCTGATTTCTTAACATATCTGGTACATATCACTCAGTTAAGGGCACATTATCTCTTTGTTTTCTAGACCGTCTTTTATATAATGTAAATATTTCCTTTATCTCCAATCCCTATTTCCATTTCTCTTTCTCTACAGGCAACCACGACAAAATAAAGATGACTATGAATACCTTTGGCACCTCTCCCATTAACAGATGGGGTCTCTTTCACCTTACCTTGCATCTGAGTCGGCCAAGGACCAATTGTGTGATCCCAATTATGATGGAAGTGGTACTGTGTAAACTCTAGGACTTGCCTTAAGAGTGCTGGCAGCTTCTGTACTGATCTTATGATTTGACTACCTTGTTGGAGAAACCACATAGACATTCCCTTGGAGAATGTAGCAGCTGAGCCAAGCCTCTACTGTCTCTGCCAATGTTTCAGAAATATGAATAGAGAAGCCTTGAACACTGCTGACCCACTCAGCCAGCAGTATAAAACATCAAATACCTACCAGGGACACCAAGCGAATACACATATCACCTATTCAGGCCATGCCTGAATTCCTGACTCACAGAGTCGTGAGCAAAATGAATAATTATTGTTTTTAGACACTAGGTATTAGCATGTTTTCTTACTCAACAAAAGATAACTGGAACAGCACCATTCTATTCTATTTAATGTACATCTTTTTTCCCCCAATGTGTGTGGTTTTATAAAACACATGTTTATTTTATGTGTAGATATTTTGATTTATTTAATGTCACTGTGAGCAATAACATTCGTGAGATGTGAGAAAAGAGATTGTGAACATCTCTTTTCAATTAAGCACGTTGTTTTTGATAGCCATCCATGTCACCATCTATATATCTGTTACTTCCATTTCTTGTATAAACTCATGTGTTCATCCAGACATTTTATTTATTTTTTTCCTAGTGATGGGTACCCAGGTTGCCTCCAACTCTCAGCTGATAATGCTGTGGTAGATATCTGGACAAATTCTCTTTACCTTCTCGTGTGAGAATTTCCTTGAGTTTACAGGAGCAGGGTGATTCTATCATGGGTTATGCCTATACTTTATTTGCCTGTGTAATGACAGATTCTCTCTAGTAGGCTGTACCTGTTCACCTTCCACTAACAATGTATGGGTTTCTTATATCGCCATATTCTCTCCAATAGTTGAAATTATTCACCTTTCTCATTTTTTTTATATATCACAGTTCAAAATGAAGTCTATTTTTAATACATGTGTATCTGATTACAATTGGTTTAGAACTGCACTTTTGTGCATGTTGGCCTTTTGTGTTTCCTTGATTGTAAATTACCTTTTCATACTTGATACCACTTTCTTATTATGTTTGTTGACCTCTTGTTTTTCAGCAGCTGGTTGTATAACTACAGATAAATCTCTTGTCTTAGACATTACCAGTATCTTTATCCATTCTTTCATTGGTCTATTCATTTTTTTCAAGGTGTCTATCCTTGAACAGATATTTTTATTTTAGTCTAATTAATTAGTTAATTTCTTTTCTGCTATACTTTTGAAGTTTAAGAATTCTTTCACTGCTGCTAGGTCATAAAGATATTTATCTGCACTCATGACTATATTTTTACTTTTTTCACTTCAATATTTCTTCTGCCTAGAATGAATTCTCATATGTGGTGTTAGATTGGAATCTTATTTTATTTTTCTTTGTATAGGGAGCCCTTCTTTTTATTCCTCTTACCCCCGTCCCTGCAAAAAATCTAGTAAACAATGTGTCCCTCCTACATTGATGTGTGATGTCACTTTTATCTTATAGTAAGTTGTTATATATGTAAAAATACATCTTTAAAGTCTGTTCTCCCCACTAATATATTTTTCTGTTCTTTATTCTTTTCTTTAAATGTTAATTTATCTATTATCAGAATGGTTTTTCTTTGTCTAAACTTTAGAATGAGTTTATCTTGGGGCACCTGGGTGGCTCAGTAGGTTAAGCATCCAACTTTGGCTGAGGCTGTGATTTCACAGTTCATGAGTTCCAGCCACAGAGTCCGCTTTGGATCCTCTGTCCCCCTCTCTCAGCCCCTCCCCTGCTTGCATTCTCTCTCTCTCTCTCTCTCTCTCTCTCTCTCTCAAAAACAAATAAAACATTAAAAAAATAAAAACTTACCTTTAAAAAAAAGAATGAATTTATCTTGTTCCTTAAAAAATTTAACTAGAATTTCTATTTAAATTATATTGAATTTACATTTTAATTTGGGGTGACTTGACATCTTTGCAATTTTAAGTCAAGAGTATGTAATTCTGTTTATTCGAGCATCATCTTTCATCTTACATTAAAAAATCTTTCTAGCGGGGTTTTCATATATTCTTCTTTAAGTTCATGTGTAAATATTATATATTTACATGTAATTTGTATATTACGTTGTTAGTGCGAATCCTGCATGGGTCTCCATGCTGAGCAGAGCCTACATGGGATTCTCTCCTCCTCTCTCTTTGTGTGTGCATGCTCTCTCTCTTTCTCTCAAAATAAATAAATAAAAAGTTAAACAAATCTTTAAAAAAAGAGTATATTTTAGAATGTCTTCAGTTTAGGTCCCTATTGTAATAGTATCCCTTCTTTGTGTTTCTGTAAGATTTAATACCAAATTGATATCAAGGTAATGATAAATAATCCTTTCCCATAAGAAATTACATAGCATGTCTTCAAACGTATGCTAGCATTTAACAAATGACAGCTGTCTTAAGATTTTATGTTCTTTCCATGACAGTGTATGGATTTCAATTCACATGTACCTTCAGAACATTGCTACTGTTTGTGTACTTCAACAGCAACATTCCAAAAGAGAATTTAATTATAGCATTTCTATTTTATTATTATTGACAAAATCAGAAATAAAATAATTGTATATATGTGCTGTATATGAAAGTTATTTCATTAGAGCCAATTCTACAGATTGCAAAAAAGTTATCTTTAAATTTGCAATATAGTGTTGTTTATTGTTTCTTGACCTTTCTTTGCTTTACGAATAACTGTGATTCCTCTGCCTTTGCTTAGAAGCAGTCTAAACTGAAACTGGCTTTATTTCAACACTTCAAAATGAATTCCACCAAATGGAATATAAATTGAATTGCTCTCAGGAATAAAATTACTTAGCTGCCATGAATCACAATTTGAGATTTTAAAGAGCAAAACGTTCCAATAAGTGCGTGTGTGTGTGTGTGTGTGTGTGTTCCTGCTCACGTACCAGCAGGAAGAATAACACATTATTGGCTTGAAATTCACTTGGAATTCCACTTTTGCTGAAATGGGAGACAGTTTTATCTTTGCCATGACTAGTTTTGACAGTCAGGGGTATTAGTGGTGATGATATTTCACAACATTCGCTTCTCTCATTTCCTGTTTTATTATAACAAATATTATACACTATTGTATTTTATTATTTTCAAGAATTTAATATACAGTAAAACCTTGGATTGCAACTTGTTCTGTGAGTGTTCTGCAAGACGAGCAAATATTTCTAAAAAATTTGAGCTTGATAAAAGAGTGATGTCTTGCAATATGAGTATGTGAGGCCGAATGTCACATGATCACAGCTGAGCCAATGGTTCTCAAAATTCATTTTGATATACAAGTGCTTTGGATTACAAGCATATTTCTGGAACGGATTATGCTCGGAAACCAAGGTTTTACTGTATTTGAAATATTTTAGGATGCAAATAACTTCAGCATGACCACTTCTTCCTCCTTTTCAGGTATTTAAATAATGCCAATAGTCCTTAGTTTTTGGAGTATCAACTCCATTTAAACACATACTATCCCTGAATTTGTGAAATACAAATTGTACTATCAATGAAATGTTGGTATGTTACATTTAAAGTAGTTATTCTGAGAATGAAGTTCTTGAATATTTATCTTTGTAGCAACTGAAGGCTCCTTTCCATGATGTTATTCTAATTATTTTTCCATCTTCTTTCCTGGAGGAAAATACAAAATATTTAGAAGAGGCTGCCTAACTGGGAGATTGAGCTACTGGCTAAGTTGTGTGACTTCCCCAAACCACCAAATGTCTTTCAAAATATTTTAAACAGAATTAGCTAAATTCTTAGATTGCATTTCAAATATGCCCCTCCTTATTATTGCTCAAGTAGCTTTTTGTGCTTTTTTTCTACTTTATTACTTTTCAGGTCATTAATGAATTACCAATACATAATGTATAGCCTACCAAACTGTAATATCCTGTTGTAAAACATTTTTAATTTTTTGTAAATTAAAATAAAATATAAAATATTTTAAATATTAAAATATTTAATGAGCTTGGAAATTTTATATATAGGTGTTTATTCTGTTGTACATGCTTGCTTTTTTAACATATACACATGTCATCTCAAAACCAGTAACTATGTGAGATGTGTATATGGTCATGTACAACCAATTTCCCAGACACTTATTTCAAGTTACTTTTGCATTAAGCAGGATATTTGCAAATATCGATTTTTTTTTATGACATTTACTGTGTACCAGTGCTGCTATAAAGTCAATATTGTCTTTTTTACATTTTCTTATGGTAACTGGGAATCCAACAACTAAGTGAGTATGGCCAAAGCACAATTTCTCTCTCTGGATTATTTCACATAGCCACACTAACAAATACTGCGTTCTAGTCTCAGCTTGATTAGGTGTGAGACAAGACCCTGGACTCCTGTATCTTCCATTTAATTGTGTGTATATTGAGCTGTAAATCCCACTCGAGTACACAAGCTTTACGTGGCTCTGCTTCTCTTTGTTTCTGTATTATATTCCTGTGCTTATTTCTTATACTGTTAAATGAGTGGTCTTCCTGGCCCTCCCCTTCAACATTCTTGCCATCTACCTTTCACTTAGATGTTATCAATTCTTCTTGAATAATCTTAAAGACAATAAGAAAGAATAACAGATTGTTGATTGAATTTTGCAATTCCCTTGTAATTCTACATTTGCTGAAGTGGAAGGTGGTTTTATTTCTGCCATCATTTTGAAGAATTTTTCCATTTCATCTAAGTTCTCAAATTTGTGGCCCAGGTAGCTCATAATATTTGCTTATTATCTTTTTAATATCTGTAGGGTATGGAGTCATATTCTCTTTCTTTTCTTTTCTGATGTTTGTATCTTTGTATTTCCTCTCTTTCTTCCTCTTCGAATCTGGATTTATCAGTTTCATGAATTGCTTCAAAGAATCAGCTTTGATTTCATCTGATTTTCTGTATTGCTTTTCTTTCCTTAGTTTCATTGATTTCTGTTATTATTTTCATTGTTTATTTCCTTTTGCTTCCTTTGCTTTTAATTTGCTCTTGTATTTCTTTAAGTTGGAAGTATATGTTGTTGATTTTAGATCTTTCTACTTGTGTAATAAAACCCTCTAATGCTAGAAGTTTTTTTTTTTCTCTTAAGCATTTCTTTAGCTGCAAACCACGAAGTTTAATTCTACTTTAATTTTTATTCACTTCAAAATATTTTCTTATTTCCTTTGTGATTTCTATTTTCACAAATGGGCTGTTCAGAAGTATGAAACTTGATTTCCACATGTTTTGAGCTTTCCCAAGAGTAGTATGAGTTCTACTCTTTAGAGTCTTTGTAGCCTACAATATATCTTTATTTTTAGCTTGGTGATTGTTTCATGTGTTCTTGAGAACACTGTGCATTCTGCCAGTGTTGAGGGGGTTTTCTATAGATGTCAGTAATATGAGTTTGGTTGATAGGTTGTTCAAGTCGTCTGTGTTCTTACTGATTTCTGACTTCTTGTTCCATCCATTCCTGACAGAGGATTTTTAAGATTTGTATTATAATTGCATGTTTGTCTAGTTGTATATTCAAGTTACATTATTATTTTTTTTAATCTCTTGCATTTGGAAGCTCTGTTGATAGATCCACACACATCTAGGATTGTTATATCTTCTTTCAACAGTGATGGCTTTATCGTTTTGTAATTTTCCTCCTTTACATAAAATGATTTGTTAATATTGTCTTTTGCTTAGTGTTTGC
Organism: Leopardus geoffroyi; assembly: GCF_018350155.1. Taxonomy (NCBI): domain Eukaryota; kingdom Metazoa; phylum Chordata; class Mammalia; order Carnivora; family Felidae; genus Leopardus; species Leopardus geoffroyi. Next base: position 99,663,874 of record NC_059327.1, on the reverse strand, counting down.
TTGGTACAACATTTTTTCATCCTTTTATTTTAACATATGTCTTTATTCTTTTGTAATTTTTTAAAATCTTTATTTACTATTGAGAGAGAGAGAGAGAATGCAATCAGGGGAGGGGCAGACAGAGAGAGAGAGACAGAGAGAGAGAGATAGAGAGAGAGAAACAGAATCCAAAGCAGGCTCCAGGCTCTGAGTTGTCAACACAGACCCCCATGAGGGGCTTGAACTCATGGACCACAAGAACATGACCTGAGTGAAGTCAGATGCTTAACTGACTGAGCCACCCAGGCTCCCCTTAACATATGTCTTTATATTTAACATATATTCTTTATAGACAGCATATAGTGGAGTTTTGCTTTTTCATCAAACCTGATATGTGTGCTTTAATTGGTATATATAGATTATTTATAGTTAGTGTTATTATTAATGTAGTGGAAGTTAAACCTATTATCATGCTAGTTACTTTCTATTCGTTTCTTTTATCTATTTTTCTGCCATATTTTAGTTTATTTTAGTAATTTTTAGGATTACACTGAATCTCCACTAATTATTATTTATATCTTTAAAGAATATTTTTAGTAGCTACCCTCAGGCTTACAATGTTTATCTTTAATTAGAGAATACATTCAAATCATGTTATATAGCTTCCTGTATAGAAGAACCTTAGAATGGTTTACAGACAGTATCCAACTTACCATGATTTGACCTATATTTTTTTTTGACTTGATGGCGGTGGCAAAGTGACACTCATTCCGTAGAAACCATGTGCTTTGAATTTCGAATTTTGATCTTTTCCCAATTAGCAACGGAGCATTGGGTACTCTGCCCTTATGCTGGGTGTCAGTGGCTCCCAGTCAGCCACATGATCACAAGGGTAAAGAACTGATACACTTAGAACCATTCTGTACCCTTATGGTCATTCTGTTTTCACTTTCACTATGGTATTCAATAAATTATATGAGGTATTTAACACTTTACTAGAAAACAGACCTTGTGTTAGATGATTTTCCCCAATTGTAGGCTAAGGTCCGTGTCCTGAGCACATTTAACGTAGGGGAGGCTAAACCGGGATGTTCAGTGGGTTAGTGTATTAAATGAATTTTAGCTTATGATATTTTCCACTCAGTGATGGTTTTTTTGGGACATAACCGCACTGTAAGCTTATTTTACAGGTTATTGAGGAAAATTTGTACACCCAATTCCTTTCTCTCATTCTTTACACTATTATCATATATTTTGGTTTGATGTGTGCTATCGGTTCTGGGTAGGATTGATAATACTTTGACTCATTTTTGTTTATCTTAGAGCAGCTTTATTTTTTCTTTGTTTCTGAAATATGCTGTATTGTACATAAAACTGCATTGAAAGTTCTTTTTCTGTCAGCACTTTAAAGATACCACTTTATTGTTTTTTGGTTGAGTAGGTTTTGATATGAAATCTACTATAATATAATATAAGATGTCTTTTTTAAATGTATATTTATTTATTTTGAGAGAGAGAATGAGTGAGCTGGAAAGGGGGAGAGAGAGATGGAGAGAGAGAGAGAGAGACAGAGACAGAGAGAGACAGAGAGAGAGAGAGACAGAGAATCCCAAGCAAGCTCCACATTCAGTGTAGAGCTCAGTGCAGGGCTCAATCCCATGCACTGTAAGATCATGGTCTGAGGTGAAACCAAGAGTTGGTTGCCTAACTGACTGAGCCACCCAGGTGCCCCAGGATGCATCTTTTTTCTCTATTTTTAAGACTTTTTTCTTTCTCTTTGGAGAAAATACACACACCTAGATTTCATTTTGTTAGGTTCTTGTCTGTTTTAGTATTTATACTGTTTGTACCCTTTGAGATTCTGGGAGCTGTGGTGTAATATCTGTCATTAATTTTTGGAAAATTCACAGCAATTCCTTTTTTGAATATTTTTTCTGTCTTTTTCTTCTTCTAGGATTCCAAATACCATGTATATCAGGTCAGTTAGTATTATCCCAGAGTTCTTGGATGCTCACTTCTTCATTCATAAAATTTTACTTATTTTTTTTTCTCTTTTCACTCAGAGTGTTTCACTTTAAGTAATTTATTGACCTATTTTCAAGTTTATTGATAAAGTCCTTAGCTATGCCAATCTACTGATATGCCATCAAAGGCATTCCTTATTTTTATTCTGTTTTTTTTCTTGTTCTAGCATTTTCATTTGATCCTTTCTTGGAGTTTCCATATCTTTGCTGAAATTACCCACTCATCATCCATATTATTCACTTTTTCTACTAGAGCCTTAACATGTTAACAATAGTTATTTTAAATTAGGTGTCTGACGATTCCAGGATCTATCTATTTGTGACATAAGTGAATCTGTTCCTGATGATTGTTTTGCCTCTCAAGAACGTTTTATTTTGTTTTTTGTTTGTTTGGTTGGTTTTTGCATGCTTCTGTGCCCATCTTGTGATCGTTTGATGAAACCAGACATTGTATGAAGGACAGTAGAGATGGAGATAGAAAACTTTTATGCCCAGATGTGGGTACCCCTTTTCTTTTGTGGACATTACTGGAATATGTAGGTATCCTAATTAATAGTTGAGCTGGGTTTGTTTGTTTTGTTTGTTGGTTTCTATGGTTTCCTCAGTGCACCACACACTACAGATGCCTCCAGCACTACCTTAATTTGACATGGGGCTGGTGTCCTGAGGTATTTCCTTTATGTTTCTTCCACTCACTGCTCTCAGTCTTCCCTTTGCACTGGGCCTGCCTCCAAGAGGATTTCTCTCCATGTTCTTTTGCCTCTCCCAGTATAAATCACTGTTACTTGATATCTGGCACTTGCTATGTGGGTGATGGAGAGTTTGTATGTGTGGTGGTGGTAGAGGAGTTGTTTTCTGTTGTTTGGATTAACTTGAATCTTAGATACTGTATACCCTTGAATGTTGACCTTCTCAGTGATTCTGCCCCAGGCAGCAAGTCTTGGCCCAACATATACTCCTGCCCCTCCCTCAGGGATTTAGAGTATTTTACTCCTTCCTCCCCCTGTGATTGTTTTCACTAGAGTTCTAAGGGACTGTGTTTTGACTTTCCTCCAGTGGCTGAAGGCCTTTGTTCCACAGCAGAAATAGACAAAGATGTAGGCACTGTGCCTTTCCCACAGTGGCTGTTTGCTCCTCTCCTTTGGCCTATGTCACAAGGAGGCTTTCTCAGGACGGGCGCCCTGCCTCCAGCTGTTCCTCTGAGTATTGCAGTAGACCCATGGCTGTGAATGGGTACAAATTCCCCATTAGATTATAGGCTGGCATTGCATCAGATCCTGTTTTTCTGTTGGACCAGAATAAGCAGTTACTAATCTAGACAACAGTCTACATGGGAAGGAAAATAACATACTCAGCAACACTGAACTGAGGTCTGACACTTAACCGACTGAGCTACCCAGGCACCCCAAATCTCTCTCTTTTTTTAAGTTTATTTATTTATTTTGAGAGAGACAGAGATAGCACTACCAGGGGAGGGGCAGAAAGAGAGGTAGAGAGACTATCCCTAGCAGGTTTTGTGATGTTAGTGCAAATCCTGACATGGGGCTAGATCTCATGAATTGTGAGATCATGATTTGAGCCAAAATCAAGAGTCAGATGCCTAACTGACTGAGCCACTCAGTCACCCCTGATTCCTGGACTCTCAATGCACGGAGCCCAAAGTGACCCAGTTGCAACTGATCTTTATACTCAAATGGAACTCTTTGCATCTCTTGACTGAAGTGTTTTCCTGTTGGGAACCAGGACTTCTAAACCCTAGTGGTTCAGAGTTGCAGGAATGGAAAGTACCAATTTCCCAATAATGTCACTAGCAGTGATAGCACCTAAGTATTTCCTCTTTCCACCACTTAGATTCTGGATCCAAGTATTCCACCCGTTGGAGACACAGAAGCATATAAAAGTCATTGATTTAGAGTATGCACTGCATCCTGGAAGATGGCACCAAATCCTGTCAGGTTACCTTCTCTAAGCTGGTGCTTCAGCTGTATTTTCTCCACCTCTTTCTGTCATTTTACCACGCCAGAGACTTCTGGGTGGTATAGTAAGCAATAAAACTAGTAAATCCCGTGAACAAGCTCACATCTGCACTTCCTTTGCTATTAAGTAGTACCTGTGCTGGTAGATTATATAGTTTTTAAATCCTGGGAAAGAGTTTTTGACTAAGACCCTGTAGTCAGAAACTGCAAACCCACAATGAGAATATGAGTCTTTTTTTGTTGTTAATCAAAATGAATCACTGTTTTTTTTTTTTTTTTTTTTTTTTCCTGGGTGGCAGGTGTTCAATGTTCCTGATTTACCACCATTCAGTTAACTGGTAACCCCAAAGTTCTGTGCTGTGTTGGAGCTCGTCACTGGGCTCCATCCCTGGAGTGATGCAGTGACTTTCTGCAATACTCTCAGTAGCTGCCTTTGCCCTTTCACCCAGGAAGCTCCTTCAAGTCTACAGCTTCCCTGTGAGTGGGCATCTGATCCTCTTTGCCTTACAGTCACCAACTTGTCTGCTCATTGGTCATCTTTCTTTTGGAATGTGCACTGACAAAGCCCACTTTTTTAATTGTCCTCTCTGATGCTCACTTTTCGCTCTCTCTTCTTGAAGGATGTTTTTCTCTCTATATATAAGGACAGCAGAGGGAATGGGGAATAAGTAACTGATTCACACTAAATATGTAATATTCTGTGACCTAGTATTTTCTTTCATCTGGACCGTAGCTTTTGAGTGAAAAACTAGATGTTGCTTCCCTTAGACTTTGATTCTGCCAAGACAGGGGGGCCTCGTGTCTTTCGATCTGAATGGAGTTCCTTAGTTAAAAAAGATAAGACAGGTGAAAAAAACATATAGTTTAATATTTCCGAAAGGTGTACGTCTATGTAATGTCTATAAAAAATCAAATGCTAATAGTCAAGAGTTCTATTACCTAATTGCTGCTCTCCTGGTGAATTTAGGCTTGCCATTTATTTTTTTATCGACCTGAATTACTCATATATCAAATAAAGAGGTTGGTGTGGATGATGTCTGAAGTCCTTCCAAACATTAAAATTCTATGCTTCTGTGATGATATATTTAAGGTTACTCAGTCTTCTGAAGGGTCACTTTTTATCGGCACTTTGAAATGAAAACAAAATGCCTTATGTTCTTCCAGTTTTTAATTTCATGATTGCCTGTGGGTTTTTTATGAATACTCTTTTTCTTTGACTGTTAGAGTTACAAATGATTATAATTTTATATGACTTTCCAGGCAATTCCACTGCCCTCAAAATTTTTCATGACCTACTATTTAAGAAAAAAAAAAAAAAAACATTATCAATGCACAAGGCTCTGGGAGTTTTTCTTTTTGAAAGAGTCCAGATAAATAAAATTACATGTGGTCAATAATTCCAAAATCAGCTATAAAGAAGTCATGTTTCAAAATAGTACCTTATTCAGTTACTTGTTTTGAAAATTTTGGAGACCAGCCTTGCTTTTGTTGACAGTATTTCTGAGAATGTTGACATTCCAGCAGCAGCACCCATCAATTTGGGGGTAAGTGTTTGGAGTATGGGATAGTGTTAGAGATTGTAACTCACCCTCTACAAGATCTGCTAAACTGGTTTTACCTGATTCTAATTCTTATGAAGTTTTGAAGAGAAAGCCCAAGTGTCAGCCTTGAGCAAAATGCTAGGGTTGAACTATAAAGCCTTCAAAAACGTATAGAATTATAATTAGTGATGATGAGTGAAATTTTAAATGGTTGAAGGCTCACTTTGTATAAGCACGTTAAAACCTGACTTGATTTATGCCACTTCTCTTGAATATAGCCTGAAAACTTTACAATGTCAAATTTCTGTTGTCATGTATTCTATCGCTGTTTGCTGGCCAGAGTTGGCACAATTTCTATTAAAAATTTTGTTAATGTTTATCCTCTTTTGAGAAAGAGAGAGAGAGAGAGAGAATGGGGGAGGGGCAGAGAGGGAGACAGAGATTCCGAAGCAGGCTCCAGGCTCTGAGCTGTCAGCACAGGCCCCTCCGCGGGACTCGAACTTATAAACCACAAGATCATGACCTGAGCCAAAGTTGTACACTTAACCAACTGAGCTACCCAGGCATCCCCAGAATTAGCACAATTTCAATAGGAGATCCACCTAAGTCCAAAAGTTGTCCCTGAGACTACAGTAAGAAAATGTAATGAGACGGTGCGTTGTGTTTGCCAGAGGAAAACAATATAAAAATTTAACAGTTACAACAAAAAGGTTGACACATTTTATTTGGTTTTATTAGTAAAAATAATAAAGACTTGTCAATTGGGCCTTATTGTTTTCCTCACTTGAAAGCCTGGTCAACTGCAATTGAAAGGATAACATGCAGGGTTAATTACTTCTCCATGCCCTGTTCATGTTTGTTTCTCTGTCTAGACCATGTACACCTTCCTCTCTCCCCCATCATCTCTTTCTCTTTTCTCTGCATGACTAACTCCCACTCATCCTTTGAGACTGATCTGGAACTTTGCTTCTGGCAGGTGACAACTTTTTCAAACAGACTTCATAACTTTTTGTGGTGGTGTTTTTTTTTTTTTTTTTCCCCACCGTGTTTTCACAGTATTTTATACCTATTTTGTAATATGTATCACATCATGTTATAATAGATTTTTTTTTCTTTTTGCTTTTCATCCTCACTAGACTGGAAACTTATCAAAGGTAAAGCCATGTCATTTCCTGCCTTTCCCGTTGTATCTTGAACCTAGCCACCACTTAAAGTGATGACTGAGTGAATAAGTTCTTCAACAGGGAAAGTTTGCAAGTCTGGTTAAAGACTAGTTCTGCACATCTGTAGGAAAATGGTTAGGTCTGTTACAATTCTTGGTAACTATAGTACTTCCCTGCATAGCCTTAGGACAGGAAAAGATGAAGGGACAGAAAAGTGATGGATGTTATACTAGATTTCATTCAGTTTAAATATGTTCATGGGTGGGGGGAACAGCCCAAGAGCACAATTCTTGAATTTGGCATAAACTACAACAAAGGAACACAGCATAGAAATAAGTCTATATACTAAGTCTATAAAATTCAGTCTGATTCTTTCTTTTAGAAATCACTCTGAAGATTATTTAGTTAACTTATTTTCACACTGTTTTCCTTGGGAGATCTATGAAGATGGTCCAGGAGTTCCCAAATGGACAGAGCCTGACCACTGTATGGATACCTATGCTCCCACATACATTTCTAAGAGACAATTCAGCTTTCATTAAGGCATTTGGAATGTTAGCTTAGGCCTACCTGCCATGTGAAATTCAACTAAAATTGGCCCAAGCCCACACCAAATCAATAGATGTTGGGTCATTTAAAACCTGTTAAATATTTTTGAAAATCCCAAGGGCCATCTGCATGTCTTGACTCTTGAATGTGGCTCAGAGAGTATGCTCTCTGTACGTTGTTTCTGACCTCCATGCCATGGTAACATTCACTGATTTTTACATTTTATTTTATTTTAATTTTTATTTTTTTTAATTTTTTTTTCAACGTTTATTTATTTTTGGGACAGAGAGAGACAGAGCATGAACGGGGGAGGGGCAGAGAGAGAGGGAGACACAGAATCGGAAACAGGCTCCAGGCTCCGAGCCATCAGCCCAGAGCCTGACGCGGGGCTCGAACTCACGGATCGTGAGATCGTGACCTGGCTGAAGTCGGACGCTTAACCGACTGCGCCACCCAGGCGCCCCTGATATTTACATTTTAAACCAACACACAGAACACAAGCATTTATGACTACAGTAGGTCTCCCTCTTTTTTTTCTTCCCCAGATTATCCTAGGAACATACACCTCTTCTTTCTTCCTTTATGTTTATGTTGTGCTATAGCCAATATACAATCCTTCTGTAGGGGCAAGGGGATTTCTCAGTAAAACATTTATCTCTGTGAGATAAATTCCAAGGGCACCTGGGTGGCTCAGTCAGTTAAGCATCCAACTCTTGATTTCAGCTCAGGTCATGATCTCACAGTTCACGCGTTCAAGCACGAATCAGGCTCAGCACAGTGTGGAGCTTGCTTGGGATTGTCTCTCTCCCCCTCTCTTTCTGCCCCTCCTCTGCTGCACTCCCTCTCTCAAAAGAAACAAACAGATAAAAAAAAAAAAGGAAAAGAAAAATTCCAGTGTCAGGTGGAAAGGTAACGATATTTTCTTTGTTCATTATGTTGGTTGTCAATTGGTGCTTCTATCGGGATTTAAGAGATTTCATTTGAAGAAAGGGTTTCATGGCTTCAAAATTTGAAACCCCTAATTTTAGGAGTTTGGGTTAGAATTTGGGAGTTTGAAATTATGCAGGGAAGAATTTCACTTGTATGGGATGGGCCAGGTACAGTAAGATATGTCATTCTTTACACAGATTAATTTATGTTGTTGATGTTCTATATTCCATAAGAGACTAAATCCATAAAATAAAATTTTATTATAAATGAGCATATGACATGGACATTTTGTTACACAGGTGCTACCTATATATGGCATTCTAAATAAATTATCAAGCTTCACCCACCTGAGGGCACAAATATTAAAATCCATACCTAAAGTTCTCCAGTTTTAGACATTTGGTGATGCAAACCCTCAGGCATTGGAAGATTTTTTATAACTCAGAAGCAATTGTGTCCATATTCTTTTCTTCAGCTTCCTTGAGGAAGTCTGCTCTCTGCAGACCATTTTGCAGGTGGGTTTCCACTTCCACTAGTATCTTGCATGGGAGTGTTGGTATACCAGGTCATCTGTCTGCCACTCCCACTTGGCTTAACGGTTGTTTTCTGCTGGCTGAGTTTGGCCCTCAACACTTGTGGGAAATCTATGGTGGGCTGGGAAAACAGAGTGAGTCTTCTCCTGAATCCTGTCACATTTTTTCACTTGAACCAAGGAACCATGCTAGCACTTAGAAATGCACAGAACTTCATGTGAACACCTTCTTCAGTTATTTGATTTAATCTCTACCCCACTAAGGGTAGTCTCTGCACAGACTGAATGGGAACAGACACCAAGTTATTCACTCAATTCTTCTGCTTTTTCTTCCTTTCCCCGACTAGGCCCCGGTGCTGGACACACACACACACACACACACACACCCCTCTTTTCTTCTTTAGCCTGAAAATAAAATACCTTCTGTACAATAACACGTGGAATAGTCATCATCCCTCTGATCTGGCAAACTGAGTCTAAATTAGTTTAGGCTGGATACAACTGGGGCATCCAGTTTCACTTATGTTTTATAGTATGCTACCATTTGTAAAGTGTTTTTACATAATCAATTCTCTTATTAACCCTAAGAATACCAGTCCTTAACAAACTGAGGGTTGATGGGGGGGAATAGGTGATGGGCATTAAGGAGGGCACTTGTTGGGATGAGCACTGGATGTTGTATGTAAGTGATGAATCATGAGAATCTATTCTTTTTTTTTTTTTTTTTTGTTTTTTTTTTTTCAACGTTTATTTATTTTTGGGACAGAGAGAGACAGAGCATGAACGGGGGAGGGGCAGAGAGAGAGGGAGACACAGAATCGGAAACAGGCTCCAGGCTCTGAGCCATCAGCCCAGAGCCTGACGCGGGGCTCGAACTCACGGACCGCGAGATCGTGACCTGGCTGAAGTCGGACGCTTAACCGACTGCGCCACCCAGGCGCCCCAAGAGAATCTATTCTTGAAACCCAAACTACACTGTATGTTAGCTAATCTGAGAATTAAAAAAAAAAAAAAAAAGAATACCAGTCAATCTATCACCAATGATAAACATGAAGTATGAAAAGACCAAGAAGATTGCCAAGGTATGTGATGATGAATTCTATATGTCAATTTGACTGGACTAAGAGATGTCCATTTAACTGGTAAAACACTTCTGAGTGTATCTGTGAAGGTGTTTCTGGAAGAGATTAGCCTTTGAATCTGGCAACTGAGTAAAGAAGATCACCCTCACCAAGGCATCACTGAGCATCACTGAATCTGTCGAGGGCCTGAATAGATCAAAAAGGCCAAGAAGGAAAGGCAAATTCTCTCTGCTTGAGCTCAGATACCCACCTTCTCTTGCCCTGGGATGTCAGAGCTCCTGGGATTTGGGCTTTTATACTCTGACCAGGACTTACACCATAAGCACTTGAATTTTAGGCTTTCCGATTCAGCCTGAATTATACCAGTAACTTTTCCTGTTCTCCAGCTTGCAGGAGGCAGACTGTGGGACTTCTTGTTCTCCATAAGCATGTGAGCCCATTTCTATAAGAAATTCCCTTTTCTATATAGCCGTATATATATCCTATTTTTTCTGTTTCTCTGGAGAATCCTAATACGTGGTACATTTGCAACTACAATTCAGGTCTCTTGGCACCCCCACACAGAGCCAATGATGACAGTTGGGTGATATTAACATAGAATGGTCTTTAAGGACTGAGTTTACTTATATGCATTCCTTCTTTTCCTTTTAGCCAAATATTTTTTTGCTCTCCTCTCTCCTCCCCCTCTCCACTTCTTTCTTTCTTAAGTTCAACCACTTAAAGCATGGTGGGAGGCAAGAGGAAGAGTAGAGGGAAAGAATCATCTCCTGAACTTCAATATTCTTGTATCCCTGAGATGTGCACTGAGAAGGCAGCCTTCTAGGACCGTTATTTTGAAACATGAAAGTGAGGCTTTAGTAATACATAATGGCTCCTAAGGAGGTATCCCTAAGGGTGACCCCAACTAGTAGTTTCCTATGGGGCATCCATTATTGGCTGACACAACAAATACATGATTTTCATTTGTCACTAATAATACCTACGCTATAAACATGTAGAAAAAAGGTATAATATAAAGGGCTTAGGAAAAGAAGAGTAATTATTTCAATGTACACTGCTTAAATAACACAAATGGGCAAGGTAATATAAGAGATAGTCTCATCTCTTTAGAATAAAATAATATAGAAAATTGACATCGTATAACTCCTATTAGTTTTAAAAAATCAAACAGCTCTTTTTTGGGAGTATGTCTATTGAGGATATGATGAGCAAAAAGGACATTGGCCAAGTTCAACTCACAGATTCCCATGTATTATCCTGATGTTTTTAAGTAGGTACTGTTTATGTGACATGAGCTAATTTTTTATTTCTTATTTTGATTTTTTTCACAAAATAACCCCTATTTAAATAAAAATAATATATGTTTGCCTATTATTTAAAAAAATCAAACTATATAGAATAGTAGAGGGAAAAAAATCAAAAGGCTTATCTACTTCTGCTCAGTCCACATTTTTCCAAATGGAAGGTTTTAATGAGAGTTCAGAGAATTTTGTAAAGTCATTTTCTTTTTTCATGGTTGATCTGTGAGCAAGGAAGCTGGCTCGGGGACCTAGACTCTACCACCTGTCACATCAGAATCCTCTGTTTCTTTCTTTAGCTTTGCTTTTTGAGGTATATGGCTTTCATTTGTTCACATTTCCTTATTTGGTGGCTGTTTGTGAAGGAATTTTTTTAAAGGTTTTTTTTTTTTTAATTTATTTTTTGAGACAGAGAGACAGCGTGAGAGAAGGAGGGGCAGAGAGAGAGAGGTAGTGAAGGATTTTTTATCCCTTTTTCTTCCTCTCTCCATTTAAAAACTATTTGTCCATTTTATTAGGATGAGGGAGGGTGATTTTATGCTGCTGTGTAACTAAGCTAGTAACCCAAAACCCTGTATTTGGTTTATAAAGCTAAATGTGAGGTAGATTGATATTTCCAAAGAATTTTTACCCTGTGTTCTGCTTCTTCGGGATTTGAGACTAATATGGAGTAATTAGGAAAGAAAAAAGTTACATTTTGTTTCAGTCTAACTCCGAGTAGATGGAAAAGCATAGAATTAATCAAACCAATCTTTGAACTCCATTGTCAACTTGCAACATGATTCACTTTCAGAGTTCAACCAGTTCACACGGGATATTCACGAACATTTTGCATGTTACATTGTAGGGCCTGTAGTGAATGTGGCAGGTATCATGATATGAAGAACTTGTTGGCTCAGCTGCTGGGGATCCTGTCACAAGGTGCCTTAAGCTTTCATCCCCTTTAGGAATTGCCTTACCTGCCGAGAAGCACCAAAGTCACACGTCCTTCCTGGACAGCCACGTCCGACGATTTGTATGGAAAAGCAAACGCCTGGCCATTTTGACGGAGCTGAGAACAACTGTGAAGAAACATTCTGGCTTGAGATCTCTTAAGAGGGTCGGTGAAACTTACTGGTCCTGCTGCTCTGCCCATTCCTTATCTTCTCTTCCTTCCTCCACAGGTGTTCATCCAAAGGTACCCCCTAATAAACACCAGGAATACCAAACCCCCTCTCAGGATTTGTATCCAGGGAGCTCATCTGTGGCAGAAGTCATTGTGACTTTTCTCAACATCTACTCTATCCCTATTCTATGTCGCAGCATTTTTTTTTTTCTTTTTTTGTGAAGTTAGCTTAACACTTAGCACTGGGGTGTTTATCTAAGACAGACAGGGGGTTCCTGTCTAATTTGCCACAAAGGTTCAGATTGATCAGGGCTAGCAAGTTAGTACATATCAATTGCTTGATCATAGGGAATGACTTGGGGACAGTCCAATCAGCGTGGATTTTAGGATTATAGTACTTATAGGAATAAATGTTGCTCTCTTCTTAGATGTAAACCATATTGCCTTCAATGGCTGCTAGTATCTGTCTTCCAACAGTAGTGGAAACCAATTTGAAGATGATTATAACACACCAAGGACAGAACTGAAGCAGATGTTGAAGAAACGATCCAGACCTGGATGGAACCATGACTAAATCCTGTCCTATAGGTGGGTATGGGTACAGGTGATTCATCAGGATTTCAGTCTTTTTCTCCTAAGACACAACTCTTCAGAAATAGCAAATTAAATGGCTCTGAGTACTCTTAGAAGGTAAAGATATTTTTTTTTCCTTAAAAATTTTTTTTATTAACCTTTATTTATTTTTGAGAGAGAGACAGAGTATGAGTGGAGTAAAGATTTTAGCCTGATCGTAAACCGGTTTACTTATTTATATTTTTAAGTTTTTATTTATTTTGAGAGAGACAGAGACAACATGAGCAGGGGGAGAGGGAGAGAGAGAGGGCGAGAGAGGGAGAGAGGGAGGAAGGGAGAGAGAGAATCCCAAGCAGGCTCCACGCTATCATGAACCATGAGATCATTACCTGTGCTGAAACCAAGAGTCAGATGCTTAACCGACTGAGCCATCCAGGCACCCCCATGAACCGGTTTATGAAACAAACCTGCAAGCATTCAGGATAATTCTTATTGCCTTATTAGTTAGACTTGCATTAAAGAACATTAAAAAGATGGAGATAATTACTATCTCAAGCACCTTGCCACACATATTTATACTTGTTGGTTATAATTTTATTGCTTTAGCTTGAATAAACATTGCTTTATTGCTTTTAGCTTTTAGCTTGCGAATGCATGGTGATTATATTGGTGAGGTAATGGAAATATTTTAAAATTCTTCCTCTTTTACCTATTAAAATGAACCAAAGTTTACAAAAAAAAAAGGCCTAACACGCAAAAATAAAGTATGAGTAATTATAGTAATGTCTGTGTAGTTTAGTGACACAAGAACGACACACGATGTGTCATTTTCATTCTCAGCCGACCTTCACTTAAATAGAAATTTATTAATGGGTTTTTACACAGAAGAATGAGGTACACAGATACAGGTCTGGGCCCTTAGTCAACTTGTGAGTACATTTTGCAGTATTATATTTTTAACCTTATTCTGTCTCATTTATTACAAGGAAAAGTATAATACAAATGGAAAATACTGGTTCCTCAGTAATAGTCATCTGACAAATTCAGCTGACAAATGAGTGTATTTCTGGAGATTGAACTGAAAAATACGTATGTAAATGAACAAAGAACAGAAAAGAGACTAAAAGTAGCAAGAATATAAAAATATTCACTTATTTTTGAGTGTGTGCATGTATGTGTGTTATAGATGTACTGATGATATAAAACCAGCAAGGACTATTCTCATTTCAGCACCAGCAACGAACTAAAATCAGAGAGGAACAATAGCCTTTATTCACGGATGATTCAACAGACTGAAGATAACTTTTCCTCAGCACACTTGGGGATTTATAGACAGAAAGTGGTTTTGATTATTTTCTGAATGAAGTCCCATCTGACATAGTAAGGAAGAATCTAAAATGTCACCAAATATCACCCCTAAAAGCTTAAGAGCAGATCAAATATAAACTTTTTGAAATATCCCACCCTTAGTATTTATTTTATTTACACTGGGAAAAAAATATCTGCTTATCTACGGAGGAAAAAAAAATAACTAAAGTAGTATTACCACTTCAGAAATCTTTCATTATGTTACCTTTTTTGAAGGGTGTCTAACAACAGCACTTTTTCAAATAAAAATACACAATATATTGGACAGTAAGTATTCCGATAATATTAATTCATAAAAATCATTCAAGAAGCTTAATTTGCCACTCCTGTTAGTTTAAAACTACTCTAGATAATGAAAAGAGACAAGAAGGTGCAACGTGGTCCCTAAAATGGAGACTTTTGTGTGATTATAAAGTTAAATATTAAGATATTTTTGGTTAATGAATGAGAAAGTAACATAGGACTGAAATAATTAAAAGGGAAAATAATCGTTTGATGGCTTAATAGATAAGGTTTCATTTAAATTACATCACTCCATTGCTTGAAATCATTTAATGGCTTCTTACTTCCTATGAGATAAATTTCCATGTCTGTATCTGGCCATTTAAGCTTCTCCCTAATGTACTCCCAGTCTAATCTTCTTAATTTATCTTTTCCCACAGATTCTTCTCTAGAGCCATACTTGCTGGTCCCCCAAATTGCCCAGCATCATCTCATTTCCATGCTTTTTCTTTTCCTGTCTCCTCTCATGGCAAGAAAGTCACCTGCAACCTCCCAGATAGGACACATTCTTCTTTCTCCTCCAAATCCCCATCCTGTGTCTGATAGGGTCAAAGAAACATTATCTTACTAAACATTCCAGAATTCATCCAAGAAAGATAACCGTCTATGCATAGAAACAAACATTGATAAAGTTACTGAAAAAAGAGGTGAGCTCCTAAAGTGAGGGAAATAAATCCAAGAGCTAACCTACTCTGGTCAAGAATAAGCAGGAAAAGGGGGAGAGAAAAGAGAAGGTGTGTGAGCCACGGTGGATGTGCAATACTGTGGATTTGCTCTGGAAGTTATATAATCCAGAATATATGACATCTTATTTTAGTCAATGTTTCTGTGATATCGTAATCTCTAAAATCTTTGGAAGATTCTGCCACACACAGAAGACCTTTTGAATATTTTCCTTGTCTTTTATTTTGAAATAGAAGAAAGAATATAAAGTCCATATTTGTTTAACTGCCAGCAAGAAGATGAATGAAGAGACTCAAGATTCAGGATTAAAAAAAAAAAAAAAAAATCCAGGAAGAGCAGGGAATAGGAACAAGAAGTGGCTAGAGAAATAGCTTTTCCTTAGGATTTAGCAGAATCCTTAGGGATAATGTGGACTTTCCACAAAGCATAAACTGGGAGTGTTGCCCAACTTACCTGTAGGGTGACCAACCACCCCAGGACCTGGCATTGAGGCTTTTCCTGGGATAAAGACAGTCAGTGCTGCAACTGGAAAGTCTCAGGCAAAGGGAGATGAGCTGTCCACCCTAATGAGAACAGAATGACACTGACATAAGGTACCTCACATGCAGTGTCTTGAATGGTTAGTGCTCGTTCTCTTTGTAGAATACTTAATGAAATAGTGATACAACATTTTTTTTTCAGTAAACACACACACACACACATGCATACCTGATCTATAATACAAATCTGCACAACCCTCAAATAATGACTTAAAGAGACTTTATACTTAATAATTACATGAATAATTTTTCAGGGAATTTACTTCATTCTTCTTTTGGAGTTACCTTTAGGTAATTGATTTCTCAACTGGCAGTGAATTTTGTCCCCTTCCCCAAAGGAATTCGTCAATGGCCAGAGAAATTTGTGATTGTCAGAACGTATGTTTATATGGGTGGCTCCTGGACTCTAGAGCCCAGGGATGCTATTGAACATCCTACAATGTACAATACACCCTCACCCCACCCGAGGAAATATTTGATCCAAAATATCAATGATGTCCAGGTTGAGAAATCCTGATTTGGATCCTGAATCATATTTTTTCTATCATAGTATTAGCAAATTATTGGCTTCACATGAGAACTTGATATTTAAAACCATTAAGATCATTTGAGGAGAAAGAGTGGCACTGTTTCACCAAGCACTCTTTCCAGGCTAAGCACAGGGCAGTGATAGGTAAAATAATTTTAAAACATCAAAAGAAGTATCCATAAACAAGATAAGAATCTTTATGGACCAGAAGTGGAATAGAAACACACAGCTGTAGCCTGGGCTTGCTGGGATCTGGCTCCAAAAGCAAACAAGGCAGCCAGAGTTCAATTCTGTGGAGAAACAGGATCCCAAATGCACCATGCCCGGCAGGGGACCAGCGCCAGACTCAGCTCCTGATTGCAACATTCCATGAGAAAGATAAAAGCCTTTATGCTGCTCCTGAGCTATAGCTTTTATAAGTTCTGTATTCGTCAGTATAGCCTAGATTATGCTGTTGACAAGCAGCTCCACCATATATCGGACTAAAACAATGAGAGCTTGTTTCTTGCTCAGCTACATGTGCACCATAGGTTGATAAGGTGTCTGTGCTCATTCTAGACCTAGGCTGACAAAGAAGCCACTGTCTCTATATGTCCAAAGAAGCTGGCATCCAGGTCCAAAGAAGAGCTCTAGAAGGTCTTGCATCAGCAACTGTATGCTCTGGCCTGGTAGGAAGACATACCACTTTGGGCCAAAAGTTATTAGCTAACACTCATCACTCGGCCCCAGGAAGTACAATTCTATCATGTTCCTGGAAAGAGGATTAACTGCACTAATGAATGCCACAAGCTCTGTATCTAAAATTCTTAGAAGAAGCATAAAAAGCTGAAAACCGGGTGTGGCAGGCTGCTTGCTTGTTCAATGACTGGCTCTCTGATAACTTCAATTTTAGAATAGGTTAGAAGCTTCAAGTTATGAGTATGAGATCTGAGCATAATGTGAGGGCTCTTGATGAGGAGGACAGGAAGAAACTGACTATATAAGTATCATTTAATACAGGTAAGGAAGAGTGAAGGAAGAGAAAGAAAATATCCCCCACTTAAGATCATCTTGCAATCTATAATCTCAAGGCACCCAAGGAAACCCAGTGATATTTCCAATTTTCCACTGCCGGACAAGTAGTGGGATTTCACAATCTTGCTGTCTTATAATTAGGGCTGGAATGTGAAAAGAAGTGATGCAGTTCAATTCCAAGTTGGAGATTATAAAAGCTGATGTATGATCTCCCATGTTCTTTTCTTTCCATAATGCAAAAAGGTATATTCCAAATAGTATAAGGTCCTATAGCCTATATATGACTGAGAATAATGTGGAGCAGGTCCCCCAGTAGATTTGAAATGGATATGTGGTGTGGGTGCCTGGATGGCTCAGTCGGTTGAGCCTTCGACTCTCGATATTTGCTCAGGTCTCACGGTCCTGATATTTGCTCACGGTCGTGGGATCAAGCCCTGCTTTGGGCCCTCTGAGAGTGTAACCTGCTTGGGATTCTCTCTCTCCCTCTCTCCCTGCCCCTCCCCTGCTCTCTCTCTCTCTCTCTCAAAATGAGTACATAAACATTAAAAATTTTGATATGTAGCTTAAGTGAGTTATCTGTATGTATTGTTTTAATCCACTGAAATTTTGGTATTATGAAGAAAATGTACTTTATCATTCAACTGATAGTTATTGAGTTGATACTTATTGAGTTGATAGTTATTGAGTTGATACTTATTGAGTGCTTAGGAAATTTTAAACATGGTACATGTTTAGCTAGACTTTCAAAAGAATGGAGGGTATGAATTGGTGAAGATCATGGTGGAAGATGTTCCAGACTCTGTGAATAGCAGAGGTAGAGTGTTAGCCCAGTGTATTGTTTGACATGGTCAAACAGATGAGGGTGTTTGCTTGAGTGTATAGGTAAGATCAGCTCGAAGGAAAATTTCATGAGAGAAGGAATAAGATGTAAATTATAATGAGGAAGGGGGCATCAGTTAATGAAGAATTTTTGGTTCTAGTGTGAAGAATTCAAATCTTGCGCTCTTGAGAATAATTTAGGTTCTTTTAGAGGAGAATGCCACATTGAAGTTGTGCCCACATATTAGTTGTTTTTAATAATGATTAACCTAGTAGTCATATTTGGATGATTTAGAATGTGGAGCAGACTGCAGAACTGTTATAATAAGCTAAGTGTGAAATAGAGAGTATAACTCAGGTATTGATAGTGGGAGTGGTATAACCTTGAGAGTGATTGAAAAAAGGGACTATTAATAGGACTTTTTGATTAGTATACATGAGAAAGTTAGGAGGGGGCAAATTAAACTAAATAAAGCCCCTCCGCCCCCCAAAAAAAGAAAAGAAAAGAAAGTCAGAATCAAAGTCACTCACCTGGGAGACAAGTAAGGTGTTTCATTTGCAAGAGAAAGTGATGTTAAACTACAGATTTTAGAGTTGGAGAGACATCTCATAGTAATATTGGAATGCAATTACAATTCCATGGTTCATATGGGAAGTTAGGACCGGAGATACAGATTTATTAACAAACATTTTATTTATTCCATTGACTTAGTTCGCATTCACTAGACCAGCAAACAAAAGTTGCAGTGAGTCACTTGTGTGACACTCAGTAAAAGAAAGGGTAAGGCCAAGTTTTTAGCTTATGTTGTTCTATTTGCCACTGATAAACTTTAGAATTTTTAGTGTAAAAAAAATGGCTACGATTAAGGTAGAGGAGAAAGGGGATTGCCAAAACATAGGGATAATTTGTAATTTAGACTTGCCCTCTTCACCCAGCTTTAAGGAGCTTAACGCTCAGCTACAGAACTGGCTTTTGGCTGATCTGAAGAACAAATAAGAACTTGCTCTGGGAGATAATCTTTTTTATTAGCTCCTTTAAAGGTTTTAAGTTATATGTGCACGTTGTGGAATGTAGTCACTGTAGTTACTGCTTTCGAAAATTGTTGACACTTGTATAATTCAAGACTAGATTCATTATGAATATCCAGAAATATGCTGTGCTTAAGTGAATTTATATTTGCATTCAGAAATGTTAAAAAAAAAAAAAGAATATTTTCTTCTCGAGCCATGGCATTTATGATCTTTGTTGTATGGCTAGAAGCTCAAATAAAAAAAAAAAGTGTTAGCTTTATATAAAATACTTAATGCAAAATAGTATAGTGTTAAAAATGCTTCATGTGAACTTGATAGCATGGATCTCATTAAGAAATAAGCAACTAATTCTTATGCATTTTATTACACGAACAAAGGAACCAGCTACACATGGGCAATAAATTTCAATCAATGCTAATTTTTCTATTATTTTCATAATATTTTTATTATATGAAAAAGTAGAGCAATTTTCATATCAAGATTTCAGGAATCTCGACAAACGTTGTATTATCATCTAAAGGATAAAATAAATGTTGCTGACAATAGCAGGCAAGCTAAATTATTTAAAGTAATAATGTGCCCATGATTGAATGTATATTAATTCTGCTTTTGGAGAAAAAGCTATTTCTGACTGAATTATTATTATTATTACTGAAGGAGAAATTCTTCCAGACTACAAATCCCCAAAATAAATAAGCTATGTATGATCCAAGTATTTAGGATTCCTAAGTCAGGTATTTTGCTGAGATTTTACACATATTAAATTATACAATAATCTCCAAAATGGTTTTTGTGTATTGATTCAGTCTCCAAATAGTGAAAAATTCTTGATAATTGCTTTTTTTCCCCGCTGACTTCCTAACAAATTTATAATTAGCCATCAGGACAATTGAAATGCTGTTAGACCCAGACAGACCAGATTCTGCTGTCTATAATCTTCTAAGAATTATCCTATTTTCACATAGTCTGGGAATCTGTTCGGGGACTTTTAAGCTATTAAGAAATAAGTGCTTAAACCATGTCTGAAAGCAGATGGTTGAAAACCTGATGGCCAATTTCTCATCCTATGTGGGAGAATTCTTTGTGTGTGACATAGGATGAAAAACAGGCCAAATGATCTCAAAACAACATCATTGGAACATTTCAACTCCATGAAACACATATTTCCAAAGGGAGATTCTGAACACCGTGGAATTTGTTTTTCCTCCCTTATGGGGCAAAGAAAACATTTTCCTTTTTCTTTTTCTTTAATGTTTTAAAAAACAACTAAAAAAGAGCCACACACATTTCCTTAGTGGTATCATTTTTCTGATAGCTGAGATAATTCTAAATTCTCTTCTGCCGGCCTAGAGGAGAACATTACTGATTTTATATTTCAGGTACACTCGTGACTTAGGCTTCACTTTGCTAAGGGAAGAACTTAAAGAATTTACGCCAAGACAAATTATTGTGAGAGTCAAGAATCTGGCTGACTGCTCCATAAGGGTTTCCATTTTGAAGAACATTACTGATTTTATATTTCAGGTACACTCGTGACTTTGCTAAGGGAGGAACTTAAAGAATTTACACCAAGACGAATTATTGTGAGAATCAAGAATCTGGCTGACTGCTTCATAAGGGTCCCCATTTTGAATTGTAAAAGCAACATGAAACTTTGTCAAAACGTGATAGAAATACCAATCATGTTTTCTATGGCTACCCTAGAAGTCTAAATACTTAGATGCAGAAGCACTCTGGCTACCATTAGCTGCCATGATGATTGGGTGGAAATTGTCAGGACTCCAATCTCACAAGCATAGAAGAGAGAGAGTATCACTTCAAAATCAGAATTAACCAATTGCATAGCCCGTACATAGCACGGTTTTAAGGAGTTTAAAATGGTTACTGGTGACCACTCTATGAGATAGCTACTCTAATTATCCCCGATTTAGAGAGAGGAGCTGCTACTCAGAGCAGTTAAGGAACTGAATTAGGTCATACAGTGAGGACGTGGTCAGCTCTGCAGTTCCCACTCTCAGCCAGCGGGGGTGCTGCCTCTCGGGAGCGCGTTGCGGTGTGCCGCGTCACAGCAACGAGGGGTGCCCCTGCTTCCAGCATCACCTTGACTCTTTAAAACTACAAAGCCATAAAACCTTTAAAGGGCTCATACTTTTCTCCTTGGTTTCGTATAGTAAGGAAAACCCGCTACCAAACAATATACAAAGTTCTGGTTTTTGTTTTTAATTTTTGATCAGTGTGCAAACCAGAATGGTTTTCAGTTTTCATGGTTAACAAAGGTAATAGAATTTGGCGAGGCATCCTGAGAATTCATCATTCTGGAATAGCTATAGACAGAAGTACTATCTGTAAAGAGAAACATTACTTCTAAAGTAAATGTTCAATCTTAAAATTATAGAATTACCTGTGAAAATGAATTACCATAGAATTACCATAGAAAATGAAAAATGAGGAAGAGAGTCTATCATCCTGGTGCTGATCTTGACAGAATTTTATTTGTGACTGTTTATGGGCCAGTGGGTACGATTCCTGGTGAGTTGCCTTGTATAGTACCACACATGTATCAGACTGTGCACATGCACACACTAGCACACAATTACTTATATAGCTAACATAATACAGTGTTTTCCAATTAACTTTATGGGCAAGTTTTGTGACAGAAATTTCATTCTCGTGAATACATTACATTAAGTATTTTGGTTTCAGGGAGTGCAATCTGAATCCATGTGGCTCTTGGATCCTTACCGAAATATAACATGATTTCCAATCTGCTATGGTCCTGTATTCCATACACTCAGCAATTATGTTATATAGGAAGCCATAGGCTGAACTGTTAACATCTCTGGATCGAACAACAATGTATCCAAATGGAAGTAAATAAGAACCAGTTATCTCATGAAAATGGTCTCATGTACCAGGTGAATGATATCTAGATAATTCTGTGGTTACAACTCCAGCGAGATGCCAAAGCATATACAATATTGTTCATCATTTAAGATTCATCATATTTTGTAAAAAGCAACGTCTCTGTTCTCCTCATTCAGTGCAACTTCTCGAAAGTATGGCCGGAGCAGGAAGAAATCCTTTTAGTTCCCCTTAGAATCGAACCAAGGAAACAGTATGAGGTATATGTACCAACTTCTGAGACTTGTTTCCTGGGAGATCTAAAACATATTTATTTCAGAATATTAAAAATAAACTGTAGGCTAAAAACCATCTACAGATGAAACCAATGTGATTCAAGAACTCTGAGTGTGGAAAATGAAATCACAGTTCTGCAATCAGTGAGTGTAGGTCATCTATGTTGCTTACCAGAGGAAGCAGGTGTGGGAGGTGGTGGTTAGAATAAGGCCATTAGAATGTGCATTGGTGTGGTGCTGTAGGAAAGGAAACTATTTTCTGCTTGTTTCTCTAATTGGAAAAATTATTCTTCTGATGCACAGTTTCTCATCAGAGCATCTTGGAATAACACAGAAGCGGTTACTGAAGAAATGTAGAACCCTAAAATTAGAGAAAGATGAAAAACTTGAGGACCACACAAATAGAGAGAGAATAGTGAGTTCTGTGGTTATAAATATTTAGTGACAGGCATTTTGCAAATAAAATTAGAAGAAGCCACTTCCCACCCATCCTTAAGAATAGAATTAATAAAATCTGCTATTAATATACAGGACTGGAAAACTTGTAAAGCTTAAGAAAATGAAGAATTCTGCCCAGAGATTATTCACCTAGCAACACAAGAGAAAGAGAGAGAGAGAATGAGAGAGAGAGAGAGAGAGAGAGAGAGAGAGAGAGAAGAAGAAGAAGAAGAAGAAGAAGAAGAAGAAGAAGAAGAAGAAGAAAAGAGGAGGAGGAAGAGGAAGATGGAGGGGGAGGGGGAGGAAGGGGAGAGGAAGAAGAAGAAAGAAAGAGAAACTGAATCTTACTTGACTAAGGAGAAAATTAGAAACAAGAAGCCCATGGCATATTATCTGAAATGTGTGGTATATAATTTTTCTTATACTAACTGTGTAATAAGATCTATGTAGTTCTCTTTTTACCGTGTGGAGCCTTTTTTAATGTGATGATCAGGGACCAGCCAATGTTTGGACGGTACACTCGAAAGGGACAACTAAAGAGAGTGCTATCAAGAAATTCTTTGTAAAATGTGGTGAGGACCAGAGGAAACCAACACTACTACCAGTTGAATAGTTACCAGACACATTGAGTGGTTTGGGAGAGTGAGTACCCAGGAGGACGTGTGGCTCTGGTTAGAGGATATTGGCTGGTGTCTGGCCAAGGGACAACAGGTAGGCAGCCAAAGGAATAAATATCTGACGTGTCTCTCTTCCTCTGATTGCTTACATTTGCCTCCTGTTGCCTAAACCCAACCAGAAGCCAAAGGGAAAGGGAATTTGGCTGATACACATTATAGAAGCTATAATGTCCAGTGCTAGAAGAGGGTAGAGAAGGTGGAGAGTAGGTCTGAAGGGGATAAAGGAGAATATAGGGCACACTTAGAAAACATTTTGTAGTTATCAAGTCTTAAATTAAGGCGAGGTGGGTGGGAGAAACCCAGTAGAGTCGAGTCCGGTTCCTGGAACACTTAAACCTAGTCATCAGCAACTTTCATAGAAAAATTGTTTTAACAGGACTTACTTCTTCCTAGCTTTATTTCAACATTCAAGGGGCATTTTCTAGGCTCTGAAAAATCAGAATTCTGCCTTAAGTATTCTGGGAAAAAACCTCCAGTTCTGAGATTTTTTTTTTCTTTCACATTGATCAGTATACCAACAAATATTATTTAGGTTGTGTAAAAAGAGAAAAGATCTGTTTGAGCCAAGAAAAGCCCTCATTCAGTCTGTCAGAGATTAAAAAAAAACAACAACAACAAACAGTATCTTTGTATAATATTATAAAACAATCATCTTGGGGGCCCCACATATATCACACATCTATTTTTATGCAGAGTAATTAATCGTATATTCTGCCCTAAAGAAAATTTACTTGGAAAGTACAATTTGCTCACTGTTCATATCTTTTTTGAAAGATAAAATGTGGCAAAAAGTTCTGTATGAAGAAGAGATACAAGTACCAGACTGTCTTGAAAAAATCCTTTCACTTTTGTCAAGACTCTTACTATCTTCCTGGCATTTTTCAAAAGACACACAAAACTTCCTGAGAATTTATGTTTTGGTCCTTTAAATCAATCTTACTATAGAATTTGACAGAGCATTTTATCAGTAACTTCAAAAAGTGAGAAATTTTAAGTCAAACGTGACCGATCCTTTTCTCCTTTTTTGTTCAA
The DNA here is from genome assembly GCF_018350155.1 of Leopardus geoffroyi. NCBI lineage: Eukaryota > Metazoa > Chordata > Mammalia > Carnivora > Felidae > Leopardus > Leopardus geoffroyi. Next base: position 99,639,571 of record NC_059327.1, on the reverse strand, counting down.
ACCCGAGGCTCTCATGTTAATACAAGATGAGTCCCTGCGGATGAGACCATGATGCACTTACCGCTCTCTGATGATTCCCGGCTATTTGATAGAGAGTTCTTCCCAATTCTAATCAGAGAAACACATAGAACATGTTTCTGTGTTTTGTTGCTTTCTCAGCAGTTTTGCCCACCTCTCTACTTTCCAGGTCAGTTGAAGCAGGCTTGGTGTCTCTTTCCACTTGGCAGCAAGCAGTATTAGAGTCCTGAAAGTTTACAGAAGAAGGGGGAAAAGAGCAATCTTTTCCTGGAATTAATCACGTTTCAGGTGTTCCCATCCTATCCTCTAAAGATATCATTTCTTTGGTGTCCTCATGCACAGGACTATCTGAACAATATTCTCTAGATTTGGGCTGCTTTACTCGAAATGTGTACAGTTACATCAACCTGTGATCTTCTGTTAACTAAAAATTTGCTTGGATATCTGAATCGATGCCATATCCGAGTACAATGAAAGTAAAATGTGACCACCAGTTTGCTTCTTAGTCTAAACTCAGTGTCAAAATATCACTATGGATTATGTATCAATATGTAGCTGCAGGAGAAAATAGTATTCCTAATAGTAAAAGCTGAAACTATTGGAGGTCCTTTTTTTTTTTTCTCCAGGATCTGAAAAGAATCACCTGTAATCTGTCTCCTCTTTCTCCACGTAGGGAAGTGAGGATGTTTCCAAGAGATGTGCTACAGATGGGGCCCAGAGCAATGCCTGGCAGTAGGGATTCCAAATCACACAGGTTCTGCCAACCGCGTGACCTCGGAGGGGCACTCCAGGTGCAGCTATCACTGCTGAATTCTAGCAGTTTCCCCACACAATAGCTTAGAAAACACATGCTCTGGAGAGCAGAGCAAGGGCTACTTGGAAACATAGCATCTTTTACTAAAAAGGCATACATCGATGTCACTAATGATTTTATTTATTTGGACAGGGTGACTAGAAGAGAATACACAAGGATGGGAACAAGTCATATCTATAGGGAAAGCTATCTCCCCTCCAGGTTTAGAAAGATGTGTAATGTGCAGGCAACCTATATGAGATGAGGAGAGAAAATTCATTAGCAAATTAATTCTGAGAATCTTTGTAAAGCGCTTGTGACAGCCATTAAAGTCATCAGTGTTTTTGTATGACAATATAGCTTTTATCCTTACTCAAGGTGTCTCAATTAATGGATAATATTGGGGGTCAAATCTCTTTTCCCTCTTTTAATCACTCTTCCACTAGTCTCAGTGCCATTCTGTTTACATATTTACAGAGATAGCAAACCAAGTTCTTAAGGCTTTAGAAGGGTAAGCAAGTTGAAGACAGAACTGGGGAATTTGAAGGGTAGTTTTGTTCATTTGGAATTTCTCACCTTCATCTGTCTGGTCTGATAAAACCAGTAAAAACGTATTGTCTTTTTTCCCTCAAAACCATGACGTCTGATTTTTCTTATAATTGTCATAAAGTGTGTGTGTAAGAGATAAATTGACAAAGGAAATTATTCAATGTGTCACAGTGGCTATGAGAAATAAGCAAAGGATACAAGTTAAATGCTTAGTAAACTAAGATAAATTTTTGAGAACAGTTGTGTGTAATAATTTAAAATTTTAAGTAGAGAATCTGCAAATATAATTTTTTTTTCTAGTGTTATTCCACACATTTAGATTTGGGGAAACTTCCTTTTCCTTCCTTCCCTCCTTCCTCCCTCCCTTCCTTCCTTCCTTCCTTTTCTCTTTTTCCTTCTCCTTCTTCTTTGGTGTAGCAAATGCTTTAATTTTTAAAATCTTTTATTCAACTCAAATGCTAATTTTAATGAAAATCATTTTTTAAATGTAATTTCGTATCTCAGTTTAGTACATCGCTCTGGAAACACATTTTTGACGTAGTGCTTCTTATTCTAGAAGCCTTAAACCTTCCTAAGGAGAATACAGGAGAATGCAACAGCCTCTGTTCTAAATGAGAAATCAGGGAAAACCCACACGAATGCTATTACAGTGATAACTATAAAGATTTTATACTGATTGAAGTATTGGCTTTCCCGAAAGGGAATCTTATTTCGTCTGCAGAGCTCACCTTCTCTGGGTGAAACATGTTGATTTACTTTTGTCTAGAATTTGTTTTAGCTTGCTTGCTTATTCCCCCACCCCCACCCCAACTCCATTCTTAGCACATATTTTGGATTACCTAGAAAAGATTTTATTAGGAAAGTATCATGATTTAAAAAAAATTAATTAAGGTATAACTTGTATACAGTGAAGTGAACAAATCTTAAGTTGCTTTATAAAGTGTTGCAACTGTGTAACTACCAGCCAGATCCATATACATAACATCGCCATCACCCCATAAAGCTCCCTTGAGCCTCCTCAGAGTCAACACTCCTAGAAAATAACTACTCTTTGACCTCTGCCATCGGAAAGTTGTTTTTCTGCATTTGAATTTTGTACAAATGGAATCATACATATAGTCTATATTCTGTGTGTGGTATTATTTGCTTCGTATTATGTGATCTTTGAGAGTTTATTCCCTTTGCCAGTTTTTTAAAATGTAACTAAGCTTTAATATACTATTTTAATCTTTTTGAAAGTATCTAGTACAAGTCATAAAACCACTACAAAAAGACCGTGTATTTTGCAATGACATTAGATGATCAATGACATTGATGCTGACTTTGTTTTGCAATTTGTTAATATAAAGAAAAGCTGCTTCAGACCTTCACATTTCATCTACTCACCCATGCCCCATGTCCATAAGCATCAACTATACCAAAGTCTGGAGAGATCACTTAAGGCTTCGGTGTGACACAGGTAGAATAATTACACATGCACAATTAGCTCAATATTATTTTGATCATGAATTTAGATAGTAAAAATTAGAACAGAACTTGGGTGGTTGTGATGGTTAATTTTATGTGTCAACTTGACCATGTATTTGGCCAAACATTCTGGGAATGTCTCTGAGGGTGTTCATGAACTGAGATTAACATTTGAATTGGTAGACTGAGTAAAGCAGATTGATTTTCCTGTGTGGCTAGGCCTCATCTAATCTCTTGAAGGCCTGAATAGAAGAAAAGGGCCAACCCTCCTGTGAGTAAGCGGGATATCTTCCTGCCTGACACCTTGAGCTGGGACATTGATCTTTTCCTGCCCTCAGAAGCATTGGCTTTTCTTAAATCTGAAGCTTGCCAGCTTTTGGACCAGAACCACATCATTGACTCTGCTGGGTCTCCAACTTGCCTGTGGGAGATCTTGTGACTTCTCAGCCACCATAGTCCTGTAATGAATAATTCCTTATAATGAGTCAATCTCAATCTCTCTATCTCTTCTCTCTGTCACTAGCTAACTAGCTAGCTATCATCTATCATCTAACTACCTATCTAAAACACAGATTCTGTTGGTTCTGTTTCCCTGGAGAACCATGATTAACAAAAATTTTGATACTGAAAGTGGTTCTAGAGGAAGAGGATTTTAAGGATGATGTTTCTGAATTGGTTCTGGGGTTTCTGGGCTCTTTAATTTGATTAAACACAGCAATGACTTTCCTGTAGGAAAGAGAGCACTGGTAGTCAATGGCATGATCTGGCAATAGAGATATAAAAAACATTAGAATTGGATACTCCTAACCAAGCACTTATGAGAAGCAAGGATCTGGGTGATTGTGTATATGATACTTTCAAACAGTTTTGGCAAACTAATGAATATAGTGAGATTGTCTGGTTATTCCTAATGTTGCTACAAAATGAGGAAAGAAAAGGATGAGTTCATGAATTCGAATTCCCAGCTAAGGCATCACATAAATGATCTGAAGGCTTCTGTGTGTGCCTTGAAGGAGATCCTTATCTCCTGTAGCAGCAGGACTGAGATGATTGAATAAAAAAGAAAAAATCCAGAAACATCCTGTGACTCAATGAATTACAACATATATTCAGTTCCTAGCTTTGTAAGGTATCTACTGTTTGAGTGAAGACATTAACTGGAAAGGAATGGTATCTTGAAAGTTGAAATGGAAACATATGGGAAGACCTTGATGAAGCTGGCAACATTGAACCTCTAAATTCTAATGAGTTTTCTTTGCCAGTGAAAGAGGTGCCTCTTAAAAGGGCACATGTACGCCAAAGTTTATAGTAACACTAGCAATAATAGTCAAACTATGGAAAGAGCCCAAATGTCTATTGACCGATGAATGGATAAAGAAGATGTTATACACATATATAATGGAATAGTACTCAGCCATCAAAAAGAATGAAATCTTGCCATTTGCAACAATGTGGATGGAGCTAGAATGTATGCAAAGCAAACTAAATCAGTTAGAGAAAGACAAATACCAGATGATTTCACTTATGTGTGGAAATTCAGAGACAAACAGATGAACATAGGGGAAGGGAAAAAAAGAGAGAGAGGGAAGCAAACCATAGGGAACAAACTGAAGGTTGATGGAGGCAGGTGGGTGGGGAATGGGCTAAATGGGTGATGGGTATTAAGGAGGGCACTTGTTGGGGTGCCTGGGTAGCTCAGTTGATTAAGTGTCAACTTAGGCTCAGGTCATGATCTCACAGTTCATGAGTTCAAGACCCATGTGGAGCTCTGTGCTGACAGCTCAGAGCCTGGAGCCTGCTTCAGATTCTGTGTCTCCCTCTCTCTCTGCCCCTCCTCCATTCATGCTGTATCTCTGTCTGTCTCTCAAAAATAAATAAATGTTAAAAAAATAAAGAAAATGGAGGGCAGTTGTTTTGATGAGCTCTGACTGTTCTATGTATGTGATGAATCACTAAATTCTACTCTTGAAACCTGTATTGCACTGGACGTTAGCTAGAATTTAAATGAAAATTTGAGAAAAAAAAAAAAAAAGAAAAGGAAGAGGCATCTCTACGACCTTTCTGAAGTATTAACCCTGCATTGTTTGAAGAAATTGTAATGGTCTCCCTTGAGGCAGTCACCATGCAAGACAATGCTGGGTTTCTTCAGGACCTACCCTCACCACACCTCTTTGCTTCTCGATGTTTCTCTGGAGAACCCTGACTAATAGAGAGGTTAAAATTATTTGGGAAACTGCTTAAAATATTCTCAGCTTTTCTTTAGATTGGCTGATATGCGCTATAAGCTTCAATATCAAAACAATTTCCTGAACAATGTTAACCAAAAAAATTACAAGTTGGACTAGAGAAAAAATTACTTTTCTACGGAAAGGGTGCCCAATTATGACTAGATATAGAGCAAGTTAGGAAGACAGAATGGGTCAGAATTGAAACATATATTGTGTTCTTCCAAGAAGCATCTATTAAGGAGAGTTGAAAATACAGCCATCCATAGTCAGGCTGGAGGCAAGGTGAACTGAAATGCATTTGAACTGAATAAAGAATTACTTTGAAAAAGAAAGGTATTATGCAACGGAAATAAAGGATACTGCTTTTTAAAGAAGAAATTTCCACATTTGGAAAATTCTTAGAAAAAAGGTACTAAAATAAACTCAAAAGAGCTATTCAGTAGAGAAGATATTAATTGGACGATATTAATTGGAAGATAGAAATTGGACGATATTAATTGGAAGATAGAAATGGATATTGAATTGGACGATGTCCAATAATTTAATGGATATTATTTTTCTATTAAAAGATTAGTATCGTGGTAATAGTGTGAAAACAAAACAAAACTAACAAAACTACATTTGACAAGTTAGAGGTTAGTGTGAATTAGGAAAAGTCTTAGAGAGTTTTAAAAAGTAGAAAAATTTCAAGGTTTAATCTTAAATCAAGGTAAAATTAAATTACTTAATACATGACACTAATACATGACACTAATCAGGATGGATGTTGGCTATGACTAGGGCAACGTTTCAAAGGTTCCCTGCTCTGCTGGGCAATAATCCTTGAGTTATTCAGGGTCATATATGGAAAGTCCTGGAGGAGAAACAGTATTGAAAGGGGGCAGGGGAACATGGGGCCTCCAAGCAACCAGAATGAAAGTACTTAAATATTTTAACAAGTGTTTTGGCCTTATCTGTGCAGAGTGGTTGAATGTCAGCTGTACCTTAACTTCACTGTTTGCATAATCCTTGCTGGTATTCTTTTTTAGTCATTAGATAAGGAGGAATCTCTAAAGTTGAAACATTCGTTTGCTTTTGAACACCGAAGTCCTTGAACTGGTTTATTTACTGAGATTGAATAAAACCATCCTCTATTACCAGGTGTGTTCTTTTTAAGTCTTTTCGCCTTTTTTTTTTTTTTCCTACATAGTATAAAGAAAAACTTTAGCTCTACTTTGAAACATTTGTTTCTTTGTTAGACATGTTTTGTAACTAATTTGAATATATTCATTAAGTCATTCATCCATAGATGCATTTGTTCCTGCAACTCTTCATGCGTGCATTCAACAGATTTTGAAAAAGCATGAATGTCTCTTCAGTTTTGCTTTTTTAAAAGAATATTTAGATATTCAATTTAGAATATATTTAGAAAAATATTTAGACTATTTTATGTTTAAAATATTTCTCCGATTATAAAATTAGTATTTTCTCCAAGTGGAAAATATATGGCTAATACAGAAAGGTTTTAAGAAAATAAAAACAAATACTCTGCTTCACACTTGATAATACTACTTGGTGGACTTCGATGTTCTTAGAAACAGATCTGTAATTCAAATTGAGTATAAAGTTTTAACTTAATATTTTGACATAAACATGTCATGTGACATTAAAAACAGTGAAAGCATTTTAATATCTCATAATATTTCATAGTATGAATGTTTTATCATTCCCCTAGCAGTTCCCATAAGGCTGAACATATAAGTGATTACAAACAGAACTATGATGAATGAATATATTTATGCATACATATGCACATGAATTTGAGTATTTACTTAAAAAATATTTTACAGGCATCTGGATGGCTCAGTTGGCTGAACGTCAAGATTTCGGCTCAGATCATGATCACACAGTTCATGGGTTCCAGCCCCGTGTCGGGCTCTGTGCTGACAACTCAGAGCCTGGAACTTGATTCGGAGTCTGTGTCTCCCTCTCTCTCTGCTCCCCCCGCCCCACCTTTCTCTCAAAAATAAATAAACATTAAATAAAGTTTAAAAAAAGAAAAATTTTAAATTAGATTTAATAATGAAACATGATGACAAATTTAAGAATCTTGACACATATTACAAAATTTATCTCCAGAAAAGTTACATTAATTCCTATTACCACCGGTAGGTGATGACTACACTTAGTTTAACTCAGTCTCTACAGCCATATTGCATATTATTATCAATAAAACTAAAAAATAGCTTTTTTTTTTGTTATGTGATGACAATTTTTAATCCTAATTGCTTATAAAGAAAGGTGATTGGTGGTGCAATGTTTTAATTCTCTCATTTTACTATTTTGTTTGCATTCTTATTTTACAAAACAGCTCATTCCCCAGTTCTTTCTAAGTGTTAAATACTGTGATTGGTTTTCAGTTTTCCCCAACAGACCTAAGTCCTTTCTAGGCAAGGCTGTTTTGTAATCTTTCTACTCAAAGATTAGAGGTACTCTATTTGCTTTAAAGTTTATTAATACTTATTTATTTTTGAGAGAGACAGTGTGTGAGTGGGAAAGGGGCAGGGAGAGAGACACAGAATCCAAAGCAGATTCCAAAGCAGAATCCACTGCAGGCTCTGAAGTGTCAGCACAGAGCCCAAGGGGGGGGGGACCTGAACCCATGGAGTGATCACCACCTGAGCTAAAGTTGGACACTTAACAAACTAAGCCACCCAGGCGCTCCAATATATTTGTTTTAAAGGTTGAATCAATCAATGAATGAATTTGATTGACTAGGTTGCTAATAATTAGATAACAAGGTATTACCTGTCATCTGCTTTTTTGTAGTTTAATATTCCTTCAAATCTTGAAACAGTAAGAGAAAGCTGAGCTACTTTAGCTAGTTCTCCTAGGATATTTTAAGACAAAAAACATGCAGTATTTATTTACTACCGCTCTTGAAGATTTAAGCACAATGTCATTGGCCGGGGGGGGGGGGGGGGGGGGGGGGAAGATGTACAGAAACTGATTCACAAAGTCTATACAGTACCATAAGAACAATATTTGCATCCCAAAAACTCTGGAGTAGTATTTTCAAAAATATTATATTGTCAGTGTAGTGTGCATGTTTTTTTATATTACTTCAGGATACATTGGTTCAGAATAGACGGCAACTGACTGCTTTCTTTATGCTTTTGGGAAACAACAGCAACCCAAGCTGAAACAGAACAAAACAAAAAAGAATAGAGATTGTATCATCTTTGATTTCTACCTTGTGTTCTAACTCTTTTTCTCAATCATGGCAGTTTTCCTCTCCTTTGTCCTGGGTATATTTAGATTGTAAATAATACTTTTTGAACTGGAACCTCTTGTGTGGTAATGGATTTTCTGGCTCACTCAGAATTTCTTAAAATTTTGACTGCCACTAAAACATACAGAGCACATTTTGATAGACTCTATTGTGACACATGAAGGGATATCATTAGCCAATTTGCCTGTAAGTTGCAGTGCTTAGGTACTTGTTATGGGGCTAAAATAATAATTTTTGAAAAACGTTACAATGACACGTATTGAGCATATGTCAAACATGTATTTCACAAATCAGAGAAGGAAGCAGTGAGACAACAAGGGTGCTTCAAAAGAAGGTACACAAGACTAAAATATACAGTCAGTAAAAGGAAAAGGCATCTATCATAGGTTCAGAACTCACTAATGGCCTAAAGGCCACAAAACCATAATCTTTTTTTTTTTTCTTATGGTGTAGAAAACATCTGCATCTCTATTTGTCAACATTTATTTGCAATTTATCACTCTTCTACGAATTCAAATCCAACTTTACAAAATTGGACTCCAAGTAAATAGTAAGTTGTACAAAGTTACATATTCTTAGAGCATCTGATGGGGTTGTTAGGTGGGGCTGTTAGAGACTGTTCTTATAAGATATTGAAAAATCACACAGAATCTTTTTCATTATTTCCAAGTTTTCAAAATTTTTAATAACATAGGAATTAAATGGACACATACACAATATGAAAATGATCTTGTTCTCATCTTTGACATAAAAGGTGTTTAATATTTTATTCAAAGTTTTGAATCTAAGAGAGAAATACAGCCGATAAAAAAAATGTTCAGACTCGATAAAATTATTTCTCTCTCTAATCTGATAAATATTTTCCAATGGCGTATTAGGAGTCATTATCCAAAAGGATAAAATAGAGATGTGATAGAACATTTGAAAAATTTTAATTTTATTTTGTTTTAAAATCATAAAATATTTTTATATACTATAATATCTTTTATTACATGATGTACTAGAAAAATAACAAAATTATATTACTACATAATATAATAGAAAAATAACAAGACCTAAATATATAGTATAATCTAATTTATAGAATAGAATTGCTAGTATGGTTAAAATTCCTTGTGTATTTCTTTCCAAATAAAACCAGCTCTCATCTTCAGTTAACTATGAACTTGAATTTTGTGTTTTATAATGCCTTGCTTTTCTTTATAGCATTAATAAAGTGTTAGAATGTATATATATGAATTATATAAAATATGAATAATATATAACATAAATAAATATAACATATATACATTTTCCCAATATGGCATGCTTTGGACATAGTATAAATGCTATCATACCATAGATATTATTTTGACATGATTCTTTTCATTCAAATTTATCTTTTTTTTTTAATGTTTAATTATTTTTGAGAGAGAGAGAGAGCATGAGCGAAGGAAAGGCAGAGAGAAAGAGGGAAACACAGAATCTGAAGCAAGCTCCGGGCTCTGAACTGAGCACAGAGCCTGACACAGGGCTCGAACTCATGAGCCATTAGATCATGACCTGAGCAGAAGTCGGATGCTTAACTGAGCAAGCCAGGTGCCCCTCAAAGGTATCTTTTTAAGATGAACCATGTTAAACTGTTTAGCTCATGTTAATTCTTTTTCATTTGGATTTTTGCTAATTTTTAGCTATAACAAACAATGAAGCCACAAACAGTCATATGCCTATCTTCTTGTATAGTTCTTTGAAAATATACATTCTAGTAGATAATGGGGACCAAGGTTTCATGTATCTTGAATGTTGTTAGATAATTTCCAGTTTTTTTCCAAAGGCTTATACCAATTTACACATCCATCAGCATTGTATAGGGAATCCTCTTGCACCACAGTCTCAACACTAGTTTATTGTCAATTTTTAACCTTGTCAAATTGGTGGGTAGAGAATCAGAACTTCATTTTAAATTTCTGTTTCTCCAAATATGAAGGTTGTATATATATATATATATATATATATATATATATATATTTATGCATTTGCTTTCACTTATGTTTCATCTTTTGTTGAAGAGGTTTTTTTTATAAGTGTTTTTTTTTTTAAATGTTTATTTATTTATTTTGAGAGACAGAGACAAAGCATGAGCAGGGGAGGAGCAGAGAGAGAGAGAGAGAGACACACAGAATCGGAAACAGGCTCCAGGCTCTGAGCTGTCAGCACATAGCCCGACACAGGGCTCGAACTCACAAACCGTGAGATCATGACCTGAGCCGAAGCCGGACGCTCAACTGACTGAGCCACCCAGGCGCCCCTGCTGAAGATTTTTTTTACTTTCTTTTTTTTAATATTTATTTTTTTTATTTTGAGAGAGACAGAGAACGCCAGTGGAAGAATGACAGAGAGAGAGACACACACAGAATCCGAAGCAGGCTCCAGGCTCTGAGCTGTCAGCACAGAGCCAGACACATGCTCAAACCCACGAACTGCAAGATCATGACCCGAAGTGAAGTCAGATACTCAACCAACTGAGCCACCCAGGCCCCCCAGTTTTTTTACTTTTTTTTGACTTTTTTGGTTATTTCCTCGTTTTTCTATTTTTTAAACTTTTTTCAAAACAAGTTTTTATTTATTAATTTTGAGAGAGAGAGAGAGAGAGTGGGGGAAGGATAGAGAGAGAGGAAGAGAGGAAATCCCAAGCAGGCTTAGCTTAGTGCAGAGCCTGATGCGGGGCTTGATCCCATGACCAGGAGATCACGACCTGATCCGATATCAAGAGTTGGACACTTAACTGACTGACCACCCAGGTTTCCTTCTATTTTTTTAAACTTTTTAATTATTTAATGGTAGGAGTTCTGGATGTTGTCTGCTACTATTTTTTGTTGGTGGTGGTTATATGTGTCTTTACACAGAAATAGTGTCTTTATACTATCTCTTCAATAACATCATTCGATGATCAGAAACATTCTATTTTAAAACAATTTCAAACTTACAGAAAAGTTACAAGGATAACACAATACACTCTCCACATTTATCTGATTTTTCCTTAGCACTATCTATATAAATACACATGTTATTATTCGTATTATTCTTGCTGAAACATTTGCAGTTGCAAAGCTATATAATGTACTATCTCTGGGGAATCATCATTCACATAAGTCACAGTGAAAATGGTGCTTTTTCTAAATGTGAAGATCAGTGTTGCTGAGTATGATAAATTTCCTTCCCATGTAAGGCTCTTGTCTAGATTAGTAACTGCTTATTCTGGTAAACAGAAAAACATGATCTGATGCAATGCCAGCATGTAACCCAATGGGACAGCCTGATTCTTACTGAAATGAAATCAGCTAAAAATGAACAGCATGGTTACCATACAGCTAGCATATTTTGCTCCCATGAACTGAAAATTAAATATTCCAACAGTTTTTGTCTTGGAAGAATTATATCTGAGCTCTGCTACGTGAAGACCGTAGGGATATTTCATTTCAAGTTCCTACCTCTTTATTCTCCTGCCTACTTTCCACATAAATGTGTTCCTGATAGCCTCTTCTGGTTACTAGGAAACCCCAGGAAGCACATAAAGCTATTTGGGAAATGTGACTGTTGTTTTATTCCTAGAGGTACCATAGTTCAATGTTAGCATGTTGTCCCCAGAGCTGAATGATGAACTTCTTCAGAGTATAACTGACTAAAGTAGTTTATAACCTCATAAAGATCTATTATTGAAGGTTTGCTTGCATTTTGTCTTTCAATTGATTTTTCCTCTTCCTGTTTGCAATGAAAAATTATCTCATATTCCTTTGATACCAAATTATTACGTATCTGTGGAAGCTTTATCTAGACCAAGTACGATAGAATGAACAACTAGAGAAAATTGGCGTCTGTTTCATTAATTTCTGCTTGCAGCAATGTCTGTGGACACTAATTCTGAAAAGCTATTCTAAGTCTCTTTTGGTCCTCCTATTGTTATGGAGAATTTAAGTCTAAATCTTTAATTTCTTATCAAGAAAAAAATAAATGACAAAGGTATCTAAATCATGAAAGCAATATTAGAAAGAAAAATGTTTCAAAATTATTGCTTATTTATATAGGTGGTAATCTCTATAGTAATTGTTATCCCTAGTGATAACCATTCATGGTGGAAAGAAATCCTTTTAGAGGAAACCAGAACTTGTTAAGTTGGATCATGGACAGAGAAATTCTGTCTATAGACTGTGTTCTCTAAGTTCTGTTTCAAGGAAATGCTAACAGTTCAGGAGAGTTAAGGAGATCTCATTGAAATAGGCCAAAGTTAAAGAGAATAAAGTCTTGAAAGTCACATTATCAATTTGCACATCACTCTTTAATTAGAAGTCAAAGACCTAAATTTTAATAAAATCTGCTCCTCATCTCAGACGTCTGCAAATAATTGAAACTTATTCCCCTTGAGGCTTACACATTGGTGATAGAAAAACACTACTAGATTACCAAGGAGAAAATATGCCAAGTGATTCCAGTCTTGTGCTTAGAGTCGAGAGGTCTACAGACAAATAGAAAACTTATCGTCAGTGTCAGGTTTGGAAAGTCTGGCTTTATCATATTCAGGAAACCAGCAATTTCCTTATACTTCAAAAATAGGTAAAGATCCTTTATGTTGTCTTCTGAAAGGTTATCAGTGCTATTGATTCTTCATTGTGTCAGAAAAAATCAATCAATTGAAATGTAGTAGGTAATAAGGAGAGAAGGGCTCCAGGGGAAATATAAAATTAATTTCACCCTTTCTCACCTTGTTGCTATCATAAGTAGATCCTACTGCTTGCTGCCAGAGAAAAGAATGGGCTGTCTGGTAGCTACTTACATATCAGAAAAGCATTAAAACAGAGACCACATCACTCAGCAGTATTGTTAGAGATGGAAGCATAGAAGGGGCACGTTGAAGAGAGATAACTTTTATGTTTTTTGGTCTGATAGTTTGTTTTTGTAATAAGCGCATATAGAAAATGTACTTCAGGAGCACCTGGGTGGCTCAGTCAGTTGAGTGTCTGACTTTAGCTCAGGTCATGATCTCACAGTAGTTCCTGAGTCGAGCCCCACATCAGGCTCACTGCTGCCAGCAGAATACAATTCGAAACCTCTGTTTCCCTCTGTGTGGCCCTCCTCCATTCATGCTTTCTCTCTTAAAAATGAATAAACATTTAAAACAAGAAGAAGAAAATGATCTTCATTGAAAGCTTTTTTCTTCTTTAAAATGTAATAAACATTTTTAAAAGTTTATTTATTTTGAGAGAGACAGAAACAGCACAAGTAGGGGAGGAGTAGAGAGGGAGGGAGAGGGAGAGTACCAAGCAGGTTCCACACTGCCAGTGCAGAGCCTGATGCAGGTCTTGAACCCACAAATCCATGAAATCATGACCTGGGCTGAAACCAAGAGTCAGTTGTTTAACCCACTGAACCACCCAGGTGCCCCTGCAATAAACATTTTTAATTATAATAAGATTTTCTTTTGGAAAAGCCTGAATTATTATCTTTATAGCTCATTTTTATTAATGTCACATATCTCCTCCAAACAGCAAAAAAAATTCTTCACAAAAATGTCTTCCTTAAGCCCAGTAAATTACAGTAGAAAATCTTTTAATTGTTTAATTAATGAGATTCTAAAGAAACTTATATTGACAAATTTAATATTGTTGATAGATTTACTATTATTCATAGAAACATAATTATTGTAATTACAATTTGCATGTGTTCCATGATTTAATGAAGAAAAAGTAAATTAAATATAATGAAAGAATAGAGTTGTAGAAATAAAAAAAATTAATTATGTCATGCTTTAAAGACTCCTAACATGTATCATTTAATTGCTTAAGCCATTGCACAGACAGAAAGATTAGCATCCTAAGTAATAGCTAAATAGATATATATTGCCAGCTGGTGGAATATATAAATCCTTGAATTGTAAAATTTATTACCTGAATACATTGAGTTGGGAAAAGCTGGGTTTTCAAAGCTTTGGTACATGAGGACTGGTTACTAATTGAGTATAATTTTGACTGAATTACTGCATGTAATTTAATGAGACTCATTAGTTTAACGTATTTCTTTCTTTCCTTGAACATCCAACAATCTAAGGTGAGTTTTCAGAGAATTCTTAAACTGTTCTTTTTTGACACAGTTTGTTTCTTCTTTTCTTTTCTTTTTTTTTTTTTTCTGGGTCTTTTCTTTGGCATTTCAATCTACATCGGTTAACATTTAGACACCATCTTAAACTAAGCAGAAGAACACTAAGAGGGAGAGAAGAGCCCACATTATTGCCCGCTTTATAGCTCCATGACGGAGAAAGAATTCCATATACATTGATCATGTGAGGCACATTATTGCCTAGATTTCCAACCAGTATGTTGAATTTAAAAGTATCAATTGGACTGTAAGTTAAGGAAACTTAAAATTTCAATTGAGAATCTTCAAAGCAGAATCATAATGTGCAAACAAGGGTTACATCATGTGCAAGGGGTACTTAGTGATTGTGTTATGAATGTATATTTTTATATTTTTATCAGGCTAGCTAATAATCTCACCTCTCCTAACCTTTTTGCAAACTTGGAAGCCTGTTTAAATTGTATCAATTAAAATTAAATATACATGTGTGTATATTATTCACAGTACTTTATTCACATACTATACGTTGTAGTGTTGAACACTTCAAACCTTGATAATTTCCTCAACTTAGTATGGGGCTTATGTGTATTTATTTACATTCCAGTTGAACATTATTTCTTTTCATTTTTGTGCAAGGATTTTTAAAAATAAAAATCAAATTCAACAGAGCTTTTTATTTTGAAAATAATTTTAGAACCAGAGGTCTGTCTCTGCTGAAGAAGGCTAAAAGTTTCAGTGGACAGATTAGCACATCTTTAGAATTCAAACTAGCTGGAAGAACATTCATGATAAATGGTTTGTTTCCTTTTAGTGTTATACACCTGATTATCATGAAAGTGCTATTTT
Source organism: Leopardus geoffroyi (assembly GCF_018350155.1). Lineage (NCBI taxonomy): Eukaryota > Metazoa > Chordata > Mammalia > Carnivora > Felidae > Leopardus > Leopardus geoffroyi. The sequence continues at coordinate 99,624,291 of NC_059327.1, read as the reverse complement.
TTATTATCCTCTAAAAATGAGGTTTTGGAAAAAAATAAAAATGAGTTTTTAAATTATCCCAACCACCTTTAGAAGGACATTTTTTGGCAGTGGCGATAACACCTAGAAACATAGAACATGTGTAGGTCATGTCATACTATCTCTGGAGACATGGATCTTTGTCACAGAAAAAAAAAATATTTTGTTAAGTTTAGCTTAGGCTTGAAAATTACGGTACTATGTGTTGAGAACCAACAAGATATTTATATATGGATATAAATGTATGTATATCTGTATCTGTATATAAAGATTTTTATTGTAAGGAACTGGCTTGCATGATCAAGGAGGCTGAGAAGTTCCACAATCTGCCATCTGTAAGCTAGACCCAGGGAGGCCGGAGGTGTGAGTCTGAGTCTGAAGGCCTGAGAACCTGGAGAGCCGGTGGCACAAGTCACAGCTCAAAGGCAAGAGGAGACCAATGTTCCAGCTCAGCAGTCAGAGAGGGAGAGAGAAACAGAGACAGAGAGAACAAAGTGACTGTCGGAACAAGGAAGGGTTTTGGAAATATGTAGTCTTGAAATCAATCATATCTTCTAATTAATATCTTTAACTCTCAGTAGCCAAAGAATTGAAAGCACCTTTTTCTTATTGAATGCATCCCTTGAGGGCAGTTTCACTTCCCATGGAATCCATCTTGGGTCTCAGTTTAGCTTGTACTTTCATGCAATTTCATTTTTTTAAAAAAATTTTAACGTTTATTTTAGAGAGAGAGAGAGAGAGACAGAGTGCAAGTGGGGGAGGTGCAGAGAGAGAGGGAGACACAGAATTTGAAGCAGGCTCCAGGCTCTGAGCTGTCAGCACAGAGCCCTACATGGGGCTCATACCCACAGACCTCAAGATCATGACCTGAGCTGAAGTCGGATGCTTAACCAACTGAGCCACCTAGGGGTGCCCATGGTGTCCATGGGCACCAAATTCATTTGAATTGCCCATGCAATTTCAGCTTTAATTTTCAGAACCCCCTTGAAAACATGGAATAGAACACAAATGCCAGAAAATCCATGTTTAGTACCAAAAAAAAAAAAAAAAAAAAAAAAAAAAAGAAAAGAAAAGAAAAAGAAAGAAAGAAAAAGAAATTATACATTTCATTCAGCTCTAGGGAACACTTTACCTCTCTAAATTTCCTAGACCCAGCTGGAAGGGAAGAGGAAGAGGAAGAGGAAGAGGAAGAGGAAGAGGAAGAGGAAGAGGAAGCCTGGGGTCCCCTGAAAATGCCATTGTAGAGGGTAGTCAGGGCTGAATTCCTCTTCAGTAATGCATGGTTAGTGGGCCCCTTGGTTTCTTCTGGATACTATATTTGTTTCATTTTCTGTCTACATCTTTATTTTACTACAAGAATCCCTTTGAACTCAATACTGACTGTTCACGAATAAGAGTTCTGGAGCCCTACCTCGATGCAGATTCCCAATTTAGATGAAAAATCTAAATCACAGGGCATTGTGTCCTGTCTTTTCCTCCCTCTTTTATCTCTAAAACCTAGCACAACACTTGGCACATACTTGGCACAGTATAAGTATTAATTTAATAAATGAGTATAGAAGAAGTCTGAAGTGAACACTTTTCCTTTATATAAATGTACATTGCAAAATATAAATTGAATATTGTATGAATTTACCCAAAGGTATGCTGACCCCCTCCCTCATCTAATTCTATAAGAAATAACATTTCTGGGGACTAATTAAAATTTCTGTCACTTTTCTATTCTATGGACCTCATTCAGAAAGAACAGCAGAAACATGACTTTCTTCTTTCACTTTCTATGCCTTTATATACTAAATTTTATTTAACCCATAAAAGGTATCCAGAAAGAACCAAAATGAAGTCCTTTGCATATTATCTAAATTAGCACTCTACAAAAATTTGAGATTGGCTTTAAAATGTATGTTGTCAAGATAAGAAACCTAAAGCTTAGAAAATTTAAGTTCTCCAAATGGCACCTCTTACATGGAACCATGATCAGGACTCAGGAAGGAATGACTGCATAGCACATCAACTCAGGATGTCATGAGTCTTTGGAAGGTACTCCTTTGGCCAGTGTTCACCAAGCATATAGCCATGAACTCATTTGCTGAAGTATTTTTTCTTTGTTTGTTTGTTTGCCATTGCTGCTTTTCCTGAGAATTTCTTTAGTGGCATATAGTCTAGTCCATTCCACAACTCTGAAGTATGACTACTCTGTCAAATCTTGATAAAAATCTGCTAGTTTGAAATACAGTGTATCTTCCAAATTCTTTCCGAAGTTTACTATTTTTCCAGAAGTTCTTTTGCTGCTTAAAATTTTCTTCCCGTGTTTCCCTAAGCTTCTTGCTTGCTATTTTGTTCTCAGTAGGCACTTCCTAATTTTGCAATTTCAGTTTGCATACTCTACAATTTGGATGACAGTTTCAGATATCATAACTAATTAATACACTTCCCAGCCCTATATTTTATACAGAAACAAAATAATCATGGATAAAAAAGGAATACTATGTTAACCTTTTCCACCAACAGTTTCTCTTATTATGTAAATCATAGTAATGGATGAGAAGAACAATTGTACTTCATTTTAAAAATAAACTCATGATTGTTCAGCTAAATATTTAAAATGTCATATAAATGTTCCAATTAGCCAAAGTTGAAATATAATCAGGTAGGCCATCTGTTAATAGCCCAACTCTTACAGTGAAATTTAGATAGTCAAGATTAAAGACGAATGGTTATTCTAAAATTATGTTACAAGATTTGCAGTAAACATCATCGAAGTCCAGATTTCTACACCTGATATCTCTTATTGACAGCAGACCCTGATTTCTAGCATTTCTAGGTTATCTTCTTTTAAGTATAACTGTTCACCAACCTAGTTTTTGCTTTTCTTTCTTTCTTTCTTTTCTTTCTTTCTTTCTTTCTTTTTTCTTTCTTTTTCTTGAGACTGAGCGTAAGTTGATATGAGGGTTTCAAAAAGATTAAGCTATTATTTCTTTAGGATTGGATTCAATTTTAATTTCTTGTCTTGGCTGTGCCTTTTATATAATGCCCCTAGAAGACCCCATTACATTAATACGGTAAAATATTAAGATACAAAAAGTAAAAAATTAAGGTACAAATCAGAAATATATTTTAAATCTGCACACATATTACATGATGTATATGTTAATGTCTCTGAATTTGCATTCTTGGATTGACATTTGATTTCCTTAAAATGTGATCCTTTGAATGGGTCTCTGTGGGTGTTGCCTGATGTGGCTTGAGAAGGATCACTAGGATGATCTGAACTTGCTGTATTGTTTGAGGATATTCAACTCTTCAATAAAGACAAGAAAAACAAACAAGCTGTGGTAGACTTATAAGAAATATGAATTTTACATGGTATAAAAGCCGGTAGCTTATGAGTTAGAGGCAAAATGTATAATAAATGGTAAACATATATAATAAAAATGCTAGTAGCTTGTAAAATAGGAACAGAATTGATGTAAGTATAAAAAATGAGTTAATAACATGTGAAACGTGCCACAAATAGATTCAACAGAGATGATGGCAGAACAAACAGAAGGGTTGATGATAGAAAGAGATAGAAGGAACAATGGGCTGGTCCTGCCGTTTCTGGGCTGAGAGCCATCTCACTCCTAAATCAGCCACCCATTGATGACACTTAATATGTACTTGTTCTGACTCCACATGTGCTCTATCCAAGAAGTATAAAAAAACCCATGGCTGTTCACCAGGCTGATGACAAGCTACTGTAGTAGCTCCATATACTTGTCCCTGCATCTCTGATAGCATGTGTGTGTATCACTGACCGGAGGAACTTTCTGTCTGTGGGCCCCTTGCTCTGCTGCTTGTAACCATGCCTGCCATAGGGGAACCTAATGCATCAGAAAGAGAAACAGACCACAGGAGCTCTGTGTAATTCTAGGTAGTGTGGACCTGCATGCTAACCTAAGTGTGTTACCTCACCCCACCTCTCTTCTTTTGTCTCTTCCTGTGCAATTAAATTCATTTAGTAAACAGTGTGATTTGAGCATTTATATGGGTTTATAAACATTCCAATTCTTTGGTCTCTGGGGTAAGCTTACCTGGTAGTGTGGAAGCTGGTATTGGAAGCTAGTATTGCTTCAGAGAAATTTCCCACATGATACTGACTTTGCTCACCTATATACTAGGAAAATCTGCAAATCCTGGACAGAGAGCTTCTAGAGGTGGTTGGAAGTCTAACCAAGTAAACCTTCAGGGTCTATGGTTTGATGGTGATTTAACTTCTGATTAAATCCTGCTCAGACATAAATGGGCTAGTAGCCTTTCTTAGATCAGTCTGTATGTCATCTCCAAGAAAGATCCAGGGGAAGATAAACTAAAAATCCAGAGGAGAATAAAATGTAGTTATGACACTTGCTCTTTATCATTTGGTTCATTATATTATTATTATTAAGAGTAAACATATAAACAATATACTATTGTCAATACTATTTCTTAGTTAAACCTGGGCTTACTTGTTGGAAAGTAATTTGAGAATTACCATTTTAACTATTCTATATCTTGATCATCAAATAACAACAAAAAAATACAATATTTCCCCACAAGTCCTTTTTGTCTCCCAAGAAGCAGAAGAGCCTTGGTAGACAGGTGGTCTACAGTTCCCACTTCTCAGGACACGGGATGGGTAGGAACAACCACTGAGTGGTCTTAAGCTGCTCTTCTATAGAGGCAAACAAAATGGAAATAAGGTTGATAGAAAATAGACAGTTTCTGAAAGTTGGGTCCAAAAAAAAAAAAAAAAAAAGTAGACGAGCTGATTTGCCTATTATTTATAAATTCTAGCCAAAGTAACATACACATTTTAATAAAGCTTCTGCATAAAGGTAGCTCCTAGCTATAGGTCACATTATTTCTTTTCATCCCTTCGTAGCAGTCCTAGTTTCCATTCTGGAATGAGATTTTGGCTTCTGTGTGGCTCTTGGTCATGAGAGATATCAAGCAGAACACAGAAGTCATTTTTAATTCAAAATATTCATCTGAGATGAATGTTATTTTTTGATGAAGTGTAAAGAGAGCAGCGATCATAAAGTGGTATTTTTTTTTTATCATAATGGTGGTGATGGTATTTATTTGATTTCAAATGCCTTCAGGCTCCAGGGTGGTGGCTACTGCTCTTCATTAGAGTGTCTACCATCCCCTATTGACTCAATGCTTCACACAATTTCTGCTTGTCCCCAGAAGACATTTGAGACTGTCACTCCACAATTCAAGACATAGTTAATGTTCAGTTGGAACACTGAGAGGTAAAAAATTATTCTGAGGACAAATGTCACCAAAAAGATGAAATTTGAAATCCATCAGCAAATTGAACTGGAACCATACCCTAAGTTTCCTTTCCTCAGAGGCTTTGAATTATCTTTGTTGTTAAACCGATTTGTATAATGCAATGACAAAGTGTTATAAAATACGTTTTGTTAGTTAACTTACCCACAATCTCTTTTTTCCTACTTTGAGGCATTTTTATAAATATTCCAAAATTTCATATTGAATACCACTTGCTCAAAAATAAATGGACCATCATTATTTATTAGAGAAATCTTTGTCATCTCCAAGAGAAAGATCCAGGAAAAAAAATCTTCAAATTTCACGTTAAGACTTTTGCTTCTTCGGAGATAGAGTTGATGTATTTTTCCCTATTTTTTGTACTAAATGTAACTAATAACCCTGGAAAATTACATATATATTATACATGCATATATGTATTATATATAATTTTATGTATTAGATATAGTTAAATAATTCAAATATCATATTGAGAATTCAAATATATAAAAGTATTATATATAATACTTATGTTTATTTTATATACATATAAATATATAAATATAAGTCTATATACTTTAATTCTTATGTTTATTTTACATATTTATATACTATATATACTTATATTTATATGCCTGTAAAATAAACATAAGAAGAATGAAAAGTGGAGTAAAGGTAGCAGACTGGACCAGCTCGGGACCCTGGGACTCAAGGAATAACACGGTGGAGAGTTCCCTGGTTTGATTTTTTTTTTTTTTCCATTGTATATTCCAGAAGCCAGTAGCCTCTCCAATAAACCTGCTCTCTTTAGGTAAAAGGCCTCAGTCTTACAAGAGAGAAATGTTAGACAATAGCCACCCCATCCCAGCCAAACACCACATCAGAGGCCTTATTATCCACAGCAGAAAGAGTCCAGTGGCAAGCCTAGATTTGCCAGGAGAGCCAGCCCTCTCATCTGCTTCCCTCCAGGTGTCAAAGAAGGCTAAGTGGGAAAGCAGATAATGAAAGCCTCCACCTGCACAATGCCCATGTATGTTACCTGCAGAACCTGGACTTTCATCCCCACTCTTAGAAGGAAGGAGGCACCCCTGCCCTTCCCTGCCCGGGTGGTGTCAGAGGAAGCCTAGGGGAGAGTCAGATCTCTAGAGGATCTTCACCACTGCCTAGCAACAGCAGGTCACCTCCCACCCACCATATGTCAGAGGAGGAGGCCAGGGAGGGTGCAGAAAAGAAGCACTCCTCCCCCTCATCCAGGGAAATATCAGGAGAGGCCTATTGAGGATCTGGAACTCTCCTCCCTGCCTAGCAGGAGTGAGCGCCTCTCCCTATGGGATGTCAGTGTAGGTCGACATAGGTGGACTTCCACCACTGCCTGGCAGTTAATGAGGCTTCACTTCCCCCTGCTCTACTGGAGCAGTTTAGAGGAAGCCAGAGAAGGATTAAAGAAGACCCAGAATCTAGTAATTCACAAAGTGTCTAGGTTTCAATAGAAAATCACTCATCATACCAAGAACATGAAAAATCTCAACCCGGGCAACTGGGTGGCTCAGTTGGTTCAGTGTGTGACTACACCTCAGGCTCCTGATCTTGTGGTTCGTGAGTTCAAGCCCTGCATGCACTCTGTGCCATCAGCTCAGAGCCTCACGCCTGCTCTTGATTCTGTGTCTCCCTATCTTTCTGCCCCTCCCCCACTTAGGCTCTGTCTCTGTCTCTCTCAAAAATAAGTAAGCATTACAAAAAATAAAAAAAAAAAAATCTCAACCTAAATGAACAATGACAATCAATTGAAGCCAACAACAAAATGACAAAGATAGAATTATCTGACAAATATTTTAAAGCAGACACTTCACCAGAGTGTATACACATGGTAAGTAAGTACCTGAAAATATGTCCAATATCATTAACATTAGGGAAATGCAATGAAAACCACAGCAGAATATCACTACACACCTATCATAATAGCTAAAATAGAAAATATTGATAATGCCAAATGCTGGTGAGGATACAGAGAAATGGAATCACTCACACCTTGATGGTGGGAATGTAAACTGGTATAGTCTCATTGAAAAACTGGCATTTTCCTAAAACAAAACAAAACAAACCACACAAAAAAACTAAACATACTACCCAGCAGTTGACCTTCTAGGACTTTATCCAAGAGAAATCAAAGCTTATGTTCACACAAAATCCTGTCAGGAATGTTCATAGCGGCTTTATTCATAATAGCTACAGTGGGAAACTGTCCAAATGTTCTTTAATGGATGGTTGGTTGAGCATCACATGGAACATACATATCAAGGACTACTATTCAGCAGTAAAAAGGAACAAATTATTGATACATGCAATAGCATGGATAAATCTAGAGACTTATGCTGACTGAAAAAAAAATTCCAAAGGGTTATTTACTGTATGATTCCATATAGAACATTATTGAAATAAAAAAAAATAAATGGAAAACAGATTGTGGTTGCTGGGTTAAGGATTGGAGGTAAAGGGAGTGAGGAGGGCAGATGTGACTTTAGTGTAACACCATTGATTTTGTGACAGAAATGTTCTGTATCTCGACTGTATCTTGAGAAATTAGACCCCACCAGGCTAGGGGGAATACTGGGCTGATCCTGTAGCTAAGGGACCTGGTACCCAAAGGCCTGGACAGGAAAGGAGACCTGAAGATATGCCAAAAGTGGAGGAGGGTGCAGAGAGGAGGGTTGTGGGTCATCCCAGAATGGAGATGTTGTGGGTTTGAGGTATGATAGTGCTTCTGGATCATGCTTCTGAGTCATCTTTTTAAATCACAGAATGGGTTTAGAATGGAGCAGAGATTGTTTATTGGCAAATCAAGGTGGTTGAATGAGATGGACTTCAGGAGCTTTCCATTTTTGGATTCAATCAACAAATCTATGCATAAATAAAATCCAGGTTGTGTTTTTTTTTTTTTTTTCTCAGTGAGAACTGTGGAGTAAAATGCTTGTAATCTGTTTTGCAAGTTAATAAGATGTGGAAACAAAATCACTTAAAAATAACAAAAGAAAATACTATAAAATAAACATGAATGGTGTTTCAGAATAGTCATTCACTTTAGTCAGCCACTTCTCACAATATTTGAAAGGTGTAATGGTAAAATCAATTCTAAGCCAGGAAAGGCACCAACTGGTCTCTAATGATTCTGGAGATAACAAAGTAGAAGCAGAAAATTATCTGTAAGTCATCATTGCTCTGGTGTCCAAAAACATCTTATTGATAGAATGATTCTGAAAATCTAAATAGTAAATTATTAAGGAATAAAAATTTATAATTTCTACTTCTAAAATGCAATACTTAATCCAACTCCAGGGACTGACTGTGACACACTGGTCTTTACAATCAGTTGCATATGCATCAATTTCTCGCCATTTTTGCTCCATTGATTTTGGATTCACATTATTAACTGCCTGGTGCGTCTCTCTTTTAAACACAATGTGTTATGATGCAGAATTAATTTGAAAAGCATTTTCTGAATCTCACCAGTATTTATTCATGCAGAAAACCTGAAGAAAAATAAATCCTTATTAAATGGCTATTTTAAGCTAACGGGTAAGTAAGATTGGATACTACATGAATACCTGCGTATGCACATCAATACGTAAACCAAATTTTAAAACTATCCGAACCTAGCAGTTGCTTTCTTTGACTTTTCAGTGTTGCTTAATCTTAGTAAAATTTCCCCAAAGCCTATAAAATGTTGCTGTAAAACCTAAGGATCATCTTTTAATACACCATTTAGCAGCAACATCGTGATTCACCATTTAGTGTAATTTAGTTTGATGAGCGTAAAGACATATATTTTCGACTCAGTATTACATTAAATTTTGTGTTAAAGGAAGCCTTAGTCAAGAATTATAAATTCCATTTTTCTTTTTTGTTTAAATGCAATAGTCAGTAAATTGGACACAGATATCTTTTCTTTAAGAAGAGTATATTGGGATGCCTGGTGGCTAAGTCTGTTTAGCATACAACTCTTGATTTCGGCTCCGGTCATGATCTCAGGGTCCTGAGATGGAGCCCCTTATGGAGCTGGTGTTGGGCTCCCTGCTGGGCGTGGATCCTGCCTAAGATTCTCTCTCTCCTTTTCTCTCTGTCCCTTCCCTCCCCACCCTTGGATGTGTGTACTCTCTAAAAGTAAATAAAAATAAGAGCATACTGATGGCAATTTATTTCAAAATGAGAGAAGCTAATGAAATTAAATGGGTATTGAGTGTTTTGCCATGTCCGGGGCACTAATCTAATTGCTTCACGTAATTAACCTATTTAATCCTCACGACAGTTTAGAGAACAAGTGCATTTATTCTTTCCATTTTCCAGAGAAAGAAAGTCTTGAATAGAGAAGGTAAATCACTTATGTAAGGTACCAGAGCTAGGAAATTTTAGAGTTCTATTGTCTCCTGGCTACAGGATATGCATTTCTGAACTATTAACTATTCCATCCATTCCAAAGTAATGTGTTAAAAGAAAAGGAAAAAAAATGTCATGTGAAAGGATTGTTATTCAACTATTCTTAACAGACATTTGGAAATCTTTCATCAGGAACTATATTGAAACGTAATATTTTCCTCACCACTTTTGCAGTCAATTTATATGATTATAAACTGTGAATGAGATATAAGAAAATGCTGAGTTGGCATAACACTGGTATTTTAATTTTGCTTTGTGAGGTGAAATGAAATAAGCATGGGGATAAATGACATATCCTGAAAGGTTATCTTTCTTTTCCTGGATAAAGGAAAGACTTCGATTATGGCTGGAGGAGATGATGTGGGCCAATCATTCAAGCTAGAATGATATGGCTATACCATTCTTGCCTGCAATCACGTTAAGATGTTTTGCTGGTTTCCAGTCAGCAGAAACGGTCCTCTTCCGTGGTGAACCTTGTTTTTATTTCTCGGAAGTACACTCTGTGGAAGAGAAGCAGGTTTGATAATTCAGAGCAACTGTCTCCGTTGCTCCAGGTTAAGACCTTTCCCAAAGGTCAAGCACTAATCACAACAGCTGCTTAGTTACCCAGAAGAATAATAAATAGTTCCCAAGCCCAGTCTCTCTGTATGTAAACACACTTGGTCTCTGCTCTTCACTGCAACATTTTAAGGTGAATTGTAAAGAGTGCTCTTGTTTACCGAGCAGATGTTAGAGCATTAATGGTGTACTATTTACAACTCCTCGGTGGATGTTAAAGTTTGTGTTTGCTTGCCTTGAACACTCCTTATCAACACAGCTGCCAGAGATGGTCTGTGAAAGGGTTGCAACAGTGCTGAGAGCTGCTTCTCGGAGCCACATTCTCCGCATAGGAGCCAATATTAGCGAAATGGGTCTCGCGATGGTGCACTTCTGTCACGCACCTTATCTGTCGCTCTGTTTTCTCTTACCCAGAGGAATATATCCTATTCATTTTGTAAGTCCTATAAGAAAATCCCCTTTCTTCCAAGATGAAATAAAGCAATTGAGATGTATTGTTGTTGCTGCCTACAGCAATGACGTGTCGATATACGTAATGGATCCCAAGCAGGTGGCATTGACTGCTCTGACCAAGATAGTGAGCATTCTGGAAAACTGGTGCTTGGGTTAAGGCTTTCAATTTGTTCTACCACAAGAAAGACGATAACACAGAGTAAAGAATAATGGTAGGCCAGCAATTTTTGGGGTGGAGAAAAAAAATCGACAACCACCATCTATGATACATAAACGATTTTGGTTTGGAAGGAGGGAGCATTTGCTATTTAATTTTCAAAGAGAATGCAGTGGAACTCACTCTGGCTTCCATGGGAGGGGACGTCACACACACACAAATATTAACTCTTGCAATCCAACAAAGCTAATACTGTACGATGTACTGTATTAGTACTAATACTAATATAGTACTGTACTGTACTGTACTAATACTGTAGATTCATGGCCAGTTATTTCTATTTTGAATTGACACATTCAGCTTCAGTAAGAGACCTGATTTTTTAAAGTTTTTGCATTTGTTTTTATTGTGGATATTAGCATATAAGTTTTGCAACACTTCAAGGGAAAAAACTTCCTCATCGGTTTTGTTTTAGTTTATAATTATAAAATTATGTAGTCTATTAATTATCTTTTCATGGTTTTTATTTAAAATCTATTTATGCCTGCAATTTCAGCAGAAGCAAGACAATTAAACCTGTTGATACTTTAGAAGGACATTATAGAGGGGCTAAGTGAGCCCTAAGTTTGAGCAGAATAAAAGTAATATAGAATTAAAGAGTAAATATAAGTACATTTATTTCTATCTTGATTCCGTGTATCAAGTGAATTAATAGATTTGCAATACAATGGAAAGAAGAGAAAGAAAGAAAGAAAGAAAGAGAGAGAGAGAGAAAGAAAGAAAGAAAGAAAGAAGGAAAGAAAGAAAGAAAGAAAGAAAGAAAGAAAGAAAGAAAGAGAAAGAAGAAAAAGGAAGAAAGAAAGAAGAGAAAGAAAGCAGTTCTCAGGAAGTAGCTTCTCGCATTCCCAGGCTAGCAGCTAAACTTGAGAGAGTGACTGGACTTCCCAATTTCTAGGAGCCAGTTGCCGACCTCAAAGCCCCAACTTCTGACACACAACCTTATTCGCATGTGTGAGCTACACTTTGTCTTTGACTGGAGTGGTAAGGGTTCTATTGTTCAGAATAGCATGCTGGTCACTACTGCTCTTGGTTACTGTTAAAACACTTACTAATCATTTTGACAATACTCTTACTTTCCTAGAACGTTTTTTCCTAACACTGAAAATTAGTTCATGCCTCAATAATTCCCAAGTATGTTTTCAGTGTCCACAAAGGACTGGGTTTCTATTTAGGTGGAGGAGGCAGCTGCTGAGTGGTAGGATTTCAGATGCCCCGACTCCTCCCCCTTCCTTGCCTCATTCCAAAATCTGCTTGCCACACCTGTTCACCAACTTAGGACATTCCTTTAACAGGGGACAAAAGCTTTCAATTTATAATTAGAAATATGACTTAGGAATCCCCTTTTGCCAGAGTGTTCGAAGCACAGAGGCCCAGGTTTCTTTACGGGGTGTCAAATTTCTCTTGGCTTTGGCCGCTGCCCAGAACACTCAGAAAAATCTTTCCACTGTGCTGTTCACTGACATGCCACCGTCTTACTGGTGTGAAAGAATATAGTAGTGATAATGTGCTTTATTAAAATTCAAAAGCCGTTACACGTCCTTCAAGTAATAAGTTATAGTACCTCGAGTCCCACAGGATTATTGCTCCCTGTTACAAAGATGCAAACTTCCTTAGGAAAATCCTCTGTGAATCGTTAGCACAAAGTTTGAGGTAGTGTCCCTGGCATTAGCCTTCTGTTGACATGACATGTTTCCTTTTTCTTTCTACATTTCTGTGTTCAGATGTGATAGAGGCCATTTTAAATGCAACAGTTTTAGGCGTTTTATTGAAGGAAATAAAACTTTCATACCAGTTTGTTTAAAGTTTCAGAAAACTCAAGGGAAAAAGGCCCCACCCCCTAGAGCTCTTGGAAACTTGTAGCACTGGGCTGCAGTTTGAATAGAACCGTACCCTTCTCTGACTATACACTTCCACCTGTCAGGAAACCAAGTTCTTGAGTGTTTCCGTCGAGACCTGATTTTCGCTGGTGCTAGTCTGACTAATGCTCCTGGCCATGCAGCAATCATACCCACTCATTATTGCATCATTTTGTCTATGTAGTTAAACAGTATGAGAAAACATTACTTTCACCATTGATGTTAATTTGTCAACACAGATGGATTTACAGAGTATCACTGTGTCTGAGAATTCTTGTGGTGTATATTTCACAAGGAATCACTGGTGTGTTTTCACCAGAGCTATGTGTGGCTTATGATTTTTCCAACAGCACTAGAAATATATTTTATATCAGGAATTTCTAACTGGAGGCTATTTCACTTTCAACTTAATCACCACAAAGGAACACCCCCTCTTAAGTCTTCATTACTCCTCCCTTTCAAGTTTAGACATCTTCTGCTTCTAAGTATAGAAGTACAAAGAGAACCTGCTCTATTAGCACACATTAGCTGAGACCTTACCCCAACTTGATGTCGTTTTCCACTTCTCCAAAATAAGGACAACGCTTTCCTTTCCCCCAAGATTTTTTTTTATCAGTTTTCTTTGGACTAACAAGATTCCCCACTTATGTTATCATGTCCTCATTAGACTCTGTGTCGAAAAAAACTAGTTGATTCTTAGTGAGAAATGTTAATCACAGTGGCTACCCATTCTGGCCAAGATATGTTTTCAATAGCTCCTAAAGTCTGTATCTGTCTAAATATGCTTTTATATAAGAACATAGGGAAGGAAGGAGCACCTTGGTGGCTCAGTTGGTTAAGCATTTGACTCTTGGTTTCAGCTCAGGTAATGATCTCATGGTTTTGTGAATTTGAATCCCACATCGGGCTCAGAGTCTGCTTGGGATTCTCTCTCTCTCTCTCTCTCTCTCTCTCTCTCTCCCCCTCCTCCACTTACACTTCCTCTATCTCTCTCAAAACAAATAAATACACATTAAAAAAAGAACACAGGGAAGGAAAAGTTGCTATAAATGTTCCAGGTACCCAGTATTGAAGGATAATAGTTCATTATCATCATTATTATTATTATTTCTGTGAGGGAGCTTCCTTAGAGGGTTGCTATCAGTTTTCATTTCCTGGAGGTGCAGATTTTGTTTACTTTTGTTATATACACCCTTTGTTTCAGGAAATTTACCAGGCTGGGTCTGCTAGATTTACAAAGTAAAGCAAATGGTCATCACAGTCATTTATTGTTCTTGGAGAAAAACATAAAATAATTGACACATTTGAATGAAGATTTTAGACTAAAATTTTAAGTGTTCAATTAAGTATCTAAGTTGGGCAACTAATCATTTAGACCACTTTATTTTTTGTTTTGTTTCTCTTATGGTGAATAATTGTTGTCAGAACTATTTGTCACATGGGTGTGTTGTAGTATTCTCATGGCAATCTGCCCACCAGAGCTTTTAAATCTACCAACCCATCTGTTAAGTTTTTTTCTCCAATAATTGAATTATACAGGATTATTTGGGGTTCTACACTTGGTGTTATTTAAGATTTAATAAGCCAGATTTGGGGGAAATAATTGTTCTTTGCATTTCTTTTAGGAGGCTGTGGGGATCAGACTATCTTTTAGGGATTGGGTTGGAAGGAGAAACTTGGAAAACAGAAATATTTCCTGAAGAAAGTGAACGTTCCTACCATTCTTCATTGAGCACACCTTTGACTATAGAGAAGGCAGGTTCTTCTTGTTTTGTAGCTGAAGACTAAGGAGTGGTTGGATTCCATGTTTACATTTTCTCGAAATGCCTGATGGCAACTTTCAAGAACAGGGTAGGGATCTTGGGATTTTAAGTCAGGTTCCTGTGGGACCTAGGGGTAACTTGTGCTATTGATCATGTACCTGACACATGATCTGTTACCCTCTATAACCCAGATATTCTGGAAATAAAAGTAATGCATATAGTCTTCTTTCATCTTTGCTTTGAATTTTAAGGGCTACAATGACACGCAGAGTAAACATCTGTGAGGAATTGAGTTTAACAACAAGGACAACTCATTGTAATTGTCAATAATTCTATGAGGGAGGTGATTTTATTATCTCTTTTTTTACAGCTAGAGAAACAAAGGGAAAGAGATTAGATAACTTCCTGTAGGCCACACAGATATGTCAAGTGATCTGGAGAGTTTAGCAGCCACAAAGTGCCGTTAGTTCATTTTTTCATTCATTCATATATTTATTTGTACTCTCTGGTGCCAGTCACCATTTGAATTGAGGGATTCAACAATGAATAAGACAGAAAACATCCCCACTATCCTGGAGCTTATATTCTGTTGAGACAATGGCAGTGGGAGAAAGAATCACCCAACTGGAAGAATTCACAGACTAGAGAAGAGTTCCTCAAAAATACTAAGAAATTTCTCATGGAAGGAAATATGAGAATGAGTGGACTTGATATGAATCTGGGCATTTGACAACTTGAAGATCTAATGGTTTGGAAATTAGGGTATTGTATTTTGAATACTAAGAAAAGGAATTCAATTATTATTAGAAATGCTTTAAAAGCAAGAATCTCTAGTCATGACAATGCTTCATTGCTTTTCACACTGAGATATATATGTATATACATACAAGTCTATACACACACACAAATATATACACACACACACACACACACACACACACACACATATATATATATATGATTTTTCTCAGCTTCTGCCTTAGAGCAGCTTTCTAAGGAAAATGAATGCACTCAAAAGACCTAAAATTTGGATGGTGGATAAGAAGGAAAGAGGAGGGGCTATATATGCTGGTATAATAGTTGTCACATAGAGACACTAAGTGACTTTAGATACATTTCCCATCTTTTATGTTTATGACATTTGATATGTTCTCTTCTTGAGTGTCTTTTTGTTGTTGAATGGTCATGAGACTCGTAAATTTCCTGTAGCATACTATAATTTCCTGTCACTGTAGTGTTCTCCTCTGAGTCTTTAAATTCACCAACCTACCAGTTTCTCTCTCTTCTTTCCCTGTGCGAATTAGCTGGCTTAATTTCCTCAAGTTTACAGTTTTATTTTATGATGTGGACAAAGCCAGAGACATTTTATGAGGAATCTTATAAAGAAAAAAACCTTGGATCATTAGGTAAGTGATTTCTTTTTTGCTTGCTACCTGATAGCCTTAATGGTCTCAACACATGGAGAATTCTTTTTTTTTTTTTTTAAATCAGAACTATTGTGGAAAAAATGAATAGCATCAGGAAATGACTGGAAGGGTCTAATTTACAGTAGGAGTTTTTAATGAATTGTCTATGAATTTGATCCTCAGCTCTGCATTCTTTTTTTTTTTAATTTTTTATTTATTTATTTATTTATTTATTTATTTGCTCTGCATTCTTTATACATTTCTTTGGAGAATATAAATGTATTTTTCATATGAAAAAATGGAACAAAAATTTCTTTAAATGGAATTTGCCAGCTTTAGTCTGTGGTAAAAATAACATATATACCCTTACTATGCTCTGTTCATGTAACTTCATTAAGGTGCGATGATGCCTGTGTTTCATCTCTGATTCTTAGAACTCACTGGTGGTCTTTCTCCCTTTATCACATGGCAGCATGATTACTGAAAATAACTATTCTTCTCTACAAACCTCAGACTCATAAATTCTGTGAATACTGAATGTATTTTCTCCACTCTGCTAAGTAAGATGGGAAAAAAACCCAAGAAATAAAGATTTCAGATATTTTGGTTGCAATAATAGAAGTTTTTACATTGTGTTTAAAAAGTACACTTTTATGTAAGTGTATATTTGTAGGGAGGATCAGAAAACTGTAAGGAAGGTTCAGAAATCTGTGTCTATTTAGGAGAATTCGGGAAACAATAAGCAACATCTGGGACATTTCTGCTAATGACCATGGCTATAAAGCAAATCAGTAACTATTCTAGCTCAGAATATAGCCTATCTCAATGAACATAGCAGGTGCACTTAAAAAATGTATATTCTGCAGTGACTGAGTGTGGTGTTCTACCTATGCTCAGTCACAGTGATAGCATTGCCTAATCTCCCATATACTTTCAAAATTTTCGCCTAATTTTTCTATCAATTATTGAGAAAAGGAATGATAAAAAAAAATCCTGAGTTAGAATTGTGGATTTATTTATTTCTCCCTTTAATTATATCATGTTTTTTTTTCCCCCAATGTGTTTTAGGTCTGCATACACAATAAGGATTACTATAGGTACTTAATGAATTGACATTTTAACAGTAGGACATTGACATTTTAACATTATGAAATGTCTTTCTTTATCTCTGGTAATACTGTTTGTCTTGAAATTGACTTTGTCTGATATTAAGGCAACACCAATATTTTTTATGCTTAGGGTTGGTTTGTACTTCTTTTTCCTTCTTTTACTTTTGACAGGTCTCTTTCTTTATATTTAAGGGTCATCTCCTGTGAACAACATATAATTGAGGTTTTCTGTAGGAATTATAATAAGCATCCTTAATTTATCATAATCTGCCTTTAATGCTATATAATGTTAGAAATTTATAACATCCTATATGTTATTTTCATCACATATTTTACTGTTACAAATGTAATGAACCCCATGATATATTGTTATTTTTGTATGTTTCCTCTTTTTAACTGATTTTAAATAATTTAATAAAATAAAAAGTTAACGTTGTCTTATTTACCTAAATATTTACAATTTTTAGTGCTCTTTGTCTTCCACTGTAGATCTGAATATCCATTTGGAACTGTTTATCTTCTGGTTGAAGAACTTCCTTTAGATTGTTTTTTGTAGGGTGGGTATATCTGTTGGCAAAGAATTCTTGGCTGTTGCTTATACAAAACATCTTTTAAAAAAATGTTCCTCCATTCCCACCACCATGCTTCAGTTTGTATAGTTTCTGTTGATCTGTTTTTAAATGTATTGATCCTTTCTTTTAATTTCTCCATTTGTGGTGATGTAAACCAAAGACTCTTTAGATCTTGTATAGGTGTTTCCTGTGGTAATCATTGTTTCAAATGATTTGTTTTAAAATTTTTGCACACATCAAGTCCATTACTGTTAATATCAAAATATGTTATATCAGAGTCTTTCCTTTGATTGTATTTTCTTTTAGGTATGAGTCATATTTTCCTGTTCCTTCTCATATCTACTGACTTTCTATTAAATAGTGGATATTTGAGTGCTACGTTATAATGACTTGGAATTCTGTTATCTTCTTCTAAAGAGTGTTGAATTTGGTTTTAGTAGGGAAGAAATAAATTGCTATTGGTTACACTGAGCCTGTGGAATCTTGTTTTTAGGTTGTGTTATGGTGTGTCTATTTTGATTTTGATTTTTCCTTTTATCATCGTACATGGCCTTATTCCTAAGGCATAGTTATTCTTGCGTTTTAATGGAAATCGTATTTTATTTGCTATTCTCTTATTGGCAGAGCTTGGACTTTCAATGCTGCCTCCCTAGCAATGGCAGTTTTTGGACTCTCTTCTTAGTCCTTCAAACTTCTTCCTGCTTCTTCTAATGGACTGCTTAGATCTTGTCACACACATGCCCAACTAACTGGCAATCAATGATATGAGGGAAATTGTATGCAAACTTAAGACTCTGTGATGTCCCCTCATCCATTTCAAGAAACACTTACTATCTCAAACCCTGACCTCTGAATCATCAACCTAGTGAGACATCTGTTTTTAGTTTGAGTTTTATTTCTTGTAAATGTGTAGACAGTGCTGTGTTTTCCGGGAAAAAATTCATATTTGTGTTGATTTTAGCAATACGCTTACTATTTCAAAAGACGAATTCGCCCTAAAAATTCTCATCGTTAGAAGAACTGTTTTTCTTTTCTTTTTACTGTATCTATATGATACAGATACATGTTAACTAAACCTATTGTGGTAATCATTTCACAATATATGCAAATCAAACCATCATACCAGACCCTTAAACTTAGTGATGTATGCCAATTATTTCCCAATAAAACTAGGAAAAAAACAGAAAATGAAAAATAAAAATATATTTCCTGCAGTTTCTTCTTGGTTGTTTTGCTCTCTTGTGCCTTCAGATGACATTTTTATATTTCATTCAAAGCTCATAATTGTTCTGAGTTAGTATGATATACATCATTTTGACATCCCTAGAAACAGAATTCTTTTGTATCTTCCTTTCAGAAATCTACTTGATCAGTCATCAATTGTTATCAGTTTTCTAAAAACAAATTATAAGAAAAGTAAATCACTTTATACACTAATATCATTTTTATGGTAGATTTTTTTTAAAGTACTGGAATATAGGATGTTTTACTAACACATTACAGCCTTCATGATTTAGGGAATTATGACAGGTAAACTAGAGTGGCTGCATTTCTGAAAAAAAATGCATTATTTACTATGGCTACTTTATAGTATGTGTTGGTGTTCAAAGTGAGATCTAATATGTGTAAATCTAGGGATGCCTGCGTGGCTCAGTTGGTTAAGCTTCCAACTTCGGCTCAGATCATGATCTCATAGTTCATGAGTTCTAGCCCCACATCAGGCTGTCTGCTGTCAGCACTGAGCTCGCTTTGGATCCTCTGTCCTCCTCTCTCTTTGCCCCTCCCCCACACGTGCACAAACACTCTCTCAAAAATAAATAAAAACACTTAAAAATAAAATGAAACGTGTAAACCTAAAAAAAAATAAAGTGTGTAAATAAAAATAAAATGTGTAAACCTGACTTGCAAAAAAAAAGAAAAAAATTAAAAGTAGCATTTCCTGTGATGTCATGGGATGCTATATTCCTGACACTTAGTGGGAGATGCTGAGGCCATTTCAATTAGCATGGGCCTTTTTTCAGTAGGGGCAGGTACTGGCTCATTTGCCAACATTTCAGATTAGAATTCATGTGAACGTTAGGGTGTGAATCAAGTAAACTAACAAGGAAGTTCAGCTAATAAAAACTTGGCCAGAGCTTGGCCTTACTTATGTTACCCATTTGTAAGAGGGTATGATATACTGATTTCTTTGCTGGGAATTAATGTCTTTAAAGACAAACCCTTCTAATTTTTCTGAACATGATGAAATGTATCTGTCATCTACATTCTTTACTCTGCCACAGAGTACTAGATTAATAACTGTTTTTTGCATCAAGAAGAGATGTCCTGAAGTATGTATCAGTCTTCTAGTCTGTTGAGTATTATTTTCATTAAAGATTGTTATGTCCTGATGTATGAAGGGAAATTCATCACTATAGGTATTCTTTATAGAAGTTGTGCAAGTTGGGATCAGAACACATGTCTGGCTTTATGAGATATGTGACATAGAGAAAATCACATATCCCCTGATTCTGAGTCTTCTTATGACATAAATGGAGAAATGTAAAATATAGACTCAAACCTTGGTTCATGAGCATAATTCGTTTCGGAAACATGCTTGTAATCCAAAGCAATTGTACATCAAAGCGAATTTCAAGAACCATTGGCTCAGTTGTGATCATGTGGTGTTTTCAGCATCACGTATTACTCATATTGCAAGACATCGCTCACTAATTAAGTTAAAATTTACTAGAAATGTTTGCTCGTCCTGAGGAACTCTTGCAGGATAGGTTACTCGCAATCCAAGGCTTTACTGTATATTGAAAAAAATTTTCTGAGGATTAAATGAAATAGTGTAAATAAAATAACTTTGTTATAAAGTGTTAAATGTTACATTTAATTGTCACATTAATGGTGTATTTTCTTATTGAATAAGATTTCACTTCCCTTGGGTTAAAATCCCCCAAAGTTACATCTAAGAAACTTCACTTGACAGTTAAACTCTTTATAATGGGCAAAGGACTTAGAACACAAACTAGGCAGTTTTGCCAATTGATGGATTGTTACTAAGGAGGCACAGCTAATAAAGAAGAAACACGTAAGTAATCAAAGAATTACTAGTGCTGGAAGGCTGAAGGGCTCACTTAGGTTCACATGAGAGACAGAACCGGATTCACATACAACTGTTCCATTTCATATCTAGGTAACTTTGGCAACATGCTTAAATTCTCTAAGTCTCAACTTCTTTATTTTTACATAAGTGGGATATTAAGTGTCTGAGAGACGATTAATGAGGCATAAATGAAAAATGTTCATGTAAATTACTGAGCATGGGCCCAGCATGGAGGGAGTCTCATAGGATGTTACTGGTTATTGGTATTAACTCAGCAATCGGGATGTGTCAAATATTTTTCCCAAGTACAATAAAATGACCCAAACAAAATTTAAATTGGAAAATTAATAAAATTAACAAAATTAATTGTCATGGTCTGAATTATGCCCTGCCTCCAAATTTTGTTTTTTCACATGTTAAATTCTCAACCCATAGTTTCACTGAATGTTGTAATTGTATTTGGAGATAAGGTCTGTAAAGAGGTGACTGAGTTAAAATGAGGCCATTTGGGTGGGCCCTAAACTCATATGACTGATGTCCATAAAAGAAGAAATTCCAGGGGTGTGCCTGCACAGAGGGATGACCATGTGAACAGGCAGCAAAAGGTAACCATCTGTCAATGAGAGGGACCTCTGAGAAACCAGCCCTGTGGTTCCTTGATCTTGAATTTCCAGCCTCCAAGAAAATAAATTTTGTTGCTTGGTTTACTCTGCTATTTTGTTATGGCCGCTCTAGAAAATGAATACACAAAGATTCAGAATTTTATTTTGGGAAAGCATTTTTTACTTTACAAGGAAGCCCTCAAGCTAAGCTTTCAGATGGAGAAGGAAATGTAAGTTGCCAAGAGAGGTCAGGTACTTACTTATTTCAAATATACCCAGAAAAGCTTATTTCAGAAAATGACCATTTTAAAGTAATAGGAATAATTATAGGAATAATTATAGTAAGCTATAAATTATGTTGTAACCATATTAATTGCTTTATGCATACTATCTCATTTGATTTTACTAACATTCTGTGAAAAAGTTACTATTAACTACATTTTAGCAGGATGAAACTGAGGCTTAAATGAGGAAAAACCACGGAATGAGTAAGGTGGGAGTTTGGGATGTGAACTAAGACATGTCTGACTGTAAACCCTGTACTCTTAACAATGTGATTATTCTAAGATGCATAGTATGTCACAAGTTGCATGATTAAACAAACAATTTTTCAGACCTCATGTCCTGAATTTTGGTTCAGAGATTGCTGCAACTGTAAGCTCTTTTTTATCATGTTGGTAAGGATCACAGGAGATCAGAGACCCCTTTTCTGGGAAATTGGTTGGTGCTCCATAAGAAAACTAAATATTTCTAGAAATAAATGAAATTAAACAGCACTCTAAGTAACTGATCCAAAGAAATTTAAGCATGTGTATGAATTACACACACACACACACACACACACACACACACAGGCATGAGTGCTAAGAATTTGCTGGAATGTTAAAAGTATCTGGAGCCAAATAATTGATGTGTAAACAACAACAAAACTGAGCAACAGCAAAAACAAAATGGTAGCAGTATTTCTAAGAAAGGTTTGTTACGGGGCGCCTGGGTGGCTCAGTCGGTAAAGTGTCTGACTTCAGCTCAGGTCATGATCTTTCGGTTTGTGAGTTTGAGGCCTGTATCGGGCTCTGAGCTGACAGCTCAGAGCCTGGAACCTGCTTCAGATTCTGTCTCTTCCCCTCTCTCTGCCCCTCCCATGCTCATGCTCTGTGTCTGTTTCTCAGTAAAAAAATAAACATTAAAAAAAAATTTAAAAAAAGGGTTTGTTACAAAGGAGGGAGGGAGTAAACTTTTAGAGTTAGGGATATAGTATGTGCAAGAATTCTCTTCAGTCAGTTTGAGTTTTACTATTTTTAAATTTTTCATTTTTTCAAGTTTTCTTGAAATTTCAGTTAGTTTTATACTTCACGTCTACTTAGAAAACGGAGATTGAATGCATGTTAGCACATTCCTGTGCACATAGACTTCAAGAAACCTTTCCTTTTAATAAATTCTGCTAATTTTCTTTGCCTTTCTACATCCTGAAGAATACATTCCTTACAAGACTTTTATGCACTCTATACACCAATAATAGTCTTCTCTCAAGGTCTCTACTGCCTTCGGAGGAGAGATATACTTCTGATTTCTTAGGGAATTAATGACATTTTGCTATACTCTCAGTGGGAAAATCTGGCTCATCTTTTTCTGATTAATGAAGGACCTGGTAGTTTATGCTTTTCTTTGAAAGGAGGGAAATGGAGGCACAAAAGTGAGAATTTACTTCTGCCATCCCCAAAGCCTGAAAACTCAAAATATGTTTCTAAGATTATTGTACAAAAAAGAGATTTTGGGGGAGGAAGCTGATTGGTTTCTTATTCAAATGTAAAAGTACACATCTATACACAATCTATATGCCTACACACAATAATATGAAAATTCACTGATCATATAATTCTTATCAAGAGAAACTTGATAAAACCTAGACTATGTGATCACATTATCTTTAGAAAGTGAAAGAAGATGTAAATTACAGGTAGTCTGGCTTTCGTCAGAGGTTTAAGGATACGTGGTGATAAGAGGCATTAAAATGAGCAATGTTCACTTATGAAAAAAGACAATTAGCATTGGCTACTAAGTGCTTTCAAGACAGGCTTCTTATCTACCAAAATGATACAGAAGAGAGTCTGAAGAGTTTGAGTGTATGAAAGAATTTCTTATAGGTCTAGCGAGAAAGTGGGACTTATGTATAAAGAATGCTTTATTTGAGAAATGAAAGATTTCACAAAACATATCTTTGTTTTTTTTTTAAACGTTTATTTATTTTTGGGACAGAGAGAGACAGAGCACGAACGGGGGAGGGGCAGAGAGAGAGGGAGACACAGAATCGGAAACAGGCTCCAGGCTCTGAGCCATCAGCCCAGAGCCTGATGCGGGGCTCGAACTCACGGACCGCGAGATCGTGACCTGGCTGAAGTCGGACGCTTAACCGACTGCGCCACCCAGGCGCCCCAACATATCTTTGTTTTAATTAAGTAGGTAAATCATGGTTATAGGATGTGTTGCTGTTTTTTATTATAAGATTTATAATTTTAGAAATTTATCAAATTCTTATGATTTCTTAATTTTAAAAACCATTCCTTGGCAAAAGTTGACTTAATAAATGCTGTATCTCTTGTCTGTGTCTGTGATTGTTGCTAAGTGATGGAATTGTTGAGGAATTTTTTTTTTTTTTCCAACGTTTATTTATTTTTGGGACAGAGAGAGACAGAGCATGAACGGGGGAGGGGCAGAGAGAGAGGGAGACACAGAATCGGAAACAGGCTCCAGGCTCTGAGCCATCAGCCCAGAGCCCGTCGCGGGGCTCAAACTCACGGACCGCGAGATCGTGACCTGGCTGAAGTCGGACGCTTAACCGACTGCGCCACCCTGGCGCCCCAGAGGAATTTTAATTTGTCTTTAAACCTTCTTTATACCTCATTTAGATTTAGTATAAAATATAAATATTTTATAAGAGTATAATTTTTATGTTATCAAAAAACATAAGGCTATTTATTTTTTAGGGAGAAACATATATACAAAGAGATGATAATATAGGGAAAACTACTTATTTATTTTATTTTTATTCTTGGACATTTATGTTATTAACTGGGGGATATTTTAAACCTTCTCAAGTCACATCAATTATTTAAGTAATTAAATGCATCATAGATATTATTTTTATCTACTTAATATAGGAACATTTTCCTGGATTTTTACTGAATTATTATTTTTTTGGTGATATAATCATGAATTTTTATCCCTATGTCTAGCAAAATAACAGTGTGATAAGTACATATTTAGATGTTTTAAATTTCCTCCTTTTTATGTTAAATTTTCTAATTTTCTTATACAAATGCCTAAATCAAGCCGTTTTAATTAGAAATCAAACAACGGCAAAATCAAAAGTGAAAAAAAGTTTCTAACAGCTTTTTAAAAATCTTTTTTAATGTTTATTTATTTTTGAGAGAGAGAGTGAGAAAGAGCATGAACAGGGGAGGGCAGAGAGAGAGAGGGAGACACAGAATCCAAAGCAGGCTCCAGGTTCTGAGCTATCAGCACAGAGCCTCATGTGGGGCTTGAACCACAAATGGTAAGATCGTGACCTGAGCTGAAGTCAGACACTTAACCGACTGAGCCACCCAGGTGCCCCTCTAATAGCTTTTGATGTATAAGTGACAAAGATTTAATAGGGAAGTCCTGGAATAATCTGGGAAAGCATTTGTGTTTCTTCTTACAGTATGATCAGGAAGCAGATCCTGCTAATTGCCTAATCAATATCCATTCTTTTCCTTTTTTACAAATAGAATCACATTTTTTTTTTCAAGATGACAGTGTGCACTGTTGAAAACTTTATTTTCCATCCTCTGTTGCATTTGACACGGTATTAGCAAATGAGATGTCTACGTGGAGGTCTGGGATAGCTCTTGTCTCCCCATATAGGCGCTGTCTCCTGTTCTCATTATAGGCCTGTGTGGTGCCTGAACATCAAAGTTTCCAGAAAATTAATAGTTCTTAGATTCATTACTGCCTTCAGAGCAGGTAGGGTGAACCCCTGTGAACCCCATGGTAACATCCCTCCGAATCTTTTATGTCCTTAAAACAAAATGTGAGCCTGAGTGCTGTGAAGAGGTTCAGAGTGCACCAAAGCCAGTTCTGAGGATCCTACTTTGAAGACCAGAGAATTTGAGCAGTGGAACTAAAATAACTTAAGAACAGATATAAATCAATTGACTTGTCAACTCTAGCCTATCAAACAACATACACATATATATTTATATTAAAATACATTTTTCTCAGTGGTGCTGAATATCTGTTTCTTGTTTCTCAACATATTCTAGATAATGGTTCTGGAGACCCTCACAAACTTATGTGTCATTCAAAACACAGCGAGACAACTGAGGAACATTTTGCCTCGTTAAGCATTTCATATTTGTTCCAAATTTGCAGATATATGATGTAAAATGTAAAGTATGATACCAATTCCATATATTGGCAACCAAGTAGATATTAAATGTTAGAATTAAGAATATCTTTACCTTATAGAGAGTTTTCGTAATATTGATTCATTTTTTTTAAATTAAGTGCTCAGCTTTTTATTAAAAGGTCATTGATAGCAAGCTTATGATAATGATGCTTGCTAGCATGGTTAATAAAGCCAAATAAAAGCCAAAAATTTGGCCAAAGAGTCAGAACATTCTTCGTGCAATGTAGAGTGTGTGGTTAGAAATTTTGCTAGAAAACATGTCCTCAACTGTGCCAGAATTGACAATATTCAAAGATTATGATCTAAATTCTCTGGACTTGTTCAAAGATACAACTCTTAATAAAGCCCACATAAAATGTAACCTTTGAATTTATGGTTGAAACGCCATCTAACTGTTATTATAGCAGACTAGATTCAAGATGCACAAAAACAGGTGAAACAACAGATGTTTAACTAAAGAAGTTAGTTTTTCACTGAAAAATTAAATTAATTTTGAGTGTCCATTAACCATATTTTTTGGTATGAACTGTTACTTACAACTATTAGTTTAATAATAGCTTATGGAAAACTCAGAGATTTAAACTTGGCTACTTTAGTTTTAGGGAGATTAAATGTTTTAGACTAAGAGTTTTTTTTTTGACCCCTAAATCAAAATACACAGCATGCAAAATATGTAGCAAAGGCAACGTTCCATGAAAAGACAACAAAATTAGAACAAGGAAACAAAAAGATCTGCATGGCCATGAATAAAGATATTCATATACAAGTAATCTCCTAAGTATTTTCTAGAAATTATCTTATAACCAATATAGTCCCAGGAATAGCTGTGATTGAGCAGCATACTGCTGTTTTTGTTGTCTTGTTTTATCTAGCCTTTTAAAACTCCTCAAAAAGAACTTAAGAAATACTCTATGTATCCAGATATTATTGCAAGAGATTGTAAAACTAGTGATATTAAGTGACAGCAATTGATATGGTAAGATTAAAATATTTTTGAAATTATGTGGGAAAATGAAAAGTTACCATATGGGACCCTATTGACATGATATGTGTAAATCAAGGCTCGTCCTTGAATCAAAGTATTATTTAACAATTTTTTTATTGATATTTCCAACTGCTGCTTTAGTAGAACAGATTTTTTTAAAAAATGTGAAGTTAATAAAAAACTACTTATCACCCAATACATGTCTAATTTGGCATTGCTGCTAATAAGATAAAAAAATTATGAAAAAAAACTTACTAATAATATCATAATTGGTGATTTTGCTAAAATGAAGGTGAGAAAAGATTTTTTGGGATAAATACATAGTAATTCAAATCATATTAGTCTTCATTATTTTACTAACCAAAAAATTTCAGACCCGACAACAAACAGAACACACAGACGTGCACAATAATAATTGATTTCACACTACTCAGGATGTTGTCAACTTCCAATCATATAAAAAACATACCTTTGTGCCTATTAAAAAAAATTGTTCCTGAAAAGTATATTTACACATACGGTGTGTGGATCTGCATTTCTACTCTCGTCCTGGGCCCTGAAAATATTAAAGAACAGCCTGTCTTCATTACATAGAATCATTTAGAGCAAAAAGCAGAGTGAGCATCAGCAAAGAGAGGAATAAAAGGGGGGAAATGGGAAGTTACAGACCCTGATATCTGTTGAGCCACTAATATGTGCTAAGGTCTATACCACATCGTTTCATTTTTATAAATGTTTGAGATAGGTGGAGTAGGTCAGTTTCAGAGATGAAGAAATTAAGAATAGGTCGTATCCTGTAATTCTCCCAGTTCATTTTGCTAGCTCTGTGGAAAACCAAGAACCCAGAGCAAGGTGAATCTTGGCTTGTCCTAATTACACAGCTGTTTCTAAACTGAGAGTATAAAAGTAAATGAAGACAGACCATAGTAGGTGCAGAGACTATTTATTATAGAAAATTGGTAAAACAAACAAACAAACAAACAACTCAGCAGGAAAAAAAAAGAAAATAAGAATGTTTTGGAACTTTAGAAATACTCAAGATTTAAATTCTAGTAGAAGAATTACAAAATTTGTCAAATATCACAATCAATCTGCAAACTATCCACATTACAGGACTGTGGTGGATGAGTACGATGGGATGTGATGAAGTATTCAGGAAATAGTGTTGAATATTTAGTTTTATGTCTACATTTATAAAAATAAGTTGAGGACGACTAAAACTTACACAGCAAACATTTAACAACACTCAAAAAACTGAAGACCCTAAGAAAATTTTTATAATTTCAAGGTAGAAAGGTTTTTTGAGGTATGATACCAAGTCAGGAATCATAAGGACAAAATATTATATTAGTACTTTTTTTAAAAGTTAAACTGAGAGGGAGCTTGGGTAGCTCAGTCGGTTGAACGTGCAACTGTTGATTTTGGCTTGGGTCATGAATCCAGAGCACTGGGCTGGAGCCCCGGCGTGGGCTCCACATTCAGCTCTTTCCCTCTCTGCCCCTCTCCCTGCTTGCTCTCTCTCTCTCTCTCAAAAAAAAAAAAAAAAAAAAAAACTTAACCTGGGACAACATTGAAACCCTAATGAGAAAACCAAGATTCAGATTATCTATATTAAAAAATCTTACATATTAATGTGACCCCTCCTCAAAAATGGGCAGATGATACCAATGGGAGTTTATTCAAAAAGAAATACAGGTGCTACCTGCCCACTGGGGAGTAATATACTTTGCTTTTTGCACTTCATCTTTCTTGGGATACTATTGTAAATTCTGTATTGTGGAAATATTTAAAAGTTAGCTCACAATTGTTAGAATATGTTTCTATTTAGCTACTTATTAAATCTTAATCCATAGTGTGACATTTGCTCAAAGAAATTCATCTCAGAGGCTGGTTATAGAGCTCCAGTGTAAGGATCATAATCAGGTCTTTTTTAGCGATAAATCTAAATGTATGTGGATGCTTCCCACTTTCTGATCATGGGGCTAAAAGCTAGTTTGGATCAAATGATCACTGACTGGGTCTTGTATTAGGTCCCCCTAAAACAGTGAGTAGGGTATTGCTGATTGTCGCTGTGAGTGGAGGCTTCACCATCTGGCTCCTGAGAGAGCTTAACAGGGTCATGTGCCCTAACTTCCAAATCACTGATAAGGTTTAATGTTTTTACTTTTCTAAGGTAATTTGCATTTTAATGAAGTAGTGAAGGATTAGGCCAGTTAATAAAGACTAATTTATAAATCGAAGACTTCATGCAGACCATTGGGTTAGGCATGTGGGAGGGCCAGACGCCTTTCGCAATCTCTAAACGGTCAACGGAGACACATGCTTTCCCCGGGGCCCTGCAGGTAAGTAGGTGGCAACACTGAAGATTACTTCCACTGGATCTTCTTTAAGAATGGGGACAAAAAGCACAGATGCCAATTTATTTTCCTATTATCCAACCATTGCTAGTTCTTTCCCTTTGAGTGCTAATTCCACCCATCTTATACCACATGTCTCCTTTTGGAGAGGGAAAATCACGTCAAAGAAATGTCCTGTAAAAAGGCTTAAAATTCCATGTTGATAACCCCATATTGATTATTTTACATAGGCAAATTATGTGAACAATTTTATATATCCTACCCCAATTTCTGCTGGGTACAGTGAAGTGGGCAAAAGTAGTGCTCAATAAATCAAGTAAATCAACTTAAAAAATTTTTTTTAATGTTTATTGTATTCATTCCTGAGACGGAGACAAAGCATGAGTGGGGGTGGGAGTGCAGAGAGAGAGGGAGACACAGAAACTGAAGCAGGCTCCAGGCTCCGAGCTGTCAGCACAGAGCCTGACGCGGGGCTCAAACTCATGAACGGTGAGATCATGACCTGAACCAAAGTCGGTCGCTCAACAAAAAGCCACCCGGGCGCCCCTAGTAAATCAACTTTTTAAAAAGACTTTGCAATAACAAAAAATTGAAGCGAGCTGAAAATAGTTTGCTTTAAGTAAAACACACATTATTTTTCTAAATAAACTGTTTAATGAAGACCCTTGGCGGTCTCACTGGGGCACAAAGACCCAAGGGCTGGATATTTCTATGTGGTTTGCAGACACATTCCTGCTGATAACCCATTTCAGCTGAAACTTTACCACTGATGGAGCACTCAGGCAATCAGTTATCAGTGTCTTAGAACGGAGCTTACCTTTTGGTGAATCCTTCACTGCAATTTATAGAGCATTTCTTGTACTCTCCTGTGATTGTTTTGCTGCAAATGCAAGTACGGAGTATTTTTTTTTAATTTTTTTTTTTCAACGTTTATTTATTTTTGGGACAGAGAGAGACAGAGTATGAACGGGGGAGAGGCAGAGAGAGGGAGACACAGAATCGGAAACAGGCTCCAGGCTCTGAGCCATCAGCCCAGAGCCTGATGCGGGGCTCGAACTCACGGACCGCGAGATCGTGACCTGGCTGAAGTCGGACGCTTAACCGACTGCGCCACCCAGGCGCCCCAAGTACGGAGTATTTAACCTAGAGGCTACTTGGTCAAACATGATATGTGGCTATTACATAGTACTATGCCGTCTCTTAAACAGAATAGAATGTTTAGAGTAAGACAAGATTTGGTTTGGTCTCTGCCACTTGCACCACTTACAGAAACTTGAATCTAGCAATTAAAATAAAGTGTAGGGGTTGTTCATCAGATATTGGATCTAAGTTTAGAATATCATTTTGTTTTGTTTTACTAGGGAAATGACATGTCTGTCTTTTATAGAAATGTGAAAGGGAAAATAGAGAAATACATATGAAATTTATTTAAATAAGCATGCAAGTAGATATTTTTATGTAAATAGGGATCTATGTGTATATTACATATGTATATATGTATATATCATGCCATAAAAGCATTACATTAAAAGTTAGCCACTTAGTCACATGCATGATGTAATTGTCGCCCTTTGCATTTAGCTGTTTATAAGGAATGAATGTAGTTGGTTTGGTGGCAGATAGTTTTATACTAAGATTTAGGAGACTTCAACTCAAGTAAGCACAAAGAATCTTCTATGTTCTCATCTCTAAAAGTGGTTCAAATAAAACTTTTTGATTTCAGAGGCCCCTGGGCTCTAACATACTATAATACATTTTATCATCTGACATTTGTATAACCCTATATCTAAATAAAAGTGAATCCAATTTAAACAGTTCCAAATAATCATTATACTTGCGGTGGGTGAAAAGCCTATTTTTATTAGCTTTGGAATAATATTTAGAAATAAAAAGTAATATTTAAAATAGAAGAAAATATCTTCTGAGACCATAATCTGCTCTCATGCAAAATGATACAAACCTTATGATTACATGTGTGAAAACTCATGATAAATATTTAAGTGTTTAATGGAAAGAGAAAATAGAAATCCACCAAGTAATTGAGTTACAGCAACGGGCTTCTGAAAGGTTAATTTTTCATTCTTAATATTCTTCTAATTATACCACATTAAATTTTATTCTACATAAAAGAAGACAAAGTATAAGAGTACTTGGGAAGTGTTAATTATATGAAAATATTTGTGAAGTAGATTGGTCATCCAAATAACATCATGAAAACCATTTGGCTTGGAAAGTTGTTCTCTATGGGTTATTAAAAAAAATGTAGCTGTACCTTTTAGTGTAGATATATCAGTACTTATTTTCTTTACCAGGAATTTCAATAAGACTTGTAAAAACTGATGATTGCTGCTAATGGAGATCCCTAGCTTTTTGAAGGTAGAGTATGTGGGTAAACAGACACGGCCCCAGAACCTCTGCCCGCCTAGTGAACTGCATCCTAGAGATGTGTCTGGATTTGTGGAGACTGACTGAAACCAGCGGGACTCCTCCTATTCTTCTAGAAGCTCTATGAATATCATACAAAGGGAGAAACACGTTTCGGAATGGTAGATGGAAATGCACAATATTTCATTGGTTTATATGCCAACATATTTTTGGGAAGATGATATTTAGTAATCTTTTGGAAATATTGACAAAGATATCACCAACTACACATAAAATGAAAAAAAAATTGCAAACTTCTTATTACAGTTTCTGGAGACTGTAATAAACTCTGCGTCATCTGTATAATGTTTATAATTGGAGGTCTGAAAAATAGACGGACTTCAGTTGAAACCTCCAAGTTTTTTTATCCGGTGTTTCCTCAGAATTATTAATTAGTCCAGGTTTGGCATGCCAGTAATGTTCACATGAAACTTAACTAAGGCTAACTAAAAACTTGGCATCTGTCCTTGGAAAAAAATCATCTTGAGTTTGCTTAAAGGTCTGTGAACCTCAGGAAACCTTTCAGTGACCCTTGCTACAGTGTGGTGGTTTCTAGTGATATCTGAAACCAAGAATGTTTTGTGAAGGGTTTGGGTTTCATCTGGAAAGCCGTATCTAATCCTAGGTACTGCCTAATGAATTAGGAGTCTGCTCCTCCTTGGATCTTCGTACAGGCAGTGCTTTGCGCAAAATCCGTGACTTTCACTGCAGAGTAAAATTGCGCCTCTTAATGAACCTTTTCAAAATGCCTTCAGTGGATTTTTAAAAAATGTTCTTTCTGGGTATATTTATGCTATCGTCACTGCTACCTAAGATATAGACATACACTGAGGCATCACTTGAGGCTGTAGCATATTTCTGCTAAATAACAGGTAATTATTGTAACAGGTAACTATTGTATTTATAGTATTACACATTCTAAGAATGTTGTATGTATTTCATAGGCCAAGACAGTCTTAAGTGTAGCAAGTTTTGACCACGTGGGGCCAGGGAATACTCCAAATGATAACTAACTGGATGGTCCTCCAGACGTTGAGTGGGGCACTGGTGGAGCCAGCTTTTCTCACTCTTTTTTTTTATCCCTCATAAGGACACACACAGACCCACATACATACATTTCTCTCCAGCATACGGAAATTATCTCCCCTCGAGTGGGGAAAATGACCCACTGGATATGAACAGTTGATAATAAAGAATTTCTAAGATGTGTTACAAAAATAACATCTACAGTTGATTTTCAAGGGAAGTCTACATTACAAAAAAGGTCTGAGGGATATGAAATGGAATAACCCTCTTTGTTTTCATCTCTGAATCCTCTTTAGTGGCTTGTTTTTGCCCTAAATTATTTTTTCAGTTTTCTTGCTTTAAGGATTCACCGTCCATTAGTTTTCGACTATTTTTATATCTCAAATTCTTAGACAAAATGCCTGAGAAGTTCTGACATTCTTTATGCTTCTAAATCTGTTTAGATGTCATTATTTTAGGGACTGTTTTTATGTTACGAATAAGTTGAAAAAAAATTAGGGAAAGAAACCTATATGACCATATACATATATATGTATATATATGTATATACATATACATATACCATATACATATACATATACATATATATGTATACATCTTTAAGAATATATTTAAGAATATAAGAAGATATCTATTTCAGATCTATTTCAGTTGTTCTTTGCCACTAGGCAACCATAGAGAGAAAAATGTTATATTGATAATGACTGATTCTGATTGCCAGAGAAATAAAGATAGGTTCTAATAGGGTCAAAGAAGAAAATGAAATCCTAGTGAGCTAAGAAATAGTCTTTCAACTTTGATATATAGGCACTAATACTATACTATACTATACTATACTATACTATACTATACTATATACTATAATAATACTTTCTTTTCTACTGAAAACAAACAACATACGTTTCCATACAATCTGGTAATTATTTGGTATGTGGATCACCAATTGTAGCTTAAACTTGCTTTTCTTTATTCTACTAAACATATTCTGTTTGTTAGCTGTCTACTCACTGTTTATAAGTTATGTACTTTTGTAGAGTGGGGCTAATTGATAATGAATTATGAGGTAGTGCTACACTCTGTTAAGAGACAGAGTTATTTTTGAAGGACTAATTTTATTATAGAATGTTAGGCCATTTGCAGTAATGAAAAGTTTGCTTTTGATGAAAGCATAAGAAGGTGATAACATATGATGAGATATTGTATAGAAAACAGACAAGTCCTTTTAACTTGTTTTTGAGGATAAAGATGCCTTTACTCAACAAAGAATAGATTGTGGCCTGTCAAAATGTCAAAGTCAATGACATTATCATTACCTCTTTCTACAGTACTAGCAAAAACAGTTCCATTTCAGAAATGAATGATATGAAAAAGCATTGTTTGGCCAACATGCTATCATTAAACTATCCAGAGAATTTTTTTTCTTTTCTTATTATTTCTTCCGGGTAAATTCACTTCTCCTCAATAAAAGTATGGAGTATACAGAAGTATACTTTAAGTATA
Organism: Leopardus geoffroyi; assembly: GCF_018350155.1. Taxonomy (NCBI): domain Eukaryota; kingdom Metazoa; phylum Chordata; class Mammalia; order Carnivora; family Felidae; genus Leopardus; species Leopardus geoffroyi. The sequence goes on along the minus strand of NC_059327.1, from coordinate 99,590,181 downwards.
CAGAATCAGAAACATGTCGATGGAGGGAATCACGATCACCAGCAGTGCAATATCTACAGATAATTTTCCTTAAGGCAGAATGTTCACATTCGATGCCGGGTCATTCAGAGGGCAGGGCTTAGGGGAGACAGGGTTCAAAGATGCTTGGCATGGGAGAGTTTGTCTACTACTGGCTGTATATTTAAGGTCAACCTTGGAGGAAATTGCTTATCTATACTTCTTGGAGCCTAGAAAGATTTTCAGATGAGTAACTTAAGGATTCTGTTTCTGTTTCTTTTCAGTTTGCTTCCTGTTGTCTCAGAGGATTTTGTGATATAATAATAGGCAAAGGTTATCATTTATTAAACTAAATGGCAGGCAAAGTCTAGGAGGCTTTTCATACATTTTGTCATTCAATTCACAGGGCATTTCAGTTCTGGAAATCGGCACTATCCCTGTGATCATCCCCTTCTAGAGATGAAGAAACTGCGGCACACAAAATTTAAGTAGCTTGTTTAAGGAGGTATAATTTGTAAGTTTCAGAACAAGGATTGCAACTTAAGTTTTTATGATTTCACATAAATATAGCATAGAGAAGCATGGACTCTGGTGTTGGAACTTTGGGTTAAAAAGCAAGGTCTCTTGGCACACCTGGTTGACTCAGTCGGTTAAGCATCCCGCTCAGGTCATGATCTCACGGTCTATGAGTTCAAGTCCCGCGTCGGGCTCTGTGCTGACAGCTCAAATCCTGGCGCCTGTTTCGGATTCTGTGTCTCCCTCTCTCTCTGCCTCTCCCCCTCTCACACTCTTTCTCTTTCTCTCAAAAATAAATAATAAAACATTTTTTTTAATTTTTTTTTAACGTTTATTTATTTTGGAGACAGAGAGAGACAGAGCATGAACAGGGGAGGGGCAGAGAGAGAGGGAGACACAGAATCTGAAACAGGCTCCAGGCTCTGAGCTGTCAGCACAAAGCCTGACGCGGGGCTCGAACCCACGGACCGTGAGATCATGACCTGAGCCGAAGTCGGACGCTTAACCGACCGAGCCACCCAGGCGCCCCAATGAAACATTTTTTTTTTAAAGCAAGTCTCTTATTTATTAATTGTGTTATTTGGGGTAAATTAACTTTCCTGTGTCTCAGTGTCCTCAAATAAGGATTTATTTATTTAACACATGCAAAGGACTTAAGGCTTAACACATAAGAAATGCTTAATAAATATTAATTATAATGCTAAATTTTCTTCAAAGAATTTTATTATGTATTAATTCGTATGCTGATCATAAAAATCATATGCATAAATACAAGGGCTCAGTCTTTTATATTTGAAACAATTTTTCCAGAATCACTTTATTATATCCTAGACACAATATATGTCTATCTTCTTATGCCGAAATCATAGAGGAATGTTGTGTTAGTTTTCTGATAGCATAAAATGTCACTTTTCCATATGACATGCAAATGCTTTATTTCAAAAGGCCAAATCTAAAGGTGCTGTCTAGCTTGATTTATTTGGGCCTATTTTAATCAGGGCTGCTTTGACATACAAACTAAATTGCTTTAAGGAGGATCTTTCTTTCTGGGAGCGTATTATCATTTTGGCATTGTATGTCTGTTGAAGAGGTCCTAATTTATGCTCACACAGCAGGATGCTTCCTTCACTGTAATTGCACTTCTTTTAGCTCCTCTTCTGTGTACTGGGCAAGACCTTGGTGGGAGGAAAGGGAAGAGCAAGACCAGCACGCTTATGGCACAGAGAGCACTATGACAGAAGTATACACAGGTGCACAGAGGTACAGGCATGAATGCAAGTTCAAAAGTCTGCTTGTGGGGTGCCTGGGTGGCTCAGTCGGTTGGGCGTCCGGCTTCGGCTCAGGTCATGATCTCGCAGTCTGTGAGTTCGAGCCCCGCATCGGGCTCTGGGCTGATGGCTCAGAGCCTGGAGCCTGTTTCAGATTCTGTGTCCCCCTCTTTCTCTCTGACCCTCCCCCGTTCATGCTCTGTCTCTCTCTGTCTCAGAAATAAATAAACATTAAAAAAAAAAAAAAAAAAGTCTGCTTGTGTAACTCAGAGTTGGATTGTCCATGGGCAGCCTCACAGAGCAATCCACCCTACACCAATAGTTAAGACTATAGGATTAGAATAACTGCGAGTCATAAATAATACTTGGAATTTGGTAGAATTTACAACCTCCACCGAAATCTTTTTGTCTTCAATATTCTGAGAAGTAGGGCTATCTCTTACAGCTAAGCAAAAAGAGTTTGAGAACAGGTAAGAGACTTATGCCAGGATCTGCGCCTTATTTAGTAGAGGTAGAATAATTGACCCCAGAGCCCAATTCTTTCCATTATAAATCCTGCCTCTGATCAAAATTAAAATTAAAAACGTTTCTGGATCTCTAGACAATAAATCAATAATCCAATGCATAGAGATGATTCATATTGTATGATGAAGAGTGTTCAGGGAAGATTTCATCAGACCACCAGTCCATGAGCTGACGCTGAACGTGAGTAGGCTCTTACAGAGGGATGTGGTAAAGGGAAAAGGTCATAGAAAAGACTTGGCTTTTTGTGCTTTGAGAATTTATTTGAATTAGGGAAGTCAAAGTTGAAATATATTAGCAGTAGTTTGGAAGCAGGAATGAGCATGTCAGAAAAGAGTATGGAGATGTGGGTGGCTGGAGTTCGCAATGCACAGCAATGAGTGGTTGGGGGACGTAAGTAAGAGGTGGAGGGTTTCCTTGCCAGATATTTGCTTTCCTATCTTGTGGTGCTCCCACCATTTCCCAGAGGGGGACAGACATATGGAAATACCAATAAAATGAATAGGCCACAACTCGACAGTGTTATTTAAATAAATAGTACACAACATGTCTTTAAAAACTGGCAAGATAGTTTTTCTTACTCTTTAAATCCGGAAGCAATAAGGTGACTATGTGTGTAAAGTTTTCCAAACACTGAGGGCAAAAATGAACAAAACAAACAAACAAAAACAAACAAACAAACAAAAACCATATAACTGAGGAGCAGAACAAAGACAGAGCAAAGGGAGGTCAGGGAAAAGATTTTAAAGGAATATAAAAAATGTTATGACCCAACATAGTTAGTGGAGAATGCATACATTTTCATACCATGCTACCTCTGACCTCAAGACTTTGTGGCAGGTGGAACACCTCTCTGGTTCCCTTCTCTCTAGTCTGTCTTCCTCTGTCCGACGTACAAAATAAGATAAAAGCACTAATAGAGCAAGGGAAAAACCCGAGAGGAAAATGTCTGCTCTCAAAGCCAGACAGGCGCAGTTGCTGCTGGCCTCACACATTTCACAGCTTGGTGCTTGGGTCTACAGTTGCCAAGTATGTCTCAAGAGTGACTATAAACACTCTTGGCCCGAGTGGAGTAAGAGATCCAGAAGGCTGACAGAGAGTCCATGAGCTGATTGCCAGCAGGGGATGGGGACATGCCAAATTCTGATTGAATTACACCCATGTGACACTTCCTACTGTAATCACACCCTCCCTTTGCAGAGGCCCAACTGGGACGAGGAAAGCAACTACCGTGAGTCAATGTCATTAGAGAAGGCTGGTTTCGGTGCAGAGCCTAGCTCTGCAGTTGTGAGAGCTCGGTTGGTCGGTCGTGTGCATGCTTCAAGAGGGGTTGGCCTAAAAGGGCTGTGTAAGCTAACAGATGGAAGAAAGACAAATGTTTTTCTAGAAATATGTTCTGTGCTTAATAATGATTAGATTTTAATGAGGTATTGCAGGAATAAAATGCCTTAAAAAATAAGAATATTGAAAAGTCTCACTGCACAGGGCGCACGTAAACACATAACACAATGCAGGGAGAGAATGACTGTTTTTTCCAATCTCATTAAATATATGAATATGAGATGTTACCTTCAAAATATCTTCATGCAATCGTCTTTCAAATATTTTTAGTGTATGTCCTCTTAGTTCGAATTTCTTCATTCTTTTGTTTAAGGTTTATTTATTTATTGTCAGAGAGAGAACTCATGGGGGAAGGGCAGAGAATCCCAAGCAGAGCCCCAGTGGGGGCTTGATCTCAAGACCTCTGAGATCATGACATGAGCTGAAACCAAGAGTCAGATGCTTAACTAACTGAGCCACCAAATGCCCCTAGAATTTCTTCTTCCTAATCTCTCCTTCCACTGAATTTAGCTGTAGCTTAGTGAGACCACCATGACGTCATTAAACTAAGACACTCCCTGAGCTCTTGCAAGAGTGTGCACCTCATGGGGCTTAGCAGTGTTAGACAAGGACTAGCATTGAATTTACATTTAAATTCAATGCCCGGTGGGAAAGGCTTTCCAGCTCGAATCTCAGCCATGAATAAACTCTTGCTTCCAAAAGGAGGTAGGTTATGTCAGGAAATGGAAAAAAAGGCAAAGATATAGATTACAGAAGTTGTTCTTGGAATGCCTAGTTATATCAGACAACAAGCATTTTGCTAGGAAGAGAGGTGTCCATAGAAGTCAATAGAAGCATATTTAAAAACTGAAAGTCATCCTGATCATTATACTATTAATAACAGAAAATGATCTACCAATAATAAAGGGCATCAAATCTACAAATAATAAAAGACAAATATGTGACCAGTGAGTGAGAAATAATCAGTGTAGGAGACAGAAGAGAAGCATTAGAATCTGATGGCAAAGGAACCCAGAGGGACAGAGAGAGAAAGAGAGAAAGAGAGAGAGAGAGAGAGAGAGAGAAGTTTCATATTTATTTATTTATATGCATTGGCAGGTAAAATATCCATAATGTTTACACATGACTTAATACAATTCTGAGTTGAATAACTCATCTTGTTATTGTTTTATGTGAGACCTGAATCTGTAAATCTTCACTGATGATGGTCCCAGTAGGCATTTTGATAAACAATAGATGAAATTCATGCTTTTCAGTGTGGTTTGCAGACCAGTTGCTCCGTTACAGGACAAGTACAGAAATTGAGAGTAAATGATTAGAAACTTTAATAGCAACTTGTGCAATTTTTTTTTAGATCTGTTGAATCAAATGATAAATAATTTGGGATTATGTTTCATGTGTCTAATGTTAATTTGTTAGATATTAATTTTATATTTTACCAAGTTGTCTATCTCTAAAGGTCTCTTACCATGATTCCTTGCATAATGCTAACTTAAGAAGGGTTTATTCTATGTTCCACAGTTATTTATGCACATACCCATGCTTGCTGCAAAGGCCAGTGTTTCAAGAGGAACCAAGATGAAATGTATCACATCATGATCCCCTGGAAGAAGTTTTAAACAGCACAGTTTCTACTTCCTCAGGCTGTCTGCTGAGCAAGCGTGAAAGTGTTGGGGATAAAAATGAGTATTAAACCAGAATGTCTGAGGAAGTGGTCAGCATTCAATGGTCCAAACAACTACCTTTGTGGAAACCCTCCATCTTGGCACGCATGCATACCATAGAACAGGTTATTAGGGAGAAAACATCATTTTATATCATTTAAAATAGGAGATATTTGATACCTCATATATAATGTTTATTTATTTTTGAGACAGAGGGAGATAGAGCATGAGCATGGGAGGGGCAGAGAGAGAGGGAGACACGGAATCCAAAGCCGGCTCCAGGCTCTGAGCTGTTAGCACAGAGCCCATGTGGGACTCAGACTCATGAACCACAAGATCATGACCTGAGCCGAAGTCGGACACTTAACTGACTGAGCTACCCAGGCGCCCCTATTGATACCTACTATATAATGAGTATTCCCCTTTTTTGTGTATAAATTGGTTTTACTATTTTTTTAGTAATGCATAATGATCTTTTAACAATACCACTTTTCCCCTTCTCCTTTTCTATACATTCCTCCTTCTCTGCATCTGTCCTGGGTTGTTGGGAGTGAAGGAATTATTAACTTAAAGTTTTTTTATTAACTGGAAGTGGATTTGCTATATACATCATACGTGATAGTTGCACATTTGTATGTTGATATAGATAAATATATGGTTTAATATTTTCCAATCAGTCCTTTGGAAATTCTTGGGGAGGAGTCTTTGTGTAAATCTATGGTAATATGATTCAAAAAAGCAGGAAGTAAGAAGATAATCAAGGTGGAGAAATTTGTTTTAAAATAAAAGCCACCTAATTTCAAGTTAATTAATGAGAGAGATGCAGAGATTTTTATCTGTTTTGACATGTACAGATTTTTAAAATATAAAGACTCAGTTTTTTACTCCTCTTTGTACAGAACCAAGGATGTTGAACCTTTCAGGGTCACTCTACTTCCGGTCAAACGAGTTTTTCTATCAATGCCCAAATTATCTCCAGCAGTTGTTCCCAGGCTAGCTAATTATCAGAATCACCTGGGGAACTACCAAATAAAAAACTATGGAGGTGAGACATGGGAATCCTTAAACTTAAAATGCTCCACAGATGATTTTAATGAATAGTTTAGTTTGGGAAGTGCTTGTGTGGAGGCAGCAGACCCAAAGGGACAAAAAACAATTTAACATTTTTATAAGCGTCCTAATTCAAATGTTGGAAGTTCTATTCCTACTCAAAGTTCTATGGCATCCTCTTAAGACATTGGGCTAAATCATATGGCATGTATCCTGTGTGGATCCCTCTTATAATCTCCATAAGGATGAGCACACAATTTTCTTTTATTGCTCTCTCCCATGTGCTTATTACATCGCAAGGAGATGAGGCATTCAATTAAGTCTGCTGAATAAAATGGCATTCCCAAGAGAAAATGCGGCTTGAAAAGGGAATACGGTATTAATACGAGGTGTTGTACCACCTCTTATTACACACCAGAGGCTTCCTTGAGCAGCCAGTTGCTGGTGGAGACTACTGCTCTCTGGAGAAGCCCTTACCAGTGAAAGATTGCTAGGGCTCTATATGTGTGCTGGAGCTCTTAGCTGTAAGTAGGATGCAGAATTATAAGAACACGAAGAAGAGATTATTCTAAGTTTCATCTTCAGGAGAGAACACAATCTAGAGGAAACACACTTCTAAGTCATATACTCTAACTTGAAAGACCTCCAGAGAAGAATTCTCAAACTCATATAAATACTACTTCCCATATGCCATTGCCATTATTTAAAAATCAGACAATTCCCCTCAATCATGGTGAATTACACATGGATGGTGATGGCTGAGACAATCACTTTAAGAATATATCATAATTTCTATAGCCACCGTAATTTTATGTAATGTTTTATTTGATAAATCTTTTCAAGATCTGAGACTGTTTCTATTTAAATGGCAGTGTTCAGCTAAGCGATTTGTCATGATTATTTGTTAATTTTTGAGCATACATAGCTGCTTATAATCACAGAATTTGTTATCACACTGTTTAATATTGCCATATTATGCAATTAACGACTGTGCTCCATTATTTAAGAATACTTTTTACAAGGTATCAGGCCCAACTGAGGGCATTGGTAAGGATGAGAGAATTGCATTGCTACTAAAAGTGAGAATTGGCTTGCTCTAAAGATGCCAGATAGAGCCAGCGAATTGTATTTTACAGGTTTCTTCTTTTTTAAAATATCTTTTTAGAGTTGTCTTTTTGTCTAAAATGTCACCTTTATCTGCTGTTCTCATTCCTAATTCATTGGATTAATCAAATCTAAAAGATTGGTAGAATGATAGAACAGATCACACCCTGATCAAAACTTATCACAATGAGTACTGAGTAATGTATAGAGTTGTTGAATCACTATATTGGACATGTGAAACTAATACAACACTGTATGTTAACAATGCTGGGAAAAAACCCCAGTCATTCAGCTTTTCTGGATTCATTGCTCTAAATATTAACTCCATTGCTTGGTATAGCTTAAATGGTAAGTCTATATCTCCCACAAACGGCCTTTTTAAAACTCCTGACTGATCTCACTAAAGATTTCCCAACACAAAATTATAGGTTGGGTCTACTAGTCTCCTCCTTCCTCACTATACTTCTTAGGTGTCCATCCCAGGCAACACACCGTCCCACCTACTCCCCGCACTTAGAATTTTGGTTGTCATCCTTTGAAATTCCTTACTTGTGACTTGTGGCTCATTAGGCTAACTGGCTAATCCACTTCCTCTTCCTCTATGTAATGTAGTCTTTGAGAAAAAGAGTGAAAGGGCTGTACACTCAATGTATGCATTTTATGTTTTTCAAGAAGTTTTTTCTTATGGAAAAAATAGAAGCACCTTTTCAATTGCATATTACAGAAGGACTTATAATGAAATCAAGAATTGTCTTCCCCAAGTTAGTCTCACTTCTGTTCTTCTCCTTAGGGGGCAACAGTTTTCAAACATATCAGTATTCCATTTTCTCATAAGTTAACTCCGTATCTTTCAAATGCATTTTTACTACAGGGTTTTTATGAAATTTAGAAATATTTATTGCTTTTCTCTTGCATAATTAATGTGTATTTAGTTTACTTATCCCCTTTTAGTCTTCCCTAACACATTTCCCATTTCATAGTTATTTTACCCTTATAGTTTTTCAATTGTTAGTTTTCTAAACTTAAATAATTACTGAACAATTTATTTCCTGTTCCATCAGAAAGGATTATTGATGTTTAATTTATACATTATGGATCTTGGCACTTTTATCTTTTCTTGGCATTTCTTTCTCCCTACCTTCTTTTTTTCATCTTACATCCAAGTTACACTGAATTTTATACTGCTGGGTTGATAGCATTTTTATTCAGTTCTATAATGTAAGCCTAATCTTATGTGCTTTATCTCTAGAATCACTTTAAAAATTGAAAACCATAAGCTATTTATTTTTTAAAACCTTTTTTCTTTACATATTGTGACCGTGTAAATTTGGTTTACTGTATATATAGTAAATTGTGGGCTGTGATTATATTTCTTTCTTAGGTGTTATCCTGTCATTTTTGGTATTACTCAAGGGACACTATTTCTATCATTATGTTTAAATGCAACATTTTTAATTATGATCCATCAATTATTCAAAATCATATTTAATTTGATCCATATTTGACTATGGATTTTTTGTTTAATTTCTTTTCCCTAGAGTTTCTGTTGCCTTTGTTTTTTCTTACAGGGATAAAAGACATATGTTTTTTCCATTATATCCCTAATATGATCCAGGTTCTTACTCATTTTATTTATTTCTTGAAATATATTATGCCCTTTTTGCAGTCATTCTTCTTAGAAGCCACTGCCTTCTATTTTGCTTTAAACTATTGTTTTTTAGGCCTGTATTGAAGAAATTAGAGTCATTCTTTATATTTCAGTTCTTTTGCTGGTTATATGGGAGAATTGCAATAACTTGAAATTGCATAAGGTCATATGACTTGCTTTGGGCGATGATATATGAGTGGAAGATCCCAAAAGCCAGTGGACAGTATGCTGTATTCTTTTCCCCTGCTGTGCAGGGATAGATGGGGACTCCAAATTCTAGATTGCAGGGTGAGGAGACATAAAATGGAGCTCCTATTCATTATTCATCAGATATTGATCTATTGAATACACGGCATGTAGCATAGCAGATATTATTTAGATGCTGGTGATACAGCAGTGATCAAAATTGTAAATTTCTTGCTGAAGTGATTTTATATTCTAGTGATATGAAAGAGAAAGAGAGAAAACAAATGTGTAATATATAAGGTGGTAAGAAGTGTGATCAAGAAGAATTAAATACGGTACTTGGGATTGAAGGAGACAAAAGCCTGATTCTTTCATAGTGCAGTTAGGTAAGACACGCTAAGATGGAAACAGTTGAGCACACACACACAAGCACATAAGAAAGCTGTTTATTTGGATATTTGGAAGAAGAGTTCTAGGGCAGAAGTTAACTCTAAGTGCAATGACCCTGAATCCCGAGCATGCTGGGCTTGAATAAGGAGCAGTGAGAGGGCCAGTGTGGCTAGAGAAGGAAAGTGGTCTTAGCAGTCTTATAGAAAAGTAGCCAAGGGCCAGATTGTGAAGGGATCTCTGTGCTGTGGGAAAGTTGGGCTTTTATTCGTGTGATCTGGGAAGCCAGTGGAGGATTTTAAACAGAAAATGACATGGTCTGACTTGCATTTTCCAACTCACTCCTTCTGTTGTTTGCAGAATAAGACTATCAGAGGCAAGGGAGGTCTGGAAATTTAAGTTGTAAGTGATTTTTCCTCAGGACTTTAAATCCTTACTCAGCTACATTTTAGCATTCTCTTTTGCTGGTAAATTTGATATGTGTTATTTTCATTTCATCTTTTATTGGGAAGATTTTTTTTTCATTGCTGATAAGCTTTTAGGATCTTCTTCTTGTGTTCTGAAATTTCATAATGATGTGTTTTGGATAATGATGTGCTTGTGTTTAAAATTTATCTTGCTCAGCATTTTGTGGAACTTTTCAGTTTAAAGACTTCTGTCTCTCTTTAGTTCCTGGCACCATTTTCTATAGCTCCTTTGAAATTTTTTTTACTCTGATTTACCTCTACTGCTCATGTCAGCCGTTTCCTATTCTTAAATATAGGATTTGTAAAGGATTAATATTGTGCTCCATAGATAGTCACATAGACTACTCCATGTCAGTTCCCCTGTACTGATTTCTCTGTTTATAACATCATTGTTGTGTTCTGAGCATACACGCATATGCATGTCTTGGGCATCAGCAGAAGAGCCTACACCGAAGCTGTGTCTACAGGGCACAGCTTATCCCTTGCTACAGCCTGTGTTGCAATGTGTGTGCTGGTTTCAGTGTTTTCAGATTTAGTTATTTTTTATTCTCAAGGCAAGCCAGAAACATAGATTTATTTTTTCAAGTCAGATCATTTTGTATCATTTCTTATTCTTGTTTCTTTTTTCTTCATAGTAATACTCTTATTTCTTTGAATAACTTAAATATGTTTATTTTTTATTCTGTATTTGATAATTTCAATATCATCAGTTTTTATTTATGTTTTTTAAGTATGACTAGTTTTATCTATCTATATATCTATCTATGTATCTATCCATCATCTATCATCTATCTATCATCTATCTATCATCTATCTATCTATCTATCTATCTATCTATCTATCTGTCTATATCTATCACCTATCTAGACAGTGTGCCCAGCAAGGGGCTTGAGCTCATGACCCAGAGACTGAGAGCTTCATTCTCTACTGACTGAGCCAGCCAGGCACCAGGATTTTTTTTTTTTTTTGAACAATTTTAGTTCACAGCAAAATTAAAAGGAAGGTACAGAAATTTTCCATATCCTCCCTGATTCCACACATACATTATCAACATCCTCCACCAGAGTGGTACATTTGTTATGACTGATATACCTACAGTGACTGATCATAATCACTCAAAGTCCACAGTTTATATTACCCTTCTCTCTTGATGTTGTACATTTTGTGGGTTTAGACAAGTGTATAATGACACGTATCCATCATTATGGTATCATACAGATTATATTCACTGCCCTAAGCATTCTCCGTGTCCACCTATTCAGTCTTCTTTGCCTCTACTTCCTGACAACCATTGATCTTTATAATGTCTCCATAATTTTATCTGTTGCACAATATCATATACAGTATTTTGAATTACACAATATGTAATCTTTTCAGATTGGCTTCTTTCACCTCGTAAGATGCACTTAAGTTAACTCCCTGCCTTTTCATGGCTTGTAGCTCATTTCTTTTTAGCACTGAATGATATTCCACTGTCTGGATGTACCATAGTTTATCTGCTCACCCACTGAAGGACATCTTGGTTGCTTCCAGGTGTTGGCAATTATCGATAAAGCTACTATAATCATCTGTGTGCAGCTTTTTGTGTGGACATAAATATTCAATTCCGGGTAAATGCCAATAGCACAATTGCTGGACCATATGGTAAAAATAAGTTTCAATTTGTAAGAAGCCTCCAAATTGTATTCCAAAGGGGCTGTACTACTTTGTATGCCGAATGGCAAAGAATGAGAGTTTTTGTTGCTTTACATCCTCAGCAACTTTTGGTGTTGTTGGTGTTACAGATCTTGGCCATTTCAGTAGGTATATGATGGTATCTCGTTGTTCTTTTAATTTGAATTTCCCTGGTGACATATAATGTGGAGCATCTTTTCATGGGCTTATTTGCCACCTGTATATCCAAGTTGTTTATTAAGGTCTTTAGTTAATTTTTAATCATGTTTTCTTATGGTTGACTTTTTAAAAATATTTTATTTATTTTTGAGAAAGAGGGAGAGATAGAGAGAGAGACAGAGAGGGACAGAGAGAGCAGGGGAGGGGCAGATAGAGAGGGAGACACAGAATCTGAAGCAGGCTCCAGGCTCTGAGCTGTCAGTACAGAGCCCGTTGTGGGTCTCCAGCTCACTGACCGCAAGATCATGACCTGAGCCAAAGTCGGGTGTCTGACAGCCACCCAGGTGCCCCTCTTATTGTTGAGTTTTAAGGGTACCCAGAAGGAGGTGTTTTTCTTCTTTCTTTTTTGCTCTAAAATTTGGCTAATGAAGTATTTCAAAAACACATTATATTTTGCTAAGATTTTTTGTGTGTATTCAAGTGTTTTCCAGTAACATGACCATCAATATATTAACTGAAAATCTGGTCCACCTTAAGTGCCATTCAGGGATAGTGGGTTTGAGCTTTCTATTGGATAGGTGACACACAGGGGCAGAAAGTACGTTTGCAGCCAATGCAATTGGGCAGGTAGTTATTTTGGGGAATATCCACTAGGATCAGGAAGCCTCTATGCTGCACTATTTAATATTACAACTGCTAGCTGTATGTGGCTATTTAAAATTACATTAATTAAAATGAAATACAGTTAAAAATTCTGTTCCTCAGTTTCATTAGACACATTTTAAGTGCTCACTGGCACTTGTGGCTACTGATTATAATACTGTAGACCTCAAGGGAACATTTTCATCAGTTAAGAGAATTCTATTGGGAAGTGCTACTCTAGTGCTTTTGCTAAGTATTAGACTAGCAAATGGCATAACTGGGATAAGTCCACTTGACCTATGAAAAGAGGTTAATATTTTAAGCCCCATGAGATGGATGGTGAGGAGGGACATGGATTATTGATATCTTTACTCTATCTTGATAAATATTGACTCTGAAAATGGTGAGGCATTGAGACTGAGAGTGACATCCATAGATTCAATTATATAGAGTTAGATCAAAGCAGAGAGGTTGACAAAAACAAAGCAAAACAGAAAAATACCAGATAGAGGCTTAGAAACTTCCCTTTTATTTGTGTGCTTTTTTGTTTTCTTGGTTGGTAATAAAAGTAGTGTATGAGCACTGAGGAATATTTGAAAAGCATAACAATGTCCTGGCTTTCTTCTGCAGAATATACTAAATGTACTTCATTTGTTCCCTAACGACTGTGAGTCATCGTTATTGAGCTATAGATGCTGCATCTAGAAAAGAATGGAGGGAGGGCAGTGTTGTCCCAAACTGTTGGGCTATTCAGAGATTTAATGCATGCTTTCCCCCACTATTAGGTGGCTCTAGAGTATCCTTATTATTATTATTATTTTTATCTTACCATTCTTTACCTCATATTTTGTTATTATCTGTAACTCTCTACTTGACTTGTCTTTTTTTTTTTTTTAATAATGTTTATTTTAAACATTAAAGGAAACAGAATCTGAAGCAGGCTCCAGGCTCCAAGCCCTCAACACAGAGCCTGACGCAGGGCTCAAACTCATGAACTGTGAAATCATGACCTGAACTGAAGTCGGACACTTAACCGACTGAGCCACCCAGATGACCCTGACTTGTCTGCTTCTGGTAGCCTCACTGCAGAACTTATACTTTAATGTCTTCTGTAACTGAATACACAATACAGCATATTAAAAGTGACCAGGTAATCAAAGTGGTCAAATTAAATTTTCACTTTATCATCTAAATGCCTCTGACCTGCTCTGTTACTGAGTACAATGTATGACCGTTATGTCAAATAGCTCCTCACTCATCATCCCTTGCCTTCTTGGAGATTCTCAGTGAGGCACCAGTGAAAGAACATGGAACGTAAAGTGAGGACGTGGGAGGTTTGACTCATGGCTCAGCTGTATGACTTCATCCTGAGCCAACCTCATATCTCCCTAAAGTCAGGTTTCTTGTCTGTTAATCCTCATTTCACTGTTGTTATCACGCACACTAATAAAATTCTTGGCATGTGACAAACAGTGATCTAAGTACTTTCCATGCATTAATTCATTTTCATCTCCACAATATGCTGTGAAGTAAGTACTATTAGGTGGTATTCACATTTTACACATGAAGAAACTGGGATAAGAACTAAGTAACTAGTTCTCATAACTATGTTTCCAGTTGCGATTGTTATGTCTCTTTGAGAGACATTTAATTGTCCTTTGGGGTCATGATTTCACTTTGGATGTTTGAAATTTTGGGTAGTGAGTTTCTAGATAACAGCACATCATAAAGCACTTTGGAATTTCTGAAGAATCTGTGCAGAGCAGCACTTAGTATCCAATAAACTGGGAATCCATTCTCTAATGATCAGAGCCATGTAGGCGGGGGGGGGGGGGGAGGTGGGGGGGAAGCATAAGAAATCCAGACAGTTTGGCTATAATCTTTTAGGGTTTCATAAAAACTGTGTGTGCTAATAATTTAAGCTGGGGATTTGGAAAATGTCAAGACAAGGTTTATATGACAGGAAGAAAAACTAATACATTGGCTTAGTGAGAAAATCAAGATTTGGTAGAATTTTTGTTCAGTTTGATTTTTATTAGGTGTGTATGTATGTATGTATATTTTTGAGAGAGAGAGAGAGAGTGAGAGACAGAAAACAAGTGGGGGTATGGGCAGAGAGAGAGGGAGACACAGAATCTGAAGCAGGCTCTAGGCTCTGAGCTGTCAGCATAGAGCCCGACGTGGGGCTTGAACTCACAAAATGTGAAATCATTACCTGAGCCGACGTTGGATGCTTAACCGACTGAGCCACCCGGGCACCACTCAGTTTGATTTAAAAAAAAAAACATTTCCAAGATTTTATTTTGATACTAAATAGTTATGTTAACGTGGACTCAGTGGTCTTGTTCTAGAAATAAACATATTTTTTTTTAATATTTCTATGGCAATTCTCCCAAATATAATTTGGTGATTCTAGTAGAGCTGTGAGTATCCAAATGTCTTTTAAACTATTTCCCACATATATAAGTTAGGGACTTTACATACTAAGAGGAAATCATACCTAGCTATTTTTATTTCGGGAGAGACCAAGATACTATGAAAAGGCATCATTGTCCCTCAGGAAGACATCTATGCTGGAAGCCATCTTTGCTTGAGAAGTGGCTTTCAGTGAAAGTTGGGCAAATGAAATTTCCCACCAATCTAGTGATCTAGTGATGAGATTGCAATAGTGGGCACACATTAGCTGCAGTATACATGCAACTAGAGATATTAAAAGCAATAAAGATTTTCAAAAAGCCCACTTAGTGTCGTTGCTCAGAGAATTGAAGGTGTTTTATCATCTTTCTAATCGTTCTTTTGCACACATAATCTCACATCCCTCCTGGCATCATAGCTATACTCTTCCAAAAATATACACCGTAATTTTAGCATTTATATATTGAGGAAAGCTTAGCATTTTAAAGAAAATTGTGATGGATTTTAGTTTAGCTTAAAGAAAGGCCATATATCAGGTCTGGGAACAATTCCTTACAAATTACTGTCAGATAATTGAATTCTTCCAGTGGTGAATCGCAGAAGTAATTTGCAGTAGTGTGTGCTTTTTATTCTCTGAGAGGCCATACACTTTACAGTCTTCGGGCCTTTGTTACACTATGCCAGAAGACAGATGCACTTTATCAGCACCTCTGGCTGATCACTTTTTAGGACTGACCACAGGGTCAGGTTGACTGGGAATGGGTTGCTGAGATGTGGTTGGAATAGCTTTCCAAATAGCTTTGGAATAACTGATGTTCATTTTCATTTTGCACATTTGAGGGTAGCAGTAAACACATCTGAAACGCCCAGAGTCTAAGAGACCCCCAAAAACGAAGCACCAGAGTCCAGAGTCAAAGCTAAGCAGCAAGGATCATTTATTGCAGGTTCGAACCTAGACCTCTGCGCCCTCTTTGCCGGTGACGCCAAGAGGCCCTGAGAGAGGTTTTTACACCCCTTTTATAGACAGGTACAAACAAGTCATGGGGAAATCAGGAATACACGGATGTGCCAAGCAACAATGATTGATCAAGAATATACGGTTGTGCCAGGCAACAATGATTGATCAGAAATACACGGATGTGCCAGGCAACAATGATTGATCAGGAATACACGGATGTGCCAAGTAACAATGGCTGATCAAGAATATACGGTTGTGCCAGGCAACAATGATTGATCAGGAATACATGGGCGCGCCAAACAATTGTACAGAAGCGGAACAAACTGGTTAAGCTTGGTTAGGTTTCAGTTTCCCATAACTTAAGCTTTTAAGTTTCAATTTTCTCAGGCCTCTCACATCAACGAAGCAAGCCTATGCATGTTCATTGGAAATTAGCAGAGGCTATCCATGCCGGCTGGTACTCCATCTTGCTGGAAGTCTTTGGTCTTGGTCTCTCTCCTTCTTAAGGTCTGTATAACCTCATAATGATAGGACACTTACTGCCCAATGAACGTAACATGGCTAAAGACCTACAGTTGGCAAAATTCAGAATAATTTATATTATAAAGCACTCACAGGGCATAAATGCTAATTTTGTATTAATATGTGTTAAAACATTAATAAGATTATTTAAATTCTTTAAAGAAGTCAAAGATGAAAGGCATAAAACTAAATAGCCCCATAAAATAAAGCATTACAATGGGCCACAGGAACTGAAGTTTGTGGCAGCAGTGTGTGAAAAATAAAACTCATTTAATTCAATTCCTGTTTGTTTACAACTTTGATTGCATCGATGAAACTTTGGGCTCCCGTTAGAGTTCTGGAAAGTGAAACATATAGGGGTGATTATCTGGATCAGTACTTGTGTTCAGTGTTCTGCCCTTTTGCTCTCATGCATGCATACACTCCACTTTATTCTTTTTCTTTCTTTCTTTCTTTCTTTCTTTCTTTCTTTCTTTCTTTCTTTCTTTCTTTCTTCCTTCCTTCCTTCCTTCCTTCCTTCCTTCCTTCCTTCCTTCTTTCTTTCTTTCTTTCTTTCTTTCTTTCTTTCTTTCCTTCTTTCTTTTTCTTTCATTTGTTTGTTTCTGGAAGTTGTGACAATGCATCCCAAGCTTTAATTAAGAAAATGTGAATACTATTATTTTGGCCATACATAAGGATATGCTAAACTTATTTATGAAGAAAGGAAAAGTAGTTTAAAAACACACTAACCTTCAGATACTTTTTTTACTTCTTTTTAAACGTTTATATTGTAAATATTCTGATCCCATCAACACAGGCATAGAATTTTATAAGAATCAGTAGAATTCTGTAATGAAACATACCTCGTTCAAACCACCTAAGTATTTAACTTGCTTGGCCTTCACGTAATCATATGTGTCCATGACCGTGCAAATTGTACCATTTTACCTCCCTGTTTCCTGGCAAGTGTCATCGTTTTTCCTGTTTCAGCCACTACTAAGGTTTATCCTCTGTAGCTCGTTCTTGGTCTGCAATCTTCTCATGCAGACAAGGTGTATTCTTTCTTCAAAATAATGTGATTAACTTCTTTACATAATATTTGGTATGAAAAAAATCCCATTTACTCTCTCTTTTGAGAAGTTGGTATGATGCATCGGGGAGGAAGAAAGGAACGGAGATCTTCTCTTTCTCATGAGTTGTGATACATGAAAAATTGAGAAAAAAAAAACCCTCAGTAGAGTGGTTTCCTTTCATTGGCTGGCAACATTTTATTAGACAAAGTTCTCGAAGTCAGTGAATGCATCTGGATTAATAATGTCTGGAGTCTAAATAGAATTTATAAGACTAACTAAACCTGGAGACATGATATTAGGTGAGGAGAGTTGAGAAGAAGAAAAGGCAGTTATGAACTCTGGCGGGTGATAATGGGAAGGACTCCTTTAAGGAAATGAGCAGCAACAGTGCTTGATGGTTGGACACCAACAGGTTAAACCCGAGTGCTCATTTTATGTTAAGAGGAATTATGTTACAAAAGTGTGGCTAAAATTAAGTTTGCATTTTCATTGAACCTTCTGTTTTCTCCCTTTAATTCCATCACTTAAAAAAAAAATGAGAGTGAAGCTTCTTTGGCTTGGAATTCAGCCAACAATGACTTCTTTTCTGCATTCTTGATTCAAATTCACTCGTCTATTTTTGTAATCTTTGAATATGGGAAGAAAGATTTATCAGACTCTCACCATATAACTCATATAACTAAAAAATAGCTTTCTGTTTATGCTTCAGGCCTGGCAGACAGGTAGTAAAGAATATGGGCTTGATCTTGTCTGAAAAAACTGGTTATTGAGAAAACAAAGTAAGACACTTTCTAAATTTTTAATAAACACATACATAGAATCAAAGCGTATTCTTAATTATAAGGTATGGTATACTCTATGTTTAAATCGTGTTAAATTTATAAAGACATAGTTGGAATGTCAGTAAGGGTACATGCATGAAAATCTTTGTGTTCTGAAAAGTCATACACCAAAAATAGTAGAGCTTATTGGAAAATAGGCCTTGGGGAAAGACTTCCCAAAACCCATGCAATTTTGTAACCAAAGCGATAATAAAAAAAAATAATTGGCATATTATGAAATGACTTAGCCCAGGGATGTTCCCTTAAGGCTATCAAATAGGTACAGAACCAATAAAATAAGAATGTGGGTTTGGGGGCCACTGAGGTAATGCAGATGAAAGCAAAAGTCTATGCATTTTGGAGGAAGAGTGACCTGTAGAGAGAGCCATGCTATTCCCAGTATGGCTCCTATGAGATCAGAGCCCCAGGGCAGGAGTTTGATTTTATTTTTTCTTATAGCTAAAATGTTCTTACCTGTGCACTAGCCAAGCTATAAACTATTCTCTTTTCTAACAAAGATTATAGTTCTATTCCTGCTATACCAGCCCCTCTTGCCAAGGAAAATTTATTCATGAAAGTACTCAATTTCATGTTGTGTGTGTGTGTGTGTGTGTGTGTGTGTGGTCCCATAGATCTAATGCCAAATACAAGTATTATATAAATTTCCACTTTCTATATCTATCTCTCCCAGTGCCTTGTAGCTATATGGAGGTAGAGGAAGGTCATAATATAAATGCAAAGGAGGAGGAACCACCAGAGAGCTGAGAAGGTGACACAGAGTGTGTAGTGACATAGAAGCCAAGGCAAGAGCATGTGGCAGGGGGAGGAAGAGGTCAACGGCAGCTGAGCTTATGGAAGGTAATGGCTGATGGAGACACACTGTTTGAATTTAACAATGATGAACTTGTCAGTGACCTGAACAGAACAGTTTCAGTAAAACAGTGTGGCCAGAAATCGATTTCAAGAGCTTAAAGACTCAATTGGAAGAAACAAGTAGAGAAAGAGAGTGTAGATGATACTTTCATAAAGTCTGATTATAAAAAAAGAGGAGAAAATCAGGACAGTAGCTAGAGGGAGATGTGGCTTTGGTTATTTGTACTGTTTTAAGTTGTATTTTTTTTATTTTGAGAAAAAGAGAGAGAATGGGAGGCATAGAGAAAGAAAGAGAGAATCCCAAGCAGGTTTCACACCATCAATCAGGTGCCGAATGCGGGGCTCCGACTCACGGAACTGTGAGATGATGGCCTGAGCTGAAACCAAGAGTCAAATGCTTAACTAACTAAATCACCCAGGCACCCCTTTGGTTATTTGTTTTATTAAAAGAAAACCAAATGTATAAATGCTGTGCGGGGGATGTTGACCCAGAACATAGGCTACAAAGTGAGTTAATCATAGAGAGTGTCTCAAGAAGGCAGGAGGAGTTGGGCAATAAAGCTGTAGAAGCAAGGTGGGCAACATTTACATTGCAATAGGAGAAAAGAGGGAATGACAGGTCTGTATGAATGAGGTTGGAGGATTAGAAGAAGTCAGTTGGAGTTTCTGTCTATTATTCTCTATTTGAAGTAGAAGAGAAAAGAAGATTAGAGTCTTGGACATTTGTAGTAGCTGCTGTGGAGGACAAGAAAAAGGTGAGGACAAGAAAGAAATGAAAGGGCTCACCAGAAAGCATGGAAAGGCCAGAGATAAGTGCCCTTTTCCCCATCATTCTAGGAACTCAGTCTGCACTGACCCACGTGTGACACCCACACTTCAGGAAGGTGATTTAAGACCCATGTTCTCCAGCAGAGAGATCACTTCCCCCATATAATCCTAATGAGGTCTACCCAATCCAGACATGGTTGTCACCGGACTCCTGAGAAAAATAATCCTGTAAACCTTCTCAGCGGCTCTTTTGTGCAGATTTCACCCAGGGAAAGTAGGAATAACACAGGCTTTGACACAGGACAGACCCAGATTGGCATCTTGACTTCCTTGCTTCTTAATTGTATAACATGGACTTCATTCTCTGGATTTTTAATTACTAAACAAAGCAGAATTAAATACTTACATTTTGCAGCTCTTACGAGGATTAACTGAGGCAATATGTGCAAAGTTCCTGGCACAGAGTAGATACTCAGCAAATAAAAGTTCCCTTCCTTCTATAATTAAATGTTGCTTCTAGAAGTTTTTAGCTTAATAAGAGAGGAGATGACTAGATTTGAAAATTTGGAACAAGAGTCTTCCAGTGTTAAAAACTTTTTTAGGTTTTTATGATTAAATGTTAAATAGTACTCTTGGGAGAGGTTTGTTTTATGTATTTAGGTTTCTCAAGTTAATAATCAGTGTGTAGTTGAGAAAGAGGAGATATTTTAGTGCTGCTAAGCCCTGGCAGGTTGGCATTAATGCCAGGAAAACAAGAAAACTAATGGCTCTGACTGGGATACAGATGATTCATACCTATTTTTTTTTTTTCAGATTTCAACAGAAACATTCAGGTAGATTAGATAACAGATTCTAGGATAAAACTGTATTATTGAGTACAAAAAGTTACTCAAAATTAAATCCAGAGTTTTAGGGCTTTATTTTATGTATTGGGTATAATTTGATGGACTTTCCAGACATAGATAATTTTGGGGGTCCAGTACCAAGCAAATCAAATATCAACCAGAAGGCTGGGGCACCTGGGTGGCTTCGTCGGTTAAGCGTCTGACTTCGGCTCAGGTCATGATATCGTGGTTCCTGAATTTGAGCCCTGCATTGGGCTCTCTGCTGTTGTAGAGTCTGCTTTGTATCTTCTGTCTCCCTGTCTCTCTGCTCCTCCCCAACTTGTGCATACATGTGTGTTCATGCTCTTTCTCTCTCCCAAAAATAAATAAACTTAAAAAAAATATCAACTATAAAGCCTAAGGTAGGCCCCAGGATGTGTTTGCTTCCAGTCACCTTTTAACAGGTCCCTTAGGGCCTATTTCAATGGATAGAATTACAGTTTAAGAGATGAAATACTTGGGGCACCTGGGTGGCTCAGTTGGTTGAGCATCCAACTTTAGATCAGGTCATGATCTGTCAGAGCCTGCTTCAGATTCTGTGTCTCCCTCTCTCTCTCTCTGCCCCTCCCCCAATTGCACTCTGTCTCTCTCTCTCTCTCTCTCAAAAATAAATAAGCATTAACAATTTTTTTAAAGAAACTAATTCTTCTGTTTTAAACAGAAATTGTAGTACATTATATATGCCTGTGTTTATACAGGCATACACATGTACAACTTTAGAAAGTATAATAGCTATTTTCCCATTTTGCTGGCAATTTATATTTGTTTATGAGCTCTTAGAAATAGGACCTCATTTTCATTTGTTCGCACTTTTGTTGAATGATAAATGCTCTTGCGCAGAAAATGAAATAAACTCAACCTGCTAATCTCAGTTCCTTTAGTGGATTGCTTGGCTTTTTCGCTCTAGGAAATACTTTAAATTAGCAAAGAAATCTACATACAAATACAGGCAAGGGTCCAACTGAAAAATAATGGTTACAAATGTGAAGATTGGTTTTGTGAACACTTGTAAAGGCAGAACACCTCCCCCCAACAGAGGGATGGTTGATCTCACCTCCATGCTCCTTGCTCTCAGACTGAGAAGTATTTTATTTGTGCTATGGACAAATCCTGGGAATCTGGTGTCATCAGCCCAAAGGACAGTGCTTCTAGGATGAGATAGGTTAAAGATTTACCTTTACAATTTTATCTTTACAAACTCTTGTAAAATGTTTTGAGAAGTCAACCCTTTAGAAGAACTTCAAGCTCAGAAAAGAGTAACTTCTTAGATTATAAATATCTGGTTCTTCCTTTCATGTTTGTGAGAATATTTTCCAAGAAATTGACTATCCCTGAGCCTTTATCATATATTTCATATCAATGATATGAAGGTATATAATATAAACATGCTTAAAACATAAGACTTCTCAGAGAAAAAACACTATATTTTACAAACTAATGACCTGGAGCAGAGCACATGATATAATAAATTGGATCTTATCGACAAATGGACTCTAAAATGTCAGATGACGGAAATGAATTGCTAATTTTGCAATTTACAGTGAAAACACAATAGAAAATACACACGGTTTAGCAATACATAAAAGAAAAGAAAGTGTGTGACAGGAGTAAGGCTTTGAACCTTTAATGGCAGTTTAAGAA
The DNA here is from genome assembly GCF_018350155.1 of Leopardus geoffroyi. Taxonomy (NCBI): domain Eukaryota; kingdom Metazoa; phylum Chordata; class Mammalia; order Carnivora; family Felidae; genus Leopardus; species Leopardus geoffroyi. The sequence goes on along the minus strand of NC_059327.1, from coordinate 99,567,622 downwards.
GACTCAGAAAAGCTATCAAAGGCTATTGTTTAATACTTTGTACTGACCTCTGGCAATGCTAGAAAAACCTTAAATTATTACTCAGTTGGGTACACAGGAACCACTCTCAATAAAAGAGCAGTGGATTGTTTAATTTAGAATTAATTTCTATTCCTTGATGTCAGTAAAAAGCTCCAACAATCAGAACAGGGCAAATTAGATTTCTGGGCACTTTGAAAGGTTTTTGATGTTGAGATGACACTTACTGATTTTGTCTAATTGCATTTTAATACATATCACTTTTTTCCCCCCTTAACACTTATGTAGAATAGTTTTCTCATATAGGACGTATGGCAGAATACCACTTAAGGTGATGAAACAGTCCCGATGAGAAGTGGTAAAGACTGAATTAAAGAAGTATCAGCAGGTGTGGAAAAAAGGAGCTGATGAGGGGTGCCTGGGTGACTCAAGTTGGTTGAATTGACTCTCGATTTCAGATCAGGTTGTGATCTCACAGTTGTGAGTTTAAGCCCTGAGGCAGGCTCTGTGCCGAAAACAGCCTATTTGTTTGTGATTCTCTGTCTCCCTCTCTCTGTGTCCCTCCCCTGCTCCTGCTATCTTTCTCTCTCAAAATAAATAAACTTGGGGGAAAAAAAAGGAAAAGGAAAGGAGCTGATGAAAGGTATGTCCATATCTTTATCAGTGAGATGTATGGGCTTAACTGGGTGCTGGAGGCAAAGGAGAGGAAAGTTGCAAAAGCGACATAGTCTTTTTGTTTGGGTGATTGGATAAATGGCATCACATTTCTCTGAAACTGTGCATTCATATAACATGTAATGGTTAGTATAAATTGCTTACTTGGTTGGATGATAAATAGGCTGCCAAATACATAGATTTGGAGCTTAGGAGGTGAGCTGGAGATAACAGTTTGGCCAGATCATGAGTGAAAGACTGGTAGTAGAAATCATAGCAATAAATCAGATTGCTCAGAGAAAATGAGTAACATGAGAGAAGGACAAAGATAAAACTGTAAGGAATAGTGACAATTAAAGAGCAGCAGAGGAAATGAAACCAAGTAGGAAACATCCTTAGCAGTGGTTTGAGTTAATTGGAGAATCAGTACATTTCAGAGAAGCCCAAGGAAGCCAAGACTTTGAAATGGAAGAAGTGGTCACCAGTGAAAAAAGCCACAGAATGAACAAATCCCCATTGGATTTTGTAATTAAGAAAGCATTGGTGACCTTAGAGAGAATGGTTTCCATGGAGTGGTGTTAAAATTAAACCTGATTATGAGGTGATTGAGTGGAGACATACACTTTTCTTTTAGATTTGATACAAAGAGACGATTCTGGCTGGAGGGGAATAAAGGGCCCAGGAAGAATTTTTTTTTTTTTTAAGTTTAAGAGAGTTAAATTATCTTATATACAAGAAAATGACCAGTAGAGACAGAAAGGATAAAGAAGAAGCCAAAGAAAAGTAAATGATGGAGAAGTAGCTTTGGAGCAGACCAAACATGATAAGATATGGTGCAAAAAAATGGAAGAATTAGTTGGACAGAAAAGAGAGCTATGTTTTCCCCCAAGGAGAAGAAAAAGGTGTATCTTCTATAGCAGATACTCAAATTCCCTTATTTTGATGGATAAGGTTACTATTTATATACTTAGAAAGTCTGAGAGATAAGCTATTAAGCACTTAATAGATGATGGAAAATAAATTCAGTAGGCTAAGAAACAGTCTCCCAGGTAAGAAGCAGGGAGAGCAAAATCGAGCTCTATCTCAGGGGTCATGTTGATGAATTCTCTAATTACCATCAATTCCATACAACATCTATAAAGCTATGGTGGAAAAGAAAGCTTCAAGCAAGGAACTGGATAAGTAGCCATGGAGATATGCTGCTAATTCCATCTCCTCTGATTCCATGTTCACAGAATAACATCTCCTCTATAAGTTGGCTTCCCATATCACAGCCTCCCTGCAAGAGATTTTCCAATGCATAATTCTAATTCTACTTTTGTGTGTGTGTGTGTGTGCAACTGAATAGTAAAAGCTAGTTCATGAAAGACTGATCACTACTGGCTGGAAATATCAAGAATGTTTCTGGACTTTAAAGCTGGAGAGAAACCATGAAACCCTGTGGAACACTGCCCAGTGGCTGCTCAGGCCCTCTAAATGATATCACCATCATCTTTAATCTAAAACAACATCTTTATCAACCCAGATGTCATGAAATTATACAAAAGAGAATAAAAGTGAATAACAGAGTTTACACATTTCTTTAAAATCTCATGCCTTAGGCTTTCCTAAGGTTTAGTTAATGTCTGGGCATGCTAGGCCCGGGCTTCTTTTCATGGCTGCAGTGTGTCCCATAGCTAGATCATAGCTATGAATTGCTAATATTTAATTCAGTCTTTAAAATGCCTTTCATTTTCTCTAATCCTAGGATTTTTTTTGTAAAGGAAAAATAACTAAACAGATTTCTTTATTTCTCTTTCAAAAACAAGGAGAAAACCAAAGATTCAGTCATGACTAGAGGCCCTCTTTTTCACAGAAATTTGATTTATTTGCTGACCTGAAAGCTTAGCTTTTACAGTTCAGTTACAAGTATAGTTGGAATCCCAGTATGGAAATTATATTTTATAAGCCTTATAAAAACTAGAATGGTAAATTAAGTGCAGGGTAAGCAAGAATTGAAAGTTCCAGCAAGAAAAAAGAAAATGCTCAGTGATTTTAAGGAGAAAAGGAAACTTTAACTTTTAAAGGAGAGATGAAGTTTTCTGAATGGCAAATTGAGGAGAATCAAAAATATTTTTTTCTTGAACTTTTCTTTTAGTTTTTTTTTCCTCACAGAGATCAGTTATATTTTTAATTTTTCATTTACTTGTATCTTTATTTCAAAGTTCATAATCACCTTATGGCAATCTCTTGAAAGATGGCAACATTTGCTATTTGTGAGGGATACAATCATAGCACCCATTTTGGTGACTTTCAATTTCGGTACAAATGGCAATTGTGAAAAAAGGGGAATTTTGCGTAACTGTGAAAGGTCATAGCACTTGAAATTAAGCTGTTGATTATTCATCTCACTACTCTCTCTTCACACAGGTAGCTCTGAAAAACAAAAGAGGCTAGTGGTGAAGGCATCCCAGTTAGTATATACTGGTTTAAAGTTTGGTTATGTGTGATGCATGTAGGTACACACACACACACACACACACACACACACGCGTGCACACGGAGGGAAAGAAACTTTCCATTAGACTCAGGGTTTGTCAACTGTTAAAACAGAGGATAAAAAAAGAATCTTTGTAAACATATTTTTTTTTAAGTTTAGAGACAGAGAGAGAAAGAGTGCACATGAGCAGGGGAGCAGCAGAGGAGCAGGGAGAGAGAGAGAGAGAGAGAGAGAGAGAGAGAGAGAGAGAAATCTTAAGCAAGCTCCATGCTTAGTGTGGAGCCCTACATGGGGTTCAATCCCATGACCCTGGGGTCATGACCTGAGCCAAAATCAAGGTTTGGACATTCAAACAACTGAGCCACTCAGGTGCCCCCAGAAAGGATCTTTAGTTGAACAAAACGTATCAATTTATTTAGCTTCCCTCTGCAAGCACTGATTTGTAGTTACTGATAGATATATGGATGGTGCTTACATTTTATATCATATATTTCTGGAAAATTTTTATGGCAATGTTGAGGAGTAAAGAGAGAAAATTGAATGATTGTGGGAAACCTAAAGAAGAGTTTGATGGGTTGTTTTTTTTTTTTTTTTTTTTACAAGCAATAGTGAAATTGTATGTTCTTAAATGGGAATGTAGCATAAAAGTCTAAATTATTTTACAAGATTATATTTAAAATTTTTTTAATGTTTATTTATTTTGGAGAGAGAGGGAGAGACAGAACGTGAACAGGGGAGGAGCAGAGAGATAGGGAGACAGAATCAGAAGCAGGCTCCAGGCTCGGAGCTGTCAGCACAGAGGCTGACTCAGGGGGCTCGAACTCACAAGCCAAGAGATCATGACCCTAGCCGAAGTCAGACGCTTAACCGACTGAGCCACCCAGCTGCCCCATAAAGAGATTATATTTTAGTTTTCTTTGTATTCGCTGGGCTTATAAAGTAAGTTAGAATTAGGAAAGGGAGGGAGCCGGGTTGGGGCTGGACTCCACTTTGGAAAGAGAGGTTGGATTCACAGAACTCAGTGTTTCCCCCAGTCCCCAGCATCGCCTAGCCCCAAATTCCCAAATTTAGTGTGTGTGTGTGTATGTGTGTGTGTGTGTGTGTGTGTGTATGTTGCAGGGGGAGGGGGAGTGTTTGTTTGCCTGCTTGCTTTTTTTCTGCCCTTTTATTTAAATTACTTAAGTTGGGCTTAAACATCTTAAGTAAGTTAAGGTTATCTGAGAAGAGGCCTTATTCTTATGTTCAGAAGTATTTTGAACTTCCTTCATCTTTTAACGTCTTTACGGTATTTTATTTTATTTTTTTTTTCAACATTTATTTATTTTTGGGACAGAGAGAGACAGAGCATGAACAGGGGAGGGGCAGAGAGAGAGAGGGAGGCACAGAATCGGAAACAGGCTCCAGGCTCTGAGCCATCAGCCCAGAGCCTGACGCGGGGCTCGAACTCAGGGACCGCGAGATAGTGACCTGGCTGAAGTCGGACGCTTAACCGACTGCGCCACCCAGGCGCCCCTTCTACGGTATTTTAATGCGAAGTTCTAAGGAGGCATATCAGGCACTGTCTGACTTCTGCCATCCTAACTCAGGAGTTTTCACAATTTCTGAATTCTCAATCAATCTATTATTTCCAAAGCATTACATATCTCTAAGATAGGAGAGGAGAGTGAGACCAGGTAGATAACTGTGACATGAGAAATTGTAGGAAAGGAAAAGGATCATTACTCCCAGGAATAAATAGTTCAAGACAAAGGCAGACTTTTTCTCTTAATAAGTCCTAATTACCAGCAAAGTACTTGACTAGAGAAGTGTTTTATTATTAACACAATGCATTTGTTATAGTAATACAGCAGAGTATTCTGAGTTTTAAACACTCATTTAACTTTCTGGACATCATTATCTTTGTTTTATCCTTCCAAAACTCTTGCTACTACAGTTTCAGATTGCTGTCAATGGCTCTGTTTTCTATTATTCAAGGTATAGGGATGCTAAGGAAATGCAGTCATTATTTTACAGGGGAAAACTCCAGCCCATAATTTATTTTGCTTTATGCAATAATGTTTTAAGTAAAGTACACAGCATAATCTTCATATGTTGGATAATTTTATTCAACTCTTTCCAAAGGATTAGTTAGTATCAGATTTTCTGATGGTGAGAGCACCATTGAAACATGAGACACGTCTTCTCCTGGGGCGGGGGAATCTGTGTGACTGGACCTGCACGAGTAGAATGCAAAACCTCTTTAATTACCCACGGTTGCATCATATGCCCAGCTGCAGAATCTAGACATTTATTGACCCATTTGACACCCAAGCAGATGGGTATTACTTACATTTAAACATTAAATAGCTTTAGGGGTGCCTGGGTAGTTCAGTTGGTTAAGCATCCGACTCTCGATCTCGGCTCAGGTCAGGATCTCATGGTTTGTGGGCTCCATCCCTGTGCGGGGCTCTGCGCTATCAGGCTGGGGATTCTCTTTTTCCCTCTCTCTGCCCCACCCCTGCTCGTGCACACTCCCTCTCTTGCTCTCTCTCTCTCAAAATAAATAAACTTAGAACAATAAACATTAAATACCTTTCAATGTACATATTCTGAAAATTCACATAAATTTAATTTTAGTAAATGTATAAAAATAATTTATAAAACTAATAATAATAATTTGTTTTAAAGGATTCAGTAAGAATCTCTGTAATCACGTAACACATTTCCTCACTTGAACCTGAGCTATGTTTCTCTTAGGATTTAGGTGTGCCCAGGAAATTCTGAAGGAGTGTTGGAGGGGGTCAACCATGGTCCATTTGCATGAAAGTCTGAGATACTTTGTGGGAAGGGAAAGAGGATAATGTAGGATAATGGGCCAATGATAGAAGAGAAGGATGGTTCTGAAAACAGTGCAGTATCTTTTATTTAGATTGTTTTCTGGTCTAGTCCCCATGGACCAGCCTTGAATGCTAGAGTAAGCAAGTGGCAACGATGTTTGATAAATATTTAAAAAGCAATTAAACCTACTTCTTCATGGGACACGAAGAGTGCCAGGTGTCTTCTACCAGAGTAGCTGGCAACGAACCACAGTGGGAGAGAGCACCTTTGGCACATATCGGCACCTTCACATTGCCCCCATCAGCTTCTCTGGGTCGTGAGCAGGAGTTATAAGCAGTGATAGAAGCTTTGTGGCATAGTTATAGTTTTTCACACTGAGAGCAATAGAAGACATAACCACAGAAATCAGAGAGGTAAAAAGGAATTGTGGATGCCAAGTAATGGTCAAGATGATTGATTTGTAGCTCACAGCAAGATACCTTCACAGGACTTCTAGAATCAGTTGGAAAGAATTTGTGAAGCCAGAACTTAAAAAGCAGATGAAGACAGAGCCAGTCAAACTTCATATAGGTGTGCTATTTTGACGATGACTATTGTTTTTTCCATATTAATTTGGGAGAGAGGAGTTATTTCTATGTTCAAGTAAGATAGAGATGCTAGATATGTAACCAAAATATTTTCTATATTATGGAATTGCTAACTTTATGTTATATGTTACTAATCACTTCAGTGTAAAAGACTCTAAAATATAGCATATGACTTAAAAATAATGCTTTTCAGGTGTATTACTGAAATTAATTCATAGAAGCATGTTATATAGAAATATTTGCCTAGTACTGCCTTTGGATAAATACATTACTGTGAAATTCACATTTTTATTAAAGGACTTTACTAATCTGCTTCAACATACCTTAACTGTCCCCACCTCCTCTATTCATGCCCAGTTTAATCCCCTCTGCTTCTTGTGGGCTAGACCTTATAACTGTACTTTTTGTTTTTATACTTCATACATACATTATATTCTATTAATTATAAAGATTTTTAAATTTGTCATACATTGAGTAGAGACTTATTCTGTAAAGAGTTGATGCTGTTCTTTGTAACCTATTAATTAGTACAAAAGACAAAAGTTATGGAGTATGTAAATCTATTTTACGGAATATCCACAGCACATTAGATGTTTATAGAATAAATACATTCAGTCTTGACCTTGGCCATATATTTATAGTCTAAGAAACCAAGAGAAAGAAATGTATTACCTATATCTAATTGTAAATGTGTGGCAAGAGAAAGTTAGAAAAGTGAATGGAGCAGAGAAATTAACCATTTTGCATTTCAAAAACAAGAATATACCCTTTTGACCCTTACTTAATTAAGATGGATTTTCTAGGGAAAATAAAAAGTCACACAGACTTATGGGTCAAAGAGTCTTTGCCTGGTGGGTCTTTTCTTCGGGAAAGGACATTCTTCAGATTGGTATTTCTTTTCTCAGAAACTCTCCCGACAGAGATCTGAAAATGTTCCTTGTCCACCTCCCTCAGCCTGACCTTGGCTTTGTTAGAGAGACTTTTAGTCTATGATATTTACTAAATGTCCGCAAGATCAGTGGACTATCCTTCTGTAGTGAGTTCAAAAATATGGAGGATTTTGCATACTGGAGTTTAAATATTTCTTTGTAACATAAAGCAAACTGTTTTTTAAGTTCCTTGAAGGTACAGATTTGTATTTATTTGTTTCTCTATTCTCAGCATTAGAAGAGTGCTGTCATATAGTAGGTTCTTATTAATATTTATGCAGAAATGCTCCACCTGAGGGTGTCAGGAAATATGTGGAAGGCATTTGAAATTTCTTTATATGCTTTCAGAGCATGATATATATCATATGAATCCTAGCTTGCTTAAATAATACCACATTCTAAACAGGCCCTTCTTTGATAATGATTAGGCAAGAAGTTCTGAAATAATCTCTTTTAATTCTCAGGAAACTTAAAATCTAAAATCTTTCATCCATTTTTAGTTCTCTTTTACTTTACCACATTTCCGACTTCCCTCTTTTTTTACACTCCCTATGACTCACCCTATGAATTTTTATTCCATAAAATCACAGAGACTGGAACAACACTTTGAATGAGACTAACATTGACAATCACATTCTTAGTGGAAAACAGAAATGAAGGGAAATTAGAGTTTTGAGAAAGTTGTGGAACCGGGTAGTAAAGAAATGGACCAGAGCGGGGCCAAAGGGAAGCATGGAAAACTGGGGCCAAAGAGTGGGATGAAAATACTGCCCCTCTTACAGCCTGCTCAGTCCCTAGGGTGATCCCCCACAGAATCTTGCTATACTTTCATTCCCAAGAGGAAAAGAGGTGTGATATCTGAGAATATCGAGAAAGTTGTTTGCTGTATTGACAAATCTGGTGTATCAACACTCATGTTCTCTGGCTTTGTTCTACACATTAAAAATAGATTGTGCTGTATTGGCATTCCATCTGCCTCTTTCGAGACTCTGAAATTTTTGAAAAGAAAAGAATATGAGAAAGTGGACTATTAATTTAATAGTCCATGGTTAAAGAGCACGTGATTTATTTTTAGCATCCATCTAGACATTTAGTGAAGTGTTCATATTGAGGAAGCCTTATAGTATGGGTTTAAAGGCTGTGAGGATTTCAAATCATGAATTTATCTGTTTGTTAGTATGTATGTGTGTGTATGTGACTATATATATGAAAGGTAACATAGAGAAACATAAGGCCATAGACTGTATTTGTGTGTGTGTGTGTGTGTGTGTGTGTATGGCATTAGATTTATTTTCCTTCCTTCACTAAGCTTATTTGGTATCACAAAACTGTAATGTAGCTTACTAAAAGAATACATTTTTATTGGAAGGTAAGCAGCACCATACCCCTGGAGGGAAAGAGGCAAAATTAGAGAAATGTTTGTGGACATATTTAAATAGAGTAAGTCTCTAACTTGTTGGAATTTCAGTCTTATTAGCTCAGTGGGTTCAAGAGCTCATACCAACATACAATCCCCACATAATATTTGATATACTTTATGAAAGCAAAAATAAGTTACATAGATGTTAGAGACAAAAAATTCTTTAATTGTTTACCAGTACACCTGAAAACGTTGTATTTAGCCCTAAGATTTTTGTCCCATTTTATCTAATTTTACATCAGTTACATAATGTAAAATCAAGTTTTGTATATCAGACAATTCTGAACAGGGTAAGATATAAGATGTTATACAGATCTATATATTCCTGTAGGTTCAAATTCTTTTCTAATGTTTATTTTTGACACAGAGAGAGAGAGACAGAGTGTGAATGGGGGAGGAGCAGAAAGAGAGGGAGACAGAGGATCTGAAGCAGGCTCTGAGCTGCTCAGCACAGAGCCCGGGCTCAGCACAAGCCCGTGGCTTGAACCCATGAGCCACGATATCATGACCTGAGCCAAAGTCGGACTCTCAACTGACTGAGCCACCCAGGCACCCCTATTCCTGTAGGTTTAAAATTAAAATATTTACTTAAAAACTCAAGAACTTGGATTGTCAAACATGATTGGTATGAAATTAGATTTGTTTTTTTTTTTTAAATTTTTTTTTCAACGTTTATTTATTTTTGGGACAGAGAGAGACAGAGCATGAACGGGGGAAGGGCAGAGAGAGAGGGAGACACAGAATCGGAAACAGGCTCCAGGCTCTGAGCCATCAGCCCAGAGCCTGACGCGGGGCTCGAACTCATGGACCACGAGATTGTGACCTGGCTGAAGTCGGACGCTTAACGACTGCGCCACCCAGGCACCCCGAAATTAGATTTGAAAAATAAAATAAAATTTATGTATTTAATCATTTCTTTACTTATCTATACACTGTTTTATTCCAAAAGGATTTGATTCACAAAAATAAATTTCATGTGAAAAATTGAGGAGGAGATTGCCAAACACCTTATCAATTAACCTTTGTTAAATGTCATTTAGGTTCCAGAAACTTTCATATTTGTCACAATATTTAATCTATTCCACAAACTACTTCAGGACTATTCTCAAATTTTAGAAGACGTTGAAACTCATATAGATGAAGTAATTTATTTGCAGATTATGAAAAATAAGTAAATGGCAGATCTTGGGTTCAAGCCAAGTCTTCTGACTCTTTAATGGTTTCCCCAGTACTTTCCATCACTTTCTCTTTAGCTTAGGACCATGATCAAAGTTATATCCTTCAAACTGTTAAAGGATTAGACATAAGACAAAAATTCCCCAATGAATAAAGTAGAAAACCACAGCTTTAATCCATTACCAAAATGTAACAAGTCTGGGGTAGGAAGAAGAAAGCAAATATTCTACAAATACATGTTGTCCCTGTCTTTAATGATATATTTGACTGAATGTGAATTGAATTCTAGGAGCTGAATCCCTATCATAAATTATTTTGATTATTCTAAAATAAAGTGTATACACAAGTTGTTATTTATTGGAGAAAAACCTGAAGGCCAAAGTGGTCCCCAAGACCATGTCAGAATTGTTCGTCCCAGTCTCACTTCAACTCCAGAGCAAAACTGTTGTGGAGAACTCACTCTCAGGCACTGTCTCCACGGCATTACATGCATTTCCCCACTCTTCCCAAGTTCTGAATCCTACCTGAGCACTGCCACTTTTACCAGAGAACCGCATATTTTACCTTATTGAGAAATTAGTACCTTTAGGTGGTTTCCCTTATCCGAAGCTCTTCTGGCCCAACCATTGGACCCACAGATGGTGGCTTTCCTCACAGAGGAATGTCTGTCCCTCATGTCTTAAAGTTAATTTCTCGGTGTGTGCAGTCTTTATTTCCTCTGCCTCCACTAGGACCTTGCTCTATCATTAATACTTTCTCTTGACCATTTATTCTTTCATATTTATTCCTTTAGTCTGTATAAGAAAATGTATGGAATTCAAACGATGCTGTGGGCCATGTGCGGATCACCACCCTCCATGTTCAAGTACCTTTTGGTTCCCATTCACCCTTTGTTGTTCCTGTTCAGCTTCCATCAGAGTCCCTTTTCTTTACTCTCAAATGCCAGGGCCTCATCTTCAATGACCTTTTATTCTCACTCTACATCTATAACTCATCCAGTTTAACACTTCAAATTCAAACTATAATTGGTCTTCAGTCTAGACTTCTCTACATGTCTACTGCTCTCCATACCTATATATATTCATCTGTGCACAAGATGCCACCAATTGGATACATCAAAGCCCCCAAACCAACATGTCCAGAGTTAATCCTACACATATTTCCACTCTCTGATATGTGCTGCTTCTTTATTCTGAAATGTGGAGGCGGCAGCACGCTACTGGATTTGAAACCAAACACCTGGGAGCATCTGGATTTTACTCCTGTCCCCTTCCTGCTACATTGGAGTCTGCAAGTTCTGAGACAACTACCCTGCCATCATATATTTAATTTCTCCCTCTTCTGATTCCCACGGCCATCAGCTTATCTTAGGCCTCCGTCTTTGTCATTTGTATCACTGTACCATCCTTTTAACTGATCTCATCTTTGTGGTCCTACCAGCCTCATATTTGTCATCCAATGCCCTTAACATTGTATCGCTTTGATCACTGAGCTCCCCAATACGAGATAAGTGTACGTGTTCATATTTTACTCTCTTTATCCAGTCATGTCATGTTATAGATATGGCTCTACATGTCCAAATATCACACATTACTGAAAGCCATTGTCATGCAAATAATTCAAACAAATAAGATTTTTGCAAAGACTGACATAAAAAAATTGTGCCAGTGTTAGCAAAATAAGTATATTTTAGCATGAGATAAACTTCTTGATCTCCCCTTTGCTATAAAATCAGCTGAAACTGTCAATTCTTTTGGTAACAACTAGTTTCTTCAGAATACTAAAGTATGATAATGGTTTTGTGAGACCATTTGCTACCTCAGTAATATAAGTCAACTTTGATTTTTGTTGAACACATGGCATTACTAGAAACAAGCCTTCGAAAAAGTTTCTAATTATTTTTTCACCAACAAAATACAGTTAGTTCTACTATAACATGACATATGCATTTTTAAAAATCACCAGACTATGCAAAATTCTGTAATAAAAAGCACAGAGCTGGCTCAGGCAGGTAAGCGTCCGACTTCGGCTCAGCTTATGATCTCATGGTTCACGAGTTCGAGCCCTGTGTTGGGCTCTGTGCTGACAGCTCAGAGCTTGGAGCCTGCTTCAGATTCTGTGTCTCCCTTTCTCTCTGCCCCTCCCCCACTCATGTTCTCTCTCTCTCTCTCTCAAAAAAATAAATCAATATTAAAAATTTTAAAAAGCACACAGCTAATGAGAAAAATAGAGTTAGGGTAACAATACCCAAAAACTTTATCAGTGACAACCAAAAAAAATAGGAACTGAACAAAATTGGTAGTGCAAATTTACCCATGTCAAATTGTTAAGAAATATCCAAATACTACATTAAATATAACAGCTTATCTTGAAAAATCCTGAGGTTTTGTTTATAAAAAAGTGGCCATCAGAAATGTAGTGGGTTGTAAATTATCATGAAATGATGGAAGGAAGATTATCTGAAATTGGGTAGAAAGTGGCAACGTCAGATATGGATGGACGTGGCGCCCAACATACACCATGAACTGAGGAAGCCAGACATGTTGGTGATGTGTGCGTGTGTCATTTTGTGCCTTAGTGGCAGGCCTGGCTGAATGGGTTTTTTATATTCACCTAGTGTTTCTCACAGATGAAACTGGGTATAAGCAAATGTAAAATGTGCATTATGCTCAAATTATCACTTAAGATTTTTAAAAATATCACTTATTTACATGATAGGAAGAACCTCTTTGCTGCTTATGTTTACATCTCTGGAGCTCAGTAATGTAGGGCTTTGTTTCCAGAATCGGAAGTAACTAGGTTTCCTCCATCAAAGCAAGATAGAAATCATCTAAGTTAACTCGGAAAAAACTATTTCAGGATCACACTTGACCAAGTGAAAAAAGATTTCTCCTTAATTTGTAAATAAAAAAATAAGCAGCACTAGAAAGCCCTCCTTGATCATTAGTATTAACTCAGTAAATCATTGAAAGACTCCTCAAGGGTCACTTTCATTCTCTAATTTCACTTTGACTTTGGTAATCATTTTGTTAATGTTTTCTGTTTTTCATTCATCAGTTAGCAAAAATGGTAGCCTTCCCGCATGCAAAATGATAATGTTACTATTACTCTCTTTATTAATGATCTTTAGAACTATATAATAAAAGAAAAATAAGAAACAATCTTGTCTCAAAGCAATGCATTATTTTTTCCCTCAGCATAAGTTATCTTCATGCTCTCTAATACTCTCATTCTTAAGAGAGCATGAAGATAACTTTATGAAGTTATCATAAAGTTATGAAGAGAGCATGAAGATAGAATTCTTTACAACAGGAAACTAGTTTCTCTAACATTTATTGCAATCATCTTTATTAAGCACTGTAAATAAATATTCAAATAAAAACAAACAATAATATTAATATTTATAAATGTTGAAGGTGGTAGAGGAGAAAGAATAAAAGGCATGCTATTTGTGTTTTTTTTCTTTTAATAACAAAATCCAGACTTTACTGTAAGTCACGATTAAGTATGAATAAGCCATTATAAATACAAATATACATTAAAACAAATGAAAATGTAATAATGATACTTTGAATTGGAAACTCACAAATTAATAATTAATATCATTAAGAAATATTTACCTGATTTACAAATATAATCATGTTGGTTTGCAACTATAAGAGTTCCTATGAAACTGGCCCCCAAACGTGGAGGGCAATGTGAGATCAAAGAAAGAAGTAAGCACTCCAGATTGGTAGGTGGTAGTTTTAGTAAGCAAGAGGACTTACAAGGGTGGTTTTGGGTGGCCATGAGGTGAATAGATCACTGCATTTGTTGGCCAGAATCTTAGAAGTTTATAGAGAGAACTTAATGGGGTGCAGACCAGTCCAGATGGTCTTAACAACATGCTACTCTCTCAAGGCTGAATTCTTGAAGCAGCTTCCCCTACAGAGTGGTGGGTGGAGTTTACATTCCAAGCATGGGGGTGGGGAGTGTGGGGGTTTGCAGGGGAGTGGTAAGGAACCCCTAAGTGCTCAGGTTTAGCTTGCAGGTCAACTGACAGTCATGTCCTCTCAATGACCTCCTTCAACAAATCTAGAGATAATAATTATTGCTTAGATAGCAAATAAAGTTTACTCATTCTTAAATAAAAATCAAGATGCTAATTAAGAAAATATATGAAACTCTTTCTCTCATTAGTTAGTGTTTATCATTTCTGACTCTACTTATAATATTATATGGAGATTTATGACTCAGTGCCTATTTTCTTGGCAACAAATCTTTAAAAATCAAACATACACCAAAATATTACTTATTAGCATATGTACATATATGCTATGAATGTATTAGTAATATATATGTTTGTGTGTGTGCATGTACATGTGTGCATGTGTATTTCTGTATTGCTATGCATGAAAAGGTTTCTTCTGTGATAGGTCCATTGCTCTTGGTTCAGATCCTATCAATAGTGATTTTAGGCAAGCCAAATATTGCTTTAAATGGAGTATTAAAGTATAATGCAGCAATAAACAACATGAACTCTGGACACTTGAGAGCTCTAATGCCATGGGCAAATTAGGTAGTTCCTCTGTATCTCGTTTTCCTCACGTTAAGATGGGGTTAATAGGAGTTCTTATCTAACAGGCTTTCTATGAGAATTAAAGGAGTTAAGAGTATAGATTGCATAGAAGAGCTCCTGCCATGGATTAAGCTCCATGTGATGGTGACGATGCAATGGATACATTGCATTGGCTCAGTCCCCTCTCTCAAATGGCTCTGTATTGTCTGCATTGACTGTCTAGTCTCGCTTTTCCTAAAGATGGATATACCATTCAACTTGATGTTGTATAATCATGATACAGTTTTATTTTATCAATTACAGCAAGAAATGGTAAAACAACACAGCTATGCCAATACTGTGAAAATTATTAAAAAAAATTTTTTTTAAATGTTTATTTATTTTTGAGACAGAGGCAGAGTGTGAGTGGGGGAGGGGCAGGGAGAGAGGGAGACACAGAATCTGAAACAGGCTCCAGGCTCTGAGCTGTCAGCACAGAGCCCAATGTGGGTTTGAACCCACGAACTGTGAGATCACGACCTGAGCCAAAGTCAGACGCTTAACCAACTGAGCCACCCAGGCGCCCCAAAAATTATTTTAAAATAGACACATTCTGTAGATTAGTTTCCATAGTAGTCAACCAAATAGCAAGAGTTTTGCATTTCTCCCTAATAAACATCTTAATTGAACTTTATGAGTGAGTAATCCCCATTTGCTAGCTAAAGACTGGAGCTATAAAACACTCACAGCCAAAAATCTGTTCATTTACTCCATCTTTTTCACAAATACCCCTAGGAAGTGATATCCTCTTTCATCTTTAAAAAGACAATGCCTTGCCTGATCTAGCACAGAGGTGTGAAATATTTACCCTCTATTATTCGAAAGTCAGGTACTTAGTTTGATCACAATAAGGACAAGACTCTTCCCTATTATAGTAATAAGGGGATGCATTTTTTTTCTATTAGCTAAAACAGCTTTCATTAACAATTTTTAATTAATTTTATAATCTTAAAGCTGAGTACTGAGTGAAAGTAAGTAGGTGGGATGGGAAAATAAAATAAAAATGAAAAGATAGAGGAGAGGAATGAGGCAAGATAAATATAGGTGACACCTGAGTCAAACATCTGGATACGAGTTATAGATTCTCAAAAGAGAATGTTAACGGTGGTGGGGTTAATGATACGTAGAACCTAGAAGAGGAAAGAATCCTACTCAGGAATCCCAGAGTGATATAACTAGGTGGTTCTTGCCTAAAGTCTATCTCATCCAATGTAGAGGTTAAACCATTGGATAACACTACTGTCATCTGAAGACTCAACTGGGTGAGGATCTGCTTCCAAACTCACTCATATGCTTTTGGGCAGACTTCAGAAGATCTACTTTCAACTTCACTCATGTGGATCTCTCTATAGGGCTGCTTCATGTCACAGCAGCTGGCTTTTCCCAGAATCCAGTGATCTGACAGAATAAAAGAGAACCTAAGCACCCAAGATGGAAGCCACGATCTTTGATAATCTGATCTCAGATGTGACATCTGATCACTTCTGCCATATTCTGTGAAGTTAAAATGAGTTATTAAATCTAGTCTATACTCAAGGGGAGGGCATCACACAAGAACATAAATATTGGGAGGTGGGCATTATCCAAGGCCATTTTAGAGACTACCTTCAACACTGAATTCAATGCTATCAGTCAGGCCAATCCCAAACTTGTGTTCTGGTGGGGCTGGACTCAGTTCTGTCTATAAACTGGTAACGGAATGAAGGAACTCTTAACTACTCTTTAGTTAACAATCCAAAAATTCAATAATTACAGCAAAAAAAGAGTCTTCTCTCTTACGGGTACACACAGAATTCTTTTGTAATGTTTACATTGTGATATCTGATATTTGCTTTAAAATATCTCAATTTTAAAGTATTAAAATTTGGAAGAAGCAAGATAGTAAAGGTGAGTTAAGTACTGCTGAATTGGGTTACGGATACTTTAAAAAACATAACTGTACTAACTTATCACATCTAAGAAACATAATAATTTCTTAGAATAATGTAACACTCAGGAAATACTAAAAGTTCCCAGTTTAACTCCAAAATATCTTTTTTTGCAGTTGGTTTATTTATCCAGAATCCAAGTAGGGATCCACCTAATTGATTTAGCTGACTTTATGCTTACAGTATCCTTTATGCTTCTCTACCTCTCTGTGTCCTGTAAATTGCTTTTTATGTCTAGAGGCTTGATTGGATTCAGGTTCAATTCTTTTGGCAAGAATCCTTCATAGGTGACTTTGTGTACTTATTCTGTGACATCAGGAGATGTATAATGATATTAAATTGATCATTTCATTCAGGTGTTCTCAGCTTGAACAATCCATTGTAAAATTTCCAGTCTTTCAACTAATTCCTTTGGCACTGTGATAATTTCCCACATGAATTCTTTCCTTCTTTGCTGCAAAATAATGATATTCTAACTAGTTAATTCCTTTGGCATTTGTAAGTTAAAATTCTTCCATAGAGTGCACATTTTTTTTTTTTCTGGGGCTCCTGAAAAAATGACTCTGTTGGTTGAGTGTCTGATTTTGGCTCAGGTCACGATCTCACGGTTGGTGAGTTCGAGTTCCGCATTGGGCTCACCGCTGTCAGAGTAGAGTCTGATTCAGATCCTCTGTCCTCTTTCTGCCCCTCCCTGGCTCATACTGTCTCTAAAATAATAATAATAATAATAATAATAATAATAATAATAATACATTTTTTTCTCGTCTTCTATTAGGTTTTCCTAAAATACAATTCATACAGAAAAGGTAAGATAAATGATTCTTTACTTTTGCTGATGAGTTTTTCTAATAAGTTATTACTTTAAGAATCTCTGAAATTAATCCATGAGGGATTTTTGTTTGCTTGTTTTGCTATAGATATAGACATAGACATAGATATAGATATAGATATAGATATAGATATAGATATGGGTAGATATATATAATATATATATATATATATTATATATATATATATATATATATAGCACACACACTATGCTTCAATCCATTGCTCTGATTATTATAAGCCTTAAATTTTATACAGTCATCTGTGGCCTTATATATCTCATTTGGTCTTATTACTATCTAAGATATTACATACTTTACCTATAGATATTCTTAGCTTTCGTCTATGCTAGAATAAGATTCTTTAGAGTGGAATTTTATTTGTTTTGCTTACTTCAGTATTTCAGATCTTAGAATAATTGCTGTTACATAGTGAGTGTTCAATAAATATTTGTTGAAAATGAATCAGACTATGTAGTCACTTGCTAAGCCTGTGTGCACACGCGTGTGTGTGTGTGTGTGCTGAAAGAGAAAGAGATAGAGATAGCCCACTAACATTTAAGCACAAGATTTGGAAGGGGGTGAGGGGATGGCAAAATGGATGAAGGGGAGTGGGAGGTACAGGCCTCCAGTTACGGAATGAATTAATCACAGGGATGAAAGGCACAGTATAGAGAACACAGTCAATGCTATTATAACAGTGCTGTATGGTGACAGATGGTAGCCACACTTGTGGTGAGCAGGGCACAGCCTATAGAGTTGTGGAATCACTATGTTGTACACCTGAAACAAACGTAATGTGGGACAACAATGCAATTAAAAAAAAAAAAAAGATTTGGAACCAACAAAGAAATGACTGAAGAAGGAAAATCAGACAAACTAATTTTCAAAAATGTCAACGAAAATGTGTTTTAAGAGGAAGGAAGGCAATGGACTACTAGTTTAAAATATTTCTCAGAAGTTTCCTAAGAAAAGAACAAAGGCTTACTTAATTTGGCAGCACGTTCCCAAAGCAATCTGGGTCTTCAGAGCCTTTCTACTCTGTATCTACACTCACTTCCTTGGCAACCTCACCCAAATCTTAAATTAAACACCATATTTATGCAGATGTCTCTCAAATTTATATCTTTATAAATACCTGATATCCAGACTGATATATCTAACTGACACAACCAACACAACATCTCTACCTACATGTCCAATAAACATCTCGACAATTGTAAAATTGTATATCTATTCTCCCCACAACTCTGAGGTCTGCTTTACAGGAAAGCCTATCCTTCTAATTAATCAAGCCATAATTTCTTGAAATATTCCTTGATCTCTCTCTTACTATAGCAGCTGGAAGACAGATGGGCAGAATTTATCGAGATAAAGATATCTACTGTAATAGGATTTCATGAAAAAAGAGTCTAGGTTCTGGAAGGAAGATCCTATTGTGCCTGGTCACTTCTCTAACACATGGGATGAACGTAGAAAGAGATTCAGGGAAATAGTGACCCTTTCCATTGCCCATTAGGATCCTGAAAGCTATTTAGAAATCCAGATGCTGGGGTTCCAACCCCAGACCTATTTATTTAAAAAAGCCTTTAAATATTTTTGATATATATATATATATATATATATATATATATATATGGATTGAGAATCACTGGTTTAACTAGTTACCAGTTGATATGAAACATCTCTTCACCTTCCTCTGTTGCCAGAATCTCTCTCAAACACCATCCTCATGATGTTACTCTTTTTTAAGTTTCATTTCATTTCATTTCATTTCATTTCATTTCATTTCATTTCATTTCATTTCATCATTTCATTTCATTTCATTTCATTTCATTTCATTTCATTTCATTTCACTACTCTCTACACCCATTGTGGAGCTTAGACTCACAACCCCGAGATCAAGAGTTGCATGTTCTTCCAACTGAAACAGCCAGGAGCCCCATGATGTCACTCCTGAAAGTGACAGTCAATACTGTCTTTGAGTGGCCCTTTTTTGGCAGTGAGGAGGCTAGTTCAGAGTAGTGGTATTCACAATTTTTGCTCATATAGTTTCTAAATGATTTTGAAAAATGAAATGTCCCCTCATATTTTTAAGATGACAATTATAAGTTTTACTTATATATGTAAATAGTTGCAAAAGATATAATCTTTGATGATTTAAAAACTTACACGTTCTGTGACAAAAGTCATTCAATGATCTAACATCAAAAGTAGCTTTTAATGACAGGCTGATGGCTAAATTAGTTCTCCTTCTTGTTGAAAACAAAGATTGCAAACCAATGTGTCTTAAGCATTAATGATATGCATAGGAATCACCCGGGGATCTTGAAATTCACCCAATAGAGCCTGAGATTTTGCATTTTGAAGAAGCTCCAAGTGGCACCTTTGTCCAAAGACCACATTCGGGAGTTGTCAGTCTACAAATCTTCTGATGGTCAGAGGCTTCATCTTCTGTCTTTCACAAATGTAGTTTCACACACTGACTTTAATATTTTGAATTGTCCTTTTGTTTAGTGCTCTGAAGTTTTGTTTACCTTGAGGTATACCTTGTATACCTTGATATACCCTGATAAGATTCAAGGTGGGTTTGAGATACCCCTTTCTTGTGGAAAGTAAGAGAAGAACAACTGTGAAGTGATACATTCATCACAGGTGTATTTCCAGCCGGATACAGTTTAGGATGGGGTACATAAAGAAACTGAAGATCTGGAAATTGATTTCTTTAAAAGTCTCCATGCCTATATACTTCTTAGAAAATGTCTACGTAGTCCAGGTATACAGTTAGCCCTACTCATGTAACAGATGTTGATCTGATGCTTGATGAATGAAAACGTATAGATTTCAAATTATTTCAGGAATTTCTTGCTTAATTTTTGTCCACAAAAATGTGCATAGTAGATTTATTTATGTCTCAATATTTTCTAAATAAACAAAGCCATATTTACTACCTTCTAGATAAAATTTCCAAGAGAATCTTTGCCAATGGCATACATACTTAATTTGAAATTTAATGCTGCTTAAATGAAAATTCCAAAACAGATGTTGGACAAATTTGCTCAACTAATGAAATGTGACTCCCATCTTGGCAGTCACTGAACTAAGGTAGCCTTTGGATAATGCTTTTTGGGCCTCAAGAATGATTTTTTTCCTAAGAGAAACAATGTAAAATAAACGGTGTCAAGAAAGTAAAGAAATAATATAAATTAGTATCATTTCTCAATCATGAAAATGACTATCACATATGAAGAATGTGATATAGTAACCACATGGATTTTTTAAGACACGGATCTTTCAGAGTATGGAAAAAGAATGAAACGTGTTACTTATTCTGTTTCTGAGCTTTTCTGCTGTTAAAAGCCTCTTTATTATTTCTTTAACAATCTGTGGGAAGTTAAGAATGAACTGCAAAGTCAATAATTTTTATAGCGAATGCTATTTTGTAAGACTGTAGCTGTGGTTCCTCTTTCCAGGTTCAATACTTTAAAAACCATGCAAAACCGCATAAATACAAAATGATGCTATAGCATTTCCTATTTTTATGTGAATTATTTATTTTTAGGTACTCTGATTCACCACACTTTGTCAAGTTTGATTTGTTTGACGAAATCCCTTTACTAAGTACCTTCTATGTTGAAAGCATTGGTCCAGGGTTTGTAAGGATCAAAGAGTCATACCCTATGATCTTCCCTCACAGAAAATCTAGCTCAAATGGGAGTCACAGACATGTATGCACTGTGAGTAACAAAGTAGTAGATGCAGAAGGGCATGTACTCTTGGCTCTGAGGCAGGTTACCGAATGAAGCTAGAAGACGGCAGATGTTTTGTGTTACTGCTGAAATTGAGGCACACTGCTGTAGAAAACTGAAACTGTTCAATCTCTTTCTCGAGTGACGAAATCTCTGTGGGCTGGTGAAGCAATGCATTCTCTTTTATTGGACGCCTAAAATTAGTGATTAAATATAATTTGTCTCACTAATTGACTCAGTAGGCCTCTCATCTGAAAGAAGAACAACTATATCTCTTCCATTCATTAGAAATGACTCTTGCACTGGGGAAAATAAGATTCATTGTTTGAACGCAACAGAAAATCCTTTCCTTTTCATCTGAGTGACATTTGTAGGAATGATTTGACTTACGGTTTTGCAGAAATTACATTTTCTGATTTTACTTGTGCTCCTCCGTCTGAAGTTATAAGAGATACTAACTTTTCATAGTGTTCTAAATTCAGCGTAAATGATTTGATTGTGAACTGTTAAAATTGCTTATAGCCATTTAACTATTACTGATGAGAATATAAAACTAAATGAAAAACCTCACTCAGAACACAGAAGTTTCCATTTGGAAAGTGGCTGCTGCATTAGCAAGCCGTATAAGTGTGGAATGCAAAGCCATAACATTTCCACCACAGCTAGTTGCTACTATCAAGGTGAAAGGCCAATGATGCAGTAACCACCCAGTTGATTAGTCTCAGAATGGTTGAAAACAGTATCTTGTGACTACTCTTATGCATTCTATTGTTTACAACCAAAAAGAAAGCAATTGCTGCTGTAAAACACGGTCACATAATCCGGTAGGTCTCTATAAACTACAGGAAGGACAAATGTGTTTGGATCAGGTGGTGTAGCCCTGTGGAATGAGACTTGGCCATCCAATTGAAGAAGGTTATTGAAATTGAATGGGAAGTGGCTTCATGTTGTAAATACCCTTTACCAATTATGGATGTTTACCTGAGAAATCAACAGACATACCTGCTGTTTTATTACACCATTCCCTCTTAAATTGCTTCTAGTGCCTATCTAGTCCGACGGAAAAGAAAACGAAAATGTGAAAGCATTCCAGTTTAGCCTTTAATTTTAAAGCTGCCAACTGACAACCAATAAGTGGCTTATGTGTTAGCTAATTAACATAAATGTTGAATTCTACATGTCTCTTCTTTTCTTGAAATTTGTATGTGTTATTGTTTACAGTGTTACATCAGGAGTGCAAAAACAAAGTCCTGGTAATGTTTCTTTGATAAATCTACCTTTGATGGGCTTTAGATTTACCAAGGGAGCTACAGCTGAAACTTGATGCAAAATGTATTGGAATACAATTTCTATTTCTCCCATTTATTTGGCTGTCTGATAAACAGGTTAAAATAACTTGGTCTTCTTTTCTTTTTTCTTTTTTTTTTAACATAAAAAGCGGTTATTCAATCAATGTTTGGTCTAGACTTTTTTTTTTTAATTTATTTTTCTATAACTTATTTAGAGACTGGAAACTATATATTTTTGAATTTTATTGCCATTGGAGAGGATTTCTTCTCCAGTACAATTTCATTAACAGAACCGGTTGAGTTGATGTAACCTTGGTGTTCACTTCAAGTATCAGCTGTTGGGTTTGCTGTCCCTGCCCCACACAAATGTTCTGTACTTCCAGCTGGAGGCCTGCCCTGTCCCTTCTGTACCGCCACCGGTACAATTCAGAAGATGGTACCCCTGAGTCAGCCGGTGTTGTGGGAGATGAGAGAATACGAAATTCTTTGGAAGAAAACTCAATTAGCTGGGTAAGGAGAAGAGTACAAGAAAATTGTAAGCGTAATTTATAACTGTCAAAAAAGTTCCCTCTTTTATGTCAATAAAATAAATTCATGAGGAATTTATAAGAGCGAGTTTAGTATTTATAGGTCAGAGATTTTTAGATTTCTTATTTGTCTATCTTAACTATTTACCTTTTAATAATCAATTGCCATTAATTTAATGGCTGACTGATTTGCAAATATAATACATAAAGGGAATTACCTTGAAGAGTTATGAATTGCCAGGTATAGAAAAAGTACTTAACTGGTCTTTGGACAAAACTGATAGAATCAATTAAAAATTAAGCAATTATAATAGCATTAATGTTTACATGAAATTTTGTCCATTTAAAGTTAACTAAAATAGAAACATTATTGTTATTATTGATATGAGCATTCCACGGTTCCTTTCTGGGAATGTCAAAGAGCAGAAGAAATTTTTCAACATGTAGTAAAACTATTTTTGAAGTCAATGTAAGAATATAAAAGGAAACAAATAATAAATCCCAAGATAATTTTTAGTGACCACAACCATTTGTATTATGATGTTTTCTTTTCTCTTTTTTTTAAAATAAAACTACTTTATCAGTCATCAGATTTATTCTATAATGAGTTTGACCAGTTCAATACTTGAGATAGGGTCCTACAAAGGGGAGGAGTACACATTCAGAGCCTATATCAAATTGAAAATCGCTAAATGGGATTTATTCAGCTGCTGTGTTAAAAATAATATAGAGATTTCAGAAAAGATTAGATTCTTCCATAGTAATGAAGTCACATTATACTAAAGAAATAAATAAGATAATCCTAAATATAATTTTGACTAATTAATTTGTGGGTTTGCTATTCATAGAAAAATCCTCAAGAGTGAGATTTTCAAATCTACTCAATACCTTACTTTCAGTAATCTATTTGGGGTTCTCCACCTTGACCAATGGAAAGAAATTTAATTTAATGTTTATACTCTCATAGGTATGGACCAAATAGCACAACTTGACACATAGTAGATATTTACTTAGTTGGTGATTGAATGAATAAATGAATTTTTGAGCCAAAGTTTAAAACTGGAATTTTTGTGACAGTTCTTATATTAGCTTTTACAAAGGTGCAGGATATATTGGTTTGCATATATATAAAGTAAATTTTATACTTACTTGATTCCTTGAACAGTTTCCAGAGGATTCTTTTTTTTTTTAAGAGCAAGTTTTACCAAAATATTCCAACAAATCTTTATCAGTGTCATCAAGTCAAAGGAATAACACAATTTTGCTTTAATGAAATTGTATCCCCAAATAAATTAACATACAGAATTAAAAACATCTGGTATTTCATTAACTATGAGTAAAATTTTTATTAGATGGAATTTGAAGGTAGGATAATATTTCTGTTCTTATGAGTTAGAATATTCTTGTCCTCCTAAGATGGGTAAGATACAAGGTAAAATGTTATCTTGCATAATGGTAATTTTATTATATGATGAAAATATTTCCTCCAGTAATACTACTTTTTGTGGAGGAAGATATAACATTTGATGGTTATTTCATTTCAAAAGTTTGGAATGTTTTAAGCAGATTCAAGAGTTGTGTAGCCGGACCACCTGGGTGGCTTAGTCGGTTAAGCCCCCACTTTAGCTCAGATCATGAATCGTGATTCAAGAGTTCAAGCCCTGCATCAGGGTGTGTGCTGACAGCTCAGAGCCTGGAGCCTGCTTCAGATTCTGTGTCTCCCTCATTCTCTGCCCCTCTCCTGCTCACACTCTGTCTCTCTCTCTCTTTCTCAAAAATAAATAAAAAACATTAAAAAAAAAAAGAGTTGGGTAGCCAAGTGCAGCATAACCTCAGGTGTTTTGAAGAAATAGCTTTACTCATTAAATTATTACTCCTCTGAAAATAATATGAACAAGCTAGTTTCATACAAAGGATCCAAGCTGCTGACTTTTCTAGCAATGTCAAATGAAATTTTCCCCACACTTGTGATTCCAGCCTTAGCATTACTATCAATGATAAGGGATTTCACGTATTTTTTCCTCACCTGAGAAAGTTTGAGGTTAGGGGCATCTGGGTGGCTTAATCGGTTGAGCGTCCAACATCAGCTCAGGTCATGATCTCACAGTTCGTGAGTTCAAGCCCTGCATCAGGCTTGCTGATGTCAGCTCAGAGCCTCCTTTGGATCCTCTGTCCTCCTCTCTCTCTGCCCCTCCCTCACTCATGCTGTCTCTCAAAAATAAATCAATATTAAAAAAAAATAAAGAAATTTTGAGGTTATTCAAGAAAATAGAAACATCTGATTTGTGTCCTTTATCCTAAGTCATTTGTGTTGTTCCCTAAACAGCACCCAGTCCTCACAAATACCTTTAACATCTGAATGGCTGCTTACTAAGTTGTTCTACAGAGCCACCAAATGGTCTTGCTCTTTTACTTTAAAAAGTTAACAAATTAAATGTTGGCATTGAGGAGCATTACTAGCAGAGGCCCACTGAGCAGACACTCAGGTGGCAGACATTATCAGCAGTGCTCAAGCATTACTTGTCACAATTTTAATTCCTCTAAATGAACAGCCTGAGCATGAAATATAAATGACTAAAAATTAAATTTAAGCCATAGTATTTTGCTTCAAGACTAATTGAAGAACCCGAAGGTATAGTAATGATTAAAACTGGATCATCGCATCAAGGGACAATGACATTTTATGGTATTTCTAGAAATTGAATTCAAAAGCTCTGTGGAGTTAGGGAAAAGACCTCTAAAAGTAGACGATGACCTTCTACATCAAATATACATATACACACACCAGCAATTGTTTGATGAATTATTCACCACAGTAACAAAGTGCACCATACATTTTAAATAGAATTGCTGAACCCCTAGTTCTTAATATTAGCATACCCACTCACAGAAGTTCAATGCTGTATTGTTGAGTGATGTTTGGATTGTAGTATTGATTGCAGCCTTTTGCTCAAATATCATGATAGGTGCCCTTCTCAAATTTCACAAACAAATCTATGTTGATTATTGATTTCATTTAGTAAATTTTGAAAGACTGATATTTTTAAAGCTATTTCAAATCCTTTGTAGACTTGAGAGGTTTGAAAAATAAGTATTCATGTTAATGTAAACCATGATTTTTTTGGTCAAATATTTAGATTAAATATTTAGAAATATATACTATAGGGGCGCCTGGGTGGCGCAGTCGGTTAAGCGTCCGACTTCAGCCAGGTCACGATCTCGCGGTCCGGGAGTTCGAGCCCCGCATCAGGCTCTGGGCTGATGGCTCAGAGCCTGGAGCCTGTTTCCGATTCTGTGTCTCCCTCTCTCTCTGCCCCTCCCCCGTTCATGCTCTGTCTCTCTCTGTCTCAAAAATAAATAAACGTTAAAAAAAAAAAAAGAAAGAAATATACACTATAGACGTTATTAGTGATTTTTAAGTGCACCCTTCCAGAAGATTAAATGTCATTTGGATAGGAGAAAAAAAGGCACTGAGCAAATATAATTGAATTACTGTTTTGTAAAATTATGTTTTACAATTTAGAGACAACAAATTTCCCAAATGACAATTTTAAAACTGTACCATACTTTTCATTTGATTGCTTAGGTTATAATTATTATATATCTTGTCATCTGTCAGTTCACCTTATCCCTTTCCCTCCTGGCTGCCATGTTCTCTTTCTCTACTATTTTACCCTCAGATGAGTCAGGATTACTGGTTTCTGGTATGTATTCATGGAACACTTACTCATGGGTGGAAGTTGAAAGTTTTACTTCTCGGGGAATTTATACCAGTCTTTGCACTATGACAACATCCAAGGATTTGGAATATGTTTTTCTAAAGACAGTCATGGGCATCGAATTTTTTAACTTCAGCACTATTAGAGTAAAAATTAAGAGGAACGTAATTGGTATGTCTCCCTTTATAAGATCTTGGGTAATTTGTTTAATTTCTCTGGATCTTAGTATGTAAGTCTATTAAATGAGTGAGTTGACTGAAAGTAGTGGGAGCAATTAAACTATCTTATTCAGGTTGAAAATTATGTGATTTTGAGGCCTGGCTTTATTGATTGATTGATTTTTTTACCTTTTGTCATTTTGCCCATCTCTCCCACCTCTACTCTGGCAACCACCAATTTGTTCTCTGTAACTGTGAACCTGTTTTTGTCATTGTTGTTGGTCGGTTGGTTGGTTGGTTTTGTTTTGTTTTGTTTTGTTTGTTTTAGATTCCACATATGAGAGATCTTACGGTATTTGTCTTTCTCTGTCTCATTTCACTTAGCATAATGACTTCAAGGTCCATTCATGTTGTCATAAATATGCATTCCAGACCACAGTTTCTTTACCCATTCATCCATTGACGGACACTTAAGTTGTTTCTGTATGTTGACTATTGTAAAAAATGCTGCGATGAACATGAGGATGTATATATTTTTTGTAGTTAATGTTTTCATTTTCTTCGGCTAGATACCCAGAGTGGGATTACTGGATCACATGGTAGTTCTAATTTTAATTTTTTTGAAAAATCTCCATAGAGTTTTCCATAATGGCTGCACCAGTGTACATTCCCACAAACAGTGCACTAGGGTCTCCATGCTGCACATCCTCACCAACACTTGTGATTTCTTGTCTTTTTATTTTTTTAAGGATTCAAATGTACTTTATTTCTTCAGTCATGCTCTATTTATTTATTTATAATGAGAGAGAGAGAGAGTGGGGGAGGGGCAGAGAGTGACAGAGAGAGGGAGAGAGAGAGAGAGAGAGAGAGAGAGAGAGAATATACCAAGAAGGCTCTGTACTGTCAGTACAGAGCCCAATGTAGGGCTCGATCCCACAAACCATGAGATCACAATCTGAGCTGAAATGAAGAGTCAGTTGCTTAACCAACTGAGCCACCCAGGCATCCCAGTATGCTATATTTTAATGGGTGAACAGTGCTTTTATCAATTATGAGATGGTTTTAAAACAATTCAGTATTATACCAGCTGGGCTGATCTCTCCATTCCTTTGGGGTGACTCTGCTAACAGGAGACACATTCCATTCTATTCCAATTTATGTTGCTGTATGTGCCCATACAGCAACACAGAAAGTGGCTCCACCAGCTAATATAGCATCACAATATTTGTCATGGAAATCAAGTGTCCATTTCTGGTGGCTCTGCTTTGCTATAGTTTGCTGAATGCTTTGAACTCCGAGAGACAACTTAGAAGACGTAGAGCGTTTTTGGCCCTGGGAAACATCCTGAAACTGAAGACAGAACTGTGGCAACTGCAGCTGCAGGTTTGCAACAACTCTGTGCCAAGTGCCTGTCTTTTTGATAATAGCTATTCTAACAGGTATGAAGTAGTATCTCATTGTGGTTTTGATTTGCATTTCTCTGATGATTAATGATGCTGAGCATCTTTTCATGTGCGTCTTGGCCATCTGTATGTCTTCTCTGGAAAGATGTCTATTTCAATTCTCTGCCCATTTTTTAATAAAACTGTTTTTTTGCGATTGAGTCCTATGAGTTCTTTATATATCTTGGATATCAGCCTCTTATCGGATATATGATTTACAAATATTTCCTCTCACTCAGTAGGTTACCATTTCATTTTGTTAATGGTTTTCTTTGCTATGCAAAAGCTTTTTACTTTGATATAATCTCACTTGTTTATTTTTGCTTTTGTTGCTTTTGATTTTGGAGTCATATCCAGAATTGTTGCAATTAATTTCTAAACCCTAACTTTAACCCTAAGAATCATTAGTTATAACTTATAATTGCTTCTACCAAATTGGCATACAAAAATCTAATATTTTTACATGTCCACTTAGAACGAAATATTTCTAGCATTGATGATGAACTAGGAATTTTAGATTGGCGTGAATTTTATAATGAAGTATCACTATGAAAAAATAGCTGATAAAATTGATTTATCAAAAGGAATTCTATTTTTTTAATTTATATGGTTGAAATCATTTCTATTTTCCTGATCAGAGCCACAGAAACCATTTAGATTAGCTACGTTCTCAGCCCCACGGCTAAGTCAGCAGGATCAGTGTTCTCTCCTGCTATTCCCTATCTGTGTCGTTTAGGTACTTACTACCAATAAACTGTGGCCCAAAAGATGGAACTCTTCCTCCTTGGACCAACCAAGTCTCTCTTGCATCTCAAATAGAATGACAGCTGGGTGTCCAGGCTTACTTCATTATAAGGAATGAGAATTTCTAGAGAAAGAACTAATTTACTTACCCATCTCAGTAAGGAATGTGGCTTCAAGCATAATTTTATGGTTAGAAGGTGACACATATCAGATCCCACTTTAGCCTCTTCAGTTTTTCTCAGGGATGAACAGTCACGTCTCAGCCTGCAGCACTCCTGAAGGGCTCTTCCTGCACCGAGAGTTGGTTAGAAGGTGAACTTTCCTCGCCTTTGACTCTCACACACTGGCAGATAAATTCCTACCTCCTAGAAAGTGCTCTCTATTCTTTCCATTTCTGGCTGAGAGGAATTTTCTGAGTGGCATTCTGATGGTATCTGAAAGAGTGCAGTTCTTCCCGTCTAGGCATCGGATGTAACTTCTGTTTTCAAGAGGAATGATACACTCCCTGTAGTTTATTACATCACTCTCTCATCATTCTTGATTCCTAGCATGCAGAGAAAGGTTATTTTTCCTCTGCCTCTCCAACATTTTGGTTCCAGTTTATATCCTTGATTTGTTAACGTTAAAAAAAAGTGTTTATTTATTTTGAGAGAGAGAGCGTGCGGGCGAGTAGGGGGAGGGCCACAAAGAGAGGAGAGAGCCTGTCAGCGCAGAGCCTGACACGGGGCTTGATTTCAAAAATCGGGAGATCATGACCTGAGCCAATATTAAGAGTACTTATTTGACTTACTGAGCAACCCAAGTGCCCCTATATCCTTGGTTTTTTATCAAGACTGAAATCTTTGCAATAATCTCCAGTAGTTTTTCCTGGCCTAATATGTCTAATTCAACCACTTTGGATGATCCCTAGATTATCAAATCTTAGGTAATTTTCTCAACTCATCATGCAAATTAGTTGAACCCTCTAAGATTTCTTCTGAATTATTAAGAGATTTGACTTTTACATTTGCCTTCTGACTGCTCAGACTTTTAACTGTCATGTTGTTCTTGCACCTATCTTTTGTAAGGGGGAAAAGAGAAAAAGGTTCTGAAGCAGTCTTAAGAAATGTCTATGAATTCAAGGCTATCTTTTTTTTTTTAATGTTTATGCTGCATGCATCAGCAGTTCATTTATTTTTATTATACAGATATAAAATAATTATTTTTTTTGTATTTTTTTTTTGCATTTTTGTTTTTATTTATTATCAAGTTAGCTAACACAGTGTAGTCTTGGCTTCAGGAGTAGATTCCAGTGATTCATCTCTAACATACAACAACCAATGCTCATGCCAACAAGTGCCCTTCTTAATGTTCAACAACCATTTTCCCAACTCCTATTAACCCTAAGTTTGTTCTCTGTATTTAAACATTTCTTACAGTTTTCCTCCTTCTCTGTTTTTATCTTATTATTCCTACCCTTCCCCTTGATCATCTGTTAAGTTTCTCAAATTCCACATCGGGGGAAATCATGTGATATCTGTCTTTCTCTGACTGACTTGTTTCACTTAGCATAATACCCTCTAGTTCCATCCATGTTGTTGAAAATGGCAAGATTTCATTCTTTTTTCATTGTTGAGTAGTATTCCATAGTATACATATACCATATCTTCTTTATCTATTCATTAGTTGGTGGACATTTAGGTTCTTTCCATAATTTGGCTATTGTTGAAAGTGCTGCTATAAACATTGGGGCGCATGTGCCCCTTTGAATAAGCACTCCTGTATCCTTCAGATAAATTCCTGGGTCACAGGGTAATTCTATTTTTAATTTTTTCAGGAACCTCCACACTGTTTTCCAAAGTGGCCGCACCAGTTTGCATTCCCACCAATAGTTCAGGAGGGTTCCCCTTTCCCCATATCCTCGGCAATATCTGTTGTTTCTTAAATTGTTAATTTTAGCCACTCTGACCAGTGTGAGGTGGTATCTCAGTGTAGTTTTGATTTGTATTTCCCTGATGATGAGCAATGTTGAACATCTCTTTATGTGTCTGTTTCATGTGTCTATTCTTGTGTCTACTCACATCTTCAGCCCATTTCTTCACTGGATTATTTGTTTTTAAAGGTGTTGAGTTTGGTAAATTCTTTATAGATTTTGGATACTAACCGTTTATCCAATATGGAATTTGCAACTATCTTCTCCCAATCTGTTGGTTGCTTTTTAGTCTTGTTGACTGTTTCCTTGGCTGTGCAGAAGCTTTTTATCTTGATGACGTTCCAATAGTTCATTTTTGCTTTTATCTCACTTGCCTTCAGAGACATGTCAAGTAAGAAGTTGCTGTGGCTGAGGTCAAAGAGGTTGGTGCCTGTTTTTTCCTGTAGGATTTTGATGGTTTCCTGTCTCATATTTAGATAAGTGGCCCAGTTTCATTCTTCTGCATGTTGCTGTTCAGTTCTCCCAGCACCATTTGCTAAAGAGACTATCTTTTTGCGAGTGGTTAAACTTCGCAAAATGCCTAGGTATTATCCTACTGAAGATGTGCCTCGGAAGCTGTTGAGCCACGGCAAAAAACCTTTTAGTCAGCATGTGAGGAAACTGCGAGCTAGCATCACTCCTGGGACCATTTTGATCATCCTCACTGGGCGCCACAGAGGCAAGAGAGTGGTTTTCCTGAAGCAACTGAGCAGTGGCTTGCTACTTGTGACTGGACCTCTGTCCCTTAATCGAGTTCCTCTGTGTAGAACACACCAGAAATTTGTCATTGCCACCTCCACCAAAATTGATATCAGCAATGCGAAAATCCCCAAACACCTCACTGATGCTTACTTTAAGAAGGAGAAGCTGCATAAGCCCAGACACCAGGAAGGTGAGATCTTCGACACAGAGAAAGAGAAATATGAGATTACACAGCAGCGCAAGGTTGATCAGAAAGCTGTGGACTCGCAAATTCTGCCAAAAATCAAAGCCGTTCCTCGGCTTCAGGGCTACTTCCGCTCTGTGTTTGCTCTCACGAATGGAGTTTACCCTCACAAATTGGTGTTCTAAATTTCTTACAAAGAACCTAATTAAATAACAGATCCATCTCAAAAAAAAAAAAAAAAAAAAAAAAAAAAAAAAAAGATGTGCCTCTTTTTTCCACTGGATACTCTTTCATGCTTTCTCAAAGATTAGTTGGCCATATATTTTTGGCTCCATTTCTGAGTTCTCTATTCTATTCCATTGGTCTGTGTGTCTGTTTTTGTGCCAATACCGTACTATCTTGATGATTACAGCTTTGTAATACGTGCTAAAGTCCTAGATTGTGGGGCCTCCAGCTTTGGTTTTCTTTTTCAACATTATTTTGTCTATTCAGGGTCGTCTGTGGCTCCATACAGATTTTGGGATCGTTTGTTCTGGCTCTGCGAAGAATGTTGGTGCTATTTTGATTAGGATTGCATTGAATGTATAGATTGCTTTGGGTAGTATCAAAAATTTAACAATATTTGTTCTTCCAATCCATGAGCATGGATGTTTTTCCATTTCTTTGTGTCTTCTTCAATTTCTTTCATAAGCTTTCTATATTTTTCAGTGTAAAGATATTTTACCTCTTTGGTTAGGTTTATTCTTAGGTATTTTATGTTTTTTGATGCAATTGTAAATGGGATCAATTCCCTGATATCTCTTTCTGTTGCTTCACTATTGGTGTATGTGACTGATTTCTGTACATTGATTTTATATTCTGTGACTTTGCTGAATTCATGTATCAGCTCTAGCATTTTTTTTGTGGAGTCTTTTGGACTTTCCATGTAGAGTATCAGGTCATCTGTGAAGAGTGGGAGTTTGACTTCTTTGCCAATTTGGGTGCCTTTTATTTTGTTTTGTTTTCTGATTTCTGAACCTAAGACTTCCAATACTATATTAAACCACAGTGGTGAGAGTGGACATGCCTGTTGTCTTCCTGATCTCAAGGGAAAGCTCTCAGTTTTTCACCACTGAAGAAAATATTAGTGGTGGGCCTTCAATATATGGGCTATTGTGACGTTAAGGTATGTTTCTTCTATCCTAACTTTCTTGAGGGTTTTTGTTAAGAAAGGATGCTGTATTTTGTCAAATACTTTTTCTGCATCTATTGATAGGATCATATGGTTCTTATCCTTTCTTCTATTAGTGTGATGTATCACATTGTTTGATTTGAAAATATTGAATCAGCCCTGCAGTAAAGGAATGAATCCCACTTGATAATGGTGAATAATTCTTCTAATGCACTGTTGAATTCAATTTGTTGGTATTTTGTTGAGAATTTTTGTGTCCAGTTTCATCAGGGATATTGGCCTATAATTCTTCTTTTTAGTGGCGTCTTTGTCTGGTTTGGGAACCAAGGTAATGCTGGGTTCATAGAATGAGTCTGGAAGCTTTCCTTCCGTTTCTATTTTTTGGAACAGTTTGAGAAGAACAGGTATTAAGTCTGCTTTAAATGTCTAGTAGAATTCCCCTGGAAAGCCATCTGGCCTAGGACTCTTATTTGTTGGAAGATTTTTGATTACTGATTCAATTTCTTCCCTGGTTATGGGTCTGTTCAAATTTTCCATTTCTTCCTATGTGAGTTTGGTAGTGTGTCAGTGTCTAGGAATTTATCCATTTCTTCCAAATTGTCCAATTTGTTGGCATATAATTTTCATAGTATTCTTTAAAAATTATTTGTATTTCTGTGATGTTAGTTGTGATCTCTCCTCTTTCATTTGTGATTTTATCTCCTGGGTCCTCTCTTTTATATTTTTGAGAAGTATAGCTAGGGGTTTATCAATTTTGTTTTTCCAAAAACCAGTTCTTAGATTCATTGGTCTGTTCTGTTGTTGTTGTTGTTGTTTTAATTCTGTGTTGTTTATTTCTGCTCTAATCTTTATTGTTTCTCTTCTTCTGTTGGGTTTGGGCTTTCTTTGCTGCTCCCTTTCTAGCTCCTTTACATGTGAGGTTAGGTTGTGTATTTGGGACCTTTTTTGCTTCTTGATATAAGCCCGAATTACAATGTATTGTCCTCTCAGGACTGCCTCTGCTGTATCCCAAAGGGTTTTGGACTGTTGTGTTTTCATTTTCATTTGTTTTCATATATTTTTTAAATTCTTCTTTAATTTCCTGGTTGGCCCATTTGTTCTTTAGTAGGATGTTATTTAACCTGCATGCATTTGGGGGCTTTCCAGATTTTTTCTTGTTGTTGATTTCAAGTTTCATCATGTTGTGATGTGAAAATATGCATAATATGATCTCAGTCTTTTTATACTTGTTGAGGGCTGTTTTGTGACCCACTATGTGATCTACTTTGGAGACTGTTCCATGTACACTCGAGAAGAATGTGTATTCTTCTGCTTTGGGGTAAAAATTTCTGAATATATCTGTTAAGTCCATCTGGATCAATGTAGTATTCAGAACCATTGTTTCCTCATTGATTTTCTGCCTAAATGATCTGTCTATTGTTGTAAGTGTAATATTAAAGTCCCCTACAATCACACTATTATTATCAGTAAGCTTGCTTATGTTTGTGATTAATTGATTTATACATTTAGGTTCCTACTTATTGGGAGCATAAACATTCACAGTTGTTAGCTCTTCTTGATAGATAGATGCCTTAATTAGGATATAATGCCCTTCTTCACCTCTTATTACAGTCTTTGTTTTAAAACCTAGTATGTCAATATAAAATTTACTTTATCTCTGGCTTTCTTTTGATATCCAGTAGCATGATAGATGGTTCTCCAT